>NC_059134.1:90117012-92617012 GCF_020740605.2 Lemur catta | reverse complement strand
CAGCAGCCCCGAGGACGAGATAGATTCCGGGATCTTTGGAGAGGAAAGGCTCACTTACCAAGAGCAGTCCCGAGTGAAATGACATTATCCTTCTACAGAGGGATTGCGGTGGGTTTTTTGATTATTGTTGTTGCTGTTCAACTGCTTTTGTTGCCTTTTTGGGCTTCGCTGGAGTTATTAACCGTCGAGAGTTCAGTTAGCATATGAGGGACAAGGGGACCACAGAAATGAACCGATTTGCCCGAGGAAATAGAGCAAAATGTGTGGCGGAACTGAGAATACAAAAGTCCCAGTCACAAAAGCCATCATGGCACTTGTCATAAAGTGCTAGACACCGTGCTAAGCTTCATATTCCCTCACCTTTACGACAACTAAAAAGTAAACATTATCACCCCTACTTTACAGATAAGCAAACTGAGGCTTAGAGGAATCAAGATACTTGCTGGAGGTCACACGGTTAGTGGCCAACGCCAGGGCCCCTGCAGCCACCTGCCATGCAAGGCCACCTCCCCCAGGGCTTCCTTTTGGGCATCCTGACTTTCCCTGGAGGCTTTTTTTGCAACTTATGATTGACAAAGGGGAAAATCTAATTTTTGAAGGATAATGAAGAAAGGGAGGAAGGGAAGAGAAGAAACTGAATACAAGAGCCAAGTTGGCCCCTGTAATAAAATGTCATCCCACAAGATGTAAGACAACAGTCTTTAATAGACTTTGAGATTCAATTATCCCTTTATATTTGCAGCAGACTCGTCATCGTCTAAATCATGCATTTGCCATAAACACACCCTAATTCACAAATAGAATATAAAGCAAATCATGTCTGAGAGCCATGCAGCTTCTGAGCCATCACTCCCCAGCCCTGGCTCCCTAGGGAGGGAGGTTAATAAATGCCCTGGGCACTGCCTCTACTTCAAGGCCAGGGCCTGTCTCACAGGAGGCTGAGAAGTGCACTTTGACTCAGAGACTGAATCAATCTTTTCCCTTCTGGGGCTTTTAAAGTATGTTCTTCTCTCCTGTCCTGGCCACCCTCTCTTAGCCCTTGGAGGAAAGACAGCAACTCGTGACTCTCTGTGGATCCTTCCCATTTTTTTCCCAGAAGACTTTGCAAGTGTCAGCTCTCAAGTGAACGCCAACACGTTCGAGTTTTCTAGGTAGCCGGGCCTTCCTATGGCACGGGCCCCGGCCTTGCCAGAGAGCTGACCCGCCCTGCCCAGGCCCTGCCTCTCAACTAGCTGCTAGCCCCCCTCCTCGTGCCCCTCCTCACCAGTATTTTTTTAGCTCTCCTCCTTTTTTAAGTTATAACAGTAATGCACGTTCACTGTAACATGGTATTCAACAGAGTTGTACAAAGCAAAAGCTCCTGATGCTCCTCTACCCCAGTTCCATATTCCCGAGAGAGCCAGAGTTCCCAGTGGTCTCATGGGTGTCCTTCCACACATTTCTTTTGGTTCATGTAGACATTCGAGGTTCTCTTAAACAATTTTTGCCTTTTTTAACAAATATGGGATCATACCATACATGTTTCTTCACAACTTGCTATTCAGAATGAATAACATATCACAGACATCTTTTCAGGTCAAATAAAGAAAGACATCTGACTCCTTCTTTCTAATAATGTTGCAGGCATGACATTATGTAGTATACCTGTAGCACCACTTTGCAAATATCTTATGTCCCTTGATCCTCCTAGATGTGATGTCATGCCTGGTCCCTCACACCTATGCATGCCATGGTTTCCCTCCAGTTACAGTCTGCCTGTCTTTGGCAAGGCTCGTGCCAGGCTGGCCCAGCCTTCAGGAGAGGAGTCCTTGTCCATGCAACATTCTTAAGAGTAGTCCCTGCTAAGCTAATCCCGGCCTTTCAGGCAGAACCCAGACAGACTTGTAAAAGCAGGTTTCACTGCCATGAAATCTGGACTTCCTTTTGGCAAAGGAAAAAAAAAAAAACATAAAGCATAACTAAACCCTTAAGACATCATAAACAGGCATGCAAAAATACTACATATAATTCTAGGCATAAACCCAACACCCGCCAGAAAGACTTAAGAAAACAATCCCTGAGAACACAAAAGACGTTGTTTACCAGAGAAAGGTTTTTATAATGCTGCTGCTGCATTTTATTAGAGAGGGAAGAGGCGTGAAGAGGAGACAGGCTACAGGAGATTTCTGTGCTCATTTAAACTGAATGCTAAAACACTCTGGGTCGGAAACGTTTCAAAACTGGAAGTAAATTCTTCGAGACAATCTGGTTTTCTAGAGCTCTTTTATGGAAGTCACATTTGAATAGTTTTAGAAATCCAAATGAAATCTCACAAAAACCTATTAAGAGTTTGTCTCCTTTAGAACCGGTTATTCCATTTCTGGGACTCTATCCTGAAGAAAAATCAGGAATGCCAGCAAAGACGCACGAATAAGGATGTTTATCCCAGCATTACTTACCATTTTAAAAAATAGAAAACACAACTATTCAAAGAGATATTCACAAAGCATTGAATACCAAGGAAAATGCTTATGGTGTGATGTTAAGTAAAGAGAGATATAAAATTGTATATTAAGTCTATGTAAAAATACACATAGAAAACACTGGAAGGAAATACACCAACATATTAACAGTGGTTATCTCTGGGTGGTAGAACCATATATCATTTTTCTTCTTCTCCTTTTACTTGTCTGTAATTTAAAAATTTGCTAAAATGAACCTGCATTACTTTTATAATGGATTGAATTAAACCACACACAAAATATAGCACTGACTCTACTGACTATTTTTAGGATCGTGGGCTGGTATGCGTGGGAAGGAACGGGCGTGGATAAAGCTACGGGTTTTCTGGGTTGGGGGGCAGAGCTGGAGAAAATCCTCTCACTCTTTGGTTTCTTTAAGGGTGTGAGCCCTGCAGAGGAATACCTTCTACAGAACAATTAGCACACAAAGGAAGCTTAATAACATCAAATAGATGATATTGTCAATTCACTCAACATTAGCATGCATTTACTATATGCCAGGCACTGGGGGAAATGACCAACTTTGCATTCTAGTTTATTAAAAAACAAGGCTACATTTTGTCCCCTTCATCATATCTGACACGTAGCACATTGATTCCCTCAATTTTCCTTCTGTTGTTTTCAGAAAGGCAAAAAAAAAAAAAAAAAAAAAAAAAAAAAAGAGACAGAGAGAGAGAGAGAGAAAGAGAAATGAACAGGTTGAGATTTGCAATGGTTGTCAGGAAAGAACATATTGGAAGTAGTCCGAGGACTTTCAACTGACTCTGCTGAGTGTTCTTCATTAGTGCCAGCTCTGGGAAGGATGCAGCCAGGCAGTTCTCAAACTAAGGTTTGCAATTTGTGCTGTCTGTTCTGAAAGCACTGATGGGTGCTCTCGGCAGGACTGGTATACAGTTATTAATCCATTCATTTAATAAAAACCTACTAGATGTCACACTATCTTAGGACCTGGGGGTTAGAATCAAACAAAGTCCTTGCACTCGTGGTACTTACGTTCTAGTGCAGGAGACAGGCAACAAATGCATAAAACTATAAACTAATAGTATTCAGGTCGTGATCACTGCTATAGAAAAAATAAATAAAACAGACTAAGGGACCAGAGTAACAGAAGGCTCTTTTCAAGATAGAGTGTTAAGAAAAGTCCCCCTCCCCAGGAGGTGACATTTGAGTAGAGAACTGAATAAACTGATCAAGTGATATGAATATACAGAGTACTGTTCTGTGTTGAAAGAGCAAGTGCAAAGGCCCTGAGGCAAGAGTGCAGCAAGAAAAGCAATCTTGCTGGAGCACAGTGAGCAAAGAGGAGAGTAGATGGAGACTGAAGTCAGAGATGCAGCCAGGGCTAGATCATGTAGGGTCTTTTAGGGCACAGTGAAGACTTCTGATTTCATTCTAAGAGTGATGAGAGGCCACTGGATGGTTTTGAATTGGGGAGTAAACTGATCTAAGTTTTAAAAGATCACTCTGGCTACTACGTGGGGGAAAAGTGTGTAGACACAAATTTAGGCTAAGAAGCTGTTGCAGAAATCCAGTGAACGATGGTGGTGGGCATGGTGAGAAGTAGTAGGATCCAAGACATATTCTAAAGATGGAGTTCATGACTGAATATGAGGCAAACGCAAAAAAAAAAAAAAAAAAATCAAGGAAGATTCCAAGGTCTTTGGGCATGAGAAACTGAATAAATGGTGGTGTTGTGTAATGATATGGGGAATGCTGGGGGAGGGGTGGGCGTTTTGCTTTGTTTTAAGAGGACATAGCAGATGCTGTTGGTACCCAGCCCGTATCCCTCCGGCCTTACCACATCAGTGCAGGCTGGTTGACTTTCAACTGCAGCATCTGCATCTCTTTGCCTGAGGGCTTTCTCCCAAGCTGCAGAAAACCACACGCTTGTGTGCCCAGCACACCTCGTGGGAGCAGCCATCAGTCACTGACACTCAGAAGTTGGTGGATAAATACCCCAGTTGGGGTACAAATACCCCAGCTCCCATTCCTGGGTGGGTGTGGGGAGACGCCGGGTAATTCTGACATATGTGCTCTACGCCACCATTTCCCAGGGCTCCCCAGTGGGACTGAGCCCCAGTTCCCCGCAGGAGTGCCTGGCTTGACAGCACATCCTTTACTGGCCTTTCTCCCTTCCCAGCTCATTCTTCCCAATTCCCTACTAAGGGTTCCTGGACATCCCAGGTAAATTCCTTACACTGGAATCCAAACTAAGATGGGAACAACTTTCAATTCTTTATACTGCATTTTTCCTTACATCCATTGCTACTCCTGCCTTTGGTCATTCTCTCTTACTTGCTCTGCAATAGCAGCAGAATCAAGATAATCTGTGAACCTTGATCACATACGGTAGGAACCAAATGGAGTAACTTTGATAAACCAGATTGCCAGCTGATCTCCCCATCCCAATCCCTGGGCCTGCTAATAATCAGTTCCTTTTCTTATTCAACTGCACAAGTGCAGCTCTCCCACTTGCTTTCACATTTTCAAAACCAGCAAAGAGAGGACAATGATCCAAGAGAATCCAGAAAGCTGTCAAATGAAAGAAGCAGGAGAATGAAGGACCCTTTCTGTCCCCTCCTTCACTACATAGTTTAGCAAATACCCTGAGACAGGAGGGCCAGAAACTATTAGCAGCGACATCAAATGCTATTTAAGCATCGACTCTGAGGAACTAAATCTCTCATCAAAAGCCAGTGACATAGAGACCTGACTTGCCCTATGTCATATCTCTTAGGGAAGCAAGCTTGTTGATACAGTAGCATTTTATATGTCACAAATGACTCAGAATCATCGCTTTCTGTTTTCCTTCTGTTGCTATGGATTTACTGTGGTGTTAAAAAAAAAAAACCCAAAGCTGCACAAAGATCCTTTGGTTTAAGCAAAAAAATGCTTGGTACAAATGAGCTGCTGTCATTGACCATCAGGCACTGTGTAAACATGATCATCCTCTCTACAGGTGAGAAGATAACAGGTTCACAGTTACACTGGCAGGGATGATGCTGGAATCTGTACCCCTAGCATTTCAAGGGGCACCGAGACTGGGCACAGGCTCTGGAATCATTCAGATCTGGGATCAAACTCCTGGTTAGCCATTTACTAGCTGGTGACTTTCAGCCTCTTTGAGCCTTGGTTTCCTCAGAAGCTTGGTGGAAATCACATGCCCACTCATAGGGAGGCTGAGATGAATGACGGCAGGCGACAAGCAGATCAGGCACTCCATCAATATTAGCTCCCATCTCTATTCAGCTATTGGTAGCTGAAGGCAACCTGGCAAATCCAACCTAACTCCTTAAAGGCCTGAGAAAAGCCAGCCTGGTGATTCTTGAGGCACAAGGAATTATCACCAAGTAAAAAAGGATGACACCCATGATTAAAGGTTCTTCTCCAGGCCCTCTGTTTCTCTTCCAAAGACTCCCTGTGCTGTGGTGTGTGAGCTTCTTGAACATCTGTTTTACATGTCTGCATCTTTAGCACTGAACGCAGGACCTGGCACATAGTAGGGGAGCAAGTTTGGTGCCATGGAGTTAGACAGGCCTGGCTTCAGGTTCCAGTTCTGCCACTTGCCTCTGAACAACTTACTTCTTTAAGCCTCGTTATCTTGAGCCTTGAGTATCCTTATCTTGAGCCTTGAGTATCCTTACCTGTAAAATGGCTAATGGTATCTACTATAAGGTATTATGAATATGAACTGAGCAAAGACATGTAGAGCCTAGTACAGTGCCTGGCACACTGTAGACACTCAAAAATGTTACCCTTTTTAAATAAATAAGGAATAAGCTCATGGATAAAAAGAACTCCATTCAATTAACAATGCACATTCCCCACACACAAAATGAAACATGCCATTGATCACATATTCTTTGTGTCTATCAAGATATAGCCCCAGATATTTCTTATAGTGGCAAACGTTTATTCCAGCTCTGATTTTATGCAGCACAATCAGAGCAAGCTCCGATCTGTAACTGGGATGCAGTGAGAACAAATCACTCTGCCCACCCTCACCTCCACCCCAGCACACATAAGGAAAGTCTGGTCACAAATAATGCCAAGGGAATCGCACAGCATCTGCCCCCAAATATATATTAAGGCACATGGTATTCTTCACTTTACAGTGGGAAAACCAGACAGACGCCACCTTACTCAACTGATCAAAGTGAACATCTCCAGCAATAAGACATACTGACATCACATTCCTCTCATAGGATGCATGAGAAGGGCACATCACTGCTAGGGTGTTCTTTCAGAAACTTCAAAACTCCAGTTTAATCAGTGAGAAAACAGCAGGCAGACCCAAACCGAGGAACGGTCTACAAAATAGCTCATCAGTGCCCTTCAAGTGTCAAGGTCATGAAAGACAAGGAAATAAGGAAGCACCGCCACAGACTGGAGAAGACATAAAACTAAATGCAATGTGGGACCCTGAATTGGATCTGAACAAAATTTGTAGTTCAGTTTTTAAGAACTGTTGAGGGTAGCCCCCAAAGGGGAAAAGATTAACAAAAGATCCAACCAAAAGGTTCATGGGAGACAGAAGGCTAATCCCAGGAACTTGGCTGAACAACTGGGGGTGAGGAAGATTTATGAAAGGATTAAAGTCTAAGCTCCATTTTGCTTCTTTTTCATTTTTTAAACCTGAGCACCAATGGTTATCTTCTTTCCCTCATTCCCATCCCCTCAAATCCAACCTAGAGTGAGAGGATAAGTCTGAGCCACTTCATCAGAGTTTCACAGCAGCATAATTTGCTCTGTTATTTTCATCCATTATCAATATAAATACTAGATGGCCTAAAATTAGATGGATTATTAGAAATAATATGTCATTTAAGTGGAATTGACAAATTGGGATGTAGCCCTAGGTTCGGGATTTTCTAAAGAGCAGGCCCCTTGCTCCTCAGGGATGAGGGAACCCCAGATGCGCAATTTCAGTTAAGTTTTGAGTTTTGAAGTTGCACAGGAGCCCAAGTGAGCCTTCACTTTGTATTTGAGGAGAACTGGGGCCGAGGGAGAGCAAGGTACTCAGGCTCACAGAGTTGGCAGAACCACTGCAGGCTACCACACTGCTTCCTGCCAGCTGTTATGGTCGACTGCGGCCTTATTGTCCTGACCAAGAATGAGACCAGCCTACAGGTATCACACAGCACGGACACTGCTGCTAGACCTCTGAATCACTCAACACCGAAAGCATCTCTACCAGGAAAAGTGATCTATAAGATGCAGGAACAGAGCAAATGTTGAGAGACAAGATTCTTCAAGCTGGAATGTGTGTGCACATGTGTGTGCAGCTGCTGCTTCTGCAAGGTTTAAGATTTCCAGAACATATGCCTGGAGTTGCTCTATATCATTTCCATTTTCCTTAAGCATCTCCCTGCTGTCCACCCAATATTTTTTCCTGCCTCTGTCCACTGTGTCCTTGCCCACATCTTGTGCTTCAGGGTCCATTCTATGTAGCATTTGATCCCCGGGCCTTTCATAGCCCTCGCTTCAGTGTACTTGAAATGAGGTGGTAACAGCTTTGGGGCCCACGAGATACAGTAACACACAAGATAGACAAGATCTCTACTGTCATGGACCTTACGTGTTAGTGGGAGGAGACAGCCAACACACAAGTGAATAAAGATAAAAAAAATTGCAGTAATGATGGTTGTTGTGATGAAACTGAATTGGGATGATGTGATAGGGAGTAAAAGGAGGTCGCTTTAGTGTGGGTGGTCAAGGAAGGGCCTACTTGAAGAGATAACATTGAAGTTTAGTCCTAAATAAGAGAGGGCCAGCCCTGTAGGTTGAAGACAGAAAGACAGTATGTCTGGATCCTAGTAAGTGGAGGGGTAGAGTGTTCCCAGACTGAGTCTAGATCATGTAGGGCCTTGTAGAGCACAGTAATTAATATAGTATGGGAAGGCACTGGACAGCACTAGACTGTGGAGTGATAGAATCTAACTTGTGTTTTAAACAAATATTCTGGCTGCTGCTGTGTGGTGAATGGACTGATATGGTAGAAGTGGGTCACAAGATTAGCAGCAGGGAGACCTAATTAAGAGGGTGTTGCATTAACCAGTTAAAGGATGACAGTGCCTGGGTTAGGGTTGTAGGGATGAGAACATGAATGGATTTAGGATATGTTTTAGAAGAAAAGCCAGTAGAACTTGTTGATGGATGAGCTGTGGGGAATGAGGGAAAAAGGGAATGGAGACTGTTCCCAGGTTTTTGCCTAGAGCACACTGATGCTGCACCACTCGTTGAAATAAGGAACCCTGGGAGAGGAGACTGGGAGTAGGAAATCAAGAGTTTGATTTCAGACATGTTAAGATTGAGAAATTTACAAATGAACTGGCTGAAGCCCCCATCTCATATTTTATATGCATCACTAGACAAAGAACTGTGAGATGCCAGACTTTGCCTTCCTTTTCAATTCTTTGTTAAGCAGGAATAAAGCGAAAGATAACTGAATAAAATATTTAGTCTTCTGTAAAACACTCTTACACTCAGAGGTTTGGTAGTAGAGCCACATCTTCCTAGGCAGGCCTAAGTAGCCAATAAATCACCATGTCGCACCCAGCAACGGCTCAAGGGGCAAACTAATTAAAAATTTAATCCCATGATTTTCATCTTAATCTCTTTTTCCCATTAGCTTTGATCAATGCCCATAAATACAATTTAGCAGAACTGTTCATTTAGATGAATGACTGGGTGGGGTACCTAATTAGTCTATTTGTTATGAACCAATGTATAACTAAAACTTACATGCTAATTATTAAAAACCACACACTAACTTTCAAAGCATTTTATTACCACAAAAGCTATGCTTCTATTATCAAATGAAATGCCCTTTCTATGTTACACTCACCAATTGCTCAAACCTGTTTCTCTTGACTTTCAGTAGTTAAGCTGCAGTGTGCTGTTTAGGTACACAGGGCATTTAGGAAATGTATGCACAACCTTACCCTGCCCTGTAACACAAGCAATAGTGAAAGGAGTACCAAATAAGATTTCATAAACTCCTCAGCTACCTGGGAAGTTCTGCTGCACCCTGCCAAAAAAGAAAAAAAAAATCAGGCTAGAAACCAAACAAAACAACCAAGCAAACCCGAATGTGGGGACTGCTTTGAGAAAAGGGGAGCTTTGCAGTCTGTTCCGACACCAAGGTGAAGATTATGGCTCTGCTCCCTAGGTCTGCATGTCAGGAGATATTCATTTGAATGCCAACATACTTTAGTTCCTTCCAGTAAAAGAGTTCTTCATTTTAAAAATAAAAGTCCATGGCCCTGGTCTCTTGGAGCTTTTTCAGCCTCTGTAGCAGTGCTTTTACTACTTGGATTTTCACTGTCATTTCAATAAAGGAGTGAGAAGAGTAAAGCACGGGGCCTGCCATTAATGAAAACTATTAAATAACGACTCTTCATGCCAGACACCGCCTCAGAAACAGGAGGAAAGTCTACCAGACAGCAGAGGTCGAGGGTAGCGGAGCCCAGTTTAATGCATAAATCTAAAAGAGGAAGAAAATGGCTTTCAGGCTGCCGAGGTCCTCTATACACACACATTATATAGTACTAAGCATCATTGTCTCTGCGCACCCATTGCGTCTGCCACTTCCATCAGCCCAGTAACAACCGGGGTCTTGGGTGAGTTTTCATCAGAAACTTGGCGGCCACGCCTCCCAGCCACCTCCCGCTGCGTCCCTCCCTCTCGTCGGTCCCACTCAAAGACACCCGCTCACGCGGACGGCCCCTCCCCTCGGCCCCCTTCACCGACAAGCCGCGAGCGGCAGAGCCTCGGAGCCACTCTTCCAGGCTACCCTGGAGCTGAAGCGAAGATAAAGGAAGAGGAAGGCGGAGAGGGGCGCAGAAATGTTCTCGTATTCTTGGCGTCCAAGGGGCTCCAGGACAACCGGAGGGGAAGTGACGTCACTCGCACCGGAAACGGAAGTTGGGTTCTAGTGCAGGTTACCGCCATGTTGTGTGTGGCGGATGGGGATTTCCTCGGTCTCTGTTGAGAGGCTCCATTGACTCTCCTTTCTCTCTTCTCCATTTCTCCCATTCACTAAATGAATATTTACTGGGGACTCGCTGTGTGCTGTGCTCCAGACCCAGTGAACAGGATGAACCAACGTTCAAACTTCCCTCAGCACTGGACACTGAAAGATTAACCACACCGCCCCACCGGAGGGGTTCAAGCACCGGGCCTGGGGAGCACTAGGCACTGAGCATTGAGCACGTGGGCCCGCTGGTCGGAGACATCTGGGAGGCTAGTTTGACTTTGGTTACTTGGACTAGGGCCGCAGCTGAAGAGCAGGGGAGGCAGCAATGGAGGGATAGTTGGGAGGTAGGTGGTGCTGCACTGGTGTGTGGAATGTGCAGAGTTGAGGTGACTGCCAGGATGGGGAGGGAGCAGGAGCTTGGCAGAGATCCCCTTGTGGAGCAAATACTCTGGGAAAGAGACCAAGGACAGAGCATCAAGATCTCTACTAAAGGAGAAGAGAAGGAGGAGGCAGCCTTGGGAGAAGACCAGGACAATATGGCATTGCAGGGAGCAGGGGAAGAGCACTTCAAGGAGGGTAGTCAACTGGGTCAGTTCTGCTGAGAAATCGGTGAGACAAAGACAGAAATGTTGTGACTAATCGGGCACTGCCTTTAGCTAGAGCAGGTTTATTGGAATGGTGGGAAAAGGTCAGCTACCAGCTTGAAGTGAGTTGAGGAATAAATGAGGGTGATGGTGAGGAAATGGGGGCAGATGAGCATGGACAGCCTTCCAAGAAGTTGCCTGTGAAGAAATGAGAGTGATACTGGGAGGAAAATAAGTTTTTAACTATTATTTTTTAAGATTGGAGAGACATAAAGAGGAATAATACCTCTGAAGTCTGTATGGGCAATGGATGAAATCATCAACTTTCACATTATCTCATTTTCTTGAGGCATTTGTAGCAAACTGAGCTAGCTTTTTGCTCCTGATATAGTGTCTTAGCAGGCAGATTAAAATATTCTAAACCTTGCTGAACATCTTATCCTCCTGTGGCAAGTTTGTTTTCCATTTCTTTTAAAGGGCACTGGGATGCTGACCCTGTTTCATAGGGAAATATCTTTTGTGAAAGTAGAGCCAGAGGCCCACTTTTAAAAATGCATCAGAACTTCTGCTTTCAGGAAAATGCAGTAAATGTACTTTCCCCTCTTTCCCACAAAGTACAACTAAAAACTCTGGGCATTGTATATAAAAGAAACATAAGACTTTGAAAGGTGGAGAGAGAAAGGTTGAATGACTAGGTACCTTGGGCCCCTAGTAGCACCACGCTGGCAAATTTCCTGAGTTTTCTTTTTGTCTCATATATTCCAGACGAAAAAAACCAGGGACCCAAAAATGCTAAGAGTTGTGTTGGGGTGGGGGCTGGGGGGAGTTTGCTCTCTCTTAGCAAAAGGAACAGGAAAGGGGAAACCTAGCAGACAGAAAACTCTTGGACAATAACTGCTCTACACCAGCCAGAGACCACCCACAAAACAAACATAAACGGTGCTCCCCATGCCTGCTGATGTGTATCTCAGCGTTTGTAGAGGAAATACTTAAGACAATTATAAGTGGAAGAGGTAAAGGGATGTAAAGGATGGTAAGTTTTCTTCACTTCACTCAAACTGGTAAAATGATGACACCAGTAGAATGTGGTGTCATCATTTTGTATATATTAAAGTATATCATTATGTACATATTAAAATACCTATAGCACTGAAAAGGATATAGAGACAGTCAAAAACAAGGTTGATAAGTCAAATGGAATTCTAAAAAATGTTAAGGTAACCCACAGGAAGGCAAGAAAACAGAAATGAGAGACAAAATAAATGGAAAATACAAAATGGCAGACTTAAGCCATTTTGTTATGCCTAACATACCAATTATTACATTAAATGTAAGTGGCCTAGTTATGCCAATTAAAACACTGGTAGTAAAGTCAGCCCTTGGTAATAGAATAGTGAAATGATCCACGGCCTTTTGATCTTTGTTTCCCACCACCTTGGGCCCTGGGATCAAGCAAGGCAAAGATGGTGGAGAATGGCCCATACCAAATCAGAAACTGGAGTTCAGAATTTTATGTTTAAGATTCACGGTTAGTTCACAAAACACATTTTCTCAATTTATCAATTAAAATTCCTTTCAAGTCCTTGGGAGGGTAGATGAAAAAACATGACCTAATTATATGCTCTCTGTAAGAAACTCACTTCAAATATAATAACATAGGCAGGTTGAAAGAAAAAGGATGGAAAAAACTATGTCATATAAACAGTCAAAATAAGGTAGGAATGGTTATATTAACATTAGATAAAGTAAATTTCAGGGCAAAGAAAATTACCAGAGATAGAGAGAGACATGACAAAATGATAAAAGGGTCAATCCACCAAGAAGACATAACAATCCTAAATTTGTATACACCAAAAAATAGCTGCAAAATACATGAAGGAAAAAACTGTTAAACTGAAAGGACAAATAGACAAATCCACATGCCTCTCTCAATAATTGATGGGACAATTAGACAGAAAATCAACATGGATATAGAATTCTATATCTGGATATCAATCGACAGGATCTAATCAGCATTTATAGACCATTCCATGTAACAGCAGAGTGTACATTGGTTTTTTGTTGTTGTTGTTGTTGTTTTTGTGAGACAGAGTCTTGCTCTGTTGCCCAGGTAGAGTGAGTGCCACGGTGTCAGCCTAAGCTCACAGCAACCTCGAACTCCTGGGCTCAAGCGATCCTCCTGCCACAGCCTCCTGAATAGCTGGGACTACAGGCATACGCCACCATGCCTGGCTAATTTTTTCTATATATATTTTTAGTTGTCCAGCTGATTTCTTTCTATATTTTTTTAGTAGAGATGGGGTCTCACTCTTGCTCAGGCTGGTCTCAAACTCCTAAGCCCAAACGATCCGCCCACCTCGGCCTCCCAGAGTGCTAGGATTACAGGTGTGAGCCACCATGCCCAGCCAGTGTACATTGTTTTTAAGTGCCCATGGAACATACAACAAAATATCCTGGCTATAAAACAGACTTCAACAAATTTAAAGAGCTAAAATCATACTGTATGTGTTCTCTGACCACAATGAAATCAAAATGGACATCAGTAACAGAAAGATGACAGCAAACTCTCCAAACACTTGGGAACTAAGAAATACACTTCTAAATATTCCAAGGGTCAAAGAGGAAGTCTTAAGGGAAACAAAAGGATACATGGAACTGAGTGAAAACGAAAATAAGCCTGTCAAAATAGGCAGAGCTAGGCAACGTGGAGGGAAAATGATAGGCCGAAATGCATACATTAGAAAATAGAGAAACTCTAATCAATAATCTTAGCTCCTACCTAGAGAACCTAGGAAAAGAAGAGCAAACTAAAGCCATCTCAGCAGAAGGAAAGAAATAATAAAGAGCAAAATTAGTGAAATAGAAAACAGAAAAGCTAGAAAAGCAAATTAAAAAGCTGGTTCTGTGAAAAGATTTTCTTAAAAAAGGACAAATCTCTTGCAAGACTGACCAAAAAAAGAAGATACAAGTTACCAATATTAAGAATGAAACAGAGGATGTTACTACAGCTTTTCCAGCATAAAAAAGATAATAAGGAATGCAATTGGCCCTCCTGAGAAGGATGAAGGCACAGACTCTCAAGTCAGGCTGCCCAGGTTAAAATCCTGGCTCTTGTGCTCACCAGAGTGAGCCTTAGCTTTCTCATCTTTAAAACGGGGATTTGAATAATAACTCTCTAGGGTGATTGTGAAAAATAAATTAGTTAATACATTTAAAGCATTTAGAATAGTGCCTGACTATAAGTGCTAACTATTGTTATTACCATTTTGCCATTAGTCTTTCAGGAAGCTGGGACTGAGCTCATGTGAAAAAAATCTCTGCTCCCCAAATAAGTGTCACCTGAGATCATCCTTGGCCTTGTTGAGCAGATCGTACAGGGGAGTAGATAAGCTGTTTGTGGTACATCCATGCAGTGGAACACTACTCAGTAATAAAAAGGAATGAACTACTGATGTGCTTACCAACATGAATGGATGTCACAATGATTATGCTGAGTGAAAGAAAAACCACATGAAAAGACGAGTGTATACTGTATGATTCCAGTTATAAAGAATTCTGTAGAGCTCGAACTAACCCATGGAGACAGAAGTCAGATCTGTGATTGCCTGGGAATGGGGGATGGATGGGGAAAGGCAGGATGGGGAAATTACAGGAGGGCATGAGGAAGCATTTGGGGTGACATATGTTTATTATCCTGATTGTGGTGATGGTTGCATGAGTGGACACGTGTCCAAACTTATCAAATTGTACATTTTTAAATGCTCAGCTTATTATAGGTCATTTAAATAATGCTTAAAGGAAACCCACTACTGAGCTTCATCCAATCTTAACCTTTGCCACGTGTATTTGTTTCAGATTTCTCCCCTCCACACACACCTGTACCCCTCCCAAACCTATTTCCATCCATTTCCCAATGTAAGCGCTGGGAAACTGAACTTGGTGTTTATCATTGTCGTGCATTATTTTCTATATTACTACATAAGTCTTTATAAACATTATGTAACATTGTTTTGCATTACCTAACATTTTTCATAAATGGGGTATTTGTCATTCTTTAATTTGCTTTCTTTGTTCAACATTGTATTTATGAGTAAATTCTATAACTTCAACAAAATTTTGAGGCAGGTGTTATTATCATTTTACAGATGGAAAAACCGATGTTCCCCATGGTTAGGTGAAACTTCTCTTGCTAAAGATGAGTGATGAAGCCAAGATTGAACCAGGTCTGACCTAGGTCAAAGCTAGAGCTTCAGAAAGTGACCACAGGTACTTTGTGGGCTGGGAGATTTCCATCTGAGACTCCCCGGATTGTGCCTCCTGGGACTGCCACAAGCAGGACCCTTCCAGGCCGCGCTCTCTTCTGGGCAGCCCTGGTTTGCCCGGCGTTCAGGGTGGGTCAGGCCTCTGCTTGCCATATCCACCTATGCCCTGTGCCAGGATCAGAGCCTGGCATCTGTGCCCTGCCTTGCTCCTTCTATTTGGTTCTCCCTGCCCTAACCAAGTCCTGCCTCTTCTTGTCCAAATAGGGGTTCCTATCCTCTTTCATGCAGGGACCTCTTTGGCAGGCTGGTGAAGCCTATGGCACCTCAGAATAATACTTTTAAATGTCAAAGATACCTAAGATTAGTTATATTGAAATACCATCATCAAAATATTTTTAAATGGTGATAGAATAATACATATGCTTCTTTGTTAATGCCTTACTTTATAAGTTCTAGCAATAATAACCAATTTTGACATGCAGATGAGCATGAACTTGATTTCAATGTGTCTGTAACAACTATAATATGATATGAAAATGTCTGTGATCTCTGTTGATGACAATAAGGACTGATAATACTACTCTAGTTTGAAGTGCTAAATTTCGGTTAGAAGTTAACACACATAAACATATTTTTCCCCATCCAAGTTCACAGATCCCCGAATTCCCTCCACAAACATGTTAGGGGTCTGTGGACCCCAGGATTAAAGTCCCTGGACTAGCACCTTCCCAGAGACAAGAACCACGAAGTGGAGGGGATTGACAGAAGCTGGTTTTGGGGGCAGACAGAAAGCCAGCCGGTCCCAGGGCTCCGTGTTTTATGCTAAGGACAATCATCTCTCCGTTTCCCTGATCAGGAACCGCCTTGGAGCCTCGTGCACTGTTTGACTTAGCAAGGAACTTCAAAAGCAGCCGCCTGACAAGAATAACTCTTAACTCTTAGATTTAGGTCAGAGCATGATATCAAAGGCTGGAGCAAAGCTTTGCAAATTTCCAGTTTTCAGTGATGTAGTCTAATTCTTTGGGGCATTTGTTACAGACACATTTTTCTAAAGAAAATTGGTTTATGGCTTAATGTGAAAGTAACCCCCCAGCAGATTTTGGCTGCCTCACCAAAGTCCCCCGCAGGGCCCCTCTGGTTCCTGGCCTCAAAGAATGCCTTGCAGTTTGCAAGGAGCCTGTGGGATCTGCTTTGGAAAGGTCAGGCACTAGATTTTGTCATTTGTGAGGCTTGCCATGTTTGCAGCCCTGCTCTCGATTTCCCTACGGCTCAATTACTGACGACTCCTTCCAGGGGGGCAAGGCCCAAGGCCCTCCTCTCTCTGCCTCATTATTTTATGTATCTTGAAATGCTAGCTTTTTAAGTGAAAGATAAATTTTACTGCTTTGGAAGGGTAGTGGAGGAAGCATTTTCACTGTTGGAATAAAAAAAAAAAAAATCCTCCAACATGGTTGTACCAATTTATACTGCACTAGCAGTATGTGAGAATTTCAGCTGTTTCTCATCTCTGTCAGCATTCGGTATTTTCCATCATTTGCATTTCAGCCATTATGTTTTAATTTGCATTTTATGTGTTTATTGGCCACTCAGACACCCTCTTTTCTAAAATACCTGTTCAAATCATTCACATATTTTTCTATTGAGTTATATTCCTTTTTCTTATTGATTTGCAGGCATTTGTTATACAGTATATATGTATACATATATGTGTGTGTGTGTATATATATATACATACATATATACACACACGCATACACACACACACACACATGAATGTAAGTCTGTTCTTGGGAATATGAATTGCAAATATCTTTTCCAAATCTGTGGTTTGCCTTTTTACTCTCTTAATAGTGTCTTTTGATGAACAAAAGATCTAATTTTAATAGAGTCCAATTTACATTGTTTTCCTTTGTGGTTGGTGCTGCTGTTAAAAAATATTCAAAAAAAATTGGGGCAAACTCACTGAAATTAAGATGCGTTGATGCAGTGTTTTTCCTGCTTAGCCTGTCCCGTGGGGGGCTTGTGCTCACAGGCCAGCCTGTGTGCCCCTGAGAAGGCACAATGTTTAGAGTGGCACTGCCCAATAAAAATGTGATGTAAGGCACATGTGTCATTTAAAATTTTCTAGTCATCACATTTAAGAAAAAAATAACAGGTAAAATTAATATTGATGGTATATTTTATTTAACCAAATATCCTGGTACCCAGGTCATTTCATTATTTAAAAATTTACCCTGCTTTAGTTTTTAAATTTAAATTTAGATTTAGTCACACAAGCCACGCACAAGTGTTTAGTAGCCACATCTCTCTGGTCGCTATAATATCGGACAGCACAGGTTTAGAGGCTGACAATGAGTTCTGGGAGCAAACGACCTAGATTCCAATATGGCTCTGTCACTTAGTAACAGTAGCAAGCACCTACAGACTGCTGCCTCCCTGCTGGGCTCTGAGTACCTACGGCATACCAAGTATTGGACGTGCCTTGTCTCATTTAATCCTTCCAAAACCATAGGAGGTAGGTAATATTCTTACCACCAGTGGTGGTTAATTTTATGTGTCAACTTGGTAGGCTTCATCACTATACAATTCATCCATGTAACGAAAACCACTTGTACCCCCTATATCTATTGAAATTACAAAAAAAAAAAAAGAAAAACAACAACAGAACTTGGTAGGCTATGGTGCCCAGTTGCTTGATCAAACACCAGTCCAGATGTTGCTGTGAAGGTATTGTTTAGATGTGATTAACATTTAAATCAGTAGACTTTGAGTGAAGTGCATCACCCTCTGTAATATAAGTGGGCTTCATCCAATCAGGTGAAGGCCTTAAAAGAAAAGGCTGAAGTTCCCCAAAGAGAAAGGAGTTCTGCCTCCCGACCACCTTCAGACACAAGATGGTAACATTTAACTTTTGCTGGAATTTCCAGACTGTCAGCCAGCCCTGCAAAGTTTTCATTTTCCAATCCCCGCAATTGCACGAGCCAATTCCTTAAAATAAAATCAATCTCTCTCTCTCTCTCTCTCCCTCCCCCAACACACACATACACGTGTGCATACACACACACACACACACACACACACACACACACACACACACACACACACCCTGCTGGTTCTGTTTCTGTGGAGAACCCTGCCTACTGCACCACCCATCCCAATTTCCCTCAATGGGGAAACTGAGGCAGCCTGGCTCCAGAGTTCATGCTCCTAACCTTTCTGCTGCTTCCAGCCCTTTGGAAAACTGCTTAATTTCTTTAGGTCTAGATTTTGTCACTGGCAAACTAAGATGAATAACATGGTACCTACCTGATAGGGTGGTTGGGAGGACTGTTTGAGATAATCTAAAGCACCTGGCATGTGGTAAATACTCAGTAAAAATCACTGTTATTTATATCTTAAAACACTCTGAGCAGAACTTACTACTGGATGCACTATGGACATCAAGGAATTAAAAAACAAGGAAGGACAATGTTTAGAAAAGTCTACTATTGACGATCTATATTACAGGCACTTTAGGAATAAATTTTTGCCATGACCCATGTCAATAAAAATGGCTCTTTTTGGCTGAGTCTCTACTGTATGCTCAGCACTTGAATTCCATCCTCTCGTGACATCCCACGTGAATCCTACTGGGAGGTGTCATCATTTCCCAGTTTACAGACATGAAACTGAGGCTGCGGGCGAATCAGAAACTCACCCGGCTTGTAAGTGACACTCTCTCAGGGAGATAATTTCCCGCTACCTTCATATTATCAAAGCATCAGGTTATTTGTTTTCTTTAATAATCCTTTACAAATCGGCTTGCAAGTGAATTGAAATCAACATCAAGTCCTTGTAGGGAAATTGAAAACTTAATCATTCCCTTCTTCTCCCTCATTTTTATCTGCTGCCGGATGCACACATTTGTAAATTCAGCTTTGAAACTGTCATATAATCTTATAATGTTTTTTTTTTCTGTTGCAATTTTGTGCAGGTAATCCCTAAAGGGGATTTTTCATATATTGTGT
Organism: Lemur catta; assembly: GCF_020740605.2. Lineage (NCBI taxonomy): Eukaryota > Metazoa > Chordata > Mammalia > Primates > Lemuridae > Lemur > Lemur catta. Next base: position 92,597,680 of record NC_059134.1, on the reverse strand, counting down.
ATGATTAAAATTGAATGTAGCTTGTAAAAAAATGAATTGTTAATAACTGAGAGAGGCTGTGTTCCTTGAAAAATATTTGTTGTTAAATAAAAAGAGACTTCAGAATGTCAATACATTTCACTGTGTTTGCTCTCCCCTTCTGCGTGCTTGTATTCTACCCATACATTTCAAATTGCTGTAATCCACCGCTTAATTCTTGGGTAACTCTTTGAGGTGTGTTCATGAATGTCAGGTCTTATAGAAAGATTATTTTTGCATGTTTTAATACATTTTCTCCTTCATTCTCCTTTCTTTGATGTCAGAGATGAATAAATCCAGTTTAATATGACTTTCATTTGTGAGGCTTAACATAGAAACCATTCAAAGGCTAAATCAAACCTCCTTTTGTTTTTCAATGATTATCTTTTTCTGTCAAAATGAACCAAGCCCTCTAGTCCGAGGATTTGAAAATGTAAGTGTAGAAATAGTCAGCAATCAAAGCTTAGGGGGTGAGCTCGATTGTGTCTAAGTGTCCTTTTATCTTCACACGCACACTCCTGTGAAGCGCTTTCCCTAAGCTAGTTATGTTGGATATTGAAGGGAGAGTGTGTATTCCCGAGTGGCAAGTCTATCATGTTTATTGGGAGGTTGGATATTACGATAGTTATTTTCTGCATGGTCTTTTACCTCTAAGCCCTGGTGCTTCTACATCCACGACTTTTGCCTGGCATGATTACATTGAGATGGTTTAAATAATTTAGAAGCTAATTTGTGCTGGGATAGATAGCTTTGTAAGTGGACCATTAACACCTATATTTCAATGAAAGTGCTGTATAATGACCTAGGGTGTTATTGAATGGCACACTCCCTGAGATACGGCTCCTCTTCCTTTTCATGATCTCTTACCTTTCTGTCACTTTTATGAACAATTCTTTGCCCTGTCTCTTGGAGAGCTAACAGAAGATGACAGCAGAACTGCAGATAGTGTGCGTGGAAGAGTCTGAATTTATTATGTTCAAATTACAATCTATGCATATTTATTTAGCTCCTATTATGTGCAAAGCTTTGTTCTAGGCCCTGTGTATAAAGATCAGCCTCATTCCCTTAAATATCCATGCCTGAGGTATAATTTATTACTGCTTTTCCTGAGGTTAGTTAAGCAATGTGCATCAAAGCCTTAAAAAATACACATATCCTTTGATCAGATAATTCCACCTTTAGAAATGTAACCTAGGACTGTGGTGGCTCATGCCTGCAATCCCAGTGCTTTGGGAGGCCTAGACGGGACGATCACTTGAGACCAGGAGTTTGAAACCAGCTTGGGCAACATACCAAGACCCTATCTCTACAAAAAAATTTAAAAATTCACCAGGCACAATGGCATGCATGCACCTGTAGTCCAACCTTCTGGGGACACTGAGGCAGGAGGGTCGCCTGAGCTCAGGAGTTTGAGGTTACAGTGAGCTGTGACAGAGCCACTGCACTCTAGCCTGAGTGACAGAGCAAAGCCCTAACATTAAAAAAAAGAAGAAAAGAAAAGAAAAAAAGTAACCTAGGTAAATAAATGAAGATGTGGGTAAATATTTATGCAAAAGGATGTTCATCACAGTTGTTTAGAACAATGAAAATTGGAAAATAGGCCAACAGCAAGGGATTATAAAATTAATGTGCCTATATGCCTATACAATGGAATATTATACAACCATGAAAATGAGATTGTAGATTATTGACATGAAAAGATATTCATGATAAAATGCCACGTAAGAAAGAAATGTTATAGTGGGTATGTGGTGTATGATTCAATTTTTATAAATGAATATATAAATACATTGCACTCCTAGGAAAAAGCCATGTGGATATTGAGCAAGTGCAAAGAGTGGTTATCGCTGGGTGGTAGGATCATAGGTGTATTTTCATTTTCTTTTCTTTGCTTTACTTGTCTACATTTTGTAATTTTTCTGCAGAGACTAGATATTGCTCTTGAAATCAAAACAGTCTGTAAAAGTCATTTTTCATAAAGAATAAATTAGACAGTTCATCCCTGGACCATCACAGGGCAGCAGGCTGTGCAAGAACGACACAGTCTGGTGGCCGTTCAGTGTCCATGGGACCAGCCCCAGGAGCCCTGCCTGCCCTTCACCCTGACCCTCTGGCCTCTCTCATCCCGACCCTGCCTGCCCTGTCAGCAGCTTTATTTCCTGGCCTCAGAAAGCCACCCTCCCTCGTGCTCAGTGCAAATGACAGAACAGCCAGCTCCACGTCTGGGTTTGTGTTTCTTCCTGCAGTGAGAAGTACAGAACCTTGACATTGGATTCTAGCTTCTGGGACCTGGTCTGAGGATGAGACCTCAGCAGTTGCATCCTCAGACCAGATGAAAGGCAGTCCCTGAACCCCAGAAACTCAGAGGACATGGGACATGGACATCAGCAACTCTGTACTATTAGATCATGGCTCTCTCTCACCTACAACGCAGCTCCCCTCCCAGCTCTTTAATTTGCACATGGTGTTCACAGCTGGCCCTATGGGCCTTACCTTCAACGATACCCTGTTTCCCATCCTGATGATAGAAATTGCTAACATTTATTAAGGATTTTTAAGTTATTTTTGTGTATCAATCACTATTATAAGCACTTTACATGTCTTTTCTCACATCATCCTTACAACTCTATGAAGTTAGTTTCTTACCATTCCATTTTCAGGTGAGGAAATGGAGACACAGAAAGGTTATCTGACTTGTGCAGTGTCACGCTAGCTGGAAAATGGCACAGTCAGAACGTGAACCCAGACTGCGAGGCCTTGACCACCAGGCAGTCCTGCCCCCCAAGCGACAGCCCCTCTGGGCTGCTTGCAGTGCGTGAACAGGCCGGGTTGTTTCTGTCCTCTCGGGCTTTGCCACACCTGTTCATTCTTTCCTCCTCCCAGCCCTTGGCAACCACTGATCTTTTTACTGTTTCTATAGGTTGGCCTTTTCGAGAATGTCATATCGTTGGAATAATACAGTATGTAGCCATTTCACATTCGCTTCTTTCACTTAGTGATATGCATTTAAGGTTCTTCCTTGTCTTTTCATGGCTTGATAGCTCATTCCTTTTTATCATTGTATACGATTCTATTGTCTGGATGTATGACAGCTTATTTATCCATTCACTTATTGACGGGCATCAGTTGTTTCCAAGTTTGGGCAATTATGAATAAAGCTGCAATACATAGTTGTGTGCAGGTTTTGTGTGGACACAATTTTCACCTCCTTTGGGTAAATACCAAGGAGCAAGATTGCTGGATTATATAGTAAGAGTTTGGTTTTATAAGAAACCACCGAACTGTTTTCCAAAGTGGCTGTACCATTTTGCATTCCCACTAGCAATGCATGAAAGTTCCTGTTGCTCCACATCCTCACCAGCATTCGGTGTTGTCAGTGTTTTGGATTTTAGCCATCCTGCTACAAGGGCTAGTGGTTTCTCGTTGTTGTTTTAAATTTGCAATTAAACTGCAGTGCCATATGATGCTGAGCATTTTTCTTATGCTAATTTGCCATCTGTACGTCTTCTTTGCTGAGGTGTCTGGCCAGATCTTTTGCTTATTTTTAAATTGGGTTATTTGTTTCCTTATTGTTGAGTTTTAAGACTTTGTATATTGTGGATACCAGTCCTTTATCCGATGTATTTTGCAGCTATTTTTCTCCCAGTCTGTGGCTTGTCTTTCCATTCTCTTAACAGTGAAATTCAAATTTTATCACCCATAAATAAACTTTTATTGGAACACATACATGCTCGTTCACTTACAGATTGTCTCTGTCTAATTGCACGCTATGTCAGCAGAGTTCCTACAGGGCCCGAGAGCCTGCAAAGCATAAAATATGCACTAGCTGTCCTTTTACAGATAAGTTTGCCGACCCTTGATTTTTTAGGGCATCATCTCTATTCCGTCCTTAATGAGCCTGTCATTCCCGGAAAAGCAATTCTCACGGGCGACAATTACTGATCAGAAACTCCCATCTGGGGTCGCTGAGTTGAAGTGTCTGTTTCTGGCCCCATTGGACACTTTCTTTTTCTGTTCTCATGGGTACTCGTCCATGGCTTAGTTTCAACTCCAGCTGGCCTTGCTCAAGTCCCTGCTGCGTGGAGGGAGCGCCGCTGGGGCCGCCTGAGCTGGGCCGGAGCTGTCCTGCCTGTGGGGTCAGATAACCTTCTCCGTCCTCCGCGCGCGGCCAGCTCAGCCCTCGCATCTTCCCACGCCCCAGCTGTGGCCGCGTCTTCCCAGTGCAGGGAGTCGAGCGCCCCCTGGAGGCCGTTCCTTGTCATCACAGGGACATCAACTAGCGTGGGGAACTCGAGAGCGTTGCCAGGCTTTCCCTCCCAAGGGGGGCCTCATTGTCCAGCCCCAAGATCGCCCCTCCTTTGGTGTTTAGGGCTGAATTTCCCTCAAAGCTTTGGGTGATCACATTTCGCTGATTTCTCACATCCCATTTTCTCCTCCCAACAGCAGTCATCCATTCTAGCTTGGGGGAGTGGGGGCAGGCGAGGGGCTCAGAGCATTGGAACGGGCTCGAGTCACCCGCATTTTCCACTTCCCACATCGCTGCAGGCTGGCTCCCTCCCTCCACAGTTCTTGCCTTTTGATTTTTTAAAAATGTCTTTAACATTTGGTCCTATTTTTTTTCTCTCTCCAATAAGTGAAAAGAATGTAAATCTAGAAAAATGTGGGCAGACGTATGCTCTTTTTCTTGCTAAGTGTTCGCTCTTTAACTGTAATAGTGTGACAACAAGTGAGGAGAAACAGAGCGACTTCCACACTCTGCCCGGTCTCTCCTCTCCTGCCAGTTATTTTTGATGGCTTGGTATCCGATGCAAATCGATTTTTTTTCCAACGTGCACCTTCTGCCTCCTGCAGAGCATGGGAGCTCGGGAGGGACATAGCCCGCCTGGTTCCTGTGTATTAATAACGTTATTATTGTTATTTATTGAGCACTTACTGTGTGCCAGCACTTTGCTAAGTGCTTTCACATTTACAGACTACATGGTTTTCTGCCCTGTCCTGTGTGCCCTTACTGGCACTGGAATAGGTGACTGATAAGCCTGGCCTCTGAAGTCAGATGGCCTGGGTTCAAATCCTGGCTCTGCCACCCACCAGCTGTGTGACCTTGGGCATGTCACCTCACCTTTCTGAATCTCATTTTCCCCAGGTGTAAAATGAAGATTCATGATCGCACTTAGCTGCGAGGTCTGTTCTGAGGATTGCATTCGTTGATACCGGTGGAGCGTTGGGAATGGTGCGTGGCACATGGCAAGCACGCTGGGAGTGCAGGGACTAGCAAGCAGCTGCGATGGGCAAGCCTGTGCCCCTATGGCCAGTGTCACCACTACTCCATCCCTGGGCTCCCTGCCCTACCTGGTGGGCACCGGGCACGAGTCTGCCAGCTGAAGCCAATGCAGACAGAGCTCTTATACAGGAAGTGCATCTGGGCTGGCACCTAAGCACTGCTGCTTCTGCAGAACTGGTCCAGTCATCCCAGGGGCTACGCAGGTGTTTAAGCCAAATCCATGGGCGTCGTCCTTGACCCCCTCCTCCCTCCACATCCCACCACCACCCCGTCAGCCCAGCAGCAGTTCCCTCCGTCCTTTCCCCGCAATGTGCCCACAGCCGTCCACGTCTCGCCTCTGCGCTCTCCCAGTGCAGCCACGGCCTCTCCCACGTGGACTCCGTGCTGCCCTTCTCCCTGCTCCCTTGTGCTCTCGCACCTCTTATAATCAACCGTGTTTTTGCAGCAATTAGAACGATCTTCTTAAAATGCAAATCACTTCTCTATTTAAACCTTCCGAGGCTTAAGAAAACAGTCCACAGCTTGTGTGCTTGCGCACAGGGCCCTACAGCATCTGGCCCGGTGGCCGGTGAGGTCATCTTCACTCACTCTCTTTTTGCCACTCAGTGAGCCACTTTCACCACGGCCGACCTCGTGCCTGCCTCTGGCTTTGCACTTGCTATTCCTCCAGCTGGGGACTTGGCCTGACCCCTCCTCTGGAGAGATTCCTCTTGGCATTCAGGTCCCAGTTCGAGGGCCTGCCAGGCCTTGCTGGACATCCTTCTCCATGCAGCGCAGTTCTCCATGTGGCCTTGGACCCAACCAGTTCTCCCTCCTTTCCTGCTTGTACTTCCCAAGAACCACTGTGGAAGGTGCCGGGGGTGCAGCATCCAACGCAGAGAGATATTGTTGGGACGCTGGCGGGGGGCAGGCACTCCATGGGGTGCGAGTGGGGTTTGCACAGGTAAGACTCCATCTGCCCGGGGCAGCTTTCCTGAAGCTTGGGGACCAGCTTGTCATGGATCCTAGGCTTCTTTGTCCCTTGCTGCCTACCCATAAGGAACAAGCTCACTTCGTGTACCTCGGTGTGTGTGTGAGTGTTCTGTCTCCCTGGACTTGGGCAAGTAGTGAAAGCGCAGCCCAGGATGCAGTAGGCTGAGGCAGTAACCAGGGCACTGTGAACCTGCTTCACAGCCACCTGTCCCCACTGCCCGGCCACTGTATCTCGCTCTCCCCTTTGGTTCCTGCAAAGCATCGTCACTATTGGAAATACACAGGCAGTTGACCTGAGCATGTGGTTATTCCTCACATCCCCCGACTAGAATGCAGCTGCCTGTCTGTCTGTGCAGCCCTCGGAGTGCCTGTCCCCTAGCCAGTGTCCCAGCAGTATTTGGTGAAGAAATCCTTGAATACATTGTGAAAAAGTCAGGACATTTTTGGGGGGGAAGAAAACTTTTTTTAAGCTACTAAAGTTAAAGTCTGGAAGACCCAGAACAGTTAGTACACTATACTGCAGAGCAGGAAAGAACATCCAATGGTAATAGAATAATGTCCCTGCTCGAAACGAGATAAAAGTTCAAAGTTGGGAGGTGACAGGGAGAGGATTGGAGGGGCTGTGACTAGAATGTAGGTTCCAGGGACCTGTGACAAGGCCTGGGGTGCAGGAAGGCTGGGCGCATTGGGAAGAGGGGACCTCTGCCCCTCTCTGCCCAGGCAGAGCTGCTGTGGGCACCGGGCCAAGTGCGGTCCCCCATGATGGAGCTGCCACTGGGAGGCCTGAGACACTTCTGTCCCCAAACCTGTACCCTGGAGTGACAGGGAAGAGGATCTGAAAGGTTGCTAGCACCCCAAGGAGGGACACAAGTGGCTGAGAGCTGGTTGGGAACCTGGAGTGAACTGGCAGCTGGGAGAGGGGCTGCAGGGTGACATTTGGGGACCTGAGGAAGGTGCACAGACTGGCAGTGGGTGTGGAGGCAGTGAATGCAGATGGTATCAGGGATCCACACACAGGCCAGCAAGTCACAGCAGCCTCGGACGCCCCCACCGCAGGATGGAACCAGATGAGGGGAAGTGGGTGCCCCCCACCACTGCTGCTGGCAGGCAGGTCAGAGGAGAGAGGGAAGAAGCCGTAACTGACTGAGCTTGAGAAAACCTGACAATGACAATGTACCTTGACTTGGCAGGATTAAATTTTGGAGCCCCAGGGAGAGTGGTATGAACATTCACTTCTGCTGGAGAGAAATTGATGGACTCTAAAACGTATGCTTGCTAAACACGAGCAGATGAATGAATAATCAAATAATGTTCAAATAATACAGAATGTTAGCTAACATATAGTGAGAATGTGCCACGTGCCAGGAACTGACCTAATACTTTAGGCGTGGTTTAGACCAAGGTCCTTGGTTGCAGGCAACAGTCTATGTGAGCAAGTTCATGCCAAAAGAGATCTATTCAAGTTTATTTTTTAGTTACCTTATGGAATTTCTGGGAGGACCAAAGAATCAAGCTTGCATGGTGCTCAGACCGGGGACAATGCTGGACCATGGAGCCAACAGAGGCCTTGAAATGCCCTCCTCTCTGCAGGCCTGTTTGCAGAGGAAGCCCTCTGCCACGTTCACCTGTCCTTGGATACCCACAGCGCTTGGGATTGAATGTCAAAATTGCCCCCAGTTTCCCCAGAAGACCCAACGCCCCTGCCTCCGTGCTTTCCAGAAGGCCCAGCCCCCAGCATGTGGCCACCTTCTTGCAATGCTCACTGCACAGTGGGACTGTTGGGTGGAGACCGAGCCGCGTGCCTGTACCCTAGCTGCAACGGAGTCTGAAAGACGTGCTGTCCAGTTTTCCACTTTGTAGCAGGGAACCGGAACGTGTGCCACCTGAGCCGCACGTGCACTGACATCACCCTTCTACAGATGAGGAAAGCAGAGATTGCAGCCGTACATTCTCTTTGAATCTTGAGGGTTAGGAGTGAGCTCCACCCCTCTTGTTTGGGGGAATTTGAATTCATTTCCCTGTTTTTCCTTAGCATATAAAAGACCCCAGGTACAGAATGTTCAAAAAGCATCCTCCATCAGGAAGCCCACCCCAAAATCAAGAAGAAGGCATAGTTCAAGGGCATTCCTCCCTCCAGGAAACACTGTAGCTTGCCGTCTTTTCTCAGCATTTTCTTTTTAAGCCAAAATCTGCTTCCTGGATAGAGGATGTGTATTAGGACTTTGCTCCTCTCTTGGGACCTCTGACCCCATTTTTAATTTGTTGCATGGGCTTTCTGTTTCCTTTGTGTCTGTAACTATAACTCCCTATCTTTTTTTTTTTTTTTTGAAGTCTCGCTCTGCTGCCTGGGCTAGAGTACAGTGGCGTCAGCTTAGCTCACAGCAACCTCAAACTCCTGGGCTCAAGAGATCCTCCTGCCTTGGCCTCCAAGAGTGCTGGGATTACAGTCATGAGCCACCGCACCCAGCCAACCTTATTAAATTGCTTTTCAATTCATCTATAAAGGTGTTTCCATTTGGTACTTGAAGCTCCGCTCTCTCTTCTACTAACTCAGGCAAACTGTAACTGCATTGCAGGACGCATTTCCACGTTTCCTCCAATTTCTTTCAGAGCCATATGGAACTGAAAAACAGTTCACGAGGCTGCCCCTTCTGCTCTCAGAGACCAAGCAGGACTTCAGTCTAACCATGCTGGCAAACTCTTAATCTGTTTTGATTTCTGCCGCGAGCAGGCTGGGCTGTGATGAAGTCCTGGAAAATTCTCCTGTCTCCAGCCTACTACTCAACCTTCTCACACACGAAGGCAGGGGTGGGGCCAAAGCTAAGGCCTGGCATTGAGAAACATCATGAATAGCAATGCCTCAAATCAAAACTTAAAGAAGGAAGAGCAGATCCAACAATTCCAAATGAAGAAAATTGTTTAGAAATATATCCTGAGTTCCAGAGAGAGGATTCAAGTTAACAAAATGCGTCAACGGAAAGCTTTCAAATTTAAGATCTGACATGGATCACACAGCTGGAAACCGGAGCTGCTACTGGTGCAGGGGTCTTAGTGATTCTGGCCGACACATGCTCTCTGCCCTCTTTCTTCCATGCTAACAGAACCCTGGCTTTGCAGGTGCAAAGGCCAGAGCCCTTCATCTCAGGAAGGGCAGGCTCTTCGCAGCCCCACTGGGCTAAGGCGGTCAGGGTCGCCCCATCCCAGTGATTGTCTCAGGGTTCACCACATGACCTGGGTCTGGCCAATGAGATAGTGGAGCCTTCTGCAGGGCTTCTGGGAAATATTTTCTTCCTGGGTACAAAGCCACAGCAAGAGAAAGTCTTTTCTCCCTGCTCCTAACTTCCTATCTCAAATGTAGATTGTACTTAGATGTGACCCATGGAATTGAGGCTGCCATCTTGTGACCAGGAGAGAAGGCCAGGAGAGCTGCATGGATGCTCTATGAGATAACTAAATATCTTGACTGGCTAAGTCAGGGGTCGGCAAACTTGTTCTGTAAACAGCCAGATAGTAAACATTTTCGCTTTTCCAAGCTGCAACTGCTCAACTCTGATGTCGTTGTAGGAAAGCGGTCACAGACGATGTATAAACAAATGAGTGTGGCTGGGTTCCCAAAGAATTTATTTATAGACACTGAAATTTGAATTTCATATAATTTTCACATGTCACAAAATATTACTTATTCGTTTGGATTTTTTTCAACTATTTAAACTGTAAAAATCGTTCTTCGCTCACAGGCTGCACAAAAAGAGATGCAGGCCAGACCTGGCACGTGGGTTGCTGTTTCCCACCCCTGCCTTCTGGCCGTTGGGTTTTCTGTTCCTGGAGCTGAGTATCTTCTAGATGATTCTATTACCAGCCCTCCCTTTCACAGGCGACAAGGCTGAGGTCTCAGTTCACACAGCTAGCTAGTGTCAGAGCTGATAAACCTGGATCCCAAAGCTCCCAACACCAAGCCCAGGATTGTTCTCCCAGGGTACAGACCTGCTTCCTCCTCCTCACGTCCACACATTTATGTCTCTTTTTCTTCTCGGCTGTGACATTTTCCTTTATGTCTGTGACTGCATTTTATTCATTCAAAATGTATTGAGAGCCAAGAGGGTACTCAGGTTTATAGAGGGCCTATCGCATGCCGGGAACTTTACATTATTTAATCCTACAGCAATTGCGAGGCGGATGTCGTCACACCCACCTCACAGATGAGGAAACAGAGGCTCTGAGAGGTCTGAACCATGCCCAGGTTCACGAGGGAGGGGGTGGTGGCCTCAGTCGCACCAGCGCCCTTCTTGCTGCATTTAACTGTCTCCCATGCGCCACAGCTCGGTGCTGGGTGTACCCTAATAACAAAGACGTGGCCTGCTTTCTTTGGCCACTGAGTATTTTCCTTTCTGAAGTGGTTCTTGGCAGAGCGAGAAACAGACGGGGGAATGACAAGCTGCCATTCATCGCTGTGTCCACAAGAGGGCAGCAGGCGGCCACGTTTCCGAAGCAGCTCGGGCCCCCTCGCCGGTCCCACTGATCCCGGTCACGGGTTTACCGGAAACGAGAGAGAACAAGCTTCAGCCTTTTATTGCAATATCTTCACTTTTCTGATGGGAAAAACGAAATCCCATAAAGCTCAGGTTGGCAGGGGCTGTGGCGAGGGAGGGACGGGGCTGTGTGGCAGTGGCGTTTCCCCAAATCTGAGGATGAACAGCAGCCAGGCTTCCCAGGAGCTGGAGGAGAGAATTCCAGGACCCGCAGGAGGGAGAGTCCTTGACTCGTGCTGGAACCGGGCAGAGCAGCGGCGCGGCTGGGTCGCGGCAGGGAAGGAGGAGGGAGTGGGGGCCCCAGTGACATGGTGATGAGCGTGAACCTCCACAGGGTGCCAAGCTGCACCCTGACTGCAAATCTGCGGCTTGCACGCTATTCTCTCTCCCATTTTACAGCCTCAGAGAGGCTCAGCCACTTGGCCAAGGCCACACAACAGAGCTGAGCATTTGTTTAGCAGGAGAAAAACAGGATTTGGTGTTAGGCAACCTAGGCTTGAGCCCCTGGTCCCACGTTGGCAGGCTGTGTGACCTCGGACACATCACCACCCTCTCTGAACCTCAGCCCAGCTCGAGGTAGCCAGTGGTGAACAGTCCTAGCTTCACAGAGCTGGTCTTCAACGTTTGCATCTGTAATGCGGGCATCCTAGCAGCTACCTCTCCAGCTGGTTGTGAGCATGAAGAAAACTAATGTTCCCAAGTCCCACTTCTGGCAGTTCCTCCCCTATGGCCTTGTTTTCCCCATCTGCAAAATGGGAGAATGCCCATTTATTTCAGACACAGTCTAGCAGAACAGCAAGCAGCGGCTAGGAGCAGGGGCTCTGGGGTCATTTAGAAAGGTTGTTCATCTCGGTGCTGCTTGTTTCCTGCCTTCAGGACCCTCGACAAGTTATCTGAGCCCGGTGCCTCGGTTTCCTCATCTGTACCATGGGAGATAGTAACAGTACCTATGTCCCAGGGTTGCTGGGGGAGCCACTTAGTGGTTCCTGGGGCTGCTGTCACAATTCCCAACAATAGAAATTGATTCTCTCACAGTTCTGGAAGCTGAGAGTCTGAAATCAAGGTGTCGGCAGGGCTGCACCCCCCACCAAATGCTCTAGGGGAGACTCTGTCCTTGCCTCCTCCAGCTTCTGGTGGCTCCAGGTGCTCCTTGGATTGTGGCTACAGAACTCCAGTCTCTGCCCTTGTCTCCTCCATGTGTCTCTCCTTTGTGTACCTCTTACAAGGACACTTGTCATTGGACAAGCCAGCATGACCTCAACTCAAGATCCTTAACCTCATTACAGCTGCAAAGACCCTTTTTCCAAATGTGGTCATAGTCACAGGTTTTGGGGATTAGGATGTGGGCATATCTTTTGGGGCATCACCATTTAACCCGCTACGGAAGCCAATAGTGAATCCACGTCCCGTGGTCCACACAGGGCCGGGCACGTCGTGCGTGCCCAGCTGCTGGGTGCCATGGCTGTTACGTGTCCAGAGGCTGCTGCTCAGGTTAGACTGCGGGGACATGCCCAACACAAGAACAGAAACTCAAGTGCAGAAAGAGGGGCCACCCTGTCCCCGCAGGCCCCCGGGCTGGTGGCCAGACTGGCAGTGCTGCATTTCCCAGCTTGACCAGACTTGTCTCAGCGTTGACACTTCCCAAATCCTCACCCTGTTCCAAACAGGCTTTTGCAGATATCACCAATGATTGCAAAGTCTGCATTTGGCTCCACTGAAATCAGGCTCGAGGCGACTGTGGGTCAGAGGTTGAGGGGGGCAAGTGACCTGGCAGGTGGGGGAGACATGGCCAGCAGAGATGGTCTTGCTAGATCATCCTCTTGTTGGATCCCAGCCCAAAGGCAGCTTGGCTCGTCGAGTAATGCCAGGCATCAGGCTTAAAGGTCAGGGTAGTTTTTCACAGAAAAGAAAGGAGATGGCTCTCACCGAGTGACAGTCAGTTCCACCGCCGAGCCTGGCGGGTGTGTCCAGGTGTCAGGGGTATGTGGTTGGAGGAAGAATAAAGAAAAGAAGGGCCGGGGCAAGGAGGAGGGCAAGGAGGCCGAGGGGGGCCAGACTGCTCTCCACGGAAAGGGACATTGGCTGGCCCTGGGACTGCTAAGGGACAGCAGCACTGATCCTGAGACCAGCCAGCCCTGGGACTGCTCAGAGCCTCAGTGTTCTCAGCTGGCAAGTGGGGACCACAGCAGGGCCTCCCCCGTCAGGACTCAGCACTTTGCGGGTATGCAGGCGGGGCTAAAGGATGCCTATTGCACTTCCACCAACACCAGAAAGAATAAAACAGGCTGCAGAGGCACTTTGGGGGTGACAGGTTCAGATCCAGGCCACAGAAGGACCTGAGCTCTGAGCTCAACCTCCCTGTATCTGGGCTGGAAGTGAAGCCAGAGGGGCATCCTCACAGCATGCAGAGAGTAGAGAGGGAGGCATCTGGACTGACTGAGAGAGTTCTGGAACCCCACAGAGCACCTTCTGTCCCACAGGCAATTTGAGGCCGAATGGCATCATCAGAAGAGTAATATTTTGTAACTTTAATGAGACCTTAGTTTTGTCCCCAGAGAATCCTAGAAATAACTAGTGGTTGAGGTCCTTGCCAGAGTGTCATGGGGGCAGCAATGTCAGTAGGGTGTTACTGTCCCCAGGTGGATGGAGCCGGGCGGTCACCTGGGATGGAGCATTTTTTCCCCACTATCCACAGCTCTGCACAAAACCAGCACAACAGGGCGGAAAGTCTGTACCCCTTCCCCAGGCCGGAGGCCAGCACCGCACCAGCTTCAGGGACTCTCGTCCCCTTGAGGCCAACCTTGGCAGGCCTGGGCTTTATTTTACAGGAAGCTGTTTGCTCACCTGGCTGGAAGAAGAATCCTTGAGTTAAGAAGCATGTAGAATTTTCAACTGCTCTTTTGTTCCATGGGTTCAGAATGACTTTGGTAATTCCCTTCTCTGGAAAACTGCCCACTTGCTGTGGTGTAATTATTTTCTTTTGAAGTTGAGAAGCACAGATTGCCTTCCCGGCAACCCCTTAGTTCAATCGTCATGAATCTGTAGAATACCAAACACAAAGAGAATGTCTTAAAGCAACCAGGCAGAAAAGAAGATCACTCCAAAGGAATGACAATTCGACTGACACCTAACCTTTCTCAAACCCTAATGAGAGCCCAAAGACGGCAGAATAATGTCTTCTAAGTGCTGAGAGAACATAACTGTCAACCTGACGTTCCAGAACCAGCGAAACTGTCTTTCAGGCACACAAGCACAAAACAGAAGAGAACACTTGCTACCAACAGACTCCCAGCAAAAGAATAGAAATAGTTTTACTTCTCCAATTCGGATGCCTTCTATTTCTTTGTCTTGACTAATTACTCTGGCTAGAACTTCCAGTGCAATGTTGAATAGTAGCAGCAAAAGCAGGCACCTTCATCTTGTTCCTGATCTCAGGGGGCAAGCTTTCAGTGTTTCACCACTAAATGTCACGGCTTTTACATAAATACTCTTTATTGGGTTAGCAATTCCTTTCTATTCCTAGTTGTTGAGTGTCTTTTATTTTTAATAAATCATGAAAGGGTTTTGAATTATGTTAAATTTTTTTGGCCTCAATTAAATGATGTGGTTTTCTTTCTTCATTCCATTAATGTAGTATACTAATCAGTTTTTGTACATTGAACCAACCTTGCATTCCTAAGATAAATTCTCCCCTGGTCATGGGGTATTTTCCTTTGAATATGCCTCTGGATTTGATTTGCTACTATTTTATTGAGGATTTCTGCATCTATATTCATAAGGGATATTGATTTATAGTTTCTTTTTTTGTGATGTCTTTGCCTGGCTTTGGTATCAGGGTAATTAATGTTGGCCTTATGGAATAAAATAGGAAGTCTTCATTCCTCTTCTATTTTTTGAAAGACTTGTACACCAAAAATGACAAATATTGCTGAAAGATATTAAAGGATACTTAAGTAAATGGAAAGACATCATGTGTTCAATGTTTGACTTAATATTGTTAAAATGGCAATAATCCCCAAAGTGATCTACAAATTCAATAAAATTGTTATCAAAATTCCAGCTGCCTTCTTTGCAGAAATGGAAAATTTTATCCTAAAATTTATGTAAAATTGCAAGGGCTCACAAATAGCCAAAGAATTTTTGAAAAAAGAAGAACACAGTTGGAGGACTCACACTTACTGTTTCCAACAGTTATTACAAAATTACAGTAATCAAAAAATCAAAATAGTGTTAGAGCCAGGAGCACTGGCTCATGCCTGTAATCCCATCAACTACAGAGGCTGAGGCAGAAGGATCACTTGAGACCAGGAGTTCAAGACCAGCCTAGGCAACATAGTGAAATCCCATCTCTACAAAAAATAAAAATAAAAATTGGTTGGGCATGGCAGCACACACTTGCAGTCCCAGTTACCCAGGAGGCTGAGGCAGAAGGATTGCTTGAGCCCAGGAGTTTGAGGCTGCAGTGAGCAGTGATTGTACCACTGCACCATAGCTGGGGTGACAAAGTGAGACCCTATCTCTTAAAAAACAATAACAACAACAGAAAAACCCAACAAATACAAACAGTGTGACACGGGCATAAAGATAGACATATATATCGATGTCATAGAATTGAGAGTCTAAAATAAACAGATATATCTGTGATAACGTGACTTTCCACAAAGGTATCAAGACCATTCATGGGGCAAAGAATAGCCCTTTCAACAAATGGTGCTGAGACCACCGCATGTCTAAATGCAAAAGAATGAAGTTAGACTCTTATCTCACACCACATACAAAAATTAACTCAAAGACCTAATTATGCAAATGAAAACTAGAAATTTCCTAGAAGAAAACACAGTGGTAAGCCTTCATGAACTTGGCTTTGGCAGTGGTTTCTTAGATGTGACACCAAAGCACAAGCCAGGAAGAGGGACCAGGAAAGAAGGAAGAGAGACGGCCACCTTTCCCTAAGAGACAGCAGGTCCCACACCACCCTGGCTTCTTCCAGGCACGCTCTGCAAGGTGGAGCCTGGGGTAGACCTGGTGAAGGAGCAAAGGGAGCTGGTAGGAGACTGAGAAGAATGTTCCTGTCAGGGGAGACTCTTGCAAGATCAGACGCCAAGAATGCCAGGAATTAGTATACAGGGTACAGTGGCCAATGACAGTAGCAATAAGCTCTCGTGTGCACAGTGCTGTATCACTTACAGAGTTCTCGCACAGGCAGTATCCCCTGGGAGCCTCCCAGTGGCCAGTGAGCTATGCAGACCGGACGCCGTCTCAACGGGGAAGCCTGAGACTTGTCTTCGAAACGGACCAGTCTTTCCTCTACATCTCACAGCGCCACCCAGTGGCAAGGCCTGCTGCCAGCTCCCTTGTTTTTTCCAGCCCTCTGGATGGCCAGAGTCTAGACTCTAGAGTCACTTCCTGGGACCCTCCCCTTTGTGGGTGTTACTAGAGCATCTGGTCAGAGGCTTCCGGAGGCCCAGGTTTTCCAGATCATCCGGAACTCAAGCGAAAGCCTTAACGCAGACACACCTGGGATGCACAGGTGATTATGAGCAAGGGTGGTGGGACTCTGTCCCACGCAGGTGTCCCGACCTCTCTTAATAGTCCAATCCGTGGCTACTGAATCACCCGTCTGGGATCTTACCTGGGGCTTCCCACTGCACTCAGACCTACTCTGTGAGCCTTGGATAGAAACCCTAGTCCCTGCTCTAACCTCTGCCCCGCCCAGCCTGTCCCCTAGAAGGACGTTGTTCTATTCTTTCCTGAGTGTTCCAATCCCAGGCATCTCTCTGCACCCAGGCATTGACTTAGAACCGTAGGAAGAAAAGCAAGACTCAGTCTTGGCTGGGATTGGCACTAGGCTTTCTTTAGCTGATCTATGTCTCCATTTTTCTTCAATAGTGATCAAAACGGATTCCTTTGCAGGAAGCAGAGAAGCAGAAAGAGGATCCTGCCCCACAGGACGTAGAACACAGAATTCTGCTTCCAGAAGTTGAATTTGAGCTCAGCATGGGCACGCAGCCTCCTCAGAAAAAGAGAGAGAGATTCTTCCCCCCTCTGAAGCTCACTGCCACCTCAGGCAGCTCAGCTGGGCCCTGAGAATGTGTCTGGAGACGAGAGTTGTAGCTGGCAGCACAGAGCTGTGGCCCAGGCACACAGGGTTCTTGCTGGAGCAGGAGGGCGCAGAGAGGAGATTAGCCCACACCCGTACCCTCACCACCCCGCCTAGCAGATCCTGCCGCCTGTCCTGGGTTGCTGCATCCCTCCATTCGTCTCTGGGCTGCCCGATTTTGCAAAGCCGTTATGGTTTTCTATTTATTTCAGATATACCAGCATATTAGCTGTGCCCACCTCTCAACCTGCCCTGGCTCAGAAAGAATGGTCTATTTAATTGAAAGAGCCCAGATTCAGAGCTGGGATTCTAGAATGGGCCACGAGTTAATAGGGAACTTTGACTAAGTCATCCCTTGCTCTGAGGCTCAGCTCTTTCATCTGTAAAATGAGACGATTAGACTGAAAAGAGTTTTCCAAACTGGGTCCTGTGGAACACAGAAGATGGTGAAATTTAGGGGGAAAGAAGTCCCAGGGTAAAATAAGGCAATTCCGACTGCAGCCCTCTCTTTGCAATTCAGAGACACATTGCCACGCAAAATTCAGGTAATTGGAGCCCTGAAAAGCCCTGCAGTAAAGAAACCCCTTCAATTTTCTTTCATCTGGCATTCCCAAACTTTCTTGACCACAGAACATTCCCCTCCTTTTTCAGTGGAGAATCAGTTAAGATCTTGAGGAATATGATTTTCAGCAGATTGATTTGGGAAATAATGAGCTGATTGCCAAATTCTCTATAAGCTTGAACTCGTCACATTTTGGAGAAATAGGAGCCCTAAATTAGGAGATATTATCTCAGTTAAAAATTAACTCATTATAAGACAAATGGGCCAGTTGCTAAACCGGCCAAACGTCAGTGCAGACCCCAGAGTACAACAGTCCAACAGGCGGCAGAAGGAGCCCTGCCCAGCTGGGGCAGAGCAAGAGGGAGCCCACGTGTCCCTGACTCCTTCCCTGGGGTCCTGCCCCAGAACAATGTCCTCTTCTCAAGCAGGAATCTGGGCAAGGCAAGTGAGTCAAAAAGAGCTGAGACAAGATGCTTTTGTCTCTTCCCAGTGCCCCAGAACGGCACTTCCTTTCATCTTCTCAAGAGTATTGTTATAAAAGACCTTTCCTTTATTTCAAAGGTGATTTTACAGAATATGACCTCAGCGGGGTTTATACCTAATTGGGTTTCTTCTTCTAGTTGAGAGAATTGTTCTCCATTGATGTGTAAAATAGACCTGGGTCATCCTTTTTGTCCCTCAGCCTTCTATGATGTTGATTTCATTCGCTTCTTCCCTCTGCAGGTAGACACTATACCTGCCAGGGGCCGGACCTGAGGTCTGAACTGGAACCCCAGAGACGAGGCCAGGGTTTGATGTTTTAGTCTTTACCTCTCTATGTGCATTCACAGCTCCTCGAATGTTTTGCAGGTTCACTGGGGCACAGCCTAGTTCCTCTTCTTCGATCTCTGACAGTGCCCGAACCGTGACAGACGAAGAACGCTTGCATGCTCTGGGCACCCCACACATAGCTGCTGGGTGAGGAAGAGAAAGAATGAATGGCCCGGCCCCAGCAGGCAGTTGGGCCAGGCGTTGAGATGAAATCCGTGTCCCATGAGGAGTAAAGCACATCTTTTATTTTACACAAAGTGGGTATTTGACTATTGCTCATTTAATAACTCAAAGACTCAAACAAGAAAATGTGAGGCTGAGAAGGGATCCAGAATCTTGGAAATGAGCCTCAGGTGCCCACATCACCTTTTGGGCATGGCACGTGGACGCCCCAGGTTAAAACCCCTGGCTGTTTTCCAGGGAACACAAAGTAAGTAAATAAAAGAAAAAAGAAAAAATTGAGAAAAAAAACCCCAAGAAATTAACAACAGCAACAACAAAACTCTGGCTGCTTTTCACTAGTGATCTTGGGCACATGACTTCATTTCTTTCCTTCTCTTTCTTAACCTAAAGTGGGGCTATCGCTAATCCCATCACAGATAATTACATGAAACGATGCACAGAGGACTCAGCAGGTTGCATATTAGTTCTGCAATTTCAACTCTATGTGCATAGCAAAAAATTTTTTAAAGAGGGAATGGAAAGAAAAAAGGCCAAATGAACATTTAAACTGTAATACAAAAATATAATAATGCAATATAATTCCCATTGGAATAGGAAAAATAATTTAAAAGTTCAGATGGAAGAATAAATATTCAAGAATTGCCATGAAAAATTTTAAAAAGTAGTAGTGAGGAGGAACTTGCATTAGCAAAATTAAAACTTTGGTCCAAAGGTACTATTAATAGAATTAAAAATAAATCTGATTTTGGCACCAAGATACACAAATAGATCTCTGGCCAGGAACAGAGATTCCAAAAATAGACCCAAAATATGTGAGAATGTGATACAGAATAAAGGTGACATTTCAGTTCAGCAGGTTGAGTAGTTTATTTACTAAATGTTGCTAGTATAATTGCCCCTGCACCTGGATTGAATAAAGTTAGATCCTTTCTATACAGTTTTTGCAATAATAATAATTTCCAGATGGATTAAAGATTTAATATAACAACTAAAACTTTAAAAAGATAAAATAAAATATAAGAGAGGGAAATACCTTATTAGGTAAGGTATGACAACAGCAGCTATGAAAAAAAATGGACAGATTTAATTTCATAAGTATTAAAATTTTCTCTCTAAAAATACTGGCATAAATAAAGTCAAAAGACAAACACTGCTTGGGAATGATGTAGTATAACACACACGATGGATAAAAGGGTAATATCCCCAGTATAAAGAGATCTTAGTAATATAAATTGATAAGAAAATGACAAACAGCCCAGTTGGGGAACAAAGAAGAGGCTTGCATTTTCAGAAATATTTTGGAATGAGTTTTCCAAAAAACCCTTCTCAGTGCAGAAAGATCTAGAAATGCTTGAGAGAATATAAGTTAAATATTTTCAAAAGCATGACAGACCTGGAAGTAAAGTCAGGGCAGAAACGACAAGAAATGTTCACTAGATGGGTAAAGCCGTCGCTGGAGTTGGTGTTTGCTCTAAAAACACCTTTCCATACCTGGTGGCCAGAAACCGGGTTTTTACAGCGTAAGAGACGCCAAAGACAGGACACAGAGCTGGAACCCAAGCAGCAGGGAGTTTGCCCTAGAGATCTGCACGTGAAGCTGAAATTCCAAAAGGGAGTATGTGATCTAACACATACTTTAAACATAAGAAGATAGCAACGTTAAATGTAAAAGGGTGGAAAATGATAAGCTACACAAATATAAACCAGGTAAAAACTGATGTAACTAGACATCAAAGACTATGTATCAGACATATCAGACACTTTACAAGGAGAAGCGTTACAGAGGGTGTTACCAAAGACTCGGCACTTGTCCACGGCCGAATCAGAAGAAGGACAAGTGTCTTTGTGGAGGAGGAAAGAGATTTATTACCTTTGCCAGCAAAGGGAGGAAAAAGGCAGAGTAGTGTCTCAAAATCCAAATTCTCCCCACCCGCCCCCCAACATAAGCAGAAATACAGACCTTTTAAAGGATGGGTTCTCAGCTTCAGGCAATTACTGTGGTTGACTATTCTAATGGTCCCATCTCTGCCAAAGACAAAGCCTGAGAACTCAGCCAGCTGCCCACCTGGGGGCTGGTGGCCCACCTGGGATAAGAACAAGAGGCCCTCTCCCTGCTCCTCCCCACCACTCGCCTAGCCAGGGATGCAGGCTCCAAGTTCTCAAAAAGAGTGGGGGAAGCTTCAAAGAGACGGAAAATATTCTTGCTGCTTTTTTTTTCTTTCCAGGCCCTTCCCTGTTACAAGGGGGACATTATATAAGTATGCAAGTTTGGTTTAATGTGAAAAATTAATCAATGTAATTCACCACATCGATAGATCAAAGGAAAAAATCATATGATTACTTTGATGCATCAAAAACTATTTGACAAAAATTTATACCGATTTATGGTAAAAAAGAAAACTCTTAGCAAACTAGGAATGGAAGCGAACTTTCTTAATTTGATAAAAGAAAAAAAATCTCCAAAAAGGGACAGCAAATATTATACTTAATACTGAATTATTGAAAACTCCTCTGTCTGAGACCGGGAATAAGACAAGGACACACACTAAAATGACTTCTATTCAACATTATATTGGAGGTTCTGGCCAATGGTAAAAGGCAAGTAAATGAAATAAATAACATGTTAGAGAAGAAAGAAAACTGTCATTATTTATAAGGGATATGATTGTTTTTATAGATAATTCTAAATAATCGACAGGTAAATTATTGGAATTAATAAGCAAGTTTAGCAAGGTCACTAGATTCAAAGCCAATATAAAAAGCTAAGTTTATTTCTACGTTCTAACAACACCACATAGGAAAATAAATGTTAAAGTGAAACATTTTACAGTAGCACTACAGAACACTGAATATCTAGGAATAAACTTAATGAAAATTGTGCAAGATCTTCTTGCTGAAAACTATAAAATATTGTAATTTTAAATTAAAGAAGATCTAAGTATTGCCAAGAATGTAAATTTTTCCCAACTTGATCCACAGACATGTGAAAAAGTGTTCAACTTTTATTCATCGTTAGGGAATGTAAAATGAAAGCACAATAAGCAACTATAACTAACTTACCAGAATGACCAGAATTAAAAAGGCAGATGATACCTGCTGGAACAACCAGAGCGTCCATACGTTGATAGTGGGAAAATAAACCAATGGAACTCCTTTGGAAAACTCTGTCTCTACTAAAGCTGAGCATGCGCCTATCCAGTGACCCAGCAATGATGCCCCTCCTAGGTACAAACATATGTTCACCAAGGGACATGTATAAGCATATTATTAACAGCACTATTAATAAAAATAAAATACTGGAGATTACCCAGATGCCCTCCAACAGAAGGAGTAAATAAATTGTGATTGGTTCACACACCATAAACTATTACACTGCAATGAGAATAAATGAACTCTCCTACATACAATAGCACGGATAAAATTCACAATACAATGCTCATTTGAAAGGAGCCAAATCAAGAACAAAAGAAGATGGGAGAAAATGTTCTAGATTAGGGGAGACCAAAGAGACATAATAACCAAGCACAGTGAGTGAAATTGAAGTCCAGATTTTTTTAAGCCGTAAAATATGTGTTGGGGATAATTGGAGAAATCTGTGCATGGACTGCATGTTGGATGAAGTTATTGAATTAATGTTGATGTTCTTAGGTATGGTAGTAATGATGAGGTTGTGTAGGAAAATGTCTTAATTCTTGGGAGATGCACATTGAAGTGTGTGGGGGTGAAGACCATGATGTTTGTAGATTACTTCCAAATGACTTGGCAAGAGGAAGTATGCGTGTATTTAAAGAGAGATATAGAGAGATGGAACCGGTGTGGTGAAATGTTGAAGGTTGATGTATGTAGGTAAAGAGGTACATGGGTATTAATCATATTATTCTTTTAACTTTTCTAGGAGCTTGAATTTTTTCTGAAGAAAATAAAAGGAAAAATAAATGTAACACATGCCAATTATAGAAAATTTGTAAAATAAAATATAAAGAAGGAGAAAAGGAATAGAAAATCCAAATAGACTTCTTTAAAGAAACTGCATTACTAGAGAACATCCGCTATCTCTGTTTTTATTCAATATTGAATTGGAGCTCCTAGTCATACGGTAATATAAGAAAAAGAAATGAATAAGGACTGGACAGAAAAAACCAAAATTATTCACATAGAAGGTCCAAGAGAATCTATAGACAAATTATAATTAAGAGAGCTTGGCAAGGTTGCTGCATAGAAGATATATAAGCAAAGATAAAATGCATTTCTATATCCTAGCATCACACAGATAGAAAAAGTAATTTTTTTAATATTTTATTTAAATACAGCAACAAAAATAAGTAAACAAAAATAAATCGAACAAAAGATATATGAGATCTCCATGTGGCAAACAACAAACCTTTATTGAAAGACATTCAAGAAGGCCACATAATGGAGAGAAAAGCTATGTTCATAATTGGGAAGGTTCAACCTCATAAATATGACAATTTCTCTCAAATCAATTTCTAAATCCAATTCAATTCCTATCCAAATTCCCAACAGATTTTTCATTGAACTTGACAAGTGGATTCTAAATATATGTATGGAAGAGCAAGAATAGGCAAGACAGTTTTGAAGTTAGTGGAGCTTGTCTTGGCAGGTATTGAGACTTAATATAGGAGCCAGTGTAGTCAAGACAGTTTTTGCTATGGAGCAAGGTGGAAATGTGGATTAGCGGAACAGAATAGAGTCAGAAGCATAGATGAACACATTGTATTCCCACACGAATATGGAAACTTTACACTTGTCAAAGGTGGCATTGCAAATCAATGTAAAACGGGGTGGACTAGTCAATCTACCATATACAGACAATTGATTATCTTTATGGAAAAAGTAAAATTGGATCCCCATCCCCAACTACACACAGAAGTCCCAGGTGGATTAATGACTTAATACAAAAAACCCAAAGTTTAAAACTTTCAGAATAAAATATAGGAGAATATTTTTATTAAGCAAAACACAAAAAGCACAGCCATGAAAGAGAAAATTGATAACTGTGACTCTCTTAACATAAAAAGTGTGTGTGTACCAAAGTCATCATAAACAAAATGGAGAAATGAGTCACTAATTGGGAGAGGAAATCTTCCACACAGACGACAGACGCAGAATTAGGATCAGTGATAGATAGAGAGTTTCTATGAAGCAGTAAGGAAAGACAGACAGTAGCAAAATGGGCAAACCCAGGAGACAGTAGCAAAATGGGCAAACCCAGCTCTCAGAAGCAGTGGCATGAAAGGCATCCAGGAGAAGGCGATCAGTCTTGCTGGTAATTAGGGAAATACAAATTAATCTCATTACGAGTTTTTATTCTACCCCCATTATTGGCAAGAATTAAATGTTAGACAACACCAAGTAAGTGATGACAAACATGAAAGACAATGAAAACACTCTTTCAGTGCTAGAGGGTGCAAGCAGTTTGGACAGTCATTTCACGATAAATTAAAGTGTGCATCTCTTACAACCTTGCTGTCCGTGCCTTGGTACATTCTGGAGCAACTTGTGCAGAAAGAAGACATACACGGATCCTCAATTCAACATTGTTTATTATGGTATAAACTGGAAACAACTTCATTGCCCATCAGCAGGAGAACAGACAACTACTTACAGTATAGTTGAATAGGAGCATACTATAAACTGGTGGAAATAATGAACCAGAGTTGTATGTACATGGATTAATCTCACAACCATAATTGGGAAGAAGACTAAGTTAATAAAAAAATGCATACAATATAACAATATTTATAGAGAATTTAAAATATGAAAAACACAGTAAATAAAATGCACACATAATGTATGAAAAACACAAAAATGCACACTAAAATGATAACCACTAAATCCCAGACTAAGCAGGTTGCATCTAATGAGAAGAGAACGATGGCAGAGAGGAGGACTTTAAACTGTATCTGTCATGGTTTCTCTTTTATCCTGAGTGCTGGAAACCCAGATGCTCATTATATTATCCTCCGTACTGTTTTTATGTCAAAATATTTCATAATAAAAAAACCAGGCACATAAAATACAAAGCCTGGGAGAAAACAAGTAATGCTGTCTGTAAATGCGAGAGACTGGGCCCACTGTGAAGGGAACAGGGACAATGCCCCCGGTGGCTGGTCCCACACTGGGTAGCATGGGGGCTCCAGGAAGGGGCACCAAGCACACACCTTTATCTGGAGGGGGTCTCTGATGGACATGACAATGGCCAGCAAGAGTCCTGGGGACTGTAGGAACCTTGTCCTGTGTCACAGCTCAGACGCCTGCCAGAGGTCATGGAAAGTTTGAAGTCCTTTCCTGGAACATCCCAGCTACAGAGACTCGCCGCCCAATCATTTATTCAATATTATGACAAATATTCATTGCCTACTCACTACGTGCCCAAGAAACTAGAGGAACAATAGCAAGCGAAACAGGCTTGGCTCCTGCCATCCAAGATGAGTGGCTGGTGGGGAGATGGGCCTTAGTCTCATGATCGTGGAAATAGATATGAGTTTCCAGGTTGTGATAAGTGCTGCGAAGGAAAACCACAGGGTGCTACGAGGGAGCAGGCAAGTCACGTCACCAAGATCAAGTTCAGAATCAGGAAAATTCGCCAAGGGAGGAGCTTTAGAGCTGCAGTTTGAAGGGAAGAAGCCATAACACAGCAAAGAGCAGGGGAGAGAGGAAGGCGCCCTGGAGGTGCCGGGTTGGGGTGGTGGCCCTGGGCACAGGCCACATGGGTGGAGGCGAGAGGAAGCTGGGAGGGGCAGAATGAGGCCGTTCAAGGCCTTCTTGGACACCCAAAGCAATCAAAGGGCACTCAATCATTCTAACATAATCAGATTTGTGTCCTTAGAAGTTCACAACACCAAGCAGTGGCCAGGATGCAGGGCAAGTAGAACCTTCCCCCACTGACGGCGGGAGGGCAGAATGGCACCACCGCTCTGGAAAACAGCTTGGCAGCTTCTTATAAAGTTAAACACACACTTGCCACATGACCCAAAAGGATTGAAAGCTTATGTTCACACAAAGTCCTGCACGTGATTCTTTTGTTCATAATCGCTAAGCACTGGAAACAATCCAGATGTCCTTCAGTGGGTGAGTAAACAAACACTCCATAGCACACACATGCAACAAATAAAATGAACAGAACCTACTGCTGTACGCAGCCATGTGGATACACCTCAGATGCGTTTTGCTAAGAAGGAAGTTGGAGGCAAAGGGATTCATTCTGTATGATTCCATGCATGTGACATTCTGGAAATGACCAAATTATAGGCACGGAAAACAGGCCAGTGGTTGCCAGGGGTTGGGAGCGGGGGGAGAAGGTGATTACAGAGGGGCCCAGGGGAGCATTTTGGAGATTGTGGGAGGGGCTGGCTACACCACAGGATGCAGTTCTAAAAACTCACAGAACTGCCGCACCAAAAAGGGTGAATTCTACTGTATGTACTCATGTCTCAATAAAAGAAAAAGAAAAGAAAAAATTTTAAAAATCTCTGTGCCTGTCCATGGAGAAGTGATTGGAGAGACCCCTGGTCAACACTGTGGCCTGAACTCCCATTCAGAGCTCTAGCCCCTCTCCAAAGAATGCTGGATAAAAATGCCCTCTTCCACACTTCGGGAGGTACAGAGCTCAACTTGAGAGCAAGACAGGAGTGTCTCAGGTCCCAGGGTAAAGGAGGTTACCAGGAGCTAAGACTGTATGTCTCACGAGGGGACACCTAAGGTCACCCTAGCCTTTGTCACTGCTGGCTCCCTGCCCTGCAGGAGCTATTGGTTCAGTCTGAGCCCACTGGAGGGGCAGAGATTTAGGGTGTTCCTAGCACCACCTTGAGATCTACGGTTGGCGAGATTACGTGTGTAAGGAAAGCCTGCCCCAGGCAGCTCCCTGTCTGTATAGATGCCTCGGTGAGAGGCCACGAGACACACAGTGCACTACATCCAGGCAGCAGAAATAGCCACATATCGGTTTGCAAGACTCACAAATGCAGCTTGAAAGGTTGGATGTACCACATGCTCTGTTTGACAAGGACAGGAGCGTGAGTCCTGGCATGACCACCTGCTTGTCTGTAGATGCGAGTTATCCATCGACCAGCTCAGCCTTGTAAGAATCCGTCCACTTGCCAGCATGAGGTCTCGAGAAAGAGAACGGGAGAGAACGAGTTCATTGACTTTGTCACTGCTGGCTCTAGAGCAGAGGGGAGGCCCGCAGGGTCCCCGGGAGTCACCTCAGCCAAAAGGCTGGGGGTTCCACTGAGCAGGGCTGCTGTGTACAGCGGGGCAGGCTCTGAGCTTCCTTTTCACCCCCACGAAGTGGGCAGTGTCCCCTCGGGAACCTCTGCTTCTGCAGAGCTCTGGCTCCTTTGGACCGGGCCTATGGCCCAGGGCAGGCATAGACCAACTTCTGTGGCCTGCGCTCTCGGGGGCTGTGAAGACCCTAGGGGTCAGGCGGAGCTGCTTCACAGCCCGGCTTCCCACCTCTGGCCATGACGCAAGCACAGCCCTCTGGCCACCGGTCTGGCCACAGACGCCAGGCCTGCCCTAGGCCCTGCGCTGAGGGGCAGACGCGGCCCACATGTGAAGTCGGGGGGCAGGGGGCCTGACCCCACAAGCGACTCTAAACTCTGAGGGCTGAAGGGGGCTTACGCCTCTCGAGGCCCCTCCCTCCTGGCCACAGTCCCCGCACAGCGTCCTCACAGGTGCTCCTGGGGCTTGTCTGGTGCTCTCGTCCCCTCGCCACCTCTTGTCCCCTCTGTCTGGTGGAGGCACACGGCCCTCCCTTGGAGTCCGGCTCCGCCACCTCCCCGGCACGGTTCTCACGCGGAGGTCACCTCCCTCCACCTGCCTCAGGCCGCAGCGGCAGGCCCAAGGCGGGGTATGCGGCCCGAGCTGGGCCTCCCAGGCACCTTCCCTAGAATTTCATAGATAGATGTTGGGAAAGAGAAGAACTTTCTTTCCTGTTAAGTCATAAGGTTTAGGATAGGCCTCCCCTGACAGCCGCCAGAGGATTTGGAAGGAACAGAAGGTCAAGGCAAATCGTAGAGAGACGGAAGAAGGATCTTGGTCCCGCTGGAATCCCTGCACCCAGCAGGCCCTCAGCACAGTTCTGCCCCTGCCTTCCGTGGGCCCCCTTGAGCATTGCACGGTGACGGGAGAGGGTTGACACTATGTTTTCAGGGCCAAGCACGTCGGGCCCTTGAGACCACCAGCTCCCAGCCCAGAGCCTCAGCTTTTCCTGGGGGCCGAGGCTGCTGCACTGGCCGGTGCTCAGTGGGGAAGCCAGGTGTGCTGGTCACACCTGGGGGGCAGGTTGGAGCAGCCAGGGAGGGAGGACGGAGGGGAGGGCAGTGCAGTCTGGGAGGCCTTTGCTTTTCCGCTCATTAACCAGCCCCGTAGGCACGAGGGACGCAGCCTGGTGACCAAGAGGTGTTATGGGCTGCTGCAAACGGTAATTTTATGGCCGGGGGTGCAGGCAGGAAATTGGGGTTTATGGCTCACTAAACATCCATAACAATTAAACGCAGAGACTCCATGGCCCTCCGTGGGCCCAAAGCACTAAACAAACACTAAGTAAGAAGCCGTCCCTTCCACCCACGTTCCTAGAAGTGCCTCCACCAAATACTCTGACCCGAGCTCTTCCTGACCGCAGGAGCAGCAAGGCCCAAGTTAGTTTGGTTTGGTTTTGTTCGTTTTGGGTTTTCAAAGAAACAAGGCTTTAGTGATTCTTTTGCTCAGAAAAAAAGAAAAAGAAAAATCTGTCCCACCAAAGGGGTTAGATGAAAGGATGGATCATTACAATATCCATTGCTTAAATTTTATAGCATGCTACAATTTTTGAAGCACAATCACACTCATTCTCTTCCTTCTCTCACTTGGTCCTCACCACAATCCTTGAAGGAGGCAGGAAACATCACTCTCAGGACACAGATGAGAAAACTGAGGTTCAAAGGGTGGAGGGACTTGCTGTAGGTCAGCAGGTAACTGGTGAGTGACATTAGTTGGGACTGTGGCTACTCCTGAAGTTGCTGGGCTCTGTGACCTGGCACTTGGGAGTCTGCCAGTGAAATGACCATGTCCTTGCCCCTTGACGGTGAGGCCAGGCTCGCCAGTCGGTAAGTGATTATGGAGACTGAGCAGTCCCGTGGCAGGCCACCTGCGAGCTGCAGGGCGAGGGAAGGCAGTGGTGTGGTTCAGGACGAGTCCGAAGGCCTCAGAACCAGGGAAGCTGGTGGTGTAGCTCTCGGCCTGAGGAACGGAGAAGTGGGGGCCACTGGCGCACATCCCAGAGCACAAAGGCTGGAGGATGTCCCAGCCTTCTGGAGAAGACGGTGTCTCCGCTCCAGTGGAGATGGCACATTCCCCTTTCCTCTGCCCTTCTGCGCTGTCAGGTCCGGCTGACTGGACCGTGCCCAGCCACGCTGGGTGAGGGCAGACCTTTCCCACTCAGTCCACCAGCTCAAATGCCAGTCTCTTCTAAAAACAGCCTGTCGCAGTGTGCTTGTGCTGCTATAAGGAAATACCTGAGACTTGGTAATTTATAAAGAAGAGAAATTGACTTCTCACAGTTCTCGAGGCTGGGAAGTCCAGCTCGCATCTGGTGAGCGCTGCTGTCAGCTTCCGAGATGGCACCGGGAAAGCTGCATCCTCCGGAGGGGAGGAGTGCTGTGTCCTCACACGGTGGAAGAGTGACAGAGAGCAAGCCCACTCTGCAGGCCCTTTGTATAACGGCATTAACACGTCCAAGAGGGCAGAGCCCTCATGACCTAAACACCCCACAAAGGCCCCATCTCCCAACACTGCCACGCTGAGGATCAAAGTTTGAACACACACATTTTGGGAACACATTCAGATCATAGACATCCTCACAGACATACCCAGAAATAATGCTTTACCCACTATCTGGGTATCCTGTAATCCAGTCAAGTTCACACCTAAATCTAACCACTATGACAGCTCCCCATCAGCTTTTCATCGCTTTATCACCAAAATGAGTGAGCACTCAGGGAGAAAAGTGGAAAAAAAAACCTTGCCACATGGAAGAGAAAGAGAAATAGCTGGTAAAATTGACCGTAAAGGAAATGAAGCCAGTTCAGGCAGCAGGCAATAGCTCAAGGCTTCTTCAGAAAGCTTTGAGAAGATGTTACAACCAAGGAAACCAAGAGATTCCATGAAGATAGAACAACATAGAGCACTTGAAAAGTAAAAGGATGATTGCCAAAATTAAAAGTTAAATTAAAAGGTTGAAATCTAAGGCCAAGGAAATCTCCCAGAAGGTAGAACAAAGGTAGAAAGACATGGAAAATATGAGAAAAATAAGATCAATCAATAAGAAAGATAGATCCAGGAGGCACAACATCCAATACGAATTCCAGAAAGAAAACTGGGAAAATGAAGACAACAAAAACATTCTCCAGGGCTGACGGACACAGGTATTTAGACAGAAAGGGCCCACAGAGTGCCCAGTGCAATGAATAAAAAACCACTCACACATATTGTGGTGAAATTTCCAAACACCAATGATAAAAGGAGTATCTTAGAAACTTCCAGAGAGAAACAAAAAAAGAAAGTTGCTATCAAAGGAAAAAATTTAAGCCTGGCACCAGAAACACTGGGCACTAGAAAAATAATGGAGCAAAGTCTTTAAATTGTGAGAGAAATGATTTCAATCTAGAATTTCACGTCCAAGTGATGAACAGAGTTTAATAGGCTCCGAAGGTAAGAAAAAAGACATTTGCAGATTTACCAGGACTCAGACCATTTTTGTCCCCACACACCTTTTCTCAGGAAGTTACTTGAGGTTGTGCTCCAGCAAAGAAAGTCCTCTTTTTTTGGCTAAACCAAGAAAAAGAAAAATGTAGCATATGACCTAGGAAAGTGATTAAGGGAAGATGTGGGACTCGAGCTGTGAGAACAGGCCTGGAGGGAAAATCCAGTTGGAAAGAAGGAGATAAAGGATTCCAAGAGGAAGATATCTGGAAAAATAGAGATTTGAGAGATTTTATGTATCCAGAGAATTTGGTACCATATAAAAGGGTATTACAAGCAATCAGCGCACAGTAAAAAGCAAGGCAATCAACCAAACAAGAACTTAGGGATTTCAAACCCCTGAGAGGTTAAATATAGAGGAAAAGAGATTGAGCTCAGAGACAGACTGCCTGAACTTCCAGCTCTGAAACTTATCAGCTGTGTGATCTTACATGACCTCTCTGTGCTTCAATGTACTCATCCGTATAGTGGGGCTGATAATAACACATCACACGACTGTTGCAAAAATTGCATGAATGAATACATTTAAAGTGATTGGCATAGTCTTTGTCACATAGTAAGAGCTCAGTAAATTTTTGCCATTATTACTCTGATGGACGCTTGTTGATAAATCCAACCAATTAAAAGACAAATTTAAAAACACAGAATTGTAGAAACGATAGTGATCACTGTGTTCATTTAATTGTAGAACAAAAGTACAGCCCAGGGTAGTGTTAACTATTTTAACAAACACACCCAAAATATATAAGGGTTCAAACATGACAGAGCTTTATTTTTGGGTCGCGTAAATTCCGAAATGGTTGTTTCCTGATTGGTGGGCAGCTCTCCTCCGACTGGTGATGCATCTTCAATCACAGCACTCAGCATGGGTGTACGGGTCGCTGGCTCTCACGCATCCAGCCAATGGGAAGGGAAAGAGCACAGAGGATCACCCACTGCAGCCTCCATGGGCCAGACCAGCAAGTGGCACTCAACACTTCTGCTCACTGGCCACTGTCCAGAGGGCAGATGTATCCGACCACAAGGGAGGCTGGAAAGTGTGGTCCAGTTGTGTGCAGAATAAAAGGGTGAGTGATTTGGTGAACAACTTCTGCCACAAAATGCTTTGTGGTGTCAGAACAGAATGTCAATGTTATAAACTTTGAAAAAGTCAAAATAATAATATTCGGAGATGGGGGAAGGAAGGTGGGAACATTCGCAAGGATGTTCATTTCCTTCTCTTTCTTAGCAGGGCATCAATCTTTTCTGCCTCAAATGAAAACATGGAGTTTTTAAGAAACAATCATGATTCTAATCTCTTAATTTTTCGTAATCCTTCTTAACCTTAAAGGAATCTTTCAAATTAATAACTAGAGAAAAGAACATTTATCTGAAGTTCAGAAATTCATTTATTGTAACCTCAGTTTCATTTTCTTCTGTTAAATTCAAGTAAAATTAAATTTAGTAATTTCTAAATTTAAACAAAATGCATATATATCTTGATCTCGATGTCTTCTTTCCACTTCCCAAAGCCTGGAGGTACCAGCTCAGACTTGCACCCCTGGAAGCTCAAGTGACAACCCAATATCAGGATAAAAATCCCTCCACCATTACGTGGCTGGAGGATGCTCTACTTCCAAGGCCTCTCCATCAGCCACTGTGACTTGAACTTGTGAGGAGGTTCACGCAGGTACCTACCGTGTCCAAGGACAGCACCCTCACCGTCTTTGCCTTACCCTCACTGTGGTCTAGGTCTCACTCCTCTGCAGGAAGGAGCAGAGGATGAGAAAGGAAGACGCTGGAGCTAGAAGGACGTGGCCTCTCCATCTGCACAGTTCCACAAAGTGCATGTTAGGGGGTTGCTGGAATTTGCTGATATGGACATTTTCCTTTCAAAATTGCAGAAGTGCAGAGAGGTAGCATTTTCCAGGGCAGGAAATGATCATTTTAGAAAAGAAGGTGCAGGGGACTTGCAGGAGTCAACAGATCCCTAAGTTTTTTGCAAAACAACCCTAGCCACGCCTGCAGCCCCCACCAGAATGACTCGAAATTGCTGATGACAAACCATCCTGACGGGTCTCCCAGGTGCCTGCAGTCTAGAGGGCTCCCATGTACCCTGCCCCCAAGAGACATTGAAGGGAGTCCCCACCCTTGACGGCTGCTGGCTGAGGGTTTTCTGATTGCTTTCCTGGAATGGTACGTCTGGTGCAGACTGCATGAACCGGCAATCCGCTGTCCAGCCCCCAGAGAGGCTCTGCATCCCGGAGCTCACCCTAGCCCAGCACTGCCTCCACTCAGCCTCGGGATCCTCTCTCCCAGGTTTGGTGACCTTCAGGGAGGGGGACGGGTCTGCAGACAAACCACGTGCTCACCGAGCTCCACAGATGTCTCTTATCTGTTGCCGCATGCAGGTCTGGCTGCCCGCCACCCAGAACCAAACACGAGAGGCAAGTGGTGGTGAAGGAAAGGTGGTTTATTCAGGGGCCGGCAGCCTGAGGAGGTGGCAGACCATGGTCTCAAACACCGTCTCGTCTCCTCTGTTTACCGAGCAACTTATAAAGGGAAGGGAAAAAGGGGCTGGTGGCAGAAAGCAAGCTTTGTGCAAATCAGCGTGACTTGCGCAACGGTTATCCGCAAACAGTAGGTTGTCTGGTGGATCTTGTCATCAGCTGTCTGAGGCTGGCCTCTTCCCGACTCTTGATCTGTTCTTTTTTCAAGGTCATTTTCTAATCCTGTGTCTGGCTGCTGTGTAAGTGAGCAGCAGGTTAATTCTAAACTTTTAAGGCAGAACAAACCAAAAGCATACTGTAAGTTAAATGGCTTTCCTTTAGCCAGCCTGGAGTCGTAGTCTGAATGGAGTGCACTTACATCCCTCCTAAGAACCTGGATTGTCATTCATTCACGTTGATCATTTATTCACTCAGCAAGCATTTATTGAAGACTACGCACTCTGCTGTGGTCTGGGGATACAGCAGTGAACAAAAGAAACAGTGGGCCCTGCTCTCATGGAGTTTATATTCTAACTAGGGGAAAGTTTCTTAACCTTGGCACTATTGACATTTGGGGCTGGATAAGTCTTTGTTGGCGAGTAGGAGCTGTCCTGTGTACAGTAGTTAACATTATTTTATTGATAGACACTGTGTACAGATTACCTAGTTTATTCCTTATAACACAACCACCCCCATCCTTCCCCCATATTACAGAAGAGGAAACTGAGACTTAAAAGACATTCAGCAACTTGCCCCCACCATTAAGTGGAGTGGCTGGGATTGGAACCCAGGCAGTCTGAGTCCAGCCCCAGCTGTGTTGACCACTATGCACCATGTAACTAACTCTGCAGGTGTGCTTGCCTCACCTGTGCCCCTGGGGTGCCGTGAAGCTGCAGTGGGATTGTTGATCGGAAAGCACAGGGAAGACTATATACAGGGAGAGATGCAATTTAAAGCTGCACTTTTCGAATTGCGGTGTTGAGCCAGCAACAGAAGCCGTAGCAAAAACCTGGGACCAGCCTTTGTTTCTCTTCCTGGTGTGACTTAAAACACTTTATTTCAGGGCCAATAAAAATCTGTGGTGGGCCAGGCGCGGTGGCTCACGCCTGTAATCCTAGCACTCTGGGAGGCCGAGGCGGGTGGATCGCTCGAGGTCAGGAGTTTGAGACCAGCCTGAGCAAGAGCGAGACCCCGTCTCTACTAAAAATAGAAAGAAATTAGCTGGCCAACTAAAATATATATAGAAAAAATCAGCCAGGCATGGTGGCGCATGCCTGTAGTCCCATCTACTTGGAAGGCTGAGGCAGTAGGATCGCTTGAGCCCAGGAGTTTGAGGTTGCTGTGAGCTAGGCTGACGCCACGGCACTCACTCTAGCCCAGGCAACAAAGCAAGACTCTGTCTCAAAAAAAAAAAAAAAAATCTGTGGTGGACGAGAATGCAAAATTATATTCCTTTCTTTATGGTGAAACTATAGAGACTTGCAAGAAAACACATGCTTACCACTGTCACTGTGTGCTCTCAGGCCCCTACTGGATATGGTGGGAAAGCTGGAGAGACTGTGATTAATAACGACAATAATAACAACTAGTATTCATAGGCCCTTTCATATGCAAAGAAACTATAGAGACTTGCAAGAAAACACATGCTTACCACTGTCACTGTGTGCTCTCAGGCCCCTACTGGATATGGTGGGAAAGCTGGAGAGACTGTGATTAATAACGACAATAATAACAACTAGTATTCATAGGCCCTTTCATATGCAAAGGCTGCTGTCCTGAGCACTTTACTTATAACTCATTTAACCCTTATAAAAGCCCTGTGGGGTTAACTAATATGATTAAGGCATCTCCTCCACCCCTACCAAGGGGAAATGGCATTGCCTGAGGTCCCGCAGGGAGTCTGATCTGCAGAGACAGGGCAGGTTCGGATTCCTGTTGCACAGGACGTGGCCTCTGAGTTTAGCGGGAGGAGTTTCCGGGGAGGGGGCAGGTCCATATAGCTTGAGAGTTGGCTGTGGGAGGTGGGAGGTGGCAGTAGGAAGACAACATAAAAAGAATCCAAGTCACAGCCAAGTTACTGATGTTTTTCAAAACGCGGTCCATGGACCACTCACACCATGTCTACCTGGGGAGTTTGCTGAAAAATGTCTATTTCCCATCTTAATTTAAATGAAAAAAGACTTCATTTATTTGTTAAAATAAGAAATCTAACAGAGTCAAAGGCTTTTTTTCCCATTATGTATATGGAAGAAGAAGAAAGTTCAACAGTCTTGTCCTGATTTGACAGGACATCTTATAAGCATCTCTACTTTTTAGGAATACGGAGGTGTCCGTAAT
This sequence comes from Lemur catta, assembly GCF_020740605.2. NCBI lineage: Eukaryota > Metazoa > Chordata > Mammalia > Primates > Lemuridae > Lemur > Lemur catta. The sequence continues at coordinate 92,562,657 of NC_059134.1, read as the reverse complement.
AGCATTATCACCAGAGAAATGGCCAGTCAGAATTGCAGGTTTTTCTTTGAAGTTTATTTTCACAGGACATAGCAAAAATCTCTAAAGTCTTAGGAGTCTGGCAAGACCTTTTTGTTCAGATTACACTGCTGCAGATAGATTTATATTAACAGGAAACAGAATAAACTGGCAACAGGTACACAAATACCAACGTGTTCTGGTTACCTATTGCTGTGGAACAAGCCACCCCCAAACTTAGTGGCTTACAGCAATAATTTATAATTATCTCCTGATTCTGAGGGTTGACTGGCCTCATCTGGGCAGTCCTCGCTTGGAGTCTCTCGGACAGTTGCATTCAGTGGCCGGGGGTGGTGTCATCCGAAGGCTCGGCTGGGCTGGGCGTCCCAGACGGCTCATTCCCGAAGCAGTTGGTGTGGGTTGTTGGCTACGAGCTCAGCTGGGGCTGTCTACAGGAGCTTTTATCCATGGCTTCTTCACGTGCTTGCCCTTCTTGGAACACAGAAGCTGAGTTCTGAGAGGCAACACCCAGAGTGAGCATTCCAAGGGGCCCAGGAAGAAGCTGGGAGGCTTCCTACGAACTAGCCGTGCAAATCTCAGAACGTCACTTCTTCCACTCTCTGTTGGCCCAGCAGATCACCAAGGCCAGCTCACACTGAAGCGAGGGACACCGGACCCCACCTCTCAATGTGGGGGGCAGCATGCTCTTAAAGGAAGGACAGAATTGACAGTCACCCTTGGAGACCACCAGCCACATCTCACATGTCTCCATATTGCACGGAAACAAGGTTTGATATTCTCACAAATGATCTCAGTTTTATACCACATCAAATCAGGCTATTTTGGAAAAAAAAAAAGACCTTGCTCCTACTTTAGCTGTCAAAGAGAGGAGACATCGCCTTTATTCATTCCTGAGACACTTAGGTTAGTTATGAACACTTGAAATTTTGAGGCCAAACCTGAAAGGTAATTAGTGTTATAAGCAATGAATAAATAACTATTTCGTGATGGAACTGGAGCAAAGGATGGGGGGACTTTCACTTATGAGCTGCAGCAGAAGGCACGGATTCCATTAATCTTCACCTCTGGGCCCACGGGTACCCCCTGAATCAGCCTCTCCCCAGGTGTGGTCCAGAATCAGCATTTTGCAGAATACACCAGGTAATTTTTGTTCATAGTGTTTTAGTTATAATCTTATTAATAATTCTTCACCCAATTAGAATCACACTCAGGCCTGTTGATTAATATAAAGTGCAATGATGATAGATTGCACATCTTGTCTCTTATTTAGCACTTAGCAATTTTCAAAGACCTTTTCATTAATATATTTGGTTCTATTTTCACAATAATTCCCCAGCCCCCTCTGGTGTCTTTGCTCGGTGACACCACATTGGCCCTGGCTTTGCCCACAGAGCCCCTCAAATTTACCACCTTCATTTTGCCTCTGAGATTTCTTCTCTAATATGCTCTTAAGTCTCCTTCGAAAGTCTCCCAAATTCCTCCAGCTCCACCTACAAGCCCACCCTGATTTGAGTGGGGCGAAAGGAGATCACTTTTCCCTTGGGCCTTCACTCCTCAGCCCACAAATAACCCCACGAAAGGTTTGGGAGGTAGCAGAGAGCCTGGAGTGAACCTGACATGGAGTCCGAAGGCCTGGGGCCAGCCCAGCCACATCCTCTCTGTACCTTGGCATCCGCATCTTTAAAATGAGGGCGTGGCCCACCACCAGTGGTTTCATGGTGCTTTGGAGCAGCCTTAGCGCTCCTTAGAGGTGCAAGGTGTGTGGGGTGGGGAGAAGGGCTTGGGGTGCAGAGGATTCTTCTCCCCAGTCCCTCCCACCAGAGCAGCTTGTCTTTTGGTTCAAATTCCCACATACAGCTGTTGGGGGGAAAGGTTTGCAAATAACAACAATGAAAAGTGCTTCCTTTAATTTTCCTTTCAGCCCTAACATTTCAAAATCGTAGTGATAAATTTCCAACAGCCCAGTGCTAATCACGAGTCAGGCTTTGGGCCGAGCACTTCATGCCCAGTGTATCACTCCATTCTCTCCATTTCATGGATGTCAAAACTGAGCCTCACTGAGATAAAGTGCTTTGTCTGAGGCCACCCAGCTGGATCCCTCATGGAACCCAAATTCACTGCAGGGTGGGCTGGTGCCACAGCCCTCTGGCTTGACCAGGACACAGTAAGACTTGTCCTGTTGCCTGACTGCTAGCCCAGGCTGTGACACAGGCCAGAATGTCCAGCTGCAGTGGCCACAGTTCCTCCCCTTTCAGTCCTGCAGCAGTTTAACGAGTGGGGGGGGGCAAGGGAGGGCTCCAGACCCTCCCTTTGGTGGAGACACAGGTGAGGGTGGGGGATGGGAGCAGCGGAGTGAACTTGCAAGGGGCTGTGCATGAAGGTGCGGCAGAGCCTCAGGGCTCGGGTTAAGGCCCACGGGGCAGGGCTGTGGGACAGGGCTCCCATCTGGCCACTCAACATACTCACTGAGGTGCTGTGCTGTGCCTGGCACTGTTCCAGGGCTGGAGATGCATCAGTGCACAACACAACCCGCCCCCCCCCCGCTGGCCCCCCCTACCTGTGTCCTGGGGCCTGTATTCCACAAGGGGGACTCAGACCACCAAGACAAATTAGACAGGGAAGAAGAATTACACGGAATATTAAATAATGACGAGTGCTAAGGGTTTGGAAAAATAAGGCAGGGAAGGGGAACAGGCAGTGATTGTACAAAGGGTGGAGAGCTGGTAATTTTAGATGAGGCGCAGAGAAGGCCTGGTACGGAGAGAAGGTACAGGTGATGCTGGGAGTAAAGACCTAGGGGAAGGTTCATTTCCCCCCATATCCTCTAGGTGGCAGCATCTTCCCATTCGTGGGGCAGCACAGGTGGTTCCTCTTCTTGGTGCTAGAGGCATAACCCTGCTCAGTCCACCTAAAAATGCCAGCTAAAATGGGGAATCCTAGAAATAATACTTGAAGAATATGGGGCATGTGAGTATGGTTATGTTTCTTGATCTAGGTGTTGTATAAACAGGTGAGTTCATTTTGTGAAAATCCACCAAGCTATACTTACAACCTGTGCACATTTCATCTGTAGGTTATACTTCAACAGCAAGTGCAAAACAACACACCCACTTTAAGCACTGATTTTAATCTAAATCATAGTTTGCATTATTTCCCCACCTTTTGATGATTAGAGCTCTGTGTCAACTCTATTAAAATTTATTAAATGCATTAGTACAAACCAAATGGTCACAGCCGTGGCTTACGTGTAGGAAGCACCTGATAAACATTAGGGCCATTACCTCTTGTGCACACTCACGATGCCTCATTTATGATTTCCAGTCTCACAGTCTTTACAACGGAGGAAGAACTTGGAGACACTTTCGTAGGAATTTGTTGGCACAACCCTTCTAGAATTTTGTGAGTTTTCCCAACCTTTTACAGACAACTCACTCATACCTATTTTAATAGCAGCTCTAAAAGCAGCTCACCTATATGGGTCTTTGCAAAGCACTCACCTTAGTTCTCACAGAACTGACATTCCTTTATACTTGTATGTCTTTAGTTGAGATACCAGTTACTTAAAGTGCATAATGCAATAATGAGATCAACTGGCACAAAAAGATTTTGAGACAAACACAACTCTAAACGAGTATTCAACTAGATCAGAGGGGGAGAAAAGGTCAATGAGAAAACAGGCTCTGGGCATCGGTGGCAAGTTCTCCAGAAGGAGTGCAGAGCTTGGGCCAATCTGAAAAGTTGGCTCAGTGGAAGTAGGTTCAGAGAGCTCATACTGTGCCGTTAAGTGCTGGAGTCTACAAGATGGACTCTGATACAACTGTTAATGGGCTGGTCTACCCATCAGGCATTGCTGGAAGTGCTTGGTAAGGCTGCTCTTGGGAACCTGGAAGAATCATCAAAGCCATTTATTTATGTAACTTCCATGTGCCAGGCCCTATGTTAGGTGCCTTACAAAAGCTAGCACTACATATCTTCACAGCAATCCTGTCAAGGATAGAATATCATCTCCCCATTTACACCAGCTCTTGATGTGTAACAAACACTCTAAAGCTTACCAGCTTGTAATTGTTAGGTCCAGAGCCAAAAGGGAGACACACAAAGCCCAAGGTGTAGCAAAATGTGGTTTACTTGAACATCTGGGTGCAGATGGGTAGAGGCCAAAAAGAGCATCCACATGAGGAAGGGGAGAGCCTTGGGTTTTATAGAGGGTTTTTCCAGGGGGAGTAGTGTAACTGGGCCAGAGCAGCCACTGTAATGAATTCTTATCAAACAGCTAGTTTCTGGGACCTGCATGGGTCACATCCTGCAACTCCAGCATCGGTTACTTGTTTAGCAAGACAGCATATTTTCTCAGCCCACTTCCTTATCAGCAGGGACCTTTGTTCCCCTCTCGCATTCCATTCCTTTATTTCCCTAGAAGTCTGGTGGAGGTTATGCATCTAATTGTAATGAGTCCTAATTTTAATTTAGCGTATAATTCTGTGAGTTGGCACTTTGGCTGGGTTCAGTGGGGTGGTTCTTCTAGTTTCAGCTGGGCTGTCATGTGATGAGCTCCCAGCCAGCTTCACAGCTCTGCTTCTAGGAATTGGCTTACTGTAGGTTGGGGGTCATGGCAATAACTAGGTCACTTGATCTCTTATCCTCCCACAGGATAGACTGGGCTTCTTCACACGGTGGCTGAACAGGATTCAATGATGGAGAATGGAAGCTTCCAGGGTCTCTTGAGGCTTAGGCTTAGAATTGGCATTTCTAATGGCATTTCTACCACAGTCGATTAGCCAGATCAAGTCACAAGGTCAGTCCAGATTAAGGGGTGGATCAATAGACTCCACCTCTTTGCAAAGTCACAATGCAAAGGGAATAACTGCAGCCATCTCTCCAAACTACTTATCACATCGTTTTTACAAGTGAAGAAACTGAAGCTCAGGCAGGTTAAGCTCACTTGTCCATCCACAGACTCCCAGCTAGTCAGAAACAGGGCTAGAATAACGCATGCCCACGGGACTTTGACACCTACTCTTTTCACCAGGCTAAGCTACTTTATTAAGAAACTAGAGGCTCAGGAGCAAATGGGATACTTTTTATTTTAAAATTAACATTAGTTGGGAATCCTCTGTTATTTACACAGCACCATGCTTTAGGGCATCCTCACAACATCCCTGTAAAATAGAGATGACTGTCCCCATTTTACACATAAGGAAACTAAGGCTCCAAAATATTAAGATTACTTGCCAATGGATCACACAGCCTAGTGCACATAAAGACAAAGGATTTGACCACATTTCTTCTGATTTCAAATCCACTATTCTCTCAGCCATGCTAGAGACGCCTAATCTTGGGCCCATGACTTCTAAAAGACATCATAGGACCCTTGAATAATTTAGAGTTACATATAAATTCTGATGATATATATTACATTCAAGCATTCTTTTCCTGAAAAAGGAAATAGATTTTACTAGATTCTCAAAGGAGTCTATGACCCCCGCAAGGTTACACACCAGATTTCTGAAAAAGTGCTGCCCTTCGTCCAAAATGGCAGCCGAAACCCTCCAGACAATCATCTTTGTATATTCCAGAAAGCCAGAAAGAAAGGAAGCCATTAGGTTAGCTCAAAAAAAAAAAAAAAAAAAAAAAAAACGGGAGAGAATTGAGGCGCTGTGCCTCTGGGCGTCAGAATATGTTGCTTCCTTTTGTGCTGAGCTGGAAGCAGGGTCTGCAAGCATCCTGCGTCCTGGAAAAGGCCCTGCCCAGGCAGCTGACAGCAGGTAGTGGTCAACAGAGTGATGCTGCCATTCGATCCAACTCCAGAATATTTTTCTACAATTTGCAGACTTGGATTTCTGGATCAGAGGCCCCCAGGCCCAACCCCTTTCTCCTTTCTGCCTTAGGATGTGGAGCCAGAATGGCTCAGTCAGCAGCCAGAGTGCTGGGAGTGGCCCTCACTCCTGGGCCGCCAGCGTCTCAGCTTTCCTGGGCTCTGCAAGACCCTGCTGTGGGGCCCAGAATCCTCCACCCTTTCTCCCAGGCAGCTTCCTCCTGCACATCCCACCCTTGGTAATGGACCTGGGCTTGAGAAACTTCCAGTTAGCAGTGGTCCAGCTTGCAGAACCACAAAGGCATTGAACAAGAGAAGTAATGACACATGGCTGAAAACTGGGGGCCAGAGAGGAAATGTGACTTGCTCATACAGTACCTGCCCTCTCCTCGTGCCATGAACAATTTCAGCCAGCCGTCACGACCCACGTCTGGATGGAAGCTCACACCCCTCCACTGCATGCTTCCTGCGGCCATCTCTTCCGTTCACCAGCATCCACTTTGCCCCTCCCCAATCAGTTCTCAGCACTTCAGCCAGAGGGGTCTTTCCAAAACATGAATCTGATCCAATCATGCTCCCCTGCCTAACATCATTCTGTGGCTTTCCATTATAGCCTAGAAGCCTTGTTACCTGGCCCCTGCTTCTCCTTTCAGACTCATTTCATACTGAGCTTCTCCAAGTTGTGCGCTGGAGCCAGCCCCTACCTGCTTACAAGAGCCAGTGGTTAAATATTGAGGAATTTGTGGGTAGCTGGAAATCAACCATGCTGGGAATACTTTACACCAGAGAAATCAACAAATGTTAAAAATCAGAATTTTTTTTAATTCTGGAGAGTGGGTTGTCCAGTCCACTGTGCCATTCTGTCACAGGGCCTTTGCACGTGCTATTGCTCTGCCTGGAATACTGTCTTCTTTCTTTGCTGAGCTAACTCTAACCTTACCTCAGCTCAATTGCTACTTCTTCTGGGAAGCCTCCCTTGATGTCTCTGAGTAAATCAAATCCCTACCATAAACCTTTTCTTCTTAGCTGGTATCACATCTGTAGTTTTATATGTGTGATGAATGGTCATTGTCTGTCTTTCCCATGGGAACGTAAACTCTCCATGGTGAGAGAGTCCATGCCTGGTTTTGCGCACTATCTTTGCTCTATCACTTGGCACAGTGCCTGGTAGTAGAAACTGACAACATCTGCTGAATGAATGAATGAATGAATTAACAAAATACGCACCAGACAAAGAGTCCTAAGCCTTGGCTGCGGTGGCAGAGATACTATTGCTCACATGTCTCCACACTCTACTCTATGTTTCCCAGCCTCCCTTGTTGTTAAGTTTGTCCTGTTATCCAATTTCGGCCAGTGGAATGGGGTACTCTGTGTGCTCTGTTTCCAGCCACAGCCTCTAAAAGATCACACGTGATCCTCAAGGCTCTTTCTCTTTTCCTCTGCATGGCTGGAAATAAAGGAGTAGCCCAGATTCCTGAGTCACTGATCAGAGAAGAGCTGCCCAGATGAGTCACCTTACCCTTCTTGAACTGAGAGATGAGGGAGACATATTATACTTTTATTGAATTAACCCCTGAGGTTTGGGGTTTGTTTACTAGAGCAGAACCTAACCTACCCTGACCCAAAACACCTTCCCAGCTTTCATGAACTCCTTCTGCCCTTCGGGCAAAACCACAATACCTCTAAGCCTCAGTTTCCTTATTGGTAAAAATAAAAGGATTCCACAAGGTGATGTCTGAAATCCTTCCAACATTAAAATTCTGTTGTTCTGCTTATACATTTTCCTTCTGCCTGCCTGGCACCCTATGCAGACATGACAGATGTTTGCTAAATAAGAGAAGCTTCTATATTTGAAATCCTTTCCCCCAGATAAAAGTATTTTAATAACTTAGAAGTTCAGAGTGATTATTCAGAATATTTAAACATCTAACATGTACAGTATTGATCAAAATAACAATGGTGACATTTCATCAAGGGGCTGGGGAACCTTCAGAGCTCTATCCCTCAGCCTTGCAGATGCCAAGCACCTTGCTCTGTCTGCCCTCAGCAGCCTGGCAGCCCGGCGTTTCCAATTATTTGCAGATCTCATCCTCAGACTGTCTCTGCCGTTCCACTCAGCTGCCTCTGTCAACTGCCTTTCTTAGTAGACAAAGGCTCATTTTTTAAAGGAACCCAATGATGCCTTTTCTTAGAGAGCTGTCATTAGAAGCCACTGCCTGAATATCAGTAACCAAGAAGCAAATGTTGCATCTTTGATGAGATGTATGAGGGTGACTCGTTGGGTAGCAATGGTAGCCCAGAGCCCTGATGACTCAACTGGGTTTCAAATCTCCTGGGGTCTATTCCTAGCTCTGCCATAGGTTCGTTGTGTGTGAAAGAGGAGGCAAAAGGCAGGCTCTTCTCCTTGGGCTGGGGTCCTTCCTGTTACAAATAAAGGCCACCGCAGCTTCTGTCATTCCAGTAACCATAGTAACAATGGACCACATGACAGGTGCTGATCCCCGTCAGATGTTTTCTGATATTAAGTGTTCTTCATCTTTCCTCCCCACCCCACCCCAGATCCTAGTAGGAGTAATGGCATCAAGGATGTCCCAGGGGAGCAGCTCAGGCATGAGAGACCTGGAGCTGACAGCGTTAATTAAACCTCTTCTTTCCCCAGAACACTGCATCGCCAGGCCTGGGAGCAAGAAAACCTCCCAGGGAAGCTCTTATGCTAAGAGACTGCTAAGTCTAACACCAGGGCCTGAGCCGCTTCAGCTCCACAGCTGGCAGCAACTGGGGCTCGGTAGGAAAATGTGCCTGGCATACAGCAGGCACAAAATAAATACTTGCAGCAGAGCCAAGTTAATAAAATGGAGTTCACATCACAAATGGGATTCCTTCTAAGCTACTGGAAATCCTGCATAAGATGATCATGTGAGTCATCAAAAGTTATTGAGGGCCTGCTGTATGCATCCATGAGTGATAGCATGGAGGCTCTAAAGATGTTAGCTGGCTGAAGGAATCCCAAGTCTCTGAGAGTGGCTAGAGTTTAAGGACATGTTGGGAAGTGTGTGGAGCGTAGTCTGGAGGGGTTAGCAGGAACCACATTCATGAAGGGTTTTGGATTCAAGTTGAGTCTCTTGAGTTTATCCTGGAGAACCTTTGGAAATTGTTACTCATGTGAGTGACAGGACGAGTCAGCTTTGCATTTCAGAAACCTGCTTTTTGATGCACTGGAGAAAAAGAATTAGAGGGAGACTATTGCTTTGACCAAAGAAATGATGTTCTAGAAATTCTGATCACTGGCCTTAAGAGAACTGGCAGCGTCTGCTTCCTTCCTCTTGGAACCTGGTCACCATGCTGTGAGCAGCTCCAGCACCATGGAGAGGCCAAATGGAAGAGAACCAATATGCACCAGCTGACAGTGCCACTGCCATCCCAGCTGCAGCTAGCACCAACTGCTCCCCATGTGAGTGCGCCATCTTGGAAGTTCCAGCCCAGCTGAACCCCCAGATGACTGTAGTCCCAGAAGACATTATGTGGAATAGGAAAACCACCCAGCTGAGCCTAGCCAACCCACAAGATCATCATAAGTAACAAAATAATTGATCTAAGTCACTAAGTCATGGGTGGGTTTTTATGCAGGTGTAGGTAACTGAAAAAGTGGGAGCTACCAGGTGGTGGTTGTGGCTGCAGCTCAGCAGAAAAGGTCTGGCTGGAGAGGTCAGAGATTGGGAGTCACCAGCGTTGTGGAAATTTAAAAAGCTCTGTTGTGGAGGAGATCACCTACACCCCTTCTCCTACACATGTCCAGCATGCCTAGAGCACAGCCGACCCACAGTGTATGTTTGCTGAATTAAGTTAAACACGCCACATAATGAAGAGCACTGAAAAGTCACTGTTTTCTTGATCTAAGACAGCCCTTCTCGTGCCCGGAATTCTAATTCCCCCTCGTTCTAAGCACACCTTTATTCTCACTGTCTGGGAATCAAGTGTGCACTCCTAGCTGCTGCATTTGATACTCTTTATCCTCCTAAGACAAGTCCTTCTTTTGGGTGTGGACTGGGAATCTGCAAACAGGAGTTTGACTTCAGGATGATTTTTCTGGCTGCCCTGTCCTATCTGAGGCTCAGCTTCCTCCTCTGTATATAAAGAAGAGAATATCTGTGGATCAAATTAGGTACTAATGGCCGTCCTCAGGGGACACTGGCAGAGTCTCAGCCCCAGAGGCCACATCGATTCTGTCCACCTGCTGCCTGCGCCTGTCCCCCCAGGTTCGCTAGGTGGGAAATCGCCAGCTTAGTGTGTTTGTGTGTTTGAAAGGCTCCTGGAGGACCAGATTTTACAGCCTCCTTGTCCAGCCCCTGGGGGAGGAAGAGAGTGAGCAAAGGGTTAGTATTCTGGTAAAGTGACAAAGTGACGCCCTCCCCTGATGAAGTCGCAGGCCGGGGTTCCATGCTTGGTTTGTCTGCTAGCAGAGTGACCTCGCGAGCTCCAGCCCTTCTTGGGCCCTCTGTCCCCGTTTGCACGTAAAACATCAAGAATGGCCTGAAACAACCCTAGGATTGCTGCCACCGACAGGCTCTGGCTGCTGCTGGGGTGGGGGTCCGGTCACGTGCCGGGGGAGGGGGTGCCGACTGACGCGGCCCGGGCCGGCCTCCTCCTCTGACGTCCTCGCAGCCGCCCTCCCTCCCTCGCTCCCTCCCCGCCCTCCTGGTGGCGGGAGAGGGGCTGGCTCGCCGGGATCCCGGGAGCTGCGCGGCGGCCGGGCCGGGCTGGGTGCGCGGCGGCGGCACCATGGTGCTGTCGGTGCCGGTGATCGCGCTGGGCGCCACGCTGGGCACGGCCACCAGCATCCTCGCGCTGTGCGGGGTCACCTGCCTGTGCCGGCACATGCACCCCAAGAAGGGGCTGCTGCCGCGGGACCGCGACCCCGACCCAGAGAAGGCGAGGCCCGGCGTGCTCCGGCCAGCCCAACAGGTGAGCGGGGGCGGCGCCCCGACCCTTCGGGGCGAGCGGGATCGCGGGGCTGCGCGGAGGGGGAATGGGGCAGGGGGGCGGCCGCGGTTCTCCTCTGCGCTGCATGGCCGGGAGGGGAGGGGGCACAAGGGACGTGCTAGAGGACCGGCCCAGGAGTCGGAAAGGCCTGGGGGATGGGAGAGCCCTGGGGGATGGGAGAGGGATGTGAGGGATAATTGGGGGTGGGGGGCTTGAGGGGACTGAGAGAGGAATGGGGGGGGCCAGCAGCGATGGTTAAAGGGAGGGGATGGGGAAGGGGACTTGGATAGGAATTGGGGCTGGGGGAATGTGGGGGACTGGGAGGGTAGTGTGGGGCTGGGGGGGGCTGGGGGTGTGGGTGGCTGGGAGCGGAGTGTGGGGCTGGGGGTGTGGGGGACTGGGAGGGGAGTGTGGGGCTGGGGGGGCTGGGGGTGTGGGGGGCTGGGAGCGGAGTGTGGGGCTGGGGGTGTGGGGGACTGGGAGGGGAGTGTGGGGCTGAGGGTGTAGGGGGCTGGGAGGGGAGTGTGGGGCTGGGAGGGGGGTGTGGAGAGCTGGGAGCGGAGTGTGGGGCCGGGGGTGTGGACCTAGGAGGAGTGAGAGGAGGGGGAGGCTGGGAAGGGAAGGGCCCTCAGAGAGAAATGTGGGAGGGGGAGGGGAGTTGGGGGAGACTTTGAGAGGAATTGTGGAGAATGAGAACCTTGCAGAATTGGAGGGGAAGAGGAACGGAGCTGTGAGAGGGAAGGGGGGTAATTGTGGGGGAGGGCAAACACTGACAGAGCTGAGAAGGAGTAACTCCCAGAAACCACAGGAGAGGTGGCTGCTGTCCCCCCAGGAGCTAGGGAGCTAGGGGACAGCTGGGCAGGGAGGCCTGGGGTCTGGAGAGGCAGCAGGAGCCCCCCTCCCAGCAGCTCCCAACTCCAGCCAGCCAGGCAGAGGGGCTTGCTGTGGCCTCTCCCAAGATGTCTCTGAAGATGTCCCTAGAGACCGGAGGGCTTTTATCCCACACATTCACTTGTCCCCAGAAGCCCCTTTGGGCAAGAAATGGGCTGTGTTCCCTTTGTACAGTGCAGCAGAAGGGGGTTGGAAGGATTTCCCTACAAGGCTGTGACCTCCAGGATGCATTTCCAAAGTAGAGAGTGCAGAATGTTCTCTGGACAAGCAGGAGAAAAAGAGTCTTGCTTGAGTGATTTGAGGAAGGCTGGCCCTGGGGCAGAGGGATGACTTAAATGACCGCCTAAGGTCCTCTAGATTTCTTATAGATTTTCTAGTTCCAGGAGTGGCATTAATGTGTTGTGATTCCACCTTCCTTTTTCCAATCAATAATTCAAAAGCTTAGAGGACCCAGCTGTGTGGGCCCAGTGTCAGTCACTGTATAGTGGGAGTGTAAAGGAAATGGCTGCTGTCCTTGAGGCACTTACAATCCAAGAGCAGTGACATTGACACTGGCTAAATAGCAGCCGGCTGTACAGCAGGATGTGGGACCTGGAATGATCTGGAAATGGGAGTAGTGGGCCCTCCATGGGCGGGTTGGCTGGGCCCTTCTCCAGAAGCGGCGGCTGGCGGCCTCTCCACCGTCTCTTCCAGTCAGCACACCCGAGGGACGGCCACTCTTCTGCCTTTCAGTGGTCGCTCTCCAGACACTGTACCTACCCTCCCCTTCCCCAGGAGAAGCACTGGGGAAACAGTTGGTGTAAATGACCTCTGAGATCCTTTCCAACTCTCTGTCTTATTGACAGCCAGTAGCACACAGAATGGCTGAAAATCTGCTTAAGACAAACCAGGTCGTGCCTCCCCCCTGCTTAAAATCCTCCACAACTTCTCATTACAATAGGTCATGGCAAACCGTAACATGGCACACACCCAGTGCCACGCACTGTTCTAAGTGTTTTACACTTATTAATGCACTGAACGACCCCATAGAGGAGCCGTATGATGATCCTAACTTAAAGATGAGGAAGCTGAGACTCAGAGAAGGTAAGTGACTTGCCCAAGGCCACACCACTAGAGCAGTTTCAGAGCTGGATTCTAGCTGAGCTGGTCTGATTCTGGAGTCCATGCTATAGCCAGTGCACGCCACTCCCTCACCTGCGTGGTACAGCAGGTGCCCCCTCTCCAGCCTCGCTCGTGCCAGTCTCCCCCTTCTTGTCAGTCTCATCCCTTCTGGAGTTATGATCATTCTTATAAGACACCAAGCCCTTTCCTGCACACTCTGGTTTTTCTCTGGCTTTTCATATGGATGGCTCCTTCTCCTTCCTGGGTCTCTTTTTGTCGGGTCTCTTTCCCTCTAAATGTCAGGGAGGATTTTGTTTACTGACCATGAAACAAAGTACCCCCATTGTCCTCTCTCATATTGTTCCTTCTAAAGTCTTTTATAGCCCTTCTTACAATTGGGTGTGATCTTTCATATTCAGTTGTTTGTATGCTATTTATTCCCAGCACTTACTTAGCACCTGGAAACTAGTAGGTGCCCAATAAGAGATTGTTGACAAAGAAAGGCATCCCAGCATCCAGCCAGCTGGGATTATCATCTGAGTTATTCTTCAGATGTGGGTGCATGGGCCATGTCTTTGCAACCCAGTGCCAGCTCAGTAGGGGTAGGATAAATATTTGTTGATACATTTGTTGCTACATGATTCCTGCCTATCCACATTCCCTGACCTGGTTCCCTGGGTGACAAGGATTTGGGCAGGCGGGGGGCTGAATCTATAGGGGTGAATGTGCTGAGGCTGGGATCTCACCATGGCTTGGCTGCCATTGTGTTAGACTCATTCAGCCACTGACCCAGATAAAGTCAACAGAGAAAAGACAATCAATTGACATTTCAAAGAAAGCAAAGGAGGTGGTGTTAAGCATGGCAGGTGACAGCAGGGTGATGTGCATGGCACATGTTGACAAGGACGGCAAGACTCGGGAAAGGCTCTCTGAAGATGTTTCTTGAAGAGAGAGAGCATGGGGGCTGGGGAGTGGGGTTCTAGATTTCTGTAGCCCCCACAGAGATTTCTGAGGCATAATATGTCTCACGTGCAACTGGGATGCTTGTAGGATACAGAGTTACTGCCCTCGTCTCCATAACTCACTGGTTGCGGTTGCTGGAAAAATTCCTGGGATTCAAGACCATGCCTGGGAATCTGATTTCTGACCCTGAATGGCTGGATGAAGTTGAAGTTTCTAGTGATTTTGAAAGGAACTTTGAAGTTTTCCCAGGGGTTCTTAAACTGGGTCCACAGACCCCTCCCACCAAGGGGTCTATAGATGAAGTTTAAGAGGTTCATGGTGTTGAACAGGAAAAAATTACATCTTTATTTTTACTTACCTCTCACTGAAACAGCACTTCATGTAAGTAGGAATATAAACAACTAACTGTAGTGGTATTATCAATATCTGAGACTTTGTCCCCAAGGGAAATCACAAATAGTTTCAGAGCACACCACAGCTGTTGCAGATACTTCGCAATAGCATTTATGCTCATCTCTCATTCTAATTATGGTACTTATTAATCTCCTGCAAGATTCTGTTACTTAATGAATTAATAAAGAAGCACACATATTGATATTGCACAGATTGATTTTATTAGCTGTTCCTCTGTAGCCCTGTGTCTTTTATTTTTGCTTTTCCAGACATTCAGAGGAAGTGTCCACAGGCTTCTTTGGATGGCTAAAAGAATCCCTAGAACAAAACAGGAGGAGAAGCCCTGCTCAGTGCAGAGCGGTGGAGCGGGGAGCCCTGGGCCATTCACTACCTTCCTTGCCTCCAGCCGGCTTCCTCTCTCAGTTCTTTGCTTTTCCAAAATACACACTCTGGAACCTTTATCCTGTCTTCTTAGACAATCCCTCATCCTTACTCACCTGCAGCCCCTTGGGGGATGCAAGGAATTCATTCTTACTATGCTGCCCTCTCCTGGTCCGGGGCGGTCACCTGGGACCACCCTGTCATCAGCCAGCTCTGGAAGCTTGGTCATTCTGCAGTGACCTGGCAGCTTGAGTGAGGAGACAGGGCAGCTGCATCTATTAGTGAGACCCGTGGGCTCCTTCCTCTGCATTTCTCTTCACGCTCGTCTGCACAGGCCGCCACTCAGCCCACTTCTGGGGCCTTTCAGAGGAAACCCCTGTTTTGCCTAAAGAACTATAGTGCAGAGAGAGAACTGCCCTTTCCACCGGGACACCTGCCACGTGGCAGGTACCTGGGTCCTGCTTTCACAAAGCTTTCATTTTAGCGTCCTGGTTTCTCCCACCCGAGACTTACACTTACGTTGTGGTGCACTTAAGTGAATCTCCTCAAATGCCTGAGAGGTCCCCAGGGTGAACCCAGGGCTGTCCCTTGGAAGCTAACAGGTGGTCAAAGGCTTTAGCAAAATTGCTTGGCCCTCAGCAGGGGTCCCCACACCTCTTCTAGCCACACCTCCTGTCCCCCACTGCCACATGCTACCAAATTATAAAATCCTACCCTCCTTGCAGCAGAGCTGGGGACACTAAAGTGGCTTTTGATGAAACCCTAATAGATTGATTCCAAGTTTTTACAAAATAATATAAATGAGTGGTGAATTTGTATCAGACAATGTATATATAGTGGAGTCTCTTCTCTCCAAGGTCAGAGAACGTGTCTTTCTTTCTATCCCTGTCAGTGTCTGATGTGATGCTGGGCATGTGACAACCCTTCAGTGTCTGTTTTGAATTAAATCGTCACGTTGTAATCTAACATGGATAAGAGAGGGCAGACACAAGGGAGTACACACTGTTAAGGCTCTATTTACACACAAGATTTGAAACCAAGCCCGGTTTATGTGTGTGTCACCCTGGGGCAGGTAACACTGGGGCAGGCTTGGGGGAGCTTCTGGGGTTTTGTTCATGCTCTGCCTCTTGACGTGGTGCTGGCTACAGGGATGTGTTCACTTTGTGAAAATCCATCCGGCTCTACATTTATGATCTGTGTACTTTCCTGTAGGTAGTTATATGTCAGTAAGGTTTTTATTAAAAATTATTATCAGGCAGTGGCTCACGCCTGTAATCCTAGCACTTTGGGAGGCCTAGGTGGGAGGATAGCTTTAGGTTACATGTCCAAGACCAGCCTGAGCAACATAGGGAGACCCCATCCATACAAAAAAAAAAAAATACAAAAATTAGCCGGGCATTGTAGCGTGCACCTGTAGACCCTGTGGTCACAAATCGATACTTGGGAGGCTGAGGCAGGAGGATCACTTGAGCCAGGGAGTTTGAAGCTGCAGTGAGCTATGATGATACCACTGCCCTTATGCCCAGGCAACAGAGTGAGACCCTAACTCCCAAAAAAAATTGTCATATTGTGACATAATGTTTATGGATGTTAATTATCAGGCCAGTACTGTTATTACCAGGAGGGCTTTGGGAGGATATTGGAGAGATATGGTCTCTCATGGTCTATTGTGAGCTACTTACTTGGTACCGTCTGCTTTTCGATGTTTCTCCTGTGGGCACCTCCTGTGGCATAAAAGAGTCCTTTGAGTTTGGGACCTCAAGGCCATCTGTGTGACCCTATTAACCCTCCCACCCATTCTCTTAGACCTCTAGAGCAACACCCTCTTGGATCACGTGTCCTAACTCACACTTGTAAGAGGACGGACAGATGCTGCTGCAGGGAACCAGTCCCCTTGATCCCATAAATGTTTGCTGAAAAATCACTGACATGAGGCAGATTGATTAATTGGAAGAAAGTGACATTCACATTTTTTTAAATGTATATGCAGAGGAGCCTTCAGAATGAAAACAACTCAATGTAGGTACTGAGGTTTTTAAAGAAAGGGGCCTTGGATTATAGCAAAGCAGGTTTTGGGAGGGAGAAAGGAAGAGGCTGGGCCAGCTGGCAGAGGTGGTCTTATGTAAATGAAACCTTGCTGGGAGCCGCCCTCAGACAGGATAGAGGGTAAATGTTTCCTGAAAGGTGTCAGACTCTCTGGAAGGACCTGTCTGCATTTATGGAGATTCTCTACAGTTGCAAATTCCCGCCCCCCAGGTCAGACAGCTTTGCAGGGGTACTTCCATGGCAGCCATCTCAAAATATGGGAAAGAAATAGATTTCTGATTTCCTACACTGCATTTCATTAGTTAATTAGTTAATTCGTTAAAGGTGAGGGGGCACGCCCTGGGCCCTGTGATACTGCTAGGGAAAGCCAGGCGTGTGCTCTTCCTGGTAAGTGGGGAGACGGACAGTGAGACAAGCCGTTGTCATGAGGCGTGTCACAGTGCGGCGGGATGGGGGACATGCAGGGGGTCATGGAGACCTTTAGGAGGGGCATCCCCCACCCCTCCCCGTCAGCCCAAAGTAGAACTTTCTCCAGTGCAGGCTGCTTGCTCTCTTGAACTCTCCGCTGTACCTCAGTGACCGTGGGAGGCCCCAAGAATTGCTAACCGCACTCCTGGGACTGATTCCACTCTGGGCTGCAGCAAGGTCTGACCTTCAGGGACTGTCTTATAAACAACAATAGATTATTTGCATAGAGTAAGAACAGCTAATATTTAGCAAGTTCTTTATATGTGCCAGTCAGTGTTCTAAGCACTTTAACCATATTAATTTTAATTCTCACAATAACCCTATGAAATATGCATAATTACCATTTCCATTTTAAAGGTGAGAAAAGTGAAACCCAGAGCTTAAGTAACGTATTCAGTGTCAGGGCTGGGAATCAGATTTAGAAGTCGAGCTTTGGAGACCACAGTTTTGACCACTAAGCTGGAGATTAGCAGAAAAAGTAGTGGAAGTTTTATTTGAGCCAGTATGTTTCCCCACATATGGCATAAAAGTGTCCCTGCATAGGCATCTTGGCGGGTCAGCACCAGAAACCTTTCTGGGGCTTTGGATCGCTTTGCCGCCTCCATCATGCATCAGGGGTTGGGTGCAGCCCAGGGCTCTCCAGAGAGATTTTACACAGTAGACATGTTTGGGCTGGTTGCTTAGCAACCTGGAAGACAGTATGAATTTTCATCAAGAAATTAGCATAGATTCTTTCGGGGAGATGAGCACACACCTGCTGGAAACACTAGGCCCTTCGAAGAACTCACGATGCCGACCCTCATGTATGGGTCCATCAGTCCTTTTCCCATGGCAGGTCTGACCTGGCACATCTTTCCTTCCCCCGTTTCTCCTGTTGGTCCGGCTTGTAGATAATTCGGATGCTGCCTCTCTTCGTGGAGCTGGTGGTTCACTAACACTTTTTGTCAACTCCAGCAGAAAACATTGCTGCATTCTTTTCAGACGTTCAGATCCTGGCCGGATTATGGGCAAATACCTGGGATGCAGGAGGAGGAATAGAGAGGACGTTGGCTCATGATGAAGGAAACACTGGAAAGACAAATCCAGGGGGCTTGAGCAAAGGCAGAAGGAAGAGAAGAGACCAGCAGGATAGGGAAGCCTCAGACCCAGAAGACAAAGGGAGAAAAGACAAAGACACGACTGTTCCAGAGTCAGAGAGCAGTGGGAGAAACCGGCACACCTGGAGGTGGTCCCCATACTGTCAGTGCTGTTTGACCAACAATTTCCCGATAACCAGTGGCAGTTCACCTCCCACTTACACCTTCATAGTGCTGTGCTTCGTACCCCCAGAGCTTATTTCTTGCTAGCAAACATCGGGAAACCCTGCTTTGAGGATAGACAATAGCTTCATAGAGACAAGGTTTAAGAACTAAGGAATTCTATATATATTTATCAGAGTCAACACATGTATGCGTGCAAAGGGCCACCTATAACCAGTTTGATAAGAAATTATATGTTCATAGAGTTCTAAAGGAAAACAGATGAAAGGGGCATGTTCCTCCCTCTCTTCCCTTAACTATGTTTATTGAGCATATACTATGTGCCACGTATTGTGCCAGAGGGTGGGGATACAGTAGTAACTGCTCTCTCCCCAATGACACGGCAGTTCACTCTCAGCCCTCATAAAAGTTATGGTATAATGTGGGAGACCAGAGTTAACAGGAGAAGAGCACAAATAAATGGAAATGTGTGTGGTGGTAAGTGCCCTGAGGGAAGATTCTGGTACAATGAGAGTGTAAGGTGAAACCAACCCAGTCAGGGAGGTAAGGAAAGGCTTTCCTGAAGAGTGATGGCCAAGCTGAAAGCTGAAATTGGAGGGGAAGTTAACCAGGCCAGTAGGGAGGCCGTTGGGAGCTCCACGCAGAGGAAACAGCCTGTGCAAAGGTCCTGCGACAGGAGGAAGCCTAACATTTAGGAGGGCCTGGGGAAAGGCCAGCGTGCCTGAAGAGCAGAGAGCAAGGGGGAGCCAGGTATATGATGAGGCTGAGGAAGTCGGCAGGGGCCTGAGCGAACAGGGCACTGTAGACCATAGACAGATTCATTCATGCAAATGCATCAGGCATTTCTTAATGCCTCTATGAGGGGCATGGAGCTATGTGTTCATGATATGAAGGTTACTGTTACTTTCAAAGCTTTTTTTATTGATGTGAAATTCACATAAAATTAACCATTTTAAAGTAAATGAATCAGTGCCATTTAGTACATTCATATCCTTATGCAGCATCACCTTCACCTCGTTCTAGAATAGTTTCATCACCCCGGAAGAAAACGCCCTCACCCATTAAGCAGTCACTGTTCCTCCCTCCTCTCCAGCCCCTGGCAACTGCCAGTCTGTTTTCTGTCTTTATGGGTTTGCCTATTCTGAACGTTTCATATAAATGAAATCGTCTAATATGTGGTCTTTTGTGGTGGCTTCTTTCACTTAGCAAGTTCATCCACACTGTAGCATGTATCAGGATTTTATTTCTCTTTATGGCTGAAAAAGATCCCACTGTGTATATATACCCCATTTTGCTTATCCATTCATCCACTGGTGGACATTTGGGTTGATTCTACCTTTTCGCTATCATGACTTGTGCTGCTGTGTGCATTCCTGTACAAGTGTTTGTTTAAGTGTCTGTTTTCACTTCTTTCCAGTATATACCTAGGAGTGGGATCACTGGGTCCTACGGCAATTCTATATTTAACATGGTGAGGAACCGCCAAACTGCCTTCCACGGCGGCTGCACCGTTTTAATTCCCACCAGCAATGTCCAAGGGTTCCAATTTCTCCACCTCCTTGCCAGCAGTTGTTATTTTCCTTTTCTAAAAATTATAGCCGTCCTAGTATGTGCTAAGTAATATCTCATTCTGGTATTTTCCAAACTTTTAAAATTAAAAGAAACCAAACACTCACTTTTAAAATATTCATCAGTAACTGGCAAAGTTTGTAACAGACATTTGGTGTCTGTACTGAATGCCCATTGTGATGAATGCACATGACACACCTGTGAAAACACCTCGTTGCTCTCAGGTCTCCCGAGAGGAATGGAGTGGGTGGCGGTCTTGGCTTCCCTCTTCTCCCAGCAGGTTTGAACCTGCTGCTCTGTCCTTTAAATAGGTTTCGCATTACCACTGTCATCTTCCCCATCCTTTCCCCCCAAGCTTTAGCCTCTCCTAGGTCCCAACGTGCTTCACCCAGATACCTGGGGGCCCTCCTAACCTAGGTCAAACTGAGGCAGGATTTAGTATCTTTCGCTATCATTTCCTTATGTATTGATGCTGCCAGGCCGGTGGGAGGCCCAGGGGAGCCTTGGTCCTCTCCAGCACCAGCAAGCTGGACACACAGCAGGGCTTCCCACCGAGGGGTTTGCTAAGTGCTAACTTATTAAGTAAAAGGGGGTTTAATTGCTTTATAGTATAGAAAAATCCTGGGAGATTTTTACTTAAGGGCATAAGAGTGTTACAGTGATATTTTGGGACGTTGATTGGGATTTTGGGGTGGACTTGGAGTGCATTATCATTTCTACCATTGAAATAATGGAGTGCAAGTTCCTGCTTTCTGGAGTTTGCATTACCACGTTCCCAGAAACAGCCCAGAGTCAAATGATGGGGAGGCCGCATCTGTGAACGTGAGTGGGAATAAAGAGAGAGCAGCCCTCTGGGGATTCTGCGAGCATGAGTCCCAGTCCAGGTCACAAACCCCGGAGCATTTTGACATATTTCACTGGCTCCTCCTCACCCCCATGAAGTCCAAGACATACTTCTCTTTCGTAGAAAACTGAGCAGGGCTTAGCAGATCACAAAGGAGCAGTGAGGAGGAAGGTTGAATGACCTGGTGCGTTGAGGAAAGGATGGGCAGCAGATGAGGAGGAGAGGACTGGGGACGCTGCCACCTCTGCTTGCAGCCAAAATAAAAATCACAAGCCTGGGGGAGCAGGGCGGCCTGGAGAATGCTTGTGCTTGCCTTTAGCGACATGCCAGGGAATCAAGGCAGGCGTGGAGTGTGTGGCAGCTTCACTTTCCACTGGTTTCCCTCCCTGTGGGTCTCCGTTCACTTGGCCGACACTGGAGAGCTGCAAACCCAGTGAGATGCTACCCACGGAGAGCGTGTTTGATTTGGAAAAGCATAAACCGCACGGGTTGGATGTGCTGCTGAGGATGTAGGTTTACTGAGGCAGGATTGCGAAGACTCTGCTTTTCAAATAGAATCGAGAAGAATGTTTTGGAGAGGAGGAAGGCATTTTTGGGGAAAAGCAGTTTGGTGTGGCCACTAGAAAAGCTGATTGAAACAGCTGCGAGTGTAGAATAGCCTCTGTTAGCTCTAAGCTCATTCTGCATTTCTGATTCCCTCCTCCTTTCTCATAGCACATCACCAGGCATCTTAAAATACACTTTCATTTCCAGCACAGTCAATGCATATGGAAGAAAGGGTAAGCTATCAGAGAGGAATACAGTGAAGGCAGCGAGGTGACGTCAAGAGAAAATATCCACATGATTCAAAGGGTTTTTTTGCACATTCCTTGCGAATGAATCATCTAATGAGCTCATTTTACTAACAAATGGAACAAATCCTTTAAGCAGCAACATGACTGTCAGTCACCCTTTTTGCTCAACAGCTTCAGTGTAAAAGGTGTGGAGACAAAGAACAACAAGGAATGGGCATGAGATTAGGTGTTTTAGCCTAATGCCACCACACTGGAGCCTTGCACTGGATTTTGGATACCCACCATAACTGGTTTTAGGTAACAATCTTTGGGACCACCCAAAAGAGGAAATGGATTCTTAGAAAGAAAATGTTCATTTTATGATCAGGATACTGAGTTATACTTAAGCAAATAAGACTTAAAGACCTGTGTTTGAATTCAGACTCTACCATTTTCTACAAAATCACCACAGCCATTCTGAATCCCACTTTGCTCATCTATAAAACAGAGATTGAATTAAGGTTCTCTAAGGTAACATTAAAGAACCAATGAGATAACACTTAGGAAAGCACCCAGCAGACTCAGCACCTGGCCACAGCTCAGAGGATATTTTTCAGAATCTGAATGATTTTCATATTGACCTTATTCCAAAGCGATGACTTTTCTGTATGTTCACTATATAGGAAAAACAGAGTCCATATAGAGTATTCCAGATGGGAAAAAAATGAAATGTTTCTATAAGCATCAAAAGGGGAGCACTAATATCCCACTTCTAGGGTATTCATTCATTCAATAAACATTTCTTGGTCACCTACTATGTGCAAGGCAGTGAGCCAGCGCTGGGGACACTGCACTGACAAGGCAGACAACATCCCTCGTGCAACTAGTATTCCAGGGAGAGCGATGTTCATCACACAGTCATGTATGTAAATGTAAATTTCTGACTGCGGTAGGTGTGGAAAGGGAGCTCAGCGGGCCTCCCAAGGAAGTGATAGCTGATTAATGTTCTGATTCTCAACCTCTTTGGAGACCCCTTTCAGTGAAAACCTCTTGAGTACTTTCCCCTTAGATATGCATATTTCATTCTTTATAAAGCATATATATGCTTATATATAATATATATCATTGTACTGATACATCATGAATACAATAAAGCATGCACAAAAATAGACCTTTTTAAAAGAGTAAGATAATAAATTATAAAGTGAAATTCTGTTATTTTCTCCCATACCCTAAATGGACTATCTTGCATACCTCTGTGGCGTATGGTTAGTGGCGTTTACTAGGAAAAGGCATTGGGGATGAGGGTCTGAAATATTCTAGGCATGGGGCATGTGCAAAGGCCCTGTGGAAGGAACTAGCACGTAGGAGGGACTGAAAGAAGGTCAAAGTGGGTGAACACAGAGAGCGCAGGAGAGAGTGAGGAGAAGCGAGGGGTGGGTGAGGCCAGGCAGGGCCTCCCAGGGCCTTCTGGGCCACTGTAAGTATCTGGGTCCTTGTACCAAGAGCAATGGGAAGTATTGAAAGGTCTCGGCAAGCTATGACATGGTGGGGTTGGGGTTGTGAAAAGATCCTTCCAGCCGCTGTGTGGAGAACAGATTAGCTGGGCGAAGTGCAGAAGTGGGGAGGCCGGGGGAGCCCTGGCGAGAGACAGTGATGACTTGGGCCAGGGTGGTGGCAGTGGTTTGGAGAGGTGTTTGGGAAAGAGGCTGGCTCTGCCGAGGGGCCGGGTGTGGGCTTCGGGAGCAGAGAGGCGCTGGGGAGGACACCTGAGTCTCCCACGTATCCAGCAGGATGGTGGCAGCATGTAGTCCAGCAGGGAGCGCTCTGAAAGGATGAGGTCACGGACTGCAAGTCCCGAGTTCACCGTGTGCAGGAGAATGAGGGGGGTCTTTGAGATATCTCGGCAGACATGCTAGTCCTGCCAGTGGTTCTGCATGTCCAGAGTGCACAGCACAGGACAGGCGGTGCACACGGGACAGCTGTCTGCAGGAGTAGCAGTCACAGCCCTGCGCATGTCCCGCCCCACGGAGGGAGGGAGGAGGGCCTCGGAGCAAGGCCTGGTGGGCACTGACATCTCATGACCAGGCAGGAGTGTTCAGGGAGACGAGGAGCCCTCTGCTCCCTTAGTTCCTTTTCCTTTGTCTCTGGGAGGGAAGTCTGAGGACAGTAGAGGAATTCTAAAATGTGGGCTTGGGGGAGGAGTTCAGGGAACAGTGGGATCACCCGGCAGGATGGAGAGCCTATTTGAGGCGGGTGACATGATTTTGTTGTGGCACCTCTGCCCTGTTGAGTGACCCTCCGGCAGGAGGCAGCCTTCACAGGACAGCTGGGCTGGTCCAGCGTTGGAGTTTTGCCAGATGGCGTCAGGGAAAGGACACGGAGGCAGGGGGCTCTTTAGACTCTAAGAAGGTGTTGGAGCCATGGACCATGGACTCATTTGAGGAAGTTGGAGAAAGAGAAGAGAGAGTCGGGGCTCCCTGGTCTTAGCTGGGGAAGAGGAGATGTCGGAGGGGCTCAGCCAGCGGCTGGAACGAGGGCAGGCTGTGGCCGAGGTGGTCATGCTCCACGGGGGTCCTGGGAGCAAGATGCCCACCAGGGTCAGAGGTGCCAGGACCATCCTTTTGTTCCCCAGCAAGGCAGGTGGGAGTCGGGGGCAAGGGGCAGTGTCAGAGTGAATAACTGATGTATCTGCAGTTGTTATGAAGAAGAACAAGCTGCCAACGGGCAGATGAGTCAGTAGCCTGTGAAGTTAGCAGTCAGCGTGCCATGGGGTGTTTCTGGAATTGTTCTTTATTTTAGGAAAATACGAGACTCCCTCAGAAGAGGGAGCACCTTCAATCTGCAACCTCTGAAGCCAATGAAAGGGTCAGGCAGGACGCTCGCAGGCTGGTGCCTGCTGTGCTGGAGGCTCAGAGTCTGCAAAAGTGTGTTGCCCCCCTGCCTGAGACCCAGGCCCTGTGCACAGCCCCACAGAGTGTCCCTGGTGGAGGCAGAGCAGGGCGGCTCTGGCTGCTGTAGCTGTGCCGAACATCCCGGCTCATGTGACTCCTCCAAGCGGCCTCTGGGAACCTGCACTGATTGCAACAGTAAATGAAATGGTAATTGGATTAATAAATAGTGTTATTAATTGAGTTGTCATTAGTCGCTGCTGTAATATGATTTGACTTCACACATTGGATGAGTGGATGGGGTGAGGCACTTGGGCTTTGGGTTCCAGTTCCAATCCGCCCCCTGCCTCGAAGTGTGACCACCAGTTGGTAACTCAACCTTGCTGTGCCTCATTTGGCCACCTGTTAACAGCATTGTCATTGCTCGGTTGTCGTAGGGATTAAATCAGGTAATACAGTAAGGACAGTACAAATTGCTGGGAGCTGCTGCCTCCTGCCAGGCCACCTTCTCCATTTGGCTTCCTGTCCTGTTTCCCGCCCTGCTTCTGGTGACCCCTCCTGCTTCTTGCCCCTTCATGCCTGGGGAGGTTAGCTGTGCCCATCTATTCCTGGCCCAGGACACTCACCGTTCCTGCTGGTTTCCTTAACCCTCCACACCTTTGCAAATATCTGCTTTATGAAACTCACCTCAGTTACCCAGTTTGAATGTGCCATGTGTCCCTGCAAAACCTTTATTGATAGGGTACTCAATCCATCTTAGCTATAAATTACCAACTCTAATAATTAGTAATAATAAAGGAAGAATCTGTGGGTCAGAGAAAGTGTGCCAGTGAAATTGGCAAAGATCAGGACCAACAATGATAACACCCTCTCTTTGCACAGGTTAAAGTGTTTAGAAGCCACTTTCACTTTCTCATCTGATCTAACATCTATCGTGGTGCTTTGTGCATCTCTCAGCTTTTAATACATGCTTGCCAAATAGGCACATCTGCGGGTAGAAAGGCTTGTGGTTGTTATTCTTATTTCAGAAAGCTTGAAATGAGCTGAGGAAAAATATTTCACATTTATAATAACTTGGAGACAAATACTCTGATGTCACTGACCTTCTGTGATCAAATACTATTTTGTGACATTTTCTAGACTGTGTCAGCCCATGTGACGCAGACGGGGAATGTCTTAGGTTTGCATCTTGTTTAAAAGAAGAAAGAGCTACAACTATGGATGGTATTGACTGGCTTTGAATCTGCCCAAATGGCAGCTGGAAGGGGAATGTCGGAAGCAGCACTCAATGGGCAGCTCTTGAAATCTGCTTGCTGACTGGTCATTAAAGTCACACAGAAGAACCAATGTGTTGCCCAGACACTGCTTTGGCTGTAGACTTCCAATGACATTCTAGGGATTCTGCTTTTTCAGAAAGGGAGACCTGAGGAGTAATAATGGAAGTTCTTTTTTTGTTGTTGCTTTTCTTTGATGCAGCGCCCTCGAATCCCTCCCTTTCCCTACCACCTGGTTCCACCCCTAAGCACTGCCAAGTCTTCCTTGGAAAAGTCTCATGCATCACCGCCTCCCTTCTTCCATCCTGACTCTTCACAGCAACACCCTGGCCGGACCCCTCATGTCCTCCCTCCGTGTGCGTCTGTAGGCTGGCCTTCTCACCTCCTTTCCTCCGCATCAGTCACCCCTGCGTGCACCTGCTGGTTTGATTTGTTGAAAATTCATGTTATTCTCCTACTCACAAACTGTCAAGGTCTCTCTGCTGTTCATAAGATAGAATTCAAAATCTTTAACTCGGCATTCAAGGCCCCTTCTGGCCTGGCCTTGCCATTCCTTTCCAAGTCCGTTTCTCCAAACCCAGCCTTCCTCTCCCGCTGACTTTCCATGCCCCGAGTGTGCTCACTCTGGACACATGCTGCTGCCATTCTCCCCGTGGAGAAGCCACTGGCTCTCCCATGATTAATCATCCTTGAATGCTGGGTCCAAGCCGCTCCTGCAGGAAGCCTTCTCTGATCACATCGATAATGAGGAGCTCCTCCGTGCGCCTTCTGTAGCGCACAGTCCAGACATTTGGCCTTAGAAGACTGCCTTCCGTACTTACCTATCTTTTTATAAGTTTGAATTGGAAGCATAGCAAATATCTTTCATTTTCCATATCAGTTCCTGCTAATAGATAGTGGCTTCCTGGAGCCCTAAGCTGAATACCCTGTGTCTGAGCTCAGCAGGAAAGAATGCTTTGATCCATTAGCCATGTCTGCCATGAGCATAGGGTAGGAGAATGGTAGCATAAGCACCTCATATTTCCCATTTACGGAGTATCTAGTCTTCACCATCGGATGGTAGACTCCCCGGGGTCAGGGGCTTATTCACGTATCTTCCTTGGTATGCAGGGTGGGAGAATACATAGTCAGCGGGCAACAAGTGTGTGCTGATTTCTGTTTAATTGGACAGCAATATGACGTGGAGGGTTTTGGCTTAAAACCAAAATATAAGGAGGATCTAGTTAAAATAACCCCTGTCCTGGTTTTGAAGCCACACTTTACAACTGGGCTGTTTTTAAACTTCCAGGTTAGACACTGATGTGCTTTCCAACTTCTACACTTAAGTGGATAGATGTCTAAGGTTAGTGCTTCTCTCTTCTTTTTCCCACGCGGTATCACCTTTGATGGATGATAGTCACAGGGGTTCGAGGGGTTATGCAGGATTCATCTCTTTTCTCTCCCACTAGGAAAAGCTTACCAGAATGCAAATGTATGATAGCGGTATTATAATGGTAACCTTGAGTGTACTCTAGTCAATTTTTAGGTGAGTAAAAAAATCCAAGTTTAGCACTTTATTGTTTGTAATATATTGGCACAATAACAGGATTAAAATAATTGCCTTAGTTGCTCAATTATCTGAGCACCATAGAATCAAAAAATCTTAAAGCTACTCTGGAAGAATATCTTAAATTCAATGTCAAGGAAACTGGCATATCACCAAACGTTTCAGCCTTTAATACCAAAATGACTTTCTTCGGAAAACAAACGTTAAAAATATGACCACCACCAATGAGAAACAGAAAACAATGTCTAAAGGATTCAGATGGACACTGTTGGTTAAGGCCACAGAGACCAACATTAAACACGTGTGTTTCTGTCTTACAACGTTATCGATGATGCAGGGCTGAGGTCCTCCTCCTAGACCCAGACTCGGGGTAACAGAAAGACTTTGAGTCTACTGTAAACCAGTACAGTGGGCTGGGGGAGGGGGCAAGTAGAAATTTTGGAATTTAAAGGCTGAGTGTTGATGGGGTTACAACACAGTCTCGACATTGTCTTTGTGCAGGTCGCAAGTGAAACGCATTTTCTGCACAAAGAATGTCAAACCCCAATCCGGAAGCGAGAGCAGTAGTGGCGCGGATGCCTGCATCCGGGCAGTTCACTGAAACAGCCAGACCACTGGCGGGGAGGTAGGGATGGGGCCGTCAGTCTAATGATGCGGCTCCTGCCAGGAAATCAAAAGCAGCGATTAGGACACAGCCTCAAGGACCTGCACCTTTAGTGCAGAGGCTGACAGTACTGGCTTTGGAGTGGACTTGGGTTCAAAGGCCAGTGTTCTCGTATGTTAGTCACGTGACCTTGGACAAGTTTCAGTCTCCCTGAGCCTCACTTTCCAGCTCTGTAGAGAAAATAATTAAGTTGTCTTTATTTTTCTTTATTAATATTAGGGCATATGGAATAGAGAAAACATTAGGCACTTGCCTGTAGGGTTGTGTGAAGATTAAATACAGTAAAGTTTGTGTCGTGCTTCATAGAGCGTCTGGTACACAGGAAGTGTTAAAGAGATGGTGGCCTAAAGGGTGCTGGGATGTGACTGCTGAA
The DNA here is from genome assembly GCF_020740605.2 of Lemur catta. Taxonomy (NCBI): domain Eukaryota; kingdom Metazoa; phylum Chordata; class Mammalia; order Primates; family Lemuridae; genus Lemur; species Lemur catta. Next base: position 92,534,408 of record NC_059134.1, on the reverse strand, counting down.
ATCAATGCAGGGGCCGCCCGCGACAAAGAGATCTCTAGGTAGGATCTTGCCATTGTGTGGTTTCCATCCCACGGAGTGTTGGGGTTTTTTAAATTCTGTTTTTAAGTTCTGTTTCCTCCAGAAATGCTGGGATTCTGGCAACACGCATTGGCCCTCGTCCTCTCACTGCTTTAGCTGCATCGCACCTGCAGACTCACTGTTCTCTGAACATGCTGCGAACTTTCATGACCCCGCCTCGGCCAGAACGCCCTCTCCGTCGCCTGCACCTGGCAGTGTCAGGCTGCTGCCCACGCTGCGGGGCGCCCAACCCAAAGTCAGGGTCTCTGTGAATCCTCGTACATGTCTTCCTTGCCCTGCTCTTGCCCCACACCACCTTCCCCTCCCCCAGGCAAGGCTTGGTTTGCTCCTACGTACTCTGTCTGGTTTTTTACTGGTCTTCATCATAGCAGTTATTATTCTAACAATCCCCCCACCTGCCCACTCCCCCAACACACACATACAGACCGTGTGAGGGCGGGGTCCAGTGTCTGCCATGCCTCTGTCACATAAGAGCTTCTCAATACCAAATGACGATCGATGGAATGAATGGGTGAATGGCCGGGCTAGGAGGATGGAGGTGGGATGTCCTCCCTCCCGGTGACTTCCCCTTATGTCTACCCAAGACCTTAGAAAGATGACAGACCGTTGCTGTCTCTGGTTCCTTGGTGTCACCCAGGTGGGAAGATAGGGCTGAGCTGTAAAGCCTACGGGTTCCCAGTCATGAGCCCGGGTTCGCTGACCAGCTCTGCACCTTATTAACAGTGTGACTTCAGACTTAACCCCCCACCCCGTGCCTCAGTTTCTTCCTCTGTAAAGTGCTGATAACAGTAATGCTTTCCTCATGAGGTTGCGAAGTGTAAATGAAACCATGTGGGCAAGATGCTTAGATTTGTATCTGACACATAGTTAATGTTAGACGAGATTTTGCTTTTTCAAATTTTAGCGCAGGGAACCTTCCCTGACCCTCAAATGCTTAGTGGAAACAACGTCCCCTCCCGCCACAGCTTGTTACCATCTGTCCCGGCCTTGACAGTACTTATTCCAGACTGCAATTGCCTTTTTGGGTGTACTGGCTTCCTGCTCTCGACCTCACTTGAAATGACCACCGCATGAGGAACACAATGGGACAGTGCTGTCCCAGCAGCTGTGTAGATGTGGAGGTTTGATCAATGACAAATGAATGACTGAATGCAGAACAGCAGAGAAAGGGTCTCCGCTGGGGCTGGCTGCTATTCCCAGTGGAGTCTGATTCTTGCCGGGTGGGAGAGGCACATTTACCCCACGACAGAAGGGCTGTCCCAGTCTGTTGCATTAGGCACCTGCTAGTGGGCAGAGAGTGTGTTGCTTTTTTGATCTTAAAATAACCACAGAGAGAAAAGAGACTAGGAGGAAGTGAGTCCTCAAGGGAAGAGGATTTGAGAAAGGACTAGGGGCACAGACTTGGAATAAACAGAAGAGGAGGTGTTGGAAGGGAGGACAAAAGATGGTATAGTGGCAAGGTCGCCATGGAAACACCGGGGCTCCTGGATGAGAAGAGAAGCTGCCTCTCCAAGGTGAATTTCAATGTTGCAGCCTGAAATTCGCCACCCCTGGGACCTGACCCTGTAGATTTGCTCAGAGGAAAGTTGCTTCACAAGCAGCCAAGAAGCAGTGTCCTGGTCCCGGCAGCTCCCTAGGAGAGGAACATCTGCCCCACCTAGACGTCTGGACCTCCCCCAAACCAGGGTGTTCCCAAGTGAGGCACAGGGACCACACACGTCACAGTCACTCTGGGGAGGTTCCCCAGGCTCCACTGAATTTACGTTCTCCAGGCGAAGCTGATACACAGAGTATGGAAACCAGCGCGGACTGTCCTGTTTCCCCTGACTAAAGGGTGTGCAGAGGCAGAGGAGGAGGTGGTGGGGACACGCAGAGGCCCAGGCACCTGCCACTTAACATGGGCACAAAAACATGGGCAAGTGGTCAAGGCTCACTGGAAATGGGAGGAGGTAGATGAAGTGGCCTGAAGGGGTTCATTGTGGGACTCCAGGTGGTCATCTTGGGTTGGAATGGAGCCTCTACCGTCAGCTAGCGGCATGACTAGGGGTATGGGACTGAACTTCTCCACAGCCTCAGTGTCCTCATCTGTAAAATGGGGTTCTGAGGAGCCAAGGCACTCGTATTTTCATAATGGAGGGTGCAGGTGGGCAGGACCACAAGATAGAAGAGGCTGGGACCCTGAGTTTGAAGAAGAACCACCACCTGACCGTTTTCAGACTGTGGGAAATCAACATTTATTGTGTTCAGTGTCCCCACTGAAGTTCAGCAGTTGGCCTTCCCTAGTACAAGGCTGTTCACGATTGGCCTGCTAGCCATGAAATTTCAACCAGTTGTGGGTATCTGTGAGGACACAACCGGTTGGGTGTCTTCCTCTACAGAAGAAATGGGTGGAGGAGATCGAGCCTTTGGATTGGTTAAGAGCTTCTATGGCTGCACCCCAAATTCTCTGCAGGAAAACTTTCTATATGATTGGAAAGAAAACTCTGATAAGCTTCTAAGCTCTCTTCCAAGGATAGCGAGGCTGTTCCCATCACAGACTCAGCCTCTAAGAGTTGTTCCTTCCCTGGAGACAAAATGATTCTCTCTCTCAGTCACTTCTAGTTTGACCTAATCAGCTGAATGCCTTTTGTCCAAACATTGGTGAGAACCCTGCTTCTCCGCTAGAGGAGAGCGTGGCAGTGTGTGTGCATTTGAGAGGGAGTTCAGGAAGTGTGGTACCAGACCTGGAAGTCACAAAATAAACAAGGGAAATTTTTCCTTCCTGATGGTAATTTAAAACAGTTTAATATTTAAACAGTCATATGGAATCAAATACGAAAAGTAACATGAATTTCTGAGGTTGAACTGGAGATTTCAAGAAAGATTCCCAATTGCTCTGGACAGCTTCCTGTTCCTAGAGTATGCATTACCTTCGTGTGCCTCTGGAGCAATTTAAAAAGAAAGTTCTAGAAACACTGGTCCAGACACCAGTGGATCTGAAATGCAGGTCCACAGACAGGTTGTGGGCTGGCTGTATGCAGGAGTCACTTGGGAAATTTGCTGAACATTCAGATTCTTGGACTCATCCCGGAGAGCCTAATTCAGCAGGCTGCCCAGAGGGGTGTATGTGTGTGTATCTTTATCTATCTTAATTTTTATTGCAGTATAGTTTGCATACAATGAAACATACACATCTAATTTTGATCAGTTTTGGCAAATATTTATCCTCCAGGTTGTAGCCCCACCCCTCCCATGCCTCTTCCCAGTCAATTCCCGCTGGTTCCCAGTCAGAAGGAGCCACTGTTCTGATGCCTGTCACCAGTGATGTGTTTCACCTGTTCTAAGACTTCACATGAATCAGAGTTTCTCAACTTTAGCACTATTGACATTTTGGATTGATAAATCTTCATTGTAGGGATGTTATGGACTGAATGTTTGTGTCCCCCGGCCCTAAATCCATGTGTTGGAATCCTCACCCTCCATGTGATGGTCTTAGGAGGTGAGACTTTTGGGAGGTGATTAGGTCATAAGGGTGGAGCCTTCATGAACGGGATTAGCGCCCTTATAAGAAGAGATGCTAGAGAGATGCTCTCTGCTCCCCACCATGTGAGGATACCACGAGAAAACAAAAGCAGGAAGTGGGCCCTCATCAGACACCAGACGTGCCAGCTCCTTGATCTTGGACTTCCAGCCTCCAGAACTGTGAGAAATAAGTGTTTGTGTTTTCAGCCACTCAGTTGGTGGTAATTTGATATGGAAGCCCAAACTGACTAGCACAGGGGACCAACCTGTGCATTGTAGGACGTCTAGCAGCGTTCCTGGCCTCCCGTACTAGCTCCCAACCCCCCGTGGTGACAGTAGTCAGTAGCAGCACCACCGTCCCAAGATGTGACAACCAAAAATGTCTTTAGACATTGCACATGTCCCCTGAGTGGCACAATTACCCTGGTTGAGAACTGCTGATGTAAATGGAACTGTGCAGAGTGTATTCTTACGTGTCTACCTTCTTTGGCTCGGCATACTTCTGTGATTCTTCCCTATTGTTTCGTGCACCTGAAATCCATTCCCTTCAGTTATTGAGGACTATTCCATTGGAAGCACGTGCCACAGTTTACCTGCCCGTTCTCCTGTGGACAGACACCTGGGCTGCTTTCAGTGTTTGGCTCATATGAATAACAATAGCCACAGGTGTGGATTCATGTTTTCATTTCTCTTGGATAAATATGTAGGAGTGAAACTGCTGAGTCCTAGGGTAGATATATGTTCAACTTCTAAGAAACTTCCAGCCTTCCAAAGCGGTTTGCCATTTTCCCTTCCACCGGCCATGGATGAGCATCCGGATGTTTCCGTCCTCGCCAGTACTGGTATTGTCAGCCTTTTTCATTTCAGCCGTTCTTGTCAGTGTGTAGCGGTGCCCGTATTTTTACGGCTTCTCGATGATTCTCATGAACAGCTGTATTAGTTATCTATTGCTGTGTAATAAATCGCCCCAAAACTCGGTGATTTAAAGCACGACGCTTATTTTCGCGCAGTTTCTGTGGGTCAGGCATCTGGTCATGGCTTGGCCAGATCTGTGGGCTGAGTCTCCCAGGCTGCAGTTGAGGCATCGCCTGGGGCCGTGCCCATCTCAGGGGCTGGCTGGGGAAAGCTCTACTTCCAAGCTCGCTCACAGGTTTGGTGGCAGGATTCAGCCCCAGGCTGCCCTCCGTTTCTTGCATGTGGTCCACTCTACAAGGCAGCTCTGAACACTGCAGCTTGTTTTATCAGAGGGAGTAGGTGAGGGAGAGCAATAAGATGGAATCCAATTTTTTGGTAATCTAAATCTCAGAAGTGACCTCTCACATTTACCTATTCTGCTCATTAGCAGCAAATTTCTTTTCTTTGGTTGGACAAGGTGGCTCACGGCTGTAAATCCCAGTGCTTTGGGAGGCCAAGGCAGAAGGATCACTTGAGCCCAGGAGTTTGAGACCAACCTGGACAACATAGCAAGATCCTGTCTCTGAAAAAAAAGAAAAAATTAGTGCCAGTTACTCAGGAGGCTGAGGCAGGAGAATCACTTGAGCTCAGTAATTCAAGGTTACAGTGAACTATGATCACACCACTGCACTCTAGCCTGGAGGATAGGGCAAGACCCCCTCCCCCCCAAAAAGAAGCAAGTAGCAAGTCACTAGAACCAGCCTACACTCAAGGGGAGGCAATTGCAGAAGGTCTGGATACCAAGAGTCAGGACCCTGGGAGAACCCATTGTAGATTCCCCAACCACAGTGGCTCTGGTGTGAGAATGCTTGGTCTAGGCCAGAGCTTCGCAAACCATCTGTGGCAGAGGAACAAGTTTTGTTCAGTTTTGTTCTAACACCTACACTCAATTTCTATACTTAATCACAGATGAGTGAAAAAGAGTTCATCCTTCCCAATGCCCAAACCCCACTTTGCCCAGCACCCAGGCTATCCTATTCAATCTTCAATCCAACCCCAGGAGATAGATGCGATTATTAGCATCTCCATTTTACAGATAAAGAAACTGAGCACAGAGAGATTAATTAATCAGACCCAAGGTCACACAGCAAGTATTGGGAAAGCCTGAACTCTAACCAAACTATCTTGTTTTAGAACTTGATTACCCGACCAGTTAACTATATTTCAAACTTAAACTCTTTTTTTTTTGAGACAGGGTCTAGCTCTTTTGCCCCAGCTAGAGTGCAATGGTGTCATCATAGCTCACTGCAACCTCAAACTCCTAGGCTCAAGCAATCCTCCTGCCTCAGCCTCCCAAGTAGCTGGGACTACAGGCATGTGCCACCACACCTGGCTAATTTTTCTATTTTTTTGTACAAACAGAGTCTCACTATGTTGCTCAGGCTGGTCTTGACTCCTGGCCTCAAGTGATCCTCCTACCTCAGCCTCCCAAAGTGCTGGGATTACAGGTGTGAGCCACCACACCCGGCCTCAAACTTAAACACTTACACCCACGCTGGTGTGTATAATCACCAGTGTTAGAGCCCAGAGCGACAGAATCTTGCAGGCCCCTGTTCCCTGGCCCAGCTACCCCTCTGAGGGGGCCTTAGCTGTGCCGCAGACCAGCAGCAGCCGTGGCCTGTGTTTGGCATTATCTGAATGCTCCAGGCCCAGCTCTGTCCTCTCCGCCATCTCCTTTTTTAAAGTTCAAGTTTAAGGGGCAAAGATGTCCCCTTTTCCAACCAGGTTTGCGTCCTCCACCTGCAACTTCCTGGGTGGTGCAATGCTACTGTAAGAGGGCCGTCCTAGCATGAAACCCCAAATTAATAAACAGCCTTTAGGTGAAAAATTAATCATGTCACAAAAGAGGTCATGTAGCGTCTCTGGTAGGGTTAAGCATTTGTGTACAGATCATTAACTACATAATTAATTTCTGGTTTTCCAACATGAGCCTCATAAGGGAAGGGCAGCATCTGTCTTGCTCACTCCTGTATTCCTAACACTGAGCACCGGGCCTGGCCGGTAGCAGGCTCCGTAAATATTTGTTCATTAAATGAAGGTCCGGGCTTACCCCCTTCCGTCCCCCCTGTACCATCTGTCTTAGCCTGGAGTCCCGGAAGGCAGAGCGTGCGTCCGGGCGGCTCTCCACCAGGAAGCAGGAGCCGGGGGAGGTGGGAGGACAAGGCCAGGTGCATTCCTGAGCCTGCTGGGTCTCGAGGTATCATGATCTTCCAAAAGGCCGCTGAAGACCCCAGAAAAGTGATGAGGAGGAAGGACAATTCATTGTCTTTCCGCCCACGGGGTCAAGTTCCTCCTGTGGAGTTGTGGGGTTTTCTTTCTCCCAATTTTTTTTTTATTGTGCTAAAACACACATAACATAAAATTTACCATCTTAATCATTTTTAAGTGTACAGTTCAGTGGTGTTAATGAATATATTCATTATGTTGTGCACACATTACCACCATCCATCTCCGTAATTCTTTTCCTGTTGTAAAACTGAAACGCTGTCCCCAGCGAACAGTAACTCCCCATTTCCCCTCCCCCAGCCCCCGGCAGCCACCGTTCTACTTTCTGTCTCTATGATTTTCATGACTCTCAGTACCTCATATAGGTGGAATCACACAGTATTTGTCTTTTTGTGATTAGCTTTTTTCACTTAGCATAATGTCCTCAAGTTTCATTCATGTTGTAGCATGTGTCAGAATTTCTTTCCTTTCTAAGGCTGAATAACATTCTGTTGTATGGATAGAGCGCATTTTGTTGATACTTTCCTCTGTTCGTGGACACTGGGCTGCTTCCACCTTTGAGCTACTGTGACTGACACTGCGACGAACGTGGGTGTACAGATGTCCCTTCGGAGACCCTGTTTGCAATGCTTTTGAGTATATGTCCAGAAGTGGAATTGCTGAATCATATGGTCATTTTTTAATTTTTTAAGGAACCGTGTTTTCCAAGCAGCTGCGTCATTTTACATTCCCACCAACAGTGTTGACTTTGTCATTTTCTGTTTTTTTTTGATAGGAACCACCCTAGTGGGTGGGAGTTGGTATCTCGTTGTAGTTTTGATTGGCATTTCTCTGACCATTAGTGATGTTGAGCATCTTTTCATGTGTTTATTGGCCATTTGTACATCTTCTTTGGGGAAATGTCTAAGTCCTTTGCCCAAATTTGAACCCAGGTGTTTGGTTTTTTGTTGAGTTGCCCGATGGAGTTTTAACTCTTTGCACATCTAGGTTGCTCTTGGGTGGACAGAGGGTCCCTGGTGTCTCACACCTCAGCAGCCATGGAGAAGCCCAGGGCAGGAGGCAAGAGGGGGTGGCCTGGGCACAGTGTGAGGCCCTGTGGGGCTGTGCCCAAGGGAAGCTGTTTGGAGTCCATGCAGAGTCGGCCACGGTAGGAGGAGCAAGTGGCCAAAGGTGCTGGAGACAGATGAAGCTGGGAGAATCCAAGGATGCACATCGGAAGGCTCTGAGCGGCACCCGAGGGTGACAATCTTCTGTCTAGATGGGCATGCAACACCGAGCACAGCGGGCACCCATTCCCTGATTGTTAAATGCTTGTCCCCACTGGAAATTTTTCCTGACCCATCCTGCAGATGTATTTCCCAGGTCCTCTTCTTGGGGTTCAAGGGCCATGTAGACAGAGAATCCCTGATTCAAAGTCCTGCCCCTCCTGCACCCATGGTGTGAAGTTGGAGCACAGTTCTCTCTCTGGGCCCCTGCTCCCCTGAGCACCGCCTTCCCTCAGACGTCCTTGTTCATCACCTGTAGTCTTCTCCCAGGCTCCCTTCCTCGGCACCCAGACCTCTTTTCTGCTTCTCTGGCACTGAAGTTTCAGCTGTGTAAGTGGAACTAGATGCATTTGAAAGATGTGGTGGAACCAGGCTTTTGAGGTGCAATAAATAAGATGGTACAAGAGAAGGAGATAGGTAATCAGCCGCTGCTCTCGCTGCTTGAAGAGACTCGTGTAACTATCATCAGACTCTGCGCTTGGCCTGGGCAAGGCTATAAGTCATTCCGTGCTGATGGAGCCATTTGCCACACAGGGTAAGGCAGGATAAGGATAAACCACAAGTGAGCATGAATGCAGAGAGATTCAAGAGGGGACGGTGTACCCCAGGCCTAGTGTCTCTGTACCAGGGTCATAGTCCCCTGTTAAGCTGATGCACTGTTTGTTTAAAATGCAGTGCATCGGCTTGGGCTGCTCTTGGCTGTAAGGCACAAACCCCAATCAAACAGGCTTAAACAACAAGAACAATACTGCCCATGTAATGTGAAGTGCAGAGGGAGGACAGATTGCAGGGTTGGTTGGTTCAGTAAGTTAGTGACATTCTCATCAGGGACGTAGGTTCTTCCTGTCTCTTCCCTCTGTTGTCCCAAGGCTGACTCACCTATCGGTCACAAGACAGGGCCACATACTTCCTGCCCAGGGGGAGAGAGAACCTCTTCAACTACTGTGGAATGTAAGGGGTTGGCTTCCCCAGGACAGGTGCCAACCCCTGGGCCAGAAACAGGCACCAAGATAATGCCAAGAACTAGCAGGATCAGACCAAACAAACCTCACCTGGGAGCTAGGGAGGGATGGCACCTAGACAGCCTGGTGACATGCAGGGAAGGTAGAGGAGAGAGGGGACGGATATTGAGGCACAACCAAGAACACCCCAATCTACTGCTCTAGGGGTGCATTTAAGCACTTATAACAGGCTCCTGAAAACATCAGAGGCCCACAGATTGAGACCCACTGAGGAGAGAGGAATGCAGACCCAGGGTCCTCAGAGACTGGGGCAACACAGAGTGAACCTCACTCAGAACTGAGCTGGTGATGGTTTTCCCACTGAAAATGCAAGATCAGCCCAACTGGATCACGCTGGGAATGAAATGGAGCCCTCTTCTCAAATGATTGGACTGGGATGAAACCAAATATAAACACGAATATGTTCCCCAACTATCCAAACAGCCTTAGTTGTGTCCCAACAAGTGACAGAACAAGGTGACCCTAAGTCAGGGGTGGGCTGAGGCCCAGCAGCCTCTGGGAGCTCTTCTGTGCTGATGGACAGCAGGGGCCGGCAGTGGCCAGACCCCCAGGATGCTGTGGCTGCCACTTAGAATCCAGCATCCAAGACAAACAGCGGTTTCTTTGCTTTTTTTTCTTTTGTTTGAGAAGCAGCTGTAGGGCAGTGGAAATGACATGAAATTTGAAGTCAAAACATCTGAAGGCTCAATGATACAGACCACATGTCAATTCTATGATCTTGAGCTTCCCTGAGCCTCAGTTTCCTCATTGTGAAATAGAATAAATGTAACCTGGACTTAGTTGAGATATTGAGGGTGGATGTGACTTTGTGGAGGATAGAAAGACATGGGGACATTAGTCATCATTCTGTGTCTGCTCCCAGGGCCCTGGGCTGCCTGGTGTCAGGAGCATAGACTTTCTCCCCGCCCCTCCCTCTGCCTTCCAGACCCTCCTCTCCCTCAAGGTCCAGCTCGCACCCTGGCCCCTCCCTGAAGCCTGGCCTGGGCTCTGTGATCTCCCCTGCATGGACCGCGGGCAGCTGCCATGGGCTGTTCACACACACTGCCTCCCGCTTGCTTCTGTGCTGCGGTCCCGAACCACCAAATACACTTGCTATTTACTTCTGCAAGTGTGTGGTCATCTCCTCAACTCACCTGCACCTGCAAATAAAGCAACGGTCTTCCACCTCTTTGCAGCCCCCAGAAGCAGCTCAGAATGCGAAGTGAGATCAGCCCCCAAATCACCTGTCACTTAAGGTGACAGCCCAGAGAGGCAAAATGACCTGCTAAAAGTCACCCAGCTCTAGCGGTGGGGTCGGTCCTGGAAGCCAGCCCCCTCGATGCCCAGCGTCACTCTCAGAAGATGTGGAGACACACAGGGGGCCTGACTTTGCAAATCACACAGGTCCCTCCCAGGGCGACTAGTTCCCTATGTGTGATGAGATAATGACAAATGTTTCTGATGGGGGGTGCCGTGCTTGGGGAAGACTGGAAGGAAGGATGCACGTCGAGAGCCGCAGGGGCAGTGGGCTTTGGACCCAGCTGATCCAGGCTTAGTGCCGCTGCCCTCCCAGGCTGCACGATTCGGGCGGCTTCACTCCATGGAAGTAAGAGAAGCTTTCGAAGCCCGTACGCACCGGCACACTCAGCATGATCAGGACGGATCAGCTCCGTGCTTGGCTGCATTATGATCTGCTGGGTGGTGTTTCCGGGAGGGGAATGGAGTGTTTCATCCCCTCTGAGCCTCAGTTTCCCCTTCTATACAAGAGGGATAATCTCTGTCTCTTAGGGGAGTTCTGAAGATGCTGGCGGTAATGCTGGGGTGGGAACCAGACAGGGCCCAGCAGGAAGGGGGTGTCCAGGTGAGGCCGCTCCTCCTCCTCTTCCTCTGGGCCCTGCCGTGTCTTCCCGTGCACACCCCAGCTGTTTGTCTGATGAGTGAGGCTGATCGAGGAATGCCCCTGTCACCTAGGTCCAGCCTCCCTCAGGAATGGTTGGGGATGAGTCTCAACCAGGCAGAATGTCTAGAAATTATACTGGGGTGATTAAATATAGAAAGTGCAAACGTTATAATACAAAATTTGAAACAGTGTTAAGCTGTTAAGCGCCCTCTCTCTGCAGACAGCATCCACCCACCCCCACACTGCCCTGCCCTGGTCACTCCTGCCACTGGCTGGCCACCAGAGATAGCCACAGAAACGGGAGGGCCAATGTGGAAGTCAGGAGGCTTCCTGGAGACTCTGCCATGGGTCTAGCCTGCTTTACCCTGAGGGTCATTTGTGGCCACCCAGGATTCCAGCGTTTCCAGCTCTAGCTCTGGTTCTCAATCCCCAGTTTCCTGCCTGGTTATATAAGTTTGAATCCCTCAAGTAGGAGGGATCTCAGAGCCCAGTGGAGGCAAAGACAGAAGATTCCACTCTCTGTGTGAGGCAGCCCCCTGTAAAGACTGGACAAATAGGTCTCTGTGTAAAGAAAGATTCTCTTTTTTCCAAGTGCCTAAGCCCCCTTACCTCAGGGCACATGACTGGGCAAATGGTGCATAGGCTGCATTTTGGCCTCCCACTTGGCCCTCATCCAGGCACCTTTGTACAGTGCACAAGCCATACCACTGAACATGGCAGCCCTAGTCACAGGTATGTGTTTCATGCTGCCTGTGAACAGACACTATGCTAGGCACCAGGGACAAAGCAGGAACAAGACAAGACATAATCCATGTGCTCCTGGGTCTCAAATTCTAGTGGAAGAGATTGAGTGCAAACATGCCAACCCATGACCAAGACAGCATAGGGTGGGATCAGTGCTGTGAAGCGAAGCGTGGGATGTGGTGATAGAGAGGGCCAGGCTTGGGAGAGGAACTTAATTTAGATAGGAGGGTCACAGATGGCCTCTCTGGTGAGGTTTCAGGTGTGAGATGGAGCCAGCCACGTGGAGATCAGGGGGAGGTTGGGGCGGGTTATTTGGGGGAAGCTGACTGGGAACTGACAGGTGCAGCAGGCTCCTCCGTGGACCTCAGTGTGTCGTCTGCATAGTTGATGATTCCCGAGCCCGCACAGCTGGCCTGGATGTGACTGAGAGTGAGCCTGTTTGAGAAGCAGTGAACTGGGAGGCTGGGGGGGTGGGGGGTAAAGGGAGAAGGATTTGGGGCGCTTTCAGAGAGATGCGCAGGGCCAGGTGAGGCAGGCTCTCACGGTCACTGCAAAGAGTCTGGATTGGGGCCCAAGTGCAGTGGGAGTCACTGGCATTTCTGAGCCATGAGGTGGCGAGGAGGAGGGAGAGAAGGAGAGAGAAGAGGCAGAGGGAGGACCACCCGCCACAGGCCCGAGTGACACCCGTGGGCACAGCCGTAGGATACGTGGACCGATGGGTGCAGAAAGGCGTGGCTGGATGGGGCCAAATCTCAGTGGATTGTGGATTCTGGTGGGTTTGGAGATGACCCGTGACCTTCCCAGGTTGTGCTCTCTGGGGCAGAGTGGGACCACACCTCTCCCCCTGCCTCCCACGCCAGCTCAGCTCGCCGCTCCTCCCTTCCACGTGTGGGAAACAGGCAGGAGCTTCCCTCATGGACTAATCGCTGGTTTGTTTTTGCAGTTTAATGTTAAAAAATCCACGGAACCTGTCCAGCCCCGAGCCCTCCTCAAGTTCCCAGACATCTATGGACCCAGGCCGGCGGTGACGGCTCCGGAGGTCATCAACTATGCGGACTACACGCTGAGGTCCACTGAGGAGCCTGCCGCACCTGCCAGCCCCCAGGCCCCGAGTGACAGTCGCCTCAAGAGGCAGGTCACAGAGGAGCTGTTCATCCTTCCTCAGAACGGTAGGGTCTCCTGCCGCCTCGCGCTTCTGTGGGCCACACTCAGGTGGGGTTTGTCAACGCTCTGCAGATGCTGTGCGTGGCCAGGCTGAGGGCCAAGGGAGAGCCCCAGTGTCCAAGCAGGCGGGCACTGGGTCTTGGAATCACAGTCCTTTATTCCCGCTGACACGTTGCCACATTGCTTCTCCCCACCAACCTCCCGCTTTGCGCTGGGAAGTGGAGAGTCCATTTCAGGTCACGTGTGTGCAACTGTGGACAGCGGATAGAGTCATCGTTAAAACCATGGGCCTCAGAGTCATGGGTTTAATTTGCTGCCCTTTTATATACTTTCTGTGTGGCATCGGTCATGCTGCTAACCTCCTTGGGCCTCAGTTTCCTCATCTATAAAATGGGATCACACTATTACCTGTCCCATGGGGCTGTTGTAAGGTGTAGGTAAAATAATGCGTACAGAGTGCTCAACTCACAAAGGGAATAATCAAAACATATTGTTACTGTTTCTGTTCTCCTTTTCATCAGCATCAGCATACCAAATGCCATACCTTTGGCACTGGTGCCAGGCCCTGGGGCAGGTAAGTGAGCAGAGACCAGTCCCTAACCCAGAGGAACATGTAGGCATTTTAGGGAGGCAAAACAGAAAGCCGCCGGGAGGGCAGCTTGTTGTGTGGTCTGGGGTTTTGCTCTGCAGGGTTGCTGAGGGAGGCGCTGGACGCCTGATGCTGACCCCACTCCTAGTGCGACTCCGGGCCTGGATGCAGCCAGACCCCATGCTGGCCGGTGGACAGTGCCTGTCTGCCCTGGCCCAGACCGCAGAGATGCGCCTGGCATTTCAGGAGCACATTCATGGGGGGCCTGGTGCAAGAATGAATCCTGGGTGGCTTTTCGCCTCCAGGTTTACCTGTTCACATTTCAAATGGATTCATAATAGACCTGTTAAGACTTGAGCGCTTAAGGCTGAGGGGCAGAGACGATCTGTGTGAGGACTCTTGGGGGTAGTAATCTTAATCCTAATCCCCTCTCCTGGGAACCCCAGATTTCTCAAGGATCAGATGAAGCCAGGACTGGGCACTTTTCACCAAGGACAGCAGGAAAACAAACCAGTGCCTGGAACTTTGGAAAACTCAGGACACACTTGTTACTTTTCTCCTTTTCATGTTTCCTCCCTCCCTTCCCCACCCCAGAAGGCAACAACCTAGTTCTGAGTCCACAGAAATCTGTCAAGGGGTGACTGGTTCAGCAAATACTGACCAGAGACAAAGGAGTGTAGGAGAGGACATCCGATCATTCAGCTGCTGTCCCCATCATGTGCCAAGTGTGGCTACTCCACCAGTGACAATCCTCTCCACTCATTGTAGAGCTCCAAGCCCCACTTCTTGAGGCTGAGACTGCCCCTACGTTTCCAAGTGGTGCTGGCTCCTGGGTCCCTCTCGGGGAAGGAGGGTAGCAGAGTCAACTTGCCAATGCTGCACCCAAACGGAGCACCCCCACCCCAACCCATAATAAGAGACCTTAGATAAGTGGGGGCTGGTTTTGATGACAAGGCTGAGGCTGTCTGAGAGCTCAGTACTCCGGGAGCCAGGTAAGCCCGTCCCGATGCTGACTCTGCTGCCGTGGTCTGTGTGATGCCTTTGGAAGCCACGCGGGTTCCCTGTACACGTGTGTCTCGCCGCATCCTGCTCAATCTGTTCCTTTCTTAGATGCACGAGGGAAAATTTTCACTATTCGCAGGAATTTAGTAATGAAGCATTTTTGAAATTAAATAATCCTCTATATTTCTACCCTCTAAATTAGCTCTGAAAGTCAGAAATGAAATTCCAGTTTGCTGAAAATGGTGTCTTCTGCAGCTGCTGTATCCTTTTAATTCTTATGTTTAACTCATGAGAACCTTCTAGATGTTAGGTCCCCGTTCAAGTGAGGGGCAGGGTGAGCAATACTGGGGGTTTTGGGAACTTCTGAATTAAAGATAAGGTCATTCATTCACTCAGCAAATCTTTATGGAACATGCACTAAAGTCAAACCCAGGACTCCTGACTTTGTTTCCAGCACCCACTCCCGACTTGTTCCTCAGTGTTTATCTCCAACAGTTAACTCCGGGGGCGGGGACTAGGCTCTGCGGGAGAGGTGGAACTGGGGACAGGCTGGGGATGGTTTGCCTGAAATAGGGTCAGCAGAACTACACAGGCTGTGACAGTTTCCCTTACTGCAAGCTCACCGCGGGCCAGGCTCCGGGCTAAGAACTCGCCGTGCTTTGTTTTATTTAACGCTCACAGAAATTCCAGGAAAGAGGCACTGTTACCACCCCCACCGTGAAGATGAGGAAACTGAGGTTCAAAGAAGTCAAGTAGCTTGTCCAGGGGTCACACAGCTATGACGTAGCAGCCCATGTCCAACACCAAAGACTGCTGGGCTCTGAGGGTCCCTGAAATGCCATGCCCGTGTCTACACGTGTTACCTTGGTGTGGTGGCCATGATTTTGCATGCGGCTAGGAAGATTTGGGTTTGGGTTCATGGCATGGGTGGCAGAGACGGGGAAGGTGTGGTCAGGAAAACAGGACCCCAGTGCGGTGGCAGTGACGGTTTTGGCTCTCTTGACAGGGGTGGTGGAGGACGTCTGTGTCATGGAGACCTGGAACCCGGAGAAGGCTGCCAGTTGGAACCAGGCCCCCAAACTCCACTACTGCCTGGACTATGACCAGCAGAAGGCGGAACTGTTTGTGACGCGTCTGGAAGGTACTGTTCTTATTTGACTCGCACGGGCTTCTGTGTGTCCCTCCCTGCCAGGGGAGCTGTGCAGGCATCTGCAGCTGGAGGGAACGCAGGATTAGTAGTCTACCCGCCAGACCCCAAACACACGATGCATTGATGCACGATACTCAGGCCCGAAGATGCTCTCTCTCTCTCTCCTTTTCTCCAAGTGAGGATTCCTGGTTGGGAAACATCTTCCCTCCAGTTGGTGATTCAAGGACCATGCTCCTTCCATCTGTGGCTCCATCATCCCCTCAGACCTCCTTGCCATTTGTAGCTAGCAGGTGAAAGGAGAAAGAGAAGGAGGAGAGGGCACGACGATTCCTTAATAGCCTCTACCTGGACACGGCAGACACCGCTTCTGCTCACATCCCATTGGCTGTAACTCGGCCACAAAGCCACCCCCAGCTGCAAAGGAGGCTGGGACACGTGGGCTAGCTGGTGCCCAGGAAGAAGCAGAAATGGGTTCTTGGTGAACAGCTAGCCACCTCTGACGCAGCTGCCTTTGACCCTGGACGGAGTTTTGAGCTAGACAAGGTGTTCTGAATGGTCAGAAAAGTATCTGCCATCTGAGAACCAGGCAGTCTCTCTGAGGGGGGCAGGATGTCCGACCGTTCACTTTACAGGTCACTTAGCAAACAAAGCTAAGACTTTGCAAAGGAATCAGGGCTAACAATGGGGCCGGGCAAATCAATTTTGTGTTTAATTTTGTTTTTTGAGCAGTTTTCCTTATTGTCTTAAGATGTTTAAGCACTTTGTATCGTTTGTTGCATTTCGTCTTCACAATAGTCCCATTTGACAGAGTAGGAAACTAAGGTCTAGCAACTCATACGACTTGTCTAAGAGGATTCAATCTAACTGATGACAGAGCCAGGACTAAACAGTCCCTTGAATCTCAGTGGAAAGTTCTTGCTCTTAGGACACATGGCCTCAGGTCTTCATCTCTGCCTGTGGAATGTCAGCTACCAAATTATCAAGGAAGAGCCAGTCCTGAGAGCACCACAGGTGCAGATTTCTGGGTAGATCCACATCATGAAGCATTAAAAACAGCAAGGTTCAATAACAGCATCCATGAGGTAGCAGCCAAGTGATTCACATTTACCACGCACGTGGTCGTACGGTAAATATTTAAAGCGCAGAACAAACGAACCGGTTCAGCAGCAACACTAATAAAGTCGTCAGCAGTGGGCCTGGCCCCCTGGGGAAATGTCAGAATCACGGGTTTGGAAGGGCTCTGGCCGGCGGCATGTCTTGCCCCTGTCCGCCAAGCAGGGCCGGTGTGTGCTGACCCCGGCCCCTCGGAGGTGTCCTGTTTCTAAATGTCGTGCTGAAAGGCGGCTCCACAGCGCCCAGGGTGCTCAGCCCAGGGGTGTTTCAGACACCCGAGATCATGACCGTGACGCCAGATCCCACAGCCCTAAGCAGGGCGTGCCTCTCCCCTCCCCCTGTCCTCGGGAAGTCCCACGTCTGTGTTGCTTTCTCCTTGCCTGCAGCTGTGACCAGCGACCATGATGGAGGCTGTGACTGCTATGTCCAGGGCAGCGTAACCAACAGGATGGGCTCTGTGGAGGCCCAGACCGCTCTAAAGAAGCGGCAGCTGCACACCACCTGGGAGGAGGGCCTGGCGCTGCCCCTGGCGGAGGAGGAGCTCCCCACGGCCACCCTGACGCTGACCCTGAGGACCTGCGACCGCTTCTCCCGCCACAGCGTGGCTGGGGAGCTCCGCCTGGGCCTGGACGGGGTGTCCGTGCCTCTGGGGGCCGCCCAGTGGGGCGAGCTGAAGACTGCGGCAAAGGTAGGGTTCCCTCTGGGCCAGAAAGGCAAAGCCTGTGAGTGGAGCGTGGGACGGCAGAACTGGCCTCTCCCAGCGGCTCTGGGCCAGTGCTCATGGCACAAGCCTCAGAGACCTGCCCAGCTTGGGCGGTGAAAGGAAGGTTGGGGTCTTGGATAGGCCAGCGGGCTGGAGCAGACCCATGGCCCAGGACTTGGCATTACTGGTGTCTGCTTCTAACTTGCCATGCAAAGACTGCCCCGGAAATGCCATGCCGCGGGTGTATTGGCTCTAGTGCTATGACAGCTTTGTACTCATTTAGACCCAGCTATGCTCTGTGCCCCTACTATGTGCCAGGCACTGCAGGGGTGATGAACACAGAGTGAACAGGGTGGAGCCCACTGCTCACAGAATGTACGGCCCAGAGGGACAAATTGGCGCAGTAAAAGGATGCTGATGGTGACAGTGATGATGGTGGTGATGGTGATATCTGTCGCGTGTTGACTCTTGAGACATCTGAGTCTAACAAATATGCTCTGATGGAGAGTTCTAGAAGGCCTGGTTCACAGTGGTGTTCGTGCTGGGCCCTGAAGGAGCGACCTGGGCTGGGGACAGAGCCAGAGCCCAGTGGCCTATGCAGCCCCCAGCCCCAGGGTGACTTCCCCACGTCTCTGCTGCTGGGGAGGCTGCGAGGGAAGGAAGGATCTGCTGAGATGCCACAAGCCATCGTCCCCACAGGCCAGGACAGCAGCGGGGTCAGAGAGCCCCGGGCTGCGGGATGGTGTATAGGTATTCAGGCCCCTGGCTCAGAGCCTATCCAAGGGCCTGCCACTGTGGTGCCTCGAGGGAACCTTCTAGATGACCAGGCTCTCAACCAGCTGGGCAGTGCCTTATCTAAAGACTGTGTGGCCTGCAGAGCCCCACATATGGACTATCCGGCCCTTTTCAGAAAACGTTTGCCAGCCTAGTGCGAGAGTGAAAAAGTATTAACAGGGCACTATTTTTGAGCACTTGCCGTAAATCCGTCGCTATGCTTAGGGCAAGAAAGTTCTTCCACTGCCCCAACCAACCAGCGGAGAGAGACGCCATGACCATTGCATTTACAGTGAGGGAACTGGAGCTTACAGTAGTTCAGCAACCCACATGGGGTCACCCAGTGAGGACCCTGCAGAGCCAGGCCGCCAGGCCAGGTCAGTCTGACTGCAAATGCCAGGCTGTCTCCCCTCACCTGCCGCGCAAGCACCTGATGAATAAGAGCCCTGACCGGCAGGCACCTTTTGCCAGTGGACACCTGGACTGCGGGAGGGCAGGGTACACTCCACTCCCCACCTGCCCTCTTTGTGCTGTCATGTCCTCCTCGCCCCGGTTTCTCTCTTTCTCAGCCTCGGAAAATGGACAGCAAAATCACAACCACTCTCAGCTGGAACTGAGCTGTGCCAAAGCCCGCTCGCTAATTAGTGTGTGATGTGGGACTCGTGTGTGATCACTGATGGGGGCCCTGGGAGAAGGAACCGACACTTAGGCTTATTAAGCCAGTAAACCAGCTTTCTCTGGAGATGCAGAGGCTCCCCTGCCGGGCTTCGAGGCTTTGGTCTAGCCCCAAAAGGGCTGCAATCCAGCCAGTCTAGGCGGGAGTCTCAGGCACTTAGCCCACTCCTACCACTCCCCCTAGAAGAGCAGCATCCATCTATTCATTCATTCTGCAAATACCTTGCCCAGTGTCTACAGGTCCCAGGCACCACGCCATGTGCTGGGGACATGGCAACGGTGATTAAGATGAAGCCCTGCCCTCACGGCTCCATCCTAATAATCACCATCCTCTCTGCAGCTATTACTCTCTGCAAACATACTCTCACCTCCACTCTGACCTGCCTGTGTACCACTCCTGTGAACAATCTCAGAGGGTGGCCTGGAGTCAGAGGCAGGAGGTGACGCTCTGGGCGTATGGGAGGAGAGAGCCCCAAGGCCAGACCAGGGAGCCCCTTGCCCCAGCTAGAGGGTGTGGGCTGATTTGAACAAAGTGAGCAGAGCCCTCGGTCATGGCAGCCCAGATGTGTTTCTTCGCTGGGCCAGAAGGGGTTAACAGAGGTGCCAACAGTGGCCCAGTTCTAACCTGAAGACATTCGGCCGAAAGCGCCACATGCATCACCAGGGATCCGCAGAGTGACCCACTCCAAGGGCAGCCTGGAATGAGTCACTGAGAGCCTGAGAGAAAACAAGGGGGAAGAAGGAGAAGAGAAGACAGTTATTTTTGTTGGAAGGTACTTTCAGCAGCAGTGCCGAGGGGGCAGGTGCCATTGAAATTCTTTGGCTGTGGTGCAGCTGGCTGGGCTAGTCCGGGCCTCACCCGACACACAGGTGAAGAGCCCTTCAGGGATGACAGGTGCGGGCTCCTCTCACCTGGTCTCCCTGTGGCTACACCCAGGCCACGTGTGGACCTCTGATAAGTGCCTTGAGTCAGGAGGCTGGTTCCCATCCCAACTCTGCTGCCACCCTGCTGGGTGCCTGGCACACGTCCCTCCACCCCCGTCCCTTCACTGTGAAACGAGAGAGTTAGGGAGGACTGTCCACCAAGGCAGCTAGAGAGCAACGGAGGCAGGACTTGGACTTCACTGTCAGACCAGACCTCTGCCCAAGGCTCAGTTTTGTCACTTACTGCCTATGTGACCTCTGGCAGTGACGCACCGTCTCTGAGCCTCAGGTTCTTATGCCTAAAATGGGAACGAGGTCAGTATCCCTCTTGGGGTTGTTGTCAAGATTACATGGGATGTCTCACCTTCCCCGCCCCACCCCCCAGCCATAAATATTTATTGTGTGCCTACTGTGTACCAGATGCTGGGGACACAAGTGAACAGATGCTTCTGTGGAGTTTCCAGTCTAATGGGACAGACAATGTGATCGTATCTAGCACATGCTAAGTGTGTAATAAATGGTAGCTGCTATCATTCATGTCATCGCCAGGGGTCCTTGAGGCCCCCAGATCATTTCGTCATATGGCTGGTCACTTACGGCTCATTGACTCTTTGGGGTCTCGAGAAAATGGAAGCTCAGAAAATTTGAGTAACTTACCCAAGACCACGCAGTTCCAGTGGGAGGATTGGAACTCAGACCCACTTAGTTTGGCTCTAGAATCTATGCTTTCAGCACTACCCTTGTTCTGGGTTATTAATAACTGTTGTTTTGACAGTTGTCATTAAAATTGTCATTTATAACCTTTACTGAGAACTTACTATATGAATTTTCTCATTTAATCCCTGATATCTATTAATATATTTCTTCATAGTATTAACACTGCCCCATGTTATATATGGAATCACCTCCTGTCTGTCTTTCCCTGTGACTGCAAGCTTCCTACAGGCTGTGTTTTGTTCCCTTCGTTAATTGTAGTGTCTGGAGCATAGTAGGTGCTTTATGCGTGCTTGCTGAAGGAAGGAATTCGTGGGAGGCCACAGTGAGCAAAGGAAAACTGATTCCTACCCTCCTGGGCTCACGGTCCAGGGAAGAAGTGAACAGACACCATCGCGTGTGCTGAGTGTGACAGGAGGGGAGGGAGCTATGGTGGCCATTAGCCAGGGACCAGCCTGGTGCCAGGGACATCTTTCCGGATTGCCCTCACTGTACAGCTGGGGAAAAAATGACAAAGCTGGAGGGAAGGGGTACAGGACTTAAAGTTGTGATACCCCAGGGACAAGCTTCCCTATTCCCTTCCCCAACTCCTAACCCCCATGTTGGCATTGCAGGCCACACAGCCTGCCTCCTCCTTGGGATTTGGAGACAAGGGCATCTGCTTTCTGCTCAGAAGGAGGGACTTATGGCCTTCAGCTGACCCCTGCCCACACGCTCCCTTCCTTTTCCTGCCAGGTCTCCCCATAGCTTGGATTGTGTGACCAAACACCCACCTCCTGGGAGGAGTCTTTTGGTCATCTTTGTCCCGTAGTGGATTTGTTGCAATTGCAAACAAACTCTTGTGGGAATTTCAGAGGAGATAGTCTGACGTTGCATACGGGGAGTGGATGTGTTTGGATGCTCACGAGGCATCAGCACCTCTTTCCGAGGGTGGTTACTGCCAGTCGCCTCTGCCACATCTCCTGCCATCATGCCCCCGGCATTTTGTTGACAGTGCCGGCCACTCCGTTGGGGAAGGAAGCTTCTGCTCACGTTATCATTCCACTTTATTGACTCTTTCAGCCTGCAGGGGCTAGAAAGGAATGATCTTTTCCAACGAAGTAAGGAATTACCTCTTCCCGCTGCCCTGGGAACCTGAAGGGCCAGGGCTGTGATTCTCAAACTGTGCTTTCCAAAACCGTAGAGTTTCAGAGGTTCCCCAGGAGCTTGGGGGTGGCAGTGAAGGATGAAGAGGACTCCTGGCCTTGTGTCCCTGACACATCCTGAGTGGCATCTCCTTGCTCTGTTTTATACATTGGGTTTGAATGAATAATATGTGAAAAATCACATTTTGTGGAACACAAAGCCCATGCACCCATATTTCCTTTGAGCCTTACTCCCTTCCGCAAGGGTGGCGAAGCCAGCTTTGACAGGTGCCTGGTTTGTAGGGTGCCTGTTAGATATAAGCCCGGTGCGACCCCAGCCTCAGCGTTAGCTAATGGTTCGGAAGCCGTCCCCAAGTGACACTCCCCTCCTGCGCCTCCTCTTCTGCTTCAGGAGCTGTCTGCGGGAACTGGAGAGGTCCTTCTGTCCATCAGCTACCTCCCGGCCGCCAACCGCCTCCTGGTGGTGCTGATTAAAGCCAAGAACCTCCACGCCAACCAGTCCAAGGAGCTGCTGGGGAAGGGTGAGTGAGGTGTGAGAGGAGAGAGCCGGGCAATGTGTGCAGAGGGACGTGGCACCTGGGAGCAAATGGGGACAGGTGAGCAGGGAGGTGGAACAGCCTTCCTCAGCTGTGTCCTCCACCCTAAGCTCACCAACCAACTTTGAAGGGCACCCTCACTTCCTTGAGCTCATATGGATTCACTCCTGGGCCAATCTGCTCACCAAGACCCAGATATGAGCCACCTGGGGTTCCCTGCCTTGCACATCCACTGTGAGCGCAATTGGCCTTGACCATGGCAGGCCAGTCTGACCAGGAAGCTGAGGGTCAGACTGTAGCTATGGAGTCCTGTTCCTGGGCTGACGGGAAAACCAGGCTGGATCCACCTCTGGGGCAGGTGTCAGAAAGCCCAGGTTGTTCTCCCGTCTCAGCCACCACTGCACTCCCCACACCCAGCACAGTCTCCTCTCTTCTCAGCCTTTGCCAACTGCCACCCCCATGCCAGCTGAATGTGGGTGACGGCAGAAGGTGTGTGGGTATGTGGGCTGAGGCCTGAGGCTTAGGGCATCTGTGCCCCATATACCCAAATAAGCATCTCTTCAACATCCTGGAGGCCTCATTTTTTCCTTCCGGATACCCCGGCACAAGTCCCCAGTCTTGGGGACCAAAGCAGGCTCTCCTAGCAGAGCAGGAGGCAGCCTCGGCTAGCAGACCGTACCTGCGCTGGCAGCCAGGTGCTCACAGCAGGTTATAAATACATCTCTATTTATAGCAGGATACAAATAAAGAATTGCCACCTCATTCAGACTCTCTGAGCAAAAGATTTGGGGCTAATGCAATCAGAAGAGTTGGTCTTGCCGGCAGACTCATGGGCCAAAAGTCAGAGTTCTGTGCTTTTTCCTTGTCCCTTCCAGACACTCCTCTGCCTCTTGGTTTTTTTTATAGCTTCTGTCAGGACAATTACAGCACAACACTTTGTCTCTCAAATATCTCTGCTGAAATAACAAACTAACCCCTGGGGAGTGATAATTATAGCAATAAATACAAAGTAACAATTATTCTCACATTAGCTTCAGGAACCTTGACTAATGGAAAAGGAATCGGGTCTGAGCCTTGTGATGTGACATGAAAGGTCCTCTGGTGACTCGTCTGTAGATTTCCTGGGAGACAGCTCTACGGGTGCAGTGCCCCGGGGTGGGGGTGAAGGGACGGGGAGTCTGCCTTCATCCCTCCCACACACGGTGTCTTGGTCCTCAAGTAAAACAGGAGAGCAGAAGAGAAGAACTCACCCAGCAGGGGACCTGCTATTTTCATAATAGACAAAAATGCTTGGGCTGAGAATTGAGGGGACAAAGACTTGAGCTGGCTTCGTTTTTCTGGTCTGAGTGCAAAATCCATCTGCAGGACCCCTGAGCTGTTGCCCTGGACCTGAATTCATGTGGGGATAAGAAGTCATGTGGAAGGGCTTGTGGGAAAGTGGGGTTTCCTGGTGGCACTTGAATATGTTATGGGATTGTCTGTTTCCCACACTTTGGTGTAAGTTCTAGAGAGGCAGGAACTTTTGCTGTGTCCGTATGTCTAAAACAGTTCCCGCCATCGGGTCGGCACTTAATAGTTGTTGAATGAATGAATGAATGAATGAATGCATGGCCCGGTTGGGGAGCAGAGAGCAATCCTCAGTGCGAATCTTGAGCCAGAGACACTGTGTTTCCAGCCCCAGGAGGGGGCATCACCCCAGCCCACCAGACCCCAGAAGCTCACTCTCGGCTCTTCTCTCTCTTTTTCCCCCTCTGTCCCTCCCCAGATGTCTCTGTCAAGGTGACCTTGAAGCACCAGGCTCAGAAGCTGAAGAAGAAGCAGACGAAACGGGCCAAGCACAAGATCAACCCCGTGTGGAACGAGATGATCATGTTCGAGCTGCCCGACGACCTGCTGCGGGCGTCCAGCGTGGAGCTGGAGGTGCTGGGCCAGGACGAGGCGGGGCAGAGCTGCGCGCTCGGCCGCTGCAGCCTGGGCCTGCACACCTCGGGCTCGGAGCGCAGCCACTGGGAGGAGATGCTCAAAAACCCGCGCCGGCAGATCGCCATGTGGCACCAGCTGCACATGTAGCCAGCGCGCAGCCGCCTCCCCTCTCAGGCAGCCCCGCTGTCCTCTGCAACCTGCTCTTTGTGCCCTATCCTCATTCTGACACCCAGAAAACAGAGACAGGCGTGTTTGCAAAGGCCAGGACCCGATTCCTGTCATCACACTCCCATTTCTAAGAAATAAGCAAGGCAGGGCAGGGCAGTGTGCAGAAACGGGGCATTCGGGTCACACCAAGGAATGCATTTTGCTCACCTGTGCTATCGAGAGAGACACCAAACGCAACTCGTGTGCCCATTTTACAGGTGGGGTTAGGCCAGAGGCAGAGAAAGCTTTATTGGGGGAATAATGGATGCAAAGAAGAATTTGGCTCTTTTAAAAATAAGCTTTTCAAAAATGATGACAAAAATAAAAAGTATGCTGGGTTAACTCCTAGAATTAGAGACGGTCGGGGTGGGATGGGACTGTCACCAGCATTAAGGAGAGCTCCCCGTGCGAGGCAGTCACCCAGTGGTTCTCAAACTGGTGTGTGAAGAGTCACCAGCAGATTCTGGGCCCCTGGAGGATTCCAAGTCACTCTCCCTGGTCGAAGCCCAGGAGCCTTCATTTTTAACGAACGCTGGGTGGGTCTGACGGAGAGCTCGAAGCGCTGTACTTGGAGGAATTCCTTCTAGAACATTCCAGACAGGTTTTCAACCACAGTCCTTGACGGGGTCCCACCACCACGGGGCAGCCATTCCCAGTGCTGGACTCCTCAACCATCAGCGGGAAATGGGGCCTCCATTTTTTATTTAATTATTTTAATTCTTAATATTTTACTTTGTGCTTTTCAGATCCTGTTCTTGGACTGGATTTTGTGCTTTTTATTGAAGAACTTTTTTTATCTTAAAATCTGTTTATATTATCCTTGGGGAGACCTTCCCTGACAAAGTGTAGGTGGGATCCCCTGCTAGTGGCTGGGCTGGATTCTGAGTGCAAGCTGTCACATGTGCCAGCATCACCAAAGTGACCCTCAGAGAGAGACCCACCCCTTCCCAGCATTCCGGTCACTTGAGGAGGAATTTAGTTATTAACTTAGTTGGTTACATCTGGCTTTATGGAGGTGGAAACAGACGTGAATGGCACGATAAATGAAATAGTGTTCAAAAGCTGTCGGCACTCCCTGGCTAAAAACAAACTCTGAGGCCACCCGCAGATCATGGTGAAGCTAGGTTACTATTTTTACTTGAAGTTGGCAGCCAAGAATGTCCAGAAAGTGCCAGAACCATCCCAGACATTTTCAGAACCACGGATTCTGCATTTGGGCTCCTCTATACGAACATCCAAATCTGGGCCCTCAGCTGTCACCCTGGTCCCTGATCTAAGATAGAATCCCTAGATGAGATGGGAAAGGGCTTCTTTTCTTCAACAAGGCAAGTCATAGTTGGCCTCTCCCTGAGAATATGATCGGGGGCTTTAGAGCCTTTGGTCGTTCTTTTTCCTTTCTGTACAGAAATAGGAAAGCATTAGATGTAGCTTCTATCTATCCTCTGAAGAACCAGAAAAATATCTAATCCCTCTTTGATGAGAAAGATAATTGGAAACCTTGATCACGAAGGTTGACCGGCCCCTTCCAAGTGTTTTTTAGGCAAACCATTTGTTAGTGGTTTCCTATAACGTGTTGCTGAGCTCGCCTTGCCACACTGCTCTCTTCTTTTCAGTAAGTGTGGAGGCTAAGAGAGAACAGAATGTTCCTTACGTAAGCTGCAAGCTAACCAGCATTCTCTTCTTGGTAACATCTGTTACTCCAATCTAGAAAAGTTTGGATTCTAGACTAAAAATCAGGAAACATGGGTTCTGTTAATATTCCTTATAAATCTATGCACCGGCCCTATAGTCCTGCCAAAGGAATGAGGTGGTCTGGGCAGGGCCCGTGGTCCCCGAATATCAACTCCTCCCGCAGTCATTCCGTCATGAAGCATTCATGGTTTGGGATCTTAATGTTTTAGTCTTCCAGAATCCAAGCTAAAGGTTGCCCCAATGGGAGCCATACTCCACCCCAGGACATCTTAGGTGTCAGCCATCACCGCACTTGGCAGGGATGCACAGAAGCAAGATAGGTTTTGAAGGGGCTTGTCTGTTATGTTCACTGGTGTGTTCTAAGTGCCTAGGATAAAGCTGTCTCATGGGTGCTCCATAAATATTTGTTGAATGAATGAAGGATGGATAGGGGAGTAGAGGAGTATGCAGAAAAAGACATTGCAAATGGCATAAAAATTAGAATCCTAGCAGAGTTCTCAAATGGTAAAGGCATGAGACATCTTAGCAGTTGGCCTAGAAATTCATAACATTATTACTGTTTGCCTAATGACAACTCACAGCTCCCAATGTAAATGTAATTAACAAAAGAAGAGAATATGAGTGCTGTGCTTTTCCACCAAAACTCCATCTTAGTGAATTTTAAATTACCCGGAGATGTCAGACTGCCAAGTCAAAATACTTTAGTAATCTTTGCATCAGCTTACCTTGCACCCGGTACATTTGCAATTTACTATTGAATTACAATAATTGGGTCTATGTGAACGCATCCAATCGTTTTTGAAAAGAACACTTTGTACTATGCCAGAGAGCATTTTCTAAGAAGGGTATAAAGCAGAGGGGAAAATGAAGTGAGAGACTGCTTCAGACAGGGCTGTTGCCCAAAAGGTGGTCAGGTTCTTTTATTAGATATGTCTATGGGGATAGAGAATTAGGAGTCCACTTTTCTTAATCTGTGACTCCATTTCTTACGTCAAATCAATAGCTGTTTGTTGAGTGCTTATTAATCGAGACCTTGCACGCGTCTGTCCATTTTGATTTGAGATATGACTTTCTGTGTGGGTTGAATGACAAGTCTCCCCAAACAAAGCAGGGCAGAGAAAGCAAGGTAGGAGAGCAATTCTTCAGGGTCCATTCCTCTGGGATGTAAAGGAGTCCTGGGGGAAAGGCGGCTGTAGCCTAAATCAACTAGTCCTTGTGATTCGTTTCTGCCTTCTGTGTTTCCTGTTGTCAAATGCTAAGTGTGTGTTTTGCAGTCATGAACCGAAGCACAAAAATGCATGAGACATTGTAGTCGTATGTCTGGTGTCACACTTTGGAGCAAAAACCTTGCAGTGGTAAATAAATAATTTCCAACAGGGTCAGCTGCCTGGTGTTTTCTTTTCTTTCCTTTTGTTTTCCTTTTATTTAATATTTTAGAATATAAAATGCAAAAAAACAATCATTTGATAAGCATTCATGAGTCACTGCCAAGTTTAATAAAACTTGACAACTATAGCTGCAGTCCCCTCAGTGCCTTTTACTCAGGAGACCATAACCCTGATTTAGGGGTTTATCATCCCAAGTATTCCTTTATACTTTTACTACACGTATATGTAAACCCCGAGCTCCATAGCATATTTTTGAGCATTTATAAACCTTTTTTAAATTATATCACACTACTTTTGCTCAACATTAAAATTTTTAGCTTCATCCATGCAGACATATATAGCTATAGTTCATTTCTTTTTTGCTGATATATAATATTCTATTGTATGGATATATTAATGCCACAACCCCATTCTTGTGTTGATGTACATTTACATGTTTCCTTTCCTTCCTTTCTTTTCTTTCTTTCTTTTTCATTCTCTTTCTTGAATTCTTTCATTTTTTTCTTCCTTTTTCTTTCTTTCTTTCTCTCTCTCTTTCTTCCTCCCTCGCTCCCTCCCTTCCTTCCTTTCTTCCTTTCTCTCTCTCTCTTTCTTTCTTTCTTTCTTTCTTTCTTTCTTTCTTTCTTTCTTTCTTTCTTTCTTTCTTTCTTTCTTTCTTTCTTTTCTCTTTCTTTCTTTTTTTTCTTCTTTCTTTCTTCCTGCCTCTCCCTCCCTCCCTCCCTCCTTCTCTCTCTCTCTCTCTTTCTTTCTTTCTTTTTCCCTCCCTCCCTCCCTTCCTTCCTTCCTTCCTTCCTTCCTTCCTTCCTTCCTTCCTTCCTTCCTTCCTTCCTTTCTTGTTATAGATAATGCTGCTATGGACATTCCTGTGCATGTCTTCTTGTGCACTTGTGAAAGTCCCTTTAAGATATATACCTAGGAGTGAGGGGAATTGCTAGGTGACAGAGTGCTCTGTGTGACTGTGTGTGTGTGTGTGGATACTCACACACATGGACCTTAGTGGCTTTGCTCAAGTACTGAATCAAAGAGGCTACATACAATTAGGGAATAGAAGGGTTGGCTAAGACTTCTCAGAACTTTGACTTCATTCATGAGAAAAAAAAATTATGTGGAAACTAGCAACTCCTCTTTCTTCAACATCCCCAAAAGAAACACTGCCATCTATGGAAGGGTCAATGCAGCAGCCAGCGGTACTCCTGAACTCCAGACGGTGGGCAGGGACAAGGGTGCTCCTGTCACCCAGGCCTTCCTGGTGGCCACTACAGCCTTGGCATCTGGAGGAAGAGGCCTTGGCATTAAGCACCGGGCAGGATCTGAATTTTAACGTCAGTAGGAAATCAGCTGTGTCACACAGAATTAAAACCAAAAGTTCTTAAATAGGATAAAGGTTCTATAATGAAAGCTATGAGATGTCTTCACTTTATAAGTCTGCATGTAATTATATACATATACATACATGTATATTATATATGTACATGTATTTTAATGTCAACCAGGATTTTAATTTTCATAATAAAACAGGATCCTTGGGTTTTATTCCACATAGCCAAATATTATGCAGACTCTGTTTCACAGGTGACTATGAATATTGCCTGTCTGGGTCCAAAACTAATATTTAAGAGTCTAGAGCCACATGTACTCATTATTAAATTGGAACTAACCAATGAGCACACGTGTGTGCACAGAGCGAAGTAAAACCCAGTGCAAATCAAGCAGGGGGGAGGAGGGAGGAGGGGCAGAGATACAACCGACCTAATGGGTACAGTGAACACTATTTGGGTGATGGGCACATCTATAGCCATGACTCAAGCATTACAAAAGCAACCCATGTAACCAAAAACATTTTTACCACCTTAATATTTCGAAATGGAAAAAAGGAGTCTAGATTTATATAAAACAGAAATGGAAGAGGGAAGTTCATTAATCACTATATACAGCAGCTTTCCATTTAAGTGCTTCAAATAACCAACCCTGCTCCTGCGTGTGAAACTGACTCACATCTGGAGCGCTGCATGAGGAGCTGGGGACGTGCAACCCAGCTTGGCTTTGTCACTGGCCACCTTCATGGCCCTGTTCAGGTCACTTGCCTCTGGGCCTTGGTTTCCACATCTATAAAGTGAATCTGGACCAAATGATCATGAAGGCAGCTTCCAGCTTTAACGTTTTGTGATTCTGTGATCTAGACTGGCAATGACTTACTTATTTTGCACATGTCTTTAGCCTCCTAGCTCATGTGCATAAAAAAAAATGAAACTCACATACATGTGCACCTGCCCTCCCTGCCACACACCTGGTGATGTCCCCGACAGCTCCTGACAGTCCCTCCTGAAGCCACCCACTCTAGACAACGTGCAATGGCACTCGAGCCTCTGTGTCAGCCCTTTCCCATTTGCTCAGTTGCTAACGGGGCTGGTGGTAATTTTCCATCCAAGAGTTTCTGTTTTTTTAGAGCCAGTTGGAAGCACCACCATTTCAGGAGCGCTGAACTCTGGCATCTGTTCTGTCTCCCTCCCGGGGCAGACGCCTGGCAAGGATAAAACCATGGGACGCGGCTGTGGATGGATTTAGGAGGTTGGGCATTTTCTTAGTGCACTTGCTGGAAAACTGCCCCCACACCCTCCTTCTTGGTCTCCTGCAGGTAAGCCAGCACAGATGGTCCTTGGTGGGGACCTCAGCAGCTTCCCCGAGCCAGAGATGGAGGTGCCTACCTGGTGGGGAGGAAGAGAGAAAGCCAGACTACCTCCCAGGTAGGTGCCTCCATCTCTGGAAGCCAGACGTTGCCATGGAAACTGGTCTAGTAGCGGCTGCTGTGTGATCAGGGCCCTGTGGGGGCTCATCCCCAGCCACGTTTGGTCTATTGCCAGTGCAGCCCAAGCCAGGGCGTAGTCTCCCATGCCAGTTTCCCAGCACTCTTTCTTGGTGTTTCAGGACCGCTCGCTGGCAAGTGAGCAATGGCAGAAATCCTGTTTCAGAAACCCAGGGATTTCAACCAGGGACAAGCAAGAAGAAACCTGCTTTTCCAGCCCAGACAAACAGAAATGCTCTGCAACCCCTCTCCCCTTAAAGGCCAGGTGAGATGAGCCACTGGAAGCAAAAGAAGGTGCCCTGAGGATCTCTCCAAGAAGGGAACCGTGATCCCCATTTAGGCAGAGGTGTTTATGCCAGCTGAAGGTGTGGGTGTAGGTGGCTCTGTATTAAAAGTCACAAGCAACCCCTAACCCAGGGTAGCCCCAGAAATTCTGAGTGAAAGAGGATGGCAGCAGCAGGGAACCCCAATACTTCCTAGCACCTACTTCATCCTGATCTTAAAGGTCACCATAATGATTATAATGATAAATAATTAGCACATAGTGAACTACTACTCTGTGCTAATCTCTGAAGACTAGACTAGGACAACTGACTCTTCCAAGGTCTCACAGCTTGTAGGAGGCAGAGGAGGATTTGAATCTGGTACTGTCTAACCCTAAAGTCCAGCGTCTAGGGTACAACGAGTGGCCGAGGGTCTTTATTGAAAGGTCACTTAGATGCATTGGCAATAGCTTCAGAATGCTACCGGGAACCACAGACTCTGAGAATCACTGAGCTGGAAGGAGCAGGAAACGTTTTCTTCCATAGGAGAATTAGGAGACACCTAACTGGATTGGCTGGGACATTATCCGTGGGGCAAGAGCAAGTTGGAGTGGAGGGAACTCAAGTAAACACCATGGGAACAGCCTCTGGCTTTGTGGAGTAGGGCCTGGGTCAAGGCCAGAGGCAGCCAGAGGTCAAGTGCAGGGTCATTCTGACCAAGTGAGGAAACTGAGACAAAGATTGGTGATGAGGAAGAATCCAGGACTTCAGCTCTGGTCAATATAGCATTGCTGGAATTGTCCTTCTGTCAGGAGCCGCTTAAATTCATTCATCCCTTTGATACACATTGATTAAGTGCCCACTCTGTGACTTTTCCCTTGTGGGCATTACAATCTGGATTGGGGAAGACAGACATAAAACACCCGCTCCCCCCCACCCCCCCACCCCCTGCACACATACATACAGTAATTAGATGAATGCAGACTGAGATGAATGGTATGGAGGAAAACACCAGGAGCAATAAAGAACAGCACCTTTTAGAGAGAGTGGCTATTTAGAGAGAGTGGTCGGGAAAGGCCCCTCTGAGAAGGTGGCATTTTAGCTGAGACGGTGGCATTTTAGCTGAGACCTAAAAGAGAAGAAAACTCAGCCATGCGACCATCCTGGGGAAAGCTATCCCAGGCAGAGGGCTCAGGGTGTTGAAGGATCTGATGTAGAAAAGCTTAAAGAATTAAAGGCAGTGGGGCTGGAGCCCGATGCAGGGGAGGACGAGACAATGCCGGAGGTAGGCAGGGCTGGTGGGTCATGATGCGGAGTTTGGATCGCATTCCAACGGCAATGGGAAACCACTGGAGGGGGTTGGGCAGAGAGGATGCCTTGACTGGATCTGTGTTTTAAAAAGATCATTCTAGAAATTGCCACAAGGCAGACTTTCTAATCTTCAGGCAGTGAGCCAGTCTCCTGAGTCTTCTCTCTGGGGTGAACTCACCTTGTCCTTGAACCTTGGAGAGGGCAGAATGGGAGAAGATGGGGAGAAGAGGGAGCCAAGGGAGTGGAACAGACCTCACCCCCTTACCACATCCTCCAAGCCCTATTTTGGTTGAGACCAACTTCCTGGCCAAGTGCAGATGGCAGGGCGGGGGGCGGAGGGCGTCTTTCCTTCCCTTGCTTCCTGGTGATGGAATCACTAACATATTCCAGATACTGCTGCAAAGGTGGGTCAAATCTGAGCAGCCCAGCATGGGGGCAGGGCTGAGCCTGGGTCACCGGGCTGATTAGGCATGGACAGCTATGCCCCTTTGCTCCTTCCCCCCTACTCCTCCCCTGGGAAAAAGAGAACTAGAACATTCCATGGGGACTGTGGTGTGGCTTTCAAAACAGAAGGCTGTAAATGACCAACTAGTGGGGGGGGGTGTCTTCAGGGGCTGAGAGGAGAATGGCAGACACTAAGAAGGCAGAGGTTAAGAGTAGGGGACAGGGGAGGTTGCTGAGAGGAAGGCAGATGGGTGGGATGGGAGGCTGTGCCTAGGAGAACCGAGGGTCTCAAGAGGAAAAACTAAAACCACATTACCTATGTCTTCATTGAATTTATGCTCGTCTTCTTTGCAAAGCAATGTGGCAAAACATCACTCATCACCCTGATGCCAGCACCCCTGGCAAACTGCTGAGGAAAGACCCTTCTCCAGGGACCAGGCCCGCACGTGGACAATCCCGCCAGGCAGCTGATCTGCAGCAGCACTGTGGGCCTCCTCCGAGAGAGCCCTGTGGGATGAATACAGATGGGAGCAGACAGATTTATTTTAAACGGGTTCAGTCACACCTCTTTTGGCCTGCCTGGTGGGCGAGGCACGTAGGTTACTTGCTGGAAGTAGACTGTAATGGGGGGAAATTGAGAGCAGCAAGAAGGGGCTAAAGAGGCCTCTTCTGGTTCCTTCCAACCCGGCAGCTGGCAGGCTCCTACCCTGACGCCTGAGCCCTTGCCGCGGGGTCCATTCGGAGTCACCCAGAGCACAGGCCCGGGACAGAGGCAAGGAGGCAGCGATTTGACCGTGGTGAGCAAATTTAAATGCTTTTATTAACAATCTTCTTACATTACAAGGATAATATGACAAAAGGAAAGTTTCTGCGTACATATTATGATAAACCAACATAGCTCTATTTGTATCCAGTGTTCTAGGTCCCGTCACACAGGTACTATAAAGCGTAGTCTGCAAAATAATAACATCAAGAGGTTTTTTTTTTTTAAGAAAGAAAGTATTAACATATTAATATGTATGTGATAATAGACTCCTAGGTATTTCCCCCACCCCCACTTTATTTTTCCTTTGTGATTGAAATGAAATCGGTTCAGCAGCGTGGGGGGTGGGGAGGAGAGAGACGGGGCAGAAAAGAGGGAATCAGACTGCTGGTTCTTCCGGAGAGACACAAGTGAAGACTGAGGGGTGCCCGAGGGCAGCCTGGCCTTTGTCTTTTGGTGAGCAGTGTCGTAACCGGCTGTCCCCCTCTGGACGGAGGGCCCGGTCCCTTGGTGCCCCTGGCAGGCTCTCTCTGAGGTACAGTGCATTGTGGGATTGCTACCTGGGGATGCCCATCCCCTGGCCGTGGGTCTGGTCCACCGCAGTGGGAGGAAGGCTCGGCCGGGCCTGGTCTCGCTGGAGCCAGGCACTGGAGGGCGTCCCAGACCCGATTGGCAGCTAGCTGTGGCTCAAGGAGGTGGGCATTGGCAGAGCAGACCTGCTCTGGACTGTGCGCACAGGGCGGGTCTGCTGGAGACTGAGGTACGTTGTAGGATGGTGGGGAAGAGCGGGGCAGGGGTGGGAGGAGGCTGGGCTGGAAACAAGTGCCTCTGCAGAGCCGCAGGCGGGAGGCTGGTCTGGAGAGCAGAGGTGCAGCTGCCCCCGGCTCCACTGGCCGCCGCCTGCAGCCCCCCTGTCCTACCTCTGGGAGGAAAAGAACCATAGAGAAAAAACTGGAAGCAAATGGGCTTCTGCCTCAGGTCAGGGCTGCACAAGCCCTCCGTCGTGCTACCAGCTGCACCCGCGCCCCCTCTAGCCCCCAGACTTCCCCGCCTGGCTTGAGGTGGCAGCTGGGGACATGGTGAAGAAGGCCCCCTACCCAACAGAAGCGGGTGGGCGTGGGGCGTCCCGGCTAAGCCGCTGCCTCGAGTCACAGAATCCGAACAGTGTACGTGAACTACACCTGCCTGTTCCACGGAGCTGGGGTGAGGGGCCACGGGCCTCCGAGCAGGGACAGGGGAACGGCGTTGTCCTGAGTACAGCCGGCGGCGGCTGCGCAGAGTGGGCTGGGCCAAGTCCCTGCTTCGGAACTCGAGTTGCCATATGTCTCCCTCCCTCCCGTTAGCCGATGCCCCCTGTCCTGGCCACCAAGCCTCTGGGTGGTGGGCCGCGCGGCCCATCCCCGGCCCTGCCCGCAGACAGGCGCTGAGCGGTGAGGCCAGAGCGGCTGCACTTCGGCTGCTCGGCCTCTAGGGGGCAGCAGCAGTGCCGGGGGGCCGGGGAGCGGGTGGCGGTGGCATCTTTCCTGGACCGCACCTGATCCAGTTGGCACCTTTCCTAGTGCCACCAGCGCTGCTCGTTTCTGGTGGGTGAGGGTATAGGGGGAGTTTGTGCAGTGGTCCCTCCACGAGGGTCAGAGGCCGTGCACGCCCTACTGCCAAGCAGCGGTGACCACCTAAGCGGAGGCTGGCGGAGGCGGGTGGGAGGGACGGAGGGGCCGCATCTGCAGCTCAGCGGGTATCTCCTTCCAACCTCAACCCAAGCCTGCGGAGAAGGAGAGGCAGTGCACGGAGAGGGCAGGGACCAGTGACTCTGCTCTCCAGCACTCCAAGTAGGAGGCCCCCTGGCCAGCAAACCCTGTGGAGACAGGAGCTTCCTGTCCCCACCTCTGAAAGCCCTGCCTCCTCCCGTGCGCACAGCACAGCACCGGCCCCCCTACTGCTCTCCCAGCTCTATAAACTCTATCTTTTATATCTATTTAAAACATAGAAATGTATAAATATATAGGATATTATTTATAGATATATAGACGTGATTTACTCTCTTACTCTGTGTGTATACGTACTGTATATGTCCCTATATACAACATAAATGCTGTAGCATGTGTATTATACACTGCACATGCCCCTGCTTCCATGCACTCTCTCCTAGGGAGACTGGATTGCATAGGTATTTCTGGGGCGATACCACTTGAGGGGATGGGGGAAGGAAGTGCCAGATGGAAGAGGAGGGCTGTACCATTTTCCTCCCAAAAGGACACTTTTTCTCCCTCTGGCTAACATGCAAAGATTGCCTTAAAGGCTCCTTAAAATATCATAGTTCCCTCCATGCAGCAAAAGCATCCTGATCAGTAGACAGCAAGAGAAGGAAGGGCCTCCCCCAAGCAGAAGGCTGGACGAGAACCCACACGACAGGACACCACTTCCCCCAGGAGACTGGTGTCTAGAATGGGTGTTCCAAGCTCGACCGCCTTCCCTAAGGAGGCCTGGCCTGCCTGCTCCGGCTGTTCCAGCCTGGCCTGGCTAGATCTGCCTCTTGAAGGGATGAGAGGGTATGAGTTTGGTGCTTTCTGCCAAAATTGGGTGCATGGACCAAGAAAAAGCAAGAATTCTACTTGGAAATCAACCTAGATCATAAGCCTAAAGTAGATCTCAATTCAGAATTCCTGTACCTAGACGGGGTAGGAGAAAAAATGAAAGGGGCGACAGAGAAAAGAGAAGTTATATTTCAACCCTTTGGGCCTCCTCCTGGCCCCCACTGGGCTCCAGGTGGGCAGCTCACGTGGCGCCAGCCCCAGAGTCCGCGGCAGGCTCTCTGCTGGCCTTTTCAGCCTTCTGCATGCTTTCCCTTGTTTTCTCCCTCTTGGCACCACCTCCAAACAAATGGAAAGTATTTAAGCATTATTTTAGATAATTGCAAGGTCCTTTGTCCAAATTAGAGGCTTGGCAGAAGCAAGTCAAGGGAAGGGGGCTCAAAAAACAACTCAACTTGGGAACATGTGGCAGGGGCTGAGGTCAGAGACCCCTAAGTGCCCAGCACTGAACCCCACCATTCAGGAGCTCAAGCCTGTTTCATTCTCAAGTGAGGACGGGAAGTGAGGACGGGAAATGAGGACATCACAGGCAGTCATTTAAACAAAAATGATGCCTGGACTCTTGTGTTCAACCAGGCAGGCAAAACGTGGGGATTCTGACATGGCAAGAGTTGCCAACATGTCTGGGCTGTCCTCATTTTTCACAGATACTAGGTGGCAGTGCCTCTTTTGTTTTTTCCTCCATGAAGGAAGAGCAGATTTTATTTAATCCTAAGGGCTCTGGCTCCCAGGCTCTGCCATGTATGTGGTTGGCACAGTTGGCCCCAAACCTGGGCCTCAGAGTTGATCTCGCTTCCCACCATCTCCATGAGCCAAAGAGAGTCATTAATCAGCTAGCCCAGCGACAAGTCTCAGCCTGGGAGACACATATTTCATTCTAAGCCTATGGTTGTCACTCCTAAGCCAGGGTCTGAGTTAAAGGGCTCTGTCATCTGGGATGCACAGACTGCCTGTCCACAGTTCTTTATGCTCATCAAAGGGAAATGAGGTGAGCCAAGCATATGGTTCCCTGCGCCAGACCCCAACTGTCCCATCATCCCGAAATGCCTACAGCAGAAATCACGGTAATCATGCAGAAATCACAGGATAGGAGCACTGAGCCTCCCAGGGAGCACGCAGGCTGAGGAAAGACCCTGTGTAAACTGCAGTGGTGTGTTACCCAGATTGTTCCCTGGATACTCCCTGTCCCAAGGCAAAGTGGCCTACACAGTGTGAGCCACAGCCCTGGCATAGCTGAATGCAGCAGGAGCCATGAGCACCCAGAGTTTTAGAGGTACCCTGCCGACCTTCAAGACTGCCTGTGAACTTAGCTTCTCTGAGGTCTGGAGGCTGGCTCAGGAGGTGACCCTGCAGCCATGTGCCACTAGTAGCAGCTCATTCTGCTAGGCCCAGAGGCAGGTCACCTGCTCCCAGCTTTCTCAGGAGATACAGAGGAGGCACTGGCATTGACCCAAAGGATTGGGTGCCCTCTAGCTGAAGATCTCAGCTAATTTTGGCCATGGTCTCTTGAGAGGAAACAGTCGCAGCCCTGACTAGGTGCTCAGGCAGACACTGATTCTCTCTTCCTGGTTTTCAAATGAGTGGTCTAGGGGACGACCCCGCTTGGTAGAGAGTCCCAGTGTAATGGGTAGGGAGGAGCAAAGAGGGAAGGAAAAGGTGTAAGGCAACTGTTGGCTAGAAGAAAGGATCCCAACCTACTGTTTCTGCCCCCCACCAAGGCCCACTCTGCCAGCCGTCTCTCCCCGCCCAGCTCAGTCTCCACGATGCTCAGTGAAACTCCCCAGCCACGGCCATTTGCATGCGCGAGAGAAGTCCCGGGGCTGGCGCTGGGCAGGGTGGGACCTTGTGCTTTGCGACAGCACCCCACTTGACCACAGTTAGACTTCGACCCAGATAGGGGGCAGCGGGGGGAGACATCAGCTTCAAGTACGGAGGTGGAGCAGGGCTGGGGATGTCAAGGCGTCAGAAAGGGGCTTTTGGTCTTTCCTTGCTAGTTCCTGCGAACTCTCTTCTCGCTCAGAGGAGGGTGGGGTAGTATGTGTGCAACTCGGGGAGGGGCGGGGAGTGGGGGCGAATGTCACCAGACAGGGGTGCATTGCTTTGCTGAAGAAGGCAGCATATGAGACCTGGCAGTGGGACAGTTGGAGGAACCCAGTTTTTTTGTTTGTTTTTTGTTTTTTTAAACATGCTACATCACTGTTGAAAACAAACAAAAACGTTTCAAAAATAATATATAATATATATAATATATTTATATAATGAAAAGCTATTGACTAGCAGCAATGATTCTAAAGTTATCGTAGCACCAAGACCATGGGGGTGAGAGGGAGGGGCTTTGAGGGGCACAAAGGGATTGCGGGACCAGGACGGGGCAGTAACATGTTCAGTGTTGATGACAGTTCCACTACGGTTCTCAACGGTGGCATGAGGCCTCGGAGATAAGATAAACCAAGAAGGAAGGAAGCCACCACAGTTCTACAATGTCTGAGCCACGCGGGTCGAGGACACTGGGGCCTTGCCTGTGGCCAGATGGCACCCGCTCTGCTAGCCGAGAGGGGCAGCGCTCAGCAGAACTGACCGCACGCACGTAGTTCAGATCTTCCTCCCTCCCCAGACAGGACCTGCATCCACGCGATAGGATCTCTGCATATCAAATACGCATAAATCAGATGTAGAAACATGAACAGAAGTTTTTAACAGCTCACGCACATTTTTTAAAACTCCCCTGCGAGGTATACTGGTAGTTAAATGAACGAAAGAGCATTGATCAGACTCCTCTAGCTTAAACTGCTGCTTGCCCCAGGGAGTAGGCAAGTGGCTATTTCTAAAGCTTATATCGTGGTTTTGTGTGTGTGTGTGTGTGTGTGTGTGTGTGTAGGCTGATGCCTTGAGAGTCCTGTATTACTTCTTGTTTTTTTCTTTCGTTAGGACATCTCTACCCTGTTCAAAAAAGGAAGAGTTCACAGGCATAGACACATTCCCTAGTTTCCCATGACCTTCCTGCCAGGCTGTGGAGCTCGTTCTCAGCCTCCCTGCAAAAGAAGGACCACATCTCTAGAGACTCTCATTTGCACACTTGCATTGACATCTCCTGCCACTGAACTATAGCAGGTATTTCTCGATTATTAAAGGAAAAAAAAAAAACCCTAACACATGATATGATTATAAAGACAAAGTATAAATAATTCATGTAAATTGAATATCTACTTTTCATTTTGCTTGTTTTTAGCCAAAAATCACTGCCCTACTGGGGTCTGGACTTCTTGGTCCTTTGTCTCCCCAACAGCCCTGGATCTGAATGGAATTATATTGTTTTATCTTCCACCACATAAAAACAGGAATGCAAGAAGCTCACACCTTCTCCCTTCCCTAGGATTTCAAGCTTGGCTGTAAGGCGATGCTGCCTTCAGCATAACAGGTAATATCTAGAGTCTCCAGGGCCTGGAAGGAGGGAATCCACAACCCAGGACAGGGGGAGAAGCAACAGAGGTGAGGAATGGTGGTGTCACAGTTTGACCGACGCTTTTGTTTCTAGGACAGTGAAGGAACCCTCATCAGGAAATGAATAAACATCTCTGAAGCTGAAGTCAGGACAGGGAGGGAGGAAGCTCAAACACCCCAATCCAGATACACAGCCCCTCCCCACCCCCGTCTGAAATCAGAGATCTGATTCAGCTGGACCAGAATGTCAGTGAGGAGGCCAAGACCCCCCAGCATCAAACCACACACAAAAATAAAAAGCAAGAACATAAACCCAAACCCAAACCCTCTCAATTCCCCAAATGAAAACATAAACAAATAAGCTACCTAAAGGTGATGACAGAGACCCGTCATTTTAGCTTATGCTCTTGGTAGACTGTTAGGTGGGCACACAGGTGGCCCCGGCACACGCTTCTGTGAGTGAAAATGAGTTGCCACGTATGTTGCAGCTGCCGGATTGTGTAGACAAGAGTCAGTTTCTGACATTATTCCTTTCTGAAAGCTCCCAGTGGCTTCTGGTGGACACGTCACCTTGGTTTTTAAAAAAATTTCAGTGTGAGTTTATATATATATATATATAATATAATATAATATATATTTATATAATATATCAAAGCTCATGAGTATAGATTAAAAAAATATTCAACAGCTTAGTGAACTCTGCAGCGCCAGCTCCCTAAATGTCGGGGTAAAACTCTGCCCCGTGGTCCACGGTCTGCAGCACTGGCTTCTGCTCCAGCGCAGACACCCTGCTGAGGACCTCGGCAGACAGTGCATAACTGTTGCCAGACTTCTCTTCGAACCAGCTGTCCAGGGCTCGCTTGGCATCAAAGTTGGCGATCGGCGGTCCGTTTACAGCGATGGTCAACAGGTCGCTGAGCTGCTCCAGGGTCAGGCGGGAGCGGTGGTTTTTGCGAACTCGCTGGAGGGCGCTGCGGCCTTTCTCGCAGCAAGCGGTGGAAGTGGGGAGGACTTTAAGAACCTGGATGATCTTGTTCAAGAGCGGAAACCTCTGTTTGTACTTGCAAATGTGGCCGATCAGGTCTTTAAAGCCATTTTTGGTGTAGTAATCAGCCTTGAGTTCCCGCCACTCCATCAACAGACTCCCCCGGGGGTCCAGCCCTTCCCTGCAGAGATCCCGGGAAAAGGTCGGGATGGCCTCCAGGTGATCGAATATTTGCACCATATCCTCCTTGCCATAGCTCATGAGCTCCTCACTATTCCTGGGCCAGGCGGCCAGGTCGAACACCTGGCAGGCTTTCACGAAGATCCGGCTGCGGGAATCGAATCTCTGAGCCAGGATGACTTGGGTCTTCTGGCAGATCTTCTCCCTGATGGACTGGAACTTGGCTTCGGCCACCCTGAGGTTCTTCATCGAAATCCCATTGAAGCTTTCTCGGAAGTTCTCCTCGAACTCCTGCAGGTACTCCCCCGGGGAGTCGGCCAGCCGGCTGACCTCCTGGATGGCCTCCTCGATCTTGTCGTCCACCTGGGACACCAGCAGGTACTCGCCCTGGAAGACGTAGGCCAGGCGTGAGAGCACGGCGATCACGTCCAGCAGGAAGTAGATGAGCTTGACGGACTGGTAGTCCATGAGGAACTGCAGCAGGGCCAGGGCGATGGCCGAGGCGTCCGCCCGCTGCGTCTGGCTGCTGACGTCCTTGAGGTGGGCCACCACCTCCAGGTAGTCCTTGATGAGGGCGTTGAGGACGTTCTGCTCGCCGATGATCCACCTCACGGCCCGGATGTCCCCCAGGAACTCCGTCTCCTCACAGAGGGTGGAGGCCGTGGAGCGCAGTTCGCACATGAGGCGCGGTGAGTAGCGGTAGAAGCTGAGCAGCTGCTTCAGGTTGTTCTCCAGCTCCTCCAGGCAGGGCAGCTCCTTGCCGCTGATGGCGTCCAAGATCTCCAGGTGCGGCCGGTGCACCATGAAGGGCAGGCACAGCAGCCAGGGCAGCGTCTTGCGGATCGTCATAAACATGCTGGCGCGCAGGCTGGCTGTGACGTTGGCCCCGTCTACGCCCAAGCCAACGGTTGGCTTCTCATCCTGCAAGCGGATGCCTAAGGCCGAGAAGGCCCGGTCAAGCGCCTGGAGATAGCTCTCTGTGCTGGAGAAGCCCAGCTCCTGCAGAGACAGGAACTCGGTGGCTGGGGGCCCATCGCTGCTGGTGTACTGGACGTAGACGGCCACCGTGTCGGCCAGTAGGTCATCGCTCTGCCCGTCCAGGATGATGCTGAGGCAGGGGGACTGGCGGATGCGCTCCACCAGGTCTTCCCGCAGGGCCCGGGCGATGTGATGGATGAGGATCTGGCAGTCCCCCTCGTTCATGTACTGGTCCACCACTTTGAGCTCGCACTTCCTCAGCAGCTCCGCCAGCGGCCGGAAGTCCAGGTAGGGCCTGCCCTCGAGGGCCAGGTGGTAGGCGGTGTTGAAGAGCAGGGTCATGTTGCGACACATCTCCTCCGTCTTCTCCGGGTGCATGCGGAGCTTGTACAGCTGCAGGCACTTCTTGTGCAGGTTGCTCTGGCTGTGCAGTTTGATGGTGTGGATCTTGAACTGCTTGGAGCCGATGATGAAGGCCGAGGTGCGTGAGGACTGCACCGTGTACTGGCGGCAGACGTGGCACCACATCTCGTTGAGGGTCGGGGAGTACCGCAGGAACCAGAACTTCTTCAGCCACTCCTGCTTAAAGCGCCGGATCCGGCGCCCGGTGGCGGACGACATCTTGGAGGGCTCGTCGGTCACAGTCATCATGTCGTTGGAGACGGACTCATCTGCCGAATCCACCTCCTGGTCGTCGTCCTCCATGATGGCGGGGCCGGAGACCATGCTCTCGGAGGCTGCAAGACAGAGGGGAAAGAAACATTTACACTTGGTGGAAAACCACAGATTGTTCCAAAAGGACCAGGAAACATTGCCTGAAAGGCAGGTGCTGTACTGTGTGCGACAGAAGTCCATGGAAGCCTAGGAAAGATTGAACCGCAGCCCAGAATTTATTTCTAAGCACCCTTGTTCTCCCATGTGACTTTTTCTCTCTGTGGATTGTCCACCGTGGCCTCTATCACCTCCACCGTGCTCCAGGCCGCCTGCCCTCACCCTCCACGTGCCGGTGCCCAAGGG
Organism: Lemur catta; assembly: GCF_020740605.2. Taxonomy (NCBI): domain Eukaryota; kingdom Metazoa; phylum Chordata; class Mammalia; order Primates; family Lemuridae; genus Lemur; species Lemur catta. The sequence goes on along the minus strand of NC_059134.1, from coordinate 92,492,264 downwards.
ATTCAAATGCTCCCTGTGTGGCCCGGCACAGGTCGGGAGAGTAGCACATTGAATATCCCCCAGTTACAGCTTCAGGACTTGGGACGCGTTTGCCCTCCACTAAGGTGAATGAAGGCAGCTTGGATATGGGCTCCAGTGATTTCAGGATCAAAATGCAGTGTAGTTCAGATGCATGCTTTGAATATCTAAAGTGCCTCATTCTGAGCTAAGGGATGTGGTTAAAAGAGGAAGTGCTGTGTAAACAGTCTCACTCAGCTGCAGATGTGACCTGAAAAACCTCCCTAGTTGTCAACCAACTCTAAAAGATCCAGGCAGCCAACAGAAAAGGGCGAAGGCATGCAGGTGAACACGCTGGACCTCAGGCTCGCCATCCTTTTAAAACTCCAGGTAGGGGAACTAGGATCACGGGTGGCAGAACAGAGACTCAGGAAGAGAAGAACAAGGCTGTGTCCCTACACTGAGTCTGGGAAGCTGCGAGACCTCCCCAGCAGGACACCCTGCTTGGGACTGGAGAGAGAGAAAGTTTGGGTTTAGGAATTGAGCTTTGGGCTGAGAAACCAGGAGGACCATCATAGAAAGGCAGTGGGTCAAGAACACAGCACACACCCCTTCTGCAGCGGAACTTCCTTTATTGACAAGGAGGATACAAGGGCGACACAGGAAGCATCCTGCCAGAGCTGCAGATGGGCTGTCAGAGGCAGCGAGGATGCACGCTCCCACCCACAGAGAGGGCCACCTCCACATCACACTCCTCTGGTCTCCCCGAAGGTGGCTTTAACAATGTTAGGCTACCCTCCGGCAATACTCTCATCAATACCAACTTACCTGCAGGGTCTGAGAACTCTGGGAGCTCCAGTACCTGTGGTGGCAATACGGGGGGCTCAGGAAGCTTCCCAGACTTAAGCATGTCTAATTCTGCCTGCAGTTCCCGGACCTTCTTCTTTAGGCGGATACAGTTAGGGCAAAAGGAGGTGGTGGGGAGTTCATGAGGGTCAGAGGCAAGGGAGGCCTCGGCGGGACTGTCAGCCTTGAATGATGAAGGCTCCTCTTCTTCATCCTCCAATGGGCCGGGCTCCTTGGAAACCCCCTGGGGGATCTTCCAGTCCCCTTCCCCCTGGGTCCGGCCGACGTTCTGCACGCCACGGGTCATGGTCATTGCACACCGACTGTAGGTGTCATCTTGGTACTTGGGGACTTTTCTGATGACCAGCGAGGTGCTCAGTGCCAGCTGGCGGGCTTCCACCTTCGCAGATTCCAACGAGGCCTCCAGCACATCCTTGAAAATGAGGTCAATTTTCTTCTTCTTGGGCTGGGGATGCACATCCCCCTCGTCAAAGCCACGCTTGTAGGGACTTTTGCCCTGTCTCAACACGGGGAGCTGAATGGGACCCCTCAGGTCTTCTGGGTTATCCAGAGCCTGCTCAGACTTCTCCCTCTGCAACCTCTTCTCTCCTAGGAAGGAAAACCAGGGTGTAAGGAAGTGGGGAAAATCCCCGAATTGGAGAAACCAACAGAAAACACGGCAGGCCTCCTGTTAGGAAGTCGCCTGACACATCCCTCTGAGTCTGGCCTCGTGGGGCAGGTGTTACATGGGAGAGGTGGATCACTGGGTGATCATGGGAGCTAGCGTCATAGGACCCGAAAGTGGAAAGACCTTTTTTAAAGAGACAGTTTCGAAGAAGCCTCACGTATGGAAGCACAACACTTACAAGTTAAGAGCAGTCTACAGGGAAGGGTAATTAAAAGTTCTTTTAAAGGGACTGGACATCCTGTGGCCCTAGAAGATGCCATCCCACCCACCACACTGGGTGATGGGAACATACCTTGGAGCCAGTGAGCATTGATCCCCAGCCCTAGCAATGACAAGACGCTGCTTCGACTTGGTAAAAGGTACACGTGGAACACCAGGAGCCTCGCCCCTTCCTCCTGCCTGGCTGCTCTTGAGACAACCCACTTAGGGAAAAGTCCATCCCATAGCAACTGTCCTTTCTGATTCTCCCAGCAAGCAGAAGACTAGGAACAGGTGAGAAAACAAGATCCAAACTTCTGCGGTTCTCACTGACAAACAAGGCTGGAAGACGGGGATTCCTACAATGGCAGACTCTAACAAGAAGGACAGGTTGGCCACAACGACCCAAAGCAGCCTCAAAATACAGCTGTGTTGCCTTCCCTGACAACTCAAAGGATGCTTCCTTTTCTGTTTCTATCATGTGAATTGCTTCAATTGACTTTGAATTACTTTGAATTATTTCAGAGACTTTGATGAGCTCCCCAAGAATGAATTATTTTAGCTTGATTCTTTAAAATGGCCAACATAGTTTCCTCAACTGCCATGGAAGAGCTGATGCTCCCAAGGGGAGATGCTAGGAAGGCACAGGCATCTCTTCAGCCCTCAGAAGGTCCTGGCGGCAGCCTGTGGGATTCGGAAGTCTGGGTGATGTGACACTGAGCAATGACTTGACCTGAATTTATGTTGTAATTAGGCTTCTGATAGCTACATTTGCTCAAGGCCTCTGAGTGGAAGCCCGAGGGCTGTCCACGAGCATCCAGATGTTCCATGCTTGGCTTCCCACAGCTGGCGTGGGGTGCCGTGCCCTGCCCGACATATGACTCCGGGTTTTCTACAGGTAACAGCACAAAAGGGAGTGATCTATGCGGGATGAATACGTAAGGAACAATTATATCTCCAAGGCTTCTGGAACTCAGGCTGCTCCCTGTAGCCTGCATTTCTATAACAGCTCAGCTGCAGAAAGGGGAGCGATGGAGAGAACTTTTTAAAATGCAACGTTTGCCTTATAGATCCGATATGGCACTTGCTCACTGAGACTCTCAAAAAATCAAGGGCCACCCTTTCACCTTGTCATGGACCAATCAGGCAGCAAACAGTGGAGGACACTGGGAGGTCAAAGCTGCACAATCACCAGAGATTCTTCATTGTGGCTTAAAAACAAGTCAGCTCAAATTTCCTAGGATGAGCCAGAGACCTTGTTGGATTAAGGTTTCTGGAAAAATCTACAAGCCAAAAAAGACCTCTAAGCCATATGAAATTGATTCCAAAGCCTCCATACAATATGGAAAAACAAAAAAACAAACAAAAAACCCTCAGAGTAAATCAATGATTCAAAATAGATCAAATAATATGAATTTTTAAAATATAAGCTTCAGCTGTGTTCTATTCTTCGAAGATAACCACAAAGGAATAATTTATACTCTCTTCAGGAAGCAGCTCTGGCTCCAACCAATGTCCCTACTTAATAAGGCCTAATAATTCATGCTCTGGCCTTTATTAGGGCACACAGCCCCCAGCCTCCAATTATGAAGAAACCTCCTCCTAGGTAAGACCTTAGAGCGCAGGGGCTGTCCCTTCCAGAGCAGGACCGGCACATCAATCCCAGACAGCACTAAAAGCGCCCAGAGTCTACTGACGCTACAGCTACAGAAACACACGTCGAAAAGCCACTTGGCTTCCGAGCCAAGACCACCCGCAGCTCTGGCACTGCCCCACTGTGGCTTCCTGTTTCCTTCCCGTTTCCCACTGCTCAGCCTGGCTGGGACACTCTTCCCTCCTGGATCTTCGCATGTCTCGCTGTTTCTCCTTTCAAGTCTGTCTGACGTGCCTCCTCAGAACCACTCCAGAAAGCTCACTCCCTTCTCTGAGCAGTCCCCGGGGGTCTCAGGGCTCTCTGAGGGTGGTCCAGCCATAGGCACACTGGAGAAGACACTGGGAAGGAAAGGGCATTGCAAATCCAGAAGAATGCAGGAAGGTTATGGCCAAGGGATGGAAACTGTGTTCTCAGATATGACTTCTCTTGATTTTCTTTTCTTCTGGTGGTATGAGTCTTTTGGAAACTTCTCGGTGGTCTTTATTCATTTCTTCTTCTATCCATTCAACAAAGATTTATTAAGCACCTACTATGTGCCAGACACTCTTACATGAGGCATCTCCAGAGGTCACATGGAAACCCCTGCAATCTTACCACAGAAGCATGCCTTCAAGTGAAATCAACACGTGCCCAACCCCCAGATGCAAAGAAGACAAGAGATGGATGTGCGTATCGCGTCTCTCACTGCCCACGCAATCACCAGATACCTTTTACCAAGTCAGGCAGCAGCTGCACACTCAATGTTCACAATTTGTCTTGTTTTTAAAGAAAGCTTAATCTCGATAGGTTACCCCTAGTCCCATCTCATCTTCTCCACTCATATCCCAAATGAAGATTTAATTCCAATAGGTAGGTTGGTTGGGAACATGATATGGTGGGGCTTAGGCACAGCTGTGGTTCCTGGCACCAGAGGGACTCTGGGTGTTTGGATGTGTGGCTTTAGTGCAAAGAAGATCCCCTTGAAAGAAGGACCTGGGCTCCCCAGTTTACTCTGGGCAGGGTGAGGAAGGAGTAAAGGGCTAGAGGCTGGGGAGTATTTAAAACCACTTTCAACCCTCTAAAGGGCGCCTGGATGGACACCCTGCCCAGAGGCTCCCCAAGTCTGAGGCCATCTCCCCACCTCCATCCAACCTTCTGGTAGACTGTCCTTTCACATCATGGCATTAGGGCTGCCGGTAATGAGACCAGGAGGCAGCGAGGAGACTGGTTTGTCTGGGAGGCCACATAGGTTAGAACTTAGACCTTGAAGTCAGACAGGTGTGGGTCAGAAACCTAGCTCTGCCCTTCCTAGCCATGTGACCCTGGCTGAATCACCATATTTACCTGATACTCAGTTTGCACATCTGTAAGATGGACAAAACAATCCACATGGGATCGTGAGCATGAAAAGTTTATAACGGAGGGCTCACTACGACCGAGGTGGGCATCGTTCTACACGCATCATGCACACTGCTCCATCTAACTCTCACAGCACACTGATGGCGTGGGGACTGTTGTGACAATGACACGGGACATGCAGAAAACCTGCTCAGCACATGTTAAGTGTTTAGTAAACGTTACCTATTAGTGCTGTTGTTACTGGGGTGGGCGGTTTGTAACATCTTTCCAGCCATTTGAAATGAGGAAACGGGATATGTTTTGATTAAACTTATTTGCTTGGCTGTAGGGACTTGTCCCTGTCACTGATGCTCTCAAACATGTATGGTAAGGGTTTCTGAGACCATTTCTGGGGGAGGAGAACACAGAGGGGTGGCCACTGCCTGGATTAGAGCTGCTGCTCAGACCTTGGCCATCTGTCCCCCTGAATTGCTCGGGGTCTTCCCGTTGCTGGGGAACTGTATTTCCCACTGGCTTTCTTAGGAGGCTCCAAGAGCAGCTCTCCCAGCCTCCCCGGGGGCACGGTGGCGGGCGCGGCCCTCACCCGGCACGCGGGCACTCACCTCTGGCCAGATTGCGGTGGATGGTTTCCTGGGACATGCTGTGCAGGCGCTTCATGTAGTCCTCGCTGTACCAGACCCGCAGCCGCTCCCCAGGCCGGATGTCCCTGCACGCCCGGAAGTAGATGCGCTCGCTGTGCTGGAATGCCAGCAGGTTCTGCTCCCTCTCCTCCCGGGAGATGGCCACGTACCTGGGGGCGAGGGGGACAGATGAGAACGCTCGGGCCACCCTTCGTTGAGTGCCTGCCGGTGCCAGCACACTGCTGGGCAAGTGTGGATGGTGAGAAGTCCCCAAGCCCGTGGGCACGTGTGAACGTCGACAAAGCAGCTGTCTAGGGAAGGAGCTCCAGCCAGAGCCGGTCCCTGTCCTGACATCGCTGCTTTGTGTGACCTCAAGCAAGTCTCTGAACCTTGAAGAATCTGTTTTCTGAGACTTGAAATGACACCTGCCCTGCTTGCCTCGTAGGCTATGGAAAATATAAAATTCAACGCCAGATATACAGGTGATTGGAAAACTGAGAGATCATCCCATCTACTCCTCAATAACTTCTAACCTCAGGGGTCCCCAGACACCCACAGGCTTCTGATGCTGGTAAGGGTAGGGTCCTTGAACTGTTCCCACTATTTCATAAAGCCTAGCAGAAATAACCCCTGTGACAAGGGTGCCCAAGAGATCAATTAATAAATGCTAAAGATCAAAGTCTTTAAAAACAGGGGTCCAATGGGGACAGGGGAGGAAAAGAAATAAGAGACAACAAAAAGTTGGTAACCACTGGTTAATCTAACTAAATGATTTTAAGATAAGGAGACTGAGGCTCAGAGAGGTGAAGTGACTTGTCCAAGGTCACACAGCCAATAAATGGGAGATGGAGCTTTGAGGCCTATGTTCTTCCCACGTACTCATGGCCCTATGTGGGCTTGTAAAGCACCAACACAGCAATGCCCAGAAAACCTTGAAAGTTCTGTCAGACCTCAGAATCTATGGCTTTCACCTAATCTCACTGAAACATCGTTTCCAACATCCAACCCGCCACCTTACCCACCTCCAAAAGGTGGGATGATGCAACATCTGCCAAGGAGTGGAGGTGGACAGATCAAAGGGCAAGAGGAAATTATTTGGAATTTTAGAGCTCTATGTTACATAAGCATCTAGGAAATTTGTAGTCAAAAATAAACTTATTTTCCTTATGCTATGGTTTGTTTCAAAAGCCAAGAAAGAAATCAAAGCTATCTGTAGCCCAAGGAATTGTATTTGGAATAGTCTGGTAATAGTAATTCACAGAAAAATTCAAATGGATAATAAACAAATGAAACATATTCAGCATTGCTAATAAGAAACACAAAGTAGCACATTATTTCACCGGCACAGATTTTTTTTTTAAATGATAACATCTGCATTCTGATGATGCAGAATAAACTGGCACAACCCTGTGGGAAACTAACTGAAAATATCAGTCAAGAAAAATAAGATGTGGATTAAGTATGCAGACCCTGCCTACCACCATGCTCGGTTCTATCACTGTGTGTGCTAGTGCAAAAGAAAAAACATCCGAATGTCTCCTAAAGGAAGTGATTTAATAAATGATGTTACATTCATACAATGGAATGTTACTCATCTATAGAAAAATGTTTTCAAAGAATCTTTCACGACATGGAAAAACGGTGCTGATAGAGTGTAGCCTGAGAAGAATAGCGCTGGAAGCTACTATCGCTCCAATAATGCTTTAAAAACAAGCCTCAGTAAACTACCTGAAGGAAATATACCAATGTTTTAACAGTGATTACCCATTATATGTGGGTCTTCTTTGTAATTTTGTGTACTTCCCAAGATTTCCTCAGTAAGTGATTATTACTGTTATCCACCCCCTCGCCCCATCCCCCCTGAGACACACACACACACACACACACACACACACACACACACACACACACACAGAAAAGAAATACACAAATGCCAATTCCAGCACGAGGTGGCCATGGGCACAGCCACAGCATTGAGAATCTACATCTGAGATGCCCCATCCGCCCTCACCTGCATCCTGCCCTTCTCATCTGGGGAGCCTTGGAGGAGGCTATTGCCTTTCAAGGGGGACCACGGGAGTCCAGGGAACAATTCATTCTGACAACAGGATGTAGCAAGACCCCCCGGGGAGTAAGAATAAGGCAGACGGGAGAACAGACACTAGCTTTGGCTGCTTTGCGCTCTGAAGAGCAGTGAGTCACAGGCTCCACCCTGGGGGTGTGGAACTTGCAAGATTTACGGTGCTCAGATCCCCAGAACTTGCATGTTGTCCAGATCTCACTCGGCCTCAACACATCTGCGTTCTCAACACCGTCTGATATGAGCCTTGGTCTCCCTGGGCTGTGAAGACAATAGAGGGATTTCCCTGCAGCCAACCACAATGGTATCAAAGGAAAAGAGGGCCCCCGGCCGAGAGAAGTCATTCCAGATTAATACTTCCCCATCTCAAGTCTCCAAATGCAGAGTCCACCTTTTCTCCATATCTGAGATTTCTTCTGAATATGCAAAATATTTCCAATCCCCAAATTAGTGAAAGTATAGGATCTGACCTCCAAAAATAATCAACCTTGTGGTGAGTACAGAACAGAAATGATGTCGTTCCAAACTGTCCTGCTCCCAGATACAGAAGGGAACCCATTCATTCACCCTTTTATCACAAGACTGAATCACAGAGCACGATAGGAGAAAAGCACCTTCTCTCCTTTTTTCAGTTTCTAAACAGCCACCAAGCTCTAAAAGCTGGAATTATTTCCCTGCCACTCAACTTTAAGAGAAAAAGATAGATGAGGAACACGTGGCTATCAGGGATTTATTTATTCAAAAGAACAACTTCTATGGTGTGTCAAAAGGTTTATTCAAGTCAATTTTCCTTTCCATCCTCTGGTCCTTTGCTCAGTAAGAATCAATATTTACAAAGAAAACCCCAAGGCTTCGTGGAGATCACAAAGTATTTGCAAAGGCAGACTGAAATTTGTTTGGCATTTTGCTGTATTTGGTAGGTTTGACATTTGGCATTTGAAACAGGATATGTATGACAACTCTTGGTGAATCACCACCACCCATTCCCCAAAATACGTTACATCATTTCTTGAGGTAAAGCTAAAGGGAGCCAGCTAAGTCCCCAAACCCGCTACCTCTAATTAAGTCTACCCCTTTTAAGTGTTTCGTGGTAATACCCGACGGCTTGACTCACTCCCAGAATCCTTCTGTCCCCATTCACGACAACCCCTTTATGAAGAACCATGCCATGGCTACAGGGAAGCAAAAGCCCTCTCCAAGGAGTGGAAAGCTTCCAGGGAGGGAAGCATCTTTCTATGCTTTGTGGCCGATCATCCCTTTGCAAAGAGGTTTGAGGAGCTGCCGGGTCACCGTGCCTGGAGAGAAGGCCAGAGCAGGTCTAGCAGAGGCTGTCCTGCAAATGCTAGTGCTGATCCGATAGCATTTCGAACCCAACCCACACAAAGAGGGACTTCTGAAGCAGTCAAGGGGTGGTGGTAGTGCTGCGGCTGCTGGCTGTGGAGAACTCTGGACTGACCCTGTCCTGGTGACAGTGGAGTGTTTTAATTCCAAACTACTCACTGACCTTGAGTGCTGGGCAGATGAGCACGAAGACAACAATTCTCAGACCTCACCCCCTGTGTATTATCAAGGGCACCATATTGTCTAGCTGGGTCAGGAAATGATCAGCAGTTCTAGCTCAAAAGAGAAGAAAACCCACAGGGCATCTATTTTATCAGAGGGGACCAACAAAGGCCAGGCTCAGACACTACGGCTTTCAGTGAGTATCTCTCCGATGGAAAGGAAGCTGCCCCGGTCAGGGAGGCAGAAATAGCGAAGACTGACTGAGAAGAGGCTGGGTTCTGTGTTCTTACACGCAGGTAGGTCTCCAGGCTGGGAGGGACGTGTGTCCTGCATCCACCCGCCAGGTGGTCGCCTGGCCTCTGGCAGGCCACCATTCACAGCCTCCACTCACTCACCCTGGTTTCCTATTCGAGTCCTAAGGTGCTAGCACCAAAGTCCCCACCGAAGCCAAGAAACAGAAACTGCAGTCTTTCCCATCCCTAGTCAATGACTCTACACCTCATTGTCCCCTTCCCTCTGACACTCATTTCTGTTTCACTCCTCCCAGGTTGGTCCCCTCCCTCCCCAGGACCAGCCAGTCACTGCTTAGTACATTGTCCTCGGGGCGGAAGACCCCAGGCCTGCTTTCATGGCATCTTTGCACCTCCTGCAAATTGAATGGTCATGATTGCCTTGGACATGCTTTTTGGCCAAGAACTAGAGGACAGCCTGGATTCTAAGACACAAAAGGTAGGGTAGAACCTTCTAGAAAGGGGATCTGTGGTCAAGATGTGGGAATTTCCTGCCCGGGAGAAGCTCTCCCATGACTGGCAGGAAGCCAGGGCAATGCACAGGTGAAGAGGCCCCGTGAGAACCGGAGGAAGCAATTACTTTGAGGGGCCTCAGGTCCGGGTGGGCGGGGCCTTGCCTGTGCCAGACAGACACTTGGACCCCAGGGTGGTCCCTAAAGTGCACTGGCACATGGACAGCCCCTGACCCTTCTGGGGTCTCCTGTCCTTAGTGGTGATTTGTTCCCCAGGATCCCTAACTTATTTTTAGGGAACAAAAGGTGAAATTCACTTAGCAACATCTCACTTTTGATGTGCAGAGAAACGAAATATAACTGAACGATTGAGCGCATGGCGGCTGTATGTCCTCAGCCCCAGCATGCCTGCCTTTCCTCTGAGGCTAGCGCGGTGCCGCACACCGGGCAGCCGTGAGCTTACAGAGCCGGGGAGGTCGAGGGGAACCGGGACCCTTCTCACCAACATGCCTTTCCTAACCATCTAACCCCTGCTTTGGGGGCCTCAAGGTTTTCACAGGAAGCAAAGAAAGAGAATATACACCAAAGAACGATCCTGGAGACTGCGTGTGTTCAAAGTGTGAGATTGATTTCTTTTTATTGCCGTCTTAACAAAAATACTTCTGAAGGCAATCTTTGATTCCAGCATAGGAGGGCAGGGCGATTCCAGGCAATAATCGAGCCTTTGGGCTGTTGGACAGGGGAGTGTTCAGTTTAGGGGAGCAGGAACCCCCAAAGAGCCACAGAAAGTGGGGATGGACCCCAGGGTGCAGGGACATCTCAGTTGCCCTCTGTTCTCTCTACGCTGGACGAAGCTGGTATAAGCAGTGCTCCAGAAACAGCCTCGGCAGCCCTGGCACAGCAGGCCCCCGGCTCCCACTATGGCACTAGGGGTGGCGGGATGGGAGGGTGGAGAGGGGGGCAGGGGGAGTTCTGCTGGCGTCAGCCTCAGGCCAGGGAGCAAAGAGGACACAGAGCTGAGCTGCACCCAGATCAGAGCAAAGCTTGCATCTGCCACCTGACACTTCTTCCCCTGATGCTAAGAATCCAGTTCCCTCCACACACTCCAAAATGAAACATGAAGCTAAAGACGTGTGTAGCTAGTGCGTACGCAGCCCAAGCGAGCAGAGGCGAGGCATGCTGGAACCTGGAATGGGATACGAGCCCTGGTGGGCTCTGAGTTCTTTTAGAAGCCAGAGGAGGGGTTGCCCTCCAGCTCCTGACCTGGACCCTGCCTCTCCCCAGCCACTGGCTGTGAGCCACAGGGCCAGGGTGGGATGTAGACTCACCTCCCAAGTGCTGTTGCTGCCTCCCACTCTGCCCAGAAGAGCTGCAGCAGGGGCAGAGGCCAGGAAAGGGCGAGACCTCTCTTCCCACCACTCCAGATCTGGCCTCTGACAGGGGGAGCTGGAAAAATCCACAGTTCTGGCTTCCAGTCCTGGCCCCCCACTAACTGGCCATGTCATTTGTCATTGATAAAATGCAGATGATAATAGTAATGATCATAATCATACCCAACTTGGCTGCCTCTCTGATTGTCCTGAGAACCCACCAAGAACCCTCTGCAAGGATGGGGAAAGGCGTAAAGTGCTCTCTATGAATGCAGGATCGTCTTTTCCTTCCTCTGACATCCTCCTGTTCTCCCCACTCCACGAAAGGCAAGCACAGCAGCTGAGCACAGGCACGAACGAGGGCAAGCAGAGGGCCAAGGCACCACCCCCCTGGGGCAGCAGAGGACAGACCCTTTCTTGAAGAGCAGATTCGACCTGCCCATCCTCAGGCCTGGCCCCCTTCCAAAGCAGCGGGACGGGGCCTGGGGTTATGCCAGGTCTGGGAGCTGGTGCAGTAACCCATTCAGATGCTGCCCACACTGCCCCCCTTCCCCGCAAGGCCTGCTGCCGCCACGGGATACAGACCAAGAGGACAGTGATCCTCCAGGCCAAGCAAGCATCAGGCAGGTAGCTTTTCTTGCACCTTGAGCATCCACCAAAGATGAGGGAATGGGGCTGAATACGTGTTATTACGGCACAAGCCAGCAATCTGCACTTGGTGAGGAGGTGACAGTGCCCCCAATGTCCTATAAGGGTCATCGGTCCTGGACACGAGATACTAGCCCCTGTTGCAAGGCCAGACACCCCTCCTTCATCCTTCTTCCTCCTAGAGCAGACTGGCCGGGTTAGAAATTGTGCTTTCTTTTCCGAGACCTGGTAGTCCGTGTGGGGGCTGGCGCTGGGGGAGCTGCTGGGGGTTCCGGCACCGGGGCTTGGGCCTGGGTGGCCTGGGGGGTGAAGCCTGTGGGGGCTGCCCCGTCTGGCCCCCGCTGAGACGCCTGAACCCCATCCCGGATCTCTGTCAGCGTCTGGCACATCTGACCGACACGGCTGGTCAGCTCGGCCATGGCCTGCCCGATGACGTGCATGCTGTTGGCCATGTCCTGGTGCACTGTCACCAGCTCCTGGCAGAACTGCCGGAACACCTCGGTCTGTTGGGCGTGGACGTGGAGGAGCTGCCAGTCAAGGCCCGTGGTGGGCGGGCTGGGATGTGGCCGAGGGGTCCTGCAGGCAGCCTGGGCTGGGGGCGAGGGCCGGGGCAGGGCCTCTGGCTTGGGGCCCACCGGCTCGGACTGGTCTGAGGAGGAGGACGAACGGAGCAGGGCGGGCCTGGCCAGGCGGGCCTCTTCCTCCGGAGACCGCTGCAGGGGCACTCGCAGGGGCTGCCTTGAGGGCCCAGGTGCCTCCTCATCTTCATCATCTTGGGGGACAGAAACAAAGGACAAATGATTACAACAGGGAGAAAAGGGCGGCCCTGGGCTTGGACCCACCCCTCCAAACACCCCAAATCCCTGGGGTGCATGGGCCAGGTGCCCCGGGGGGAAGGGTGAGCGTGAGCAGCTCCCAGGTCCCCTCCTCTCCCTGAAATGGCTGCAATCTAGGGGCAGGAGCCCAGGCCAGGGACGGCATGTCAGCCCAGCACCTCGTGACCTCAGCCACACCACTGCACCTCTCTGTGACTCACTTTCTGCAAAGTAACGATGATGCCTGTTCTGTCTACCTACCTCACACTGGGCCACCTAGCCGGGTTGTGAAAAAGAGTGATAAACAGAACAGACACGAGGGCACTTTGCAAAGCTGAAAGGGTGACACCTGCCGAAAGGTACTGAGATGCTTTCCGCCCTCGAGCTCCAGCCTCCCTGAGCCCGTTTCTGAGTTGCTTGGGGCCACCTTGTGGCCTTGCTGGAATCTGCAACTTTATCGCCGCAGGGGGACACTGACAGGCCAAAGAACAGGCAGGATGGTGCAGAGCAAGGCAGCCACCTCTGCAACCTGCCCTGACGCCCCCCTGGACCCCCAAGGCAGGTTGCCAGGTCAGGCACGTCGTGTCCCCACCCACGAGCCCCTGACCTTGCAGGGACTGTCAGACAGACTGCCGGAGGAGGGGCAGGATGAGGGAGGGCCCAGCCCCGAGCACCCTGGTGACCAGCGCTATGGACTGATTCCCACGCAGAGATGAAAAAAGTGTGATGGGCCGACCCGCCCAACAGGCAAATCCTCACTGCCTGTGCCTGTGGGCTAAACTGGGGACCACGTCCAGGAAGGTGACAGGGAGGACACCCAGGTCTACTCTACAGGTCGCCTTGTACTCCCCCAGAGTCCTGGGGTCTCACTTGGGCCAGCACAGTAGGAGCTTGGTGCCTCTTGGCCCTCCGTAGTGAGACAGCAGCCATCCAGGAGATCCCAGAAACACAGCCTGGCACAGCCAGGCTGGAAGGAGCGAGGCCCAGCCGAGGGGTGCGGCTCCCTCCCTGCCGGGGCCTCATTCCACCAAGCCCAGCTAAGCGCACAGCAGCTGCCACTAGCTGGGAAGGGGGGCTGGGGGAGCCTCCCGCGTGGGGTGCTCTGCCCGACTGGCGCACAGGCTCCCTGGCAGCCAGGTCTTTGGCAATCTTGCCGCCTTCAGCCTCAGGGAGACGCAGGGCAGAGCAGCGCAGGTTCAGGGCACAGGCTTAACTGGGTACTGGCTCCCCTTTCTTTTTGCTCACAATTCAGTGGAATCACCCTAAGACTTAGGAAAACACCGATTCCCAGGACACTGGCAGACCCTGGCTCTGAATCGAGCTCGGGACCACCTCTGTTTCTGGAGCTGACTTTCCTCGTCTGCGTAGCAAGGAAGTCAAACTAGATGGTCTCCTTTCCAGTCCTGAAGGTCTGACTCTGTGCCTCGCCACCTGTCAGGAGCCCCGGCCAAACAGGAAATGAGCAGATCCCAATGCAGGGGCCTGGGAAGGGAAGGCGGGAGTCTGTGCACCACCTTCCCTGGGCTGGGCTGTGGCTGCTTCCTTAGAGCCCCTCCTGCCCTGCTCCCGCCTCTCAGGCCCCTCGGGCAGGTGGCCTCCCTCAGGGACCGAGGCTGGGAGCACAGAAGGGCCTTGATTGCTCCCCTGCCTGGTGAGCCCCAACTAGAACTCCAGCCCCAAGGGACACCCGCCCCAGCCGCTGGGCCCGGCTTCAAAGTGCATCTGAGATGCAGGAAGCAGAGGGGAAGGCAGGGACACATATGGGAGGAGAAGGGGGGACAGCCAGGAGGACAGAGAGCAGGAGCGTAGAGACAGCCTTAGGGTGGGCAGAGAGGAGCGGGGCAGGCAGCACGGCACAGGAGGGGGAGTGCAGGAAACAACAAAGCAGTTAGGACTAGACACAGAAAGGAACTGATCTTCCCACCACCTGGGCCCTGACAACTTGGCCGCCTCCTCCCAAGCCCCTTCCCCCTCGCCGGCTACACTACACTCAGGCTTCCCTGGCTTCTCACTGTTCCTGGAACGTGCCAAGCGCCTTCCTGAAGCAGAGACTTGTACATGCTGTTCTCTGCCTGCGTGCTCTCCCCTCCCCTCCTCTGCGCCCCGCACTGCTGCCTACCCTAGTTAACTCTTACCCTGCAGATCAGCCTCCTGCCACCTCCTCGGGGAGCCTTCCCCAGCCCCCAGCACAGCCAGTGCTCACCGCGTCTCACTCTCAGGCAGAGCTGCTTCGTAACTTGCAGGGCCCAATGCAAAAGAAGACCCGGGGCCCCTGGTCCAAAGATTATTAAGAATGTCCAGATGACACTAGCAGAGCCTTAAACCCAGCAGGGCCCCTGCAACTGCAGGGTCTCGTGCCCAAAAGTCAGCCCTGCTCCCGGGACTTGCTAGACTCATTTGTCCTTCATCCCTTCAACACAAGTTTACTTGTGCGATTATTTAAAGTTGGTTTATTCCCAAGAGTCCAGGACCTCCCTAAGAGCACAGTGTGGGGATGGTTTGTACACAGCTGTCCTCCCAGCTGCTGGCACAGCGCCTGGCACAGAGATGCTCAGGAGATATTCTAGAATGGATGCACAGAAAGGGGTGGGGAGGAGACAGAACGGGGCGGGGGAGAATGGAAAGAGTGGGCTGGACAGAGAGGGACAGGGAGGCAGGAGAAGGAAAGTGCACGAGGCCGAGCGGAGCAGGCTGGGAGCGGACAGCCCAGGCAGGCGTGGGGGACGGATACTCACAGCTGGTCGAAGGGCTGTCGGTGCCATCCAGTTCCGCCCTGGGGAAGCTGCGCCCCGCACGGGCCGTGAGCAGCGCTGACTCGATGGCCCTCTCGTGGGCCGTGAGCACGATGGTGGGGGCCCGGCCCCCGGCCCCAGGGCCCGACAGGGACTGCTGCATGAAGGCCAGCTTGTCCTTGGTCCTCCGCTTCATGTCATCCCATCTGTGCTTAATGTCCTTCACGGAGCGGGGCACCTGGCTGACGGAGGTGATTTTCCGAGCTATGCCTTCCCAAATCTTGTCCCTGTCAGCATGGGACAGCCGCATGGTCTCCCTCCCAAAGAGAACTGCTTCGTGGTGGGTCACCTCTGTGACCAGAATGTCCAGCTCCTCCTTGGAGAACTTGGGCTTCCTCTTACGCTCGGCCAGGGGTGCCACGTTCCTTGGGTTGAATATCCCACAAAGCACAATTGGGTAAATGACTGTCAACGTGGGTGGTCCTCCTCCTTCCTAATTGCCGGCCCCCAGCTGGGGAGCCCAGGAGGCACCTGGGGCCACTTGGCCCCACCACAGCCTCCTCCTACTGAAGGTCCCTTCTCCTAGGCCTCCGGGGGAGACTGGGGAGAGGAGATGGTGGCAGTGGGTGGGAGCGCTGGACTCAAGTCGGTTTCAGGGCCTGCTTCACCTCTTACTAGCGGTGAGAGCTGGGGCGGTTCAAGTTCATTTAACCTTTCCTGCCTCGGAATGGGAATAACAACCACACCAACCTCTCGGTTGTTACTAAGGAGCGAAAGGCACAATGAGGTACAAGAGCTTTAAAGCCCTGAAAGGCTGTGACAAAGATCCTTATTGGAATCAGGATTAGACCTTGGCTTCCATACAGCGGTATTTACATAGAGCCCCACAGCCCAAAGAATGGCTCCCAGGAGCCTTCACAGTGGGTGGCCACTGGGTGTGGCATCGGTGGTGCCACCGGTTAGTGAGATGTGATCACAGCAAGCTCCCCCTGTCAGTGGCTTTCTCCCCCTTCCCCGCCAACCTCCCCAAATCCCCCGTCTGTGTATGTGCAGGAAAACAGGTTCCCTGTCCTATGGGAGTGCGTGCTCCTTTGGGGGTGGCTGTCATGGCATTGTGGTAAAACAGAGGCACCTGTGAGCTTCCAGAGGGAGGCAAGTCCCACTCTGATGGGCACCAGCAGTGGCCTCAGCTTCCACCTCCACGGAGCAGCCGGGGCACTAGGCAGGGGGCACAGAACAGCCCTTGCCTCTGACCTGGCACCTGCTGTGGCTTTGGAACTCAATGTCTCCACATTGTGGTTCTGTTCACCCTTTAACTAGCTAAAAGGTCTGTAAAAATCCACCCACGAGAAGACATCAGGGTATGGAGGGAAACCCAGAGCCTGATCTACTTCCCTGACTGCTTCCAAAACCACAGAGAGAGGTCAGCGGCACCAAGACCCATCAGCCCTCACCACCCCACCCCGACCCCCAAAACACCAGGGCCTGGAACATGGGGAGAAGAAGGCCGGGGTTTTGTTACCCGGCCCAAGGCAGTGGCAGGGACACAGGCCTCACACTCAGACAGACCTGGGACTAGAGGCTGAGTCTTCCCGGGCAACCCACGGGATCTGCGTAAACCTGGTTTCCTCTTTTGTAAAACTAGGGTGATAATTCTAGTGCCGAATTAGCTGCTGGGGTGATTTAATGCAGGTTTCTTAATCTCACCACTATTGGCATTTGGGGCTGGAAAAATTCCTTCAGGGGAGGGGGCATGCCATGCAATGTAGGATGTTTATCAACATCCTTGCCTTCTACCCAAGAGAAACCAGTAGCATCCACTCCCAGATGTGACCACCAAAAATGTTTCAAGACACTGCCAAATGCCCCCATGAGCACAAAGTAGCCCTGGCTGAGAAACAGCACCTTCAGAGCACCGAGTACAGGGCCATCAGGTCAAAACTCACAACGTGAGAGCTCACTCCCTTCCTGGCCCACCACTTACTTTGTAAAGAAACAAACTGACTCCATCTGAGCATACCCAGCCCGGCGCTCCGACGGTGCGAGCGAGAGTGTCTGCAAATGAGGAGCTGCACGGGAAGGGGAAGGGCGGTTTCCAGGCTGCACCGGCTCTCCCTTCACTCCAGCTACCAGAGGGGCGTCTCCATGGCAGTGAGCCACACACCCGACCCCAACCTGCTCCCTGAGTCATCATGAGACGAGGGCCTGCCAGCTGTGACCAGGACAGGCTGGGAGCAGAGCAGCACAGGTCCCATGCTAGGCAAGGAGCTGGAGGCAGACCCCCGCCCCCACCAGCACCCACAAGGCCCTGGAAGCCACACATCGCCCGGTCCTTGGCACACAACCAGAAGGACCACTGGCCTGGAAGTCCAGAGTCAGAGGTTCAGATCCTTGTTCTTCCACTGACTGCGTGACCCTGAGCAAGACCTTGCCCTGCTCGGGGCCTCAGTTTGACCACTGTGGCATGAAGATCAGTACAGAGCGTGGTCCTCAATGCCAGCAGCACATCGGAATCATTACGCGAGCTTTAGAAGTACCAACGCGCTGGGCCCATCCCCAGCCCGATTCAGTCAGAATCTCTCGGGTGCCAAATGATGGCTAAGTTGGTTCAGATGACGACTCCCCTTCTGTGAGGTTTTGGGAAAGATCAGAGACGGGTGGAAGAGCGGGGCAGACTCAGCTCTTGGGGCAAAGGTCCTGGCACCTTGAAAGCAGCAGTGCAGAAGCCTGACGCCAGCAGGGACTCACACACGCGTCTCTGCTCGCCTGGAGCCCGGCTGCAGCCGCCCGGCAGCCTGTCTGGACACCTCAACCCCACTTGCCCACAGTGCCCCCGAACCAAAGCCTGCCCCCTCTGAAGGCCCTTGTCAAAGGCCCCCCAACTTTTATCTGGGCCCTCACAGCACAATGTCTGTGCCCCTTGCCGCAGCGGTGTTAGAAGTCATTTCTGTGGTGCTAAGTGTGCGTCCCTGTAGGGGCGGGGGTGGGGAGCGGGGCCGGGGATCCACTCCAGGTGCCCAGCACGTGGCCTGACTCGCACGTGGCCTGACTCGCACGTGGCCTGACACTCAGTACCTGGGTGATCACCTGCACGTGCCGAGCTGACCAGGGCCTGGCGGTGGGGAGTTAGGAGCGTCAAGCCACCTTCCTGGGGCCACTTTCAGGGCAATGTCTAATCAGACTGTGTGAAAGAGGATCGGGCGGACTGGGTGCCTGTCCCCATGCCGCAAGGCTGGAGCCCACTCATCTCTGGCACCTCTATTCTGCAGCTGTCAAATGGCAACGAGAGTAGCTGACCCAGCCCACGAGAGGACGAATGCTACGGAGCTCCGAGAAGTGTACACTGCTGCTCGGCGGATCAGGTGCTCAGAGGGGAGCACGGGGGGCAGTGGGACCACTGGGAAGGGCACAGGGAACCCCCTCACTGACCCCCCACCTCAAACCTGTGTCTCCTTATCTGCTCGGAAAGTCTCAGAGTGCAACACAGCACACTCCCTCCTCCAAGCACAATTGCTCTCTCACTCCCCGCGCCCCCGGCACCCATGGGTCACGAAACCGTACAAACACCACCAGAAGGCCCCAGCCTCCAGGAGGCCCCAGGTCCACGCTGCAGCTGTGCCCCTGGCTCCAGACAGGCCTCCCTCCCCTCCCACCCAGATCCAAATCCCCAGTCACCGCTCTTGGGCCCCAGAGAGAGGCCACTAAGGAGGTAACGAGGCATGTCTGATCCCCAGACTCTCCCCACCTCCCCCAGACCCCACCGCGCAGGCCCTTGGCACGCGGCACAGGCCGGCAGCGCCACAGCGGACCTGTGATTCCAGGCTCAGCTCAGCTGCCTCTGGGCCACCCTGGGCCAGTCTCCTGCTCTCTCTGTTTGGCCTTTAGGATCCTTCTGGTGCAAACTTCCGTCCCAAACACAGGAACAGGGTGAAACAACTCTTCAAAAAAATATTTTTAAATTGTTGCCCCATATGATCTGTAGGAAGGTAAAACTACTCTCGAAAGCAATCAGGCCTGGGCAGCAAGCACTGTCAAAAACTGAGCTAATGGCTTTGCCAGAAGCTTCCTCCTCCAAGACGGCCATTTAAACAACTGCTGGGGGCTTCACTGGAACGGTTCCCAAATTAACCCAGCTGGAATCTGCCCTGGGAGAAGGTGCCACAGTCCTAGGCAGGGGACACTCTCCCCCTCCTCCCAGGAATGCTGCCAGGAGCCTGGGGCTTGGGTATGCCAGACACACTAGCAAGTGTACAGCCCCGAGGGGGTCCCTGTAACCCACCAGCCTGGCCACAGGCCCTCCTCCAGAGCTCCCTGATGAAAGCCTCGGGGAGTAGGAGGGTCCCCCAGAGCTAGACACATTGCAAACCCTGCAAATGGCAGCCCCAGAGCCTTTAGGGGCTTCCACCACTGAAGATCCCCTAGGCCTAGTACGTTCCCTTGGACTCCTTGTCAGATACCAGGCAAGACTCCCAGGAAATCAGCAGAGAGCAGGACTCACCTCATCCAGTTGGCTTTAGTCTCGTCTGACCCATCTATGGACTTGTAGCGGTTGTTCTTGTCTACAATCTGGAAGAAAGAGAGAGTCTAGACTGGGCCATGCTAGAGGGGCTCTCACGTCCCTGAGCTCCTTCCAGACCCAGGGCCCAGGGCCTGGCCCCACCTGCTACCTTACCTCCCTTCCCTCTGCCCTCGCCCTGACATGTCCCCACTGCCACTGTACTGAAACCCAGGTTGGGGTCAGGGATCCCTGCTACCCACCCTCCACCCATTTCCATTCCCTCAGAGACTCTGGAGGAGGCACAAACCCCTTCACAGGCAGTTTTGAATTCCTGGGAGATGGGAGGCAGATGGGCGGGACCATCTCCCTGTCTCGATAGAATACTCAGCAGCATGGCCAGCAAGCGGCATTTCCAACAGCCTCCCGCTGGAACAACACAATCTAGATCCAGTCCTTCTCTCGACAGTTTCTGCTGGATGACTGGGCATACATGGTTTCAGAGGGTTCCTCCTCTCCCCAACCTCTGAATGTTCGAGAGCCTCAGGGTTTGGGGCTGGGCTGCTTTCTCTTCAATAAAAATGTCTTTATTTCCCCATTGCTCTTGAATCAGAGTTCAGCTGCGTATGAAATTCTAGGCTGATTAAGTTTTATTTTCTTTCAGTACTTTGAAGATTGCTAAAAAGACTGCCATAGGCTCAAAAGCAACCTGCTGTTAGCCTAATGTTGTCCTTTTGTAGGTAATCTGTCTGCAGTAAATTTTAAGACTTTCCCTTTAGTCTTGATTTTCTGCAGTTTTGCCATGTGGTTTTGAAGTGGAGATCTACTTTTTTGAAATTCTCCTCATTACTTGATGAGCACTTTCCAACTGTAGACTTCTCTTTTTCAAAACTGGAAAATTCTCGGCCATTATGCTTTTGAGTACAGCTTCTTAGTCATGTTCTCCAGTCTCTTCTGGTAGAATTTCTAATAAGCACATGGAAATAGCTCAATCTATCCTCCATGTCTTTTAACTACCCTTTCATATTTTTCCTTTATCTTTCTCAGAATTCTCTTCCAGTTCACTAATTATCTCTTTGACTGTGTCCAATCCACAGTTTCTCCCACCTACTGAGGTTTTTCCTTTCTTCCTTTGCTTCCTTTTTTAATGAGTACCTTTCATTCAAGGAATATTTTTCATTCTCAGAATTTTTAATTGGTTCTTTTCCACATCCATCTTTCTTTTATATCCTGCCTTTTTCTTTCATGATGACAAGTTCCTTCTTTTTACTTTTTTAACAGCTTTATTGAGGTATAACTGACATATAAAGTACAATCCAATAATTTTTGACAAACGAGCTAGACCAAGGTTGGTTCCCTGAGAACTCAGTGAAGCAGAACCACTATACCAGGCCTAGAATCCTAACTAACTTCCCTGATGGCATTCTTAACCCTTCACTGATTGTCCTCAGAGCCGCAGAGAAATCTCTTCCCAACGTAAATCAGATCTGTTACTCAGCAGCTCAAGACGGCATCAGCTGCACTTACAATAAAATTGTACTCACGGTCCAGGCTTTCAAGGCCCACGTGACTGCCCCCTGCCCGCCTCCCAACGTGCCTCGCGCCTCTCCCCACTTTCACTGGTCTGCAGACACATGCTCTGAGAGTGAGCCTTAACACTGGTTGGTTCCACTGCCTAGAACCTCTTTCCCTACTCTTAAAAAAAATAACAATCCTGAAATAGTTCAACCATTCAGAAACTATAAGGAATAATGCAGCTGACAATTCTGTCCCCATCAGATACAGCCAACAAAAGTTAACACCAGTTTATATGTCCCAGACCTCTCTCTCCTTTCACTATGTGCAGCTGAAGACCCTCTCTGCCTCCTTCCACTCATCCTCTCTCCCTTCCCCCCTCCAGGGGTAACCGCTGTCCTGGCGGGGAGCCTTCCCATTTTCAGCATGCAAGGATTTTCCTAAGACAACATACAGAACTGTTTTGCATGTTTGTAAAGTTTACAGAAAAGACACCCAAGTGAACCTATCCTTTTTCGACTTTTTCTCGCTAAGCTCTGAACGCCTGGTCCCTTCTTATCTTTGGGGTCTCAGATGACGTCAGCTCCCCAGAAGGAGCCTTTCTCCACCGGAACCTAAAGTAACTTCTTCCTTGCCACATGTCAACCTCCACACCTCCTGCCTCCCACAGCCATATCTCTGGTGCATCGTCCTGTTACTTCCTTTTACAGCCCTTACTACGGTGAGTGGTTTTCTTGTTTTGGGAGTGTTGACAGCGCTTATCTATCTGTCAGCCTGGCAACCAACAGCCTCCCTCTCTAGACTGTAAGCTAATGAGGCCAAAGCATATGCTGTCCCGCTCAGGATGGTAGCGCTGGTCCCTAACGCAGATGTGGCCCGTGGTAGAATCCTGGGTGAAAGAACCAAGGATTAGATGAAGAGCCTTCTAAGTAAAACACAAGTTAAAAAAGAAAAAAAAAAAAAGAATGACACGATTTTTTTTTTTTTTGAGAGATGGGGGTCTCACTCTGAAACCCAGGCGGGAGCACACTGGTGCGATCATAGCTCACTGCAACCTCGACATGATGTCAATATTTTCAAGACGAAATGAGCGCTGTGCTGAAGCCGGCTCATGCTGACTGAGGGTCAACTGTTATGTTTTCAGGATTTTGTGAACCAGTTGTTAAACACAGCTATTATTAAAAATTAAAGTATATAAACTTACAAGTCAATAAATTATTTATTTTTTTAAACAAGACACTCAAAACTTACCACTTCCCAATTACTGTGCTACATTTTACTACTATCTGTGTTCTTGAGGGTTCTGGCATCTACTGTATCGGAACAGTAGAAATACCATATCATACTAATAGTTGCTACTGCATATTTCTTCCCAACTGCACATTCAGTGGCTTCACGTTAGTAGCCTGAAATCAGCCGTGGTGGGAGCGTTTACACCACGGCAATCAGCACACGCTCCTCCCCGGCCCCCTCACCAGCAGAGTGTGAAACACACCAGCACACCACTACACACGTGTTTATATGAGCGCAGAAAGTCTGGGAGATACATTTCAAACTCTCCACTCTGGTTACCTCCAGAGGGGAGGACAGAGGGCAGTGGGGATGCTTCTGCTTTGTCTATTTATGAGACTATTCTGCTTTTGTGTTTTAAAAATCTCAAAAAGATAAAATAAGAAAACACGCAGCTCAGGTGTCCTTTTTTTCTTGCAGTCTCCCCAGATGCTGCCGGGGTCTGTAGCAACCCTCCCCTGGGGTCTCACAGAACCCTGTACTTTATCGTAACAGTAATCACACCACATTGTCATTTTCTGATTGCTCCTCTCACACCTGGGGGCAAAAAGAAGCATCTCTAGTTCCCACAGCCAGTAGTAGAAGCATCTAGAGGGTTGTAGGAGCCACAGAGCCAGAGGAATTGGCTAGAATCTCAGCTTCACCACTTACAGGCTGAATGGTGACTTCACTGGCCATGCCTCAGTTTCCTCATCTGTAAAATGGAGTAATAACCAACCTTGCAGCACTGTCATCATGACTGATGTGGAGGCACTCAATGAGTGGTCACTGTTAGCATTGCGATTGTAAGTGATTACTGATGAAGAAATCAAATGCTAGTCATTACTAATGCTGGGTGGTGGGAGGCCTGTGGGTCAACACTGAGTTGTTATAATCAGCCTTTTGCAGCTCCAACTGGGCAGAGAGCCCTGGGTGGGGGCCGTGAGGGACACGGGAGCTGCCCAGAGGGGTGTTTATTTATTCGTTTGTTCACTTATTCCTTCCTTCCTTCCTTCCTTCATTCAGCCAACAAACATCACAGAGGGAGCAGCTACAGTGACAGACTCTGGGTGTAAAGTGCTGATCCTGGCAGACAGAATCTTTGCTATCAGAAAGC
Organism: Lemur catta; assembly: GCF_020740605.2. NCBI lineage: Eukaryota > Metazoa > Chordata > Mammalia > Primates > Lemuridae > Lemur > Lemur catta. The sequence continues at coordinate 92,468,637 of NC_059134.1, read as the reverse complement.
TGACACTCCAGTGGGTACAGCAGCGAGGCCACTGTGACGATGCCTGGTCCCTACTGTGGTGGCAAACGACGTGGGATTATGGGAGCTCCGAGCTGGAGCCCCATACCTGGGAGTCAGCCAAGGACCTTCCTGGGGGATATGGAGTCTAAACGGAGATCTTGAAGAAGAGGAGGGTGATGGCGCTCTAGGCAGAGGGCCCAGGGCGGGCAGGAGCACGCAGGCCAGCGATGAGCCCAGACCACCCTGAGTGGGGAGTGGGCTGTGGGCCTCCAGGCCTGGGGCCAGATGGGGCCAGGGCCAGCCAGCCAGGGCCAGATTGATCCCCAGGAGGCTGGTTTCCCAGTGCCCTCCCTTGCCTTATCCCTCAAGGTCAACTCCTCGGCCCCTCTGAACTTGGTGCTTCTTGGACCAGCCCAGGAGCTCTGAGCACTGTGATGTGAGGACTTTGATAACCTGGACCCAATCAAGGAAGCACAACCAGCATGGTCAGGGGTCCCTCGGCCTGGAGAAGGGGAGGCTGAAGACAGCAGAGCCGCCATCAAATGTGGGACGGCCCACCACGTTGGGGGACGGACCAGGACTGGCATGCATTTAGAAGGACACAGACCTGAACTTGGCACAGGGAATAACTGTCCAACCTGCAGAATGGTCCTGAAATAGGACAAGCAGCCCATGAGGTGGCAAGCTTCTTGTTATTGGAAGTATCTAAGCAGTGGATGATCTGCTATCAGGGAGACTGAAGAAAAGGATTTCCCCCACTGAGTGGAAACCTGTCCTAAATGACCTTAAAATTCTGTCTGTAACTAATATCGTATGATTCTACATAGAGAGATGCTCAGAAAAATAATATATAAGCCTGAGTTTTGGCCCCTTGGGTCAAACATGGTCCATGTGGACCAGAATGGTATTTCTGACCATGGTAATAATTAATAAAGACAACAATGATGTCACCAACAGCTACCACTCATGCAGCTACTGCGTGAATTCCCACAGTTAATGAAGTAGCTACTATTATTATCCTCATTTTATTTTACAGATTAGGAAACTGAGGTTTAGGGCCGTTAGGATATCTGGCCAGGGCTACAAAGGAAATACACGGGGAAGCTGGAGTATAAACTCAGATCTCTGATGGTACAGCCCATGCTTTAGCGTGATAGACGTTACCCCCAAGATTCCCCTAAGGGCCCCATCAGAATGAAGCAGGACTCTCCCAGAGCCTGCTCAGAAATTCCAGCTTTGCCTCTGGTTTAAGTGAATTTGCTATATGCAACTTGGCATTTTAATAGGGAGAAACACCCCACTTTGCAACAGAACGTCCACCCCAATGCAGGATTCACTGTTGAGCTCCTCTAAATGGTGTCATTACCAGATGCTGCAGAGACTGGGTTTTCAAAAACCTGATTTGCTTGCAACTTTCCAGGAACCCACTGAATCCATAAAGCATTCTGATTTTCAATCCTGCACCTCCTCATACAGTGAAGTGGTTATAAAGATGATTTGCAAAGCATCCACAGTTGACGAAGTGCTTTGGCACACCTCAGATGCTCCTCCCCAATCCCTGGGAGGCAGACAATATAACAGCCCTCTGAAGACCAGAGAGATAAAGAGGCTGGCCTGAACTTGAACTCTGGCCTCTGCTACACCCAGAGACATGCAGTGAAGAACACTGAAGCTGGGCTGGGCATGGTGGCTCACGCCTATAATCTCAGCACTTTGGGAGGCTGAGGTGGGAGGATCACTTGAGGCCAGAAGTTTCAGACCAGCCTGGGAAACATAGTGAGACCCCGTATCTACAAAAATTTTTTAAAAAATTAGCGAGGTTTAGTGGCACATGCGTATAGTCTCAGCTACTCGAGAAGTCAAGGCAGGAGGATCATTTGAGCCCAGAGTCTGAGGCCGCAGTGAGCTGTGATTCTGCCTCTGCACGACAGTCTGGGTGACAGTGAGACCTTATTTCTCAAACAAACAAACAAACAAACAAACACTGAAGCTGGACAGGCACCTCTGAGATTATCCAGGCCCTGGGTTCCTCACCTGGTGTCCAGGGGTCCCTTAAAACGTGTGCAGCATTTTATGAATATTGGCATGTGAGTGTAACTTTTTTGAATCACCACCTAGGTGATTCAAAAAGCTTGAGAACCATGATCTAAGGTATCTGCCCTAATTTTACTGCTAAGGAAATTAGCACTTCCTTTTATTGTTCTAAAACTACCTTTTATCAAATTCCTTTTCTGTTTAAACCACTTTATTGAGGTATGACTGACATACAAAAAGCTGTACACATTTAATGTATATAACCTGATGAGTTTGTATATTAAGTGTACACCTGTGAAAACATCACCACCAACTATGTCATGGACGTATCCATCACTTCCAAAAGGCTCCTCCTGCTCTAACTAATTAATTAATTAATTATTATTGTGATAAAACTTAACATAGGATCTACCTTCTTAGCAACTTTTTTTTTTTTTTTTTTGAGACAGAGTCTCGCTCTGTTGCCCGGGCTAGAGTGAGTGCCGTGGGGTCAGCCTAGCTCACAGCAACCTCAGACTCCTGGGCTCAAGCAATCCTTCTGCCTCAGCCTCCCGAGTAGCTGGGACTACAGGCATGCGCCACCATGCCCGGCTAATTTTTTCTATATATATTTTCAGTTGTCCAGCTAATTTCTTTCTATTTTTAGTAGAGACAGGGTCTTGCTCTTGCTCAGGCTGGTTTCGAACTCCTGAGCTCAAAGGATCCACCTGCTTTCTGTGAATTTGACTATTTGGGATTCCTCAAATAAGTGGTATTAGGCAGTATTTGTCCTTCTGTGTCTGGCTTGTCTCACTTAGCATAATGTCCTCCAGGTTCATCCGTATTGTTGCAAATGGCAGCACTTCCTTCTCTTTAATGCTTACAAACACTCTGGAGCCCTGGTAAATGAGGCATGTTTACATACAACCCCAAATTCCACATCCGGGTTTTATATACTTTGATTTCACCCCCATCCCCAGACATTCCTGAAACCCATGTGACGTAACCGGAGATAATAAAGCTAGCTGTGACCTGCTCAGTCCCTGCCGGGCAGCAGGCATGCAACAAGCATCAATGTTCACAACTCACAGGGGTGTGTTCCATTAGACGGAGCTCAGAGAGAACAGGTGAGCAGCCTAAAGACACACTTCCAGCAGGTGGCAGAGCCAGGATTGGAACCAGGAGCACGCGAGTCCGGAGCCCTGTAACCAACTCAGACAGCTCTGTCCTTCGCCCCTCCCTGCCCTGACCACACACGGCCTGACTCTCCCTGGTGCAAGCAAACAGCATTCTCAAGTCCCAGAAGGGGCCCTTGGGCAGGGGGAACTCGAGGAGCGGCCATCAGGGAGACCAGCCTGAATCCTGTCTTCTAGTTATGCTTTACATGAAGGGGCTTGGGCAAGGGTGGGAGAGAGATCTGGGAGAATCTCCCCATCCAGGAGGGAGTAAAAATGTAAACTGGAACGAGCCTGTGGCCAGAGAGAAATCAGGTAGAAACAAACTTTAAATGTCATGCTGTAGATTAGAAGGGTCTTCCCAGTTACAATGGAGGGGGAAGCAATTAACAGGGATGATGCGGAAAACACCCTATAGAGTTGTTCAGTGCACAACCCCCATATCCAGCATGGGTGGCTCTCCTCCAATAACCAGTAAAATGACTAAGAGACAGAAAAAAAGCAGTGAATAAAACCTAAAGATCCACAGTGAGCTATCACTTCACGCCCACTAGGATGGCTAGAATCAGGAAGTCAGATAAAAACAAGTGTTGGCAAGAATGTGGAGAAATAGGAACCCTCATATGCTGCTGGTGGGAACGTAATCTGGTCCAGCTCTTTGGAAAACAGTGTGGCGGTTCCTCGGGTGATTCAACACAGAGTTACCACAAGGCCCAGCAGTTCCGCTCCTAGGGGTTATACCCAAGAGAAATGGAAACATATACCCACACAGAAACCTGGACACAGATAATTACAGCAGCATCATTCATAACAGCCAAAAAGTAAAACAACTCAACTGTCCACTGGTGGATGCACGGATAAACAACATGTGGAATATTACTCAGCCATAAAAGGGCATGGCACATGCTACTACACGGATGAACCTTGAAAACATTAGGCTAAGTGAAAAAAGATGTCACAACAACCCACATACTGTATGATCTCATTCATATGAAAGTCCAGAATAGAAAAATCTATAGAGCCAGAAGGTTAGTGGTTGCCTCAGGCTGGGGGTGGGTGGCAGGGGGAGATGACAACTAAAGGACATAGGATTTCTTCTTGAGGTGATGAAAATGATCTAAAATTGACAGTGGTGATGGTGGCACATATCTGTGAACATCCTAAAAAGCACTGAATTACATGCTTTAAATGGGTGAATTATATAGTGTGTAAATTATATCGCAATAAAACTGTTAAAAAAATAAAATCTGCCAAAAATTCAGGAGTAGCAATCAGAGAAGGGAACGGAAACAACCTTATACCGTATGCTTGAAAAGCATTCCTTAAAGAAACAGGAGGTTTCCATGTGAGTGGGAGGATGACCAATGGGACATCGTGTGGGCATTTAGATATTCACATTTGGGGCCCGGAGATTATGAGCTTTAGTTTGGTTTGCGATTCTGGCCCTACAATTAGCTGTAGAGCCTTGGATAAGTAACTTGGCCTTTCAAGCCCCATAACTACCCCACAGTACTGTTGTGAGATACAAAGAGTTAGGACACACAAATCATTTGTATTCAATAATCGGCAGTTACTATTATTCCTGTTATTATTGATGTTGGTATTGTTGTCCATCCACCCGAACTAGCATGCGCTGAACTAGGTTCAGGGAGCATAGATTAGATTAGACCTCCCCTTGGGGAATTTTCAAACACCAGGAAACTCAAAATCCCCCATTGTCAAAGCCAAGGCATTTACTAGAAATTAATATTTCTCAAACTAGGGTCTTTGGATATATTCCCAAGATCTGAATGTTCTCTTTAAGAATTTTTGATTCAGTGTTTTCATTTTTAAAAAATCAATACATGGGAATCACCATGAGATTTCCGCACCCACAAGAGTAATGTGTTCATGACTGAGTTGGCACCATGTCAGAATGAAGTCTTGGCGCCAGTTCTTCACCCGTCCCTATCACCCTTTGCCATGTGACTCTGCATTCAACTATTTGACGGGTGGTTCGCACAACCTCATGTTCAACCATAAGCTGTGTGGCCAATGGGATGTTAACAAACGACGCAAGCAAAGTCTTGAAACATAGAAGAGCTTCTCAGGGAGCCCCTGTGCACTCAGCCTGGGCCCAAAGCAAACACGCTCCAGGTACCTAGAGCCAAAATCACCTGCAGCTTGAGGCCAAGCCGCCCAGCGAGCCCAGCTAAACCAGCCAAGCTGCAGCGGACCAGCAGACACGCAAGCGTAAGTGAGTCACGGCAGTCAACCGGCAACTATGTAAGAGTAAACAACGGTGGTCCACCAGCTAAGAATGATTTGTACGTTTTTAAAAGGTTGAAAATAAATCAAAAGAACAATACTTCATGATGTAAAAATTATGTGGAATTCAAATTTCAGTATCCATAAATACATTTTTACTGGAACACACCATACCTGTGGCTGCTTTTGCACTACACCACGGCAGAATTGAGTCATTGCCACAGACACTATAGGGTCTGCAAAACCCATTTCCTATCTGGCCCTTCATAGAAAAAGCCTGCTGACCCCCACTTTATGCCACTGAATTTTGAGGTGGCTTGTTTCATGGTAACAGTTGGCTGTACAACGCTAATTATTACTACTTGCCAAATGAACAAGGAATGAATGCAAACTTAATATGTAAATGCCGCATTCTGGCGAAGAAAAGGCCAAGGGACATTGTAGCAGTTGCACTGACAAAAGATTTCCAGTGTTTCAAATAGAGGCAAACAGGAAAATAAAGACACACATGGCACAGAAAAGGCATTCCGAACACCAGTGACACCGTGTCTTAGCAGGCACTACCATATTCTCCCTACAAACAGTAAAACAATATCATCCATCACTTTAAAATGGTTTTGTTAACTTGAATTATATTGAGGTTTTTGTCATTCTGTTCATTTTATATCTGTAAATTTGTTTTGGTTTTATAGTTGTTTAAAAGTTATAAGTGTTAAGCAACTTTGTCTTTACTTACATAGCTTTATGTTTATACCTTTTTAAGTAGCAGTAAAATAAAACTGATGTAACATTGGGACTCCACCAACATTAAAAGTCACCTGAACACAACTCAAGTGAGAAACAGCTGCGGTAGAATGCGGCGAGGTTCAAAGACTACAGAAGGTCAGGTTAGGACCTGGTCTCTGCTGGAAACAGTGGACCAATACAGAATAATTTTTCATGTTCTACTTTTGTTCCAATATAATAGATTTTGAGAATTATAGACTCTGCTCCCGCCAGAACTGGTTCACTATTTTTTGGTGGAAATCCTTGGTTTGGTTTATGTTTCAATAACCAAACTACTTGCATTTATAAAACAGCTATACAAGCTGAAACCATTCAATGCTTCTGACATTAAGAGGAATCTCAGGATTGAGGTCCATATTTTTACTCCCTGAAAAGCTGATACTGAATGAATAGCATTTTATATAATCCATAGCATCTGAGAACATGAGAAATGTGACTTTTTTGTAGCCTTATCTTTCACTTTTCCTTCCAAGCACTCTGGGTACCTCTGCTAAACCCTTTACCACCCCCACCTCAACATTATGTATGTGTCTCAGGGCCTTTGTACATGCTGTGCCCATTGCTTGTATGTTGTGTTCCCTCAGTTTTTGACTTGGTAGGCCATTCACTTCAACTCCTCTCTCAAAACCTAGTTCAGGCCTAGAAGCAAGGATACCCCAATAGCAATCGCGCACCCAGTGCCCAGAGATCTTGGCTTCTAAACACCATTTCCCACTACAAGGAATCACAGGTCCTAGGAGAGACAGCTGGAACATCTTTTTGTGCCAGAAAATAAGGAAGTGCTAAAATAATGTCAAAAGAACAAAGAGCCAGTTTGAAAGGGCTCCCACTGGCCACATCTAGGGCCATTTAAACATCAAAATGAATAATGACAGGAACGGACTGTAACATGATGAATGAAAAAAGAATTCATGAGTCCATACAGATACTAAAAATAGTTTTAAAATAAGAGATGGGGTGATGGAGAAGGCTGAACACATTTTTTTTAAACAGAGGAATGCCAAGTAATAAATGTAGAAGCAATGGAAGAAATAGGAAAACCATTTTAAACTATGAATACTAATTGATACAGGTAAGAACCATCAACGGTTGCTAAGACCACTGTGTAAAAGACAAGAAACGCTGACATCACATGCTTCCTGATCGCATGCCATGAGAAAGCTCCAATATTGCCTGTGCCAAAAAGGCACCATCTGAATCCACCATGAGGAAAGGATCAGAAAATCTAAACTATGCAACATTAAGCCAACAACTAGCCTGAACTCTTCAAAAGTGTGACACCATAAAAGAGAAAAAAGAAATGCAGGGGGACTTTTCTGGAACAAAGGAGACTAATGAGACATAACAACCAAATGCAATGGGTGATGCACAAGTGGGTCCCAGATGGGGAAAAAGTACAATCTGAATATGGACCATTGATGAGACAGTGTTGTATCCATGTTAAATTTCCTGGGTGTAATAATCACATGGTGGTTAAACAGAACTGGGCCAGCCACCTACCACTGGTAAGTCAAATTCAGCCCCCACCACCTGTTCTTAGACAGCCTGTGAGCTAAGAATGGTTTTTGCAATTTTTTAATGACTAAAAAAATGTTCATGTCATTTCATTTATATGATTTTAAAATTCATGTGAAATTCAAATTTCAGTGCTTACAAATAAAGTTTTATTGAAACACACCATGCTCTTTATTCATTTCTCATCCATGGCTGCTTTTGTAATACCAGAGTTAAGTAGCTGTGACAGAGACTATATGGTCCATAAAGCCTGAAATATTTACCACATGGCCCTTTCAAAAGATGTTTGCCCATGCCGAGTATAGAATGTCTTACTCTTAGGAAGTATATAGGCTGAAGTGTTTAGAGGTAAAACGTCATGATGCTTATAATTATATCTCAAACAATTCAGAAAACAAACAAAAAAGAATGTGTGTGTGTGTATGTTTGTGTAAGTACAGAGAGAGAGAGAGAGAAAGCAATAGTTATAAAATATTAGCAATAGGTGAGTTCTAGAAGCATGTGTGCAGGTGTATACTATACCATTCTTAAAATTTTTCAACAGAGTTTGAAACTTTCAAAATAGTAGAAATTAATCAAACAAGCATGAAAATCACTTGCTCATCACGTGTGCACACACACACGCCCCCAACCTATTTCAAATGCCCCTTCTTTCTTGGACAAGCCGGTTAACTCCTCGTTTCTCTGAGCTCCCCCAGACTTGGTAAAACCTGCCTGTTCCCACCCCACCTTGTGGCACTGCAGCTGTCTGTGTACGCTGCTGTCTCGCCCAGGCACTCGGTGTCTCTCGGATTCTATTCCAGAGGGTGTGCCATGAGCTTTCGAACGTCCACTTTCAAGTTTGAAAAGAAATCCCCGTTTTACAATGGAAGCTGAAACGGGAACACTGCAGCACCGTCTCACATCTGCTCCTCCCCAGCACAGTAGCAGCCCGGCAGGCGGGAAGGCTGCCCGGCCTGGGCCGAGTCATCCCATCTCACATCCCCTGATGTGAGATCAGGGGCCCCTGGGAAATATGTCCAGTGTCCGTGCCCAGAAGGGAGGACTCCTCAGGAGGCCTCTGGTCCCTTTCATGTGACGGGGAGAATGCGCTAGTAGCCAGCCAGGCTCCCCTCTCCCGGGGCTGCCGGATCTGGAGCCTATGTAGCTGAAGTGCAGATCAGATATAGGAAATTACGGTATGCATTTGCAGCCTCACACTTGGCTCTGCGTAGGGTCTCCACCCTTGTTTTTCTTTCTTCTTTCTCTCTCCCAGTTTTAACATGTTATCATGGTATATTTTATGTATCCTGCTAGGCTGCCCTAAATCCCTTCTGGAACAAGCCGAGGTCTGTGTGAAAAACTTACACCAAAACCCTGAGTTGGCCTCCTCGTTCTTCTGCCTCTTTACAAAACCACACGGCTGCATGGCACCTCCAAGCACCTCGTGGCTGCAGCATCAGCCCTGGCCTGCAGTGTCTGAGGCAGGTCTGGGAAGCCTTAGCAATGATTTATGGCATTTATAATTTCCAATGGGATGAAAAAACAGAGGAAGGGGCATTTCTTTTCTAAACAGCCAGAAGTGAGTGCCAAACTCCTGGGTGCACGCAATGGGGCCAGCTTTCCTCCAGGGTGAGGGGTGAGGGGAGACGGAGAGGGAACTGGTGCTGGGCAGGAAGCATGAGTAGAACAGAGTCAACCAAGGCAAGGAGACAGGAAGAAACACGATAACTAAGGGAGGCAGACAGGACCAAGAGGCGGAATGAGAGGGTGGGTTCTGGAGTCAGACTGCACAGGTTTGAACCCCAGCTCAGCGACTCACCAGCTGTTTAGCTTTGTGCAGAATGACTCATCCTCTCCAGGCCTCAGTTTTCTCAGCTGTGCAATGGATAGAATAATACCTACATCACAGAAGTGCTGTTAGGATCAAACGCAATTATGCTATAAAGCGCTGAGCACAGAACCAGCATGTAGTAAGTGCTCAATAAACATTAACAGCTAGGCTTATCAGGACCACCACTATCATTTCTGCTGGAGTAGAGCGCACATATGAGGGATCGTGAAAAGAAACATGTGGTGGATTGGGACCAGAGCTTCTGAAGGCAGGCAGAAGGTCAAGAAAAGACAATACCCAGGATGGCTTTGGGACAGGACTGGACTAATGAATGCAGTTTATTTAGGATGTGGGGCTTCCAGATGCTGGTCCAAAATCAGTGCCCAGGTTCGGCCTACCTTTCTCTCCACTCCCTGCCACACCATTCAGCCCACCATCACCTGAGCAGGCAGAGCCATCTTCATGCCTGCTTTTCCCCAGCGGAGGCCTTAACGCCCACCCCAACACACACACACACACATACAGACACGTACACACATGTACACGTACACACATACACACTTTCCTTGAGCCCTTTTGAGCATCTGGTCTCTCAAGGCCTTCAATGCCTCTCACCTCTCAGATTCCCAAAGGTGAAAGCCTCCACATTGTCCTATACAGCCCACAGCCAGTCCCTCCCTGCTCCCATCTGCTTGCTGCAGCGCTCAGGCCCTGGGAAGAAACCTCCCAGAGAGAAACCTCCTGGCTGCTGGCCCCCCCTTGAACCGCAGGCCACACCCACTCTTGCCAGGTGAAGCCGGTCTATACCCAGGCTGCAAACTCCAGGGCCTTCGATGCTTCCTTTTCTCCCACCATGGACCCATGCTGGGCAGCAAACCTGGGCTAGTCTGTCTGCTTTAGCAATGCTCAACCTTCCTCGGCTAGGCTGCAGCCAGGTATAAACTCTGGCGGGAGGAGGAGGGGATCCTAATAGCCCTTCCCTGGGCATGGCCCTAGATTTTTTCCCTTGCAACTGTCCACAGGCTGAGAAGCCAGGAGCTTCCTCTGTTGAACTCCTACCCATCCTTCAAGACTCATCTCCAATCTGCCCTGTTGAAACCAATCCCCCCTCCCTGCTTCTGCAGCCCTCTGCAGCACTGTGATCACACAGCAACGCTCTGTCTCTGTATTACTTGGTTGGAAGTAAGTTTCCTCCTCTCCTGCTGCCACCACAGGCCCTGCTCCTCGGAACTGAACCGCAGGTTCCATGAGAACAGCGACAAAACCTTATGCATGTCTGTTACCCCAGCTCCCTGCTCAGAGCCTAGTGCTTGGGAGTTGCTCTGTATCTACGAGGTTGAGCTGAATTTGGGCACGTAACCACACCTGGCCCAGGGTGCCTATTAATTGCTCCTCCTCCTTAGTGCTGTCTCCCCAGAAAGGAACCCCTTAAGGCATTGTGGAGAGGCACTACCTCTCAAGGAACCAAGATCTACAGCGGACCAGCCACGGGAGTCAGGGCTGCTCACTTGTCCTCTTCAGCCCCGCGCTTCTCATCTGAACAAGAGGGGCAGCAACGCCTGCCTGCGGGGCTGCCACAGGAAGGAGAATGAGATGACAGAGGTTCCTGGTATACACCTGGCATATAATAATTGCTCAATGGGCAACCAGACTTTTAAAACAAGCCACACACCCTTGCTGGTTCCCTCTCTTCCCCTCCCACTCACACCTTAACCTGCAGCAATCTGGCTTCTGCCCACGAGACTGCTCCTGCCAAGGGGACCAAGAACTTTGTGTCACCTGGGCCAGGGGACTTTCAGTCCTCAGGCTTCCTGACCCACTGCAGCACTGGCCCCACCCACCACCCTTCCTTCTCCTCACTTCTCCTCCCACTGTCTCTGCCTTCTCAGCTCCCCTTCGGCCAAGGATTCCTTAAACCTGCATTCCTAGCGCAAGGCTCTTCTCTCCTCCAGAGCGCATTTTCTGTAGGCAACCCCTCCCTTCCCAGGGCCCCAGAGGCATGTATTTATACACTCAGTTTCCACTGTATCCCAGCATCTCCCCTCCACTGCAGACCCACACACCCCAACACGCCTCTGGACAGCCCTCCCTGGGCACCTGGGGCTCTACCCACCTGGACCTGAACTCCCTTCTCTGATCTCCTCCATCTCAGGCCACCTCACTCCACCTCCCTGCACATTCTAATAGACGCCCCCCCCCCCACCAAGCACAAACACCTACTGTATTAGTTTCCTATCGCTGCTGTAACAAACTGCCACAAGCACAGTGGCTTAAAACAACACAGATGTATTACCTTACAGTTCTAGAGGTCAGAAGTCCTAAAATCAAGCTGTTGGCAGGGCTACCTTCTTTCTGGAGGCTTCTAGAGGCTGCTTGCAGCCCTTCCTGGCTCCTTCCTCTATCTGGAAGGCCAGCAGGGTAGTGTCCTGCAATCTCTTTCTCCTAACTCTGACCCTCCTGTCTCCCTCTTATAAAGATGCTTGTAATGACACTGGACCCACCAGAGAATCGAAGATAATCTCCCGGCCTCAGGATCCTTGATCACACCTGCTAAATCCCTTTTGCCATTAAGATAACATTTTAACAAATTCTGGGGATTAGGACGTGGGCATCTTTGGGGGCACAATTTGGTCCACTACACCTCTCTGCCTTCATCTGCCCCACTGCTCTGTGCTACTGCCCCCATGGCAGGACACATGCTGACCCACCCCCCTCCATGTCCAGTGTCTCCATCTGAACCTTCTGAGATGACGCAGCATGGCCCTCAGTGCCTTATCTCTCCTCTCCATTCAACCACCTCTTCAGCAGGACTCCCCCACTGGCTCTTTAAGGATGCTGACGTCTCTCAAATAACAAACTCCCTCGACTCCACCTCTCTTTTATCTCTTTCTTCCACATCTGATCTTATCTGTCACCAAACTTCTGAGAAATGACCATGCTTGGCCACCTCCATGCTAATCAGGTTTCCACCCCCAGCGCTCTCCTCCAGGGTTTCTGCAGATAATTCCTTGTTGGGGGACACTATCCTGTGCACTGTGAAATATTTAGCAGAAATCTTGGTCTCTACCTTCTAGATGCTAGTAGCATACCCCCACCCTGAGCTGTGACAACCAAAAGGTCTCCAGGCATTGGGCAAGGGGCAGGGCTGCAAAATTGTCCTGGGTGGAGACCTGTTGCCTTCTGGTAACAGCTCTTGCTAAAGTCACCAATGGCCTCCCTGGCACCAAATCCAAGGAACACTTTTCGGCCGTTCTCTTGGCTCAGCATCTCAGCAGAATTTGACACTGTTGGCCATTGTAGCCCTGGAGAACCTCTCTTCTCCCCTGACTTCCAGGTCACCCACTCCCCTGGTTCCCTCCTACCTCTCTGGATGCTCCTTCTGTGTCTCCTCTGCAGAATCAAGCTCTCCTTCTGGACCACGAACTGCTGAAGCTCCTCAAAGCTTAGCCCCAGGCCTGTCCACCTGTCACACAGCCTGGTCTCCCCAGGGGCTGCCCTCCACACCTCTGGCCCCACTGACTGCCTATGCGCAAGGGACTCACAAAGTGACATCTCCAAACCTCCTCTCCAGCTCCAGACCTGTGCGTTCCACAGCCTACTCGACCTCCCCACTGGGATAACTTGATGTCATTCCAAACTAAAGTCCCAAAGCAAAACCATGATCTGTCCTTCAACCCAGCATCCTCCATTTCTCAGAGAAAGGCACCTTTACCAACCTGTTGGGAGAGGAAACTGAGGTATCCTTGACACTTTCCACTCCCTTACTTAGGCCAATTAGTCTATTTCCAAGTCAGAGCTGTCACCTCTGACACAAAGCGGTTTGCTTGTCTCCATGTCATTGCCCCCATCCCAGCCCCAGCTTCCACCATGGCTGACTTGGAGAACTCCCCCAGCCCTCTAACTGGGGTGAAGGGAGTGGGTGGCCATGCCCGACCACCGTCCCTGCCACCCCCATCAGCTCTCCAGGCTGCAGCCAAAGTCACCCTTTCAAAACATAAATGCGACCAGGTCACTCCCTGCTAGCTCCCACTTAAAACAACCTGAAAGCTTCTCACTATTCCTAAAACAAACAACAAAACTTCTAATTTGGCCCACTGGGCCCTACGAGGTCACAGCCCCATCTCCTCCTCCAGGCCCCGTGTGCAGTGCACTAGGCACACTGCCCGCTGTCCAGTTGCTCAGACTCGCCATGCTCTCTCTTGCCACGGGGACTTTGCTCTTGCTGTTCATCCGCCCGGATGCCCCGATCCCGTCTTTGCTTGGTGGGCACTCCTGCCCTTCAACCCCAGCTCAACGAGCAGGAAGCCTTCCCCGACCTCTGGCTGTACCACTTCCTCGGTTGCTCACTTTCTCCCCACCTCACTATCTCACCGTCACCTTTAGAGCTATAATTTTATATGGATTTATCCTATTCTTGGATTAATTCCATCTGCCCCACAGCAAAATCCACGAGGGCAGGATGTACGTCCAGTCCGGCCGGCCACTGTACTCCCAGGGCCAGCACAGTGCCTGACACAGGAGACACTCAAGAGTGCGTCTTTCATGAACGAGGACCTTGCGCCCGCTGACTGCCTTTCTCTATTACGCACATCCTCCCATCTCTGTCCGGTAGTTCAAGCCTGGCTCCCACGGCGAGCTGTCTTTGGTAACCCTTCCTGCTCATATCACTGAAAACCCCTGCTCCTCACTTCGCATCCCATCGTCAACATATCTCCCTCCTAAATCTCCCTCCTAAACCTCTTTCACATCTGTCCACCTCTAGCACCTGAGTTCAAGCCACTAGGTTTTCTTACCTGAACCCCCACCCCTGCCTCCTACTTGGAATTCTGATTTTCCACACTGCAACCTGACCAGGTCACACCTATGCTTGACATGCGTCAGTGGCTTCCCCTGGCCCCAGGATGAAGGATGCACTCACCCTGGCTTATGAAATGCAGCGTGACCCAACCCCTGCCTTCCTCTCCTGCTAATGTCTGGCCACTCTGCCTCTCGGGCTCACTGCTGCCACCAGCCTGGACTTCTCCAGGCTCCTCTCGCTCAGCTCTTCTGTCTGCATTTTTGCACCCCTCTTCCAAGATGAGCTGTGATTCATTCTTCATGTTTTAGGCTAAAGGAAACCTTCCCCAAACCCCTCACTAGGCCAATAATAATAGTAATAATAATTGATACTCCTGTGTGCTTACTAAGTACAAGCATAATCCTAGGAACTTCACAATATTGATTCATTTCATCTTCACCAACAGGTATTATTACGCTTATGTCACAAAACAGGCACAACAGAATTAAATGACTCGTCCAAGGTCACATTAGATAGTAAATAGCAAAGCTGGCTGACATTACAAACTAAGGCTCCAGGCCTCAAATTCTTGAGTGCTATGAACACTGCCATGTCCCACCGTGCTATGTTCCCAGGGCGTCCTGTGTCCCCCCGTTTGATCACAGTAATCACATGTGTACATTTTCAATGCCTGTCTTCCCACCAGATGCTGTACTGCCTGAGTGCAGGAATTATGCCTGTCCTGTTGAAGGCTTCACCTGCAGAGCCCAGCCCAGTGCCTGGCCTTACAGCTTTGGAAGAAGGAAGTCAGGCTCTGCCTTCACCGCCCCAGCTCCAAGTCACCCACTCTGGAAGAGGGGTTAGCTAAACCTTTCGTAAATGCCACCAGACATACACACGGGGAAACTGCCCTGAGCTTGGCCTGGTGATTTACTGATCTGTTGACTACTGCCAGGTAGGCTCTCTCAGCATTGCCCTTGGACACCAAGGGTTGCAGCCACTCAGCCAGGGCAAGGGGACAGCCAGACCCATCATCCACTTGTCCAGAAGTGATGGCAGAAAACCTCTCAGGCCAGGCAGGGCCAGCGTACGGCTCCACCTGCTGGTTTCCTTCTACGTTCTCTGGCAACCTCTCCCATGGAACGGCCCAGGGGACACTCACCAGCCACGAGAAGAAGCCAGCTGATTTGTCCTGGGTGGAGATCTGCCCCTCGTAGGGTCCGAAGATACGGCCCTTGGGGATGACCTCGTTTATGCATCGCACATCATTCTCTCCACTGGCTTCCTTCACCACCTCCATGCCCTGAGGGATGGTGAGGGCCGCCCGGTCTGGGATGCCCACGGGCACCGGAGTGTCAGACACGAACACCGGGGGACCGTGGTTCGGGCACTCATCCACAAAGTACTCCTGGCAAGACTCGCAAACTGGAGGGATGGAAAGAGGAGGGAGGGTCTCAGTTGCTACAATTCGGTAGGACCCGCAGAGGGGGCCCGCCAGAGGACAGCCTGGGGCAGTAGAAAGCACACTGTGTGTGACTCCAGAGTCCCAGCCCTGGCTCTATGCCAGCCAGCCACAGGCCCCCCAGTCATCAGTGGCAATAACCCATCACCCTCCCTGGGGGCTCAAAGAAAACACCTGCCAATGCCAACGAAGCCAGTCGATTCCTTCGTCTCAAATTTGAAAAAGTAGGAGAGTGAGTGTGGCTTTAGAGTGCAACGGGTCTGTGTTTGAATTCAACTGTACTTCCATGAGTTGCAGGACTAAGGCAGGATACTTAACCTTCACTAAGACTCAGTGTCCTCGCCTGGAAAATGGGGCCAATGACAGCCACCTTGATGGCTAATAATGAGGACAAACGGAGGCCTGGGCCTGGTACACCACAGGCGAGGCCCTGTCATTAGTACCACTGCTGTGAATTCCTTAACCAGGGATGGGGCCACGAGGGTGAAGGGAGGAGTAGCCCAGAGCCTCAAGCTCCACTTACACCAGAAGTCCACTTGCTGGAAGCTTTTGGGCATGATGAGGTCACGCTTCCCCTTCAGTTTCTTGGGCTCAACTTCCATGGCTGAGGAGTCTGGTCTCCTAGAGCTGGCCGGAACGGGGTCCAGCAAAGAAAGCAAAGAAGCCATCAGAGAGTGACAGCCCAGTGGGGAGAGAAGCTGGGGACAGACCTGGCGAGAAGGCCAAGGAGACCTGGGGTGGGCAGAGGAGCCCCAGCCAGCATGCTGCTCAGTGCAGGGCATGGTGGAAAGACTGTGGTCCTAAGACCTGGGCCCAGGCCTCTCTGGGCCACTGCTTAAATTTTTCTAGAGCCTGTGCCCCAGGAGCTGCCAGGAGCAGGGTTAAGGAAGGTGGGCAGGGAGTGAGAACTTTCCCCAGGGTCCCAAACCAGCCCAGCCCCGACCTCCCTCCCTCTCCAGTCCCCACACAGGGGCCTCACCAGGGCTGGCCATACTCCTGGTCGCGGAGTGGTGAGCAGACCTCTGTCTTCACCACTGTCACCATGTCCCCTACGGCTGCCTTGGTCTGGGCCAAGCACTCCTTCATGTTCTCAGTCATTCTGTCCTGGGACGCAGGAGGTGGGACCAGCACAGGAAGAGGATCAAAGAGACAGGGGAAGAGGGGTGAGTGGCGGAGAGGGCAAGTGGGGGTCCCGAGGAGTCTGGTTACCCTCCCTGCCATCCCCAGAGGAAGCGCTTGAGAACACAGACAACAAAAACAGCTGTAGCCGGGCCAAGAGGAAATGCCATTTCTATCCTGGGCTGGTCCTGGGGACGCCTGGAGCCACCAGCCCCTTGGGGTCAGGGGCCTAGGGCAGCTCAGGCCAAGAGGCAGAGCTGTGACACACAGCCTGGACCCCAAGACCAAAGGGCAGAGGGCAGGAGAGTCCCACATGAGCCTGGGTACAAAACTCTGCAAAAGGGAGCAGGGAGGGAACTCAAGTCAACTGGGGCCAAGAGGGGTGGGCACCCGAAATGGGCCTTCGGTGCCTGGCAGGGTGCCCCTCACCCTGGGGCTGCCAGGCCCTTTTGCCAGCTCAGAGCAGGTACAGGCGGGGCCCGGGGGTGCTGGCGTGGGCCGTCCAGGGCCAAAGCCCCCACTCAAGCCCCACCCGGTTCTCTCTAGGGGACTCTCCCCAGTCCCCCGCTTACCGCCCTCCACCATGCGCCGGGCTTCAGCCCCTCCCTCGACACCCCAGGGTCCTCATGCCAAGCCCAGGGACACTCTTCGCGGCTGGGGT
Source organism: Lemur catta (assembly GCF_020740605.2). NCBI lineage: Eukaryota > Metazoa > Chordata > Mammalia > Primates > Lemuridae > Lemur > Lemur catta. Next base: position 92,451,069 of record NC_059134.1, on the reverse strand, counting down.
GGCACGCCGCTCGCTCGGGCTGGGACCGCGCTGGGCCCCGGGACTGGGCGAGCAGCGTGTGTGACTCACTACCCGGGGCCCCGCTGGCCACACCCCTGCTTCTCGGCTAATCAGCCCCTTGCTCCCCACCGGGGCCCCAAAGCCCGCGGCTGGGAGGGGTGTGGGGAAACATGACGGCCTGCCCCCTCCTCCTTGCCGGCGGGGCCGGGGGCGCGCGGAGGGGGCGGGGGCCGCCCGGGCGGGCCGAGCCGGGAGGGGTGCCCCGAGCGCGCGTCCGGCGGGGCCAGCGTGAGCTCCGGGGCGGCGCGGGAGGCCGGCACGGGCCGGGGCGGGCGCGGGCCCGCTCGCTGCCTCTCACCAGCCTTCCCGGCGGGGAGCTCCTGCCCGGCCCGGCCCGGCCCTGCCCAGCGCCCGCCCCGCCCGCCAGGCCCGGCATTCCTTGCGGGGGCATGTGGCTTCTTGCCGGCCCCGGGGGCACGCAGTTGGCTGGCGGCCGGGAGGGGGGCGCCCGGGAGGGGCGGCGGGAGGGGGCGGCCGCGGGAGGCCGCTCGGAGCCGGGCCGTGCAGGAATGCCAGGGCCTCCTGCGGGGCTCGGCCCGGGGGGCGCCTGGCGTGGGCGCGAGCGCCGCCGAGGCAGGGCCCCGAGGCCGGCGGGGGGCTGTGAAGGGCGCGAGTGGCCCCGGCCGCCGAGCCCACTGGGCCCCGCGGAGGCGACCGGGCCTGCGGGGCCACGGCGCAGACGCCCGACCCCCAGCTCGCCCAGCGGGCCGCGCGCCACTCCCCCCGCACCTGCGCGGCCAGGGTGGGCACGGGCGCCGCCGCTCCCCTGCCTCGGGGCACCGCTATGCCCGGGGCTCCATGCTTGGTGCTAGGCCGACCTCAAAGCCTGTGCGATGGTCCCGGGCCACCCGCGAGGGGACAGGGATTGGGGGCTGGAGATGTCAAGTGACTTGCTCAAGGTCACGCAGACCGTGCCTGATGGCGTCTGTACTGAAGGTTGGGGAGCGCTCCGTAAATTGAAGCAGGAGAACCCCGAAATCCAAGAGTATGTTTCCGGCCCCGTTGGCCTCCATGCCGTATCCTCAGCCCACTTCTCTTTCAGAGCAATCCTGGGATGACCCTGGGAGGCCGGGTGGGGGTAAGGCCCTGTGGATTTGTAAGGGATCAGGGAACCCCCCTGCCCTGAAGAGCAGTGCTCACTCGGATGGGCAGTACTCCCACACAGCGCACCCGGGGCAGCAAAGCCTAGTGGTTAGGAGCCTGGGCTCCCGAGAGGCACTGAGTTCAAATCCCACTGATTGGCTGTGCATCTCTGAGCAGGCATTATGGACTGAATGCTTGTGTCCCCCCCCCCAAATTCATATGTTGAAGTCCTAACCCCTCAATGTGACTGTATTTGGAGACAGGGCTGTGAGGAAGTGATAAAAGATTAAATGAGGTCATAAGGGTCAGGCCCCTGGAAGAAGAGGAAGAGACACCAGAGCTCACTGTTTCTCTCCAGCATGCAATGACACAGCGAGGCAGCCATCGAGGAGGTAGCGGGCCAGCACTAGGAACTGAATAGGCTGATACCTTGACCTTGGGCATCCCAGGCTCCAAAACTGTGACAAGTAAAAGTCTGCTGTTTACGCCACCCGGACTGTGGCATTTTGTCATGGCAGCCTGAGATGACCAGTACAGCAGGTTCTCTAACTTCTCTGTGCTCCCGTCTTTCTTCATCTGGAAAATGTCACCCACAGATTCTGTCACAGGCGTGGCTGCATTATATGGACAGAGGCTAGTTTGGAGGGGGCTAGACACAGTCCCTGCACATCCCACTGAAGACAGCTGATCAGGAAGATGAGTACTAGTGACATCATTAAGGGGCGGCTTCGTTTTCTCTCCATTGAATCAAATTTATTGTAAGCCATTCATTTGCAAACGCTGGCACTGTATGAGGACAGACTGCCGAGGACTGTTTTGCATGGGGCTCCCCAGCTCTGGCCTCTCTGCCCTCAACCAGCCCCACCTGCACACCATGCTTCATCCTGCCACAAGGCCTGCGAACTCACTGTGTCCTCACCTGAAGCACACCTGGGAAACTCCCACTCATCCTTCAGCCCTCATGGCCTCCCCTGCCCCCATAACACCCTCTTAGCCCCATGTCACACTTAATGACACTGATCACACTTACAAGTCTTTTGTTAGCATGATTATTTGTTTATTTTCTGTTTGCTCCCCAAGGGCAAGGTACAGGCCGGTGGCTCCCCATTGAATTGCCAGCACCGTAATGGTGACTGCCACCAGGGCCAAGGCTAGGGAAGACAAGCCAGGCACTAGGGCAAACACTTTAAGGAGGCCCTCACTCTCAGGGTCATGCACTGGCAGGACTGGCACCCGAGAGTGAGGGCCTCCTTAAATTTTGCACCCCAAGCACCTTGCTTGGCTCACCCTCCTCTCAGTCTCGCCCAGTATATAGCATATTCTCAATAAGTATTCGCCAAATGAAGCAGTGACCAAATGACCCATGTCACATTCACTGCCCTCTCTAATATGTCCTGCTGGTCCTGTTGAGAATCTCAATTCTAAGAGACCCGAGAAGGAGGGACAGGGTGGGTGCATTATTGTTTGGAATCCTCTTTCCCATGGGGCTCTCCCAGTGAGCTCTGCCAGGCAGGGTAGGTGGCACGAAAGGCTGGCAGGGTGGGAACTGAGGGGTGGCGAGGTGCACTGGAGGATATGATGGAATTAGACTCATGAGGCCTGGAGCCCGATTCTGACAAGCAGTTGAGAAGTGTAAGCCGTGTGCCAGGGCATGCCACTTACGCTCTGTAGGCCTTGGTGTCTTTTTGGTAAAATGGAAAGCATTATTAATTGCCTGGTGGTCCTTGTGAGGAATAAATGAGGGAAGAGGGACTGGAAGGGGAGTAGGGAAAGAGGAAAAAAGTAGGCAATAGTAAGAGAATAAAGGATGGAGGGGAAGAGGGAGAGAAGGAGGTGAGAAGGTGGGGAGGGCAAGGAGACAGAGAGAAGGACTGAGGCATACACACATTTTTCTAAGTCCTAAATTGTCACCAGCAAAGCATCCCCTTGTGGAAAAAGCATTTGTTTGTATCTCAGTAGAAATGTCTATGGGCTACTTGCCTTCATGTCTTATTTCTCACTTGCATCCCACCTTCACCACATGAAAGATGTGTAATGTTTTATAACAAACACCTACTAAACAGGACCATTAGGAGACAACCAGAAAGAATGTCATGGAGAAAGAGGGGTGCCAATTATATCAAGAATCAGTTGTAAGATGGTTAGCAATTGAGCTTTCCATTCAGTTCTGAGCCTCCTGACAGCCAAGGCAAAAAAGGAAACATGATGGGTTATACAGTTCTATTATTTGACACCAATTTATTGACTGTATATGCACAATTAAATTCTCTCCATAATTGGAGGAGTCCAGCTGCCTGGAGAACCAGGATCAAGCCTCATTGGTATGACTGATGTGCACTATAATCCTCAAGTGGCCCACACACATCTCCACTTTGAGATAGAGATCGACAGAATTTCTCGGTCTAAAATAAAGGTTGTAGGGGCAGGGAGAGAGGAGATGGGATGTGGCAGGACCAAATGAACTTCCACTGGGGAGAGAGAGAGAACGTGGGTTGGTGTCCTTCACTGGGGCCATCTCAGCAGGCACGAGAAGGCCCGGGCCAGGTGGAGCCCCAAGAGCCTTTTCTGCAGACTGCTCTGGCCCTACTTGCCCAGTGAAGAGCCTGGGGGAAGGGTGGTCGGCAGGCCTCATGGAGGATTCCAAGTTGCTGGCAGTGCTCCCTGTCAGCCGGCTCCTCGGAGTCTGCACACGCAGAGATTAGGCTTGTTGCAAACCCAGCAATGAGATGCAAACCCAAAAGGAGGGGGCAGAATGCAGCCCAGGAGCTTGCAGCTCTGTTTTCACCCTTGGCAGGGTGCCAGGATCCTGGAATGCCCGGCAGCCATGTTGCCAGGGGACTGGGAATCTGTGCCCACTTGGTTTCCCTAGAGGATGGCACCATGAGAAGGAAGGTGGACTCTAGTACCCACCACAGCATCCTCTGTTGTCGCCCATGATAACAAAGGGGCAACACGGACCTGGGCTGGGTATCCCAAGCCCTGCGTCACAGTTCTGGCTATTTCAATGGCCCTGGGCAAGTTCCTGACTTGCCCTCAGTGTCCCCTTCCTGAAAAATAAAAGGCCCATGAAATGGTTCTTGACAGTGAACCATGGAGGTGGTGGGCAAGGGCTTGGAATTACGACAGGGAGTAATTGCAGGTACATGCACAGCAAGCCTATAAAGGCTGTAAAGAGAAAAAGTTATGTCTTAAACTTCTATGTAAGACAGATTTGCAAATGAGTGCTTTTCTGATAAATGAAAGGTAAATTTGTTAAAAAGTGTTATTGAATTCATAGAAGCCTCATGTCACTGTGTATTTCGTTCATCAACTGATACCTGCATGGCCACTCACAAGCTGTATAACTTTGGGAAAATGAATTGACCAATCCTTCCTGAGTTTCCTCATCCGTTGAGTGGGACTGATACCAGGGTCTATCTCATAGGGCTGCTTTCTCATAATTCCCGGCCTATAATAAGCATTCTTTAAATATTAGTTATTATTGTCATTCATTTTATTAATATTTAACAGTATAACAGATATCAGATGTGCATGTTGGGGGCAATTTTTGACATGAAAAGGGGGCCTTCACAAACACTTAATACTCCTAACAGATAAACCGTTTTTATGAATACTATAAATAAAAAAAATGGAGGAAAAAAAAAACATTAACAGGAAATTTGCAAAGGAAGACAAATACATGGTTAATATGCTTTATGGAAAACCACGAAAAGGTATTAATACTCAAATAAATATAAATTAAAACAAATAAATATCATTTCTCCTCTATTAAATTGGCAAAGATTAAAAATCTTGATGACATTTGGAGTTGGCAAGAATATAGGGGTAATGGGCACTTCACACACTATTGGTTAGAGTGTAAACTGGTGTAACTTTTCTGGAGGGCAATTTGGCAACATACATCAAAAGCCCTGAAATGGCAAACCCTTTTTTGGAGCAACTCCACATCTAGGAATGTATCCACGTTGTATGCCAAGATTTACCTACAAAGCTGTCCTCTGCAACATTATTTTTAGTAGCAAAAAAAATGGGAAATAATTTAAACCTCCGAAACAGGAGAGAAGTTCATCTACAGCATACAATGAAATATTAGACAGCAATTAACAATGATGGAGAAGAATATTTATTGACATGGAAACACGTGTTCAATATGTTTAAAGTTATTATTAAGTGAAAGAAGCCAACCTGAAAAGGTTACATACTGTGTGATTTCAACTATGTGACATTCTGGAAAAGGAAACACTATGAAGCCAGTAAAAAGATCAGTGGTTGCCAAGGGTTGAGGGGAGGGAGGGACAAACAGGTGGAACACAGAGGGTTTTTAGGGCAGTGAAACTACTCCGTATGATATTACAATAGTGGATGCATGTCATCATACATTTGCCAAAACCCACAGAATGTGCAACACCAGCAGTGACCCCTAATGTAAACTGTAGACTTCGGGTGATGATGATGTGCCAATGTAGGTTCATCAGTTGTAACAAACGTTCCCCTCCGGTCGGGGATATTGGTAAAGGGGGAGACTGTGCATGTGTGTTGGGGCAGAGTATATAAGGAAACTCTACTTTTTGTTCAATTTTGCTGTGAACCTACAACTGTTCTAAAAAAATAAAGTCTAGTTTTAAAAAAATAAAGTTATGAAAGGAGAAATTTAAAAAAATAATTCCATTTAAAATCTATATAGGATGATATGGATTTCCACGCACAGGTCTGGGAGGATATATCTGGGGGTATCACTAGAGTTTAGTTCCGGGGGAGGGTTATGTGTTTATGTTTTCTTCTTTTTGCTTATGAGAAAAAAATTTGCTTCAAAATTCTTTAAAGGAATTCTTCACACTCATTTAGTTTAGAAATTGCTAGAGAAGATAATTTCAAGGGTCCTTCCACCTCCATCCACTTGTCATTAGATGCTGAGATCCAACCAATTGGTTGGGAGGAAGGAGGAATCCAAATTGGAGACTAAGGACCAGGCATAGAAGTGGTAATTGATGCATATTTGATGAATGAATGAATGAATGAATGAAAAAACCAGTAAGGGCCTCAATATCTCCACCCTAAAACATACCTGTTTTCATTTTTATGATTCCCATTTCGAAAGATTTTGTCTCCCAAAAAGACAGCATGTATCCAATAATAATTAATTCATCTTCCTAGTTTTTCCTATGTGCAGAGGGGATGTGATAACCAGGGTTAACACACTGGTTAGTTGCTATCATCCTAAGCAAAAGCAAAGAAGTCTGGCACCTTCATTCACGTGTCTTGCCCGATCAGAGGGAGCTGTACAACATTCACTAAGCTTCTTTATGTTTACAAAGTTCAGTGGAGAATACTATACAGAAATGAGAATAAACAAATGGTAACTACGTGCTATTAAATATAATGTGCATGAGTCATAATGCTGAGAAAAGAAACCAGACCCCAAAGAGTACATACTGTATGAGCCAATTTATATAAAGTTACAAAAAAAAGAAAAGAAAAGAAAAGAAAAGAAAAGAAAAGAAAAGAAAAGAAAAGAAAAGAAAAGAAACCCAACCAAGAACACCTTTGGTGTTGGAAGGCAAGTTTGTGGTTATCCTTGGGAATACGTGGACAGGGGCAGCAAAGAAGTTCTAGGATGCCGGTCGTGTTCTATTTCCTGATCTGGGTGCTGCTCCCATGGGTGTGTTAAGTTTGTGAAAATACATTGAGCCATGATATCATAATATGTGCATTTTTCTATATGTATTTATATGTTAATAAACACAGAGAAAAAAATATCTACAGGGGCTCTAAAAGGCAAAGAATTCCTATATGGGGTCCTCCAACCCTGTCTAGCCTCTGATTTTGCAGCTGAGGGAACTGGGCTCCAGCCAGTGGTGGCTCCTGCCTAGGTCACAGCAGGTGGGTTTCAGGCCTTCACCCATAGGGCAGTTTCCACTAAGCATCAGGGAGACAGCTGGCCAGGGCCAGTGGAACACAGTCTCCCAAGGTGGTCCCTCCCGCAGAACTTTTTAAAGGTGATCTGTTGGCTCCAGGATCGGTAAGACTTTGATGAGAAGAGGTTAGAGAAGCAGTGTAAAGGTTCATGAGTCATGGAGAAGGTGATCAAGGGTGGCACCATGTTGAATGTGTTTGCTTCTCACAGTGGACACGGCTGGTGGCTTATATGGCAGCCATTCCCCTGTTATTCTCCACTAAAAGTGGGACTTTGTTCAGGTGCCACACCTTCCCTACAGGACCTATTGAGATTCAGAGAAGCTGAGCCTTTGCCCAGCTCCAGTCGTGGGCTCAGATTCATTGAAGCCAATGATAGCGATGCCATCTCCCTTCCCAGTGACTGGATCAGGAACCGGCCTTCAGCTAATCAGCACATGACATTCCCCTCCGAGGTCAGACACCTGACCTACTTTGGCCCAATCAAAGGGAAGGGAAGAGCTTTTATTTCATGACCTGCAGGAGACTGCACACAGCCATTGTTGCAAATGGGAGCCACGTCCCGTAGAGGACCCAGCAGGAAGCATCTTAGCATGGAGCTGGTACGTGAGAGCAGAGGGACATGGTTATAGAATAAGAAACACACAGTTTTCCCTCAGTGTATGAGGGGCATGGGTTCCAGGACCCCCTCAGATACCAAAATCCTTGGATGCTCAAGTCCCTGACAGCATATGGGGCAGTATGTGCGCATAACCTTGCACGTCCTCCGATACACTTTAAATCATCTCTAGATTACTTGTAATACTTAATACAATGTAAATACTGTGTAATACATTGTTAGGGAATAATAACAAGCCCTTAACCTGTGGGGTCTGTGCTAACTGGATGGTTTCAGAATTGAATTGAATTGAATTGCTAGACACCCAGCTGGGGTCGGAGAATCAGAGACCTGGCTGGTGTTGGAGACCATCTCAGAGATGGGGACTTTAGCTGACATGGTTGAGGTGCTGAACCAACAGTCCTAAAATCCACCCTCCCTCTGCACTTCCTGTTACACTGCTTTACCACCCAAGGCGTCAGGAACAGGGTTTCCGTTACCTGCGCCGTGAGCGATCCTCACCGGGACCCTGCCCTACCAAAGTGCATTCCACCGCCGGCCACCCCTCTCCCCTAAGCTCCAGAGCTGAACTGGGCTTTCTCTCTCACTGCTGGTGGCGGTGCAAACTAGTAACGCCATGGACAGCAAATTGGCCCTGGGGAACTTTAAAAAAGGCCCATAACCTTCCATCCTGCAATTTCACTTCTAGGGATTTCCCGAGGCATATGTGCAAGAGTATTCATCGCAGCGTTGTCTGGGATAGCAAAAGACTGGAAACAACTAATGTATCCATGGGGAGGGTTGGTTAAATAAATGCCTGTGTAACCGCACAACAGACAGTGGTTTCAAAGAAGGAAGCCGTGGAACAAACTCAGCCCCCTCCTCCATGGCCACCACCCCGTTCTGAGCCACCACTCCCTCTTCCTGGAATCGTTGCAGGGTCAGCCTGACTTGTCCCCCTGCTTCCACTGTGCCCTTACCACCCAGTCCCCGTGCCACAGTCAGGGTGAACCTGTTATAAGGCAGCTCAAGCCTCCGCCCCCATCCCCAGCTCACACAGCGCAAATGCCAAAGGTCTTCAGTGGTGGAACAGCCAGACACAGTCTGCGTCCACCCCCTCTGAGCCCTCAGCCCTTCCTGCTCCCCCACTGCTCCCATCACAGCCACAGGGGTGCCCTGCTCTGCTTGCAATGTGGCAGGTTTCCGTCTTGAGTCTTTGAGCTGGCTGTTCCCTCTGCCTGGGGATGCTCTTCCTGCATGCACCCACGTGGCTTGCTCCCGCAGGCCTGTACTCAGTGTCGCACTCTCTGGCTACCCTACAGAAAATTCCAACCCCCTTACACTTTCTGCCCCTCCTTCCTTGGTGTATTTTTCTCCAGAACATGTATCGCTTATTTGTGTTATTTGCTTTCTGTCTTCCCAGCCAGACTGTAAACCCCAGGAAGGCAGAGATGTTGAAATGTTTTGTTCACTGCTGTGTCCCCTGCAACCAGAACGGTGCATGGTACGAAGGCGGCACACAATAGACATTTGTTAAATGAATGACTGAATTGGTGGTGAAAACAAAATCCAAGCCAGGAACAGAGCGTGTAATTGGAGAGGCAGCAGAAATGGTTAAGAGCAGGGATTCTGACCCTGGGCTGCCTGGATCCAACTTCCCTCTGTGCTGTGCTGGGGGAATTCCTTGACCTCTCTGTGCCTGGGGATAATAGCTCCTACCTGGTGAGGTTGTTGTGAGAAGTCAATGAGTTAATATTTGCAATACACTTAGAATAGTATCTAGCACAAAGTGAGTAAGCTATCTATGTTATATGAAATAAACATATCCCGGTTGCATAAAATTTAAAAGGACATACCTAATTCTTTATATGTGCTCAGATATGCTGAGAATAGCTCTAGGCTGTGACAGCTGCTGCTCCTAGACTGAGGGCTAGAGGAGGAAAGGGACTTACTTCTCACTGAATTTTATACTATCTGGTATAATGCACTTCTGATTTTAAAAACACACTAGTAATGACTATGCGTTAATTGTTGAGGTTGGGTGATAGGTATGTGGAAGTTTATTATACTCTTGTATCTATTTTTTTTGCATAATAAGAAGTAAAAAATACTTATTGGTATTAATAGTTTAAAAAAGAAGTCCCAGGCTGCCCCTACCCATACCCCACCCCCACCCCAAGCATGCCAGTGACTTGGGCTGGGGGGACGCAGGGGGCCTCTCCCCACCACCTGCTGTTTCTGTGGAAGAGGACCCTGGAGTCCTAACGAATTCCCTGAGCCCAGTCTAGCCCCAGAATTCCAAGCATCAGGTCAGCCACAGCCTAGTAAGAACTGGGGACGAGGGGGTGTGGCCTGTGAAGGGCCAGGGTCAGACTGAGGCCACCTGAGCTCAGGAAGGCCACACTTGCAGGTGACAAAGTGGGAGAGTGGGAAGGTCATGTCTGAAAGAGGCCTGATATGCAGATTCATTTAAGGACAGTCAGAGCTGTGCAGCCGGGTGCGAGGCAGGTGCTGGAGACCCAGAGCTCCTCTGGTCCGGTTGGCTCCATACCCTCAAGATGCTCAGGAGGAAGATGGAGAGCTTAAGTCACACCTGTGGCCCCGGGGGAGCAGGGCCAGGATGCCAGCCCAGGTAAAGGTGTGTTCTCGCATCTCGCTGCCTCCTGCAGACTATTAGAGTGGAAAGGACGCACCCAGACCAGCCGGCCCAAGCCCCTCCCTTCTAGACCAGGAAAGTGAGGCCCGGAGGGGAAGGGGCCCCAAGGCCACCAGAGGAAGGCAGTGGGAAATAGGAACACACAGCCCCTGCCCTCTGTCCTCCAGCCCCTGTCCAGAACAGAACACAAGGTTCTCATGCTCCTCCCAACACACAGAGCCAGAGCCTCTTTCTAGGGAGGTAGGACTCTGAGGAAACACCACAAGGTTCTTTTTCAGTGTTTTGGTCCCAAGGAAAGAGGTCCCCCTCTCAGGGCTGTGAGACCAGAGGGCACGGCTTGTGGAGGGAGAGGCTGCAGGGCCATGGGGCCTTCGCTCCCCTGCAGTTCCCTTCTCCTCTCTCCCTCACTGTCATCTGCCCTGCCACTCTCACTGGCTATTTAACTGCCTAATCCTGCACAGAATCTCAGAAGTAAAAGAAACTTTCAAAGCCTTCCAAATCCTTGCTTCTCGAGGTGTGGTCCACGGACCACCAGCAGCGGCATCACCTGGAGCTTGTTTGAAATGCAGTCTCCTGTGCTCCACCACGGAAGACAGCCGGAGTCAGAGTCTGCCCACCATGTTTGCCCAGGTGATCTGTGTGCACACTGCAGTTGGAGCAGGACTAGTCTAAATCACAAGATGCAGGCGTGCATGAATACCTCTAACAGGGAACTCACTGCCAGGCAGCCAGCTCACCATCCCATCTTTGGACAAGTAAGGCGTGTGTGTCCGTGTGTGTGTGTGTGTGTGTGTGTGTGTGTGTGCGCGCGCGCGCGCGCGTGCGCGCGCTTCCGTCCTGCTCATGCTGATGTTTGCTGTGCTGCGAGTCATAAACTGTCTTGCTGATCCATTGAGTCTTGACCACTCTTAGCACCTACACTACAAGACTGAGGTTCCTCCACGGCCATATATGCGTGTGTGTGCAAGCATGCAGCACATGCGCTATTCGTGGTCATTCATTAATGATTAAGTACCTTCCCATGTATTCATGGAAAGGGTCATACATGTGAGCTCCCACTAAGACCCTGATTTGAAGGCATTCAAAGGGAACCCGATCTTTCTTGAGCATCTGTTTAGTGCCAGGCTTTGTGCCTAGTGAGTTCCATTTTTGCATTATCTCACTTAGTCCTCTCTATGACCAGCAGCGTAGATTATATCCCCTTCCTACGTTTGATGCAATTGAAGCACACAGCCCAGTCTCAAAAGAGCGATATGAATTGTCTGGATTCAAGCCATAAAGAAGTAAACAAAGAGTGAGATGATTTCAGAGAATGATACCTGTGAACGCAAGGTGATGTGGTCACTAATGATTATGATTACTATATGTCAAGCTTGCTGAAACAAACAGGCACACTGGGGCTTCTCTGGCCAGGCTGACAAGCTCATCATGGAGGAGGCACCGTGGAGCCGTGACACTCTACCACGAAAGGGACCCTCAGAAGGCGGAAGTCCTCCTGGAAGGAGGTGGGAGGGGCACAGATGTGGCTGCTGTCAGGCTCTGTGCCAGTGTTTTACACACACCCTGAAGTGTCTCCATTCATCCACTCCTGACATGTGTTTAGGCACTGTCCTAGGTTCCAGGAACCCTGGGGTGACCAAGGTCCCTCCCGTCATTGGGCTTGCAGCCTGGGTAGAATGCCTATGGGTTTCCTGCCAGCACCCAGTGCCCTGGTGCCCTGGGGAGCCCTCATCTCCAGATGCTTTACTCCAGGGCTGAGAGTGTGACCGAGGACCAATCAATCTCATATCTGCATGGCAGCCACCAGGATTGGTGCGGGATAGGGTACAGGGCCTAGCCAACCGGTAAACTGCAGTTTGGGGACTTTGGGGACTCCTCTGGAAAGAGAAATGTTCTTTCACTGCAAAGATTACAAAAAGAATAGGACATAAGGATGGATCTGCTGGCAGCCGGCCGCTGTGCCACCACATACAACAGCCTGTCTATGAATGGGGCCGGCACAGAATAAAGCAAAGCAGCACAGACAGAGCAACTCCTGATGACAATGTGACAGCCCCTGGATCCAACAGTGCCTGAAGCTCTCAAGATCCTCCTGGACCTTTTGCTGAGCCCACAAATTCCATTTTTTGCCTACTCCCGCTTGACTTGAGTTTCGGTCAGATTGTATTTAGTTCTGTCAACAACCTAGTAAGCACAGTTTTACTTTGTTTTTCAGTTAGGAAATGGAGGATCAGAGAGGTTAAGAGCCCTGAACAAGGCTGCACAGCAGCCGTCTGGAGTGTGTGCAACTCAAAGCCCATGCCCTTTCTACCACTCCCAGGTGGCAGTCTAGTGTGGTGGACGACAAATTGTCTCCCATGGCAGGGGGTGAAAGGGCTTCCTGAGAATGTGCCCCTGAGGGGTAATTGGAAGGAAAACCGGCTCCAGTCTGAGACAGGCCTGCCTAGAGCCAACGGAGGAAAGGAAACATAGGCTGCAAACTGGTGGCTGCTCTTTTCTTCAATTTTTATTTTTGCCAACTTTGAAGGAACAGAAGATTTCGTGTAAAAACATGGATGTTCAGCTTTTCTGGAAAATCGGAAGGGCTGGCAACACCATGCAGGCGGTCGGTCCCACATGGCAGCAACTTGCTGGTGCTGGGTGGTGGCCCTGCTCACACGGGCAAGGTGCTCACTCTCCAGGTCTCGGTCAACCCGTGTCATTCACGTGTGCTCCTGCCTGGGCTGGGCAACGGTGTTTGTGGCCTGCGTGGCAGAGACCAAGGCGCTGTGTAGACGCTGTCCTCTGAGAATCCAGCCTCCCAGCCTCTGTCCACCCCGCCTGCTCCCAAGTCCCCAGCACCCAGAGTGGTTCTTGGCAGCTGGGAGGGGCTCAATGCATACTTGGTGAATGAAGGGAGAAAGCATGAGGGTGGGGGTTGGGGCTTCCAGCACTGCCTCCACAGCACCTGGAACCCCACCCCCATGGCGCATGGGAGAGGCGAGGAGGGCCCGAACAATGTTCGGCAGCCCTGCGGTGCACTGCCGAGAGGCAGCTTGGTGTAGAAGTTAGAACGGGGGCTCTGGAGTGAGACTCCCTGTGTGCAAATCCCAGCTCCACCGCTTACTAACTGGGTGACCTGGACAAGTTATTTCACCTTCTGTGCCTTCAGCTACCCCTCCATAAAATGGGGATAGTAACCGTCAAATAGGGTTGTAAGTAAAGTTGTAAGCAGCCAGTCAATAACTATTAGTCCGGTCTCTTCTACTGAAGGACTGACCTTGCATAAGTCCCTTTCCCTCTCTAGGCCTCAGTTTACCCATCTGTACAATGACACAGTTGGGCTTGATTTTCCCTTAGAAACTGCTGGCTCTGGCATTCTGTGACTGTGAAAAATCAGCTGTTGTGCAAATTCCCAGAGCTGGGCCACAAAGAAGCATCCCAGAAGGTCACGGGGGGCTCTCTACCAAACCATCCCACCACTGAGCTCACAACAGACCCCAAGGACCGTAACGGTGGAAACCATTTCATTCTAAATCCCTCTGGATGTAGCCCAAGTCCCAGCCCCACAATCTGCTGTGGCTCATTAACTCCAAATCATGATAACCCAAAGGCACAGGGACATGGCTGGAAGGAGCCAGCCCTTCAGGGCCCTTTCTGTGGTCCATGGGTGCCCTGTCCCCGGGAGGGGCCCTTCTGAGAGCACGCAAGCAGGTCTGACCACGGCCGTTCACTGCGGCTAGCGCCCGGGCATCCAGCTGGCAGAGCCGTTTCCATTTCTCTCACACGCCCCCGGATGGGAAATGATTCATGAAAACCAAGAAGGTAAAATTAGCCCAAAGGCTGCCGAGTAATTTATGCAGCCAACAGCCCGGGGAGGGAGGGGAGGCCTGCACTGCCAGCTCGGGCTGGCCTCCCGGGGGCTGGCAGAGGGCAGTCTGGCCATCTGGAGCCTCTGTCTCCCGGGTCTTCTATTTCTGGACTTAGCTTCCAGGGCTGTTGGCAAGGTTTCTGGAGCTTTCTCTGACCCCTCCCCGGCCCACCCAACAGACCTAAAGCGCACTGGGCACACACCACTGGGGACCTGCTAAGTGCCAGCGCGTTGCCGGGGAGTCAGACACATGGACTCATTTCACCCTCACCTCAACCTCTGGAGGAAAATTTCCCTTACCCTATTTTACAGGTGAGGAAACTGAGGCTCAGAGAGATGAAGAGGGTGGCCAAGGGTACATGGCAAAGCCAGAATTCAAACCCAGACCTCACGAGCTCCACGGCTGTGCCTGCTCCCCACAGCGGGCTCCGTCTGCCAAACCGCACGTTCCCGGGTGGGCCGAGGGCAGCGGACCCCGCCAAGCTCACCACGCCCTGCAGGGGCTTTTCACAGTCGCAGGACTATTCGATACCAGAACGTGGCCCTCGACTCCAAGCCCAGTTCTTCTGACTGGCAAGGTGGAGGGTCCCTAATATCCCAGTATCTTAAAAACAGACTGAGAAAGAAAGTTTCAGCCTGGGCCCTGAGGCATAAATCATGCCCCTTAAAGCAGGTATCAGCGAGCCCCCTGGTCTCACTTTCGGGGTGATACCCCATGGCCCAGAGAGGGGAAGGGACTCACTCCACACCACACAGCAAACCTGTGTCTGGGCCTAGACTAGAACTGAGTCTCACTGCAGAGATCCTGCGTCACAGCCATTTACGACAGCACATCCGAGTGAAGGTGGGGGTCCTCTACATGCAGGGGCAGTCGAGGTGGGAGTCACTCCCTGAGACAATGGGGTACCCTGCTCTTCTTCTGCCCCAGGCACCTGCTCCTACTTTGGGGACGCACAGAGGCTACGTGAGCAACTGGGGAGGGCTCATCAGAAGGCAGTAGGTGAGGCAGGCTGGAATCCCACCCCACACCTGTGGGACCTCGGGCAAGTCACCTCACCTCCTGAGCCTTGGTTAAAGATGCGCTCGTGAAAGTGACAAGAAAACATGTGCGTGTGAATCACCCAGCAGGCTGGGAGTGTGCGATAGGAACCTGCAGGTCTGGCATGAACGTGGGCACAGTGCCTGCCTTGGGCCCCACTGGCCCCCCTGGCTTTGCCCAGAGGAAGCCCAAGGCCAGCCACAGGTGACACCCTACAGCTACCCATGCAGAGAGAATGTGCCTCTGTCCCCCGGGGCAGGCAGCTGAGTGCCAGTGTGGGCAGCCAGGAGCAGCACCTGCCCACTCCCCAGGACACGGTCCGGAGCAGCCCAGAGGCACCACCTCCCCAGAGGAGACTGCGGCTGCCGTGGCCCCAGCCCTGAGCCCAGCACTTCCAAATACCACCACACTGGACCTTCCCATGGATGGCCAAGGGAAGGCGGGGAACTGACGTTCAGAGAGACTGTCACGTGCCCAAAGCTTCACACTCATCCACGCAATTATTTATTCGATAAATTTACTGAGCGCCTGCCATGTGTCGGGGGTGGTGTCGGGCATGAGAAAGGTGCGTTGCTGCCTTAGTGGCCTCCTGGCTGTCAGAGGCGTCAGAGTGTAGTGGTTCACACACGTCCCCTGGAGCCACGTTGCCATGATTCCAGTCCCAGCTTCACCCTGTATGATCTTGGGAGGTCACTTAGCCTCCTGGTGCTCAGTTTTGTCAGCTGTCTCTACCTCACAAAGTCATTCTGAGGATTAAGTGAAATATTACGAGCCACAGACAGTGCCTGGCGTGTACGTGCCCACTAAGTATGAATGGTTATCACTGAGCCGGAACCCAAGCCACATCCCTCTGACACCAATGGACCATGCTCCTAACTCAAAGCCAGGCCAGGTCACTTGCTTTGGTGTGACCCAGCAGCAAGATGTGCGAGTGCCACATCTGGAACCAGAATGGGTTTGAGTTTTCCCTCTGCATCCACCAGCTCAGATGAGCCTTTGGCCTTTCTGAGCCTCACTTTCTCCAGCCTAAAAGAGGGTGCAATGATGGCTACTCTCCTGCCTCCCTGGGAGAAGCACCTGGAGTCCCCGGGGTTGCTGCAACCCCCTGCCCATGTCACAGGACAGGCTCAGGGAGCGAGTTGTCTCCCAGCAGGGCAGACGGGGCTTCGCTGAAGCAGCCACACTCTGCCGCCCAGCCACCTCTGGATACCAAGAGGGTTTGCGGCTGGTGACAGGGAAGGGCTGGGCCTGGGGCCAGCCATGGCGCTTCTCGCCTCTTAGGACATAATCCTAAACCTCTGCACTCACTGACCACACACACCACTGCCCAGGGGGCAAGGGGCCAAGTGGGTCTGCCTGTCCCAGCACCTCCTGCCAAGACTGTCGCGTCGAGTGGCCTCATGAAAAAGAACTGGACATGGAGCCAGATGGCCTGGCTACCATTCCCAACCCTGCCAGCGGCTAACTGTGTGGCTTTGGGAAAGTCACGTAACCTCTTGGAGACTTAGTCTGTGCGTCTGCGAAACGGCCTTGGCCAGGCTGCCTGTTTCACGGGGTGGGAGTGAGGAGCTGCTCAGCCAGTGACATTAATGTGGTTTGGACGTGAAAGGGGGATGTGAGAGAAAGAGCAAAAAGGCCACGCTTTCCAGCACGAAATAAATCACCAGTTGCAGTGATTTGCCCCGGGCTGAGAGGCAAACCCTGGCCTGGACCAGCCAGTGTGGCCCAGAGCTGTCCCGTCCCAGGGCTCTCAGGGGAGAGGCTGGCCCCAAGCTGCTTTCTTCTCCTGCCCACCCTGCAGGCCGAGGGAGATCAAATCCGCAGCTACAACAAGCCCCATTGAGAGCTGGCAAATCTGCCTGGGGTGTGGGGTTACGTTACCAGGCTCCTGGCCACCTCTGCCCAGCAAGGGGTCAGGATGACCCCCTTCCCTCCCCACAGGCTCTGGTCCAGACCCACCAGGGCCAAGCCAGGCAGAAATCCGATCCTCTGCTGCATTCCCAGGCAGCAGCCTCCTCTGGGACATCAGGGGACAGTGGGATGAAGCTGTCACCAAGGCTGGAGCCATGTAGGCTGCCCAGGGAAGTGGATTCTAGAGTGAATGCAGAGTAGCGAGCCCAGGAGTGGAGTGGCCTTTCCTGAGTGCTGGCACAGCCCACGGTAAACGCTCTGTATGTGCTACTGTCTGGGTCCTCACAGCAGTCCAGGATACAGGTGCTATTGTGTCTATTTGACAGAGGGTAAAACTGAGGCACAGAGAGGTTATGCAGCATTCCCAGAAGCACCAGTTGGAAAGGGGCTGAGCCAGGATGACTCCAGAGCCCACCTACCCTCACAGCTGGCCCGGAGCCGCCTGAGTCACTCAAAGCCATGCCTTCTGAACAAGGGCAGAGCGTGAAGCGGAGGGGGCTTCAGGGGCCATGGCCACTGTTTCCCACTCTCTGGGGGCCGGCAGGGCCCAGGGGAGCAGACTTGCTCTCTGGCTGTAAAGAAGAGACCCAGGAATAGTGAGAGACTCACAGGGAAACATTTGGTTCTGTGCAAAGTCCCAACAGAAAGATTTTAAATATTATGCAATAAATTTTAAAAAATGCAAAAGGTTCCCAAAGCCCAGAAGGACCTGCTCTAGATATGCCCAAGGAGGCATTAGAATAAAATCAGAATTAACCAAAATGTCAGCAGTAGAGGAATGCCTGAAGGATGATCCTTTCCAAAACCTACTATGTATCAGTTAAAAAAAAAAAAAAAAAAGAAAAATTACAGTAGCTCTCTATGTAAAACTATGGCTAGATTTCCTAAATGCAATGTTAAGAGAGAAAAGCAATTAGCAGAATAATCTGTATTACATGAAACCATTTGTTTAAGAACACACGCACACCCCCATCCATACATCATAGTAATACATGTTCCTGTAAGTTATATGTGTCAATGTATAGAAACAGATCTAGACGGATATATACCAAAGTAATAACTGTGATGATTAACCTTGTAGAGGAATCTGAAATGTGCCTCTCTAGGAATACTTTGGCTTATTTGTTAATATTTGGGTTTTCTTACAGCAAAAATTATTTGCACATTCCTTATATAATTAGAACTTAGTAAAACAAAATAAAAAAGATACAATGAGCTGCCTCGGGAACCAGTGAGCTACCAGTCCCCGGAGGCTGCAAGCAGCTATGTTGGGGTAGAGGGGATTAGAGAAAATTTAAATCCCACAAGGATAGATGGCGGTTGCCCCTTCTCAACCTCAGGAGCTCCAGCAGGGAACAGGAGCGGAAGCCCTCACTCTCCCAAGTCGAGTGGCTTTAAGGAAACAGAGAGCATCAGACCCCAGAGAAAGGAGAGGCCAGGAGTTGTGGGTGTTCAATGTGACTCCAGAAGACACTGGTGGGGCAGTCGGAGGCGCACAGACCGGCCATGAGAATCCAGCTCCCCCTGTCCACCTCCCCCAACCTCTCCCAGCACCCCCCAGCCCTGGCCAACGTGACCCGCTTTAGGGGTGCTCTAGGGGTAAGGACCATGTCTCTGGGAGGAACCTGCACTGGGGGCAAGAGTTCAGAAAGGAGGGAGGAGGAGAAAGTGGATAGGAGATGCTCACGGAGCTGACAGCCTGTGACCATGACACTAAGCCCAGGCAACGGCCCAGGCCGCAAGGTAAGCCCTGATCTCAAACACAGACCAAGGCCCTTGTCAGGAACTGGGCCCTGACAATATAACAAGCAAAGGTCAATGAAGCCACTACCTTCCAGCCACGGGGTCAGGAGAAGAGCCAGGATATGTGGGTCTAAGTCCCAGCTTTGCCCCCGACTTCCCATAAGACCTTGACAAAGTCACCAAACCCTGTGGAGCCTTAACTCCCTCATCTGCAAAATGGGCTAATAGTGGCCACCTCTCCAACTTGCTGTGTAGATGAAATGAGATATTGTTCACTTGGCTGCTTTGTGAACCACACAAATGCCAACAAAATGCGATGCCCCAACCACACCTTGGATGCTGAGAAGAGGAGGTGGCAACGCTGAGCTCCAACACAGCCAGACTTGCTGCGGGTCTAGGAGCTCAGGGCAGCCAGAAAGGAGCCACTGCGGGCCCCTTGGGAAGCAGCGGACACAGGAATTCTCCGGGAGGAGAGAAGGGCCCAGGAGGAAACAGGAGTGAGTCCGAAAGGGCAGAGGAGAACTTCTTGCCCACTGCCCTGGGCCCAGAGCCAGGGTGCCAGGGAGGGCGAGGCAGCCACTGGCTGGTGCCAGGGAAGAGTCTGGTTTCTACCTGAAACTGGGGGAGGGGACTCCGTGGAGCCAGGCCAGTGAGTCCTTGCCTCACCGGTAGCCCCAGGAACCGGGGCAGAGCCGGCCACAGAAGTAGGAAGAGGAATCCAGGAGAGAAGGGCGGAGTGCGAGCACAGGAGAAGCTGAGACTGCTGCCATGAGCAAAAGGCCCGACGGTGCCCCTGGACCTGGGCATGGCCCTGGGGGATTTGACCTGGGAGGTCTTGCTAAGAAAGCACAGAGGCCTCACAGAACAGGCTCGGGTGTCCTTTGAGGAGAGGGGCCACCGAGAAGCAAGGAGGTCTCAGTTGGTCTGATAGTGAAAAGCGTCATTCCGGGGAAGGGTGGGGCAGAAGCATGAAGCCTGCGGTGGGTTCGGCTGCCCTGGGGCCTGCCCTCCTCCCCGGCCCAGGGGGCCCTCAGTCTAGGCAAGTGCGGAGTCCAGCGTGGGACCAGCCAACACACAGAGAGCAGAGAGGGCTGAGGACTCAAGTCTCGTGTGTCCATGCACAACCAAGGCCACTGTCAAAACCAAAAGGCTCCCACTCTCCTAGCCCCGAAGCCAAAGCCTGGACAGGCAGCAAAGCCCCACTCTGCAGCCTGGGCCTGCTGCTGGGGCCCAGCCAGTCTGGGAGCTGCAGGGAGGGAGCTGGGGGCTGGGCCACCCTGAACAGGGGCCCCAGGAGAGGGTGGGGCTGGAGGGAGAGGCGCTTCCCACAGCTCCCTCCCTGGCAGCCCCCACTCTCCATGGACTTGTGGCCACACGCAGGCCCAGGCACACCTTGGTCTGTTCCCAGCAGCCCCAGGACAGGGCAGGTCAGCTTCTCTAGGGATGAGAGGCTGCGACAGAGCCCAGAACCACAGCAGGAACTCCCTGACACTGCACCGTCTGCTCCCTTGCGCTGGCCCAGGCCAAGGCGTTAACCTCCCCTCGCTGCCTCAACCAGGGCGTGCGTCTGCTTCTCGGCCGCACATGCAAGTCTCAGCCCTGGCCCCTCAGAGGGTCCACGCACGAAGCCACTTCAGGCCCTTGTCCACTGCTCGCCTCCTAGCCGGGAGACCATCAGAGACCAGGCCTCTAGCGCCCGGCCAACCCCCAACCTCAGCCACAAACTCCAGCTCCCTCTTCTCCTGCGAAGACTCCCCGAACATGGCTCTAGACTGTGCCCCAGACTGCACCTGAACACCCCCTGGATGCCCACCAGTCCATGTGCCACAGCTCTGTGGGGACAAGAGAGTTCCACTGTGGCCAGCCAACTGCACCAGGTGCCAACCTACTGGCCAGGACAACTTGGACAGGCTGAGGTGCTCACGCCAGAGGCCGGCCTGCCTGTCCACCAGGACTGACTCACGAGGCGAGGAGAGGCCTGCACGCCAGCAGCACACTGCACTGGGCACCACCGAGAAGCACCCCTCCCGAAGGCCTAAAGGAACACGCTCCTGGGTGGCTCCCTGGTCCTTTAAGGCACCTACACAGCCATGACCTTTTCTCCTACCTCAAGTCCACTGCCGCCAGGACAGACTTTCTAAAGCACAATGCTAACTATCTCTCCCCTGTGTAAAGACCATCAAGAGCTCCCCAGTGCCTCCAGGGCAAAGTCTCAACTCCTTTCCCGGCATTCAAGGCCTTCCCAGACTGGCCCTAACCTGCCTTTCCCAGTCATCTCCACCCAAGACCACTGGCCATTCCCTGAACCACGGGATCCTCCCACTGCCTGCCTTTGCACATACTGTTCCCAGGGCCTGGAATGCCCTTCCCTCTTCCTCCACCTGGCAAACTCCTCCCTTCAGGTCCAGCTCACCAATCACCACCTCCTCTGGGAAGTCTATCCACACTCTCTTTCCCCACCGGCCCGGGACAGAGTGACTTGCTCCCCTCTGCCCCAACTCCGTGAGCGAGCAGGCTACTTCCTACCTTCAATCACAGCTAGGATCTGGGCAAGAGCTGCCCAAACTATTTGTGGTAAAGCAACCTCTTTTTTTTATACGTTTTCCTATCTGTTGCCAACTGATGCTTTCGTGAAATACAATAAAAGATGACGTGGCAACACCAAGTTGCAATACGAGTTTCTCAACACTTGCTCTCAAGCCTGTACCTCGCTGCAGACCGGTCACACACACACAGCTCATGACGGGCGGGGGCCTGGGGACCCAGGTCTCTGTGGCACTGGCTGGGCCGCTGTGCTCCTGCTGTTCCAAGAGGGACCTGGCATTGGGGTCTATCGAGAGTCGTGTGTTTACATTTGGAACCCAGAGCCCAAGGGGGCACTCCACGAACATCTGCTGACCCAAATCCTGGACGGGAAGGTCCCAGCAACGCTGTACGTGGCAGTACTTGTGCTAGGCATGCCCATTTCTCAGGTGGGCACATAGAGGCACAGAGAGGGTGACGTGCCTGAGCCACAGCTGGCGCACATTCTGTACTTTCCACAGACCACCCAGCATCACAGGGGCAGAAACTTAGAACCTACAAGTCATCCCGTCCAAACTTCCACCCAGCACAGGCGGCCGACAGCATTTGTCACTGCGGAACCAGTGACACGGTCCCATGCACTGGTGAACAGCTCAGATTCCGAAATCAGGAAGACCTGAGCTCCAATCTCAGCTCAGCCTTTCATAGCTGCGTGACCTTGGTAAGTCACGTCACCTCTCTGGGCCTCAACTGCACCTCTGTAAACTGAGCCTGGTAACACCAGCATCATGGGCAGCTGTGAAAGTTAAACAGAACGTGCCCAGACGCACTTACAAGCCTCCTTCTGGCTTGGCTGTCACTGATGTTTACAAAGGCCCGGGGGTCTCACAGCCCGAAACTCGGCCCTGGATCCTCCCTCTCTGCTCATCCTGCCCCCAGACCCAATGTCTCTCTTTGGGGTCAGTGCTTCCCTGGCTGCTAAGTTTGCTGATTTCCTTGGGAGACTTCACCTCCCTGCCCTCCCCATCCTCCAGGCTGAGGGGCTTCTCCCCTTTCTCCCCCTACCCTCCTCCCTGGGACACCTCTTCACCCCCTCTCCCAATGCCAGCCCCCCTGCCCCCACCCCTGGCTAGTCCGGCTCTCCCTCGGAACACAGCTGGTCTGAGGAGGGGCCCTGCACTCCCTCCCCCAGGAAATGCCCCTGTCTGGGCTGGGTGGTAAAGGCCTAGGCTGTGAGGTCAGGGCCAGGCCCCAGCCTGCGACCTCCCCCCAGCCCCAGTGCCCACCCTCTCTGTACCTTGGGCCATGACAATGCTGAGTCCGCCCTGGCTGGGTCCCAGTCGGCTGCCCCTGCGAGAGACTCACTCCCTGCTGGGGCTGAGGGTCCAGTGGGCTGCTCCCCACGCCCCTCGGCCGTCCTGGGGCCTCCCCAGCTGGCCATCTCCGTCCCCCAGGCATCGGGCAGCAGGATCCTTTCCCGGACCTCACCCCTCTCCCTTGGGGAAAGTGAGAGATAGTGGGAGAAGCCACTCCGGGAAAGCTGACATTGTGGGGGTGGTTCCATATTTACTTGCTCAGTGACGTCCATACCAGCCCAGCTCGGTGCCCCAGTCACACTGAGCCTCCTGCCTGCTGGTCCCACCCTCGCCCCCAACCCTGCCACAAGCCTGGGAGAAGGTGCCCACTGGTCACTGCCCCTCTCTCCACCCCAACCTCCTTCCAACCACACCCCCAGTGTGGCTGTGCCAAACGCTCTCTGGGGTCCCCATTCTGCTCTGATTCTAGCTGGAGAGGGACAGGGTGCAGAGGAAGGGGTGCTAGATTTGGGGTTAGAATTTTAGCTAGGTCACTCCCTAAATTGTCTGACCTCCAGTAGGTCACTTCCTGTCTCTGAGCCTCAGTGTTCTCGGCTGTAAAATGGGGGACGGAAGAGCTGACCTGGCTGCTTTGTGGGATAATGATAAGGGCTTGGGAGAAGGTGCAGTCAGGAGGACAGGCCTGGGTTGCCCTTATGGATTGGGTGGGGTAGGGAAGGGGGAAGGGGTGGGAAGGAAAGCCCCAGAAGGCACTGAAGGCTCCAGAGGCTCAGGTGTGCCCCACTTTGCAAGCAGGAACCCCAGCATCACCACCCCCCGCATCTGAGCAGGGTGGTCAGCAGCCTTCTGCCCCCTCCCCCTCCCGAGCAGCATTTCAGCCGAGGCTCCCGGGCCGTCCAAACGTGCCTACAAGTTCTGACCCGTGAGGTTCCCAGGATCGGGAGAGGGTCCAATTGTGTAAACCAAGACCCTATAAATCAAATCCTATCTTTAAAGCACATAAGAAATCTGCTGGGAATTGTCATGTTACACAAGTAGGCGACCCCTAAAGCTTCCTTTGTCAATGCTCATTTCTCAACGTGGTTGGAAAGATTAGATGACGGCTGTGTGATCTTGAGCTAGTCACTTAACCTCTCTGAGCCCCGAGTTTCCTCATCCAGAAATGGATGTGGAAGCAACCTCATAGGGCTGTTGGCAAGTGCCCTGGTGTTCAACGCGTGTGGCTTCCAGCTGCTTACCACTCCAGAGGTAACAGTACCTTAGATTTGGTCCCAAAAACACAGAGGAAAAAGTTTTCTTCCACAGAATGTAAGACATTTCTGACTCCATCTACAGAAAAGGAAAGTGAGGCTCAGAGGGGTTAAATGTTTGGCCTTGAACACAGGCCAGTGGGGTGGCATGAGTGTCTGGAAGTGTGACCATGTCACCGTTAAGTAGAGAGGTCACCATGATGCACTCACTCTCTCACATTCAGGCACTGCTGTCCCCAGCAAGGGGCACAAGATGACCTCCATGCCCGGGACATGCTCCCTGTGCCCACTGACCTCACACCCAAGGAGGTGGCCCCAGAGCAGGCCCTAGGCCATCCACTGCTCTCCGTGTGCCTCTCTCCGGAGCCGCCCATGCAGCCCTGAGGCTGGCACTGTTCTCACCCCCATTTTGCAGAGGAGGAAACGGGCAGCCTGGGTCCCCCAGCTGCCCAGAGCCAGAAGCAGGACGGACACTGTGGCCGTGCCCGCTCCAGGGCACAGTGCCAACCCTACCAGCCGCTCCCTGGCTACTCTCAGTCCCTCTCCCCGCCCAGGGGCCAGCCCAAGGCACTTTGCCAGATCTTATCTGGGGGTCCTCTGGCTACTCAGAAACACAAGCTGGGCACACCCTAGGAAACGCCTGGCCCTGCGATCCGTCTGCTCTGACTTTCAGTGCGGAGGGCCAAGTCCCTCCCAGCCCCGGAATGGCCACCCTCTGCTCTCATCCTCAGCCTGTCCTACCTTGTGCCAACCAGCCTCCTGCTCGGCCTCCCTGCCTCCAGCCTCATGCCCGAGCTGCTGCCGCTGCTGCCTCCTGGGACATGGATCTGATCACCATGTCAGCTTCCTCCTCCTAAAACCATCTGACGCTCCCTGTGGCCTGGCAGACAGTGTAAACTCCTCCTCAGCACAGCAGTCAGGACCTTTCCCAGCCTGGCCGGGGCCAAGTGTCAGGGTTGGGCAGGAGGGCTCAGGAGCCAGGTGGCCTGGGTTTCAGTCCCAGCTGTGCCATTTACCAACTGTGAAACCTTGGGCAAGTTACCGTACTCACTCAGCTTCAGTTTCCTAAACTGTAGAATGGGGAAACAATAGTACCAATATCAGGGAACTGCTGTGGAGATTAAAGAAAACAATGCATTTTGCACAGAGTAAGTGCTCAGTTAATTCACTCCTTCCACAAATATTCAAGGTCTTATTTATTCTGTGCCATACACTATCCACATAGCAGTGAACAAAAGTGACAAAAATCCCAGTGCTCTGGGAACTTGCATTATAATGAAGGGAGGCAGACAGAAAACAAAATAGACAAGTACAATATAAGGCATGTTATGTGTGCTATGCATTACAGAGAAAAAAGCAAGAAGCCGGGAGAAGGAGTTGGGGTGAGTTGCAATTTTAAACAGCAACGTGCCTAAGAGAAGGTGATAAAGTCCTGGCAGAGGTGAGGGAGCCTACCATGGAGGTAACTGGGGTAAGAGTGTTCTAGGAAGAGGGAGCAACCGATGCATAGGCCCTGTGGCAGAATCATTCTCTTTCCAGCCTCATCTCCCTCCATCCCCTCCCTTACACACACTCTCCAG
Organism: Lemur catta; assembly: GCF_020740605.2. Lineage (NCBI taxonomy): Eukaryota > Metazoa > Chordata > Mammalia > Primates > Lemuridae > Lemur > Lemur catta. The sequence goes on along the minus strand of NC_059134.1, from coordinate 92,425,547 downwards.
CCAAATAAAGCCTCCCAAGCCCTTCCATGTATTCATGCCTTTGTGTAAGCCATGCCCCATGCTGAAATGCCTCTCCCTTCTTCAGCTCTCCGACTCCTACTCACCCTTCAAAACCCAGCCCAAAGGCCTTCTCCTCAGGGAAGACTTCCTTGACTTAGAGTCGGTGGTATCTTCCTTGTCCCCTTCTGTGTAACCTGTAACTGCCTGGCTATTTGCCCACCTCCAACCCTGGTCTGTAAGTTCTGGAAGGGCAAGGACTAGGTCGCACATTGCACCCCGTGAGCCCAGCACAGTGCCTGGCACAGTGATGGCACATGTGCCCTGACCACCTGGTGAATGAATGAAGGGCTGAATGACACCGAGACCGCTGCCCCAGGCCTCCCCTCTTACAGAGCCTTAGCCCAGAGATGCCATCAGCAGTGTGGCTGCATTGGGTGAAAACTGGCCTTTTCAACGCAGATACAAATCTGCAATAGGAAACAGGCCTTTTAAAAATAACAGCACATTTTCCTTTTTTCTTTCTTTCCCTTTCTGCATGGTTTGTTTTTCCAGCACAGCCCCTGGGTCAGCTGCCGGGAAGCCCCTTCCAGGCCCCACTCTGAGTACATGGGGCTCTGGGGCCTCCAAGGACTCTCAGCCTCCAGCCAGGAGTGGAGATGCCCCAGACAGTTTCAGATTAGCCCTGGCACCAAGGCCACCAGGCCCCTCTGAGCCAGGAACCCCCTTGCTCAGACCCTGATGGTAGGTGGGTATTATCTCCTCTGGAAGCTCATTCTTCCACGAGGGCTTTATAACTCCACATGATGTTTCCAAAGGGGCTTCTCCCCAGTAGCTGGGGTTCTCTGCCCTCACTCCAAGAGGACATCCCTAAGGAGGTGGCATCAGGCTACCAGGGTTCTAATCCTGGCCACACTGCTAACCCTCGATCCCTTACCTCATCTTTTGGAGCCTCAGTCTCCCCATCTTTAAAATGGAAATACTATGTATTAATACTTTGTGGAGCTGTTTTCGGCACAGCACATGTGACATGCTTACCACCATACTTGGTACACAACAGGCCCTCAATAAACATTAGCTGATCATCATTTTCTTCCTCCAGATCTCCTACTTGTGGCCCCTTCATTGAATCATATACTCTCTAGATCAGCAGAGAACTCAAGGGAATGCTAAATCTCATCCTCTTGCCCTTGTGGAATTTCCTCCCATGCTCCCGACACACGGTCCTCCCAGGGCATGGGCACCTGTAAGCACAGGGATCTTACTGCCCGTGCTCTACAAGCCAGTCATTCTGCCTACCATGCCTGACACCTCCTTCCAGCGGGCCCCCTGCCCACAGCCCAGGCAAGTGGTGTTTATTCATCCTGTCCTCAGCCCCCAGCACAAGCCAGCGCTCAGGGACTCAGCAGAAGGCACTTATGGAGCAGCCCTCAGGTGCAGCACACTCAAGTCAACCCTCACAGGGCTCCCGATCTGACAGAACAGCGAGATTGCAACCAAATAACCATGCCAGCAAATGGCAAACTACTATGGACCTGAGTCATACAAAGGAGAGGCAGGTGGGCCAAGAGAGGCTATAAGGAGAGGCTTCGACCTAACCAGAGAGGGCTTCCCTGAAGAGGTGATGTGAAGATGGAAGATGAAGGACGAGGAGGCCTCATCAGAGAGGGGATGGAGTGCAAGGGTCAGGCAGAGGGAACAGCATGACAAGAGCACTGTGTTAGGAGGAACATGGCAAATAGAAGGGATGAAAGATGGTAACCCCACGAGGACTGGAGAGAGGCTGGATTTTTGTCTTTCTCTTAAAAGCAGTGGGAGTTTCTGAAGGTTTTTCAGGCAGGGGTTGATAGGCTCAGATATGCATGTCCAAAAGGTCGCCCTAGCTGCTTCCCAAGTCACAGTCCTCCCTCTGTGCACTGACTGCATGTGCACTATTTGTCTCTGCTTGGAATGCTCCTCTAGTCCCCGTATCAGTCAGGACAGGCTAAGTTATGCTGCAGTAACAATCGATCCCCAAATCTCAGTGGTTTAAAACAACAAAGGTTTAGTTATCACTCATGCTGCATGTCCACTGTGGGTCATCAAGATGGCCACTCACAGAGTGACGACACAGGGACCCAAGCTAGCAGCAGCCGCCACCATCCCACCTACTACCACTTGCCATGCCACAGGGAAGAACACCCTGGAGGTTCTTACACCACCAATTAAATGCTTTGGCCTGGAAGTGACATGTATCGCTGTTTTCATAACTCACCAGCCAGTCACGTAGCCCCACCCAGGCACAAGTGGACCTTGATTCAATCCTACCGTGCACCTGGAAGAACTGGAAATAGTAAGAGGAAAGCACTGAGGACCACCAGACACTCTCCCACCCCATCTTGCCCTTCGTTAACCTTAATTCATTCATTAGATGGCAACTGTGTCAGGATTCTAGAAGAGACTGGACTGTGCAGGAGAGATCACAGTCTCTCTGTGGTATGGAGTTCGGAGACATCTGGGGGGGGTGGGTAGGAGATACGGGCCAGATCACTCAGAGGCTTTTAGGTTACTGTAACAATTTGGTTCTTTATCCTAATTGCACTTGGAAGGCTTCTAGGTGCTTTAAGCAGGAAACGGAAGCCTGACACGATCCTATTTGGAACAGATCACTCTGACTGCAGTGCTGACACCGGCATGGAGGGGGAGGTGGCCAGTGAACATAGGAGGCCTTGCTGTTGTCCTGGGGAGAGACAGCAGTTGCTTCACTACAGTGCTCGGGAGGAGGAGATGGAGCAAAATGGATGGATTCATTTGAGAGGATGAAGTTCTCTGGGCTTGGAGATGGAGTGGGCAGGGGTGAGACGGACAGAGACATCAGAGTTTCTGCCTTAAGGACTAGCGGGACGGCACGCTCTTGGCCAAGATCAGAGCCCTGGAGGAGGTTAAGGGAGGAAGATTATGGACAGCTTTGGACCCCGTGTGTTTGTCATGCCTACGAGACAGCCAAGAGGGCAGGCCAAGGAGGCAGCTGAACAAACAGGTATAGCTCCTGACTCCGAGTCCAGTGCTCTTTACTTCCTTCATACTTGCCAACAACCTAGAACCAGGGAAAGCCCATGTAAGACCATGTAAGCCCATGTAAGAAGAAAGATCCAGATGACAGAAGTCCTACTTGACACCAACGAGAACAAGTTTACGAAACACATCAATCCAAGTAGCGTAGAGGACAGAATTGTTACTTGGGTCAAATTAACACATGCGTGCAGAGGTGATGGCTGTGATGGCTGGTCAAAGACTCCTGGGACAAGGGAGGAAAGTCCCTCATCTTTGAGAATGTCAGCAGAGAAGGGAACCAGATCCTGCCACCAGCTGCTCCTTGGAGGCCCTTTCAGTTTGGGGCTGGATGGACCAGGGGGGGCTGTCGGGCAATTCTGATGATCCCAGGACAGTACATTCTGTGATGGTCCCAGAGGGAAGGAACAACACTTCTTAAACGGTATGCCAGGCCCTGAACTAGGCATTTCACCCCTACTATCTCATTTAATCTCAGGACTGCCTTGCAGACAGGCTTTTTTGGCCTCATTCTGGCCATGGAGAAACAAGGTTCAGAGAGGCCAAAGGTAACAGTGGGAAGTCTAAAGTAATTATGAGGAGGTGGAAGAAGTCAAAGAGAGAAACCCTTTCCCTTAAACTGAATGAATCAAGAGGCCTGGGCTCTATTCCCAGAAGGGCAGGTCTTTAGACATGTGCCAAACAGAACTCTGCTTGCCCACGTTTCAGAGAGTTGGTGGACAAAGACCATGCCCGCTCCCCAGGGAAGAACCCCAAACCCCAACTATGACCCTAGGAAAGTCCCCACCTTCCTTCCTCTCAGGGGCAGTGTGGCCAAAGGCAAGCTTGGGCGCCACAGGCATTATGCTCCACGGAAAATTCTTCTGCCCCAGCACAGGCAAAACCCCCAAAGTTTATAGGGTTTCCAAGCATCCAGAGAAATCTCTCATTATTGCCTCGTGACCCCACGCACAAAGAACTGGGTGTGTTTCCTTTCAGCCACTCTAAATTACATAGCACAGCCCTTCTTCACATGAAGCATACGTCTAAGAAAGAACAGAGCTCTAACATTCTTCTCTCCTAAATCCTAGCCCAGTCTGGGGGGTCTAAGCCCCCATCTCCTAACCTGGCTCGAGACACAGGCAACTTTTCACCAGCGTCACCCATCACCCACGACATCTGTATTCTCCTTGCAGCGACTTGTCTAGGGCACGCTGGCCTTGACCGGAGAAAGGTCATTGGCCGCTAAGTTCCTGCAGTTTCTGCATGTGAGAGTACCTTGGGGACTGCCGGTGGGGGATGGAGACTACGCTCCGGAGACATTTCCCAAAGAGTCTACACCGCAACTAAGACTTAAAACATATTAAAGAAACGCCCTCCGGCTCAACCACGTTCAGCGGGAAGCCGTGGACCGCGTGGCAGAGGCCCCGTCGCCTCCCGCAGGACACCCCCTGGCCGAGCCCCGCGTCAGCCCCGGCGCAGAGCCCGAGCGCCCGCAAGAACTAGGCCGGCGCCGCGGCAAGCCCTCCGGCATTGCGCGCCCCGCCCCGCCCGTGTCACCGCGTCCCCATTCCGAACGCCCGGCCGGGCCGCCGCTGCCATTGGTCGGCGGCCACGTCCGTCAGCGGGCGGGACGTGCGCGCAGAGAAAAGGCTACATTGTAACAAGGCGAGCGAGCGAGCGGGGAGGAAGGAGGCGGAGGCGGCCCCCGAATCCCGCAGCGGCGGCGGCGGCGGCGGCGGCGGCAGATACCTGCCGAGGGTTAACCCACCTCGGGCCGGGGCGAGCCGCCCCCCGCCCCGCGCCCGCGCCCGGGCCCCCCGCCCGCCGCCCGCCCGCCCGGCCGCCCGCGCCCCGCAGCCGCCCGCAGCCCTGCCCGGGGCCCCGCGCTCGCTGGCAAACTGCCGAGCGCTTTCCGAAGCCATTTTCAATGGCCACATTGGCTACCGGGCTGACTCACCTTCCCGGGAGCGCCGCGGCGGCCGCGGGGCCCGGCGGCGCGGGCGGCCCGGCAGGCGGCCCGGCGGAGGCGGCGCGGCCCGGCTGGCGGCCCCGCGGCGGGAGCGGCCGCGCTGCGGGCGCGCGGGTCCCCGGCGAGGCAAAGTTTCAGCGCCAGCCTCGGCGCGGCGGCGGCGGCGACTCGCTGCTGCTCTCCTCCCCTGCTTTGACCACCATCTTATTAGTACAGGAAATGACATGGAAAACGGAAGAAAGCGGCGTTTGGGGCAGACGCGGACCCCCCAATTCAGGGGCCGGAGCCGGGACTCGCCAGCCGCGTCCCAACCCGGCCCCACGGCAAACTCCGGGGCCCTGCGCCCCGCCCGCGCCCTGCCCGGAGGGGGGACCCGCTCCCCAAACCCGCAGGGAGAGGCCGAGTTTGATACTCCAGCCCGCGCAGAAATCGAGAAAAAAATAAATGAAAAAAGCAAAGGTTAAAAGAACTTTCGAACTGGGATACTTTTTGGGGGTCGGAATCAAAAGTTGTAGAATTTTAAGAAGTCATTCCGAGGGGGGATCCCTGGCTGTCCCGGTCCCGTTGCTGTCTATTTGGAACCAAAGAGTCGGGGGCGATAAACGCGTTTATATTTTTAACCCTTTCGGGGCGCCGCAGCTGGCCCCCCTCCCGGTCCCGTTTAACCCTTTGAATGCCCAGCAGTTGGGAGACACCAACTGAAGTTGTCAAACGTAGGCGTCCCACCCGCAGGCCGAGGGTAAGGTGCTTGGGCTTCGTTAAAAAATATTAACTATTTACGTGGGGCTGTGGTTTTAAAGTCGCCAACCACACGTGGTCTTCAAATCGAAATATGTGACAGGGATCGAGATTGTGAGAACTGGACGGGCTGGTCCCTTGCTGACTTGGAAAAGACGTTTAAGCCGCACTCGCTCCATTCCTCGGTTTCTCCATCTGTGAAATGGGATTCAAGAGCACAGAGAGATGGGCGGGAGAGAGGGAGAGCTGGGGTGGAATTGTCACAGAGTGCCTAACAGCTGGAAATGCTTCCCGGGCGCCTGTAAAAATGACGGGTTGTGATGGGGCTGGAAGCCTTTGAGGAGGGCAGGGGACACTGCAGGATGGCGTAACCAAGACAACCATTCCTCAAACAACCCCTTTCCCTTAGCGTCTGCAAGTCGGGGGTGGGAGACAAGTGAGAGGGCTCTCCTAGCATGGGGAAATGCGCCGGGCAGGCTCTAAATCAAGGGCTATAAACCCCAGTTGGAGGTCGCCAGGCGGGATTACACCCCGGGGGGCGGGGCAGCCCTTCCCCAAAACGTCCAGGGAAGGCCTGGCCCAGGCAGCCCCCGGAGGCTACTACCCCAAGGAAGCCTCCTCCCAAAGAGGATGGAGGTCCTTGTCGCCGCCCCTGCGGGCTATCTCCAGGTGGACATTCGTCGTCACACCTTTGGGCATGCTCATGCTATTGGATTCTGCATGTGTGGGCTCGGGGAGACGGGAGCGGGGACAGGGAATGGAGGACTGTATGTATCACGTCATCTGTTTCCCTTGACTTTGACATCACAAACAGCTTTCTGGAATCCCACATCTGTTACTTACTTGCTGTATGATCTTGAGTAGGTGATTTCACCTCTCTGAGCCTTAATTTCCTCATCTGCCAAGTGGGCACAGTAATACGCACGTTCCTGGCTCTGCGTGATGAGCCATGAGGGTGTATTAAAGAGCCCAGCACCCAGCTGCTCACAGTAGGTGCTCAAGAGACAGTGACAATGCTAGCATTGTATGACTGCAACTGTAAGTTTCCTGAGTGTTTCCCTGCTTGGTACCACACAGTGTCCTGGGAAGTATCAAGATTAGAAAGACAAGATCCTTGTCTTCAAGGATGTCTTGGTCTGGCCAGGAGATGGAGGCACTCAGAGGCAACTCCAATTAATTCAGTAATTAGTGCACATCTGGCGGCACTAAGCATTATATTGGATGCCAAGTGCTCGGGCAGGGGAAGGGCACAGAGGAAGGAGCCACTTGATGTTCTTTTTGAGGGGAAGGGTTGATGTCAGAGGCAGGCCTAGAATTTCCACCAGTGTAGGATGGCCTTCCAGGAAAACAAACAGCAGGGGCAAAGACCTCAAGGTGTCAAAGTGCCCAGGGGTTTGACATGTGTCGTGCAGTGATTGGAGCAGACAGTCGGGCAGAGAAACCGACGATGAGCAGAGAGAGAAGTGGATAGAGAAAGGGTGTGGTCATAGCCTCCAAAAAGCAAAAGGTGTTTAAGAGAATGCATGGTCAATCTGTAAGTGGGGCAGGGAGGGAATTTCTTCCTGTGGTGGTGGCTTCCCCTTGCCAGGACAGTGGGTCCTTTGGATGGCACCTGTGGAGTGGGACTAGGTCCTCCGGCATCGCAGGCTGGGAGTCAGCGCTTCAGGCACCAGCCTCGGGCTTGTGCAGGGGCGCGGGGAGCACAGACGCGGTGTGGTCCCGAGACCCGGGTCTGAGTCCCAGCCTGCCGCCTCCATGCCGTGTGACCAGAAGAGTGTGACTCTTCCCCTCTGGGGGCCAGTTTCTTCCTGCATGACATGAGGAGTTTGGCCCAGGGGTCCTATATTCTCCTCACCCCCAGAAGCTGCCCCCATAGCCACAGAGTCAAGCCCAAGGCACAGGAAGGAATCTGGAACAAGGCTGGGAGAGTTGCTGCTGCAACCATCTCAGAAGGGAAGCCCAAGGCAGTTCGAGGGTTGACACAGGTGCTCTGGGTCAGTGTGGGCAGAAAGTAGCCCCAGGGCCTGAGTGTGACCACCACAGACAAGTGGTCTGGGCAAGGCAAGGCTTGTGAGACTGTGCCTCAGCTTCCCTCCGTGGGCTGAGTTGGGCCTGAAACCAAGAAGTTGGGGTGGGATGGGCGCTCCACTGGAATTTCTTGAGAGCTTGGGGGATGGAAAGGAGCAAGGGGTTGAGGTGAATAGGGCACATGGCACACCCCTTCAGGGCATTGCCATTTAAGCTCTCAGTGATACAAAGCAGGTATCTTTTTTTTACAGACAGAGAAACCATGCTCAGAGAGGTTAAGAGGCTTGCCCAAGGACACACAGCTAGTCAGAGGTAGAATGAGACTCAAAACCAGGTCTGCCTGACTTCATTGCACAGTGTCTTCCGCTCCTGGTCATTTCTGGTTCATTGTCCTTTTCTGTAATGCAGCTTTTCAGCCTAACGGGTGGTAAAATATTTTCTTAATTTCTCCCTCGCCCATATCTCACCAAAGGAACTGTCCAGAATGTTGTGATTCAAGGCCAGGTACTTCATGACCTCCCCTTATAAAAGCTGTACTAACAATCCCAGTTACCTCTGGGTCCAAGCAAGGATGTTAAAATGCTCTAAGTGAATAGAACTCAACTCTTTAGAGGAAAAAGTCAATCTGAGGCCCTCCCCGGACCTCCCACTAATAATAATGAAATCCAAGCAAAACAGACATCCATCCAGTGGGCGGCAAGTTAAAGGCTCCCTGGATTTTAGAAGGAACAGTCACTGGGGATTCACTTTCACATTTGTTGTAAAACGAGGACATTGTTTATTGCATCAATTAATAACTCCTCCTAAAACCTCAAGGGAGAAATTTCATTCAGGATTTAATGCTTGGAAAAAACTAAAACTGAAACAAACTGCATCTCCCTCAAGGAACTGGCAAGCATCTTCCTTGCTAATAAGAAGAGCTCTGTAACTGATCCACCTTCCCTTTTTGCACATGCTGCCAGGAAGCTCGGAGCCAATTTCCACCCTCATTTCCAACAGCTTTGGCAGTTGCTTCTTTCTTATTCCTGCTTTCCCACTTCTAATCCCACTGGCTCAGCCTTGTTTGCTCTGCCTTTTATTAAGGATATCTCCCTCTTTAATGGCAAGAAATAAATCTTTTAAATAAATCCACATTTGGAATTGCTGCTGAAGGGACCTGGATTCCATGGGCCTTGTGTTAAGCCAGGCACAGTTCTGTTCTGGTCCTGTCCACTCGCTCAACAGCTGAGGGATCCCTCTCTTGGAAGGAAGGAGGGACTGGCTTAATACCAAAAGATTGCTCACCCAGCTGCCGACAACAGCTAAGAGCATCGTTGCTATTTTTTGCTCTACAGATGAGTGACTCACCTCTCTCCTGTCGGCTCCCAGGAGACACAAACCACTATCCAATCCACGTTCCTGGACAGTATCCCCCATTGGTCCCTCCCGTTGAGGCATGGTGGGGAACAGGTACAGAAGCCACTGCCACTTATGGATTGCTTATCCTGAGCCAGGAAGGTGACCAAGAGTTCCTAGGCAGAGGACACAGCCAGTGCAAAGGCTCTGAGTAGGATGGAATTGGGCTTGATCTGTGAGGAGGCAGAAGGCTAGAGTGCCCAGAGTGCACGTGGAAGGGGAGACAGGGCGAGAAGCGGGTGGGATCTGGGCCAGACGTTTGCAGTGGGAGCCACTGGCAGCTTTCAAGCTGGGGAGATACAGGACCTGATTTATGTTTTTATAAGATCACCTTGGCAGCCATCTGGGTAATAAACATTTACCGAGTGCCAGTGAGTAGGTAGACATGCTCATAAACCATCTCATCTCATTTTCCCCACGTTCTAGATGAGATTGACACAAACATGTCTCTTTTTTCTGGCTTCCGAGTATCTGACTCCCATTCCAGCGGTTGGGGAACATCCCATCTTTTGAGCTTTGGGGAGAAGTGGGCTGTGCCCTCCCCCTGCCCAGTGCAGAAGCTGAAACACCAAAACTCGCTTTCCCAGGCTCCCTGCAGGTAACACACTGATGCATGGTTGAGGCTCAGTCAATCGGATGCATTCCTCCTGACTTTGAACTTGAGCTGGTGACACAGAAGCGTGGACCATGGACAGTTGTTTCTGGTAAGGGTGGGGTGCAGTGCAGTCGGTTCTTAGGGGCAGTGGTGCCGATGGCTGGGTCCAGCAGAGCTGAGGACAGGGGTCAGGGAGCTGGTGGTGCAGGCTATGGTAACTGCTGTTGTGTTGGGGAACAGCATCCTCACCGCATTTGTTCTCTGGCATGATCTTGCTGTGGTTTGGCTGTGTGTACCCCATGCCTGGTTCTCCATCCTTCCAGAGGGCCATGAGCTACCTGGAATACTTTCAGTATGTTTTTCTTAAATGCATTAGTTGTCTATGGCTGCATAACTTACCCCAAAACTTAGCAGCTGAAGACAATAAGCTTTTATTATCTCACAGTTTCTGAGGGGCCAAGAAAGCCACAGCCTTTTGTAAACTAATCTCAGAAGCGACAGGCCATCACTTCTGCCATATTCTGCTGGTCACACAGACCAGTCCTGGCACAGTGTGCAAGGCACTATACAAAGCCTGACTTCCAGGAGGAGTGGTCATTGGTGGTCACCTTCAAAATCAGCCAGGACAATTTCTGTTGCTTGCAGCATTAAAACCTAAGAAATCCCGTAACTTGTCAATGATCACACAGCTGTTCCCCACGTAACCAGGGCAATAGGCAAAAGAAACCTCCAGATCTCAGGTGAGCGCCAGCTGTAGAGCTGGCCTTGCAGACTGCCCTCGGTCATGGACAGGGCCTTGGCTGCCTGGGAAAGTCAGAGAGGTTGAAAACATTGTTCTGAGTGCAAGTCGTGGAGCATTATTTCCTGACTTGAGACTCTGAGCAACTCTCCATTTGGGGGGGCCTTGGTTATGCTGGGTGTTGGGACAGATGGCTTCTACAGCACTTGCTCTAAGTCTCGGTCTCCTCATACATAAATTGGGCTGCGAATGTTGGATTCGGTCATCATTCAAAAGATGAAGCATGTTCTTAGTCTTGCTAGGAGGGATGCTGGGGAGAGGAATAGGGACTGGGGCATTAGAGAGGCTGTTTGCCAGTCCTGGGAGCCTCCGGGATGACTCCTGAATGCCACACATTCCTAAACCTGAGGGACCCTCATGCAGATGGGGGAGCACCTTTAGGACTCCTGGGCGGAGCCACATTGAGACAGATTTCGAATCCAGGAAAAAAAGAACTGCCTAAGAAATGGAGCCACCCAACAACAAAAGGGGCTGTCACAGGAAGTGGTGAGCTTCCTGTTACTAGAGGTGTGTAAGCCAGGGTTTGGGGCTCTTCTGAATGTAATTTATGCCCAGGTTGATGTTATGTTTAATGATCTCCAGAGTCCCACCATAGGGCAATAGTCTTGATTCTAGGAATGCTGGGTGGTGGCACTGTTGTGAAGGAGCGGAGCTCTGTGCTGGGAGCCAAGCGACGTGGGTTCTGGTCCCCCCTGTTACTGTGCTGGGCGACTGCAATCAGGCCCTACATCTGCTCAGAGCCTCAGTCTCTCAATTTGTAAAGTGAGGGACCGGTTTCCACACATCAATCCACACGGCCACCCTTGTCAGAAAATAACTTTTTCCTAGTCCTCGAGAAGATGAAAACCAAAACCCAATGTAGCATCGTTTTCACAAAGCTAAATCTACTCAACTTAAAGGACTGTCTTCAAGCCGAGATTATATATTTCCTACTATTTTGGTGTTCAAATGTCCTTTGTTTTCTTTTATGAAAGGGTGATAATAGCATACGTAGAAGATAGAGGTGTCGTGGTGGTGATTGTTTTTCCCAGTGACTTTGCTTGGCAAGATAAAAAGTTGACAAGTTTATAGTAGTTACCTCAATTATTTTGGAATTTATATTAGTACATGAAATTAAGAAATATGGGAATTGTTGGACTAAATGATTCCAAATAACCTCCAACATGGTTTCCCTCTTTCTCTCTCTTCTTTCTTCAACTCACTCATCTATTCACTGATTCCTATCAGTAAAATATTTATTGACACTCTAGGCACTAGAGCCACTGAGATGAGTGACACACTGACAGTCCCTTTCCATGGGAAGCTCATGACATCCTAGGGAAGACCAACATATAGACACATACACAAATGGATATTTAGGTTAATTCATATTTTTTATGATAAAATGCTTCAGTAGGTGTCCTTAGATGTATCTTTTGTTTGCTTCTCTGATTGTTCCCTTAGGATAAGTTTCAGAAGTGGAATTTCAAGGTCAAGGGTATGCCCAACTTTACAGAAACACTTTGCCAAATTGTCCTGCAAAATGATCGTGCCAATGATTTTGCAAGAGCACAAAATCAGTTCCCCATACTCTTATGGTGACCGCCATCAATCTGCTTAGCGTTCAGTAGTTTGGTGTGTAAGTGATGTATCTCATTGTTGTTTTAAATTATGTGATACCGTTAGCAAGATGAGTGTAATTTCGTAGGTTTAGTAATCTCGTGTGCTGCTTTTGCAAACTGCTTGATCATGTTCTTTGTCCATCTAAAATTGGAGACCTTGTGTTTTTCTTATTTTATAAATGTAGTTTGCATGTTAAGGTTAACAAAAAGCTTTGTTTGAAATATGTAATGTAGTTTATTTTCTCAGTTCAGCGATTTTTGTAACTTTATTTATGATACCTTTGTTATATGCAAATTTGGTGTTTTCTGTTTCCCTCTATGGTTTTGTAGGCATAGTTAGAAAGGCCTTCTTCTTTAGTAAATTATGAAAACATTCTCCTAGATTTTCTTCTAATTTAATTTTTTGTTTAATTTTTTGTATAAATATTTAATCTACCCAGAATTTATTTTGGCGCAGAGTGTAGCATAAGGATCTGACTTAATTTTTTTTCCTTAATTTTGTCCCGACACCAATCGTGGAACAATTCATCTGTTTCTCATTCTTTTGTAGCGCAATCTGTATCATGCTAAATTGCCAGGTTATGCATATGCCTGTCTATTTCTTGTCTCTCAGTTAGGTTCCATTGATCATTTGTCTCTTTGGACAGTATCAAACTGTTTAAATTACTGTAGCTTTATAGTACATTTTAATTTTAGGCAGGAAATATCCCCACTTTCCCTTATCATCATATTTTAATTAACTTGGTGTACTTCCTAGAGGAAGCAATTTTAACTCTTAGATGGTATTTGCTTCCATGTTCCTAAATTGTAATTATATCAATTTTAGATATTTATTGATTTTCTGAAATGGCAGATGAGTTTTTAATTCATTTACTCTCTCTTCTCTGATGGCTTCCCCCCACCCCACCCATAACCATGACCACCATGACCACCACCACACCACCACCACCATCACACCAGCACCACCACCACCACCACCACCGCCACCAGCACCACCACCACCACCGCCAGCACCACCACCACCATCACACCAGCACCACCACCACCATCACACCAGCACCACCACCACCACCGCCACCATCACCAGCACCAACACCACCACCATGACCACCACCAGCACCGCCACCATCACCACCACCACCACCACCATCACCACCACCACCACCGCCAGCACCACTACCACCACCAGCACCAGCACCACCACCGCCACCACAGGCTCAATCTGATCATATCTCCATGTTGAGTTGTGTCCCTACTCAGTGTTTTCTTTATAATGATCATGTAAGTATTCTGAACTGGAGAGCTAAAGACATTCTGTAATTAAATGTCATTTATTATATAGTTTTTTGGGTTTTTTTTTAAGAGGTAATAGACTCATTTCTTCATTTGCTTAGTTTTTTTTTAACATCTAAGATTTTACATACCCTTCAATGCTCTGTAAAATGCCTTTCACTACAATTTTCAACATCCTCAAACCTGTTGGCTTACATATCAGAATCATTTGGTTTTTGCTACCACAGGGATTGGCAAATTTTCTGAAAAGAGCTAGGTAGTAAAGATGTATTAGGCTTTGTGGGCCATCTATGGCCCCTGTGACATATTCTTGGTTTTTTGTGGGATTTTCTTTACAGCCCTTCAGCTCAGCATGTTTTCAGATTCATTCATGTTGCTTGAACCAGCTGTTTATTCATTTTTAGTGCTGAGTAACATCACATTCCAGGGATATACCACAGTTTTGAGATTTCCATGATTGTATCTTTCAACATTTAATTGTTAAAAGAATTTAGGTCTCATATTTTAAATTTCCATCAAGAAACAAGATTTTTTGTTTCTGTTTGTTTCTTATCGCTTCCTTTATTTTTAATAGATGTGATGTTTTCTCTCTCTTTTTTATTTTTTTAGTAGAGGTGGGGGTCTCACTCTTGTCAGGCTGGTCTCAAACTCCTGACCTCAAGGGATCCTCCCACCTCAGCCTCCCAGAGTGCTAGGAGGTTTTCTCTTTTCTAAGAATATCTTTTTTCCTTCCTGTTCTCTATGTTATCTGCTCCCTTCAAGTCCTTCCCCCACCCCCCCCACCCCCCGTTCATTGGGCTCTCTTTCAGGCTGTTGCTTTCTTCAAATGTCTAGTGATCCTTGGCTGCCTTGTCATTCTTGAGTGAGGCACTAGCCAGGCTCTGTGGGCCTGGGCGGGTGGATTTGTAGACTGAGGGTTTCACTGGAGGGGGAAACTGCTTCCCCAGTGTGGTGTGGGTCTCCCTTTCTTTTATAAAGAATGACCCTGCATTCCCGTCTTCCCACCGCTGGGTATGTGTTTCAGGAGCAGGGAATTGGGGGTAATAAATCTATCATGATCTGACTTCAAAGTGAGGCTGCATCAGAAGAGACGTCTAATTCTGGACCCAGGTTGGGAGGCAGCGGGAGGGCCCAGACTGCGCCTTACCCGTCTGTTTCCAATTCAGCACTTTCCCACCTTCCTCAGAGCCTAGTGAAACCAACTTAGAAGACTCTAACTCCTAGAAAAGGAAGCTCTGGTGGCCTGTGGGGACAGGACAGCAGTAGTCCCTGAGCTGCCGTGGTTGAGATTGCGATGGGTGATCTGGGAATCTCACTGCTTCCTGTATAAGGTTTTGAAAAAAGATCCTCCCATTTTCAGCCACACCCTCACCTCAACCTTCTAAGGAACTTGGACCCTCCTATTCCAGAGCCTGTCCTGTGCTTCCACGTGGGCAAACTGGCTTTCTTCTTTCCAGCGTCCCCCATCGGGCACTCGGATTTGATTCGTTCTCTGCTAAGGCAGCCCTTCCTCCAACCGCCTTGCATCTGCTTCCATTGCAATCCGATGTTTCGGAAGCCTCCTCATTTTATCCGAGGTGAATTTTGTGTTGTGTTTCTTGTTCTACTTGTTTGAGGATGATTTTTCAAGGGGAACATGGGATAGAAACTTCTTAAATGAGTAGGCACCCATTAATCTTAAAATGGAAATTTTGTCCTGTTGTTATTCCAGGTAAAATTCAGAATAAAGCTGGAAAGTTTCCCCTTCTTTTCCCCCCTCCAAAGTCCATTGTGATTTTTTTAAAAACTAGATTTTATTTTTTAAAACAGTTTTAGATTTACAAAAAAATTGTGAAGCTATTACAGAGAGTTCCCATACACTCTGCACCCAGTGTCCCCTGCTGTTAACACTTATATTATTATAGTGTGGTTCCTTTGTTACAATTAATACATCAATATGGGTACGTAATTATTAACTAAAGTCTATCTAGATGGATTCAGAGTTCCTTTGGTTTTACCAAATGTTCTTTTTCTGTTCTAGAATTCCGTCCAGCACATTCCATTTAGTGGTCATGTCTCCTTACGCAACTCTTGGCTGTGACAGTTTCTCAGATTTTCCTTGTTTGTGATGACCTTGACAGTTTGAGGGGTGCTGGGCAGGCATTTTGTGGAGGGTGCTGGAATGTAGGTTTCATCTGATATTTTTCTCTTCATTGGACTGGGGTCATGGGTTTTGGAGAGGAAGCCATTGGGATTTTGATGGGAATCCCATTAAATTTATAGGATAATTTGGGGAGAATTGACATTCTCACAGTGTTGAGTTTTCCTTCAGGGACCTGCTACATTTCTCCATTGTATTTAAATCTTCTTTTATGATCTTCAGTGAAGTTTTATAGTTTGCTTTTTATAAACCTAACATATTTCTTGTGAGGTTTATTTCTAGGTATTGGATAGCTTTGCTGCGATTGGAGCAGGATCATTTTCAGTTACATTTATTTTCTAAATTGTCCTTGCTGTTATATTGGCAAGCTATTGATTTTTATAAATTTATGTTCTGACCAGCTATCTTAATAAATTCACATATTGTTTCCATTAGTTCTGAGTTGAATCTCTGGAAGTTTTTTGATAGACAAGAGTATCTCATGCAAATAATTATTTTGCCTCTTCTTTTAAAATATTTATGAATCTTAATTTTCTTACATTATTGCATTAGTTAGAAGCTCCAAAGCATGAAGAATAGGAATAGGGACAGCAGGCATTCTTGCTAACTCAGTTTTTCCTGTTTTCTAGATGTTTGCTGTAGGTTTCTGATAATCTCCTTATTACATTTTGAAATGTCCTTGTATTCCTATTTTAGTAGGGGTTTATATATAGTAAGAATTAAAATTGGATTCTTTTCAGAGGTGGGATCTTGCCATGTTGCCCAGGCTGGCCTTGAACTCCTGGGCTCAAGTGATCCCCCTGCCTCAGCTTCCCAAGTAGCTAGGACTACAGGTGCATGCTATCACACCCAGCAAAACTGGATTTCTTTTTTAAAAAAGAACCAGTGCCATAGTATACAATTGGATTTTTATCAATGCCTTTTTGGTATCTGTCAGTATCAACACCTACTTTTGCACATTAACCTCTAGAGGCAATAACTATTGCTCTGCAATAATTTGCAAACATGCCATATGCTATAGGCTTTGATAATTACTAAATCATCTTTGAATTCCAAGAATTAAAATATGTCAAGATGAGTTTTTCCCTTAGTATACTGCTGCATTCAAATTGCTATTGTAAATTTTTGTGTGAGTGGGCTTTGTTAGTTTTCAATTCAAGCTTATGTTAGTTTCCATAATTTTTTTGTTTCAAATTCCTTCTTTTTTTGTAACAGACTAAGATTATTTTGTCAATGCAGTATGCTTATGCATCTCAAGGAACTCAACAGTACAACTATTTAAAGTTTTCTTCTGTTTCGTGCCTTAACTCTACTTCAGCATGGGCTACTTGGTCTGAGCATTCTGTTCAGGCTACTGAATATCCTTACATGTCCAGAGAATTTGCACTGTCTCTTCCCATTTCTAAACCAAGGACTAGACGATCGCCACTGGAAGCTGGTGTGTGCTTTCTCAGCAATGGTGTATGTGGCTCATCGTTTGATTTCTTCCTATGTGCCTTGCCCTCTGAGGGTGGATAGAGACGTAAGGAGTCTTAGGTGAGTTTTGTTCCAGCTGTAGAGGGCAAAGGCTGGCAGAGAAGTTCCCCTTCAGGGTGCCTGCACCAGTAAGCAGACTGGCATTTGAGGGCTCTTAAATAGTGCTGGTGGGCATGAGGGTGCTCCGGTGGCAAAGATCCACTCAGTTTAACATGTTGTCTGCAACAAATGAGACCTGAGAGTTAGGGTGTGTGCTCAGGCCAGCTGCTTTGTGTGGAGGATCTGAAATTGCCAGTTCTTGAATTACTCCTGTACTCCGAGCATCAGCTTTGTGTTCTTAGGGGATCTGTGTCTAGATAGTATTAATACTGTTGTTAGTGCCGCAGATGCCAGCAGGAAAAGGGAAGGAGTTCCCAAAGCAGAGGATTTCACTGAAGTGCTGAGCTCCACTGGTCAGTCTCAGAAACTCAACTAACACAAGTTTGAGCAAAAAAGAATAATAACAACACCACGTTGGCTCATGTAACTAAAAAAAAAGATCTGGTATAGGCTTCAGGCATGGCTATATCCAGGTGTTAAAACAATGCCATCAGGAATATATCTTTATCTATCTTCTCACCCATGAAGAAAGAGAAAAGTTATGGCCAGAAAGTTATGAGAACCCAGGAACAAGAGAGCAAAGCACTCAGAAAGAGGGAGTGGGCAATTGGATCAAATGCCACAGGGAGGACCAATAAGATAAGAACTTAAAGATACCTTCAGATTTGGTGATAGGAGGTCATTGATGTCCTTAGAAAGAGAAATTTTAGTGGTATACCAGCAAGGATAGCAGATTGGAATGAGTCGAGGAAAAAATGGGAAGTGAGGAATTAGAAACAGGAAGAGTAGATTATGTTTTTTTGAGCTATTTGGATGATAAGAGGTAGAAGGAGAAGGCCAGGTTAAAGGTTTTTATTGTTTAAAGGATGGGTGAAAATTAGACATGTTTCCAGCCCAGGAGAGTGGAGAAGGCAAGGTTAATGGCAGTTAGGTGACACCAGAAAGAGAACTTTCCTTTAATTTCAGGGGTGGGTGGGTGGTGTGACACGTTCTCAGACAGGCCGTTGCTCCTCTCTCCCCAGCAAGGTGGCTGGGCCATCGGTGTTTACCTGGCTCTTGCCCAGCCTTTGCTGCCTCTGGGCTGGCTTCAGGACTGGAGAACTGCATTCAGCAGAGGATTTCTAGAGCGCCCATCGCTGTATTTGGGTGCTGCTCCCTAGTTAGCTAGGCGACCTTGAGTAAGCTGCTCCCCTCTGGGTTTCCTGTAAGAAGTTGGTCTCAGTGTTTTTAGAAGTCCCTGCCATCTGGCATCATGTTCAAGTCAGACTTTGAGTAGCCCAGGGGAAGATTGTGAGAGGACTGTGCAACAGAATGGAAATAGAAATAGAAAGGAAATGACTGTGGTTTCATAAACATCACTCTATCTTTAGGAACACATCTTTTTAATCTGCAATGTGCTAGGGATAGACTTAACGATCCTCAAGCTCCCTTTTATTTTTAAATTATTGTTTTAAAAATAACATTGAAGACTTTTTTGATTACAAAAATAATACATATTCAATGAAGAAAACCAAGAACAGAACACTAAAATAAATCAAGCATTGTTTACCACCCAGATTCAGCGCTTGGTTTATGCCTGTTGGTGTATATGTGACGGGAGGGACACTGTGGCTTGCCTGTTCAGTGCTCTGGCTCACAGCTTTTCAGCTGGCAAAGCCCTGGTTTGGTACATGTGTTCAACCTCCTTGTGGCCAGGGGCTCAGAGAGAGTGACCCCCTCCACAACATAGCTCCGGGGAATCCAATTGTGATTGGTCACCGATAATGACAGCAGTCCCATTTCCCTCTTCTGTCATTGGTTTAGGCATGGACATGTGATACAGTTCTGGCCAGTGAGACGCATGGGGGCTACTTTAAGGAAATGTTTCCCTTGCTTTTAGAGATCCACAGAAAGTGGCCCTCTTTCTGATGCTCAACTCAGCTCTATGAGGGAGAGATTCGGGGGATCACTGCAGCCATCCAGCAAGCGAGGACTAGGCTGAAAATAAACACCAATGCCAAGGAAAGAATCTAGGTCCTGTATAATATAATACAAATTGAGCAGCTTAATTAGGCAACCCTGGAACTGGCCTATCTTTAGACTCCTGTGATTTGAGATAATAACCTGCCCTTATTGTCAGATCTGATTTTAGACAGATGTGTTGTTATTTGCAGCTAAAAGCATTCTAACTGTTGCAAATAGAATTACGGTGCTTATATTATTTGAGGCATGCTCTTTCATTTCACAATATACCATGAACATTCTCACAAGTCAATAACTTTTTTCTATAATAGGATTTTTGAAACGGCTGCCTTGTATTCAACATATTGTGAGACATGTAGGTGTTGCCGGGTTTTGCCGTTATAAATAATGTTGTGATGACATCCTTGTGCACAAATCTTTGGATATTTTTCTGGTTCTAGGGGTAATTTTCTAGGACTGAAATTACTATGTAAATAGTATAATATATATATTATCAAGGCTTTTCCTTAAATTTCCTTCTAAAACTTTGCACTGATTTATAATTATACCAGGAGAGTATGAGTGCTCATTTCCCCTGCCATTGTCACAAATGTTCCTTGTTAGCATTCTATTTTTAACTTCTCATTGAAGTATAACATACATATGGAAAATTGTACAAGTCATGTTTAATTCTCACAAACTGAAAACCCCCATATAACCAACACCCAAATCAAGAAACAGAACATTCCCAGTCCCAGAGGGACCTTTTTCCCACCACCCAGCCAATATCCCCAGAGGTAACCACTGTTCAGCTTCTATCACCACGAGTGAGTTTTGCCAATTCTTGAACTTCACATGAATGGAATTATACAGTGTGTAGACTTTTATATCTCCTCCTGCTCATCACTAACTCTGTGCGATGTATCAATGATGTTGAGAATAGCAAGAGTTTGTTCCTTTTGTTGCTATGTAGTGTCCTATTGTATGAATGTGCCAGTGACCTATTTCACTGTTGATGGACATTTGAATTGTGTCTAATTCTCGGCTATTTTGAACAATGCTGCTGTAAACATTTTGTACATATTTTTTGATGGACATTTGCATACTAATACCTCTTGGGTAGTAACCTAGGATTCACATTGATTGGTGATGGGGTAGTTGTATGTGCAACTTAATACAAAATTTCCAAACAATTCTCCAAAATAATTGTATCAAGTTACACTCCCAAAATGATATAGGAGAGAGTCCCAGGTGCTCCACATTCTTGACAACATTTAGCATTCACAGTCTTTTTTATTTTACTCATTTTAGAGACTAAGTGATGTTCCTTGTGGTTTTAATTGGCTTTTTCTGATGAGTGGTGATGTTGAACACCTTTTCATGTACTTATTGGCCATTTGAATATCCTCTCTTGTGAAGTACTTAGGTTTTTTTGCCCAATGTTTGAGTTGTTTTATTGATTTGTCAAATATATGTATTGGCAACATCTTCTCCCAGTTTGCGGCTTGCCTTTTCACTCTCCTGATGTCTTTTAATGAACAGAAATTCTTAATTTTAATGAGGCCTATTTTATGGTTGGTGGTTTTGGTATTCTAACAACTTTTTGCCTATTTCAAGGTCATAAAAATATTCTTCTATGTTTTCTTATAGAAGTTCCATTGTTTTGTCCTTCACATTTAGATCTATAATCTATTTCAAATTAATTTATATATGGTGTGAGGTAGGGATCAAGGTTCATTTTTTTCCCCCATATGGATATCCAATTGATCTAAGAATATTAGAACATTTATTTAAAAGGCATTCCACTGGATATCAATGGCACCATTGTCAAAAATAAATTGTCCATATAAGTGTGGGTCTATTGTTGGATTCTATCCTACTGCATTCTTCTATTTGTCTCTATTTACACCAAACCCACACAGTCTTCTAAATCACTGTAGATTTATATTAAAGTATTTATATCTGGTTGTGTGAGTCCTCTAACTTTGTTTTTCTTTAAGATCATTTTGGCTATTCTGGTTTCCCTGCATTTCTGTGTATATTTTAGAATCAGCTTTTCAATTTACTTCTGCTATTTTGATTGAGATGGTACTAATTCTATAGATCAGTTTGGAGAGAGATTGATATTTGGAGAGAAACCATACTGAATCTTCCAATCAATAAACATAGAATGTCAATCCACTTATTTAGGTCTTATTTAATTTCTCTAAGTAATGTTTTATAGTTTTCGGTGTGCATATCTTATAATTTTTCATCATATATACTCTTAGGCATTTGATTTTTAAAATGCAATTGTAAATAATGGTTTGTAAAGTTCTGTTTCCAATTTGTTTTACTAGTATACAGAAATACAATCAATTTTTGAAAAATCATATTGTTTTAACAAACTTTCTAAATTTGCTTATTAATTCTAATAGTTTGTTCATAGATCCTTTTGAATGTTGTGTATATACCATCATGTCATATGTGAATAAATGGTAGTTTTATTTTTTCCTTTCAATTCTTTTTCTTGTCCTATTGCAGTGGCTAGGATCTTCAGTACAATGCTGAATAGTAGTGGTGACAGTAGCCTTGTCTTGTTCCTAATCTCAGAGGGAAATCATTCACTGGTTCATTATTAAAAGATTTTAGCTAAGGGTTTTTGTAGATACCTTTTGTTTGATTAGGGAAATTCTTATTCCTGGTAGTTTATTATGAAGAAGTATTGAATTTTTGTCAAATAATGTTTCTGTATCTATTAAGATGCTTATATAATTTTTCTTCTTTATTCTGTTAATGTGGAGAATTACATTGAAAAAATGTTAAAGTAACTGCATTCTTGGAATAAACACCACGTGGTCATGATACACCCTTTTTATATGTCACTACATTTGATTTGCTAATACTTAGGATTTTCACATTTATGTTTATGAGAGATATCAGCCTATAATTTTCCTTTCCTTTTGTATAAAATATAATAATAAAAATGTCGGATTTTGTTATCAGGATTATGTTGGCCTTATAAAACAAGTTCAGGAGTATTTTCTCTTTCTGTATTTTCTGAAATAATTTATGTAAGATTTGTACTGCTTTTCCTTAAATACTTGTGAAAACTCACCAGTGAAGAAATTTTTTACTTTTTCTCATATATTAAGTTGTGTTTTCCAAGAATGTGTCCTTTTAATCTAAGTTGTCAAATTTAATATCACTATATGTTTATAATGTCTCTAGGACCTGCAGTGATGATTCCTCCCCCAACATTTGCCAGTGGTTTACACATTTTATTTACTTCTTTAAAGACCTAAAATTCACCTTTGTTGATTTTTCTCTATTGTATATTGGGTTTTCTTCCCCCTTATTTGATTTCTGTTTTCATCTTTACTTTTTCTCTCCTACTTTCCTTTGGTTTAATTTGCTGTTGCTTAGCTAAGTTCCCAAAATGGAAGCTTAGAATCATTAATTTTCCATGTCTTTTTCTCTAAGAGTTGTATTTAAGGATATAAATGTTTCTGTAACTACTGCTTTTAGATGAACCTCAGGATTTTCATTATTCTTCAATTGAAAATATTTTCTAATTGCTATTATGATTTTTCCTTTGGCACATGGACTACTAAGCAGTGTGTTTTTTAAATTTCCAAACATTTGAGACTTTCTAGTTTCCTTTTTGCATAGATTTCTACTTACTTCCACTCCAGTTAGAGAGCATATGCTGTATAATTTCAATCCTTTGAAAATTTTGTTAATTGCTTATGGCTCATCTTATAGTCTATTGTGGTAAAGGTTCCGGAAGCACTTCAAAAGAACATTCGCTGTGCAGTTATTTAAGATGACGCATATATGTTAACTAGGTGAAATTGGTTAATCATGTTTAAATGTTCCATATTTTGTGGCTGAGCACTCCATGGTATACATATACCACATTTTATGAATCCACACATGTATTGATGGGCACGTGGATTGTTTCCACATCTTTGCAATTGTGAATTGTGCTGCTATAAACATTCAAGTGCAGATGTCTGTATTATAGGATGACTTTTTTCCTTTGGGTAGATACCCAGTAGTGGGGTTGCTGGATCAAAAGGTAGTTCTACTTTTAGTTCTTTGAAGTATCTCTATATTGCTTTCCACAGAGGTTGTGCTAGTTTGCAGTCCCACCAGCAGTGTATGAGTGTTCCTGTCTCCCTGCTCTTGTATTATCCTGGATGGTGCTGGAGCCCATTCTTCTAAGTGAAATATCACAAGAATGGGAAAACAAGCACAACATGTACTCACAACATGTACTCAAATTGGTACTAAGTGATCAACACCAATGTGCATATTTGAAAGTAACATTTATCGGGTGTTGAGCAGGAGGAAGTGGGGAAGGGAGGATGGGTAAATTCACACCTAATGGGTACGGTGCTCACTGTCTGGTGATGGCATGCTTGTAGCTATGACTTGAGTGGTACAAAGGCAATATATGTAACCTCAATGTTTGTGCCCTCATAATATTTTAAAATAAAAAAATCAATAAATATTCAATATTTCATCTTTTTTGTTTGCTTGCTTCTATCATTTATTGAGATAATATGTTAAAATCTATAACATTTTGAATTTGTCCATTTCTTGTTTTAAAATGTCATTATTTTTGCTTTGTGTATTTGAAGCTTTGAAACTGGGAGCATACAAATTTTGGAAACTTACTCCTTCTTTTTGGCATTTAATAATACTTCCCTTTAAATCTGCTTTATCTGATAGTAATATAATCACACCAGCTTTTTGTTAGTAGTTGCAAGCAATTTCTCTTTTCCTTCTTTTACTTTCAACTTGTATCCTTCTATGTCGTGTCTATCTCTTATAAACAACTAATAGGATAATTTTAATTTTTAAAATTGGGCTATTTATCCACTTATAATTAATATAATTGCTGATACATTAATAGTTAGGTTTAAGTCTACCATTTTGCAATTTGGTTTTTATTTGAACCCTCTATTCTTGGTTTATAAATTCCTCCTTTCCTGGCTTTCTTGATTTATTAACTATTTTTATATCTTTTCACTTCTGTTAGCTTCTTAATTTTATATTCTTTTTTTTCTTTTAATGGATCTAAACTGCATTCCTGAATTATTACAGTCTGTGTTAAGCTCGTATTTTTTACTTGAACAATGCAAGAATATTCAAGGCAAGAACCTCATAAGAGTTTAGCTCAATTGTATCCATTCTCGTCCTTTGTGCTGTTATTGTCATGTATTTGTACTCATGCATATGTGCTCAAGACACATTATCATTATTGCTGGTTTAAGTAAACACTGTTTTATATTTACCTACATATTTGTGCCCTTGGGGACTATTCAGTCCTTCCTGCAGTCTGCTCTTCTCTCTGGGGTCATTTCCCCTCATACTGAAATGAATGAAAGGGTGGACTACCCTTTTGACTTCTTATGATACTTATTTTCTGGTGATGATTCTGGAATACATTTATTTCACTTTTAATTTTAATGGACATTTCTGGTGGATGTAGAATTCTCAGTTGACAATTTTCCTTTTCTAGCTTCTGTAGATTCTGGTGGACGTCAGTGGTCAGTCCTCCTGCTCCCTCTTTTAGGGTAATGGTGCCTTTTTCCTCTGGCTGCCTTTGTAGTTTCTCCTGCTCTTTGGTTTTCAGCAGTTTATTGCGAGCCCACACGTGGTTTGCTTTGTATTTGTCCTGCTTCGGTTTTTTCTTGTGCTCTACCAAACTGAGTCTGTGCTGTTTGGAAAATTCCCAGGCATTACTTATCTGAATGTTGGTTATGCCTCATTCCTCTCCTTTCTTTCTGGCACTCCAGTTACACATACGGGTGTGCTTTTGTCCTTGCCTCGCATGCCCTTATGCTCTGTTCTATTCTCCCCTGATGTTTTTTTGTGTGTGCTTCAGTTTGGATAATTTCTATTGAGTTAACTTGAGTTTACTATCGAATCATGTACTGCGTTCAATCTGCTGCTAAAGTCATCCAACAAGTTCTTAAATTCTGATGTTCTCTTTCAATTCTAGAGTGGCCATTGGATTTTTTAAAAAAGATTCTCTCTTTTGGAATTCTCCATCTTTCTATCCATTATGTGCATCTTGTCCTCCACTAATTTTCACATATTAATCATAGTTATTTTTATGTCCTGGCTGCTAACTCCAGTGTATGGATCATCAGTGGGTCTACTATTTTTTGTTCACATTTTCCTACTTGCTTACTTGTCCATTACTTTTTTACTGTCACATTCGGACACTGTGCATAAAAGGACTGTATGGGCTAAAGATTGTATCTTTCAAGAACAAGAGTTTCTTCTATTTTTCTGCTAGGAAAATAGGGTAAGGGGTTGATAACCTAGAACTGAGCTTTGCATTAGCCAGATTACAGTGCTAGAAACACTTGGCCCCCACTGATTCCTGCATGTTCCTCCTGTGTGACCCTCCCAGGTTTTCAATTGAGAATGTGAAAAGTTCTCTGTCTTCTCAGCCCTGAAAAATCTGTCCTTGGAAGGTTTTGACCTTAGCGCTTTCATCTCCCCACCCTCACAAGCTCAAAACTTGACAAATGTCTTGAAAAAGAGACTGGTTTGTGCTTCTTTCAGGTCCCCTTGGCTAGTGTGATTTGGTTTCCTAACCGCCCACGCAGGGGCTTCCCTCTGTCATTCTAGCTCAGCACTGCAGCTTCCTGTGTTGCCCCAGAACACAGAAACCTCCGTGCAAGAACATCAGCCTTGTGTTCGGATGACTTTTAGGTTATAAACCATTGCACCATAACCAGGCAGCCACCAGAAGGGGTTATGATTTCTCTTTTTCTCAGCAGAGTCCCTCTCCTGGACCAAGCCAGACTCTCAGCCCACCCAAAACCGACAATTCCAATCCTATGCAAACGCTGACAGCTTTTCTTCTTCCTCGCCAATCTTCATGCATTTTTTCCTCCTCTTCCCTTATGGTACTAGCTAGACCTGTCAGTACAATGCTGAATAGAAATAACAAGAGCGGGTATTCTTGTCTTATTGCTGATTTTGGAGGAATAACATTTGGTCATTCATTCTTCAACCAGCATGAAATGAACTAAAGGTATTTCATATATTCATAGATATCAGTTGTCAGGTGGAGGAAGTTCCCAGCTACTGCTAATTTGCTCAATGTTTCTTCATAAATGAATGTTGAATTCTGTCAAATATTTTTTTCTGCATCTGTTGAGATTATCTTATAGTTTTTCTTCTTCTGTTAAATGGTGAATTAAAACAAACTTACATTCCTGGAAAGAAACTCACTTGGTCATGAGGTATCGTTGTTTTTATATGTTGCTGAATTTCATCTGTTAGTATTTTTTATTTTTAATAGATTTTCATTTTTAGGTTTTAGATTTACAGAAAAATTGAGAAGACAGTAGAGTTCCCATACCTCTCACCCATTTTCCCTACTGTTAACATCTTACATTACTAGGATAGATTTGTTACAGTTAATGAAACAACATGGATACATTATTATTAACTAAAGTCCACAGTTTGCTCAGATTTCCTGAAGTTTTACCTAAAGTCCCTTTTCAGTTCCAGGATTTCATCCAGGATAACACATCACATTTAGTTGTCAAATCTCTTTAGGCTCCTCTTGCTTGTGGCAATTTCAAAGACTTTTCTTATTTCTGATGACCTTGACGGTGTGGAGGTGTCAGGGCCAGGCATTTTGTAGGATGCCCCACTATTGGAATTTGTCTGGTTTTTTAAAAATGATAAGACTGATGTCATGGGTTATTGAGCAGAAGACAAGAGAGGTACAGTATCATTTTCCCCACATCAGATCTAGCATGTATACTGCCAGCGTAATTTGTAACTGTGAATGTTGGCCTTGGTCACCAGGCTGAGTTAGTGTGAGTCAGATTTCTCCACGGTGAAATTACTCTTTCTTCCCTCTTTCCACACCGTACACGTTAGAAGGAAATCACTGTGTGCAGTCCACAAGTAAGGAGGGGGGAGTCATGCCCCTCTTCCTTGAGGGCAGAAAAGCTACATGCAGTATTTGGAATTCTTCTGCATGAGACACTTGTCTTTCTTTCCTCATGTATTAATCTAATATACTATTGATTTATATCAATATGGATTCATGGGTGTTTATTTTATACTTTGCTTTATTTATTATGCTTCATTTACTTGTTATGAGTTATAGTTCAATAGTACTTTATTCGTTTTATTGTTGAAATTATTTAAGCTTTGGCCAACTCTTTAAGTTGACTCCCATTCTCTTTTGACATAGCTCATCGATGTGTGGGTCTTCTTTTTTGTTGTTTTGTTTTGCTTTTTGGGCCCTTCGTTACTTTCTAGGAACACAAGATATTCCAGCCTCATGTCATGTATCTCCTTCCCCAGTCCTAGAATCAGTCTTTCCTTCAGGGAGCCCTGATTCCTTTGCTGGAGTCTGATACACTGGCTTAGTTTGCTGGGGCTGCCGTAATAGGCTGTAACAGACTGGGTGGCTTAAACTACGGAAATTTATTTTCTCACAATTCTAGGTGTAAATTTCTAAGCACTGCTTTGGCTGCATTCCACATGTTTTAAGATGTTGTATTTTCATTATTATTCAGTTCGAAATAGTTTATAATTTTCTCTCTAATTTCTTCTTTCTCCAATGGGTTATATAAAGATGTGTTTAACTTCTAATTGTTTGTGGGGAGTTTCTAGATATCTTATTGCTATCCAATTTAATTCCACTGTTGTCAGAGAACATACTCTGTAATGTTTCAATTTTTGAAAATTTTTGAGGCTTATTTTATGACCTGGCATGTGGTATATCTTGGTGAATGTTTTATATGCTCTTGCAAAGAATACGTACCCTGCAGTTGTGTGGTGTGATATTCTATAATGTAAATGGCAATTAGGTCAAAGTACTTTATAGTGTTATTCACATCTTCTATATCTTAATGATTTTTGGTCTGTTCGTTCCATCAATTTCTCTCAATGTAGCATCTCCAAACATGATTATATATTTTGTCTATTTCTCCCTTTAGTTTTATCAGGTTTTTTGTTTCCTTGTACATCGATGCTATTTTATTAGACACACACATATTTATAATTATGTCTTTCTGATAAATTGACTCTTTTAAAATTGTGAAATGTTTTTTTATCTCAGCTAACTGCTGGTTTTTTTTTTGAAGGGCATGACAGTTTATTTTAAAAAATAGTTACCACACTGATCATGACGACCAGCATACACATGATAATGGCTTTTCTCTTGCCTATTAACACTGCAGTATTTTTGTATACTGAAGTGTTTCCATAGGAACGTTAGAGAATAAAGATCTTAGATGAAAATGAACACTAATAATTCTGGTGTCCTCCCCTGTAGAATTTAAACCCCTTGTGAAGCAGTGGCATTGTAACACTACGTAGTTATGGATATGGGAGGGAAAATGCCTTACGTTGGTTGCTGAACCAAAACATTCTGCATCCCGTGAGACAGAACCTCAACCTTTCCGGACACCTCTCAAGTGCCACCTGCCTGCGTCTTCAGATGCCACCCCACCCACCTCCACATTACACCAGCCGCTCTGGACGATGGGGAGCCTGGGAAGGGCAGTGACTGCCACGGGCCCAAGGCCACCATTCGCTGTGAAATAAGTTCCTTGGTCCGAAGCAATGTTGGGTGGAATGCCGTGACGGCAGAGTACTCTCGAAAGTCCAGAGATGGCAGAAACATTGTAGGCAGAGAAGGCAACTAAATGTCCAGAATATTGATTTAACCAAAATAGGGAGATAATTACAGAGAGGGGAGGGAACAGGGGTGGGTGGGGAGGAGAGAGTTGGGGTGGATTGCAAGAAAGTTGAATCTTCATCATCCGTCACAGTAAGTCAAAGATGATGTCGAAAATGGAGAGATCCAGAACTAGCACTATGAGCAGGGTACTTAGAAGGCTGGAGATTAAAAAACAGCAGAAACGCCCCGAGGAGCTGCAAGTGGCTGCCTGCGGGGAGAGGAGGCAGCTGGGTCTTGTGATGAGTCTTGGAGAAGCTTTCGACACCAGAAAAAGTATTACTTTGATTAAAAATAAAGTTATGGAAATAGAAAAAAAGAATCTTACTCTTAAATTGCAGTCTGGAGAGTTGATGGTCTTTTCCAAGAATTCTGCCACGAGGGAACAGAATTCAGTGGTTTCTGGACAAAGCAGAAAAAGGTGCTTCTCGTTTGAGACACTTTACTGCCATCTGCTGGATGATTGAAGTAATACCCTTACCAATGTGCGACACACTCGGCTGTGAAGCCCAGCTGCCACCTGGGTTGTGCAGGGCACAACCTGTGCAGAGGAACTGGCAGCCCTGCAGTCAGGCAGCCACAGTCTGGGGCACTCCTAAAGGGGCCCTTTGTCCCCGAGCTGTTTAGTGAGGTCGTTGTGCCGGGGTGGCCAGAGCAGCATGCCCTGTCCTTCTGGGCACTGTGGCCCACAGGTCACGGAGGAGCACCTAGGCCGTACCAGCCAGCCAGACGCTCGGGGTCCGGCAGCATGTAGCCTTCAGGGTCTTTCTCCAACTTGGTCCCACTGATGACATGTTTAGAAGAAATTCCTCAATATCATGCTTGGCTCTTTTCAAACATTGCAATGCTGTCAGAATGCCTCCCCTTTTACATTTTCTGGTGATTTCAGGGGTTGGGGTGACACGGGGGCCAGCCAGACCTCCCAAGGACACCACACTCAGAGCTTTCGCTTCCCTAACTCCAGTGCTCAGCGTCCGCTTCCTGGGTCTGGCCTCACGAGCCCTGATCTTTCCTGGAAAAATAAAAGCTGCCCTGCTAGAAAGGGGATGAGAAATCCTTCAGGCAAAACTTAGCAGCACCGAGGGCATATGCACTGCCCCTCCCAGGGCTGTTTGCACGCACAGGTACAAACCACAGACATAAAGGAGAACTTCAGACAAAGGTCACTTTGGGTCGCTGAGTTTTGTGAGTCTCTGGAATCCTGCCATTCGGATGGCTCATCAGCACACCTGCACTGACAGCAGGTGTCACAGGGCACAGAGGCAGTGCGTCCAGCTTTGAAAGGAGTGGTGACTTTGAACAGGCCTGGCCACCAGACTGGAGTGGGGACAAAACATCCCTAAATAGGGCTTAGAGAATATCATGGAACCAGAGACTCAGAAAGGGAAGGAAGTTTAGGAGAAAAATAGCCCACCCCTCCCCATCTAGTGCTTCAATCCCTCTACCCTTTCCCTACCAGAAAGTCCTCAGCTTACGCTTACATGCCCCCAGTGACAGGGAGCTCACTACCTGATGAAGCAGGCCCTACTTGCCCTGGAAAGATCTGATGCAGAAAGTATTTCCTTCTACCGTCCTAAGTCTGCCTTGTTTTATTGCCTACATCTCAGTTGTCCCGTAGGGCCAGGGACAACAGCTCTGCTCCCGCCTTTCCATGAATACCTTCAAATATTTTGAGGAGAACAAGCAGGAGCCCTCTGAGCGGTCTCCTCTCTAGGGAGGGTTGATTAATTAGGACTCTTTCAGCTGTGAGTGATGAAGCCCAGCTCTTACTAGTTTAGGGAGAACTAGTTTAGAGGAATTTATGGGCACAAACCCCTGGGATACCCAAGGTGTGGTAGGGCCCGGGAGCGTCAGTGACGTCATTAGGGTGCTGCTGTCTCTGGGCGTCCCTGCTTTCTGGCTGTGCTGTTTTCATTCCAAGGTGGGGCAAACGGAGGCCATGGTCATTGGCATCACCAAGCCTCCGTCCCCACTGCAGTAGCAAGAGACGGTCCCTCCTCATTGCCCTGGGCACGGGTCAGGGATAATCACAGTTTCAGAGGGACAGAAATTGGAGGTGGCTCAAAGAGGGTGTCTAAGCATGGGTCAGAGGTGACAGGTCAGACCTGACCTTCCTAAGGGGTGGGGCCGACATTTTCAGATTTCCAGCCTCGAGTGTCCAGAGGTCACCCGGGGTGCCGAGGAAGCCACAGAACGAGCCCGTCATCCTCCTGGAGAGCCGACTTTCTTCAGTGGAAGCACTATTTTTAGATTTACACAAAAACGGAAACATTATGGAGCAGAATGCAGAATCTGCATGTATTTTTGAGACAAAACCCAAGACTTCAAAGAAATTTCACACTGTGTCAGCTGCTTCAGGCAGGGTGTCTGGCCTGCCGGGCACGCATGTTCACCCTTGCCTGGCGTCAGCAGGTATTTCAGGGGGGGGTTGAGAAAGTGCGGAGAGGCCCCGGGACCGCCGTCGGAGGGGCACCGGGTCTGGGTCTCCGCACGGCTCCGGGCAGGCCCGTGAGGAGATGGGTCCTAGGACTTCAAAGACAGCTGCCACGGACGGGCTGTTGTGCACGCGGCCCCGCGCCCCCTGCCAGGAGGCAGCTCGTCCTCACTCGGGAGTGAGGATGCACCACGAGGACACGCTGCAGCTAGAATCCACCCAAGGGCAGGGGCCAGAGCCCCGGCAAGGGATCCGTGGGCCCCAGCAGGCAATGCCAGCTGAGACAGCAGCTTTGCACGGAGCAGCAGGCACACAGGCGGGAGTGATCTTTGAAATATTAATATTTAACCCCTGAAGCTCATGGGACCAACCAATCAGAGCAGACCCTGGCCTGGTACCCGAGCAGGGGCCTGGGGGCCCTACTGGACCAGGGTTACCCCTCAAGGTGCTGGATCGTGGGAGACTTGGGGATCCCAGGCAAAAGGCCATGGCAGCAAGGACCACGGGGAGCACCCACGGGACTTGGGACAGCAGCAATTTATTAATACCAACTGTTGTGGACACGTTTTGGTATTTTAACCACTAGGGTGGTTGCACTGGCTAAAAACAAGCCTCATGCATGTCTGATCAAGCAAGATTAAGACTTAAATTGAGCCTACATTTACTGAGCATTTATTATGTGACAGGAACTATGTGAGGAGCCTTTATTTGCACACACCACACGAATTTATTAACGCTTATTAAGATTAATAGAGGACTAACGTGAAACCAACAGGGAGAAGCCAGTCAGCAAGCCTGGCAAGTTTAGATCCCACCCTACCCTGCCCGCCCCCCACTCAGCGAGGGGTGGGTGTTTTCTTAAAGGCGGATGGCGTGGAGGCCCAGACACCTGCTCCCGGCGTCCCCGTTGCCCCCTCCCTGTCCTAGCTTGTCAGCTGTCCAAATTCAGCCTGCACTGGAGCCACTCTCCACGGTGGCACATGCAAAACCACGTGTGTCCATGCCGGGGAACTTAAGGGGTTTCCAAAGGTGGTTTTGCATGTACCCTATTTTTGCCTTTGTGATTTAGAACTTGCCCCTGAAATAGGCGATGACTCTCTGAGCTACAATGAGGCCCATTTTGCAAGTGAAAAAGTGGAACCTGAAGATATCATCTGTCCAGGGTCACGCAGATGGTGGAAACTAACATAAAGCCGGGAGTGTCTAAGCGTGACCTTGCACCTGGCTTCCTGGGCAGCACCTGGGCTGTGAGCCTCCATCACCCCCCGAGACAGTCACCGGCACCCTGGCTGCCCGGCAGCCCCCCGCACCTGAGGGGGCACCACAGTTCTGACTTGGTGCTTAGGTTGCTCAGCTGAGGCTGCTGGGCCCCCTAAGTCCCCAGGGGGTGTCCAAGTATGACAACCTTCCACCAGCCCAGCGCTTACCTGCCTGAAAAGCCCAGGCGGTGGGCCCCACTCGGAGACTCTGCCCTTCTGCTTGGGGACAGAAACCGTTGTCAGTCTTTGGGCTGTAACAGACCCGCTCAATGTCTCCTCCCCGGAGCCTGGGCTTTGCCCAGCAAGGGCTCCCTGTTTGCAGTGACGTTTTTCTACTCAGCACTCTATCTTTGCTCTCCGGTCACAGTGCTGTCCCCTCCTCAGGATCAGCAGGTGGCCAGGTGCCGAGTGCGAGCCCGCAGGCGTGTGGGGTTGCGGCCGAGGCAGAGCCTGGTGTGTTTTCTGGGAGCTTAGGTTCTGGGTGCGGTGGCGGGGCAGGTGTATTTTCCAGATGCGGCCATGGCCATATCTCTCATCCCCATTCTCTTCTGACACTGTGACCCTGGCACTGCAGCCACTGAGTGGCAGGGCCTGTGCCCCCTCCTTTTGACCCGGGCAGACCATTGTGACGATGGCGGAAGGTGCTACGTATAGATGAGAAAAATGCCATGCACTTCTGCCTTGCTCTCTGGGGACACTCTCCCTGGGAACCCAGCCACCCTGCTGTGAGGGACACGCAGAAAGACCATAGGGAGCGGACAGATCAGTGTTCCAGCCAACAGCCAGTGTTGGCCACCAAACCTGTGAGCGAGGATGCCACCAAGGATTCCGGCCTCTGCCACGAAGTCACCCCCCCTTCAAGTCCTCCAGCTGAGGCCTCAGGCATTGTGGGCGGACACAAACTGTCCCCATTGCGCCCTGTCCAAACTTCTGACCCTCAGATCAATTGTTTTTGTTGAAAATGGCTGTTTTGTGTGCTTAATTTTGGGGTGGTTCATAGCACAGCAACATCGCTAGAACAAGCAGATAGTGAGAAAAGTTGCCCCAGCCTGCGAAGGCGCCTGAGGGCAGTGGGACCAGAGGGGGGCAGGAAGCGATTCCCGCCCCTGCTGCACCCAGGGGATGGCAGGGCCTCCCGGGGGAATGGCTGCGTGGCAGACTGAGGGGGGCTGGCCCTAAGCGGGGTTGGCCAACCTGGGCCTGGGACCACGGGATCTCCTGCCTCCACGGACCAGGCCAGCTCGGGCCTGAGAGCAGCGGGACCCCCGGAGGCCCTTTCCCCACCTTGGGGGCCACAGACACCTGTTCTAGTCTGTGCACGTCCATGTGGGGGACACTCAGTCGTGGGTGAGCCCAGGAGGAAAAGAAGCTTGGCAGAAAGTTTGGAAGAAAATGTGAAAATGGATGATTTCTTGCATGTTTGGGTTTGTGGAGTGCCACGGACTGTGTGCCACCCAGAGGACATGATGTTAGACAGGTCTGTTCAAAGCCACCCTGACCCCGAACGGGAAGGGAGCTCTGTCCCGTTCACTGTGTGGCCCTGGGCTTAGCGCCAGGCACGTGGCAGGGGGCTTAGAAGCGCTGCCCACCCAGCGACAGCCCGCGGGACGGGGGTGAGACCGGGGCTCAGTCCTGGCAACTGCGGCTGTGGCCACTAGGTGGCGGGCCACCCTCAAGGGGACCTGCCCTGAGAAGCCTGGTTTCCCCTGCAGGCTCCGGTGTCACCGTATCCGGGAGGAGAGGGTGCGGGGTCAGCGGCAGCTGTGGAGGCAGAGGGTGGGCGCCCACCTGGGTGGGGAGGGGACTTCCAGAAGGCCTGCAGTTCCCCACCAGGCCTGGTTGTAGAGATCCGGCTTCCAGTGCCCGCTCTGCCGAGTGGTCTCCCGCGAGCCCCTTTCCCTCTCTGAAAACACAAGGGCTCCCACGAGATGAGCTGGAGGTTCTTGCAGCACCTGGCCTTGGCTGGCTGCGTGGCCTCAGGTAGGTCACGGAGCACCGTGGTCTGAATGTTTTGTTCCCCCAAATGCAAACACTGACATCCAGGTGCCGGTGCGATGGTGCTAGGGGGTGGGGCCTTTGGGAGGTGATCAGGCCATGAGGCTGGATGACTGGGATAGCGCCCCTATATAATAGGCCCAAGGGAGCTCTTTCGCCCCTGTCACCAGGTGAGCACACGGCAAGAAGCCTCTGTCTGTGGACCAGAAAGCACCCCTCACCAGGCACCAGATCCACTGTGCGTCGACCTTGGGCTTCCCGGCCTGCAGAACTGTGAGGAACAAATGTTTGTTGTCTGTAAGCCACCTGGACGGTGATGATGTATTACAGCAGCCGAGCAGACTGAGACATGGGGCACTGGGCCCGTGACGGAATGTGCTGGAATGACACCGGCCCTGCCCCGGGTGCAGGAGGGGACGTGGTCCGGGAGCTCCTGCAGAGGAAGGAGGCCTGGGAGACTGTGCTGACACCACCAGGCCCTGAGGACACAACTCTGGGTCCCAGATCTGAATTAACCCCAGGGCTGGGATGATAATCCTGTCCCTTGTTCCAGGTCCCCCACCTGTCCCTTTGGTCACATTCGTTGTCATGTTTAATCTGCAGCCCTGAGGTTTCAGGTCTGGTCTTAGGCACCCTCACTCCCAAACCCTTGCTCCTCTTTCCTGGGCCGTGTTTATGCCATGGCTTGTCTTGGGGGCTGAGGTCTAAGTTAGGAGATGGGAAGGAGCTATGTGAGGTCTGCGGTGTCTAAGCCTCAGTTTCCTCATCCGCAAAATGGACAGGTTCTTGCTCAGCCAGCAAGGTTAGTGGGAGAACCCGAGTGTTCTCATCCCTGTGGTCTCACTCAGCTCTCATTGCAACCTGGAGCAGCAGGAAGGGCTCATATCCTTGTCCCCATTTTGCAGATAAGGAAGCTGATGCCCACAAATGACAAGTGACTTGCTGACAGTCACCCAGAGGAGCTGAGATTCAGACCGTTCTCCCCACATTCCCACCCCACCTTAGTCTACACTCCCTTCCGCGTGGCTCTTGGCCAGTTCTGGCTGGCTGCAGCCATCCCCGCTTAGGAGACGCCTCTCTGGTGCCTTGTGACCTGGAAGATCCAGGTCTCCTGGGAACTGGCGGCCAACTCCTTGGCCCGGTGCTTTGCTGGACACAGTGGCTCCTGCGGGCTGGCCTGCCCAGACAGCTTTGTTGCTCTGGTCCCTGCCCAGCCCATCCCGATTGAAGACAAGCCCAGGCGGAAAAGTCCAGGCTATGGAATTAGACAATGTGGAGCCATTTTTCACAGAGCCTCAATCCCTCAGCTATAAAAAGTAAGTCAACGTACGGGTCATTGCAAAACTGAAAGCACAGCTATATTTACAGTGCTCAGGGACAGCAGGGGTAACTGTCACCCTTACTGCCTCCTTACTTGGTGCTAGGCTCTGAGCTAAGCCCTTTCCTACATGATCTCACAAAAGCCATGTAAGGTGGTTGTCACTATTGTTTACGCTTTTGCTGAGGTATAAAGTATGTGTGTACATGTATCAGCAAAGCCCCCGAGCCTTAACTGTGCAACCCAACGACTCTTACAAACTGCGTGACCACCACCAAGATGGAGGTCCTTCCCAGCACCCTCGAAGGCCCCGTCAAGCTCCCTCTCCAGCAGGACCCCAACAAAGAGTCACTTAAGGTTGGGGTTATGCATCCTGGTCTTACAGATGAGGAAACTGAGGCTCAGGGAGGACCTGTGAGTGGCTCAAACTCGAGTAGCTGCTAAAAGGTAGGACCAAGATTAGTCCATCTCTACCAAACCACATGATAACCCATATGGGCTATAAAAGTTGTTTATTCGTCCTCTTCTTACCCCTCCCTTCTCATCTTCCTCCTCTTCCTCCTTCAACTTTTCCTTCTCCACTCCTTGCCCCCATCTTCTGGAGGGCTACCTGTTGTCATTGCACACACTTGCCACCAGATGGCGCCAAAGGGCCAACTGCGGAGTCCAGGTTGGGCTCTAAGGCCCTGGAGGCCGTGGGGGCTGGGCGGGTGCTCAGGATTTCTGGGCTTTGGTGAGGGAGGCAGGGGAGTCTTGGGTCCTGCCCAGCACACATGGCAGAGGTACCTTTCCAATGATGACCAGATAGGCAAGAGGATAAAAATGCAAGGGGGGAGCTCAGACTTAGATGAGCACTGGGCTGGGAGTTCTCCTGTTACCCTGTCACACACTGAGTCACCTTCCTGCCCGGCCTCAGCGAGTGGTCTTTTCCCCCTACAAGGTAAAACTCACTCTCATCTTTTTGCATTCACTCTTCCCTTCACCTGGCCTACTGTCCCCTCCAGTCTGCTCGTTTATATCAGTCAGCCTAGCAAGCCCAGCTCAATTGCCACCACCTCCAGGAAGCCTTCCCCGACTGCCCAGGTATTGAATTGGTCACCTTGGCTGTCCTTTGTGGGATGGGACAGGCACCATCTTCCTGTGGGCAGAGGTCCACGTGGAATTTCTTAGCATCCACCAGGGCTGCCAGCACAGGATGGAACAGGGGAGGAGGCTGAGGCTCAGTGAGAGGGCTGCTCCCCCAGGGGACACTGGTGCTCTTCCATCCCGCTTCCTGGGAGCGGCTGCACTGCGAAGGGGAGTGGGCCTGACGCAGCCCCAGCGGCCGCTTCCCCTTGAGCCAGCCCAGGGGAGAGCTGTGAGGCTGGGCCGGCATCTTCCCTCATCTGTGTCCAGTTGGCATCTGCCATCTCTACCTCCTGGAAAGTCAGCCTCTCAGAAGCTAGGATAGGAAGAGGCCTGGGGGACCATTAAACACATCGTTCCAGTTCACACAGCACCTTAGCAACCAGGCTGCGACTCAGCCCTGCCTCTGGCCGTGAGCCCAGAGTTCCCCAGAAGGCCCCACGGGAGGCCTGCCGGGTCTAAGGACAGGGCACATTTCTGCTTTGCAGCCTGGCCACACCTTCCCTGGCTGGGAGTTCTCCCCACTTTCCCTGCTCTGAGGGAACAGGTACACCGAGGACTCCTCTCAGCCCAGCAAGTATTGGCGGGGGCTGGGGTGTGGGAGGCATGGGGAAGGGGGTCTGGAGAAGTTGCCTTCCCAGGCTAAAGTCTTGCTCGGTCCCCACCCAGGTTCCAGCACATGCACACTTGTACCTCTGTTGGAAGACGCTGGAGCCAGTTGAGAAGCTGGCATTTCATCCCTGGGCTCAAATTCCATCTCTGCCACTTATTTTCTGCTTGAATTTGGGCAAATGCTTAGACTTTGGGAGTTTCTTCATCTGAGAAATGGGAGTAAAACTAGTTCCTACTTCAGCAGGTTATTATGCTCATCAAATGAGAGAAAACATGCAAAGCATGTAGTGCAGGCCTGGCCCCTAGCAAGTGCTCAATGAAAGGCAGCTCCTGTTGCGGTCATTACGAGCCCAGCCCCAGTGAAAGGGCTTTAGCCCCGTGAAGAGATGGGCTGTCTGGGTGAGACTGGGAAGCTGTTGACTGGCTGGTGAGTATGCAAATGACTTCTGGGATGTCACCACACAATGGACCTACGGAGGAGATGGCGGCTGCTCTGGGCCATCTCACCAGCCAATTGGCGGCGGCAGGTGGTGAGCACCTGTGGGTGGGCGTGGCCTTTCCAGGAAGTGGGGCAGGAAATCGGAGGCCACAGAAGGGCTGAGGGCTCCAGGTGCTGGGCGGGAGAGCTGGGCTCCCAGCCTGACTCTGAAAATGAAGAGTGTTTGGGCAGGTTGGGAAAGGCCGGGCACGAATCTCCCCATCTGTGACAAGGGAGGGGCCCTCTTCCATTTTTCCCGAAGGCTCCGTCAAGCTCCCTCTCCAGCAGGACCCCAACAAAGGGTCACTTAAGGTTGGGGTTATGTATCCTGGTCTTACAGATGAGGAAACTGAGGCTCAGGGAGGACCTGTGAGCGGCTCAAGCTTGAGTAGCTGCTAAAGGGTAGGACCAAGATTAGTCCGTCTCTACCAAAGCACATGATGATCCATATGGGCTATAAAAGTTGTTTCTTCGTCCTCTTCTTACCCCTCCCTCTCATCTTCCTCCTCTTCCTCCTCCTCCAACTTTTCCATCTCCTCTCCTCGCCCCCATCTTCTGGTGGGCCACGTGCTGTGAGCATGAGGATCAGGTGTGCTGGTGGACAGGCTAGGGTTCTGAAAGGTACCAAAAGCGCTCAGTCCCACCCAGATCTTAGGGGCGGTTAGCCGATCTGTGTAGCGGAGGGATTGCTCTCGTAATGACGCAAACGTTCAAATTTCATTTTAGCTTTTGGATGGAAATTTTTTTAAAGATATGACCTATTTCCCTAGTTTATTAAATAGTGGAAGTGATGTAAGTTGTGTTGATTCTTTCAAAATCCACCAAATCGTGCCGTTTTATTGTGCTTTTTAAAAAGTTTGGTCTCTTAATGTCAACTCTCATTCCTCACTATCATTGTACCTACCTCTTAATAATTCTCCCATCCTGTAACACTTTCTTTTCCTAATCTGCTGCGAATTTGAGACACAGACCCAAAACTCTGTCAGGACTGTATCTTAAGTAAGAGTCACCGGGTCCCAAGTCAGAGCCTGAGGGGCTCTGGGGTAAAGTGCTGTCTATGGCAGCTGCTTCCCTCCTGGTCTTGGCTGTGAGCCCCGGGGATGTGGGGTCAGAGCCTGTGGTCTTAACCACAAGGTCCTGCCCTCCTCAGGGGCTCTAGTGGCCACTCCTCCCTCTGCTCCACTGCCCGCTCCCCAGCCTGGCCTTGCCCCCGTCCCTCACCTGGCTCTCTGCAGTAGCCCTCCGGCTGGACATTCCTCCTGCCAGTGATCCCTCCCCAGTCTACCCCAACACACTTTCAGCCACTTTCCAGAAGACAAACCTGGTCACCTTCCTTCAATGCTTTGCTGCCTCTTCAGAGCTGCAGAACAAAGCCCATCCTCCCCAGCTTAGCACCACACTCCCCAGGGACCCACCTTTGGGGACCCTCTAGCCTCGCCTCCCACCACCCTCCTGTTAAAATCACGGATTCTGCACCACCTGGATGCAAATCTCAGCTCTGCCTCTTCATAGCTGCACGAGCTTGGACAAGTCACCTGACCTGGTTTCCCCACCTGTAAAATGGGCCTAGAAACAGTAGAGATCTCGTTTACATCACCCTGTGTCAGGTTCCTAGCATCACGCCTGGCACATGGTAAGCACTCAATTGGTGCGAGCTATGTTTCTTAATCTGTCATGTAATTACTGGTTTCCAATCTCCCCCACTAACCCCAAGCTCTCCAAGGGCGGACACGGTCTTCATTCATCGCCTTCTTCCTTCCCTGGTGCCTGGCGCAGAGTCAGGCACACAGCAGCTGCTCGGTACTGGCCAAACGCGTGAATGGGTGTCAAGGCCAACACGGACTGGGAGGGTCCTCCCGCAGCACAGGTGAACACCCAGCCCTGCGTGAGTTTCCCTGCGTGTCGGTCTTCTTCCCTGACCCAGAGGATAAGTCCCTGGAGGTGACAGGAACGAGGCCACCCTTTCCATTGGCTGTGGTGGGCTGAGTGAACCGAGGCCTGGCGGGTCCCCTGGAGGTGAAGCCAGGGCACTGTCCGCGG
This sequence comes from Lemur catta, assembly GCF_020740605.2. NCBI lineage: Eukaryota > Metazoa > Chordata > Mammalia > Primates > Lemuridae > Lemur > Lemur catta. The sequence continues at coordinate 92,385,470 of NC_059134.1, read as the reverse complement.
TGCTGAAGAGCACTGACAAGTGACTAATTCCTCTGCCTGAGACGGATGTTGGAAAGTGGAGGGGTTTGCTTCAGGGCAGCCAGGAACGGATTTTTCATCTCCAATCTCAGCCAGCACATTTTGTTCTGACATTTCTTTGGCACCTTTGCCAATGACGTGATGTTGCCTGTGCAGCTCTTTCCCCTGCCTCCCGAATTCCTCGGAGAGCTGTCGTATCCCCCCGTCCCCTCCCACTACTGTAGGCACCTCCAAACTTGAATGTGTCACCCGGAAATGTGGATGGAAGAGACCAGAACACAAGCTGTGGCCCCAGTGGCCAGCCAGCCAGTCCCGTACTTTCTGCAACCTGCTCGTCTCACCTACAGGGGGTCTTAAGCCCTGGAAGCTTCCCCCTCAGTAGCCCCGTCCTTGAGGACAAGCAAAGCAGGGAAATGCTGGCCATAAAACGGGGGTGAAAATAAATTCAGATTGTATGCACACAGTGGAGTTAAACGGGCTGCGTGTCTGGACAGACACCTGAGTTTGAATGCCACCACGCCTGGGTGGCCTGGGGTGATCTCCTTCATCCTCGAGCCTCAGTTTCTGCATCTGTTAAGTGGGAATAATGGTAGCTTCCTCATGGGGTGGTTGTGTTGAAGAATTAGACAATATAGGTCAAAGCGCCAACAATTCTTCCTGGCACATAATAAATGCCCACTAAATAGTAGCTGTTAACCGTCATACTTTCCTTTGATAAATAAGCCTTAGAATATCAGAAAAAAGGAATATCAGAGCTGGAAGAGGATCTAGTCCAATTTCTTCATTTTGCATACAAGGACACGGAGGCTTGGCCAGGTGAGGGGACTTGTTTCAGGTTACATGGCTGGTAAGGGAATGGACACAGGACAGAGGGGGAATCTTCAAATGTGTGAGCTACTGATGGGTGAAGACACCAGGATGCTGTGCTTGGAGGTCCAGGGGCTGCCTACAGGGTGGAGGTAAAGATGTTTCCTGTTTAGCTGCAGGAGATGTCTTTGAGTTAAACCTTAAAACCAAGTCCCCTGACCCCATCCTCCTCCCATTTACCTCTCCACCACACTGCCAGCTTGGTGTCACCAGTGTCCCCATCTTCCAGATAAGCGAAAGGAAGCTCAGAGGACCCAGGAGGCTGGTGCACGGCCACAGAGCCACCGCCCTGCCAGGGTTGGCACAACAATCTCGTGAGATGAGCAGGCAGCAGTTTCTGAAGCAGGCCTGGCAGGGGACGTGCTTGGAGACGACAGCGTCTCCCTTCTCCTTCCTGCAGGAGACAGTCCTCACATTTCAGAGTGGGAAGCGGCATTTCTGTTCGTACTACCCAGTGCCTCTGTGATGCGACAGTCTTCGAGCATAATCTCCTTGGGAGAGAACCAGAAAGATGCTAAAAATCAAAGCCCGTGAAGAGGCTTCTTGGGAGGCGCTGGGAGTTGCTTGGCGCGCGGAGCAGGAGAACAAGCTGAATGGGAGGCCGTGGAAACATCCGATGGAGACTTTTGTCTCCCGAGAGCCTGGCCCGGATAACAAAAGCCCATTGGACTTGACCCACGGCCCCTGAGTTCCCATCCCAGCCCCACTGCTTAGGTCTCTGGGGTATGAGATCACATCATCTATAATCTCACAAACTCAGTTTCCAGATTTGAAAAATGGAAATAACAGCGCATATCTGAAAGTGTTGAGGAGTGAATGAAAGGACCCACCTGAAGCATCCAGCATGGTGTCTCCCTCGCACGCAGTCAACGTCAGGTCCCTTCTAGTCCTTCATTCCCACCTACATTTATTCGCCAACTGTTTACTGAGCACTTACTGTGTGCCAAGCACTACTCTCAGTCCTCGTGATCTGGTAGTTAACACGGCAGGTGCCTGCTCTCTTGGAGTTGACATTTCACTGGAAAAAGAAAAGAAAAAGAAACAAACAAACAAGAAACAAGAAAATCTTAGCCCTCAGTTTGTGCCACAGGGAACTTCTCAACTTGATAGTGACAGGGAGTGGAGGTGGCAACGTTAGGCAGGAGGGTTGGGTGGGCTTTTCTGAGGCTACGACAATGAGCAGAGGCCTGAAAAAGATTGGAAGAAGAGTATTCTAGGCAGAGGGAATAGCAAGTGCAAAGGTCCTGAGGAGTCCGCAAATTAGTGGCTTAAACAAGTTGATTTCTCTCTCCAGTAAATGAAGAGAGGGAAGCATTCCAAGCAGGCACGGCAGCTCCACCGTCATCAGGGAGCTAGGCTTCTTCTAATTTGCCCTGCCACCTTCAGCATGCAACTTCCACCTCATGACCCAAGATGGCTGCCCCAGCTGCAGCCATTGCACTTACATTCCAGATTAGAAAAACAGAATCGTTAAAATAGAGAATGCCCTTCCCAAAAACAACCTGTCCTAGGAGTTGCAGTTATAGTGCATTGGTCAGAACTTTGTCGTGTGGCTGCCCGTAACTGCAGAGGAGGCTGGGAAATATAGTCTGCACTCTGAGCAGCCATGTACCAACCCCAGTTTAGGGGTGCCATTCATCAGGAAAAAGGGGAGAACAGGTATTGAGGGACAGCTGGCCATCTCTGCCACGGTGACAAAGTTGGTACTGAAACCCCCACGTCTCTACTTCCTAGTGCTGTCTTCACTGCCCTTCCCCCATCTGCTCCCAACGTGACGAGAAAGCAGTGGGGAACAAGGCCAAATCTGGGGTTCCCCAGGGAGAGAAGCCTGAAGGAGCTGAGGGCTGGAGGAGACAGAGGGAGGAGGTGGGTGTGGAGGGGCTGGGGGCGGGGGCTCGACAGAGGGAGGCCCCTTCCCCATGGCTTTGGCAGGGCTGGCAGCTGGCCCTGAGGCCCAGGGCAGGGGGAGATCCCTGTCACCTCCCTGTGAGAGAGGCAGCGTTGACACAGCTCCAGACAGCTCCCTATTGTCCCCAGTGGACAGAGTGGCAGGTTGGTGGGACCCCACTGTGGTGGCAGGTGGGGGAAAGGGGTCATTAAACAGCTGACAAGGCCAGCCCAGCCCCCCCCAAACTCTCCCCCCTCCCCCAAACTCTTCCCCCTCCCCCATGCCCATTCAGTGGCTGGACAGGCCAGCGCTGGCCCGTGGTCCCTGCTTGGTGACTGTTTTTCTCCTTCTGCCTGGCACTGAGCAGCAGGTGCCTCCTGCTCACCTTCCTTCCTCCCTGCTCCCCATCCTTCCTTCCCCCTTCCTCTGCCCCTCCCCTCCTTTGCTCCCTCTGCAGTCCCTCCGCCCCACCTTCCACTCTCCCTTGTCCCTAATGTCTTCTTCCCTGTCTTCTCCTTCCCCCCTTCATCCTTCTTTCCCCCTTTCTTCCCACACATCCTTCCTTCCTGCTTTTCCCCCCTTCCCCACCATGACTCACTTCCCTCTCCTGTCCTCAGCCTCCCCTGCCACAGCCCACACTCCACTCCCCGGGGCCTCCACGCAGCTGTGGTCCTGGTCAGAGGACATTCAGGAGCAGCCTGGGCAGCAGGTCACATCTGTCCCAGGCCCCTCCCCACAGCCTCCCACTCCACATCCAGCATCAGAGTCAGAGGCAGCACAGCACCCTGTCATCCCAGCTGCCGCCTGCTAACCTGTGGCTCCAGCCCTCCCCAGGTGGGGACAGGAGCTCACGTTCATTGAGCTGCAATGACATGCTAGCCATTCACACGGCATTCCATCTTTCTTAATCCTCCCCACAGTCCACGGGGGCTGGTTACTATTATTCCCATTTTATAGATGAGGAGACTGAGGCTCGGAGAGGCAGAGTTGCTTGAAGCCCCACAATAAGCTGCTGGAGAGACAGTCCCCAGGACAGCCAGAATCAGATGGATCAGAGCCTCTCGCTGTCTGTCGGGCCCCTACCAGTCCCGGCCGCGGTCCCAGCTCTGAGCCCAGATGCTACTTTGGACTCTCGATCGCATGCTCTGGGGCCGCCCGGCTCTCAGCTTCGGAGAGATGGAAGGAAGAGGGGAGGAACACAGTAGGTGCTGAAGGATCTTTGCAGCAGGCCCAGATCTTTGCAGCCAACTCCTGCTCAGCCTGAAACTCTTTAAATAGCCTTTCCTCCTTCCCCCCACAGCCACCCCTGCACGCACAGATACGCACCCCCCACACGAAACACCCAGAGCAGATGTGACCTCCCACGCCGCCGCCCCTGTGGGCGTGAGGGCGTGGGCACCGTGGTGATGGTGGGCCGGGGTGTTACCGTCGGATGATGAAGGACATATTGTTTAGCCATACACGAATGTATAAGGTGCACACTGTGCATGCAAACTACAACGAAAAGCAAAGAAACAATTAACACTGAGTAATGAGAAATTGTGCTCACAAATAGACGACGTTTCCAAGAAACCACGAAGCTCGCTCAGAACGAGACATAGACCAGGCCACCGTGCGACCCCACAGACGATTGAGCGCCCTCTGCTCTACGATGCCTCTCTGAGCCAGTGCAGCTCCCTCACGTGCGACAGCTGCAGCCCGGCTTTCACCCTCCTGCCTCCTAGATCGAAATTACGAAGCTGGGCAGCGCCCAGTCCGGAGCCGAGCTTGCTTGCCTAGTTCCCCTTGGAATAACGGAGCACAAGCCCAGACCCTGCAGGGGCTTCGCAGTTCCCTTTGCTGAGCGCTACTGCGGTTGCCCTGGGCCGCGCTCCGCCTTGCAGCCGCAAGCTTACGAAAAGCCTAGCACTTTCTGGCCACACGTGTGTCCCCGGGTCTCTGGGTGGTGGGCTTCCACAGCACAACATTGAGCCCAGCCGTGAACTTGGGCGGGGGTGCGGGGGGAGCCACAGGGGCAGGGCAAAGGGGGCTCAGAAGGCACTGGGAGTGTTTCCTAGCCTGGATAGTGAGGACACAGACTTCATTTCTTATTATTCTGTGAATCGACATATTCTTTAAAATATGCATATGTTTTCTATGTTATTGTATACATATGTTTCACAATAAAAAGTAAAAATAAAAAAGTTAATACAAAAGGAAAAAGAAAACAGAAGCCACGTTCCTGCTGGGTGCCCAGGGAGTGGCTTTGTCCGTATTCCTGGCACCCACTGGCCCGAGACCAGGACAGCACCAGTGGCCCTGAGTCCTCAGGGCTGGTTCCCAGGACTGCGGGCGACACCCTCGGGAGGGAGCAGGTCGGGACAAGCAACTTGCCCTCCCCTGTGTTTAGGGCCCTGCCCACCCACCCGGAATCCCTGACCTGGCCCTGGGGCTGCCTCCCTCGGGGACAAAAGGGGGGCGCCTTTGAGTGTTTGTTTAGAGTCCTGATTTCCTTAAATGGCAGGGTTTTTAAAAAATGTATGTGTCTGCAGCTAACTTCATCTTCCCGACAGCCAGCGGGGAGCAGCCAGAGGGCAGGCTAGGGAGAGGCAGGAGGAGGGGCGGGCAGGGGAGCCAGAAAACCGGTGGCAGGTCCTGAACAGCCGTGGGACCCCCTTCCCCTCCAGGAAGAAGCAAGGCTTAGATGAGAGAGGTGACGGGCACGTGGCCAGCAGGCATTCCCAGGCAAGGCAGGGACAGTTGTGGGAGTTCCAACCTGCTTATTTGTTTTGTTTTGTTTTGTTTTCTGTTAAGTCTTTTCCTGCCTCTGCGCCTCAGCCTTGGCCACTGCTGTAGGAACACCACCCTTTTGTTGGCTGTTCTAGTGACAAGTACCTTCTCAATCTTCAGGTCCCCCTGAGCAAGGCTTTCCTTATCTGTGGGCACCTAAACCGCCCCACACCTCCCGCACCCCTGGTTATTACTGACATCATCCTGCTGCATGAATGACGTGTGCTCGCTGCTGCATAGGCAGCTGTAGGTCCCCTTGTGGGAGCAACTGCTATACTTTTAAACAGCTGGTTCTTTTCTCTTTTCTGCTTACTTTTGCAGCTACATCAAGTGGTAATTTTTAAATTGTATTTACCTGAGCTATTGCATGTAGTCATTTATTTAGCATGTCAACTCTACTTCTTTTAATAGCTTAATTACAGCTATTGTAAACATTTGAGAACTGTTTCTGAAACTTAGCCACGCCAGAAAATGTATCAGTTAACCAAAAGAAGCAGCTTCGGCCTCCTGGTTATTTTTCTTCAATGAAGCTTAGTGTCATTTTAACAGTCATGAGCTTTGATTTCTGAACTTTTAACCTTATGGGTTAGAAATATGAAATGCCGTCATTTTTAGACAAAACAAATAGAACAATTTCAGCTTGGTCAATGAGAAACTTCACATTTGGGGGGAGGAGGTTAATTCTCTTGTCATTTTCCTGGTTTTTCATCGCCAAGAAAAGAAGTACAAGCATTCCTGCTTTTTAATTTCCCAGATGATTTACAGATTTAGCGCAGTGTTATTTATAGGAAAACATCAGAAGAAAATAATCTTTCTGCATTAACAGAGGAAATCCCGATAGACATTATTCAATTAATAGTCGCCCTGCATTTACAGGCAGGTCTTTCCCTGCTTGAAATCTCGGGAGGGGATTCTCTGCCGTTAGGACAGAGCCTGAGCTCCTTAGGAGCCTGCAAGGCACTAAAAGACCTGGCGTCTGTCTTCCTTCTCTGCTTGTCTGCTGTCCCCAGCGCTCTGCGCTGCAGCTTGAACTTCCCTCCTGGCCCTGTGCACATACCGTTCCCTCTGCCAGGCTCATCAGTCTTTCCTTTCAAGGGGCTTAGATGTCACTTCTTCCAGGAAGCCTTCCCTGATGCTCTGGAATGAGTGACATGAGTTCCTTCTCTTTGCGCAAGCAGCTTCCCCCAAGTTCTCTCTCATAATGCTTATCCCATGCCGCCATCTTGGTAATTCCTCAGTTTCTTGTCTGCTTCCTTCGCTAGACGATAAGCTCTGTGAAGGCAGGGACCATGTTTGTGTGCTCACTGCTGGATCTCTAAGGTCTGCCATGATGTGTGCCACCTGGCAGGTGCTTGGTTACAATGAACATAGGGCTAGAATATGATTGGGGTCCACCAAATTCCAGTAACCCATCATCTATCGTCTATCATTCGTAGTTCTTGCACGGTTTCCTCTTGGTCACTAACATGGTTATTCACTCCACCCATCCACCCAGTCATCCAGCCAGCCGTCCCTCCATCCCTCTGCCTCTCCATGTAACACTGTGGCCAGGCAGAAACGGTGAGGTTAGAGTTGCAGTCAGTCTTAGTGAAAGAAGAAAATCGGGATCTCTGATGTTAATGTCAGATTGGGTGTGAGCTGCTAGATCAGGCTCAGAAACCCAGAGCTGCATCACGGCCACGCCTAAGCAGGGAGGGAAAGAGCTAGTGGAGCACTGGATCCTCCCGCAGGATCTGAAGCAATTCAAGCCTCGCACACGTATGGACAGCCCGCAATGCCTGCTCCCCCTCCTCCCTCCCTCCCTCCCTCCTTCCTTTACCAAGCTTCACAGAGACCTCTCTCTGGGCCAGGCCCTGTCCTAAGGACTGTCGCATCAGACCCGAATTTCTGCCTTAAGGATGCTCTGAGTTTATAGGGGGACACTAAGGTGAACACAGCATAATACAGAAGTACAAAGTGGCTCTGCCATAAGAGAGGCCCAGATAAGCTGCTCTTAGCACCTAGAGGGAGAAGGCTGGAGGACTGCTTGTAGGAGGGACACTGCAACTGGGTCTTGATGGATGGGTAGGACTTGGATATGTGAGAATGAGGAGAGAACATTCTAGAAGGAGGCAATCAAATGAGCCAAGGCACAGAAGTGGGATGAATCCAGGCAAGTGGAGGGAATCCGGCTGTCAGGAGGGGTGGCTGGGAAGAAGGAGAGGGAGGATGCTTGGGCTGCATCACAGCCTCGGCCTTGGAGACCAGCCAGGGAATGATGGATTGAGCAACTCATTCATCTAACAAATATTTTTAGCACCTGATAAGTTCCAGGCCACAGGCTGTGGGCTGGGGACAAAAAAGATGGAAGTCTGGCCTCAGATGACGCAAAGTCTACGAGTCACTCTTTTGCACATGGAGCCACTGAAGAGGTTTGAACGGAGGAGGGGCCTCTCCACACTGGCTGGGTTCCTCCACCTCAGCTGACCTCCCTCCATACCTCGGGTTCCCTCCGTCTCGTGGCTACTGCCACTTCAGGGCTGTTGCCCCTTCCCTGATGGTTTGCAGTAGCACCAGCCTGCTCTACCCGCCTTCAACCTTCCATCTTCCTCTCCCTGCAGGCAGCAAAATCTCCACAAAGGAACATATCATGGTGTCCCTCCCCTGCCTAAAACCCTCCATGGCTCCCCAGTTCCCTGAGCATAAATTCCAAGCTCCTTGTCCCAGACTAAGAGCACTTCTTCCCCCCATATTCTTACTCCCCCAACTCCTCCAGGGCCTCTTGAGATTCTTTCATTTCCTTGAATGGTCCCTGCATTTTCCTCCAACAGAGACAGCCTCCAGCCCCGCAGGCTCCCCTTGCAGATGCCGCAGGTTGGGGACTCTTTCTAGACTCCCCAGGGTGAGTTTAGTGGCCCCCTGGCATGACCAGGCTTCTATAGTTGCCTGTTTATTTTTCCAGCTCCTCCACTGGCCTGTGAGCCCCGTGGGCGTGGGACAGTGCTTGCTAAACTCACTGCTGTCACTATCTCTCCCTTATGTCCCCAGCTGGTGAGCACCTGGCCTGGGTCAGGCCCTGGATTCCTGGGGATCCAAGGGGTGGGGCATCTCTCCCAGTTCCCTGCACCCCCAGCAGGCCACCTGGTGGGAGGTGGCAGACGTGTCTGGCAGCTGCCCCCTCAGCCTGGAGGTATGAGGGGGGGTCCACTTGGGAGGAAGCTCAGGACTCCTGAGGGGTCTGGCAGGCTCGGGGCTGCCTCTGGGTGGGAGGAAGGGCCAGGCAGGGGTAGAGGATGAGGCAGGGACACCCCAACAGGGAGCGGCCAGAGTCCAACCCCCAGGTCTGGGTGGAAAGTAGCCACCGCTCCGTGGCCAGGCTGCGACTCTGGATTCCGCGTTTGTTTTGCCCTTTCTCCCCTTTTTTCTCTATTTGTCTTTCCAGCTCGACCGGCCTGGGGCTATTTTTGCCTCCTTCTTGTTCAGTTGCTGGAGCAGCCTCGTGGCTTTAATTGGCCCATTTTCTGCCTGCTGAGAAGACATTTCCCTCCTTGTCCGCTGCCCACCCCACCACCCAGGGGGGAGAGTCAAAGCAGGCAGGGAGGCTAATTAGGGAGAGGGGTGGACAGGCAGGCTCAGGCCAAGGAAAAGGAACTGAGAGAGACTGAGAGACAAAAAGAAAGAGGGAGAGAGAAGGAGAGAGAGAGCAAAGGCTGGCCACACAGAGGGCGGAGCCCTGGAGAGCGGAAGACAGAAATAAATAATTGAGGCAAGAGAGAAACACAGAAAGACAGAGAGAAGCACAGAGAAGCAACCAGATGGGTCCACATTCGTGCTGCGTGAGGAGAGAGAGCCCGCGGCCAGCCCGGAGGGAGGGAGAGGAGAGCAGTGTTTCCAGGGAGGCCAGGGCTGCCTATACCTGCCACCTCCAGCCTACACCGGCCACCTTCCGCCTATACCTGCCACCTCCCGCCTACACCAGCCACCTCGGGAGCCCCCGTCTCTGGGCCTCCTTGGCAGCACAGGGATGACAGAGCCCAGACTGGCGCTATTTGCAAGGGGTGTTGGTGAGGGCGTCAAAGCCTTTGTAAGTGGTTTGACCTCTTGCAAATGGGGGAAAGAAGGGAATCGTTATTCCGAAGTGCGGGGTGTCGCATGTGTCCATGTTCCTGCCTTTTGCAATTTCAGTGAGTTAGGGTGGGAGGGGGCAATGTTTGACACACTTATTTGTTGTTTATTCCTACAACAAACACGTCCCGCTGACCACCTATGCACCGTGCACAGCCTCCTTTCCGGGCTCTGAAGATAAAAGGTGACCCAGATGGAGTTCCTGGGCTCTGCGAGGGGATCAGTGTCTACTGAGTGCACCGTAAGGAGGAGCTTGCACAACTCATTCCACCGGAACCTGGCATTTGCTCTGGCCCAGGGGTGTCTGGAGCAGAGTCTCTGCCTCCACCTGGGGCAGTCAGGGACAGCTTCCCAGAGGAGGCAATGTGGGACTCGGCCTCAAAGGCGTTTCTGAGTAGAGGAGGCAGGGAAGGGACTCCAGGCAGGGGAATCAGCCCGCACGGAGGGACAGGGATGTGCAGGTGTGGGACAGGGGCACTCAGGAAGTAGAGGGGGAGGGGAGATGGGAGAGGAGGCTGGGAAGATAGCAGAGGCCTTGAATGCCGGGTAAGGAGTTAAGGCAAATAAGGTGGTGGTGTCCAGGGAAAGAATGGCGCGATCCAAGCTGAGGTTTTTTTCAGAGAAGTCCGCTGACACAAGCACAGGTTAGAGCAGGGCGGGGCTGGGGCAAAGGTGCAGGTGAGAGAGAGGCAGGCCCGGCCTGGCGTGGGGAAGGAGGACCCTGGGTGAGGGGGTGCACTGGACGGGCTGCCTGGGGGTATCTGGCCCCTCATCCCAGCCCAGCTGTATCTGTCTGGCCCATCCCACAACCCAGAGCCACAGACCCATAGAGAGGAGCTTCAGGAGCCTTTGAGACCAGCCAGTCCAGGGATCCCAAACTCAGTGACCTCGCTTGCCCTGTGTGGGCGCTGGGGTGAGACAGTAGGGAATGGTGAGGCCTGGGCCAAACTGGGGTGTGCCTTGGAGTTGCAATGTTTTCGAAACAGGATGTTGGTGAAAAGAAACGGCTGGGCTGGTCGAACTTGTTCCTCAGGCACTGCTAGTTGGAGACGTCTGACTTAACCCCTACATTTCACAGAAGAGGAAACAGAGGCCCAGAGTGGGCAAGAGACCTGTCCAAGTCCACACAGCGGGAGTGACTCCCTGGTGCTCGTAATCCTGCTGGGTTAATACCCCCATTTACAGCCGAGGAAACTGAGGCTGGGAGAGGAGAGTGGCTCGCGGGAGACCCCACGACTGTGGGGGAGGCAAGGCCTCACCAGCACTCCTTTCAGGAAAATGACTCAGCCCCTTCCACCTCCGCAGAGCAGGCGGAGAAGCCTGCAGGAGCAGGGAAACGCTAATTGCCTGAGGAGAGCTAATTGGCGTGGGAGGGGGAGGGCGGCCGGGGGTGCACGTGGTAAAAGCCACACGGCACGGGGGAGAACGAGGTGTCCCCAAGGGGAGGCGCTGGCTTCTAGACTGGCTGACGAGGCCCACAGCCTGCCACCAGCTGCCAGGCAGGGGACGGGCCAGGGCTGGGGGCAGCTCAGCCTCAAAGGCCCAAATGGCCCCGGCCTGGGCCTGCTGAGCCGTTCATCACTGGAGGCAGAACTGCTGCCAAGCTGGGCTTCAGAGAATAATCAACGCAGGCAGTAATAATGCCTCCCACTGGCCGGAGCTTTAAACCTGTTTCGCCACTAGCAAGCAGCCTTGCTTCATTCAGAGAGAAGGGCCGTGGGACTCGTGGCAGGCCCCGCGAGCAGAGGTAAAAGACAGCCTCTTTTAATGCAAAATGGAGAGGTTGTTCTCGCCCTCACCCTCAGATTATCTTTTTAGCCTCATCTTCTGCCTTAGTCCCCCTCCCGCATCATACATGCACATCATTATAATCCAGACACAAGTGTTATTTGACCCCTCTGAGGTCTCTGTGTTTGTTTTACAACAAGTGTCCACCTGCTTCTGGTTCTTAGCGAACTCCTCTTCATCCTACAAAGCCCAATGTCACCTTCTCTATGAAGCTTTCTGCTATGGTCTGAGCGTTTGTGTCCTGACAAAATTCATATGTTGAAATCTAATCCCCAACGTGTTGGCAGTAAGAGTTGTGGCCTTTGGGAAATGATTAGGTGGCGGGGGCTCCGCTCTCACGAATGGGTTAGTGCCCTCTTATACGAGAGGTTTGAGGGAGCCCTTTTGCCCTTCTGCGGTGTGAGGACACACAGACAGTGGCATCTAAAGGAACAGGCTCTCACCAGACACTGAATCTGCCGGCAACTCGGTCTTGGACTCCCCGGCTTCCAGAACTGTGAGCAGTAAATTTCTGTGGTTTATAAATAGCGCAGTGTATGGCAGCGCGAATGTACTAAGACACCCTTGCTGATTCTCTCCCCAAACAGTAAATCACTCGCTTTTCTGGGCTGCCACCGTTCTGTGCACAGTAGGGCAGGACAGTGCATGTGTTTCTCTGCCTTTCTCTCTCCTTCCGTCTGGAGTTCCCTGAGGCTACAAAGCCTAGCCCTTACTTGCTTCCATATTCCCCAAGCCCAGCATGGATCTAGCACACGGCAGGTCCTCGAGATACAGTTTCTGATTTGAGTGGTCCCAGAAGTTATGTTTGTCACTTTCTGTGTCTGTTTCCTCCACTGAACTGGGAGCCTCCTGAGGGGTGAGGCTGAGTCCTGCTCATCTGTACGTGCAGTGCCTAGCACGGAGGACGTCCTCTAAAAGCTTGGGCAGGCGAATGAACAAAGGAAAGCGCTTTGTGAATTGCAAAGCAAGATCAGTGGGAAAGGAGAGAAACAAAGCCTCGGTGGAAGAGAAGTAAGATGAGCACACGGCTGATTCTGTGGGAGTGTCCTTAAGGTGGTGGGTATTTCTGTTTGCACGTGGTGAACGTATTCTGCATACGTGTATATGAGTGTCGTTTGTGAGGTTATGTTTGTGCACGGGCAGGTGTGTGTGCCGGGCTGTAAGGATAGGGCCATTGTTTGCCTTGTGTGTGGGTGTGTATTACTGTGTGAAGTGTGTAGGTATTATTGTATTATTGTGTATTGTGTTATTTGTCCAGAGACTATTGGTGGGTCTGCGTGTGTACAACCGTGTGTGTCTCTGGCTTGTGTGTAGGTGTGTGCCTGTATGTATGTGTGGGCAGAGTGTTGCATCAGGGGTTGGAAGATGAAGTAGGAAGGAGAAGAAAGAAAAGTCCCAGCTTGTGATTGTCAAATGCCAAGTGCAAAGAGCAAGAACACATCAGTGGTCCCAGCAGAGACGCACATACATGTAGGTCCCATCCCCGGGGACGGTTCCATTCACTCAGTGATGCTCCAGGGCTGACACTGCCTGGCCCTCCACTGGCTGAGCCCCGTGACAATCATTTGTCTGGAACGGCTTCTCTGGGCTCAGCCTGGTGGTCTCCCAGCCCACCTTTCCTGTCTCCCTCCCCACCCTCCGCAGCAAGGCCCCGCAGAGAAGACTATTCTAAGGAAGGGGAAGTGAGAAAGAAAACAGCGATGAGAGAATGGAGAAGGCGCCCGACTGCTGGGCAAAGCTGGCCCCAGACACTTCCTCTCTGCAGGGCCTGGGCCACGGCCCCTCTGCTGCTGGCATTGGCGGGCAGGCAGGTGTGGGCTCACTCGTGCTCAGCCTGTCTGCTAGTCTGCAGGGTCCCGGAAGGCAGAGGAATATTTTGCATAGTTTCTTCCCCGCCCTACCCTCAGGGCTGGGCAGCAGGAGGTTCAGACCCTGTGGCCTGAGATCTGCAAATTCTTCACAGCTTGATATGAAGAAACAAACCCATGTGGTCGACAAAGGAAACTGGTCAGCAGACCAGACCCTGGGAGAAAAAAGCCTGGGCTCTCTTGTGACTAATGTGATGTTAAACCTGTATAGGCAGGTATAGAATTCATTGTTTTTCTTTTTCAATTAAGAAAAAAACTTGGCAGAATAAATGAGATGGGGAATGAACCAGAACTCTGAAGGCCTTCGATTCCCTTTAGTGCCTCACTCCACTACCCAGCACCTATTCCCCCCAGGGCAGCCGCGGCCCACGCCCCGCTGGTGGTGGGTGCCCGGTGGGGCTGCACTCAGGCCCTGGCTGGGGCTCCAGAGAAAGGCAGGTTCTGCCTGGTTGGAGGGGAATCTGGAAGAGCTTCGTGAAGGAGGTGGCATTTGAGATGAACTTTGAAGAAGGAGAAATGGTTTTGAGTAAGGGATTAGCACGTACAAGGTGCAGAGGTGGGAATGAGCAGGTATTTTTCAAGGAATAGTGGGCAGTTCCCTTTGAATTTGGACCCAAATGCTAGTCAGTCCAGGGCAGGTGTGAAGTGTCCTGGTGAACTCAGATGGAAAGGCCTAGGCCAGCTTGGCTCTCATCCACCATGACGTGCTGGGCAGCCTTCTCTGCCCCTTCTAGTCCCTGTGGGCTTGTCTGTGGGTGACAGAGCCACAGCCTGGAAATGTGGCCGGGAAGACTGGTAACACGTGTGTGTGCTCTCTCGTCCCTGCCCTACTATAACGAGCTTTTGTGTTGTTTTGAGGAACCACGGCATGGTGCACAGTGCACGGCCTAGAGCCAGACTATAGAGGCTCAGATTCCACCTACTGGGAATCCCTGGGCAAGGCCCTTAATCGTTCTGTGCCTCAGTTTCTTCATCTGTAAAATGGAGAGAATAAGAATGCCTACTTCACAGTGTTGTTGTGGGGGATTAAATGAGATCTTAAATGAGATTAAATTTTACATAAATATATGCAAAATGCTTAGAGCAGAACCAGGCCCACAGTCTGTGGGTGTTCAATTGTTTTCCCCAAATCCCGGTGTTTCTCAAGACAGTGCTCAAGGCGGCCCTGTTAGTCAGCTGTTGCTTTGCCTGATTTAACCCAATCTCCTCCCCGTAGACGGGGAAAGTGAGTCCCGGTGGGACGTCCTTCCCAGCTGGGGTGCATGTTTCCTGAGCCTGAGACTGGAGCTTGTAGTGCTGTAGCGTCCCGCAGCGCGGCATGTGCTTGCAGAAAGCATCCCAGTAGTCAAGGCAGAAACTCCTGGAACCTCAGTCTGGAAGGCGCTAGCTGATCTCCAGGCCCTCCCGGCTCTGGGGGGGTGGGATGGTCACCCACAGGGCTGCCCCTGGGGAGCCAGCGTTAGGGGATGGCCAGTCCCCTGTCCTGTCCAGCATGGTACGCCCACGCCGGGGGGCCAGTGCATCTCAGATCTCTGCCACAGGTTCCTCCCCATCTCTCCAGGGCCCTTTCTTGCTTCTGTCCCTTCTTAGAAGCCACAGCTACAGCCTGGGGTCCTGACCACTCAGCTGGCCCTTGAGGCCAGGGGCTGAGGCCAGCTCCAGGCCTAGGAGAGGCCACTCCAGGGGCCAACCTCAGCCTCCAGACACACCCTGGAACCATGTGACCCACTGAGGGGTCTCTGGGAAGAGGGTGGGTCTCCAGCTTTGCAACCAGACTGCTTCTAGTCAAGCATAGAAACTCGAGGAAGTGCTTCCCTGTGGTTCAACGACCACCTGCACCTGCACCTTCACCAAGTCACTTGGGGGTGGGGAGGCTTGTTGTTAAAAATGCAAATTCCTGGGCCTTATGCAAGATGTACTGGATTAGACTCTCTGGGGCTGGGGGCCCAGGAATCTGCATGTAGGCCAGCTCCCCATGTGAAGGTTGCATACTCAGGTTAGGGGACCACAAGGCCAAAAGGGCAACAGAAATGGGGAAGCCCTTAGGACCGGGAATCCTTGGTATGTGCCAGCTCTGTGCCAGACTCCCCAGGGATGCCAGGGATTCACAGTTTGTCCCAGTGAGCGAGTCCAAGCCTGCGTTTTCTCCTCTTTCTCCCCAGCTGCCTACACTGCTAACACGTTCCCCGCAGTTTCTAAATTCAAAATGGGGCCCTTTGAGCAGTTTATCAACTCCCTTCCCCTGGGAGCCAGGTCTCAGGAGCCTGCCCGCTGGGGCAGGGCCTGGGCTCCCGTCCCTCTGGGGCTTGGCAGGAACGAGAAGGGGATCTCAGGGCCCTGCTGCAGGTCGGTGGGTGGGGGACTCCCTGGGCTAGAGACGCCTCTGACGTTCCAGACTCAGCTTCAGTCTCCAAACGGCTTCCACCTGCAAGTCCCATCCTCCCACAGTGGGACGGCAGCCTGAGTGCCATCAGGCTCACCTGCAGAGGGACACCCATGCTGGGCCCTGGAGCTGGCACTGGGGTGGGGGAGGGGGAGTCTGACACCCACTCTGGCCCCTGCAGATGGTCCAGTGCCTCACTCGCTCGGCAGCCTTGGTTGAACACCTGCTGAGTGTGGCTTGCTGAGTGAGCTGGGTGCTGGAGGGGGGAGGGGGAGGGGGGAGCCGCTGGGGGTGTGGAAAGAAATAGAAGCTTGGGGGAGTGGAGAAGCCCACACGCAGGTTTAGAACAATCAGTAAGCAGCATGCCAGGCCAAGCGAAACACACGCGTCTGAATCCAGTCTGCATGAGCTCATTCAGCAGGCCAGGCGGCTGTCTCGGAGGTGTGGGGTGTGCGCTGGGATGGGAGGTGGGCAGGAGAGAGGCCAGGCCAAACAGGACTATGTTCTAGTCCTGAGGCCACCACAGACTTGCTGTGTGGCCTTGGGTAAGTCGCTCACCCTCTCTGAACCCCAGCTTTCCCCCTTCCTATGCTCTCCTCCATATATACAACCTGAAAAATAGCTAGCTTGACACTAAACAGGGGATGTGGCTTCTTGGTCATCTGAATAGACTCTTTAGCTGAAGGCTGATGTCACCCGACAGGCTATATAGGATAGTGATTAGAAACCCTGTGATTTGGGGTCACAAACCTCCATTGAGCGCCAGCCCCATCGGCTGCCTGTCAATGTCCTCATCTATAGAATGAGCAGGTCTTGTGGCATCACCGGGGGAGGATTCAGGGAGATAATCCCAGCTGAGGGGGGTGCCTGGGTGGGCTCTCAGGGAGGGTGAGGGGTGCAAAGCAGGTAAACAAAGCACTGCTCCCCCCTTTGCTTTCATTCATTGTGCGTGGCAATATTCAATGTTGGGGACATTTTAACGAAAGCCAGGGAGGGTTTCACTTTTTCAAAGACTGCATGAGTTTTGAGGGTCGAGGGGCACCAGGATGAGGGTGTAGGGGCCCAGCACAGAGCCTGGCAGGTGGGAGCTCTCATGACTTGTGAGAAGACAGAGTTCCTCCCAATAACTCCTTTCTCCTTGCCTTTCTCCTGCTCAGCCGTATTTGCTCCCTGGAGACACCGGAGCACCCCCCACTTTGCCTGGTGGCCTGCTGGGCCTCTCCCCTCAGCAACTCGGCCCTGGCCTGAGCCTGAGCCCTCCCCTGATTGGACAGCATATGGTTTTCGGGGTTAAGGGTGCAGTTAAAGTTAGACACCTGTGTGCCAATCCTGGTTTGCTATTCACTGGCTGTGTGATCTTGGACAAATTATTTAGCCTCTCTGTGCTTCAGCTTCCTCCTCCAAAAAAAGGACCACCGCACCGACACCCCAGGGCTCTGGTCAAGATGAAATGAGCAAGCGCACATAGCACATTGAGCAGGTACTAAGCTCTCAATGAACATGTTGCTGTTCCTCAGGTTAAAGCCACACTGGCTATTGGATGCCTTCTGTTTTCTTCACTGTAACGGAGCCGCCTCCCTGCATGGGCCGGTCTCGCTGGAAGCCGTAGGAGTGAGTAACGAGAAGGATCCATGTGAGCGTGTGGTCAAAATAGAAGTTGCCGTGGAAAGGCGAGAGATGAGTCTGCCAGGGAGAGCCTGTCTGGGTGTCGTCAGCTGTGACGGGCCCACAGGTTGTCACGGACTTGGCAGCTCGCTGGCGCTTGCCGAGCAGTCTTCTGTGTACAAGAATCCAGAGCCTGTCGCGGTGAACCAGGGTGCAGGGAGCCAGTGTCCGTGGCGTGTGGGAGGCTGGGTTCAGCGGGGCCGGCTCCTCAGAAGGGTGGGGGCTCGGTCATGACCGTCAGTCCCGGTCGTCACGGGGGAAGCTGGACTCCAGCCGGCGGAGAGGAGGTGTCACAGCAACTGTGTGGGGCCAGAGCAAACTGACCCGAGCCCTAAAGGGTTAAAATGCTTCCTTTCTTCCCTTCCCCCTCACCTCAGGAAAGTGATCTGGTATATTGTGACCAAGCAGGCAAAAATTAAATCCGTTATCATCGAAAATGCCCTTAAGAGTTGTTAGATCTAAGAGTACACAAGAATGCAGGAATCCACCCGCTTCCAAAGTCCCAAGAGTTAAAAGGGTGAGTACGTGTGCGTATGGTCAGAGATGAAACCAGAAATGCAGGCACCAGACCAGCCTGGCATGGGCACAGGCAGAGGGATTAAGGAGTGTGTGTGTTAGCAGAACCTGGAAATTGGGCCGGGTGGGGGGGAGGGGGGCGCTGGGGAGACCTGCCCTCATTTTCTTCTTAAGTCCATGACACAGAACCTGTAAACAGGGTTCAGGGAGGCCCCCCCGGGCTACCAACAGCCTAGGAGAAATTCCCTAACCTAAGCAGCCTCAACTAACCCGACTCCTAAGGTCCCCGTGGGGACCAAGCAACCCCAACTAACTGGACAGTGTTTTCTCTTTGTGGGTGGGCATCGTCTTATTCCAGGAGGATTTTTTGGTTACCTTTAGACAGGGAATTGAAACCACAGTATTTTATTTTTCCGTTATATGCTTACTTGTAATCCTAAAATAATTTAGCCTATTAACGTGAGAATCTAATCATTCTAATTTAAAATGTAATTGAGTAATTAACTTAGATGTGTGAGTTTAAGTTGAATTCATACTAAGCTTATGCTCACTAGCAAAACATTTAAGAGAATTTTAGGTTCCCTGTATATATATTTAATTTACTGGTTGTAGAAGAATTGGTTAAGTACCCAGGGAGATTGTGTGTAAAACAGGCAAATGAGTCAAAAAGGAAATCACATAGATGATTTTAAGCATTTTATTGAGGTTTTCCATACGCTCTGAGAAGTCCTGAGGTTGCAAGGTGAACCAGTGCCCATGGAACCAGCACCATATTAAGAAACCCAGCAGTTCTGGAACCCTGGAAACCCCCTTCCAGGCGCCTCCTGCAGTCACTCCCCATCCAAGGGAAGTGTCTCTCAGAACATTAAATTTACAAATGCAATATAAATTGTTTGAGCTGCGTTTAATAACATTTATACATGGGATCAAATTATCATCCAAAGACCTCCTCAAAGTGGTTGCCTGCTTGATACAAGCAGAAAAAAGATTTGTAAGTGGACTTAAAAACTTAAGCCAGAACTAGGATGACGAAGTTGTCAGTTTAATAAATTGAACTCTAGTTATGTAAACTCAAAGTAAATTTCTGAGTAGTCTTTCCTTGGCATCACAACTGCCCATGAAAACACTACAAAACTCAAATGAACCTGCAAAAAGCCTGGTTCAGAGTTGTAGTCCAAAGTCCTGAAGGAATTTTCATTATATCGCACCTCATGCCTGTGTCTTTCTTTAGGTAGGGGGCACATCTCCAACTTCCAAGGCCACTTTCAATGTCGTCGCTTCGCAGATCTTGCTGTTTCCTTCAAATGGTGTGAAATTGTCTATGATTGACTTTAAAATACTTGAGGCAGACAGTGTGACATATCTTGTGTCTATACCGTAGGGCACTCCAAGAGAGTGAGTTAAAGCAAACGGGAATACGGTGCACGCTCCAAGGAGGGCTCAGCATTGGAAGGACTCTGACCAGAGCCCACAATGCGCAGGGACAACTATAAGGGTTTCGATTGTCTTTATTTCCAATCAGCACCAGGGGGCTTGTTCATTTGCATTATGGGTATAACATGATTTTTCACTGGTGAATCCAGTGGTCTAAGCAATGTGAAGGTTGGCTGGAGATACAGCGCAGGTGCTGTTATTCTCCCATGAACGCGGTCTTAGAATCCAGCGGTGCAATCGCCTAGAGAAAGTGCTCAAGTTCAAAATTCCCATCTGGCCTCGTGCATGGCCAATGACCTCACTGTCCCTAGAAGCTCCGCAGAGCTCTGTACTAGGACACTGTTGCTGCTGCCTTGAGTTAATCTTTCATGCAAGGAACATCTAACAGGACAGACACCTGCAGCTTGCTGGGGTTCCAGAGCGGGCAGTTGCAGATAAACCTGTGCATGTGCGATAGAATTCAGTATGAGGCTTGCCTTCTTTGTAACTTACCACCCAGCAGCCGGGTTATGGGGGAGAACTGGAGCTCTCCCCACCCCCTGCCAATGCAGCGTCACTGATATTTACGGAACTGAGTTCAATGTCTGTGTCTGACCCAGTTGGTTTAGGTCAATTAACAAAGCAGAGGAATCCAGAGATGTGTGACGGACGGGGTGTCATGGAGCAGGTTGGGAGACACACCTTTGGGCGGGAGGTTCCTAACACCCCTCCCCAGGGGCTCCTGGCCTCGCCCCTGGCCCATCCTAGAAGAGTAGGCAGGGATGGGGTGGGCGGGGATTCCTCTTCTTTAGAGTACAGCCTTGGGGTGCACGTGGGATCCGTTTCTCTCCTCTGCTTGCTGTCAGAGTGGTTGCTCTGTCATCTGCTTTGACAGCATCCCACAGCACTAGCTACCTACAGGTGCGCATCTTAGTGACAGAATCCAGGTGGGCTCGAAGATGCAGTGGCTTCCCTTCCCCGGGAGGGCCTGCTGAAAATGGCTCTTTTGAAAAGCAGACAGCAAGTACTAGGCACTGTGCCACCTGGCCCCGTCACCTCCTTTCTTCCTTCCTTGTCCCTCCCTTCCTTTCTCTTTCATCCTAAGTCTAGAGCCCACATCATACATACATTTCACCCTTAATTCTCCCAGGCCCACGCTCGGCCTTGATGGACAGAGATTTTTCTTTCTCTTTCTGCTACTTCCCCCACCCCCCCTGGCAGAACAGCTCAAACTGGAGCTGAAGACACCCCCTTTTTAGTCTGACTTCTCTACTTCAAACCCTGAAGTTCACCCCAGGCAGCCCCTGACCTCACACACGATATAGCTTCGCCTGGAGCTTCCAGAATACTCCAGACTCTGCATGGGGAGTAGCCTTTCCTTGAGCAGGCCTACCCAGGGGACCCGCTCTCGGCTTCCTCGGGGTGTTTGGGCGTTCCCATGGCTTCCTTCCCCAGCTGAGCCCCGTCCCCAGCCGCAGGGAGGGCTGCCCTGTGTGCACACCCGCTGGTCTCCTTGTCCTCTGAGCCAGCCGGCCAATCAGTCACAATGCCAGCATTTGGTTAATCGGAGGGAAACAGCATTTACAGGAGAGGAAGGTAGCTGGGGTAGAAAGCAGAAGGATAGCTGATAGCTGACTCGGGCAGTATTTGGGGACAATTCTTAAAGGTAATATGTAAGTATCCCGATTGCTGGAATTGTGAAAAGGTGTTGGAGAAGGTGGTATTCAAGGGTCCTGTCAGCTGAATGACCTGTGAGTGTAGAAGGTGCCTGAAGGCCTTTGGTTGTGCTAATGCCGGAGAGTGGGTTCCTCCCCTCCCCATCGCTGCCCCCACCCCTTGCTCTCCTGAAAGTCAGAACCCGGATGTGCCTGGGAGGTGAGAGGGGGCACTGGCTCCACCCTGCCTCTCCCACGTGCAGCGTGGCAGCTATTTCCTAACCAGGGGATCACTTTGTCCATACATTCTCTCTCTCTTGGGTCTCATTAGGAACTGGGCTGTTTGAACAGATCCAGAGGGAACTCAGACTCTTCATTTTGGCATTTTTTTTTGCTCTGTCCAGGTCCTACGAGTGTTCCTTAGCCCTTAAGGATGTTGCAGAATCTTGGATCCTGAAAATAACATGGGTTTGGAGTCAGAAAGACCTGGTTTGAATCCGGTTCTTTGAACTTACTAGCTGTGTGGCTTTGGGCAAGTCCCTTAACCTCTCTGAGCCTCCATTTCCTCATCTTAAACGTGGAGATTTGTGGAGTTGTCCTGTGGGTTAGTAGGTTCATGGGCCAAGTCAATTCCCTGGCACACTTGAGTGCTCAAGAAATGGGGGTCCATTCCTCCCCCTCCCCTGCCTGGGTGTAGAAGGGAGAGAGGACCCCCGGCTGCATGGTGAGGCAGAGCCCGGCTGGCTGGCTCTGGTGCATGGGCTACTTGGTGGAGCCCAGCTGAGGGTGGGCTCCTGGCCCTTGGGGCGCTGCTAGCCCTGCCGTGGCCTGTGTTTCTACAGCTGGTGGGGCCCTGGCCCTGGAGTGCAAAGAGGCCTGAGCCGCTGGCCCCTCTGTGGGAGCAGCTCAACCCAGGGAGGCCTGGGGCGGGGGTGGTGCTGAGAATGGCAATTGTGCCTGTCACCCTTCCCAGCCAGCAGCTGTCATTAGTTGTTCTGGCTCATAATTGGGCTGTAACCATCCTGTAGCCCCAGATGAGGTTTCGGGACCGTGATTATCTATGATTAGCCTCTTCGTGCCTCAGAGTGCTGACTCCACGCTGTCCCCGCCTCTCCTGCCCCCGCCCTCCCCAGGGCCCTGCCTGAAACACTCCGACAAGAGCTCCCAGTACAGAGGGACCCATGCAAGAAGCTCTTGCCTCTGCTCTGCCATGGCCGGGCAAGCCACAGCCTGACACCAGGAAATGGACTCTACTGAACTGCCCTGTTCTGAGCAGCAAACGCCAGCTTCCTTCCACCCTGGCTAGTGAGGGACGTGGGTGCACAGGAAATACAGTTACCCCAGGGCAGTGTGGCCTGGTGGCGAAGGGGGCAGGTCTGGGGTCCTACCTGCTCTGCCACTCGGTAGCTATTTGGCTTTGGGAAAGTTCTGAAGCCTTTCCGGGCTGTTTTCATCTGTACAATGAGGGCACTTGCCTGCGGTTGCAGCGAGGATTATGTAAGTCAACAGGTCAGTCCTTCAGCTGGTCAGCTGGTCACAACATCTTCACCGAGCACCTCCTAGGGGCCAGATGTGCACCTGTACATACAGGTGAGCAAGCCAGACAGAGGCCCCACCCTCGCTGGAGACACTTACATTCTGGAGAGACAGAAGAGGACCCAGCCGAGAGGGCTGAGCAGGGCGGTATTGAGGTTGGAGAACCAGGTGCGGTGGCTGCAGGGACCCGGGGAAGGCCAGGCCAGCAGATGTGACGTGCAGAGGACAAGTGCCAGACACGGGAAGTGCTCAGTAAATCCCAGATCTTTTTATCGTTGCGGGCAAGCAGTGATTTAATGGGGCTGCTCACATCGTGCTTTGGGAACACAGCGGGGAGCGATTCTACATGACGGAGTCAAAGGAAACTTCTCGAAGGAGGCAGCGTTTAAGCTGGGCTTTGAGGGATGAGTGGATGCTCTACAAAAAGAAACAGCAGTTTCCTTGCTCCCTTCCTCCCTCCCTTCCTTTTCACAAGCATTTTTTGGTTCTCACTGTGCACTGGGGTGGGGGGACACCCTTCCCCATCCCTCTCTGCCCGGTCCAGCCCTCAGTGTGGAGCCTGACGTGGGGTCCAGGCTGCAGCTTCTGCAGTCCCGTTAATCTCCTGGGCCATCCACACTTCCACAGCTTCCCCTGCACCCAGGTAAGGAAGAGTCTCAGTGGGGCATGGCCGATGTCTTCCCTCTTCTCTTGCCTGATCCTCTCCTGGCATTCCAGTCGCTGGCCTTGTGCACCCTGTGGAAGGGGCTCCCTCCCCACTGCCCCAGGGCCTTTGCTCGTGCTGTGCTTTCTTCCCTCACCTCTCCTCCCAGCTCACTCATAGATGAAACTGCTGTAGGGAGGAGCTTGCTGACCCCACAGAGGAGGCCAGGTCTGCCAACCGTATCTCCCTGTAGGTCCCAAACACCTGTTGTGCACAGCATCTCCTGGAATTCAAGTCACACACCTGTGCTGTTATGAGATACCTGTCTACCTCCCCCACTAGACCGCAAACCCTACGAGGGATCTGCATCTCCTTCAAACACCACCGAAGCCCAAGAGCTAACCTTTATCAAACACTTACCGTATGCCAAGTACAGTCCAAAGTATTATAGAGAAATTAACTGATTTAATCCAAGAACCAACCCTCGAGGAGAATACTATAATCATCATTTTACCAATGCGGAAAGCAGGTGCGGGGAGGGGAAGTAACTTTCCCAAGGTGACATGGCTAGTGAGAAGCTGAGCGGGGACCTGACCCCCGGCAGTCTAGCTCCAGAGCCCGTGTTCCTAACCACCAGGCTGTGCCACCCAGCTCATGTAAATCAGTCAATCAATGCTTCTCATCCATTCAACATGTACTTTTGCGCATCCACTGGGTGTCAGAGGGCCTGTTTAGGTGCCCAGGATACAGCAGTTGGAGAAACCCACGTCTCTGCATCCTGGAGGGGCATCTTAATAAAGACTGGAGAATAAACAAATTAATATATCACAGAATTCCTGCTGGTGAAATATGCTAGGAGGAAAAGCAAAGCCAGTTAGGGGACAGAGAGTGGTTGTCTTTAGACAGGATGGCAAAGGGGTCCTCTGTGGGGAGCTGACACTTGAGCAAAGACCTGACTAAAGTGAGGGAGGTGGCCCTGGGGGTGTCTCGGAAGAGCGTATTCCAGGTAGAGGGAACAGTGTGGGGAAGACCCTGAGGTGGGGGAGTGTGTGCTGTGAGGGAGGCAGAGTGGCGGGGACAGAGAGGTGGCTGGGCAAGGTCACGGGTGGGGGTGGGGGAGTCTGGGAGGCCAACCTAAGGGTTTGGTTTTATTTTAAATGCTGAGAAGCCATTGGAGGTCTACACCGATGAATGAATGAATGACGAATGAATGAAACCGTGCAGCTGGCTGCACTGGCCTGTGTGCTGGGGCCGGGGGCTGGGAGCAGGTGGCAGGAACAAGCACCGGACCCTTTAAACCCTGCCCTTCTGGCCAGAGCTGATGCTTCTCAGGCAGAGCCAAGGCATGTGGAGTTCCAAGCCCAGGAAGGCTCTGGGTGCCCAGGGAGGGGGCTGGCACTGCCCAGGCCTGGGTGCATCCAGGCCCAAGGCCACCTCTGCCTCCCAGCCCTTCTGCTCCCCCTCCAAGCAGTGCCATGTGGCCTCTGACCTGCAGCTTCAGAGAGCACAGATACCCGCCACTCACCTTTGACTTGCACTGGCCTGGCACTGCTCAGAGCACCAGCTGATTCGCTGACTTGGTAGGTTGGGGGGTGGAGGGTAACAATGGTGCTATTAGAGAATCTCAGGTTCAGAAAATCCACTAGGGCAACTGCTCACCTGATGCGCCAGTCCCCTCTTCAGGATCTCTGCTTGCACACCTGCAAGGACAGGGAACTCACCACCGGTAAGGGCATTGTGTCACCTGGGGAGCACTCTGTCTCTTAGGAAGTTTCATTACTGTGAATTGCACTTCGCCTCCCACTCGCTCACGCAGAGAACGTGTCTACGCCTTCCCACCCCGACACACGGTGCCGTGCCTGCTTTGTCTCAGCTCCTCCCGTGGCCCCACGCAGGTGAGTGAGGGCCTTACCTTCTCTTCTGCCACCGTGCCTTCGGGAGCACTTGTCTTTCTCCTGCTGCCAGAGGAAACAGCTCACTGAAATTCTCCCTTCCAAAGTCTCAGGGTGCCCACAGCCCCTCCATTGTGGGCTTCTCTCCCTGAATCCTCTGAAAGAGGCTAACGAGCACAGGGCAGGGCCTGGGAACCTCTGAGCCCGCTGCAGCCGGCCTGGGCAACCCATGGTCTCTTTGAGCATGGCCCACTGCCTGGTCAGTCCCCTTCTGCTTCCTCTCTTCAGGGCTTTTTCCTGGGGACTCCTAGGGAAGTGCTCCCTCAGGGAGCTGGGGAGGAGTGAGAGCAGCTGAGAAGTCAGCTTCTCCCAGCTGCCTGGGCCCAGGGACAGAAGAGCCAGGGGGATTTTTTCCCTCTTCCTCTTCACTGCCGGGTGAATGGCCCCTAGGAATTAAGAGCTTCCTTTTATTGAGCAGAAACTCTGTGCCAGGCACTGTGTGAAACAGAGCTGCCAGGCACAGCTGCAGAGGTTGTGCACTGCTCAGCAGCCTGGAGTTGTGCAGCGCCCAGCTTGAACAACCATATGTGGTGGTCCTGGAAGCATTTTGCCCGCTTTGTCTCACTATTGCTCACAATAGCCCGATGAATACAGTGCTATCAGGATATTCATTTTATAGACAAGGAAATGGGGGTAGCTCAGGGAGATTGTGTAGGAAGCTCAAGTCAAAACAGTGAGGTAGTGGCCAATTTGGGATTCAAACACAAGGCTGCTTCAACTCCAGAGCCAAGGTCTTTACCACTGTGCTCCAATTGCAAAGACTTCCGGGAGGTCACATGGCAGAGTGTTCAAGGGTATAGATTTTGGAATTGGCGTGGGTTCAGACCCTGGTTCCATCACTACTACCTGTTCTGTTTGCCTTTGGGAAAGTTACTCTGAACTTCTGTCTCCTTTTCTGCAAAATGGGACAAATGAGTCCTGCCTCACAGAGTCAGCAAGACTCAAAGAGATGCTGCACGCCGGGGTACCTGGCACGGCTCAGCCCCCGTAGGAGGGAAATAAATGGTGGCTTAAAAAACCACACTGTGCAGAGGTCCTGCAGCAGGGCTCCGCCACCTGCAGGCTGTGTGGCCTCGGGAAGTCACTCAACCTCCTGGGTCACCTGGAGGCCTCTTCTTTGTAAAGTGAAATTTACTTTCTGGCAAAGTCGCGGTGAGGACTCGATACTACAATCTGTAGGAGTACTTACCCTGGTGCTCAACAAGCAAATACAAAAAAAAAAAAACAAAACAGAAATAAAGGGGAGTTACTTTGTCTATAAAAATACTTATATTTAAGAGAAGTCACTCCTACAGTTACCTTTAGGGTGCAGATGCTCCGTGACCTACAGTGGGATTACGTCCCGATAAACCCATCGTACGCAGGAAATATCATTAAGTCAAAATGCATTTAACGCACCTAACCCACCAAACATCAGAGCTTAGCACACCCTGCCTTAAGTGGGCTCAGAACACTCACAGTAGCCTACAGCTGGGCAAATCATCCAACACAAAGCCTTGTTTTTAACTAAGTGTTGAACATCTCTGGTAATTTATTGATGTTCTACTGAGTCTGTATCACTCTCGCACAACCACAAAGTTGAAACATTTTAAGTCGAAGCAGCGTAGGCCTGGGACCGTCATATACACCTCTAGTGCATTGGAGGTCAGGCTGGTCTACCCTTGGCTTGCAAGCTCCTTTCCAGGAATAATGGAAATGGTGAGCGTGGGCCGAGCTCTTGCTGGGTGCTGGGTTCTGTCCCCATGTTTTCTGGTATCAACGCGGTGGCCATGGCTCAGCATGAGGTCTACCAGGATGGGGAGGGTCACTCTTCAAGCTGGGTGTCCCCACTACAGCTTCCCCTGGACTATTGATGGGAGACCAGGAGACTTCAGGTCCTGGGAAACGCTGGTGAGTGTGCCGTGTGCGACGTGTCCTGAGTACATGGCAGGCATGAGTACGTACACGCACGTGGGCCCCATGCAGAAGGCCACCACCCCGAGCGGTGAGCACAGGTGTCCAGTGTGCTGTGGCATGCTCGCCAGAGCCCCGAACTACCGCTTGGTGTGTGACGTTGGAGCCTCCGCTTAACATGACAGACAGGCTCTGAAGGGACCCAATGACATCCTGCCTCCTGACATTCATGCCTTCAGGAAGCCCCCACCCCCTTGAGAGTCCCATTTGCTTCTAACCGACAGAATCTGGCCAAGGTGAAGAGAGGTGATGAGGTGATTATGTATTGTATATAAGACTCCGTCTTAGCAGACTGGGCAGAGAAGAGAGAACGACTCTCTCTTGCCGGCTTCGAAGAAATAAGTATGCTGCCTTTCGTGCGTGGGTTATGGAAAGGGCCACTTGGCAAAGAACTGAAGACAGCCTCTAGGGGCTGGACAGCTGGCAAGGAAAGGCGGTCTCAGTCCCAGAGCTCCAAGGAGATGAATTCTGCCACCAACCCAAATGAGCTCCAAGCAGCCCTTTCCCCGGTTGAGCTTCTGCTGAAACTGCAGCCTTCGCCAACCCCAGGAGTGTAGCCTGGGGGCCCTGAAGCAGACCCAGCTACGCTGTGTCCAGAGCCCTGACCTACAGAGACCGCGAGAGGATAAATGTGTGTGTAGTGTTAAGCCTTGAAATTTGTGGTAGTCTATTACGCAGCAATAGAAAACTTAATCTAAGTTCCAATTTTGGTAAACCGGAGAGAATGAAAAAAAAAACAAAACCTGGCTTCTTTCTTTTCCCCAGGATTCCCGCCCCCCAGCTTGCAGGGTTGCAGTGAGGTGAATTGGATAACTATCTACAAATTATTCTAATACCGTGGAGAAAAGTGCTAACGCAAAGTATAGTGATTATATCATCAAAGTGGCTTTTAAATTCATCCAAAAAGCAAACCTAAAGAATTGGATGAATAGAGGTTTTGGGGAGTTTGCAAATATCAAGTGCTGAGTGAATGCTGGAAATTAGGAAGGCTTCCGTTAGAGGTGCACGGTTCTCATAATGGGTAATTATCGAGGCAGAACAGGATCTGCACGGCAGCCCCTTCCCGGGCCTAACAATAGACATAGAAGGATGAGGTTAATAATCCCTAATGAGGAAAATAACTGAAGTTGGCAGCTCAAAGAGTAATTGTCATCCCCAAGGCCAGCAGGGCCTCCTTATTAATGTTTTATCCCGGGACCGAAAGTTCAGACGGTGTGCCTTTTGAAGGTGGCACAGCACGGGGCAGCCATCCTTGTTGCTGGTGGGGGGTGTGATGACTCCCACATCATTAGCCCTCACTTTCTTCACCTTGAAGCTTTGAGTGTCAGCAGAATTTGAATGCAAATGGTAGGGTGCGGTGGGTGGTTAAGATCTGCAACTTGGGAATCAGGTCTGACAGACCCAAGTTCAAATCCCGTCTATATCTGTATCACTCTAATGGTTAGCTCTTGCTTCGTAACAAACACCCCCAAACTGAATGACTTGAAGCATTTATTTAGCTCACAACTCTGCAGATTGGCTGGGCAGTTTGGCTGCTCTGGACTCAGTGTGGCTGCCGTTTGCTGGGCTTGCTCATGAGTCTGCAACCGTGGGCCGGCCGGGCTGTGACCGGTTTCAGATGGCTTCAGCGGGGAGCACTGGGCTGACTTGGCTCTGCCCCTCATGGTCTTCCATCCAGGCTTTGCATGGGCACAACTCTAACTCACTCCCACTGAGAGTGATAAAGCCAGCCAGAGTCAAGGACTGAGGGAATGGACTCTACCTCTTTGTCGGTGGGAGGAACTTCAAAATCACATGCAAAGGGTGTGGATGCAGGGAGGCTAGTAACCTGGGGCCGTCGATGCCTCTTCCCCAGGCAGCAGTATTCCTAGAGCAGCAAGGACGAGCACGATCTGATGCACAAGCACTTTTCAAGCACCTGCTTGAGCCATGTTTGCCAATGTCCATGGGCCAAAGCAAGTAGCAGGGCCAGCCCAGCATCAAAGGGTGCAGAAACACCCTGGAGAATATTTAGCGGATTCTGAAAAATGGGAAAAAAAGGATGCAGAAATAGACTCCACCTCTTGACGGGAGGGAAAGAATTTGTGGCCATTTTCGCAATCTTCCATACTTCCTTTCCAAGGGTTACCTGGGGAAATCTTAATCATCATTAAATCAATGAATCCCAGATAAGATACAAATATGGCAAAATCTTGATACCTGTTGGAAGTGGGAGGACGGTGGTCTGCAGGTTGGTGACCACACAGCATCCGGCACTACCGCAGTCCTCTCTGTCCTGCTGATTTCAACCCCAGTCTTCCCCGGGTCTGGAACTGCATCACCACCTCCGCTCCTAGACCTGCCCCCGGAGCCTCTGCCCCCACGCCCAGGCTCCACACTTTTACAGCATCTCTGTGCAGTAGAAATAAAATGTGGGCCACATATATAGTTTTAAATTTTCCAGTAGCCCTTTAAAAGAAAAGTAAAAAGAGGTAGAATTAATTTTAACAACATTTTTCATTTAATATATTTAAATATTATCCTTTCAACAAATGATCAATATAAAAATTATTACTGAGATATATTTCCACATACTAAGTCTTCAAAATCCAGTGTATATCTGACACTCACAGTCCCTCTCTGTGGGACCAGCCCCACCTGAAGTGCTCGGGGGCCATGCGTGGTGAGCAGCTGCCACCGTGGGCAGCGCAGCTGTGACGGGTCCTTCTCCGGCTCTGCTCCACGCACCTCTCGCATGAGGTGAGGCGTCCCTGGAGCCAAAAGGACATTCCCATTTGGAGCTCACACTTTCTTTCTCTGGGCCAGACTCTAGGGACCTCATGAATCCCAGATGCTCTGAAGACTCTGGGTGTTAGCCCCAGACCAGCTTCCAGGACCCACCTGGGCTTTGCCCCCACATCCGCCCCCAGACAGCTGTCCTGGTTGCAGCCCGAGGCCCAGGCCGGCCTAGGGTTGGCTGCTTGCTCGGCGGCCTGTATGGACAGTGCTTGCACGTGGTGTGTGTGAGTCCCTTGCAGGGAGGGACGGAGCTGGGGAGGGAAGGGAAAGGGGGTGAGCCTTGATCCAAGGGGCCTCTGTTGGGAGTCCTGCCCCATGCCCCAAATGTGAAGGGTGGGCCTGCCTTGGGTGCAGGCCAGGAATGTGGGAGTCCTCCTGGGTTCCTCCTCCTCTCTCCACGTCTGATTCTGTTGCCAGCTTCTGCTGATTCCACCCCAAAATGTAGTTGATTCTCGTTTGCAGTAGCTATGCCCTACAAAGTTGCTACAAACGCTGACTTAGAGGGTACGGAATCATTGCTTCTAGGGGAAATACCGGGTTAGGCTCCTGGGAGCTTCTGGTCACAACATTTTCATCAACCTATCTACACATACCTTGTTTTAAGTGTGTTTTCTGCTTAAAGATACTTTATTTAATAGACATTGTTGATTCATTAACATTGAATTCATGGCCAACTGCACTATAACTCATGCCTGAATGAAGCTTTCCTAACGCATGTATTTTCTCTGTAAGGCACATCACAGTCTTCTTGCACTTAGGAACACTGGACAGCCCTTCAGCAACACATTTGGGGACCATTTTAAACAGCGAAACTACAGACAAAAACACAAATGTGTAAAACACGTGGCACTAAATACAGTCATGCACCGCATGACATTTTGGTCAACGACAGACCGCAAATACCATGGTGGTCCCATGAAATTATAATGGATCTGAAAAATTCTAATCGCCTTGTGATGTTGTAGCTTTCAGAACATGTAGCGCAGCGCTTTTCTGCATCATTTTCTCCTAATTTAATTTCGTAGTGTTTTGTTCACCAGGGCTCCTCAGTATACAAATTCCATGGCTAATGTTGCCTTAGAGGCCGTAATGAGTGACTGGCCTGGAAACAGAATTGACAGTGATTAAGGACCACGAAGGTGGAAAATCAATGACGGCTACTGCTCACCAGGCGGGCGTGTCCCCTTCTGCTGTGGCCACGGTCTTCAAGCACAAGAACTAAGTGGTGCATCCTGTTAAAGGATCTGCATTATTGAAGGCAACGAGACTAACAAAAATTTGGGAAGGGCCCGTATCAGATATGGAGAAACTTCTGACGACCTGGCCGGAAGACCAGACCCAGAAGCGTGTCCCTCTCGGCACCATGAGGATCACGGCCAAGGCAAAAAGTCTGCTGGCAGTGTTGAAAGAAAAGGCTGGACCTGACCCAGTGTTGAATTTACTGCTAGCTCTGCGAGGTTTAAGGGATCTGAGAATTGTTACTCATTACATAATGTGAAAACGAGTGGTGAGTTTGCAAGTGCTGATGTGAAGGCAGTTGAAGAATTTTTGGAAACTCTAGACAAATGGATTGTGGAGGGAAATTACTCACCAGAGCGAGTCTTCAACATGGACGAAACCGCCCTGTTCTGGAAAAGGGTGCTTGGAAGGACTCTCATCCATTAGGAAGCCAAGGCAATGCCAGGTTTCAAGCCTTTTAAATGCAAGGTAACAGTCTTGCTCGGGGCCATGTTGCAGGCTACAGACTGATGTGTGATCTGGACACGGAGAAGCCTAGGGCGTCCAGCACGTTAGTAAGCACACACTGGCTGTGTACTACAGGAGCAGGAAGTGGTCACGGGTGACCAGCTCCTCTTCCTAGACGCCCTCCTGAGTGGCTGTGCCAGCGAAATGGAGAAGCATTGTTGGAGAATGACATACCTTTCAAGATTTTGCTCCTTGTTGATAGTTCTCCCCCCATTCTTCCTTTATTGGTGATCTTCATCCCAATATCAAAGTGGTATTTCTCCCTCTAAACAGCACCTCTTCCATCCAACCAATGGACCAAGGAATCATAGCAGCTTTTAAGGCCTACGACCTGAGGAGCACCTTTGCCCAGGCTGGTGTTGCAACAGAGAAAGACACTGAGAAGACACTGGTGCAATTCTGGAAGGAGGCTGTCTGTGAGTGCATCAAGAATCTTGCTTGGGCTTGGGGTGATGTCACCAAGGTGTGTAAGAATGGAGTCTGGAGGAAGACACTTAACAGGTTTGTCCACGGCTTCAAAGGATTTGCCTAGGATCATGGGGTTGCAAAAAATCAACAAGTCTGTGATTGAGACTGCAAACGACTTTAACCTGGGTGTGGATGAGGATGACATTAAGGAGCTCCTAGGGGTGGTTCCTGAGGAATTGACTAATGTGGAGTTGTTGGAGCTGGAACAGGAACACATAGCTAAAGAGGCAGGAGAAAATGAAACTGCAGGAGAAGAAAAACAAGAAGAACCCCCAAGAAAATTCATAGTGAAAGGTTTAGCAGAGCTGGGTGTGGTGGCTCACGCCTGTAATCTAGCACTCTGGGAGGCCGAGGCAGGAGGACTGATTGCTTGAGCTCAGGAGTTCGAGACCAGCCTGAGCAAGAACAAGACCCCGTCTCTACAAAAAATGGAAAAATTAGCCGGGCACAGTGGCACATGCCTGTAGTCCCAGCTATTCAGGAGGCTGAGGCAGGAGGATCACTTGAGCCCAAGAATTTGAGGTTGCTGTGAGCTGCTATGACACCACTGTACTCTACCCAGGTACCCAGGGTGACAGAGTGAGATTCTGTCTCAAAAAAAAAAAAAAAAAAAAAAGTTTAGCATAAGCTTTTGCAGACCTCAACAGGCTCCTTAAAAAGTTTGAAAACATGGACCCCCAATACCAAAATGCTCATGGTGCATTATCTGCTTACAAGCAAATCTACAATTAAAAAAAGAAACAAACCAAGCCAATCACCATGGGCATATTCTGAAAAGAGTAACCCCTGTTCAAGAAGAGCCTCAGGCAGGTCCCGCAGGAGGTCGTTGCTGTCATAGACGGTGGCTCCATGAGTGTTTTGCCCCTGAAGACCTTCCAGTGGGACAAGATGCGGAGGTGGAAGACGGTGATATTGATGATTGTGACTCTGTGCAGGGCCAGGCTAATGTGTGTTTGCATCTTGGTTTTAATGAAAAAGTTTAAAAAGTAAAAAAAAAAACCACTTTCTTTTAATAGAAAAAAGCTTATAGAATAAGGATCTAAAGAAAGAAAATATTTTTTGTACAGCTGCTCAATGTGTTTGTGTTTTAAGTTAAGTGTTATTACAAAAGAGTCAAAAAGTTAAACAAAATTGAAAAGTTTATAAAGTAAAAACATTTCAGTAAGCTGAGGTTATTTGTCATTGGAGGAAGAAAAAATTTGTTTTATAAATTTAGTGTAGCCTGAGGGTCCAGTGTTTATAAAGTGTCCGGTAGTGCACAGTGACGTCCGAGGCCGTCACATTCACTCACCGCTCACTCGCTGACTCTCCCAGAGCCACTTCCAGTCCTGCGCGCTCCATTCGTGGTAAGGGCTCTAGATAGGTGCACCATTTGTGAGCTTCTACACCGTATTTTTGCTGTACCCTTTCCATGTTTAAACACACAGACCTGACCAGTGTGCTGCAGTTGCGTGCAGTACTCAGGACAGCCGCAGGCCGCACAAGTTGGTCGATGAGGTGAGTGACAGGCGGTACCATCTAGGCGTGCGTGAGTATACTCTGATGTTCGCACAATGAGCAAATCGACTAACGACGCATTTCTCAGAACATCACGTCCCCGTTGTTGAGTGACACATGATCGTACTGCGGAAAGGACCACGGTTCACAGTAGGACAGCTGAAACAAGAAGGCGGAGGGTCACCTTGTTTGCCTTCAGCTGGAAATGCGTGTGCTGGTCACATGTTTTCCACTGCTCTGCACATGTCTGTGAACAACGGGGGAAACACCACGGACTCTGATTTTGGGGTTACAAATGAGACCTGACAAGCAGGTGAGTTTGCAAATATGGAACCCGCAAACAATAAGGGTCAACTGTGTACCTTCCCTAGCCCACTGGACTATGTCTTTCCTCCAGGCCACAGTCATCTCGCACCAGGGGAAGGTGGGAGGTCTCCTGGGGGGGGTCTCCCTGTTTCCACTACCGACCCCCCGCCCCGCCCCATGACTCACTTCCCACTCAGTAGCCAGCGTCATCTTTCTAAAACATCCAACTTTCCGCTTGTTTTCCACTCCACTCTGGACCGAGTCCAGACTGCTCACTGCAGCCCGTAAGCCCTCCTCGGCCCGCCTCAGCAGACCTCTCAGACACAATCCCGCCCCCGCCCCCCTCGCGTACCCTCCCCATGCCGGCTCGCCCTTCCTCCTGCACACCAAGCCCTCCCCGCATCAGGGCTTCGCACCCATGGTTCCATCTCCTCATCCTTCAGGTTCCAGCTTGGCAACTCCCCTCCTGCGCCCTGACTGCCCACAGCCACTTCCCTAGCAGGGCCGCCCAGGAGCTGCCTTCCTAGTTCTCACGGGTTGCAGTACAACGGTTATTCATTGCATTACTTGATGGGCATCGCCATCGGACTGCACCTCTTCCAGGGCAAGCCCGTGTTAGGCGTTAGATTTATTCCCCCGTGGGCCTCGCAGCCTGGAACAGTGTCTGGTACTA
Organism: Lemur catta; assembly: GCF_020740605.2. Lineage (NCBI taxonomy): Eukaryota > Metazoa > Chordata > Mammalia > Primates > Lemuridae > Lemur > Lemur catta. The sequence goes on along the minus strand of NC_059134.1, from coordinate 92,350,984 downwards.
GCAGGGGTTCCGTACAGGCTTACTCACCAAGTGCGTGACCGACACATGTCCGGAGTGGCCTGCTGGACTTAACTCCTCCAGCGGCTTGGAAGCAGGGGTCTGTGGCACATGGCCTGGGTCAAGAGGGTCAGAGTTCATCCTCACTCACACCCACCACGCACCTCCCCTCTGAGTGGGCTCCACCCCAGCCTTCCCCGGGCCCCTGGGAGGCGCGTCCCTGATCAGAAATACTTGATATCCAAGCACCGCGCTGCTATCTGAGGCCTTTGCAGCTACGGGCTCTCAGGGCCTTGTCCAGAAGCCAACCACCTCCCTGGGGGAAAATGCAACATTCTTAAATTTAGAAACCACAAGGCCTTGTGATCCCAAATAGCACATCCTTATAATTTTGAAATCTCAGAAACTCCAGGGCTCCACCCAGGGAACTGACTGCCCTTCTTGGCCTCTGAAACCCTCGTTTTAGGTAAGCGCCACATTTTTATAATTAGGAAACAGCAGGATATCGTGGTCCACCCAAGGATCTGACCACACGTCCAAGACCCATTTTTGGGTAAACACCACGTCTTTGTGTTTATGAGCCCGCGGACCCTCAGGGACCCCACCCATAAAGATGGTCCCCTTGCTGGCCCTAGCGGCACTTTGGGTAAACACCACAGTCCTGGAATGATGGAGTTCACGTAGCAACACAAAGAGCTGTTTTGGTATTCTATGGAACTTGAAATAAAAATACAAAAGAAAACAATATGCCCATTGCCTTTGCCCTGTGCCTGTAATTACAGGAAGACTCGGCCTACGCCAGGCCAAGTATGCAGAAATAAAATCAGTCCCAGCGCCCTGAAGGGCGATGTTTCATTCTGTGCTTCCTAAACTTTCTGTAATCTTGTTGCCCTTATGGTAAAAACTGTGACAACAAAGAATAAAAAAAGCTTTGTTTCCCCTGCAGAGTGATGAGGATGATTTATCAGAGTTTAATAGTGAAGCTACCTCTCCGCCCCAGGCCTGCTGAACCTTCTGGAAAATCACTGAGATTTATCATTATTACCAAAATTCATGCCCCGGGTCCCACCGTGGTGCATGTTTATCCTGAGGGTGACAGTAGGTGCTTGGGGTGGGGAGGTGAATCTGTCTTAGAAGAGCTGTTCCGCAGTGGGTGATGACGTCAGCCCAGGAAGAGGGGGCTGCCTGTTCTCTGGAGACAGCCGTCCCCCCAGCAGCGACTGGACGTGGAGAGGACGCTGCCCCCAGGAGTATCCGAGGATGCTATTCCAGGACAAGGATCCAGGAGGTCCGAGCCTGGGCCCAGGCAGGGAGGCCTAGAGCAGTGGCTGTGAAATGGGGTGATTCTGCTTCCTCCCACGGGGACATTTGGCAATGTCTGGAGACATTTTTGGTTGTCACAACTGGAGAAGAGGTGCTATTGGCATCTACTGGGTAGAGGTCACAGATGCTGCTAAACGTCCTCCAATGCATGGGACGGCCCCTTCACAGCAAAGAATCGTCCTGCTCAAAACGGTGATGGTGCCGAGGCTGAGAAACCCACCCTGGAGTAAGGGACAGTTTGTCTCAAGGGGTCAATGGTTCAGGCAGTAGGTGAGGTCCTAACAAGGACGTATGCTCAGCCCAGTAGAGAAGCTCTTGGTGACAGCTGACACTGGGCAGGGGGGGAGCTGGAGAGGCCTCTTTTAAGCTGGTTCTATTTAAGGCTTCAGGAGCCAGGGCTTGTTAGGGCCTCCTAGTTTTGAGGGACTCCCTCACACCACGCCACCCCATCCCACCAAAGGGGCCACATCCCAGCCTCCAAGCACACACCCTGTGACTTCATCCTCTGTGCTTTTGCATGTTTTTCCTCTGCCTTTCCCTTCCCCCAATTCTACCTGTTACAGTCAAACCCGTCCTTCAAGGCCTAAATGCTACTTCCTCCATAAAGGCTGCCCTGATTCCCTCTCCTTGCGTCGCCATCCATAACCCCCTTTCCTTCACTGGCTTGAGGCAGGAATCACCTCCACATTGAAGGTGAGGGGCCGGGGGAAGCACCGTGGTTAAAAGCACAGACTTCGGCTTTGGATGCAGCCGGGCCGGTGTCCTGTTTTTGCTGTTTATTACTCAGTTGGTCTTTGACAAATTACTTTAACCTTGCTGAACTCAGAGCCCACATATCTGGAATGGGGCTCAGTCGAGGGTGGTTGGAAGATCCAAAGCATTAACGTGCATTTGCAAAGCTTAGCACACAGCAGGGCAGAGAAGCCACCCGAGCTAACCCGTCCCGGGCACTTACAAAAGGCCCTGCTCTTGGAGCTTTGTCTTTTGGGGCATGTCAACATTGTCCCCACTTTTCAGATGAGGAACTGAGGTCCAAAGGGAGTGAGCGGCCTGCCAATGTCACCCAACCAGGAAGCAGTGTCGCGGCCCCCCTGGGGAAGCAGGCCCTGCCCGCCATCCGCACTAAATGGGGCGAGGACTCTTCTCTTTCCTGGGCTGCCCTGGTGACTGTAGGCACAGGATCTCCGCAGATCCAACCTGCTACTTCCTAAGCACCTGGTGCACACCTGGATCTCTTACGCAGTGCGCAGGAGACTGTTTCATTCCATTCTCCCAGTGGGCCTTTGAGGTCAGTACAACCACTACGGCCACTTTACAGATGCAGAATTGAGGCTCCGAGAGGCTGCACAACATGCTCAAGGGTACACAGCACATGCTCAAGGGCACACACACGTGCTCAAGGGCACACAGCACATAAAAGGCAAGGCCAGGTTCAAACCCAGGTCTGCTGACTCCAAAGCTAACAATACTATGTTTTAATGATAATAACCAAATAACTATCACAAGTGAGAACAGTAACAGTAGCGAACATTAGCATGTACTGAGTTCCAGGTACTGTGCTAGGTACTCTACAGGTTTCATTGCTGTCACCAGTGTACAGGTCAGGACACCGGGGCTGCCAGGGAGAATGACTCTCCCGAAGTTCCCAGCCACTTTGACTGTCACACCCCATGGTCTGCCGACTTTGCAGAAGCTCCCGTCCCATGTCAAGAACTCTGCGCCTGCAGCTGGGCCCCCGGCCCTGAAGTCCTTAACAAACTGCTCTGGCCACGCCAGTGCGCCCCAGTCTCACCCCCACAGGCTGAGCTCAGCTGGTCTCTAATGAGCCTCTCTGGGAGACAAAGGCAGCTGGAGCTCCTTGTTCAGGGCCCTGTTGTTGGGACAAAGACAGGAATCGATGCGTTCTCAGTTCTTTTGTACTAAATAATTGGCTTCAATTAAGTGGGCCGGCAGGAGTGAGGCACTTGGAGGAACAGGAACGTGGAACTTATGAAGATGGAGGTTCGGGGGTGGGGAGCCAGGAGGAGGGGGCTGCGAGGGGCCCCCAGGGCCCCACCCTCCCCTCTGCCTCCCTAGGGAAGGGGCTTAGCCTCTCTTAGTTCAGTTTCCTCCTCTGTGGAGTGGAGAGAGGAAGGGGAACCTCAGTCTGGGTTTTTCAAATCGTGCTTGGCAAAGCCCTGGGGGCCCACAGAGGCTGGGGTGCAGCAGGACCCCGGAAAGACCCTTGCGGAGTCACCTCCTTCCCTCTCTGCCTGTTTTACATAGTGGGCTGTTACCGTCCACTTTGTGTCCAAGGGCCCTGGACAAAGGAAAGAAAAAAGAGTTGGAAAGCACAAGACAGATGGTAGACAGCTCTAGTATTTTCCAAATCTTGCCTTGAGGTTTTGGGGTCTTAGAGAAGAAGGGTGGACCCTCTGTCATCGAGGGAGGCTTGGTCCAGGTGGCCCGATCTACTGTGGCCATGCTCTGTGACCTTGAGCCAGGCCTTGTGCCTCGGAGCCCTGCTGTGAAAAAGGAAATGATGATATGGCAGCAGTGACAGTCACCTATTGCCGACCTTGACCACGTGCTGCCCATGTGCCCCGGTTGAACACGTCACCTGAGCTCTCTCATTTAAGCCCAGCCCTGTGAGGCAGGGGCCAAACCATCCTCACTGATTCATTAACAGGTTTTTCTTGAGCGCCAAGTATGTTCTAGGTGTGATGATTAAAAAAACAACACAGAGCAACCCCTGCACTCATGGAGCTTACGTTCTAGGGTGGAAACCAGCAATAAAAGTAATACCCGAGTGACACAGAGGGAGGGAGATCCAGCCGCGCAGCCTGGGGTGGGGTTTGCAGTGTAACACCGTGCAATCAGCGACTGAGATTGGAGCGCCGGCCTGGAGGGACCTGGGAGCGAGTGAGCACTGGGGGTGCCGAGCAAGGTGCCCCGGCGGAGGAACAGACCCTGCAAAGGCTTTCCGGTGGGGTGTGGCCTCAAGGGGTGTCTGAGGAACAGCCAGGGGATCAGTGTGACCACAGTGAGGGAACAGAGTGAGTGAGGGGACAGGGTTGGGGGCATGGCAGAGGTCCCATGGCCTGAGCATGGAGGGACTCATGGTTCAGGGTGGGACCTGGGCTTTTGCCCTGAAGCAATGGAGCGCCCAGAGTGGGGTCATTGGGGCAGAAAAGTGACATGCAGGGTCACTCTGGAAGGAGGGGAGGAAGCAAGCGTGGGTAGATCAGGGATGTGTTCTGAAGGTAGAAGAGACTGCGCTGTGGTCTGCTGTGCCGAGGGCTGGGAGGGTCCCTCCAGGTGCTGGGCTGAGTGGGGAGGGTTCTTTCCATCTGCTGAGATGGGGAAACGCTGAGATGCTGGCTGTGGTGGTGTCGGACATTACCCGCTATTTGCCGTGGACATGCCCAACAAGCAGCTGGGCACGAGCCTGGGTGCAGGGGGCAGTCTGGGCTGTGTGAGTGGGGTTGTGCCTATGATCCCGGAGTCAGTGTAGACAGAGAAGCCGGCAGAGCCCGGGCCCTCGCTGTCAGAAGCTGGAAGGTGGGGAGGATGAGGAAGGCCAGCGAGGAGGCAGGAGAAGGAGCAGGGGAAGGCCCCAGGCAGAGGGTGCGCTGCGGTCGTGGGAGTGACCAACTAGTGATGGAAGGCCAGAAAGTGAAGCCTGAGAAATGACATTGGATTTCACGGCATGGGCCTTCGGTGACCCTGACCAGAGTGCTTTTGGTGAAATAATGGGGACAAACCTGACCGAAGCAGACTGGAGGGACAGGAGGAGAGGCCACGGAGGCAGGCTGCTTCCCGGGCACGGCCGCCGCTCTCCGAGGAGCTTTGCTGTGGGGCAGTGGGGGACGCAGGCGTGCAGGGGAGATGCTGGTGGGGGGCTCGGGTAGTTTGTCTGGGTCAGGGTGGGAGGAATTAGAGCGCGTGTGAGTGCTGCTGAGGACCATCTGGAGGGAGGACAACTTTGATGATGCGGGAGGAGGGAGGGAAGAGTTGCTGGAGCGACGTCCTTACGTGCGTGAGAGCGGCTGGTGGGTCAGGTTCATACAGAGGTCTGGCCCGGACTAGGCTGCACAGGAAGACACTGGGGCCCAGAGAGGTGAAGCGACTTGCCCGAGGTCGCACAGGTGAGCAGGGACAGAACAGGGTTGATCTGAGCAGTCTGATGCCAGAGCCCCATTCTGTCCCCTCCAGACGCTCAGGCCTTGCCTCCTGGGTTCAGGGATGGTCCCCGAGGCTAAGTCAGGATGGCTGTGGAGGACCCGAGGGTTCCCTGTGCCCGGGGCAGGGAGTGGCTCAGAGGCAGGGCCACGTGGGCTGGGGCAGCTGGGACTGGGGCGGGGTCTCTCCCACCTGGTGCGGCCCTTCTCCCTGCCGGGCGGGCTCCCTTCAGCCTGCTGACATTAGCACGGTAAGAGAATCCCACAGTGCCAGAGCTGGCGGGGCCCCAGAGAGAAAACGCCCAACATGTCCCTGCCACAAACTCAAACTGGGCATTCGAGCTTGAGGGCCAAGCCTGCCTGGGTCATGTGGGGACACAGAGGTGAGCCAGGCCTGGTCCTGTCCTCAGTTTCCCTGCAGGTTCTCGCTTGAAGAAAGGAGGGCATGAGTTCCCAGCCCTGGCTTAGGAACAAGGTCCAGAGAGGGTTTCCTGCAAAGACAGTGAGCTCGATTCGGTGACGCACGGACAGCAGCTCCCAGCCCCCAGCCTGAGGGAGGATTTACAGGTGCATTTTAGTGTATGTTTGTATATTCGTGCTATGCCTCTGGTGTATGTTTGTGGGTGAGCTTGCCTTTGTGCTGTCTCAATACATGCACGTGTATTTGTATGTGCCTTGCTGCAATGAAGCTAAGGGACAAACAGCAACATTCCAGTGGCCTACAGGAACTGATGTTTATTTTTCTCACTTCTGGGTCTGGAGGCAGCTGGGATTCAGCTGGCCTCTGCCCGGTGTGGTCAGGCGTGGCTGTGGGGTTGGGGTTGGGTTCGAGTCAGATCCACTGGTTTCCTCATTTAACTTGGACTGGTCTCCACTCGGGTACGCTCTTCTCAGGGCAATGGCAGGAGTGCACGAGGCCAAGCCAAATTATGTGAGCACACTTGAAACCTCAATGTCCGCTGACATTCCAGAGGCCGCAGCAAGTCCCACGGGCAGGCCCAACACGGCACAGGGTGCGGATGTGTAATTCCATCATGAGAGGCGGTGAAGAGCTGGGAACGACGATCCAACCTTCCACGGCAGGGGTGACGTGTACGTTTATGCCGGGGTGTGGAACGGGGACGGGTCACGCTGGCAGATTCTTACCGACCGTGTTTCTCATGCACAGCAGCAAGACAGCCGAGCCGTCTCACTCTGGGCAACTCCCAAAGCCACCATCCCTCACCAGCTCTACTTCCTCCCTGGGTTTGGGAAGTGATACATTTAGATTCCAATTTTTAGAATTTTCAAAGGAGGAAGGGGTGTTCTTGCTGGCCCTCGGGGTTGCAGAATCTCACAGGTTTCCAGGGCGCGGCACCTGGTGAACCAGGCACTGCAGCCCTCCCCTCCCCGGTGCCCAGCTCGGGGCTGGCTCTGTCCCTGCCATTGCCCAGGAGGGGCTGGCGTCCAGAGAGGCAGCACCATCTCAAAGAGCCCTTCTGAGAAGCTTGTCTTGGGGCCTAAAGCATCCTCTGGCCATGTTGCTCCTCCCGGGGGTTCCACTGACAGGCCCCTGAGCCGGCATTAAGTGTTTCATTTCCTTTCCCACGGTGTGGACGCCTTGCAGATCCTCGGGGGAAGCTGCAACATCACCTTGACATTGGGGCCCAGCCAGGAGTTTCTGGTTGGCACTTTCTTGCCCACCTCAGAGCTCTGCCACCCCACTAATGAGCACTCCCTTGGCAGTTGGGATGAGAGCTGGCAGGGGGTGCGATGGCTCCTGGCTCAGGGGAGGTGCTCTGAGGGTGGGAGAGGAACCAGAGCCCAAAATGCTCTCGCTGCAGGGACATCCGGTCTCCGCGGCGGGCCGGAGAATATGGGAAGATGTCACCAATCCTTCCCACGCTTTTTCTCCCTGGTGGACAATCGTTTGAGAGGATGGGCCTCCACGTGAACTTGCCCTCCTCGTCAGTAGGAGTGCGCCCCTCCCACTGAGCTGCCCTCCTCCCCCTCCCTGCCCTCCCTGGCCAAAAGCCTACACCGATGGCCGAAACTGGCTGCAGAGCTAGGTTCTAGCCTCAGTGTAAAGACAAGGTGGTGTACATGGAACGGCATATTATCAGCTTACAAAGGAAAGAAATTCTGACAAATGCCAATGCGTGGGTGAACGTTAGACAGTTTTAGTCCATTTTGTTGTTGTTCTTGCTTACAACAGAATACCTGAAATTGAGTGACTTGTAAAGAAAATGAATTTATTTCTTACAATTATGGATGCTGAGAAGGTCAAGGTTGAGGGGCCGCATCCAATGAGGGCCTTCTTGCTGGTGGGGACTTTGCAGAGTCCCGAGGTGGTGCAGGGTGCCACGTGGCGAGGGGCCGAGTGTGTCTGCTGAGGTCTCTTCCTCTTCTAACAAAGCCACCGTCCCTCTCCCTTTACTCCCTTAACCCATGACACCACTAAGCCATGAGTGCATTGTGCCATTCTTGAGGGCGGAGCCCTCCTGACCCAGTCACCTCCTAAAAGCCCCACCTCTCAACACTGCCACATTGGGGATTCAGCTTCCAACACACAGAATTGGGGGGACACATTCAAACCAGGGCACGGACATTATGTTAAGTGAAACGAGCCAGTTACAAAAGGACAAATACTGTGTGACTCCACTTTACACGAGGAATTTAGAGTCGCAGATTCTTAGAGACAAAGTGGAAGGGTGGCTGCCAGGGGTGGAGGGAGGGGGAATGGGAGTCATTGTTTAATGGGGACAGAGTTTCAGTTTTGCAAGATAAAAAGATTTCTGGAGATGGGTGGTGGGGATGGTCACACAACAATGTGAATGTATTTAATGTCACCGAACTGCACACTTAAAAATCGTAAATTTTTATGTTGAGTGTATCTTACCACAATAAAAAAAGATAAAGTGAAACCCAGCGGACTTATTTGCCCAAGGTTACAAGCTACCAGGAAGTGGGGCCGGCACGCGAACGCAAGCAGGGTAACTCCAAGAGCTCACACGCTTTAACCCTGCACTGTTCACGTTGGCCACTGCAGCAGAAAGCAGGAGAGAGACCCCGGCGGGCAAACATGGCCAGGGGCCAGCACGCATCGCAGGCTGCAGATGAAGCTCTGCATGCCTGACCCTGCTGCTTTGACACGTCTCAGCCTCTCTGAGTCAGTGGCCCACCTGCGGGATGGAGATTGGAAAGATACTACAACAAGGAGTAGGTGTGGAGATGAAAAGAGAACATGCTTGCTAAGCTCCCAGCACAGTGCTGGGCTCAGTGCAGAGAAGGTTCAACACACACACACATCGTGCAGCCTCAGCACCCCTGCGCTGGGCCCCACAACAAAGGTCCACATTGTAGGAATGTGAAGGAGGAAGCAACTTGACTGCAACATCTTGGGATGCACCTTGAATAGGTGAAGTTGGAACGAAGGGTAGCGTTTTAACAGGAAACTGTGAGATGGGGATGGCATTCCCGGTGGACGTTAGAGCCTCAGTAACAATCTGGAAGTGGTGGCGGGGGTGGGGGGTAGCTCCTAATGTGTTCTGAGAACTTACAACTAGGCTCATGTGGCTGGAGTACAGAACTGAAGATAATTAATCAGTTCTTTGGGTTGAAAATGACATTCAGTTCAAAGGGATTTTTTTGCTCATGTCATCAGAAGAGTCCAGGAGATGAGCTTCAGGTACAGCTGGATCCAGGTGCTCCAACTATGTCATTTGGATTCATTCTTTCTCGTTCCATCATTCTTGCTCTGCTTTCCCTAGCTCTGGCTTCACTATGAGATAGAGCCCATCCCCATCTCAGGGCTTCCCTATAACCTGCTACAACCTCCGTTGGGAAAGAACATCTCTTTCCCAGTAATTCCAACCAAAATCCCTGGGCTGACTCGGATTGACCCAGCTTCCCTGCCAAGCCATCCCTGAACCAAGTCCTGTTCTTAGGGCCACAGTCCAGGATGGCGCTTGGGTCTACCCCTGGATCTGAGGGGTGGAGTCAGCCTGGCCTGCACTGCATGGGCTAAGAGTGGGGCCAGGGTAGTTCCTCAAAGGAAAATCAGGATGATGTTTCCAGAAAGATGGAAATGAACGCTAAGCAGGCAAAAACACCAGATGTCCTCCACAGGTAGCAAGAGCTAAGGCTGCAAAGAGAAGCCCTCCTCTAACTCACACTACCGTGTCCCCTGCCCCCTTTTCTCTCACCTCCCAGCCTCCCCGTCCTGCTCTGCAAGATGTCCTTGTTCCCACCTCCTTGGTTGCTCTTCGTACACGTTCCCGGTCTCCCTGGCTGCTGGGCGTAATCTGGTCCCCATCAGAGGCGCCAGCAACACCTTCTGGCAGCCGAGCATCTGCCAGCTGCCTCCCCGCACCCGGTCATGGCAATGCTATTTGAGCTAATGGGAACTGGCGGCTGGAGGTGCGTGTGTCTCAGGCTGGCTGCTTCCTCCCTGCCTCCACGTCCTGCCTGGGAGAACCTTGGCCATCTGGGAGAGCACTTGACGTTCCTGCCCAAACTGACCTTGATCAGGTTTGCATGCACAAGCCCAGAAGACGCTCACTGGCGCTGCTGGTACTCCAGGGCCTAATATAGAACAGGCCCACCCTCCACCCCTTAACTCTGTCATTTGTTTAAAATCAGATGATAACGCCAGCCTGGGGAGACAGAATTTGTGATCAGCCTGTCCCCCTGGGTTTGGTCCAAGATGACATCGATGTAGAAAAGTGTGCCTGTGGCTCCAGCCCACTTCCCTATTTCCATCGTCTTCCCTTTTTAGCCCCCATTCCTGGTGGCAGTGGCCGTCTGCTGCCACCTCTCTCCCTTCCCCCAGTCCCTGGCAAACTCAGGCGACGTTCTATTCACTCATTCGTTTACACTGCAGATAACGACTGGGCTCATACTGAGTGCACAAGCTGAGCGAGCCACTGTGGACAAAGCGGAGAGAGAGGTCTGAATTATTCAGGGGGCAATAGGGCCTCAGAGGGCAGTCAAGGGCTGCCCACGGGGAAGGGTTTGGCTGCAGAGCTGGGATCCTGTCCCCTTGACCGTGGCCATGGGCTCCTGCCCTGTCTGGCAGCAGCAACCAGGCCAGTGGTGGGGAATGGTTTTTTTCTCTGGGGAGAGGTGAGGTGAACACATGGGTGCTTCAGAACTTTCTTATCTGCCTCCTCCCCACTTCCTGGAATAGTTCTTATTCATGCACGCCACAGAAAGCGGCCGGAGCACCTCCTCGCACCGGGACTGGGGCCAGACGCAGGGCTCAATGGTGAGCCAGGGCAGACGCGGGGCCGGGAACCAAAGGGTCTCACAAGTCGATGCAGAACGGTGTCTGCCGGCAACGAAGGAAAGGGTCAGGGCCGTGAGAAATAGCTCCGCCGGCAGGTCAGGGAGGTGAGGCCCCAAGTGAGTTCCATCCTGCAGCACAGTTAGAATTAAGGAGGGAGAGGAAGGTGCGCCGGGCCAGGGCCAAGTGTGGCGGCGCGAACATGGCAGCCTGCGCTGGGGAAGCGGGGCCGTGGGAGGGGCTGGCCCCTGGGCCTCGAACTTCACTGCCAACCTGGCTCTAGACCTGCATACAGATGTCCAGTGACAGTTGAGTTTCAGGCAAACGATGAATAATTTTTCAGTATAAGTAAGTCCTGGCTCCACACCTACACTAGAAAGTTATTTTCTTTTATCTGAAACGCACATTTGACTGGGCATCCTGTTCTCTGTTCTTGCGAAATCTAGCAAGCCTAGCTGGGGAAATATAGGACATCCTGCTCCTCCTTGGGGCTGCCATTGTCACCCCTTGGTCATTAGAAGTGTCCAGGCTGAGAACCGAGACCACGGCCTGCCTGCCCTCTCTGACCCTGGCTGCTGCCCTTTGCTCAAGTGGCCAAAACCTGCCTCTCCTGCCCCGAATCCCCTCATCCTGCTCCCGGGGACTCCCACGGAGGGACATGGGGAGGAGGAGGCAGGACAGACAGACGGCCTCCCTGGTCAGACTCTCGAGTGGGGCGAGAATGGGACCTGCCAGCTGTGTGGCCCAAATAAGTTCCCTCAGTTCCCACCTCTGAGCCTCTGCCAAGCTGCTCCCTGGCACTCCCTCCTGCCCGCCCCTGCATGGCCAAGGCCCAGTTCGTCGTGAGCTCAGAAAAGTCTTTTCTGGCCTCCCCGTCCCTCATGGCACCCAGATACTTTGATGACAATAACATCAGCCGCTGTTCGCTAAGCACCGACTGTGTGCTGGACACCTCACACGCAGGTCCGCTGAGGTCTCACATCACTGGGGCAGGGCGGGGTGCAGGCTCCTCTACCCTCTGTGTACAGATGAGGAAACTGAGGCTTAGAGATGGTCGATGACAATGATGCAAACTCACGCTGTGAGGCATCAGGACCGCGCCCCTCGTCCCTCCCAGAGGACCAGGGCGATGCTAACTTCGGTAGCTCGGACTGCTCAAGCCAACAGCATTTTCAGGCCACAGAGACCCCCGAGGTCCCCCTCCTTACCTTTCTCCTTCCAAATGTGAACCCAGTCCTGCTCATACTTCTTGCCAACCAGCAAATTCTCAACTAGATTTTTCTTTGACCCCTGATTCCTGAGGCTGGCCGTGCAGAAAGCCATAAAGTGTTTTTGAATAAAAAAATAATCACTTGGCCGTCTCCTGGGCTTTCGTCCTTCTTTCGGCTGCTGTCATCTCGAGCAATTTCCTGTGACTCACGCACCCCTGTGGATCTCGGTCCTCCATCCGCAGCCCGAGGCGGCAGCAGCACGGGCACCTCTGCCCACGTCACAGTCTCAGCCTGTGCCAACCACCACCTGGAGCGACACATCCCAGATTCTCCAGGGTTAATCGGGCTGGTGGGTTTTAATCAGTTCCCTGCTGCCAACAAGTCACCGGGGAGCAGAGCAGAGAAGGGCGGAGGAGGGAGTTCATTCAGTGGGCAGGACTCGCTGTGAGTGGCTGGCTGAACACTCACCCTCTCTGGGCTTCAGTCCCTCGTTCGTGTGAAAGGTAAAGAGAGACTATAATCCAATGCTAATGGAGTCACTCATTCATGAGTGTTCTTTGAGCACCTACTGTGTGTGCCAGAAAACGTGTTAAGCCCAGCATATATCCAGGGACAAAAGAGATAAGTCTCGGCCAGGCGCAGTGGCTCACGCCTGTAATCCTACCACTCTGGGAGGCCGAGGCAGGAGGATTGCTCAAGGTCAGGAGTCTGAGACCAGCCTGAGCAAGAGCAAGACCCCGTTTCTACTAAAAATAGAAAGAAATTATCTGGACAACTAAAAATATACAGAAAAAATTAGCCGGGCATGGTGGTGCACACCTGTAGTCCCAGCTACTCAGGAGGCTGAGGCAGGAGGATCACTTGAGCCCAGGAGTTTGAGGTTGCTGTGAGCTAGGCTGCCGCCACGGCACTCTAGCCCGGGCAACAGAGTGAGACTCTGTCTCCAACAAAAAAAAAGGAGATAAGTCTCATCCCTCATGTGCTAATATCCTTTTAGGAGTGACCAAGACCATAGAACTGCACTATCCATTTTGGAAACCACTAGCCACATGGGGCAATTTAAATTTAAAGTAATTAAAATGAAGTAAAATTAAAAATTCGGGTCCTGTCTCACAGTGGCTACGTTTCAAGTGCTTGGTGGCCATATGTGGCCAGTGGTTACTGTACTGAGTGGCGCAGGTTATAGAACATGCCTGTCCTCGCAGGGAGCACTACCGGATGGCACAGCTGGAGACTAACGTGCGACACAAGCTCAGGTAGAGGCAAGTGCTGTGAGGATAGGTAAGAAGGGAAGGGGGTAGAGAGTGTGCCGGGTGATGCTTTTTGGCAAGAATGGTCATGGAAGGAAATATTCAAGCAGAGTCCTGAAAGCAGTCAAGTATTCTCCTATAAATCTGGGGAAGACTATTCCAGGCAGAGGGGAGAGCAAGTGCAAAGGCCCTGGGGTGGGAGTGTGGCTGGTGCACTGAAGGAGAAGGGAGCCCAGTGTGGCTGGAGTGGGTTGACCCGGGGAAGAGTGACAAAAGTGAGGCCTGACACATGTTTGGGGTTGTACCCTTTGGGGCTCTGCTTAGCGTGGTGAGGACATAGGTGAGATGGGAAACGGTTAGTAGGTTTCCAGCTGCGGGGTGACATGACTGATTTACATACTAAGAGGATCAGCCGGTTGCTTTGCAGAGTGCGGGGCATGGGAGGAAGCAGCGGCCAGTTAGGAGGCTGATGATCCCGTGGTGGTCACCGGGCAGTGGCTGCGGAGGTGGTCAGCAGTAGTCAGATTCTGGAAACATTCTGAAAGCAGAGCCATCGGTCTTGCTGATGGATTAGATGTGAGGTGTCAGAGTGAGCAGAGTCAAGGACAACCTCAAGACTTCCGGGCTGGGCATCAGGTGCACAATGGGGCCATTAAGACAGAAGAGAATTCTGGAAGAGCAGGGTGGTGGGGCGGGCAGGATGTGGGCAGACCAAAGTTCTATTTGGGCTAAGTTGAGTGTGAGATGCACATTAGACACCCACGGGGAGCCGTGGCGTGCCCCGCTGTCCGCTGGAGTGTGGACACTGGGGCGGGAGAAACGCATGTGGGCGTTACCAGTCTAGAGATGGAATTTAGCGACCAGGACGGTGTCAAAGAGTGTTGTGGGCTCAGTGCCAACTGCTATTGTTTCTGAGTCCTGTTTCGTGCCAGGCATGGGGAAGCATTCATACTTACGTCAATCACGGTCACGCTTACGTCTCAGCGCTGTTTTAACGATTGAATAAGACAGATAATAACATGCCTGACACGGAGCAGGACTCAAGAAACAATAGCAATTGTTACCATCCAATTATAAAGATAGAAAATGAGGCTCAGCAGCTCAGAGAGGCTAAGCAACTTGCTGACGTCACACAGCAGGTCAGAGGTGGAACCCATACTTGAGCCATGTCTGTTCTAGTTCAGAGTCCTTGGGACCAAGGGACTTGCCTTAGACAGCTGGGGCTGCCGTAATAAAATACAGGTGGCTGGGTGGCTTAAACAACAGGAGTTCTCACAGTTCTGAGGGTGGAAGTCCAGGATCAAGGTGCCGGCAGATTCTGTCCTGGTAAGGGCTCCCTTCCTGGTTGCAGACATGTTGAGGGGTCCAGGGCTTTGACATATAAGTCCAGGAGGACACAAGCACACGGTCCCTAGCAGGACCATTTGCTGGCGCTCAGGGGCTCGGCTGTAGCCTTAGATCTCTCTTCCGCCTTGGGGGAGGGCTGGGCCCTGCTCCAGGCCCCAGCCTGCGGATTGGCTCTGATTACTTGATGGAGGGGGACAATACAAGGGGAGTAAAGGAGCACTTCTGGGGGTCCTTGGGGCTCAGATCGGCACCCACTCCCCCAGAATTGCTCCCTTTGCCAGCAGGACACAGACCTGTCCTCAGCGCGAGAGGTGACGTCAGTGCTGCTGGGATGGAGGAAGAGACTGGCATCTCACAGTGTTGCCAGAGCTGCAGCCCGAGGTGAGCGCGTGCCCTCTGGCACCCATGGGGTTAAACAAAGAACAGGCTCTGTGGGTCAAATGTGCCTGGAAAGTGCCAGGTTAAATAAAGCCCAAAGGCCTTTCTACCTGGGACTTGTCAGCTCGTTTAAGGTGCCCATCCTTCCTCCGGGCTGTGCCTCCCTAGAGGGGTGCGGGCGTGCAGTATTTCCCAAACAGATTTCCTCAGGGAACCCTCTTTCCTGAGGCCAATTGTTTGGATTTGCTGAACTTGCTTTGGGCACAGCTGCTGTAGTGTTTGGCACCTTCCCGCCTTTTCCAGATGGACAGATTGCCTCAGCCAGATGGGGGCTTCCCTGAGGCTGCTGCTCTTGCCTGCGAAGGCTCTGTTCCCTCCCTTGCTTGCTCTGGGGAGAAGGCATGAGTCACCCATCCTGGGCTTTAGATGCCAGCTCTGGGGCGCGGGGAGGGAGTGCTCTGCAGAGGGCACTAGCAGCCTCCTGGGGGGCCGCCCTCCGGCCTGAAGAGTGACCACCACCTCTGGGGCAGACCCAGTGGCCACAAAGTTTCTGCCAAGTTGTGTTGGTTATTACAGCAATGTAGGTTACTAAAAATCAAAATTCTTCCAGGTTAGTTGGTTAAAAGCTGCTCCCCCAACCGCCCCCCCCCCCACCAAGTGCTCCTGCCACCACCACTGTCCCAGCCACCGCAGCCCCTCTCCTGAGATTCTCTGGACCTTCCCACGGTCCGGCAACCAAGGGACTAATGCTCAGCACAGCCCGAGCCCGCTTCAGGGCTCCAGAAGGCCTGAGTGTGTTCACAGCCCTGCCATAGCAATCGATAAATAATTTGAATATTATCCCTGGGGTCAGCTATCTGGGCCCGCCAGATGCACTAATGTCAGAAGATGTGAGCAGATGCAGAACACGGGGCCTAGAGAAGGGGCGCACACTCGGGATTCAGACCTTTCAGCCCCTTTCTCTGCCACGCCCAGCTGTGCAGGTCGCGTGGGGAGAAGAGTGTCCTCCCTCCCCGAGCCCCAGTGTCTTCACCCGCAGGCTGGGCTGGTGGTCTCGCCCTCCGAAGGGCATTAGGAGGGTAAAGGAGCCCTGGGGCCAGCACGGGGCCTGGCCACCAAGAATGTGAGTTATTTCTTCCCTCCCGGTGCTGCCCAGGGCAAGACGCTGGTGGTGGCAGATGCCTGGAGGGATGCTTCTGCGCGTCCCTCCCCCAGAGCAGCCTGCTCATTAAGGGAGCTGTTCCACATCCACATCTAATTACCCTCTAACTGCCTGCGCCCCACTGGGCCCCGCCTGCTTGCTGCCTCCTGCCTGGGCAGGAGATGATTTCTAATTGGAAGCTGCTCTGCTAACCTGGCAGGACTCCACTCCTGCTGGGGGAGGCCGTTGGGGGGAGGCTGGCCCAGCTGGCTCCTGCGGACGCCTTCAGGGTGGGGACGGCGGAGGCAATGGGTAGAGTTTCCAGGGCCTGGCTTCGGCTGAGTGACTGACCCCGTGAAGGCAGGACGGTGGCAGAGCTGGTGGCACCGGAATCTCTTCATGGGCTTATTTTCCTGTAAAGCAATTTTAAGGAGTGGTTAGGGCCACACGCATGGAGCCCAACAGAACTGGTTGGAATCCGTGCTCTCTGCTTACCAGCTGGGGACTTACAAAGCCTCTCTGAGCCTCAGTTTTCCCATCTGAAGAATGGGCATGCTGTTATGGGAAGGAAATGAAAAAAGACACAAAGGGTTTAGCACAGAGCCCAGCCCACGGCAAGCCCTTGCTGCCCGGTGGCTGTTGTTACAGCCACACGCACACTGCTGATTCCGTCCCACTTTGCAGGGTCAAAAGCCCCATTGAGGACCTTTTTGTACATAGTATCTCACTTAATGCTCACAACAACTTAATGTGATAACTTGCTTTTTTCATAGAAACAGATTCAGAGAGGCAAAGTGACTTGTCTAGGGTCATCCAACTGGTAAGAAGAAGCCTCATCCCATTGTTTTCTCTGCACCCACTTCTGACAGTCATTCATACATACATATTTACCAGGTGCCCGTTGTGTCCTCCACTCGGTCCCGGCGAGACTGGACTCCAGGCTTTTTGGTCATAGACCGTTGTTTGGCAAGCCAGGGACCCACGCCTCAGTGGCACACACTGTACCTTCATTCCCACCCCGTGTTTCCTGCCTGCCTCTGCTATAGAGGTGAGAAAGCTACACACGCAATTACCAGCCTATTTTACAGCTAGGGATGGCCTGTGACACACATCTGCCAGTGTAGAGGGGTGGGGGTCAGAGCAAACAGCAGTGGGAGGTGGATTTGTCTTTCAGGCAAAGCTTTGAATTCCTGATAAAGAATTCAAACTCCACCACTACACGGATCGTCTACTCTCTTCCTTCCTTAAATACCCTGCCCTGGGACCACCATGCCAGAAAGAAGACAGGGTCGAAAGACCACGTGGAGAGGGAAGGACCCGGCATTGCAGCAACCAGATCCACAGCTGACCTTCCGGCTAAATGCAGGCGAGACCAGCAGAAGAACTGCCCAGTCAACAACAGAGTCAGGAAATAATAAATCATTGTCGTTTTCAGCTACCAAGGTTTGGTGTGGTTTGTTATGCAGCAAAATGCAAGCGAAACAACGGTTTGCCTCAACACACCGGCAGCCCACAGGGGACAAGCTGCAGGCTCAGTGTGTGACCCCAACGCGAGGGGAGCCCGCGTGACCTGTGGCTGCGGAGAGGGAGGATCCCGGCGCGGATCACTCCTGTTCTGATGGGAGAGGGAGAGAGACAAACGCTAATTCTGGGGTTTCCAGCTGGAACCAAAAAAAGTTTTTAAATAGGGCAATTTTGTCACTTTTTGCTTGTATCCGGCCCTCTAAGACTGCTGAGACCAAATCCAGAAAATACTGGTGCACCTTCCAAATTGCCGCAGCTGAATTTTCTGTCATTCTGGGTTTGTATGGTTGAAATTAATCCATTTAATGAAAAAGACTGGCAGAGAAGGGAAAATTGGGCGTTCTAAGTAGAGAAAAAGCTTTGAGCAAAAGCTTAGAGATGTGGTGTCAGTGAAACTTGCGCTGGGATGTGAGTGAACAAGTACCAGATTAACAAGGCACTTAACCCAGCGGTTCCTAAAAGTCGGTGTGCGTTAGAATCACCTGGGGGACACCTGGGTGGAGTCCCCGAATTTGCTTTTCCAAGAAGTCCCCAAGTGATGCTGATGACGCTGTTCAAATGGGTCCCAGACTTTGAGACCCATTCGCCTGAAATTTAGGCCCTTAACAAATAAGGGGTTATTTTTCTCATCTTAAAGCAGGTGATCGGAGTGGTAGTTCAGACCAACAATGGTATCAGAAGCCCAGAATTACAATCGGTCTCCTGGACAGCCTTAGCTTTATTGTTTTCATCTCTCTGTTTGAGGCCTCATGGTCACAAAATGGCTGCCTCAGCTTCACACCTCATGTCTGTTCCCAAAGGGCAAAGGCAATAGCTGAAAGGCCTCTTTGAGGTCTAGCCCCCAGAACTCACAGGATCTCACTTCCACCAGATTCTGTTGGTGAAAGCAAGGCACGAGGCCAGCTTGGATAAGAGGAGACGGGAAAACAGACTCCCCCTCTGAACGGGAGACTCAGCAGAGTCACACTGCAAAGGGGTGGACGTATTGGGACGGGAGGAATTTGCAGCCATTGTAAATTTTACTACATCTGCCTTCTGGCCACAAATTATTCACTTTCTCTCCATAGCAAATTATGTATACCCTCCCGCAAACACCCCCCCCCCCCCCGTAAGTCTTACCCCAATCACAGCATCAGGCTCGAGTCTAGATCAGGTCTGGATGTCTGTAAGGCTCCTCTTCATGCAAACACTTGTGACCTGAAAAACACAAGTTATCTTAACCCTCAGACACCCAACAAACCATGGCGAGGCATTATAGACACAGTCTATAAAAGGGAGGAACATTAGGCACACAACGATCGCTGGCCCATAGCAATTCTGAAATCCATCTAGGCACATCCTGTCAAGCCCCCCTACTCTGGGGACAGGAGACGCTCCCTGATTAGGTCCTGCCTCTGCTTCCTGGGAGTGGCCCCCAGTTCATTGTTCTCTTTAGCTCTTGGCTCCATGCTCTGAGCCCCTGCCTCTGTGCTCGGAGATTCTCCTGTGGAATAGGAGATATTGGCCTGCTTTCTGCTTGTAAATTCAGAGACCCAGAAAACTCTTCATTTTGAACTATCTCAGTCTATTTTGGTCCAAGTGAGTGATACTCTTGCTAATACAATTCCCTCAAACGTTGTAGGTTCTCTGTGAATCATATCTGAGGGCACTCAATGCCCCCAAAGCCACATAATTTTCTTTGAGACAGATCTCTTTCCACGGGGGCATGCCAAGCTGCTCCAGCTCAATACTTTCAAGATTCTTAGAGGCCCCTTTATATAGCAGTGAGGTACCACCAGGCACTACCTGAAATCATTCCAAGCTCTTAACAAATGGTATTATGGCCACACCCTTGGTTCTGTCTTAGCCCTGAGGTCATTGTTTACGCAAATCTTTTGCCAGGAGAGACTGGAGAGAAAAAACAGTTTTATTTTTCAACTCAGCATGTCTGGATCCTTCGTGTTGCCTCTAACTTCTGCTTGCAAACGAATGGTTTTCCCTTTTGCTCATTTTTCTTTCCTGACTTATCATACACAACTAACAGGAGCCATTGGCCCCTTCCAGGTTCTGCTTGGAACTCTCCTTAGGCAGATCTGTAAGTTCATGTGGCACATTTTCTCTCTCCCAGGTTACTCAGGGTGACAGTCTTGCCAATTGTCCTGCCATGACGTGATATGAGTCACCCTTTCTTCAACCTCCAATGGTAGTTTGCTCACAGCCCACCTCGTCCAGCCTTCACTGATGGTTTCCCCATGGCTTAGCCCCCGCCTGCTGCCTGGGTCCCAGAGCCAAGGCACCGGGCTCAGCTCTTGCTTACGGAGGCAGCCCACTTCCAGGTACCAATTTCTGTAACTGCCATCAACTGCAGTGTCAAACCCACCCCACAACTTAATGTAAAACAACAATCCAGAATTTCTCATGTCTGAATGGTTCCCCTGCTGTTTCTGCTGAACTCAAACACACAACTGCATTTGGCTGGAAGACGGGCAGTGGGTGCTGGCTCAGGGCTGGGGGGCCTCGGTTTCCCTCCACGTGGTCTCTCACGCTCCAGGAGGCTAACTGGGCTTCCTTAACGTGAGCAGGCTTAGGGTAGCCCTCCAAGAGGGTAAAGGCAGAAGGTGAAAGGTCTCTTGAGGCCCGGGCTCCGAAATTCACACAACCTCACTTCTGCCGGGTTCTATTGTCACAAGACCAGCCTAGATTGAAGGGGATGGAGAGAAGACTCCGCCCTGGGCTGGGACACTCTGCGCAAGCGAGTTACAAACAGGAGGGTAAATGGGGTGGGAGGTGTGCATGGCCATGAAACAGCTTGCCATAATCCCCATCGTCTCTGCCTTGGCTTGGGTCCCATGGATGGCTCCTAGTTCCTCCGAGAGCTTCCTATTTGCAAGTCCCTTCTATCTTCCTGTTAGTTGAAGATTGTTCAGTTGCAAAGAACACAAACCACTCAAAATAGCTCAAGTCAGGCTGGGCAGGGTACAAGTATCATGGAAATAGAAGGGTGCTGGACTTCACAGAGCCCGGCCCTGGGAGGGACCAAGAAAGTGTCTCTCCTTTAATTTGCTTCCTCTCTCTTCTTCAGTGTGCTCTTTCTTCCACACCTCTTTCTTTGTTTCATCTGTTCTTTTCTGGGAATCTGCTTACTCTGCTCCCCCTGGATTTGCTGTCCACCCCAGTCCAATCAGGTGGAGATGATCATGTGACACAAGGCATCACATGATACAAACATGGCTTCTCAGAGGTGCCCCTCCAGCTGGGCTGCTGGAATTCAGTCATGACACCCTGGTGTGCTGGGGCCCAGTGAGAAGCCTCCCATGTGTCTCCTAGAGACCCAGGCAAGGGGACCTCGAGGAGACACAGCTTTGCTGGTCGGTCCATCAACCCTCCCCACAGCAGCAGCGTCCCCCAGGTTGCCTCCCAAATGGCCGCTTTGCTCTCAGAAGGGCGAAGCATTCTCTGCTCTTGGTAGCGAGGGGTTCTCCAACCCGCACGAGGCAGGCGCTCGCATCCTGGTTCTGCCTTTTACAAACCGTGCAACCATCCATTCATCCTTCTAGGCTTCCGTTTCTTCATCTGCAGGATGGGGACGGGATGCCTCCCTCACACCTCGGGGGAGGGCCAAATGTCAGCTGCCTAATATGCCACCGCAAATGCTAAAAATGACAGCTGGAATAACAATAATGATAATAATAATAAAATTAGCAACACATACGAGATGTACCACAATCATTGTTGCCCCTTGGCCTGTGAGTTTTGAGGGGATGAGGGGTGGGGTCCCCTCAGGCCTGGGGACATGATAAGTGGGGTCAGGGTGTGGTGTGACTCAGGCAGTGACACCTTGGGCCTCCCTGATGCAGGGGACGAACAGCAGGCCTCTGAGGACCTGACAGCTCCTGGCGTGCCAGCTCCTACACGAGTCGCGGCCTGGCGGGGGTGGGGGTGTCTCTGCAGCAGGCACGGCTCTGTCTGGCACAGGGTTCCCCCAAAGCCTTCCACTCACTCCCAAGGCCAGCCAGGCCCCCAGTGGGGGTCCAGGGCCCAGCACCCCAGGGTAAGACAGGGATACTGTGGCTAAGTTCTGGGGACAGAGCTCAGTGGATCTTGCATGTGGCTCTTCTCCTTCTTCAGCCTTCTGCCGTGTGGCTGCAGCCTGCCTGGAGCACTGTGGGGACACGGGGGCATGACGGGTGGGCAGCGACAAGTCAAATCTGTGACTTCAGTTCCCAGGTCGTGACCATGACTGAAGATGCAGGGGGTTCCGCGTGTGAATGGAGGCTCTACAAGGGTGGGAGGCTGAGGCCCTCACACGCTGGCTTTAGCTGGTGACCCAGATGGCAGCTGTTGGCCATCCTGCCTCTAAGGCCTAGATGAGATAGTCTTTATGCCCTTTGTTCCAAGACTTAGTGAAGGTCAAAGTCTTCTCCTATATTTTTGCTCACTCCCAGCAGGGCTTGGCAGGAGGGGAGGGGAAATGCTTACCTCTTGGAGCCCGTCTTCCTCCTGGGGCCCGGCTTCCTGGAGGTGCTTCCTCGGAACTGTGCCTCACCGACCCTGACGTGGAATCTGCTGGTTTCCGGAACTGCAGCAACAACAGGCACTCACATAAGCGTTCATGAGTTTAATGTATTTCGCTGAAAACTGGGAAAACCTCGGTGTTGGGAAAATAGGCTAAGAGACGTGAAACGTGTCAGGCATTTTGCAGGGCTTAGCCTTGAAGGAATCTGTGAGCGTGTTGGTTCACAGAATAGAAGCTGCTCCCAACACAGACAGGTGTTGTCAGAGGACATTTGCAAAGTAACATTTCTTCGATGCTGCCGGCCATCACCTTGAGCTTTTTTGCAAGACAGAAGCTCGGTTTGGGTCCTTGGTGGAGAAGCTGATTAAAATGCCTGCCCAGCAGATAATGTGCAGCTGGAACTATCCTAAACTTCAAGGCTGTTCCTGCTTCACTCCTGACCACATGTCTCTGTATTTAGAGAAGTAGATTAGATTAGTACACAGACTCAGTGTTCTCACTGTATACATTTTTATCTTTAATTTATATGCTCAGCTAGGTCTGTTTCTAATTTAGGGCTTAACATGTTTATCTTAGAAAAGTTTTGTAACCGTCTATTCTTGTAGATAGAATTAGGTAAGGGTACCCTGGAAACCTCAATGAATGAGCTGTACACATAATTCTTTAACCAAAGACAACTATTTGCTGTAACAATAAATACTGATGTGGGATTTCACTCGGTGCCTCATAGCTCACGGGAATGCTAGAGGACCCCTGCCTCCCCCACCACTTTAAACTGCACTTTGTCTCTGTCTCGGTTGTTTCTCTATTTCTATTGTTTCCATATCTCTTGCGACAATCCTGCCTGGGACCTGTTTTACTGGGAGAGTAGCTGACTCCCGGCACCTGGGGATGGGCCTCGTCTCAGAATGCACAGCCGTGCACCTTCCCCGGCTGCTGCTTGCACCTGTTAGCAGGGCAGTGTCATGGTTATGAGCATGAACTTGGAGCCAGACTGCCTGGGTCCCAAATCTCAGCTTTGTTCCTCCTTCCTTTCTCTCTTGGTGCCTCTCTAACGTGGGGATACTAAGGGATCTATCCTAAATGGCTGTTCAGAGGCCAAGACAAATGAAAAGGGTTAATATCTACAAGCTGCTCACCACCAGGCCTGGCTCCTAGGAAGCTCTACATAAGTGGTTGACGCACGTGGCTGGTTATACTCCTCAATTCCTCTTGAAAGTTTATGATGGGATCCACCTCGCTGGATGGCTGTGAGGATGAAATGACACGTGTCATGGACATTTGCTTTTGGCTTTGGGGGTGGTATATGCCATCAGGCATCCAACTCCCCTGGCATTTGGGGAGGAATTCTCAGTCTCCTGTGGTGTGGGTGGGCTCGTGCCCCTCTTCTTCCACGGCAGCCAGGCCTGGGACCTTGCCTCCTCCTGCAGACCACTGCCCCTCTGTATCGTGATGCACAGACGTGGGAACAGACGGGAAGTCCTTGCCAGTGGCAGCGGGTGACATGCCCCAGCTGCTGGTCCGTTAGTGTGATGTGGGTCCTGCCCTGTGACCACCCTTGGTTCCTCCCAGTTTTCTGAGTCTGATTTCCCAACTTCCCAACGATTCTCTAAGCTGCCCAATCTCATCTGAGGCAGAGACTTCCGGATTCCCCCTGGTAGCCATCCTTCTGCTTATGTATGGGCTGCTCAAAGTATGACTGCCTTTCCCAGCCTCCCTTGCTCTGAGAGTGGCCAGGGACTAGGCTGTGGACAGTGGGCATGAGCAGAAGAGAAGTGGGCACCTTCCGGGTGGTGCCTTCCAAGGAAGGAACGTGCCCTCCCCTTCCTTTTCATCCTGCCAGCCTGGCTGGAATGTGGATATGCAGTGAGCCTCCTTGGCCACATGCTCAGGGCAACACTGAGGGTTGAGGAATCCACAGTCCAGGGCTTGAACTTCGTGGAGCCAAACCACCACTGCGATCTGAATGGCTGTATCCCTCCAAAATTCACATGGGAACGTGATCCTCACTGCAACAGTGCTAAGAGGTGCGGATTTTAGGAAGCAATTAGGCAACGAGGATGGAGCCCTCACGAACAGGATCAGTGCCCTCATCAGAGGGCCTCAGGGAGCCTGTTCACCCTCTTTTGTCCCCACCCTCCCACCAGGTGAGGATGTCTCAACAAGGTGCCATCTACGAAGCCCCACCAGACGCAGAATCTGCCAGCACCTTGACCTTGATCTTGGACTTCCCAGGCTCCAGAACTGAGAAGTCAATTTCTATTTATAAATTACCTAGTCTGAGGTATTTTGTTATAACAGCCTGAACAGACTAAGACAACCCCCGTGACATTTTGGCTACTTACTGAGAAAGAAATTGCTGTCTAATCTAAGCCATTTGTTATTTCTGGGCTGTCTCTTTTCAGTAGCCACGTGGCTTGTACTAGCCAATAGATTTCCTCTGCTGCTCCTCCAGCTGCAGGTGGTTCCTTTGGCTTTCTTTTTGTTCTTTTCTTTTCCTTTTCTCTTTATCTTTCACTTTCCTTTCTGTTCTCTTTGTAATCAAGCACCTTGACTGCTGCGACTTATTGAGCACAAAGTGCACACAAGATATCCGTAAATATTAGCTATTACTCTGCGTCTAGCTGCAAAGTCTCTCCCCTCACGGGGCAGTGTCGTCCCTTCCTCCAAGGCTTTGGCACCAGGCCCATAAGTTCTTACCGTCCTCCCCTGGACTTGTCACAATAGTTTTTTTCCAAACAATGTTACGGTTCTTCTGATGAGGCCTCCGGTGCCAGCTGTTAAGTTAATAAAAGCTCCTGCACTCCGATATGCTTGTTTTGTTTAGCCTGTGAGCCTGGTGTCCGGCATTTCTGTTCCTTTGATCTCTAAATGGAAAACAAAACCCGAGGAACCTGAGCCTGTGGCCCACAGAGAGAGCCATGCTGGGTAGAGCTCAGCAGCCCCTGAGCCGAGCGCCAGTGCCAGGCGGCAAATCAGAGAATGTCGGCTCTGGAAGGGCAGGCGGGGAAAGCGAGGCTGATGTTGGACGTCGCATGGCAGTGCTGAGCCCAGCCCAGGAGTCCTGCCTCCTGGTCAGCAATTCTGCTGCTGGACCAGAGAGTCTTCTAGGTTGTCCTTGTGGGTGTGTATGACGGACACAGAAGAATCAGATATGGGTCCTGCCCTCCAGGGACTCACAGGCTCAGAGAGGAGCTGGGACATGCTTCCCAAGGTCGATAGCACGTTGCAGAAAGTGATGGGGACAAAGGGAGCTTGAACACTCAGGAGGGAAGGGCTATTTGCCTCAGAGGGAGAGGGAGCACAGGGGGACCTCCTGGGGGAGGGGGCATTTTGGTTGGCTCTGGAAGGATAGGGAGGTTAGGACACGTGAGTCAGGAGGAAGCTTTCTGGGAAGAGGCGACTGCTCATGCCATGAATGTTTACTACGCCTTCCTGAGCCAGCTCCGTGAAGGTGACAGGGGTGGTCTCGTCTCCGAGAGCTTACAGTCTAGCTAGAGAGACAGTGAGCGAACAACTGCTCATACCAATCAATATCTAATTACAATTGCAATGGGCACCGTAAAGAACAGAGTCGGGAGGCCGTGAGAACATCTAACAGACCCTGACCCTGCTGGGATCAGGGAAGTTTCTCGAGGGAGCTGTCATTTCAGCTGAGGCCTGGAGGAGACGCGGGAGTTATCCCGTCCAGGATGGGCGGCTCTGTCACTGCCAGCAGAGGCACCATGTGTGGGAGGCCCCGAGGTGGGGGGCAGAGGGGTGCCCAGAGCACAGAAAGCAAAGGCAAGAGGGGAGAACAGGTGTCGCAAACGCAGGAAGGGGCCACCGTGCTATGCTCAGCAAGGGTGAGAAGGCTGGCCGCCAGTTCAAACGCACTACAGCAAAAGGGAGCGTGGTCACACCTGCCAGTTGCCCCAACCCTCAGTTCTCCCTTTCTCACCTGATCTCAGAACTCTTTTTCTGCTGAGCATGTAGGCAGGCAGAATAAAGACTACATTTCCCAGCCTCTCTTGCAGCTAAGCATAGCTGTGTGTCTAAGCTGTGAACACAGGCGTGTAAACAAAAATGGTGTGTGCACCTTCCAGGAAATGTCCTCACATGGAGTAGGAGTACCTTCTTTTCTCTAATGGCTGGAATGTAGACATGATGGTCGGAGCTCAAGCAGCAGTATTGACCCAGGAGTTGGGAGTGTGGTATTAAGGGCAGTGAAGCAACAAGGCAGAAGGAGCCTGGGTCTTTGATGGTTGTGGACCTTTCATGCCTGCCCTGGACTTGCTTCTGGATTTTAGTCTCTTGTGAAGTACCAAAACCAAACAAACAAACAAACAAACAAAATTTCTCTCTTATTTAAGCTACTTAAAGCTTAATACAATCTAAATTGATAATATGAATTTGTTGGATGATGTTGATTATTTCCTATAGTCACAGGAAGAACTAAGGCCCTGGGGGATCTTCGGGGAACTCACTATGGAATGATGGCACTCATGGTGATTCTAGTGCATTCTATAAGGAGGCAACTCAGAAAAAGGACATTGCAGGAGCCAGGTGACAAGGGCCATAACAATTGGACAAAAAGTCCAAAAGAGGAAATGCAGCCATAGCCGAACCATGCACTACTTGGTTCAGGTGTGAGTAACATCTATCTGGTCATAATTATGGAACATTGACTATGGATTTAATAAAAAATGGAGATTTAATTATGCTGGGAGGAGACGGCAGCAGGGAAAGCTGCTTCTAGCTTTTATTGCACCTCTGGGCAACTAGAGAAATGGAAAGAAGTTTTGCTGCCACTGGAAGAAAAATTGTTGAAATAAATATACAAACATATGATGCTTGCAGGTGAATCATGGCTCCTAAAGTTGCATGGTGGTCCTAGGGTAGGGGGTCTACATGGTCAAAAGTCCTCGTCCAGCATAAGTCAAAAGGTTGAGTCTAAAATGGCTGGCCAGGTGCAGTGGCTCACGCCTGTAATCCTAGCACTCTGGGAGACCGAGGCAGGTGGATCGCTAGAGGTCAGGAGTTCGAGACCAGCCTGAGCAAGAGTGAGACCCTGTCTCTGCTAAAAATAGAAAGAAATTATCTGGCAAACTAAAAATATATATTGAAAAAATTAGCCGGGCATGGTGGCGCATGCCTGTAGTCTCAGCTACTTGGGAGGCTGAGGCAGAAGGCTTGCTTAAGCTGAGGAGTTTGAGGTTGGTGTGAGCTAGGCTGATGCCACAGCACTCTAGCCTGGGCAACAAGAGTAAGACTGTCTCAAATAAATAAATAAATAAATAAATAAATAAAATAAAATGGGTAAAACAAGAAGTAATACAGGGCATAAATATTTTAAAGTAAGGAAGTAAATACCCCAAAGAGTGGCTAAAAGAGTTGAAAGTAGTCTCTTCTGAGAGCAGAGATGAGAGGAGGGCAGGAGGAATAAGAGCTTGCTTTGCTTTTTTTTTTTTTTTTTTTTTGAAGCACTATTTGATCTTTTAAAATGATACTTTGAAAATATAAAATTCAGGAAAAGCCTGACTTGGATATGGTCTCTCTCTCCTTTGAACATCCAAATCGCAGGACAGCTTTCTCTGTGGGTAACACACGGGCTTTGTAGTTAGAGAGACAGTGGTTGGTTTGCAATTGGATCCACCACTTGCTAGATGGTTCCTAGGGAAATGAGTGAGCCTCCATTTTCTCATCTATATAATGGGTACAATGGTATCTTCCTTGTGTTGCTGTGGAGCATTAGTGCAGGTAAAGCGCCTAGCATATGTCCAGCATATAGCCCTCTAGATGGTGTTTGCTGCAGTTGTTTTTTGTGTTATTTGTTCTGGATTAGTCATGCATGAAGTCACCTTATCCCCCATCACAGTGGTTCTCGAACTTGAACATGCATCAGAGCCAGCTGGAGGGTTATTAAAGGACAGACTCCCTGCCCTGTTGCCCCAGAGTTTCTGCTCCAGTTGGCCTGGGATGGGGCTGAGAATCTACGTTTCCAGCGAGGTCTCAGGTGATGCTGAAGCTGATGCTGCCGGTTCAGGGACTGCACATTGAGAACCACTGTTCTGTTACCTGAGGTTCCTTATGGGTGGACCCAAGGTTGATCTGGGAATGCAGACATGAAAGAAGATAATTCAAAGAGCTCTTGCAAGGCTTCTCATCGACTCAGACTTCCCATGTGGGAAGGTTTCATGGAAGAAGTGATACTTGAGCTGAGTCTTGGAGGACCAGGAGAGATTTGCCAGGATGGCTAGACAAAGAACACCGTAGCAGGGGAAACAGCTAGTGCCAAGGTGGGGTAGCAGGAGAAAATAGGGCACGTTGGAGGCACGGCGATTTTCCCTAACTCCTAAGGCATCTTTGGAGAGCACAGTGGACCGAATGGGTCACTCAGCAGATGTTGTGTGCACATTTGGAGATCTCTTTGAAGGGCTGGAGTGACGAACAACAGACCTAGTAATGCGAGTGGCGCTCAGCTCCCAGGAGAGGCAGCTAGAGCCTTGAAATTAAAAGGTGCCTTCACACCTTCCAGACAGGAGTCTTTGATGACTTGTTGGAAATGTCAGTGATATCACACATTTAGGGAGAACATTAAAAGAATCATGAGAAAGTCTTTAATACCAGAACTGCCCATTCTGTGGCTGCATTGTCACGTCCTCCTAGGAAATGTAGCTCGAGGGCTCAAACACTGGCCTTTCCTGGGCATGCGTGGCGGGGGCAGCAGGGCAGACCATATAAAATGAGTCTGAAAAGTCATGTTGCAAGTTCACCCATGGATCCAGCCTTCCTCTTTGAAGGCGTCATCTCTTCCCAGCCTCCTCCTGGCCCCTTCTCCTTCCCATCTCCATCCCGCCTGCTGCCTGGCTGTTTCCTGCTCCGCTGTAAATCTGACCCCAGAGAGCACAGCTCCTTGCCTGCAATAGCACTTGCACGTTAATGGAAGATTGGCGGTGACGCAGGCAGGCGGTTTCTAGGCATTCGAAGGTGCTGATGCTTAGCGCAGGCTCCCGAGGGGCCGCTGGGGCCCTGCGCCTCTCTGGAGAGCCTGCAGCCCAGAAACCTCCAAACGTCACCAGCTTTGTCCACGTCACATGTTAGATTGGCACCTACTGTGTGTGTGGCTGCAGGCTGGCTGCCGAAGGGGTGATGTCGTGGCTGTCCGGCGACCTCTCTCATCAAGTGCCTACTATGCACAGTCCCTGTGCAAGAGTCTTTCTGGGCATTTGGGTTCCTGTTTTGTCCTCTAATTTTCTGCATGATATAGGCACCAGTGTACCCATCTCACAGAGAAGAAAATTGAGCTTCAAGCAGTTGAGCAAGCAAGGCCGCCGGGAGGGGTACAGCGTAGGGGCTAAGAACACGGACTCTGAAGCCAGCCTGCCCAAGTTCAACTCTCAGCTCAGCACTGACCGGCTGTGCGGCCTTGGGTGAGTTGCTTAACTCTCAGCTCCTTGTTGGGAAGAGGAGGGGGTACCTTCCTCATGGAGTTTCTTCAGGGGTCAAGCCAATACATCTAAAGCACCAAGAAGGGCAGCTGCCACGTGTGCTATCTATGTGTCACTTACTGCTACTGGTAAAGTAATTCACGGGCAGTGGGCTGAACATTACTATAGTTCTGATCTTCCATCTGCCCCAGGGCCCCTAAGGCTGGTTTCTAGGAGGTGGAGGAATAAGGACATGAGGGATCAAAAAGCTGTCCCCTCCCTGGGGCCTGCATGCTAGACTTTAGAGTCAGACTGACCTGGGGTTGAATCCTGGCTGTGTGACCTTGGGCAAGTCTCTTGACTCTCTGAGCCATGGTTCCACATATTTAAAATGTCACAAAGTGGTTGTGAGGGTTAAATAAAGCAAGAACCAGGCTCTGGAGCCACACTGCTTGGGTGAAGTTCCCAGTTCTACCGTGTCCCAGCTGCGTGACTTTGGGTAAGTTCCTTTCTCTGTGCCTCAGTTTCCTGCTCTATAAAATGGGCGTGATCATAGTTCCCATATCATAGAGCTGTTAGGGAGATGAAATGAACTGTCACGTGAACAACCCCCTGCACAGTGCTTGGTGCAGAGGAGGCACCGCCCAAGGGTGTGCTGAGCCTCACGTGTGCACCCACCACGGGCCACGCACCTACTAGGTGCCCAATCACCAGTAGCCGTGATGAGGAGGGGGTGGCGAAATCCGGCCTGGCCTCTTGCTCACTGAAAGGTCTCTGGGCCAAGAATTCTCCGTGGCATTTGAAATACATCCGTGGGGTTTATTTAAAATGCCAGCACTCAGGATCCACATCCCAGAGATTCTTAATTAGCCTGCACAGGGCCCTGGCATCATACTAGTTTTACAAGCTCCCCAGGTGATTCCAACAAGGAACCAGAACTGGAAACCGCTGACTTAGGAGAGAATGGAGGGCTCGCTTGGAGGAGATGTTTTAACTACGGGGGTCAGGGAAGGCCTTTCTGAGGAGGTGCCGTTTGAGCTGAGACCTGAAAGTTGAGAAGGAGTGAGCTGGGCACAGACCTGGGGGAGCAGTGGGCTTCAGGCAGAGAACAGAGCTGATGCAAAGGCCCTGAGGCAGGCATGAGCTGGAAGAAGAGCAGGAATTCCAGGGTGGCAGAGAGGCCCATGTGTGTGGGACAGTGGCCAAGGACCCAAGCCCAGGATGGCAAGAAAGGGAAATTGAGTCCCACTCTGGCCAGAGGGACTGAGGTTAGCCCTTGGAATAGGCAGAGAGCAGCTGGGAGCTTCCATCACTCATGTCCACGGCTGATTTAAGTCCCTTAGGTGTCCTCAAGTCAGAGAGCTGGGAATTTTAGGGGGCATATCTGCTGATGCAAGCCTCGAACTCCAGAAAGACTTTCTTCCCGGCCACTCTCATAAGTGGGCCATTGGCCTGAAAAGAATCCTTTGGAAGAATAAGATGAGGAGTCGCTCCAGGGTCCAGAGAGGGAGGAGGCGGAGACAGGCTGGGCTGAGTGCGCCCCTGGGGCCCATCACAAAGGCCTCTTGGGCTGGCGGCCGCTCTGGCAGCGAGGGGCAGCGGGGCTGCCAGGGAAATGCCAGCCTCCCGTGAAGGCTTAATCAGCCTGCTCCCGCGCTGCCGGGGAGGGCTTGGTGGGGCGCAGGTGTTTCTATCTTCTGGCACAATTATCTGGGAGGTGAGGGCAGGAACATCAATGGATGTGTTTGCAGCTTTGTGTGTGTGTTTGTGTGTGTGTGTGTGTGTGTGTGTGTGTCCAGTGTAGAATGCCATGCTTGTATGTCACAGCCTCATAGGAAAGCGTCTGTCCTCATAGGATGGTGTGGGTCTGTGTGTGCTTCTCGATGGCATTTGGCATGTCTGTGTTTCTGTCTTCCTCATGGAACAGCACATACGTCCGAATCCCTCTTAACCACGCAGGACTCTGTGTGGTTGTGTGTGTGTGTGTGTGTGTGTGTGTGTGTGTGTGTGTGTGTATACACAGGTGTGCCCGAGTGGAGGGTGCCATCTGCCTCTCAGCCTTCCAGGGCAGGCCAGGCCCGAGTCTGTGCCTCTGTTTCCTCAGCATCAGGCGGGGCTGCAGGCCTCGGTCCTGGGGCCACATGGCCTCTGTGCACTGTGCTGACGTTCTGCCTGGCAGCTGAGTCTCTTAAAGAACGAGTCTCAGGCCAGCTGCTTTGTCCAGGGCAGTGGACCGGCCAGTCCCCATCCCCCTGTCCCCATCAATGTAGGCTCTTCCTGCTGTACGGCCAGGTGAGGCCCAGCTGCATCTGGGGCCTGGCCGACGTGGCTGGGACAGAGCCTGGCCCAGGGCCATCCGGGCCTGGTGTGCTGTGCGTGTGCAGAGGGTGCGCCATGGGAAGCGCGTCCAGTCCCCGTGTCTGTGCATCCTCCCAAACAGCTGGGCTCGGTGGGATGCCGAGGAAGAGGAAATGAGTCCCCAGCCCAAGGCAGGGCAGGACTAGAGGATGCGAGACCTCCAGGAGTCTCTTTAGTTATCAAAGGGGAGTGGTGATGGGTTTCCATGGAAATACCGCACAGGTTGTGCCTGAAGTCCTCGCCCATCAGCCACTCTAGCATGAACCGAGCACTTGCTCTGGACCAGGCCTTGAACCTGAGTGAGTGTCAGTAATAGCAGCAGTAACAATAAAGCAGCCTCTGCCTGCTCAGACCACCAGCACGGGCTCCACCGGCTACACTGCAGCCCCGCTGGCCTCCCCCGTCTCTGTCCTCTGTCCCCCACCAGGGACTTTGCATGTGCTGGTCCCTCTTCTGTTCTTGCGGCTGGCTTCTCCTCAGCATCAGACCTTGGCTTAGATGTCACCTCCTCAGGGAGGCCTTCCACAGCCCCTTGCCCCATGTCATGCCTCCATCACTGTCTGTCACATCGGGCTTCAGAGCATGTCTAACCACCTGCCGTTATCTTTCTTTCATGTGTTTATTCCGTCCTTCCCTTCTGGAGTATAAGCCCTGTGAGGGCAGGCCCTTGTCTGTCTTGCTCAGCCCCCCAGTTCCAGGATCAGCATCAGCATGTAGTATGTGCTCACTAAAAACTGGCAGCATAACAAAATTATTGAACACTAGCTATGTGTCAGGCACTGAGTATTATCTCATTTCATACTCACAACCCATAAGCCATAGGTGTGTGTATCTTACTGATGAAGGAAAATAAAGTTCAGAGAGGTTAAGAAACCTATCTAAGGTCACACAGCTAAGAAGAAGGAGAATCTGGATTTTTATCCAGGTCTGGCTGATGCAGCTGCATGCTCTTAACGCTCTGCTCTGCTGTGATCAGGAGATAGGAAGAGTAAGCAATTCTGGTCAAAGAGACAGATGGACAGACAGACAGACAGCTGTATCAGTTATATACTAGGGAAAAACTAACCACATGAGAATTTAGTGGCTTAAAACAATTGCCACTGATTGCTCATGACTCTAAGGTTTGGCAATTTGGGCAAGGTTCAGCTGGGGTTGGCTCCTCTCTGCTCCACGCGGTGGCGGCCGCTCTAGGTTTAAGTAAGAGAAACAGTCCACTGGCAAGTGGCTGGGGGCTGGCTGGTCCCAGATGGCATCCCTCGTAGGTCTGGCAAGGGGTTGGGCCTGCCAGTCAGGTGCCTCAGTTTATCTCCAGGCGGCCTTTCCGGTGGGTTAGCTCAGGCTTCCTCATGTGGCAGCTGGATTCCAACACAGCAAAAGTAGAAGCTGCAAGTCCTCTTGTAGAAGTCAATCAACCTCGCTTCCACCACGTTCTACTGACCAAGGCAAGTTACAAGGCCAGCCCTAAGTCAAGAGTGCTGAGAGAGACGTTCCCTCTTGACGTGAGATGCTACAAAGGATTTCATTTTTGATCCGCGGTAGTACTTCCATTCGACCATAATCGTCCACATGCAAAACACACTCACCCTCCCCAAGACTTCCTCAGTCTCACCGCGTTACGGCATCAGAGCCCACGACCTTGCGGGGTGCATTTGAGGTACAGCACCTCTTCTCTAAATCCCTTTCCCCTGCAGAGGACTGCCGGGGGCTGACAGCAGACATCCCCTGGCCTCTGACTTTCCGGCCTTGCACATGTCACCCGGTGCTGGAGACCAAGCCCAGCCACTTCCTCCAGAGTCTCAGCACTTTGCAGACGTGTCAAGCTCTTCCTCCTCCCAGCCCCTTTGGGAAACCGGAGGAGGGGCTTTATTTCCTCATTTTACAGATGGGGGACCTTGAGAACCAGAGAGGTGAAGTGACTTCCCGAATTCACTGGAAGATTCCCACGGAGATGGAAATGGGGGCCAGGGGTGCTGAAGTCTTAGTCCAGGTTGCTACTTCAAAATTTGGGTAATGCCAGGAGATCCTAAGGGCAGCCCAGAGCCCTGGCCTGGGGGGAGATTGAAGTGGGACGATAAGTGGACATGCATTCATACAATCCTTCAGTCATGAAATATTGAGAGCCATCGAGCACCTACCATGTACTAGGCATGGTTCTAGGCACTGAAGATGAGATCGTGAACAAAACAGAGAGTCCCTGTCCCCTTAGAACTTACAGCCTGGTGGGGCAGGTACATTAAACACATAACCACAAGAATATGTGACTTGAAGGGCAAGGATATAAGATGTTATAGTTGCTGCAAATCGGGGCCCCGATTCAGCCTGAGGAGAGCTTGTCTCAGGAAGTATTATGTAAGCTGAGGCTTCAAAAAATGAGTTGGAGTTTACTAGAGGTAGATAGAGTGGAGGGAACAGTGTTGTAGGCAGATGAAGGAGTAAATGCAAAGCCTCTGAGGTTCGAATGTGCTTGGCACATTTAAGAAACAGCACAGCAGCTAGTCCCAATCAGCCAGTTCCCTCCCTCCCTCTCTGTACAACTGTCCCACGAGGCTGAGGATGAGATTGGGTGGGCCAGGCTTCCTGGTCCTGGCTTGCCTCCCTCCTGACGGTGGGGCGCCGCCCGCAGCTGCAGCGCCCACAGGCTCCCCTGGAGAATGCCAACAGCACAGGATGGCCACTCCGTCCAGACACCACCCGACCACATGATTAAGGCTCATTTTCCCCGGCAGTGACTGGCAGGCATTTTATTTCCTTTTATAAGGACAATGTCAGCAGCATGTTTATGGTTTAATTTTTGTTTTCTCCTCCACCGCTCTGCGCAAAACTGCCAGAGAACAGTTCAGCCTCTGCCTGCTGCTCTCGCTCAGAGCTGGCAACGCTGGCCTTCCGCTAAGGCCTGGAGGCAAACAGCTTCCTCGGCTAGCCTTGTTGCACTCACCCCCTGATTCCTCTTAAAGATGGGCTGCAGGGTATGTCTGGCTGTGCCTGGGAGGCCTGAGGACCCTGTGCCCACCACCCATGATCTGGACAGAGGTGGCCAGGACAGTCCTTCTCTCTATACGATGTGCCCAGGGAGCAGTATGTTCTCCTACTGTAGTTGTTGTTTGTTGTTTTACATCACTTTTTAATTTAAAATAGTTTAAGACTCACAAAAAGTTGCAAAAACAATTTGGAGAATTCCTACATACCCTTCACCCTCCTTCACACAATGGTAATATCTTCAGTAACCAAAGTACTTCGTCACAGTCAGGAAATTGACATTGCTGCAATATTATTAACTCAGATACAGACCTTATTCAGATTTTACCAGATTTTACACATACTCTAATTGTATTGTTTTTAATTTTCAATTTTTATTGTTACCCACTTGCCTAGTTTAGCAAATCAGCTGGTTTAGGAAGCCCCGGTCTTCAGTTCCCCCTCCCTGGCCTCTTTTCCAGAAACATCCATTTTCAGCCCTCCTGTCCTCCCTAGATAGTTGTGCCATAAATTTGGTAAGATTAGTATCTTCAGTATTATGACGGTTAAGAATTTCTTCACTTGTTTACTTTTCTGTGTACTAATCACTAATTTTTCTAACCTCAAACTCTTTGCCAATTGTCCAAATCTTTCTCAGTATTTTCATTCACATCAGGCCTTCTGTCAATTTCATATCTTGAAAACAGTCTCTCTTGGAAACTTCCGGCATCTCCAAAGTGGGCTTGCTGCCCTCTGCAGCTGGCATCCTGGGCTCTCCCTTCCCCATCACTCAACCTTCGCCAGCTCCGAGCAGGACTTCCTGTTTCCTGGATCCACATCTTCCTGTTTCTTGGTTACGCCCTCATTCTGGTGGAGCGCATCCTCTCGTAGTTTCCTGAGAAAGGGTAGGTGGGAGGCAAATTTCTCCAGACCTTGCATGTCTAAAGGTATCTTTGTAT
The DNA here is from genome assembly GCF_020740605.2 of Lemur catta. NCBI lineage: Eukaryota > Metazoa > Chordata > Mammalia > Primates > Lemuridae > Lemur > Lemur catta. The sequence continues at coordinate 92,315,214 of NC_059134.1, read as the reverse complement.
TTTGACTCTGGGTTCGGAATGGTTTGCCTTCCTTTGCTCCATTGTCTTCTTGCTTCTGGGATCACCATTGAGAAGTTCAAAGCTGTTCTGGTCCTGTTTTTACCTCTCTGGAAGTTTGTAGACTTTCTCTGTGCTACCAACGTCCCGAAATGCCCCACTGACCTTTCCTGATGGAAATCTGGTTTTATCCGTGGTGCTGAGCGCTTGCGGAGTCCTCTCAGTCTTGAGACTCATGTCCTTCCCTTTTAGGAGGTTTTCTTCGCTTACTTTATTGACATTTCCTCACCTCCATTCTCCTTCTCTTTCCAGCATTCATAGGATTGGAGTGTTAGGGTTCCTGCACCAGTCCTCTAATTTTCAGATCATTTATCTCCTATTTTCAACAATTTATTTTGCTATATATTCTTGAGAGATTTCCCCAACTTTATCTCCTAAACCTTCTATTGGATTTATTTCTGCTATCATAGTTTTGTTGTTTTCCAAGCGTTCTTTTTGTTCTTTGTGTTCATCAAAAAAGAGCATCAAGCTCTTTTTTCATGGATGTGTTATGTTGTGCTATCTCTCTTTGGCTTTAGAGGATTTTTTTATTATGATTACATTATTACGACTTTTCTCCATGTGCAGTATCTCTTCCATTCAAATTCTGAGTGTTTTGTATGTCTATTTAGGTCTCTATGTTCACATCAGAGACGTGCAGGGACGCCCTGGGGTCCTTCATCATCTGCTCTTGATAAGAGCCAGGCCCCAAAGTAGGGGGGGGTGTTGACCATGTGGGGGGAATGTTGGATGTTGGTATCCTTAGATCTTTCCTCTTAATCTGTCAATTCCCTGGAGGAGCCTTTTCCATCCTCCTGTCTGGAGGTCAGAGGACTGGCTGCTAGCGTTCTAGGAGCAGAGCGGGCTATAGTCTCTATATGACACATTCACTTAACTTCCTCTTGTGTTCAGCATGGTGCCCGTCCTCCCCTGTGCCTGCAGTTCTCTGGTGCAGGGACTCCCTGCTTTACAGTCACCAGAGAATAAACCTGGAGTCCTCTGTTGGGTGGGGCGGGGCAGGCAGTCACCCTGCAGCATGGAGCTGGGAACGGGATCTAGGGGGATCTCTTTCTTCAATAGCTTTCCCTGACTGCCCTTCCCTCTCCCAGGACATCCCCCTGCCCCCTGTCCCCACCACCCAGGAGCCCAGGTTCAGAGCTTAGCAGGTCAACAGCCTAACTCGGCAACTCTGACTCAATGTGGGAGCCTTCTGTTTGAGGGTGACAGCCGTCCCAACCTACCACTTTCTGAGCATGGAAAGAGAGCAGGCTGGTTGGAGGGCCCCGGCACTGCCACGTTAAGCCTCATGCTGACAGCTGGGGCTTGGTCCCTGCTCAGCTCCCAGACCCACCTTATGAATGGACCTGGGAGTAGGGTGAGGTTGTGCTTTGTCCTGTCTGCAGAGTGTGGACGGATGATGCACTGATGACTGGGTGTGATCAGGGTCCCCCTCCAAACCTCTGCCTCTGCACAGGGCCTGGCTCCAAGCAGGGAGGTGGGAGAGCCCAGGGTGGTCATCAAAGCACGGCCCTGGATACTCCATCGGGATGACCTTGGGTGCTTGTCAACATGCAGGTTCCTGGGCCACCCCAGGTCTTCCGGGTCAGTCATTGGTGGTAGGGTCTGGAATCTGCCTTGTCAACCAGCTCTCTGGGTGAGAAAACTAGCACAATGGGTAAAATGTACAGACTTTGACCTTGATTCAAATTCTGGTCCTGCTATTTCATCATATAAGACTTGAATAGTTAATATTAATAAGAATGTAAGAATGGCTAAATTTTTTTAAGAGACAGGACCTCACTGTCACCCAGGCTAGAGTGCTGTGGAATGATCACAGCTCACTGCAGCCTCGAACTCCTGGGCTCAGGCGATCCTCCCGCTTAAGCCTCCGGAGTAGCTAAGACCACAGGTGTGAGCCACCACTCCCAGCCACAAGAATGGCTAATTTGTGTTGAGTGTTTGTTACGTGCCAAGCACTGTGCTAAACCTTACTGTGTATTCACCCAGTTCATCAGCTGCTCTATGTGGAAGGTTATATTTACACCCATTTGAGATGGGAGACTAAGGTTCAGGAGGTTAAGTGCATTACTCAAGACTGCACAACTTGAAAGTAAACAAAGCTGGGATTTGAACTGGTCAGGACCATGGTCACTATCCTGAATCTCCAGTCTCCAGTCCCCAGTGAAGACACCACTGGGTCATCTCGGAAGGAACACAGGAAGCTCCAGGGATGATGTCTGGGGACGTGAGACCATTCTGAAACTTTAGGGTTTCTCCTCTCTGTCCCATGGCCAAATGCCCCAGAGCCACTGGCTGTCAGATAAGGAAGAGGTAGCTTCAACAAAGACATGAAAGCAGGTTCCATGTGTGCGACAGAAGATTCTCAAATCCTTTTAGATCATAGCTTCTTCTGCAGGTCAAATCAAACACACGTGTGTGTTGTGGGATGAAGGTTTATTCCTTCATTCCATAAATATTTGTTCAGAACTGTCCGGGTGCTGTATCCCCCATCTCTAACTCAGTTGCCAGGACATTTTACATAGTTCCATTTAGTGTGTTTTCTATGTGCCTGGAACTTCAAGTAGATTAAATATACATCCTTATTTTTATAGCAGAGTGGGTAAAAGCCCTGATTCTAGAATTGGATGGCATTGCTCTCTGTTAGTGATGTGACCTTGGACAAGGTACTCTTTCTTAACTTCAGTTTCCTCATCTGCAAAATAGTCATTTTGCCAAAAAAACACTCTCAGAGAACCATGTACTCCTGCGTAATAGCATTGATCTTCACTGCAGTTACGATCTCTGTGTGCTTATCTCATTAATGCCTGTGTCCAATAATAGTAATAGCAGCTAGCAATTATGGAGATTTCCACTTCCAATTAGGATAGAGAGATATAAAGGACCCCTGTCCCTGTGGTAACAGCAAGAAAAACTCAGAAAAAAAAATCAGACTTTCTATGGTGCGAGGGAAGAGCAGCGGCATCAAAGAAGCCTTAATGGACTGAATTCCAGAAAGAAACAAGAGCTCTGGCAGCTGCATACCTGGGGAGGTGCTGCTCTGTGTGGGTGGACAAAGGAGCATCAGCCATAGATGGAGAGACTTTGCAAGGACAAAGGAAAATCTTCCCAGCCTCGGATCAGAGTAGGATGACAGATCAAATCAGAGTCTGGAAGAGTCCCGAATTCCAGGAGAAATCTCTCAGGTTAGCAAGATACATGAGGCTTAGATGCAAGACGAGATCATTCTGTTCAGCAATTCAGCTTCCCCGCCTGTCCTACCCAAGTTTTTCTAGAAGGCAGTGGTGGAGGAAAGGCGGTGGAGGAAAGGCACGTAAATATAGAAAACTTGTGCGCAGTCTTGTGCATTCTCACAGCGTTTGGATTGCAGGACCCTGAAGTAGCTGCATTTAAATGTGAACCAAAAATATCTGAAACTGCTCAAGGTCATGCAACTCACTCATGGCACCAAAAGGCAAGGTTAGTCGGATGTGCTTATCATTGGATCTCGGTGCTCAAATAGCAATATTGGTAGCTTGTGTGAGGCAGGAATTATTAGCCCATTGCCCAAAAGGAACCGAGGCTCAGACTGGCTAAGTGACTTCTAGAAAGTGGTAGAGTCAGGATTTGAACCCAGGACTGGCCTCTCGAGCTTTCCATCTCTCCCCAGCCCTCTCTTGGGCGGCAGATGACATCCGTGCATCCTGGCTTCACACACAGCCAGGTGAGTTGGGCCTTCACACCTGCCCCTTTGGGGCATGTTCCAATGCACAGTCCAGGACATTGCACTGTGCTCCTCACCTCCACCCGGGCGGCCACAGACACTCTGTGGGATAGAGGTGTGTCATTTCAACAAATATTGTGACTTTTAGGGCACGGGAATTCAGGATGTCCCAATTTCTCACCAGTACACTCCTTCAATAAATCTTTTTAAGCACCAACCATGTGACAGGGCTGGGGATGTGGCAATGAGCAAAGTAATGGAGCTTATACCCTAGTGGGACAAGACAGGCAACAAACAAAGGAACGATAAACACGTCATAAAATCTCCAATGGCGTGGCGTAATGAAAAATAAATCAAGGAGACAGAGCATGACAGAGAGGGTGTCGGGATGGCTTTTCTCAGGAGGTGGCAATTGATGGGGTGACCTCTGGGGAGTCAGGGAGTGAACCTCACCATGGGGAGATTTGGGGGGTGAAGCTGCAGGTGCTGCTCAGGGACAGTGTGTGAGACAGGGTGGGGATGGGGGTGCACAACACGCCCGGCTGGCTGAATATGTTTTACTCCTGCGGAAACGGTCCCGGCCAAGTTCACTCCAGGTCTCCAAGACAATGAGAGGAAAAGGAAGACACCAGCTCTGGCCAGACCAAAATTAGGTCACAGCCTAGGAAGGATCCGGGCCAGGCTTTCTGCAAGGGGGGCAGAGAGACATCCTTCCCTAGTGGCCCTGAGCCTCGCTGGATAAGAACAACTCCAGAACTTCCTGCTCGCCCCCAGCACAGGGCACTTGAGAACGTATTCAAGCATGGAGCAGGAGCTGAGGCCCTGCTGGTCCCAGGCACTCCCGCAGGGACTATGTTCACTGCCTTGCTAAATGCCCACAGTAATCGGGAGGTAGCAGGTGCTGGTTCCATCTTCCAGCTGAGGAAACTGAAAGTAAGCTTACTGCTGGAAGATGGCAGAAAAGGAGCTTGAGCCCAAATCTGTGCAGAATCTGCATACATTTTTTTCTCTCTCTTCCGTGATGCTAAGAAGGTGGAGAGCTTTAGGTGCAGTTACCTAGGCTGCAAGATGGGAAGGCCAGAGCACCTGAGCCTTTGGTACCTGTGGACTGGACGGATGGATGGATGGATGGACGGATGGATGGGTGGGCGAATGGAGGGCCAGATAATGACAGGCAGACCATTTTCTGTAACTTATGTGCGTGTGTTTTCAACAAACTTATTTCCTTTTTCTGAACCTCAGGGTCTTCATCTGGAAAATGAGAGGGTTGGATCTGACCAGTTATTGTCAGACTACTGTTTCAGGAGTAAAATCCTCTCTTCCTTTCCTCGTGGGGAAATTTGAACACAATAAAGAAGAATTGCTCTGGATGAGGTCAGGGAAAGAGGTGGGCAGGATACCAGAAGCTGTGCCCCAGGACCTCACCCTGAGACACCTCTGCAAAAGCAAGGATGGCCTTGGACAAAGGTGATCCAGAACATTCTGGCTTCAGATCCAGGGAGGGACATGTGGAGGACAGGTAGCAGAGAAATGGGGATCTTAGCCAAGCCACTGGCCTGTCCTGCCCACATCAAATATCACTGCCTCGTGGTCTAGCAAGGGCCCACCTAGCTAAGAGTTCCCAGCATAGCAACGTCTGCTTCTAGCCCCTCTGAGGATGTCCAGACCGGGGAGTCGGGTATTATCTGCAGCCCTGCCACGTTGCTCACTCAGCCCAGGAAGTGGCAGAGGGGAGGGGGTAACTCTGGGCACCCTCTGCCAACTGCTGTACCCATGTGTGGACCAGACCACAAGCGGGGGCTGGTCGAAGGGATCAACCTCACCTATTGGGTAATGGGCTTCTTTGAGGTGGCACCAGACCAGGTGGGACATTCACTTGGATGTCCTGGGGATGCAGAGCTGCAGTCAGGATGGGAGAGGCTGGGGCCACTGTCACTGAGTTGCGGAGGGACCCTTCTGTGTGCTGGCCTGAGCCTGGTGCCAGGAGACAGCAATCTCTGCGGGGCCCAGTCCCAGAAAATTGGAGAAGGAGCTCACATAGTCAGGACTCCCATTGAGTTCTTGGGAGCTGGATGTCATGGTTTCTCTGTTGTATAACGTTTTGTTGAAAGTGTAGAGCCAAGTGCTTAGGGACAGGGAGGCAGCGAGACCAGGGTGGAGTCCAGCTCTGCCACTCACTGCTCAGGTGACCTTCATTCCGCAAGTTACCCATCTTCTACGAGGCTGCGGGCACAGAGGGGCTGCCTGGGGGTGTCTTAGGTAGGCCCTATTTACTTAGGATGGTGTCCCAGCTGCTTAGCATGGCGGAAAGAGTCCCCCACCTGCCTCAGTCTACCTCCTAGCTTCACCTGGCATCACACTGTGTGCTCTCTCTCCCCCCGACCCCAGGGTTTTGCACATGTGATTTCCTCTGGAACACTCTTGCCCCTCTCCTCTCGGACTCTTCACGGGGCGTGTTCTTTGAGGAAATACTAGCTGCTGTAACAAATAGACTCCAAACCTCCCCGGCTTAAGATAACAGAGTTTATTGATTGTTCTCACAGCTGCACAAAGTAGGGGTTCTTGGAAAGAACTCCTCCCCTCTGCCGTGTTGTTCTGTACCCGGCCCTGCCTGGGGGACTCTGCAGTAGGGCGGGGGCAGGGCCTCACCTACAGGGTGAGATCACCCCTGGGGGCCGGGACCGGGGCAAACACGTGGCTCTCAGACCAGGAACTGGGGGGAAGGGACGGAGGTGGAAGGCGGAGGGCTCAGGGCGCTGTTGTCTTGCTCAGGATGACGCAATGCCTGGGAGACAGGCGGTGAGCATGACGGGCGACCAGCCCAGAGCCGCAGGCAGAGGGGCACAGAGTGGGCGAGCAGCATCCCAAAGCGCTTTCTCCGTGAGGCTCAGACTCCACCTTGGGGGAGCCAGATTGTGTTTATGTCCCTGTTGTCTTCTTGGAGTGTTTGGTCTTTGGGGACATCCAGTGAATCTCAGGTATGCCAGAAGAAGAATTTAAGTTCACCCTGGTGCCTGGGTCCCCAAGGGGGACAGCAGCTGTTAGCCGTGGGAATGGAACAGAGAACAATAATCAAAATAACCACGACCGTTCTAGCAGCTGGGACGTATCGGGCAGGTGCTGTGCACCAGGCAATGCTGTTCTAAACTCTTCCCTGGATTAACCCACTTAACTCACCCGAGTACCCTATGAGGCAGGCACCACTGCTAGCCCCGCTTTCCAGCTGAGGAAATTGAGGCAGAAAGATTTAACCAGTTGTCCAAGGGCACCCAGCTAGTAAATGGCAGGGCTGGGACTTTACCCCAAATGGCCCCGTCACTAAGGGGTGGGTAAAGCTGGAGCCTGCCTGAGCATCTTGTTCTACGACCCCCTCCCGGGGTAGCCCTGGGCGTTCCGGGTTGTGTTTTATTAATGGGATTGGTTTTCTTTTCGAGACCTGCCCTGCCTCCCCCTTGTTTTTATTATTGAGTTATAATTTACATGTAACAATATGCATGCACAGACCTTAAAGTACAGAACAAGAACTTTTAACAAACATACACAGTAGCATAACCGACACTCCACTCAAGATATATAGAACGTTTTTCATCACTCCCGTGCTGTCTACTAACCAGTTCCCCACCATAAGAAGCCACCACCATCTCATGTTGCCTGTTCTTAAACTCGATGTAAGTGGAATTGTGCAGTGTGACCAGTCTCCCTCTTTTGTCCCTCTCCCTTTGTCCCTCCCTCTCTCAAGCTGGTGTCTCCTATCCTCAGTGCCTTGGTTCACACTGAGCTGTCAGGAACTGAGTGCACAGATGGCCTGAACCTCTTCCAGCTTCCCCATGCCCTCCCTGGAGTCCACGGCAGACACCACTCATCGATTACGGCACTTGTCCCCACTGGACCCAGATGTGGCTTCAGAATCCTTAACACTATGAATTGTGAGCCAGAGAGCCCCATCATTGATTGGGATTGGCATGCGAGTTGAAATTCATGTGCCATCTCAGAATTAAAGCTGACACCTGTCTCCTAGTGGGGTCTACATTTTTTAAAATTTGTTATTTTGAGATAAAGTAAGACTCACAAGAAGTTACAAAATTAGTACAGAGAGTTCTCAGGTACCCTTCATCCATCTTCCTCCAATATTAACATCTTTCATAACCACAGTATATTGTCAAAAGCAGGAAATTGACATTGGTACAATACTGTTAACTAAGCTACAGACCTTATTTCAGGAGTGAGAGTATACAGTTTTATAAAATGTTATGACATGCATAAACAGGGAAACTCCCTTGTGCTACCCTTCCCTCTCTGCCCCATAAATGAGCCTTTCACTGGTCTATGTGTCTCTGCCTCCATCAATACCATGAGGTCTTGATTACTGTAGTTATATAGTAATAGAATTCCATTTTAATGAGAATTCAAACCTTAAGCCAAAAGGAAGAAGCCATGATCATGAAATTTTGTGAAACCTGGATTTAAGGCTTGACTCTGCGTGACCTTGGACAAGTCACTTCACAATGTTCAGTCTTAATTTTTTATTAATAAAGTAGGGATAATAATAACAACCTTTATGTTGCATAGCTGAAATGAGGATTCCAGGAAGTTATAAATAGGAATATTCTCTGACCTATAAAGTGCTATCAGGGTGTCAATGTTGACGTTTTTGAAGGGGCCTGATAAATACCTCCCTTCTTCGCTAAGTTCTGAACAAATTAGGAAATAAGACAAAAATATTACCATGATCACTGATACAGGTGATAGTGGAAAAGGTAGCTTGTCTCCCTGAGAAAATGGGCTTCCTTCTGCAGAACTTCGGAATGAGGCAGGACTCCCCACCCCGGGGCGCCGGGCACCATCCTGCCCTGGGATGGCTTCAGCTCTGTCTCTTTGAGACAGAGAGGTGTGGATGACTGTGAGTCTTAATTAGCCGTGGCGCTGACAAGTTTTGCTGATGGAGCAGATGTGGGTGGTGAGGGAAGGAAGGATCCTAGGCTGGTCCCTGTGTTTGTAGTTTGAGGAATTTGGGGGATGATGGTGCCATTTACAGAGAAGAAGAAAAAAATGGGAGTTGGAGCAGGTTATTGGGAAGGAAAAACCCAGTGAATGGCCACAAACTGAGTGACAGCCCACAACCTCTTCCATAGGCTGCAGATGGGCACTGACCCCGATGAGATGGACGCTTAACCCTGGTGAGTCTCTGAGCCCTGTCCCTGCTGCTGTCCAGGAGCTTGTTCTTTCAGCGTCCAAGTGACCGTGGGTGAGTGCCAGCTAGAGGGTGGGCCCTGGGAGCCCTGTCAGTGCCCTCTGAAAGGTCAACTGTCACACGGGCTTCACTCGGCCCAGGCCTATGTGACCTCCCACGTTTGACCTTCTCAATGCAAGGGGCACCTCCAGGACTTACGGTGTACACTAGTGGGTCTGGGGACACAACCCTTCAGAAGGGAATAGCCTGGTGGGAAAAGCCCCCCCACACTGCAGTTACCTCATCTCCTCAGGGGCTGAGTGGCTCATACCTGGGCCTCATGACTCCCTGTCCAGTGCTCTTCCTGTCCCATCCATCTCCCATTCAGAACAGTCCCCTTTCTTCCCAGGACAGCCCACTCCCCGGGTGATGCCCTTCCCCATCTGAGGGGACAGCTGTGATGACAGCCCCTACAGGGACCTGTGTGGTACTGACTGTGCTCATAGGGTACTGAGAAATCCACCACACTTGTTCTCTGCTTCATTCCTTGCAAATGTCCCCAGGTCACCCCGGGGAGCTTTACCTCAGATCGCATACAGATTGTGTTTGGGAAAATACTGTTCTCTGCCAGCTGGGAGCCCAACGAGTGCCAAGGCTCGGGTAGGTGGGGAGGGGTGTGGAAGGAACTCCCCGCTCCGTACTGAGCTCAGCCCTATGGGGCAGGGGGTGCGTGCTGGGCATGGAACCACCAGTGGAAAACACAGCGCAGGGCAGAGGCCCTTCCCCTGTGGGGTGAAATTTGGGCAGCTCTTGTCTGTCTGATCCAGCTTCAGTAAGTCTGACCCAAGGGCAGGGAGGATGACCTTCTGAACTCTGATCAAGAAGTTCAACCACAACAAAGCTACAGAGCCACTTGCAAGGTAAGCCAAGGGCAGAGGAAATGAATCCAAGTTCAACACGCAGATGGTTCCACCCCCCATCTGCTTGGAGCTTGCCCAGCAAGGATTCAGATTGGGAAATTATACCAAGACCTTAGTAACCAGTAACTGAGAAAATGCAACTAGCTTTACATTGGCCCATAAACCTATTAACAATTTGTTTAGTTATTATTGTTTGTAGTGAATAAAAGAATCCCTATTGGGAGATTACTGCAGGCATCATGCTAAATGTCACCTACACTCCAGCTCATTCAACTCCCTCATCAACTTTAGTGCTGCTATTATCACCTTTCACTCAACGCAATCTAGAGAAGTTAAACAGACGACCTGTGGTCCCACCCTGAGGAAGAGGGGAGGGGAGATTTGAATGCGGTCCCTGCAAAGGGTTGACACTCCACCGCGCTGAGGGCCTGCCGTGCCCAACACATTACAGAATGTCTAATTTTATTTTGAGTCCAAAGATCAAGAATTCTCATGCAAAACCTACACTGTTTTAATTACTGTCACTTCATCGTGTGTTTTGGTGTCACATAAGGCAAGATCTCCTCATCACTGTTTCATAATTATTCTTGTCCCAAATCTTCTTGGCTATTCTCAAGTAATTACTCTTCCAACTAAACTTTATACTCCCATTGTTTTCCCTGGAATTACACAATGTTCATTAATTATATTAGGGAGAACTGACATCTTTACATCTGGGGCTTCCTTCCTAGAAACGTGAATGTGTCTCTATTTGTTTAGATATCCTTTCCCCCCGCCATAAACTGTTAAAGGTTTCTCTATACAGCACTTGAAACACTTCTTGTCGAGCAAATTTCCTAGGTGGTTTTTTCTTAGCTTTTTGTTGCTATTATTAGTGAGACCCTTTTCTGAATAACATTTTCAAATTAAATATAGTGACCAGATGGAAAACAATAAACTTCTACCTAATTCGTGCACCCAGTTCTTGTATCAAACTTTCTTACCAGGACTGCTCCTTGTTACCCCAGCAGAACTGTTGGAATTTTTCAAGGTAGAAAATCATACCATCAGCAAATTGTTCTCATTTTTGCCTTCCTTTCCAATGTTGATAATTCCTATTTGTGTTTTCTCGTCCTTGGGACCTGGAGCAATTCTCCCATGTGCCGAGGCTGGGGCCGTGCCGTGGGGAGAGAAGAGCCTAATACTGTTGGATGTGTCATTTGCATTTCATGTTTCGCCAAGTCCTGTCACATACACCATCTCACTTGATCTCACGACAGTCACTCAGCCAATCAGTAACTATGTGTTGATTGACCTGACATGTGCGTTTCTTATTTCCATGGGGTACACAGTTCAGAGTGAACACAGAAAGCAAACAACTGCACAAATTAAACAATTACAAGTTAACAACACACAGACAAGAAAAGGTGTAAAAGTACCATCATCCCTGTTTTACAGATAAGAAATCAAGGCCCCAGGTGGGGAAGTGACTTGCACAAGGTCACCCAACAAATAGGTTAGGTTCCCAAGGCTGAGATGCATCTTGAGGCTGGGGGCAACCTCTCTGCTTGCCCCAGCCTGGCAACGTGCATCCTCCTAGGCCGAGAGGACCAGCTGTCTCCCAGGCAGTGCCCGCTTCCTTGGCAGTGCGCATTCCAGCTGGCTGAGGGCCGAGGAGCGAGCGCTCTAGCTTTCCTGGACAGCCAGCCAGGGAAGAGAATATTCCGTTGGCAGGGCTTCCATGGAGGTCGGCAGCCGGGCTGAAGACCTTGAAACCCCACAGCTGTTGCCATTCAGTGGGCACCGCCCACCCTCGGGGTTGCCATGTTGCTGAGTCCCACTTTACTAGCTGGCAGGCTCTGCCCTGAGAGGTAAACTCTGGCCATAGGATGTGACCTAATTCTGGGTCATGTGGCTTCGGGCCCAGCTGAGAACCGAGGCCAACGCCAAACCTTCTAAAGTGGGAATGAGTGTGGCCATTGGAAATGAGGTCACGTTTGTCTACAGATGCCCAAGCTCCACGGTGGCTTGGAATATGGTGGTTGGGGATAGAACCTTCTTTGGTTCCCACTTGTTACAAAACCAAGACTAAAGTTCCCACCTTTGGGTCCTCCTTGACCTGGTCTAGCCATATTTCTCCTCTCAGCAGCCTTCTTGTTCAAGGCCAAGCGGTGCTATTCCCTGTTCTCCGTTTGCTTCCCAAACCTACTCCCTCTGTGTTTGCTCACTCTGTTTCCCTCCGCCAGGAATGTTGTTCCTGCTCATACCACCCGCCCTAACCCTTTCTCTACAGGACCAAATCCTGCCCATCCCGCATGCCCCAGCTCCAAGTCGCCTTCATCCACCCACCCCAGCCAGAAGAGATCTTGCTTCCTCTGAATTAGGTGTCAGATAGGCAGATATCCTGGTTGGGAAGGTTGGTGGACCCCCCTGAGCCTCGGTTTCTCTATTTGCAAAATGGGGCTGCTGATGCACCCACCTCAGAGCATCCCAGGCTCAGAGGGTAAAACAATGGCGGCAGCAGATACTCTCACAGAACTTACCCGGTGCCAAGCACTGTTGGAGTGTTTTGTAAATATCACCTTGCTTGCTCTGCACAGTGGCCCTGCGAGGCTGGGATCTTATTATTATTTCCAGTCTATTGCATAAAGAGAGAACCAAGGCACGGGGACGTGAAGGATCAGGCTCAAGGACCTAGCAGTAGCCAGGATGGGATTATGTGGAGGGCTATGTGGCTCCAGGTCCCTGCTCTTAATCACTGTGTGTGTGTGTGCGTGTGAGAGAGAGAGAGAGAGAGAGAGAGGGAGGGAACACACAGCACAGTGGTGCCTGGCACCAAGTGGCCAAACGCTCAGCGATGATCAACTTTCCATAACACATTATTTCTGTCCCTCTCTGACTTGGTACCTTGTGCAGTTTTTTCGTTTTGTTTTATTTTGTTTGAGACAGAGTCTTGCTCTGTCATCTGGGCTAGAGTGCCGTGGCGTCAGCATAGCTCACTGCAACCTCAAACTCCTGGGCTCAAGCAATGCTCCTGCCTCAGCCTCTCAAGTAGCCAGGACTACAGGCGCTCACAACCATGCTGGGATAATTTTTTCTATTTTTAGTAGAGATGGGGTCTCACTCTTGCTCAGGTTGGTCTCAAACTTCTGACCTCAAGCAATCCTCCTGCCTCCACTCCCAGAGTGCTAGGATTATAGGCATGAGCCACCCTGGCAGGCCAGCATTTTATTTTTACAATTTTTGCATTTGTAACTTATCTCCCCACTCAATTGTGTGCTCCTGGAGGGCGGGGCCCCAGTCTTGCCCGTGTCTGAATCCCCAGCGCCTAATCCTGGAGCCCTGACATCCCTCCCGCTCGCCTTCGCTGGCTTGCACAAAGCCCATGTCTGACTCTACCGTTTAAGGGAGTCTTGCCGTCAGTGCTCCTCCAATCGTTAAAGGGCTTGAGCCCCCTCATCATTCAGGCCTCCGCCAATGTCCCTGGCTCAGGGAGGCCTGCCCCGGCCACTCTTCCTAAAATGGCCCACACCACCCCCGGCACCTCCCTCCTCATCGCCCTATTTCATTCCCTTCTTAGAACACGTTGCAGTCTGAGATTATCTCATTATATTTATTTGTTTCTGTCTCCCTCCCACAGATACGTAAGCTCCCAGAGTAAAGCTCCCTTGTCCCTGGGGCGGTTTAGAGTAGATCTTTGTAAGCTGCAGGTCACTCACAGATCACCCCAGGATCTTGCTAAAATGCAGATTCCAAATGAATCTTGGTGGAGTAGGACCAGGGCGGGGTCTGGGAGCCACATTTCCAGCCAGCCCTGGGCGCTGCTGACCTGGCTGACCAGCCCTCTGAGCTGTGGGGGTCCCAGAGCTGTGCGTCTCAGCCCCGGGGGATCAGAAGCTCTGGGGAGGGCCCCCACGGTGGGCATTTGAACAGGTGATTCTGTTGAAACCTCTGATCTCGAGCAATGTTAAGGGCCCCAGCCCTGGAGCCAAGGCTGCCTTGGTGCAAACCCTGAGGCTACTTCACTTGCCCATGCCTCTGTTTCCCTGGCTGTACAATGGGGTGACAACAGTCCTTTCCTCATAGGACCGCTGTGAAGACCAAGTGAGTTATCGACTTAGCTGAGTGATCAGGATGTCAGCCGGAAGCTGTGGACAGGAGGTGATGGGAGTCAGAGCGGAAGGCTGTGCCAGGCTGGGTGTGACCTCCCTGGCTGAGGAGGGTCCCTGTTGGCACTGACTCTCACACTCCAGCACGATGACGATGGTGTCGGCCTAAGCGCCAGGCTGCAGCTGGCTTCGCAGCATTTGCCAAAGGTTAGGGCATGCAGGAAAGGAGAGGCCTTGGGGTGCTGGCGACTGACGATCCTTCCCTAGGTTTCTGCTCTAGGGACGCTGGCCTTGGGAACTCCCTGGGTGCCAGAGGAGGACGAGAGGTGACTCTGTCACCAGCCCTGGTGGAGGACACTTCGTTGTTGATCATGCTCTTCCCCAGGTGCACTCATTGGAACGCAGGTCAGCCTGTGAGCTGGGCCTTATCTCCATTTAGCAGATGGGAAAAGTAAGGCTCGGAGAGCTCCTGGAAGGATCTGCGAACAGAGCTCCTGGTCCTTGGACAATGGGCGAAGCAAGAAGGGCTGCTCCTGACCTAGAGGAAGGGAGGGCCAGGACACCTGCCCTAGAGGTCACCATCCTTCATCCATTGATCTCCACAGGCTGAAGGAGGCCCCTAAACATACTTGGGGTCCCAAAGCAGCGCTGTAACTTAGCACAGGACCATAAGCCTGGGCCCCTGACAACTGACCAAGAGCCAGTAAGGACCAGTGCTACGGCCACTTGGGCAGAAGCGAGCTGGGAACTAAGGGGAGGGTGGCAGGAGAGAGGGCTGTTCAAAGACCGTTGCCTTTGCTGTCTCCTCTCTGCCCCTCCGGGTCATGGTCCGTCCATTCGGCTCAGCTCCCGCGCTTCACGCTTCACCTGCCATCTTCCCAGCACGGTCTCGCAGCCTTTGAGGAGGTCCCTTTGGGAAGAACGAGCCCATGGGGAGAGTCCACTGCCAAGTCCATGCCTAGATCACTTCTCCCCCGGAGTGGCTCGGGCTGCCCTCACCCCTCCATCAAGACCGACTGTGTGTGCACCATGCGGTGGGTAGGGAGAGCCAGCCACTGCTGACCGAGCCCTGCGAGACAGTAATTGCAGTTCTTCATCACCGCTGACAAGTTCTTGCTGCTTACAGGACGTTCCTGCTCGTGAACACTGTGCAATCCTCACTGCCCTCCTGCGAGTACTGTCGTCCCCATTTAGCATGCGAGGCCCAGAGAGGCAGAACATTCCCTAAGGTCACACAGCCAGGAAGCAAAGTTGCCTCTTTCAGCTTCGATCCTTTGCTTGGGTTCCTGCCCCTCCGAGAAGTAGAAACAGGTCTTCTGTTTTTGCAGTGGTGGTTGGCTGGGTGGGAAGCCGGAATCTGTCTAGTATTTGCTGTCTTCCTTCCTTCCTTCTTTCCCTCCTTCCCTCCTTTACAATCCATCCATCCATCCCAAAAACACCTGCCAGGTGCTGCGCTAAGGAGGCCCGAGAAATTCAGTAAAAGCCGGTGATGTGTGGCCCCATGGAGCTCACGGTCTGGGGAGCGGGCAGAAAGAGACAGCTACTAATCAAATAACGACACACACACATGAAAACGGCGACAGTGCCACGTGCTCTGGAGGAGAGCCGTGTGGCCATGAGAGCGTGGTCAGGGAGGGGCCCCAGAGCTGAAGTCTGAAGGGGGAGCAGGACGCAGCAGGTGAAGAGAAGGGAGAGCGGTACCCACTGGGGCGCGGACGGCTGTGCAGGGAAGGGGCCACCCGTGCCGGCTCTGGGGTCAGGCTGGGGTTCAAATCCTGGGGTTGCTGCTGACCAGCTGTGCAAACTTGATAAACCCTTCCCGCTTTAAGCCTTGATTTTCCAAAATCCAGGGTGATAAGAAGACCTGCTTCACAGGAGTGCTATGAAATTGCAATGGGACGGAGTGAGTAAAATCTCAGCGTGGTGCCTGGCCTGCCTCATGCTCTGATCCAGCAGATTTGCTCTTAGTAAGTGCGGACAAGGAATAAACAAACCCATAAAAGCACTTTGCAGGAACGTCTGGCCATAGCTTAATGCAAGGGAGTGTGGAGAGTTCTAGATAGCCCAGCAGTGGTTCAGCCTCAGGACCCTTCAAGGATGGAGATTTGGATGCACAGAAAAGACAAGCAAGGGCACTCCAGGCTTAGAGAAGAGGCTGAACAAAATTTTGGAGATTTTGGAGACTGGGATGGAGAGTGGCACTTGTGAAATGGGTATGTTAAAGACTGAACGGTGGGGGCGGCTCGCACAGCAGGGTGCTCAGCCACGGGCAGCTGGGGTCAAGTGCTGAGCGGGCTCAAGAGTCATGAGAGGCCTTTGGTCTGGCAGGACTGGAAACATCCTTGCAGGAAGGTGGTGTGGAAAGCCCTCATCTGCAGGGCTGCATGGTGGGGTGAGCAGGACGGCAGAGGAGGGACATCTCACACGCCAATGCCCAGCGACTGGCGTAGCTGTTTAGAGTGTGTGTTGAGAAGGATTCAGAGCCTGCATCTAAGGGTGATTAATAGCGATGGCCAAGAGCATGGGGGTCGGGATGGCAGCACATATGCCAGGCACTTCCCATCCCTGCTGGCTGGAGTGGAGGGGACAGCTAGGGTAGGGAACAGGGATGTGCTCTGGACTGGAAGTTGGTGTCCCCCCAAATTCATATGTTGAAGCTCTCCTCCCCACTGTGATGGCATTTGGGAGTTGGACCTTTGGGAAGTGATTAGTTTATGAGGGTGGGGCCCTCATGGATGGGATTAGTGCCCTTGTAAGAAAAGACACAAGAGAGAGCTGCTCTCTGCTCTCCCCCTGTGAGGACAGCCATTCGCAAGCCAGGAAGAGCCCTCACCCAGGGACCGAAGCAGCCGGCACCGTGACCTTGGACTTTCCAGCCTCCAGAACTGTGGGAAATAAAATTCTTTTGTTTAAGCCACCCTGTCTATGGTATTTCATTATGGAAGCCTGAACTAGGGCAGATTGGTCTTTACTTCTGTGAGCCTTTTCCTTCAAGAAAGAGGACCTTCCCCACACCTTGGGGACTAAGAAGCCAACCATGCTGATAGCAGAGTGGGAGGAGGATAGTTAACAATGTATTGTGTATTTCAAAATAGCTGGAAGGGAGGACTTGAAATGTTCCCCACACAGAGAAATGATAAACACTCGCTTGAGGTGATGCACACCCCAAAATACCCTGACTTGATCATTACACATTCTATGCATGTAACAAAATATCACATATACCTCATAAAAAATGTACAAATATTATAAATCCATAAATTTTTTTAAATAAAAGAAAAAAAAAAGAAGAAGCTAGCCAGAGGAAGAGAGCTAGATTTGTGTTAGAAAAAAAGCACAAGGCAAGACACAGTATGATGAGGAAAAATAGAGGGGTGGGCTGAGAGGCTCCTAGGATACCTTCCAGTTCTGACATTCAGAATTCCCCAAAGGGCCTTTGAGAGGGTGTGAGATCCCTGTCACTGGAGGCATTCAAGGAAAAAACCTCGCAGATCAGTGGACTAGACTGCAGAGGCCCATATCTCGACAACAGCTGGTTGACAGGACCTCTCGGGGGTCCCCAGCGTGGTGACTCTGTGCTACAGCCAGCAGCTGGCCGGGAGGCTGACAGATGACTTGCTCCTGAGGCCTGAGCAAGGACATCGCTGGGCTGGGTCTGTGCCGCCAAGGCCCAGAGAGCAGGAGCTAGGACCCAGAGGGAGGGGGCGGGGGCAGAGCAGAGCGCATGGAGGAAGGGATGTTGGCTGGATGGCTGTCCCAGGCCAATGACCCAGCAGCGACCCAAGTGCCTCTCTGAGTTTCCTTCCTCTATGGTGACCCAAGCGTCTCTCTGAGTTTCCTTCCTCTGCGCTGGCTTTTACCTTGGAGCTATTTGGGGCCTGGGATGGTCTCCCTGGGGCCTCTCTTTTGGACGAGAGTCTTGCAGGCATGTGTCCTCTCTCTACTGTTCTGACAAACACATCCTGGAGCAGCCAGCTCTCCTCTGACCGGCTGCGTTTGCCAGGGACAGAGGACAGGAAAGGTTGTGCTGGGGTCACGGTGACCTTCCAGGGCCCTTCTGTCCCACTATGTGCTCTGGAAGGCCAAGACCGCAGGACAGGCATGCCCACCCAATGCTGTGTGCACGCTTTGAACCACCGGCTCAGCCCTCCAGCCCTGAGCTCCACCTGGGCCTCCAGAACAGAGGTCAGGAGCCGTCCCTACACGCATGGACACAGAGCCATCCTCCAGACAGACACGGCTGGCTGCGGGAGAAGGCACAGGACTGAACATGCTGCTCCCTCTGTGTGAAACACAAAATTAAAATCCTCCTATATTTTCTCACAGACTACATTTGGAAGAATATTCTAAAAAACTAGGAAGTTTTTTATCTGTAGCAGATACTTCCTAGGAGGGGACTGGGTGGCAGAAAGGGTGAAGAGGGAGATTGCATTTTCATTCCATAACATTTTGTGTCTTTTAAATTTGTACCATATGCATGAATTACCTTTTCAAAATTCAATCATTTTTAAAGCACCGTTCTGAGGTCAGACTCTGTGGGTGCAAATGTATGGCCTTAGCCTCTCTGTGCCTCAGTTTCCTCATCCGTTAAAAAAAAGTAAGGATTTGACCAGCATGTGGCTCAGAGGAGTGTTGTGAGACGGCACAAGGTCGTGCAGCTGTGTGGTTATCACGGCGCCTGGCACACGGATGTCCTCGGTGACGCTTAGCCACCCTGGGGATGCCTGGCCCAGCAAAACCATCCCCACTCCGCTGCAGACGAGGAAACTGAGTCTCAGCTAAGTGCCGGGGCCAAAGTCACACTGTCGGGAGCCTGTTTGGGATTGAGCACAGGTGAGACTGCCCGTCTGTGTTGGAGGGAGGAGGGGGGACCAGACACGAAGACAGCTGAGCCCTGGCGCAGTAAGTGCTGTGACAGAGACTGGCAGGAAGGGCTGTGTGAACGCAGAGAAGGGGCCATCAGCTGTGCCCAAGGAAGGGCGCCAAGGAAAGTAAGAGAGGGCGCTGCGGACTTGACGGCTGTGTGGGCGATTGTGGAGGGGAGAGGGGCGCGCCAGGCGGAGGGCACAGCTGGGGCAAAGGCTCGGAGTCCCCGACGGCCTGTGCGGGGAGGGAAAACCGGGAGGCACACGCCTGTTCACACATGCACAGAGGCGCACTGAGCCTTCATCCTTCCTTGCCTTGGGTCCAAGAGTCAGTCACAATTCAGCACCAATTATATTGAAGCAAATACAGGGACATCACATCGATAGATGAAACAGCAAGGGGAAGCTCAAAAACCATCGTCACCTTCCCTGTGGGGCCATCCCTGGCCAACTTCATAAAGTCACAGCACCCCCTTCCTCCAGCACCGCCCCCCCCACACTGATTATCATCCTCTGGCCTACTCAGTAATCCACTCGTTTGCTTATCCTCTGTCTCCCGTCTCCAAAATGAGCATCCTATGAGGGCATGGGGTTTTGTCTGTTTTGTCCTTGATGTACCCCCGCTGCCTGGGACTGCACCTTCTGCATGGTGGGCACTCACATACTAATACTCACCAGTTACTGGGCGATGACCACGTGCTGAGCACTTCTCACGCGTGCTTTCATTTCCACAGTCGTACAGACAAGGTGGGTATTTTCATTCCCATTTCACAGAAGAGGAAACTGAGGGTTGAGAGGATCCAGTAAGTCATCGAGGTTTGAAAGCAGCTCCTTGAGTTCAGCAAAGCCTTGAGAAGCATGTGGGTGTGTTCTGGAGCCCCTCAGAAGCAGGAAGTGAGGCGCTCACAGCCCTGAACAGCCGGGTGTCTGTCACCCCACCCAGCTAGGGCGCAGGAGAATGTGGCCGGGAGCCCGGCAGGCCTGGGGCCACTCACTGCCACCGAAGGGCCATGTCCTCGGCACCCACCCCTCCTGTAGCCGCTGGAGGCAGCAGCCCTGGGGGTTGTGACTCAGGCCCTGGAGCCAGCGTGTTGGATGCCACTTCTTACATGTGACCTGCGTCCCACTCCAGTAAAACAGATCATGAGAGATAAATAAGCAACTTCTGATGCTATCAGTGGTCGTATTACTCAGGATCCTGGCAGGAAATAGAGGCCGCACGGGAGGCTTTAACGGAGAGAACGTAATTAAGACAGTGTTTACAGAAGTGCGGTGCGTGAGTTTCCTAGTACTAACTGCTGCAAAAAATTACCACACGCGTAGTGGTTTAAAACAACGCCAGCTTATTCCCTTACCGTCCTGGAGGTCAGAAGTCCAAAATGCTAAGATTAAGGGGCTGGTTCCTCCTGGAGACAATCCATTCCTTGCCCCTTCCGGCTTCTGGGGACAGCTCCCCGACGCATGGCTCCCACCCCTGCTTCCATGGTCACGTCACCTTGACCCTCCTGCCTCCCTCTGGTGACTCCATCACGGGGCACCTGGACAATCCAGGCTCGTCCCCCATCTCAAGGCCCTTAATTTAATCACCCCTGCAAAGTCCCTTGTGCTGTGTAAGCTGGCACATCCACAGGGCCCGGGGATCAGGACACGGACATCTTGGGGGCCATTACTCAGCCCACCACACGTGGGAAGGGGTGGAGGGGCAGCCAGGGCTTAGCAGCAGGGGGTGGGGGGGACTTGACCACCCCTAGGGCTGAAGGGGCAACGGTGGGGGAGGAGCGAACGCCCATCTCTCCCCCAGGGAGCCGTGGTTGCAGGTGAGGCCGGACCCAGTGCAGAGCAGGGAGGGCAGGGGGTGGGGAGAGACAGGAAACAAGCAGCTCAGTACTTGTCTTGGCTGTAACCGCACCGTGTGGCAGCCTGGGTCTACTGAAGAGGGGCCAGGGCCTGGGGCTGCCTGCCTCGGGCCAGGCCTTCCACACCCCAGGGCACCGGATGGAGAGTCTGTTCTCCCCCAGGCAAGCTTCAAGGACGGAAGCAAAAGAGCTGCTGGGGAGATTCAAAGCCAAACAGCCAGAGGCTCTTCAAAGCGCATTTCCTTAGCAAAGGGCTTGGAGGAGGCAGGAGGATAAAGACGCTGGCCAGCAGGTGGCCGGCTCAGCAGCCCCCAGTCAGCCCTGAGAAGGGTGAGCTGTGTGAGCTCCGGCTCTCCTGTCTCCCCCAGGCCCCCCTGCAGGTCCTCGAACAAACGGGAGGGACAGGGAGCCCCGCACTGGGAATCCGGAGACTGAGGTCCCACCTCTGCCGGTGACTTGCTATGTGGCTTGAGCAAGGTCTAGTCATTCCCTCTGCACCTCAGTGTCCTCGTCCGTGAGATGGGGATAATGTTGCCCTGTGACGGAAGTCAGGTTCTCCAGGAGCAGGGATCCTTGTGCAAGAGATTTGTGGGGAGAGTTTTCTGGGGTGAAAATGCAGGGAGCAGAGCAAACGGGAGAGGCGAGGGAAGGGGCCAGGCATCGACGCCGGTCCAGCTGAAGTCTAGCCTCGGCCCAGCCCCGCGGGAGCTGTGGAGTAGGAATAGCGCCACGGAGCTGTCCCCTTGAGACAAAGGCAGGACTGTGTATCCATCGTGGGGGAGGCAGATGTCCCCTTCCCTCCCCTGCTATGGGACACTGCATAATGGCCCACAAAGGGGTCCACATTCTCATCCCCAGAACCTGTGGATATGTCACCTCACACAGTAAAAGGGACTTTGCAGCTAAGGGTCTTGAGGTGGGAAGAGTGTCCCGGGTTATCCCAGGGGGCCCCAGAGGAGCAGAGTCAGCAGTAGGAGACTTAAGGGCAGAAGCAGAGGTTGGAGGGGCGTGAGGACGGGGCCACGGGCAGAGCAGGGCAGGCAGCCCCCGGAAGCTAGAAAAGTCCAGAGAATGGATCCCCCCAGGCCTTGATTTAGACTCTGACCTCCAGAACCATAAGAAATACATTTGTGGGGTTTTAATCCACCAAGTGAGTGTCATCAGTTACAGGGGCAACAGGAAACTAACACGGCTGACCCGGCTGGGGGGCCACACGACTTGCCCCAGGCCCAGGGGTCCGAGACCCAGCTCTGGGAGTGCCCAAGATCATGGCCCCTGCTTAACAAGCATGTCTGTGTGTCAGGCATGGGTCACACTGCTGGTGCTGCGCCCAAATCCCCCTGGATGTCTCTTGCCATTCTCGGTGCCCACCTGGCCCCAGCCGCTGTGCCTTTGGTCTCTAGTGGCCCTCAGGCCACTGGAGCCACTTTGACCTTGAGCGCAGAGAGCCGGAAGCCAGGATGAGACCCTCAGCCTGGGATGGGGGGTCTTGCCTTGAGTTTGAGCAACCCGCAGGCGCGATCTAACCTGGCGAGCAGCCCTCCTCACCCCTGCACTGCACCCTGGCTCCTCTCCTCTCAACCCCTCCCCAGTCCCCCTGGGAGCCCGTCTTTGCCGAGTCCCCACTCACAAATCCTCCCCTCAGGCTCTGCTCCTGGGGTCCCCAGGGCAGCACTGTACAAGGGGCTTTTTCTCTTTGGTCCTCAGGGTTCCACCCCAGGCAGGGAAGCCAACACTCATTTTATAGGAAACTGGGACTCCGGCCACCTGCAGACATGAGGGGTTAAGCCAGACTCTGAGCTCAGACACTGGAGAACTTTTCAGTCCTGCACATGGATTCTACAGCCTCCCAGATGTCCCCTGTCCCCTGGGCGCCTCCTCAGCCCCTGGGGAAGGGAATCACTGGGACGGGAAGTGGCTGGCACAATGGGCTGGGCTCTGCAGGCGAGGGGAGTCTTTGTGGGTCCCTGCCTGTCTCACCCCAGCCTGGGTCCCCGCAATGGGACAGCAGGTGGGGAAGGCCTGGGGAGACTACTGGGCCCTGAAACGTGGGTGCCAAAGCCAGGTCTCCCCAAGGCTATGAGGACTGTTGAAAACCTCCCAGGCTTAGTATTGATCCCTCAGTCAAGTCCTGGCAAATGACTTACTCCTCTCCGCCTTCATTTTGTCCTCTGTAGCATGGGGACAATAATAACCACCTCACACAGTCGTGGCTGGGATGGAGGGAGGAACACACGGGCACGTGGCTTGGGCAGAGCCTGGCACAAAGTCAGAGCTCCCTCCCTGCTCAGTTCATCTCTTTGAGCCTCAGTTTCCTCATTTGTAAAATGGGGACACACCATCACGCGGACACTGTGAAGAAACACTCAGCATCGGGAGAGGCTGTAGTGGGGGTCAGGAGTCCTGATCCTGCGTGACCTGGGAGTAGCCACTTACCCTCTCTGGGCCTCCGTCCCCCCTCTGGCTTGTGAGAGCCCCATGAGTGAATACAGGCGACGTCTCAGAGCCTGCCCAGCACACAATAGGTGCTGCTGTTGTCGTGCGTGTGAAGGCTCTGGCTCTGCACGGCACACAGTGAGTGCTCAGTGAGCAATGGCTTTGTGTTCCTCAGCGTTCCCTCGCCTCTGTAGTGAGGAAGGTCGCCTCCAGCCACCCCCCCCACAGCCCTATGGCGGCCATCCCCAAACTCCCAGTGCCCCCGTGGCCGGCTGCTGTGTTGATTTTGTGAGGCGCATGTTCCCTCCACATCCCTCCCCCCTCTTGGAGCCATTTCATACCTCCAGCTCAGCCCCCCAAACACGTCCCTTCCACTCCCTTCTCCCCCCTCCCCAGGGCCCATCCTGCACCTGCTCTGCTCCGCACCTGCCACCGGCCACTGGGTGGTGACTCACACCGGGGCTGGGGAGATGCTGCATGGGTGCCCTGTCCTTCCTGGAGCTCCTGAGGACACGTGCCCTGCCATCCCCGAGAGGTGGCCAACCTCCGGGCCCCCTCAGGGTGCTACCTGCCTCTTCCCCCCGAAGAACAGTGGCAGCCCATTCCAGGTGGCCCGCGAGTCCCCTGCATGACTAGCGTGTCTGCTGGTGCCATCCTGCCCCGTGGGAAAAGCAGCTTCCAGCCTCTCAGTCTCCGCCTCCCAGACCCACAGCAGCAGCTGCCCGGGCTTTTATCTTTCTTTTCCTGGACTACACAGGCCTGTAGCACACGGTTCGTTTTCCTCCCTTCCTGGAGCTCAAAGCCCAGGATGGACGGGGAGCCCAGAGCTGGACCAGCTGCCAGGAGAAGGGCCCCTCTGGCCTCTGCCCTCTCACAGCAAGACTGGCTCCTCCTCCCTCCCACTGGGTGTCCAGCTGCCGCCCAGACTCCCTCACGGCTGCCTCTGTGGCACCCAGGAACTCAGTGGGGCCCCGGGCCAACCCAGGGGAGGTAGGTCCATCTCCTTGTCCCGGTGACACTGAAACCCGGCAGGCAAGAATTTGGGTCTGAGCCCAAACTGCCTCCCTTGTTAAACAAAACCAACCTAGAAAACAAACAGAGTGAAAACTGCCAAATCCACCTGCTTGGAGCTCAGCCAAGCCCGGGGTGTTCAGTTCAAACAATGTTGGCCAGTCCTGGCTCTGGGCTAGGCCTGGGCTCAGGGATCAAGCCACACATTGCCCACGCTGGGGACTGTCACTGTCTATAGGGAAAGAGGGGTGAGAAGGCTCCAGGACCCACAGAGGTCCAAGGCACCGTCCAAGGGGCATCCAAGGGGCACCCAAAGGCTAGGGCACATGCAACAAGTTTGGCTGAAGATTTCCAAGGCCGCTGCTAAGAGTGGCATGTCACACGGCCTATCTCCCCTCCCCTGCACACGCCCCTCTGACATTTTTGTTTTATCTGGCTCCTCCCCTGACATGCAAAGACTTCTCTTTTGTTCCTCTCTTCCTTCTTGGAGCAGCTCCAGCCTCACTTGCTTCAGTCTCCTCTCCCCAGTTCCTGCCTCCCCTGCATGCACGCGCAGGCAAACACACACACACACACACACACACACACACACGCACGCACACACACACTCACACAATCTCTCCTCTCACACACTCCACCCGCTCCACACACCCTCCCCATCCCCGTTTATGATGTGGAGCAATTTGCTATCACCTTTTGTCACTTGAGATGCCCCTACCCCCACTGCTACCCTGACTGCCACCCCCACCACCATCACCCTCCTCCCTTCAATCAGAGACACGCTAGGTGTTGTCCCTGAAGGGAATTCTGATGGCTACAATTTTCTCAATCTAGTTTCAAATTAAAAAAAGCTTGTCTTTACCAAGGGCTAAAATATTCATGAATTTTTTAGCTCCAACACAAGGCTTCAAAGGCATTTCCTGCTAAAGAAATTAAGTGAGATGGTGGATGTGACACTCAGCACTCTCTGCACTCCTGAGGCTGCTCCCTGCGGCCGGTGCTCCAGACTGAGCCCTCAACCTGCCACGGGGAGGTCTTTGCTCTCCTTTGCTATTGGGGGCACGTTGGAAGGAACGTTTGCAAAGCCTTTCAGTGCAGTGAGAAGCTGGCAGCCATGGAGGGGCACGAGGGACAGAGGCGCGCAGTGATCCTCAGGCAGAGGTGTATGTGTGTGTGTGTGTGTGTGTGTGTGTGTGTGTGTGTGTGTGTGTGTGTGTGCATCGTGCGATCGAGAGGTGAGGAAACAGACAGGTGTGTTGTGGGGGAACTCAACCAGGTCCTGTGCAGCCTCCCTCTGCCGTGGGGTCTCACTCAGCTGCTCTCTTTTGCTGCCACTTCCATGCTGGCCTCAGGAAGTCACTGTGGTCATCACAGTCCCCTCTGGCTCAGACTGAACCTCTTTCCCTTAGTTTCCCCCAACTGATCAGAGACTGGCTGCCATTTCCAAGAGGATTTTGCAGGGAGAACATGGTGAAAACCTGACTGTTTTTATGCCACCCATATGCCCTATGGTTATTTCTTAAGGCCTGGCTTCCAGTTCCCAGGGACCCTTGGAAGCAGCAAAGACAGGTGCAGGTCTTTGATTCTCCACCCTGAGATAACCCCAAAGACATGTCAAGTGCCCCCCTGGGCATGCTTCTGTTCTCTACTGACCAGGGGACAATAGTAGCCCACGGACATTGAGCACAGGGAGAAGGGGACTTCCGTACCCTGTGCTGGAACTGTGCCAGGAACTGCTCACCCATTAACTCACTCAGCCCTCAGAACAACATCATGACACAGGGCCCAGCAAGGTCAAGTTCACTTGTCCAAGATCACACAGTTGGAAATAATAGCTTCATTTATGGAATGTACCGTGTGCCAGGTGGAAAGTTAATCCATGTTGTATATGTCACTGGATGCTCTCAAAACGGCAGTCAGAGATTAGGTACTATTATTGTCCCCATTTTATAGATGAGGAGACCGAAGTTCAGAGAAGGGAAGTGATTTGTCTAAGATCCTCCAGCTGGTAAGAGGCAGTGCTGGCGGCCGGGTGCGGTGGCTCACTTTGACAGGGCGAGGCGGCAGGATAGCTTGAGGCCAGAAGTTCAAGACCAGCCTGAGCAAGAGTGAGACTCCATCTCTACAAAAAATAGAAGAATTAGCAGACATGGTGTTGTGTCCCTGTGGTCCCAGCTGTTTGTGAGGCTGAGGCAGAGGATCGTTGCAGCCCAGGAGTTTGAGGTTGCTGTGAGCTAGGCTGATGCCACGGCACTCTAGCCTGGACAACAGAGTGAGACTCTGTCTCAAAAAAAAAGAAAGAAAGAAAAAGAAAAGAAAGAGGTAGTGCTGAAACCCACAGGCGAGAGTAGGTGAGGAAAGCCTCTTCCCTTGGCTCTCCCAGGCTTTCTTAAGGAGGAAACGGGCAAATGCAGCAGCTCCTAACTTTCTGAGGGCTTCAGCCCAGCGACTACAATAAATTCAACGATTTACAAGGGCTCATGCTCAACCTAGGCAAGAAGCATGTGGCTGTGGGGGTGGCCCAGAGCCCACCTCTGCCACAGCCCAGCTGAGCCATGGCTCCTTCTCTCGGACTCAGCTGGAGCAGATGTTTGCATGCTGGGGTCCTGGTGAGCCTTGGCCAGGTGCCCCTCCACGCCTGCCCCTACCCACAGCTGAGTCCTTCTGCCCCGGCCCAGGCCTAGCCCCGGCTGAGCTCAGGGAGTGTGGCAACACTCCCTCCTAGCCTGAGCAGCCATGGACCTTACCCCTCCCAGCCCTCTGGCAGGGTCCTTGCTGTCCTCTTCTGCAGGGAGGACTGGCAGGATGGGATCAGAATAGTTTCTGGTACAAGGACCCCCTGGGCTTCAATCCCAGCCCTGCCACTCACGAGCTGTGTGACCTCAGGTACGTTAACTCACCCCTCTTCCCTTGCTTACACCCTAAGATGCAACTAACAGTGGTCCTCTACCCTAACAGCTGCTGTGGGGCTTCCTTCACCCCCTCCTGTTTGTTGTTGTTGATGTTGTTATTTTTAGGGAATACTATTTGTGTAGCACTTACTTTGCGCCAGGCACTGTGTTGTGAGCACTTTTATTCCTAACTGAATCCTCATGACAACCCTATGAGGGAGGCACTGTTACTATCTTATTTTTCAGATAAGGACTCTGGGGCACAGAGAGGTTAAATAACTTGCCCAACATCACACAGCTAATAAGAGGCAGAGGCAGGATTCACACCCAGGCAGGCCAGCTCCGGAGTGTATGCTCTTAACTTCCTACTCTATAGTGAGATGATGCGTGTAAAGCATTTTACCGTAAAACTCAACAAAGGGGAAATGCTTAATAAATGGTAGCTGTAGTTGCCATGTGACCTCAGGCAGGTCATGTTACTTGTCTCAATATTTTCAGCCCTAAAATGGGACTAGTCATGCCTTTTGGACAGGTTCGTGGTGAGAGTCGTTAGAATAGCGGGGTGAAGTGTCCACCAGAGATCCTAACGCAGAGCAGGGCATGGGCTCTTGGTGGTTCTCGTCCCCTGCAGGGCAGGGGGGAAGGGGCTGGAGCCGATATTAGCTAGACACGTCCACGGAGTCAGCGAGAGCCAGGTGCAGAAACACCAGCCTGGAGGGGCCTGGCTGAAGCAGCAGGCGTGTGAACAGCAGGGGTGAGCAGAGCACAGGTAAGGGCCTCTGGGGCAGGAGGTGGCATCTGGGGTCCAGATGGGGCAATGGGCAAGGAGGTGAATTCTTATGGGGCCATCCAATCCTCACAAGGACTCTGAGAAAACAAGAGTCTCTAAGAGAGGGAACCTGACTTGCCCCAGGCCACATCTCTAGAAAGGGGTAGCAGTGGCTTTGCATCCAGGACACCTCTGTGCTTTCTGTCCCAGGAGACTGCTCTTCAGCAGGGCGAAGGGCCGAGCTAGGGGGTCAAGCTCTAGGAGTAAGTGTTTGCTAAGAGGACTGGCAGAAGAAAGGTGGCAGTCCCTCCTGCAGAAGTGTCCCAAATCAGCAGGTGGGCCAGGGGGGCCTGGGGCGGGGAATGAGGGGGAGGGTGAACAGGAGGCAGGGGTGGCCGGATGCTGCCGGAGTCTGGCTTGGTTCTGGGAGCAGGCAGGGCCTGGCCGGCATGGGGGGCGGATCTCCTGGGATCCCGAGAAGGGCAGAGGGTGCTTCCCCCACCTCAGTCAATCCCCGCAGAAGATTTTCCCCGCATAGATCTCAGAGCAGCCTGTTAGGAGACCCGCAGCGAGGGAGGATGGGAGCCCTTTCCAGGGAGATTATCTGCTGTCTTCAGAGGCGGGTAAGCCACTTCCTTTGGCCCCAGCTGTACCCTGTGAAAAACCAAGCCCCGGCCCAGCAGCCAGGGGGCTTGGGACAGATCCACTCAGAGCCATTATCCTAAGAGAGATTTGTTTCTTCTGGAGAGACCTCACAGTTGCTCTTTTCCCTTGGTGGCAATGACAGCCAGCGATGGGCGGACAGCTAACTCCTGTCCCGGCCCGAGTCCAGCAGCCCCAGAGTGAGGTCACTGCAGTGAGGTCTGACCTCAGCGTTGCCATGGGGACGCTCAGGATGCCACCGCTGCCTGCGAGCAACACCTTTACCCTGGGGGAGTGACTGATGCTGACGTGACCTGGCCCTGTTCCTGGCTGCCGGGGCTGTTTGCCCCCAAACATATGCCATCAGATCTCAGCTGAGTGGGGCCGGCCAGGGCGCGTGGGCCTGCGGGCTCCCCTGTGTGTGCCTGCTTGGGGTGCGGGGAGAGTATTTATCAGACCTCATGGGCGCCTTATTTTCTTTTCTCCCTGGGCTCCTAATGGGCCCCAACTGACATTCACAGCAACCTGGTCTCCATAGCAACCAGTTGTGATGTCAGGAGGAGCCCTCGACCCTTTAGCTGGAGCCAGGAAGCAGGAATGCATGTTTGGGGAAGAAAGAGCACCTGCTGCCCTCCCCAGGGGAGCGTGACGGCGGAGGGGACAGGGACGTGCTGAGGGAGCCGGGGCCTCTGGCTGGAGTGCCAGGGCCTCTCCGGAGGCTCGAGCAGGCTCTGAATGAAATCTCTCCCTTCCTCCCTTCCTCCCCTTTCTCCTCATCCCTTAAAAAAAAGGGTGCGTGTGTATATTTTATAAATTTCCTCAACTATAAAATGGGGACAATAGCGGCCTCTCTTCGCGGCGCGTTTACTATGTGCCAGGCACTGTCATGAGCACCTTGCATGGATTTTCTCATTTGCTTCATAACAACCCGATAAAGCTCTTTCCTCTTAGCGTTTCCCAGAGGGAGAGGAAGCAGAGCAGAAGGGCTGGAAGCAAGACAGCCTGGCTCCAGAGCCTGTTCCACCGCGACCAGAGACGTGCACCAGATTCCTGCCGCACGCCGCCCGCCGCGTGCGCGCCGCGCCTCTATTTCCAGCCCGCCGTGGCAGGCAGTTCCGGCGGCTTCCACTCGCCCTGCTCTGGCAGCGCCTCTCCTGCTGGCAGCGCGAGGCGGCTTTCGCTTTCTGGCCTGGGGCTTCCGCAGCGCCCGGGCGCGCTGCTGGCAGGAGCATCCTAGGCGCCAGGGCTTCCACCGAGCCCGCCTCAACCCAGTGCGCTGCGGGGCCATGATGGCACAATGCGCCTGCCGGTCCCTCTGTGCTCTGTTTGGAATGTCCCAGCAGCGCTGAGCCCTAGGCACCCACAGCAGTGAGCTGATAACGCACTCTTATGTTGGCTTTTCTGCCTTCTATTTTTTCCCCTTGTGCTGGGACCTCCTTTCTGCTCCCTGGGATTACCTCCAAGATAAACTCCTGCACGCACGTCTCTGCGTTGGGTTATGCTCTCACCGGGTCCTAGGCTAAGACAGTTGGCACCAGGGCAGCCCTGGGAACACTGCAGGCTGGGGCAGTGGACCTGGATCACTTGGTGAGATGTAATGAAGACCCCCTTGTAGTGGGATGTGAGGTGGTGACAACCAAGCATCACAGTGATTAAGACTGTCACCTGCGGTGGACTGGGAGAGGTACAGGTAGACAGGAGCGTGGGGTTATGTGAAAGCACTGGGATTTGAGCAATCCGGGGCAACGGTGATTGTAGGGACCGTGGGGCAGGTGGGGGGGCGGGGGAGGGCAGTAACTGTGTGGGAAGCTGTAAGGAAAGAAAACAGCAGGTTTGCAGGTTGATCAACTCAGGGCGTGCAGTAAAGACCAGAATCCCCCGTGGTGCTGTCTAAAGAGACTCTCTCCTATCACAGTCAAAGGGTACCTGGACTGAAAATCGGGCTCAGGAGGGACTTGGGTGGCCAGGCCCTGAAGGAGGTGGAAGGTGTAGCCTGGGCAGAACTCACCCAAATTCAGAGCCCCGTGGGGGTGAGAGTAGGACCCTGAGACTTGAGATGAGGCTACTTGGGTGGATGATTTGAGAATCTCGGGGACCCAGACTCCTCTGAAACTTTGAGCACTGAATCCCCACAACTCAGCAAAGCACTCGTTGACTAGCTGGGGCAGGCACCAAGGCTAGACTTCCTCCAGGGAAGACTACCATGTCCCCCATCCCCACCCTGTCTCCTGCTCGGCTCAGGGCTCCACTGAGAAACCCCAGTCAAAGGTGGGTATTGTATGAGCAGAACACAAGTCCCACAGCTTGTCTCCTGCCCAGTGAGCGTGGGATTAATCGAGTCTTGAGCAGAAATACAACATGCGCAAGTGGGGAGGAGGTCTGGGCTTGGGCTCAGCTAGACCCAGGGACTCATCCCACCCAGGGCTCAGGCAGAATGTCACCCTGTCAGTCTCATGGCTTGTTGGGGTGCTTAGGGAAGCTCATGGGTCCAAACTGCAGTATCAGTGACTGAACAGGTGTTTACGGTGCACTAGGCACTGCTAGATATAAGACTACAGCCATAAAACAGCTCATCTCTGTTTTCAAAGCACTCCCGGTGCAGTGGGGAAGATAAATGCAAACCGTACTACCAGTAGTAAAACTGCTTTTGAGATTTCACTAAGTGCCAGGCTTTGTGCTGAACTCTCAGATGTGCAGTATCGTAAGATCCTTAAAAGAATCCTACAAGGGAGAAATTTTCACCCCCAGTTTACAAGCGGAGCCAGGTGGTCGGGCTGGGATTTGAACCCAGCCTTATCTTTTCTGCTCTCTCCGCAGCCTGCTTGCCCTGAGAGAGGGTGACAGCCTCAGCAGGAGGGGGCCTGAACTGCAGAGGAGAGAAAGACCAAAGAAGTTGTCCTGGTGGGAAGGTCCAGGTAAGCTTCCCAGAGGGGTGGCAAGGGAATTTGCACACTTAAAAAGCTGAATAAATGTGAACCATGGTTGGGTTATCATTAAGCACCTAGAGTGAGGGCTCCATCTTGGGATCAAGTTTTCAAAAGTGGTTCAAGACAACACAGATCAAAGCAAGACAAGCTCTAGCCGCTGCCTAACACCTAGGTAGAGGCAGCTTCCCAGGTTACAGAGCCCAGCTCTGCCCCCAGAACCGGCGACAGCAACCGCTCCTGTTCTCAGCTCTTCCTCTCGTAGAATGGGCCCTGGAGGATGGAGGTTTTCTGGTCGGGTATTTTCTGGACTGGATGGAGCCAGGATTGCACTCGGGCTCTGGAGTTTTGAGTCAGAGAAATCTACTCGGGCTGGGGACTTATTTATGAGTTCCCAATGGTATCTTCCAGATTTTCCCCATGTGGGCTGGGCAGGAAGGGCAGGGTCTGGGCAGTCTTGAGCTGGCATTGAGAGGTGGCTTGACCATTTCTCCCACCCTCATCTCGGTTCCTCTCTGCCGGGTGGTTTCGTTCCTTTCTTTCTGTGCCAAGCAACGCCTTTCATTCCCCAGAAGCCACAGCTGCCCTGAGCAACTGTGTCAACTCCGCTGTGACCTTCCCTCTGGTTCCCTTCCCAAATCCTAATGTTTGGGACAGAGAACTGATTGGCCCAGATAGGATCTGTGTCCCACCTGAGTCTAGTCACCCATGGCCAGGGCAGAGTCATGCAGTGTAATCCTGCATCCTCCCCTAGAAAGTCACTATGGAGAGAGGGGTCTTTGGCTCAGACTGTGCAGTCTGAAAGTGCTCACGACCAAGGTTTCACCGCTGTCCATATGGAGACAGCTGGGTGGCGGCCCAGGTTGGCTGCAGTAGTGGGGCAGACACCAGATTCCAGCAGACCTTGTTTCCTGCTGCACCCCTGGAATCCAGCACACTGTGGAGCAATTTGTTGGATTGAATTGGTCTGAAATAGCAAGAAAAGGTGACCCAGAGTGGGAGGCAAGTGGTCTAAGCCACAATCAAATGAGACCAAGTCCTCCCTCCCACAGGTCCTGTATATGTGTCTGTGCGCGTGGTTTCTCTCTGGGTTGACCCTTACAAGCCAGTAACGTTAACACAGGTCATTCTTCCTCATCTCCAGATGAAGAAACCAAAGCACAGAGAGGTGAAGCATGTTGCCCAAAGTCACACAGCAAGTGGAGGCTCAAACTCAATACTCCTTACTGCAAATCCAGGGATCCCAGGAGGCGGGGGTCTGGATCACACCTAGGCATAGGTTTCCAGAGTCTAACATAAACCCTGCCATGCTAAAACACCAACATTTAGAGGTAGAAGAGAGTGTTTTAGAGCCACGTGGATTCGAATTCTGCCTTTGTTGTTTCCTAGGTGATCTTGGGCAAGTCGCTTGTCTTCTCTGTGAGCACAATGACGGTGCCTCAGAGGATCCTTGCGGGGATAAAGGAGGCAATCAATGCATGTTATGATCATAGTGAGTAAATGTTCAACAAATGTTAACTATTGTTAATTACCATGACGAGTGGATTAACCTCAACTCTTAGCTTTCTCAGCTACAAAATGGGGGTAGTAATACTTCCTGAACAGGGCTGTTGGGAAGATAAAACGAGATAACGAGTTAACGTGCCCAAGTCCTATCCTAGCGCCTAGTTTCACACATGTTCATTCCTTCCCCCTGCCATGCTCCCTCCTGTCAAATTTAAAATTCTAGCATAAATGACGCGCCAGTCTAAGAAAAGCACCACTTGTGAACTTGAACGCACAGGCGCGAGCTGAGGAAGCATACTGCCTTTCCCTCTCCCACCTGGCGAGATAGCCTCCCCAGGCTCTGGGGTAAAATGATCGATTGATCGATTGGATGCTGAGTGGGTGTTCTCGGGGCCAGAGAGAGCCTGCCGGACTCAGCTTCCAGGATTCCCTCCGGCCTGGAGATGCAGCTATGGGACAAAGCCAGTCGGGGCCCTTCTACAAGGAGATCCTTTAGGTGAGGTTGACCAGGGGTCGGGAAGAATGTTCTGGGATGCAGGGTAAGGACAACGTTCTTCTGAAGGCTGAGCCCCAGACCTGACCTCCTCCCACCTTTTTTTTAAACAAACCACAGATTAATGAGCACACATTTTGTTCCAGGCATTGTGCTGAGCAGTTTACATGGACCCCAGCCACCACTGTCTGTGCAGGCTCGGGCAAACAGGTTAACATCTCTGAGCCTCACTCTCCTCATCTATGGAATGGGCTCAATGACGGTGCCTACCTCACAGGGCTGTGATGAAGATTAGATGAGTTAATACATTAGCAGCTTTAGTGAAGCCCAGCTAGATTTTCGTATTATTTATAGACATTCATCAATTTAATCCTCACAACAACCTTGAAAGATAGGAATAATTGTTTTCTTTCTCACCCCACCCTCAATTTTTTAAATGAGAAGATGGAAATGTAGAGAGGTTAAATCAGCGATTCCTAAGTGCTGATCTGACCACGCCCAGATACACGTAGAGAACACGTGATAAACCAGGTTCCTGCAGAGGACGATCCCATGCGTGAATCTAGGATGGGCCCTGATGATGTGCTGGTAGCACATGCAGTGCCCCAGGTGATGTGGAAGTGAGGAGCCCTGCTGGGTTAGGGGGTCCAGCAAAGGCCTCACTGCTAGTACGGGGCAGAGGCAGGATTTGATTGTGGAGGTAGGATCCTAAACTGGCATGATTTACTACAAAGAGCACTGTCCTGACCCATCCCCTGCCACTCCCCAGGGCTGGGGGATTCTGGCCTGGCCCTCTCTCTGACGAGAAGGGCTGGGTGGGGTTCTCCTGAGCAAGGTCACCCAAGCAGCCATTTGCAGGCCATCCTGTCCTTGCCATGGATTCCTTTCCCAAAAGCCACCTGAGCCAAGTCAGCATGGCACCCGTCAGCCCTTGTGCATTCCGGAAGGCCTCACCAGTGGTCAGGGACACGTCCCCTGTGATCTCCCTGCAGCTGTCCTCCATCTCCACCCCCTGGTGCCACTGGGCATGCAGAGAGCCTCTGGCAAACCTCAGGAGCTGCCAAAGCATTTGGTTATTTTGCTCATTTTATTAATAAATGTGTACAAATGCCAACCCCATGGAAGCTGCTGCCTGGGAACAGGACTTGGAACATGCTCTGGGGAGTTTTCTGGCTGGATTATGGTGATAGCAAAGACAGACAGGAATCTGTGGGGAGAAGGGAGGCAGCCGGAGGACGTCTGGGGGCATCCGAGGACCTGTGGAGTTGTGAAGACCTTCTGGGAAAAGGAGAGGCGGAAGGAACTGGAAGGAAGGATCCTGGTGCCCTGACCTTTCAGCCCCAGGACTGTGAGCCACGTGGAGCTGGAAGCCTGGCTTGGCCTCCCTGCAGGCAGCCGGACCCTTCTTCCTCCCAGGGCCTGCTGGCCTGGGTGTGTGGCGAGGGGGAGGCGATGGCACCAGTGTCACACCTGCAGAGGATCTGGAAGGCCCGGAGCAGTGGGAAAGCCCTTCCCCCAGAGGGGCTGCAGGGAGGGAGTCGGCGATCCCATGTGTGAAGCGCAGGGCCCAGGGCCTGGCACCCAGCAAGCCCTCAGTACACACAGCAGGCATCATCAGCACCTCTCCAGGATGCTGTAAGGAGAAATGCTCAGGAGTGATGTGCCCAATAAGGTCGGGCCAGACAGTGGGCCTTTGTGCAGACGTAGCTGGCAGGAGAACCTCACAGAGGGCGAGCTCCATCCCCCTGTTCAGGCACCAGAAAGGCCTTCTCCTCCGGCCAGGACGTGTGTTCTAGTCTATGACTGGCCGACGAATAATCTGAAAGCCTCGCCAGAATCTGCCGTTTACCCTTTAAGGGAATGAACTTGTGTTCATTTGGGGAGGGAAAAAAAAGCCTTCCCAGATGAAAGTCTGGGCTGGGGGAAGTGTTTCATGGTGTGAACTAGACTGCGTGGATGACCGTGGAAAGCCCTCAGCCCCAGCAGGCCGGGCCCAGAGACCGTGGCACCACCTGGACAGCCACCTGCAGGAAGCCAGCACTGCCCATGCCAGCCGGGGCCTTGGCTCCTCAAGTGCCAGCCTGGGTCTCCCCACCTACTTGCTCAGACCCTTAAAACAGCAAAAAATGTTGATCACACAAACTCAGTCTAATTACTAATTTATAAATAATCATCATGCACTACCATACTAACATATTATGAATGTTACCAAACATGCATAAATATAGAAATTAAAAAGAAAGTGAAATAAAAATAAAATAATATTTTTAGATGTTTTAATCATTGTGAATTGTTTTATGCCATCGTTAACTATACTCTCAAAGCAAAAAATACATACTTATGGTTTGGTTTATTAGTAATAAACTGAAATAAAATATAGTGGTTAAAAATTTTTATTTCAAATTGTCTTTTCATTCTTAACATAGATCTGGGGGCTGCTTTCTGGTGAGACCCCCTGTGTCGTTGCTGTTCTAGCTTCCTATGTGGTTGTCTGGAGCAGTCACCAACAGGCCTGGGGTGTCCACACTGTGCCACGTTCTCCACGCTCGCATTAGGATCCACGCTTTTTGCTTTTCTCTCGGTTTCTCCCTGTTCTGCTTTCTTTTTAAGTCATTTGTCCATTTGGCGGAAAATCAGTGGGAGGGTATTACAATCTATAAATCTGCCTAACGGGTCTCACATGAATAGAAAACTTCTTCCAAATGCCGCCAGCGCGGATGAGGGCAGGGCGGCCTGCTTCTCTGTGGGGACCTGTTCCCACTCCTCCCTCCAGAACATTTCGCATACGGACCAAATATGGACGTCAGTGTCAATCTATAAATACTGGAAGAGCTGAATGCTTTCCTTTTTTTTTCTTTTGATGAAATAGAAATAGAGATTAAAAATTTAAATATTCCTTTTACCTTCCCCACCTCTTAGGGTGCCGCCCCTACTTTGGAGACTTCTGTGCCTCTGAAGCTCCCCACTGTCCCCCTCCCTTCCGAGCCAATCCGTATGGCAAACAGTAGCCTGTGTGAGCTTAGCAAAATGCAGAAAATCTAGATCACATCAAGCCGCTGCCCCTCCCCTGCTTCCCACGGAGGCCATAGTCTTGGGGGAAAGTTAAACTTCCTACCAGGTCTGGCGCCCGCTGCTCGTCCAACCCTCCCACTCTGCACCAGCCACGCGGGCTTTCTGGAGCTCCTGGCCCGGGCACGCACCCCGCTCCGTGGGACACGTGGCAGGCTCCCTCTCCTCCACAGGTCCCTGCTCCAGTGTCACCTTGTCTTAAGAATATTCCCCCGCCCTGTGATTCTCTGGCTCAGGGCTTCTTCTGTAACCCCTACAGCACCGATCACATTCCATCACTGTGTACAGCTGCTCTCGGATCCTGCCTGCTGTCTCGGCACCAGGCGACGAGCTCGGGGTCCGTCAGAGAGGCCCTGGGTCGCTGTTTTCCCTGCTCTATGCCCAGAGCCCCGCAGGGTCCCTGGGATGTTGCAGGGGCTTGATAAATGAATGAATGAGGAAATGAATGAATCAGGTCTGAGAGGACCTACAAATGTTTGCTTGGACTGGGCTTGTCTCTTGGTCATAGCTAGAAGCTGCAGGATGTGGGGTAACCGGCCTCCCACCTCCCTGGCCTCAGACCTCGCCAGCCTCCCGCCTTACACCAGGGAGCCAGGGTCCCAGGTCCAGGGCGCTCAGAGGAAGCCGGAGTGGTTTTCCATGGTGGGAGGAAGCTACGGAGAGCAAGGTGTCCGCTCCCCTTTGTGCAGGGCTGAGAACTTGGGATGTCAGAGAGGGCAGGGTCATACCTAATGACAACACAGAGCAAGGTCAGGGCACGAGCACTGCCAGGAATGCAGGTGAAGAGGTGAGTTGGGGCCGCCCTTGGCTAAGTGGACTGAGGCGTCCTGAGTCATGTGTGCTTGTTGGGGACACCAGGTGCTGTCCCCTGGGCTGGGCCTCTCAGAGGGGCCGGGGCTGAGGCCTGACTTCTTCCCCTCTGGCTACCAGACCTGGTGCTCGCAAGACCCTCCTGGGACCCCCCCACAGCCTGGCCAGGGAGGCACAGATGAGGCTGACAGACTTGTCCCCGGTGACAGGGCTAGAGAATGCCAGGTCAGGGATCACACCTGGGTCTCTCCCGCAGGAGGGGTGCCCTCCCCTTCCCCCCTGCCCCCAAGCTGCTCCCTTCTGGGCCCTTCCTTCAGGCCAGGCAGCAGCTGCCAGGCACTTTGCAGAGCCTGGTCACCCTGTGATTACCTGGAAAGCAGGGGAACAGGTGTCAGCTGGCTCCTGTGGGTGTGGCTGCTCCCCCGCTGCCACCAACCTCTCCTGCTCAGCACTGCCTCAGAGAGAAAAGGGAATCCAACCCTCTGGGACACCTTGGAGAGAAAGCAGGAATAAATATTGCCTTTCCAGAAAGAAACTCAAAGGGCCCCTGATTTTACCAGATTCCTTAACAGCCTCTCTAAAGTGAAGCTCTTTTTAATGTATATATGTATTTTTAAATGAAGCCCAGGAGAACAGCTTGGGGAGGAGGTGGTTGGGGACATTTCTAGAAGTCCTCCGTCTCTGGCTTTCAGGTACTTCTTTACAATGAAGGGCCGGCCTCAGCCACCCAAAATGCACAGTGGACAGGCCTCACGTTCTGGCTCCGAGCCTGGGAGGCTTCCAGGAGGAGGTGGGGACCTGATTTGGGTGTTGAAGGATTTGCAGGAGCTGAAGAGTTAGGAGGGCATTTCAGGCAGGAGGAAGAGCTGGGCAGACACACAGAGGTGGGGAGCCGGGGTCTCAGGAGAGGCAGTGCAGGAAGGGAGGGAGGAGGGGAGAGGGGAAGAAGGAGGGGTGGCAGGAAGAGCCTCCAACAAGGCTTCAGGACTTCTGGGTTCCAGGCCCGGCTCTGCGGCTGACCTGCTGGGCAATGTGGAGTGAGGGCTCTGCCCCCCACCCCGGGCCTCAGTTTCCCTATCTGCAAAGCTGGTGGGAGAAGTTTGGACTGGGGGAAGCCTAAGGTCCCCTTGGTCTGACGTAGCTCTGACTCCCCATCCCTCCACCCCCAGGCATCCTCCCTCCAGCCCCAGCTGAGGCCACAGGTGTCTGTCCCCTCTCCCCTGTCCCCGCTGCTTGCTGTGGGACCTGCTAATCTCCCCTTACACCCACTTCTTCCTGGCTGCTGTTGCCACGGGAGGCTGGCAGGGTCTCCTGTCTCAGGGAGAGAGGACTTTGTGACTTAGCAGAGGGAAGGGGGCAGGTCTGGCCTCCGTCCACCCCCTCACCCGCCGGTGCCAGCGGCCCTCAGGCCATCTGTTCCCCAGGCCAGGTCCCAACAGAGAGGCCTTTCAGGGCTCGGTGGCCTGTGTCTGCCCCCCTTCCCGGCCCAGGCCGAGCAGATGGCCCACCTGCCACACCCCCCCCCCGCCACCCCCCCATGGACGCCTGGGAGCCTGGAGGCCCAGCCGGAAGCTGGGGGCGGCGGGGTCTGCCCTTCTTTTACAGCTCGGCCAGCGCCAGGCTCCAAGCCCCGGCCCTGCCTCCCTGCGCCTCTGTCCCGGGCTGCCCTCCCCCCCTCAGTGCCCGGCCAGCCCCACCCAGACGATTCAGAGAGGCGCTGTCAGAGCCACCCTCAGACACCACCCAGGCCAGCACCCCGAAATCACTCAGGTGGCATCAGCCACGGGCAGGGGATGAGCCAAGAGGAGGACCTGCATCTCCGGCTCCTGGTGAGCGCTGGCTGCCCCAGGCTGCGCTGGGCCGCAGATCACTTGGGGGGCAGTTACAGAGGCAGATCCCTGGGCTCCACCCCCCAGATTCCGACCCAGGGGGTCTGAGGAGGGGCTGTGAATCTGTGTCTGTAACGAACTTCACAGCTGAGTCCCTGAAGCTCCCACGGCCACGGCCATCTGGCTCTCTATTCATTCCTAGCCCGAATGGCAGCTGAAGGTCTGTGACGTGGGAGGGACAGGAGCAATTATCCCCACTTAGCAGGTGAAGAAATTGAGGACCCCAATTGCACACTATTTCATAAAGTAAATTTGATGCTATAAATTCTCGCCGGAGCCAGGCCTGGTACCCAATACTTCGGGCTCCTTAGTTAATGGCTTTTGGACATTGGTCCCCAGGGGAGAACAGGGGCCCTTAAACACTCCCCTCCAGCCCTCCCTGCACAGCTACGACACATAACAGCCCCCCCACGCCCTGAAGACTGCAGTGTCTCCCTGCATCCCCAATGAATCCTAAATAAAAATAACACTGAACTACAACCGTAAGGAAATAAAATAACCATAAGGAATAACTGTAAGGAAATCCCATGGTGACAACCGTACTTTAATGTGTTTTTTTAAATATAAATGAGTATTAAATTGTTTAAAAACATCTCCCTTATTTTATTGGTGGCCCTGCTTCTGTGACGCCCAGAGCAAAAGAGCAGCTTCCTAGGAGACGGTTCTTTGTCCCCTGTGGTCCATCCAGCGTGGGTTGTGGGTGAGGAGCAGGTTGGCCCCGAGAGCTGCCCCCTCCCACCCTCGGGCTGGTCCCTGCCCCGGAGTTGGAATGCACTTGCCAGGCGAGCCTGGCATCTCAGCCGTGCCCTGGCAAGGCAGACGCTCATTGCTGGGGATTTCAAACGTAAGCCTCTTGTCTCCTTGACGACCTGGCTTCCCTTCCTGTCG
This sequence comes from Lemur catta, assembly GCF_020740605.2. NCBI lineage: Eukaryota > Metazoa > Chordata > Mammalia > Primates > Lemuridae > Lemur > Lemur catta. The sequence continues at coordinate 92,275,230 of NC_059134.1, read as the reverse complement.
GGGCATCTTCCAGGGAAAGCCCAGGCTTCCTCCTCAACCCTCTGGGGAAGAGGCCCCACTCTAACCCTCCTCGGAGGAGATAGAGACAGAAGGGAAGGGCAGCACACCAGGGATGCAGCCCGGAAGCTGCCCCCCAGCCCCAGGACCCTTGGTGTTAGGTAATTCTAGAGCACGGAGAAGCCAGGAGGGGCTGCAGGGGCTACAAAGTCCTGCTGTGTGTCCTTGAATAAGCCATTTAACCTCTCTTAACCTTACTAAGGTACAACAGGGCCTATACTCTAATCCTACTTTCCAGGATTATTCCAAGAATGGGAGGAAATAGCGAACACATAAGCCCGGTTCACAGTGAGCATTCAACACACTGTACTCATTGTCCCTCCGAGCGTGCATGACATCATGAGAAAGAGCCCTGGAGCAGGAGTCAGGGCACCTGCATTCTAACTTAGGCTCTGCCACGTACGAGCTGGCAACTCTGAGCAATTTTCAAAGCCCTTCCAGCCTCAGTTTCCCCATCTGTAAAATAAGAATGTTGAACCAGGTGATGTCTCTAGTCTTCCAGAGCTGACTTTCCATCACTCCAACACTTTCCATAGCTCCCATTCATCCTTCCCAGCTCAGTCAGATGTGATGATCTCTAGGAACCCTTCCGCAAGACCCCCGAAGCAGTGAGCCTCACTGGGCACCTGCCTGGCACTGCATTTCTTCCCTGGACCCTGGGCAGGAAGAACGTGTCACCTGCTGATGCCCACGCCTGCTGTGTGAACCACCTTAACCTCTGATTTCCAGCCTCAGGGAAAATCATGAGACTAAGGCGACACTGGGTCAGCTCCTTGGGGCTGGTATTATTCCTTCCATTTTACAGATGTAGACGCTGAGGTCCTAGGTATTAAACAACCCATGTGACACAGCTCAGGGAGCCTGGGAGTCCCAGAGCCTCAGCCCGAATTTCTGCAGTGACTCAGGGCTTAGACAATCATTACAGCAGCGATTACTCCTTAAATTGGTTATTTTTCACTGTTGACGCTACTGTGTGGGCCTTTTTCTTTTTTTCTTTTCAGTTTGCGTTCACAGGCTGGGGGAGGGGGAATTACGTGTGAGGGAAAGCAGAAGGAAGAGAAAGAAAAAGAGGGGGCGGGAGGGCCGGACAGAGGAGAGAGGCCCGGGTAGCTGTGGGATTTCTCACCATCTGCGAGGTCACCCTGGACCCCTGGGGAGGGCGGGGATGTGGGAGAGGGGCAGGGAGGTGACAGCAGGTGGTGGTGGTGGGGTGATGTTTCAGAGGTTAGCTGCACCCACGGGCAGTTCTGATCAGCTTCTTGGACTCCGGGGACCAGTGCCTGGGCCAGGGGAGCTGTGTATGAGGTGGGGGGCGGGGGGCAGCCATCTCCACTCTCACGATCTCCCCACCATCTCCCCTCTGCCTTCCCTCCTCCCATGTTGTTCAGACACCTACCATGTGCTCAGCACTGCGCTAGGCACAAAGACACAGCAGGGAACAGATACAGTCCCATCCTAAAGTAGCTCACAGCCAGCCCTGGGCACTCAGAACCAAGCTGTCAAATCCACTCCAGGGCCTGGAGGGAGCCGCTGGGGTCAGCTCTGGGGGGGTCTGTGGGACCCAGGGATGGGCTGGAGTATGGGGGGGAATGAGGAAAGGTTTCCAGAGGAAATAATATCTAAGCTGAGATAAGAGAAGCTTGAGCACAGCTGGCAGATGAAGACTGGGGTACCATGGGGAAGAAAGTCCCAGCAGAGAGAATAGCTGGGACAAGGACAAGGTCCCAACACAGGACAGAGTGAGTCACGAGAGGGGAACTGGGAGTAGCATCTGCTCAGATGTCTACCCCGCACCAGATTATGAGAATCTCTGATGCAAAACTGAGGTGCTGCTCCTCACTCCTTTTACATGTATGTATGTAAATAAGCGCACTGGTTCCTTCATTCGTTTTAGCCGGAACAATTTAAAGCTCATTACAAATCTTGTAGAAGGAAGTGGCAGATCTATGATGGCCTGTACCCTTGGGTTGCCATGTACTGCTGCACAGGCTGTGCACTGCACCACCCATCGGCCACAGGAGTAGCACCCTGTGGCCCTGCTCTCCGCTGTCATTTATTAGCAGTAATCATTCTCTCTCTGCTTACGTAATATGCACAGAGTAAGGTGCTGGGAATACAGTGATGACTGAGACAAAGTCTCTATCTTCTAAGAGGGTACATTCTAGAGAAGCAGATAAAAGAAAGAGGTAGATTTAAAAATTTAAAGGTAATCTTAGATGGCAACACATGCTATAAGGTCAGTGAAGCAGTTGAGTGACAGGGACCTACTACGATTTGGTGGTCTGGGAAGGCCTCTCTGCCAAAATGACCTTTCAGGTGAGACCAGTGGTGAGAGGGAAACAGCCGTGTGAAGGCCTGAGGGGAAGAGCATTACTAGCAGAGGGAACAGCATATGCAAAGGGCCCAAGGTAGAAACAAGTTCAGTGGAGACAAGAAATAGGAAGATGGCTTTGGTGTGGCTTCAGCAGAGGGCATGAGAGGAGGGAAGCAGAGCATGCAGGGACCAGAGCACATCGAGCCAGGCTGGCTACAGTGACAAGCCTGGGTTTTATGCTAAGTGAGAGTGGGGCCATGTTTCATAATCTCTGATTTGCTTCTTAAAACTCTCTTGGTGGAAAGCGGCTTGGGGGCCAGTTAGGAGGAGGATGGCAGTCCTGCTGACAGATGGCAGGGTGGATGGCAGCAGTTAAGTTGGAAAGGGACAAAAAGGGCAAAATAGAGTTGGGTATTTTTATTGCTCTGAATCATAAAAAAATAACATTATTATTATTATTCATGAGCACAAAGCACTTTTGCAGGCACTTTTCTCACCTGGTGAAACAGACAAGGCATTAGTAACAGCCACATTTTCAGCTGTGTAAACTGAAGCGCGGAGAGGTGAGGAGTCCCGCTCAAGTTCTCCCAACCCCAGGGAGACCCGCAGGGACTCTCTCCCTACCTCAGTAACCCCGCTGACGCCTGCTCCCTTGCTGGGCCCGGACGGTTGACCCAAGAGGACCCAGATGTCCTTCCTCACTCCAGGACTGTGGAGCTGCCAGGCAGAGTGGGCTTCTGTTTACTGCCTTGGGCTGAAAACGTGTATTAGCAATTGGCAAAACACAGGGAAGTTGCAGCGGAACATGCTCGATTGGCAAATGCATGCTGTGCCCTTCTCTTAATACAAGGAAATAAAACAATAATTTATTTATACTCGGAAACCAGAACACTTCCTTCTGCCAGGTCCCCCTGCCTCCCCTTCCTCCGCTCCACCCCCACAGAAGGGCTCCCAGAATGTCCCAGGGGCCTGTAGCCTTGGGGGAGAGAACTGAAAGGCAGGAGAGCTGCCCTGGGAGCTTTCGAATGGGGGGGGCATAACCATTATTGAGCACCTACTGTATGCTGGTCCTTAACTACTTTTCATCAAAGTATCAAAATAATCTTGCGAAAGGGAGACTAGAAACACAGGTGACAGAGAGACCAGTTTGAATCTAGGCTCTGTGACTTGGATTCAGCTGGTGACTCCGGAGAGTTACTTCTCTATGAAATGGAGACAATGATAGTAGCTACCTCCACAGGGCGGGTGTGCAGAGTCCAGGAAGTCACCAGCGCAGGTGCTTGGCGCAGTGCCCAGAGTATAGTAAGCGTTCAGTAAACACTAACTAGCCTCATGGGACTGGGGCTGCCGTTAGACCTTTTGTACCAATGGGGAAACAGAGGCCCAAGGAGGCAACAGAAGTTGCCCAAGGCCACACAGCTAGGAGTTGGCATGGTCAGAGGTGGGTTGGTGGAGTTCTGAGGCCAGGTTCTGAAGATTGTCACCAAGCGTTAAATCCATCTGAGGGTTGAAGCCTTCACCTGAAATTCTCCCAGCGCTGTGTGCCGGGCTCTGTGCAGAGGGCAGGTGGCTGGGTGAAAACGTTAGACAAGGAGCCATCATCCCAGAGCGCATGGCCTAATAGGAGCAGACAGGTGACAACAGCTCCTGCGATACAGTGTGGCAGGTGCTGTCACCAGGTGCTCCCAGAGCTGGAAGAGGCAGCCTGGAAGGCTTGCTAGTAAGCAGGGGGTGGGGGGCAGCAGAAAAGGATGCTCAGGGGTGAGATTGCCTGGTGGACAGAAGAGCAATCCTGGCACAGGGCCCAGCCTGAGCAAAGGCCAGGGGGGTTGAAGCACCAAGAATGTTTGGAGAAACTGAGGCAAAAACAGATTCCCATGGTCGTTATAAAGACCCCTTGTGGGGTCCAAGGGGGAAAAACGTGGGCTTTGCAGTTGACAAATTTGGAGATTACAAATCTTGGTGCACAAAGCCAGCCCTTCTGGGCCTTAGTTCCCCATCTGAAAAATGGGCCCCCTAGCCGACGATGCCATGAGTTTGAAACGCACACTGAATGAAGTCGCACCAAACATTGGTCTTTTTCTGTCTATTCCCCCAACTCAGGTTGGGGGTGGGGCGAGGAGGGGCGGTGTCGAGTTGGGGAGGGAAGCCGTGGCTCAGCCTTAGGGTCCTCGGGGACTGGGGTTCTGCCTCCGGAGCTCCCTTTGTCCCGGGCGGAGGACCGCACCCCAGCCACGCGAGGGTTAACCCGCCTCGCGGCTGCGGCCCGGGCGTGGGAGGAGAAGTGCGCGGCTGAAGCCGGGTGAGGACTCTTGGGCAGGTGCTCGCTCCACCCGCCGCCCGGAGCCCCGGAGCCCCAGCCCCCAGCGCAGCCTCCCCGCCGGCCCAAGCTCCCAGCCCCGCCGGCGCGCCCAGCCCTCCGCTCCTCCTCGGAGCAATTACATAACGGCGCCTCGGTGCGCGGCGAGAGGCCGCCTTTGTTATTGCGATCCGCCCCGGCAGCGGCCCGCCAGTACTAATAAACCGATCGCTGGACACGCCAGGCCGGGCTTTATTTGTGTAGATTTGGGTTGGGGCGCTGGGAGGGAACCGTAAGCACGGACGACCCCTCCCCCAGGAGGGCGGTGGAATCCCTTCCCCGCCCCACAACCTCTGATCTCAGAGCTCCACCCCCACCCACCTTGCTCCGCACCCTGGTCCCGAGAACCGAAACAAAAATGTTCCAGAACTGTGGGTTCCAGCCCATGGCTTCCACTTCCCCAATGGCTGATATCTGGCAGAGGGAGACTCATTAGCCTTACCTGGAAAATGGGCTGAATAATAACAAAGGGTCCATTTAAATGAGATAATCTAAGAATCTGCTTTGCAAACTCAAAGAATGGCTCTCAAACTTTAGCTTGTACCAGATTCACCTGGAGGGCTTGTTAGAATGCAGCCTCTGGGACTCTCCTGCAGGGTTTCTGGTTCTGTTACCTGAGATGGGACTGAGAATTTGCATTTCTAACATGTCCCCTGCCTCCAAGTACTGCTTGGAGACCCACACTACTCTTAAGTAATTTATAAACTAGAATCTGTTTGGCAGGTGTTCCTATGAGCCGGCAGGTGACTTCCTGCCCCCAGACGTGGATGAGTGTGTGGGGCTAGGAGGAGCCCCGCCTTCCAGGAGGATTAAATAGCGCTGTCCTGGTCAGTAGCACAGCCAGAGCCATCTCTGCCAGGTTCCTATCATGACATCACTGCTTTCTAGGGTGTGACCTTGGGCAAGTTATGTAACTCAGTGGGCCTCAGTTTCCCTATGTATAAAAGGGGGCAAATAATGGTACCAACCTCCTGAGATTTGTTAGGATTAAATACACGTAACGCTCCTAGAGCAGGGTCTGGCACACAGTAAGGGCTTGGAATGCTATCTTTTGAGATAATAATGACTCCCCTGGCTGTGCTACCCAAGCGGTCCAGCAGCCTCTTGGGCAGGAGGCTGTGGTAGGCACAGCCCTAGCTGGCAGCCCAGGGTCCAAGACAATTATGCCACAGCCCAGAGTGGCTGCTGTGGGCTCTCACTGTGAAGGGGTCTTGGGGTCACCCAAGCTGAGGGTCCAAACTCTGCTACCCTCCTTCCCCCACAGCAACTCTTTTCTTGACTAGGGCTTGGCACTTCCAGAGAATCTGGACCCAGGCTGAAGCTCTTACGTGGCTTGCAGAAGCGGCAGCTGTGCCCACAAGGGGCGGTCCATATTCCGTCCTCCCTGAGTTTTGGAAGCTGCCTCTTCAGCACCAGCACAGAGCAACAGGTGTCCTAGGCCTAGAATACAAGGTCCCCAGACCTCTCGCCCACTCTCACAGCTGGTGGAGGGTGGCTTTCCTGCAGACAGTCACATGCACCCTTCCACCCCACTCACTGCCATTTCCACACGTTCATTCACTCATTGAGTCAATGAACGTTTAGTGAGCACGTCCTGTGAGCCAGGCCCTGAGCTCAGGGCTCACACATGCAGTCTCACCCCATCCCCCAAGGACCCTGTGCATCCTCATGATTTTCTTTTTCCCACTTGACAGATGAACAAACTGAGGCTCAGAGAGGCTGAGTAACTTGCCTAAGACCATAGAGCTGGTTGGCAGAGGCCTAGGGCCTTGAACCTAAATCCAGGATGGTCTAACTCCTACTCTTATCTGCCCCCCTGAGCCCCCCATGACAGGAAGCAGGAAGGGGCTGGCCGAGGTCTTCTGTTGCTTCCCTGCGCTGTCACAGTCTCCCCCATCCCTATCAGTTCTGTCTCCCACAGGTAAGAAACTGCTTGACATTTCATGGTCCTGGAGCAACAACAGCGTGGAACGGATGACTCACAGGAGGGAGGGCGGCCGCGGGGAGGCGGGGAGAGGGAGACCTGCTCAGGCTCCCGAGCTGGAGGAGGGGCAGGTTGTGCTGGGGAGGCCCTCCTGGGGGATCCTGAGCTCCCAGCTGCTTCTCTAGTCCCCAGGCTCCGTCTGGGACCACCAGGGGTGGAGAGGAGAGCCCCGGGGGTCTGCTCACCAGGCAGGTTCACAGAGAAGGAAGCCCTGGAGGAAGTGAGGGAAACCATGAGGGGGACAGGAAGGCCGTAGGAGAGCCCAGTTCCTCCGCCTCACTCCCTGTGTCCTGCAGTGGAGACCCCTTCTGCTGGGCCAAGATGGTGCTCCTTGTGGCAGCCACAGCTAACCCTGGCTTGACAACTCTCTCCCCAGAGCAACCCTTTACAGTTTACAAAGCAGCGGCACTCTGAGGCCTTCTCCCTCCCCTCCTTCTTCTGAGCTGCCTAATAATAACCTCAGCAGCAAGAACTTACAATGTGCCTGCTCCGTGCTAAGGGCTTAACATGCATCCTCTCTGTTAAACTTCCATTAACCCCTATAAGGTGGGCCCCATGATCATCTCCATTTTACAGATGAGGAAACTGAGGCTTAGAGAAGTGAAATCACTGATCTATGGTCCCATAACCAGGATTGGAACCCAGGTCTGTCATCTCCAAAATCCCTGGGCTCAGCCACAATAGGCCTCTGACCATATCATCTTCCTCTACACGCCTCCCCCCTACCCCCAGAGAGGGGGGTCACTGCTGAGACCTCTATCCCCAGGCCTAGCCCCAAAGACGAGGCCCGATTCTACTCCCCCAGCCTTCTCCTCCACCGCCGGGTGCTAACAGGAGTCTCGCTGCAAGCATCTTTGAAATCCAATTACTTCCTCATTCTTTCCTCAGGGATTCACAATCCACAAGTGATTTCTGGCCACAGACACTGGCAGTCCCCGTGCCCACCCCACCTTCACACACCCACCTGCACGGGCACAGACACAGACACACAGGCACTCTGTACACTCACTCGCACCCAGGCACAAAGCAGGTGTGCCGCCCGTGCTGAGGGTGGCCGGGGCAGATGGAGCCCCAGCTGCTCTCGGGCTCCTGCAGGAGTCTGGAGAGAGTGACACCCCCCGGCATCTCTGGCTCTGCACCCCCATCCCTACCATCCTGGGGTCTTGAGAGGAACACTTCACCACAGTAAGAATAATTATAATAATAGAAATCAGCATTTCCAGCTTGCAAACCTTTTTCATCAAATCACCTCACTTGACTCTCATAAGCTCTGAGGCAGATATTTTTGTATCTCCATTTCTCACATGCAGCAGAGGGTCACGTAACTGATTAGGAGCAGAGCCGGGGTCCTAACCACTTCCTGTCATCCTCACCGCATTGTTCCCTGTGCCACGCACCTGTTCTTGCCGGGCATCGGCGTGCAGTTTATGAATGTCAGTTTTAATCCTCCCAACAGCTCAGCAAGGTGAGTTTCTTCATGCCCAATGTAAAGATAAGATAACTCAAAGACACTACGGGCAGAATGGCAGCCTAAGGAGTATTTCTGAACTGGACACACTTCTCTTTGGAAAAGTGCATAGAAGGAGGGGAATAGGAACCTCTGGTGGGTGCTTCAGGGCCCGAACATTTTGCCTGTTATTCTGAGCTGTTTGTGCTGCTGCTGTTGGCTGCTGTATGTGCATCCCTCTTGCAGGGGCTATGAGCCCTCCAGAGACACGGACAGTGTCCTGTTCACCCCTGGGGCCTCAGCACCTAGCACCTTGCCTCGCACACAGGAAGGGCCCAGTCACGATCACCTCCTTTGCAAAAGATGGTGGAGCAGCCGTGGCCCAGCCCGTGCTCCCAGCCTCCACAGCGTCCGGCTGATAAGCTGGGGAACTGAGAGAATGCAGAATCAGCACAGCCAGAGCTCAAAGGTTATCCACGCCAAGAACCACCTGAGGTGTGAATCCCTCCTCTGGTGTCCTTATCAACCCTTCCCTGGCTTCTGCTTGCATGCTGCTGGCGACAGGGCCCTCAGTACTCCTAAGGCAGCCTCTTCCATACTGAAGGTTTTGGAGTCATCGTTACAAAGGCCTTCCTGCTGATGTAAGGTTGGACTCTCTGGTGTCACCCACACAGATCAACCCTGCTTTTCGTCTTTAGGGTCACACCAAGTGGAGCACTGGGAGGTATCTCCAAGTCAGGGAGGACACTGTACACCAGTGGGGCTGGGGCCCTCCCTTCAGCAACCCGGAGTCCTGCATGCTGCAAAGGCAGAAGAGGGTGAACAAATGAATTCATCAGCCCGGCGTGACCCAGCTCTGTTAAAACTGAGTGTCTGAGTTGTTGCAGAGACCACTATAGAGCCCCAAGCCCAGTGGCTCTTGGGTTTGTGTGTCATTCAACACACCTACACAGTCCTGATCTGGAGTCACATACTTTGATTGATTGATTCATTCATTCATTCATTTATTATTGGCTTTCACTGATCAGGTGTTTCAGAGCAGCATTGGTGGCACTGCGGGATCAGAGTTTGGTTACCTTGGAAATCGGGACAGCTATCAGTCGCTGAGGGCTCACTATGAGCTAGGCACTGTTCTGTTTACTCCCTTGCAAAACGCACAGCCTCTCGGGCCCAGTCCCAGCTCTGGTGAGGGCAGTGGGAGTCTGCTGGCATAGTCAGAGCTCAGTAAGTGCAGAGGTGCCTGCCACTATTAACTCTAAATCTCTACAGCCCTTTGTCACTCTAAGTGATTAACTTGCCCAAGGCCACATAGTCACTAAAAGGCGGAGCCAGAATTTGAATCCAGACCAAGTGGTTCCAGAGCCTGCTTAACCCTTAAGGAACTGGTGCAGACAGAAGTCAGACCTGGAGTCAGAATGCCCACCTGGCTAGATGCCTGGGGCAGCCACTCGCCTCTCTCTGTCTAATTTACTTGTGAAACAGAGCTTCCTGTCCCCTCAGGCCCCCCCCCCCCCCGCCCCCACTTCCAAGTGCAGTGACTATCAGACCAGATGAAGAGACTCAGACATTCTCTAAGGAGAGCACAGGGTGCTGAGACTTGGGGTGGGAGAGCACGTTATCCCCCCACCATAAGGGCTTGAAGGAGCCCAGAATCCTGGGGGTGTGTGTGTGTGTGTGTGGTTTGTAGGAGCATGGCACTTTTAGGTTGACAGGCCACTGCACAACCTCCAGAACCCTTAAACCCCATCTCCACCTTCTGTCCCCACAGGGTGTGTAGAGATAAAAGGTCTGACAACTGTACCCCCCACAAGCATCCTAGAGCTCCAGATAAGATCCCTGTCCCCTGACAGAGCAACTTACAGCAGCATGGCTGAAGCTGCATTGTAAGGTGGAGCATGCTGGCCGGGTCATGTTATTTGGCCAAGTCACAGCAAGCCACCGCCCTAGGTTGGAGGCCTGAGGCTAAACGGAATCAAACATTCATGACCACCGTCTGTAAAATGGGACTAATCACAGGGACCTCATGGGTTGTGCAAATCAAATGAGTTAATACTTAACACCAAGCGGGCGCTCAGCAAACGGTAACCATTGTCGTGACTGTGTCATTACACACTTGGGTATCATTATGAGCCAAAACAGTCCCTTCCATTGTAGACACTGGCCTAGGCTCCGGGAGACACCGCGAGGATATTTAAGATTATGGTTTGCCAACCTACGGGGATGTGAATAGTCCCAAGAAAAGGGGCACCGTCTTCAGAACTTGCCAAAAAACTCTTCCTGGGCGGCGCGGGCCGCGCCAGAGTGTCCCCGCGCCCTGGTTCCAATCCCAGGCGCCTTCTCCCAGGGCGTGAGCGCGCCCCCCGCAGGCGGCCTCCAGGAAAGCCTCGGCTGGGGAGCCGGGGAGCCCGGCCTCCCCCCGCCCCGGCGGCCACCCTCGGGGGCGAGGCAGCCCGGCGCGTGGGAGGGGACGGCGCGCCATTGGCTTGCGCGCGGATCCGAGAGGAGGGACCAGCGCGGGCCGCTAGACTCGGGTAAGCCCCGGCCGCGCAGGGCGCCGCGCTCAGTCCGGCCGGCCCTGCCCTGCCCTGCCCGGCGCCGGCGGCGCGATGTGAGCGCCCGAGGCCGGAGCGTCCGCCGGGCCCGCGCTAGCCACGTAAGTTCTGCTCCCCGCCGCCGCCTCCCGGCCTCGCACTTTCCCCTCCCGCCGCCGTCGCCTGCGCAGCGCAACCCGGCCGGGCTCCCGCGGGCGCCGGGACCGCAGGGGGCGGCGAGGACCCGGTGCGCGCGAGCCGGGCGCCCCAGGACGGCTGGCACCCGCGGATTCAGCCGGGACCCCAGGGGTCCCCTCCCCGGTTCTCCCGGGCGCTGTCCCGCAGCCCCTTCTGTTTCTTCCCTTCGCACGGTCCCCTCGCTGCCCCTCCCTCTGACTCGGTTTCCCTCTCTCCCCGGCTTCCTCGCTCCGCCGTCGCCTTTCTCTTGGACCCTTTATCTCGTCCTCGGCCCCCGCCTCTCCGGCTCGCACCCTCTGCTTCGGAGCAAGAGAGAAACAGTGAAAGCAGTTTCCGTCTCCCTGGGGTCTGACCCTGTACCCTGCGCTCGGTTCGCCGTCCCCTCCCCCCTCCCGCCATTGTTCCCCGGCCGGAGGAGTGCGCGGTACAAACTTGCGAGTTCCCCCCACGCAGGGCTGCGGACGGAGGTGGTGGCGGAGTTCCCGCCGCCCACAGTCTGGCCAGACCTTCTGGTTCGGGGGCCGTGGGGGCGGGGGCTGGGCGGGAGGACCCGGGGGCGCCGAACAGCCCGCAGCTCCCCGCCTGGGGACCTCCGCGCCCAGGCCCGGCTCTCAGAAAGTGGGTGAGTGTCTGGAGCCGAGAGGTAGGGGACGGATTGGAGGGGCAGGAGCAAGGCTGGGAGAGACCCCAGTCCCCAAGCCGGCCGGAGAGGAGCAGGCGGAAACCGAGGCGAGACCGCGCCCAAAGCCCCGTTAGCGGGTGGGCAGGGGAAGCACAGGTGGAGAGAGACGCCCCCCACTTTCCCGAAGTCGTGCGATACGCAGGAAGGGGGCAGTGTGCGGCCACTGGCCGGGCGCCCAGTGGGCTGGGCCCCTGCGTGGGCACAATGCTCGCACCTACCCCGGGGGGGTCTTGCGGAGGAAGGGCCAGGACTGCCGCACCCACCCCCGGCCAGCCTTGGGTCCCCGCGCCCCCTCCCTCGTCCCCACCCATCACAGGTTCCCGCCATCTCCCGCAGCACAAAGGGGAGCGGGTTTCTCCACTAGCGATGGAAGCTGGGGCAGGAGCAGGGCGGAGACCGAGAACCCCCAGACCCCTTCACGGCGCCGCGCAGATGGCCAGGTCCCCGCCTCACCACCCCGCTGCCCCGCACTTCCTGCTTGGTTTCTTTTCCTTTTAGACAAACTTGTTGTTGGGGCCGGCCTGCGGGGAGGAGTCCCGGCGCTGCCCACCCCACCTGTGCGGGCCCTCGGACCTCCACTCCCAGCGGCCTGTGCAGAGGGGGCCCCGACCTGTAGCCTGTAAGATCCCAGGGACACGGGGGTCGTTTTGTCGCAGAACCAGGAGGGGGCACTGTCTATACCTTAGCCGCAGCCCCAGACCTCAAGAAAGAAAGGAAAAGATTTTTTCTCTTCGGGGTGTTCAGAAATAAGACTGGGTATTCTCCAGGCCTCTGTTGTCCCATCTGAAGGATGGGTCATCTTGTTCTTAAAGTCCTCTCTGGCCCCAACATCCTGGGGAACCAGCTGCCTTGGCTTCTCTTCTGCCACATGCTGTCAGCCCCTTCCAAATCTGAGGTGGAGGGCTGAGGCCAAGGCCCGTTCACCCCTGTCCAGCTGTCACCACCTGCTGGTTCCACAGCTCTGACCTGTCCTCTGCAGAGCCCTGTCCCCAGGGCGCCTGCGGCTTCTCCAGCCCATACTCAGTCCCACCAAGTCCTTATGATAGCCCCACCTCCGCTGGAGAAAGGGCCTGCCCCTCCCAGGGTGTGGAATTAATAAGTAATGCCCCAAAGTCACACAGTCTCCGGCTTTTCTTTACTTTTACTTAGTGGACAAAGTGTTTGTGAACACTACGCCAAAACTGATTCATTGGACAAAGTGCCAGGCACAAATTCAGGCGCAGGACAAAACAAAGGATTCTTGCCCTCATGGAGCTGACATTTAAAGGGGAGGGAGGCAAATAGCTAATAAAACAAATAAGCCAATGATACAGTGTACTGGGAGGGGAGGGGAGGAGTCAAGTGTTGGGGGTGTTGAAGTTGGGGAGGGGGTTGTCATTTTAAATTGGGTAGTCAGGGAGGCCTCCCAGAGGAGGTGACTTTTGAGCTGAAGCTGTGAGGGAGGTGTGGGAGTGAGCTGTGCAGATAGCCATGGGAAGCAAAGATCCTGCACACAGCGCCCTGAGGCTGGAATGTGCCTGCTGTGTGGCTGGGGTGAAGTGGGGTACAGGTGGGTGCGGTGGGGAGAGATAGGCAGCTAGGCTGGCTGAGAAGGGATGAAGCCCCCTCATTTCACGGATGAGGGAAGTGGGGCTCAGAGACGATATATGTTATCCTCGGACACACAGCCCAGGAGTGGCAGATTCCTGGCTCACGATACCTGCCCTACACCCTGCGTCTCTACTACTCATTCAGCAACGCTGGCTGGGCCCTCCCAGGGCTGGCTTGGCCCAGTGCTAGGGATGTGGAGGAGGGCCACCCAGGCTCAGTGCCCCTCGGGGCTCCAAATGTCTGGAAACCTTTTGTTGCACCTCCCAGGTTCTCCCTGCCCACCTGTTGTCAGGGCAGCATCTTCCTCCAGACTCAAAGTGACCCTTGTGCTCTCTCGTCCCACTTCGTTCGTATGGCCACCCACCTTCTAAACACCCCACTCTGTGTTGGCACATAATCCCTGGAAGGGGACCTGTTCTGAAGCCGGCTTGGTCAAGGGGGGAATAGAGGCAAAAGAGTTGAGTCTCCTAGTCTAAAAATAACAGCAGCATTATTACTGAACATTAACTACAAAACAGGTACTGTTTTAGGTGGGTTTTTTGTGCATCTGAGGGGCTGGTATCATTATGCCCATTTAACAGATGAGGAAACTGAGGCCCAGAGAGGTGAAGGCACCACCCAAGGCCATGCAGCTTATAAGTGGTAGAGCCAGGATGAAGCACAGGTCCTTTAACCACTAAGCCAGAGCCCCAGATGCTGGGGGAGACAATAATTACGAACTGTGGCTGTGGCCCATTCCTGTCTGGGTAAAGTACCGGGCCCCTTCCACCTGCTTCCCTCAACTCACCTGGAAGACAGATTACCAATTGCTTCTGAAAAAGTTGGCTCAAAACTGTGGAGCATCCCTTCAAGGAAATCCCTCCTCTTTCCTCTTCCACCCTCCTCCTCTCCTCCCTCTAAGTTCCTGAGCAGCCAGAGGGGGAGGGGGAGGGGGAGGGAAGGGGGGGGGTGGGTGTGTGGAGAGGGAGGTGCCTGCTGCATTCTCACCAGAGCCCTGGCCCCATGGGATCCGGAAGCCAGGCTGTCCCAGTGACGGCACTAGCTGCCCTTGAGGGCCGTGACACGGTCACTGGACCAAGGGGGAGGCTGGCCCACTCTGGGTAGAAAAGGTCAGGAATCCTCCACGTGCTCTGCCCTCTGTGAGTGACTGTGGGGACAGGAAGAGCCCTCCCAGTGACTTCTGAGTGGTGACCCATAGCCCCCCCACCACAGCAGCAGCTCCAGACCCCTGGGTGGAGCCCCCGGGGATGTCCCCTCCTTGTGGCCTGCTCAGCCCTGCCCTCTCCAGCACAGCAGGGAATGTTTATTTTTGTCTCTGTAGCTTTGGAGATGTTTGTGGTGAAAGTTTGGGCTTTCCTCTGCCTTTCTGGCAATTGGGCAACCTTCAAAAGAAAGAGTAGGAAGATAGAAGGAATCTGTGTGTTGGCCCCGGCGCTGACGGGGGTGGGCAGCTTGGGGGCGGCAGCTTGACTAGGGCCTAGTGTGTAGCTGGAGTGTGGCCAGCGAGACACAGGGCCAGGAGGGGCCTTAGAGACCACGCTCCCGTTTTTTTAGATAGGGAAACCGAGTTCCAAGGGTAGACCCTGGCTTACCAGTGATGGCAGAATCTGCAGGTGACCTCAGCTGTCCTGTCTCTGAGCCCAGGGACTCAGGACACACCTGCCAGCCTTCTAGCTTCAGGGCAAACCCTCAGCTCCCAGCTCCCGGGGTTCATGTTCCTGGAGGTTCTCCGAAATGGGGCGTGGCATCCTTTTCTGGGCTCAGAGCTTCCTCACGGGGACAGGGACGGACGGGGACAGGGACGGGGTTTGCTGGCCCAGCAGGATTCACACCATGCTCCCCCCTCCCTGCCAGTCCTACTTTTTGTCATCCCCACTTTTTGCAGCAGCCGTGACAGTGAGCCAGCCAGTGGCGATGCTGAGATGAGGAGGGAGATGGATGAAGCAGCTCTGCCCTCCCCTGGCTCAGACTTGAGAGACAGTCTGACTAAGGCAGGCCGGGCCCTTGGAATAATTACGCTCTCGCTATCGAGGGACCGGCTGTCAGCAAGCCAGCTGGAGCAGCGGAGGCCCTGCCGCACGGCAGCCTCGCCTCCCTTCGCGGGGCGCCCTGAGAACCCCCCTGGCCAAACCTGCACCCCCCGAGGCTGCTGCGATGGCGTCAATAGTGCCCCGGTGCTAAAGAAGCCTCCTTTGTATCCTGTGACTTCTAGATTAGCTGTCACCCTCCCAACAGCCTGTGGGGCAGGCACCAGCACCCCACTGATGGTGGAAGGCGTGAGGCTCCTTCATGGAGAGGTTCATCGGCCCGAAGGCCCGGGGCTGGTAGCCCAGAACCAAGATTTGAACACAGGTCCCTTTGTTTACAACCCTTGAGAAGTGGGATTCACCGCTCACATCTCAGGGCTATAATGGGTTCATCCTGCCCAAGGGGCTGATGGGTGGCCCTGGAGGGGACCACACCGGGGCTGGATGATGCAGGCTCTCCCCTTGGCTTTGCTCAGCCTGGGGAGAGGGGCTTTGCTTGTTCCTGTCATGGCCTCTCTGTTGCTGCCACCGGGAGCCACAGGGCGGCGTTATTCCCTGCCCTTCTCCCCGGCCACGGCCCCGAGGCTCCAGCGCCCACTGCCCCCTCCTGGTGCTGCCCTGTGTCAAACCCCATTTCCAGCTATTCTGCATCAAGGTGATAACAGAACAATGGGGCTCCCTGCAGCCCTTCCCAAGTCCTGCTGGAGTCTCAGGGCCTTAACCGAAGGGAGCCTGGACCCCAGGGAGGAGCTCAGATGCTGGCGACCTGCCAGGGAATTTCAAGGGGAGGTGCTGCAGGGAAGCAGGCTTAGTGCTCAGTTCCTTTGGGGTGCCAAGCTCACCAAGCCCCACCCCCCCATGCCCCCGCACGTACACACCAGCTCCTCTCAGGGTATCCCGGTAAGGCACATTTAACTTGGTTTGAAACCAGCTCTGCCACTTACCTCAAGGGGCACTTGAATAAATCACTTGGGCCTTAATTTCCTCATCTGTAAAATGGGGGCAATAAAATGGCCATTCTCATAGGTTGTCGTGGGGATTTCTGGTCTGGAGGTAGTTGGCCCCCCCAACGAGCCCTGGGGCAGCTGTCCTGCTTACCAGATGGGGAGGGACAGGGGACAGGTGTGCTGCCCCTACAGAGGGTCTTGTTTGGAAAGGAAGTGGTTCTTTGGCTGAGCTGCCCGGCAGCAGTGACTCCCTCTTGAATCACGACGAGGCTCGGCAGCTAGTGGCAGCTGGTGGATGTTCCGGGCCCCTTCCTCTCCCCCCTCCTCCGGCCAGTCAGGTTTTCTAAGCCAGCCCTCATGGGCACAGTCTCTATGTTGGGGACAGTGCTGCAGTCCATCTGTTTCTATGGAAACCAGGCTTCCTGGGAGGGATGCAGGGGGTTGGGGGAAGTCCTCCAGGATCTGCGAGGGGAGGATGCCACAGCCCCGTCTGATCCGCCGTCCATTCATGTTAGCAGTTGCCGTCTTCTGTGGAGCACACGCCAGGTGCCAGGCCCCTCGGCTGCGTTTCCTCATTATCGCGCACCCCAGACCCGCGCGCTGAGTAGAAGTAGATGTCTGGTTGCACAGACGGGGCATGGAGGCTCAGAGAAGTTAAGTAACTTTCCTGAGTCACAGAGCCATTAAGAGGAGTTAGGATTTGAGCCCAAGTTTTCCCAATCATTAAGGATGTGCCCACCCCATCCCCCAGTGTGTCGTCCTCCCCTGACTCTTGCACCCCTGATAAGCCTCTCTCTGGCCTGGTTCAGCCTGGGGATGGGGGGGCTTTGCTTGTTCCTGTCGTGGCCCCTCTGTTGCTGCCACTGGGAGCTAAGGGGACCTCAGGTTCCATAGCAGATGAGGAGGTAGGCGTCCCACCTTGGCCCCATTCATTCACTCACAGATACTTGCTAAGCTCCCCCTGTGCTGTGCTGGCTGCTGTCCCAGGCACAGAGAACAGAACCAACAGAAGTCCCTGCCCTGTGATGCCACAGCTTTCTGAGGTGGTGGGGACAAGGTCAGGGGCCTGGTGTTCCCATCCAGTCCTCTAACCCCCCCCCCCAGGTAGCCCTATGCCAACCCCTCTGCCCAGAGCATTTGCACCCACTCTCCTAGTTCTTCGGTGCCACACGAGCAAGGCACTGTCGTGCGATTCCCACTGTATTGAGGGCGTGGAGGTGACACCGCTTGCCCAAGGCCACCAGACCTGTAGGGGTGACCAGATGCAAACCCAGCTCTGCCTAACTGCAAAGCCCCCTCTGGCCTCAGTTTCCTGCTCTGTCAAGTGTGCGGTTCAAGGAGAGCCTCCGCTCGGGCCTGCCACGTCTGACCTTGCGTGAGGCCGAGCGTTCTGGGTGGAGTTGGCCCAACTGCCACTCATCCCACCTGTGCTGACAAAGCACTTACTGTGCACCTCGGCCCAGGGGAGATACACGGACGAGCATGACACCAGCCTTAACTTCAGGTTGTTCCTTCTTAGGGGACCACACTGCCATGAAATGCCCTTGAGACCTATGAGAGTCTGGAGGAGGGACAGGGCCTTGCGCTCTGGGAAGAAGGGCCGTGCAAAGATGGCCTTGAGCAAGGGGCAGGGGGCAGGGCAGTGTCAGGGAGGACCCTCCCTCTTGGGTAAAGGGTCAGCAGTGGGAACCACTGTTCAAAGGACAGGTGCCAGGTGTAGCTGGAAATTGGGTTTGAAGAGGCTGGCCAGGAGCAGAAGGCAGAGGCTCAGGATCCCAGGGCCTGGCTCTGGAAACCACTATCTCCCCTCTCCTTGCAGGGCAGGTGAGCTGGCAGGTCCTGCCTGCCCCTCCCCCACCCTCCCGCAGCCTGGCCCCTTGGGGGAGCCCTGTGGCCCTTCAGAACGCAGCTGGGTGGGACAGGAAGCCTGGCAGTGCTGACTGGCAGATTTTTCCACTGTGCACAGCTGAGCGAGGGAGGGAAGCGGAAGGCGAGCTGGGCCCCTCCCTGGGCGGGCACTTTGCCAGCGGGCACCCACCTGCACCCCCCTCTCTATCCACCAGCTCTTCTGCCAGGCAGGCATTCTCATGACCCCATTTCACAAGGGGGAAACTGAGGCTGGGAGAGCTGTCGTGACTTGCCCAAAGCCACACTGCTGGTAAGAGGCCAGAGCTTAGATTGAAGCCCAGGTCCACCCACCCCAAGGCCAGTGTTTGGCCAGGGTGCACGGGCCGGAGTGGTGGGAAACACCCTCTGTCCCCACTTAGGTTAAAATGGTGCCAGGCCTGAAATAAACACTTGGAGTGGCCTTGAGAGGCAAGAAGGGTCGAGGGGAGATCTTGGGGGCGGGTGTGGCCATCCTGGGGTTAGGGCATTTTAGGGGCTGGTGGGTGGATATGATCTTGCAGGGCCCAATCCTGGGGCTGAAGCAGGGCCAGACGCAGTGCTCAGGGCAGTTAGCTGCGCTGAAAGGTGGGTGTGGCGGATCCTTTCCCTGGAGAGGAAGTTCCTATCACGTTCTCCCTGGGAGGCCACGGGGGTCCTTTGTCTGTGGCGAACTCCCTGCTGGGCCTGGGCTCTGAGGATGGGCAGAGTGGGTCCCACAGCCCAGGTACCTGATGGCAGTGCCTGTGGATAAAGCTTGTGCCACCCTGGGTGACACCACCCAGGACACTGTAGTGCCCACTCTGGATCCAGCCCCAGCAGGCTGGCGCTGACATGTCTCCACAGCCTTTGTAGTCACTGTCATGGGCTCAGACCTGCGGTGCAGAGGGGAACAGCGTTTGTGTGTGTGTGTGTGTGTGTGTGTGTGTGTGAGAGAGAGAGAGAGAGAGAGAGAGAGACAGAGAGAGAGAGAGAGAGAGAGTTGGTGGGGAGGGGTCAACAGGCAGAGGAAGGCAGTGCTTCTACTGCTTGGAAGCACCCTGAGGCAGGTCGCTGTCACAGTCTAGGCCTGGTGGGCCTTGTGCCCTGGGACCTAGGTCTGGCGCTTTGCTTAATGGGGTGGCGAGGTTGGGAAACGCTCTCAGCCCTGGCACCTGAGCCTCCCCTGCTCCAGCCAGAGCCGCTGCGGCATGGGAGGGCATGGGGGGCCGGGGAGCGTGGCGGTGCCCCACGGACTGCACGGAGACCTCTACTCTCGCAACATCGCCATGAGATAGGACCCTTTCTTTCCCCAATTACAGATGGGGAGATTGAGGCACGTGGAGATTGAGTGACTTGTCCACAGGCACAGTTACGCGGGCAACACTGTGCCTTCTGGCTTTAGCAGTTCACTGGCTCCTTATAAAGCGCTTTCTGTCCATTATGTCGTTTCTCCTCAGACAGGCTCTGGGGGAAAAGGAAGGGCGGTCGTTTCCATTTCACAGACGAGAACGAGAACGCTGCAGCTCAGAGCGGAGAAGTAACTTGCTCTAATCCGCGCCCCCTCCCCACCCAGGCCTGTCGCCCCACCAGGGCACCTGGCTCAACGACCTCCCCAAATGCGGCTTCTTCATTCAGATGTGCCGGTGCTGCCCCGAGTGCTGTCACCAAGCTTCTCTTTGTTGCCCCACAATCCCCAGGAGGTGGGAATTATGGCTCCGTCTCACAGGGAAACAGAGCCCAAGCCACGCGGCCAGGGAGGGGGCGGCAGGACTGCGCGAGGAGGGCTGGAAAGCCAGGAGGGCCTGGAAGGACTCAAATAAAGCCCGACATACGAGTACTGGCAGGGAAAGGACAGGGCGTGGAGGAGCTGGACGCTCGTGCCCTGCTGGGGCTCGGGAACTGGGACAGCCGCTCTGAGGGACAGTGTGGCGCTTTCTCCGAAAGTTCAGTGGAGATGTGCCGTACGGCTCAGCGATCCCACTCCTGGTGTTTACCGTGGAGAAATGAAAACTTGTCCCACAAAAATCTGCGCACGGATGTCTGTAGCAGCTCTATCGTAAAGCTGGAAACAACTCAGACGTCCTCCAGTGAGCAAATGGATGAACAAACCAGCGCGTGTGGCCCCGGGAATATTGCTCTGCCATGAAAAGGAGTGGATTTCGATACGCACAGCACCTGGATGGATCTCAGAGGCATGTGCCGAATGAAGCTGGTCTCGAAAGGCTGCATACTTGATCATTCCGTGTATGGGACATAATTTGAAAAAAAAAAACAACAAAGCTGTAGTGACAGAAAATGTATCAGCGGCTGCCAGCTGGGACAGCAAGAGGGATTTTTCGGTGTGAGGGAACTGCCCTGTGTCCTGATTTGGAGCTGGTGGCTGCATGAATCTATATGTGCTAAAGTTCATATAACTGCACAACCAAAAAAAGTCAGTTCTTCTGTATGTATTATAAAAATGAAAGCCCAGAGGGGAGGCTGGAAGAGAAAGAGTGAGGAACGGCCGGGGACAGTTAACGTGTCCTTTGCTGAGGGCAGGGCCAGATCTGGGCTCTTCTTAGCAGTAGCTCGCTGGCTCTTGGGGCAGCCTCCCTGGCAGCCGGAGGGACGAGGCTAATTATAGCTTCTATCTGGATTCACAGGGAAGTGGTGGCAGACAGCTGAGGTGTTGGGACAGCGTCCTGGGCCCCCCGGGAGCCAGGTGATGAAAGACTAGACCCTGGCTTCCCAGTCCGGGTGGGGTGGGCTGCCTCCCCTGCCGGCTGGCACACACCATGGCAGCCTTATCTGAGAGCCTCCATGTGCCACGCAGGGGACTGCTGTCACAGTCACCGCCCTTGGTTTCCCATCACCCGAGACCTGTGTGTGGGGAGGGGGAAAGGATAGCCACGCCCTTTATAGATGAGGGACTAAGGCCCAGGGCTGTAGGGGGGCCACTTGGCCTGGACGTGACACCCGTTGAAGACCTTCCGTGTCGACTTCTGCTGTGATTTCCCGCTCGAGCTGGTACACTGCCTCCTCATTGACCTAAAGCCGCATTATTCAGATGCCCCACGGTTCATTCCCTGTTCTGATGTTTATTTGTTTGGGTGCTTTATTTTGTTTGAAAATACTGGCAGGCTTGAAAACAGGAGGTGCCCCGGGGACATTCCCACGTTCCTGGGGACATTCCCACGCTTGGCCTCTGCCAGCCCTGCCTGGGGCTGGGAGGATGAGATTTGCCAGGGCCACACGGCACTGAGATGGCAGGGTCCCCTGGCAGGGGGACCGGCAGCTTCTGAGCCTTGTCTGTCCCTGGGATGGTTTTCTGCCTTGCCGGAGGGTGGGTGTGAGTGGACGTGAGGTGCCGGCCCGCGGCCGCGGTGGGGTGGTGGCACTGCCGTTGTTCACTGCTGTTCCTCACTCCCGTCTTCTGTCCACGCCCAGGGAGCTTGGTGCCTTCTCTGCAGCGTGGCATAAACAGCGCCCATCTCGCAGGGTGGCTGTGACGAGGGGAGCCAGGGCCACCCAGAGTCTCAGCCTGCGCCCGTTCTCGGTCCTTTCCCCGTCTTCACCCCTGTCTCCTCTGTGTAGGTTCCGACTGACTGAAGACACGAGGGGCACTCCGCTCATCTCCGCGTCTCCGTCACCCGCGTCTCCGTCCCCCGGCACAGGGCCTGGCACACAGCAGGTGCTGATGACCTGGCCCGAGACGCTGCTGGGGGTGGCTGGGAACTGCGGCTGTGGGGGGCCGCCGGCAGACCTGGGGTGGGGGTGGTGATAGGGGCAAGGCCTCGGCAGCGTCCCTGCCAACACCCCTGGCCTGCCTCCTCTGGCTCGGCTGGGTCCCGGGCCACCCCCTCCCCTTCCTTTGGTCCTGTTTGAAGGAGGTGGGAGGGAGCTACGGGACCTTGCTGGGCAGCATGATTGCCTGGGAGAAGTTCAGTGGGGGCCTGGACCCCAGAAGCACCTGGCCCAGGCTTGGGCAGACCCTCCCTTCTTCGTAGCCTTGTTCGCCCCGTTGACCCAGGCCCCTCCCCCCATCCCCCAGGAAGCTCGGGTGTGGTCCCCATCCAGGCCTGCATGCCCTTTCCTGGTCACCAATCCTCCAGGGCTGGTCAGCCTGGTGGGATGGGGTGCGTCGGGTCCATTCAGGCCAGATGAGGCTCCCAGAGTCAGACGGGCCTGATGAGCATCCCCACAGCCCATTTGACAGATGAGGAAACTGAGGCCAGCTGGGCTCCACCTGCTGCTACCCCAGGCTGATGGGAGGCCTGGGCAAGCCTGGAGGGGTCTGGCCTCCCCCAGTATTGGGCCCCTCCCCTGAGGTCTGGAGGCTGGGTGGGAAGGTGGCCTGAGGCCTCTGTCTCCCCTCAGCCCTCTGCAGAGGCCGGGCTCAAGGACAAGATGGCAGCCAAGCAGCCCCCACCCCTCATGAAGAAGCACAGCCAGACGGACCTCGTGAGCCGCCTGAAGACCCGGAAGATCCTGGGTGTGGGCGGGGAGGACGATGACGGGGAGGTGCACCGTTCCAAGGTGGGCCACCGGGCAGGGGCCTGCCTCTGAGCACCAATGTGGGGAGGCTGGTCTGACCCGCCATTTGAGGAGAGTAGCTGAGGCTCACAGAGCTGCAGGAGTCCTAGGACTTAGATCATTTTTCTAGAAATCTAATGGAGACGTCAGGAGAATAACAACAATAACAAAAACAGATCGTTAGAATTAATTGAGTGCCTGTTATGTGCCAGGTATTGCACCCGCTGCTGTGTAAGCACTTTTTTTTTTGGTGGGAGGGACAGAGTCTTGCTCTGTCGCCTGGGCTAGAGTGCAGTGGTGTCATCATAGCTAACTGTAAGCTTAAACTCCTGGGCTCAAGCAATCCTCCCGCCTCAGCCTCCCAAGTGCTAAGATTACAGGCGTGAGCCACCGTGCCCAGCCTGTATACGCATTTTTAAATCTTCTTGCTAGCACTGGGAGATGAATCGACTGACAATTATTAGCCCATTTTATAGATGAGGAAACTGAGGCTCAGGGAGGTTAAGTGATTTGCCTGAGGTCACGCCAGTAAGTGGCAGAACCAGGATTCAAGCCCACATCGGGCGGACCCCTGAGCTTTCAGTCTTAGCCACCATATTTTTAGCTGCTTTTCATCCCCGGTGTTAAGGGGTCGCAGGAGACAGAGCAGCCTCAGTGTGACCGTCCCAATCCCTGGGCATGCCAGGGGCTCTGGGAGGATGAGGGGCCGGGCATGCTGAGAGCTGCCCTCCCCTGGTTGCCTCTGACCCCACTGTGTCCACAGATCAGCCAGGTCTTGGGCAATGAGACCAAATTCACTGTTCGGGAGCCTTTGGGGCTCAGGTGAGCATTTATCTGAGTTTGTTTTGGGGGCAGGGTGGGGGGATGCATAAGACCCCCTCATTTTGGCTGTGCCCCTGTTTCATCTTGCCCCTGACTCCATCCCATCTCATCATCTCCCCAGAACCAGCCATCCCTGGACACCTTGGCTGGAGAAGGGAGGGTCCCCTGGGGCCTGGGGTGGCAGCGGGGGGCCTGGCTGTGACCTTCCTCTCCACGCCTCCCCAGGGTCTGGCAGTTTGTTTCTGCTGTGCTCTTCTCCGGCATTGCTGTCATGGTGAGCCCCCACCCCAGCCCCGGCCCCCCGCTGCCTCTCCCTGCCTTGCCATCCTGTCGGGCCATCCGCCCAGCTCCTGACACATGCCCACCAGTGCCCTGCCCTGGGGCATCCTAGATTCCAAGGTCTGTGGCCCTGACTGTCCCTGGAGCCTTCTGTCCCGGCATGGAGGGGTGGGGGCCCTCAGGTCCCGACCCTGGATGCCCCAGGGACCACCCCAGGGACCCTGGCCCTGCTCCTTGGTGGAGGGAAGGAGAAGTGTCCGTGGGAAATGTCAACAGTCACCCCCCCAACCCTCCCCGGCCTGGCCGCTGAGTCCCCCCTCCCACCGCCCGCAGGCCCTCGCCTTCCCCGACCAGCTCTACGACGCGGTCTTCGATGGAGCCGAGGTGACCAGCAAGACCCCCATCCGCCTCTATGGTGGCGCCCTCCTCAGTGAGTTCTGCTGGGGTGGACTCTGGGGGAGGCCACGGGCTGCGGGGATCCCAGGCGGGGACGCGGGGCCATCCTCTGCCGGGCCCCTCCTGCCCCTGCCCGGATGCTGCAGCCCCGCCCCTCCGCCCCGCCGACGGGCGTCTCTGCTGGGTGTATGCTGCCACCCTGTGGCCATGGGTGGCATACGCCCGCGGCTTGGGACTCACCTTCGCCACCACCTGGGGCAAGCACGCGCTGATGCTTGCTGTGTGTCAGTGCGCCGCCCTGGGCACGGGGTGCGGACACGAAGGAGGCCCAGGCCCAGCTCTCCGGGGCCTCACAGTGGGCTGAGTGGGCTCGAGGAGAGGCAGAGTCAGTACTGTGCCTGCGACACCCCTCCCGTCTGTAGCCCCAGAGCATCTGAACCACCTGATCCTCTGATCTGAGGTGCACACAGTGGCTGCTAGGAAGCTGGACTACAGTTTTTAAAGCTCAGCATAGGTGTTATCCCCCACCCTCCCTCCAAAACATTCTATGGCTCCCTATTGCCTGCAGAGTAGAGTCTCAGCTCCTCTGGAGTAAGGGTGGTTGAAATAAAATGTGTCCACATGTGGTGACCCCTGGTGTTCAGAGCCAGCAGACACTGGCCATCGGGGCCTACTAGAGGCTGAATGGGTAGCTCTTCCACTAAAGAGCAGTGTCTGTCCCTCACCCCTGGGTGTTCCTTAGAGTGATGATTCCTTCATGGGCTCAGGTGTTCTGTCCTCAGGACTCCATTCAGAAAGAAAACCCAATCACCTGAGCACGTAACCCGTTAACTCACAGACTCCATCCGCAGGATCCTAATGACAGAACCAGATGTGAGTGGGGGCAGCAGCTCCGTTCTCCCACTTTGCAGATGAAGAGACTGAGTCCAGTGGGGAGAAATGACTTGCCCAGTGTCCCATAGGGCCTTGGAAATGACAGGAGCAGGCTGGAAGGGATGGGACAGGGACAGACACCTTTGATTTGAGGACTGTGAGGCAGGGCGGGGACGTGGAGTCCAGGGCCCTGGCTGTCTTGCAGCAGTGGCCAAAGAGAGGAGGGACAGGCCCTTGCCCCTGCCCCGAGGGAGTCAGGCTGTCCTCCCCCACCCCCCAGGCATCTCCCTGATCATGTGGAACGCGCTCTACACGGCTGAGAAGGTCATCATTCGGTGGACCCTGCTTACGGAAGCCTGCTACTTCGGGGTCCAGTTCTTGGGTGAGTCCTGGGGTGGGCGGCAGGGGAGGCTGAGCGGGGTGCAGGTGGGCAGCTTTGCCCCCCACCTGCCAGCTCCAGCCACTTGCGTTTGCAGGAAGTGATGAAAACCTGTCTGGGGTGGGGGTAGGGTGCGGCAGAGGGGTGGGGACTCACCTGGCTGTGTACCCGTGTGCCTACACACCTGCGTGCACACACCTGACACGTACCTGTATCTTCTAAACCCACACGTGTGGATCCATAGCCTTGCACCTCCCGCACCGCTGCTCACTGTGTACCCAGCGCCTGTGTGACAGCACACGCTCAATTGTGCCCACATGCTGTGCCCTGGTTCCTGCCACATGGGGACATCAGGACAGAAACGTCTGTGGGCTCAGCAGGGGCGGGGTGGGTGCTGCCCTTCCCCGCTGGCAGCACCCCCCGGGCTCAGCGTGGCATCGTGTGGTGGGGCGTGAGGGCATATCCCCTCCTCTGACCTCTGTCCCCTCCCTGGCCTTTCTCCCACAGTGGTCACTGCCACACTGGCTGAGACGGGCCTCATGTCCCTCGGGACCCTGCTGCTCCTGGCCAGCCGCCTCCTTTTTGTCATCATCAGCGTTTACTACTATTACCAGGTCGGCCGAAGACCCAAGAAAGTCTAGCCGCCTGCTGGGCCAGGGGACCCTGCCCGTGCCTGGAGCAGGGTGGCTCTGGGGCCTCTGTTTCCCTTTGGTTCCTGGAGGGCAGGAGGACCCCCGCCTTGGCCCAGGCGGGCAGAGGTGGTGGCCTTCCTTTCCTCCTGGGCACTCACCGGATGCTGTGTTCTCCTGGGCTTCCAGGTTTGAGATCCTGGTTTGGGGAGAGATGGGGGCCTCTGCACCCCCATTCTTCACTCCACACAGTGGCACCTCCTTTTCTTGGGTCTCTTGGCCTCCGAATCCCCTGGGCAGGCAGACTGAAGTCAAGTCAAGTCATAGGGGTAGTGGGCTAAGTCGAGGGTCCAGCCTCTTCTGCCAGGAAGCCCTTCTGGCTTTTGAGAGAGGCTGTGGACCAACTCCCTCCTTCTCCCTGCACCCCCAGGCAACCTAGTGCCCAGGCAGCTGAACTTGGCTTCCCTCTGTGCCTGGAAAACCTGAGAACCTGGCCCTGTGCCCCTACCTCTCAACCTGGGCCCTCCCCATGCGTGCCCCTGAATACACACACACACACACACACACACACACACACACACACGTGTGCGCTAGTGCCCCTTCCCACAGCCCAGCAGAGGGTGGACAGGCAGGGGTGGGCTGTCTTTGAGATGGCACTGCCCTTTCAGCCTCTGCAGATGGGCCACCTGCAGCCAGAGGCCCTGTCCCCACCTCAGGCCTGGCCCGTGGTGAGCTCTCCTGGGCTTGCTCTGAGTTCAGAGGCTGCCAGCGGCCACACGCACGGGCCCCACGGACAGGTGGGCACACAGACAGCCCCGGTGGAGCCACTGTAAGTGATGGCGTTTGGAGATGGGGGAGGAGAGGAACGCCGTGGCCTGTGTCCAGCTGGCTCAGCCCTGCCCGCCCCACTCCCCCCCACCAGGGAGCTGCCCCCGAGGCCTGGCCGCGTGGGCCCCAGGGGAGTAAACACACATTTCAGCAGGCCCTGCCTCTCCGCTCCCCCAGGCCCCGAGACCCCTCCCTGCCTCTCCCTGCAGGTCCCCCAGCTGTGCCGGGAGCCCCCCCCCATGCCTGGCGAGTCCCCGAGATGCGGTGAAGGGGGACGTGGTGAAGGGGGATGGCCACCGGCCCAGACTCCTCCCCCTTCTTGGGACAGAGTCGGGGGAGGTGGGGGTGCTGCCGCCTGGCGGGCCCTGGCCTGGGCCAAGCTGCCCCTGTAGCCGCGTGCCTAGTGCCATGGCCCGTGCCCAGCAGAGCGGTGGCGCCACCACAGTCACGCAGCTGAGGAGAGCGGCCGAAGGGATAGGAGGCTGGACTCTGGGGAAGGGCCCCTCTGTCCTGGCGTCCGAGTCTGGCTCCTCCTAGAGGGCTGTCCCCCTGCTGCCGAGACCGGCCGGCCGGGAGCCCACTGCCGCCTCCCAAAGGCCAAAGCCTCAGTCTCCCATCTGCGCCAGGCCTGCAGAGGCCCAGCGAAGCCCCCCGAGGCTGATGGTTGGTTTGTGCTCCCGGTAACTGCCGGCGTGGCAGGTAGACCCCGTGGCCAGAGGCAGGCGGGGAGCGGAGGGTCCCGAGTCTGGCCTGCGCCCGGCATCTGCTGGGGCTGCGCCCCCCAAACCTTCCACTCAGCTGCCGGGTGGCGAGGGGGCGTGGCCTGCCCCCCGGGGTGGGGCTCTCCAGGCCGGGGCACAGAGCAGAGCTCGTGACATAGTGTGTGGCTTAGTAAGACTTCATTGTAGTGGACCCTGGGGGTGGGGGTGGGGGTGGGGGGCCCCCGAGGTCAGATAAGACCTGCAGGACAGATGTGGCCTCGGGGGCAGGGGACATTAAGGCAAGGAAGGGTTATGGTTGGGAAGGAGGCAGTGACAGAGGGGAGAGGGACCCTCCCCTCCAGCCGGGAAGGCTGGGGTGAGCTGGAATGCCTCTTCTGCCAGTCCCCCTGCAGCCGGAACCCAGCACCCTCTTGTCAAGCTTCTGCCTCAGCCTCGGGCTACCCCCACCCCCAAATCAAGACCACCTTTCTTCACGGTCACTATTTATTCTTCGTTCCTTTTTCTTTTTGTAAGAAACAGTCACAAAAACCAGTGCAAAACCATCAGTGTGGGCGTCCTGCTTTATATTACAAAAACTCCTCTCGATATATAATATAAAAACGGGGGCTCACAGGAGATAAACATGATAAATTAGCTCTGCTATCTACCGCAAGGAACATGTACAGTTTTCAAAATAGACTTTCAACACAGGGCCCGCAGGGGAGGGGAGGAGGGGGCTTCTGGGGAAGTGGGGTGCTGGGGCCCCGGCTGGTTTGGGGAGTCCTGTCTGGGCCCCTTAGGCAAGGACAGAGAGAGGACAGGGGAGGCCCAAGCAACAAGGCTGCATGTCAGTAGGGAGCCTGGGGAGGGGCTGAGCCCCTGACCCCCCGCTTCTAAGATAGATTCCCTTTCTCCAAGATGCAGTAACTTCAGGAAAGTGGCTTTTGGAACAGGGTAGGGTGTGTGATCAGCCGTGTAAAGTCTTCCTTGTTCCTTGCCCTGTTAGTGGGGTCAGAGGAGGTCTCAGTTACGGGCTGTTGTATCCTGGGGTGGGAAGAGGCATCCCTGCCCACCGCCCCCTCCCCAGCCAGCAGCCAACTGTGGGTTGTGTCTGGAATCCTGGCGCCTGCAGGTCTTGTGCAGGGAGGGAGGGTCCAGCTTGATTTGGGCTGGGCTTTATTTTCCTTGGCACCTAGGAATGGTCTCAGGCAGCCTTGCCGATAGCTACCAGCCTGGGCGCATGCCATGGGAGCAGAGACGGCCTGCTTTCCCTCCAGCCCGGGACGGTGGGCAGTGGCTGGGAGCTGAAGTGGCGGATGCAGGTTCCTCGGCACCTTTACAGCAAGTCCTTGGGGAGTCTTGGATCCACCTTGAACCCACCTGAGCCACTGTTCCTCAGTGATCAGCCCTTTCTCCTAGATCCTCCCTCTAGCTCCTCCATGGGCGGCAGAAGCCTGGGATGCCTCTGGACTGGAGCCATGGAGCTGTGCGATTTCTAGCCCTGCCCAGCCTGGGTTTGGGGTTTTGGTTAACCCCAGACCAGCCATTTGCTTCTGCCGGGAAGCTGGAGCTAATCAAGTGGGTGGGTCCAGAGAGGGTCAGGCCCTAGGCCCTTCTCAGGCCAGGCTGGGGTCCCAGCTGCAGGTCCGCTTGGATCCTGGGAGCCGGGTCTCTAGGGAGCTCATGTATGGAGTCGCCAGGGAAAACCAAATCAGAAACCTAGGGGGAGGCCCAGGACTGGTGGGCACAGCAGGAGGACGGGAAGGAGGGTCACACCGAATCTTTCCTGCAGGCACAGAGCTCCAGGCTGCATCTCAGAAGGTGGCAGGCACGGGAGCACTGGGCTCTGTGTCTCCCGGATTTAGCTGGAAAGCATGAGCAGAGGCAGGGAGCTGGTACAGGGTGCCAGCGGCTTGTGAGACAGGACAGGCTCTTTGTAGGATCTGAAGAGGGACGGTGGAGAGAGCAGAGGGCAGGCATCGTGCCGCTCCTTCCATCCCTGTGCCTGTGGCAGACATCACTAATCACCCTGAGGGTGTGGGGCAGACATCACCGATCAGGACTGTGCTGCCCTCTCCCAATGACCCCAGACCAAACCTTGGATCCTCGGCACAGCCTCCGCAGCCACTCCTGATGAATCAGGGTCGAGGCATCTTGCAATCCGGTTGCCAACACTAGTCTAGACTTTGAGGCATGTATGTTGTGAGTGTCCCTGCCCAAGCCTAGAGGGAATACTCAGAAATGTATGGACAGTGTGAAGATACAGGAAACCTTGTCACAGCAGAAATGGCAGAGATGCCTTGGGGACTTTAGAGCCTGGAAAGAAGAGGGCTCAGGGGAGTCAATGTGTAGCCCTAACACTCCGGGAACGAGAGGGAGCAAGTGGGATACCATGGACGGTACCACAGAAAACCAGAAACCTCTTCTGTATATTCTGCTAAAGTCGGAGCAGTCCAAAGGCAGAAGGCTGCCTTGGGAGGTAGTGAGCTCTCCGTCCCTGGAGGTATGCAAGAAGAAAGTGGAGAATCTTGGCAAGTGTGCAGAAGACAACCAAGCCTCAGTTCTGGGTGGGGAAAGGGAGACCCAGATGACCATGGGGGTTTCTTGCACTCTGGGAGCCAAGGAATTGGGGAAGGACGGGGAAGGGGGTGGCTTGTGGGGAGAGGTGGGCGGAGTGGACAAGGGGATGTGATGTGCAGACACGTGTTTTGTGGGGACTCAGAAGTGTGGGGAAGTTTGAGGGAGGGCGGGGACACATAGTGCAGAGTCTTAGCTGTACAGCTGGCCGGGTTCTCTCTCCCCTGTGGGAACCAGGATGCCAAGGCCAGGGGGCGTGTGAGCAGCAGATGTGACAGAGCCCTGCATGAAGTGCCAGCGGCCTGGAGACAACTCAGGTTCTCGTTCAGAACTGTCATGCGTGTGCTGTGTGACTGTGGACAGGCCACTGCCCCTCTCTGGGCCTTCAAGATTATTTGGTCCAACAGATGGGAAAACAAGGACCCTGCCGGCAGGGCTGTTCTCGCATCCAGTGTCTGCAGCCCACTCTTGGCCCTGCCCTGTGGTGGGGACAACTCCACCCTCCGGTGGGCCAGAGATTGCACTGTAGGTTCTGAGTCCTCAAGGACGTGGTGGCTGAGTCTCCTTGGGCCCCACTGGGCTTGGATGACTTCTCTGAGGTTTGCTTTTGCCTCCTTGTTGTCTAAATCCTCACTTTCTTGGCACCAGGTCCTGAAGCTGTGAGGAGAGTGGGCCCCGGCCTGGGGATACCAGTCTGGCTGGGCCAAGGAGGGGGCCTGGGATTGGTGTTCCTTTGGTCTCTAGAGCAGACTGCATCCTGGCCCGGGTGCTGGGGTCCCTGCGGAGAGCCCATGGCACCTGCCCTGGAGTCCAGGCGAGGGTACATCAGTCCTTATTTTTGTCTTCATTTCTTGTTAAAAAAATAGCTCTATTCCCCTGGCCATCCGTGACGGCCTCATCTCCTCCCCTGGGGCCAAGAGGACGGCGGGAGGGGCAGCGGAGCGCGTTGGGTGCTGGGCGGTGGTGGGCGGGCCGAGGCGTCGGGCCACACCATCTACTGGATGCCCCGGAAGAGGCACATGGCGAAGATCATGGCAAAAAGCTGCAAAGAAAGCAGGAGTCGGCTTGTCAGGCTGGGCCCACGGCCCCCAGGGCTGCCCAGCCCACTCCCAGGGGAAGGGGCCGTCTGCCTCTGGGGCAGGACCGGGTCTCGCCTGTCATTCTCAGCGCCTTCCTCCCGTGGGGATTCCTGACATGCCCCTCTCACCAGCCACCTGGCCCCCTTTGCGTAGCGTGAGGAGGGAAACTTTGGAAACTGAGTCACGGGTCCAAATCCAGCTCCCTGATTTGCCAGCGGTGAACTTGGGCAAAGCACTTCCCTTCTCTGGGCCTGAATAAATATCCGGAGCTCCTCTACCGAGTGCCAGGCCTGGTTCTAAGTGCTTTCCTGGGAACCTTTCCATGGACCAGGAAGCAAGGCACAGAGAGGTCACATAACCTGCGTAAGGTCACACAGCTACAAGCGGGGAGTCAAGGTTTGAGTCCAGGCAGTCTGACTCCGTGGTCATAACCCCTGCGCTCTCCCTGCTAGCTCACAGGAAGGTGGTGAGATTTAAGTGGGGGGCAATGATGCAGGACTGTATTTACAGGCAACCCTCCCCAGAGTTATATGCTAACCCCCTGAACAGCTGTCTGAGGGCCCCGGGGAGGCGGGGCAGGCAGAAACCCTGCCTCGGGGACTCCCCTCTGACCAGATTAGCTAATGTCACCATGGCCAGAGCTCTTCTTGCAAGTAGCCCAAGGAACAGTCCCCAGACCATGGCTCACGGCCAGGTCTCCAGGAGGCTCAGTGGCCACAGTAGAGGTCTCAGCCTCGAGCAGGATTCTGCCTCCTCTCCGGGCTGACCAGGGGCTCAGGGTATGCTTGTTGAATAAATGAATGGATAAATAAATGAATGACCCTCCCTGTCCTCATCCGCAATAGCCTCTGCAGAACTGCTCTCGCGGGGCTGCTGGGCACAGTGGGAAATGGAGGATCAGGCCGTCTGACTTCTTTTCCCTGCAGGCCGAGGGCTGGCTGGGGCCCCAGAGAGCCCGTCCTGGGGTTGGTGAGGGGTGGGCGAAGCTGCCCATCCAGCCCACTGAGGCAGCGGGTTCGAGATCTCAGGGAGGACGGCAGGAGGGGCAGCAGCTCCCCCTTAAGGCTACAGCGCCACCTAGTGGTGGCTGCGAACGGTCTGCAGCAGCCGGCCTTTCTCCAGGCGGCTCTGGGGCCCTCAGGCAAAGGGGGCTAGGACCACCACTGGCAGGTTAACAAGGCCCCACAGGCCCCGAACACTCCAAAGAGGCCTGATCTAGAACCACAGGCTGCTGCCCGTCCCTCAAGGTAGCTGTGCTGATCGCTTCGCATCCCGGACCTCGGAGCTGGGGTGGAGGTGGGGGCAGGCATGGGGGAGTGGGAGAGCCGTGGGGGGTCTCAGGGCCTGCCCATCCCCACTGCCGGGAGACTGGCTTGATGCATCATCTCCAGGGTCCAGGGATAACGCTCGGGCAGCAGACAGCCAGCTGGGCTTCTACCCTGCAGTGCCCACAGCGGGCACCCGTTTGGTCCTGGGTAAGGAAATGGCGGGGGGTGGGGGTGGGCTGCCCCCTGCAGAGCGGTGGGAGTGGGGCTTCTACTCACCTCAATGGCCAGCACCCCGATGGCGAGAGCCCCAGCCAGGTAGACGTAGGTTTCGAAAGTGTTGAGGATCACGGTGTAGCAGCCCTGGGAGGGAAGGACCAGAGGTGAAGCCACAGCTAGAAGGGGGACAGTCTGGGATCGGGAGGGCCAGCGTCAGGACTGGGCTTTGTGGCATGTGGCCCCAGAGCTCTGGCAGCAGCAGGCTTACCCTACCCAACTGCAGTTGGGACAGGGAGGTGGGGAGCAGGTGGGAGGCAGGAGACCCATCGACACAGCGATTTGGCAGCATCGCACCAAAGACCCCCATCCACTCAGCCCGCGGCCTGGTCAGCCACAGACCCTTTTCACGTAGCTACCGCAGTGACTGGGATCCTGGGAAATTTCCCACAAATATCTGGACTTCCTGCTGCTCTGGAAAAATCAGATCCAGCAAGACAAGCCATCCTTTCCACGTCAGCACTGTTAGCAGCTGCTCCCCTCAGATGGGATAGGTGCTCCTGGGGGCCACAGTCTCCTCATTCCCTATTGTCCCCTCCTGCCCCCACCAACTCTTTCTCATCATCTGCCTGGCTGCCGAAGTTTTTAGCCTCTGCCCTAAAAAAAACTGTTCACCCATCAAAACCTTGCTAACATCTCACCTCCTCCAGGCAGCCTTCCGGGACCAGCCTAGCCCATAGGGCCCCCTCCAAAGGAACCTAATTCCCATGCTGTCACTGCTTTCTGCAGCAGTCCTGGAGATGTATAAACTGAGATAGAAAGAGAGACACAGCCACAGATAGAGGGGGGTGGGGTGGGGGGACAGAGAGCACAAGAGTGCCAGCGCACAGCCAGGAGCTGCCAGTCCATGACCCTGAGCGCACGCATCTCTGTCACCTTTGTGTCCATGACACCGCCCCCACCCCCGTGCTGACCACAGAGGCTGATGCATGGTGGTTGCTCTGAATGAAATGTGTATTCAAAGGGGGAGAATTTTCTTTCTTTCGTAAGAGTGTGCATAGTCTTTGGGCCCGGCCAGAGAACCTGCAGGGAAAGAAGTCCCTGGGGTGAGGGATCCTGCCCAGTCCTCGCTGGGTGACTGTTGCTGGTTTGGGGCTCTGTTGAGACCTGGGATTCCTGGGTGCTCCCTTGCTCCACCCGCCTGTTGTCAACCACGCAGCAGCCCGGCCTCTCTGGCCGGAAGCAGAATGGAGGAGGCTGCACCTAGGCAGGTGGCAGCAGGGCCTGACCTGGAGCAGTGGCCAGCGTGTGTCTTCGTGCCTGCCTGGTGGAGGCCGACCAGGAGCAGGGCAGGGAAGGCCCCCGCAGGCCCTCCTGGGAGCCCCACAGAGCACGCAGGATGTCTCCAAATAGAAACAGACCCCACCAGCACAATCCTCCGGGTCCACAGTGCTGAGTGTGCATCTGGATCATCCGGGAGGTGGTTGACAAGGCAGATGACAAGGCCTCACCGCCAAGACTCTGGATCAGTGGGTCTAGCATGAACCCCAGGAACCGGCATTATGGGAGATGCCCCAGGTGATTTCTAATCCCCCTGCTGTGGCCGGGCCTTGAGATACCCCAGGTCCAGAGATGACAACAAGGAAAAAGTTCTCAGCTGAACACTCAGGCCTTGTCTCAGCTGTGTCACTGGGAGCCCAGACGAGGGCGGTATGACTGGGTCACAGCCCTGAGGGCAGCCCAGGGGGCCCTAACTCCAGGCTAGCTGGTGGGGAAGCCAGTGTGGCTGGGGGTCCCTTCAGGGTTGGCAGGGGAGCCCCATCCACCCAGCCAGGCCTGGGGCCATCCTGGATCTGTCTGCAGACCAGAGCTGAGGCTGACCTCAAACCCTCTGTTTAGCAATTTTTTAAAGCACCAGAATTCCACTACGTAGAACAGTAACAGCAAAAAGCTGACCTGCTCTGGAGGGGAGGAGAGGGAGATGGGTTGTCTTGGGATCAGCCTTGGAGGCGGATGCTTGTGGCCTCCCGTAATCCCCTTAGCATGCCACGTGCCCGCCAGGCCAGCCACGACACAGGTCACCTCCCCAACCCCAACACACACGCCGGGCTTGTAAAGCTCTTCACGAGGCTGTCCAGATGGGGAGCAGCAATGGCCCAGCAGGGAGCGGTATGTGGTCACTGTTACACACGGGGCCCTGGAGCCCAGCTGCCTGGGGTCCCAGCCCAGCCGTGCCACTTGTTTACCGTGTGACCTTGGGCTGCTTACTCACTCTTCCTCTGCCCCAGTTGCCCCATCTATGAAATGGGGCTGTTCAGACTAACTACCTCATAGGACTGGGCTGAGGACGCGATGAGACGCCACAGATAAAGCACCGCTGGCATGCGCAAGCTCCCCAACCCTGCTGGGATATCCCCCCTGTCTCCGCGCCCCTCTCTGAGCAGATCCCGAGTGGTAGAAGGTGTCTGAGCACAGAGTGGGGTATGTGGGTTTGTCCCAAGTGCTGGAGTGTCACTGCAAGGCAAGACAATGCGCATGTGCACACCCCCCCACACACAAGGGGACAGGAGAAGCATGAAATTGACTCTGACATGCCTCACCCGGGGAAACTGGCAAGATGCGGGGGACCTGGCCCAGCAGAAGGCTGGCATCCCGAGCCCTGCCGCGTGGCACCTGAGGCCCTGCCTGCTCAGTTCCTCGTCACAGTTTGGCACCAAAAGACCCTTCAGTTCCCTGGACTGAAGCAAGCAGACGAGGTTGGCCGACAGGGGCTTCCCAGGCACTGAGACACCCTTGGCGGGGGTCGAGGAGTGGACAGGCCGATGCCACCCACACTTGGGGAGTGTCCACTCTGTCACCAACTTTGCTGGGGCCTCATGGGCTCTTTCTCATTTACTCCCCATTACAGCGGGGTTTACTGCATTTACCTACGAGGAGGAGGAGGGAGAGAGCAGGTGGTAGCTTGCTCAGGGTCACACAAAAGGAGGAAGGGGGCCAGGATTCACACTGAGGAGGATCCCAAGCCTCTCCTGTTCCAAAGGGAAACGGAGCCCGGCACCGGGAAGGCTCGTTTCTCCCTCCCGTGGGCCAGGTCCCTGGTCCCCCCCTCTCCCCGCCCCCCAGCCCGGGACTCTCGCCTGCATTCCTGGGTTTCCCCCGGCCGCCACCCAGTGACACACAGGGAGGGGACCCTCCCTCCCCAGCCTGCCCCCAGGCTGCGATCCCCTAACCATGGGGGATGTTGCCAGTGCTGTCCCCGATTCTGTGGGGAGGCCACAGCCCCGCCCCCTGCTCCCACCCACGGCCACCACCCCACCTGATCTGACAGGGGCAGCTGGGCCTGGTCACCCCACAGTGACCACCCACGTGCAACAACTCCCACGTGTATATCCCTAGCATGGACCCCTCCCCTCCAAGCTCCACCCCGTGTACTCATCTGCCCGCTGGGCCCCTCTGCTTGGCTATTCCAAAGGCACCTCATGCTCGACATGCCCCAAACCAGATCCCAGATCTTCCCCCAAACCCGAAACTACAGGGTCATCCTCAGCACCTCCTCCTCCTTCCTCTCCCAGAGCTGAGCCACCACCGAGGCTGGTAGGTTTTCCTTCCTGAATGTTTCTCGGATCCATACACCACTCTCTGTCCCCACAACCATTACCCTGGTCTGACCCTTCATCCTTTCTCATTGGGATCAGAGTTGAAACCCCCTGTCCACGCAGGCACATCCCTAACCCCCCAGAGCAGCCAGAGTGCCAAGGTGGCCACGCCACGTGTCCCTGCACGCACCCCCCAAAGAGGCCCCTCCAGCATCCCACCCCCCTCGCCACCACCGGGGGCCACTGCAGTCAGACATGCACCCCGGGCTTCAGGGAAGTGGGCTTTGGAGGGAAAACAGACAGAGGCAGTCCCACGGCAGAGGCTTTTAACAGGGAAGATGCTCAGAAGGGATGTGAGTATCTCAGAAAAGAAACCCCAGAAGTCAATCATGGACCGTCCTCGTGAGGAGCTGAGTCACTGTGAGGAACTAATGGGGCTGTGCAGGGAGCGGGTTGGAAGCCACGCCCAGGAGACGGAGGGAGCCGTCCTACCGCAGGAAGAGTCTAGAAATGGGAAGCGTGTCTGATGACACCCAAAGGAGCAGGGCCCACGCGAAGCCTCCCTGGAAATTTGCAAGTAGCATTGGAAGGATATAGGTTTTCCTACGGGCAATAGGCTTTCCCAGTGACAGCTCCTTCAACAAGCTAGAAATTCCTTTGTCGCTCACATCGAATCCTAAGCTGTGGTGACCTGCTCTGCTCCATGGATGGAGCTGTCATCGGCCCAGGCTCTGTGTCTCTGGATTCTCTGCCATCATAGGGGCCACTCTCCTTTGCAAGGTCCCGGATGGCTTGTCACCATACCACAGCTGCACTCCAGCCATGGGGAAAGGAGGAGTGGTGGGCACAGCGCTTCCTCTTAAGGAAGTGACTCAAGTTGCAGGAATCACCTCTGCTCACCTCCCGTTGGCTACAACTCGGTTACAAGGCTTAGCTGCAAGGGAGGCTGGGAAGTGCAGCTTCTACCCAGTGAGGAAGGAGTGAATGGAGCTTGGGGACAGCCAGCAGTCTCTGCATGGTATGGGAAACCTGAGGTCCAGAGAGGGCGTCTCAGTGAAGGCAACTTAGCAGGTACCAGCTCAGCCCTGCCTGACGTTGAAGCCCAACTCCCCGCCCCCATATCCTGAGCCGCTCCCCATGGCGGGTCTCTGTGACTGAGCCCCTGCGGTAGCTCTCCCTGCCCCAAGCCACAGCGGCCTGATCCCAGGGGCTTGGTTCT
This sequence comes from Lemur catta, assembly GCF_020740605.2. Taxonomy (NCBI): domain Eukaryota; kingdom Metazoa; phylum Chordata; class Mammalia; order Primates; family Lemuridae; genus Lemur; species Lemur catta. Next base: position 92,237,857 of record NC_059134.1, on the reverse strand, counting down.
CTCTTTGTGTCTCTCCCCTACAATGCAGGAAGGCAGGACTATGAGGGGCAGAGGAATGTGGCCCTTGGGGCCTCACGAACCCTTTGATGTGCCATGGGCAGGTGCAGGGACCGGTGCCGAGTTGGAGCAGAGCTGAGGCTGGAAAGGGCCCCAGGAGTCAGGCCTCTGCTCACTGCCACCGCCTCTGGGACTCTAAGAAGCCTGTCCTGCACCCCCACCCCCACCCCAGGCCCATTCTAGCCACCATCTGGTTTTATTTTCTTCATAGCAATCATTACCATGTGAAATTATTACTTTTTATTTGCTGCTTGTTCATCATCTCCTTCCTCTAGACCGTGAGCTCTGCAGGAGCAGGGGCCTTGTCTCCTGTCCCCTGCTGTGTCTCTTGCATCTGGAACTCTCCCATGAGACCCTCATTAAAGGCCTAATCAAGTGAGGGGCCTGGGGTGTGGGCTCAGGTCACCCTGGTCCACCCCTCCCCGCTCCCCAGCTGAGGGGTGGGGCTGGTCAGTGGGAAGGAGGCGGATCAAGTACAGGGGCACTGTGTGTCTCACAGGGTGGGGACCAAAGCCGAGCCCTTCTTTCCCCTAGAGGTGGCACATGCAGGAAGGGAAACCTTTCTTCTTAGGCTGAGGTGACATCCATGGGCTACAAGAGGGGCAGAGAGTCTAGGAACCTCTCTGACCTTGGAGGGTCAGGTCGGGGAGACCTTGCTCCCTTAGGGCCAGAGGGTGCCCCCACATGGCAAATGTGAGCTTCCTCCAAAAGAGGGTGCATGGCTAAGGAGGCCCCACTGTGCAATTCTGCTTCTGCCCCTCCTCCCCAGACTGCATTGTCAGAAGCTCAGGAAACACTGGAAAACTCCTACTCACCCCTTAACCCCAGCCCAAATGCCCACTTCAGCCCGGACCATCTGCCACCCTCATCCTTCCCCACTTTGGTTGGATCTCAGGAGCCTGGATGGAGCCTCCATCAGCCCACGTCCAGGTGCAGGAATCTTATACCACGGCCAACGCTTCCCTGGGATTCCTGGAGGGGCTTCGTACCCTCTGGGCCAGTATCAGCTCCCCCCCATTTCTGGCCACCCAAGTCCCGGAGGGCCAGCTCCCCTGCCTCGCGGGTACCTGCTTGTTGAGGAACAGGCTCCTCCCCAGGAGGCACTCCTCCCTGCTCAGCAGGACCCCGTCCCGACTCTGGGGCTCTCGCCGGCAGCAGGCCTCCGGCACCTCTTCGCTGTCCAGCGTCAAGAGTCGAAAGACTGACGCGAACTTAAAGTCTTCGGGCCCGTTGACCCCACAGCAGCCGAACTAGGAGGAGAGCAAAGACAAGGGTCTGCGGGCAGGGGCTGGACACAGAGGGCAGAGGACAGACAGCCTCTGCGACGGAGCTGGGACAGAGGATCCAGTGTGGGCTGGCTCCGCCTGCCTCCTGTGTGACCACAGGAGAGTCACTCAGTTTCTCTGGGCCTTCAGTGTCCTCATCTGTAAACAGGGGTGGGGTACCAACTGCTACCTCACTGGGCACTTAGTAAGTACCCACTAAGCAGTTGCTATGGTTATCGTCAATGACGATGACTTTTGCTTGAGGACCCGAGACAGGGATAGCAAACAGGCTTCATCCCGAGCTGGGACTGTGGCCAGCGGCCTGCAATGCTGCGTGGATGCTGATGCCAGGGCCAGGCCTGGGGGGAGTGCGCCCTGATCGGTTATTCATGTCTGGTGCGTGAACACTGGACACTGTGGTTTTGAACGCTCACAGCATCCGGGGGCAGGAGTTGGCGGGGTGGTCACTCACTGTGATCATGACCGAGTTCCAGGTGGCAGAGAAGACGTCCGTGTCGTTATTGCCCTGGTAGTGCTTGGTGAGCTCCTTGGTGAAGAATTCTCGGGTGAGCTGCGGGGGCGCAGAGAGAGAGGGTGGGCTGAGACCAGGCAGTGTGGCCCCTCGCTCACCTCTCCTTGCATCGCCTGTGGGGTGGGGGAGTGAGAGCCAGGGCCTCCACGTCCTGGTGCCAGGCCTCTTGGGACTCTCCTAAGCTAGCTTGGGACAGGCCCCTGACCCCCAACGTGACACACACACCCCTCAGCAAACCCAAGGCCAGAGCGGCTGAGACCCGGGCTCAGCCTGCAGCTCTCCCCAGAGGGAGGACTTATCTCGGTGGGGGGCTTGCCCTTCTGCAACCCCTTCCCCCGAGCTGTTCCCCAGACACAGCCAAGCAGAGGCCCCCAGGTCCCAGGCCCTGAAGAAGCTACAGTGTGGGGCAGGGACTCTGTACACCCACAGTTTCCAGAGATGTCCTTGCAAGTCGCTCCTACTCTCAGAATACCCTCTTGAGGTCCAAACACCCTCCTCCCGCGGCAGTGGAAGGGCGGTACCCTGGGCGGTGCCCAGCAGAGGGAGACCATCTGGATGCCATCCTCTGCCCACAAGCGGCTGCCGCCTCCACTTCCCCTCTGTGCCGGCTACCTGCTTCCCAGACCCCCATGGCCAGTGTGTCTCCTGCCCCTGCACCCCTCCCCCTCCTGCTTGTTCCCAGGTCCCCTTTGGCTGTGGTGCCCTCTCTAGTGGATTCAGGGGACGGAGCTGGTGCCCCAGGTGGTTGAAATCTCTGGAGCAAGGTGGCCTGTGGGGCCAAGTTGCCCAAAGAGGACACCAGCCAGGGCCGTATCTGGGAGCACCCTGCCTGTGCTCCTTCCTACACAGCACGTTCCAGGGCTCGGGAACAGCCTCTCCTGCCTATTCTGACTGTCTGACGACTATTGCCGGGCTGTTGCCAGGCAAGGTGTAGAAGGGAAGATTCCAGAATCGGGTATGGGATTGCACCAGATGCTTTGAGAGCAGAGATCCTTTAAGAGCCTCTTGACTCCGTGACCTTCTGGAAAAGCCCTAGCAGGAAGAGGCTCCCTGGGGTCTCTCTCTGGGCTGCGGGGCCTGGCTGGGCTGGTGAGTCAGGATTTGGGCTGGAAATGCAGGGATGAGGCAGCCAAGCCTGTGAGACCCTTTCAGCAGGGGAGGGGAGAGGCTGGCCCTGCATGGCCACCAGCCCTGCGCCAGCAGCAGGGGTGGGAGGGCCGGGCCCAGCACTTACATTTTCCCTGAAGATGAAGGCCAGGATGGCCGCTGAGAGCTCCGCCAGGAAGATGATCAGGATGAACAGGAAGAACTGCAGAGAGAGGGGACGGCTCGTGAGCCAGAGGGCAGGCAGGAAGGGGACAGGGCAGCCCCTGGCTTCCATCTGTCACACAATTGACCTGGTAGACAGTATACTGCTTTTGTAAGATTAAGACGCTCCACTGCCATAAGCCAGACGTGTTTCACAACACGCACATGAACGACCCATCCTTGGAGTCAACAGGTTGTAATAAACACATGAAAAAAGTAAACAAATAAATATATCTTCCATGCAAATGGTAGCCCTTAGAGGGTGTGCAGCCGGAACCACCCTACGCAGCGGCCCTTGAAGATCGCTGATGAAACCCCTTTGGGCCCCTCCGGGTGGCCCTCCTTCCATGTGGCTTGTATAAGCTGCGGGACCCTGAGCTCCTTGGGGTCCCCAGCTGGCTTTCCCCGCCTCACCAGCCCAGGGACACCTCTCTCTGCCCCACTGCGTCTGGCTCCCACGGGAAGTGGCGAGGCCACACTGATCTTCAGCAGGAATAAAGGAGCAAGATCGGAGAGAAAGTGGTTCGACTACCAGAACCCTAAAACCCAGAGGCCAGGAGGCTGATATCTGACTGACACAGCCCCTCCGCTCCACTCACTGAACTTACTGATGTTCCCCAAGTTAGCCCTGATGTCTCTTGTTTGGGGGCCCTCGCAGGCCGCGCGACCTCTGCCAGGAAGGCGCCTCCCTCCCCAGCCCACCAGGTCTTCGTTTTTCCAGACCTCGCTCCCCTGGGCTCCCCGCACGACAGGCCCAGCAGAGGGACCTCCCTGGGCACGGCACTAACTCGGGGGCTGTAACTCGGCTCGCTGCCTCCCCTGATGCCCGACAGCACCGTGTCGATGCGAGACCGTTAGCGGGTGAATGAGCCCGTGAGTGAGGGGCTCGCCACGAAGACCTTGCCACCTGCTGTGTCTCAGGCCCCGGGTGTCACGGATGCTCTTTTGGGCCGGGGCTGCTGGGCAGAAGGAAGTGGAAGTGGCTTTGCCTTCATTACTCAGCATCGCTGGTGTCCTTGGCATCTGCAAAGTCCGTTGTCATCGCACCTGGAAAGCACCAGCAGAGGATGCAGTCCCCAGTGCGTGCAGGGACTGGTTCTTAAACACCTGCCCAGGCACCTGGCAGCTGCCCCCATCTGCTCCCTGGGGTCACCGGCTCAGACGTGCCCACCTGCGCCGGACGTGCCAGGCTGCAGGGAGGCAAAGGGTGCCGGGCTTCATGTTGGGACACCTCAGGTCCCTCCCGGCCTTGTGTGATGTGGGACAGTCACTCAAACCCCTCAAGCCTTGGTTTCCTCATCAGTAAAATGGGGGTGCTGCCACCCACTTCCTGGGGTTCACTGTGGGAAATAATGACATAACGGGTGTGACAGTGTTTCCCATGTTGCAGACGAGGCTGGGCAGAGCTTGGTGCTGCGGCCATCGCAGTACAGAGGGCGCGGGGACGCCAGCCCCTCTGTGACCCCCAGTAGCCCGGCTCTCGCTGACACACTCAGCACTGGCTTCTTCACAGACACCTTCGGGCCGCTGACGGTGCCTTCGGGGGTCTCTCTCCTGGAATGTGTGTGTCTCTAGGTCACAAGAAGGATTCTGTCACTTCATCCCCACCCCAGGGAGACCCCAGTCACGTTCCCTCCCTGACTTTTCAGCTCCACCGGCGGCTGTCCTGTGGAGGTCCCAAGGTGTCTCCAGACTGCGTGGGCTGTGGGCCACTGCAGGGGGAGCCCAGGACAGATTTAGAGAATGTCCACCCAGGACACGGACATAAAATATCTCCGAGGCCTGTGAAATGGGTTGTATTTTTTGAAATGTCCAAACCCAGAGAGAAGCCCCCGCGTGAACAGAGCAGCCAGCGCTGGGTGTGGATCTGGTCTCTCCCCGTCCCTAAGCCGGCGCGCTGGCCTGTCCCCGGCCGTAACGTCAAGCTCGGCTACATCCCTGGGATGCTCCTCGGGGCATGAGGCTTCCCGAGGGTCTCGCCAGGTTCCAGCGGCTCCAACACAGGCTTCTGGTCCCACAGAGGACGCCGGGCACCGGCACCCGCTGCTGTCCCCACGGTCCCTTTTCTGTTGGGTTTTCCCCTTTTCCACAGTGGAGGAAACTGAAGCCGGAAAATGGAAATGACTGGACTGAAAGGGTGAAGCTCGAAAGGCTCAGAGCCAATCCTCTCCTCCTATGCAGAGCGTCGAGAGCAGGAGAGCGAGGCTCAGGGACTGGTCTGTCAGTGACTCTTCCCAGCCGAGGGGCCCATCCCGACAGGTCAGCGGGCGGCCTGCTGGGGTCCGTGCCCCAGGCCAGGCGCTCCTGCACTTTCTGAAGGGGGAGTGACTTTGGGCTGAGGTCAGGGGAGCAGAGTTCCCCAACCAGAGTGGCGTGTGACCAAGGGGCTCCTGCGCCCAGGGCAAGCTGTCCCCAGCTGAAACCCACACAGGTCTCACTTCCGTGAGGCTGGCTGACTCCCAGGCTGAGTGGCCAGAGTGATGTGTTTTCCACCTCCGCCGTCTCTCCTCCTGTGACGGTGATGGAGGCCCCTGGCAGGGGTCCTGGCACCTCCGTTGGCCGATGATGGATGGTCATCCGGTTCCACTGCACAGCGCCTCCACAAGGAGCCCCCCCACCCTCTGTCCTCGCCGCAGCCGCTGGCAGGCCCCCAGGCTGGCAAGGACCGGCCTCGGGGACGGTTTCCGGCCACGGCAGTGTGGCTGAGCCGGCGCGCCCGCAGCCTCGGCTCGGACGGGCGCACATTGTGGAGGAGGCGGCGCGCAAGCCCCACGCGCTCTGTGCCCGTCGCTCTGCAGTGTGCCTGCGCGACCCAGGGTGACTCAGCGTGGCTTCAGCGAGAGAATGCGGGCGTGACGCGGTTGCCGGGAGCCAGCAGGAGGCGCAGCCTTCCTGAAGGCAAGAGCCAGTGTGGGGGCGTCCTCTGGAAAACAGCGCTAGCTACCATCCGCCCACCAAGCACTGACGACCTAGACTGTGGACGGTGCCAGTGTCATTTCATCGCTCCCTCTCAGCGGCCCGCGTTTTACGATGGGGATGGTAACTCTGGGGGCACCTAGTACCCGAGCCCAACCGGCACAGCTGGCAGGGCGCACACCTGGGGCTTAACCACGGGAGCTCCGCTGCCAGAACACAGCCTCTTAGCACCACGTTACCTCGGAAGCCGTGAGCGCCTTCAGGCCTTAGGACTTTCCAGTGGCCTGCAAAGTCTCTTGTGGTTCCACCCCAGTTCTTCTAGTTTTCCGTTTATCAAGGCTTACGCGTGCCAGGACAGAGCCAAGAAAGACACACATTTTCTCACTGGATCATGAACACAACACTATGGCTGGGAAGAGGGCATTATCATCCTCATTTATGTATGCGGAATCTGAGGTTCAGAGAGGTTAAATAACAAGCCTTGGGTCACACAGCCAGGAAGTGGCAGAGCAGGGGCTGGAACACAAGCTTTTCTGACTCCAGAGCCCACACTCTTACCCACACCTCTGATAGCTTCTCTCTGTTCCTTCGTTCCAGGCTGTTTATTGAGTGCCCACTCTGTGCTGGCACCATGCTAGGTATTGGCAAACAAGTACATACAAGGCAGGCGCAGTCCCCATCTTCATGGAGTTTACGTTGCACAAAAGCATCAGGAGATGAAATGAAATAATGAACCCGGTAACTCATGGACTGCGGACAGTGGGCTCCCCAAGCACAGGGACCGAGGGGCGACTTGAGTATTGTGGGGGCATGAATCATGCGAAGGAAAGTGCAGGGCCGTGGTGGTGACATGAGTAACAATGCCACTTCCGCCAACGTGCCCTTCTCTCGCCCCCCACTGGCTATTTGGGGGAGTCCCTGGACCCAGCCACAGGGCTTGCTCTGTGCTCCCCGGGGCTCCCTAGTCAGGGCTTCTCCCAGTGTTTGCATCCATTTGCCTAAGACACAGCTGTCGGTGATTCCTGAACCTCTAATTTACAACACTGCTTAGGATGGAGAATTAGCAAAGGGCAGAAATTGCTGTTTTGCCTACTTGTGAGCATTTCCAGGCTTTTCTAAGCCATCTGCTTGTGGGCAACGTCTGCTTCCCGCTCTCATGTCTAATAAATATTTACAAAATTTACATACTGCATGTACAATTCAGCTCATTTATCTCTTTTGAATACACTTATCTCTTTTTTACTGTTCTCTTTTCCAATTTAGCATGGCTGTGTTATAAAATATTTTTTAAAAATCACCATCTTCAAATTAGTCGGCCAAAAAGAAAAACTCCTTGAGATGCCCAAAAGTAACCAAATGGGAGAAGGGGCTGCCCCACAATCTACAGTAACAGGCGGGAATCGTCTGTTGTACGCGAATGCTGTAATGTTGATCAACAGGAGCGTTTGGGAAATGGAGCTTTAGATAAATTAATCACCAGGTGATCTGGTCATCAGACTAATTGTCCCTGGCCCTGTGGGACTGCAGCCTCAGAGCAGAGGGAAGGGGACACCCAGACAGCCCCGTCTCCAGGCCTCCTTCCTCCGTGGGCTTCCTGGGGTGGCTAAAGTTGCTCTCTCCTGGCCCCTCTCAAGACAAGCCTTCTTTCTCTTCTGGTAGGCTGGGGGGTGGTGATCAAAGGCATCTAGAAGGATCTCAGAGGCTGCCAGGGGTGAGACTCTGTGCCTGCTTCAGCTGGAAATGCCACACAGCCACCAGGTTCAGGTTGGAAGAGAGAAATGGTTCTTCCTATCGCTTAGGTCGTGAACCTTTTTGAAAAGCTGCCAGGAGCTGTGGTACCTTTCCCCAGAAACACTCACACAACCCCTCCACAACCCCATGTACACAACACACATATGCATGCACATACACAACACACATGTGCACACGCATGTACAACACATGCACATGTACACATAAGTGCACCCATGCACATGCATCACAGGCGTGTAAGCACATAATGCAGTGTACACAATGCTTGTACAATGCAGTACAACATACACACACCAACACATGTGCAACATACATGCACACAACCCATGGACACACAAGGCACACGCACACACAGGCTGACATAACATTTTGCCCATAATTTTAGGTGAATTTTGGACTCTCTGAGTCTATTCCAGGTTAGGAGCCCCTGCACCAGCCTTGGTCTGGGAGACAGGAGAACTGGCTGCAAGTGTCCCTGCCCCTGAGCCACACTGTGCCTTGGAGAGAGGAGAGGCGTAGGGGAGAAGAGGGGAGGGCAGGCAGGGGGAGTAGAGAGAGGGGCAGGGAGAGTCCAGGAGAGGGACAGGAAATCGTGCAGGAATAGAAGAAGAGATCAGGAGAAAGACAGAGATGGAGAGGCAGGGCAACAGAGGCAGTGAGAGAAGAGTGGGTGTCACATACAGACAGGCAGAGCAGAGTGGGACAAAGGGACAAGGGAGGGGACGGGATGGGAGGGCCTGCAGTCAGGCTCAGTGGAAAAGACCCGGCCTCCAGCCAGGATGAAGCTCTCTCAGGGAGAACTCTGGGCAAATTTTCTGTCCCCGGGGCTCGGTCTTATGTTCCAAAAGCACAGGAGAGATGATGTTCTTGTGTAGCTGGCAGGTTCGCAGGGAGCCACTTAGCTGGAGGAGACTTGAGAGGCGAGGGCGGCCCCAGCCTGCCTGGGCCAAGAGCACCAGCCTGGCTTCCTGTCCTGGCTCAGAGCTGAGCCCATTAACAATAAGTGAGCCCCTGGGGGCCGAGGTGAGGAGGGGGAGAGGGAGGCTGGTGTGTCCTGGGTCCCATATCCCAGCTCCCTTTAATGCCCCCTCGGGCTCCCCAGGCAGGACTTTTCTAGGCACCGTAGCCAGGGTTCTACCAGGGGGCACTCACAGTTTCCTTTGTTTCTCTGCAAGTGAAAAGTCTGCAGTGTTTGTGCTATTGAATGGCCAATGGACCCAGGCTCCCTGTCACTTATTTCTCGGCTGACCTCACTTCCTGTCTGGATGTGGGGCATCTCACTGTGACACCAATGGGGGCCGTACATTGTGTTCTCATCTGGGGCGGAGGCAGGGTGCCAGGTCCCTGCCCCCTGTGCTGTTGGGTGCTGGCTCATCCACGGGACCGACCCGCCAAGCCTCGCCCACCGCATGACCATCCCAGGTCTGTTTCTTAACTCCCACCCTCCTGCCAACCCACCTACCCACCCACCTACGGGGCGTCTGCAAGCTGACCCAGCCACGCACATACTTCTCTAGGCAGGGCTGTTTTTGACTTACCCTGTAGTGGGACTGGGCTCAGCCCAGAAATTCTCCAAGTCCTGGGGGCCCACGGGACCTCTTAGAGGAGAGAAGACCCACCCGCCAAGGACAGGAAAGGATGCAAGGCCCAAAGCACCACAGCCCACGGGAGGGCAGAACTAGAGCACCCATGGCCTGCCTTCTTTGGCTCCGATCGGCAGGCGAAGAACTAAAGCTCAGGGTGGTACAGAAACTGGCCTGGGGCCACACTGTTGGGGACGGGCAGGGAGCACACTCCAACCCAGGCCTGCTGCAGCGCAGCTTGTCCTCGTGGCTCAGCTGTCCCCCGTGTGCCTGTTCCCGAGGGGGGGAAGGTCACGCCTGGCCCTGCCACATCTTCAGCACCTTATCAACTGCAGCCCCGTAATGGGAGTTCAGGGACTGTTCATTGACGGAATAAGAAACTGTCAGAAATCAAATCATCTCTGTTTTACAACTGGATATCCAAAAGGTGAACAATTCATCCAATAGCTATCGTGGCTGTTTTACTAAGGAGTTATATGTTAGAGTTTTTAAAAGCAGGTAAGGGGAAAACATCATGGTTAATGTCAGTGTTCTTAGTTGACCTTGCTTTGCAAAAGGCCAGCTGTTCGGACCTGGAGGCCAAGGCCCGCTCCACCTGGGGCATCTCGCCCAAACTTCAGGCTCTGGAAGCTGGGGCCACCAAGGCAAACCGAAAAGGCTGGGGACTGTCCCACTCCTGGAGGACAGTCTGCTCGGCTGAAACCTCATTCTGAGTTCCCTGGAGCGTGGACACAGACCAGGCGTGCATGAAGTCAAGGGCCCTCGCTTGACTGAGGGAAGGAGCAAACGCTAGCGGGAGGGAGCAGGGGCGGCCACGGCAAGAAACCCACTCCCACAGGTGCGGTGCCATGGTGAGCAGGCAGCCTGTGGCCGCTCAGGTGCCAGGCTCAACATCTGACTTGTCCTGTCTGCACCGGCTCCCTGTGGGGCTTCAGGATCACTGACGACAGTGAGTGGGGTTGGACGCAGTGACCTCCATGGTGCCTCTTGGCATTGGCAGTCTCCAGTCTGGGAAGGACCGGTCTGAATGGAAGCCAGTCAACAGCCCCCAACCTCCTCCCCCAGAACACCCATGGGTGGGGTGGGGGCTGGGGTACTCACGAACAGCAGCAGACACTTGTTCTCGCGGACAGCCCCGCAGCAGCCCAGGAAGCCGAGCAGAAAAAGCAGGCCCCCCATGGCCAGGAGGATGTAGGCGCCCGTGAGGAGCAGCGGGTTGGCGGCCACGATCTCCCGGAAGCCGGTGGGGTCCACCATGACCCAGATGCCAATGCCCAGCAGGCAGGCCCCGCCCAGCTGCTCGCCAGTCGAGGGAGCAGGCAGGAGAAACAGGCAGACAGAAGGTTAGACACTCCCTATGCCCAACATCCCCCTAGCAGGGTCCCAGGGGCAGAGGCGCTGAGCATGAGCCGGGCAAAACTTCCATTTGCAGCGTGAGCCAATGTGCCCCAGCCGCGCCTTGAATTGCTTTGAACTTTTCTAGTCACCTTGGCCTTAAGTACAGCATGCGTCCTCTACATCCAATTTCTGGCCCAGGCCCCACCTTGGGCTGCTGACGACCATGTCATGTAGAGTTTATTTGCCACTTTTATATTCTCCTAAAATGTCAGAGCTGCAAGATTAGGTCATCTGGTCCAACCTTCTGGTTCCACTGAGGCCTGCAGGGGGTCACTTAGCAAGTGCACGGCAGAGTCAGGGCTATATCCCCGGCCTCCCTGACTCCAGCCCCAACGACAGCCAACAAAGGTCCATGAACATGCATGAGTGCCTGCACCACCCATGCTAGGGTAGGGGAAACACAGACAAAAGTCATTGTCATTGTCCTCAACAGGAGCTCTCAGTGAGGTTCCGTCCTGAGAGTGGGCTTCCCACTCAAATCCGCATCTCAAAGGCTTCCTAATCATGTATTCATCGGGATGGCGCACCTCTCTCCTTGTCTTACTTATCTTTGGAGAGGGGTAGCTTAGTCCAGAGAAAGGGCTGTGCCACTTAATAGCTGTGTGACCTTGGATAAGTAGCTTAACCTCTCTGAGCCTTTTACCTTCTTCCCGGTTAAAAGGAGACTCAAATTCCCACCTCCCAAGACAGCCCCAGGGAAGAAAGGACAGAATGGATGTGAAGGCTTTTAACAGATTTCAATAAATATCTGCTCCATTTTTCTCGGGTGCACACAAGTATCAGGAGCAGACCTGTCATGGGGAGAACCCAAGTTTGGGACCACGGATCTGAGCAGGGTAAAGTGTTGGCAATCCCTTTGTGTGGCGGGAGGACCCGAGGCCCTCAGAGGCCCGAGCGAGGACTGACAGCCGGGGTGATGGGGACACTGCTGAGCTTTGGCTTGGCTGAGCAGGTCTGCAGGCTGAGGGGGCTTTGGGGAAAGGCCATTCATAGATGCCACTGGGGCTGAGGGTGGGGGGAAGCGGGGAGGCCCGAGGGGTCCAGCAGGGGAGAGAGAAGGGAAGACCCAGCAGGAATGGCCAAGGACAGGGTCTCCATTTCTGCCAGCTGCTGGGCAGCATCTTTCTGCGCAGTCTCCCACGGAGGGCACCTGTTCCGCCTTGATGCTGCTGGGGGTTCTGGGAGTCACAACTGTATGCTAAGCTCTGCTTTGAGGAGGGCCCAGCCCCATTTGGGTGGGGATGCTGAGGCTGGAGGAGGAATGAGCTTGCCCGGGGTCACCCGGCTAGGAAAGTGGTGGCCTTGGGCCTAGAATTCCAGTCTGTGGGGCTCTCAGCTCTTTGGGATTATGAGGCAGGGAAGGAAATCCATTGGAGCTGCTGAAATGGACACGAGTGGAGGTTTATTAATCCAGGCCTTGGCTGCACTGAGATCAAAGGTTGAGGCTGGGACAGGAAGGCCTGCGGGGGCCCAAGAAGTTGGGACTGTGGCTCTGTTCCTGGAGAGACCACCGGCCTGAGCACAGCCTTCAGTGGGCTGCCAGCAGGTGGGTGGCCCTAGGTATGTTCCTTCACGCCTAGGATTGATCGGTTGGACAGGAGCTAAGCTAGCAAGTGCCGACCACATCCCAGGCACTTTGTAAACTAATCTTGCTTAAATTTCAAAAAAACCTGTTGAGGTAGGTCATTAACAGATGAAGAGACTGAGGTTCAGAGAGGTGAAATGTGTTTCAAATCACACAGCTGGTGCGAGGCAGAGCTGGGATTTGGATGCAGGTCTTCCAGTCCCAGAGGGGTTTCTAGTTACATCGGGGGCTACACTGGCCCAGCCCCGCCACCTCTGGCATCTGTCGACTGTTCCGGGGGATAAGGCTGGGGAGGGCTCCCTCCTGTCGCCCTCTAATCACCCTCACTCATTCCTCCCCCAGTCCCCACCAGGGCTCAGATCCCCAGACTGGCTGGGATTGGGCTCCCCCCTGCCCTGGCCAGAGGGGCCGAACCACCCCAGGGGCTGTGTACAATGCGTCTCCTCCAATGGTGGGCTCTTCGGAGTGGGGTGGGCACTGCTGCCTCCCCTCCGTGACTGCCTGGCTGGCAGGTTCACCTGCCTCTAGCGCTGGCCCCTGTGCCTGCCTAGGACACGGCTCATGTGACTACTTCAGAGCAGCAGCCAGCTCTGCCCCCATCCCCAGCAGGCCCTGGGAGACCCAGGAATACTTACAAATATGAAGAAATTGAAAACAAACATCAGATACTTCATGCAGCTCAGACAGTCACCTTCCATGGTGCTCCTCCTACAAAACACAAGGCCAACTCGGTCCTCCCGTCGGGGAGCCCCACCCAGGGAAACCGCGGCCCCTCCCCATGGGGGTCTCAGTGACCAGCCCCACCCTTGCAGCTGGTGGTGGAAAAGGATGGCAGATAATAATCGCCTTGTGGGGACAGGGATTTGCCCCGTGGGGCTGGAGCTAGCACTGAGAATGTAGCCGGCATGCCTGGGTTTGAGCCCTGACTCTACTGTTCATTCGCTGTGTGACTTTGGGCAAATTACTCCACCTCTCTGTGTCTTGCTCTTCCCAGCTTTAAAATGGAGATTAAAAACAACCTTCCTCCTAGCAGTGTTGTGAAGAATAACTGAAATAACTCAGTAACACGCTTGGCACAATGCCCGGCATGTGGTGAGTGCCCAGCGGTGCTGTTTCATGTCATTACTCTACGGCAGGTGCGAGCCTTCCATCTGGTGGAGGAGAAACCTAAGGCTCAGGCCTGGAGGGATTTACCAAGGTACCAGAGCCGGGACCAGGACCCAGGCCTGATAAGCTTCCCACCATCCCACATGCCCTCCAGCCACAGGACAGACTGGGGCTGTTTCTTGGTGCCAGTGAGGAGGGGCATTGCAGGGGAAATAGGGTATAGACACCTCCTGCCCCATCAGGCTAAGCCTAGTGCCTTCCCTGGTGCTCCCGTGGCCTCTGCCGACCTCCACCACTGTCCCCACCACAACATGTACCATGATGTTGTCAGCCCGTGCTCCCATGAATCACAGGGTACCAGAATCGGGGCTGTGCCCTCCGGGGACACAGCATGGATGGTACACAGTTTGGACTGAAAAAAAACCCCTAACACAGGGAGTTTTAATGAAGCAGCACATGCAGGAAGCTGGCGCTGGGCTACGGGCTCTGCAGGCTTTAGGGAAGCCGGGTCCTCCTCACCCAATAGGTAGAAAAGGGCAGTGCCAGGATGGAAACCAGCAGCGGGGCTCCTAACTTCCGTGGTCCCTCTCCTCTCTCTGCTGTGCCTCTGCAGGGACAGGATGGTCCCATGCGGCCCTCCTGATGCCCCACGTGTTTGCTCTTCCCTCTAGGTCTTCTTGAGGCCTGAAAGCCTGGAGCTGCGCAGGATGGGAGGCCCCAGGAGGACCTGTCCCTTCCCTTGTTCCAAGCCCCGTCCTCGCGGCAGGCAGTGGGGACCCACGGGGACGGCTGTCCTGCTGTTTAGCCAGCGTCTCTTCTGGTTGGTCATGCCAGTGCCTACCGATTGCCAAACATCTTGATCAGCAGCCTTGACTGTGGGGACTTCATCTCTTCCTTCATCGCCAAGCCCAGACTCTTTCTGCAGAGCAGCTCTGCAGGGCACCTTTTGCAGGCCAACCCACCAGCCGTCCCCTCCTCCAACCCCGACCTTCTAGAAGCAGCATCTGACCTGCAATCTAACCACAGTGGTTCTGAGTATAGCTCTGAAGCCAGACACACCTGGGTTCCAATCCCAGCATTTTACTTTATTTATGTTACGTCTTTGGGCAAGTGACTTAACCTCTTGGAGCCTCAGTTTCCTCATCTGTAAAAATGGGCATTTACGGCCCACACTGTGGCATGTTGTGAGTTAAACGAGAAATACAGAGCAAAGGGCTCCCCACGTCACCTGGCACGGAGGTGGGTGTCAGCTCTCATCATGACCGTACCCAGCTCTGCCTTAGTAGTTACTCCCATTAGATCAGGGACCCAGGACAATGCCCTGCAAGCTAGGGTGTCTCCATGCTGACCCCCTCACCCTTCGGCTCTCGGCCGGCTTCAACTCCACACATGTACAGAGTCCTCATGCTCTTTGGAAAGGAGAAAGAGGACAGGAAGGGACATTTATTGAGTACTAACTCACCGCCAGCCACACACCAGCTCCACTGAAGTTACTGCCTTTAATCGTTTAACAAGCCCATGAGGCAGGAGGCACTGTGCCCATTTTATAGTCGAGAACACTGAGGCTCACAGAGGTCAAATGACCTGCCCAATATCACAGGGCTTGTGTGCATGGACCAGGATTCAACTGCCACTCAGCCAATTCCACATCTTGTGCTCCCCCTGGTCCAGGAGCAGACATTCAGGCAGAAAGTCAGGCACAAGGAGCACTGGCCTAGGAGCCTGGAGCCTCAGGTTCCTGCTCTGTAAGTCACTGCTGTGTGACCTTGGGCAAATTGCTTCCCCTCTCTGACCTCAGCATCTTCATCTGTAAAGATGATGGAGCAGGAATTTGACGGCCTACCCGTGTCTTCTGTCAGGTTCTGACTTGGATGAACAAACCTCTGCAGGGTAGAGTGGCCACAGCTGTGAGAGACTGTGTGGGGGGTGAGGCTCTGCCGTCCCTCCCTCTGCCCACCCAGGCAGAGCTTCTCTCCAGGGTCGGATCCAGCTTCAGCCGGGCTCTAGCTGTTTAGCAATTAAAGGGCATAATAAACATGGCAGCTCATAAACGGGCTACCTGTATTCATTATGTACCACGTTCATTGCAGATTACATCTCCCGGGCCGGGCTTGCGGAGTGCTGGGCTCCCAGACAAATGCAATAAAGGAGACGTGTCTTCTGGGAAGAGCCCCCAACAACCTCAAAGTTGAGTCAGGCAGAAAAATAACGATGGGAACCAGAGGGCGGGTGGAGAACACGGAGGCCCGGGTTCCAGTTCAGGGCAGAGTGTGCGAGCGGAAGAGCCCAACAGAGGATCGTGTTCCAGCTCAGCCCGACTCAGCTCGTGGGGCACGTTGCAACTGCACGCAACTGCATGCAGGATAAAAATCATGCCTTCCTTGTAGTGCATGGAAAATACTGAGCGCAGGGGCACGTGGTAGCTAGTAAGTAACAGCTAGGGATGGCTGGCATACCTTGAGTTCTTATTATGTGCCAGGGAGCACACACAATGTCATTTAATTCTCACAAAGCTCCAGGAAATAGGTAACATCATTCTATACTTCAGGAGAGGGAACTGGGGCTCAGAGAAGTGGAATCACTTGTCCAAGGCTACATAGCACAGAAGTGCCAGTATTTGAACCCGGGTGTGTCCCAATATGGAGCCACAACTCGTAAGCATCATTCTCAATGAATGCTAATTCCCTTGTCCCATTCAGCCAGCCTCCTCCAAAGAGCACACCTGTCTTCACAGCTCCTATGCCACTTTATTTCCCGCTATCCAGGGGGAACAGCCTCCTGGGTCACCATCCACTGCCAGGCTGAGGCCACAAGACCAGCTCCGGCCTTCTCCACCCCCACAAGAGGCTTGTGAATGTGAGGACACATCTGGTCAGTGTGCATGACAGACACATGGGAACTCCAATCTCTGCCTAGATCTGGCTGCTAGCTCCACCCACCCACAACTCTTCTATTAGAAGTTAATAGAAGTTAAGTCATCACCACAGTTTCCTAATTTATCTCTCAAGACAAGAGGAACATGGAGAATCTCTGGAAGGTGACGTGAGAAGAAATTTGAGACTATGAGGTCCAAGGGCTTTTTTGTTCTTCAAAGAAAGTTTTCAAAAGGCACTTAGGCAGGAGACTAGGGGCCTGTCTGCCAATGGAAATGACAAGCCCTCGCCCTCCCCGGGGCCGGGGAAAGGCCCGCCCAGGCATCCCCATTCCACTGAGCCTGCGGGGACCTGGAGTGACAGTATGAGTGTGAGTGTGGGCTGCAGGGCCAGGCGGGACCCAGTACTACCACCTTCTAGCCTTGTGACCGTGGACAAATCGTGTAACTCTGGGCCTTTGCTTTCACGTCTGCAGAATGGGGCCAGGAGTGCCGACCTCCTCAGGGCATCGTACGGAGGACTGAATGATACAATATAGGTGACGTCCCTCATGCCGGGCCTGATGCACGGTGGCCCTGTCCTGGCCCATTTCTCCCTCTTGCCCTGCCACAAATAGCGCCTCTCACCTGCTCTCCCAGACACCAGGTACAGACATTAGCTGCAGTTCTCCAGGTCAGGAGAGGGGAGGACTCTGAAGTGAAGGATTTTGAAGCAGGGAGAAGGATTGTGTTCAGCGGTTCTCAAACCAGGTTCCCCGAGACTAGCAATATCCTACAGTTATTTTCAGGATTTCAAATAACATCTCAGAAATCAACCTCTTAACCACAGGCTGGCTCAAGGGGCAAGTGTCTTGGGTTTTGGAGCAATTAAACCACACCTGGGCGGAGACCCTGTTTCTCAGGTCATTCAGAAGCTCTGGCCACCAGGTCTGGGCAGTACAAACACCAAGGATGAAGTTTAACATGTACTTGATAAATGGCTTGGTAAAGGCAGCACTGTTTGGTGGATAAAATTCTTTAAACCTTGGGGCCCAGCAGGATGAAATGTAGGAGTCAGAATCACAGACAAACTTGACTTAGTGGGAATTCCCCTCCGCATGTGCACCTGGAAAGCTCATTCGAGAGCAGTTCAGGTGCTGTGATCCACCCCAGGGAGACTGGGAGTGGGAGCTGTGGATCTTGTGCTCTCAATGCTTGTGTGCCTGTCCCAGCGACTCCTCACCTGGCCACATAAGGGTCCCCGTGCTTACTGATAGGAGTGTCATCATACAACAGGACGCTCAGATGCAGCCTACTCTTTCGTGCATAACAAAACCAGGTGCTTAAGGGTGCTATGGTTTGAATGTTTATTCCCTCTGGAGCCTTTAAGAGCCCTCACGAATGGATTAACCCACTCATGGATTAATGGGTTACCATGGGGAGTGGGTTAGTTATTCCAAGAGTGGGTCCATTATAAAAGCCAGTTTGGGGGCACACTCAGCCCCCTCGTGTGATGTCCTGCGCTGCCTCAGGACTCTGCAGGGGTCCACACCAAATGCAGCCCCGCAACCTTGCACTTCCCAGTCCCCAAACCTGTAACAAAGAAATGTCTTTTCTTTATAAATTACCCAGTGTCAGGTATTCAGTTACAGCAACAGAATCTGGACTAAGACAAAGGGCTTTAAGGTAGTTTAAGAGACACTCTCCTTCAACACTACTATTTGTGTACGTGCTGACTTAGATCTAGCCCTTGTTTAACTTACGTCACCAGCGAATCAGTAAAAGAAGTTCTTGGTCGTGAAAGGTCGGGAAGCACCGACCTGGCCCAACACCCTCATTTTGGAAGTGAGAAATCTGAGACTGAGAGAGGGAATGGGAGCTTGGCCAGGCTACAAAACCAATTAGAGATGGATCTGAGCTTAGAAGCTCAGCCTGGTGCCCTGGGGATACACCACATACCCTATGCTCTACTTATTTATTTTGGGAGCATGCGCCTGCCTTTATTAGAATACATGCCTCATAAAGGCATGGGCTTGTTCTATTCACTGGCTTGTGCCCGGTGTCTAGAGCAGTGCTGGCATACAGTGGGTCTCCAGTGAATATATCTAAATGAATGAGTGGATGAATGCATAGTGGGAAAACAGCAAACAGAGACAGCAGAAGAGTCAGCAAATCGGAGAAACAAAGACAAGTTAGAAAAAGAGGGGAAGACTGAAGGAGACAGAGAAAAAGACAGAGAGACAAAGCAAGAAGAGGCACAGGAAGAGACAGACAGACAGGCAGACAGACAGAGAGAGGAGCAGAGGGAAGACGGCAGTGTCCGGTGACAGGGCAGAGGTGGCACTCTCTCTGCTGGGCCACTGCAGAGAGGAGAGGCAATTGCCAATTTGTCACCTGGCAGTTCTTCAGGCGTCAGCAGGACGGAGTCTCCTGTCAGAGGGGCTCGTGCAGGTTTCTTTTATTGGCCCAGCTTGTCCTATAAGAGCAAATATTCAATTACTACGGGAAGTCAATAAGGAGCCGCCACAATAAAGGAGCTATTTATGAAAACCCGCCCTCCCGATGCGCACTTGGGGCAAGTGTCTCCCTAATCCAGGCCCATTAGAACTAATGAAAAGCTCTCAGCACCTGGGGCCGCTCCAGCCGGGCGGTCTGCAGCGGGTGCCCAGCCTCTGCCCACACGGCAGCCCCCAGGTGCCTTCGCGGGGCTGCCTGGGGAGCCGCGTCTTCCAGAGACCTGTGGTTCCTGGCACAGGCTTCATCTGGCTGACAGGGCTGCATGTGGCTGCGGAACTGGGAGGAGGTGGGCTCGGTGCTCCACACCCCTGGACGGCACCTGGGCATCCGCAGCACTGCCCGAGCAGAGGGAGTGTCAGCAGGACCCGGTTCATCAACCCCCTCCCCAGACTCCCAGGAGAGAGGAATCTGATGCTCAAAAGTGTTCCTTGGCTTTGCATAAAGATTTGCCAGAAGGTTCCTTTGCAGGGCCAGCTCCCAGCAGCAGGAACAAGGGTTTGATTTCAGAAGTCAAACAGCCCGTATGGAGACTCCTCTTCTATTGCATCTGTGGGGAATTCCATAGCCGGCTCTTGCTTAAACACTGGATTAGAGGATAGTCCCAGGAAAAAATCTGAGGCCTGGAAAGCTTAGGCTGTGGTAGGTATTCCCAGGGGAGGAACGGGGAGATTTCCAGGCCTGTTCAGATTCCCTCCCTTTCGAGGGCAAGCCTGCCTGGGGTCAGTGAAGGGGTGGTGGGTGAAGAATTCCTCTCTATTTGCTCGCCCTTCCCTTTATCTGCCCACCTATCCATCCATCCTTGTATCCATCCATCCATCCATCCACCTATCCTTATATCCACTCGTCCATCCATCCATCCATCCATCCGTCCACCCAGCCCTCCTCTCCATCTGCCCTTCCTTCCTTCCTTCCATCCATTCCTCTCTCCCTCCTTCCCTTCATCCATCCACGTGCCCATCCATCTATTCATCCACTCATCCCTGCCTCCCTCTGTCCATCCATCTACCCACTTACCCATGTACCCATCCACTCAGTACACATATATTGGGCTCCTACTAGGTGCCAGGTGCAGTGTAGGTTGTGGAGATGCAAATAAGCCCCTGTGCACAGGTGGGTGGTGGTAGGAGGCTGGAGGAGACAAGGAAGCAGCTAACAGCAGGGCTGGGGACCCACGGGAGGGAGGACTGACTCCACTGGCCTGACCCCCCTGGGGCAGTGGAGAAAGGGGGGGAGGTGAGTCTCGGAGGAGTGTGGGGCCGGCGGTGGGCAGATGAAAAGGCAGGAGAAGGGGCCCCCTCCCAAGAGCTTGCTGTGGCCCCCGGAGCTGGCACCGCATCTGGCCTAAACATTCACGTGTGGCAGGCTGTGTGTGCCACCTTTGGGTACTACAGGCACTTGTGTGACCGTGCATACATGCATGAGCTCATTAAATGCTCAGAACAACCCAATGAAGCAAATATACCATCACCCCATTTCACATTGGGGAAACTGAGTCCTGGAGAGGGAATTGACTTGCCCAGGCTCACACTGCTGGTAAGTGATGGGGCTGGGGTCCAGACTCAGGGGTCGGAATTAAAAGTAGCTTTTATGGAAAGTGCTTTGTCCTCTTGTGTGACCACACTGAATCCTCACGACAGCCCTGCTGGTGGGCTAGCGCCTCGTTTTACAGAAGGAACTGAAGCTTAGAGAAGGGGCAAAACCGAGAGTCCTCCAGAGATTCTAGGCTTTTCCTACAACTCCAGGCAAGAAGTCACAAAGCCGTGTTGGGGGGTGAGGGGTGGGAGCAGGGCAGGGTGGACAGCCGGGGAAGGAGCCCCTGCTTCTAGCAAGGCCCAAGGAGCTCTGGGCTGGGGCTGCATCCAGGGATAGCCCATGGGGCAAGACGAAGCCAGCTCAGACTCCTTCCTCAGAGCCTGGGCCTCTGCACCTCAGGAATGGGGGTGTAGTCTGGAGGCTGCACCCCATGCCAGGCCTGGCTCAGGGAAGCAGGGAGGGGCCCTGGTTTCCTCCCACTGCTCTCCCTCCCTCCCCTGCCCCCATCCAGGCCTGGTCCCCACATCATTCCCTGCCTGGCCCCTCAGGCTGCCATCCTGAGTAAGGCACGGCTCATCTTCCTCCAGACACTGGGGCTGGGGTGAGAGGCAAGAGTGACACAGAGGACAACCCAGCCACAAAGAGGAGGCACTGCCTCCTCACCAGGTAGCTCCCGCCCTGTTGGATGCTGTACCCTGGCCTGAAATGGGCTCACCCTGCTCTGGAGTCCCAACCCCCCGAACAAACCTGCTTTCCCTCCTCTCGTTGTCCTCGTGCCCCATCGCGTTGACGGCTCCTGTTTGTTCTAGAAGGGGACACCTGCCATGCTCACACCCACCACTCACTGCTGCTTCTGCAGGGCCTTGACCAGCTCTCGTGAGACCCTGGGAAAGTCACCACCCTCCCAAGATGCTGGGTTCTCCCCTGAAAACTGTGATGATCAATTCCAAAGCCAAAGGGCATTGTAAGGATTCACAGCAGCACGAGTATGGGAAGACTGTTACCAGCACCGTCAATGTATTGGAAATACGTGGATGTCGCCAGTTATGAAGGAGGACGGTGAAGGGGAGAACCGTGGACACATGGCTCAGTCAACATAGATACAAATATCTTTCTCCCAAACAGCTCCAGATTCAGATTAATTGTTACAATTTTGTGATAACTGAGACTAATAATAACCAACAGGACTGAGCATTTACTATGCACCAGACTCTCTATGCATTTCTCCTGCAACCTCTTATTGAAGCCTTACCTAGGATGTGGGCACTGTTATAATCCCATTCTACAGATGAGGAAACTGAGGCTCAGACATAAGTGGCCTGAATTCATTCACCTGGTTAGCAAGACATGGCTATGATTAAGCCCCAAGCCTGCGGGACCCCAAACCAGAGCTCCTGACACGACACCTGCCCATGGGCTGTGGTGCCAGAGAGAGGCAGCACCATGCCTCGGTCCCCAGAGTCTCCAACCCAGTGCTGCTCTGCCCTGAATCAGGCAACCAGGCACGGGGTCCCGGGAGCTGGCTAGAATCCTCCCCTGAGCCAGCTGGCGGACTCTGGGGGGTGACCCAGCCCTGCCATCCCTGACAGATGGGAGCCCCGAGGCCCAGAGAGGGGCCAAGAGGAGGCCGAGGTCACGCGGTGCCTGGGGGCTCTCCTCAGCAGGCCCCGTCGGGCCAGACAGCTTTATTCATCTCGCCCCTCCTCTCGCCCAGATGGTGGCTCGGCCCCATCTGCAGGGAGTGGGGCCCAGGAGGGGCTCTCTGATTAAGAAGAACAGCTCAGTTCATAAATCACTCCTTCGACTCCCACTGCCCCAGCCCCTGGGCATGCTTTCGAGAGGGAGAGAAAGGAGGCAGGTGGGCAGAGTGACGGAGCAGCCCCCCGCCGCGGAGCCCATGAAGCTCTGGGCTGCTGCAGAGCCAAGACAGGGCTTGTGCACCCCGGCCAGGCGAGGGCGCTGTGGTCCAGGGCAGAGCCTCACGGGTCCCCTGTGTTCAGTGCAAGGTGGGCTTCTGCCAGCAGGGAACCTGCAAGCCGTGAGCCCGGCCCCTCATCCGGGAGATGCGGACTCACGGATCTAACTCCAGGCCAGCACGAGCAGGAGGGAAGCGGATGATGTGCGAGCGCTTGCTGGCTGCACTGCCGGTTCCTTCCTTCCTGCTCTCCCGGGCACCTCCAGTGCCAGCCCTGGGCTTGGTCCAAGGCGCAGGGACCAACAGCCGCCCTCCTTCAAGGACGGCAGCCTAGAGAGGCTCAGGGACCCCGTCAGTGCTTACAGAGGAGTGTTAACAGCCACACCAACCGAGTGTCCTGGGCTTGCCGGGCAGGACACAGAAATGAAGCCCTGACTGCCGGGTGGGGCTGGGGGCCGGCCTAGCCTGGGGAGGCTGTGTGGGGAGGACAGGGACAGGGCCAGCATTTACTGAGCTGCGATGATAACGCCAGGCACTGTTATGGGTGTTCACTAAAGATGATCTCACTTGATCCTCCAAAAAGCTCTGCAAAGTAGATGGTATTATCATCATTGCTTTTATGGATGAGGAAACTACGGCTCCAAGGGGCTAGGAAGGCCCGGGGCTGGGAAGGGCTGGAGCTGGAATCCACAGCCAGGTTTGCAGGGACCCGAGCCCACATCCTTCCCGCATCGGACGTGGGCCGAGGCTTGCAGGAATAACAAGGACTCTTGCCACCAGGTGCAAGGCTGAGCGGGAGGACTTATTTGCTCGCTGCCCGCTGGGCCTCATCCCAAGACAGACGGTCTCATAAACAAGCAATTGGCTGACATCCTGGCGTTCCTGGTGATGGCAGCAACCTGGGGGCAGGGTCACAGCTGAGTGGGGGATAAATCTCATTAGGCTCCTGAGGAGCAGGTGCCTCGAGGGTTAACCATGAGCAAGGATCCTAACTGACAGCCTCCCCAGCCCCCACCCTCACTGAGCTGGGAATGCCACAGGGTCACAGAGCGTCTGCAGTGCCTGGGCAGGCCCCCTCTGCAGTCTGTGTGATGGGCCAGGCTGGGCACTCTGTCCCTGCCACCAGCCCTTTCCTCTGTCACACCCAGAACTCCCATGGGACTGTTTCCATCAGAGAATCTTCAAAGAAGGAAGCACCTTATTGAGGGCTGTCTCCAACTCCTCATTTCACACTGGGGGTGCTGAGGCCCAGAGAGGGATAGGCTCTTGCCCAAAGTCACACAGCACGGCTGGAACCAGGAGTCCCTGATCTGAAGCCCCGCTGCTCTTCCCACCCATCAGGGCAGCCTCCCAGGACTGACACCTTCATTTACGTTGACTTCTGAAAGCACTTTACACGCATGACCCCATTGGATCCTCCCAACTACATTGCAGCGAGTCTGGCCTTCCAGTTTTCCAGAGGAGGAAACTGAGGCTCGATGGCCCAAAGTCACACAGTAGGTTGGAGGACCTGCTGGGACAAAACAGGGCTCCTTGCTCTTCTGCCTGGCTGTCCTCAAAGCGGTGTGGCTCCGGGGACTTTGAGCCCACCTACCCCCAGAGTGACCCTGGCACAATCCCCCACGGACTGGACTTAAGCCACAGAAGGTGCCAGTCCCAGGCGCAGGTCAGTCCGTCCCTCCTCCTATCTTAGGCAGCAGACATTGCACCAAGATGACCCGTTGGCAAAGGCCTCTGGGGACAAGGCTCTGCACTCTCTTGCAGAGACTTTGTTACTCTGTCAGAGGGCAAGGTGACCTGGGCAACCCGAGTGGTTTCAAGATTTGAACTTGGACAGGAACACGGAGGCGTGGAGGTGACTCTGTGTATCCGGAAGAGGATTTGGCCTCAGAGCACTAGAGTCCAAGTCCAGCGTGGGTCCCATGGTCGGGTGTAGCTGGAGCAGGACGAGAGGCTGAGCTCAAGGGCCCGGGACAGACGGAGGGAGGGCAGAGTGAGGACCCCCTGTGCTCAGGATGCCCCCCACACCCTGTGCTTTGGGCCCAGCTGAGCTCTCTAGGAAAGGGGCCCGACAGCCAAGCCGGTGATCTGGGGAAGGGCAGACGCCAGGAGGAAATGAGCAGACATTCCAGCAACAAGGAGGCCCCGGGAGCCAGGGCAGGCGGGTGTGGCAGGGAAACCCCGGTTCTGGGAGACGGTGTGGGCAGCCCCGGATGGGAAGGAAGGCGATGTGGAAATTCACACCGTAACACATTTCCTTCATTTGCTCCTGCCTACCTCCACTCCTTCATTCATTCCCCACTTAGTGAGCTTCCTTGGCCTTTGCACGAACCCCACTGGCCAGACAGACAGGAAGGGCTGACCCACAGGCCTTGGGTGCAGGGGCTGGTCCTAGGTCTGGAGGATCAGCCAACAGCAGCCTCTGAAGCTCCTCTGATGATGGCCCTGCTCTGGCTGCCCCAAAGTGTCATTGTGTCCCCAACCCCACAGAACCCCCGCGCACGCGCGCGTGCGCACACACACACACACACACGTGTGCTCACAGCCACAGCAACTTCATCAAGCCTCACTGTGTCCCCGGCCCGGCCCCACACAGGCAGGAGCTTCCGGCAACACCTGCGGCTTCACCCGGACCGAGTCTTGCTTCTCAGCCTCCGGGCTGCCTCCCTGAAGGTCTTGTGAAACTTCGTGCTAAGCAGAGCCTGTGTTTGGTCAGCTCTTACTGTATACCTGGCCTTGAACTGAGGGCATACAGAGCCTCACAGCAATCCTGGGAGATGGGTCTGCTCCCCACCGACATGTGACTGAACCAGGCTCAGAGACGGTGGGCAACCAGCCTCAGGTCACTCAGCCACAGGCTGCAAGAGCTGCCTGGCCTGACTCCAGAGCCCGGGGCTTAGCCCCTTGCAGGGGTTTCTCACCTTTTCCCCACCCCTTTAGCAACCTAGTGAGGCCTCTGGACCCCATTTAAATGCATAAAATACATAGGATTAAAAAGGAAACCAATTATACTGAAATATAGTTATCAAAAAAAATTTTTTTTTGAGACAGGGTTTCACTCTGTTGCCTGAGCCAGAGTGCCGTGGCGTCAGCCTAGCTCACGGCAACCTCAAACTCCTGGGCTCAAGCGATCCTCCTGCCTCAGCCTCCCAAGTAGCTGGGGCAACAGGTGTGCACCACCACAGCCGGCTAATTTTTAAATTTTTTGTAGAGACAGGGTCTTGCCATGTTGCTATGGTTCATGGAACTCCTGACCTCAAGCGATCCTCCCACCGCAACCTCCCAAAGTGCTAGGATTACAGGCACGAGCCACTCCACCTGGCCTGGAAGTGTTTTCTAAGAAACAAATTTGTAATGGTGCAATACAAATCTTTATTATCACATGAAGTTCGAGATCTAGCCATGGATCTGATAACTATCATCATTCCAAGAATCTGCCATTCCATAGAAGACAATTTTTCCATGGACGGGGGCGGGGGAGAGATGGTTTCAGGATGATTCAAGCACATTACATTTATCCTGCAGTCAAACCTCTCTGCTATGATAATCTGCATTTGCAGCCACTCCCCAGTGCTAGCATCACCACCTCAGCTCCACCTCCGATCATCGGGCATTATATTCTCATAAGGAGCCGCAACCCAGATCCCTGGCATGAGCAGTTTACAGTAGGGTTCGCGCTCCTGTGAGAATCTAATGCTGCCACTGATTTCACAGCAGGCGAAGCTCAGGCGGTGACGTGAGTGGTAGGGGAGCGGCTGTAAATGTGCACAAAGCTTTGCTGGCTCACCTACCGCTCACCTCCTGCCGTGCAGCCCAGATCCTCCTAACAGGCCACAGACTGGTACAGGTTCACAGCCCGAGGTTTGGGGACTGCAGCACTAAGGTCATCCACATTCTGTAGCCACGGAGACCGCATCCAGCAGGGTGGGGACTTGCCCAACGGCTCATAGCACAGCCAGGGCTGGACAGCATCGTCCAGGCTCCCAGCCTGGGCACACCCTGCCACGGGCTGGGCGGCCTCAAAATACAGCCCAAGCAAAGCCAGGCCCTAGGGAAAGGTCGACTCTGGACCCACCAATGTCCAACCTTCTCCACCAGGTTACAGACCTTTTGGTGGCTGAGGCTGTTTCTCCCACTCCCTTCTGATCCCTTCAAGGCATACCGGGGGTACTAGATAATGCCCCCATAGGGATTCAGTAATTATAATAATCTTATCAATAAAATAACTGCGCCTGCTTCATGTGTGCCAGGTCCCATGCTAAGCACTTTTCCAACACCACCTAAAGTGGGTGAGTTATCCCCAGTCACCTGGCAGGAGGCTCGGAGAAGGGAGCAAGTTTCCCAGGGTGGCTCAGACCCCGAAGGCACGCGCCTGCTAGGGCCCAGGGCACCTGCCGGGCTACTTTAGACAACACGCCCTCAAGGCAGAAGCACGGGTGAAGAGAATGAGCTGGCAAGCAGAGTCCTGGGTTTGAGTCCAGACTCCAAGCACGCGGGCAAAGCCTGCCCTGTCTCTGACTCTCAGTCCTCCGCTGTTTCTCACGGCCGGTTGCACCTCTGCAAGCCTTGGAGGGGGAAGGAGCCCCCAGCCTTCTCTCCCTCCCCCCTGGCTCTCCCCTCCCACACTGCATCCCCCCAGGGCCTGGAGCTTGAAGAGACCCTTTGAAAGACTTAGTAATCCATCCCAAAATATGCAGGGCTGTTGCTGTGGCAACCTGGCCCACTACACAGCCCAGATTTAAATATTTAATGGCTCCACGGGTATTAAGGGGGCCTGGGAACTGGAAGAGAAAGGGCACAAGTCCGAGCTGGTGTGAGGGGGTGGGAGAGCCCTGGGTACTGCCGCCAGCCCAGCCCCCCGCCCCAGCAGAAAAGGGTGCAGAGAGCTCCGGGCTTCCCTCGCTGTATTTAGTGTCAGACAGGATAAGACAGGTGGCGTCTGGAACCCAGGTAGTGGGTGAGACACAGAATTCCACAGCCGGGGCTATGGCAGGGGGTTAGGGG
This sequence comes from Lemur catta, assembly GCF_020740605.2. NCBI lineage: Eukaryota > Metazoa > Chordata > Mammalia > Primates > Lemuridae > Lemur > Lemur catta. The sequence continues at coordinate 92,210,534 of NC_059134.1, read as the reverse complement.
TGGGTGGTCCCAGGGGAAGTTCCCTTTTGCAGGTGGACAAAGGAAATTTACTTTATTCTCCTAAATGCCTGCCATGCCGTGGACACTGTGCTAACTTCTTACATTATCTCCTTGAACCTCACTATAATCCCATGAGGCAGGCATGCTATTACTTCCAGTTGACAGCAGGGAAGACTGGGGTCAGAGATGAAGTGACTCACCCAGGGCCACACAGCTGCTGAGTGGCAGACTTGAGCCCAAGGAGGTGGCTCCAAAGCCAGAGCTCTTTCTACTCCATCTATCGGGGCGGGAACAGAAACACGGACGACTAGCACGTATGAAGCCCCTTCTACAGGCCAGGCGCTGTGCTAAGGACTATGCCTGTTCTACTTCCCTTGGCCCTTGCAACAACCTATGCGGTAGGACTGTCACGCCCACTTTACAGATGTGGAAACTGAGGCCTCGAGAGGAGAAGTAAGAACCAAGATCACAGGTGGGGGGTTGGAGGAGTCTCAATTCAGGCCTTAGCAGTTGACTCCAGAGCTGGGGTTTGTCTTCATCTAGCGCTTCTTAGCCCGCAGTTAGAAAAGTTGGATAACAAAAGATAAACAAAAATCAAATTTAAAATCCTGTTTCACCCTGGCACTGAGTGTCCAAGCTTTCCCAAGTTGGTTAGTGCAGCAGGAGGGAGTGCTTCCAACAGCGTGGTACTGAAGATGAGTCAGCCCGCGTTTGGCTTCAGCATCTTGCTCTACACACGGGACACCTGCACACAAACCCACGCAGGCAGCACACAGACCCAGCACACGGACACGGTGTACATACAGACACTGACGCAGACACGCACACAGACACACACACGCATGCAGGCAAACACACGGATACACACACATGCCGACACAGACATATGCCACCAGCAACACAGATGCATGGATACAGGCACGCAGACAGATGCAGCCAGACACATGGGCACACATACACACAGGTACATACATGCGCACGCACGCACACACACACACACACACACACACTCACTCACTCACTCACAGATATGGCCGCTCGTCACTTTCCTGCCTGAATGACCTAATTAACTATAGTGTCATGAAAAAGACACCCAAAGCCAATTTGCCAATGCCTCTGCCAACATCAAGACTGTTTCTAAACCATCAAACTGATCTTATTCTTGGAGATCTTTAGGAAGCAGGGCAAGCCCCGCAACTTCATTCCCATGTCTCCTCTTTAAGTGGGGAAGTTCTTCCTGGCATCTAACTAAATTCCCTCCTGCTTTACACTAACCATGACACAACTCTTCATTAATACTCCTCCTTACAGTTGCCAGAGCACCCATTTTTATGCTCTTGCTTGACCCTCGCAATCAGCCCTCGAGGCAAGCAGAGCAGAGGTGATTCTATCTTATGGGGAGGGGCCCAGAGAAGTTAAGCAGCTTGCCTGAGACGGCACAGCTACGTTGGAGCTGGGTTTGCTTCCACCCAAACGTGCCTTTGATTTCACTGCAGATTTCACAGCTCCTACGTCTATCCCAGGCTGCTGCAACGTCCCATCAATTTTACCATCCGCGCCTCTCTGCAGTGGGTTTCCATGGCTCTCAGCCTGTGTTCGGTAGTGACCTCCCCGGCCCTGGCTCGAGTCTCCTGCTGGCTGAGTAAAGCCCGGCTGTGGCGCGGAGGCCAGGCATCTCAGCACCCAAGGGCCTGGGCTGCCCGGAAGCCCCCACCCAGAGGCACAGGTGTCTCCTGTCCCCAGAGACAGCACGTCTCCTGTGCTGATGGCCTCCCTTCCTTCTCACAGCATCCTTCAGCTGCACGGCTGGCGTCCCCCTGCCCCCAAGGCCCAGGAACTGTCACTGGAGCAGAAATCAAGCCCAGCCCCGGGCCTCACCCCACCGGGCACGCGGCCCCATTCCACTTACATTTGCTTGGTAATAAATACAGGAGACAGAGGTCTTCTCAGGGCAACTGCAATTGATTCTAGTCACCTGGCCCGAATTAGGGGAGGCCACAACCCCTTCCCATAAGAGGAATGACTACAGGTATTTGGAGCTCAAATTATGGAGGGCAGACAAGCGGGCAACAGAGAGACCGTGACAGAAGTGCCCTGTGCCGCTGAGGAAAAGCCCGCGAGGAAATGAATCAAAGAGACAGTCTAGGGCCTGGGCCCGTGTAGACGGACAGGAGGGAGTCACAGCGTCCTGTTTTCTTTCCTCCTCATAAAAAACATCCCAGCTGCTCCTTGGAGTCATAAAGAGAGATGTGCGTCGGGGTGGGGGTAGGGAGCGGGCTGGGCTTGGAGGGGACAGGCGTGGGGCACAAACACGGGAGCTAGGAGATGCCGCGTCCCTCCACAGACACCGGTCACTGTTCCACCAGAACCTCACGGGTTCAGGACTCTGGCCGTCCCTGCGGGAAGCCTCAGGGGTGAGCAGGGGTTCAGTCTTACAGAGCTCCAGGAGAGCGTTTATACTCCCTTTTGACAAAATAAAAATAACAACAATAATAATAGTAACAATCACCACCACCTTCTTCCACTCCAGGTCTTGGTTCCTCCATCTGTAGAATGGGGACAGAAAGCCCCACCTCATGCACGCCATGGGCTGGTGCCAGACAGGACAGAAGGAGCTTAGGGAAGGGACATCGACGTGAAAGGGACAAGAGAGGATTTGCCAAACACTCATCCAGAGCAGTGTTGGCAACTTTGTCCACAAGGGCCAGCCAGGACGTACCTTAGGATTCGAGGCCACGCTGTACCTGTGACCACTGCTCAGCCCTGCTGGGAGGTGGGAAAGCAGCCAGAGGGCACGATGTGCATGGATATGACCCAGGCCCATTCAACTTGACCCACAAAAAGACCGGGCAGGATGTGGCCCCCAGGTTGTAGTTTGTGCTCCCTGGATTTAAGGAACGTTTGGGGACTCCCCTTGGGCTAACACAGAAGACTAGACTCGAAGTGAATGCGTTTCCCCCTGTTGTGCGGGGGCAGAGTATGGGGGAGAGGACGGGCTGCATGTTGCCAGAGCTGGGTGCAAGCCTCATGTTCAGGCCCGTGCGGCTCCCGACCACTCCCAGCACCTCTCTGAGCCTCGGCGGCTTCATCTGGAACACCCACCTCCCAGGGCTGTCCTGAGGGTCAAGTGAGGCCCTAGTGGGTTGTGGCGACGCTCTTAGCAATCAGGAAACACCGGCCTAGTGGGGGAGAACCGACACTGCGGCAGGAGGGAGCTCCGGCCGCGGTTCCTGGGACCTGGCGAGGCCTGGCCCGCTGACAGCCCGAGTGGGGAATGCGGGGGTCCGGACGGCACAGGGAGGGTCTTTCCAACAAAACAGGCTGAAGGCACCAGCGGAACCAGAGCTCGAGAGCCGGTCACCCACTGAGTCCCAGGGTGCCCCTGCTGCCCAGTTTGAACCCAACAAGAGGCCCCCTGTGGACTGTGGCGCTAGCCGGGAACTCTCGGGAACAGGGCTTCGCTGCACGCGCTGCAGGAGGGCCAGGCGGGAGGGCAGAGTCGGGCACACGGAGCGGTTGTGCTGACGTCTGTCTGGGCAGCCTGGTCAGCCTGCCTGCTGCGGGCCTTGTCCCCCTCTGAGGCCATATGGATGACAAATGACCCATCCAGAGCACGTTACAAGCCAAGGATGTGCGCTTTGATTAGCCTGCTGTGCCCGGGAAGGTCTCTTCCCTGCTCTGCTGAGGCCCAATAGCAATTAGAAGGGGCAGGCAGGCTGGAGGGCAGCGTGGGCAGATCTGGGGCCAAGAGGAGGCCGGAACCTTGCAGGAATGAGCCAGTCATCTCCTCTGCACCCCTGGGGAAGGGAGACATGGCGATACCGGTGGTGATGACAGTAAGAGTTAACACTTACAAGCCGCTTACTGAGGGCCTGGCACAATCTGAACACTTTGCACCGATTAACTCATTTAATTTTCATAGCAACCTATGAAGCAGGTAGTTATTATGCCCATTTTACAGACAAGGAGACTGAGGTGCAGAGAGGTGAAGTAACTTGCCCAGAGTCACACAGCTATGAAGCTGGCATCAGAACCCAGGCAATCTCCTTCTAGCATCTGGGCTCAAAGGGTGTCCAAGATGTCCCAAAGCTGGTGGGACAAACCCTGGCGCTCTCCAGAACTAGGAAACCCACTGGAAAGAGCGGGGATAGGGTGGGGAACCTGCGGCCTTCTGATTTCAAGATTATTCTTTTTTAAGCAACAAAGGAGGCAAGAAAAGCTTCATTTTTCTCTGTTGTACCCCTTTTGATAAAAACATTTGTTTTGTAAAATCTGGATTCAGTCAAAAGGCCACATTCAAGGATCCAGAAGGCCACATGTAGCCCCAAGGCCGCAGGTTCCCCACCTCTCGAGTCCTTGTTCTGCTGCTAACCAGCCTCGTGACTGAGCCCTTCCCAGGCTTCTCTGGGGGGGCATCATGCAGAGTGACCAAGCACATCAGAGTGACCGGGTGGGATCGTCTCCCCACCATGTGGCATTGGCCTTTCTGAGCTTCACTGTGCCCTGGGCCCTCACAGGCCACTGAGAATGTTGGGTGAGGCCACACCGCATGCAACACGGGCAGGCTCTGTAGAAGCGCGAGCTGCTGATCACTCATGCGGAAGCCACACCTTCTATGCTCCACCGTGGGCCACTGTGCCATGGTTTCACGGCTCCCTGTGCCAACGCTGCAGAAACATCCAGGCGCCACCGGCTGCATTTCTCAGAGGAAAGGATTCAGGTATTGTCCTTTTAGAAATGAAAAAGGTGGTCTGAATATTTGATGAGCCAACCTCATCATTTAAAAAATGTACACACAGCCCAGTCTGTGGCCTGCAGAGCTAAGAACCGTCAGTGACATAAAGGGGCCGGGTTTTAAGAAGGCCCAGATGAAGCAAGGACTCCTGGGAGCAGAGGGAAGGTGAGTCTTGCCCCGTCAGAGCTCCAGGTCTGGGGCTGTTGTTCCTTCCTGCCACGTGGTGCGGGGTGAGTCTGAGCTCGGCTGGGAAGGGCGCAGTCACGCTGCTCCGCTAAACGCAACGGTGCCCATCCCCCAGAAAGCGTCCCCCGCGTGGCCGGGTTTGGGGTGCTGAAAGCAGAGCTCTGAGAGGGGCTTCAAGCCAGGCTCAAATCAGGCAAACTGGTACCTTTTGTGCAGTTCCTGAGGATGTAAGGACAGAAGCACTGCCCTTGGGTCCAGGGATCTGGGTTCAAGTGTAAGTTTCACGGCCAGCCGGGCAGCTCTGCGGCTTGGCCATGACCTGTGCTCTCAGCCTTGGCCCTGCATGCCAGGGTCTCCCTCTGTCTCTTTCCATCTCGTCTCTGTCTCTGTCTGCTCTCTCTGCCCCTTCTCTGAACACACACACACACACACACACACACACACACACACACACACGCTGACCATTTCCTGGGGAGGTGGAAGGCTACCTGCTAACTTCAGCTGGAACACATTCTCTGCAAGCACACCTCACGTGGGGGCCTGGACATAAATCCCCAGCCGTGCCCTGGGGCCGTGACCCCCAGAGGGAGATGGCTGCCTTTAATTTAGAGGCTCTGCGTGTGAACCATTGTACAAAGCCCTGCTGGCCCGAGGTAGCCTCAGGACTGCGGGGCCCTGCTGCGACCAGGGGGTCCGGGGAGCCTCCTTGCTGGGAAAAGGAAGAACGGGTAGGTGTTTCATTTCCCCCTGGCTGGCCCTTAATTAAGGAAGAGGAAGATTCAGAAAGTTCCAAGGGGCAGGGGCAGGGGCAGGGTTTCCCAGGGACCACATGGACGCTGTGCTTCCGTGGGGGTAAGGAGGTGGGGGAGGCTTTAAAACGAGGCTGTCCCGAGTCCAATATGACCTCACCTCTAGGTGCTGTGTGACCCTGGGCAAGTCACTTCACATCTAAGCCCCCAGGTAGGTGACTCCAGACCCCAGAGGCCCTAACCACTCGTGCGGAGCTGCACCGGGTCCAGGGAGAACCTAAGAATCGGGATACACCATAGCTCAGTGGGACTCAGGAAGATGATTCTCAATTTTGCCTGAAGTCATTATTTCACCAGTTGCCTCTTCCGGGGTGTAATTGTGAATAGCAAATGTTATCAGAGAAGAGAGTCTATGGGAAGCAGATTCTTTCCAAGGTCAATGTTCTGATAAGAGACAAACCTGAAGGGAGCCTGGATCCTGTTACTTGAATGCCTAAACCTGAGACGGGGCAGGCTTCAGAGCAGCTGGCCCCGTCGGAATGCAGGGCCCACCCCGGCAGGCAGGATGAAGGAGTGCGGGCGCGGAGCGTTTGAGCGGGGCCTGGCACGCACCGGGGCTCCCACTGCCGGTTCCAGGTCGCAGCGGTGTATTCTCACATACGGTGCATCGAAGCCTCCCACAACCTTTCGAGGCATTAATATCCTCAGTTCACAGGTGGGAAAACAGGATGAAGAGTGTTTTAAGGTCATGCTTCCCCCTGAAATACGGATTTTGGGATCCTTCGCTCGACTTCCTCAGTGATGCTCAAAGAAATCCTTCTTTCCCGGGACGCTCTGTCCTGGTCACGAGGTAACAGCTACCCAGCTGCTCCCGGAGGGGACTGCTGTGCGGGGCAGTGGCAGAGGTTCAGAGGGTGGCTGCGGCCTGGGGAGAAGCCTCCCTCGCCTTCAGCTGTGGAACCCGCTCGCCAGGACAGGATCTGGCTGGGGCCCTAGTTCCAGGAGAATAACCAATGACAAAAGCAGGTGGCACTTCAGAGCTGCACGTGCCAGACACAGCTCCCACTGACTGCCATAACCCTGTGTGGTAGCGCTATTTATTACCCCATTTCTCAGCTGTGAAAACTGAGGCTCAGAGAGGTGAAGTCACTTTCCCACGGTCACACAGCTAGAAAGTAAGAGAGCTGAGATTTGAACGCAAGCAGTCAGGCTCCGGAGTCTGGGCTTGTAACAACTGCCCGGCACTGTCCCTGTTCCAGCTGGGACAGCAGGAGCCCCAGGCCTGCCGCAGGAAGACTGACAGCCAGCACCTCCGGCCTGCAGGCCGGTTCCTTTTCTCAGAGGGGCCACGAGGGGCTATGCTGCCCCCACCTGCAGTCTGCTGCCCCCACCCAGAGTGGAGCAACCCCGAGTGTTGCCCTGCGGGTGGCTCAATCACTTTCCCATCATACGGAAGATCAGGGGTGGAGGGGACACAGAGGTCCTCGAGTCCAACCACTGCATTTGCATGATGACAGCTCTGAGGCCCTGTGGTCACGCAGCGTGTTCTGAAGGTCTTCAGCGTTAATCTGGGCTGGCTTAGTCTTAACTCATCTCGCTGCAGCTTACTTCCCAGGTGAGCTGTGACCAGGTCCTGTGGCTCAGAGGTGACACTAAGGCCAGGCCTCTGCACCACGCCCAGGGGCTCACAGAAGTGCACAACTTCAGAGGAGCTGGTTGGGCGTGGGGATCTCTCTGTCCACAAGCACAGAACCCACGCAAGACAGCTGCCAGCCCTGCGGACAGGACCCGGAGCCCGAGGCTGCCTGGCTGTCCCACTTCCCAGCACTTGTTCTGTGATCTTGGAGCCCGTCTGGAGGCAGGGGCCACGGCTGTCCTGGGGGCTCCTCTGGCATAGGCGCCTTTTGGGTCGACCTTCTGATTGCACAGCTTGTCTGAGATGTAGTCACAGAGGCCCTGGGACCGGACAACGGGCCAGGCTTCCAGAAAGGCAGGCAGCCCCTCCCCTCAACGTCCATCCTCTTCCCAGCTGCACCCCCTTGGCAAGACGAGGCTCAGATGACAGGGCCAAAATAGTCCTTGTCCAGTCGGAGGAGGGGAGGGAGAGCTGGGAGAGCAGCCGTCTCTTGCCAACAGCACAGGGGCCTGCCACTCGTCCCTTGCCCAGAGACCACTTGCCCTGAGTTTCCAGAGGACAATAGGACACTGTTGTCCCTCCTCCCTGCCATCTGGCCTCCAGGCACTAACCATGGGAGGCCACAGACATCCAGTTCTGGCTGAAGGAGTCCTCCACCCCCCACCCTGCCATTGACTTCCCCTTGCCAGGGCCTCACCATAGCTTACAAGCCCCTCCATGATCCGGCCCCGCCCTTGCTGAGCTCATCGCTGACCTCCTCCTCCTCCTTGCCCCACTCCGGCCAGCTCCAGCCACACTGGTCTCTTCCCCATGGTAAGCCCCCTCCTGCCTCAGGGCCTCTGCACCTGCTGCTCCTCCGCCAGGGACTCTCTTCCCCCAGATATCCCACATGGCTTATTGCTTCACTGCATTCAGGTCTCGAATCATATTTCTCAGGGAGACCTTTCCTGACCCCCTCTCCCTAAGAGCCCCTCTCACAGTCACCGTCGACCCCTCTCCAACAATGTGTACTTCCCGTTATTTAGCTTCTCTCCCCTTCTCTTGAACACAAGAAGTCAGGGACTTTGCCTGGTTCATTGCTGAATTGCAGCATCCAGGACACAGTGCTCAATGGATGTTTGGTAAAGAAAGGGAGGGAGGAATCTCTGTATGGGCTTCTTTCACACATTTCTGATTTCACCTTTAAGAAAACTCTACTAGAAGGTGCAGAACCAGCTACATAATTTGTGAGGCCCAGTAAAAATGAGGGGTCCCTTGTTCAAATGTTATTAAGAATTTCAAGATGGCAATAGCAAAGCATTGAACCAAGTGTGGGGCCCTTTGAAGCTCGGGGCCCTGTGCAGTTTCATAGGTTACACGCCTGTGAAGCTGGCCCTGGGGAGGTATTATTACCATTGCCATTGCACTGCTGAGGGATCAGAGGATCAGAGAGGTACAGTGGCTTGCCCAACATCACACAGCATGGAAGTGGCTAAGCTATTATCCTATGACTTAGAACCTCGCAAACTCTCCTTCCTCAGTTCCTGCAATGGCAATGGAAGAAACCATGATACTGCCACATTTTTGGAAATCTGGGGACCGAGCCCAGAGAAGACAGCGAGAGAACACAATTGCCTGTAAATCTCCTGTTTTATCTCACATATTCATGGAAATTTTTTTTTGCATTTTACTTCAAAATATACCTACAGTTGTTTTAATATGAAAATAAGGTGTGGTCTTCCAACTTTTTGAGGAGTATCGATGTTCCGTTAGGATGCGTAGGGCCGATCCTGAGACTGTGTATCCCCTGGTTTGGGGAGAAGCACCCAGGGCCCTGTGGGTGCCCACCACTCACAACACCACCCTATGTAAAAGTTCCTGGCGCGGCTCAACAGCCCGTGCTGCATACTAAATGTCAGTTTCACTGCCTGGCCACCCCTCCCTCCTGCTTGGTCCAGAGGAAACCTCCCCGGGATGGCCGCAGGCCCAGAGAGCAGGGAGCCTTCCTCCGGCCAGGGTGGAGACGCTGGATCTCTTTATCCCTGTGGGGTCCAGAGGGGAGCCCGGCTGTGCTCATTCCCTCCTGGGGCAACGCGCCTCAGCTTGTTAGCGGAAGCGGAGGGCGTCATTACACTGCCCAGCCAGCCGGTCCTCTGCTGCTCTAATTGGAACACGTAACGGTTTGTCAATACAGTCTAATGTGGGGGGCTGCAGAGTGGGGGAGGGCCTCTAAGGGGATTGCTGGGGGGCTGGGAGCCTGGCTGAAATGCTGCTTGAGTTTTGGTGCGTGCTCTGCCCAGCAACGTCTTCGTTCAGGACGGAAAGACTTGACGTCTGTCGTGCCGCCATGCGTGTGTGCATGTACACACAGGGGACGAGACGGTCAGCGGGCATGTGCGACCATGTGCCTGTCCACGGCGCAGGTGCGGGACCAGGAGCAGAGGGGAGGGGGCAGGAGAGAGCCGAGCTGTGTTACGCCTAAAGGTAGAGCTCAGTGGTCTAATCTGGGGAGTGCAAACAAAGACATCTCTCTCCCCGTGACTGGCCGCCCAGCCCGTTAACACTAATTAGGAGGCCTGGGAATTCCCAGGGCTGCGAGGGAAACAGAACGGCCCATCCTATTTTCATGTCCAGGGTGACGAGGGTTCAGGTGGTCACTAGGACCTGCGCTGTTCCCCGCGTCCACCCCCAGCCCAGGCACAGGGAGGCCGACGCCCATGCTCAGACCAGAGGCCTCTGGGGAAACTCGCCAGTGCTGGGGCTGGTGGGACAGGCCGGGGGCCCAGGCCGTGGACCCCGAGGCCTCTGCAGCCCGTGGCCTGTGCCTCCTCCCTCAAACGACCAGGCACAGACCACCCCGTGCCAACGTCGGCTCGCTGCCGCCAGCTCAGCCCACCCTTCCTGGGCCGCCCCTGCCCTGCCCACCGGCACCCCAGCCTGACGTCCAGTAGATGAACCCTATTTTCAAGGCGGCGCTGAAGAGCTGGCAAGATCACAGCGGTGACCTCACGATATCCTCAGGCCCCCTCTCCGTCCTGCCACAGCCTCCAGCCAGATGTCTTAGGAAGCCACAGTTAGGCCATTACGGGGACCTTTCAGCTGTTTGGCGGCTGGGCGGCCACTTTGGCCAACTGACAGGCCCAGGGACTAGCAGAGTGTGTCCTTCCCACCAGGCCTCATTCATGCACACAAAGACCCTCCCTCTGGCCGCCTTTCCTCAGAGGTGGAGAATCCCTCACCCTATCCCTCACCCCGTCTGGCTGCAGGCTCCAGACTGCATCTGCCTCCACGGCTCCCACGGTGGGATCTGCCCAGCCCCCAGCCCCAGAAACCTTGTCCGTCTGTCTAAGCCTCGGGGCCTGGCTCTGCTTCCAAGAAGACAGTTCTTTGTTCTTTCCTGTCTGCCCAGGAGCTGAGATTCTTGTATATTAGGGAACTTAAAAGCCACTTTCTTAATCATGTTAAAAAGGGCTGAAACAGTACCAAAGAGTAGCTGACTGTTGATGATTTTTATTTTATTCTTCATACTCAGGTGATTTCTATTTTTTTACAAGGAACATGTATTATTCATGTAATTAAAACAAGTCATTGCAAAAGGACCACTTAAACCCTATACTCTGAGGCTGCCAGGTCTCTGTGGGTGCTGCAACCTGGGCCTGGAATACCATTCCTCCTTTTGTCGGCCTGGAGAACTCCTTCCCACCCTCCAGGGCCCAGCTTGGCATCTCCTCTGCCACGAAGCCTTCCCTGATTTCGCCAGCCTAGGCAGTGTTTAGTCCCTTCTGTTTAGTTCCAATGCCCTCATTTTGGAGATAAGAAGACAAGGCCTAGAGAGGGACAGGGATCTCCCCAGGCCACACAGCAAGGTGATGGGTGGTGACAGTCACTAGATCCCAGGGGGGTTCCCTCCGCAGTGTCCAGGTTGGGGAGGTTGGCACATACCCTGCTTGAGTCATGACACCCGGTTCCCTGGCGCCAGCGCCTGCCCTGTGGGAGACAGCATTGACCCAGCTCTTGGCTCTTCTGAGGAACCAGCTGGGTGATCTCCCGGCCTCTAGGGCCACAGATCCCCGAGGCAAAGGATGAGGAAAAGAGAACAGCCGGTTGTTGTCCCACAAAGGGGAGTGGGGACAGGAAGCAAGGGGGTCTTTCCTCACCCTCTGGGGTCCCAGGCTGTGTCTGAATGGCACCGCCAAGGTGGGCCAGGCCGGCTCCTGCCCTGGCCCCACGCTGGTCTGCTGCAGGCCGGGCCCACAGGGCTGCCTGGCCCTGGCTCTGAGTCTCGGCTGTGCCAGAGAACAGCTGTGTGACTCCACGCAAGTTGTTTCACATATCTGGGCCTTATTTTACTGGAAATTTTATAACATAACCTGCCATTTATTAAGGGCTACCATGAAGCCAGGGCACTGGTTAGGCCTTTTACTTAAATCGTGGCTCATGTACGTGGCCATGCTTGGAGGCAGCTATTAATTACCACTCCCATTTTACAGGTGAGAAATCGAGGCTCGCAAGAAATGAAGCCACTTCCCTGAGGTCAAAGGCTAAACATGACTGAGCTGGGACCTGAGTCTGGACCTATTTGGGGGTAATAAGCTCGAGTCCCAAGGTAGTTCCATGTATCTGATGAGCTAACTGTGCGGGCCGAGTGCTGGGCAGACAATAATACACTGAACTTCCCAGCTTCCCCTCGTTTCATGAGAGCAGGTGCTGTGCACTGGCTGATGGAGGGGGAGGTGAGATTTCCTGGGGCCCTGGAGGGAGGTGGCAGATCCCTTGGCAGTCCCTGCCTCCTGAAGCCCCAGGGCCAGACGTGCTTCTAGCCAGGGAGTGTCGTTTGAGGGTAAATATTATTTTACACTCCAGCTTAATCCAGACCAAGTTTATCCATCCCACCAAAATGCCCACAGCCCAGAGCAAGTTAAGCCCTTCCCAGCTTGCCTAATTGCAGGCTTGGGGACACCAGCCCTCTGGAAAAGCCCATTAAGTGGTCTGGTATTTGGCAGCGCAGCAGAGCGGCTGGCTGTGGTGGGGCTGTCTGGCTTTCTAGGCTGCACTGGGCCGGGAGGAGCCATGGGGGAGGGCATAGGCTGGGCACGGGGGCTGGTTCGGGGGCCCTCACCTGGCACGGAGCTGCTTCCCCACCCCAGGGGAGAGAGGTCACTACAGTGGGAGCAGGGGACGAGTCCTGCTCTCCTGTTTAATGCTGATCCCCACTTGGCAGGAGAAGCCAGTCAAACCCAGCTCCAGCCACTCCTAGCACCTCCCCAGCAGGCCGGGGACTAGGAACTGCCACCAGACATAGAGCTGAGGGACAAAGAGGGACCCCACCCAGGCCCCAAACATGCAGTTCGTTCCTCAGTTGGTTCCCATCTCATCATTCTCCTCTTTCTCCCTCGGGTGCTTCTAGAAAGAAGAGAGGCGACCAGTGTCCGGGCTTTGCAGTCAAGACATGGGTATGAATCCTTGCTCTGTATCCCGGGACTACTTGGTTGCCTTCTCTGTGCCTCAGTTTGCTTGTCTGTCAATAGGATCACTACAGTCCCATCTCACAGTGTTGCAGGGAGGACTGAATGAGAACACGAGTGTGAAACGCTTAGCACAGTGCCTGGCACAAGGTCGCTATCATGCTGGCTCTTCCCAGGGTAGGAGGGAGGTTTCGCTCAGAGGCAAAGGCACAAAGATGGTTGACTGTTACGGGGCCAGATGGGCCCCTCCTCTTGGGAACCACCCTCTTCCTGCTGCCTGGGTCACCCAGCTGCCATCTCTGGTTGGGGTGGGGGGGTTGGGGGTGGAACTAACATTTTTTGAGAAACTACTATATGTCCGAATTTGCCCAGGAGTACACAGCTCCCGTGCTGGGGCAGGAACGCGTTCTCAGGCTTTTCTCAGGGCTCTCCCCAACCCTATCAGCACCTGAAGCCCCCGAGACACAGGTGGTCGTGCCGTCCCTATTCTGCAGGTGCAGGGCCTGAGGCTGGGACAGGCGAAGCCCCCCAGCCGGCCACGAGTGGTGGGGTGGGCTTGAGCCCAGTCATGCCAGTCTAGGAAGGGCCGGCTCCTTTGAGCCCCTTGGAGGGCCCATCCTGATGCCGGTAGGTTGAGGCACAGCAGGGCCCCTCACAGACGGCAGTTCCCCCCAGGCTTTGCCCCTGCTCTGCTCAGAGGGCCCTGAGGAACGGCGCCTCCGTATCCAGGCAACAGGAGCATCCTAAGTCCTCTCTAAGTCACATGCCTGCAAGTCAGGACAGCACTCCCCACAGACTTCCCCGAGGTGGCTCATTTTCAGCTTTCCAGAAAGAAATAAACCCTACGGAGCCCAGACGCCTCGGCTCCCCCAGACCCCGGAGGGAGGGGGCTTCTCGCCACGTCTCCTCAGACCTTCCTCCTGCTTACGCCTTGCCAAATGCACCTCTGGGGAAGTCCTGCCCTGCTGCTGTCTTCCTCCTCGGTCAAGGGGTTTGTCTTCTAGGAGTGTGCATATTCTCTCTGCACTCACGAGACTCGGCCACAGGACCCTGGAGCTGCCGTGCAATCCCTGCGGTTGTCACAGACTCCCCAGGGGCCCAAACATCTGGAACTCCCTGAAGCTGCTGCAGCACTTCTGGGACTGTCCAAAATCCTAGGCTGTGTGGAACCCCCGTGCTGCTGCGGGACCACTGAAATGTCTTCCAGTGGAAATTCTCGGCTAATGAGTCCTCCAGCAACACACAGGCACACCCTCCCTCACCTCCCGCCTCTTCTTCAAGCTGCTCTCCCACCTTCTTTCTGACCTCAGCTTCGACATTTCTCCCTCCAAAAAGCCCTCCTGGTGTCTCTAGGCCTTGCTCGGTGCCACAGCCACTGATACATGAGCTCTGTAAGGGTTCCCTGGGCCTGCCCCATTAGAGCACCCAGCACACCGTCCTGCCACTGCCTGGTCACAGACCCGTCTCCCCTACCAGCCTGCGAACTCCTGGAGGGCAGGGGCCGGGTGCCCGGCCCAAGCAGATGGCACTTAGTATTCACACTGGATTGTCAATACTTGAATAAATAATCATATGCTATTAGTTTATTAAGCACTTGATGACTGTGTGACCTTGACCTTTACCTCTGTGCCTCAATTTCCTCATCTGCACAATCAGGAAGTACTAAGTGCATCTATCTCATGAGGCTGGTGTGAGGTTTAAATAAGTTATGTAAAGCATTAAAACAGAGCCCGGCAGAGTAAGCACAATACAAATATCTGCCGTTATTAAATAACGCGTGCACTGTATTCATTAAGCTTTCATGGGGTCTAGACTTGCAGCAAGGCTAGAAAGGGGGCCTCCCATAGGCTCAAAGCGCCAACAGCAGTGCACGCTAATACAGCACTTACTATGTGCCGGGCACCACTCTTAACGCTTTGCATGCACTCAGTGAATCCTCACAGCAACCCTAAGAGGTTGGTGCATTCTATGGGCTGAATTATGTCCATCCCCCATTCGTATGTTGAAGCCCTCACCCCCAGTGCTGCTGCATTTAGAGACAGGGCCTTTAGCGAGGTAATTAAATGAGGTCATAGGGTGGGGTCCTAATTGGATAGGGTTGGTATCTTTACAAGAAGAGGAAGAGAAACCAGAGAGCTCGTGCTCCTGTTTGAGCGTGCATGCTCCGTCTCTCTCTCTCTCTCTCTCTGTGCAGTACAGAGTAGAGGTTGTGTGAGGACATAGCAAGTGGCTTTTAACCACTACCCTGAACCTGCCTCCAAGCCCAAGGTATGGGATGGGCATCCCAGAGGCAAGTGGCCTGGCCTGAGCAGCATCTACAATCTAGAGGAGAATGGATAAAAGAATTGGCACATTTCAGCTGAGACTTTCAGGCCGCCAGGGCTCACTAGCTGTGGCAGCATCCTAAAGGCTGGGGGTGGGAAGAGGAACTGGTTATACCCTGTGTGGTCCCAAGCTGGTTGTGGCAGAGTCAGAGCTGCTCCACAATGGAATAGCTTCCCGGGTAAGGTGGGACGCTCCCTGTCCCTGGAGGCATCCAAGCACTGCTGCTGGACCACCAATTACTGGTAATGTTTGGAGGAGAATGAATGGTATTGTGGACTAAATGTTTGTGTTCCCCCCAAATTCATATATTGAAATCCTAACTCCCAATGTGATGGTATTTGGATGTGGGAGGTAATTAGGGATTAGTGCCCCTTTTGAATGGGATTAGTGCCCTTTTGAAAAGAGCCAGGGGAGCTTGCTTCCCGTTTCTCTTTCTGCTGTCTGAGAACACAAGAAGAAGATGGTTGTCTGTCACCTGGAAAAGGGCCTTCCCCAAGAACCCAACCATGCTGGCCCTCTGACCTCAGACTTCCAGCATCCAGAATTTTGAGAAATACATGTTTGCTGTTTGAGCCATCCAGTCCACGGTACTTTATGGCAGCCCAGACTGCCTACGGCAGCCAGCCAGAGTAGATACTCTCAATAGTTCCCTCCAGCCTCAAGCAGCCATGAAATACGAAAGAGCTGGCAGTTAAGAGAGTCCCTGGGAACTCCTTCCTACCAGCTCTGCCCGTTAATTCCTGCTCCCACCTCCCACGTCCAGGCTGTTGGTCTGTGTGAGTCAGTCACACAGTTGGCACAACTAGAAACGAGGGGTGGCAGACAGAGTTCACCCCAATACAAAGATGAGTGGTCCCCCAGCAGAAGCAAGTGTGGTGTAGGTGTTAAAAGATGAATCTGAAATCAGAGCGACCTGGGTTTGAAATCCTGGCTTTCCTCTGTGTGCCTGTCGGTGAATGCCTCAACCTCTCTGAGCTGCAATTTCCAGAGCTGTAAAATGACTCCATCCCAGAGGATGGGACCAAAGATCAAATGACACCAGAAGGCCGGGTACTCAGCATGTGATCAGGATTTGAGAGTTTCCTTCGGTCTCTGGAGGGTAGTGAGCTGCTGACACTGGGTGTATTCAAGCATGTCGGAGAGGTGTCAGGGTGGGACCCTGAGGGGTCTCGGGGAGGGGATATCTGGGTGCAGAGGATTTCTATATTACACTGAAGTGAAGATTGCTCTCTGCGAGTCCTTCCGACTCTGCAGAAGTACACTTCCGACCGGGTCCTGGCTGGCCGTGGGACCCACCCCACACACATGCTGTATGATTCCATTTATAGGAAACGTCCAGAAAATGCACATGTACAGAGACAGCGAGCAGACTGGTGGTTGCCGGGGGCCGGGGGTGGGAAGAGGGATTGATGGCAAATGGTACCAGGTTTCTTTTGGGGGTGATGGAAATATTCTAAAATTAGATTGCAGTGATGGCTGCAGAACTTCGTAAATTTACTACACACCATTGAATCATGCCCTTAAAATAAGCAAATTTTATGGTGTGTAAATTATAGCTCTATAAAACTATTTAAAAATCAAAACAGAGTCAATAATATCAAAGCAGGAGTCCAGCAGGGCCAGCAGCGTGGCAGGGGCAATGCCCATGCCCTGTGGGACGTGTGGCACTGCAGGCTGCGGCCTGAGGTCACGAGGTCAGAGGTCACTGCCAGTGGCAGAGACTCCTTCTCCACCTGAGGATTTACAGTGGCACTTTCTCATTACTGTTATTTCCTGCCTGGAGCCCTGGCCACACGAGGTGAGCTCAGTAAAAGCCTGCAGCCAACCCCGGGTGATGTGAGGAGGCAGGATTCTGCAGGAGGGTGGGCCTGGCAGGATGAGGGACGGAGGCCCCCAGGGAGACCGGGCCTTCCAGAAGCCTCTGGATGCCTGGGCTGTGTGGTGGCTTGGGGCATCCTGTGGTCTGGGGCCTCTGAGTTGGGATAAAAGCCATGGACAGGGCCTGATGGTGTCTCGAAGGCACTAAGGGAGGACGAGACCATACCAGTCATGTGCTGGCACCTGTCACGTGCCAGGGAGGAGCTGACATTTATCCTGCTTATACTACTGGACATGAAATGTGGAGATTAACAGAGAGGACCTGTGTGGGCTTAGGGTCTAGCCACTGCAGAGATATTTAACTTGCCCATGGTTGTAGAGATATCTGGTTTAAACCTCCGAGAGGTGGGTATTTACCAAGTCCATTTTAAACAAAAGGAAACAGGAGCTCTGGTGATAAGTCTCTTGTCTGAGGCCACACAGCAAGCAGCTGGGGTAGGATTTGGACCCAGGACCTGTGCAGAGCAGGGGAACAACTTTCAAAGCAGTCTAAACTCCGTTCTCTTGGATGGTAGTGAGCTCCCCATTACTAGAAGCATGCAAGCAGAGGCTCAATGACCACCTCTCAAGGAGTCAAAACCGATGACCTTGAAATCTGTCCCAGTCCAGTTAGTCCATGAGGCTGAATATCCTTGCCAAGCATTTCCTTCTAGGGTTAAATCTATACTAAGAGTAAAGCAGAGGGAGGAGCCCTGGTGGGCAGGGCCTGGCTGGCACCGCCCCAGCTGAACTGGGCTCCTCCAGTGCTCACCGCAAATCAGCACTGATTGCTGGCTGGGGCTGACACTAGAATACACACAGGCCAGGGCAGGCAGCACAGGGCTCCAAGCAACTGCATTTTCGTCTAAACTAGCGTCAGCAGTGGGCACACAGGAAGCTCGAGCTGCCAAAACCAAAGCGGCTGCCCACCCAGTCAGATGGGGTCCCTGTCTGGCCCCCATTGGCCTATTTCTTACCTGCCCCACCCTCTGCCCTTGTTGGGGGGCTCCACCCTCCCTCCCCCCAGTTCCTGCGGCTGTGCTGCAAGGACTGAGGGCTCTGGTTCTGGTTTGCAAGTTCCCCCCTCCCTGCCAGGGGCTGGGCTCTCTGCGGGATGGGCTCAGGGATGGGCTCATCGGAAGCTCCTTCCCAAGCAAGAGCCCTGGTCCTGGGAGAGGTGCCTCCCCCTCCCCCCCCAGCCCCCATTCCCTTTGATGTGCCCGCCTGGCCCTGGGAAGGACGAAAGGAAGGCTGGGATTTCTGAGGAGGGGGCTGGGCTAGGCTGGGCTGGGAGCTTCCTCTGCCACCTCCTCTCCATGGGGTCCCCAAGCCAGTACCGAGGTGGCGAGGCCAGGGGACCTCCTGACCTGCACCCAATCCCAGCTCCCAGCAGGGCACCTCCAGGGCCCCCACCTGGTCCCCACACAGCTCCGCACTCAGGGGGTCTGGATTTGCTCTCGCATTTCTTCGTGCCTCCACTCCAGCCCTGGAACCCGATGTGCAGACGGTATTTTAGTTTCCTCTACCCCAAAGAAGGCAAAGGGGAGCATAGGGACTAATAGCAGTGACTGACAGTTACTGGACACTTCCAAGGTGCTCAGAGAGGAGCAGCAGATGGCCACCTGGGCACCAGCCTTCAATCTGGTCCCCCGAGAGAATGTTCTAGCAGCAGGCAGGGCTCCTCCATGACCCAGGGTATCCAAGCTGCACCCTGCCTCCTTTTCCTCCATCCACCTACAGCCTCAGTCCTGCCCCCAGAAGACAGCCTGGCACCAGCTGGAGGCCTCGCAATGACTGCAACCGAGTCCAGGGGCCCCTCACCCCGACCATTAGTCCCACCTCCCCGTCATCGTCTCAGGGCATAATCTGTCTGCCTCCTCTGCATAAGTTCTTTCATGGCTCCCCAGTGCTCCTGGGGAAAAGCCCAAACTCATGGCACAAGGGGCCTTTTTATTATTCCCCTTCTCACGCCACCCCGGGGACCCCACTTGTAGCTCCTTGAATGCTCTGCTCTGTCTGCCCCAGGACTTCGCATGTGCTGAGCCCTCTGCCAGGAACTACTCCCTCTCCCAGCGACACACAGACCTCTTTGTTCACCTTGAAGTCATTCATAGACCGAGCTCCCAGAACCTCCCTCTTTCCTAGGGTGGGCTCGTCACCCCTTCTGTGAGCTGTGGCATCAGTGTCATCAGACACACTTCCATCTGCTGTGGCCCTCGGTGGTTCTCAAACTTGAGCTTGCTCCAGAATCTCCTGGAGGCCTTGTCAAAACCCAGACTGCTGAGCCTCAGCCCCCTGATTCTGTAAGTCTAGGGTGGGGACCCGAAACTGGGCACATTCAGGTTCCCAGGACATGCTGATGCCACTGGTTTGAGGACCACATTCTAGAACCGCTGATTAAACTCTAAGCAATGTGCATCTGGTGTACAGTTAGTGCTCAATCAGTAAATGAACGAGAGGTATTGATTCATCTGTTGCAGCCAACGTGGGTGGCAGGCGAAGGCACTGAGACCATCTTTCCTGACTTGTTTTCTCTGTACTCGGCGTTCTTCTCTCCCCTTTCCCAAGATGGTCCTGTGCCTTGGGGGCTGCTGGTTTCCGAGGCCAGCAGAGAAGTGGCTGGGCCTAAAAAAACAGCTTAGGCAGGAGCCGAGGAAGGCGGCTGCAGGTGGCCGGGGTGTGAGCCTGCGGGGAGGGAGGCTGAGGCCGCAGGCCTGCGGGGCGGGGTGCCAGCGTCTCTGCAGATGAGCCAGGAGGGGGGATTTTGTGGGATCCCAGAGCTACAGGCTCAGGTGCCCTGTTCAGCAGCAGCCCTCCCCAGAGGTGACTAGACTCTGATGGGGCGACCCCGAGATGCCCGAGAATGGTTCAGAGTCTAAATCCCAAAACTCATAGCTTGAATTTACAACCGAAGACCACAGTACGCCCTGGCTGGCACAGCAATAACTGCTACCCACCTGCCCTCACGGGACCCAGGGACTGGCAAAGGAGCCTGTCTGTAGGGTCCTGTGTGGGCTCAAGTTCAGCAGCCTTTCCCAGAAGTTTCAGACCACGTAAGGCCACCAAGACTCTTATGTGATCCTAGGGGTCTAGAAGTCCCCCTCCCCCACAAGCCTGGGATTGAAAGTCTTTCAAACAGGCAGAGGGAGGCTTAGGGGCAGATTAAATCAGATTTCGAGAGAAGTAAAGGCAGATGGCGTATCTTGTACCCTAGTGCTGGGGGTAAACTTCAAACCTGTTACAAGTCCATTCAGCACCGGCAATGTGCCCGGCCCCGTGCCAGCTCCTGCCGCGGCCTAATGCCAATTGCATTCGCCTGGACCTGGGCCTTTTTCCAAGTGTGGCAGCTGAGGGCACAGCATGGCAGTGCAGCCTGTCGGAAGGTGAACAGGAACAAGAAATTGTCCTTCCAGGATCGTGGAAGCTGGGGCTACACTGAGCCCTGGGCACCTTGACAGAAAAGGGGGCCCCGGGCAGGTGGCCAAGCATCGTGTCTACGAGCCTGGCACTCCAGGCCTACCCCAGTGTGGCTCAGCTCAGGTCACCCCCTCCCCAGGACTCTGAGCAAACAGGTGCCAGAGGACCCAGGCTGTTCGAGGGACCCCAGACTGCCCTTGCTCCAGTGGGGCCACTCGTCACCAGCCTTAGGACTTTTGGCTTAGACAGCAATTCACAGCCACTGGGCTACTGTCCCCTCCCGACTGCGTATCTGTGGTGCCCTTAAGGAGGAAAAAAAAAGAGAAAAGTTCATCTTGGGAGCCTCCACCTTCAAAGAGAATGCTACAGGGGAAAGGGGAAGGTGGCATTGCCAGGTGGGGGGAGGAGCATTTGCTTTTTAATTGAAATCCTTCCAGATCATTTGAATTTTTAAGGAACATATATTGCTTGTGTAATAATAACTTTTAAAAAGAATTTTTGTCTTAAAAATGCAAAGCAGTCTTCAAAAATCCATTTGGAAGACAGAAATTTATACAAGGAATAGCTTAAGGGGGGTCCTTAGATACAGCATCACCGGCCTTTCCCGAGCACAACCACGTGCCCAGAGCCCTTCTACGTGTCTCCACCCTCATTTTTTAACTTAAAGTTCATCACAGCCCTGTGAGTTGGATGCTATTAGTGCCACCACTTTCTAGACAAGAGGACAGAATTTGAGAGAGACTCAATAACATGCCCAAGGTCACCCAGGCTTGGAGCTAGGGTTTGCAATACCTAGTCCTTAAATAGGGGCACGAACCAGGCTGCCTCCTGCAACTGAAACTGAGAAATTGATAAGCTCAAAAGCCATTTGTTTTGAGTCCATTCCACTCCTTGAAAATTACTGATATTCCCCAGGAGCCAAAATCAAATTGTCGCATGAAAACAAGCCAAGAGACTGGTGTCTCCAACCACCTTGGCGGATCTGGGACAGCGTGTACTACGAGTCCATTGTAATCTGTCCACCTGTCTATCCATTCGCCAACCCCCGACTGATGCCTCACTGGCTCCGCTCTGTGCCCACAGCCACCAGGAAAGGGCAAGGCGAGCACAGGGACAGATTGGACCCTCAGCACCTTCCATTTGCAGACTTTGCGTCCTCCGGAAATAATTAAAACCCCTTGCAATTGAGAATCCAGACAAGCAGTAAAGGGGGTGACAATGAAAGGACCCTGTCATCCAGGGCCAGGGCAAGCTCATCTTCCTCTCCAAAATACTTCAGTTCGCATAGTGCTGAACTAGGACTCAGCAGTCCAATCCACCGTTTAAGTCCAGGTGCAACGCTGGACTGGTTAATTTCAGTGGATTCTCTGGCATCTCACCTAGGCCCGAGGCCCAAGATGGCAAGAGAGGGTTAAACAAAGCTCCAGGTACTGGGAGAGGCAGGGGGGCTGGGGTGATTTCTCCCCAAGGCTCCAGCCTGCAGACCTGACCTGCGGAGTGCGGGAACCCTGGGTGTCCTATTCAATAGGATTCTCTGTGCCTCTTAGAGGCCCAGGCGCACAGCAAGTGCTCAATTAAGGGTTTGCTGAATGAATGACTAAATGGGATTCTGGAGAGGCAGCTCCACCCCATTTGGAGCTGGGAAGGGTGTGATTTGCCAGCCCATTACCAAGGTTTGGGGGACAAGAACCAATAGGCACCTATACACCAAAGTCTCTATTTGGGATGCCGCCTACAGAGTGATAAAATTGGACTGTAAATGATACCACCACCAATGGCACCGGTGCCATCGATGAGTGCTGACCCTCTGGCAGGTGCTCCGTGAAGCACTTTCTCTCATCTGATATCTCGTTCAATCCTCACATCAGTCCTGTGAAGTATATACTATTATTATCCCCAATTTATAGATGAGAAAACTGAGGCTCGGAAGGCTGAGGTCATACTGCTAGCAGAGCTGGGATGTGAACCCAGGTCTGACTTGGAATAAAATGTTTAAAGCTGGAAGGGGCCTTACTCCTCATCCTACAAATGACAAACTATAGGACAGGGAGGGCAAGACATCAGGAGCACGGCAGGGACAAGAACCCAAGTCTCCCGACTTTGCCATGAGGCCTGCTGCCTACAAAACTGTAAGGTTCTGTAAAGTATCTCAGGACTGAGAGGATTGAGACTCTTGGTCTTTGTGCAGCACGGTCTCTTCTCAAGGGCGTCTCCAAAACTCCCTTTCCTGGGCAGGGAGGGAGAAAAGGAACAGGGATGAGCCAACGCAACTGCAAGCCCAGGCTGTAGTTTAAGGCGGCACTGAAGACAAGATGGCCTCAGGCCCGGCACAGCCAAGCCTGGAGGCCTGCAGGGAAGAAGGCTGACCAAGTTCATCTCACTCCCTGCCTGGCACGGTCCTCCCAGCCCCAGGGCCCCACCGCCAGCCTCTGCTCCTGGAATGCTTCCCCCAGCCCATGGCCTGGCCCACACCCAAGCAGGTTTCCAAAGCCCGGCTCACAGGCGCCGTGTCCCCTGGTGTGCACCACCGCCACCCAGAAGTAACATCTCCCTCTGGCGTTTGAGCCCCCAGCCTCCTTCTGCTCTGAGCCCTCTCCTTGGATGTCTGCAGGGTGACGCCCGTCTCCCCCCAACTGGCCTGTGAGGTGCCGCTGAGTGCATGTGAGTGAGTGAAGAATGCCTGGGAAGTGCGGCTGGCGGCTGTTTATTGAGCAGGTGCACACAGATCTCTGGGGGGCCCTGCTCCCTCCCCAGGGCCCTCACAAGCTTCATCTTAAACCCTGAGTCCTAGTGGCTGAGGACCAAGTCCTTCCATTGTTTCGGCAGCAACAGGCACGAACGGGGGCTTTAAATCTGGTGTGGAAAATAACTGACCACCGACAAACATCCACCAAGCCCAGCTGCGGCTTGGCACCGAGCAAGGTCCCACATGAGGGGCTGGGGGCAAGACACCCAGAGGAGGGTCCTGTCCCCTCTGCTGATCTCCCAGAGGAGTGAGCAGGGACCCTCAAGGGCAGCAACCTCTGGGCTCTGCTCACTCTCAATCTCCAGCATCTGAAACAGGGCCGGGCACATAGTAGGTGCTCAGTAGCCACGGGCCGAGTAGATGAATCCATAGTCAGTGACGCAGAGGTGCTGGCTCACCACGTGCGGCAGGGGGGGAGCTGGCCAGCGGGGCGGGGCGTGCGGAGCTGCAGCACCCACAGGCGAGACAGAGAGCGCTGGAGGGAGCCTGGGAAGGGCCAGGAGGTTTGCGGTTGACCAAAATCAAGCAAGGGGCAGATCTTAAAAAGCGCTCAGCCGCAGCTGCCTGAGAGGCAGCATCATGAGCTGTGGTTTTCAATCTTTGTTCTGCAGAGCAATCGCTTTTCAAGTGAAATTGTACACGGCACCCAAGCAGCTGCGGCGGAGGTCAGCCAGGGCTGCCGGGCTGCTGGGCTGGCCTGCTCACGTGTAGTTCCTGCTCAACTGGTGACCGGACACCTCTCCTGTCCCTCCTTCTGGGGGGCTTCAAAAAGTGAGGCTGCTGTTGGTTTTCTGGAAAGGGGCTGGCCCATCATAGGTCCTGATGTCTTCTGAGAGGCCATTTAGGGCAAATAAACCATAAAGAGGTTCAAGAAACGTCCCCCAGCAATGAAGGAGTCAGGGTCAAAGGAGGACAGAAAAGTCCCTCCCAGCAAGTGGAGGCCAACCCAATGCGGCCAGGCACTGGGCGGCTGAAATAGCGGGGCGGCCACTAGGGAGTGCAGTGGCTCTCTAAGAGAAGGTCTTTCTGGGGCAGTCCTTTTGGAAAGTGAAGTACCACTTGCAGATACATTGCATACCTGTGTGTGTGTGTGTGTGTGTGTGTGTGTGTGTGTGTGTGTGTGTGTGTGTGTGTGTGTGTGTGTGTGTGAAGTTAGGCCTTCGGATACCAGACACACTAAAAACAAGGCACCTGTCAGAAAAAGGCCAACCCTGGTACCGTAAACCACAGGAAGGACTCCAGCTGGGACAAATCTGACAAATCTGACAAATCTTCATGCCTCCCACCCCCTGCAAGGACACTGGTAGGGAGCACCAGTTGTGTGCTCAGCATTCCTTTCTCCTTCTTCTGAAAATAGCACCTGCCTTTTCCCTTTGGGGAACCTCCCCCCTCTCACACTCAGGTCGACTCCCCAACTCATCACACACGTTCCCTGCCCCCACCACTGACCCTGTCCAACCAGTCAGCATATTCTATCCTCCACGTTTCAGTGATTGGTTGGAGGTGGTCATGTGACCCAAGACCACTCAATAAGCCTCAACTCTGGGACTTTTGTTGGCACTCCTGGGAAAAAGAAGCTCTGCATCCATTGGATTTGAAATGAGCTGCTGGTCACTGCCCTGCTGCCACATGGGGAATGCTGCCAGGGACTGAAGCCCACAAGGAGGGAAGCAGAGGGCACAGATGTGGTCCTAAGGGCAGCATTTGATCCCTGGATTCAGCCGTGCCTTGGCACCAATAAACAGCCCCCAAATTGCCAATATATTGGAAACTAATAAAAAGCTAATAAATTGCCTGCTTTGCTTAATCCAGTTTGAGTTCAATGTTGGCTCCAAGTGATGCAGCATCTGACCTCAGTTCAGCCTCGGCCTGGCCCCTCATCACCCACTGCCACCAACCTTTCCTTCTGACCCATCATGGTCCTTGCTTACCTGCGCAGCAGCGCCATGCTTCCTCACTTGAACCTGAGGGGCACAGGCCAGCCTTCCCAGCTATCTGGCCCCACCAAGGGTTATTTTTTGGCTGATCTAGCAAGACCCCTGCAAACCTGGCTCAGGTCCACTCACTTGATCCCCACTCCTTACTGTCCTGCACCATGGACCTTCCATGCACTGGCGGGAGACAGACACTAAATAATGACTGAGTGGCCTGGAATTCAGCCACTCCCAAGCTTGGAGCAAGAAGCATCCCCCAGGGCTTTGGTTTGCAGTCTCAGGGAGACCTGCCACAGGGAGAGGCAGCAGAGTGTGGCAAGATAGTCTTGGGCTCTGATGTCAAGCAGGCCATGAAAAGATCCCAGATCTCTTACCCACTGTATCAACTTTAAAATGGGGATCATACCACCACACACCGAATAGAGTGACAAAAATCCACGAAACTCACAGCACCAATTGCTGGTGAGGATGCAGAGCAACAGGAACTCTCATTCATTGCTGGTGGGGACTAAAAACAGTACAGCCACTTTGAAAGACAGCTTAGCAGGTTCTTACAAAGGTAAGCATAGTCTTACCATACAATCCAGCCATCATGCTCCTAGGTGTTTACCCAGATAAACTGAAAACTTAAGTTCACACCAAAAAAAAAAAAAAAACCCTGTACACAAATATTTATAGCAGCTTTATTCACAATTGCCAAAAATTGGAAGCAACTAAGATATCCTTCAATAAGTGAGCAGATAAATTGTGGCACGTCCAATGGAATATTATTCACCGATGAAAAGGAATGAGCTATCAAGCCACAAAAAGACACGGAGGAAACTTAAATGCATATTACTAAGTGAAAGAAGCCAAAAGCCTACACATTATATGATTCCAACTATATGACATTCTGGAAAAGGCAAAACTATGGTGTCAGTAAAGAGATGAGGAGTTGCCAGAGGAGGAGGAAGGGAGGGAAGGTTGAAAAAAAAAACCAAGGATCATCATTGCTGGTGGGGATGAAAGGCAGAGGGTTCCGCAGTATCAATTTTCCCCTTCCTCCAGGTTACAGACTTGTCATTGAGCAGATGGCCACTGGAATAAAGACTATAATGCCCAGCTCTCCTTGCAACCGTGGGGGCCACGTGACTATGTTTTGGCCAACGGGACATTAATGGAAGTGATACATGCGCCATCTGATTTCCCTTCTTGTGGACTGGACTGGAGACACAGTGGTGGGCCTTCACCAACCACGTAGATGAGCCACGGGGAAGCCACAACACAAAACAAAAAGAACCGCGACCCCTAATGGTTTTTTAAAAGAATCACCTTAGCTCAGAATTTTCCTTAGAGAAAAATCAACCTCTCTCTTGTTTAGAGTACTGTTATTTTGTGGTTTTGTCACACACAAATAATCCTTTATCCTCACCCATACGGATGATTTCAAGGATTGTTCTAAGGATTCTGCATAATACAGGTAAAACATGGTATCTCATGCATTTATTCAACAAATAAGGGGCTAGCTTCCTGTGCTGGACCTGGGAGGCCAACTGAGAGTAAGACAGACAAAGTCCACGCCCTCATGGAGTCCACATTCTAATTCAAGAGACAGACCATCAAAGCGAGAATGAACTAGTTCCAGGTCGCCATGAATGCACGAATACCATTCGCCACAGCTACCATTATTGGATTCTTAGCTTGCTATATGTCGGTCCTGTTCTAAGCTCCTTTCATATATGCCCTCATTTTATCTTTATCACAAGAGGTGGGTGCTGGTGCTGCCTCATTGGACCAAGATGAGACACAGAGAGGTAAAGGAACCCATCTGAGGTCACACAGCTAGTAATTGGTGATTCCAGGATTTGAACTAGGTCTGTTAAACTTCAGAGCCTTGACCACTGGGCCCTCCTGCTAACAAAGGCAATAAAACAAGACACTGTGACAGAGAATGACAGGGTGTGCTGCCGAGGGTTACTCTTAGCAACAATTATAACAGCCACAACAAACGTGGCACAAACCCTGTGCCGACCCAGCCTGAACTCCCTTACCTGGGTAGCCGGCGGCGGGAAGTCTGGAAAGGATTATGCCCACGTTTCTGGAAAGCCAATTCAAGAGGTTCAAGTTGCTTTGATGGCAGGGTTGGAAGCTCCAGCCACGGCAAGCTGGAGGCCGCCCAGGAGATGCCCACCTGTCAGAGAGAAGCAGAACCAGCCGTGACTGCCTGGTGGGCGGAGATCTCAGCACCTCACTCTGCCCGAGCTGAGCTCTCTTCCTTCTGTTTGAAACGCTCTCTGGGCCCTGCAGGAGGTGGAGAGTTGAGGCCAACATGGCAGGAGCCTGGGTGAATCCACCAGGATCAGGGACCCACCATCTGCTCAACTAGCCTGAAAACAATCTAAGACAGGAAGATGAGTGTGCCCACGTGCCCACGTCCTGGGTAAAATCACATAAGCATCATACCCGCTGCATCTAGCACGATGCCCTTGCAGAGGGGAGAGGCTTAGCAAATGTTTCATGATTGGCTTTGATATAAGACATAATTCTGTATGTCTGAGTGAGTGGGAGGAAACTCCGTGAGTCTGAGCCTATTGCAGAAAAGTTCCTTCCTCATGTGAGAATGCACTCCTGAGATGCCACGTGCAGCCAGACCAACGACCTCTTTTTACTAATGACAAGACGGATACCTACAGAGTGGCAGTGAGGCCTAAACTCTGGGTCTCTCATGACTTGTGGCCAGGTGCTCTCTCCAGGGCCATACCCTCCTTTGGAGGCTACTGGACCTCAGCCACATGCTGGGGCAACCTCTTTCCAGAAGTGGGAGCCTGAGCAAGTCAGGGGTCCTCTCAAAGTGTCCGTCTCCTCGTCTGTAAAATAGGGATGATAATGGCATCTCTCCCTGAGTTTTGCTGGGAGTTAAAATGACTTTCATAACTTTGTGAAGTCCACAGGAGAGCATTTGGCACAAATAAATTGCTCAATAAATGTTAGGGAGGTGACACAGAGGAAGACTGCCTGTGTGTGTGTGTGTGTGTGTGTGTGTGTAAGACAGGGGAGGCAGAGCACTGGACCAGAAGTTGCCTTGTGTCCCCCCACGCTCTCCCCCTTCTCTGGGCCCCTAGCCTGCTGCCTTCCTTGCCTTCCCGGCTGCAAACCCCCACCTGCCTGTGGGATCCCCTCACCCCAGCCACCAAGCACAGCCCACATTTTGACAGCCAGCAAAATGCAAATGTCATTAGCGCTCTGCAAGCTGGTGAGGCTAATGTCACACCAGACGGTGTGAACTGGGGAGGGGCGGGACAGCGCATTCCCCAGGAAGGGTGGCATTCCTGGCTTTTCCCAAAAGGGCATAATAAAGAAATAAGTAAATGGCTGCAGGAAAGAGGAGATTGTTCCAGCAGCAGCCCAGGCAGCTGCGCCATCCTCTCCGGCTCCCCGGGGTCACCTGCAGACCCTGCTTCAGCGGCCGCGTCCCCACCATGTGTCTCTCTCAGCCTCTCCCCGGCATCTCCGTCTCCTCTCTGCGCCCGCACCACACACACTTGAAGAAGAGGCTCACCTGGGCCCCTCTCCCCCAGCTCCATCCTCCTCCCGCCTCCACACAGACAGAAGCAGATCACCCACCCAACTGACTGGAAGGGGGTCTCCACCCTCACAGGGAGGTCAGTGGACCCAGAGCAAGAGTCCTGGGTTCCAGTCCCACGGCCACACTAACTTGCCATGAGCACTCATGAACACCCTCGCCTGCGTGGGGCCTCAGTTTCTCCATCTGTGAAAGGGGTGGCAGACCCACTGTCAGTCTACAGTTGCTCAGGGTCAGCCCCGAAGCCCGTGGTGCTAATGACTCATAGGCAGGGAGACTCAGTGGAAGGCTCCTCCTCTCCTAGCTTCCCTGATAACACGGGAAGGCTTCCTAGAGGAGGGGGCAGGCCTGCACGTGTGCAGATGGGACAGGGTGCTGTGGGCCAGGGTGAGCAAAGGCATGGGCATACCCAAATGCTGGGGCAAGCAGGTATTCAGGACCAGGGGCCAAATAGAATGTGAACTAGAGAAATTCAGGAGTGTGTGTCATAAACGTGTGCACGAGTGTACATGGCATGTGAGGGTGGGCACTCTGCATCTGTGTGTTGGGGAAGGTTGGCATGTGAACCCGTGTCACTGCAAACACACATGCATATCATCCTCAAATAAAAATCCTTTCTCAAGTCCAAGCCCAGAAATGCCAGGTGGGAAGGACATGGCCCAGTGGGAGATGGGCCTGGGGTGGACGGTCATGAGGCCCTGGTCATCCCACAGCAGCTCCGGAAGCCCAGCTCTGAGGCTGTGAGCCAGGCCTGGCCCACGTCACCTGTCCCTGGATCCTGCACTCCCTGAGGCCAGATGGGAGAGAAGTTGGTGACTGAATTTAGACATGGCGATGGTTAATGTTAAGTGTCAACTTGACCAGTACAGACAGGTCTGCATCCCAGCTCTGCAACTGTCACCAACTGTGTGGCCTCAGGCAAGTCACTCAACCTCTCTGGGCCTCAGCTGCCTCCCCTATAAAGTGGCAAAGAAAATAAAGCCACCTTATAGGGTTGTAAGATTCAACCAGATTATATATAAGAACCACTTTGCACACAATAAGTGATCGTTGAATGCTGGCTTTTAAAAATTCACTACTTTTATTAACAAGTGATGCCCTTCCCCTATTACAAATGAGGACACTGAACCTCAAGGTCAAATAACAGGGTAGAATTGGCCTTACTGGGCCTCAAATCACAGGAGAAGCAAGTTATGAGCAAATAAACCTGAGATGACTCAGAGAAGAGTCTTGATTTTAAAATATTGTTAAAGAAAAAGGCTGTTTTATGACTTTTGCATGGTGTGCTTATTAAACTCAAGCTATAAATGTGAACTAATAAGTAAAATGAGTTAAGTTAATGAAAAAAATCAACCTCCAGGATGGATCTATATTACCTAATGGCAGTCCATAAACACAAACATAAAATTTTAAAATACGAGAATGAATTGCAATGCCCAGCAGCTCAAAGAACCTGCAATTTCTCTGCCTGAAAAATAAAAGCTATTGATTTTAGTTGAGTTCTCATTGCTCATGAGTGAGTCTTTGGGAAGTCATAAAGGAAGGAATTATTTTCAATTGTTTACTCACTGAGGATCATACGTATTGAATTTAAATTATCTCCGATTCCTAATTAGTACAAACAAAATTAGAATCCGAATACAGCAGAACTGGAAAGGCCCTTGGAGGCCTTTGAGCTCAGTTTTCTTTGTTTTACGGACCAGGAACCAGAGACACAGAGAAGGGGAGCGACATGCACAAGATCACACAGCAAGGGTGGGACCCAGGCCAGAGCCAGGGCTCTGCACCGAGGTCAGCATCCTGCACTGGTCCCTGCAGCCTCTGGGGTCGGCTCATTAAATCCAGTCCTAAGGGATGTGCGGGGTGGAACCTGGGCCCCAGCCCAAGAGGTTCCTACAATAAGAACTTGCACCCAGCTGCTGGGAAAAAGAAATCTACCCAAGAAAGGACCCTCAAGGCCAAACACAGTCTAAGAGGGTAGAGGAGGGAACTGGTGGCAGAGTTTGCAGTGAGTTCTAAGACACAGCAGCACAGTGCCACATATGGAGCACTTGAGCGCCCATGCCAACCCCATGTGGCCAGGTGGGTCACACGCAAAGGAGACCGGGATTCTATTCTGAGAGGGGCTCCAGGTGGCACAGCCCCAGGCCCAGCTCAGCTCCTCCCTGTGTCCCAGGCAAGGCTGGGGACAAAGTCCTCATTGCACGATGGGGGACAGAGGGGTCTCTAACTGAGCCAGGCTCTGTCCGACACACACACAAATGAGCATGAGACCAAGGAGCTTTGCACGTGGCACAGGCACACACGTGCGCATGCATGTGTGCGTGTGTAAATGTTAGGCTTTGGGCTGCATGCGATTATCAAGCAGATGTTTAATTACTACCTGAGTGTAATTAATCAACACGATTAATACACAACCCATACCACATAATTACTTCCCAATTATACCAAAACGAAATATTTTATTGCTGAGGGTTTGCTAATCACCGGGCCCTGCCAAAGGACAGGTATAATGGCCAGCAATTTTTCTTCCTTCCTCTCCTTCCTTTCCTCCCTCCTCTGCCCTCTCATCAATCTTCTGGGCTGATGTCCCCACCGCACAGGACGGGGTGGCTGTGGGCCTCCTCCCCAAGGCCTGCGTCTGCATTCAGGTCGGTTTCCATGTGAACCCTAAGTCGCCCTTGTTCTACCCTCCCAGTGCTTCAGCTGGGAAACCCACGTCCTTTCCAGAAATCAAGACAGCCTCCTGCGGTCCTGCGATGGGAAGGCCGTGGGGCAGGGGTCACACGCAGAAGCTCTGCAGGCAGCCGCCTGGAGTGGAATTCTGGCTCTACTGGTTACTGGCTGGGAAATCTATGTCAAGGTAACTGTACCTCAGTTTCCCCATGTGTCAGGTGGAGATGGGAACAGTAATTATCTCAGGGGATTCTTGTAATGGGATAAATGCATAAGCAATTAGCACAGTGCCTGGCACAGAGCAAGGCCTGAGTAACTACTACAATTACCACTAATGCTGTCCCAGAAATGGCCCCTTCAGGAACCCTTCCAATCAATCATTCAGTCTCCCAAACTTACTGGCTTTGGATTCTACTCTCTCTCCCTTCCCACAATAGCTCAGTCTACCTATCCAGACCCCTCCTTTCTACTCGCCACCTACGTGGACCCACGTTGCTTACTCCAGCCTTCACCCTCTCTCACCCGGCCCCTAGCTGCCAGCTGCCGCCTCTACCCAGCCTCCCTCCATTCCATCCCCCACCAGGCAGGGAGGCAGGTCTTCAGGAGTGGAGCTTGGACCATGTCACTCTCCTGCTCAACAACCTTCCATAGCTCACCATTGCCTATGCATCCAGGTCTAACTCCCCTGCCTGTTGTTGTAAGCCCTGGAAGATCACCAATGCCCTAGTCCCACCTTCATTGCTCAGGGCGTTAGTATAGCATGAGCACTTGAGTTTCTGGTGAGGCAATGAGCGACCGATCAAATGAACGAATGTTTTGGCAGAGTTTAGAGGCATCTGCACTCTTCAAGCTGGGATGTCCCAGGGCATTTTATAAGCCTGCATATCTCCCAGGAGTCTCCTGGAAGGCGGGGTTTATCTGTCACAGTTCATTTCCAGACCATCTTGGTTCCTTTTCCCCTTCCCCTGACAAACGTACTCCCTGCACCCCACTGCATTTAGGAATGACTGATCCTTTAGGTCACACTGACCAGATCTCCGGCTGAGCAAAGAGTCTATACCAGGACCCTCAGACAAGGACCTGTGCATGACCTGCTCGAGAGGCAAGGGTCAGGGACAGGATGACAGACTCCAGTGCAGGCGGCACCAACTGGAGAGTGGGCCAAGGGGGTGCACACTTGTGTGCATGGTGTGTATGTGTTTGCACAAAGAGGGCCTGTGCAGCTACTTCTGAGTGTGAATGAACTCTTTCAGTTACCAAAATATCAAATAGCATGAGTTGTGCACTCAATCACTCAATAAACGTAATACCCGCTCTGGAGTCAGAGCACTGGGGTTAGGGTCCCAGCTCTCTACTTCTGACTAGCTGTGTGACTTTGGGAAAATGACTTAACTTCTCTGAGCCTCAGTTCTTAGTTCTAAGCAGAGATGATCATAGTTCCTACTGACAGTGTTGTTGTTACTACATGTAACACACTTTAATCAGTGCCTGACATAGGGGAAGGGCCAATGACAACTGCTTTGTTGTTATTAGTAGTAAGAATAATAAATGCTGGGAGCATAGCATGTCAGTACCTAGAGCCAAACATGGCATACCGTACTAAACCAATGGATGTCCAAGTCCCTGCAGAGACACTACAACAGAAGGCAGACAGTGATATTCATTTGTTCGTCGTTCATTCATTCAGCAAACACTTGCTGAGCGCCTGCTGTATGTCTCAGGGCCAGGCACTGGGGCAGAGCAAAGGCACTCCGGCACTGTCTCTGCAGTGAAGCCGAGATGGAGACGTGGTTCACAAGTAGCTGTGCCAAGACAGGGCCTGGGGAATGTTCTAAACCACTTACTGCTGTATCCCCAGCGCCTGGAATAGCCTGTCACAACCGGGCGCTAGACGAATGGATAACAGCACTGCTGAAGATGCAGGAGGTAGCCCCAAATGGGTGGGCTCCTTCCCACTGAGTTGGAGAAAGGAGGAAAGGTGCTCCAAGCAGAGGGCACAGCCGGGGCAAGGGCACAGGGCCCTCGACCTGCAGGACGGGCGTGGGGCAGCAAGCAGGCTGTGCCGTGGCGCAGAGGCATGAGAGGAGAGAGGAGAGGGGGTGAATGGGGACCAGGCGGTGGGGACCAAGAGTGCCTGGGCTGGGAGGGAGCCAACTGAAACTCACGGAGGGGACAGGGCCACTCTCAGTCCCGGGTTTTCCCTCCTTGTCTGAAGTTCAGGCACAGGTCTTTGGAATCCTGAAGCCCCCTCCTGGGAAGCTGACGGAAACATTTCCAGGGAACACTGGACTGATTTCTCTCTCCAGAGATTTGTCTAAAGCTCCCTGCTCAGCGGCAGACCAGACCACAGAGTGCTCAGGCCATGCAGGGCGGCGGGGAAACAGGAAGCGACACTTCAGGTAGATGCAGGGAGGGGCAGGCGACGTCAGGGTGCCACTGTTTTCACTCAGAGCAGGTCTCTTCTTACCGGGCTGCCACTGAGGCTGTATACCGGGAAGAGACCCAGGAGAGAAACCTCCTTCTCTCCACGCACACACACACACACACACACACACATGGCCAAGCCTGGGGTTGGATTAAAGCAAAAAGGTCAAAACTTGAATAACGCTGACCAAGAGGCAAGAAACCTTTGTTCCAGCCACAAGTCTGGGACAGCTTTGCTGTGTGCCCTGGGGCAGATCGAGTGCCCTCTCTCGGCTTCTACTTTGTCCTCTCTAAAATGAGACAAGATCAGCTGCAATCCTAAGTGGCTGCACTTGGACTTGAACTCAGTTCTGCCTGAATGCTGGGGCCCAGCACCTTCCCCCATCCTCCAACAAAGGGGACCTGAGTACAGCCAGAGAAGAGGAGCCTTATGGTCCATGGTTAGGGTCATCCCCTGGGCAAAGGTCACTGCTGTCCCCCTCTGTCACCTTGTGCCATTCATGTACCACGTGGCATGAGGGAGCCACAGATGGGGGGGAGGCAGCTCTGGAGGATGGGAGGGAGTGGGGGTTACCCCCGGGCCCCGCTGGCCTCTCCCCACCACTCCTGACCCCAGGGGCTCTCTCCCTCTCAAACGGTTCCTGACAGGGCTGCTCTCCCCGCCCCTCCCCGTTCCCAATTCCTGCTGTGTGACAGACTGAGCGGCTCAGCCAGGCGGGTTGCAGGCAAAGAATGTGAATTTTACCTGTTAATTTGGTTTCTGTACCCCTGCTGCTTGCCAAGCCTGAACAGCTCCGAAAGGAGGAGGGGGGAAAAAGGAGGAGGGGAGAGAAAGGAGGAGGGGGGAGCGGCCCTGCAGCAGGTGGGGGAAGCAGCAGCTGAGGCCCCTGGGGCTTGCTCCCTGGGGCAGGGGACCAGTAGGGCCCAGGGAGCAGCCACCTGCTCACTCCGTCCCATCCTTGGTCGGGAAAGGGCCAAAAGCCTCTGCAAGCCACGACTCGGGGGCAGAGATGAGCCCAGCCAGACACAGGAGGCCCCTGCTCCTCACCCTTCCTTCCCACAACCCGCCAGCCATCTCCACCATGCATCTCCTAGTGTCCCTTGAGCCCTTGCTACCCTGGGCACTTAACTGTGTTTAATCCTCAAACCACATCCATACAGCCTTCGCTGCGAGACAGCTATCCTTGTTACCCCCATTCCGTAGACGTAGAAACTGAGGTCAGAGCAATGCTGTGTCCTCAAAAAGCTCAACACGGAGTTACTATGCAACCCAGCAATTCCACTCCTAAGTCTGCACCCCAGAGAACTGGGGACAGGGACTCAAACACATATGTGCACACACGTGTTCATAGCAGCATCATTCACAGCAACCAAGAGGTAGAAATAACCTGAATGCCCATCCACATTGGGATGGATGAACAGACGAATGCGGCACCTCTGCACAACAGTAGGATTCCACGGTCAAAAGGAGTGAAGATCTGAGACATGCTAGACGCGGATGAACCCGAGTGAGAGGCCAGACACAAAAGGTCACACCCTGTATGAATCTATTTGCATGAAACACATAGAACAGGTGAATCCACAGAGTGAGAAAGCGCATTAGTAGTTGCCGGGGGCTGAGGGGACGCAGGGAAGGGACCTGGCAGCTGAACATGGACAGGGTTTGCTTTTGGGGTGATGAAAATGTTCTAGAACTAGACAGAGGTGGTGGCTGCACAGCCTTGTGAACGTGCTAAATGCTACTGAATAGGACACTTTAAAAGGGTGAATTCATGTTATGCAAATTTCACCTTGATATATTTTTTAAGAAAGAGGGGACATAACTCCTCCAAGTCACAGCGCTGGTGAGTAAGAGAAACCAGATTCACACTTGGTCTTTCTGACGCCAGGGCCTGTGCCCGTGGCCACCATCCTCGGTTGCCTGTCCTGTGCTCGTCCGCCGCTGGGCCTTGGCCTCTGCCAGGAACGCCCTCTCTCCCCATTTCTACTGTCAAAATCCTACCCATCCATCGAGGGCCCGGGTTAAAAGCCACCCCATTCCTGAAGCCTTTCCCGATCGGAAGTTTCCCCCCACTTGGAGCCCCACAGCCCTGGGTCTCTGCCCCTCCCACGGCAAGTGTCCCCTCCGCTTCCTGCTGCAGTCGGGGCTGCACGAGGCTTCCCGCCAGGCTGCTGGAACTTCCGCAGCCACAAGGCGCTTGTGAGAGTTCAGTAATATTGACGCCCTCAGAGTTCTCAGCTCTGAGCACAGCACACAGTAGGCCCTCAGTAGATGGTGCTCAGGGGCTGGATTCACTCCTGAAAAGCAGGACCTGCTGACTTGTGTCCAGCCCCCTGGCACGAGTCATGACCTCCGCGGGACGCCCCAAATGGCCGTGGAATAGAAGGAGAGGGGGGCACGTTCCTGCCTGGGGGGAGCCCGCTTCCCCGCTGGGCAGGAAGCCGGCCGTGGTTCAGTTTGTAATCGATGCAACACTGTTTCCTCTCGGCTGGGCTGGCCCCGGCGCGCTCGCACGCAGACACACGCGCGCATGCGCAATGGCCTTTGGAACGGCCCAACCCAGAGCGGGCTACGCCCGTTACGCATTCAGAGCCCCTCGGACCAGCCAAGCGCCGAGGTATTTTGAGCCCTGAGGCGCCTCCACGACCACGGTCCACAAGTCAGAGGAGGCAGAAGCTCTGGCCTGCCCCACATCCAGGCTGGAAGGGACAGATACTCACTAAACCCCCGAGATGCCTACTGAGGGGGTGGGAACGGGCGTGAGCAGGAAGACCTATTAGCTGCAAGCTGGAACGCTGGCCTCACACATGTTTGACTTGGATTCTGCCACTTCCTGGTCTGTGAAATGCTGGACAAGTCATTTGAGCCCTCTGAGCCTCAGTGTCCTTATCTGTGAGATGGGGATAATGAGATCCACGCCTCACGGGGCCGATGCACGGATGAAAGGAGACAGCATGTGCAAAGTAGTCAGCACAGTGCCTGGCACAATGTAAAGCCTTCACCAATGTGGCTATTATTGTTGTTGTTGTTGTTCTCCCCACTTTACAGATGCAATAACTGAGGCCCAGGAAGCTAAGTAGGAGTCTGTGAGAGTGACAGGATCCGCAAGCTGATGGTTTACTACCCTCAGGAAGACTAGTGTTTAGATGAGGCACACCCAGAGTGGCCACTGCTGCCTTGGGACACTGCCCCCAGGTCTGGCCTTGGTGATGGCTCAGCTTGCTGGGTGGAAACGGCACAGACTGCACTTACCTACCCACTTCTGTGTCAACTGTGTGCCCTGACGAGTGTCAGGGAGAGAGCATGGAGGGAAGATTGTACACAGGTCTATAAACAGAAGACTTGGGTTTAGGCAAGAGGCTTATCAGTTTCCTGGCCAGGTGACCTTGGGTAAATCCCAGCTCCAGGATTTTGCTCTTGTAGTTCTCTTGGTCTGGAATCTCATCCCTCTCTTCTCCCACTTGATGAACTCCTATTCATCCTTCAAAACCCAGTTCAAATGTTTGCTTCCTATGTAAAGCCTCCCGTCTCTCCCAGGGCAAGGTGGCCACTATGGTGCTGTGCTCCCATTGCATTTTCCTCATTTCTCCAAGTTTCGTGAGGGCAGGGACTGTTTCTGCAGTATTCTTTGCAGTCTCCTCAGCATCAAGCATGGTGCCTCATATACGCACATCATGTAGTCAAAACTCACTGAATCATGAATGAGTCTCTTTGACTTCGCCCCACGTTGACCTGTACTAGACTATGAGTGCCCAAACACAGGACTCATTCAACTGTGTCCCCTGCCCTGAGTCAGTCCTTGGTAAAAGTCCATGGGACGTGACTGACATCTCTAATAATTGTCACCACCCCTTACCTCATTGAATTAAATTAATGAAGACGCAATAAGATAGCCACCAGGGAACCACTTCATAAACTAGAGGAACTATATACATTTAAAGTATTGGCGTTAAGAATAATCCCAAACACCAGATCATGCCAACTCTTTGAATATACCTTTAAAGCTCTTTGGAATCTGCAATGGAACGTGAATTAGTTGAAGATGCCAAGAAATTCTCTCCACTCCAGGGAACACAGAGAGACACAGGCCTCCCTGATCTTGCCTCTTTGCTTGGCCATTGACAGGGGGACATGCCACAGGGCAGGGAGCACCTCCTCTCTGGCTGACGCCCACAGCAGAGTCAGGGGGCCCCAGGACTGGAGAAATCCAGCCCGGCCACTTGCCCACTCTGAGATCTTGGACAAGTCCCTCAAGTCCCTCACTGTCAGGTGGTGTGGGGGTGTAGAGAAGTGGAGGGTGATCACGCCCACCTCGCTGAGTGGAGGTGAGACAGGTGGGCCAGGTCCGGCATAAAGGAAGCTCCCGATAAACAGTCATGCTCTTTCCTCTCAAATGACTCCCAGACACCATCAAGAGAGTAAGAAAGCAAACCGCAGACTGGGAGAAGTATCTGCAACACTTATGTATAACAAAGGACTCGTATCCACAATATATAAAGAACTCCTACAAATCAATAAGAAAAAAAGAAAATAACCCAGTTTAAAATTATGCAAAAGGCTTAAATATAAATAGACATTTTCCAAAAGAAGATATGCAAATAGCCGATAAGCATATGAAAACACATTCAGCGTCATTACCACCAAGGAAATGCAAATCAAAAACCGCGATGAGATATCACTACAGATGAACAACTTGGCTAACAATGAACCAATGGATGGTGCCAAGTGTGGGCGAGGAGGTAGAGCAACCAGAACGCTTACATGCTGTTGGCAGGACTGTCAAATGACATGCCCACTCGACTGGACAGTATCTATTAAAGCTAAACCTATGACTCAGCATTTCCACTCCCAGTCACATACCCAAGAGAAATACCCACAAAAAGATGTGGACCATAATGCTCACTGCACTGTATATGTACGTATGATACCTAAACAGGCATTTTTTTTTAATTACCAAACTACAGGATGCATTGCATCATACCATCTCCAAGGCCTACCAGCTCTGTCATTTTATGATTCTCAGAGCCTGGAGAATGAGTCTCAGGTTCACATGCTAGAATTCAGGGATTTTGCGTTCATTTTACTCTTTCTCTTCCCTTCCGCTGTTACCTTGCTTGCCTAGAGAGGCCATTCTCTTGCTCATTCTCCCTCCGTGACTTCATGTAAGTTAATCAGCCACTCGTGGCCACATCATCCCATCTGCAAAAAGGGGGTCATGCTGCCTGGACTCTACCACAAAACAGAAAGACATGGTCATGCATGGAAAATGCTCTGTGCATCACAGAGCAAAAATGCTAAATCCATTCCCAGAATTGCTAGCAGATGTATCTTTACATGGGGTCAAGCACGTTCGGGCAGAATTGCATTTACTACAGCAAGGGTGTGATTTAAAACTCAAACTTGGTCCATGTGTGTTTCTTTGGCATTGAAGGGACCCAACAGTGGCTGTGGAGCAAAAGTCATTATGGGAAAGGGACAGCAATGAGTTTAACTGGGGGTGGCCTGGATGCTAGCATGGTCCCTAATGCTTAAAGGAGACATAGGTCGTGCCCAACCTGGGGCTTCTGCCAGCCTCCCAAAGGAAGGAACTCTAGAGCTGGTGTCTAAGGATCTGAGTTCAAGGGATGCTTTTGCTCTGATGGGCTGTGTGATGCTGTCAACACATTTCCTACCTCTGGGCCTCAGTTTCCCCCCTGCACAATGAAAAGGTGGACTAGATCATATTTAGTGATCCTTCCAACTCTATAGGCTTATGCGCTTACATATGGCTTACTTCTTAAAATGTAAATCACATTATGTCCCTTCCTGTTTAAAGCCTTATCTATGACTTCATATTAGACTGAGAATACAGTCCAAACTCCTCCGTAGGTCCTGATGGTTGGGTCCCTGCTGAGCTCTGCTGGGGAAACACTACCCCGTCTCTCACCAGACCCCAGCCATACTGCTCTTCTGTCCATCCATGAACAGCTCAAACTCATCCCTGCCCCAGGGCCTTTGCACACATTGCCCTACCAGTTGGAACCCTCCTCCCCCCAGTTCTGCATGGCTGGCTTTGCCTGCTTTAGGGCACCAGCCCCGAAGTCCCCTCTGCAGAGGCTTCCCTGACCACTCCAGATAAAGCAGCCCCTCTCCCCTGTTTATTTATTTTTTCCACCTTCACACCAGTTATATGACATGCAGTCATTTGATGAATTCATAGGTATCTTGTTTTCTGTTGGTGTCCTGCACTGGAGTGTAAGCTCCACGCCGGCAGCCACAGTGTCTGTCACCATTAACCCTCTGGTGCACACACAGAAGACACTCAACAAGTATCCGTGCATTTTTTAATCCTCCCCGGCAGTACTCCAGGGCTCCTGCTGTCCTCGGAGGCTGATGTGTTTCTCAAAGGGCAGAAAATGCTCAGGTAGGGAGGTCCCACCAGGGACTGTGAGGATGCCAGGCTCTCTGCGTCCTGTGTCATTTAACTCTCACTGCAACCCTTGGAGATAGGATTAGTGGGGGAAACCGAGGCTCAGAGTAGTGACTCGTTGTGCCCATGGTCACACACCAGTAACAGGAGCCCTGAGTTCGGAGGCTGATGGCCGTGTGCCACCTGCTGGCTGGGGAACACGGTGTGTGACCCCGTCTCTCTAGGCTGTGCTTTCCCGTCTGCAAAGTGGGGTTCAGATCTCCTGCCTGAACTGCAAGCTGTGTCATGATCAAGCAGGGTGATTAACTCGGTGTGCTGTGCACCGATGTCGAAACAAAAACAGGGCCTGGGGTTTGCTTTGCCCATCAGTCTGCGTCCCACCTCTCCGGGAGGCAGCCAAGGAGGGGAAGGAGCGAGCCTTTGGAGCCAGCCTGCCTGGGACTGGAATCCTGCTCCAACCCAGCTCAGAGCCGGTGCCCTCGGGCACACACACTACTTGCTTCTTTGAACTTCAGTTTTCTCATTTGCAAAATAAGAATAATTCCCTCACCCTAGGGCTGTTAGAGGTATTAAGCAGATCACCTGCAAGAAGAGCTTTATTCTTTCCAAAGTATTGTGCAAATGTTCCTTCACCTTTTGATGTCTTACGACATCTAGTTATTATTGTAGCAACTTTCCCTAACGAGGGAGACACCAGGTGAAGGCAAGGACGCTCAAGGCTGCCTCTGCCACCCCCAGGGGACAACACTGGCGAGTGCTTACAGAGCCCTCACTGTGTGCCAGGCCCTGCAGGACACCCTCTCTGAACGGCCTCCTCAAGTGCTCAGCTGTCAGTCCTGTACAACCATCCCATTTTACAGATGAGCAAACCGAGCTTCAAGAACCCTGCTTGAGTTTCCCTGGCCTTGGGAGTTTTCCCCCAGTGGGGACTTGGCCGAGGGGAGTGTGCACACAGACCAGGCAGCGTGCTCGGGAGGACTAGGCCAGCTCTGGGCCCCAGGACAGCCATTTGGAGAGAACCACGGAATCAACACATCACACGCACCTTGGCCTCCCCCAACCGACAGCCACGGGCCCACCTGCCCACTGGCTGCCCACAGCTGGTCCCTAAATGGCCCCTGAGCTTCTGCCCCACCACTTCCCTCCCTCCCCCACTGCACACTCAGTTCTAGGGGGTGCCCGTCTTGGCTGCAGGAAGTAATTAGACGAGATTAGTGGGGCAGAGAGGAGGCAGGAGCGGGAGGGGGAGCTGGCAGAGAGAGTTCCCTGGGGCAGAGACTTCAGAGGATGAGAGAAGGGGGCAGGGGAGACGGAGGCGGTCTAGTCTAGACGAGAGGGGAAGAACAGCAGAGGGGTCTGCATTCGAGAGAAGCTGCAGAGGGAGAGACAGAGAAAGACACAAGGACACACTCTCTTTCCTTCCGTGGGAGGGAAAGAGACAGACGCAGAGACCCAAGGAAAAGGGAAAAGTGGAGCCTGAGGGAGAGCTCATTAGAGGGAAACAGATAGACACAGGCTCATTTATCTGGCCTCATCCCAGAGCGCGTCTGAGAAATGGTTTCTCTGTTTGCGGGGGGGGGGGGGGTAAGGGAGACAGCCTGAGCGGGGAGGGGACAGGCCGGGCGCTGGGAGCCCAGGGTCCAAGCCACGAGCCCTTCCCACCGCAGCTTCCCAGGAGGTAAGATGAACAGACACGTCCTTGCACGTGCACCAGGACGTTCCCAGAGATCTGCAGTCTGAACACCACAGGGCAGGCAGGTGGGCTGGAACCGCAGGCAGGGACTGATGCTGCAGTCTTAGGGTAGAGTTCCTTCTTTTCTGGGAAACCTCAATTTTTGCACTTAAGACTGATGGGATGAGGCCTTCCTACGTATCTAAAGCCAACTGACTGCAGGTATTAGCCACATCTACAAAAGACCTTTCCAGCAATACTGAGGTTAGTGTTGGATTAGACAGCTGGGTACTCCAGTCCAGCCAAGTTGACACATAAAATTAAACCATCACGCCGCCTGATCTGGTGTCCTCTGGCTACTATAATCAGCTACCGCAAAGTTAGTGGCTTAAAGCAACACAAATTTATTAATTATTCTGGAAGTCAGAAGTCCCTTTACATGGGTCTCACTGTGGCAAAATCAAGGTGCTAGCAGGGCTGTGCTCCTGGAGGTTCTAGGGAAACACCTTTCCTTGTCTTGTCTAGATCCTAGAGGCGGCCTGTGTTCCTTGGCTCCTGGGCTCTTCCTTCTCCAAGGCCAGCAACGGCCAGGCCAGGCCAGGCCTCCCCAGGCGGCATCGCTCCGATGTGCCTCTTCCGTAGTCAACCCCCCTCTGCCTCTTGTAAGGACCAGTGTGGTCAGCCCCACCCAGACACTCCAGGATAATCTCTCCCCACCTCAAGGCCATTAACATGATCACATCTACAAAGTCCCTTTAGCCATGTAAGAAAACGTAATTCACAGGTTCCAGGGATTAGGATGTTGCCATCTTGGGCAGGGGACATTATTCCTCCTGCGCTGCCACCCGATAGCAGGGTAGGCAATAGTGGGGTGGGTCCAGGCACACCTCGGAGACACTGAGAGCTCAGTTCCAGACCACTGCAAATAAATTAAATATCGCTATGAAGTAAGTCACATGAATTTTTTGGCTTCTCAGTGTATATAAAAGTTGTGTTTACACTATACTGCAGCCTATTAAGTATGCAATGTCTTAAAAAATATATATAGCTTAACTTAAAAATACTTTATTGCTAAAAATGCTAACAATCATCTGAGCCTTCAGCAAGCTGCAATCTTTTTGCTTGTCGAGGGTCTCGCCTTGATGTTGACGGCTTGTGACTAATCAGGGTGGTGAGGACGGGGGCCAGGGGGTGATTGTGGCAGTATCTGAAAACAAGACAACAATAAAGTTTGCCACATTGATCAACTCTTCTTTTCATGAAAGATTTCTCTGTAGTGTGTGATACTATTTGACAGCATTTTACCCACAGTAGAACTTCTTTGGAAATTGGAGTCAGTCCTCTCAAACCCTGCTGCTGCTTTATCCACTAAGTTGATGTAATATTCTAAATCCTTTGTTGTCATTTCAACAATGCTCACAGCATCTTCACCGGGAGTAGGTTCCATCTTTAGAAACCACTTTCTTTGCTCATCCATAAGAAGCAATTCCTTATCTATTAAATATTAAAGTTTTATCATGAGATTACAGCAATTCAGTCCCATCTTCAGGATTCACTTCTAATTCTAGTTTTCTTGCTATTTCCACCACATCTGCAGTGACTTCCTCTATTGAAGTCTTGAAGCCCCTCAAAGTCATCCGTGAGGGTTGAAATCAACTTCTTCCAAACTCTTGTTAATGTTGCTATTAATATTTTGACCTCTTCCCATGAATCACAAATATTCTTAATGGCATCTAGAAAGGTAAATCCGTTCCATAAGCTTTTCAATCTACTTTACTCAGATCCCTCAGAGGAATCACTATCTATGGCAGCTATAAATTTATGAAGTGTATTTCTTAAATAATAAGACTTGAAAGTCAAAATGAATCCTTTATCCGTGGGCTGCAGAATGGATGTTGTGTTAGCAGTCATGAAAACAATCTCCTTGTACATTTCCATCAGAGCTCTTGGGTGACTGGGTGCATTATCAATGAGCGGTAATATTTTGAAAGGAATCTTTTTTGCTGAGCAGTAGGTCTCAACAGTGGGCTTAAAATGTTCAGAAACCATGGTGTGAACAGATGTGCTGTCATCCCGGCTTTACTGTTTCATTTCTGGAGCACAGGCTGAGTAGACTTAGCATAACTCTTAAGGACCCTAGGATTTCAGAATAGTAAATGAGCACTGGCTTCAACTGAAAGTCACCAGCTGCATTAGCCCCTAACAAGAGAGTCAGTCTGTCCTTTGAAGCTTTGAAGCCAGGCATTGACTTCTCCTTTCTAGCTAGAAAAGTCCTAGATGGCATCTTCTTCCAACAGAAGGCTGTTTCATTTATATTGAAAATCCGTTGTTCAGTGTAGCCACCTTCATCGGTGATCTTAGCTAGATCTTCTGGATAGTTTGCTGCAGCTTCTACATCCACACTTGCTGCTTCACCTTGTGCTTTTATGTTACGGAGACAGCTTCTTTCCTTAAACCTTGTGAACCAACCTCTGCTAGCTTCAGACTTCTGCAGCTTCCTCACCTGTCAGCCTTCAGAGAACTGAAGAGTGTTAGGGCC
Source organism: Lemur catta (assembly GCF_020740605.2). Taxonomy (NCBI): domain Eukaryota; kingdom Metazoa; phylum Chordata; class Mammalia; order Primates; family Lemuridae; genus Lemur; species Lemur catta. The sequence continues at coordinate 92,166,222 of NC_059134.1, read as the reverse complement.
TTGCTCTGGATCGGGCTTTGGTTTAAGGGAATGTTGTGGCTGGCTTGGTCTTCTATCCAGACCACTAAAGCTTTCTCCGTAACAGCAGTAAGGCTGTTTCACTTTCTCATCATTCGCCTGTTCACTGGAGTAGCACTTTTAATTTCCTTCGAGAACTTTTCCTTTGCATTCACAACTTGGCTAACTGGCGCTGGAGGCCCAGCTTTCTTTCAGCCTATCTCAGTTTTCAACATGCCCTCCTCACTGAGTTTAATTATTTTTAGCTTTCCACATAAAGTGAGAGACGTGTGACTCTTCCTTTCACTTGAGCACTAAGAGGCCACTGTAGGGTTATTAATTGGCCTAATTTCAATATTGTTGCCTCTCAGGGAATCAGGCGGCCCGAGAAGAAGGAGAGGGAGAGAGGTAAGAATAGCTGGTCGGTGGACCGGTCAGGACACACGCAACGTTTACCGATTAAGTTCTCCATCTCATGTGGGTTCGACTCATGATGTCCCCAAACAATTACATCAGTAACATCAAAAATCACTGATCACAGATCCACTATTATTATAACAGATATAATAATAATGGAAAAGTTTGAAATATTGTGAGAATGACCAAATGTGACGCAGAGACATGAAGTGAGCACGTGCTGCTGGAAAAATGTTGCCGATATACTTGCTCCACACAGGATTGCCACGGACCTTCAGTTTGTAACAAACGCAATATCTGCGAAATGCAACAAAGTGAAGTGCAATAAATCTAGGTTTGCTTGTACATTTTGGTACCACCCCCACCCCACCCCCCGCCAGTAAAATATGGATATGGCCGTGAGAAGAGATGAGCAGGGAGGGGCTGGATCCGAGCTGGGCTGCAGATCTCCCGGCAGAATCGGGTCTGGTCCAGTCATGCCTCACCCAAGCCTTCCTCCTTCCCTGGGAGCAGTCCAGACCCCCAGGGAAAAGGCATGAGAAGGACTCTCAGGAAATAATAAGATCGCAGCTTAGAACTCTAAAGAACGATGACATCAGGAGACTCCAGCGTGTCTGAGCAAAGACTTATCAACTCCAGCCTCTACGTGGATGTGCTGTGCATCTGCAGGTCAATGTCTCAACTTCTCTGAATCCTTATCTTCATAAACTGTCCAGGGACCCCCATCCCAGGTTCCACGCACTGTGCACTCACTATGTGCCAGGCTGGGAGCCTGGCGTCCTGCAGCAGCACTGCGGGGCCCCTCCCAGCACCCCTAATGTGCGCCCCTTCCTCAGAAGGCCCGTCCCAGCCACTCTCCTGGGCTGCTGCAGCCCCCTGCTCCCCTGTGCAGGGAGCCACAGTGCCTGGAAGCTTCCATCCCTCCCCCACCCTCGGGGAGGCCCTGAACCAGTGTCTGAGGGTGTGGGAGGATGAAAGTTGGTTCTCTGGTCTCAAGTTGAGACGTGGAGGTTCCCCTGCGAGCTGAGCAGGAGCAGCCCTGTGCAGGACGGCAGGGAAGTCCCCCTGCTTGCCTTCCTCCCCTTCCTGCGCCCTTCCCCCAGCCCCGTACTGGTTTCCTCTGGGAAATCATCCTTAACAAACCCTTTGTCCACAATGCTTGCCTCAGGGCCTACTTCTGGGGCGTCCAGACCACCTGTGTGTATCACCCCATTTAACAACAACCCCGTGAGGTGAACGTTGCTGTTACTCCCACTTTCCAGACGCAGAAACTACGGTCAGGGGAGTTTAGTGTTACTCCGAGTTACAGAGCAAGTAGGTAGCTGAGCGGGATTTGAACCCACATTAGCCTGGCACCAGGCCTGCAGGCCTCACCTCCTCTCTCTGTGACTTCCCCATCTCCCCGGAGACCTGAGAAAACAAGGGAAGGGGGCCGGGAGGTGCATTCGGTAAAGGACAATGGTGGAAACTCCTGGTGGGGCCTTGGGTTTCATCAAAGTGGGGGAAAAAATACTCATCACTTGCCAACTCCCCAACCTGGGGGGCACTCACAGTGTGATCTGAAGCCCGACCTGGTGGTCCTCTCCCTGCGGCCGCTCCCTCCTCCCCGGAAAGAACCTGGTGCTCTGGGTCAGGCAGGGGTTTGTTTCCTGAGCACAGGAAGGCTCCGGGGCGTAAGAAGCCGGTAGGTCCTGCTGCCAGAGCTGCCCGCGTGGCGGCTGCAAAGAAGCTAATACCTCACTGCTCTGTGCCCCAGCCCCGCCCACCTCCCTGTGGGTCCTTTTCAAAGGGAGAAAGAAGAATCATAAACCACGCCCCCTCGGTCGTGGCCTCAGCCATCTCAGGGTTCCTGCCCGGGGTTAAGCCTTAGAAACAAAAGCTGATCCCCTGGCCTGCTGTGGGGCAGTAATTAATTATCTAGCAAGCCATCATAAATTCCTTTTCAAAGGGGAGCCCCGCCCAGTGTCCTTTACCTGCCCAGCAGGCTGTCTTTCCACGGTGGGAGTGAGCACCTAACGGCCGGGTGCGGTGCGGGGGGAACCTTTATTCCCCTGCGGGGCCCCAGGTCCCAGAGACCCACGTGATGACTTTTAAGGAGGAATCAAGGCCCAGGTGAGGTGTGTATGAGACCCAGTGTCTGCACATGGGCTGCAGGTGCCTGCACCTTCTCTGCTCTGTGGGTGGCCTGCCTGCTCCTGGGTCCTACTTCCCTGCCTGGCCACCCCTCTGGGTTGTTTACAGTGATCCACAGTAAAATTCAGCCACCACAGGTGAGCTCTTTGAGGTGAGATTATGTCATCCATCCGCATGAGCCTCATCTAGCACAGAAGATGCACCATTCAAGTCACTATTCTAAGGGGTGAGAAGCAGTTATTAGTGAAGTGCTGTTGGTGATAACAGGAAGGAGGGACTGAGGCTGGGCGGTCAGGGAGCGCTTCCTGGAGGAGGTGAAAGGAAAAGCCACCATTTGCTGCATGCCAGCTCAGAGCTAGGGGCTTTGCCTCTGATCATTAAACCAACCCAGGAAGGAATTCTTATTATTCCACTTTACAGGGGAAGGAATGAGGCTCAGAGAGGTTAAACGGCTACTTGCCCACGGTCACTAAGCCCATAGGAAGGAAAGCTAGTATTTGAACCCAGGTCCGTGTGCCCACCCAGCACCCTGCTGTGTCCCCTGAGTCCTGGACAGCCAGGCAGAGTGAACACTAAGGGGCAGACTACAGGCTATGGAGCTCACAGTGGGGAGAGGGTGTTTCTGTTGGAGCCGTGGAGGCAGGCCTCCTGGAGGAGGTGTCTTCCAAACAAAGAAAGCTTTCAGCAGGCAGAGGAGGGAGGAAGGGTATTCCTGGTAGAGGAGAGTGTGCAGGCACAGAGAGGGAGTGCGGGATGTGTTAGCGAACAGCCTCATTTATAGGCATCCAAGGGGCATTGTTGGAAAATAAAGTCCCAAGCATATCCAGGATACCCAGGCCAGTCCTCCCAAGAAGGCCTTGAAAAGGCAGTGAAGACCGGCAGTGGGGGCCATCAAGGTTTCCCTGGATAAGTAAGTGTCTCCGAAGTCGAAGGGTGGCCAGGCTGTCATCTGAAAGGGGAGCCAGGCTGCTGCAAGGCCAGGCGAGAGCAGGTGCAGCAGGACCCCAGACAGCGGGTATGGTGGGGAAGCTCAGCTCTGAGCACCCGGCAGTGACAGCTCCTTCCTGTGCCCCCTGGGAGAATGACGGTGCCACAGAGAGAACAGATCCCTGGGGTGGGGTGGGGGCAGGGGCAGTTTGGAAGGAGCACGATTGGCTTGTTCCACCTGTCACCATGGGGAGAAGAGCTCAGAGCTGGGAAGACTCTTTGGGGGCTGGGGAAGGTGGAACTTGTGGGTCTTGGGTAGAGAACTGGAAACAGAAGCTGGGGCTGGGGAGGGACAGGAGGTGCAGAAGAGAACAAGGGGGAAGGAAGAAGGGGCTGAGGACACACATGAATTGCCCTTTCTAGTGATCATTCATTCACTCACTTGTGACTCGGACACGCACAGCCCCGTGCCGGATGCTGGATGCACACGCGGCAGGATGCAGCACGAGTGCCGATGGAGGGGCTCGGGGGTGGACTGCCAGGGTTCAGCTCCCACGCACAGCCCACCCGGGATTGGCTGCCACTGGGGTGGGGCTACATGCCGGTCTGAGCCTCACTCCCCTCCGCTGACGGAGTGACTGCAATGACGCCTGCCTCATGAGGTGGGGCTCGATGGAGATGACAGTGACACGAGTCAAGTGCTTGCACAGGTGGCCTGCATCCGTCAAACAGTCAGGGCATGGATGGTCTAGTCCTTCACTGTCCTCCTCCCTCACCCTCTTGGTGATCTCCGGCCTCTTCACTGGTCCTGGAACCCAAGCTGTTCCACTGTGTAAGAAAGCACAGCGATGTCTGGGTTTAGATCCTTGGATATGCTTGATCTAAAGCTCAGTTCTGGCTTTCCCTGGGGCTTGTGAGGCCTGAGTGAGGGACCTTGAAGGACAGGAACCAAGAAATGAACAGCTCTCATCAGCTCTGGTGTACCATGAAGTCCTGACATCTTTTTTGCGGGGGTGGGGGGAGGCACATCTTTTGTCTGAGTCCGGAGCTCTGAGCACGCACCCTCTCCCCATCGGCTCCTGAGGCAGGAGACAGCCTCTCTGCAGGTCTGACAGGGAGGGATGGGGGGGCCCCCGAGGACCTCTCCTGCTTTCCTGTCCCCTGTGCCCTAAGCCAGAGTTGAAAACCAGCGTCCTGTAGACCACACCTCCATCAGCCTAACGCAGCAACAGCACGGTGGCGTTTTTAAAAACCGTGAATTCGGCTGGCAATATTTAACAACTGGGAAACATCCCTTTAGACATCTGAGTGTCCAACTTCTTAAAAATTTCAGAAGATCTGAAAATGCTGGAGCTGAAAGGTAACTTCTCCCTTTAGACGGGACACATGTTGAAGTGAGCTGTAGTCCCCACCGCCCCTTGATGTCTCCCTGGCAATAAAGCCATAGTTCAGATGCCCATTGTCATTGCGCCAGGGCTGCTGGTTTGTTTGTTTGTTTGTTTTTCACTCAACCCGCTCGCTTGTTTGTGTTAGCCGCCTGGCCCTGTGGGAGTCTGAATGATCCCTGGGCTAAGACCCTTTGCTTCCGGTTCCCGACCTGTAAAGTACAGATGACCTTCCCTCCTAGGACCGAAGAAGATAACAAACACGGAGGTAGCCAGACTATGGCTGGTACCCAACCGATGCTCGGTGCATATTTTCCCCTTCCCTTTCCTGTTAGCCAGACTGGCCCAGCCAGCATTCTCCAGTCAGCAGATAAATACCGAGCAACACCTTTGTGCCAAGTACCGTGCAAGACCCTGGGACGTGATGGCGCAAACTGACATGGCCCCCGCCCCACGGCACTTCCAAACTATAACCCAGCAAACCACTCTGTAATTCCAGGTTGAAATATGTGCCAGGAAGGCAATGCATAGAGTAGAATGAAAGGGAATGTCTCTCCAAGGAGGTTTATCTGCACTGAACATTGAAGAATGAGAAGCCCCGTCAGGTGGAGAAGGCTGGGCAAGTGCTCCAGGCAGAGGGAACAGCCTGCGTGTGGCCCTGAGTAAAAATAAAGGGGGGAGGGCTTTTGCTGTTCTAGAAACTGAAGTGAGGCTGGTGTGGATGGTGTGGGGTGAGCAAGGAGAAGGGGGTGATGTGACCTACTGAGGAGGACAGGGACTGGATCAGTCAGTGCCTTTCAGACCATGGAGAGTGGGCATTTTATTCTCAGCACAGTGGGAGCTGCAGAATGCTGGCAGAGACAGGTTGATTCAAAGTGCACATTTCAAAATATCTGGGCTATGAAACAACAGTAACACACCACCACACACCTACTAAAATGGCTAAAATCCAAAAAACTGATAGTAGCAAATGCTGACAAGGACGTGGAACAATGGGGACTCTCATTCGTGGCTGGTGGAAATGCAAAATGGTACAGCCATTTGGGAAGACAGTTTGGCAGCTTCTTACAAAACTAAACACACCCTTGCCACACAATCCAAACACTGCACTCCTTAGTATTTAACCAAATGACCTGAAAACTTGTGTCCACACAAAAACCTGCACACAAATGTTTGGAGCAGTTTTATTCATGATCGCCAAAAAACTGGAAGCAACCAACACACCTTCCAATAGATGAACGGATAACCAAACTGGTGCATTCATTCAATAGAATATTATTCAGAGACAAAAAGAAACGAGATATCATACCCGAAAAGACATGGGGGAATTGCCAAAGACCCTGCAGCCAGCCGGTGGCAGAGTGAGGCTCCCACCTCTGTGCCATCTTCCTTTGCACAATTCAACACTGCCCTTTTCTCGTGCCTCCCAGTCCCCCAGCCACACGTCCTCGCAGGCACACACGAGCGTTTCCTAGATGGAAAGCTCTCTGCTGTAGTTCTGCGAAATGTGGGGACAGGTCTCGTGAGAGGTATTTGAAATCACAGGTGGTTCAGGCACACCACGTTTTGAAAGGTGGATAATCTTAGTTCGAGTCCAGGCTGAGGATGTGAGGAAGATAAACCTTTCCCTTGTTCCGGCGTAGGGAGCCCCAGGGTGGGGCGTTTCACCCTCCACGTAAGGAAAGCTCCTACCTGGACGCCCTCCCGGCCCACAGGCTGTGCCACCTCCCAAATTCTAGGCACTTTCCCCGTCTCTCTGCAGAATCGGAGAACGCCCTCCAGGGCGGGGCACACCTGGCCTGCACCAGCATGCCCTGCGGGGCCCAGGCCTCAGGGGGTCCAAGGGTAAAGGGAGCTGTGACTCAGGAGAAAGGAGCAGCGGTTAGAATTGGCTGGACTTGGTGGGGGTGACGAGCTCAGTGGGTCCGGAATAGGGGTCTGAACAGAGCCAAGGGGCCAACAGAGCCGTCGCTCCAGGGGCTGCCACACCAGCCAGGCGACAGGCAGGCTGCGCAGACAGGGCGAGTTAATGCCTCACAACACTCGCTCCTTGCATCCTTCCCTCTGACGGTTTTATTCCAGGATCCCAGGGCACGAGGCCTAGGTTTGCCCCAGTTCCTTCCCCTTTACTTCGCCTCAAAGGTCCTGTCACCTGACTTCCGGGGATTCAGAGCAGGCAGACCTGCAGGGACATGGGACATTTATCGTCTCACTCAGCTCCGTCCCCCATATCTGTCCATTCCACAGGAGCAGACAGAGGCTCAGGACGGGGTACTGACTTCCAGGGTCACACGGTTTTCTTCTCGAGCAGAGGCCACAGCCCAGACCTTCCACGCCAGCACTGTTCTCTTCCCTCCCTGGCCCCGCACCGCCCTGCCCCAACGTGGGTTCATCATCGGAAGCCACTCAAGACACGTGTCCTCCAAGGGAAGGCCCTGTCTGAGCTCTCAGGCCATTTGGAGATGCTGCCTGGGGTGTGTTGGTCTTGGTCTGTCTCCTGGCTTCCCACGCTGGGATCGCTGTCGTGTGGCAGGTAATGCCAGGGACCTGGAAAAGCAACCCCAGGGTCTCAAGGTCCTGAGGTGAGGCCCAGAGGACAGATGATGACAGCTGGCTGGGAAACCATCAGGCCCCTGAAAGGGTAAGTGGGAGCAGTGGCCTTGGCAGGGGGCGGGTAGGGACCACAGAGACCACAGTGGCAAAATTGGCTGGTCCCACCCAGAGGGGCCGGTCACCCAAGCAGGGCCCTCGTGAACAGAAAGGCTCTTGGGCTGGCCACAGGAGGGAGCACCCAAGAGTCCAAACACCCCAACCACATAAGCTCCAGTAAGCCAAGCACAAGAGCCAACCAGGCAGGCAGGGCAAAAAAGGCACGAAGGAGAAATGACACTACACAGAAAGACAGTAAAATCGGGCCCCTCCCTCAGACGCAGAGAGCCACTCCTGGGACTACGGCTGGCTCGCCCTCTGCTCAAAATCCAAACCCCTGCGTGCGTCTATACCCAGGCCACACAGACCCTGAGAGGCACGGCCATGGCATGGACAGCTCTGGCGTTAGAGTCTGACATTTCTAGTTCAAATCCTGCCTCTACCACCTATTAGCTGTGTGACTCTGGGCAAGTTACTTAACCACGCTGTGCACCAGTTTCCTCATGTTTAAACCAGCTGAGGGGAGATGAGGCATGCGACAGTTCACGTACAGGTGAATGCAAACTTTTTCTTTTAGCCTTGCCTGTTCAAGGAAAGCCCTCCTTTCTACCACGTCCTGCTAACTTGGTGGTGTCATAGTGTTTTACATCCCCTCTCTCCCACTGTCTGTCCTCCAGCCCGGGAAGGTAGATGTCATCCTTGTTCCATTGTACGGTGGGACACAGAGGCTGCAGGGAGAAGGTCCTGGCCCGAGGCCCGTGGGCAGGAAAGGCGCAGAGTGGGGACACACAGCCTGGGTGTCAAGGCCACCTTGCCTGGCGTGCTGCTAGGCACGTAGACAGAGTGAGCTCCCAACCCTAGACACGCTAATGGAGACACCAGCCCAACTGGGGCAGTCTGAGAATCCTGCAAGTGGCCTAGTCTAGGAACACAGGCCCCGGGTGACATGGAAACCCAGACAGCCCTGAAACCTTTAACCAGATGTCCCCACGGTCCTGCACACCTATTTCCAGCTCGAGTCCCTCAGAGGAGCCCTCACAGAGGAGAGGGTCCCACTTGGACACATCGAGTCACCCAAGACCGGCGTTGTCCTAGGAGGGGCGCAGCCTCTGCTGGTGCCCGAGAACCCGGCAGTGCGGTGGGTGCACAGTACAGAAAGTGGCAGGACCCGGGGGAAACTCGAGGGTGCGTGGGTCACACGACCCACCTGGGCTCCCACCCAGCTGCCCCCTGCCTAGTGATGTGATCTGGGCCTCAGTCCCTTCATCCACGAAATGGGGATAAAACTCCCCGTGGGCTGTCCTGGGTAATCTGTGAAAGCTCCCGGAATGGTTTCTGGACAGGCGCAGAGCAGCGATCACAAGGCAGCCGTCTACCCACCCCAGATACACAGGAGCCGGCGAGAGCACCCCTCCCCACCCCCGCCATACCGAGCCCCGATCCGAGCCCACTCCCCAAAGGGAAGTCAATGGTGCCACCCTCAGCACAGTCCCTAAGCCGTGGGCAGCTCCTGTCGTTTGACCACACTGAACTGCGATGATCTGTTTGGTGTCTGTTTCTGGAGGGACACGGAGGACAAGGATGGGCTGTTGTCGACTTTTATATTCCCAGCTCTGAGCTGGTGCCAATATACGTCCGTGGCATGAATGAATGAATGAATGAATGACAGCCGTATCCCTGAGGAAGCATCAGATACACAGTCTGCCCTTGCTCAGGCTTCTGAAATGGAATGATTATCTCAACAATAACAGCCAGAATAAAAAATGGCACTGGCCCCCTCGAGGCAGGAAGCCAGGCCTGTGTTTACACGAAGCCTCCTCTCACGGCTGGGCTGCCTCTGGAATCCCAGGCCAGACCCTGGGGCCCTGGGCCTTATCTCCCCGCTCTCCCCTTCCTCCCATTGTCCTGTTGGCTTCCCACAGCCCCAGGCCAAGGCCTCGGCTTTGTTTGGAGGTCACAGGGCCACCCTGACTGCCCCAGAGGTAGAATCTGGTGCAGAACTGCCCCATGGCCCTGCCCCTCCCAGGGAAACACTCCCTTCCAACCTTTCCCAGTGACCCATCCTGCCACCTTGGCTTCCTCAGAGACACTGAGGCCACCACAGCCCTGTCCCTGCCCCCATGCCCAGGGGGCCGGTGGTGAGAGGCCAACTGATTAGGAAGAAGGGGGGTGGTAACAGATCACCATGGCAAACGAGTAACCAGGTCCAGTAAAAGTTAAAATGCTAAGTAATGACAGCCAGGGCAGCTGCTCCAGCCTCCCAAGCAGAGGGGGACAACAGGGAGGGAAGAATTCAAAGGCACTAGAGACCCTGAGGTTTCTGAGGACCCAGCTAAGGAAACATATGGTCACTCAAAGGCCTTAAGTGTAAACCCCCAGCGGTGCCGGTGCAGAGATGGTGAGGCAGGCTTTACACAGAGAGAAGGCCCTGGGACGCAGCGTGCAGGGCTGGGAGGTCGGCACTCAGCCTGGGGTTTTACTGATTCCTGGCAGCTGGCTAAGGCGCAGAATTCTAGGGCCTGTTTTTGGAGACAGACAAGAAATAATCCCCACAGATCCCGGTCTCCCGGTATGAAGGGGACCCAACACAGAGTGGCTGACCTCTTCCTCTGCCTCTTCTTCCTCTGCTCCTCCAGCTACTAGACTCAAATGAGCTTCTCTAATTGTCTCAGAAAGCGATGGAAAATGCTGAAGACAAAAATATCTGTGGCAACATCACTTCTATTCATTTTGGCCTTAAACCTAGGCCAAGACCTTTAATCTCCGACGTTGCCATGAATGGAGGGGCGACACGGGTGCCAACAGCAGCAGCTCACATTCACCGAGGGCTGACAACACGCCAGGAGTGTCTGGCTAATTCGCATGGAAGCTCGGGGAGGATTTCACACAGACTCAGGGGGTTTAAGAAACCTGCCCAGCGTCATAATCACTGGTGAGTGAAGGACTCAGCTCCACCTGCCTGGGACACCCTTGGCTCCTTAACTTGGTTCAGCGGGACCTAAATCATACAACCGGGGAAACTGACGCCCCGATCAATGAGTTCTCTCTCTTGTCCTCAGGAGCAGGGTCCTGGTCTTCCCTTTGGGTCTGACATTTTCCCAGCGTTGTGCTGTGTCTCCTCAGGCTGCTGGGAAGCACCGCTGACAGGGGCTGTGACTCCAGAAGACTGGCTGTCCCCCAAACGCTGGGACTGTCCCTCCAGAGGGAAGGGCTGTGGCTGGGACAGCCTGCCCAGCCAGGAACTACATTTCCCAGCCTCCTCTGCTCCACTGTGGCCATGTGGCTCGTTCTCACCAATGGGAGTGGCGGCGATGTGCATGGTTCCAGGAAACAGGAAAGCCCTCTCCACCGTTTCTTCCTCCTTCCAGGGTGACATTGGAAGCCACGTGTTGAGATGGAAGGAACTTGGGGCCCTAAATACTGTGTGGAAAGTCGCTCACCAAACGATCTCACCAAACTGTTGCTGAGTGACACATAAATTTGTACTGAGATTCAGGCTTTACCTCCTATGGCACCCGGCACTGCCTTAACCCATGTACTAGCCTTGGGTTCTCAACCATTACCAACCAGCTCATCCACAACCGCCCAGATAGAAGTTCATCTGAGTCAGGAAATACTTACTGAGCACCTCCTATTCCAGGCCCCACCTCATTACCAGGTAGCAGTTCTGGAGTCTCTACCTGTCACCCCCCACCCATGCACAGCTGTGACCCTCTCTCTTTCCTGCCTTTCGCAGCCAGACTTCTCAAAGGAGTTGTCTTCACCTCTTGTTGCCATTTCTACATCTTCCACCTACTTCTCAACCCCTCCAGGTCTGGCCTCTGTCCCCAGTCACCCTCAGAAACAGGCCAAGCCGAGACCCCCCTGCCTCCATTCCAGTCAAGGTTGGGAGTGTCTTGACCCCCTTGAACCTCAGTTCCTGCAGCAAATGCCCTCACCTTTCAGGAGCACAGCCAAGCTGACCACACAGCCTGTCCACACACCTGAGTCCTTCTAACTCTCACTGCTACCTGGAGCGATCATCCAGCTCATTTCTAGAAATCTCTGCAGAAACCTACTGATATAGCTTGGGTATTTGGCCCCTCCAAATCTCACGTTGAAATTTGATCCCCACTGTTGGAGGTGGGGCCTGGTGGGAGGTGTTTGGGTCACGGGGCTGGATCCCTCAATGGCTTGGTGCCCTTTCCGGGTAATGAGTGAGTTCTCCCTCTGTTGGTTCATGCAAGAGCTGGTTGTTTAGAGGAGCCTGGCACCTTCTCCTCTCTCTTGCTCCTTCTCCCACCGTGTGACACGTCTGCTCTCCTTTCACCTTCTGCCTTGATTGGAGGCTCCCTGAAGCCCTCACCAGAAGCAGATGCTGGTGCCATGCTTCTCATACAGTCTGCAGAACAATGAGCCAAATAAACCTCTTTTCCTTTTAAATTACCCAGCCTCAGGTATCCCTTTGGAGCAAAACACAAAACGGACTAACACACCTACTGTGTGTTAGACAATGTTCTAGGCAGGGATCAAGAAGAGACAAAGGTGGTAAAGAAGAAACTGTCTCACCTAGAGAGGCGTATAGTCAGGTAGGGTAGAGTATTTCCCCATTTTTCAGATGAGGAAACTGAGGCTCAGAGAAGCTAAGTGTCTAAAATAACATAGCTGATTAGTGTCATCTTGTCTGCTGACCTAGCATAGGAACCATCTGAAAAAGATGATCGACGAAGACGATGCCCTTCGAGAGAGGTGAAAACCTTACTGTGCCCCTAACTCATCCTTCCAACATGGGACAAAGAAAGGAAATAGAACAACCCCAGGTTCGCCTTCTCCTCTGCCTGATGTTATTATCTGTAATGTTCTCATTAAAAGTCAAGCACTCTCAGTAATCCCCAATGAGACCCAAGGAAACGTCTTGGTCCTAATTTAGCTCCATAAAAAAATAGTCCAATATTATATTAGACACAATTATTTGACCTTGAAAAAGGTTACAACCCCTCTCTGTGCTTCCGTTTCCCCATGTACACACTGAGGAGTTTAAAGAGCTAAACTAGATGATCTCTCGGGCTTACTGCAATCTTCAATGTCTGTGATTCTAGGATATCCCCACTTGCGTATGAGACACTGGGAGCTGCCTCGCCTGTCCTCCTGCATCTTAAAAAGTTAACATCTTACTGAGTGCTTATCTGGTATGTCACAGATATTAACTCATTTATCTTTCATAACAACCCTAGGAAGCTATTCTACAGATGAAGATCCCAAGGCCCAGAAAGTTTAAGTAACTTGCTTAAAAATGCACAGCAAGTGGCCGAACCAGGATTTGACCCCAAGTAGTCTAACTCTCAAGGGCTATGGTGGCACCATCCACAGTCTCATCTACCGCAAAAGGCTCTGTCCGTAGCTGCTGGGAAGTGGACAGGGCATCATGTGACCCTCCCCACTTGCCACAGCTGATTGGACCAGGAGGGACGCCAGAGCCCGGGGCAGCCACCTCCCTGGTGTGGAAGACCCTGCCTAGTGGAGGACACGTTCAGGTTTACACAGGGAGCTTCCAAGGGCACTCGCCAGTTGGCTGTGAGAAGCTGAACCAGATATCATGAGGCCATCTGCAGGGCTCAGGCACCAGGTTTGTCAAGGTCAAGGTGAGTGAGCAGGGAGAGTATGAGCCACCCTGAAGAAGCCTCACCTGAGAGACAGAATTCCTTAGTTTCCTGGTGCCAGGGGCTCAGACATGGCCCATTTTTGCCCCTTGGACTTCCCTGAGCCCTGACTATATCTAGACAGCACCCCCCCCCCCCCCCCGCCCACCGGCCCTGGTGCAGGTGGCCCTGGGCGCCCTGTCGTCCCAGGGAGCTTGCTGAAACTAAAACCCCTGCGCAAATCGATTCCGCTGCTCCTTACCAGACACCTTTGCTGAATGCGACTGTGCCTTTTCACAAAACCAATATGCTTGTGATAGCTAAGCCATTGGCTCAGGCTCCGGACTTTTCTGTGATATAGAGATTTTTGCTGTCACAATATTTATTGTAATAGGATTTGACAAATAAAGCACTGGTGTGAGAGACAGTGTGTATAAACGGGAAAAAAAGAGAGAAAGAGGGTTTAAAAAAAAAAAAAAACACAAAAAAAACCTTCCCAGCTCAAGAAAATGGGAAAAGCAGAGTGCATAACAGAGGGGAGAAAAGTCAATTAAATAATGATAATTACTTCCGCCGCCGTGCCCGAGAGCAGCATGAACGTCTATTAATTAGGAGTTCCATGTTGACTGTGGCCATTTGACTTCAACGAGGCAGCCAGTGTGCTCCGTAATAACATTCTCGTGGAGAGCAAATGTGTGAAAATATTTTCACCCTGACAATTAGCAGTTTTAAAAAACCCAACACACACACACACACACACACACACACACACACACACACACGCACACAGAGCCAGGTTCTCTGGGCCCATGAAACTGGCATAAAATGCAGCAACTTCTGCTGTGTCCCCACTCCCCAGAAGTCAAGATGCCCCAACCCCAATCCCAGTAATTACCAGCTCCTCTAATCAACACTGGGCAAAGCTGCCAGGGTGTAAATGCCTCTGCAGGAGCACAGAACAGGGGCCTGAAGGGCGTATTGCAAAGGGTGACCTTGTCAAGCCTCCTGCCCCAGGCAAGACAGGCCCAACCCCTCCGGAGAAGAGCCTGTCTGAAGGCAACCCTGAAGGCAGGGGGTTCAGAGCAACTGCCTCCGTGCTCGGATCCAGATCAAGATCTCGACGCCAGCCACCAGTGCCTGGACTCCAGCGAACGTTCTACACAACCCCTAGGACCTGGGTCAGAGACGATGATTCTCCCAGGGCAGGCAGGCAAAGGTCCGAGGTGTTCGCTCAGGAAGGGCCTGTCTGGCACACTCTGGACAGTCTGGGTCAGGAGGGATGTCAGGATCTAAGTCACTTGGCAGATGGGAAACCGAGGTTCAGGGAAGTCAGGCCATGTGGTTTTAGTGGCAGGGCCAGGACGTGAGCCCAGGCCCCTTGAGCTCCAGCCAGGGCCATCCTAATGATATTCGAAGCTCACCTAGGACACGTTATGTCTTGCTTCTCAGAAGAGAGAAGCGGGGAGCCTGGTCTTGCACAAACACAGGATGGGGGTGGGGGGCACCTGCTTTACCTGCCCTGATCAGCTGGAAACGAAGGACCTACGTGAGGACACGGGGACAGGGCCCTGCTGGCACTCTCTGGCCGGCTGGTGGGACTGAGCCAGGAAATCCTCTGACCCTCGGGCCCCAGGCTCTCCCTGGCTTCAGAGGTGGGGACAGAGGAAAGTGAGGGTCGGGACACTGGGAGGACTGCGTCCTGGAGGATGTGCAGAAATAGCGGCCTGGCCCAGGGAGGGCCGCACGCTCAGGGCTGTGCAGGGAAACGGGCTTTCCTGTCATTCACCGTCTGTCCTGCACCGGCCAAGCCAAACAACAGGACTTGCCCACACCACACACCCAGCCAGTTGCAAAATTTGGATCTCCTGATTCTCGGGCTAGTGCCCCCTGCCGTCCTAACCTAATAAATGCTCAGGGCTACAGGGACAAACCTTGCACCAGAAATCTACAGACAGCCCCCGCCACCACCCCTGCTTCCTGGCGGGGTGATCTCAGCCACAGGCCTCTCTCTCCAGACCCAGACTTTCCATTTACCCCTGAGGACCGATGTCCAGCTGGATTCAAACGACACCAAACTGAGAGAAGTGCCTGAACCACAGCGGCTTAGGGTTAGGACCCAGAGTCAGGTGCCCTGGGTGAGCCCCCAGCTCCTGGGGCTTCATTTTCCCGTCTGTGAAGCAGATGGGGTTGGTGGGGTTGGGCACTCACTTTGCATTACACCTGGCACCATCACGTCCTCGGAGTGTGAGCTGTGGTCAGTACGTACGTTTTTCTGCACCCTGGTGGTGGCCTGAATTAGAGTTCCCAAGTCTTCCCTCTCTGTGAAACAATTAGCAGCCCACACCCTTGCCGTGGCCTCACGTGGGCAGAGTGACTTTGGGGCTGACCACATGACTTGCTTTGACCGATGGGACGTCAGCGCAGAGGCACGGATGTGCCGAGGCTGGAGAGCCTCTTGCCCGCTGGCCAACTGCCGTGAGAAGAACATGTCTCAGCAGCCACTGCCACGACAGTCTGGGCCCCAGAATAAACACACGTAGAGCTGACCCCGGCCCCAGGCAGCTGCCGGCCCAAAGGGGAAGAGAGACACGGGGAGCAGACGCCACCCCCGTCTACAGCTGAGCCTGGAGCCCAAAGCCTGGGTGGAGGCCAGCCCGGCCACGCTGAAGCTGTCCTAGCGCCCGTGCACGGGAGAATAAACGCTGCTTTTAGCCACTGAGCTTGGAGTCTTTTGTTATGTGGCATTATTGTGGTGACAGACAATACAACTCCCATTTCACTCTGAGGAAGGCTGAATGACTTGCTCAAGCCCACCATGCAGGCGGACAGCAAGCCACAGCTAGAACCCAGGATGGCCCCTCAGCATGCCCTCGTGCCCTCGGGCTGCCTCTCTGGCACTGATCTGGCTGTGTTCCTGGGGCCTCCCTGGGGGGAAGCCACACGGGGCCCAACACCCCCCTCCAGCCTCACACTTCCCTGGGGGGGAGTCTTCATTCGACTCCTACTGTATGCACTAACCCGGGTGGCTCACCACAGCCCTGGCACCAGAGCCCAGCTGGTCACAGGATCCCCTGACCTGAGGGCCACCTCACCTGGGCCTGGCATGCTGCCTCATCACTCTTCCTTGGCAGGGACAGGAGTGAGGAGGAATGGGGGGAGAGGGGGACGCAGACAGCAGCTTGGATGGGAAAGGGGCCAGGCTCCTGCACCCAGACAGCAGCAGCTTGGGAGCCAGATCCTCCAGGAAGTCTACACTCACTTGGATTTGGAGGCAGAATTCACTGGGGTCAGATAGGCTCAGGGGCGGAGGAGGGGACAGGAGAAGCAGCCAGTCAGCCCTGGCTTCTGGTCAGCACACTCAGCTGAGTGATTCTCAGGGTGCAGGCTCCAAATATGCGCGGGCCTCACCTCCTCCGAGGAGGCAGCCTGGGCTGCAGAAAGAGCGGTGTTTGCAGCAAGGTGAGTTCCAACCCCGCTCTGCCCCTTGCTGGCTGCATGGCCAGAAATAAGTTCTCTGGGCCCTCAAATCACCACGTATGGAGAGAATGGTTAAGACCCACCACCAGGGCTGCTGTGAGGACTGAACAGGCTATGAGCACCCCGGCCTGGTGTCAGCTCTAAGGCAGCACAACATGTCAGCTGCTTTTATTCTTCGATGTTATTCTGTGCCAGGGCGCTCACAGCACTTGATTCTGATGAACCAGGGGGGAAAAGACACAGATGCTGAATTTGATACAAGCACATACAAATCCAATGTAGTCTCTGGACAATTTCATCACAGATGATCCAGGAATGGCAAATGTGTGGCATGCATGCAACCACCTTCTAGGTCTCACCCATGGCAGACATCACCAATCGACTACCGAACTCTTTGCTGATTTCCCTAGAAGGGAGCTCAGAATCCTTTTCGGTCCAGTGCAGTTGGCAGCTGCTATCATGGATCTACATTGGCACTAACAATTAGACCTATTTACCCTCCCTTCTCTAGGCCAGCAGTCTTGTTTTACAGAGAAGCTAAGGCCCCAAGTGGCCAATAGACTTGCCTCAGGTCACACAGGAAGGCATAAGAGCTCAGGTGTCTAGATTCTGGGGCTTTCTCCACTGCACCAGTGTTGCACACTAACACCAATTTTGTTTTCTGGCCATAACGGAGAAAAGGTCAGTCCCTGATGCCTGAGGTTCAGTGAGACCCTCCACCATCCTCTCTGCCCACTCTGCCCAGCCACCTGGCCTCTCTTGCTCCCACCTTGCTGCTTTTGTTGATCTCTCTGTCTGGCACCCTCCTTCTCTTGAGGTCACATGGCTGATGGGCTGTCAATTTTGACTCCCAACTGTCCCTCCCCAAAAGGGGCCACCCCTGACCAGGTGATCTGAAGTGTCCCCACACCCTCCCTCCACCTCCAGCAGTTTGCTCTCTGACCTCCTTTTATTTTCTGCAGAGCACCCACCATGGCCTGAGTTTACCTAAGGCATGTAGGTATGCATCATCGTCACCACTGTATCCTCAGGGCCCTTCTAGAATAATCCCTGGCATAGGGCAGGTGCTCAACAGACATTTGTCGAATGAGTGAGTGAATCCCATCAGTCGTCAACCCACCTTCTCCCCCAAACACTGACACACACACACACACACACACACACACACACACACAAACTCCAAGGACAGGAGAGGACACCTCCATTGGGCAGGCCTTCAGACCACACACCCTAACTCTCAGGGTACCCCCAAGTCCAGAGCCCAGCAGCCCCCGAGGAGGGGCAGGTCAGCAGCAGGGCTGGGGAATTCAGCCTCTGGCCTCCTGACTCTCAGTCAGCTTTCGGGAGTGGGGCTGGGCTCCTGTTGGTTCCTGGTTTCAGACCCAAGATGGACTCGGAAGGCTGTCAGGATGATAGGGACATGCACCCAGTCCCTGGGTCACCCCACCCTGTGCTTGGACCCACGTGTCAAGGTGGGAGGCAGATCCCAGCCGGGGACCAGGAAGCCCCCCAGCAGGGCCCGCCCCACATTGCAGGCAGGAGCCCAGGTAGGCTTCCATTTCCACACTGGCCAACCCTCGGGCAGACCCTCCAGTGCGAGGCCTCTAGGAGCCCCAGCTGCCCGCCTGCTGAGCACTTCTTGGCCCCGAGGGCCCAAGATGAAGCCGCTCACCTGCTCACCACCACCATCCCACACCAAGCCGTTCCCACCTCAAGGCCTTGGGTCTTGCCGTTTCCTCTGCCTGGAATGTTCTTCTGCCAGCTCTTTGCATGTGTGTTTCTTCTTACGGTAAAGGTCTTCTTAGCACAAATACCACTTCATCAGAGGGACACACCTGATCACCCCCACTGCCGCCCTCTCACGCTCTCCTGCTTCATTGCCTTTGCATTGTGCTTTACTCTCTGAAATCCTCTTACTTATTTCCTTTCTTTTGTTTTACCTGCCTGCCCCACCGACTCTAAACCCCATCAGGCAGTACCCTGTAGGCCCTGCGCATACTTTGTATCCCTAGTTAGCTGATCTACTGCAGTGGCTCAATAAGTTATTGGCGAATGAATGAATGATTCTACCACCAACTCCCTGTGGGATCCTCCTAAGTGGTATTTCTCTCTGAGGCCCCACGACTAACCCAGGCACAGTACAAGGCACAGAACAGACACAAAGTGCTGCTGAGTGAATGAGCTCTCTTGTTTGCAGGGCCGCAGTTTCCACATCTGCTAAATAAGGCATTGGGACTAGGTAATGCTCTTCAAACCAAGTGGCTGGAAACCTCTGTAAGGGGTTCCCCCCTGCCACTCTGCTGCTGTGGGTTTCAAATAAGCAAATGAGCAAACTCAAGGTAACGCGGTGAGTTTTCATGAAGGCAAGTGTCTTCCTTGCAGGGCCCTGTCCTTCCTATTTGGGGGATGGGAAGGGGGGCAAATATTCTTTCTTCTATGAAAATAATGGTCATAGGAGATGATAGTTGTCTTTTTAAAAAAAAAAAAAATCCTTAGCTGCAACAGGAAGAGGTTGGCAACCAGATGCACATGTCAATCCTGACGTTTTAAAAAACAATTTATTGGTAAAGGAAATGAAGTCTGGGAACCTCCACCCTGGTGCTCTGCAGAGATGCCACAAACAATGAGGCATTTTCCACCAAACAATGAAGAATTAAACCGCCTGAGGACTCCTTTTTTGCTTTTGTCTGTTTTCTATTTTCGGTTTCCTTTGAAAGAGTGGTTTTGCTGCTTTATAAAGTTTGATGATCCCCGAAGAGGCCCCCATTCCCAGGGTCTCTGTACCCTTGATTTTATTTTCGTATCCCGGCCCGGCATCACTCAGGCTTTCCTCCAGGTCTGTGCGTGGTCGGATCCAAGGATGCCCAGGACCCCGGAGAGGGCTCTGCCCAGCTCAGTGTGGCCCTCCGTGGTGGTCTGACAGCGGTCACTGCCCTGGGGCCCTCTCCGTGCAGGGCTTTGTGCCTCTTGCAAAATTACAGCATCTGAGGTGTATTGCTACGATGCATGCAGCTGGGGCCCTGGCGCTGACAGTAATTGTACTACCCCCATTTTTAACCTCATTCAGAGAGACCAAGTGCCTTGTCCAAGGTCACACAGCAAGGACAGGCACAAAGCCAGTTCTTAGAGGTCTTTCTCCCAGCAGCACCTGCTGAGTGGAAATTTCAAGAGCCCTCTGGCAGCCACTCTCGGACATGAGAAAAGGTTAAGCCGGTGTCCAATGTACTCATCCTGTGCTCACAACTACCTTGCGTTGAGTACTTGGACTGTGCCAGGCACTTTATATACATTATCTTAACCCCACACGTGCAAGTAGGTGTCAAGCCTCGTGTTTTCCCCCTGTGGAAACTGAGGCTCAGAGAAGTTCCGTGACTTGCCCGTGATCATATAGTGTGCAGTAAGCCAGGCTCTTGGCCCACATCTGCTCAGCTCAAAGCACACCCTCTCCTTTGGGTCTGTCCCCAGGTGGGTTCCTGCACACAGGTGGTTCAGCTGGCCTTTCTCTGCTCAGGGTCATCTCTCCAGAAGCAGCTTGGCCAGGCGCCTGTCCTGCAGGAGAAGTGTCAGGCTGCTGAGGCTGGGAGCAGACAGGCAGGGCTGGGGGAATCCAGGCCACCTGTTCCCTGGGAGAGCAGCCATGACCAGCAGGCTGCTGCAAGGTGAAGGGTGGGGGTCCTCGGAAAGGGCGGGCCTAGTGTCGAGGAGCTGCACAGAGACACAGGGCTGCGCTCCCTCACTCAACAAACTGCACACACACAGTCTTAATTTCTGTCCCAGGGAAAATAAGCAATAGTGCTCTTTGTGTGTGCGTGCATGCGTGTGTGTGTGTGTGTGTGTGTGTGTGTGTGCGTGTGGACGTGTGCTTGTGTGTGTGTGTATGTGCATGTGTGCACGCACACAATGTCCCAACCTAATATTCCCAGGAACCCTAGGGACCCCACCGGTGCCAACAGCAGCAGCATCACAGGCTGGGGCTGCCCATAGAATCCCCTCTCCCTCACTCACATACCCCCTTTGGCTGAGAATCCACCAGTCTCTCCTTGGGCCCAGTGAAGCTTTGTCAAAGACCTGGCCTGGCATCCTTTGGGGGTGGGGGTAGCTGGCAGGCACTGGGAATGCCAGCCCTGCATTTTCCACCAGGCAAACTTCTATTCATTCTCTGGGAACCAGAGTAGGGGCCACTCTCTGTGAAGATGGGTCGACACCCCCCACCAGTTTGCTGCTCCCACCATGTGTTCCAGCAGCACACGGCACCCACTCTGTGAGTTTGTCTGTTTGCCATCCCCACTGGCCTGCCCTCCTGAGAGCAAAGGGTCCCTTAGATTAACCGCAGCATCTCTCATAAGTCAGACCCAGAAGGTGGATAGCAGGAGGGGAGGAAGGAAAGGGCATAGTGACAACCACAGAACTGAGTCCATAACATGCACCAGGCGCCTCGCTAAGCACATTACAAGCTTGAACTCACATCATCGTTACTGTAACCCCACATGGGAACTGAGGTCCAGAGAGGTTAGGTCGTTTGTCCAAGGTCACACAGCCAAGAAGTGGCTAGGCTGGGGTTTGCCAGGCCTGTGGGTCGGCAAAGTCCATTCTCTTTGCCCTGGTTAGGCCTGCCTGGCTGTGGAAGATGGAAGATGACCTCAGCTTGGAGGCCCATTACTGGAGGTCCGGAAGCCTTATTTGATTACTCACTGAGAGTGACCAAAGAGGGAAACTAGGGAGCCCGTTTCCAGCAGGTGCAGCATGGAGAGTAGGCCAATGTCAGGCAATACAGA
Organism: Lemur catta; assembly: GCF_020740605.2. Lineage (NCBI taxonomy): Eukaryota > Metazoa > Chordata > Mammalia > Primates > Lemuridae > Lemur > Lemur catta. Next base: position 92,144,844 of record NC_059134.1, on the reverse strand, counting down.
GTGTTCCTGGCCCTGGCCACTCATTGGGTAGCTGGGACAGCTGTCATCCTGGGAGGAGAGCTGCCCCCTGTTCTCCCAGGGACCCCCTATTTCACCAGTACAGCCCTCGTCATTGAGGAGCTTGTCAGCACGTCCAAATAGTGCTGTCGCTAACTCACTGAACAAACACTTGCAGAGCCCCGACTGTCCACTCAGAGCCAGAGAAAATGGTACACGCTATCAAGGAGTTTGTCACCAGGAGACTAATTGTGCTTACTCTTCTGATTCTCTTTCCAAGGCTAACTGCAGAGTGTGCCTTTCTCTCCTTCTCTCCTCACATCCTTTGAATGGTGCTGAGTGTCTAATGGAGGTAGTTAAAAAAAAAACAACAAAACCCAAAACATCAGATAATGTCAGTAAACATCAATAGAGATGCACTCTCCCAGTTGGACAGCAACCAACGGCAACGCCGTGGCTAGCGTGTGAAAAAGCATAGCGGTGTGCGTGTGTGTATCTGAGCGTGCACGTGTGTTTAAATCTCCAATTATTGACCAGGGAGGTGGAAGAGTTTCAACCATCTTATAGAACAGGAAGCCTGTTAATATTTGGGATGAGACAGATATTAACCAAATTCTTTAATTATAAATGTCTGTTGGTTAAGTCATATTAAGAAAGGACAGTATAGCATGCATCTGCCTGTCATTTTAAAATTGAAGGAAAGTGGTATAAAGCCCCCAAAATTGAAAACAGGTACTCAAACATAGCAGCACTATTCGCAACAGCCAAAAGAGGGAAACAACTCAAATATCCATCAGCAGATGAATGAACAAACGATGGTGTATGTGTACAATAGAGTATTATTCGGCCACAAAAGGGAATGAAGTTCTGATGCACATGACAACATGAACCTCTAAAACCTCATGTTAAGTGACAGAAGCCAGAACAGGTCAATCTGCAGGGAAGGACGGCAAACCAGGGGATGCCAAGGCTGGGGGAGGAGGGGAGGGGGAGACACAGATGAAGGGGACAAGGTTTTGCTGCCGAGTGATGGAAGTGTTTTGGAACTAGACAGAGGGGGTGGCTGCACAACAGTGTCAGTGCACTAAATGCTACTGAATGTTACGAGAATTACTGTAAAATGCTTAATTCTATGCTATGCGAATTTCACCTCAATAAATTATTTTTTAAAACAAGGAAAAATGATTTCAGGGCAGCCTTGAGTTCTCCCAGTGACTCGAAGACGACTGGGTGACGCAGGGTGAAGGCACTGGGTCTGCTCTCGCTCTGTCACTTTCTAACCCTGTGACCTAACTGGGGCAATCACTTTTGTGCTCTCAGCCTCAGTTTCCCCCTCTGTCAAATGGGGCCTCACCAGGCCGTGCAAGGACCCAGTGGATGCTAGATGAGAAAGTGATTTTGAAAGTACAAGATGCATGAAGCTAACATTTATTTTACTTTGAAAGTCAGATTCACTAGTCAACAGACGAGCTGACATTTACTGAGGACATATGGGCCAGTTACTGTGCTGAATACTTTTCACTGTGTATCTCACTTAATTCTCGTAACAAACCCATTTTACCAAAGAGGACCCTGAGGTTTCAAGAAAACCAGTGGTACAGCCAGATCTCAAGCTCACGTTGTTCTAAACCATAAAGTGCCACGCTGCCTTTCCCATGCACGCGTATTACCGCGGTTCGGAAGAGTTAGCCGCATCTTAGATAAATGTGCCAAGCTCCATACTAACGTTCAGCATTAAGCAAGACGCTGGGTCACTCTGCCCCTGTCCCACCAACCCGCCATGTCTACGGATCTGTGGCTCTTTGCTTCTCACATGGCTTCCTCCTGATTCTTGGGTAGCTGCTGATGTGAATTTCTCTGAAAATGAACTTCAAATTTGCATCCTTTTGTTTCAAGATCATTACTGAACAGTCTCCTTGTGCCAAGTGTCATGCTGGGTCCTGGGGATACAGAATTGAATAAGATTGTGCCCTCGGTTCAGAGAACTCAGAGATCAATGGGAAAATATAGGAGTGCTCTCCAGTGTTACCAACTCAGGGACGGACATCTGCACAGTGCATGTGTGTGTCAGAGGAACTCCTGGGAGACTCAGGAGGGCGTCGTGTTTAGGAAGCAGACTCTGATTCTAAGTCTCCTTCTTCCACAGAGCTGTGTGGCCTTGGGAAGTCACCTAACCTCTCTGTGCCCCGTTTGTAAGATGTCAGTTGTACCTGAATCAACGGGTGTGCTGAGGATTAAGTAATTAAGGACATGAGAAGTGCTGGCAGCAAGGTCTGACACTCAGTAATTGCTACATAATTAGTGTTCGCTCTTACTATTACCATGATTTCTGAGTGAGTGTCGGCCTGGGAGGGAGTGACAGTGCGAAGTTCAAGGAAGACACTTGGGGAACAGGGATAGATCCAAATGCCAAACCAACGCAGGCCTGTTTTCAAGTGGAAATGCGAGTCTTGTATGAACAAGGGCAATGAGCAGTTATCAAACGTGGTGTGGGAGCCGGAACCCAGGGTCTGTCCACAGACCCAGATCCTCTGGGAAACGAGAACTTCAATTTCCAAGAAATGCCAAATTATATCCTCCCAGCGTAGCTGCCAGACCCCAGGGAGTATCTTCGTGTTCAAATTGCTTTCTAATCCCCTGAGATTCCATCTCCCTTCCCAGCCCCAGCCCCCGTGGTCCCTAGAGGATGTATTTGGACAATGTCCCTCACTTCTGTGCTGAAAAGAAAAGTGAAAGCCGCAGACCAGGGGGTGATCCCAGGGTCTCCTCCCTAGAAACACGGGCGCGATGAGCAGAGCCTGTGGGTGTCTTCACCAAGGGGGTCCTTATGGATAAAAAGTCTGCTCTTCAGGCAGCTATAGAATTTTCTGGTGAATTTCCCATCTCTTCTCCTGTACTGGGTCTGTCCATCATCATAGCTGTGCTCTGAATCCAGTTTGGAAACACCCGGCCCTAGGGTGGCAGGGGCAAGGTGCTGGAGGAAGATGGCAGAGGTTTTCCAGTCCTTCCTCCACTTCTAGCTGTGTGACCTTGGTCGGGTTACTTCACCTCTCTGAGCCTCAGTGCCTTCATTTGTAAAATGAGACTAATATCACTTCCCTCCTGAGGTTGTTGCAGGAACAATAAACATCCCTGTGAAGCATCTGGTACATAATAGGAGATTTAAAAGAAATCAAACCAAAGCTTCCTGAATTACTCAAACAGGGTTTCCTCCTGGGACCACACCCCAGGGTCCAGCATTCTAGAGGATCCTCTAGCTCAGAGCTCTGGAACCCATCCAGCCCCACCCCCTCCACCCCCCACCCCGCCTTGAGCAGCTGGGGTGTGTGTCTGTCTTCCTGTCCCACTGGAGGCTCCTCGCTGACAGCCACATGCAGCCCACATCAGCTCTCCCTCTGCGCCCGGTGCTCCACAGGGACACTCAGTTGGCCACAGAGGCTCTCTCCACCCCATTTTACATATGGGGAAACTGATGTTCCAGGGCAGTAAATGACTTGTGGGAGGTTACCAGGCTAGCAGGCAGTGAAGCAGAGATTCAAACCTAGGTAAGGATGCCAAACTCTCTAACCCACTCAACCAGTGTTCCCAAAACCCGAGTCGCACCATAACCCCCTCAGGGTTTTTGCAATATCCACACCAACTGTATACTATCTTCATTCATTTTACCTAATCTGCATCTCACCTGTACTATTCTTTTATGTTTATTTTATTTTATGTATTTATTTTTTTAGAGATGGAGTCTCACGATGTTGCCCAGTCTAGACTGGAACTCCTGGGCTCAAGCGATCCTCCTGTCTCAGACTCCCAAAGTAGCTGGGACTACAAGCGTGTGCCACTGTGCCTAGCTTGTACTATTCTTTACTGAATCTTTTTCTTTCAAACAACTTAAAACCAACTCATTTTTAAATCTTACTCTCGTCTTAAGCAACACTATTCAGGAAACCATGGATTTGATGTGCTAAATATACTTTATCAAACACTCATTCAGATAACTATATAACCATTAAAATAAAAAGTGTTCCCGTTCATGTGAGTTCCACCTAAAATTGTCTGACATATCACATGCTGCCAATTGCTAATGTACTTCCTCCCTGCTCTGAAGGTGTTGAAGGAACTAGCTTGAAAAGTTCTGTTTGATTTCGATCTGCCAAGGACTTCTTAGACTATTCGGCCAATGTTCCAACAATTGTTGGAGAGAGTCTCCAGAATCAGAAAATGTTCTTTCAGCCCCAAGACAAGTTAGACAGATTTTTATAGTGGAACAAGTGACATTAAAAGTATAGCTTTCACAATTTTCTTTGAACATCCAAGCAAGCCTAATGCAAACACTATAGGTGTTGTTGGTAAGTGGCTACATTTTTTGGAAAGAGCTCTGGCTTCTTGGAACCACCCCTCCCATTCTAACAGGCCTGGCACACGTTTAGCTGAAGTTGGTGTGCTATGAATGAGGCTGGAAAATCCAGAGCAGTGTCTTCCTCATCTCCGCCCCTTTCCCCAGCACTCTGCACCCAACAGGTACTTAATCATTGTCTATGAACTACATTAGCTCTGACCTCATAAAGTACAATGCCTTAAAAGAATGAGGTGTACTGGGTTGCACAGTGCCCTCCCAAAATTCATGTTTGCCCAAATGTGACCTTATTTAGGAAAAGAATCTTTGCAGATGTAGTTAGTAAGGATGAGGTCGTACTCATTATGGGTTGGCCCTAAATCCAATGCCTGTGTCTTTACAAGAGGAGAAGACACAGAGAGACAGACACAGAGAGGGAAGACAGCCGTGTGACTGGAGTGACGCAGCTACAAGCCCAGGAGCGCCGGGGATCGCTGACAACCAGCACGAGCCGGAAGAGGTGAGGAAAGATTCTGTCCTGGAGCCTTCAGAGGGAGCATGGCCCCACCAGCACCTTGACTTTGGACATCTAGCCTCCAGAACTGTTTTAAGCCACCCGGTTTGTGGCAATTTGCTGTGGCACCGCTAGCAAGCAAGTATGGAAGGAAACATGGAGACGCAGAGACACGGGGTGACTGAGCTGAGAGGTCCCACCGTTAGTTAATCTCAGGACCGGGACTAGCGCTCACCCTGCCTGGCCTGGGTCTCACTCTCACCTTGGAAGGAACAGGAGCTCCCTGGAAACCGGCAGCCAGAACCCGTGGCAGGTACCAGGATCCCTCCCACCCACCAAACCTTCCCAGGTTTGACCAGCACCGGGAAAGCTCTGGAGACCACACAGTGCGTGCCTCCGTGGGAGCAGCTTTTCTTTCTTTTTCTTTTCTTTTTTTTTTTTACTTCTGTATCACAAAGAGCTGCGAAGAGTGGCCAGACATGCCACCTGTCATTAGGCAAGTCTCCCTGTCCGTCCTCCCTGGCTTTCTGGACAGACGCACACACCTACCGCTCCCACTCAGAGCCACGCTTTCTCTTCTCTCTGCCAGGGAGCCGCAGACGCTGATCAGACCCCGGCTTTATGAAAAGTGGTAACCAGCTCCGCTTCTGGGCGGTGTCCAGCGCCACCGAGCCTGCCCACGGGTAAGAGGACCCACTCCCACTAACGAGGTGGCAGTCCGTGCAGCGCCAGACAGTCGCTCCCAACTCCCCACCCCGCAAGGCGGCCGAGGTTTCACTGCTAAATGCAGCCGACCAGAAGAAGGTCTATTATTTCTCCATAAACCGACTCCTTCCCCTGCGACCTCCCCAGGCCCGCGCCCTCCCGGGGACTGGGTTTCTCGCTGGCCCCACTTCAACAGCCCATTCTGTTTTTATAGTGCTACCTCCAGCCCAGAAATCATTAGCGGGCGGGGGGTGGAGAGGGGCTTTCTCCTCTTCCCTCTCACCCCATGCACCCCCCCTTTCCTCCCCAGAAATGCAATCCAGTTGTTGTTTTAGGCTGAGGTTTGTAAAAAGCCTTTGGACTTGAAAGAAAAATGTAGATCCAGACCTTAAGGATAAACACACCACTGCAAGTACAGCAGCTACCAGAGGGGAGCCCCGAAACCCCCGCCCACGAACAGTCACTCACCCACTGCTCACCGGTCCACGACTGTTGGCTCAGCGGCTTCTGCGGGCTGGGCTCTGTGCTGAGCTGAGAGGAACACGGCATCCCTTCTCTCCTCCGTCCCTGCCCCCTTCCCTTCCTTCCTCCCCGCAAATATTTGTCCAACTCTTTTACTGCCAGGCACCGACTGGGCTGTATTTTGGATCCACAGGAGTCAAAAAAGAACTGATGTGGCCCTAAAGGAATTCGCCATCTAGAAGCAGAAAGAGACACAGCAGCAAAGAAAAGGCGGATGGCCGTGTGATCTGATGAAGACGGCACAGGTAGGCTCTGTGGGCTGCGCACTCCATTCTGACCTTTGAGGCCTAGTAAACGCTGGCCAAACTTCCAGCCCAGTGCGAGAGAACACTGCTGGGATGGCATTCTGGTGTAGGAACGGTGATGGGGGAAGAATCGTAACTTCCTTGCCCGGAGCCCTGCCCACCACCCCACTAGCTTTTCCCCCATCCTCTGGCCCACCACTTTTCTGAGCAGCCCCAATAATCTGGGCACCTCAGCTCAAAGACTCAGAGACTAGAGCATTTCTGTCCTTCCCCATCCAGTTCATTCCAAATCCCCGTAGAGTCATCCCGTTGCCTCGTGTATCCGCGCCCTCATCTCCACCCCTGTGTCCCTGCTCCACTTCCGACTTCCAGCTTCTGTTGCTTGGACCACTGCAGTAGACAACACACTCCAGTCTCTCATATCTTCAGTTCATCCTCCACGCTCTGTCACAGCCAGATTTCCAGACTACTGGCTGGATCCAAACCCTTCAAAGTTCCCCCAAAGTGGAACAATGAAGTGCAAATTCAGCATTCAAAGACTTCTGTAATCTGGCCCCAACGTACCTCTCTGATTTAGTATTTTCCCACTCCTTTGCATGTTCCCAGAATTACTACCAGAAGGGATTGTACCTTCTTTGCTGAAAAAATACACCCCATGCTTTCCCACCTGCAGGCGCTGGCCAATGCTGTTCTGCCAGCTGGAACCATCTTCCCAGTCCTTTACAGCCACCCAAATAAACCCTTTCTTCCCTCCTCTCTTGACTTCTGTCCTCCAAAAAGCCTTAGCTGCCCTTGCGGAGTTTGTCCTGCCCTGTTCCTACCCCACCTTGTGTTACCGTCTATGCAATTCGCCCTTCATTTTCTTACCTGGCTGAATACCTAGGGGGCAGAAACTTGGTTTTATAGACTAGTGACTAACTTTTGACACCTTGTAGAGCCTGGGAAACATGGGGGATGCAATTAACAGGTGGTGAGTGAAGTTATTCCTTTGCACCACGTGCCTCGGCCGTTCCTCTGCCCGTTACACAGGCCTCTCCTCCCTCCTGACCAACTTGCACCAGTTTCCCACAGCAGCTCCATGTTAAAACAGCAATAACATGAACAACAATAATAAAGGAAACGGGTTTGAGCAGACTCGGGGGAGGGCTTCCCCAGTGAAGCCCTCAGAATCACTCTCGTTCACCATTTCCTTTTCCCTCCCAGCATTTTGGGAACCAGTCTGGACAAACTGGACCTCCCGGCTAGATGCCTTGTGGTCCCCACCCATAGCCTCCACCACGTGTAGCTGCAGCCACCTGTCCTCCAGGTTCTTGAGCTACCCCCCACCCCTGTCAGAGACAGGACATGTGTGCACGCGTATGCTTGCGTGTGTGTATGTGTGCCCTGCGCAGTGACCCGTGCGCTGCCCTGCTCCCAGCTGGTCCATCCAGTGGTGGGTGGGGGCTGGGGGAGGAAGCCCTGACTTCTGTCGCCCGCACTCCTTGGGTCTCTCGGCTCCCACTTTCACTCCTATAATCCATTCTCCATGCAGCAGCTAGAGGGATTTATTTAAAATGCAAATTAGAACCTGGAGCTCTTCAGCTTAAAACCCTCTGAAGGTTTCTCACTGCACTTAGAACAAAACCCAAACTCTTCCAGGCCCTGCAGCCCCTCACCCACGGCCACGCCCTGCCTTCAGCCCCCACAGCCCTGCCCCCACCCACCCGGCCACACCGAGCTTGGCCTCTGTGGGTCCCTGAACACACCTCAGAGCCTGTGTTTGCCGTTTGCCTTCCCGCAGGCACCCAAGATCCGACCCACCCAAGATCCCGAGGGAAGTGCATGGAGGACGTTCTCCGACATCATCATCCCCACTCTACAGACAGAGAGATGAAGGCTTGGAACAGCCGGGGCCTCCCCCCAAGGAAGGGCCCCCCAGCTGGGATTCAAGCCCGGCAGTGTCCTCTGTCTTCTGCACCCTTAACCCCCGCCCTGAGGCAGTGCTGACTCACAGGGCTATTCGGTCATTTCCCCACTATCCCCCACGAACTCCCCGAAGCCAGTGTGCTTTCTCCAGATGCTCTATGTCTATTGTTTTATTCCACAGGTATTTATTGGGTGTCTTTTATATGCCCAGCTCTGTGCTAGCAGACCCGACACACCCGTAAACAAGCAAAACAGGAAGCTCGCACCCAGTGAGACAGACAGAGACAGACACACATAACAACAAGAGAGCTCTACGTGACGGCAGGTTCCATGGAGGAAGCAAAATGGGGGTGTGTGGAGGAGGATGGCAACCTCAAGTTTTGTTTAGTGAAGACCTTTCTGAGGAGGTAACATTGAGTTTATCATTTTAACTGATAATTTTGGACGTTTCTAAGTGCGCGCACACACACAGAATACTTCATGAACCCCACGTATCAATCACTCAGCACTGATCCTGCAATCCTTATTTGGAAGCAATGTAAGCATAAATAAATAAACAGAATACTCTACAGCTGCAGTCCCCAGTGCCCAGGCTGCAGGCAGGGATGGTCATGGCCTGTTAGGAACCGGGCCGCACGGCAGGAGGTGAGCACGGGAGGTGAGCGAAGCTTCATCCGTATTTACAGCCGCTCCCCGTCACCGGCATCACCGCCTAACCTCAGACCCCCGTCCGATCAGTCACTTTCTCCCATCACCCCCAATGGGACCGTCTAATTGCAGGAAAACAGGCTCAGGGCTCCCACTGATTCTGCATTATGGTGAGTTGTGTAATTATTTCACTATATATTACCATGTCATAATAATAAAGTGCACAATGAACGTAATGTGCTTGGATCATCCCCAAACCATCCCTACCCCCATCCACACACGTGGAAAAATTCGCTCCCATGAAACTGGTCCCTGGTGCCAAAAAGGTTGGGGGCTGTTGTTCTAAAGAACTTGGGCATCTGAGGATTTTTGTATCCATGGGGGATCCTGGAACCAGTACTCTGCAGATACAGACGGGTGACTGTATAGTTTTTTTTTTTGTTGTCGTTTTTGATTTTTTGTTTTTGAGATAAGGTCTTGCTGTCACCCAGGCTGGGGTGCAGTGGCTCAATCATAGCTCACTGCAGCCTCAAACTCCTGGGCTGAAGTGATCCTCCCGCCTCAGCCTCCTGAAGTGCTGGAATCACAGGCGTGAGCCACTGTGCCCGCCCGGGTAACTGTATAGTTTAAAGAGCATCAGACTGGGAGTCAGAAGAGGTGAGGTTTGGTCCTGGTTCTGCCCTCGTCAGACTGTGCAGCCTTGGGAAGTAGGGTCAGGCCACCCAGCCTCGGCAGGCCAGGCAGGGCCCCTGCCGGGTAAAGAGCTTTGTGTTCTCTTTGCCTTTCTCAGGGGACAGACTTCCTGGGCAGACCCTGGGCCTCTGTGGGGGACAGCTCTGCAATTAGCTCAGATTTATGGCCCCACAGACTGCCTGGGAAGTCCCTTCCCCCACCTACCCCCAATCCTGGGAAGATCCCTCTCAGGGAGGGGGCCACAAGGGGGCTGGGGAAAATAGGGTCCAGTAGGGGACTTCTGCAGACAGGTGTCACCCAGAATCCTGCCGGACAGCCCAGGAAGAAGCGCCTTGGGGAGAAGAGCTGCAAATGCACTTTGAGCAAAGCTTCCTGTGGCTGCATAAATACCCTTTGGAAGGGACTTTGTGTGGTCAGGGAAAGCCCTGAGCCGGGGCCTGTTCTCACACGGGCAGGGACTCACCCAGACCTGGGCCCTGGTCTCCCGCATTTACTTGACTGGGCTTTCGCTCACAGCACGGGTATGGTATTGAGGGCTGACCCCGAGCTGAGGGCTTAGCTGGAATTTAAGCGAGTGAGACGAGGCTCCAACCTCAGCTTTGCCAGATTCACGAGCTCTGGGGCCTCCGGCAATTCCTTTCGCCTCTATGAACCTCAGTTTCTCCATCATGGAAATGGGTGCTGTAATAACTGCATGGTCACCCTGAAGGCTGTGATCTGAAAGCGTGTCATGGATCGTAAGGCATGTGCCCTGGGGAGAGGCTGTTCTAGTGGCAGAGAGCGCCTGGCTCAATCGATACTTGCTAAGCACTCTAGAGATGCAGTGGACGGTTAAGAGGAGCTCCACAGGCATCCCGCCTGGGTTTGAATCCTGGCTCTGCCACTTGCTGATTACAGCCCTGGGCAAGGGCATCACTCCTCATGCCTCAGTTTCCCCTTTGGCAAGAAGGGAATAACAGTCGTAACTGGCTGGGTGTGGTGGCTCAGGCCTGTATGTAATCCCAGCACTTAGGGAGGCTAAGGAGGAAGGAATGCTTGGGCCAGGAGTTCAAGGCTGCAGTGAGCTATGATGACGCCACTGCACTACAGCCTGGGCGAAGGAGCAAGACTCTGTCTCAAACAAAAGTAGTAGCACCAACCTCTACCGGTGGGGTTGTTGGGAGCACACAGATCATCACTGGCACATAAGAAGCACTCACCAAATGCTACACACCCGGGAGTGGCCGGCTGTCTGTCCTCCACCCCCTGCCTCCCCCACCAGGAGCTACTGCTTGCTTTTCCCACACGTGGGGCGGGGTCTTCTAGATGTTTGTGGAATTGAAATGCCGTTGAATGGGGGCTGGGGAAAGCTGAGGGAAGAATGAACTTGCTAATCTAATAAAACCATTAAATCCGAAGTTGGTGCTGTGCTGTGGCTGTGTTGTTTGCCCCTGGCATGGGTGCGCAAGGGCAGCGGCACACTCCTAAGTTGAGGGGAGGTGGGAGTCAGGCCCCTGGGGCAGAGAAGACCCCTCTCCCCACCAGACTGGTTTAGTCTGGTTTTCCAAGGGTTCAAGAAGGTCCTGGGCAAGGCTGAGGAATGCGGGACAGGGCCCCCGGGAGGGCCAGGGGGGGCCTGCAGCTTCACAACAGTTCCTTTGTGTCCTCTCTGCACCGACAGCCCCCGCAGTGGCCCACTCTCTAAGGAGCTCCCAGAAGAACAAAAAACCGAAGGAGGGCGAGGGTGAGGAGGGGGAGGCACCGCCCGGGAGAGGGGGCAGAGGTGGTGGGGTGCAGGGCGCGACCTGCCAAGTCACAAAGGCAGGATGCAGGGCGGGGGTAAGTCCGCTGAGATGGGGCTTCGCTGCCCTGGGTCCCCCGGCTGGCCCCCGTCCCACTCCACTCAGCAAGGGGGGGACGTGGGAGACAAGAAAAGCAAAAGACGGCCAAGCCCGAACAGGGCTGAATAAAACTCCTTTATTTATCTTTGTATCCCCTAAATGCACGAACTTGAAACCCTAAACCCTCCCTCTCTATTTCTTTTGGATGTGACTGTGCCTGGCAGAGCTTCCCCACTCTTGCCTTAGCTCCTGACCAAAATTATACCAGTTTCCTGTTTAAAACTCTCCAATTCCGTGGGCTTCTGATATACTCAGCATTAGTTCCAGGAGGGCTGGGAGCAGGGCGGAGGTGGGGAGGCTGCGTCCAGACTCAAGCTAGCAAAGCAGACACAATGGGGCCCCCTGGCATGGCTGGCCCAGGGTCTGGGGTGGATGGGGGAGGGTACCCAGCCCCTGGCAGGATAGAGCATTGGTTAGGCTGGGGGAGGGGTGCTCTGGAGCCTTCCTGCAGCTACATCCTGGCTCTGCTACTTTCCAGCTGTGTGACCTTGGGCAAGTGACTTCATCTTTCCAAGCCTGGCTTTCCCCAGCTGTGGAACGAGGGTGGTGATGACAGCATCCATGTCACAGGGCTGCTCTGAGCCTTAAATGAAAGACGCAGGGAAACTGCTTACAACATCGCCTGGCCAAGTTTTAGGACTAAGAGAAAGTCATTATTATGATGCTAATGATGGCACCATCTTCAGAATAATCCTCAACAGCAGATAGTGATTTCTCAAGAGCTAAGTGTGGGAGGGCACGGTGCCCCTCAGACCCCTTCAGGGACAGCCAGCAACTGAGCAGATATGGGCTGGGGCGGGGGAGGGTGGCCTGAAGAGCCTTTCTGTGGAAGCAAGCTCAGATTTTAATAAGTGCACCAGCAAAAAGAGGCTCTGCGATCAGTGAAGTCTGGGAAATGCTGGCTTAACCCAAGTTAAATAGGCTCTATTGTGCGGGACTTATCAGAGCCTTTATTTGACTCACTGTACATCTTGAATCTCCAAAAAGAAAGGCACAGAATGCATGTTGGTTCCTAAACTTCTCTGCTGCACAATTGTTTAGGGCCAAGTGTTAGTGTTCTATGTCACCTGCTTAGGGAAAGGCCAGATACTGCTTCACCTTAGGCAAGGAAGTGTCCATTCTGTCTCTCATTTATTCACACTTTCCTATCATCACGAGCCCTTTCCCCTCCCTCATTCACATCTACACGTCACAAACCTTTCCAGAGAACCTCACCTCTCAGACCCTGCACCAGGCACCGGGGTGTAAAAATGAGGAACCTGGCCCAGGAATGGTCCCTAAGAATCTCTTAGTCTCATCGGGACATACTCACTGCAGGTGTGTCCACCCCACCCCCACTTCCGTTAATGGCAGGACTCTTCTCCCAGGTGCTCGGGCACAAAATCTATTCGTCACTCTCTATGCTCCCACCCTCCATCCACCGTCCCCCGCATCCGCCAGCAAGTCCCACCAGGTCTACCTTCCAAGCTGCCAAATGGAAGGGGAACAGCGGCCACAGTGGTCCCCGCGAGTTTTCCCCTCTCGCTCCCTCACCCCTCCCTGCCTCTCAGGCCCTCCCCCTCTACTCCCGAGTCCCCCGCCCCACCAGGCCACAGCAGGGGCTGCAATGTCCAGCGCTTGGTTTGCGAACTCACTGGCCGTGTGTCTTTGGAGGAGTCAACCTCTTGGAGCCCCTTGGTCCTCACCTGTGACACGGGCAGAGTGAGCCTTGTTTTGTCCTCCTCCTGGGTTGTGAGCGAGCAGATGAGCCGACAGCGTGGCGTGCTCAGCGCTCACGAGGGCGGTTACTACAGACTTCCTCGTGGCCTCAGTGAGTCACTCCGCCAGGGCCATCTGGTGTGTGGAGGGCAGCGCTTACCCCAACGGAAGACCCTCCAGAGGCGGAATTTCAGGTCCTGTGAGGTGGGGATGCTACCTGGGGGCAGGGGTATGCTTGGTACCCCCAAAGCCAGCAATGGAAGAAACCCACCGGCCAGGGTTTGGAGAAGGCCACAGCGCTGACCACGCCCTCGAAGCCCGCGTCTCAGCGGCTTGAGAAAGCCCTTGCAGACCCAGGCCTGGGGCTGGGGAACACGCACGCTAGCAAACTCCCCTGGTGTCCTTCACTCTGCCAGCCAGCGCGGGCGCCCGGAGGGCAGACAGGAGGGGAGAGTGGCCCAGGCTGGCCCGGGGTAAGCGGGTCTGCATCTGGCTGTGGCTGTGTGACTGAGGATTTTCAGGTCATTATTTCCCCAGTGCATAAAACAGGGAGGAGAGACCAGTGATCACCACATTCTCCCTACCCGACGTGCTGGGTTCGTCTGGGCGCTGCGGGCAGGCCACACCTAGGAAGGGCTGGTGCCCACGGGGGAGACCCCGCTGGAAACAGGGAGGGTGACATGGCCAGCCCCCAAGACCCAGAGCGCCCGGTTCCGGCTTTCCACCTCCATCGTGTGAAGGTAGAATAACTCTTCAGTGATGGTGGGGTGGGGCTGGCGGGGGCAGAGGGCCCTGACACCCATTTCCCATGAATCAGCAAAAAAATCACAAAAGCTGAACACCAGTCTCTTGCTGCCATGCCGTCTCCACTGCACAAAACACACACCTCAGGTCACTCGCCAGCGAACTCTGACGCATGGTCGTAAATAATTAAAATGAAATTATGGTTGTCAAAATAAATTAGCAAAGAGCCAGGAGCCTCCGCTTTCTCCTCCTCCTTCCCATCCTGTGACATCTCAGTTTGCTGCTCTGTAGAAGCTGACTGTGGGCAAAGGGTCTTCGGGACACCAGGACACCAGGGCAGCTGTGACACAGAAAGGGCAAGAGGGGGCTCCAGGGGGGCTTGGGGGGCACAACCAAGGACTAGGAAGTGCATGTGCAGCTGTGGCTCACCCCTGGGGCTTGCAGTGGGTGGGCGGTGCTGGCCACTGCTGCGTGTGCGAGTCCCCATTCAGCAGGCCTGAGAGCCGGACCTCCGGCCAGTCCCCATGACCGCAAAGCCCTGGAAGGTCCCTGGAGCAAGCCTGCAGGGCATGGGGCTCAGTGCATCCCACACCTCCACACCCAAAGGAACTACGATTCCAAGAGGCAAAGACTGATTCCCCCGGGAGGTCTGGCAAGAGAAATTCTACCCTTCTTTCTGCTCCTAGAGCAGGAAATTGGGTCTGGCCCCCAGGGGCCTGGGCCAGCAGAGCAGCAGGAGTAGTCGGTGCGTGTGAACTCACCACCAGAAATTCAGTGCATGCCTAATCTTCACACCCGGGTGCCAGGCTGGCCAACATGCTAGCCTGGACCATTGCACTGGCCTCCCACCAGGTCCCCTCTGTCCCCTTTGCCCTACTGCTTGCATGAGCAGAGGCAGGATTAATACTGTGCCTGTTTTGCAGATGAGGAAGCTGAGCTTTAGAGGACTCCTCTGGCTCCCAATTACTGGGCAGGCAGTGGGACACTGGACCTGAACCCAGGCAGGCGGGCTCCAGGTTGGGCATCTTAAACACCATCTGATGCCAATACCAGGCTCAGGGCATTAGGCAGCGGCATCAGCTCGGATGATGTCAAACACTTCCTCGCCGGAGAGGGCCAGTGAGGACAGACTGGTCCCAGGAGAGAAGCAGCTGGCGTGAGGACAGGAACCGGCCTGGCTCAGTGAAGGAACCCAAGTGGTGAAGCTGAGGAGCCGGCCATGACGAGGGTTTAGATCCGGCCCTGGGTGTGATGGGAAGACCCTGGGAAGTTTCCATGGCAGAAGTGGCAGCAGCTCTTAGGGGTGGCTCGGACAGTGCCCATGTCTACCTAATGCCAGCGAGGACCCCTCTCTCATGCATCAGCCAAAGTGGCACCGTTTCCCCCACTGGGTCACTTGATGGTAACGAGTGCTAATAACTAGCATTTATTAAGCACCTTTGTGTGCCAGGCACTGTGCTGAGCACTGTTACATGTATTTGTTCTCTCATTAAATCCTCACACCTACCTCACAAGACAGGAGCTTTCATTATTGTCCCCATTTTACAGGTGAAGAAACTGAGGATGCGGCAGGTTAAGTAGCTTGTGCAGTACCCCAGCCACTGGCAGAGCCAGAATTTGAACCTATGTCTGTCTGAGTGCAGAGCCTGAGTTTGTGATACCAGTGACCCTGTGCTCTACACGCACACACACACACACACACACACACACACACACACACATGGATGCATGTGCACAGTGCTCCTGGTGGTTTGAGCCAGGTACTCCCTGGTTATTGGAAAGACCCAGTAGGGGGGGAGCTGGTGGAATCCAGAGGGCTGCAATTAGTCAGACAAAACTTGACCACAGCTCCTTCTCCTTCTTCCTCTTGCCGTGCATCCAAGGCAGCCCCTGCTGGAGTCCCTGAGATGGGGCGCCAGGGGAAGGGGCCCTGCGTCTCCCTCCTCTAATGGCGCATTCCCGGGTAAAGCAATCGGAGCTCAGGATTAATGGACGTGGCTCTTGCTTTCAAGTCCCACCCGCTGACAGATCGCCTAATTCCCCCCCACCCCCCTGTTCCTCAACCTTCCAGAAAAAAATATAGGCGGCTTGCTTATCTTAGTGTGGGGTTGCCGTGGAAACAGCATCCCTTGTGCAATGCACTGTCATAACATTTCAGGGCTGCTTGGAACACTTAAAGACACAGCCTCCTCCTCTCCCAGGCCTCAGCCCATGGGCAGTTGTCAGCGACTGGGGAGGGGAGGAGGCGGGAGCAGGGAAGAAGCAGGACTTGCTGCTTTGGCAATGTCTGCTTCCCTCACTCCAGGGCTTGCCTCACCCGGTGCCTGGCAAGTGAAGGGGACTCAGAGAGCAACGGTCCCCAGATGGCTTCCAGGCCAGTCCACACACCCTGCCTGTGTGATTTGTGGTGACTCTGACCAGCACCCCCACAAGGTTGGCTCTATTATGGTCCTCATTTTCAGAAGAGGAAACTGAGGCTCAAGGAGGTTGGGAAAACGTAGGGGACGCTGGTGGTGCTCAAGATGACCGACCATCCTGGCTTTAGCACTCAGAGTCCTCCATCTCCGGAAGCCCCTGGGTCCCAGGCAAGCTGGGAGGCTTGGTCACCTAGGCTAATGCCTTGCACGGGTCTGAGTGCACCGGCCTCTGTGCATTTGCTTCTGACACATGTACCTGGGACTCTTCTTCAGCAGGCGGCCCTTGAGACCCTAGAGCTGCTCTGTCCCAGGAGCAGAGTGGGGAGTGCTCTGAGCCACCCCACCTCCGTAGCCAGGGCCCGACAGGTGTGTGGATGGGGACGCCCAGGTTCCCGGCCTCGATGGAGGACAAGCTCTGGGGCGCAGCTGCCACCGCAGAGCTCCCTGCGGGACTCTGCCCTGCATCTCACCCGTGCCTGGCTTCCTCCCCTTCCCTTTTCCCAACGCCCTCACCCCTTCCCTGGGAGCACGTTCTCAACAAACCACTCACTCCTGACTCCCCATCTCAGGGTCTGCTTCTGGGACAGCCTGACTGGGGTCCCACGGTGGGCCCTGCTGGGGCGTGCCACCGCCTGGCCTCAGCTCCTGTAGCTTCCACACGCCCCTGCAGACCCTGGACCTCCAGCCCTTGCCCCACAAGCCGCCCTCCCTAGAACCTCCAGGCCTGGGCACCTGCCATGGGTCTGTCCCCTTGGCTCGGCATGTCCTTCCCAGGCACTTCCCTGGGTGGAGGCCACGCACCCTCCGAGAGCTAGTTGAGGCCTCGCCTCTTCAGGGAGGCCTGCCCTTGTCCTCATCCCACCCCCGAAGGGTCCGGGGGCACAGAGACCGCCTGGTTTCCACATCACTCCCACGTAGCTCCACCAAGCCCATGGGGGGACCACCAGATCACCTCTGAATCCCCCACGGCCTGGCACACGGTCTGCCCCTGAGAAAGTGCGAATGAAATGGAATGAGTGAATGAAAACGCACCCACTGTGTGCCAAGCAGTCAGCAAGACAGACGCCACGGTCCTCACAAGCACCTACAAGGCCCCACATGACCTTCCCTGGCCAACCCCCCTCACCTCCTTCCACGGGCTCCGGGCCTGGGACCCCCTGCCCCTCAGCGCCCCGAGCCCCACGGGCCTGCGGCTCCCTCTGCCTGCAGCTCTCTTTCCCACAGGCTCCGGCTGTCCCTCACCACCTCGGGGCTTTGCTGAAGTGGCAGCCCTCTCAGAGGACTCCCTGAGCTCTACGGGAACACTGACTGCCTCCCTTCCGTACATACAGACATATATGATTACCATATGAGCCAATTATAAATATATATTTGATTATGTGTATAAAATCATAAACATGATATTTAAATACTATACAAATACTTCATATATGTTACTATAAATAAATTCACTTTGAATACATATTTAATTATCTGTCTCTCCCACTAGACAGCTATGCTCATGAGCTCCCCAAGGAGGGACTTCTGTCCACTGCCACAACCCCGGCATCCAGAACAGTGTCTGCTGCACATTTTAGGTGCTCAATAAAAATTTTTGAATGAATGAATAAAATGCTAGCCCCAAATTTACTGCTAATAAACAGTCGATTGCTGTGAGTGCTATTATAAACCAAAGCTCCCTGGGTTAAATGACTTGCCCACAGCCACACACACAGCCGGGACCTGAGGGCCTCTTGCCCCCCTGCAGCGCGGAGCTGCCCTGCCGGCCTTGACCCTGCAGCCTCCGCGAGCCCTCTCTGGCAATGCCGCCACACACTGCACCCTGCCCCTGGAGCACTCAGAAAAAGGCCCCGGCATGGGACAAGAGCTCCAGAGGGGGCCTTCCAGCTCCTCTGAACCCTGCACCCCGACAGACAAGAACTAGGAGGAGGAGGCCAGGGCTGCCCCTCCCCAGCACCCCCAGAGATATGTGTTGAACACAGTTATTATTGTTTTTTCCTTTTCCAATGCTTGTAGCATCCTGCTGACAGACAATGAAAATAAAGACTCATTTCCTACTGATCTAGGGTATTTTTTCTTCTCATTCCACGAATGCCATAATTCTGGGTGTGTGGCACGCAACTCGCCCCTGGCTCGCTCCCAGGTCAGTGCTGCTAATCTTGAAGCCTCCTCGAGAGCTCACCTCCCCCAACACAACATCACAGCCACTTTCAAGGGCGGACAGAGCTTTGGTACTTGCCAAGGCCAGCCCTGCTTTTTGTCTCATCAAATTCCTACAAGCCCCCTTCAAGGGATGCCTTTGGCAGAAGAAAAGACTGAGGCTCAGAGAGGTTAAGTAACGTGTCCTAAGCCACACAGCAAGTCCATGAAGGAACAGACAAGCAAGGAGAGCTTTTCCCTTAGCAGAGGTAAAAAGCCAGTGGAGCTATTTTTCTTGCAAAGGCTCCACCTTGGACAATTTAATCTCGGTGTCGGCTCACGATGGGAAGATCCCTGCAAGGTTTGAGGTTGAGCGGTTGTTTCATTCTCCCGCCCCTGACTTATTCCTGTTGGGAAGTGAGAACCTCAGCTTCCCTGGTGATCCCTGCTCTGTCTCGTGTGAACACTGGTACAAGCTGCGAAAAGAGTTCATTGATGAATTCATCCGGCACATTCTCCTTGGGTGAACGAGAGCCAGAGACCGGCGCGAGGGTGTTATTGTCAGGTTAGCCCGCTTTCCACGGTAACACTCGTGGCTGTCACAAAAGGCTCAGGAGAAAGGCCCTCCACGAAGCATGACTGCACTGTTCCCTGTGGTTTCACCACACGTCGATCCCAGGCCCCCCGCACAGATGTGTTTGCAGAAAGGCAACGCCAGACACACGCACGGATTCTTCCTGCCACTTGGCCCTCTCTCCTCTCTGTGCAGCGGTGGGGAGGGAATTAGTGTAAAATCAGCTCTGACACGTGACCTCCTTAATCTCCTTAATCTTGTCCAGCTCTCCAGGTACAGGAGGAACAAAGCCACCAGCAAGGAGGCACCAGCTCTCGTGAACGCTTCGCTTTGCAGGAAAACCCTCCTCCAACCTGCACTGTCCACTACGGCAGCCACTAGCCACGTGTGGCTCCTTACACTCAAATGCATAAAGATTAAATAAAATTAGCATCCTAGTCCCTCAGTTGCAATAGTCGCACTTAGAAGAGTTTGACGTGGCAAGTGGCTCTTATACTGGACAACACACGTACAGAATGTTTCTATCCTCACAGGAGGTTCCAGGGAACGGGCAGCCTCATTGCACTGCTAACAATCCCGCCCATCTGGGGAGTGAGCATCCGGGTGCAAAGACTGTCTCCCGGGTCCCTGGCTCTCCAAAGCTCCAACTGCCAACTGTTTACAGAGGGTGCCTGGGCCCCCGTGGGAGCCATGGGAAAAAGCATGAAGAACGTTTACCCGGCCATCTCACTTCCACGCTCTGGATTCCCGACCTTTTCTTCAGCTGCAAAACAGGGCTGGTGGTTACCTGCCCTGCCAGACAGAGTCCACGGAACACGGGCCAGCTCCTAGCAGGTCCACAGAGAACAAAGGCCAGTGTGACCGTCTGTCATCCCAGGTCCCTGTGCCAGTGCCACTCACCAGCTGGGCCTACGGGAGGAAGGCTCTGATGGTTGTCCCCTAGGAGTAACAGATGCCACAAAAACTGGCAGGGAGACACTGAGGGCACCACCCAGTTTCACTCTGAACCTCCCCAGTGCCAGGTTTCAAAGTCCCGATCCACAGAGCCTCTTTCCCTGTCCCCAGCTGCGGGGCTGGGCAGTCCCCAGGAGAGAAAGGAGGCCTCGGCTCTGGGCTCTGCCAGTCACCAGCGGGGGACCACAGGCAAACGCGAATCCTCTGAGCCTAAGTATGCATATCTGTCAAATGGGGACACGACCAGCCTACTTCACACAGCATCAGGAGTCTGAACGACCCTCGTAGGTGTGCAAAGGTCTGTAAATCCCAAACAGCCAAACTCTGCCAAACCTGTGGCACCCCTGGTGCCCTCACCTCACCTGTCATGAGGACAGCTAACGGGATGTGTAGAGGCAGCGTGCTCAGGACTTCACAGGCTCTGCTGGCACCATTGCTGTATACAGCTGGTGGATGGGGAATACAAGGAGGTAAGTGACTTGCCCGAGGCCACGCGGATGTCAAATAGTAAGTGTTTGTGACCCTCTGCCAGCAAGTCCTCTGCCTGTCACAGGCACCTCTGACCACAGCCACCCAAGCATCCAAGCTGCCCTGGCACCACCGTT
Organism: Lemur catta; assembly: GCF_020740605.2. Classification (NCBI taxonomy): domain Eukaryota; kingdom Metazoa; phylum Chordata; class Mammalia; order Primates; family Lemuridae; genus Lemur; species Lemur catta. Next base: position 92,124,274 of record NC_059134.1, on the reverse strand, counting down.
TGGCAGGCAGCAAAAGTGAGGGGCCCCAAGGCACAATGTTCTGCTAAGTCCATCCCTGCTAAGGTCCCTTCTGCTAAGACCAAAGTTCTGCTGAGTCCAATTCTGCTAAGTCCAAGGTCCCGCTAAGTCCAAAGTTCTGCTGAGTCCAATTTTGTTAAGTCCAGTCAATGACCCGATATACCCAGAGTGAAAAGGAATGGGGGGAAAAGCCTCCAGACAAAGGGAACATTATAAACATTACAAAACTACCTTGCCAAAGCCACAAGTACTTTGTGGAAAAAGCTCACAGGGGGCTGCAGTGTGGGCCAAAGCACAAAGGAGGCATTTGAGGGGAAAAAGTTGGCTTCAGGGGTGCTGGGGGGCAGGGGACACATACCACCAGGAGAACTTCTTTGTCAGAGGAAAAAAGAATTGCCTTTATTTCCTCCTTTTTAACAGCAACAGGGCTGCAGGGAGGGATTCGGAAGCTCTGTAACTCTATCTGCGGTAGTGGAGCTCAACAAGCATTTGCTGAATGAACATTTAAATGAATAGAAAACAGTAAAGTAATGGATGTGGAAAAGCCATAACAGAGAAAAAGCAAGAGGAGATGACGTGCAAAACCTGGGCTGGGAAGAGGTGTGCCGGGCAGGCACTGGAGGTTTGCAGTTTCTGGGTCTGGGTGGTGGGTACCCATGTGCTCCATGGATTGTTATGATGTGTCCCCTACTTGTATTTCATAAATGCCCTTTTGTACCTCATCAATCCTCACAGAAGCACTCACAATGCAAAACATATCAAGCTCCTGCGAAACATCTGGATTTTAGCACTAGCCCTACCCAGATTTAGAATAACGCTTTGTCTCATTACCGTGGTTAGGGATGATTAAAATCCCCATAGATATTTTTAATGATACATTTTATTTATATAGCGCTCCACATTTTTATAGCATTCGACACTCACGTTATTGGGTTTAAACTTAGACTAAGGAGTGCAGCCGCCTTAGGGTAGAAATACTCAAAACCAGATCTGCTGTTCGTTCCTGACTCTACCTCTCACCAGCCGTGAGACTCTGAACAAGCCATTTAACTCACCAGAGCCTCGGTTTCCCAGTTGGGAAAATGGGGAGACAGTACTTGGGCTGTCTACTTGCCCATGGTGGTTGGCGAACCATCACTGACTGACTCACGGGCAATTCCTGTGTGCCCAGGGCAGCCCTGCGTGCCGGGGACACAGCAGAGACCCAGGCAGAGGGGTGGCTGCCTTCGCAGTGTCTGTGGCCCTGGGACGGAGACAGGCCGTGGAAAAGGGATATGACAACAGTATTTCATTACACTGTGATAATGCCGGGAATGGTAGCGCAGGGGCTCCCAGACAGCTGACAGCAAGGAGTCCAGCCCAGTTTGGGGGCCCGAGCTGGGGGCATCAACACCCCAACACATTCTCACAATCTATGGCCTGTGCGGAAAGGTAATGGATTAACATGGCTGTTGTCAAGACAAGAATAAAAAGATTTTGGAGGAAATGGGGAAAAAACTAAACCATGGGCTGGAAACAGAAGCCGTCAAAGCAGGGCTGAGAGCCTGCCTGTACCCCCTGAAGGAACACTAATGCAGGCTGGTACTGGTTGGCGATCGGCGGGTGCTCTGAACCCCAGAATCTTCCCACCACCTCCTCAGTCCTCTCCCACGCTCCGGCAGCTAAAGGGAGGACGTCTGCCCCAGTGGGGCCGTCTGGCACCCAGCGCTGTGGCCAACGTCCACTCCAACTGAGAGGGAGGGAGGGAGGTAGCTTCGTGAATAGCTGGGAAAAGTGTGTTTCAGAGAACACAGGAAGGAGTTTCGAGCCTTGAGGGACCGAGCAGCCACAACACACAACAGTGGCACCGGCAGCAAGGGGAGGGGGCAGAGGCCCATGCATGGAGCCTGGAGGCCACCTCAAGGCTGCTGGGACAGATCCGAGCGCCCTGGCAGGGCAGCAGGCGCGGCCACGGTCAGATCGCACCCACAGGCCGCACGGAGGGGCAGGGAGCCGGACGTGCGGGACCACAGGGGACCAGCCAGGGTGCCACCTACCAAGTCCTCAGAAACAGTCTCGGTGTGTCCTGAACACACATGTTGTGGTCGTTTCTTCCAGTCTGGAGCTTCCTACTCATTTGGAGCAGAAGTTTTTAATTTGACTGAAATCCAGTTTATCAAATTTTCTTTTTATGGTTACTATTCTTAGACCTATCTCAAGGTCACAAAGATATTCTCCTGTGTTTTCTTCTAGAAATTAAAGAATTCCTTTAACTCAATAATAAAAAAGAAACAAATCAATAAAACACGGGTGAAAGGCTTGAACAGATATTTTGCAAAAGAAAATATTCAAATGTCAGTAAGTCCAGGAAAAGACGTTCAACATCACTAGCTAAAGAGGGAAGTACAAATTAAAACCGCAATGAGATACCGTTACACAACCATTAGAATGTCTGGAATTAAAAAGTTGACCATAGCCGGGGTTGACCAGGATGTGGACGAACCAGAGCTCTCACAGAGGGCGGGGGGACGTATGAAATGATACAACCGTTTTGGAAAACAGCTTGCCAGTTTCTTCTCAGCTAAACATACACCTACCCTCTGATGCAGTTACTACATTCCAAGATATTTACCCAAGAGAAAAAGAAAACCATGTGTTTACACAAAGACCTGTACTCAAACGTTCATAGCAGCTTGATTCTGTGGTAGCCAGAGAGGGAAAACAACAAAACGTCCACCAAAGCGTGAACGGACAAATTACTGTATGCACATAAGATGGAATACTACTCAGCAATTAACAGTACTGAACCACTGATCCAGGCAACAACGTGGGTGAATCTCAGAAACCTTATGTTGAGTGAAGCCAGGCACAAGAGTACATACTGCAGGATTCCATGTATAGAAAGTTCTAGAACAGCAAAACTAATCTAGAGTGATAGAAAGCAGACCAGTGGTTGTCACTGGGGACGGAGCAGGGATTGACTGGGGAGGAGTACAAGGGAACTTTCTGGGCTGATGGAAAACTCTATATCTTGATAGGACTGATGTATACAAGATCAAAATGGACTGACTGGTACAATTTAGATCCGTATATAAATGATACCTCAATAAAGTTTGTAGCTCTCTGGGGGAAAAAGAAAAAAGGTTGCCAGATAAATGTGTATGAAAGTGCTTGGACTATTTTAAAAGGCTCTATAGTCCTGTTGTTAGCAAACACGCCCAGGGATACGGGAGAAGACGGATGCCTGGCACACGCTGCTGGGAGATTCCATTTATTTATCATCAGACGAAGATCTGTTGCCCCCTACAGTGAGCTACCACAGCCTCCAGAGCAACAAAGACGGATGTGACAGCGTCCCATCCATCAGGAAGCTCCGTCGTCCTGCGCATGTGCCTGTGTGTCTCACTTCTCGAGAAGTATGTCATCATGGTTTCCAATGACCAATTAAGGGTGTTGTAACACTGTTAAAACAAACAATCAAAACAGCCACTCGGGCACCTCTCGGTCCCTCCAGGCCCTTGGCAGTCCAGACTTCCAGACCTACATGGAAACGTCCCACCTGCCTCTCCTAGGAACCGGGTGAGGAGGGGAAGGGCTTCTGGCTGGAATCCGGGTGACGGTAGGCAGCCGTCTGCAGCCCTCCACATGCTGACATCCGCGAGGCTGTCCAAGCCTCCAGCAGCAGGCTGTGCTGTCCCTCCTCTACAGAGGGGCACGACGGGCCAGGGGCCCTCCAGCAAGGCTGCAGCCCCTGGATGACTAAGCCACCCATTTCTGGCTGCTCCTCCTGTCCTTTGCAGAAACTTCAAGAGCATCGTATTTCCTTAATGTATGTGATAAGCCAGTCCTGGCTCCACCTCTTTCTCTTAAAAGGACAGAAAAAAGAAACTGACCAACCTTGTCCAAAAAGCAGGAATGCCACAGACAGGCTCAAAAACTCACCAGGACTTGAAAAACTCTTCCCCAGTGTTCCCAGTCCTCACCCCAGCCCCAGGAAGCCGGCAGGGTGTAGGGCCCAGTTTCAAGCAGGGTTTTGTTGATGGACACAGAAGTCCCCAAATCAGTGCTCACAGCTGCTATCCACAGAGCCCAAGACACTCCCCAGGAGTGAGGCTCCATGACCCCAATTTTACAGGAAATAAAGATCCTTTAAGGCCCAAAACAAGTGGCATCGCCCCAGCCGAGCAGACAGAACCCATGCATGTGGCGACTACCTCGATACCCCCAGCCCCTGAACCAGGGCTTGGCATACAGTAGGCACTCAATAAATGCATCGTAAATTACACTGGCATGTCTACCCAGACACCCCTCCTGGAGCTGGCATAAAGACTACAAGGAATTACAAGAAAGACAAGGGAGGGGTGTGGGAGGCAGGCCTCAGGGAACCACAGTGTGATCTATTAACAGTGGGAGAGGAGAGAGAATGAATTCATTTCCTCCCTGTAGTAATTTGCCTGTAAATATTCACAAACCATGCAATTTCTCTCAGCCTTCCCATTAAAGATAAAGGCATAAATAAACCAGCCCTACCCAGGGGCTATGCACACAGGCTGTTGTTCCTCTCCTAAAATATTGGAGTGACTATTTACTGAGCAGCAACCTGCCCATCCCCGCAGAGTCCCAGGGGGTGCCCGGAAGTGGGTGAGCTGGAGAGCGAGGCACTGGCTCGGCAGGAGGGGGTGCAGGTCTCCAGGGGCTGAAGCAGATTGGCTTGCAGGACCCAGGGAGAGGCTAACCCAGCAGCCCAGCAGCCAGACGAGGTGGCCTCAAGCCTGCCCAACAGAGGGGGTGTCTTTCCTTCGTTCCTCCTCCCCAGGCTGCCCATGAAAACTCCTGGTCCACTAACAGGGAGCTTGGGCCCAAAGCCCGATCCCATTAAAATGCTCAGAGTATGAACCAAATCCAGAGAAGCTTGCTTAGCCTGGACTCACTTAACCGAATCCCAAAATGACAATGGCAAACCCCAACATAGTGTTTCCTTAGCTCCCATCCTTTGAAGCCTCCTGGTAGCCCTCGGAGCGGGCTATTATTATGATCCCAACTTTACAGGTGGGAAACTGAGGCCCAGAACTGGAGTCACACAGGGCGTTGGGGGTGGAGTCAGGGCTCAAACCCAGACATTCTGGCTCCAGGGTCTGCGTGTAAAACCCCAGTGCTCAGAGGAGGAAGCGCAGCTGAATGGAGAGAAGCCAAATACAAGGTCCCAGGACGTGTGTGTGGTTTCATTTTAGGGAGAGGTGCTATTTTCCCTTTAAACATATGAAGGCCCTGGGGTGCGGTGCACCCTTACCTCACTCCAGCAGCAGCTCTGCAAGGAAAGGTTATTGTGCCCAATGCACAGATGCACAAACCAAGGTTCATGAAGCTTAATAATGGTCTCCCAGCCAGCAAGTGAGCGGCAGGATTTAAATCGGGGCCGACACCACAGCCAGCTCTGCTGGCTTCAGGCCCAGCACCCCAACAGCCAGATGTGACCTGGACAAGTCCTTCACCAGGTGGGCATCAGTTTCCACATCCATGCAATGGTCTTATTACTTCCCTTCCTGAGTGCCAGCCCAGGGTCGCTGGGCAGACAGAATGAGATGGCAGCGGATGGGAAGGGCCGCGGCAGAGCACACCAGCCCCGCTCCGGCTCTAGAGCCCGAACGCAGGGCTGCACGGCGAGGATTGACATTTACAACAGTGCGCCTGGACACCCCGCAGGATCCTTCGCCAGCGAAGAGATTCAATTATGGTCATTATGGTGCACTTAGGAAAACCAGGGAGCTGGCTAATACGTTTTAGAGAGATTGGCAGCAACAGAGGTTGAATCAAAACGAGTTTTCTACTTAACCCTCAGTTAAACAGAAAATCCATTTAACCACAAGGCAACACCATGTCTTCCCAGCTTCCAATCACTTTTCTTTTTCTTTTTACTGTCTGCCACTTCGCTTTATATTTTTATCACCCTGAAGCTGCCTTGGCATGAAAAATAAGCTCACTGATGGAAAGAAAGATGTCATCAACCGCTATGGGTTTGCAGCCTGGACCAACATCCTTAAACCCTTACTCCCTCCAACACGGCAAGAAGGACACAATTCCTGTTTCCATCCTGCCTAAGAGGCTGGTGCACGCTGGAGGAAGCAGCCCCCAAGAGGCAGGAGAGGGACTGCTAAGTCACCCCTTCCACCATCCCTCTCGCCCCCTAGACGGAGCAAAGCAGTTATCTGCAGCCACTGGAGGCTCAGAAGGAGGCTGGGGATGGGGTACCTAGAGGGGACCCACCCAGATGCAGTGACCTCCAAATATGCTAAACGGCAGAGCAGTACAGAGGTGTGGTCAAAAAGTAGGAGAGATTCAAGTTAGGGAGAGTGTTCCCCATGAAAGGGGGAAGGAACCATATCAGCCAGACAGTTTTCTCCACCGTTAAATAAAGCGTTGACCACACACACGGGAAAAGATATCCATGCATAGAGTTGCCAGATAAAATGCAAGAGGCCCAGTTAAGTCTGAATTTCAGGTAAACAACAAATAATCTTTTAGTTAATGCCCCAAACAGCACGTGGAACAAATATTACATGGGGTCGACTTTTAGTAAGAATTGATTCGTGGTCTACAGGAAGTTCAAATTTAGCTGGGCAGACCATAATTTCATTGGCTAGACCTGGCCCCCGTCCCAGGGCATGCAGGTGACAGTGGACACGGGGGGCCCTCCAGCTGTATGTCTGACAGCAGGGGCCCTCCAGTCCTGGGACGCCCGGGAAGGGGGACAGAGGAGAGCAGGAATCCACACTGAACTGACGTTCTGGTGGCAACTGTCGAACACGCGCCTAAGTGTGAACAAAAGCAGGAAACGAGAGAGCCACTTGTCCTGAGAGAGGAAGTGAATGATTCCTTTTCCCTCCATTTTCCAAGCTCTCTGAATTGTTGCTTTGTTGTCTTAACAATTTAACAGCTGCACACACACAACCAAAGTGCTCAACTTGTCTCAGCTTTTGAGAGTGACCTGGTGGCTGTATCAGATTGTGAGCACCTGGAGGTCAGGGATTGGGAATTTTTACTCTCTGAACCCAGCGGATGCTCCGTGGATGACTGAGGGGAGAAGACAAGAAGAAAGGGAGGGACGTGGGGGGGGCGGGAGGCCTCCGTTAGCATAACCGCCAAGGGCTGAGAAGTCCCCAACTGCACAGAGACTTCTGAGGCCCACTGGGACCTCCCAGCAGGAGCCAGCTCTGTTGATGTGGGTCTCCCTGCCACCTCTCCCAGGTGGGGAAGGCTTTGAGGTCATGGGCCTGGATGCTCTGTGGACAGCAGGCGGCTCAAAGCCTGGCCACTGTCGTGAGGTCCCTTCCTATCACATCCTCTGCGTTCACTGAGAGCCATTGCCCAGTGCGGGGACGCAGGACGCAGGAACAAGCCTGTGGAGCTTTCCCCAGAGACAGCAAGCAAATTCCACAGCCTCGGGCTCTGCCCCCTCCTCTCCCATGGGACACGCCTGCCTCTCGGTTCAAGTTCAGTTTAAACAGATGTCCTGTTCCTAAGAAGCCCTGTCTTTGAAGCCTAGGAGAAAATCTCAGCTCCAAAGGGACCTTTCCTACCAAAGAGACCCTCTGGGGAGTCTCAGCAGAAATAAAAAACAAAACCCCTGGATCCTTATCTCCTGGCATTTATGAGATTTTTAATTAGAACAGCTGCCTCCACAGACTGCACTGTTGAAAGGCCAAGGGACGGAGAGGGAGGGAGGGCAGGCGGGGATCCCACTGAGGAGGGCAGACCACCTCCCCGAGAGGAGCGCAGCCTCACAGGCCCTCTCAGGCGCGGGGACAGTGGCTTCGTGCCACTCTGAGGACGAAGCCCTCAGTGCCCGACTCCCCGTAACACTAGGCACGGCACACAGATAGTGCAGGAGCCCTGGTGGCTTTCAGGGACTGCAGCCAAATGTGTATTGACTTGGGGGTCCCCAGGACGCCAGGCTCTGTCCTGCCTCCATCTGTTCCACCTGGAACCTACCTGGTCCTGTTGCAGGACTCAGCCACAGGGTCTCCCCTACCCTGTGACCAAGGTCCATCCCCCGTCCCCCAACAACTACCCTCCTGGAAGCATCTCTCTGTGGGTGTGCCAGGGGCGCTGTGGGCGTGCCAAGGGCAGGGCAATGGGGGCTGTCCTTCCAGAGAGCTGGCAACAAGGGGATGAACTGCCTGTAGGGAATTTAAAAACAAATCTAAAAGCCACTAAAAGCTGACAGTTCTAAACAATGTCGGTGATAAAACACTCTGCTTTGAAAAAGATCTTTTGGTGATCTAAGTTCTAAACAATGGCTGCAGTCACTGGTGAGTTTTAACAATGTGTGTAAGCTTCAAATGAGCACATTTTTATTACTTAGCCTTTAAAAACACATTGTGTTTGCGTGGATGTGAATTCAGAGAGCACCTACTTGTTCAGTTAGATGCCAGCGCGTGCAGATTCTGCAACACACACTCGGAGAATCAAGATTCGGTTCTCTCTGCGGGCAGTTCGAGTCTCCACCCCTATGGGACTAGGCATCCCTGCGCTAAAACGACAGCTTTCAAATAAATAATAGCACTGCAACTGCAAGGACAAGAACACAGAAACTGGGTTACTGCCAACGCCGCCGTTCCCTGTGCCAATCACTCTCTGGACTTTACGGAGTTCACAATCGGAAGTTTCTTTGTATTTTTTTTCTCTTTTGTCAAAGTATCCATTGATGCAATTAAAATGTGTTAACCCATTATTTTTTTCCTTTCTTGGCGTCCTAATGTGTTTACTAATGGGCCTGGTTATACATACGGAGTTCACTAAAAGTTTCATTGTCTGCATTTCTTTTCTGGCCATTATTATAACTGATTTTATTTCATCATTATTACTGAAAACAGTTTGGTTGTATAAGGGAGGCAGGTATTCAGAAATCTTCTTCCCCAGGTGTCACATACCCTGCAGTGACAGTTAATTTTATGTGTCTACTTGACTAGGCCACGGGGTGCCCAGACATTTGGTCAAACATTATTCTGGGTGTGAGCCTGAGGATGAGGATGTTTCCAGATGAGATTAACATTTGAACGGGTAGAACAGGAAAAGAAGAGAGCCCTGGGAATGTGGGGGGCCTCATCCAATCAACTGAAGACCTGAGTAGAACAAAAAGGCTGAGTAAGAGAGCACTTCCCTGGCCCGACTTCCTGAGCCGGGGCACAGGTCTTCGCCTGCCCTTGCACTAGAACTTACACCACTGGGTCTCCTGAGTCTCGAATCTATCAACTGCAGGGCTTAGGGCTTCTCAGCCTCTATAGCCACATGAGCCAATTCCTTATAATAAATATCTTCATATATACAAGTCATCCCTTGGTATCCATCTGTTGGTTCCAGAACACCCTAGAATAGTGAAATCCATTAATGCCAAGTCCCTGATATGATATGGTACACTATTTGTATGTAACCTACACATTCTCCCATATACTTTAAATCATCCCTGGATTACTTATGATACCAAATATAATGCAAATGCCATGCAAATAGTTGTTATACTGTGTTGACTTTTTTTGTATTATTTTTTATTGTTTTTTTTCCAAAATACCAACTTGATCTGAAGTTGGTTAAATCCACGGATGCAGAACCCACAGATACAGAGGGCCAACTGCATATCCTATCAAGCCCTGTTTCTTTGGGAAATCTGACTAACACACCTAGGAATGCCGCTGCTGCACCTGGTACGTTTCATGCCGAGCACCAACAACTGAACGGCACCATCCTTCAGGACAGGCACTAAGTGTCTCTTCTTCCCTCATGAGCCCAGAGATAAATAGCTTCGTGCTGGGGACACAGTCGACATTTAATAGATGTTTTGGTTTCAGTGAATGAATGAATGAACTAACAAAGACACTGGAAGGTCTAGCCAGACCTTGGAGCAAGGCACAGAGCTTCATTTCTGTCCCCATCCTCAAGCCCCTCACCCTTGCCCCTGACCAAAGGTGCACGCTTCATTTCCAGCATGTACTGGAATTTTCTCAAACAAACGTTCAACTGCCCTTGATAGTGGCTCAGTCCCCCATCATATTTCGCATCTACACTCACTCCCTGGGTGATCTCAATAAGGCCAAAGGTTTGAAGTACTCTCCATAAGCTGATGGCTTTCAAATTTGGAGAGCCGGCCCCAGCCCCGACCTCGCCCCGAAACTCTAGATGCGTGTCTCCCTCATCTTCTCTCCACCTCCACGTGAGTGGCCAATGGCATCTCAACTTAAAATGCCCCAACAGACTCCACCCTCTGCCAAAGCCCACTCCAGTCTCCCCCATTTCAGGACAAAACCTGTGGTCATCCTTCACTCCTCTTTCTCCCACCCCCATCCTACCCATCAGCAAGTCCCATCAGCTCTGTTTTCAAAATAAATTCTGCATGTTGTGGCATCTCAGCACCTCTGCCACCATGTCACCCTTCCAATCCACCTTGCCTCTTGCATGGATTCTAAAATCAGTCTTGATCTGCCTGCCACCTGCAATCTGGTCTCCACCCAGTAGCCAGAGTGATCTTAGTAAAATGTAAACTTGATCCTGTCTCTCCCTTGTTCATTTAGATTCAAAATCCAAAGTCTTCACCCTGGCCAGCAGCACCCTACAGGCTGGGCCTCCGTTCCTTCCTGGCTTCCTCTCCATCCACGCTATCCTCGCTCTAGCACCTTGGCCTCGTGGCTGGTCATCCCACCTGCCAGCCACCTGGGGGCCTAATGCCCCTTATTCTTGCTGTTCCCTCAAACAGGAAGGCTCTTTCCCCAGGTAATGTCAAGACTTGTTCCTCACTGCCTTCAGGTCTCAGTTTGAATGACCTCTGATCAGGAAGGCCTTCCCGATACCCACTGTCCAAAATAGCAACCCCGGACACTCCATGCCCCTTCCTCTCATTATTGAACGTCACACACTGAATACTGTCTGACATTCGATTTGTTTGTTTGGTTTCTGTCTCCCCCAACTAGAAGACAAGCTCCATGAGGGCAGGGACTTTATTATTTTATTCACAATGATATTCTTAGCATATAGAACATTGCCTAGTACATAGTAGGGGCTTGACAAATATTTGCTTGGTAAATAAATGTGCACTCACATTTGACATTTGCCCTCAAACCAATTCTGTGCTAGGTGTCGTTATCACCACACCCATTCTGCAGATGTGGAAACTGAGATTCAGAAAATAAAAGAGATTTACCCCAAGATCCCTCAGATACGTAGTATTAGAGCTATGATTGAAACATAGGCCCCCCAAAACAGGAACTTAATACAGAAAAATCAATAAAACCGAAAGCTGTTTCTTTGAAAAAATTTATAAAATCAATCAACCTTTAGCCATGCTAACTAAGGGGAAAAAAACAAGAGAGAAGATACAAATTATTAATAGTGGAAATGAAAAAGGGAACATCACCACAATTCCCATGGATGTTGAAAGGATAATAATGAAATACTATGAACAACTCTATGCCCACAAATTTGATAACTCAGATGAAATGGAAAGACACAATCGGCCAAAAATCACACAAAAAGAAATTGACAATCTGAATAGGCTTATACCTATTAAAGAAATTAAATCAATAATTAAAATCCTTTCAAAGCAGAAACCATCAGGCCTGGAGGGGTTCATTTCTCCCATACATTTAAGGGAGAAATTATACCAATTCTCAACAATCTCTTCCAGAATACAGAAGCAGAGTGAATACTTCCTAACTTATTCTATGAGGCCAGCATTATACTGATACCCAAACCAGACAAAGAAAATACAAGAAAAGAAAACTACAGACCGATATCTCTCATGAATATAAATGCAAAAATCCCCAACAAATATTAACAAATCAAATCCAACAACGTATAAAAAGAATTATATACTATGACCAAGTGAGATTTATTCCAGCTATGCAAGACTGGTTCAATATTCAAAAATCAAATAATGTAATCCATCACCTCAACAACCTAATGAAGAAAAATCACATGATCATATCAGTGGATGCAGAAAAAGCATCTGACAAAATCTACTACCTATTCGTGATAAAAAGTCTCAGCAAAATGGGAACAGAGGGGACTTTCCTTAACTTGATAAAGAGCATCTACAAAACACCTATAGTTAACATCATACTTGATGGTGAGAAATTTGAAGCTTTCTCACTAAGATTAGGAACAAGGCAAGGATGTTCCTTCTCACCACCAATTTTTAACATCATACTAGAAGTCCTAGCTAATGCAATAAAACAAGAAAATGGAAAAGCAGGTATACAGATTGGGAAGGAAGAAGTAAAACCGTCTTTGTTTGCAGATGACATGATTACCTAGGTAGAATATCTGAAAGAAATGACAAAAAGAATTCTGGAACAAATAAGCAATTATAGCAAGGTTGTGCAATACAAAGTTAATATACAAAATTCAATTGCTTTCCTATATATCAGCAATGAGCAAGTAGAATTTGAAATTAAAAACACAAAACCATTTATATTAGCACCCAAGGAAATGAAATACTAAGGTATAAATTTAACAAAACATGTACAAAATCTATATAAGGAAAACTACAAAACTGTGATGAAGAAGTCAGAGAACTAACTAAATGGAGAGATATTCGATGTTCAAAGATAGGAATGCGCAATACTGTCAAGATGTCAGTTCTTCTCAACTTGATACATAGATTTAACACAAGTAAGTCTAAACAAATGTTGTTTCATGTGTATCAATAAACTGATTCTAAAGTTTATATGGAGAGGCAAAAACAAAAAACAAAAAACAAAAAAAAGCCAGAATAGCCAACACAATATTAAAGGAAAAGAACAGAGTTGGAGGACTGACACTACACAGCTCTAAGGCTTACTATCAAGCTACAGTAATCACAACATGTAGTATTGGCAAAAGTATGGACAAATAGACAAATGGAACAGAATAGAGAGCCCAGAAATATATCCACATTAATATAGTCAACTGGTCTTTGACAAAAGAGCAAAGGCAATACAATGGAGAAAAGATAATCTTTTCAACAAATGGTGCTGGCATACTAACTGAACATTTACATGCAAAAAAAAGAATCTAGACACAGACCTTGCATCCTCCACAAAAATTAACCCAAAATGGATCATAGACCTAAATATAAAATGCAAAACTACAAAACTTCTAGAAGATAAAATAGGAGAAAATCTAGATGACTTTGAGTATGGCCACGACATACTCAACACCAAAGGCATGATCCATGGAAGAAACAATTGATAAGTTGAACTTCAATAAAATTAAAAACCTGTGCTCTATGAAAGACATTATCAAGAGAATGAGAAGACAAGCTATAGACTGGGACATATCTGATAAAGGACTGTAACCCAAAATATACAAAGACTTCACAAAACTTAACAATAAAAAAACAACCAACCTGATTTAAAAAATGGCAAAACACCTGAATCATAGACACCTCATCAAAGAAGACATAGAGATGGCAATAAGCATATGAAAGGATGCTCAACATATAGGTCATCAGGGAATTGCACTACACACCTGTCAGAATGGCCCACATCCAAAATACTAACACCAGATGAGGATGTGGAACAACAAGGACCCTTACACTGCTGGTGGGAATGCAAAATGGTACAGCCACTTTGGAACGCAGTTTGTCAGTTTTTCACAAAAATAAACATACATACTTTTACCACACAATCCAGCAATCGTGCTCCTTGGTATTTACCCCAATGAGTTGAAAACTCATGTCCATATCAATGTTTATAGCAGCTTTATTCATAATTGCCAAAACTTGGAAACAACGACATGTCCTTCAGTAGGTGAATGGCTAAGTGAACTGTGGAACAATGGAGTGTTATTTGGCACTAAAAAGAAATGAGCTCGGCAGCACTATTCACAATCTCTAAAATGTGGAAGCAACCCAAATGCCCACCAATGCATGAATGGATAGCAAAATATGGTATATATACACACACAAATGGGATATTATTCAACCTTACAAAAGAAGGAAATTCTGGCATATGCTACAACACGGAGGGACCTTGAGGACATTACACTAGGTGAAATAAGCCAGTCACAAAAAGATAAATACTGTATGACTCCACTCATATGAGATATATAGAGTAGTCAAAAATCATAGAGACAGAAAGCAGAATGGTGGCTGCCAGGGGCTGGGGGTGGGGGGAGGAGTGGAGAGTTATTGTTTAGTGGGCATAGAGTTTCAGTTTTGCCATATGAAAAGAGTTCTGGATGTGAATGTATTTAATAACACCGAACTTAAAAATTATTGCAAAGATAGTGAATTTTGTTATGCATATTTTATCCTAATAAAAAAACGTAAGAAAAAACAAAACCAGAAATGAGCTATCAAGCCATGAAAAGAGATGGAGAAACCTTAAAAGCGTATTACTAAGTGAAAGAAGCCAACCTGAAAAGGCTACGAGCTGGATGACTCCAGCTGTACAACATCCTGGAAAAGGCAACACTACGGAGACAGTGAAAAGACCAGCTGGTTGCCCGGGGTTAGAGAGGGATGGATGAATGGGCAGAGCACAGAGGACTTTCAGGGCAGTGAAACCCTTCTGTGTGAAACTACAACGATGGATATATGTCCTTGTACGTCTGTCCAAAGCCATAGAACAAACACCACCAAGCGTGAACCCTCTACTGTAAACCACAGAATTTGGGGGAAGGTGATGTGTCCGTGCAGGTTCACGACTGCAATACACCTTCCACTCTGATGCAGGACGTCGCCCAAGGCGGGGGCTGTTCACGTCTGGGAGCAACGGGCACACGGGAACTCTGTGCTTCCCCTCAGTTCTGCTGTGAACCTAAAACTGCTCTACAAAATAAGGCTTATTTAAAAAAAAACAAGCTTCAGAGTCCAGAGCCCATTCTTCTTCTTTGATCCCATGGTGCCCTTCCTTCCTGGGCTCTGCCCACACCCAGAGGGGGAGACACCTTTGCAAACTCCAAAGCACAAGGAACGGGACAGTTCATTTTCTCTCATATCAGCAGGTCCGGGCAGGAAACAAAACACAGCAGCCAGCAAATCTAGCCTGTTCCCTTTATTTGTAGGCTATTAATTAAAATATACTGTTTTTCCCTTTAACTAAAAAAAGGAGGCAGATGGGTGCAGCAGACCCGGTCAGCAGACCCACAGACTAGGCCCGTCTTTACTATTTAGTAGCTGTGTGACCTCGGGCTACTCACGTCCCCTCTCTGATGCTGACAGTGCATTTGCAAATGGCATTCCTCTCCTCTTGGCCATGTCTGGATGTTTAAAAGTTCTTCTCCTGCTGTGATTCACAATGTGGAGATACGTCATTATGAAAAAAACAATAGTAAGGCCTCCTACGAGGGTTTTCCGCTAATTTTTGCTGCATGAACAGAAAGCGCTCATTCTTTAGCTTCAGAAGGTGAAGTCTTATCATTATCGCTCCATGGTGTCAACGCGCGGTCACCAGCAGAGCAAATGGGTCTGTCTGGCTGGCTGTCACGTCAACACATCAGGGAACTAGGGAATCTCTGAGAGGGAAAATCCACTGGCTTAGCCAACGAGTGTGTGGCCCTGGCATGAAGCTTCTTGAGTAAATGCAGAACAGAAATTGAAAAAGAAAAAAAGAAGGTTCCAGATGAAAAATACCTAAGAAAGGCAGGAAAGGGCCCGGGGCTGTGGTGAGTTACAGGTGGGTGCAGAGCTGGTGCGAAGCCAGAAGGGTCTGGCAGGCGCTGAGCTGAATGAGCAGGAAAGTAGGGTCCTGATAACCTGCCACCCTGTCCCCTCATGCACACATCCCAGCACAGAGCCAGGGGCAGCCCACAAGGGGGATGGGGCCGGGGGCAGCTGCCCCTCCTAGGCCGAAGCTCAAGGCCCGAGCCCCTGGTGTCAGAAACGGAGGGCAATGGAGGACAGCATGCGGATGACAATGGTAATGACATCCACCGTTTCGGGAATGTTGACTCCTTCCCAGGCAACGGGTTACAGGCATGACATCCATCACCTCATTTAATGTTCACCACAAAACCTGCAATTGTCTCTGACTGTCTTCATCTAACTGGATAATAAACTCAGTTCATTTGCCCAAGATAATAACTAGCGAAGAAATAGCCCTGAAATTCATCTAGTGCCAAAGCTCCGCTCTCCCTCTTGGGTTAAACTGCCTTATGCTTTATAAATACCAGACGACAAATGTGGTCTACGTAGCAACAGTGACTCCCTTCTCTACCTGGCCAAAAAGCGGTGGTGACCCTTAATCCCCCAATGTGGGGGTCACTGGACCCGGAACACCATCAACACCATCTCCAGCTGCACGACAGAAGCATAAGGTCTCATCTGAGGGAGGTGATGGTCCCACCCACCTTGCCTGGGGTCAGAACACAGCTGGCCTTGGCTCCAGGGCTGAACTATGAATATGTTGAATACAGGCCAGAGTCTGCCCAGAAAAAGGTGGGCAAGACATCAACAGGGCACCAGATCCTGACAACCATGGGCAGGAACTCTGGGGTGGAGACTGCATCAGGCATTCAACTGCCTTTAAGCCCCTTCCACCCTTTGCACAGACCCTCGCCTAACCGTATGCATGAGCAAGTACAGAATATCGGTCCACCTTCCGGAGGCAATGAGGGTGTTCAGAGAGGTCAAGTGATTTGGCAAAGGTCACACAGTGGGGCAGAGCTGTGACCAGGACCCAGGTCTTCCTCCAAATCATATTGGGAGGGGGTAGGAAGTTAATCAGGGTCACTTGGACCACTGGCTTCTGTTCTCACCCTTGGCATCTCTAAGGCCTTCTGGAATTAGGAAGGATTGGGATGTCTCCCTTACAACCTCTCTCAACTCCATCACAGCCTCTCCACCCCCATGACTACAGCTTGGCTTTGGGCTGTGGCGTCTCTGCCCTGTGAGATCATTCTGGCAGCCTCTCCAACTGTGCCTCAGTTTCTATGACACAAACCAGTAGTGCACAACCTTGGTTGCACACTGAAATCAGCTGGGGAGCTTTAAATATGCTGATGCTTCTCAAAAAGTTAAACATAAAGCTGCAGTAATTGAAAGAGTGTGATACTGGCATAAGGATAGACATACAGACCAATCAAATAGACTTGGGAGCCCAGAAATAAACCCATATATCTATGGTCAATTGATTTTCAACAAGGCTACAAAGACCAGTCAATGGGGAAAGAACAGTCTCTTCAACAAATGGTTCTGGGACAACTGCATATCCACATGTACTAGAGTGACACTGGATCCCTACCTCACACCATGCACAAAAATTGACTCAAAAGGGACCAATGACCTAAATATAAGAGCTAAACCTATAAAACCCTTAGAAGAAAACATAGGGGTAAATGTTCATGACCTTGGATTTGACAACGGATTCTTAGATAGAACACCAGAAACACACACGGCAAAAGAAAAAACAGATAAACTAGAGCATGGGGACCCCACAGAAAGTTGCTTCTCTCACTCAGCCGAGGGCTGACTGGGGAGATAAAAACATCACGGGACTTTCCCTTCTGCCTGAGCTCCATGCTTGGTGCAAGGCTGGGTGGAGGCTGGGGAAGAGTGCCAGCGTGGGCACCATGGGGTGCTACTGCCAACACACGGTCCTTGGGCCAGGAGCCCTGTGTTTGGTCCCTACTTTGCTGCTTTTTAGACACAAAGCCTGGAGTCATGTACAACTTCCCTGAACCCAGATGGTCTCACCGTAAAGAGCTCATTAATGCTGGCCTCCTGGGGAAGGGGTAGGGTTAACACCATCTACAAAAAGGGTCCAGTAGAGACGGTTGGAAATGAAGTGTTAGCAGTGGGGTAGAGGCTCACGATGAACTGTTCACATACGAGGCCCCGCGCTCCAGGACGTCGGAGCAGAGAGCTGACACAACCCAGCCGCCTCTCACAGCCCTTTTTTAGACCTCGCACAGAGAGAGGTATGTGTCTCCAGGGTAACCCACTCTTTGGTAACAAACACCCAGCTCTTTCATCCCAAGAGACCGGCCCTCTTCCAGGAGTCACCATGGGAGTCTACACTATTCCAATGGGGCCTCCATTGTTCAAAGCAAATGGGACATTCCACTGGCGGTTCCCTCTGCCTCTCAACCACCCAGTGAGGCGCATGCTATTTGCCCATCTTACAGATGAGAAAACTGAGGCTGTGGGGGATCAAGCCACTGGCCTAGAGCCAGACAGCTACCGAAAGGCAGAGCTGGGCCTCAGCCTCCACCCTTCTGGTTCTAAAACCCCAGCAAACCTTTTCCATGACAACACCTGCCTCTGTCTGTTGCCTTATGGCCATCTTTATACTGTCCCTGTGACTCGATAACATTTACCTGTTTCCTGGCTAATAAGAGGGGCAAGGCTAACGCACTCTGCTCCTGGGCTCCCCTCCTGAAGGCAAACCGAGAACAACAGCTCCCCTGCTGCTTTTCTCTGCACTTAGAGAGATTCTTTCTTCCCATACACTGAGGCCCACGGCTTCCCCTGATGGAGAAACACCCCGAGAGGAAAGGTGCTGGGGACATGAAGCTTTTTCGGACTCACTTCAGCGCCTTCTCCAGATTAAGAAAACCAGGCAGGAGCCAGGCTCTGTGATAAGGCCACCGTTTCCTGTGGGGACCAGGGCGGCCGCTGCCAGGAGGTTTACAATTAAGATTACGGCCGGGGCAGCCGGCGGGGTGAGCCGCAGGACACAGACGCTGTCCGTGTGGGCCAGCCCCGCGGCCGTCCGCCTCGCCACTCCTCCAGGCTGCCCACCAAGGCCTCGGCCTGGCCCTGCGTTATCTGCCCCTGGGAACCAGCCACCCTGTCTTGCATCCAGCCTAAAATAACCTCGGGCAGCCAGGGCCACGCTCCGAAAGGGAGAGCGACCTGTCAGATCAGTGACTAAGAAAGTGGCCGTGTGCTTTCCACCACGGGCACCAGGGGCAGCCGAAACAGAAATGCCATTAGTGCCGCAGACTTCACAATCTGTGCGCCCCACCCGCCCCGACGGCAGCCCCTGGGGGAAGGGCAGGAGGGGAGCATGTGGGGCACAGACCAGGGACAGTGTGGGGAGCTTCCTGAGTCCCCACCTCATCTCTTCCCCAGCACAGCCCATGAATCGATGCTACATTCCCATTGTAGAGAACAGAAAACCAAGACCCTCAAGGATTTTATGAAAAGCCCAAAGTTTAAAAAAAAAAAAAATCCAGGACAAGGAAAACAAGCCATTTTTATGTTTTTTCAGGAAATGAAACTTTGGATCTGGCCAACAGGTTATTTTTAACCTTAAGCTTCAAATCACAGACATAGTAAGCAAAAGACACACACACAGTGGGGCAGTTCAGGCAGTGGCTTTAAATCTGGGATACATGACTCAGTGCTGAGTGACCCTGGGCAACTCATTGGCTTCTCTGAGGCCTGGGTTTCTCTTCTCTCAAATGGAGGTGATAAGAGAGCCAAGGTCACAGGGGGTTGAGAGGATGGAATGGGATGACGCAGGGACTGTGCTTCGCACTACACCTGGCACGGGAAGCGCTCCGTCGTGCTTGTTAGTTTGCTGCTCCGGTTAGCAGGGACTCAAGCCCAGGTCCCTCTGCACCTCAGACCCTGGGATTACCCCAGGCCCTGAGCCATCTCCTTTGCCTAAGATGGGCGATCGGATCTCGGATCTCCTTAGAGTTTCAAAGCGCCCCTCGTCTCCACGGCCTTCCCACGGCCCCCACCTCCTCCCCACCTGTCCCTTCCTCTAGTTCAGCCCTGGTCTTGGAATCTCAGAAATCAAGGAGGACGTGAGGGCTGGGACGGAGATTCCACTCACGGCTGCTTCATTTTACAAATGAAGAATATGGGGCCCAACGAGGAAAGCGACTTAGAAGACACACTGCTGGCCGGGGCTGCCCAGAGGACGGATGGCGTCCTAGCTCTCCACTCGGGAAGCTTCCGGGAGGCCACCCAGCCCTGGGGTCGTGAGCAGCCCAAAAAGGCTTCCCAGAGCATCAGAAGTGACCAAGTCCTTTCCATTCTCAATGTCATCACGCCATGTGGTGACTAACCCCAGTCCTTGTGGATTCAGACTTTATCCAAGAGAGAGTCGGAGGTGAGACGTGGTGATCACCTGGGAAGCCATTTCCTTCCCACAGTCCTAAGACCACGGTGGGCGCGGGGCGGCGAGGTCGGGGAGGGGCAAGGCATGGGGGGATCCTTGACACAGGTTCCCTGAGCCCCCCAGGAGCCCCCAGGAGCGCTGCTCTTCCTTGGAGGGCTCGCTCCCTTCCACGCATCGACCCTCATGTCCTGAATCAGCTCTCGGCCCTTTCGCCCCCAGCCTGGAACAAACGCCTGGGGTTGGGGACAAGAGTGAAGCCGCCCTTCGCCTGCCCTGCACCCCGTCTGCAGGGGCCAAGAGCCCTTGATCAGAAATGGTGGGCTTGGAGGGCAGAGGAGGAGAGAGCAGATTAGATCCTCTTGTTCCAATGAGTCACGCTGCCACCCCACCACGTCGTAAATCGTACCTCTTTCCACGTGTGTCTCTCCCTCTGAGCCCACGGGTGCCAAGCTTCTCCTGAGCCCTCCTTCTGATGGCAGCTTCAGGATCGACTCTAGAGGGAGAAGAGAGAGAAATATATTTCATAAAGGCAAGGGTTCGGGGGGCACGCGGCTTCTGGGGTCGTACCAGTCCAGATGTGACTCTCAGTCCCTGAGGTCTCCTCTCCCTCCTTCCATCTCTGCAGCTGCAGAGGTCAGATGGGCGCCCAAGTCTGGAAAGCGGGAACTAAGCCCCCCGCCCGACAAAGGCTCCCAGGATGGCATCCGCATCGCCTGGGGACTGGGGCCTATTTTCCATCTTCAGCCCCGAGCCTGTACGACATCCGTGTGATGATACTGAACACGCTAATCAAAACATCACATCGCGCTTCTTTGCTTCTAGCTAGAACATTATCAACTTGGTGTGGGAACTCCAGTTTTCTCAGGCTGAAAAAAGGCTTTCTAAGTGATTTTGAAAATAGGAAAAAGAATTAATCATTGCCTAATGAATGCAGGCTCTCTGGGCAGACCGATACTTTCCAGGTCTGGTATCCACGAAGAGATAAGTAAGAAGGGGAGGAGAAGTCTTTGGTGGTAAAAAAAAAAAAAAGGACTTAGCCCTGGAGTGCAGGGGCCAGAATTCCAGCCTCCCCCACCCTTCCCCTCTGTCAGTTTGACAAAGCGTCCCCAGGTCACCGGAGATGGATCAAATTCACCATGTCCTGGCCACATACCTGCCAGCTGAGGCTTAGGCCAGGCCCAGGGGACTGGCTTGCTCACATGCACAGCTGAGAAACAAAAGAGCAAGACTTAAGCCAGGGGGCAGGGAGCTGAGAGCCAGTTCCCCAATCTCTCCCCTCCCAGCCTCCTTCTGCCCTGGATGACAGGCTGTCCAGTGGAAGCCCTGATCAATTTCCATGTTGTCCTGCGTGATAATGACAATCACCCTGATACCTTCCGCAACCCATGAGAAAGTACCACCACTTCAGCGACAAGGACCATGATGAGCTCAGAGGAGTTAAACAACTTGCCCAAGGTCACACCTCTTCAATGCAGCAGAGCTGAGGCCACGAGTCCCACACAGGGAAGGGGTTCCCAGAACTCCCACTAACTGGCGGGAAACAGGGCTTGGCCGGAGGACGCGGCCTCGTTTGATCTGGCTCTCTCAGCCTCAGATGTCCACCCAGGTAGTGTCAGCTCAGGGGGGCCTCAGGCATCATGAGCCAGACTGAGGCTACAGCAGAGGAATTCATTGCAGTATAAACACATACATACATAGACATATATAATTTTCATGTTTAACCACAAAAGTGAATATTCTTCTTCACCTTAACAGACAGAACCACTGCAAAGGCTTTGGAATGAGACTTTCTAGACTATTCTACCTAATTACACACAAGCGTGTGTGTGTGTGTCTGTGTGTGTGAGAGCATGTGCCCATGTGGGCACACACGCACTGTGACATTTTACGCAAATGGTATCTTACCATGTTCTACAATGTCACTTGCATCACTCGTCAATGATACCATATCCACCTGTGAGCGTGAAAACATATAAATCTTCCTGAGTCCTTTTCATAGCTGCATGGTGTCCCATAGCACATGTGGACCATAATTTGTTTGCCATTTGTTGTTTACCACTGTGGCTGTGCGGCGTATTTGCATGTGAGGCCACCACAGCCTTGCTGCAGTGACGCCCGGGGTGCCCTTCTGTGTGTGGAAATGCCCGTGCAATTCCAAAGCCCGATGCTCGGCAGAGGGAAGGCCGGGCGGGGGCTGGCACATTCTGCACGTGGGTAGGTGCTGACAAACTGCCTTCCCCCAAAGCCGGCTCGAGTCCCCTCAGCGCAGGGCCGAAGGAGCCCCTTCCCTTGGCTGCAAATCTGAATGCAGGGCTGTGCCTATGCAATGGCTTTCCTGGTCACTTTCCAGCGGCCCGGGAGGGCCAGTGCCCTGGACAAAGGGAGGAGTGTGTGGCTTGGCAGGCGCGAGGTCGCTCCTTTACTGCCTGGGGGCATCGCTGAGGAACTCAGGCCTACCTGAGCCCGCACTGCATTTACTGGCTCAGAACTGATAATGAGCTTTTATGAGCTCCAGGGACCGCACGGAACACGTATTAATGTCAAGCGTGCCTGTCAGCCGCACAGCCTGGGTGAATGTCACACATTAACGGAATTAAAGGCCGCAGCCACGCTGGGAAGGAGCTGCAGGCTGTGTGTCGGGGGTGTGGGCAGGGTCTGGCAATAACAAAATTACTTTCCAGGTTTTGCTCTCCCGAGCCTTAAGTGGTCTCCGTCTTCGGTTGGAATTCGGGTCTTCCTGCAGCCCGAGAGGAGATTAGTTTATTACCAGGCTGCCAGGAGAGGCAAAACCCAGCACTAATCCTAATGCCCATTTAAGCAAATCTGCATTGTGTGAGGGAAACCAGCTCTTAGAATTTCTTCCCCTTGCCCCTGAGATCTCATTGCAACCCCCTCCTCTCCGTGGGGGAGATATTAGAGCCAGAGCTCTATAGGTATTAGAGCCCGAGCTCTCCTGGGAGAGAGAAGAGGCTCCCAGGGTTTAGCTGTTCCAGAGCAGGAACAGCTGGGTGACAGGGGCAATGTGGGAAGCTGGTGGGGGACATGGGGGTGGCCCTTGATCTAGCTCCCTAGTCCTCACCACCCTCCCAGCCCCAGACCCGCCCAAATTCCTCCCCAGGGTCTGATGCAGCACAAGTTGAAATCCTAAATCCGTTCTTACGAGCTCTGAAACCTAGAGCAAGTGACCTGCCTACTCGGTGCCTCAACTCCCGATCTGGGACACAGGACTAACAACAGCTAATCACTCCCAGGATGTCATGAGATTGGGTGAGAAATGTGAGTGCAGGACTTAGCAGAGAGCCCAGCACTCGGCATCGTAGCTCTTGAATGTAAGTCTCCGTGGATTATGATCACAACATAATTTTAAGTACTTTTAAGAAAGAGAAAATACTACCAATTAATCTAATTAATTATGATGTCTTTTTTTGGTATGATGCATCTTTGATTTCAAAAACATTAAAATGTAAAAAAAAAAAAGTGTGCCTTACAATCCACAAAAGATAGCAAGAGCTTAATACATGGTAGTAAAGATGATGACTATTAGCCCGGTCTACCCGTTTCTCAAGGTCTGGCTCAAACGTTAGTTACTTAGTTAGTAACATTGTTGCTTATGTAAACAATAGCGCATACACCATAAGTATACAGCTTACTCAAGCTTCACAAACAGAGCAACCCTGTGTAACCAACACTCAGATCAAAATTCTTGTCTATTTCCCAGCTATTGTGTCCCTTTCTTCTCATGTCTCCCAAATCGTCTCTGACCCTCCATCCACACGGCTCCTGCTCATCCCTGGTGGGGTTTAGCCTCCTCACTGCCTGTCCACTTGCTGTACGCAGGCTCCTGGCTGGTCTGCCAGCCTGCTGCCTCTGTCCCCTCCTCCTGAACCCTCCGTCACTGTCATAGTCAGCCCATACTTGTGGAGCACTGTGTCCATCTCCTGCCTCAGCGGGTTCCTTGGCCTCCCTTTGCCTTTTGTCATCTGATCCCTCCCTGCCTTCCAGGCCTATCTTCAGGTCCTCACAGCATGCACAGAGCCCACAGTCAAACTGAACTCACCTGGACTCACACACCTCACCAGCATGCTCAGCCCAAGCTCACCGGTGTTCACTCTGCCTGAAATTCCCTTCCTGACCCTGAGCTTCACCTCTCCCCTCACTTGGCAAACTCCTACTCATCCTTCAAAGCCTTCCTTCTATTATCCCCTCAGAGAAACTTTCCCACCAACAGACATGATAAAGCAGTATTCTCTGGGCTCCCACAACAGTTTGTGTATATAGGTAATAGCATATTTTTTGTTCGTGTGATTTTCCCAACCTACCAGACTATGAGTTCCTCAATGATAGGAATGGTGTCTTACTCCCTCTGTGAGCCTCAGTTCCTGACTCAGCAAGTAATAGCTGGATGGATAGATAGTTGCTAGGATAGATGGATGGATGGGTAGAAAATGGATCTATTAATACAAAAGAACTTGAATGGTGGGAAGGAGGAACTAGGTTATAATTGGTTGCAGGAATGGAAAGATAGATGGATATATGGAAGAATGGTTGCAGGGATGGATAGGTCAGATGGAAGATGAATGGATCTATAAAAGAATGAGTTAAGTAGGCCAGGTGCAGTGGCTCACGCATGTAATCCCAGCACTTTGGGAGGCCAAGGTGGGAGGACTCTTGAGGCCAGGAGTTTGAGACCAGCCTGGGTGACATAACGAGACCCCATCTCTACAAAAAATATGAAAAATTAGCCGGGCGTGGTGGTGCATGCCTGTAGTCCCAGCTATTCAGGAGACTGAGGCAGGAGGATCGCCTGAGCCCAGGGGTTCGAGGCTGCATTGAGCTATGATCGCGTCACTGCACTCCAGCCTCGGTGACAGAGCAAGACCCTGTCTCTGAGAGGGGGAAAAACAGAATGAGTTAAATGAATGTGGGAAGGTGGGCTAGGTTAATGCAGGGAAGAGAGGGAATGGAGGACTCTCAACGACTTGTATCATTTCCTCTAGACCCTGAGAGACCGAGGCTTCTCGTGGCTGTGAAGAGAGTTGCTTTATAGTGCTCCAGAGTTGTGGGGCTGAGCAGAGACCACGCGGTCAAACGCCGTCAGCCCCCAGCTCACCCCACCTCACCACCAGCTCTGTCTGCACATCTACAAGATGAAGCCCTCAGGAAGCAGGGGTCAGAGCTCCCTCTTGCCTTGGTCTCTGCCAATCCAAGTGGTGAAGAATTCAACAGTGCCACAAGGAGACCAGAGTTTCCCTATGTCTGAGTCAAGCCCCAGTCTGCAGAGCAGCTGGTTTGCCAACTGTGAACAGGCGTGGGATAGGCCAACTACCTCGTTTAGGGCAGAGGGAAGCTCCACGCTGCTCTGCAGTGATGGGATTTGGGGGAAGATTCTACGATGGGTAAAGAATCAGGATAACTGAACAGCATAGCACCATTTGGACGGTTACCTGTGCATGGCCTTGCATGAGGACCAACCCTCCAGTACGGCCTGCCGCCTGTCTGCAACGTGGGGAGAGACGGGATAGGAGACAGGGAGCACGTGGTATCAAATGACTATTGTGATTAGAGACCAGGCTTTTGTACCCCACAGGCCTGGGTTTACATCTCAGCTCTGCCTCTCGCCACTCCAGTGACCTCAGAAAAGCTCTTTATCCCACTAAACTTCAAGATATCCACCTGCAAAGTGTGGATAATCATAATCCTTACCTTGCAGACTTGAGCTAGGGATTAGATGAGCTACTAGATTGCAAGTAGTCAGCACTTCATAAGTACCTGATACACAGAGGAAGCAGGAATCTCGCAAAATACAATCTGCTGCAACTTTCTGCAAAAAGGGCAACTGCCAAGCATTTTGCTGATGCCAAAGCCAGATGAAGATGCTATAAGAAAAGAAAACCACAGAGTGATATCCCATATGAACATTGATGCAAAAATCCCCAACAAAATCCTGGCAAACCACATTCAGTAGCGTATTAAAAGGATTATACACCATGACAAAGTAGGACTAATTCCTGGAATGCAAGGATGGTGAAACACACAAAAATCAAGTTAATACACCACATTAAAAGAATGAAGAGGAAAAAACTACATGATCATATCCACTGATGCAGAAAAAGCACTTGAGAAAATTCAACACCCTTTCGTGATAAAAACATTCAACAAATTAGGAATGCAAGAAAACTACCTCAACATAATAGAAGTCATATATGAAACACCCAGAGCAAACATCACACTCAACAGTGAAAGACCGAAAGCCTTCCTTCTAAGGTCAGGAACAAGACGAGGATGTCCATTTTTGCCACTTCTATTCAACATAGTACTGGATGTTCTAGCCAGAGCGATTTGGCAATGGATTTGGCAATGGTTTCTTTGATGTGACACCAAAGGCACAGGCAACAAAAGAAAAAACAGGTAAAACGGACTTCATGAAAATCTTAAAATTTTGTGCCCCAAAGACAATATTAACAGAGTAAAAAGGCACCCCAGGGAATGGGAGAAAATATTTGCAAATCGTACATCTGATAAAGGATTAATATCCAAAATATGCAGAGAACTCAAATTCAATGACAACAAAAAACAGACAATCCAATTCAAAAACTGGCAAAATATATTAATCAACATGTCTCCAAAGAAAATATACAAATGGCCAATAAGTACGTGAAAAGATGTCTAGTATCACTAATCATTATGGAAATACAAATCAAAACTGCAGTGAGGTAGCACTTTACACCCATTAGAATAGCTACTGGGGGAAAGAAACTGCTAGCAATCTCTCTCCATCTCTCTCCATTTCTCCTCCTCCTCCTCTCCCTCTCCCCCCTCTCCCCTTCTCTCCTTCTCTCCCTCTCTCCCCTACCCTAGTCCATCTCTTTCCTGCTTCTAGATGAAACCATCACCCTTCTGTGTCCTGAGACCACAGGAACTCTTGGTCTCTGCCCCAAGAAGGGCAGCATCCTCAGAGAGACCCCGGGGGCCAGCTCTGAAGGCCAGCTCAGCCTCAGGCCCCCGTCTGGTGCCAGGCCACAGGATCCAGGCTGGGCCTCTGCCAGCCTGATGCATTGCTGTTGACAGATAAAAGCTCTGCAGTTTATGGCTCCAAAGCAAAGCCAGGGCTTTGTTTTGCTTTGTTTTAAATTAGCAATGTAGGGGGTAGGCGTGGGGGAGAGGGAGGGAGAGGAGCCCAGGCAGAGCTCAAGATGCTCTGGCTGCCTCTGCATCTCCACAACCCCCCAGGGCAGCCCTTAATGACGCTGCCAGAGCACTGAGCCCCTGCCCAATCTCTCCACCTGCACTTGGTTCACTGGGGGAGTGAGGTGCTTCCCACCGCCCTCCCTGTCACTAAGCCCACCACTCTCTGTCCCATAATGAGTCCCCACCCAGGGTCTCTGTGGGACTGAGGTGGGAGCCATAGCACCCTCAAAGATTGGGACCTACTTCTGCTCAGGAGTGGAGGCCATTCCCCAAATGTTATTGGACACGGCACAGGTGGCTCTGGGCCCTGCCACCAAGGGGCTCCCAGGTCTGCCCAGGGCACAGGACTCCCAACCTGAGCCCCTCAGTTCCCAGTGGCGTGGGGAGGGTGGAAGGGCCAGGGAAGAAGAGAATGCACCAACCCCATAAATTAACATGTTTAGCTGTTCATTCTCGATGCAACTGCTGTTCACAATCATCTCCCCTCATGCCTCCCATCTGGTCAGGGGCTCTTCTGCAGATGGCACACGCCAGCCAGGGACTCTGGGTGCCCTCCTGCATGGGACCTACGTTAGACAGACATGCCCACGCTGGCCAGCTGGGCAGGAGGGAGAGTGTGGAGCCCCTGGGAGCCGTAGACCCCTTGCCATCGTGGGCTTCGCCCGGCATCTGCTTCCCCTTTGTCCCGTCCGAAAGCACTTTCTCATCACCTGAAGGAGGGTAAGGACAAGGACTATCCACTGGACCTCACTATACATTGGAACTTCACTCTTACCCCTCCCACACTGCAAGGCGGGTATTAACACTCTCCCCATCTTACAGGCCAGGGAAGTGAGCTGCAGCATTTTTGTTAGGTAACTACACATTGTTGAGTTGTTCATGGAGAAAAGGAAACAGAAAACAAATTATTCTATCAACAAAGTCTGCTAAGGCTCACTCACTCCCACAAGAGGGAAATCGCCAGCAGACCTGCCAGGCAAGTGGCCCTGCATCCCAGACCTCACATCCCAGACCTCCGGCACTTGGTACCAGAGGGGCCCGGAAGCGCTAAGGATTTAAGTGACTTATCCCTGGAGGTGGAGCCTACACTGCCTGGCCCCTGACTCCAAATCCCACACCCTTTCCACTGTGTCACCTATCTGGATAAGCACACAACTCTTCTGCCAAGAGGCCAGTGTTCTCCTGCCCACCAGCAAAGGAGGGCACTGAGCCCTGATCAGAGAGGTTGAGCATCTTGTCTATAGTCACAGAGCTAAACCTGGCAGAGGAAGGACCAGACTCAGGATTTTGTCTGCAGTCAAAGCTGCCCAAGCCATGGCACCCACTGAGTGTGGCCTGCATTCATTTGTTCATGCTCCCTAGGACATATCTGAGGTCCTACATCGCAGGCCCTGGGGCTGTCTGAGTGAGGACACCTGGACTTTCAAAGCCTGCAAGAACGGGCGGTGCTCTGGCTCAGGGTCCAAGAAGACAAGAGACTGTCTTAGGGCTGAAGTTGGCTTTGGTATGAATTGTGTCGCAACACATTCCAGACCTTGAACTCCACGTGGATGCATGTGCAGTCTTCCACACAAGGGAACGCATGTCCAAGGATATTCTGCCTCAGAGAGAAGCAGTATTACAAAGCTACACGACCGTAATAGAGATGTTGCTGAACTGGCCACCCTGCAGCTAGCGAGGAAGCTGAAAGCTGAGTGCTAGAAACTGGAATCCAGTGAAGGCCCAGCCTCACGGCCAACCACAGCGTCCCTCTGCAACTGGGGCTATTAATTCAGACTTGATAACCCACTGGGTTGCGGTGGAATCTGGGAAAACTGTACCCCAACTCTTTGTAATTCTGCCCTGCTCAAGTCCATGTAAATATATTCTAATGCAAAAAAGGTCTGCAGGAGGCAAGACCGCAGAGCCATTAGCATTTTGATGGGTTTTCCCAACACGTGCAACCAGAGAGCTTTAAAATTCATAGTGGGAAGATTAATCCTTCCAGCCTCACTCCTCCCTCCCCAGCTTGAGAAGGGCAAGAACTTTTTTACTCCTTTAAGACCTTGATTAGGAAAGAAAGTTAGGAAACCAGAGAGCTCGATCAAGGAGTCCTAGAGAGAAGAGACAGGACTGGCTTTCTAGACTGAGTGTCTAGCCCTCCAAACACAATCAAACGGCAGAATTAGAGATGGCTGATGAGATGGGAAAAGGCTGTCACGCTGCACGGAGCTTCTTTGACTCAACAGTGGGAGAGGAGCCCCTGCCCGTCCCTAATAGCAGGGCACATCTTTTTGTAACTGACAAGGGCCAGTCCTTTGAAAATCCAAGTTCACTCAAATCAGCAAGCACCTCTGAAGTGAATCCCTCTGTGTCCACACAATAGACACTTGGGACAGAGAGATCAGGAAGACAGTTCAGCTCAACAAATCCCTCATCTCAGGAAACTCAGTTCCAATGGAGAAAGAGACAGGAAAATCGACAAATACAATAAAATGTGCCAGGTGGCAACGGCAAGTCCAGCTGCCCTGGGACCCCTGCAGGAGTCTGGGGGTACCCACGGAGGGTAAGCTGGGTTTCGGAGCAGTTGCACCCTTTGGGGGATTCCTGGTCCTTCCTTAAACCTTTCTTTCAAAACTGAATGTGAGTATTAAGTGTGAAAGGTGAGGTGCAGTGTCTTCTAGCACATGATCAGAAAGAATATATAGATACTGTTAAGAAAAATAATCCGAAATATGGAAAGAAGGCAAGGGGAGGCCTGTCTTTTTCAACAGCATACTGGAGCCCTGTTTAGCAAGCCCATCCAAGGATCATTTAATTATTGAGGGGATTCTAGAGGAATGTAACTTTGTACGAAGTTACGTATGAACTTGTGGACTTTTTGCCGGGTAAAAAAGACAAGCCCCAAGGTTATGGTCATATTGCCCTATAGGGCACGAACCAGTTTTGTATCCAAGCCAGCTAGCTCATTTCAGCGTTCCTTCTCCAGTGCCTATATTACGACTGTTCCTCCAATTCTCCTGAGAACCAGCTTCACCATCCTACTGGCTCCCTTCCTAATTAAATCAACCTCTGACCTATGTTCATTCTAGATTTATATGAGAGTCATGGCTTTAATTTTTTGAAAATTATACTGACAATACATGCCCAATCATGTGTGTATGTATAGATGTATATGCATATATGTATATATGTATGCACACACACACACACACACACACACACATACACACAAACTGCCAAGGAACAAAATTTCAACAAATTGAGTTTCAAAGATCTAATTGGCTTTTATTAGTGATTCATGAATTGGGCAGCATCCCATCTACAAAACAGAAAGACACTCCATTGAGCTGAGCAGAGGGCGTGGGCTTTATAGGCAGAAAAAGGCTGAAGAAAGCAGAAACAAGGAACTAGAAGTGGATTCATCATTTTAAAGTTGCTTTCCTTGTATGGGTTAAAGCAGAGGGGCCTTGCTCATCATGCCAGCTAAAACGGGCTTGTTTGGGGATTTGGCTATATCTCTCTCCTGATTTCTCAGAAGGTCACATCTTACAAGTGAACAGCTCAGGTTTCGGTTTGGGTGATGCAGAACCTTAGCATGAGTGACTCCATTTTGGGTGAGTCTGTTGGGGCCTAGAGCAGGAGCTCTGTCAAAAACAATGGCCTCCCATCAATTTTATTTAACAACACGCACACATATTCACATGCACACTGCACAGGGAAAGAACTGAAGAGAAATACAGGCAAATGTTATCTTTAGGTAGTTGGGACATGTACATGTGTGATTTTTATAATCAGAAAAAGAAAAATGATAAACTTTTTTTTTTTTTTCAGGCAGAGTCTCACTCTCTTGCCCCACCTAGAGTGCAGCGGCGTCATCATAGCTCACAGCAACCTCAAACTCCTCAGCTCAAGCGATCCTCCTGCCTCAGCCTCCTGAGTAGCTGGGACTACAGGTGTGCACCACCACGCCCAGCAAATTTTTCCATTCTCTGTAGAGACGGGGGTCTCACTCTTGCTCAGGCTGGTCTCAAACTCCTGGCCTCAAGCGATCCTCCCACCTTAGCCTCCCAAAGTGCTAGGGTTACAGGCGTGAGCCACTATGCCTGGCCAACATTATTTTTTAAATGCATCAACAATCACACTCCCTTCTAAGATTCCCCAAACTAGTATCTAATGCAGGCTGCTCGCTTATCCCACCAGGCACTTTACTAAGCATGTATGTGATGGATTATCGCATAGGGCCTCACCCCCACCCTGTGAGAAGGGTACTGTTACTGTCCCCATTCTACAGATCAGGAAATGGAAGCACAGTCAGCCTGGGATCACAGGTGCAAGCAGTCAGAGCCGGCATCTGAACCCCAGGCAGCCTGGCCAGGAAGCCTGCCTGCCTCCCAAGTGGAAAAGGAAGAAATAAACACATCTGCTGGGCTGCCAGGGTCAGGCTTGGAGAAGACAGTGTTCTCCGCCCACTCCAGAACACGGAGCCTGCGGGAAGCCAAGCACAGGCCTCACCAGCCTCGAACTGAATGCACATGTGTTTCTCCCACTTGCAGGCAGGCACCAGGTCTTCGCCATTCCTGACGCTCCCACCACATGGGGACAGCCGGACACACAGGAGGTGCTTCCCACCCGCTCTGACAGCATGGCCTGTTTATGTGCTCTAAAAGCCAGTCTCTAACTAGTAGTTCACTCCAGCTCTCTCTCTGCCCACGCTGAAGAATTGGTTTATTATCTAGATAATAAAGCCAAAAAGGGCAGCCTGCCTTCAGCAAAGAAATGGTTCAGCGTGTTGGAAAGGCGCCCAGCCTAGGGACCCTAGAGGACAGGGGCTCTGCCTCCAAGTCACTGTGTGACCTTGGCCAAGTCACATCACCTTGGCTTTAGGACATCTGATGCCCCAGATGTCTTGCAAGCATCACTCTTTCTTTTGCTGCTCCTCCTCTTCACCGGGGTGTTTCGCATGCAGCAGGCGTGATGCCCACCCCAGGGACCCCCACCTATGGAGTCCCACTGAAGCTCTTCATGTGTTGGGTCGCCTCTGGCTAAATCCGCGCGGAAATTAGGTTTTGCAGGAAGAATCCCACGTGGTCTGGAACACCAAATTGGGGTGGGGGGCTGCAAAAGGGAGAATCTGGGGAGTGGGCAGCAATGCTTCATTAAAATAGGCCTCTGAGAGCCCCTACAAGCCACCTCATATGTGGATTCATCCCGGTCATAATTTTTATTCATTTATTTTGTCAAATTTATTCTCCTAGGTCTCCAAACACCTGCAGATTCAGGCAGGATTCTTTGGGTAAATACTATGTTTCAAAAGCTTCCAAATAAAAAGCCCCATTTTCCTTGCTTTAACAATAAATATCCACCCAGCCTTTACCTATGGCTGTGAAGAAGGAAGGAGAGAGAATCATTCAGAAATGTCAGCTGCTAAGTAAGTGTCAATATTGAAAGACGCGTCTCTAGGTGATTAATTAAGACCAATGGCTGAAAGAGGCACAGGAGAGCCCTCTTATAAAACGGAAAATGATATCGCTGGTGGAAATGATTCTAGCAGACGCGCCTGCTTCGGATTCCTGGGTGAGTTACTGCCCCTTTCTGGGTCTCAGTTTCATCAGCTGTCACCTACTGGCCTGTGGTTTTTCAAAATGGGTTCCCCAAGGGTCCCTCAGAGATACCAAAGCGAAGGGGGGAGGGAGCTGGGGAGGGTGGAGCAGCCCCATTTGGAGCAATTTCATATCTGCAAGTTCCATGTGGAACTTTCTTTGAGTTCTGTAGCTACAAGTTGAACACCACTGGACTAAATTATCCTGGGTCCTTTTCACTCAGCATTTGGAATCCTGAAGATGGCACTTTGGTGATGAAACCCCAAGGCGTTCGGGTGGCAGAATGGGTTTTTATCCAAAGGCATCGTGGTGATCCATGCACAATGTCACTTGGGGAAGAATTCCTCTAACTCTAGGCTGAGGCTCTCCATGCCAGGCAGCTGGCCTCCATCCCCAGCAAGAGTGCCAAGACAAAGCCTCAAACCACAGTGAGAGCTGACACGTACTCCTCATGGCAGCCTTACGGTGTTGATTTTCTCTCCACGTTGCGAATACAAAGCCTGAGCATCAGAGCAGTTGGACAGCCTGCCCACTCCCCACGGCTCCTCAAGTGGGGTTCGACCCCAGCACCCTGACTCTTACTCACCAGCTGACGTGGACCGCCCCAGAGAGACGCAGAACACTGTGCTGGAAGAGGTCTTGGACATCAGCTGGTCCCTCTCTGCCATTTTACAAGGGGTTAACTCAGCCCAAAGAAGAGAAGGGACTTGCCCAAGGTTCACAGTGAATTTGTGGCAGAGCAAGATTAAAACTCAGACTCCCATCTTTAGATTCTGGGTCCTTCCACTCTACCTTGGTCCCACTGGGCCAGACTTTTGACTACACGATCAAAAGCTTAGCTCAAGCACCAGACCACCCAGGTGCAGACCCAGCTCTGCCAGATTTGCTGTGTGATCCTGGGCCAAGGACTGGGCCTCCCATGCTGCGGCCTCACCACCCCTGAAAAGGGAGTGAATCCACACTTAACCTGCGGGGTTAGAGCTAGGATTCAACAGGACGGTATGTACCATGTGATCTGCTCTGCAAAAATTCTCTCTCTCTTTGTCCCTGGAACTTCGGGGGGAGAAGGGGGACACACCAGAATGGATCCTTCTAGTGGATTTGGTTCAGGAAACACAGGCTGTTTGTCTTAACTTCTGCCACCCCTCCTCAGCTAGCAGGGGCAACCTGACCACTGCCTCTGTTTCCCCAGTCACCTCTGCTGGGGGCGGCAGGGGAAGGAAGGGGAATGAAAGCAAGTGAGATGCTATGACGTCATGTCTTCTCTGGAGTCAAGAGTGAGTCACCATCTTGAAATTTCTGTTTGCTCCTGACCTTGTGTTAATTTCTAGCCTGAAATAAAATGATGTCTCTTCAGTACCAGGAAAAGGCTAAAATGCAATTCCAGGTTGGCACACAGTCTGCCTAATGAGATCGCATCCACTCACTGGCCGAGTCCGTGGAATTTAAGATGCAGAAAGCACCTTATCTCAGATCATCTGAGATGCTGCAGAGGAAAGTGACGATCTCTCTAAATAAACACTGGTAGCTCTGCCTCTGTTGAGAGGGAGGAAACCAAGGCCCACAGAGGTTAAGTGACTTGGCTCATAAGGCACAGCCACACAGCCCGGTTGGTAAAAAGAAATTAGAGTGAGACCTCATAGCTCTGCCGGGAACGAGGGAGTGAAGGGGAGGTGAGAGAGAGAGAGAGAGAGAGAGAGAGAGAGAGAGAGAGAGAGAGAGAGAGAGAGGCAGGTGTGACTGGGAGAATAACTGTGTGTTGTGCAGTTGAGAAAGCGCAAGCCTGTGAGGTAGAAGGAAGAGCATCCGGGCCATTGGAAGTTCCACCTGCACTTTGAGTGTGGGAAGGTGAGTGTGAGCAAGTGTGAGGGTCGTGAGTGAGGATGAGTGTGCAAGAGGGATGTGAGGGAGTGAGAAATCCCAGTGCTGGGGAGAGAGAGAGTGTGTGTTTGAGAGAGAGGAGGAGAAACATTTGGGCCATTTTCAAATTCCCACAGTTGAATAAATCGAAACAGATTGTCCTGAGACAAAGAGGCCATTTCAAGCCACATCCTTTATACCAAAGTCAACCCAAACGGCCCTTGGTGCCGTCTCACAGCCAACCACCATCGCAACACTGGTGTTCACCATCATGCTCAGGGGTCCCGGGCAGCAGCCAGGCCCAGTACAAACGTTTCCTCCTCAGAGCAGTCCAGAGAGGCAGAAATGATTCACACCCATTTTCCACATAGGGCTACTGAGGCTTAGAGAGGGGAAGTCACTGGTCCCCGCACCTCCCTGCCCAAGGGATTTCTGGGATAAGAGAGCCCATGGGCAGCGGCGAGCCAAGGAGCAAGCCTCTCGTGGAAGCGCTCTGTCCCTGAGAACCCGAGAACCGAGAACCCGAGGCCAGGCATTGGGGGCAGATGGAGATGAGAGACTCAGGGAGCTGGCACGTTCCCGGGCGCTGGCTGCCCCGTAAGGCAAAGCAGATGCTTGTCCGTGGGCAGGGTAGGGGAGGCGGACCTGGTGCTGTGACCAGCAGGATGAGCTGCTGGGAGCTGCAGTCACTGCCTCGCCTGGGTGCCTGGCCCTGCCCGGTCAGAGGAGGACCCTGCCCTTTGGCGCAAGGCTGGGCCAGGGAGGAGGGCACTGCCAGGACCCCAGAGAACGGGTTTCCCACATGCCACCTCAGCATCACCAAAGGGAGGACTGGGTCCAGGCAGCTACACCCCAGTAACCGAGTCTCCCCTCCCCACGGGCACGGGGCAGGCAGTGGGGAAAGCGGGCACACGTAGCTCACCTGACCATCCACGTCCACCGGCATAATCCTGTCCTAACCCTAGAATAGTCTTTTGATGTGGGTGTTACCCTCCTCGTTTTACAAATGGGTAAACTGAGGCTCAGAGAGACCGAATAACTCGCTCCTAGTCACCAGGATAGCACATTTAGGTAGAGTCAGGATTGGAGTCCAACATGGCCACGAGACCTTTGCTCCTTCCTATCCCACCCAGCTCACCTGCGAAGCCTTTCTCCCTGACAAGGGTTGGGAGTCCCAAAGAGAAGCATTTTGTCATGGGTCCCCGGTTCAAATCCCAGCAAAGACCCTGAAGCAAAACGGGAGAGGCAACACGGCCACCCAAAGGGGGCAGCTGCTCACCCCCAGGCCACTTTTGCCACATGGGG
Organism: Lemur catta; assembly: GCF_020740605.2. NCBI lineage: Eukaryota > Metazoa > Chordata > Mammalia > Primates > Lemuridae > Lemur > Lemur catta. Next base: position 92,088,297 of record NC_059134.1, on the reverse strand, counting down.
GTCCTGACTGCACGACCGTTCCATTTGTCAAGGAAAGCAGCAATCCAGAGTTTATGTTCCATCTCCCATTTTGTCAACTGGTTAGAATCAGCTGTAATATTTTATGGCTCATTAACAGAATTTTTTAAATTGAAGTATAACACATAGAGAGAAAAGTACCTACATCTGAAGTGCACAGCTCAATGAACATTCGCAAGCTGAGCACACCTATATAACATATGTATATATAGAGAGAGACACACACCTATATATACCTGTATAACCTATATAACCACCAACCAGACAGACAAAAGAAACAGACCAGCACCCAGAAGCCCCTTGTGCCCCTTTGGGGCACTCCCCAACTCCTGTCCAGAGGTAATCACTGTTGGGACTTGAACCACCATAGATGCACCTTGCTGACTTTGAACTTTATGTAAATAGACTCATAAGTCACCATTTTGCATCCTTGGCCTGTGCACTTCGTGCATTTTAGCCACTGGCCAGAACATCTTCCTTGTGAGCTCACTGGAGCCTCACAAACCCGTGCACTTTAGTGAGGCATAGTCTAATACCCACTGTATACTGATGAGTGAATTGAGGCCTCCATGGGCTGTCAATGGCTGTACTTAGTGCTTCTCCACCAGGATGAAATTATATTACAATCACATAAGCAGCCCCTTCAAAATGCACATGCCCAGCAATGCACTAGTCCAACTCCAGGGTACCAACCAGATTTTCTGAGAAAGGAAGATGCCCACGCACAATTACTTTGAAATCCGGCCCAACAGAGAACCATCACCTTAGCAGTGACAGAGCACTCAGGTGCCCAGTTCCCGGGCTCTACCCAGCACCCCAAGATTCTCCAGATCTATTCTGTATGCCGGCACTCAGCCCTCCTCCAGCCAAGGCAGACATCAATAATTGATCTTGGCACTCCTTTCTGCTGAGCCTGGATAAAACAGCCTCATCCACCCTCCAACTGGGCTCAAGGCAGGCCCTACCAATCGATCAGCGTTGGCATTTGAGATGAAAAGTGTTTGCCATCCCGGTACCACCTCTCCAGGCTGCTCCTGCTACTCAGAAACCCTGGTTGCTTTCTTAAGCAGCGCAGCCTTCTTACACCGAGGATGGTTATAAGAGAAACAGAGAAGGACCCAAACCCAAGTCTGGCCCCGTTCTTCAGCTTATTTGATTCTATTCCTCATGCCAACCCTGTGAAGCTAGCTGTGACAATGATTTTTATCTCTGCTCTGGTGTGTTTTTATTTCTGTGTTTGGTTTTGGAATTTGGCCCTAGTTTTTATAGATGGCAAACAGGCCCAGAGAGGACTAGTGCCTTGCCTAGTGTCACACAGCTGGGCTACGGCAAACCTGGAACTTGAATCTACATGTTCATTTCTAGTCCAGGGCTCTCTCTCTCCACTCCATGGAGTTTCTTGCAACCAATTAGGCACCACTGGAAAAGCCAGAAACATGACAGTAACCTTATTCATTTCAAACCAATCACATCTGTTTCCTTTCTCCCCTGCTAAGCAGTAAACAGTGGAGACAGGGCCCGGGCTGGCTGCAGGCTGGGATCTCAGCGCAGAGACAAGACTGCGGCCCAGAACAGACAATCTCACGTTGATCCCTGGGCTATAGGAAAGAGATTTTCCCTAATGCAACCGAGATTGGTGATCTGACATGGCTGAAAATTGCCTTTTCCGAAGAGCTGTGCACATAAAGCCAGGGAGGAGCGGCACTGTGCAGGTGCTCCCAGCAGCAGCCCAGGGGGCCTGTTGTCTCACGCTTTATGTCTTTATTAACATTTGCAGAAAAACTCACTGTGCATTTGGCGCAAATGAAAACCAAGCAATCTCATTTTCTCCCCTCAACCAGGCCAGGTGGCTCCTTCTTGCTCTTTCCCCCTTGCTCATGCTAGAAATTTCTAAAAGTTCCCTAACATCCACAAATCGGCCTTTTCAAGGCCATTTATAGCAAACTGTGCCCGAAACTGGACACTTGGATTGTATTACAGCAGCATTTCCTCCCTCAGTTACAGTTTTATCTTCCTCTCCAAAGTCTTTTCCTCCTACAGAGCTCTGGGGCAGAGGAAGTTGCCCGGCATGCCTGTCCTGGCCCAGGAAACAAAGGCAGGGCTCACAAACTGCAGAAACACTGTTTGGGAGTCTTCCTGCTGCTCTCAGAGGTGGCAGAACAGGTGTGACAGAAACTAACCCAAGGGCAATTCAAAATGTGGGGGAGTCCTAGCTCAGGGCAGAGCAGCCCTGCAGAGGCCCCATCAGTGCTGCGCTCAGCATGGCTGTGACTTCATCTTCCCAACCCCAGCACTGCTGTTATCTAGCCTCACACAGAACAAAAGGAAGCACCAATACTGAAGTGGCCCGAGGTCACACGAACCAGAAGGGGACAGGGCTGGACTCCAGCCACGATGGCCTGACCCCAGCCCCCGGTTCTAACCACTGCATCCCACACCTCTTTCCTTCCATTACCACCAAAGGGGCAGGAAGGGCTTGGCCTAGTCCTGCTGCTCCTTACCCCAGAGACATTGTCACCTTCTGCCTCCAGCGTCACACAAATTTCTGACACCAGCCCTCGGTGAGGCCTTACCGCACAGGTTCAGGACCCAGCAGAACCCACACAAGCACACGTGTGCACCCAGACATGCATCACCTGAATTCCTTCTTGGGGGAACAAGGGCCACTTCTTTCGACAGCCCCCCTTAACCGACAGGACAGACAGCCACATAGACGTGACTCAGGAAGGTGACCTGCCAGCTCCCATAGGAGGGCTCATAAGAGTGGTGTTTTCTAAGGAGCCTCTACGTATCAGGGTGTAATTCAGTCTCAGGGGATCAGGAAGCATCGAGCGTGGGAGCAGGTGCCGCCCCCATGAAGCTGTCCCTCTGCAGGTACAAGACAGGGAGCTGCCCAGGACCTGTAGAAAAGGGTCTCTGTCAACGGCCTATGGCAGGGAGGGATGGTGAGTTGGGCGCTATAGGGGCCATCTTCGCCGTCCCTCTTGCCCTCTGCATGTGAATGGTACCAAACCTGAACCACCTACATGGGGGGCAGGGGGGTCCTCCAAGTGAGACCAAAGGAGCGGAACACTCTGAGGGAGGGACAGAGAGGGCCTGAGACCAGGGAGAGGCTTGGGAGATGAGGAGTGGGCAGGAGAGCCCAGGCAGAGTCAGGGACAGGGGAAAGAGTTCCAGTGGTGGGTGTGGCTGAGAGGCTTTTGGGACCAGAAAAGTCAATTGTGCACTATTGGGATGGATAGTGATGAACCACCCTCTGGGTGCACCATCTGCAGGCTCCAATGTTTAGTAAAAGTCCAGCACACACAATGGAAGGAAGGGAGGGGGGTGGAGAGGGAGGAAGGAGGCAAGGAGGGAGGGAAGAAGGAGAGAGGGAAGGAAAGAAGGAAGCTGGGAAGCCAGGCAGGCTGGCTACATGCAGCAACACCGGGACCCATTTCTGCACTCAACATACCTCCCGGGCAAAAATTCCCTTACAATGGAAAAGGCCAGACCTTGCTATCGTTCAGACAAGTCCTTCCAGTTTTTCATATACCCCTCTACCTGCTAGGTAATCTACCAAATTCTGTGACTCAGCACCTCAGGTTTCCATTGTGTAAAATGGGGATAAAAGGCTCACTTCAATCGAACTGTTGGGCATCAAATGAGATACAATTTACATGGATCCAGGCTGGGCACCGTGGCTCACGCCTGTAATCCCAGCACTCTGAGAGGCTGAGGTGGAGGATGGATTGAGCCCAGGAATTCAAGACCCACCTGAGCAACATAGTGAGACCCCATCCCTACAAAAAAATAGAAAAATTAGCCGGATGTGGTGGCGTACAACACCTGTAGTCCCCGCTACTCAGGAGCCTGAGGATTGCTTGAGCCCAGGAGTGTGAGGTTGCAGTGAGCTATGATGACAGCACTGCGCTTCCAACCCAGGCAACAGAGCAAACCCTGTCTCAGGAAAAAAAAGAAAAGAAAAGTGGATATGGGTCCAGCGTGTACATAGAAAAACTGCTGTCTTTCTGGAAAGAAAAAGGAAGAGAAGGGGACAGAAAGGGAGGGGAAGGAGGGGCCAACGCCCAGCACCAGGCCAGCACTTGACCTTGGTTTTGCTGTCCCTATTTCCAGATGAGGAAACTGAGGCTCAGGTGGGATAAATAACTTGCCAATGGTCATGCAGTTGGTAAGGGGCAGAGCCAGGATTTGAACCCAGATCAGTGGGACTCCAGTGATGGGTTCTCCTCCCTGCTACGGCCCCCATTCAAACGCCACAAGGACTCTACCTACAGCTGCCCTCGGATCTCTTCCCTCCAGCAGGGTGTTTAATTTTAATCCCGCACATTTCTCACCAGCAGACATACAGGAACTTACATTTTAACTATATTATCATCATTATTATTCTTTTTCCAAAAGATTCTATCAGTGAGGTCATTTTTCTTTATACACACACACACACACACACACACACACACACACACACACACACACACTCTTGTCTTCTTAAACAGGTCTGAATAGACCTTTGTGAGTAGTTGGACTACGTAGAAAAAAAATTGCTCCTTATTTAAATTCAATTACATAGCAACCACTTTTTGAAAAGAATATTTTTATTTGAGCTCATTGTGCATCAAATCATCAGACACTTTCTTTCATCAAACTACTTGGAGAAGGAAAAATTATCAAATGAAAGGGAGGAGATGTTATGCATATCATCCCAGCCAGTGAAAATAACACGGATGAATTGTCCTCTTTTGCTCTTAATTTATTTAAACAACATCCCCACTTCCATCAACAACCACGCCCTCGGCTTCCTGAGCGCTTTTCTCCAGGGGACGCAAAGCTCCCGGGTCATGTTCCCCGTCCCCTGTCCGAGAGACTCTCAGGGGAGACCCAGGGGCTCTGGAGTTGGAAGGAGACCCAGATGACAAGCAGCCCTGCTCCCCTGATGTGGATCAAAAGTCCATGGGGGACACGAAGGTTTGTTAGAGGCAAACCAGGACTGGGTCTGGACTCAGGCTCTCTGGACTCCCAGTCCAGTGCTCCCCACAGCACTTCAGCCAAGGAACAGTGGGGGACAGCAATCCATGGGCTAGGTCTAGCTCCCCCAATTCCTTGACAATGCCACATTCCCAGGCCTCCTGGTCCTGCTGGGGGCCCACCACCTCTGAGCTGGGCCCCCAGTGTCCCCATGGGTTCTAGGCACAGAGAAGGGAGGGAGGAAAGACCCTTGGGGAAGTCCCACCTACGGCCAGCCCCAGCCCCTCAGAGCACAGGTGACTCCCCCTGGCTGGCCCTCCCCTCTCACAGGAGGAGCAGGCAGCAGCCCCCAAGCCACTGTTTGCCTTGGCTCTGCAGCCTGCTTTCCCAGCAAGAATCCTCTGGAAAGGAAAATAAAACAACAACAAAAGCCCCTTTGATCTGCCCATCGCTGCCCTCATCACACGCCGGGGGAAGGCCCTGTATCTTGAACCCTGGGTCTCCTCCTTACATGTCCTCTCCAAAGGACCCCTGGGGCTCCTACCCACACCCAACCTGGCCCAGGTCCCAGACCCTGAGAGACGGAAAGGCCAAGGTGATGCTTGTGGGGACCAAGTGGGGATGGGCAGGGGGCAGGAAGAGGCCGGGGAAGGCCAGGCAACCATGAGGGAGAGCAGACGGCCGTGGGCCCAGGCAGCCACTCCAAAACAGGTGTCTCTGCAGACTGTCTGCTCAGTGGGGTGACGGGAGACAAGCGTTCAGTCCACCAGTGGGGAGTGGACGCATCGCGCTGTCCATGCCGTGGAACTCCAGGCACCCGTCACAACGCGCCTCCCCCTTAGCCCACGGTCCACCCAGGAGAACCTCCACCGCGTCAGTGACAGTTCTCTGCCCTCGGGGAGCTCTGACCTCAAGCAGCCCTTCAGCCTCCCGGCCTGGAGGCGTCTGTAGTACCAGGAAGCTAATACCCCTGGGACCCTCAACCAGCGAGACCGACAATCAATACCCAAATCCTTGCTCAGGGTCTGCTGTTGGAGATGCACGACTACAACAGGGCAGAAGCACTTGTGCCAACACAGACCAAGTAAACAACTCTCGTGACGGGTGCACCAAAAGCCCAGACTCCACCACTGCACAGTATACACATAGCAGAAAAAAGATAAATAAAACTACTTATCAACAAAAAAAACGAACAAGTAAACAAATGCAAGATGCAAAGCAATGTGTACAGAATGCCACCAGGTCTACCAAAAGAAGGGCGCTGAGAACACAGAAGTGCTCGTTTACTGAGAGAGCAATTCGAGACACACAAGCAGCTGGCAGCACTGGCATCTCTGGGCAAAGATGGGTTTAAGGCTGAGAGGTCCCTCCCACTGAATATGCTTCTGTTCTATTTCCATATTCTCTATGTTTACGCTTCATTTTTTTCTAAGTCTTTCATGAGTAAAACATAATTATTGTCAAAGAGCTGATGACTCCAGGGAACAGACCGTCTGGTGGTGAGGTGTGGGCTCCAGGTTTGCATCTCTGCACCTCTGTTATCAGCTGTGTGACCTTGGGGAAGTGACTTAACCTCACTGTGCACCAGATTCCTCAACTATAAAATGAGGATAATCAGAGTACTGAATTAGAAGGTGTTATGGGCTGCACTGTGTCCCCCAAAATTCACATATTTAAGCCCTAACCCCCAGTACTGCAGAATGTGACTGTATTTGGAGAGCTGCCCTTTGATGGGGTGGCTAAGTTACAGTGAGGCCTTCAGGGTGGGCCCCGATCCAGCCTGACTGGGATTATTAAATATTACAGGAGGAAATTCGGACACACAGGAGACACCAGGGGAAAGAGCGTGTGAGGATGCAGTGAGACAGTGGCCACCCGCTCGCCAAAAGAGAGACCTCAGAAGGAACCAAACATATCAACCCCTTGATCAAGGACTCCAGCTTCCAAAACTGGGAGAAAATTAACTTGACAGGACTTAGTTTATGGAGTCCTCACAACAACTCAATAAATTAGGTATTATTGTTGGACCGACTTTATGGACTCACGGCAGGGGGGCTGCAGTGTCCTTGCTGTAAACCATTCTGCTGGTTGATGAGGTCAGACATGTACACACCTGGCACCCTGCGAGGGATCAATACATGTCAGCCGCGATCACTCCCCAAGACAACCTGAAAAGACTGGTTTGCAGAGCAGAAAATGGAGAGAAGGCAAAAGAATTTCTCAGGCACCTTATGAGCACCTGCCAGGTACCCGGGGCAGTGCCAGGTGCCTGAGACACAGGAATGAGCAGACATTGTCCTGCCTTCCAGAGCTCACACTGGAGTCGATGGGATGGATGTATAAAACATCACGCAAAGAAGTCAACAATTCCCAAACAGTGACAAACACCACTATGGAGAGGACTTAGAGCGCTGTGCAGTGATCAGAGCCAACAGATGGGGAATTTGGCCCATGTGGAAGTCAAGGAGGACTTCCCAGAGGAGGTGACGAAGGGATTGGGATCCAAAAGACAAGGAGGAGTCAGGTAACCAAAGAGGGAGGAAAAAACAGTCCAGGGAGAGCATGAGGAGAGGCCCATGTGGTGGGGACAGGAGAAGGAAACAGGGCGACAGGTGGGCTGGAGACAAGAGTCAGGCCTGGGTGGGGACGGGGCGGAGGCCACATGAAAAGCCTTCTGAACACAACGGAGGATCCACCGAAGGGTTTTAAGCAAGGCGGCTAACACGATCACATTACACAGCAGATGTTTTCCCTGGCAGTGTGTAAGCTGAACTTCTGTAAATCGAATCTATTGTTGAGGCCGTAGGAAGCAAGGGGAATCTTAATCTGTCTATAAATTGAATGACGACCTTCTAATCCAGCTGGCATTTTCTGAGGTCCGGGCTCCCTGAAATGAGGTGCACCTGTTGGGTGATCACACTGGAGAAGGACTGGCCTGTCCCTGGAGTGCTGGAAACGCTGGGGAGCGTCTCTGACCACACGTCAGTCTGTCCCCCACAAGATCACATTCTGAATGTGACCTCCCCCTGGGCCACCACATCCTGCTTCCCGCAGCGACCACAATCTTCCGGGGTCCCCTTCCTCAGCTTCTCCTCATCTCCCCGCTTCAGCTAGTACTGCACTTCCATGAGGAGGCCTTCTCTGTCCCCAAGCCCCTGGCCATTTCCACAGCACCCTGTGGCTCCCGGGCTTTGTTGCCATGGTAACCCCAGTCCCCTACATAAGAGGGGTTCACGGGTAGAGGCCTTGGTGCATAGCGGGGAAGGATGGGATCCCAAGCTAAGCATTCTTTCATTCATTCATTCACTTGTCGGATCAGCACGTATAAACTGAGCATCTGCTCAACCCCAGGCACCGAGCTCCACCCCACAGGCTCCACGGAGAACAAAACAGAAACATCTCGGCCTTGGCTCTACAGGGGGAAACAGATGATAAATAAATCATATAGAGTAATTCTAACATTCATGGGATACTTTTGATGTCCCACATTCCATCCTAAAAGATGATGCATTTATACATTTTAACCAAACCCTATGAGCTAAAATGGCAGCACAGAGAATTTAAGCGATTTCTCAACAATCAGACAAAGGTCAAGGTAGGAGGCTGAACTGGGATTTGAACGCGGGCCATTGTGTCCAGAAGCTGCATTGCTAACCCTCCACCGAAGGCTGCCTCCTCTGCCCAGTGGCACCAGGTGAGGCTGCGTATCAGAGCCCACCAGCCTCCACGGCTGAGCCCCAAACCCCCGGCCCCCGAGGGCAGGGCTCTGGAGCTGACAGTCACCGACAAGCCCTCCCAGGGACCTCCCTGCACAGACGCCCAGAAGCCCCCCTGGAGAGAGAAGCCCAACTTGCAAAAGTCACCGTGACTTCTGGGGTGCTCAAGGCGAACCCAGGATAAATACCAAGCAAGAACCATTCATCTCCACAGATACTGTCGACGTGCGAGGAGACAGACCCGGCAGGCAGCTCCAGACAGAAAAGTCGAAAAAATGCAGGTGGTGTCTCTCATTCAGTCGTTTCAAACAATTATTTCTAGAAAACATCCTGTCTCCATTTAGTTATAATTCATATATGCTGATGCTTCCCGAGCCCTGGCTGAACACCCGGCCCCTTCCAGGCATGCTGGGTGGGAGCAAAGTGGGTAACACGACCGACAGGCGCTGAGCTCCCACGAAGTGTGTTTTGATGACGGCATTTGCCTCCTTTGATGCGCATAACTAGAATATGAGGTGGGTGTAAAACCCCACTGTATTGATAAGAAAACTGAAATGGATAGACGGCAATTTGCCAATCACCTACGAGTTGCGTAGTTGTATGACCTTGGGTAAATTACTCTTCAAATTGATTTCCTTGGTTGTAAACCGTGCAGTAACACTACCCACCTGCTATGGGTCCAACTGCACACCCCAAAAAGATATGTTGACACCCTAACCCCTGCTACCTGTGAATGTGACATTCGGAACTAGGGTCTTTGCAGATGTAATCAAGCTAAGATGAGGCCATTAGGCTGAGCCCCAACCCAACATGCCTGGTATCCTTACAAGAAGAGGAGAGACAGACACCCGGGGAGAAAGACATGTGTCGGAGGAAGGAGGCAGAGATTGGAACGAGGCATTCACAAGCCAAGGGACACCAGGGATTGCCAGTAACCACCGGCGACCAGGAAGGAGCCAGGGAGGATCCTCCCCTGCAGCTGTCAGGGAGAACGCAGTGCTGCTAACACCTTGATTTCGGACTTGAGTCTCCAGAACTATGAGAATAAACTGCTGTTGTGTTAAACCACTCAGTTTGCGGTACTGGGTCACTGCGGCCCTGGGAAACCCACACGCCACCTCACAGGGCCGCGGAGCTGCTCCAAAGCTGCTGCCCCGCCCTGCAGAAGTGGAGGTCCGGGGGCAGGAGTGAATGAGGTGTGTCTGAGGGCCCCAAGGTGCCCACGTCGCAGCTCCACCGGCCTAAGTGCCGGCCCACGCTTCTCAGAGAAACCCGGAGTCGGCATGTCTCCAGCTTCGGAGAAAGGCCACTCTCTTCAGTGCCCCCAGGGACAAGTGTCCACTATGCCCAGGTGGGGGATGGGCCATCTCAGAACCCTGTCTTGAGGAGCAAATTCTTCCTAACCGTGCACTCCTGTGTCCAGCTCAGCCAGCCACAAGGTCCACTGAGAAATGCCGCATTCCCCTGGGGGCTAAAAACCCGCAACCCCCGAGGGAGGGGTTCACGGGGCCTGCTCTGGTGGAGGGAGCCCTAAATGTCAGGCACCAGGTGGCCCAGCACGCTTGGCCCGCTACGGCGCACGGCAATCTGTCCCCCCAGCAGGCGAGGCAGCAACCCAGGGGGGTGGGCGGAAGTCTCTCTCGGCAGCATCCCCCAGCCCCGCGCCCCCAGTGGTAGTTAAACATGAAAAGACAGGCCTATGCCAAGGGCGGGAGGACCCAGTGACTGGAGTTTAAGCACGTGTGCTGGGCCCACTCCCAGCCTCGCCCCAGGGGCTGCTCCCCTGCCAAGGGCAGCTCTTCCTTCTTGCTCAAGTGGGAAAGGAGAGATGCAAACACAGTGACACCTACCATGTGCTGGGCACTTGACTAGCTTTTCCTGTAGTCTCACCATTGTCCAGGGCAGAAAACTGAGGCGGGCTCCAAGAGATGAACGAGTGCTAAGTAGAGCAGTCAGGATTCGAACCTAGGTCTGGCCATCTTACTGTCCCCAGAAACACAGGCCTGGAAAGCCTCATCGGGCCATCTCAGTCCATTTATGTTGCTAAAAGGAATGCCCGAGTCTGGGTAGTTTATAAAGAAACGAGGTGTACTGGGCTCACGGTTCTGCTGTACAAGAGCACGGCGCCAGCACTGCTTCCGGTGAGGCCTCAGGCTGCTCCCACTCACGGCGGAAGGAGCAGGAGAGCTGGCGTGTGCAGAGATCACGTGACGAGAGAGAAGGAGAGAGAACCACCAGCTCCCCTGGGAACTAACAGAGTGACGATAGCACCAGGCCATTCGTGAGGGATCCGCCCCATGACACAAACACCTCCCGTTAGGCCCCACCTCCAGCACTGGGGCTCAGATTTCCACAAGAGATGTGGAGAGAGACTTGGAGGTCCAACAAGCCAGACTATAGCGGCCCCTCTCCTTCCCTGCCCAATCGCACACGGAGACAAAGGGCTGCATGGGGCCGCACGGCTGGGAAGGAGCCGCAGGTAAGCACATGTGTGCTTTGGGGGACAGCCCCGAGCTTGAATGCACAGCAACTCCCAAAGCAGTGTGCGTGGGGCCCACATCCTATGGCCCTTCTCCCTCAGCTTCCAGATAGTTCCTGCAACCTCCCCTCCCACCCCTCCCCCTGCCACAGACACACAGAAGGTTGGGGAGTGGGGGGAGGAGAAAGGAGCAGACGTGGGTTCTAAACAATCCTGGGAGAAGTTCTAGAAAAAGTTCTCAGAGCAGTAAACTTCAGTAAACTCGAGGGGTCCTGGGAGCCCTGGGCCGAAGGTCCCTGCTCTGTACTCACTCGACAGCCCCCGGCCTCAGTGGGCCTCAGTGGGCCTCACCTCCCTCCAGCGTATTATAGGCACAATACCATCTGCCCAGAAATAGTTTCTGTATTTCTATAGACAGTCTGTAATCTATAAAGGGCAATGCACATCAGGGATTATCAGGAAAAGGAAGCTTCCATGCGTTAGGAACTGACAAGGTACCCGGTCAAGCCCCCAGGAGGGTGAAATTAAACGCAGAGAGTCAGTGCTCACGTCCCTGCAGCAGCTTCCCTACATCTCAGCTTCCCTGGAGGCTGGTCTGGGGCCAGGTGGCAGTTCTGACCAATGCACTGGAGCTGAAGTGACGTGTGTCACCTGCTAGCTGAAGCAACTGAGTGCTAGTGTGGCTTTCCCATCTCCCCTCCCCTTCTGCGCTGACTGTGGGTGCCACACGCTCCAGAAGGGGCAGCCACAAAGATGGTGGGGTCACCATCAGCCTGGGTCCCTGCGTAACCGCGTGGAGCCCAGACCCGCTTAGACAAGTCATGTGAGTGGGAATAACCCTGTTGTATTAATTAAGCCACTGAGATTTTTGGAGTCGTCTGCTGCAGTAGCTAATGTCACTTAGCATAACAGTGTTCTTGTTGCTATTATTCTGATTTTCACAGATAAGAAAACCAGGCCACACTGCCAATAAATGGCAGAAACAAGATTCAAATTCAGATGGGTGACTCCAACATGTGTCCTCTTTCCATTACAACTTCTTGTTGCTTAATAAGATCATTCCCCTTGGTAAGCAGCCATGTCCCAAAAAGCTCTTTCCCCTCACTGTCCCCCAGATGCTGACGAATCCATGTAGGATGAAAACAGGGAATCCCACAAGGTGCTCTGAGCCTGGAAGATGATCAAAAGCAGGGAGGAGGGGGCCTGACCGAATCTAAGAGATATCTTTCCTGGGGCCTGGGGCTCACAGGAGGTTTTGATGCAACAGGAAATATCATACAGTGGTTTGGTGCACAGGACAGAGAATCACAGCAACCTAAAATCAAATCCCATCCTTCCTGCCTTACTCTCCAGTCTACAAAACGGGGCGACTATCTGAACCATCCTGGCAGGGGGAGACCAGGATGAAGCATTGTCTAGCTCCTGGCCAATGGTGAGCATTCCCCAAACATCTGCCCCTACGATGCCATGATGATCACCTCTGGGATAGCCCAGAGCAACAGCCTTGCTGGACCGACGTGAGGAGGAGACGCAGCCTGGCCTGTCCCTTCACAAGCAGCCGGAGGAGGCTGCCCCAGCCAAGACAGCGGGTAAAGCCCAAAGCCTTGGACCGCAGACCTGGCCCAGCCCGTGTCCCTGCAGCAAACCCAGGGCAGACCACAAAAATGGACGCGGGGCCAGCCAGACATAAAGCAACACAACGGAGGAACCAGATCATTTACTTGAAAGTCGAAAGTGTCTTCTAGAAAGACAGGCTCTTACTTGGGTGAATCTGAGAGAGGATGATCAGCTTAAACTCATTATCTGCACATATGGTCTTCGTACCACGGTTAAGGGTGGGAAACAAAGGGTGGAAGGAAAGGACAGGCAAATACTAGCTGATGAAATATCATCCCTCAACTGCCAGAAACCAGGATATTTGCAGTGACGTCAAATTAGGCTCCTTGCCACGGGGACGAGGCTACCATGAGAATAATCACAGGGCTCAGGAGCACTCCCTCAATGAGGAGACAGAGGAGGAAAAGAACCAAAAGCGTGACTTATTCTACCCTCAAAGAAGATTTTTACACACACACAAACACACACACACACACATACCATGCTCACAATACTGGAAAGGATCAACGTTGAACTCTCCCATTATACGATAATAGTAATGACAATGACAATGCTGGACATTTATTGAGCACTTACTATGTGTCAGGCACTCTGCTAAATGTTTTGCAAGTTTTATCTCATTGACTATTCACAACTTGCAGGGTATCACTAGTCCCATTTTATAGATCAGGAAACTGAGGCACCAAAGGTTGAATGGCTTAAGGTAACACAACTGATACAGAGGATAAAGCCGACATTCAAACCCAAGCAGTTTAACCACCATGCATTGCTGCCTCTAAAGAAATAGGGAAACTGAGGTTCAGAGAGAGGCAGTGACTCACTCGAAGTCACACTGCTCCATTCGTTACAGAATGAGGATGAGAAAGCAAGTCTCCTAACTCCTAGTTCAGTGACCTTTCCACTCCATCGTGTTGCCTTCTAGTATGTACACACCCGCCCACGACCAGCGAGCATGTTTTTGCTCATCTCCAAGTTGTTCAATGCACCAATTAAACCATCAGTCTTGGGTGCAGACAAGGGGCAGAGGCTGGATCTTAAGCCAGCAAGTGCCAGGATGAAAGACCTGCTCTGCCAGCTGCAAACGCTGGGCTCATCGTTGCACGCTCCCTCTCTTTTTAAAAAGTCTTTCATGATCCTCACCCACTCCCTCAGATGGAGCACTGATGTGGGTCCAAGGTGCCAGGCTGGGTGGTAGGAGGAGCCCAAGCTGGCACGCTTGCTCCATGGCATCAGGTGGCAGAAATGCCTGATGAACGGGCGTCATCTGCTCTGGGGGCCCAAAGTGCTGGTTTCCAAGCCCCCCTCCCTTTGCTGCGTCCCAGCTGAGCATGAACAAATGTTCCTGATTTTTCTTCTCAGCGGCTGATGAAATAGGCCAGAAGAGCAGCCCTCTGGAAGGGGAGGGGTCCCTAAAATGTGCAGCCCAGAAACTGACATTGGCTATTCCCAGGGAAGAGTGGGGTGTGAGCTTGCAGACTGCCATGGGACTCCCAGCAGGAACTGGTCCCCGACATAACCCCCTCTACCCAAAACTGCTGAGCATTTTGTCCACACAAGCCAAAGCACGACAAAAGCTGGTGTCTATTCCACTGGGTTCACTCAGGCAGGACTTTGCTGTGCAGGGTTGGGTGGATAGAGGCAAGAATTGGAGAGAAGGATGAGCCAGGACGGAAGGCAGAGCCCAGCAGGCTGCCCACCCCCTAAAAGGGCAGGCTCTCCTAACTCTACATTGCAAGGCCCCCAGAACCTCTTTGGCCAACACCCTCATTTACAGACTGGGACAGCAGGTTCCAGAGGGAAAGTGACTAGCCCAAGGCCACACTGATGATCCAGAAGAGCTGGATTTCAAATCTGCCATTCTCCCTTTTCCTGGCCCTCCTCCCCCAAATCCCTGCATAATCCTTTGCCTCCACAGCCTCCAAACCTGTTCCTGCCCAGCACCCTGTTCTCCAACCCACCCACCCTGGACCATCACAACCTCATTTAGTAACTCAGGCAGCTGTTTCCAGGCTGATGTGGAATCTTCTAAAGGGCAGCGTCCTAAGCCCAGCCCCGGATTACCTTCTGATTCTAGACAGTGTCCTGGAGCTTTTCTTGCCGTACTACCATTTTGGCCTCAGGTTGGGTAAAAACATCACATACATTAGCCCTTTGAATGGATCTGGGAGAAGGGGAGACAAGAAAACAGAGCTCCCAAGAGTTGAAACCTAGCTTGGTCAGAGGTCTCAGAGTTTGCCTGGGAGAAGTCTACGTCCACATAAGGTAGGCTAAGTCCAAGCACGGACATCAGAAGTCCTCAGGGGCCTCAATCCCCTCCTCAATTTAAGACAGGTGGGATGAGGGTGGGGGTGGAGGGGAGGCAGCATACAGGAGCTGCAGGCCTTCTGGGGCTCCCGCACGGGTTCCAGGGCAAGGCTGTTCCTAGCAGCCTTCCCTCAGCAGAAAAACAAGAGTCACTAAAAGCAAAACAAAACAAAAAAAAACTCTTTTGTTTTCTGGCCCCCTGGAATGTCTTAAAGAGGATTCCAGAGACAACAGCTTCTCCACCCTTCCTTTCTCTCCTCTCTCCTCCTCCTCCTCTATTCAAAACAAAAATCATGCTGATCTTTCTCATGGATGGCAACTCGTCCCAGAGCATTTCAGTAGCACCCAACAAAAACACTTGGCGGCTACACCAAACTCGGGAGCCTCATCTCTCTTTGAGGGACTGCCCCATGTCCACCACCTTTGTAGGGGACTCTGAGGGCACCGAGCAGGAGGGGCCTGTCCAGGGAGCACGCGCCGCTAGCCAGGAGAAAGGAAAGATGGGGCAACAGTCCCTCCAGTGGCCCTTCAACGCTGGACAGCCCCAGATGTGCCAAAGATGACACTCTTCACAGATGCCGGCAGCTGTCCCCACACTTCCCAAGACACAGACACACAGCCTCAACACACAGGGACCCTGAGTCAAACAACAGGGACACAGAGCAGGCTCCCACCAATAACTGAAATGACCAGACCACTGTGGCCCGGAGACCCCAGACCCAGGGGGTGGGGTGGAGGCCGTTGTTGACTGCTGAGAAATTTAACACTTGTGCTTGGGCTGCTTAAGTCTTCAAGGCCCCCCATGCCCCTACCCTGTGCCTCCCAGGTTCCTTGTGCCCAGAGAGGATGGCTATACCCCGAGTGGATACACCCCCGGACCCCCATCCCACCCACCCAGCTAGGGATTTGGCCAGATCAGGGAACAAAGGTACAACTTTTACAAAAAGGGTGCATTTTGCAGTTTGAGTTTCAGCAACTCCAAGAAACCTCGAAAAGTTAATTCTTAAACCCACCCTCCCTACACCCTTTCGCTGATAGTGTAAAGTTTCTTTTGTTTTTGTTTTCGGGAGGTGAATTTCCTATTCACCCACGCAACCTGCCAGCCCCCCAGGAAAAATAACCTCATGACTGCCGAGCTTTCCAGCACACAGCCCCCTCGGCCTCACACTAGGCCCCCTCCTCTAGCCCGGCTGGGGCTCGCCGGGCGGCCCCCGCCTAAGTTGGCCGGTCTGCGGGGCGCGACTCCCGGCCTCGGGCGCAGCGGTCTCGGAGAGCCGGGACTCGCCTTCCTGCGGGCGCGCGGGCCGGGGCAGGGCGCCCCCTGGCGGGAGCCCGCTCACCTCGCTCCAGCCGGGACCCGGAGCCGGCGCGAACCCACCCGAGCCGAGCGACCCGCCAAGCGGACTCCCGCTGCATCCCTAAATCTGGACATGCCGGAGCTGCCGATACACCCACCACCCTAGGGAGTCCCGTTTCTCTAAACCGCACACACCTTGTCGCAAATAACGGAGCCCTGGAGGAAAGCGTGGCGCCCCGCCCCGCTGCCAGGGACCCCGAAGGCGGCCCGCCCTCAGTGCCGGTGCTGGGCCCACCGATCCTCCCGGCGCGGATCCCCGCTCCGAGTCCCTAATCCCTACCTGTCCTCCTACAGGGTGGCTGGGGCGCACCCCAGTCCTCCGGGCGCAGCCCTGGCCGGAACCCCGGACCTTGCAACCACACCTGCCACTCCCCGCCTTTCTCCGGAAGCCCCCACTCACCCACCCAGGGCGCTCGGCGCCCAGGGCACTGCACCTGTCCCGGCGAAGGCCCCCGCCCTCGCGGACCCGGGACAGGGATGGGG
This sequence comes from Lemur catta, assembly GCF_020740605.2. Taxonomy (NCBI): domain Eukaryota; kingdom Metazoa; phylum Chordata; class Mammalia; order Primates; family Lemuridae; genus Lemur; species Lemur catta. The sequence goes on along the minus strand of NC_059134.1, from coordinate 92,071,358 downwards.
GCGAGCCCGTCCTCCCTGCCCCCCCCCATGCTAGTTTGAGTAGAACTTGGTTCCTGGGCTTCCCGGGGACAGTCCGGGATCCCTGTTGCACCCCCTCCCCCACCGTGCGCACAGCCTCGGGGCAGCGCGCGGGGTCCGGTCCCGGGCGCAGCGGCGGGGCGCGCGGAGGCACGGGGGAGCGCGGCGCCCTACCTTCCCGCGGCGGCAGCTGGGATCCCGCGCCAACTCCCGCCGGCGGCCGCGGGGGAAACTTTCCCGGGCGGAGAGGCGCGCTCGCAACTTGCTCGGCGCCGGCTGCCTTCCCGGCGGCGGCGGCGTGTCCGGGGACCCGCGGCGCGAGGCGGCGGCGGAGCTCCGGGCTCGGGCCGGGGCCGGGACTCGGGCGCGGGCGGCCTCGCGCGGCTCCGCCGTGGATCGCTCGGCGCTGCGTCCGCCCCGCAGCCTGCAGCCCCCGAGACGCCGGCGGCAGCTGCAGCCGCGCGCCCGCCCGCCGGCCCCACCTCCCAGCCACCGCTCCGTCCCTCCCTCTCCCCGCGCCCCCTCCTCCTGCCCAAACCGCCTCCCCTCCAGTCTCAGTCGCCGCCGCCGCTGCTGCCGTGGCGGCGGCGGTGTAGGCACGTCTCTTCCCGCGGCTGCCCTCGCCACCTCCCGGCCTCCGTCTCCGCCTTCAGTCCGGCATCCAGGCCTTGCTCTGGGGGTCCCTGGGCCACGCTCTGCCGGGCTCCCCCTCCTCCACCCCGACCACCTCCGCGCTCTGTTCAAGGACCCCCTGGCTGGGTCTGCATTCGAAGACCCGTTGGGGGAGCGGGGAGAGTGTCACGCTGGACCTAGAGTATTTGTTCCCAGGGAACTTTCACACTGCCCCCACGGCCCGGCCGCAGGGCTGGGGGTGCGGAGCCCTGGAAGTACCTGTTGAAAGCCTGGGAATGCAGATGACAGAGGGGGCTGTGGGGGCTCCATCTGGCCCCTGACCCCAGATCTGATGCAAATGACTTGATTGCCAGGGGCCAGACCTGTGTCTCCCACGTCAGGACTGGGGGTTGGCGGGGGCGGGGAGGTGGAGGTGGGGGGTCATCTTTTCATCTTTGTACTACTGCCACAGCCGCACCCCTGCCCAGCCCCAGACGGCTTCACTGAGACTTGTAAGCTCGGAGCCTCCTCTGTAGAACAGCTACCTGGCTCCTCCCCAGACAAAACAGACAAGCCAGCAGATCAAACGGACAGCCCATGTGAAAGTGCTCAGTTACCGCGAGATGAGAGGGGCTCCAGTTGCCCACTCCTCTCTCCTTGGCCACTCTGTTTTGACTCCCAGCTCTGAAGTTTCCACACCCAGTCCCCATGGGCCGTGGGCATTCGAGCACACAAGAGCTCTGCAGGAGGTCCCTCGGCCAACTGATTCTCACTAAGGAGTGAGTGACTGATAGGAGTTGAACCTACTCCTGTCTTGGACATGAATGTTGGTAATGTCAGGCCACAGGACGGAGTTTTGAGGGGAAGGAAGTGGCTGCTTTTCCTTACCACATTCCAGGAAATGGATACGTCCCTCTAAGGACTTCTGGGATGTCTGGCCCTTTCAACCACTTCACTGAATCACGGAGGGGCTCACAGAGCCGGCATATGGCTGGGAGAAGAAGCCCTGGATCCACAGCTTCTAAAGGGACCCCAAGTGAGCAATGATTCACCCAAGGGGAGAAAATCTCTAGAAGAAGAATTCCTATAAAAGGAGGACAAGGACAGCTCCACATTCACCCCTTCAGCTGCCAAAACAGGGTTGGGGTAGAGGCTGACCCTTCTGGCTGAGAGCCCCGCAGGCCCTGCTCTTGTGGAATGCTGCCCTGGGTGGGCCTCCTTGTACACAAGGAGCCACATAAATTTAAAGAGGAAACATCCTAAGCCTAGAATAAGGGTGCTGGGGCTCAGGAGGGGGAGGCCAGAGGCAGCAGGCAGGAGGGGTAGAGCATCTGAAGGTCTGGGGGTGAGCAGCGGGGCAGGAGGGAGTGGGGGGAGAGAGTGCAGGTTGGCCATAAGTCTCAGACACCCAGCTGGGGCCACAACTCCAGTTCCAAGTCCCAGTTTCCCAGACCTCAGCCCCTCTCCTGCCTGCACGGAGAGTCTGGCCCTCCCTGTGCACCAGCCAGGGCCATCTGCTTAATAGCTTTCTGTAAATCAACTCTTACTTTGTTATCTTTCTGTTTTACTCAAATGTGCTTGTTTTTAAAAAGATATGTTATATCATTACCATAAATGGAAAACCAGCATCACATTACTATAAATAGAAGGTAACCATAAAAATAAATACAATGAAAACAAAACGGTGTTATTAAATTCTAACAAAGTATCTTTAACCACAATAATAATAAAAAAAAATTCTAACAAGATACTGTTGCCTGAGGAAGGTGCTGAGGCCGCACTCTGGCTTGAAAAGGGAGATTAACAAGGGCTAGAAAGGTGTCAGAGACATATTTGCAACAAACTCATGGTCTGTAGGGTTGAAAGAGAACAGGAGGGGGACCTGCCCCCACTGCTGGCCTGGTCAATCAGGGTATTGGGAGCCCTTGGATGAATGACCTTAAAATCTCCTAGATCTCTGATGTCCCACAATTGGGGAACTCAGTTCTATATATAATCGGTAAAAAACAAAAACAAAACAAAAAAACCTTTTGTCAAAAGTTAGGAACTCTGAGAGTGAGTCCTGGACAGGATAGAGCCAATGCAGGTTGCGGGGAGAGTGTGCCTCCCTGTCACAAGGTAATCTTGGGGCACGTGCTCCCCTCTCCGGCCTCAGTGCCTCCACCTGTAAAATGCGCTTGGACAAATGGCCTGTAGAACCCCTTTGGCTATTTTACAAAAGCGAGAAAAGATTCAAGCTTGTGGCTTATCAGGAAGCCGAGAAGGTGAAAGCTCTACCAAGGAGAGGGGGTGGAGAGGGAGAGGCAGGGAAGGGGAGAGAGCACTGGGGGTGTGAGGAGGCTGGAAGGCCAGAGCCAACTGATTGGAATCTAGGTTGGCATAAACCCAGGAGTAGCCTGGCCCAGAAAGTTCTAGGAAGATTCCAGAAGGAGCCTAGTGAAGAATTCATTGTAATCCAACTACTTCATTTTACAGAAGGGAAAACTGAGCAAGAAACGTAGACTAGATCCTTCCCTGTCCTGGTTAAGAACTAGGCATTAAACCCAGACCTCCTGACTGCCAGGCCAGGGTCCTTTCAACTCCTCCTGCAGTTGAGGGTCTAGTAGAAACAGTTCTGAAAAGACTTACTTTTCCTCCCAAGGGCTTTTAGGCTTTGTTGTTTTCCAGCACCTGGGGAAAAAAGTAGAATTGGCCTGAAAGCTTCAAACTCACCATAGTGTGGCCAGTGCTGGGCCACCCAGGTTCTATGCACCAGTCACTGGGCACAGCACACCTGGGGTGAGCATTGGCACCATAAATGGCATCATGGGAGCACTAACACAGAGCAAAGGGCCCTAAACCAATAGTCCCCAGACCCAAGCTCCAGTCTTGGGCATCTCGGTGATTCCCATCTCTCTGGGCCTCAATGTTCCCATCTGTAAAAGGAGGTGTTTGGACAAGAGCAGTGGGTTTCAGACTGAGCTGGTAGGTCCTGCTGCTAGTTGTCTTAAGGACAGTGGGAGAGGAAGAGCAAGCTCCCTTCCAGCTTTAGCCAGAAACAGCTTTTTCCTTTTCATTTGTTTTGCATGACGGTGTCTCACATAAGATTTCAAGGAGAAAGTATCCCTCATTTAAAAGGAGTTTGACATCACTAGAAGGGATGACCCCTGGCTCCTAACATTCATAATGTTGCAGCTGATTAGACTGTGAGCTCCTCAAGGTCTGGGGCCCTGCCTTGTTCCTCTCTGGGTCTCCAGGTCCTGATGCAGAGTTGGCACGCGGGGGGATTTTGCACACCACTTCCTAACTGTGCCACCCGAGCCAGCCTCTTACGCGTTTCTCAAATGCGAATCATAACTGTAACTCTGGCATTGAGTGGCTGTGTGGGTCCCGTGGAAAACTCCTGGGACTGATCGATGCTCAGGACAGGTGAGCCAGATGCATGAATGGCTGAATAAATGATGCTAGACCTAGACAGGGCAGACTCTCACTGGAGGCATGTTGACCTCCCAACCTAGTTTTTCCAACGCAGTCTGCATTTTAAATGCTTAATCATTGCCTTCCTGCTTTTTTTCTGAATTGTCTCCTTTTATATGTAATTTGCAATCATGTCCAAAAAGTGACAGTTCATTAAGTGTGCAACTGAGAGTGATTAAATTTGTTTATCTTTGCAATGAAATAAATTCACAAATCCTAGGAACACCCTTCGGGGGTTTGAAGGATATTGTCTTGACCCTTGAGGGCCTAGACTAGTTCAGAGATCCTCCACTTTCTCTCTTTTGCTCCCTCCAGTAAAACACCCGCAGGCCATGGGCTGCCTCTCTGAGTGTTTTCAGCACAAGGCCCAGGGACGGCCTGCCTGCTCCTCCTCCACCCCCAGGAATGCCGCTGGCTGGGAGCTGGAAGGAAGGGATGGGATGCTCATTCACACACACACACACACACACACACACACACACACACACCCTGCAGGAAAAGAGGTAGTGTCTTGGAAGGCTCTGCTGGGAGGGGCCAGGGTCAAGCTTCTTCTAGATGCTTTGTAGGTAGGTTTTCCAGAAAGTAACTCCCTGGGAATAACAAGGGAAGATCTTGCTGGGTAAGGAGACTGCTGAACCTTCATTTCCTTAATGAACTGATTATTAAATAGTACAATACTATTATAATAACTGCCATTTGTGCAGTGTTTGCCTGGGTAGAAGCTCAGGTTACGAGGTTAAATAGGCCCAGGTTCAAAGCCTGCCTTCTTCAGTCACCAGCTCTGTAGCTTGGGGCAAGTTACTTTGCCTCTCTGTGCCTTAGACTGCTAATCTTGAACGGGAGGAATGGCAGGCACTGTGCTAAGGCCTTTAGAGGCCTACGAGCTCACTCAATCCTCCAAACAACTCCATAAGGTAAGGATGGTGGGGAGGCCCATTTTACAGAGAGGAAAACCTAGGGAAACCTGCCAAAGTTGTCCAGCAGATAAAGAACTGGGATTCAAATCTTTTTACTTACATTAGGACTATTTGCTCATGAGACAGAGAGAAAGTAGTGGGCAGGGAGGTCAGGAGGCCCAGGGCCAGTCCTGGCATTGAACCTTCTGACTGTGTGGCCTTGGCCTAGTGGCCTAACTTCTCTGAGCCTTTCTCCTCCTCATCTATAAAGGGAGATAGTAACACCTGCCCCACAGAGCTGTTGTAAACACTGAAGGAGATGACATCTGCACAGGGCTTTGAAAACCAGAAAGCAGGTAATAAATGTAAGACTTTTTGAAATCACCATCATCACCCATGCTGAGCTGCTGAGATTCCAGGTTTAGAACCCAGGGTCTCGCAGGGGCACCTGGTACAATTTAGCCACACAACAAATATTTGTGAAGGTGTGATTTGGAGCCAGGGGCTGGCTCTGGTACCTGGGCACCCACGTGTGAGTAAGGACAAAGAATGCACATGGTTCCTGGCACAATCAGCACAATCAGAAAACCTGTTCATTCCAGACTCATCCTGTGCGACAGCGACAGTTGTCCCATTTTACAGACAAAAACACTGCGGTGATGCCGTGTTGACCAAACCCACCAGCAAGCAACTTCAGCATTTAGGAGGGCTTGAGTTCTGCTTCCCAAATTAAGTGTTCTTTGGGCCCAAACTGCCTCATTTTCTTCTCTCCAAGCCTCACGTGCTTGCAGATACCCTCTTCCCTCTGTGAACTATGAGCCCCGACTCCAGAGCCTCTCATGCCCACCCCTTCTGCACTCTGATGCAGACTCCTGGGGAAGGAACGGAAAGGCAAGTTCATAGTATCAGTCAGCCGGGATCTCGGGCAGTATCCGGGAGTTCCTGCCAGGAAGCTCTCCAGGTGCGTGCATGGCCAAGGGCTGTCTGGCACCTGAGCAGCGGATACGTTCTTGGGTTGCTAACAATCCCGCCATAAGTCAGACCAATCTTCTTGCAGTATCGGAATGATGCAGCTCTTGGACTCCAGGGGCAGATTAGATCTGGGCTGAAATCTCAGCCCCGCTGTGACCCTGGACAACTTGCTTACCCTCCTTGAAGCCAGTTTCCTCCTCTGCAAAACAGAGGTAACCACTGCCCCTTAGGGTTTGGAAGTGTCACTGAAACAGCACGTGGAAAGTACTTATCCAGGGCACAGTAAGTACTGAAGACTGTTGTATCTATTTTCCTCACAGACCAAGTTTCATTGATGCACAAAGCACATATCGAGAGTCTACTGCATGCTTAGAGGGAAGCAAAGCTACAAAAGGCAGAAATTAAGAACTTTATTGAGCTCTTACTGAATACCAGGCACTTCATTAAACATGGTACCTCTATTTATTCCTACAAATGATCCTGTGCGGAAGGGTCTATTATTGTCCCCATTTTACAGTAGGGAAAATGGAGGCTCAGGAAGATTAAGTTACCGGCCCAAGATCTCCTAGCCGGTGAGTGGCAGAGCTGGAATTTGAGCCCAGGCAGTCATATGCCAGAGCCTGGGTTCTGTACCCTGACTCACACTACTTCATGTCTATTATCCCTTCTGTTCTTCCTGATAACCCCGTGGTTATTAGGACTGCCCCCATTTTACAGATGAGCAAAGTGAGGTTCAGAGAGGTGGAGTGACTCACCAAGCAACACAGGGGCAGAACCAGAAAGAACTCCAGATGTTCTGACTGAAGCAGCCATGACTTTGGAGACACATGGCAGGTGACTGGCCTATGAGTCCCCTTTAGCCAGTAAGGGCTACGTGCTTTGAAGCTAAGTGACCCCATAGTAGTCACACAGGGTGCACAGGCCACCGAGGAGTGTGCTGAGCGTGGTGAAGAGGCGGCCAGCCCACCTCCTGGGTGCTGATTTTGAGGTCCGCTTCATTTTCTGGGGTGCTAGCCAGCAGCAGACAGCAGAACTGAGGAAGGCAACTCCAGGCTCAAGGACAGATCTGCACCCAGCTGTCACAATGACAGGGTGTGTCAGCACAGGCCACTGGGGTGGGAAGGACGCCCCTACGGCTCCTGTTACCTGGGTAGCACAGGCTGCCTCTAGGGCCCTCAGTGTCTCCAACCTCTCTCCCTTCCTCCCCCTCCTTCCCTCTCCTTTTGTTAGGAGTTGAACCATGTCCCTCCCAAAAGATATGGAAGTCCTAAGGCCCAGTACCATGAATGGTACCTTATTTGGAAATAGGGTCTCTGCAGATGATCAAGCTAAGATGAGGCACCAACCCAACATGACCATATCCTATCAAAAGAGGAAATTTGGGCTGGGCATGGTGGCTCACTCCTGTAATCCCTGCACTTTGGGAGGCTGAGGCAGAAGGATTACTTGAGGCCAGGAGTTCAAGACCAGCCTGGGCAACATAGCAAGACCCCATCTCTATAAAAGATAATAAAAATAGCCATTCATGGTGGTGTCCACCTGTAGTCCCAGCTACTCAGGTGGCTGAGGTGGAAGGATTGCTTGAGCCCAGGAGTTCAAGGTTGCAGTGAGCTACATTAGCTTCACTGCACTCCAGCCTGGGCAACAGAGAGACACCCTGTCTCAAAAAAAGGTGTGGGGGTGGAAGAGTTTAGGCACAGTGACAGACACAGAGGGCAGATGATGCAAAGATACACAGGGGTCAAGGTCGTGTAACAACAGAGGCAGAGTCTAGACCAAGGCCACTGCAAGCCAAGGAACACCGAGGTTTGCTGGCCACCATCAGAAGCTACCAAGTGGCCAGGGAGGATTCTTCCCAGAGTCCCTAAGGGGGCATGGCCCTGCTGATGCCGCAATTTCAGAGTTTCTAGCCTCCAGAGCTGTGAGGCCAGAACTTTCTGTTCTTCCAAACCATCCAGTTGTAGTACTTGGTTATGGCAGCCCCAGCAAACTAATACACTCCCTCCCTCCACCACCCCACTTAGCTTCCATATTCCAAACATACACTTCAAGGTGACAAGGCTCAAAAGCAATGACCCCATGCCAAGTTCTCACTGACGAGTGTGCTCTGCACCACCTGTCGCTGGAGCGGATGCAGGAAGGAGTTGGGCTCCAGAGTCCTCCACTCCCTTAGGAATGGTTTCCTTAACTAAAACCACAGAGCACTTACTATGTGCCAGGTGCTCTTCTAAGTAATTTCTCAATACTAACTCTCCTCATTTTACAGATGGGGAAACCGAGGCACAGAAAGGCAAAGGCATCAGGCAGACATCACCTAGCTAAGCGGCAGAGCTGGGATTCGGGCTCTGGCAATCTGCCTGCACGATCCAAGCTCTTAACCACTTTATCTTGCTGCCTCTAATAACTTTATCCTGTTACGTCAGCTTCCCTGTCTGTTAAATGAAAACAACTTACAGACCCGCAGGAAGAAAATCAAGCCCTCTTACAGGCCCCAGGATCCTAGAGCCCACCATGGAGCCCACGGAGCCCCGAGATGGAGGGAACTGTGGCGGTGGCTAGCCCTCTGCTTGAGAGTGAGGGAACGAGAGGTGGCATATGTCCATGCTGTGTGTCTGTGTGTGCTGGGACATGTCCGTTCTGCTTCCTGTTATCTTTTTTTTTTTTTTTTTTCAGAGCGAGGCTGATTCACTTACTCAAATTAATGTTCACATCTTGCCTGACTCATTTAATGGGAACAGTTAGTTCATGTGTCAATATGTGCACTGACCCTCAAGACCCTTTCACCAAAAAAATATAGAGAGTGTCTTGTTCTCTAGCTAATGAGTGCTGGACAATGATCGGCTTGTATTTGACTTTCCCTGTTTTTCAGAGCGATGCCTGCTGACCTCCGTCTGGCGTTCTGACAAGAGGGTGGGCGAGCACCTATGCAGGAAGACAGAATCAGGACTCCCGGAAGAGAGGAAGAGGAGAGCATTTTACAATTTATCAAAAGTGATTTTACCCCACCGGCTTTCTTTGCAGATGAGGAACCTGACACGTCAGAGCGGGTCAGTGGCTCGGCCAAGTTCATCCACTGATTTACAAGAGAGCCAGGGCTAAAGCCTGTGAGTCCAGATGTCCACTTGTCTCCTTCTAGATTTCCTTCCTCCCAGGTTATTCTCTGTCTCTGCTCCTGTCTGCCTGATTCTTTGCTTTTTATTCCAAATATGTAAACTTCTAATAAGCCTAGAGACAGGCTTACGCCTGATGATTCTCAGTTACAGAGGAGCCAGAGCCAATTATAAGGCGGATAAATGTCCCCATGTGCAGTTTTTAGAAATGCTTCCCCGGCATAAACAGCTTAACTCCATAAAGCTCCCCGAGAGAATGTTTGCTTAGTGGCTTCATGTTTTTAAGAGACTGACCTTTGCTACAGGCCTTGGGTCTGTTCGGAGGATCGCAACACAGCAGACCGAGGCGGCTCGCGTCTGAGCGTGGATGGACCAGCCACTCTGGAGCGGCCTTATCCAGTGTTTAATTCACAGTGCTTGGCATCTGGGAGGGGCTCAATAAATATCTAGTGAATGAAAGAATGAATCAAATAATCAATGAATATTAGCTTTAGCAAAACAGAATTAGTAGGTTAAATCCTCTTAAGGAAAAAAAATCAAATAGCATTTCCTCCCCGGCCAAAAAGATCTTGTCTGTTGTTTTTTTTTTTAATTGTCTGTGCTACTGAGCACACCATGATCAGAGACACCAGGCCACATTCTGGGGTATGAGCCCTCAAACCTGAGGTTTCATTCATCCATTCAGCGTTTTAGAGTACTACCCGCATGCCAGCAACCATGCTAGGTAAACACCGGGTTTGCCAGTGAATCCGACAGATGTGGTCCCTGTTTAACGGAGCTCGCAGATCCTGGAGGAGACACTCTGTTTTGGGATTTAGCAGACACGAGGCTGCCCTGTGAAGGAAGCCCAGGAACCCCAGCTTCACTCATGGGCACAGAAGTCAAAGGGCAAAGAAGCCAGTTCAGGTTGTGCGGGGGCCAGGGAAGCGCCTGGGCTTAGGTGTGGATTGCAGAAAGTAAGCACAAAAGACTCTGCCACCCCCCAGTCTGGGAAGGAACCCCAGATTTCACCCTTGGGCTCAGAAACCAAAGGGCAAAGATGCCAGTGTTGCTGGTGCAGGGGTCCAGGCAGACCTGGGCTTAGTCTGGATTGCTCAGGTACACCTGAGCTCTGCACACCTGGCCACCTGTGGCTTGCTGGAGACCTTGGTCCGGGCCCTTTCTCTCTGCCTTCTGTAGTGGGCTTCACAACTACTGGGTGTTCCCCATGAGCATCTCCAACTCCACACATGCCTCTGAGAAGCAGAGTGGACTATTGATCTAGAGGACAGAACTGCATTTGTCCCTGTCACTTCTCAGAGTAAAAGCTGAAGTCCTGACAATGACCTACCAGGCTCAGACTGATCCATCTGCCACCCCCTGCCTTAGGTCATCTTCTCCCACCCTGCTTATTCTGCTCCAGCCAGACTGGCCCGTGGCCATTCCTCTGACACCAACATGCCAGACATATTCTTGCTCCAGGGCCCTTGCACTTGCTGTTCCCTGTCCAGAATGTTCTTCTACTAGATGGCTACACGACCTTCCCATAGATGTCACCTTTGCAGCCAGGATTACCCTGGGCACCCTATTTAAAATTTTAATCCTCATACCCCTTATCTTGTCCTTTTTCTCATAGCACTTAGGATCTTCCAAGATTCTGTATTGTATACTTATTTATTGGATTAGAAGGCAAGGGGTCATTGTTTTGTTCACTGCTAAAATTCCCAGCCAAAGAGTTTGGGCTTTATGAGGAGTTCTGGAGAGTGGGGTTTTAGGCAGCGTAGTGAATTCATTTTTTCATTCAAAGAACAAACATTTTTTAAATGTTTACTATGGGTTAGGCCCTGTCTTGTGTCCTGGGACCTGCGTTTGAAGATCACTCCTTGCAGACACAAAAGGTGCCTGGCTCGAATCCCGACTCCCGGAAGAGGTTCTATGGTTGTCTGTTAATGAAACGAATGAATGAACAAATGGTTCTCGTTCCTTTACCCGGCAGTCCAGCCATGAAGCTTTGTGACACTGAATGGAAGCTCAGACCCCTGTTCCTCTAGGGACCCGCTTCTCTGACACAGAGAGAGACACATTAGGATCTGGGTAGTCTTTTAAAGATTATCCACTGGTGAAGCCACAGGCAGGAAACACAGTGATGTGAGCCGCCAGGAGTGAGGGCCCAGGCTGGCAGAGGAAGCCCCCGGGAGGGTAAAGGGTGGGAGACCATCACTGAGTACAGACACCTGTGCTCCCCTCGGGCTGCTCACTGGCTTTAGTGCTGCTGGGACAAGGAGGCAGGCTTGCCCCTGGTTCCCGGTGTCCCGTACCAGGCTCAAGTCCCCAGTATGGTAAAGAAAGGACAGAAAGGACAGACAAGCTTGGTTAGCCAGTGTTCACGGGAGGGTCCCTTTGTGGGAGGGGTTTAGCCATGACTGATTTATTTTCTTCAAATCTTTTCTCATACCGGTCCTTTGGTTTCAATTTCTCTAATTCGGCCCATGTTGACAGAAGCCTGTCAGTGACACCCGGGGACGCAGAGAAGCTCTGGAGGGTGAATCAGTCAGGCAGGCACACATGTATTGAGCACCTACTGTATACAGCATGCCATGCTGGAAGTCATGCCACAGGGCAACTCCTGTGTCAATACTGATGACAAGAGTCAGGACCTACTATCAGCCAGGTGCGGTGCTCCAAGCTGGGTGTGTGAACCCATTTAGTCTTCATGACAGCTTTTACCAGGCAGGTCCTACTGTCATACGCCCATGTCACAGGAGAGGAAGTGTGGCATCAACAGGAGGGTTGCCATCTAAGGGACAGTGTCCCTAGCCATGGCCCTGTGATAGGACAGGAGGACTGGCCTGTGTTCAGGGGAGGGGTGCAAGGGTGATGGGGGGTTGTCTGCCTGCATGTAATTCAAGCAGGGACTTTTCATGGACCATGTATGTGATGATTTAAAAATATGTTTTCAAATTTTTCAACACTCCTCCCTTTAAAAGGTAGAGCCAAATTCCCCTCCCTTTGAGTGTGGACTCGACTTAGTTCATTACCCTTGTAATGAACAGAATGTGGCCACAGTGACAGTGTGTGACTTCTGGGACTAGATCATGAAAGGGATTTTGGCTTTGTCCCTGCTCCCTCTCTCAGATGACTCACTCTGGGGAAGCCAGTTGCCATGGTGAGAGGACCCTGTGGTGAGGAACTGAGGCCCCCAGCCGACAGCCAGGGGAGGGAGCCACCATGGGGACAGATCCTCCAGCCCCAGCCAGGCCTTCGGATGCAACTTTAGCCCCAGCTGACTTCTTGACTACAACTTCATGAGAGACCTCAAGCAAAACAACCTAGCCAGTTGTCATGAATTCCTGACCCACAAAGTTGCGGGAGATGTTTTATGACACTAAATTTAGGGATGATTCATTTTTCAGCAATGGACCCACCTTAGGAGAAAGAGGCTTCTGGGGCCTTGGAGTGGGGAGATGAGAGAGGGAGGATCCTTGGAGGTCAGGTGGAGGCCAGTGGTGACTTGGACGTAAACAGAGGACAATGACGGAGATTACCGGGAGTTGAGCTGCACATGCATTTACACCGGTTACCTTCACAACTGTCCCATGCAGTGGGCATTGTTCATCATCTCCCAATTAAAGATGAAGAGACTGAGGCTCAGAGGGGTCAAACGAGCTCCCTGAGGGTGCAAAGCCCATGCTGGAGGTAGACTGAGCTCACGCCTGTGTCCTCAGCCATTGCACTGCCTTCAGACAGAATCCAGGAAAGCCAAGTTCTATCTAGGAAGGGATGTGAGGGTGGGGAACACGAGTGAGGACCCAGTAGGCTGGTGACAGCCTATGTTGGGGAAAGGAACAGCAGAAGTGCTAGAGAGCTGGGGGGCTTGGAAGTCCGCCCAGGGCATGACAAAGGCCTCCTGTCCTCTGGGTGGTTATGATGGGGTCAGGATCACCTTCACATGATGCTAAGTAGCCCCAGGAACCAGGTGACTCAGGTTCAAAATGTGGTTCTGCTGTGGGAACTCAACAATGGCACATTTCATGGGTAAAGCTAAGCTGCTATAACAAAGAGACCCCACAATACGGTGAAATAACATGGAATGTCTTTCTCCCTCATGTAATAGTTCCAAGGTTGTCAGGACCCAGGTTGCTTTCCTACTGAAGTCATTGTCATTTCTACCTGTTTGAGATTGGGTTCCTGGCATAGCCAGGCTCCAGGTTCTAGCCAGTGGGAGTGGAGGAGGAGTGTGGTAATGGCCCACCCAGTGTCTTAAGGCCAGGCCTAGAGTAGCGTGCATGACTGGCTCACAGCCTATTGGCCAGAGCTCTCTCACTGGCCACATCCAGGTACAGAGGGTGATGGGAAATGTATCCACTGGGCAAGCATGTGCACACCTGCAGCTGTATTACTACAGAAGAAGAGGAGAGGGGTCTCAGTGGACCACCAGTTACCTCTGCAACAGAAGAATATCGGATACGACTTGAACCCACAGACACGATATTGCAAGCCTAATCCTGACTGCCCTCTTTTTAAACCATTTATTTTATTTATTTTTTATTTTATTTTATTTTTTTATTTCAGCATATTATAGGGGTACAAATGTGTAGGTTATATATACTGCCCCTGCTCTCCCTCCCCCCTGAGTCAGAGCTTCAAGCGTGTCCATCCCCCAGATGGTGCACATCACACTCATATATGTATACACCATCCCCTCCTCCCCCTCCCATCTGCCCAACACCCGATTAATGTTATTCCTATATGAGCACTTAGGTGTTGATCAGTGAAACCAATTTGACGGTGAGTACATGTGATGCTTATTTTTCCATTCTTGGGATACTTCACTTAGTAGAATGGGCTCCAGCTCTATCCAGGATGATACAAGAGGTGCTATATCACCATTGTTTCTTACAGCTGAGTAGTACTCCGTGGTATACATATACCACATTTTATTAATCTACTCATGTGTCAATGGGCACTTGGGTTGTTGCCACATCTTTGCAATTGTGAATTGTGCTGCTATAAACATTCGAGTGCATTTAAATGTAGCAGATATCTCTGAGAACCTTTGGAAAGCTGAAGACCCCCTCCCCAGAAAAATATATATAGACATAGTTTTGCATATAGTTTCAGGGGCTTTAGAAAGCCTTTAGGATTCATGGACTTCAAGTTAAGAATCTTTAGTTTAGGAATTGATTATAAATTCATTATCATTGCATCTTGATCTGAGCTTCCTGGCAGCCAAGGCAAAAGGAGATACTGTACTCTATAGATCTCATTTGTCTTCACGGGAAAAAACCAGTTATTCAGTTCTTTGAAAGAGAAATTCTTTTTCCTGGCACCATCATCTGAAGGAATTTATCTCTTGGCAGCAAAGCAGTAGCTCTTATTTTTTCACTAAGCGGAAGCTGCAGGTTGCCTGGGAATCCCAACCTGCATAGATGGCAATACCACCTTGAGATGTAAAACCCTGCCAGCTTCCTTCCCCAACGATAGACCATCACCTGCCCAGGTGTAAATACAGCTCATAGTTTGGAGGCAAGTTGCTAACCATATGCAAGGAACATACGGAGGACCCAGGGAGGGTGGCCGCCACCAGGAAACACTTCCAGCAGCCAACCTGCTGTGGCTGCTGCTGTTCCTCTGGGTCCCCACCAAACAGCCCAGGCACATGCTTCTGGCCCCAGTGTTGCTCTGATGGGACACCTGGCCTGCCACTCTCCTGGGAAGACAAGGGGCTGAGTCCTGGGGACCCTTTCTGGGTCAGACTGGGGTTGTCTCTGGGTCCTTTACGTGGCAGAGGGCTCAAGACCTGAGTGGGGTAGGGCTGGGAGCCTGCACGGGGCCTAGCCCGTGTCCTCTGCTGAGTTGATCATCCTTCAGCCTCCACCTCCTCCCTCCCCTTTCCTGAGGGTCTCTCTACGTCTGACTCTTTCTCCTTTTCTTCATTTCGCTTCTGGTTGTCTCACTCTGGTCCCACGTTTTTGCTTTTTGGCTGACGCTCTCTCTGCGCATGCCCCGCCCCAAGTGATTGTGCTTCTCTGCCCCGTTTTCTCCTACCTGCCCTCCCCTCTGCACCTGCCGCTCCTTCATCTCTGCCTCCACTCTTCTCCTTTCATTCTCCACCTCTGTCAGCACTCCCCTTTCTCTCTGTCTCTCCTTCCCTCTCTCTGTGTGTGTGTGTGTCTGTCACCCTGTGTTCCTTTCTGTCTTCTGCCAGTACTCTTCCTCTACGCAGGTCCCTGACTCTCTCCCCGCTCCCCCTCTGCCTTCTTCATTTAATATCTCCCCCCGCATTCTTTGTCTCCCTCCTGCCCCGCCCCTACCTCTCTCTCTCCTGCTCTCGTGTTTGGCCTCTGCCTCTTTTATCAGTGTCGCTCTCTTTCTCTGTACCTCTCACTCATCTTTCTTTCCTGGTTCTCAGAGAAGGGGGCTGGGCCCGGAGCACCCTGTGCTGTTGGAAACACGAGGACAGTTAACAGCCCAGAGCTCTAAGGCTGTGCATTACAGATCCCCGTTTCCCACAGCTAGCTCACCCCTGGCCTCTGGGACACCCCCCATCTTTCTCGCCCGCCACCCTGACAAACACTTAGAGTGGCCCCTGAGCCCAGCCTGGCCTGCGGGCCTCTCTGTGGACCTGGCTCCCTTCTTCTCCTGCCCACCCATCCTTGTTGCCATGGTTACCGTCGCTTTCCCAGGCCATAGGGGATGGCTGGTGCTGGTGGCTTGGACTAACCGGAATCAGAAGCACCTCTCTGCCCCCATCCCTGTTCCTGCCTCCTCCTTTCCAGCCTGGGGAACCCACCGTAACTCACCAGGGGCCATACGGTTCTCAAAAGGACATTGCTGATAGTTTGTTTGAAAAGAGATTGGAACCAAGGCTCGCTCACCCCGGCTGGGGCCGTGGTCAGGAGGACATCATTGACCAGGTGTGGCTCAGACCAAGATCGAAGCTGCTGAATCCTTGCTAACATCCATTCATTCATTCAAGCAAACATTTGGGGATAGAAGGCACTGCCTTTGAGAAGACCCCACAGACGACAGGGGCAGAGGATGCTGGAAACCTTGACCTTGTGTCTAGGGCATCAAAAAGGTCCCCCAGAGGACAGGATAACAGTTGGGCCTTAGAGAAAGAGGCGACGGGCATTTGAAGCAAATGACATAGCTTGTGCAGATGCATCGGGGTGGGGGAGAAGGTGGGGGGAGTGACTGTGAGCTCTGTGAGGTTCTGAACCCAAAGCCTATCTCTGTGTCTGCCAGAGCGGAAGCTAAGCAAGTGCTGAGTGCCTGAGTGAATGAATGAATGAATGAATGGGTGAGTGAGTGGGCTGCAAGAGGCTCAGGGGAGGCTGTGGGCACAGAGGCATGGCGGGGTCGGGGAGAAGAGCTGGAAAGTTATGTTTGGCAGGTTTTAATAAAGTCCCTTCCAAAGCCGAAGAGTTGGGACATCACGACTTAGCCAACTAGGGTTTTTGCTTGTTCATTCGTTTGTTTGGCTGCTTTTTAGAGAAATAGCACTCGAGCAGCTGTTTTGAACATGAACTAGAGCTGAACTTCACAAGTTCAGCTTCAACAGAACCCTTGATCTGCCCCACCTCCCCCAGAACCTACGAGAAGCAGGAAGAGCCATGGCCTCCTCTATCCAGTGCTCAGGCCAAAACCCTGGCATCATCTTTGACTCATCGCTTTCTCTCACCCCCCCACATCTGATCTGTCAGGAAATCCTGTTTGCTGCACTTTCGAAATGGGCCTGGAATCCAACCGTTTCTCCCCACCTCCGCTACCACCATCCTCATCCAAGACACCCTCATCTCTCGCCTGGGCTATGGCAAAAGCCCTCACTTCTGGCTTGCACCCTCCCCCTGCCTCCGCCTGCCTCCGCCTGCCCCCGCCCCCATCTCTTCTTGCACACTACTCAGAGTGAGCCTGTTGCCATGTGAGTCAGATAACGTCATTCTTTAAAACTCAAATTTCAAACCTCCGCAGTGGCTCCATCTCACACTGGGTAAAATTCAAAGTCTATGCAATGGCCCAAGGGCCCTAAGTGGTCTACCTGCTGGCCCCCATGTCCTCTCTTCTCTCCTCGCCTACTGTACTGGGCCCCCTCACTTACTACACTCCAGCCTCCTTACTTTTCTGCAAGCACTTTAGGCAAACACTGGCCTCAGGGCCTTTGCACTAGCCATTCCCTCTGGCCGCCTTGCTCTTCCACAGGATAACCAGTATAATGCTGGAGATGTGACAGCTGTCTTGCCACGTGAAGGAAAAGCCAAGAGAATCAGAGATGCTATGACATTAACCCAACACCAGCCTCCCTCCAGACGTTTTGATCTGTGAAGAGCAGAAACTCCTACAGCTTTGCCTGCTGTTCACTGATGGGGCAGGTTCTGGGTGGGCTCTCTCAACCTCCTAGTGTTGAGGAAGTTGAGAAGCTAAACAATCACTTTCCCAGACTCCCTTGCAGCTAGGATTTGGGCTGTGAATGAGGCTGTCCAGTTGAATGCACCTGGATGAAGTGAGGGGGGAGGAGGAGAAGCAGCAGCCACCTCGCTGCAACTCCGGTGGCCCCAGCTTCTGCTCACCAGCCTTGCGGGTGTGTGGCAGTTCCTGCCGTAGCAGCAGCAGCCCCCATGCATCTGGGTCACAGTGGTAGTTATGACCCTCCCAACCAAAGTCTAGGGGCAGCCCCTGACTGTCCCTTCTCCAGCCCAGCCCTCCTCACAATTTTGCAGACACCTAATTCCTTGTTTTAATACATTTGCTGCTTAAAATTCATGGAGTGCTTTCCAGTTCCTGCACTGCACCCTGGCAGCCAGTCCTGCCTCACCCTGCTGGGCTCCCTCTCCCTCACTGCAACCTCTCCTGTCTCCCCTCCAGTCTGGATAATTCCTTCTGGCTGGAGACGTAGGGAGAGATCATTTTTTTTCAGCCCCTCCCCCACCATACACACAATCCCCAGCTGGTCATCCAGGTTCCTGAGTAACCCCGCCCTTTTGGAACTCCAGGTCCAGAGCCCATCCTTTTTGCTCTCTGCTGTCTCTGTGCCCCTCCTGGGAGGAAGTCACTTTGTCTGGGTGGCTTTGCTCTGAAGGCCCTTGAAAGACTCTTCCCCTCTCTAGACTGACCTTTCTCAAAAGTATGTTCTGTGCAAGGGGTGCGAACAGAAAAGAGAGCTACCACATGGAAACTGGTAGTTACTCAAAGTTAAACAGGTTTCTTTACAGCAGGACTTCTCAGAGCCTTTACTGTGCTAAGGTAAATTGTGAATCCCCGAGAGGGATCTCACGTGGTGCCTGGCACTGCATTTCACACGGAGGGCACTATCCATTAACCACAGTGTTTGGTGACCAGTTCATGATTTGGACCCTTGATTGGGTTTGGCTTGGGTGAGATAAAGGGACCACTTTCCAGTGTGTGCAGGAGAGTAGACAAAGCACAGGCTCTGATCTAGAGAGGTCTGAGTGCAGACGACAGCTCTGCCACTTACTGTGGAAAAGTGACCTCACCACTGTGAACCTCAGTTTCCTCTTCAGGGACAGGATTCCTACCACTCAGGAGGGTGGTGTTGGTGAATGAAAAGAGGTACACAGTGGTGCTGGAGAAACAGTAGCTAGCAAGGTGACCAGCTCCTCTAATGGCAGCCGGGCCCACCCAGCACTTTTTAGCCAGGCTGACACGGTGAGAAGGAGAAAGTGGGTGGTCCTGGCAGGCTGTGCAGAGAATCCTGGGGGACCCTTCCCCTGAATTCCAATCATGCCTGTGGGCTCTTGGGTTTCAATGTACAACATCACAGAGCTGCTCTGCTACCTGGGACAAATTCCTGTAATCGAGGGACTAAGAGACATTTCCAAAGCCGATTTTCAACTAATGCTGCTGCTCCAGGTGGGAGGCGGCCCAAGATGGAGGCAGACTAATGTTGCAATAATACTGCTACTAGCTAAGGCCTAGGACCACTTACCACAGCCTGATAGTGCTGTAGCATTTTGCATTTTCCTGTTTACTCCTCATGGCAAGCCAAAGAGGGAGGTACTGTTATCATTCCCATGGTGCAACGGAGGAAACCGAGGCTCACAGCCTCCCCAGGCAGCCTCAGCTGTGCCTGCTGCCGCCGACTCTGACCAAGTCCTGCCTCTCCGAGCCCATGACTGCTTCCATCAAATGTCCACTTCTTGGCTCTGCTTCCATCCTCTGCGTCCTCCTTCCCTGCTTCCCATGGCGCTGTGGGAGGCCAGGGGGTTTCAGATTACAGGGAGCTTATCCCATCCAAAATGTCAGGGCCAAGGCAGCCTGACACAGCCCAGAAAGCTTGAAGTTTGGAGCAGAAAGTTGAGGCCTGAGTCTCAGCAGGCCCACTCACTTGCTGTGTGATGTGAGACGTGTCACCCCACTTCTCTGAGCCTTGCAGTGGAGCTGGGGCCTGCCTCTATCACTGGGATGCTACATCAGTGTGGATGCAAACAACAAAAGCCCAACTCAAAGTGGCCTAAACAGCAAGGAAATTTAATTTTCTCATATAAATAGAAGTCCAGAACTAGAGTGGGTAATTTACGGGTATCAGGGATGCAGTTTCCCTCCATCTTTCTGTTTATCCTTCCTTGCTTGGCTCATGGTGGCAAAACAGCTGCAGCAGCTCCAGGGACAGCATGTCCACAGGACTTAAGAGAGTGGGCTTTTTCCTCCCGCTGCTCCTTTTTAAGAGAGAAAAAAGCCTTCTGGAAGCACCCCCATCAGACCTTCCCTTTGGCCAGAATCGTACACATGCCCCACCTAGCATCATACCTGATGTATGAGTCTGCTGGGATTGCTATAACAAGGTACCACAGACTGGCTGGCTCAAACAACAGAAGTTTATATTCTCACAGTTCTGGAAGCTGGAAGTCTAAGATAAAGGTGGCAGCAGAGTAGGTTTCTTCTGAGCGCTCCTTCCTAGGCTTGTAGACGTCTGTCTTCTCTCTGTGTCTTCACATGGTCTTCCCTCTGTGTGTGTCTGTGTCCTAATCTCTTATGAAAAAGGACACTGGTCATATTGGATTAGGGCCCCCCTAATGGCCTCATTTTAACTTAATTACCTCTTTAAAGACCTATCTCTAAATACAGTTGAGCTCAGAGGTACTGGGGGTTAAGACTTCATCAATTTTGTTAGGACACGATTCAGCCTGTAACACCTGGCAATAGCTCGATCAACATGAGCTGTTCGTATTTGTATTTGCATTTGTATTCACATTTGTGATTTTTCATTATTGCACGGCCCATTTCTGCAATGGAAATGGAAACCTCTGCTCTGACTGAACTGTTTAAACTCAGCAGATGGCAGCCAGGGCTGATAGGGGGAAGGTACCCGAGCAGGTTCTGCCTTCCAGCGCCAGGCCACATTCCTGCTCTGAGCAACAGTGGGGGAAATTCTTTTCAGCTATTCCCAGAGTTCCTTCTCCCCCTGACCCCATAGAGGGAGAAGGCAAGGAGGGAGGAGCGGGGTCGAGCAGAAGGGTCGGAGATGCCTTTCACAGCCTTGCTCCTCGATGACCAAAAGTTTTCATTCATTCATCCATTCATTCATTCCTCAAATGTTTATTGAGTGCCTTTGGGTAGGCCAGGCACTATCTGATACGGTGGTGAGCAAAATAAAATGCCTGCCCTTGTGGGGTTTACAGTTTATTGAAGGAGACAGACAATAAATGAGGAAGCCAAAATGGATATCAGATAACATCGGGTGCTATGATGACAATAGAAGCAGGGAAAGGTAGTAGAAAATAGGAGGGGGAAAAAGGAAAAAAAAAGGAAGAAAAAATAAAACGGGAAGAAAAGTGGTACTTAAACCAGGGGGTCCAGGACGACCTCGTCAAGAGATGACACTTGAGCAGAAGCTGCAGGAAGAGGCTGGGGGTGGGGTGGACAGCTGGGACAGCTGCAGGAACGGGATCCCAGGCTGTGGGAACGGCGCATGCAAGAGCCCCGGGAGGGGAACTGGCGAGTGTGTGGTGTGTTTCAGAAACAGCCAGAAGCCAGCGTGGCTGCAAAGGAGAGCGAGGAGACGGACCCTGCAGGTGTTTGGAGGCCGTGCAGAAGGCTCTGGCTTTTGCTCTGAGTGGGAGGGGAAACCACTGGACGGTTTAAAACAGAAAACAATATGGTAGGATTTAGTGTGGGCAAAATAGGAGGCTCATACTGCACAGGTGCCTGCAGGAATAAAGTGAGTTCATTCATGAGAGGACTCATGTGCAGAGCACCTGGCCCACAGTAAGTGCTACGTGAGACTTTCTATCATTATTGTTGTTGTTATGCCTATTTTACAGAGGAGTAAACTGAGGCTTCAGGTGGTACCTAACTTGCCCAAGGTCAACCACCAGCAGTGGTGGAGCCAGTCTGTTTCCAGAGCCTGGGCTCAGCATCACGACAGATCGGAAGTCCAGCAGACCCACTTCCAAATCTTGGCCCTGCCACTTACTAGCTGTGACCTTGGATGGGTAATTCGTCTATCACACGGAGGGGTGGCAGACAGCCTCTAAGAATGTGCCAGTGATCCCACCTCCTGGTGTTCCTGGCCTTTTATAACCCTCTCTGCTGAGCTCACCTCTAACCAATGGAATACAGCAACGTGGAGGGATTTCACTTCGTTACTGCTTACGTTACAGACGATCGTGGGTTCTATGTTGCTAGCAGACTCTGCTGCCTTCTGCTTGAGCACCTTGGTGAAGCAAGTAGCCATGTGGGAGAGGTCCACGTGGTAAGGCGCTGCGGGCAGCCTCTGGCCACAGCCCACAGAGGACAGAATTCTGCCAGCAAGCACCAAGAAAGCTGGGAAAAATGATCCTTTCCCGGTCAAGCCTTCAGATGAGACTGCAGCCCTGGCAGCTGGCTTGCCTGCAGTTTTGTGACAGATGCTGAAGCCGCGAGCCCAGCTGAGTCGTGCCCAGTTCCTGACCTGCAGGGGCTGTGAGACAATAAATGCACGCTGCCTTAAGCCACTAAGATTTGGTGTGATTTGTTACACAGGGACAGATAACTAATGCAAGGGAGATGCTTGGGTCTGTGACTGACAGTCATTTCGGGGATCACACACAGTGTTTGTATAAAGTACATAGCTCCATGCCCAGCTGAAAGTCAGTTCCCAATAAATGGTAGCTGGTTTCATTTTAATAACTAAGTCCTCCCTGAGGGCAGATGAGAAGTCCACTCTCCCCGGACTCTGAGCCTGAACAATGCCTGGGGTTTGCTAAGAGCTAGGCCTAGGAAGGCCGGGGCCCAGACATCTCACCCTGAGGACAGGCGTATCCCTGGCTACTTTGCTTTGCTCCCCCGCCCCAGAGCCCCCCAGCCATCCTGATGTCCAGGTCACGCAGATCCCACGCAGGGCCCCCGACTGGCTCGCACCCCAGCTTCACCCTCAGAGCGACCTCAGGACCGGTGGTGCTGCACCCTCTTCCCCACCTCCTGCCCGACTCCAGAAGGCCCCAGACCACCCTTCCCAGTCCCAGAGAGGAGGGGGTTGGGAGATGGGAGGGGGGCACAGCCCAGCCGGTGGCTCGCGGTGGGCTCGGCCAGGCCTCTCCTTCAGGGGGCAGCCTGTCTGCGTCACAGGCATCCAGGCAGCGGCAGGCCCGGGCGCCAGCGCTGCAGCCAGCGTCTCATCCTTGGAGCCGGAGCTGTCTCCGCAGCCCCACCCCCACCACACACGGGCAGCGGCCTCCAGCTGTGAGTCATCGGCTCCATCAAGGCCTGTGACCATGACCATTTCTCTCAAGGAGATGAGGAGCCAGAGCCCCTCCCCCCAGGTCTATCCACTCTCTCAGAGGCAGGACACGCCACAGCCGGCCCCGGACCATCCTCTGGCCTCCCCCAGCACACAGCCTGGGCATGCAGTGGGGCTCCGAGGTCTCACTCTGTCTTTTTCTGTAACGTTGTCTCTCTCATCTGCCTGGTGTTCTATCTCTGTTCCTCTCCCCCTCCCACTTTGATGCTGATCTTGCCTCATCACTCCCGCTGTGTCCCCCTCTCAGTGCTCTGTCCCCTTCTCCACTTCAGGGAGACTCCTCCATGCACTTCCCGCCCCCTAGTGACTGCTATCTCTGCTGCCTTAGATGCCACCTCCTCCCTGAAGCCCACCCTCATTACCCCCTCATCCCCTCCCCTGGAGCCCAAGGAGTCTCTCTCTGGGCCTTCTGCCGTGTCATTTGTGGACAGGCCCCCGATCCCCTCTCCTCCTCGTCACATACTCCCATGCTAGGCCCCGCTGTCCTCAAGGGCAGTGGCAAACACCAGCCTGGCCCAGGTGGGCGTTCAGTCAGCCTTGAAAGGAGTAAGGGAGGGAGGAGGGGGGAGATGGACATTGAAAGAAAGGTTCCAGATGGATTCACTGAGCACCTACTCTGTGCCAGGCACTGTCCCAGGTGCTGCGGAGTTATCAGCTCCCTCGGGGAGCTGGGGAAACGGATGTGTATATGAAATCGTCGTTGCCATAGCGTCATAGAAAGGGAAGACCAGGGCCGTGGGAGCCCACGGGCCGTGTTCCTCATGCTGGACGTGGCGGGTCTGAGAAGGCTTCCCTGAGAATGCCGTGTCTAAGCTGGGACCTACGGAACCAGTCGAGTCAGCAAGGTGACAGGACAGGAGCGAGCTCAGAGGCAGGGAGGCAGGATGAGCGGGTGGGGTGAACGCAGGCTTGGATGGAAGGGGCTGACAGAATGGGTGGGGGCTGATGATGGATCGAGAGCGCGGGGGCAGATGGGGGACCCCATGACCTGCTTGGCCAACTGTCGGGTCAGGGCGGCAGGAAAGGGGAGGGTCCTGGGTCGTGCTGTATCCTCCTTTGGCCCTTTGATCTGGGTCTCAGGCAGACACTAATGACCTCTGCCCCCGCCCCAGCCTCAGGGACCAGACCCTCTGGCCTCAGTCCCTTTCCACCTCTCTGGGGGTCCTGGGGCAGGGTTACTTGCAGAAGATATCCCGGCCCCCCTTCCCCCACCCCGCACGCAGACGCTGGCCTCTCTCTGGCCACTTCCTCCCATTCTCAGCAGCCCTGGCTCGGCAGAGCCCCCGCCCCCTCCTTATCTCTCTCCCGCCAACTTCCTGCGGAGGAGCAGGGATCAGAAGGCAGACCCGCTGTGTTAGTGATCCTGGGGGCCAGCTGTCGGTCTCCAGGGCCCCACCTGGCCTGTTCCCACTGCCAGTGGGGGGCCCCTAGTGTGGCGTGTCCATGTGTGGTGTGACCAGGCGTGGGGTGACCAGGCGTGGGGTGTCCATGTGTGGGGTGACCAGGCATGTGGTACCCAGGCGTGGGGTGACCAGGCGTGGGGTATCCAGGCGTGGGGTGGCCAGGTGTGTGGTGTCCAGAGGTTGCATACCCAGGCACGAGGAGGACCCGGTGTGGGGCTGGGGTGGAGACGATGGTGCATGTGTGCCGTGGCTAAGAGCATGAGACTAGTCTCTGCCTAGTTCTGTGTCCCTGGATGAGCCACAGCCTCCCTCAGCCTCAGTTTCCCCATCTGTGAAACGGGGATGGTGACAGTGCCCGTCTCCCAGGGCTGGTGTGGGAATTAAGGCAGACAGTGGAAGTCACAGAATGACTGAGGACGTTTGACTTCTTTTATTAAGGCCAGACATGCCCTTGAGGAGCTCTGTGGGGATGAAAAGAAGGTGCTGGTGGGCAACAGGACCCCCCATGGAGCAGGTTGGGGGGGCAGGCTACAGGTGCCTCGGACCTGCTGAGCTCAGGTCTGGCGCTCCCTCCCTTGGGCCTGGGGATTGCTGGGGAAGGCACGCCTCTGGCATCCTGCCTCTGGCTTCCAGGAAGCACCCGGCTCCGGGTCCCCTCCTCCTCCCTCCCTGCATCCCAACACCCGCTACACACAGCCACGGCGCAGGGATGGAGGGACCTGCCTCCCCCCGTCCTCCTGCAGCAAGTGGGGAAGTCCACAGCACTCCCAGTCTCCACCCCAGCTTCCACTGGGACCCTGACACACCCCTTCATGGTGTGTGGCTCAGAGACAAGTGTTGATATCCCTGACATCACAGGAGAGAGACCCAAGTTGTGGCTTTCAGCACTAGGGGCATTTCTGAGTGCTCACTGGGCATTTCTCCCTTGATGGCCCTCTAGTATCTTATGTATTCATTCAACAAACATTTTCAAGCACCTACTGTGCACCGGACACAGTGCTGGGCCCTGGGAATACAGAAGGGGCCTCAAATGGGAAGGATCCTTACTGTCTTCCAGGGAACAGAAAACCAGCAGGTCGGGAACGTTACAAGGGGAACGTTACAACAGGAATGAGCAGAGTGCTTGGACAGGAAATAAAAGAAGGGACGGCTATTTTTCTAGACAGAGAGGTCAAGGCAGGCTCCCTCAAGAGGGGACATTTAACAGGAGCCCTGGCCACACTGAAAACTGGGGGTGATGGAGCAGCAGGTGGGGGTGTGGTGTTGGGGAAAGAGTTCCAATTCTAAATGTCTTAGTCCAGATCCTGCTTTTGCTCAAATTTGTTTCTCCTCCAGCCATTGCCTGCTTTCCAAGGTTGCTGGCGGCTCCTCCTCACCCTGGACCCACAGCCTGTCTGTTATGAGGCTGCTAATTCTGCCTCCAAAATGCCTCTGCTGTCGGCGCTCACCCTCTCTGCAGCCTGAACTGTTGAGACACCCACCGCCTCCTCCTTTCACCCTCCCAGGTCACCCTCCTCCATGCTCCCAGGGATTGTTCTACAACCAACACTCTCATGTAGGTACCCTGCTCAGACATCTCCCATGGCTCCCCATTGCCTGCCCAGCCCAAACCAAACCATGCTGCTTTGCCACGCCTCTTGGTGCTTCACGATCATACCCCACTTATCCCTGCCACCACCCTCACGCCTCACAGACCCCGAGCATCTCATGCTCCCCTGTCCTCATGCCTTTGTTCATGCAGTTCCCCCTGCCTGCAATGCTGTTCCTTCATTGCTCCGCCATCTTCCCACCTGGCCCAGCAGTGGAGCTCTTGCTCTGCGGTCCTTCTTCAGCTACATGTCCCAGCACTCCATACGTTGCCCTGTCCAAACCCTCCCCATGGTGTCCAGAGAGGGTGTCTAGGTGTTGGCGTACCCCCAGCTGGGATGCCTTCTGCATATTTGGGTCTTCAGGGCCAGCCCAGGCCTGGTAGGCAGGAGGGAAGGGCATGTAGCCGACTGCATGGACTTCAGGCGAGGACTCTGGGCTCAGCCACTTTACCTGGGCGCTCTCAGTTTCCTCATCTGTAAAATGGGAATGACATTAGTTCTTCTTACAGGAGATCATTGAGATGGTTAAATGACACATCTAAGTGGGTGACAGGGGATGATTTGGAAGTAGACAGGGTCATTTTGGATTGTCACAAAGATGGGGATGGTGGGCACCACCGTATTGAGCAGGGGGTGGACCTGGGAAGGCAGGTGAGGAAGAAAGAGTGGGACAGCCCTGCCCAGCTCACATGACTTCCCTGCATCTCGCTAGACGTTCATGTGAGAAAGAAAATGTGTTCATCATTATGTGAGTCTAGACTTTAACTCTGCTTTACATATAAACACAAAGCATTCTGCACACTTTGAATATATCCTGAATTTTCCGGATGCAACTCAAGACAAAAACAAGAGAATCTATATTTAGTTTTATTCAGAACATGCCAGGAACAGCTCACAGTTTTGGAAACGCGCATCTGACGGTGATACGATGAGAATGTTGGAGTCTCTGCTCGGTGCCCCGCGTGCCGGTACATCTGTGGCTGTCACCTTCACCGTGGGCCTGCGGAGGCTGCGCCCCCGACTACTGCATGTGTCTTCCAGGGCAGCTGGGCCTGATCGCTTGCGTGTTTGAGCACGGGTTTTATTTTATAGGACATTCTTTATATTTCCTCTTTATATTACAGCTGGGGCATTATATATGGATCTTTTAGAAAATTACGTGTGTAGGTAGGTTACAGTATATCCACAGGGTCTATTTGAGAATATTAAAGGGGATGTTATGCACCTTTAACATAAAAAGAAGGTGTCAGGCAAGAGAGGGTTCAGACGCTGTGTTGTAGGCACTTAGGAAGTGGAGAGAATTCAGATGCTATTGTCAGGGGCTGAACACACATTTGATGGGTGAATGAATGAATGACTGGACACGTTGTTGAAGGAGGCCCCCTACCCCTTGATGCCCCTTATATTACTACCCACAGGTGACCTGTCACTTGGGCCTGCCTGGGCCTATCTGCTCCCAGTTCCAGAACCTTCCGTGGGGTGAGCTAAGCACAAGGCTTCCTTGGCCCCAGCAGCCAGTCGTCTTCTTGCTGGGTCAGGAAGTTGCTCAGGATAACTTTAGCTGTGCCGTGGGGCCAACCAGGATTGGAGGGCCCAGCCAGGGTTAGAGCAAAGCTACTTCCGGGGCGTTTGCAACATCTGACAGGAGCGGGGATTCCTGCCTGGGATTCCTGGTTTATGAGAGAGGGGAATCGGGGAGGAGCTTGGCTCTAGGTGTCATGCTCCTTCCTGCTGGGAACAAAAATCATCACATTGGCTTCCAATTTATTTCGTTATTTACATGTTTTCTCCGTATAAGTAATACATGCTGGTTGTCCAAAGAACTCGAAACGGTGCAGGAATGTGGACTTCTCTGTTCCCTTTTCTATTTCTTGCTAACCAGGCAGGCTGGTGGTGGTAATAAATTAGTGTGTGCCCTTCTTGACATTTTCCCTGAACACCCAACCCACTCGCTTCAAGTCTATCTTTTCCCTTTGCAGAAACCCAGATCATACTGAATCTATTATTCCACAATCTGTTTTTACACTAAATAACGTGTCGAGGACACCTTTCTGTGGCAGTGCACACACAGCAACAGCTTTCTTCTAACTGATGCTCGTTTAGGTGGACGTATCTTTACATATTTGTCTTTAAAACGTTCTCATTAAACTTTCTTTTTCATGGAATAAACATGTGCATATGGTTAAAAAATTCATAAAAAGCAAATTTCTCTATTCTCCCAAACACTCCAAGTTTGGTTTTTGTTTTTCTGAACTGAACCGTAAAAAAATAATACATTTCTATTTCTTCGTTTGTTCACTTTAGGTAATCTCTTCTGACAACTCTCCATAAAAGGTGAAAAATTAATGATCAATCCCCCATGTTTGTTGGCCACGCGATTTTATTTTCTATTGGGAGGGTTAATAGCATTTACATTCTATTTTATTACTATAATTATAATTGATTGTAAAAAGTGAAAGCTGATAACCAGCATTTTTAGAAATAGCTAAATAACATTTATAAAGTCTTTAACCACATTCGGTATTGTTCAAAGCACTTCACACAGAGGTCAACTTGTTTGATCCTCACAACAATTCTAGGAGGTAGCAACTATCATTGCCCCCATTATGCAGATGAGGAAACTGAGGCACAGAAATGTTGAAGGATTTGCTCAGGATGGCTCAGCTAACGCTTGGCAGAGTGGACACTCAAACCCCAGCTATCCCAGGGTCTGTGTTCTTAACCACTATGCTGGACTTCCTCTCTAGGACTATTTCAAAATTCCATTTTTCCGAAGCGTGGGCACACCCCTTAGATCATCCAAGCCTCTCTTCGTCCCATGTTACAGATGGAGAAACCCAGGCCGAGATCATAATCCTCCATCGACCCTCATTTGCTGAGGATTCGCCGTGTGCCAGCCGCTGTGCTCAGC
Source organism: Lemur catta (assembly GCF_020740605.2). NCBI lineage: Eukaryota > Metazoa > Chordata > Mammalia > Primates > Lemuridae > Lemur > Lemur catta. The sequence continues at coordinate 92,042,674 of NC_059134.1, read as the reverse complement.
ACCTTGCAGATGAGACCCTGGATCAGCCCCACACAAGCTCCTGAGCGGGTGCTGTTGCCGTCCCCGTGTGTGGATGAGGGCGTGGAGGGACACAGAGATTAAGAAATCAGAGGAGAGAGGGCCCTGACACCCGCCTTTATCTGGTTTCATGGAGGAGGCCCTGAGTTAGGAGTCAACAGCCCTGGACTATGCACAGTAACTTGTATGACCTGGGGCAGGGACTTTAACCCCTTTGGGCTTTGTGTTTCCCAACATAGAGTCAAGCCGATCCCCAGGGGCCTCTTGGCTCCAGGACTCTACAGCCCTGCCTGACCCCGCTTTGCTGGGTATCCTCGGGCCGGTTCCTTCTCTTCCTGGGCTGCCTCAGCTGTGAGGCGGGTAACCACGGCCCCCTGCACAAAGTCTATGTTAGATTTAATGAGACGATGTGGCTTCCAGGGGTAGGGGAGGCTGGCAGTGAGAATAGGGAAGAAGCCCACAGACAGGTGCAAGTTTTGGTAAATGTTCTGATTCTCGGGTGGATGATCAGGTCCTGGGTGTTCATTTGCATAAATAAACAAAGGAGAACCACTCATTGACCTGTGGCAAGAGGACGGCATGAACAAAGGATCGTGATTAATACAATTCTGTGACCCAAGGTCCAATACAGAGAAAAAGGGGGGAACAAAAAAAGAAACTCTGGAACATGGAACTCTGGGAAGAAGAAAGCTGTGAGTGAATGTTCAAGATGGTCACCCAGGGCCTTGCGGATCAGGGGTGTTCAGGACGTTTGTATTAAATTGAATGCGATGAATGAAATCCCCGGTGCGTGGAAAACATGCTATGGTGCGAGGTTTAGCAGGGAAAAAAGCTCCAGGCAGCAACCCTGGCCCCAGACCAAACTGCAGCCCTGTAAGCGCTGCATCCCAGCAGGGACAGGACCGGAGGGTCACGGGAAACGAGGACAGTCAGACTTACAGAGAAGCCCGGCCAGCAGGTGACTATGACTCAGCTGTTTTCCATTAATGCGGTTTGTGCAGGGCGATACAAAAAGGCCCCTCGAGCATGGAGCACCCGCGAGGCGCCCTCAGGCTGCAGCGTGATGCATCCTCGCGGGACTCTGCGCACAGGGGCCCCGTGGCGACCCCCACTTTACAAGTGAGGAAGTCGAGGCCCCGTGAGGCAGAGCACGCAGCAGCAGGCCGGGACTCAAACTCAGACATGCCTGTCCCCAGCCGCCCTTCCCCCGCAGAAACCCTCGCGGTGGGAGGTCAGCGAGGGGCTCCTTTGCGGCCCTGCCACGTGCCGAGGGGCCGGTGAAGACACCTGGTTTCTGTGTGTTGGGGGACAGAGGTGGCTTGTAGGAACAGGACTGTAGCTCTTTTACGTCCTCCTGCCTTGCTCTCCTCCCCTCAGGCAACCTCATCCCGACCTCTGCACCGCCCAGGGGGGAGAGTTTGGGACCCTTCGCTGGCCCAGCACCAAGGGCAGATCCCAGACTGGTGACATCCCAGCCACCCACGCACTCCCTGCCCTCCCGGCCCCAGCCCGGCTGCTGCAGCTCCACACTCATCGCCTGAGGTGGGACTGACCACCCCTCCCCAGAAGGGCCGCACGCGGGGGGCCCTGATGGGAGAAGCAGACGGCGGCTGCGGGGGCCCTGGGGATCGAGGTGCTGAGTGCGGCAGGAGGGGACGCGGCCGGCACAGCTAATGGCATTAACAGGCCCCGCGGTGGTCAGGGCTAAGCTCTCATCCTGGGGCCCTGGGACGGGGCAGAATGTGGGTACGAGACACTGGAACATGTGCCCTGTGGAGCCCCACCTCCTTCACCCAAGCTACACGGAGTCCTGGGGCAGGCAGGGGTTGGCTGTGTTGTTAATAATAATGACAAAAACAATGCTGGTCGCTACCATCTGCTGCTGCTCACCAGGCACAGCTGCAAGGGCTTCCCCTCCTCGCACTCAGCCTTCGCAAGGATCCTCTGATCCTGTAGGTACTATGTTGTCCCCATTTTGTCTCAGAGGGACCCAGAGAGGTTAAGTCATTTTCCCAAGGTCGCACAGTGTCTAACCCGGGTCAGAAGGGATCCATAGGCCACCTCCTTTAATCTCAATGGCTATGTGACTCTCCAACTTCAGTGTCCATCAGATCATTTTAGGTACTGGTGAAATGCTGATGGCTGGGCCCCACCCCGGCCCACTGAGTCAGGATGCAAGAGCAGCGTGACTCTGGAAGCCAGGGTTTTCACAACTGTCCCAGGTGATTCTTGGGATCAGGCATGTTTGGAAAATCCTGCACTAGGCTGTCAAAGGGGCTGCCCAGAGAGGGCTGGAAAGCACCAGTCTGCAACACCGGGCTTCCAGGCTCATCAGCAGTGGGGAGGAGGGGCTCGAATTTCGGAGGGTTTGGATGAGAGGCTGCCCTGGGGCTGGTGGGGGTGGGGGACTGTGACGTCCCTCCCTCCCTTCACTGTGCCTCTTTGTCTGGCAGCCTGTACAGAGCAGGAGGTCAAAGGCCTCGGCTAAGAGGCCATGGCAGGTGGGACTCGCAGGGCCCAGTGGATCAGTGGGGCTCTGTCATCCCCTGGGGACAGGTCTGTGGGGAGGGTGGCAGATGGACACCACAGCACCTCTCTCTGGGGTCAGGCCACAGCTCATCTTCCCGGAGGCTCCCACTTGTCCCCTCCCCAGCCTCATGTCCTCCCATCACCTGTGACTCCCAGACAGCCACAGTCCCAACTCCTCCGCCCAAGGGCACAGCAGGGACAGAACCCTGGTACTGTCCTCCCACATCCACAGTCGCAGCCACCCTGCTGGACATTGGGGTACCATGCAACCCCCACCTAACCGAACAGGAGACTGAGGCCAGAAGGACGGCTGGGACTTGTACTACACAAGAGCACCCAACTCAGCCCTCAGCTGGGGCCCAAATCCTGCCCAGCCACGTGCCCTGGTGTGGGGCTGTGTCCCCAGCGCTGGGGATGGGGAGAATCGAGGGCCTGTTTTCCAGGGGACACGAGAACACCAGGTGGCAGGTCCAATCTGCAGGAGGAGACCGAGATTTGCCCGGGGTCCGTGGCTGCCAGGTTGTACTGGGTCTTCAGACGCCTGGAACTTCTATTCTGATATATCAGTCAGTCCAAATTCCTTTAACCACAGAACCTTTGTTGCAAATAATATTGCGTGCAAAATAATAAATGACACTAGCCAACAAGTTTTGAGCACTTCCTATGTGCCAGGCCCTTCACCTGGATTATCTAATTTGATCCTAAAAGTAATCTTATGAATAGCTACTCTTATTATTGCCATTTTATAGACGCAAAAACCAAAGCATAGATAAAACAGGCAAAATGGTGCTGCCACTCTGGCTGCAGTGGGGACACCCTCACACCTCCAGCCTCCAGCAGTTCCTTGGAGCACAATTTGAAAACCAGTGTACGAACAAGCCTAAACACGAGGTATCGTACCTGAGCCAGAAAATACATCAGAACAATGAGTCACAGGCAGTTTAATCAGGGATGGTTCCTTCTGGAATCTAAGCAGCTTGCTAGGGTCTTGTCATTCCTTCCTTACCACCCTTACCTTCAAAGGTCACCTCACCACCCCCATTTTCGGTCTTAGGGACGAATGCAAATGCTCACCTATTATTTTATCTCCCCAGGCTCCACCCTGAGCATTCTTTCTGGGGGTCCTACCCTCTCCTGAGTCCACCCTGTGCTTTTAGAAGGGACTGTCCCATTCTTCTATGACCTCACTCCCGAGATCACAGGTGATCAGTCTGGGGGTGGGTATTCGATCCCAGCCTGGCAGTTCTTCCACAGGTTGTTCAGAGCAACGGAGGAAGTGTTCCTGCCCAGCCATGGGGCTGCGAGATGGGGCTCTGGAGGGCTCATCGGCCACGTCCCCCACTGGTGGAGGACACAGCCTGCAAGGGAATGAGGACCGGCTGCAGAGAGAGCAGGGAGCCCTGTGGCATTGGCTCTCCTGCTTCCAGTCCCCGAGATGCAGCACATCCCAGCGCTTCTCACTGACAGCCACTCATTTCTGCGCTGGTCTGGCTGAGCACAGCCAGTGCCTGTTCCCGCCACACACAAAAAGGTGGGGATAGAAGAATCAAGCCGCTTTCCAGGTCGTAGCTGTGTCATCTGGTGCACAATTTCGGTTGACACTAAACACTCAACAGCCACTCTTGCCTTTCTTTCTTCCTGGCAGAACTTGTGTCCCAACCAGTCAGGATTCCCTGCAGACACGGAACTGGCGTGGCATACACCTTGGCCAATGAGACCCGAGGAGGAATCCAACAGTGGGGGGGCGGGCCTGGGAAGGTTTTCCTTGTTATTCAAAGGGGACATGAGACAGGGCCTGTAAAGAGATGACACATTGTCCCCAAGTATCTGTTTTTCCCTTTTTGCATGTAGGGGGAGTCTTTAGCTGGGCACGTGGCTGCCCAAACACTGCATTTCCCGGCCTGCCTTGAAGCTAGGTGTGGCCACGCAGCCGCGCTGTAACCAGCGATATGAGTGTGGTGACGTGTGTGGCCTCTGTGGCTGTGCCTACAAACGAAGGGGCGTGTTGCCCCTCCCTCTCGTCCTCCTTCCTGATGACCAGAGTGTAGTCATGGGCCCCATGATGATGTTTCGGTCAGCGCCGGACCCAGTATACAACAGTGGTCCCATCCGATTGTAATTTTTACTGTGCCTTTTCTATGTCTAGGTAATGTTGAGACACACAAATACCATTGTGTTACAATCGCCTACAGCGCAGGAACACACAGTACAGGGTTACAGCCCGGGAGCGACAGGCTACACCACACAGCCTAGGAGTGTAGGAGGCTATACCGTCTAGGTTTGTGGAAATATACTCTTTGAAGTTCACAAAACGATGAAATCATCTAACAACACATTTCTCAGAATGTATCCCCATCACTGTATAGACATGATAATGATCCATCTCTGTCCTTGTAGATACGGGCAACAAGATAGAGAAACCTAGCCCTCAATACCACGGGGCTGCCATGTTAACCCTGAACTGGCTTTGGACTATAAAGGGAAAGGAAAATAAATATCTATCTTGTTTAATCCAAAATCTAGCTATTTTGGGTCTTGTTACAGCAGCTGGATCAGTGTCTAATAAAGGGACTCTTGCCTTCCTTCCTTAGATCTTGCAGTGATATCTGGTGCTGAGGCAGTTGTTTTGTAACCATGAGGGCAAAGCCAAGCGGGTAGTTGAGAAGCCAACTGAGAGTTCCACCTCTGCTGAGCTGCTGCTGAGTTTGCCAACTCCAGCACCACTATTCTGGGCATCTTGTTGGGCAAGATAATACATTTCTCATTATTTAAGCTGTTTTCATTGGACTTTCTATCACTTGCAGACAAATAATGCCAATTGAGGTATTCGGTGAGATTTGCAGTGAAGTTGCTTGAAGTCATACCCTGGCCAGGGACATGGAGGGCTGCAGGCCCCATGGGGAGCTGTGTGATCCAAGCCCGCTCCCTCATCAGGAGGTTCCACCCCTTCTATTCAGGAGGTTCAAATTCAGCCTTGGACCTTTCTAGACAAAGCAGCTGTCAAGAGAGCATTGATAAAACAGAGCATTTCTGTTTATCCCTCAAGGGGGAGAGAGAGAGAGAGAGAGAAATGAAGACACCCTACCTAAGGTGTATGGAGAGACCATGACTTTTGTCCTCTAAACAGAAGTGAATGTGAATCTTTCCAGTGTCCCAGGCAGCCTTAATGTGGGAGCTTTTGTTTCTGCCCATGGTTACATTTCGTGGAGTCAGGAGTTCTTGTAGCTTATTCAGGATTTTGGAAGGAAACAGAAGCTGCATCAGCCAGGGTTTCGAGGAGGATTTAACAGAGGCATGGGCAGGACTAAGGGAGCTAGTGGTGGATGCTGAGGCACCCGGGGACCTGCAACAGCAGGAAGCCGGTAGTACCCCTAGTCCCGAAGGCAGGAGGTGGGGAAAGAAGGGGGGAGCATTAGCAGAACCCAGCAAGGACAGGAGTGCGGAGAGGGGCCACTGCACTGGAGCTACCATTATAAAGAAATGTAGCCAAAAGCTCAGTGGCAATACCCCAGCGCCTCTCTCCTCCCACTCTCTGGTTTCCTGCAGTGTCTAAGGCAGCCTGGGGTGCAATCCTTCGAGGTCAACCTCCCGGCACAGGGAGGGGCGGAGCTGGACTGGGGCATGGTGCGAGACAGGAGGGCAGGAGTTCCGTATTTGTGCTCAGATCTGCTTGCCCCAGAGCTCCTGCAGCCCTCGCGACGCGGGACACGTGGTGGGAAGAGAGGGAAACCAAGGCCCTCGGCCCTGGCAGTGCTGGTATGGAGGATCCAGGTTCGGGGGCCGCTGAGCGGGCAGCCGGTGCTGAGACGCCTTCCTGGAAAGGGGGAGCACCCCAGGGATGAGGGGGAGCACCCCGGGGATGAGGGGGAGCACCCCAGGGATGAGGGGGAGCACCCCAGGGATGAGGGAGACCAGAGCCAGCCACCCTGCCAGGGGGGCACCAGAGGGGCTCCCAGGAAGAGCCCTTGCAAATCAACAGCACGTGATGAAAAATGCAGACAGGTGGATGACTTAAAAAACCCAGGCTTGCTGGAAATGGTCTCTGATCTCGGCTCGGCTCCCGGGTGGCGAGGCTCGCATGCTCTATTTTTAATCAGGGGCCGTTGGGTGAAGACAACTGGGTCCTTTGGGTACCTTTGAATGGAGGCTCTGCCTCTGCCTTCCCTGCTGGGCTGCTTTTACCCTGTGCCCAGCAGCTCCTGCCTCTCCAGCCCCAGCATGAGAGAGGTCGCTGGGAGCCCCTCCTCTGCAGACAGGAAGGTTTGACCTCAGAAAGAGGCATGTTCAAGTCCTACCGCTACCACTTTAGTTACATATTTGGGGGCAAGTCACTTAATCTCCTCAATCGCCTCATCTGTGAAATGGGGTAACAGCAGTACCTACCTTGCTGGGATACGTTGCATGCAGTTCTCCGCATGCACAGTTCCTACAGAGAGGAAGTGCACAATGAAAGGTGAGTAGTGAGCTGAAATTCTGCAGGTAAGGCTGCCTGGGTTCAAATCCTGGCTCTGCTTTTTCTCTCTAAACTTTAGCTTCCTCATCTGTAAAATATGTGTGTTGAACTGTCTGCCTTCCGCAGTTAACGTGAGGATCAAGAGAGATGATCCAACCTATCGTGAGCACCAGACAGAAGGTAGCTGTGTGGTTGTGCTGTTGTTCTTGTTGTTGTTATTTCATAACAAGATTGGGATGAAAGAGCAAATAACCCGAAGTCACTACCGTGGGCTGGGGTCTGAGCTGGGGAGGCAGCTGTTTAGGCTGGAGCCCCCGTACCCAAGTCCAGCTTTCACTACCAGAGCAAGAAGCGACATGGGAAGATGCCCCTCACGGTCACGGCATGCATCCCTGGGGCAGGGCAGGGCGCGGGTCAGTGAGCACCGTGAACAGAGCTGGAGCCTGGGCGTCAGAGAGGCCACTCCTACCAGCTGTGAGACCTGGGACATTGCACCTCCCTGAGCCTCAGTTTCCTCAGCTGTTATGGATGAATGTAACGGACGTAGGGTCTGCATCATAATACAAGGTGATCATTCTTTAGAAAGTATTCTTTGGATGGGATTAAGGTCCCCGGTGCCCTGGAGGGAAGGGAACCAAAGTATCCCGCCTGAATCAGGGGAGAAGACACATGAGGGTTCGTGCTTATGCCCAGTGAACAGACTGCCCCAGAAACGCCAAGCAGCCTGGGCAGGGAGGAGCCGGTGAGTGACACCTCAGCCGCTGCCCCCTAAGGGCCTGCATTTCCTAGTTGACAGCACACACGTGGTGCCATCGGAGTTACCCAAGCCCTCCCCCAGCCAACTGGACACTCCCAGAGGCTGGGAGACCAGATCTTCTGTCTCCCATTCCCGTCCCCCCCCCCCATCTGAGGCCTGGCCTGGCATACAGTCGGTGCTCAATAAGGAGAATTGCACATGCATGCATTGTGTTAACTGTTTGCAAGCATATCCACACCTATTATCAACTCTCAATTCCTGCAGAATCGGTCTTACCTGCCCATTTTACAGGCTCCAATGGACCAGGGGTCTCCATGGACCAGGGGGCTCACCTTGGATATTGGAGATTCCTTTAAAATGATAAGTGAAGGCTGTTTGCTTTTGGTTTTTGTTTTTGGGTTGTTTCTTTTTTTTTTTTTTTTTGTACTGTTTACTATGTCTCAGACCACATTCTGTGTGCTGTGTTTCTGTCATCTCATTTATTCCTCATAACAGCTGGTAAGTTAAGTGCTGCTACTGTCCCCACCTGGCAGGTGTAGGAAGTGAGAGTCCTCATGCAGAGCGACTTGCCTGGGGTTGTACAGCCGTCGGAACAGCTGTGGTTCAGGGCCAGGCCCGTCCTGCCTCCAGAGCCCCTGGTCTCAACACATTCCTCTGCCCTCAGTTTCTTCCTGACCCCAAAGCCAAGATGTCCATGCCGCTCATCCTGCTGGCCTCCTTCCACCTCCTCCTCCATGACCAGGACAAGGGAGGGGCAGAGGCAGACACAGAGACTGACGTGACATGATCGAGGACAATGCTCTGATATGCAACAAGTCAGGGTTAGAACCGAGGCCATGGGATTCCAGAGCCTGTGCTCCGAACTGTCAAACGCTGCCACCTCCAATCATATGTAATTAAATTAGTATTCAATTACATAGAATTATATTTTATAATGGAATACTCACCGTTCGCTGATTTCTCTATTCATGAGTCTTACGCATTACATAACAACGAAGGGGTCATTCGTTGTGTTAAGGATTCAACAAGACCACGTATGCCCAGGGCTCAGGGTGCACACTTCCCGCAGAGCAGGGAGGCACCCCGTAGTTACTGACTCCTAGAGAGCAAGGACTGGGTCTCATTCCTGTTTAGCAGTGGCACCTAGCATCGTGCCTGGCACTGCACTGGCACCTAGAGCTATGAATCAAATAAATGAATGGAAGAGCTAAGCCCCCGACCATGTTTTCTGATTTCCTTTGCTGATTTTCATCGCGTTTTCCTTTACATCACATCCTCAAAGAGCTCCCGTTTTTGGAACACTGAGTGGTACCAGGGCACATCTCAGGAGAGACTGCCAAGGGGTGGACTGCGTTCGCCAAGTTGGCTGAGCACGTGGGCTATGGACCCAGCTTGCCTGGATTCAGATTCTAATTACTCTACTCATTAGTTATGGGACCTCAGGCACGAGGGCTTGCCCCAGTCAAGGCTTTGGGAAAAGGAAGTCCCCTCTACCCGGGCAGAGTCATCTGCCTCTCAGAGTGTTCCAATCGGCAAGGTGGACAGCGCTTGCCTTGCTGTCAGCACCTTGATGCTGCCTCCCTCAGACTCTGCTTGGAGCCGGCTCTGTCCTCCTGCCCAGCCAAACGCAGAAAGCCTTGTTAATAATGAATAGGCCCCTGTCTGCCTTACTTAACACTGACGCTCCAGGCAGATGCGCGGCCCTTTATAAACGATCCGGTCCAGCTGATTAGGCCCCGTGGGGCGCATTCCTGCAGCCGGCCTCTTGTTCCCCGTAATGGAATCATAATGTTAATGTGATTTCAATTAGGGCTGTGTTACAGAACACAGGTGCTGCAGCGAGCCTGCAGGCACGGAGGCCTCCCCAGGGACTCATTTTCCTGGGAAAGGTACGTGTGTTTCCAAGGCCGCCTCCAAACTCAGGAAAAAGCAAGTCCCCCCCGCTGAAGGGAAGCCGTGACAGCAGGGCTGAGCGGTGTCAGAGCCCACATTCCCCGCTCTTCAGGGGCCCAGACCTGTGTTTCTTATTCCACTTGAGTAGCAGTCCCCCTTGACAGGAGAAAAACATGTCTTGGGGACCCCTGGGGTCCCCAGACCCTGCTTTGAGAAACAGTGGCCCAAGAACCAAAACCTTACTGTAGGAAAATGTCTTTCCATTGTGAATGATCACTGAGGAGCTAACCAGCTGTCTCTCCCTGCCCAGCTCCCAGCTCCTGCCGGCAGGAGGGGAGTGGGGAATGCTGGGCGGGTCGCAGGGGGAGGCCGCCCCGCAGCCGGGACGCCTTTGTGAGAGTCTGGCCACCCGTCACCCTCGGTGCTGACGTGGGGGGTGATGTGTGTCCAGTGAGAGACAATGACAGATTTAGGAAGAGCGTGTTTGAGAGCATGCACCCTAGTCACTCTCCGGATTACCTACCCTGCTCTTCAACGTCCTCCTGCAACAAACGGCTGGCCCTGTTCCAAGATGAATAATAATCACAAAGGAACCATAAAAGGACTAAAAAAAAGAAACATAGGAAATGGCGGTAAGGACCATAAGCCAAAGAGCTTACATCGCAAGAGGGCTTATGAAAAGCAAAAATCAGAGGGAGAGCCAGACACACCGTGCTCCAGGGACTGTAAGAGTTTGCAGGGAATCTGACCTCCGCTCATGAATTAAAAGAGGTCAAGGGTTCCGTAAAGCACTTGCAGGGCACCAGCCGGAAAGACAGCCAGTTAGCAGCTCCCAGGAAAGGAACGGAAGCAACAGATAAAGACATTCTGAAACTAAAAAGACATGTTGAAAAGAAGAAAACAACTCGCAGGATACGCAGAGAGATGGAGTGGGTAGGGTCACGCAGGGAACATATGGAGAAAACATACACAGACATATAAAGGGACAAACAAATATATTAATATAAAAACAGTACGTTAGTGTTCTAGGGCTGCTGGAACAAAGTAGCACAGATTGGGCGGCTTCAAACAAGACAAATTTATTCTCTTCCCGTTCTGGAGGTTTGAACTCTGAAATCCACGGGGTAGCAGCTGTAGCACATTCTGACCGCCCCGAGGGAGACTCTGCCCCCCAGCTCTCCTGGCTTCTGGGGATGACGGGCGATCCTTGCTGTCCTTTGGCTTCCAGCTGCAACACCCCACTCTCTGCCCTGGTCGATCCACGCCATTCTCTCTCTGTGTCTGTGGTTCTTCTGCTCTTACAAGAGGACACCTGTCACACGGGCTTAAGGGCCCCTCTCATCCGGTGTGATCTCATCTTAATTAATTATATCTGCAACGACCCTATTTGTGACCCAGTGAGGTCACATTCGGAGGGTCTGGGCACCAGGACTTCAGCACATCTTTTTTGGGGGGACCCTACTTATCCCCTAACAAACAGTTACAGGAAAGACTAAGAGACGTGGAGGACCGAAGGAGAGAGACACGTTTGCACAATAAAGGTTCCTGAAAGAAAAACAGAACAAATGAAACAATAAAAAATATTCAGACATAACGGAAAATACCTGATTTGAATGTGGCGATAAATTGATGTGGACCATCAGCATCCAGCATTATATTCTAATACAGGTGTTGAACTTCAAGGCTAGAGAAAGAATCATGGCACCCAGGCAAAACTGCTAAGCAGCAGGAAGGGGGAAGTGGCGCTGGCTGCGGACCTCTCTCTAGAAACACACTGCGCCGGAATCTGGGGGGCAACATGGACCAGGTCCCGACGGATGGGAAGTGTGACCCGAGAAATGTATACTCAGATGTTTCCTTGACACAGAAAGGCCACAGACAGACATCCCGAGCATCCGAGAACGTAGGGAATGAGTGCCTTAGTTCTTGAAACAAACAAACTATGGGGCAATGGAGTTTAGTCAACAAAGGGATTTATCAAACTAAACAGCTCAGGAGGGAGAAGCCAGGGTGAACTTGTTGGCCATAAGCTCTGAATTCATTTAAATATAAAAATAAAAATATCTGTGAATTTGGAATATAGAACACAGTGCAAGTGTCATAAACATCAACAATAAAAGTAATAATAATATAACTAAGGAGAATTTGACAATGAAGGAGGGAAAGTGGGAGGAAGTGTCAGTGTGCTAATTTCCTCAGTCTTCACAGAAAGAGTCAATCGATAAGGAATAAAGTTGGAAACTATCATTTTAAAAATAGCATAATTATTATAGTCTCACAATATTTTACATAGTTATGTTTCTTCACTTTAAAGAGCCTGATAGGAACTCATATCATTTGTGGTTAAAAAAAAAAAAAAAAAAAAAAAAGCATTCATCTAAAATTAAGCAGTTTCTTCAGTTTCAATTTACTAACTTTTTTTAGCTTTTTATTTTGAAATAATTTTAGATGTACAGAAAATCTGCAAAGTCTTCCCTTCACTCAGCTTCCCAAATGTTAACATCTCACATAACCATTCGTCCAGACTACAACCCTAACATTGATATAAGGTTATCTCCACAGTTTTGCTTTTTTCAGAATGTCATATAGCTGGAATCCTACGGCAGAATCAAGCAGCAGTCTTTTCAGATGGGCTTCTTTCACTTAGCATTATGCGTTTAAGCTTCCTCCATGTCTTTTCCTGGGTTGACAGCTCATTTCTTTTTATCTCTGAATGATGTTCCATTGTCTGGATATACTCCAGTTTGTCTCTCCACCTATTGCAGGACATCTTGGTTGCTTTCAAGTTTTGGCAATTGTGAATAAAGCTGCTGCAAACATTCGTGTGTAGGTTTTTGAGTGGCCCTAAGATTTCAACTCATTTGGGTAGATACCAAAGTGCACAATTGCCAGATCGTATGGTAAGAGTGTGCTTAGTTTTATAAGAAACTGCCAAATTGTCTTCCAAAGTGGCTGTACTATTTTGCATTCCCACCAGCAATGAATGAGAGTGCCACATCCTCACCAGCGCTTGGCACTGTTGGTGTTTTAGATTTTAGCCATTCTAATAGGTGTATGGTGGTATCTTGTTTTATTTTGCAGCTCCCTAAAATTAATAAATTATGATGTTGAGTATCCTGTGTCCTTTTGACATGCCTCTATTTTTTTTTGTAAGCTCTTTCTTACTTTCTGGCACTGTAAGATTACAAGATACTCCGGGCTTATGTTATATATATTTTCTGTTTCAGCCCTAAAGCAGCCATCTCTCCAGGCAGCCAGGCTTCTTTACTGGAGAATGTTGTTTAGTAGTCAAGATCTGGATGCTTATTGTTGCTGGGGTGGTACTGCTTCTCGGCCATCTCAGAGGACAGAGCTAGGACACATATTCATCCACACATAACTATATTTATTTCTGCTTCTGTCTGTAAAATATCAAAATTAGCATGAGTTCATACTGTCATCCTGACTCTAACCCAGCATCACCGCATTCATTCTATTCTCCCCCGTTACTTATTTGTCACTTCTTTCTCTGAAAGTGGAAAACCTGGCTCTAGTCATTTACAATATGTGTACTTATTTATTTGCTAGTATGAAAAGCAAAGTAGTTTTAGGATTGCCGATCTGGAGCCCCCCCATGTCCCCCCCCCCAAACAAATTAATGCCGATAGTGTTTGTGTGTAGTTCTTTTTCTCTTTAACCTTACAGTAGCCGGTCAAAACACTATTTTCCAACAGTTATTTAGGTCACCTCCTTATTCCCCACTGAACTTGGCTTTTTATGCTATTAAAAAGTCAAATAAAATTAAAGGCAATACTTTGAATTTGAAACAGAATATTTATTATCCCATATTATTAAGATACACCTCTCTACTTTTCCTATTGTCTATTTATGCATCCTTCTGTCTGTGTGCATGTATAGAGAGATAGCTGGAACTGCATTAATCAAATGTTAATAACAGTTGCTTCTGAGTGATGGGATTTGGGGTGATTTTTACATTATTCAGGTCCATATTCTGTTATTAATTTTTATAAGTGTATATTGTTTATACAGAAAACAATAAAGTGTTCTCTAAAATAAGGGAGGAAATGGTCAACAGGTGGATACTGCTAAGGGAGAAAATTCCTATTGGATTTTGTGGCATAGAGGTCATTTTTTTTTTTTTAGAGGCAGGGTCTCACTCTTTTGCCCAGGCTGGAGTGCAGTGGCACGATCACAGCTCACTGCAGCCTCGAACTCCTGGGCTCAAGTGCTCCTCCTGCCTCAGCCTCCTGAGTAGCTGGGACTATAGGTGCACACCATCACATCCTGCTAATTTTTAAATTTTTTGGTCTCACTATGTTGCCTAAGTTGGTCTTGAACTCCTAGACTCCTGCCTCGGCCTCCCAAAGTGCTATTATTACAGGCGTGAGCCACCATGCCCAGCCAGAGTGGAAGATTTTATCATACCTTTCCCAGTAATTCATAGAGCAAATTGACCAAAAAAATAAAATCAGTAAGTATATAGATGATATGAATAACATGATTAACAAGCAGTACCTGAGGGATAAAGAAAAATCCATCAAACAGAATTGGCAGAATTATTCAAGGACAATTGCCAAAACAATTCTGCCCGATCATAAAATAAGTTTCAACAAACTTCAAAAGATTGAAATAATAGGATGGTTTGGTTTTTGACTACTGTGAAAACTACAAAATTAACTACAAAATTTTCAAATATTTAGAATGTTTACAATATGCTTCTATTTTATTAATTTTTTATTTGGAAATAATTTTAAATTTACCAAAAACATCGCAAAAATAAAAATAGTACAAAGACCACTCATGTACTTCTTACCCAGATTCATTTATCATAAACATTTTACCCCCATCTACTTTATGTTTCTCTCCCTCCTTTCCTCTCTCCTTCCCTCCTGGCCCCAACACACATGCACACACACACACACACACCCCCTCACAGTTCTCCCTCTGAGTTCCCAGCTGATGGAACAGCACCGATCCCCCAGGCCCCTTGAGAGCGGCTCTCCCAGCCTCCAGCTCAGCTGTGCCAGCCGTGCTACCTGGAACAGAGATGAGCCTCATCCAAAGCACAGATGTGTGAGTTAAATAAATGTAGTTTTAAGCCCACTGAGACTCCTGCATTCCCAGTCAAGCCAGTGTGCCCTAGGGGGTGGTTTTCTCCACCCCTCCTGGTGCAGGTAAAGAAGTTGAGAATTAAGTCATTTCAAGGCTGGCATTTCACAGGTGGGTGCAAAAGTTGGGAGAAGAGAGTCAGGGATTGGCAAGAGTGTTACTGAAGAGGGGGACCACTGAGGATTCTAACTGGGTACAGACAAGAGGGAAGGTGAAAGATGGTTACTAGAAGGGAAGGAAATAGTTTAGGGCACTCCGTACTCCAGTGAAGTGGGGGATGGTTGTGATGGAAATAGCTCACCAGGCAGGACGGAAACCGGGAAGGGGACTCTAGTGACAAGCTGCATTGGCAATCCTGGTCATAGGTGGCAGTTTAGGGTCTTGATGGGGACTGCACTACTGCTGATTGTCTTTCACATTTCAGCCTTCCCTGACCTTCCAGCACCCCTTTGCCAAGAGCCCTTGTCACACAGAACTCGCATTGTCTCTTCCCTGTGCTTTGGACTTTGCTAGGTCCCCGGCTCCGGGTCTGGCACATTGCCAGGCTAAATGAACCGGTGCGTGGGTGCAGGGCTTGATGGTGGACCTCAGAGTCCAAAGGGCTTTGGCAGGGGCTGGGGGCTGGGGTGGGGGGAGGTGGTCCAAAACCCTCTCAGCCCCATCGTTTCTGCCCCACCTACCAGAAGGTAAAATGGGAGGCCAGAGAGGTTAGAAGACTGCCCCAAGCCACACAGCAGACCAGTCCTGGTGACTGAAGCTGCGGCAAGATGAAGGGAAAGAGGAGGGGGTGGCTGGGAGGAAACCCCAGAATTCTCGCTCTGTGGTATGTTAGCGCCCAGCTGGTGTGGGGGCCTCCCCTCCTCTCCCCCCGCCCTGCCCCCTCCAGGCTGCAAGGAGGGAGCTGGCCCAGGGACCAGGGGTGGCTGCCCCAGAACTTTTGGCAGCCAGTTAACTTAATCCTTGCCCGGCTGGGGGGAGCCCGCCTCACCTCATTTCCGAAAGCAGCTCCAGGCTTCTGGGGAAACAGCTGGACCAGCCCAGCTGTGTGCTCCCCCTCTCCCTCCACCCCCACCCCAGCCCCAGCAAGTAGGAGGAAAAGGACAATTAGAAGGAAATTCTGAGGAGAGGAGGCGGTTTTACAGGCCAGGGTGGGGGCTGCCTGGGCGTGGGGAGGCGCCCGAGGAAATCCTGGTAAATGAATGTTTATTTTAATGGGAGGTGAAGGGAGAGGGGCTGCGCCATCCCGGGTGGGGAGGGGGACGAGAGGCGAGAAGACCTGCGCTCACAGATGGGCGTTGGTGAGGCTGCCATGGAGGGAGCAGGCGCCAAGTCACCCAGGCAGACAGCAGGCTGGGTGGGTGCCGCGGGTGCCGGGGCTGCCAGCCTGGGCTGGGGGGCCACTCTCAGCTCCCCCCCACCTGGCCAGCTGGCTAGCTGGCTCATTCATGCTTTCACTGACTCATTCATTCACTCACTCATTCATTCATTCACCCATGCCTTCTCTCCCTCACTCCCCACCCGTTCACTCACATTTACTTCTCTGCTCCTTCAGCCACACCTCCAGCGTCCCCTGTGTTCCTGTGTGCCCCAGCCCTGGGCTAGGGGCTGGGCCAATGATGACCAGTCAGCCCTGGTCCCCCCCAGGGGAAGCAGTGACCCACAGCTGAGCAGTCTGTGGTAACGGGAGTGGGAGCAAACGCTGGGACAGCCAGAAGCACAGGGACCACGGAGCATGGCCGAGGGGATGTGGGCAGACGGCCCTCCCAGGGCTGGCACAGTCTGGGTAGGGGAACGCTGGGGCCTGTCGTCACCCCCAGGCGATGTCCTGGAGGGCAGCCACATCCCCAGTGTCAGCCCAGCCAGACATGGGAGCCCCTCCCTCCGGCTCCTCTGGCCTTTCCTCATTCTGGTCCTGGTGGGTCCCTGTCATCCTTGATGCAGCTGAGAACTTCTTGATGACCCCAACATTCTTCAAGGCCAAGCTCATGTCCATCCTTCATTCAGTCCACAGCTCTTCACCGAGCCCCTGTGGGGTGTTCAAGCTCAAAGCTCAAAGGCTACTGTTAGGTCCGGAGCTGAGAGAGAGATACACGAAGCCTCACGTGTAGCAAAATGCCGTTGATTTTGAGCATCTGGGTGCAGATGGGTGGAGGGGAGGGGAAAGCCTTGGGTTTTATAGAGGGTTTTTCTGGGGAAGTGAGCAACACCTGCAGAGACAGGGGAGAGGGTAGCATCGTGTGGCTGCAGCTGTCTGTGGTTGAAGTTAGATTTACAACCTTACAACCTATGACTCTCCAGACTCACGACTTTGCTGGCTTTATGATATTTTTCGGATTCCCACCCGGAACAAACCTAACACTACATTCAGTTCATTCATTCAACAAATACTCACAGAGCACCCCATCTGTGCTAGGCACTGCTCTGGGTGCTAGAAATTTGTAGTGAAAAAAAAAAAAAACAATTAAAAATCCCTGCCCTCATGGAACATCTCTCATGGAGAGAGATGATAAAGAAATGAGTGAAATATACAGAATTTCAGATAGTGACGAGCTGTGGAGAAAAACAAGGCCAGGGAGAAGGCAGGGGTAATAGTCACGGGAATCAGATATTTACCTTCATCCCCATATTAAGAAGTGCATCGGGCACTAAGCACCTACAGGCTTTATCTCACTTCATCCTCACCTCTGGCCTGCAAGTGGCTGATTATCTCAGCCTTGTGAATGACAATATGGAGGCCGCCCAGAGAGGCTGTGACACTTGGCCAGCAGTGACAAGCCAGGCGGAGTGAAGCCCGGGCTCAGTCCCCACCCCCTGGGCGTCTGGTCCGAGGTGGAGAGGGAGAAGGAAGCAGGGGTCCCACAGCACCCGGCGTCTCCCCACCTGGGGGCCCAGCCATGGGCCCCTACCTCGGCACAGACCCCGGGAGGCCTTCGGCCATCAGAAGTCTCGTTAAGTATGTGGCTCCCGTCTGGGGAGGGCCCCGGGACTGACTGTGTCTGAAGGACTTTCAGGGGTCCCACCTGCCCCCGGGTTGCAGCCGGGAGGCAGTGTGCCCAGGAGAAGCTTGCTGGGTGGCCGTCAGCAGCTCTGGTCTCCAGCCCTGCCTGCCCCTCACCTGCCTTGGCAATGAGATGGGTCCCCAGCCAGTCACCTCTCTGCATCTCACTGTCCCACGAATGCAGTTTCAGGGCAGCCTGTGACTCTGGAGGGGGGAGGGCAAGAGGGTGAGAGCTGACTTTTCGCTGATACCCTTTCAAATTATCTAAACCTTTGAAACTGTGTGTAGTACTAATTAAAAGAATAAATTAAAAAAAGTTTAAATGTGAGCCTTGCCACATTTTCTCCTCTTCCAAGAACTGCAAGAGTCTGCCTAGGAAAGTGGAGGCTTCTGACTTTATCCCTGGGCCTGTTGCTGGTGACATCTCAGGGCCTGACACACAGCAGAGCCTTCACCATCACCCTCCACGTTCGCTCCTGTGGGCGGGGGTGCGCCTGCCTCCCCCACGTACGCACCTGCTGCACCAGGTGCCCTGCAGCACAGAGGCGCTCCTTGGCCCGTCTCAGAAACCCCACCGACTTGCAGACATGCCCACACACACTGGACGCACAGACCACATTCACAAATACACAGACACACACGCAGACATACCCAATCACACACAGACACACATGGAGACACACACAGACGTACATGCCTGCACACACCGCCCACCCTGCCCTCTTGGCCGCTTTACACATCCCTCAGCCAGTGATTAAGACATTTGCTAAATAATAAATGAATGCAAACTCTCAGATCCAGGAAACCAGGGAGCCGGGCTGGGCCCTGCCTGTCTGCAGCCTCCCCGCCTCCCGAGCTCCCTGCAGTCTGCTCCGACTGGGAGGATGGCCCAAGCTCGGGCTGGGGCAGGGGGAAACTGCCGAGCTGGCAGGTCTCACTGGGGCGGGTGGTGACGCTTCTTTTGCTAGTTGCCACGACTGGAAGAGCTGGCACTGGGGAAGGGGGTGTCCAGGAGGAGGAGAGAGTAAAGGGGGAGCTCTGAGGCTTTGCTGTAGCCTGGCCTGGGAATGTGCCTGGCCCCAGGCTCCCACGGCCTCTGATGGACTCCCCACACCCTGTCTGGTGGGCCTGCAAGCACTCAGGGGCCAGCCCAGCTCGTCCACATGTGCTGACGCTCGCAAGCCTCCAATCCTGTCTTCTGCATCCTGGCCCACCCAGCCCAACTGGGCTGCTTCGCTGCTGAACTTGAACTTGATTCTCTCCAGATGTAGCACAGTTCACAGGGAGCAATCATCGGCCCACACTTGTCCTGTCTGGAGTTGTCCTGGGTGCCTCTCCAGGGTCTGGTCACAAGATCACTGGGAAAGTGGACAGCTCCCGGCGAGCTGGGGGCTGCGATGGCATGTGGACGGACGAGGCCCAGTGCCGGCCCCTCAGGGAAGTCTGCCTGCCCCTGAACCTCCACGGGCACGGGTGAGGGTTCAGGAGGGAAGTTGTAGGCGTGAATGATGGTCCCAAATTAGAGCTCTGATCGAGAAGGGGGACCCATTCCAGGGGCATGTTTAGAAAACAGAGAATCCTACCTAGCTCTGGCAAGGCCCTTTAGGAATTGTCTTATCTAAGTGGTTCACAATTTTGGGTTTTATGCACCAGTCAAAAATTACAAAAATAAAGGGGGGAGGTGTCTGATAAGATTTCATCTCTTTGCCCTCATTTCATAAAAGAAGTGGCACTCTTCCACGCCAGCAACGTAAGAGGAAGGTGGGCATGGTCTCACGATGGAGGACCGTTCTGCACACGGAAAACACCTGGCTTTTTGTAACGCCCAATAGGCAGTGCTTGTTTCACTTACTTGTGATGAAACTTCATCCTCGACTAGCCCCTGTGGGCAGGGCGGTGTCTGGAACAGTGAGGAAACTGAGGGAAGCCCAGGAAGAAGGGAAAGTGGAGCCTGCACAGTAGGTGACTGGCAGAGTGGGGTCAGAGGTCAGATCTGCAGGCTCCAAGCTCAGGGCTCTGTCTCCGATGCTGATTCCTGGAGCCGGAAGTGGGCAGAGGAGGCCCTGTGAGGGGTGGAGGGCTGGTCCCTGCTGGTGGCCCCAGGACTCTGCTTCTCAGCAGAAGTCTGGAAGGGTGGCAGATACCCCCAGGGGAGTAGGGGAGCGAGGGCCACCTCCTCTCAGCTTTTCCCAGTCCCTCGGGCCCACCCAGAGCCAGGCCCCAGGCTGCAGCTTCAAACGCTTGCCTCCTGCCTGCCTGCCAGTTCCCTCTGGGAACGCTCTGTGCCCTTGGCTGCCAGCAGCCCTGGCATGACGTTGCTCGGGTGCCAGGAGGGAGGGGGCCACATGTTCCCCATATGCCACCAGGGTGGGGAGTTCATACGGAACAGCTGAGCCAGCCTCTCCTCCCCCTCCCTCCCCAGCAGAGACTTCCCTGCCTCTCTCCTCTTTGTCCTCCCCAAAGGACCTCCCACTCCCAAGCAAGGAGGAGACGAAACAGAATGTTTCAGCGTTTGCAGGGCCCCTACTTCCCCCAGCATGTCCGCATGCACTGGTTCCAGTTCGACAGACGCACATACCTGAAATCAGACAGAAGCAAACAGGCACGTGCCCTGCTTCAGGAACTGCAGGGACAGGTAAAGGTGAGCCCCTCAGGGGACAGTGAGCCCTCATCTCTCCACCCTTTCATCCATCCCTCCATTCATCCCTCCCCTTCTCCATCTGTCCTTCCTCTATTCGTCTCTCCCTCTCTCCTTCTGTCTCTCCATCCCTTCCTCACTCTCCCTGTTCTCTTTATTCCTCATCCCTCCACCTTTCAGTCTCTCCATCCACCTCTCTCTAGTCCTCCATGTATTCTTCCTGCCACCCCTCCCACATCCACCCATCCCTGCACCCCTTTATCCCTTCATCAGCCAGGCGTCCATATTTTCCTCCTTCCCTCCACACCGTTACCCATCCACCCACCTCTCCACCCCTCCCTGAATCTCTCCATCCCTCCATTACTCCATCTACTTCCACCTTTCCATCCCTTCCTCCATCCATCTCTCCATTTCTCCATCCACCGTCCATCCTTCCTGCCATTTCTTCTTCCACCCATCCCTCCACCTCCTTTGCCCCTCATCCATCATCAGCCCTCCCTCCTTCTACCCCATCACCCATCTGTCCACCCATCCTCCCATTCATCCATCCACCCACTTCTCCACCCCTCCCTGAATCTCTCCATCCCTCCACTGTTCCATGCACTTTCCGCCCTTCCATCCCTTCCTCCATCCATCTCTCCATTCCTTCACCCATTCCCTTCTCATCCCCCTCCCTCCACCCATCATTCCACCTCTCTGCCCTTCATCCAGCTAACCTGCCCTGTCTCCATCCTCCCTCATCCCCAGTTCCTTGACACCCTTCTGGGGCCCCCCTCCCTGGGAGGGCAGGAACAAGTTAGGAGCCCCAGCTTGCCCGGCTCCCTGTGCCCAGGGCCTGCCCCCAGCGGGCACCAGAGCGTGAGTTCGCCTGCAAGAAGCTGCTGTTGGGGGCGGAGAGGGGGGCAGCAACGAGAAGAGACCCGAGACAGCCCAGCTTTCCGGGTCCTTCTTGGGGCCCGAGAAACCCGACCTGACCCTGGAGTGCCAGCCCTGTGCTCCCCTGGCCTCTCCTGTTCCACAGCCTCCAGGCAGTTTCTGCCCCTGGACGAGGCTGGCTGCAAACGGAGCCTTTTTCCTTCCTTCACACCTCTGCCGCTTTGATGGAGCAGGAGCAGAAAGGCAAAGTCAGCAAAATCCACCCCATTCCCTGCCCCACGCCCCAGGGCCACACACAGTTATCGAGCTTGGAAAGTGCTGGAAAAACAGTGGCAGGGAGGCCATCTGCCAGGAGGCAGGAGAGATGGGCTCCCAGGCCAGGACCCAGGGTTAGGGGGGTTTCCAGGGCTGCTCCTCACCCAACACCATCCTGCAGTGGGGACAGAGGGACAGTAGCATTTGGCAAACCCATTATGTGACAAGCCCTTTATGTCTCATTCCATCTTCACAATAACCCATGGGTGGGCATCACTGCCCCCTTTTACAGACTGAAAGTCTGAGGATCAGGGAGATGACACAGCTCAGGACCTGGCTTGAACGTACCTTCCTTCAGAGCTGGCCCACCCAACTGGGGGGGGGGGTGCAAGGTGCTCTCTGTCCCTTGCTTTCCCGGTGATACTGCCATGTGCTCTGGGCTGCCTAAGAGGAAGCTCTTTGCCCAGGAGGGGCTGAGTGGATTTGCTGGCTAGTCCCCATTTCACAGCATTTGAGTGGTCTCACTGTGACCCCGGTGGCTGCAGAGGATCCCCAGGGTGTGGTTTTGCGTGGACAGCGCGATGGCCTGAGCAGAATGTCACAGGTCCAGCCCCTCCCAGGCCTCGTAACGTGGGAAAGAACTCAGGCCCACGGTCACTGGCTGGTGGCTGCACGGTGACCGTCCCTGGGGACATCCAGTCCTTATTATACACCCCAAGGAGGACGAGCAGGAAGGCCTGTATGAAGAGGTACGTACCGGGGACGGCAGATTCAGGAGACGCGGCTGGTAAAGGGTGTTTTTGCAGCCAGGCAAGAGAATTCAGGCTGCTGTTTCCTGGATGTGATTGGAGTGTGGGGCAGGGCAGCTCTCACTCAGGGCCCCCCACTGTCTCCAGGCCGCACTGCCACACGCCCAGGTCTGTCTCTAGGAGGAAATGGGGAACTGGGAGGCTCGGCTCCCCCCGCCTGATGTCCCCTGTATCCTTTGCCGGGAAGGTATCGTTGGTACCTCCCCAGTTAGCTGTAACTTTTGACAGATTTATGAATCAGCGTGTTTGGTTTTAGCAGGGTCTCCAACCTGTCCTCTGTGGAGCTCCACGGCCCAATTCTGCCTGTACACACTCATGGGCTCCCTACCATCAAACTCACCTAGGAGAAAACACAAAACACTTTCCTTCCACCATGTACCTGGTTGAGGGCAAAATGCCCTCCAGCCATAGAGCTCCACTAATGGGCCGTTCAACAGCCAAAAGCCCAGGTAGCACTGGGCATAAGAGCCCGGAAGCAGGGGAGGGGTGAGGGGGACGGGTGATGGCAGCCGCTGATCCACCCCAGCTGTTCAAACATCCAGGCCCCCTTCCTTCTTCCTCGCAAAATCCCCGGTCAGCACTCAGGCTTGGCTCGAGGCCACCCTGGCTCCCTGTGTCCCTGCAGTAAACACCTTGCAGAGCTTTCCTCCCACGGACAGGGGGCTCCTCTCAAACCGCAGGGGCAAGAAGGCCACCAGCTCTCGGGGAGCCACCAGGGCTGGGTGGAGCAGGGAACGGAATGGACGACCCTGTTGAGCTCAGAGGCAAGCGTTGGAAAGAGCGTGGGAGGAGGTCAGAGACCACGGTGTCGCTGTACCCGGGTCTCCTTGCCTGTGTGTCTTCTGTGGGTGGCATCTGCATGATGCCCCAAGTCCCACCATTAGTGACTTTCCTCTCTCAGCGCACACGATGCCTCTCTACCCATGCTTAGCCACAGCCAACACCAACCCCTCTCTTGTTTCCATTTCTAGCTATTGTCCGTGTTTCCATTTCTAGCTATTGTCCACACTGTCCCCCCACCTGGAGTACCCTCTATCTCTGAGTGTCTACATTCTGCCCCCTCTCAAGGCCCCTGATAAAGTGCTTCCAGACGGAAAGCATCTCTCACCATCGCCCGGCCTCATGGTGCCTTGTCTCTGTGGCCCTGGTCATTTTCTGCCTTTTATGGTGGATACTTGGGTGAGGGTCATGCCTGCCTTCCTGGAACTCCTGAGGCCAAGGTGGGCTAAGTCCACCAAGCGGCCTCTAGGGAGTGCCTAGCCCAGGCCAGGGTGGAGGAAGAGGGCCTGACATTTACTGACTCAGTAACTTTGCACTTGCTCATACCTGACTTATGTGTCTCATTTAATCCTCACATAAACACGGTGAAGCAGGCCCTGCCGTCCACATTTCACAGATGCGGCAACTATTGTAAACACTATCGTTTTTATTATTTACATTTTCTAATTGTTTGCACTGGGATCTAGAAATAGCATGGATTTTTCTATGTTGATTTTGTACCCAGCAATCTCGCTAAATTCTCTTCTTAATACTAATAGTACAGCTATGAATTCTTTTGGGCTGTCTGTGTAAACAATTGCATCATTTGCAAGCAGGTTTTTTTTTTTTTTGCTTTTATTCCAATCTTTATATCCTTTAATTTTTAAAAAATTTTACTTTATCTTATTTTCTCTCTTACTGTGCTGGCTGAGACCACCAATACAATAGCACATAGAAGCTGCATGGGTGGGCATCCTGGTCCTCTGCCTGACTCTAAAGGGAACGTTTTCAGTCTTTCCTCATACTTTATAATGCTTGCTCTAAGGTTAATGTAGATAGCACTTATTAGGTTAAAGAAAATTTTTTTCTCTTCCCAGTTTTCTAGGAGTTTTTTTTGTCATGAATGGATGTTGAAATTTGTTGCACTCTTTTTCTGCATCTGTTGAAATAATTATGTAGCATCTATCCTTTGACTTGTCTAACGTCAATTACATTAATCTGTTTCCCAAAGTCAAACCAGCTTTGCATTCCTGGGATAAATTAAGCATGGCCATGAGTTGTTACGGTTTTCATTCATTACAAGATTGGGTTTGGTAACGCTTTGTCTAGAGTTTTGTATCTCTGTCCAAGAGTGAGGAAGTTTCTTTTTCCATTGTATTGTGTCTGGCTTGGGTGTCAAGGTTATACCAGCCTCATAAAAATGAACTGAGGGATATCCTCTTTTTTTTTCTGACTTCTGGAATATTTTGTGTAGAATTGGGATTATCTGACACTTGCATGTTTGGTAGAGTTTGTCTGTAAAGCTGTCTGAGCCTGATGTTTTCATCGCAGAAAGTTTGAAACTTCGGATTTAGTTCTGGGAGTACTGAGATCAAGGTTCCTTCCCATGCTGCACCACCTTAGAGGACACTGTTTTACATCATATTGCTTTTGGTGTCAACTTTTAAGTTTTATTTTTCTAAGAATTCATTCATGTCACGTGCTTTAAAAAAGTGTATTTGGATTAAAGTTCATAATATCCTCTGATTATTTTAATAACTTAATTGTGGTATAATTGTCATAAATTAACTTTACATATACAAAGCATACCGTTTGATGAGTTTTGACATATGTATATGATGGGATTCAGGACACACTACCGCAAAATGTGGCACCTTGGCACTTGAAAAACAGCAGAAGCAGGAAGGTCTCTCTGACCTTCTCTCACCCTTCCTCGCTGAAGCAGCCCATAAACAAACTCTCTGACCATCATTGGAAATAGGTCTTAAGACCCTCGTTCCAGAGAAGCCCACCCTATACCCAGAGGAAAGCAATGTCCTTATCCTTGAAGACACAGAGAGGGCAAGAATCTGAACAGACAGTCCTTGCTAAGTTCCCCCCAGTTTATAACTGGATAATACCTCCTTTTGTCCAATCATACGTCCATACAACTATCCATAAAAATGCACAGTTTTCCCCATTTCTTTGGATCTTAGTTTCTCAAGGCTCTCAAGTTACATAAAAATTATATTAAATAAGTTTGTATGCTTTTCTCTTGTTACTCTGTTTTTTATTATAGGGGCCTCAGCCATAAACCTTGCCATGGATGAGGAATCTTTTGTCCCCTACGTATACACTTGCAGAAGCATCAACACCCTCAAGGTAGTGAACATGTGTCTATCAGCCCCACAAATTTCCTCATGTCCCTGGGAACTTCCTCCCTTCCCCTCTCCCACCTTCCCTCCACGCAACAACTGATCTGTTTTATGTCCTTATACACTTGGTTGCATTTTCTAGAATTTTATAAAATGGAATCATAAAATAGTACTCTATTTTGTGTGGCTTCTTTCATTCAGCATAATTATTTTGAGGTTCATCTAAGTTCTGTGGATATCAATAGTTTTTATTGCTGAGTAATGTTTTACTGTATGGCTATATAACAATTTGTTTATCTTTTCATCTTTCAATGGACGTTTGGGTTGTTTACAGATTTGGCTACTATAAATAAAACTGCCATGAATATTGGTGTACAAATCTTTAAATGAACATAGGCTTTCATTTCTAGCAGTTAAAGAGAGGTTCAATAGCTGAGTCCTATGGGAGATATATGCTTACTTTTTAAGAAACTGCCACACTGTATTTCAAAGTAGTTGTACCATTTGACATTTCCACTAGCAGTGTATAAAAGTTTTAACTGTTCCACATCCTTGCCAACATTTGGTATGGTCAGTCTTTTTAATTAAAAGTAAAAGTTAATTTAAATAATTACATTATTTAAAATTGTTTAAATAATATTACAATTTAAGTAAATTTAGTTTATTTTTAAAGTTATGCAATTTAAAACTAATTTTATTAAAATTTTAATTATTTTAATAATTAATATTTTAATAAAATAATATAATTTTGATTTCTCTCATCATGTATTGCATATTTTCCTTGGTGAAGTATTTGCTCAAGTTTTTTGTCCATTTATAATTTTTATTTGTTGAATTTTAAGAGTTCTTTATGTATTCTGGATGCAAGTCTTTTACCAGATGAGTGATTCACAGTTTCTACCTGTTTGTGACTTACATTTCATTCTCTTAGCAATGTATTTTGAAAAGTGAAAGTTCTTAATTTTGATGAAGTCCAGTTTTTCATTTTTTTCTTTAATGGCCCAAGCTCACAAATTTCTTCTCTTACATTTTCGTCCAGAAGTTTTATAACTTTAAGTTTTACATTTAAGTCTATGACCCATTTTGAGTTCAGTTTTGTATATGATGTAAGATATGGATCAAGTTTTTTCTTAATATGGACATGCAATTAATTACTGCAGCCCACATGTTGGTAAGACTATCCCTTCTTCACTGAATTGCCTTTGTACCTTTGTTCAAAACCAATTAACCCAATATGAGTGGGTCTAGTTATAGCCCATTTATTTGTTCCATTAATCTGTCTATTTTGATGCCATTACCACACTGTTTTGATTACTGTAGCTTTGTGCAAAGACTTGAAGTGAGGTAATATAAGTCCTCCAACTTAGCTATTCCAAGGCCTTTGCATGTCCAAGCGAAATTTTGAATCGGCTTGTTAATTTCTACCAAATAGCTAGAAGCATTTTGATTGGGATAGAGTTGAATCTGTAGATCAATCTGGGAAGAACTGATACCTTAACAATATTCTGTCTTCCAATCCATTAGCATGGTATATCTCTCCATT
The DNA here is from genome assembly GCF_020740605.2 of Lemur catta. NCBI lineage: Eukaryota > Metazoa > Chordata > Mammalia > Primates > Lemuridae > Lemur > Lemur catta. The sequence continues at coordinate 92,015,683 of NC_059134.1, read as the reverse complement.
TATTTAAGTCTTTTTTAACTCCTCTCAGCAATGTTTTTCTGTTTTTAGTGTATAGGTTTTTCACATCTTTTGTTAGAGTTATCCCTAAATATTGCATATTTTGGATATGATTGCAAATGGTATTTTTGGTTTCAATTTCCTTTTGGGACTAGTACCCAGAAATACAATTGATTTTTATACATTGGTCTTACATCCTGCCACCTTACTTAACTCACTTATTATTTATTTATAAGAGTATTTTTGTAGATTCCATAGGATTTGTTGCAAAAATCATCATGTCATCTGCAAAATAAAGGCAGTTTTATTTCTTTGTGATCCGCATGACTTTTATCTCTTTTCCTTGTCTGAGTGCACCGGCCAGAACCTCCAGCACAGTGTTGAATAGAAGTGGCGATGGGACATCCTTGCCTTGCTCCTCGTCTTAGGAGAAAAGCATTTATCACGAAGTGTGGTGTTAGTTGTAGGTTTTCTGTAATCACCCTTTATCAGATTGGGGAGGTTCCCTCTCTTCTCCTCTCTTGTGATCTATTGCTGAGAATGTTTATAAGGAATGGATGTTGGATTTTAGAAATACTTTTACTGCATTCATTCGGATGACCAGATGGCTCTTCTCCTTCAGTCTGTTAATATAGGGAATTATATTGATTGATTGTCAAATATTAAGCTGAGCTTAGGTTTCTGTCATAAAACTCCACTTGGTCATGATGCAGAATGTCTTTTCTCTCTGGATGCTCTTAAGATTTTTCTTTATCATTGGTTTTAAACAATTTGATTATTATGGTGGCTTGGTGGCATTTTCTTTATATTTTCTGTGCGTATTTATGTCATCAGATTTGAAAAAATGTTGGTCATTATTTCTTCAAGTATTTATTTCTCACTTCTCTCTTCCTTTAAGGACTCCAATTGCATATCTATTAGGCTTCTGGAAGTTGTTCTCACATGTCACTGATACTGTACTCATTATTATTATTATTTTTTGGTCTCTTTTATATCCATGTTTTTTTTTTTTAAGTAATTTCTGTTGCAATGACTTCAAGTTCACTGATCTTTCTTTTACAGTGTTTAATCTGGCATATTTTTCATCTCAGATGTTGTAGTTTTTATCTACTTTCCTGATAATTTTTCATTGAATGTCACACCTTATGAATTTTACCTTGTGGGGTGCTGGATGTGTGGGTATTTCTATAACCATTCTTGAGCATTGTTTTGGAATACAGTTAAGATACTTGGAGACAGATGGATTCTTTTAGGTCTTGCTTTTATACTTTATTAGGTGGGACCAAAGCTAAAGATTAGCCCTTAATCTAGGGCTAATTTTTCTCCAACATTGAAACAATTCTTTTTGGCTATTCTACCCATGACCCATAAATCCTGACTTTTTAAATCCTGGCTGGTGCTAAAAGCAACTATTCCCAGGCCTGTGAGAACTCTAATTTTGTCAACTGGTTCTTTCGCCAGACTTGGGTATGTTGCTCACATGCATGCACTAATGCATATTCATTGAATACCCAGGGGGAATCTCCTACCTGCAGAATTCTCTGTCTGTGCAGCTCTCTCTGCCCTGGGACTCTTTCCTGTGAACTCCAGGAGTTTTGGCCTCCTGCAACTCCAAGTTCTACCACCTGAACTCAAGAAGCTGTCTGGCTCCCCCAGGACTCCCCTGCCCTGTGTCACGGTCTGGAAACTCTCAATACAGTAAGCTGGGGGCAATTGGAAATGTTCTAAAATTGATGGTTGCACAGATCTGTGAATATTCTAAAAACCATGGAATTGTATACTTTAAATTGGTGAATTGTGTGGTATGTGAATTATATCTCAATAAAGCTGTTATTTTAAAAAAGAAACAAATATACAAACATATGGGCTCAATGAAAAAAATAACTAGCTTAGAGCTAAATTTTAATCTGAAAAATTTGTCTTTTAACCAGAATATTTAGTCCATTTATATTTATTGTGATTACTGATATATTTGATTTTATTTCCTCCATCTTATTTTGTGCTATTTGTATAGCTTTTACTGTTTCTTCTCTTTCATGACTCACCTTGAATTAAAATGGATTTGAACCTCACTGAAAAACGTATTAAAAGGAGAAAACAAACAATAGGAACAAAAACTAATGTTACTCACAAATGTCCCAAAACCTAGCACTTGAAATGTCTGTTTTGAGCTTTGCCCTCTCTGTGGGACTCTGTCCACAAGCGCAGCTCCTCTGTGATCTGCTTACATGGCCAATCATAAAACAAGGCCCAGTTTTGTATATGTATTGAATTCCATTTCCCCCTCTACTGTTAAGTAGTTTTATTTCCTATTTACAGTTATGTGTCACTTAACAATGGGGATACATTCTAGGGAATGTGTCATTAGGTGATTTCTTCATGCAAACATTGTAGGGTGCACTTATATAAACCTAGATGGTATGGCCTGCTACACACCTAGGCCACATGGTATAGCCTATTGCTCCTAAGCTTCGAACCTGTACAGCATGTTACTGTACTGAATACTGTAGACAACTGTAGCACAGTGGTATTTATGTATCTAAACATATTTATTTATTTATTTATTTACTTACTTATTTATTTATTTATTTATTGAGACAGAGTCTTGCTTTGTTGCCCGGGCTAGAGTGAGTGCCGTGGCATCAGCCTAGCTCACAGCAACCTCAAACTCCTGGGCTTAAGCGATCCTACTGCCTCAGCCTCCTGAGTAGCTGGGACTACAGGCGTGCGCCACCATGCCCGGCTAATTTTTTCTATATAGATTTTTAGCTGTCCAAATCATTTCTTTCTATTTTTGGTAGAGACGGGGTCTTGCTCTTGCTCAGGCTGGTCTTGAACTCCTGACCTCGAGCGACCCACCCGCCTCGGCCTCCCAGAGTGGTAGGATTACAGGCGTGAGCCACCGCGCCCAGCCTCTAAACATATTTAAACATAGAAAAGGTAATACATTGCCCTACGATGTTAGGATGACTCATGGCTATGTTGTCACTGGGTGATAGGAATTTTTCAGCTCCATTATGATCTTATGGGACCACTGTCATGTATGGGGTCTGTTGTTGGCCTAACATTGTTATGTGGCACATGACTATATGTCCTTTTAATTGTTATCCTTAATATTTTAACATTCTTACTTAAAAGAACAAAAGTAAAGTCAATATAATTTTACTCTCCTCCCAAACAATACAATGATCTCTTAACACTTTAATTCCATCCACTCTCCTTCCACATACTTGCTATTATTGTCTAGTGTTTTAATTCCATCTTGTTATATTAGCCACCCCAAACAATTAGGCATTATTACTATTGTATATATAGTCATTATGTTTTTAATTTAACACCACACCTCATAGTTCACAGCAACCTCAACCTCCCAGGCTCAAGTGATCCTCCTGCCTCAGCCTCCTGAGTAGCTGGGACTACAGGCATGTGCCACCATGCCCGGCTAATTTTTCTATATTTTCTATATTTCTAATTTTTAGCTGTCCATATAATTTCTTTCTATTTTTAGTAGAGACAGGGTGTTGCTCTTGCTCAGGCTGGTCTTGAACTCCTGAACTCAAACAAGCCACCTACCTCGGCCTCCCAGAGTGCTAGGATTACAGGCGTGAGCCACCGCGTTAAAAAATCATTTTTTGTAGAGATCGGGTCTCATTATGTTGTCCAAGCTGGTCTCAAACTCCTGGCCTCAAGCAATCCTCCTGCCTCAGCCTCCCAAAGTGCTGGGATTACAGGCATGAGCCAATGTGCCTGACCTGCTCATATTTCTTTGCTGTATCTCAGGACTTCCAACTCTGAGATATTTTCCTTTCTGCCTAGAGTACATTAAAAAAAAAAAAAAAGCCAGGTTTGTTGAGATATAATTTGCATACCATACATATAACACATTCATTTAAATTGTACGATTCAGTGGTTTTTAGTATATTCACAGAGTTGTGCAACCATCACCACAATCAACTTTAGAACATTTTTGTCACCCCAACAAGAAACCCCATAATCATTAGTAGTCACTCCACATTTCTTTCCAAGTCCCCCAGCCCTAGACAACCACTAATCTACTTTTTGTCTCTGTGGATTTCTATATTTTAGACATTTCCCATAAATAGAATCATACATATGTGGTCTTTTGTGTCTGGCTTCTTTCACTTAGCATAATATCTTCAAGACTCATCGTGTTGCAGCATGTACAGTATAGTATTCCAGTGTATGAATGGTAGTATTCCAGTGTGTGAACATACCACATTTTATGTATGCATTCTTCAGCCAAAGGATATTTGAGATGTTCCCACTTTTTGGCTATTACTAATAATGCTGCTATGAGCATTACTGTATAGATTTTTATATGGATGTATGTGTTCAGTTTTCTTGGATGTATATCTAGAAGTAATTGCTGGGTCATATGGTAACACTGTGTTTAATATTTTGAGAAATTGTCAAACTATTTTCCAAAGTGGCTTCACTATCTTACATTCCCACAAGCAATATGTGAAGGTTCCAATTTCTTGACATCCCTGACAACACTTTATATTTTCTTCTTTTTAAAAAAATTATCACCATCCTAGTGGGTATGAAGTTGTATCTTATAGTTTTGATTTGCATTTCCCTGATGGCTAATGATGTTGGGGATGTTTTTATGTGCTTATTACCATTTATATATGTTGTTTAGAGAAATATCTATTCAAGTACTTTGCCTATTTTTCAACTGGATTATTTGTCTTTTTAACATTGAGTTGCAAGAGTTCCCTATATATTCTGGATACTAGTCCTTTATCAGATATATGATTTGCAAATATATTTCCCATTCTATGGTTGTTTTTCACTTTCTTAATAGTGTCTTTTGAAGCACAAATGTTTTTAATTTTGATTAAGTTCAATTTTTTTAGTTTTTTGTTGCTTGTGCTTTTGGTGTTATATCCAAGAAGGTTTTACCTAAACCAGGGTCACCAAGATTTATACTCACGCTCCTATGTTTTAGGGGAGTTTTATAGTTTTAGCTCTCTCATTTAGGCTTTATGATTCATTGTAAGTTAATTTTAGTGTATGGTGTAAGAAAAGGATCCAATTTCATTCTTTTGCATATGGATATCCAGTTGTTCTAGTACCATTTGTTGAAAAGAATATTCTTTCCCCATTGAATTGTCTTGGCACCCTTTTCCATAAATGTACGGTTTTATTTCTGGATTCTCAATTCTGTTCCATTGATCTACATGTCTATTTTTTTCTGCCACTACCACACTGTCTTAATTATTTCAGCTTTGTGTTAAATTTTAAGATCAGAAAGTATGAGTCCTCCAACTTTGTTCTTTTTCAAATTAGTTTTAGCTATTCTTGGTCCCTTAAATTTCCATATGAAATTTAGGATCAGCTTGTCGATTTCTGTAAAACAGCCAGCTAGGATTTTGATAGGGGTTGCATTGAGTTTGTAAATTGGAATGTATTGCCATCTTAACAATATTAAATCTTTCAATCTATACACAGGAGAAATCTTTGCATTTATTTGTCTCCCTTAATTTATTGCAACAATATTTTGTGGGTTTTAGTGTGCAAGTATTACCCTTCTTCTGTTAAATGTATTCTTAAGTGCTTTATTCCTCGTGATGCTATTATAAGTGGAATTGTTTTCTTAAATCCATTTTTGGATTATTCATTGCTGGTGCATAGAAATACAATTATTATTGTTATTATTATATTATTTTGGAGACAAGGTCTCTCTATGTTTCCCAGGTTGGCTGGAGTGCAGTGGCTATTCACAGGTGTGATTCTAGTACACTGCAGCCTTGAGCGATCCTCCTGTCTCACCCTCCTGAGTGGGTAGGACTAGTGGCATGAGCCACTGTGCCCAGCTTATTTTTGTACATTGGTTTTGTATCCTCCAACCTTGCTGAACCTATTTATTAGTTCTAACAGTTCTTTAGTTGATGCCTTAGGATTTTCTATATATAAGAACATGCCATCTGCAGATAAAGACAATTTTATTTCTTCCTTTCCAATCTGGATGCCTTTTATTTCTTTTTCTTGCCTAATTGCCCTGGCTAGAACCTCCAGTATGATGTTAAATAGACCTGGTGACAGCAGACATCCTTATCTGTTCTTGACCTTAGTGCTAATAACGTACATGCTTTAGAATGTCCTTCAGTGGGGTCCATGGTGGTAATCCTCAGTGTTATTACATCTTTGTTCTTGACATGTGGATTCACTAGATAGAGAATTCTCAGTTAACAACGATTTTATTTTAGCAATATAAATTTCAAATACACTAAAAATATTATTTCAATGTCTTCTAGATTGAATTGCTGCTGCTGAGAAGTCTATTTCACGTGGTGTTTTTATTTGTTTGTTTTTTGGTCTCTCTGGTTGCTTTTATGATCTCTCTCTCTTTTTCAGTTCAATTTCTTTTTAATCGACCAGGTGCAGTGGCTCACACCTGTAATTCCAGCACTCTGGGAGGCAGAGGCGGTAGGATTACCTGAGCTCAGGAGTTCGAGACCAGCCTGAGCAAGAGTGAGACCCCCATCTGTACTAAAAATAGAAAAATTAGCCGGGCATGATGGACTGCACCTGTAGTCCCAGTTAGGAGGATCGCTTGAGCCCAGGAGTTGGAGGTTGCAGTGAGCTATGATGACACCACTGTACTCTACCCAGAGGGACAGAGCAAGACTCTGTCTCAAAAAAAAATGTGTTTTTAATTGACACATAATTGTACCTATTTATGGGGTATAATGTGATGTTTTGATACATGTATACATAGCATAATGATCAAATAGGGGTAATTGGCAAATCTGTAGCTTAAAGTAGTTACAATTTCTTTGTGGTTAGAACATTCAAAATCTTCTCTTCCAGATATTTTGAAATATACAATACATTATTGGTAACTATAGTCACCCTACTTTGCAGTAGAACACCAGAACTTATTCTTCCTATCTAACTTTGTACCCATTGACCAACCTCCCTCCATCCCTCCCACCCACTCTCCTGCCTCTGGTAACCACTGTTCTACTCTCTACTTCCACAAGATCAACTTTTTTAGAGTCCACATATGAGTGATGATCTCTCGTTCTTAATTCTGCTATTTCGCTTTAATGTGTATAGGTGCAGATTTCTTTTCACTTCTAGTGCTTAGGAGTTATTGGGTTTTCTGAGTCTAAGTTTTGATGTCTTTGAACAATTCTTTTTTTTTTTTTTTTTTGAGATAGAGTCTCACTCTGTTCCCCCGGGTAGAGTACAGTGGTGTCATCATAGCTCACTGCAACCTCCAACTTCTGGACTCAAGAGATCCTCCTGTCTCAGCCTCCCAAGTAGCTGGGACTACAGGCGCAGGCAGGTCATGATGCCTGGCTGATTTTTCTATTTTTGGTAGAGACAGTGTCTTGCTCTTGCTCAGGCTGGTTTTGAACTCATGACCTCAAGTAATCCTCCTGCCTCCCAGAGTGCTAGGATTACAGGCATGAGCCACCATGCCCAGCCGTCTTTCAACAATTCTTGAAATATTCTCCTCTCTTTCACTAGAGTAAACATGTTAGATCTGACTCTATCCTCCACGTCTTTACTTCTTTTTTATATTTTCCAATTTTTTTTCTCTTTGAACTATATTCAGGGTAATTTCTGCAATTCTATCTTACATATTACTAATCCTGTCTTCACCTTTATATAATCTCTTATTTGACCCATATCTTAAATTCTTCAATTTCAAGGGTTATATTTTTCATTTCTAGAAGTTTCACTTGATTAGCTTTAAACGCATGTAGTTTGCGTAGGCTCTTGTTACTTGCTTATACTTTCAAGTCTCTTTTATTTTTTGAAACATTCTATATTTCACATTTAATTCCAATGTCACACATCTTTCCAGATCTGATTCTGCTGTCTGTTGCTTCTGCTGACTCTTCTTTTGTTTCTTTGTGTGCTTTATAATTTTTTTTTACTGGGATCTCTTATTTCTTGGAACATTAACTGTGAGGCTCTTTAAAGCTACATTCCTCCAGAGAGAGTTTATATTTGATCCTGCACATCACGTTTGAGCCTTACCAACCCAGGACCGCATTAAACTCAAATCTCTTCTTGAAGTTTATTGACCCATATGGGTAGCACCAGCTCAAGGTGCAAACTCACGTTAGGGCTGGCCTATGCTTATGAAGTCTCTGTGTAGATATTTTTCCCTTTCCACATGATGTCATGCTTAAGGCAGACATATTTCTTTGCTTCCCCTCTGTGCAGTGGAGTTGTTCATTATTTACCTTACACTAAGGGTTGAGTCCTGTGAGATTCCAGCTCCCTGAGAAGGTCTCCTACAGACCCTCCACCTCGAGCAAGCCACATAACCCTCATTAATATTATACCATTTTAAGGGGTGGTCGTGTGTGTAGGTGTACGTCTTGTGAAAGGCCTTGCAAGACTAATGTTCTGGGGGACACACCTGAGAAGTGTTGGCTCGCTGGCACTTGCTGGGGCAGCCCGAGTGACCGTCCACTGGTCAGACAGGGGTCGTGGGCAGAGCGATCACTGCAGGTGCTCAGCCGTGTTCTGGTCTCCCTGCTGGGATGGCGAGCAAGGCTTTTCCTCTCCCCATGCCCAGCAAGCCAGCCTTCTGCACTCGGCGCTCAGGGGTTCCAGACCCCAGGTGCCAGGGGGATGGGGATTAACAGCCCGGTTGTATTTCAAGGCTGCTCATGACTAAAACCCCCATTCGGCTATTTGTCTGGGAGGTGCGAGCCCCTTGGGAGGAAGAGAGAAGAGCCAGCGCTGGGAGTTGGAACTGTGGCCTTTGGCCATACGGAAAATCCCTGCAAGCCAAGCAGGGAGCGGTACTGGGAATTTCCAAGGGTGGCACACCTGGGGCCCACTCCCACGCTGCGCCCACACTGGGAGATGGCTGCAGTGGTCCCAGGAAGCGGGTGTTGACCTGGTAGCTTGGGAGCATCGGTGAAGAGTCACTGTCCTCATCTAACCATGGCAGCAAAGGACCAGCCTTTAACTTTGAAATGGACCTTGAGGAATCAGGAATGAACATCGCACAGGCAGCCAAGACGGGCTGGAGTCTCCCTGTAAATGGGGCTGGGGACTGATGTACATCTTCTTTTTTAAGCCTCACACCCACCCACCTAGGCAGGTCCTATTATTGTCCTCCTTAAACTGAAGCTCAAGGAGATAAAGTCACTTGTCCAGGGCCACCCGGCTGGTGAGTGGAGAAGCCTCGGTGTGCACTTGGATCTGTCCAGCTCAGCCTCCAGGACCACGACTGCCTGAGCCCAGCAGCCTCCAGCTGGGGGACGCGTCAGACCACCGAGGACGCAGGCTGAGTGTGCTGAGCCTGGGCTGAGGACCTTCACGTCTGTCCCAGGGGACAGGCCCCTCCCCCACCCAGGATGTGTCATCTTCACGGGGGCAGCCAAGGGTGAAGGGTAAGCGGGCCGGGGGCGGGGTGGGACCAGGAGGGTGACGTCACCGCAGCGCTTAGTAATGCTTTGGCAGAGCCTGAAGCTCCCACCTTGGGAGGGAGAGGGAGCAGGAGTGGCGGTGCTGGAGCCAGCAGCGAGGAGGCTGCCAAGTCTGTGATCAGGGTGGGCACCATGCCAGGAGCACCCCAGACCAGGCCTCCTGGGCAGGGGGGCCTCCAGGAGAGGAGAGACACTCTTGCTGTCCTGGGAGGGGACTCTGGAAAGCGGAGTGCATATCAGATCTAGGGCCAGCCGGTCATCGCACCGTCTGTCAGTCAGTCTGACCGGCAAGGCTGGCGGCCAGCCATCGCCTGATCGATGCCCGACTGTCTGGCCACCTGACCGTTTATTCCCTTCCATGGCTGATGGGCTGTCTGACTGATTTACGTGACTGACACTTGGAGATGCCAGGAACGACACGCTGAATCCCTGTCCACATCATGAGACTCTGGGCTACGCTCTGAACCTGCTGGCACCTCTTCTGAACACCAGGGTCAGGTGGAAGGAGGGAGGAAATTAACATCAATACCCACCCTCGTGCCAGGTGCCAGAGGGACACAGCCAAATCTGACCAGGACCTGCCCTCAGGGAGCGCACGTTCTAGTCGGGGAGACAGAGTCACACCCATGATGACTGGAACCAGAGCACTGAATAAGCTGGACTCACGGGGGAAGCGGGGAGCAACTTCATTCTTGTCTCCCAACGTCTCTTTACAATTCGTTCACAGGAGGAAGTTCTCCCTCACTCCCGGATAAAAACTCAAGCAGTCTCGCAAGTTTTCCGATGATAAAAATTCTAAGGTCACTTTAAATTGCAAACACAGAGTCAGGTTAACATCACAGGTGTCTGGTCCCAGGTAAGAGTCGCACCTTTGAACTTGGGTTAAAACACATACTCCTTTCTGCCACTGGCAGGCAGCAAGCTGGAGAAGGGGTTTGACCTCCTTTCTCCCCTGCACGGGTCCTCGCTCCACCCTCCTCTTTCCCCGTGTTGCTACAGGTTGAGTGTCTCTAATGCAAAAATCCAAAGTCCAAAATGCAAAATCCAAACCTTTTGAGTCCCGTCATGATGCTTTAAGTGAAAAATTCCACACCTGACCTGTGCTGTCCGATGGTTCAATGTACACAGACTTTGCTTCATGCACAAAAGTATTAAAGACATTGTATACAAGTAGCTTCAGGCTATGTGTACAAGGTATATATGAAACATAAATAAATTTTGCGTTTAGACTTGGATCCCATCCCCCAAGATATCTGTTTATGCATGTCCAAATATTCCAAAATCCAAAAAAATCTGAAATCTGAAACACTTCTACTCCAGGCACTTTGGAGAATGGATACTCGACTTGGATTGGCAGTTCCAGAGGCTGCCGGGCCATAGCCAGGGAGGGAGAGACGTCGGGGAAGGAAGGGTTACTTGAGTGGTCCTGTCGAGAGACGGCTTCTGCCCACGGGGCCGGCGGAGGGCAGCACCGACTCTGGGGTTCCTCAGGACGCCCCCACCCCTTCTTCCCACACCGTGGGCTGGGTGCCTCCTCCAGGGGCTGGTCCTCCCACCTCTGGCTTTCCTTGTCCACCAAGCACAGACTCTCTGTTGAATTGTTCCCAAAATTTACTTTACCACATAACCCGGATGAAGAGGAGGAGGAGGAGGAGGAGGAAGAGGAGCAGTGTCTTGTGAAACTCCTTGGCAGCCCAGGCCCATGTTTGGACACAGAAAACACACACGTGTCCTCCACTCTGACCAGCTCTGGGGGTCCCCTTGCATCCCACCTCAGACCCGTCTCCCTCCACGCATCCCCAGCAGCCAGCAGCCCTTTTCTGGCCCTTTTAGATTTCCCTGGTGGGAGCCTACTATGTCCAGGCTCTGTCCCCGACCTGCTGGAGAACAAGTTACCACCTTCTCGTGGTCCACAGGGAGGCCCCCGACCAGGCCCAAGGGAGGGGCAGGTGCTCCCAAGGCTTCTGGTCACGGGGCTGGAAATCTAAGCATCCCCAGACCTCCCTCCCAGGAAATCCTTTTGACACAATTTCTCTCCTGCTCTCCAGCCACCTGACCCTTTTATACCCTCAACACAGGTCATTAACCTGCTCTTGGCCCAAGCTTCCACTGTGGCTCTTGTTCCATGAGGACCCCTCGTCTGCCCCCGGTTGCGCTGCTCCCCCGGGTCCCCAAGCCCAGGAAAGGGGCTTCAGCATCCTCAGCTGCTCCAGCTGTACCTGGGAGTCTTCTCTGACCCTTGCTTTTTAACCCCAGGGCCCCCCTCGCTCTGTGGACTGGTCCATCCTAGGCTGGGCAACTCATCCCACTTGCCCAGACCTTCCCAATCTTGAGTCCCAGGAAATCCCTCAGTCCCCGGCAGAGCAGGATGGCTGGACACTGGCTCGGTCTCCCCTGATGCGACAGGCCCAGGTGGCTGGAACCTCTTGTTCATACAACCGGCCTCCTACTGGGCTCCCTGCCCCGACTCAAGCCCTTCAGCCTGCTCTGCACACAGCAGCCAGAGTGCCCCTTTAAAGACGCCTGTACAGCCCTGTCCCTCCCCTCCAACCACCGCCACCCCTCAGCCTCCATTCCTTGCCCCCAACTCACCTCCTACCCTCCTCTCTCCCTGCTCTGTGCCCACTGCCCCAGCCAGTCCCTGGCGGAGCACCCTAAGCCTTGGCACCTGCTCCCTCCCTCTGCCTTTCTCCCCACCCCCAGCCGCCCAGGTGTCTCTCCTCTCCTGCCTGCAGATCCTGCCTCTCCAACAGCCGACTCCAAGGCTCTGCAAGCCGTGTCCTGCTGGAGCTGGAGCTCTCGGAAGGCTCCGGGTGAGTCCTACAAACTTTACCCGGCAATTGCAGCTCACTGTTAGGAGAACTCCCACAGGGGCTCGGTGCCAGTCAGGCATCAAGAGTTTGCTCTGTATCAGACAGTGCTTCTTTTTTTATTTTTTAAAAATTACTCAAAGAAAAGCTGTCTTTTTAAATTTAGCTCTCTGCCTCTGCACTGGTGCCTTCGACACTTCCACGAGGACTTTGCTTCTCGATAAAGAAAGAACGCTTGATCTTGTCACAGACACATTTAGCGCACAGGGAGCCACCCCGGGCCCCGCTGACACGGTTTTTTTTTATTTCAGGCAACCTCATAAGAACTTTCAGGCTCACAGCGCGAACGTCTCGAAGTCGGCCTGGGCACGCGCCGCGTGCAGACTCCGTGCGTTCTCAGCCTTCCGGGTGTCAAGGTAAACAATTGTACAGCCAGGGTTCCATGCAGCCTGGTTGTGTTGGAGGCTGGACTGTAGGAAAGCCCACGATGGCATGTCGGACGCTGGGCCACTCTGAGCACCCACCTCTGGACACCACCCTAGGAGAGGGAAAAACGGCCTGGCAGCATTTCCAAGCCGTTCACGTGCTGACTCGGTTAGTCCTGGCAACAGCCCTACCGGGTCGGACCCAGTATTATGCTTATTTTCGAGAGAAGGGACTAAAAGGAAGGGAGGAGTCTGGATTTGAACCCATGTCGGCAGGAGGTGCTCCTCTTAGAGAGGGCCATGGGAGGGCACAGCAAGGCCACCTCTGTCATGAGGGGTGTGGTCCAGGGAGCTCCTGAGGGCGGATGTGAAGGGGGAGCAGGAGTTAGGAGGGGATCAGAGAGAGGTTGTCCCAGGGGCTGGAGGAGCACGGCTCATTCGTGGCGGGGATATTAGGGCAGAGGCGTTCAAGGCGCTAGGGGAGTTTGGGGACCCGCAGCCTAGTCCAGGACACGGGGCCAGCCAGTGTGGAGGCACGACCTGCCCCGCAGCCCGGGAGTCCGGCAGGGCGTCCACTCGCGGGCAAGAGTTACCCGCCCGGAGCAGGGAGGCTGCCGGCCTGAGGCTGAGCCGCCGGGCTGGGAGTCAGGTGGCCGAGTCCACACCCTCTGCGGCCACTCACTCGTCAGCGGTGCAAGCTACTCAACCTCGCCGAGTCCCCTCGGTTTTCTCATCTGTAAAATGGGGATGATGCTAAGAATCCTGAGAGCTTTCTTAGGGCCGTTGTGGGAATAGCTAAGAGAATGTGTGCAAGTGCCGCGCTTACCCAGCGTTAGTTATCGGCGTCCGGTGTGGCCGGTAGCCCTGAGGATGTTCTGTCCAGCTTCTGGAGGTCCAGAAAGGCAGAGTGACCAGTCTAAGGTTTCTCAGCCGGAAAGGGCCTCCCGGGCAGGGATCTTTCCAGCATCAGAGTTGCCTCAGGGGAAAGCTACCATGAGCGGTCGTGGGACATGGGGTCGCCTCCTAGCCTAGAAGACCCTCAGGCCTCCCAGCCTCTCCCGTCTGTCCCCCCTCCTCCCACACACTGCTGAAGGCCCCTTGCTGCTAGACTCTGGTCCCCCAGGGCTCCTGGGTGGGGGCCTGCTTCCTGCCTAAAGGTGACACCCTTGCGGGGGCTGGGCTCTGGGACCCTTGGAGGCCTGGGACCAGCCGTCTCACCAGGGATGTGATTGCCCCGGGAGAAGACAGCCCGGACTCTCCCTGAGTTTCCCATTTGTGAACAGTTCAGCCAGGGAGGGGAAGGGCCCCGTGCCCAGTGCCTGGTGGTGGAAGGTGGCAGCAGTCCAGCCGCTGAGCACAGGGGTGGGCGGGGTGGGTTGGGATGAAGGATGGCTGTGATTGTCACAGGAGAGGAGGCTGGAGCCTGTGGATATTTCTCCCCCGCCAGCACATGCCACTTCCTCTTGTCCTGCTTGGCTGGCTGCCACCCACAGCACCACTCAGGGCCTGAGCATCGAGACCGGAGCCAGCCAGCTCTGAGGGTTGGGGACGTTGTCCAGCAGCCCCGCTGCCCTTCCTTCCTGCTCTCAGCCTTGCAGCCCCGGGCCTGCCTTACACAGAGTCATCCATACACACAGCCCAGGGGGAGTGTCAAAATCCCCCTTTAAAAAAAGCCACAGCTGTGGTGATGGAGCAAGAGGAGACCCTGCCTGAATTCAGCCACACCTGGAACCAAGTCCTGTCCTGGTCACTGGCTAGTTACGTGACCTCAAGGCAGCCACTTGACCTCCCTGGAACCTCCGTTTTCTCACCTGTAAAGTGGGGATGGTCCTAACCCTGTGTAAGCGTTACCTGGACTGAGTGAGGGCCTGGCATACAATGGGGACCCAGAAAATGGGTCATGAAAGAAAGAACACTCTAGAAATGAGCATGTAACAGTCCCTCAGTAAATATTTGCCTATTACATGGGAAGTGGGATCAAAAAGAAAGAAATTATTCTAACATCTGTGCCTTTTGCCTTTCTTTCCACAAGGCCAAAGGAGTTAGAGGCATTGGCTGGGGGCAAGAAGAACAGGGCGAGATAGGGCATAATTCTCGGGGAACAGAGGCTGACAACATTCTCAGTGATGTCAGCTCCCGTGTGCAGAATACATTACAGGCTCTCAAGGGCTGCTGGTTCTCTCTGACACTAAGACTGGTCTGGGAAGGAGACTCAGAAACTGAGTCTGTGAAGACAGACTTTAGGTCCTCATCTCATTTCTGCCTCTACTGTTCAGCAGCCTTAGACCAGACCCGTGTCTTCTCTGAGCCTCTGTTTTCTTGTCTGTAAAGTGAGGATCCAAATAAATAGCAACTCTCAGAGCTACTGTGAGGGTTAAATGAGGTTGATACTCCATCCCGAGTACTTGGAACTGAACGAGGCATACAGAGGGCCCTCCACAAATGGCAGCTGTCATTGTTATTATCTAAGTCATCATCCTATCAGCTAGCTATTGCTGTGTAATGAACTACCCCCAAATCTAGGGCCCGAAACCACCACCATTTGTTCATCTCATGAATTTGCATGTCAGTGGTTCAGATTGGGCTCAGCTGGGTGGTTCATCTGGTCTTCTCTTGCATCTGTGGTTGGCTTCAGATGAGCCAGTGGTTCTGCTTCTGAGTGTGGGTTGGCTGGTGTCTGGGATGATGGGGTACTGGCCCACTTGCCTCTCATCCTCCAGCAGGCTAACCTGAGCTTCTTCACATGCAGTGGTAGAGTTTGGAGAGAGAGAGAAAGGAGAGAGAAGAGGGAGAGAAAGGAGGAAGTGTGCAAGACCTCTTGAGACTTAGGCTCAGAATTGGCACACCATCCCTTCTTGCACATTCTGTTGGCCAAAGCAAGTCACAAGACCAGCCAAGATTCAGGGAGGTGCTAGCTGCATAGTCATGTTGCAGAAAGCATAGATACAGGAAGGGGGATAAGTGACTATTTTTGCAAACAGCTGACCATGGTGCAACTAATTAGGGGACACCTGGGGCAGGAGCCAGGTGTCTCGCCTCCCAGTGCAGTGAAAACCACCCCAGCTGCCCACTCTGGCCTGCGACACCAGCAGGAAAGCTGCTACCCTCCCAGATGGCTTCTCCACTCCGCTCTCCATCCCCAGAGCCAAGCTGCCACCTTCAAGTTTCTTTCCCCGAAAGAGATGGAAACCAGACTCCATACAGGGCTGGGCACATGCATCCTATGGCCTGCATGCCCCATGGATAGACCCAGGGTGGAGTCCCTGTTCTCTCAGTCTTCAGAGGAAGGAAATATACGCTGCTCACCTGGACAGCCCCTCAGGCCCTGCTAAGTAAACTCATCAAACTATTCCTGAAGAGGGGTTTTAGACCATCCCAAGCTGCAGGTAGTTTCCTTTGGCCTCCCGGAAAGGGTTTTCCTGCCCACATTGAATAGAAGGAGGCCCAGAGCAGTTCCCATTGCAGGGGCTGGGGGATGCCCGGTTCTCATTTGTGTTCACACTTTGGTTCCTGTGCGACCTCTTGAACTCTGGGCCGGCCAGCTTGTGCCCTGCATTCTGGTGCAGTGGCAGCCTCCACGGTGTCCCAGGCAGTGAGGACCTCACTCAGGTAATGACAGCTGGTCTGGTGACAGGCCTCTTTGTCTCCTCCTGTGCTCTCGCTGGCAGGTAGAGGCAGGGCCATGATCACCTTTGCTGCCCTCTCTGTCCCCGACAGGGGGTGCTTTTCTGGTTTATGTTTGTGTTCATTGCCTGTGCCCCTCACTAGACTGTAAACCCCATGACACTGGGGACCTAGTTCATCTTGGTGATCCTCAATTCCTTCCACAATGCCTGGCATAGAATGCATGCCCAATAAATAGTTATTGCATGAATTGACAGGTAAAAGGTTGGATTTAATTGAGTTGTGCCTCCTCAGAAGGGGCCCACTTCCTCCACCCCTTCTCTGAACCGGGAGTCTGCATCCCATTGGCCTTGAGGCCTAAAAGACACTGGATGTAGAGTCAGGGCCCCAGGCCCCAGTGTCTCCACTAACCGTGTGACTGTGGATGTGAAGCTGTCGTGTGCGGTCCTACAGGTTGCTCACTGCCAACTCCAAGGGAAGTCATTTATTTAGACTACAATGTGAATGACTCCTGGGTTTGTGCAGTGGGGCAGCAGGCAACTTAGCTTTTCCAAGTTTTGGTTTCCACACTGTAGGGGGGTGTCTACTTTGTTGGGGTGTCAGGGTTAAAGGTTAGCTTTAAGTAAATGGTGGCTGCTGTGATGATGATTATGATTGGGAAGACGAAAGGGTGCCGGGATGATGTACCTGCCCCATGCCTGCTGGGGACCACCATACCCTCTGCAGTGGCCCTGCTGCCTCCCTGCAGGGGTGGCCCAGCTCCCACCCCCAGCTCCCCTGCTGGGGTCTTGTCCACCACATTGTCCTCGCTCCAGCTCTCTGTCCCTCCTCTCTGTGGGCGCCCTTGGGTGTGGAGCCTGCCCCTCTGGGGAAGGGCCTCTCTCCTTCCACCCTACCAGTCCCCCACCTACCCACCAGGTGGGTTCCTCGACGTCCCCCCCGTGAAGGAGTTTGGATGCCACCCCCAGGGCCGGAGCCCTCCAAGGCCCAGGACTGAGAGGAGTGGCTGCTGGGATCCCAGCGAGTGTGAGGCTGGGGCGGAGGGTGGACCCCTCACTCCCACCAGCTGCCACCAGCACCCCTCCCACCCACACAGCCCCAGGAGGCTGCCAGGGGCCTCCTGAGCTCCCGCCTTCCACCCCCCACCTCCCCACCGAGCCCTCTGCACTTCCAGCATCCTGCAGGAAGCCCGCTCCTGTCCCCAGAGGTGCTGCTCTGGGCATCTGAGGTGAAGGGGGGAGGGGCTTGGCCCTGGGCCTGCCCTCCCCCCAGCCCAGAAGGCAGGTGCTGGGGAAATGACGTCAGAGAGGGCAGCTGGGGACAGGGGACATCTGCACCTTCCCACCGTGCAGGAGGCGGGGCGCAGACTGTCCCTGCCCAGTCTGTCCAGTCTCAGCCTCTGGGACCCACCGGCCCTCCCTGCCCTGGAGGTTCCAGGTTCCCGCCTGGGCGTTGGGAATCACGGCCGGTTCTCCAGAAGAGACCGCGGGAGGGGAGGGCACCAGCCCTGCCACCCCGGCGCGCAGGAGCTGCTTGGGTGACCGATTTCGGGAGGGAAGGGGTTGCCAGGGGGATGTCTGATTCCTGCACAGCGAGGCCAGGGGGCCCGGCTGCGTGATGAGCGCCCCCCCTTTCCTGTTTGTCCCACTCGCTGTTCATTCTTCTACTTCCTTCCACAGGACGGGGCCTCAGGCGGGCCCCAGGGGTCCCCAGCCACGTTCAGCTTAGACTGTGCTGTCAGCAGTTGGCAACCGTGTGCTGGCGCGGACCTGCGCACGGAGGGGAGGGTGTGCCGGTGTACCCGTGTGTACCGCGTGTGCGCATGCGTCCTGGGGGTCGGCGTGTCCAGGGTTCTCTGCATTCATGAGACACAGGCGCCGCGTGGCAGGGGCATTGTGCTCGTTCACTGCGCATTCTTAGGGGTCTAAAACTGTGCTTGGCAAAGTGTGTGTGCCCGTTAAGTATGCATGCAATGAATAAATGAATGAACGAATGAACAAACTTTAGCCCACAAGTGCTGAGGACCCCGGGGAACAGCCACACTTCTCCCTGAGGAAGCATGACAGCTGGGGGTCTCTGCCCTCTGCAGGGGAAGAAGGTGGTGGCAGCATTGCTTTTGCCTGTAGCGTGGTGTAGGGGCTGGTAGCATGGACTCTGCAACCAGATGGCCAGGGAGTGACACCCAGCTCCTGTCTTAGCAACAGCAGAATGTGGGGGGAATTATTTCACCTCTTGTTCTTCACTGTCCTTATCTGTAAAATGGGGACACTGGTGACCAGGCACCTCACAGCAGTGTCAGTCATGCTAGTACAGAGCACGTGCTATCTAAGCACCGACTACTATGTAAAACTGTTGCCCAGCTGCCTTCCGTGCATTCACCAGGCCTTCCCAGCCCCTCCCTGGCAAACAGCACAGCGTCTGTGCCCACTGCTGACAACCAGCACATGGTTGAGCACACAATGGGCTCATTTTTGCTTTTTGGCCCAGTGACTTCTCTTGTTTCCATCACGAAGGGCTATCAAGGTTGGTGTGTTTGGGATGGTCTTGAATTCTAGATTCCAGCCAGCCACATTTTTTCTAGTATCTAAGTGTGTGTACACCTTGGGAAATCAGAGCTATATAACTGACAAAGCTTCCCTTTTTTTGCTTTGGCCACCAGGAAGCTCACAGGCAAAATTATATATTGTTGAACATAACAATGAGAGCTCAAGGATGGCAAGTGCTTCTATTTTGCATTCCAACTAGATTCACTGATGGTGCTGAGTTGAGGGGTCTGAGGCTGCAGTGAGTGATGTTGGCCATAAGCATGGCCAGGGTGCATCCAAGCTAAGAAAATGAGGACGGTGATCAGTTAGTGATGTCTGCTGTGAGTACGGCTATAGAAAGCATACTATGTGCACAGCCATCTCGAGGTAATAACCTTATGGGCAACTCAGCTGTGTTTATTTCACCCAAGCCTACACTTCCTCATACATTTACATTTTCCCTGTTATGTTTTATATCATATGCACTTCCTTTGTGAAATGAGGCAAGTGGTATATACAGAGAACTGGACTGGCTTCACTCAGAGCCCCCAGCTGTCCAGCACGATAAGCAGCCTCAGACAGAGTCTCTGGTTGCCGCAGGGAACAGCCCCCGCAGACCCTAAGCCTACGTCAGCCCTGGCACCTGCCACAGGGCTGAAAGTGGCTGTGTCCTGGATCTCAGCCACAGAAAGCTCTTGCAAGGAATTAATTAGGTTCAGATCAGGAGTTGGACCCTTCCTAAAGTGTACCTGCTCCTTGCTGAGGTCAAGGCTTTCTGACCTGGGTCCTCCCATCTCAGTCTGTGGCTACACCCTAGCAGGGTCTGAGAATCATAAAGCAACGTGATTCGGGAATCAACTCAGAGGGCTGCGAAAAATGCAGATTCCTCGTCCTCATCCCAGATTTGCTGCATCAGAATGCTCGAGCCCCGGAATTTGCATTTCCCCAAGCATTCCTGCTGGAGGGAGAGACCCCCAGGCCTGGGGCTGGTGTTCAGGCTCTGCCGGGCTCCTAGGCTGGGGCAGCAGCGCCACCTGGTGGGTCCTGCAGAAACACCACCTGTCCAGGGCCTGGCCGGCCCCACTGGGGAGCAAGAGTCCCCCCATCCCCCCACCCCCTCTTCCACCAGGGACCCGGAGAAGTGAGAGAAGACAAGGGCAAGGGCCCTCTGAGTTTCATGACGCTGGATGCAGGGTGTGCCAGGGCTCAGCTGTAGGAGCCATGCACAAGGAAGAGCGTCTAGTATTTCATCTTGAAAAGTCCCCTGAATTGTGCGTGTTACTCTATCATATTTCTTTAGTGTGAAAATGTTTCCTTTTACAAATCTTTGCAAAAACAGACGTTCTAGAAAGAGAGGTAAGGGGCAAAGTTATCCTGTGGTGTCACTGCCCCCCCATGACCAGCCCACCTTTGTGCACCTTCTGGGGCCACCTGTACTGCAGTCTCAGAAGTAGTAACCGAGATGTCTGATCTACACCCATGTTAACATAAAAATCAACCCCCGGGGACCCCAGCAGCCAGGCAGGCTGCAGAGCCCGGCCCATCACGTTCCTCGTGTATCAGGCTGAAGAGGGAGCCGAGATCCCTGGGGGGCAGCAGCGAGGTGCCCAGCGGTCTCTCCAGCAGACCCTTCTCCGCCTGGTCCTCCCCTGCCCCAGGAAGTAGCACTCCCACCA
Source organism: Lemur catta (assembly GCF_020740605.2). NCBI lineage: Eukaryota > Metazoa > Chordata > Mammalia > Primates > Lemuridae > Lemur > Lemur catta. The sequence goes on along the minus strand of NC_059134.1, from coordinate 91,995,198 downwards.
TTTCAGGCCGGATGGTTACAAATCCTCTTTAATAGTCAGTCTTAGCATCCTGAATATGTTTTACAGAACTGTGCACACAGACCCCCGCCCCCTCCCCCCCAAGGCACAGCCTCACCCACCCACTGCCGGGGGCCAGAGGACAGTCTGCTGCCAGAGGCCAACCCAGCTTCTCCCAGAGAAGGCATCCTCCTCGTCCCCTTCCTTGGGGAGCTCAGGATCGTGGAGAAGGCGGGGCCAGCTCTGTGCCACACCCCTGGGGCCAGGCCAGATGCCCTCACGGGGCACACCCTCTTTGGCCCAGCTCGCCCGGGTGCTGCCCCCACGGCGTGGCCCCGGATTATCTGAGCTGCCTGGATGGGGCCAAGTCAGGCTGGGGAGGGGTGCTGCCCCCAGTGTCAGGTGGGGCCCACCCCGTCCCACCACCTTCGATAAAAATGTAAAAACACAGACATAAGTGTCATAGTGGGAAAAGTTGACCCACCCAGTGGGTAGTCCTCTGATACCCCCCCTCAATTTTTAATACACGTTCCCCTGTACAATACACATGGCCTCAAGGGCAGGTCAAGTCCAGCCCGCCTGCGTAGGGACGCCGTAGGGGCGTCGAGAGAACCCCGGCAAGCAGCGGGCGGGGGTGCCGCAGAGCAGCCAGGAGCTGAGGCTGGCGGCAGAAAGGCAGGGACGGAGGCCGGGCCCCAGAACGCCCCCCATGGCCCGTCAGCACAGGCGGGCAAGGGGCCTTGGCAGCGAGGTGGGAGGCGGGCCTGGAGCAGGGGGCCAGGGGGACCCCTGGGAGCCCTGAGGTTGGGGGATGGGGAGGTGGGGCCTCAGTACTTGGGGACCTTGCTGTAGTCTTCGGAATGGACGTGCCGGCACAAGCAGATGGACAGCAGCATCCCCAGGAGCTGTCGGGGGAGAGATGGAGCGTGAGAGGGAGGCCCCAGCCTGGCTCCCCGGGTTTAGATCAGGATTCGCAGATTGTCAGCGACAACCCCACAGCACCCTGTGACACAGGCAGCAGAGGGAGGCCAAGAGAGGGACAGTGCCTTGTCCGAGGTCACAGAGCTGGACGGTGCTCGGGCCAGAGGGCCTCTGCAAGCCGAGGGGGTGCTTGCCCCGTGGGCCGTGCCTCCCCGAGGACATCAGCAGAGCAGAGACAACCCGGGAGGACAGAGCGTGCGGAAGGGTGGGAGGGGAGGGACCCAAACCTCAATGACAGCGACGCCCCCACACACGCCGAGGATGATGCCCAGGTTCTCCTGCAGCCACGCCTGCACCTTCTCCATGCAGCCCTGCAAGGGGAGCACACGGCCACGTCACCCCACACTGGGCCCCCCAACTCGTGGAACCATCCAGAGGACCCCCCGGCTCAGAGGCCCGCAGAGAGGGCTCTGCGTGTGTTCCCTGAATGAACGCGCTCACGGGTGAGTAGACAAAGGTGCAAATGAACAAATCGATCAAGGGAAGAAACCGAATGAAGGAAGGACGGAGCAGTGGCCCACCCAGCCCCGCAGCCCCCACGCACCTCCTTGTACACAGGCCAGTCCTCGGGGCTGTTGCCGCTCTGGGTACTGTTGTCAGTTGCCTCGCAGAAGCCCTTCCTCAGGAAGAGGCTGTCATCCTCCTCCCCCTTGTCTTCGCAGGAACAGGGGTAGGTGACCTCGGTGCGACTCATGAGGTCGGCGTTTTCCGTCCAGTTGTAGTAGCTGACCCAGCCGCAGCACTTCACCTGGGCAGGGCGGGGGACAGGTGGCTTCTTCCCACTGCCCACCGCAGGCAGGACACCTCCAGGCAGAGGCTCAGACCCACCACCCCCAGCCTCCCGGCCCCAGCCAAACTGCCAGGGGTTAGCGTTGAGGTTTTATTTTGGCTTCTGCGAGCCACGAGGGATTTCAAGTTGCTTTCAGGAAACATACCAGACACTACAAACACGGTAGAAGCAAACACCAGGACCAGCAAAAATACAGAACAGAGCAGGAGGGAAGCTCAAGTTGAAAGAACATAGGTGTGCAGGACACAGGAGAGCAAACGGCACACGGCTGAGAATGTGGGGTTTAAAGTCAGGCTACTGGGTTCAAATCCCAGCTCTGCCACCTACTAGCTCAGCAACCTTGGACAAGGGACGGGCCTCAGTTTCCTCATCTGTAAAATGGGGTCGCAAAGGTTCCTAACTCGCAGGGCTGCTGGGAGGACAGAGTGGGACGAGCAGGTGAAGTACCCAGCGCAGGTCGGGAGAGCACAGTGAGAGCTCAGAAAACGTCAGTTCTAATTTCAGGTGCTGAAGTGTGCAGAGTTGAGACTGAACTTCCCAGTGGCCAAAGTGAAAAAGGAGACATGGTCAATTCTGCTGTTTTAAAGGAGAAAATGCTCTAATTCCAGAGGGAAGAAGGCCTTTCCGGGCTCTGTGGGCTACTAGCTACTGTCCCTGGGAGGATTAAATGGGACAGCAGTGGCACCCAGCCCGGGTCAGTTTGGGAACTGCTTCCTTCCCATCTCAGGGTTACGTCCCAGGCCAGCGGCCAGTGGCCAGCAGGGGGCGTGTCAGGCACTCAGCAGTGCTCGGGCTCCAGGCAGTTTCTAATCCAGGTTTCACTTCTAGCGGCCCGGCTGCCTCCTCTGGCGGAAGAGGCCGGCACCTCTGGGGGACACACAGGTCTGCAGGGCTGGGGCACCCGCAGGCTCTCCCGCACCTGAACAAAATGAGGCAGCTCTCCTTGGCCCGTCTACGGCACCGGGCAGAGCCCTCCTTTCCCGGGTCCCCTTGCCCTGACCCCTGCTGCACCCTGCCCCCAGCAACAAGTGCCACCTCCTGCCTGTGTCTCAGCAGTGGTGCACGGTGAGTAAGATGTCACCACCAACGTGCCACGTAATAAGCACTGCCCAAGTGCCACAGGCTTTACCAATGCATCTCCCACGAGCATGGATCAATAGTCCCATTCTACAGATAAGGAAACTGAGGCTCAGCAAAGGTCTAGCTAGGAAGTGGCAGAGTTAATACTCCAGCCCTTGGGAGCCTGACTCACAGCCTGCTTTCTGGAACACTATCACAGGCAGCATCAGAATAATCTAGAAGGCCTGATGCAGGAACCCATGGTGGGCCACTGACCACCTCCCAAAGGATCCTCCTCTCCCCCAAGAGCTTTGCAGGGTGGCACTGGTTGGGCCTGAGACATCGTCTCCCTCTAATCTTAGCAAAGTCTTAACAATTTGGGGTCAAACTACAGATGTGACCAAAATGTCTCCCTGAATGCAATGAGCTGCTGGCTGCCAGGGTCCCCACACCTGATCTCTGTCGGGGCCAGAAAACATCACCCTCCCCTTTCTCAGCTCGGAGAATGCCTGGACAGAGCGTCCTGTCTCCAAACCCCAGAGTCTCCTGGTGTTGTGGAGCTGGGCTTCCTCCTGCTGCCCCGACCCTGCCCCTCCCTCCCCACAGCCCCCACCAAGGTGCCCGCAGACCCTAAGTGACCACTGTGTCCAGTGCCCTCCCAGCACAGAGGAGGCTGCAGCCCAGAGAGGGTGGGCCCCGGCCACAGGCACACACAGCATCTGGGACCACAAGAAAGGGGGGCCAGGACTTGGTCACTGAAGTCCATTTGTGTGTGTGCCATTGATTCAACCCTGGAGTCAGGCTGGGAACCCCATCCGTTGGTCAGTCCGTCAGTCCATCCATCCATCTGTCCGTCTGTCCACCTCACTTTAATTAAGGTGTAACACACATACACTAATGTGCACAGATTCAGCTCGGTGAATTGTTACGTATGTGCCCATACTGGCGCAACCACCATCCAGATCAAGATTTGGATAGAACATTCCTTTCACCCTGGAAGGTTCCCTTGGGGCCTCCCCAGAGGCAGCCTCTACTCAGACTTCTCTCTGCACATCAGCTTTGGCACCCCGTTTCCAAACGCCTGGGGTGGAGCTCCCAGCACCCCCCAGGGCTGGCTTGAGATGAATGAGAGGGTTGACAGCTGCCCCCACACCCCCACCCTGGGCCACAAACGGGATCGCTGTGAGCCGTGGAGCCGCCTCCGAGTCTCTGGGCCCCCTGAGCAGGGACCATGGTGTTGGCTGGGGTTTTGGGAGGGGGGGCTGCTCAGGCATTCCCTGCCCCCAACACACTCTCTCTGTCGGGCACACTCAGGGACCACAGACACCAGTCTCAGACACCCGGGACACCCAGCCCAGAGAGCCCCACGCTGTCCCTCCCGGCCTCACCTGGGCCTGCACGTAGTCCCAGGCCTCCTGCAGGCTGTCCTCGTGGCTGCTGTTGTAGTTCCGGATGAGCTCGGTCACGATGCTGCCCATCTCCTGCTTCAGCTGCAGGGGAGGCGAGGATCAGGGTGAGTTCCCGAAACCCGTGCCCCACCTCTGGTCACCCCACTTCGATTGCCTGTCCTTGGGGACATGATTACGGCTCCAACCTCTTTCCTGGAGCTCCCTGGGTGCCCAATGCAGTCAGTGCCAACCACTCCTCCCCCAGTCTATTCTGCACTCAGCAGCCCCCGGCCCCATAAACACCAATTTTTCCACTGCTGAAAACCTTCTAGTGGCCCTCCACCACTCTCAGGAAAAATGCCAATGTCCTCCAAATGGCCTGCGAGGCCCTACTCCTTTTGTCCCTGCTCTTCCCAGGCCCCGTTTCCTCTGTTCTGGCTCCCTCTGCTTCAATTGCACAGGTCTTGGTATCTCTGTGCTAGGCATGTTCCTGCCCCAGGGCCTTTGCACTTGCTGTTCCCTCTGCCTGGAATGCTCTTCCCCTAGATCTTAACACAGCTCACTCCTCTGCTTCCTTCAGTGCTCTGCTCACCTGTCACCTCCTCAGAAAGGCCTTCCTCCACAAAATATCTGCCCTCTCTATCCCCTCCCCGACGGCCCCTCTACCACCCCTTCCCAGGCTGCCCTAACCCTGCAAGGGTGAGCATGCTGTGTATTTCTTCACAGCACTGACGTTACATGCTCGCCGGTTTTCAGGGTTTATCATGTTTCCTCCACTAGCGTGTCAGCTCCGTGGGGGCAGGGACAGTATCTGGCTTGCTTGCCACAGAGCGAGACAGATACACCAGGTCCCCAGGGGCTAGTGGGAAGCCCGGCACGGAGAGGGTGTGCAGAGCACAGAGCGATGCATGCGTGTATGGCACCAAAGCCACACTCACGCGCTCTTCCAGGTACGCCTCACGCCTCGCACGGAGTAGGGGCCCGATGGGCCTGGCCCTCAGCTCCCCTGCTGATCACACGGCCCTCCCTCCCCCGCCCACCCCCTCAGCCCGCAGCAACACCTGGAGCGCAGGTCCTGCCTCTCTGTGACCCGGCTGCTGGTCCCCCGGCTCCGTAAAATCTACCCCTTGACTGTGCTGCTCCCCCACCCGCCCAGGAATTCAGGGGCCCACGAGGTGGTGGAGTGAGGCACCCGTCTAACCGCACAGAGAAAACACTGATGTACAAAGGAGGCCGAGGAGGGGTTCAGGGAAAAGGACTCAGCCCCAAAGTCCTCTCATCGGAGAACCTGACCTTGCGGCGACAGCTTTTCAGGACCAGGGCAGCTGCGCAAAGGGAGGCGAACCTGGAACCAGCCTCTCGGGCCGAGGACGGGCCTCCCTCGGGCAGGACGCCTGGCCTCTCCCGGGGACCCGGCCCGGAGGCCTTCCCAGGCACACAGCACGGACGGGCTGGTCACAGTCCCCTGTGGTTGCCGCAGGGAGCCCCAGGGTGAGGCACCCGAGAGGGCAGGGACGCCAAGGGGAAGGACACATACCTGTCCCCCTCGGTTCCTGAAAAAGGAACAGGTGCTTCCATGCGGGGATCCCAGAGCCCGAGGGGAGGGAAGCTGCGAGGGCAGCTGGACCTGTGGCCCTGGCTCCCTGCGCCCCTCGGCAAACACTGGGAAACCAGCCCCTGGGCTGCTGCTGCCTGCACCTCTGCCATGCAGTGGCGCTCTTAGCAGGATGCTTTTTAAAAACAAAATACAAGCAAACAACCACCCCCCTCAAAATACCTCATATAGAGTTCTGCAATTGACAAAGCTTTCCTGTCAGTAATTAATCATAACACTAATAGTGGCTTAGCTTTTGTCAAATGCTGGTTACGTACCAGGTGTTGTGGTAAGCACTTTTAACGTAGTATCTCAATTTAATCCTCACAGCAGATCTATGGCCTAGGTATTGACCCCGATCCCTCATGACAGACATACAGAAAACAAGCCCAGAAAGGTTAATTAACTTGCCCAAGGTCACACAGACAACGTGTGGAAGAACTGAGGTTTGGACCCAGCCTTGTCTGATTCCAGAGCCCAAGTTTTTACCCACTGAGCTTTATCCGTATTCAAATCACATGGTCATGGCTGAAGCAGGTCAGAGCAGTTTTAACCGGGGCTCAGAGAAGCTAAGTGATTTGCTTGTGTCACACAGCCGGGACCGTCTACCTGCAGGTCACAGGTCTTTCTGCCCCAACACCTCGGCTCCGCTGCTAGTCCCAGTAGGCGAACGAGCCCCACCCCCTCCGCGTGGAAGGAGGGGGTCCCCAGAAGCATCTGTGCAGAGAGCCACCTCTCCCACATCCTCCCCCACCCGCTGCGCTCCCGCACGACACGCCGCCCTCAGGCTCTATTTATACCCCAGTGCGGTTGTCACTGCAGCCTGGACTTCCCTGTTTCCCTCCCCTGAAATGAGAGGGTGACGGAAGCTGGGTGGTTTCCACCGAGACTGGGTGGTTTCCGTGGAAACACCACATCATTTGCCAGGCCAGAATGTGGCTGAGGGACACAGGTGGGCCTCTGGGGCTGGTTCAGCTCGGAACGGATGCCTTGGGACCCCAGTGCCCAGGACTCCTGTGCCGGGAGCCCAGGGAGGTCACCCTGGCAAGCAGGTAGCTACTGAGACAAAAAGAGCCCGGAGGTGGGGTGAGCGGATGTTCATGATCTCACTGCATCCCCGTGGGGGCCGCTCGCTGTTTCTGCCCGCCCTGCACCCATTCTCCCTTCTTCCCGAAGACTGAGGGGTGACCACCCTCCATCACTCCACGGCTGGGGAGGCCCTGCCGTCACGGGCTGCCCACACCCTGGGTGTGGTGAGTGGTTCAGGGATGGGCTGGAGACCCGAGGTCACACACATGGCCCTTCTGCTACTGCGGTGGGATGAGGACCCGAGCTCACCCCAGGCTCCACTGGGGACAGCCCTGCCCGAGAAGGGCGCCAACAGAGGAGAGCCGGGCGAAGGGACAGACAGGGGCTGAGTCCTGGCAGCAGCCTTTGGAAACCTGGGCCCCGCTGAGCCCGCGGCCAGCTCTGGCCGCTTCGGCGCATGCAGTGAGGAGTCCTGCCCAGGACCGGCTGCGTATGTCACACCCAGTGCAAAATGAAAACGCAGGGCCCCTTGTTTAAAAATGATTAAGAATTTCAAGACAGCAACAGCAGAGCATGAAAGGGAGCACAGAGCCCTTCGAAGCGTGGGACGCGGTGTGATCCCATAGGCCGCATGCCGAGGAAGCCAGCCCTGGTCCTGCCCTCCACCCCTCCCCATTTCCCAGGAGAGAAAACTGTGGCTCAGAGTTGGCACAAAGCCCAAGATCGCACGGCTCGCAAGCAGCAGAGACGTGACCGTGACCCTGATCCGCGCAGCTCCGGGTCCTGAGATCTCAACACAGCGAGCCATCCACCGCCTCCACCTGGCCGGAGGTCCCGCTGCCCTCTGGTGACTCTACTCTCTCCCCACGGTGACACTGTGCTTTTATTTCACCGTGTAGTGTGACTTTTCACAGAGTCAGCAACAGAAGAGAACTTTGAGTCCAGCCCATCATTCAAAGGTGCGAGTCCTCCCATACTGTTCCGGGCTCTACTTCAATGCTCCCTGTGATGGGGAACTCAGCACCTCACACAACAGAGGTGGCAGAGGACTCATTTTTTGTCATTGTGCCCAAATGATTTCTACACACTTGTATCAGTTTGCATATTCCCCCAACCCCGTAAGTCCCAGCTGGGACAACATAGAACAAATCAAATCTCTCTCTCCCAGGACAAATATCAGTCAGATTTTGGAGACCGGTCTCCAGGGTAACTTTACTCGCTCTTTCTGGGAGAACTTTCCAGGCTCCTGTGCCTGTTCCTGGGGTTGGTGTGCAAGCCTCTCCCATGCTCTTTACTCTAATGTGTCAAGTCGCCCCTCACAATGAGGCACCCCGACTGCAACGTAAAGGACCCCCATTCTCCCATCCTCTCTCCAGGTTTCCCACGGGAGATGCCGCCAAATGCTTTGCTGGGACGCAGATATGCCAGCTCTGAGGCTTTTTCCTGGTGGGGAACCAGGACCCTTTGCCACGGCGAGGGTGGAGGAGTTTACTCTCCATGAACACTGGGTCTTTCCTGAAGGCCCGGCTGCACCCCACATGGTCAGCCACCCCAGAGTTCAGAGCCAGCACCCAGCACGTGCGTGGGAGACTCTGTTCAAGTTTCTCTCCATAATCCCTTCCAGGAGGGGCACCCTGGACACCCCCTTTTCCTTTCCTAACAGGGAAGAGAAAGGTCATCTCTCCCTGTACCCCCATAGCCCGTCCGCCCGCCCATAGAAACCTGGGCCAGAGGGCCAGGAGTTCCAATCCAGCAGGCAGACCACTCACAGAGAACCACGTTGGCCACGAGGAACCCGTCTTACCGCCTGTGCCAGGAGGGCACGTGTGCACTGGTGATTTGGGGCCTCCTGGGTGAGAGAGGGGAGGAGGAGAAAGGGAATCACTGTTCTCCGACCAACCTCTCTAGGGAGCAGGCCGGCCCAGCCACCGTCACTGTCCCCACCTCCGGCCAGGCCAAGCGAGCCCCTTCCTGTCCAAGCTCTCAGCCCCCAGGCCTTCTGCTCAAGCCCCCGATCGTAAGCTCTCGGAGCCCCAGCGGCCTCCCCTGCACAGGTCGCCGGGTTAGCGGTGTGGCCTACCTGAGCACACTGGGCCCAGCGCCCAGCACGTCACAGGAAACAGGTGACCTTCGCTTCCTTCCCTGTGACCCCCATCAACCCTCCACTGTTTGGAACAAACAAGTCAGAATCCCAGAGTGCCAGAGCTGGGAATGGCCCAAGAGGTCACACGTGGCTCAGAGAGGCGAGGCAACTCATCCAAAGCCACACGGCAATCAGTGGCAGAGCCTCCCCCGAATCCCAGACCTGGGCTCTGCCCACTAAACAGCGGCCGGAAACACAGTTGGAGGAAGACACAGCCAGAGGCCTCTCAGCTTCACACCCAGGCCCTGGTCCCCACAGCCCTGCTCTCAGCACTGACGCCAACAGGGACAGAGGACAGCTGCCGTTTACTGAGCCCTCACCAGGCTCTGACGAAGCTGACAATGGTGGGGATACTAATAAACACTCGCAACGACGCCAGCGACGTCTGCCCTGGGCCGGGGGCTGCGCCAGGCCCTTCCCACGTCAGCACTTCATCTCTGCCACAGCCACGAGGCCGCCCCTGGGCCCCAGCGCTGAGAAAGGCTCAGATTTTAGAAAGGGGGTGCAGGGACACGTCACACCCCAGCGGGGTCTGGGGCCGCCCCCTGCAGTGACTCCATTCATACTTCCCTGAGGAACACCTGAAGGGGGTAAGCCCAGACCAGGAACAGCCCCGCTGCTGTTCGTTCAGGTTCTATGTTGCCACCAAATGAGCTGCAAACTCTACTTTTGGTTTTCAAAGTATTTTTTTGGATTTCAGAATTGCAGATAAGGGGCAGTGGGCCTGTGTCATTACTACCACCTGACCAATGAGGAAACTGAGGCAGAGGGAGGCTGCGTAACTTGGCCAGGATCTCAGAGCAGTGGTTCTGGAGTCGAAGCCCTTGGCCACCACTCTGTATGTTATAAATGTGTCACAGTCTCTGTTCCCCCTTCAACCCTGGGCAGGGGTCGGGGGTCAATTTACAGAAGTGGAACCCAAGGCTCGAGAGGCTACGTGCCCTGCCGGAGGCCTCCAGCCTCCCCATCGCTGCTCTGGGAACAGTGGCTTCTGGGAGCAGGGGCAGGAAGGACAGACTGCAGCCCCGAGGCCCACGCCCACCCACCTGCCAGGAGGCCCACGGGAAACCATGGGGTCCATCTCCTTTCAAAGGGCCTTTATCCTCTAGGCTCAAACAAGTCCCACCTCCCCAGCTGGGCCCATCTGCAGGAATAAACACCACCAAGGGTATGTTTAGTCTTCCACTGAAATTTACAATGTGCTAGGAAAGAAAAAAATAAATCATTCATTCCAACTCAGCTGATATGGCGGCACCAGAACTTCCCCAGGAAAGCCGGGAAATTTCCAGGCAGGCTGGGACAAGGGGTGTGGGGGTGAGGTGTGGAGCCTGGGGAGAGGGATGGGAGTGATATGGGAGGGGAGGGGACAGTAGGGTACAACGCACAGAGTCTAGACTGGAGTCAGGGGGCCCGATTCTGCAAGCAAGCCGTGTTCTGGGGCTGGGGGGACGCTCTGAGGCTCAGCTCATTGTCAGCCAAGCAGAGATTTTACCAGCCGCTGGGGAGGCAGCATGGTGTGGAGGGGGGCACTGGCCCTGGGTCAGAGGGATCTGGAAGGACATCCCATTCCGATGCATCAGAGTTGTGTGTGACTGTGGCCAAAAGTCACTCTGCTTTCCTGGGCCTCAGTTTCTTAAAATGGAAAACGTTTGTGCAATTGAAATGTGTGCTTCAGCTCATATCACTAGCTCAGCTCCTGGCACGTGGTCACTGCCATCTTCATTACTGTGAGATGGTAAATCGCATGGGGGAGACGGTGGACTGCCTGAGACCCCTACAGAGGCAACCAGCTTCTGAGTCACAGGAACCAGCTCACTGGGGCCTGGTTTTGATCCCCCTGACCCAGCCCCAGGTGCTGTGGGGCAGAAATAAGACCTGACCCTACAACCCTTTTGCTAGGAAAGAAATTTCCCTCCCCTAACCACTGGCTTCCTGTTTCATAGCCAAATAAGTTTCCTTTCATCTACTGAATCCACTATTTCCCCTTTTGCCTTGACTTCCAGGAAGCTCAGCACCACTCAAGTTAGCCCTCAGCTGCCAAGAGTATCTCAGCCTCTGGTTGCAGAAACAATGGTCTTCCTCTCTCAGTGTAGGTTCTGCCCATGCTGTCTGTCTGTCTGTCTGTCTGTCTCTCTCTCTCTCTCCCCCACCCCTCTCTCTCTCTCATATTTTGATTTTCCTGGGAAACAAGCTGGGTGTGGATTATAAATAGGTAAAACAGTTCCAGGTAGGAACTACCACAGTGGAAGTTTCCCCAGCATGAACTCTGAAGCCAGGTTGTGTGGGTTCCAATCCTGGCTCTGCCCCTTATAGCTATGGGAGCTTGGGAAAGTTGCTTGATCTCTCTGTGCCTGAGAGTACCGATACCCACAATCCCATAGGATTATTGGAAGGAAAACTTAAATGCAGGATGTGCAGAGCACTTAGCACTAGGCTTGTTCTAAGTTCTATTAAGTGTTAGTTGGTGATGTTGGTGTAATGTTCTCTCAGCTTCCTTCCAGGAGGGATCTGAGACAACTTGACCTCCAAGTGGTAAAATGCAGGAGTCCGTCTGGCTTCTGGCTGTGGCACCTTCACCACCGGACAGGAGCTGGTAGCGCTGGAGAGAAGCAGGGCCCCAGGGCTCAGCTGGGCCATGGGCCACATGCAGCAGAGCCAGAGAGCCTGGGCTGCCTCACCCCTTCGTCTGCAGGATGGAGATTCTCTCTCCACCCTGCAAGGGCCCAGCGGGGTCAGTGAGAGAATGAACGTGAAGCAGCCAACGCCGTGCTTGGTGCATGGTGAGCACCATATCAACTGTAGGGACAGTGGGGCTCACCGTCACTGTTACTGATGTCGTTCTTACGATTCACCCCTGAACACCTGCTTCTCCATCTGTCAACATAAAACTTAACCTGCAGAGCTGTTGCGAGGACAAGATAATGTACATAAAGCTTCTGGAAGATACCATGTGCACACAGTAGGTGCTCCACGTGTGCTAACTGTGATGGTCACAATTGACTGGCTTACCCAACAGCCAGTCCTGGCTCCTCCCTCTCTCCTGCCTCTGTCTTCAGAGTCTGAGAGCAGGACGCTCGCTTTCTCAGCCTCCCTTGCAGCCAGAGGGGCCTTTGTACCCCAGTCTGGGGAGGTCTGTTGGAGGGCTTGCTTTTCTGATAAAAAAGATGGTCATGGCTGGCATTGCCCACTTCTTTTCTGGCCACGGCAGTGGAGATGTCGTGCCTGGTGCTATGGCAGCCATCATGTAGCCATGAGGTGAGGGTGCGTGATGCAGAAAAGCCATCACAGTGAGGATGCTGGACAGATAGCCGGGACCAGGGTCTCTGCGCTTCCAAACCAGACTCTGGCTAAGTCAACAACAAACGCCCTTAGAGTTAAAGCCACAGGAAGTCTGATTTTCTACTTCTGAAAGCTGAACACCTCCCTCTGACACAGGACTGATGCTTTTTATTAATAGTCTCCTTCTGGGCCTCATCTGCGATGGGTGGCATGGATTTAACACTTGCTAAGGTGTCTTAATAACAACGACGACCAACATTTATTGAGTGCTTATGGTGCCGCACTGTGCTAAGTGTTTTACTAAGACGATCTCGCAGAGTCCTTGCAACCACCCCAAGAGGGAAGTGTTACTGTTGTCCCATTTTACAGATGGTGCAACAGGCACACAGAGGCAAGCAACCCACCCAGGGCTGCACAGCTGGAAAGTGGTGGCTGAGATTCAGGCCCAGCAGTGAGCCTGCCCACACCTGCCTCCTCCTCCTCTGATGTTCTGGCCCGAGGAACCGGTGGTCAAGGGGGCTGTCCCTGGCACCTGGTGGGACTGTCTGTGACAATGGAGAGGCTTCTTGTCCATCCCCACAGCCAGGGTCTGTCCCCCCATGTGACCACTCCAGCCCAGTGAGGGGCGGGGAGAGGGAGGGAGCTTACCTTGCCCACGTTGAGGTAGAAGAGAACCCCGGCAGTCACCTGGACGATGAGGATGAGGAGGAGGAAGGCAAAGTACTGGGGACACAGAGCAGGCCTGGAGTCAGCTGCGGCCCCACCAGCCTCACCCATCCCACTCGCCTCGGGGGACGCTCTCCACCCAGAGTTTGGGCAAGCGCAGTGCTCAGGCCCCGCGTGGCTAGGTGAGGGGGCCAGGTGGGCAGGGCGTGGGCGTGGGGGGCAGGGGGGCTGTACTCACCAGGCCCAGCAGGCAGCGGACCTCGTTGACGGCGCCGATGCAGCCCAGGAAGCCCATGAGCATGGTGACTGCCCCCACGCCGATGAAGATGTAGCCCCCCATGCTGAGTGAGCTGGAGGAGGTTTCTAGGGGGAAGGAGGAAGCATCCACTCACCAAATACAGAATCGTCAAGTACAAAATCAGAGGGCCAATCAGAACCGTGCCTGGCCCAGTGAGGCGCCGCACGCCCTGAATATCTGCAGAACTGACCGATGATGGGCCCTTAAGATTCCAGGCTGATTTCTGTTCTTCCTGCCTTCTCATCCATAAAATAAACACCAGCCTTTCTTGCTACTCACTGTGCCTCGGGGGTTCACACATGCCATCCCCAACCCTGACATAGCCCTACCTTGCAGGCACCAGCATGGCCATTTCCCAGAGGAGGAAGCTGAGGCTCAGAGAGGTGCATGGGCAGAGGCCAGAGCTGGGATTTGGAAATACGCAGCCCTCCAAGCCACGCTGTGTCCCCTGACGCGTGGGCATGTGCACTGGTACAGGCGTGATGCTTGCCCACTCATCAGCCGGCAGATACTCACCGGGTGCCCACGCGTGCCGGGCACGGTGCTGCTGTCTGGGGAGGCAGCAGTGAGGCCGGCCAGGTCTGACATTCGGCGTGGGGTAGGGGATACGTGCACATACAGGATTTCTGGTTGTGTCAGGGGCCCTGAAGGTACGGAGGCTGCCGACGGCGCAGAGCGTGCAGGGCAGGGAGAGGGTGGGGTGGCAGGAAAGGCGGCCTGAGCAGGTGCTGTCGGCCGAGATGTGAATGGAGAAGTCGGCAAGTGAAGACGGAGGGAAAAGCACTCCAGGCAGCAGGAACAGCGGGGGCGAAGGGCTGAGGAAGGGTAAGCTGGGTGTACGTGAAGAGCAGAAAGAAGGCGAGAACGAATGCGCCAAGGGTGAGTGACGGCAGTCCAGCAGGCAGTGGTGCCTGGGGCACACAGGGAGGGCCTGATGGCCGAGACCCCCTTCAGAGCCGTCGGTGGACAGAGCCCACCCGGTGGGTGGAGGTCAGACCACTTGACCAGTATTTCCTGAGAAGCCCAACCCATCGCTCAGGGAAAAGCCCATGTTGTGTCCAGCCCCCTCCTCGGCTTGGGGGACACTCTACCCCCGTGATACCCCTGGGGGGCCAGGTGGAGACTCCCAGACAGGCAGGTGGCTGCAGACAGCTCCTGCCACAGCCCCAGGTGCTCCGGGAGGCTGGGCATAGTTTCCAGAAGGCTAGAGAGCAGTGTGCATCAGAGGAAGTTCTCAGGGATACGATGCCCACGTCCACCACAGCCAGACAAAGCCTCTCTCAGCAGAGGGCCAAGAATCTGCATTTTTAAACCACTCCCCTAAGGACTGAGGCACAGCCAGGGCTGACCACTGACCGTTCCAGGGAGAACACAGGCCTGGCAGGCCATGACCCCCGGGGACCTTGGAGAGGCTGTGTGGCCCCCTTGGGTGTTAGCACCCTAAGGTATAACTACCAAGTTGCGGTGGGGGGGGCAGGTGGCTTCCTGATCCAGCTCCACTTCCTGGTCACAGCATGTTCTGGAGCTCAGGAAGTGCCCCACTCTCACGCTGCCCCCACCCAGCTCCCTGCAAGAGCCCCCAGGAAGCTGGGCGGAGCCCCTCAGTGTGAGTGTGGGGGGCCCCTGGAGCTGAGCCCAGCCCCCCCTGCAAGGCCCTTCCCGCCCGCCGGGCCGCAGCAGTCAGCGTGGGCAGGGAGAGGCCGTCTATTCCATTTTTCCTAAACATCCTGAGTTTGCCTTCAAACAATTCCTCCCAGTGACTACTCCCAGAAAAAAGCAACTGGCACTGCCCAAAAAGCCACTGTGTGCCAGCCCCGAACAAGGCCCTTCATCCAGTCATCCTGCTCAGTGTCATGTGAGTGAGGCTGCGCTCACATCCTGACTTTCTGCAAGGACCCGAGGCTCAGAGAGGCTGTGGGACCCGGAGGTGCCCAGCAGGAGAGGCCTGGGCAAGACCCCAGCTCAGGCCCTCGCCTGGGAGGCCAGCTGAGCCTCGGGGTCCTGTATCTCAGAACAGTCCCCTGACTCCAGTCTCTGTCCTCATCCAGGGCCCCGGTCCACTCCGAATCTGGGCAAGCTGACTTAGGAAGGGGGCAGGGGCCTATCCTGGGGTAGCCCATCCGCTGTGCACGATAGAACAACTCTTTAATCTCCCCGGGCCTGGCAGGGACTAGGGAGGTGGGAAGGAAGCGGGCCACGTGGAAGGGGCTGGGGGCCAAGAGAAGGGTTCTCTCCCCAGCTCTGTCACTAACGTGCTCCGACCTGGGCAAGCCCTTTTCTATTCCTTTCTCTATAAAACGTGACTAAGTCCTGCTTCTTAAAGATATTATAAGGATTAAATTTGTATTTTAAAACTTAAACAGTCACTTATGTAGGGTTCACCATTCACTGGGAGTGGTTCTAAACTCTTTCCAGATAGAAATGGCTGACTGAATTTCCCGCGATTACCTTACAAGGTACATCCTATGGTTGTCGCTATTGTACAGGTGAGCAGGCACAGAGCGGTGAGGTAACGTGCTCAGGGTCACAGAGCTGGCCGCCAACATGGCCATGGCTGGAGCCGGCAGTCTGGCTCGAGTCTGCCCTTCACCGAGGCACTAACCAGTGGCAGCCAGCAGGGCCGTGGGCACGGGGGTTCAAGGCATGGGCTGAGGTGCCAGGCCACCTAGTCTGCACCCAGCTCCCCCGCCTGCTGGCTGTGTGCCCCTGGACAATGTGCTTCGCCTCCTCTGAAACACGGTGACAGGAATGCCCAGCCCCGTGGACTCACGGTGAGGACTCGCTGGGTAAGGAAAACGCTGTGTCACACACCCCTGGTTCCCGCCTCTGACCCTCGCTGGCTGTGTGACTCTTAGCAAGTCGTTCTCCACCTCCAGCCTCAGTTTACCCAAGTGCATAGTGACTGGGCTCACAAACCAGTGTCTCTGAACCCTGGGGATCGGGAACGTCTGACAAACGCCAGTGCTCAGGGCCCCACCTGTGCCCATGGAGTCAGATTCCTGGGGTGGGTGGGGCTCACGGTATTTGTAAGAAGCACCCCTGCTGCATCCCGTAAGCCTCTGAGGCCTGGCCAGCTCAAGATTCTCAGACCCAACAGGGAGGAGGCTGGGGTTGCACGGGGACACTCCCCCGCCCCCAGTCCCCAGGCAGGGTGCAGAGGGCAGAAATGAGAAATGCGGGTGGGCGGCTGCGCCTTTAGACTTTGCCCTGGGGCGCAGAGCCTGCTGGGTGTGGGCCGTGGCCCAGGAAGGGGGAGCCTAGACCTGATCAGGGCTGAGGAGGGTGTGTCCCACGTTGGGAGGGCATGGGGAGCGTGGGCCCCCCACAACCTAACCCCAGAAGAGGCAGGAACTGATAGCCCTGGGGCACATCGGATGTGGCTAGAGGGTGGATCATCCTTGCTTCCCATCTCGTGGAGGGGAGGCCTAGCCCCTGGGGGCCAGAGTGACAGATGTGGCCCCTCTATCACCACATCCTAGCCAGGTTCCGTTTTATTCAAATCAAGCAGCTGTCATGGGCCAGAGTCCAAACCAGCCGCCCTGGGCAGCTGCTGGGCGGGGAAGTGTGCCAAGGCTGCACTCAGTGAGTGGGCATGGCCGTGCTCCCTGGCTGTGCTCCCCAGAGCCTCTGCTGGGCCTCCCCCCACCGCAGGAGCTCCTGTGGGTCAGGATAGCAAGCCCCAAAGGCTTCCTGGAGGAGGCCCAGCAGACCCGGAGGGGCTGTTATCCATGCAGGAACACCATGGCTCCTCGCCTCCTGCCCTAAGGAGTGAGAGAAGGGGCTTCCACACTTTGGCTCACGTGACTGAACTTCTCCGAGCCTCTGTTTCTTCACTGATAAGGCAGGAATAGAATATTATCTGCCTCCCAGGGCTGTTGCGGGATTAGGACAGTTGATACACGCAAGTGCCTGGCACATGATGAGCAAGATAAAATGCAGCTGTGCCTGGCACCCTCGTGGTGCAGTGCCCGACCTTCCTAGCGCTGCCTGGCTCGTAGCAGGTGCTTGGGCAACACCTAACATAACACCCCACCTTCCCTGGCTCCTCCCCACAGCTCTCTGAAATGGGGAGAAAGGGGTTGCTGCCCACATTCTGCTGAACGGGAAAGTGGAGGGACAGAGAATGCAAGAGGCTTTCCCAAGGTCACGGCCAAGGGAAGGGGCCAGGAAGGGAAAACAAGCCTCCCTCATCCCCCAGTGTTCTCCAGACAACAGCAGCTTTGTTTGGGGAAGAAGAGAAAATTTCTTCTGGAAACTCCTGCCTTGGGACCCAAGGTGCAGTGGTCAGCCAGAGAACCTGGCCAAGTCCCTGAGGTGGAAAAGCGACAGGCACTGGAGCTAAAGTAGTTGTGGGACAGCTCTGCCTGCAGCCCTGGCCCTCCCCCCACCGCGGGCTGGGGTCCGGGGAAGCAGAGGGGTCCTTACGCAGGACAGAGATGAAACTGCTCCTGTCGGCCAGGATCCACACCCCAAAGCCCAGGATCACCGCACCCAGGATCTGGAAGGAGAAGGGGGCAGTTAATGGGGGGGCCAAGAGCAGGCTGTGTGAGAGCCCCCCTCCCCAATTACCCCTGTGGCCCAGGCCAGGGAGGGAAGGGCTAGGGGGACATAGAGGGAGCCACCCCCTTCTTCTCCAGCCCAGTGATGTCAAGATGTCCTCAGGGCCCAAACCCCAGCAATCCAGCCACAGGACCCTGTGTAAGGGATCCCTCCTGCCTCCCCCACCCCCACAAACTCATCGTTCTACCAGGTCTCCTGGTGCAGCCTCCTGCCAGGGCGCCCTTCCCGTGCCTACTCCTCCACTCCAGCCCAGCTCAGGGCCCAGAAGCTTCTCTAAGAAGCCGGGGTCTGGGGAAGACTCTCCGTGGACTTGAACATCAAAGCCCAACTTGACTTCAGGTCTCCGTGATGGGGCCACCTTCCCCAGGAGACTTCCCTGACTTCCCCGGGCAGACGAAGGTGCCTGCCCCCATTCTGTGGCAACCACTGCCTGATCCTTCCTGACAGCCATTCCTCCCATCTCTCTGCTGTGTTGGTTTCTCTGGCTCAACTGTGAGCTGCGGGGGACAGGAATGCACCCCGGCAGTCCTACGGCACTAGGTGCTGGGCCGCTGAGGGAAGGAAGGAGCTCAGGAACCAAACTCTCCAGACGCAGGTTAGAAAGGAAAATGAATGAGGGGTGACTGAGGGTGACAAATGAGGGCCCCAGGCCCAGGGATTTCCTGCCTTCCTCCCTCCCTCTGGGCGGGGCCCACAACCTGAGCTTACTTCCCCAGGTGGAGTCCCAGCCAAGATCCACCATCCTGCAAAGCTGGCTAAGCGGGGAAGTGTCTGTGGTCTGGGCAAAGCCCCAGGTTCCCTTTGCGGGTGGTCCTGTGTCACTCCACAAGGCTAGATGTCACCTGGGGCCAGGACTGGGCCCACCTGGTGGATAACACACCTTGAGGGTCCCACCATCACCAGCCACCATCCTGTCATCCCAGGTCCAAGGCCAGCAGCTGCCACTGAGCCCTCAGCCTGGGGCTAGCATGGCCCCGGGTCTCGCAGCCTTGTCCTGTTGTTATTAAAGACGAGTGCCAGGACCACAGCAAGGCATGAGGCACCTGCCTCGGCTGCAACATGTGAGAGGCACCAAAAGCTCAGTAATCAAGATAAATAATATTTTGCAGTAATACTGCAAAAATAAAATTAAGGCAACAAAATCCACCATGAACTATTAAACTTTGAAATCAAATTTTGACCGGACTGGCACTACCGATTTTCCTTTTATCCCAGGCCCCAGCGTGGCTGGGTGGGGTGCCGCCTCTCCGCTACACCCTCAGCCCGGCCACCTTGAAGACCACCGCAGCTGGGGACCAGACCATGGCCATAAAGGCGTGGTGACCTCCCCATATTTGTTCTCCACCTTCCCCACTCATCATTAAGGCAGCAAGCGTCCTCTCCTCTCTCCTAGTGAGTTGGGCCCTGTAACTGTCCTCATTTTATACACGGGGAAACTGAGGCCCTGATTTCACGCTTCAGGAACTGGAAGCCCGAAGGTGGCAGGTGAGTGCAGGGATGTTTGGGATCTATCCTGGGCCTTAGCCCAAAGAGCCCATCGCTGGGGACAGGAAAGCAGCTGAGACACTGGGAAGGGAGGGGTCCCCTTGAGGGTGGGGCCCCCTGAGTCTGCACAGCTGGGAGGAAGGGGAGCTTTCCAGGACCTGGAGTTTGGCTCCCAAAGACTCCTGCAGCCCTGCCCACCCCAGTCCTCAGACCATGTGGGCAGAGCCCCCTGCCTCATTCACGGGGTGGGCCGGGAGCGAGGACAGCCCCTCCAAAAAGGGAGTGGGGGTGGGGCAGAAAATTCCTTCTGGGCAAACACAACCCCAAGCAGATCAAAATCCCAGACTGCCCAGCTAGCTCTTCAGCTCGTCAACAGGGACCCAGAGCGCGAGGTCCCTGGCGCTGCCTGTTCAGTCCCCTGTGGGTCTGATGACCACAGCGTGGCTGGACCAGCCGCTGGGCCGTGGCCTGCCAGCATGGGCAAGGCACCATGCTCCCCTTTCTCTGTGAGCCAAGAGTGGGGCCTGGGGTGGCCCCCACATTAACCACCCCCAGCCTCACTGCAACCTCCAGAGGGGCTCAGCCAGGCTCCAGGACCCTCGCTGGGGTTAGGCTGCGAGCGCCCTTCCCCCCCCACAGCACCAGCTGCCTCTGGATGTCTTTGAACCTGGGAAGAGTGGACGGGGCGATTTGCCAGGGAACGTGGGGTCGGGAGGGCGCAGGCAAGGACGAACACGAGCACACGCGGGCCGGCGCCAGCACACACGGCAGACAGCAATCTTTCCAAACCACAAATCCGATCACGTAACCCCTTTCCAGTTGCATGAAACACAGGCCAGAAGCCGCCCGAGGCAGGCCGCAGGGTCTGTGCCCGGAGGCGCACACTGCCCCTGCCCCGCCCCTGGGACCCCTCTGGCCCAGCCACACTCAGAACCCCAGGAAGCCCTTGGTCACGTCCAGACCAGGCCAGTGCCTCGTCACCCAGTTTGCTAGGGCCCATCCTAGCACCCCACAACTGCAATGTATCACCCACTTGAGTAGTTACTGGACTGAAGCCCACCACCCCTGGGACACAAGCCCTGTAAGTGTACAACCAGGGCTCTTCTGCCTGCGAATATTGGAACACACAGAGGTGTCGGACACACGTTTGCTGGAGTGATGAGTAAATGAACAAACATGCACTGCCTCCTCCAACCCTCTTCCTGCGCTCCCCTCTACTCCACGTCCCGAGGGTTGCCCTGGGCCCGGCACACAGACAGTTAAGCGTGACTCCCGCCAGCCCCCAGGAGGAGCGGGAAGGGGGCCGAGGCCTAGATGGCCCCCGACCAGCTCCCAGAGCTCTGGCCAGAGAGAAGATTTTCCAGTCTCTGGTTCTGTGGGGCAGCCTGGGAGCGGGACAGGAAGGGACACCGTGGCCAAAACCATCCACCCCACCCCCTTTCTCTAGTAGGTCTCGCTGTCCCACCCCACCACCCCGTGCCCACCGCCGCGTGGAAGACAGTTTCCATACCCCTGAAACTCAAGCCCCGCTGCCTCCTAGGCCAGCGCCCAGATCCCTCTCTCTAGGTTTGCCCCCTCCCCCAGTCCCGCCCGTTGGCCCTTTACTCTGGGTCTCGGTCCAGACGCCAAGTGCCTGCCTGGGAAGGCTCGGCTTCGCCTGCACGAGCAGCTGCTTCCCAAGGTCCTGGGCCAGTTGGGAGGGACCTGCCTGCCACGCCAGGGACGCCCAGGCCCTGCCCGGGGTGGGTTCCAGGCCTGGCTGCCCTGAGCAGACTGCCGCAGCCGCAGCCACCGTGGGGCCTGAGCACCGTCCTCGAGGAGGGAGCTGGGGCCAGAGCCAGGGTGGACAAACAACAAGGCAGGCAGCACCAGGGCTGTCGTGTGTGTGTGTGTGTGTGTGTGTGTGTGTGTGTGTGTGTGTGTGTATGCACGTGTGTGTGCACGTGCCAGGACCACACGTGTACATATCTGTGCATCGGGTTAAAGTTATGAACGGGGATTTAGAGGATTCTTTTCTTTTTTTTTTAGATTTAAAAAAAATTTATTTGTATAATTTTAAGGGGTACAAGAGCAGTTTTGTTACATGAACATACTGCATAGTGGTGAAGTCTGGGCTGTTCGTGTGACCATCACCCAAATAGTGTACGTTGTACCATCAAGTCAGAATGATTCTTTATTTTCCAGACTTCCTATGATCCTAAGTAACTTGTAATGTAAAACTCTCCCTCACCACAAGTAACTCATATCTACGTAGAAAATTTGGAAAGTACAGAGAAGCACAAAGAATAAAATAAAAATTCCCAGGAATCCCAAAATTAACATTCATAGGGATTTTCTTCTCCTCTCAAAAATATTCATGTTTTTAGGAACATACACATTTTTAAAAATAAAATTGGATCATAACAAATACCCTATTGTATAAACGGACTTTTTAGCAGTATAGAGTGAACAGAAAACATGGAAAAGCCACAGCCCCCGCCACCACTCTGGGGCTAGGAAGGCCACACTCACTCACACACTCACACCGCCCCCCTGGCAACCAACTGAGGCCCCAGGAAACCCGGCTCCAGATGTGCCGCGGAGCTTGTATCTGGGCAGCCGGTGGCTGGGAGACCTGGGGAGGCCTGCCTGGGTGGGGCTGGGGAACGGGCATGTGCCCCTCCACGACCCGCAGCCTGGCCTCCTCTTGCTCACCCTGTGGGAGCTCAGGGAGCTACTCCCCACAACAGGTGTGGGGGGTCCTGGGGGCAGTTGGGGCCTGGAACTGTCACGGGTAAGTTCTCCGCATAGGGGTGGGGGCGGTCAGGACTGGACATGCCAAGACGCTTCTTCCAACTCGCCTGCTAATGAGCTAGGGGGATGCCCGGGGGGCTCTCCTCTCCCCACTCCCACCTCCCACCCTGCCTGGCCCAGCCTCCGGGTGCTCCAGGACAGGAACCCAGTACTTTGCCAAAGAGCCAACTGGGAATGCCAGGAACCTCGCTGCCCCCACCCACTTCCACTCGGGACAGTCTGTCCTCAGCCCCCACCAGCCGCACCCCATCACCAGTGCCCCCCGCCCTGGAGGGGCTCAGGCTGGAGGCCCCTGGAGGACACTCTGCTGGGGGCGGTCGGGGCGGCACTGGCCGTACTTACAAAGAACAGCAGGTTGAAGAGGAAGAGAAAGTATTTGGTGATTTTGATGCAGGCTGACCCCATCCCGCCGGTCCTGGAGCTCCCTGGGGAGAAGAGAGAGGGCAGGTCAGCAAGGAGGGGAGCCAACGCTGGCGGCACCGGGACCCCGGCCCCAGGTCATCTCGGGTCGCCCTCACGGCAACCCCACAAGGTAGGTACTAACACTGTTCCTGCTTTACGGAATGAGTAGCCAAAAGCCACGCAGCCAGGAAGTGTGGTCCTGTGAGAAGCCTCGGCCGCTGGATGCTTGGCAGTTAGGGGCTGCGGCCGGAGAGAGGGAAGTCACACAGCGAAGCCCTCACCTCCACACCCCTCGGCTCTGAGACTCTCCCGGATGGAAGTCAGGGACCCGGAGGTGAGACCTATGCCTGTTCCATAGGTCTGGGGGCTGGGAGGGTGGGTTGCAGAGGCTTCTCAGAAAACAGACTGAGTATTCATTACAAAGAGAATGCACGTGCACGGTAGAACACCCAACAAATACAGAAAAATAGAAATCAAACAAAAATGTTTATGTCAGCCCAGAGGTAAACATGGTCATCATTTTAATAGTTATACTTCCAATGTGTGTGTATATATAACAAATGGGTTTAAACAAAATTGGGCTGGTCTTATATCGAGTGTTTGGAGCCTGCCTTTTTCATTCTACTATATACAATCTCTGAATGCTGATAAAATGTTCTTCTACAACATAATTTTACATGTTGCATAAGATTCCATCCGATGAATCAGTGCTTAACATTTTGGGAGTCACAGACTCCCCCAGAAAATTCGTGTATAGGTAACATTTTGCAAATAATTTCTGGGGGTTCACAGACTCCACAAAACCCACTCTGGAAGCCCGATAGGCCCAGGTTGAAGTCCCAGATACAGCCATACCACAAAGCATTTAACCAATACTCTAAGATTGGACACACAGGTTGTTTCCAAGTTTTCGTAGTCACCCTGGGTGACATAAGTTGTGCTTCTGAAATGATATAAACCAGGCTTGAGCATGCTGCCCCCCCCTCCACTCCGAAAGATCCCAGGAGAGGGGAAGACTCATGGAGGAAGAGGAGAGCTGGGAGGTGGCTGCCCTCACCCCCTCTGAGACCAGACAGTCCAGGAATGACAATTGCCAGCTCTCAGGCCCTGCAGGGCGAAGGGAGCCAGCGCCACCAGGCAGCTGGGACCAGGACAGCTGGCCTGGAACAGCTGCATGGGCAGAGCTGGGCTGGGGGCTGGAGGGAAGGCACTAGGCGTGGTTGTGTTCCCCCTGCCAGTGGAGGAGGAGGAGCAGGCCACAGAGAGAGGAAGGGAAGGCCTGGGCTTCACGCCGTCCTCCTGTGTACCGTGTGAAAGGCTGTCCCAGAGTCTTGCAGATTTCCTAGTCTACACGTAGACACCCCCCCACCCCCATCCTTTTCTGGACACACCAACAATCCACAATCTTCTATCATCCTCGTCAAATGGGAGCTCAGCTTCCACTTTATACACCTCCAGTGATGGGGGAGGTGGTTAACAGGGAGGGCTCATGCCCTCCCAGGGGGTCCAGTTCAGTTTCCTGGCAGCTTTGATATAGAGGGAGTTTTCCTTAACTGCCTTTCTAAAGGGCAGATTTGGGCACAATATGAAGCAAAGCTGCCCACAGAAGGAAAAGGCTGCCCAAGTGGTAGTGAGTTCCCCGTCATATGTGGCATGGAAGCAAAGTCTGAAACAAAGACTTATGGGGGATTCAAGTGCTACATGGGGAGATTAGACTAAATGGCTCTTCCGGTCTAGCAGGGTCCAAGGCCTGGGTCTGAGAATCGCAGAGACGGTGGTGACTCAGGAAGCGGGGAAGTCCGGTCTCAGCAACACCCCCCTGGGGCCTCCCCCAGACCTAGAGAGGAGAAAACATGACTCCCCCCGGGTCAGGAGAGCCAGGGATCTGAGATCCCAAAGCCAGGCCTGGCTGGAGGAAGGCCTGCTGGGGGACGCCCCACATCAAGGAGGGCTATTGTCCCTCCCCTCGCCTCCCAGCAGAGCGCCTGACGTGCCACAGGCGCTCAAACACAACAGCAAGAGGAGAGAGGGTCTCTCCCAGAGCGAGGCGTGTTTTTCTTTCCTACCACAGACCCGCTTTGCTTCAGCCTGGCTGGGTCTCCTCCCAGCAAACGACACGGGGCCGGCGGCAGGGGCCCAAGCCAGGCTCGGCGCCCAGGCAGCAGAGACAAGCCTCCCCTTCGCCCGCAGAACTTCATCCGACCGCAGTCGGGCAGCCACGTGTCCTGAGTGACGGGGCCGTTTGTGTCCTTGTGAAATTGGAGAGATGCGCAAAGAGCTCTTTGGTAACCCTGCATCAGACCCTCTCTGTCGTGCAGTTTCAGAACGTTCGGGAAAGGGTTTCTATACTTTCCGGCTCATGCGTCCTCTGGGCAGGCTGGGTCTCCAGGGCAGCCTGGGAAGGGGCTGTGGGGGACGTCCAGCAAAGGGCAGCTTTTAGAAAACAGTGGCTGTGGGGTCTGCTGAGGGAGAAGCCCCTGTGATCTGCACACCCTGGAGCTGGGTATTCCCATCCTCGGTGAACCCGGGGCTCAGACGGCTCGAGTAACTCGCCCAGGTCCCACAGCTCACAAATGGCGGTGGGTTCCAGGGTCCAGGGTATTTCCACCGGGAAGTGCTCCCTTCTGGGCGGTGGCCAGGACTATAAAGGGATCTCCGGGGGTGGCCTGGATTCCTTTATCCAGACAGGTGTGAGGACAAAGTGGCTGCTCAAAGGTGCTCTGGCTTGGTGGGCAAGAAGATGGCTGGAAACGTGTTGCCAAGGCCCAGGCTCAGCAGCCTCAGGCCCCTGCCGCGGCGGACGCAGCTGGGCTGGAATCCCCCTGATGTCCCAGACCCTGCGCAACCTTGGCTGGTCCCTCGGCCACACATGTAAATTGTATCAGGCACTGGGCTAAGCCCTTCCGTACCCTGTGAGCAAATGGAGGCAGAGAGGGGTGAAGGAACGTGCCAAGGTCACCAGTAGGTGGGCCAGCAAGGACAGGGCCCAGGCCGCCTGGCCCCTTAGGCCACCTGTCCACCCATCTGCTCCCTCTCACGCAGGAGGCAGCTGGGGGGGTTAGACACTGAGGCAAGAGCCTGGCAGCCCTTAACTGACAGGCCACTCAGCCAATCAGGAAGGACCTAGAGGCTACCTGGGCATTGCCTGGGGGAGAAGAAGGTGCCAGGAACTGGAACCTGGGATGGGCAGCCCCGGTGCACGGTGGCCAAGATCCAGAATACCAAGTTTTTCTGCCCTGCAAGTGCAGCATTTCCACCTCACAGCCACAGCGGGGGTGAAGAACATTCTCTGCACTTGGCAGGAGATGGGTGGTTCCACGAAGGGCAGGAGGTCGGCTCAGGTCAGGCTGGGGACACACCCAGGTCGCCCCACGACAGGGTGTGGCGTCAACTCCAGGGAGCCCACAACCACCACCAAACCCCAAGGAGACCTGGAAGCTGGATTCGGAGGCTCTGGGGGTTTATCGGCTCTGCCCTCCCATGCCGAGCCTCCACCTCTCAGTCGTGAGCTAGAAACAAGGGTTGGTGGGGGCAGGAGTCGGCTAGCTGCAGCCTGTGGCCAAATCCTGCCCCTGACTGTATTTTGTAAGCCAAGGACAGATTTCACCTCTTCAAACCTTCTTAAACACATGCACGTTACACGGAGTTTAAATCTCTGTGTCCACACACAAGGCTGTACTGGCACACAGCCATGCCGCTGGCCTAAAACATCCACCGTCCGGCCCTTTACAGAAAAAGTTTGCCAGCCCTAGCAAAGGGGGTCAAAGGGTGTGAATTACCTGCTAGTGTGTCTGTGAGAGGCATCAGGGTCAGGACTGCCCTTAGCCTGGGATCGTGGGGGAGGGAGAAGCAGGGAGCAGCTGGCAGGATGGTTTGCTACCCAGAGAGAAGACTCGTGGTCCCTGGACAAGACTTCAAATGCTGGCTCTGCCGATGCGTGGCTGCTGGGAAGGGACTCCCTGGGCCTCATCCTCCTCCCTGGGGAGTGGGGCTCCTAACTGCACCCCCTGTCGGGAAGAGATAGTGAGGTCGGTGCCTGGCACAGTCAGGGCCCAGGGAGCCGGAGCTGGGGTCGGTGTGTTTACTGTCGTCAGCAATTGGCTCAGGATTTGCAGCAGCAACAAGGGGTGAGCATTTTATTTACAGATGAAATTAAGCAAAAAAGAATGTCCCTCGCCCTTTTGTTATGACAGAGGGGTCTGTTTGCCGTTCCGTGTTGAATGTATGTTGCTCTGTAAACCTATTTTGTCCTTCCTCAATAAACTTCGGTTCACGCTTGGGAAAAAAAAAGAAGAAGAATGTCCCCCAATGTTATGCTTTCTTGTGTATACTTTTTGTAAACATTGGAGGTTCTGCCCAGGCTTTCCTGTGTTAAAAAAAACTAACACCACAAGGGAATGGTATGCAAGTACATCTTATGGGAAAATTCCAGAACAGTCACGGAGAGCTGAGGAACAGCAGGACAGAGATGCTGATTTAAAGTTATACTTCATAGCAGATAAATTGACCATTTCTAAGCAACTACAATTTAAATTGACCAAATATGTCATTTTATGCCAAATCCATTTATACGATGAAATTTTTTTTTTATATATTTTTTTTTTATTTCAGCTCATCATGGGGGTACATAAACGATGAAATTATTATACTAATATTTTACCAACTTATTCTCATCCTTTAATATTTACCTCAGACATCACCTCCTCCAGGAAACCCCCTATTCCAGCCAGCCTTGTCACCACTGCCACCCCCTGACTCCCGAGACACATGTCGGTGAGGGGCACTCTCTCTCCGCTTCCTGCCAGTAGCACTCTGGCTCTGGCTTCTGACTGCCTGGGTTTGAAAGCAGTTGTATCACCTCCTAGCTGTGTGACCTTGGACAAGTGACTTAACCTCTCTGAGCCTCACTTTACTCATCTAGGAAATGAGAAGCTAAAACCCATTTTGCAGATTCGTCTAGACATTAAATTAGATAATGTGGGTAAAATGCCTGGCACATGGTGGGCTGTCAATAAATGGTAGTTACTATAACTCATCATGTTATATAATGATTTTCTCCTGACCTGTCCATCTCCCCAGCGGATTGTGACGTTTGGAGGGGGAGACTATGTGTTATTTATGAAAGCAAAGAAGGCTCCCAACAAATGTTGCCGAATGAAAGACTGGATGGATGGAGAGATGGATGAATGGGTGGATGGGAGGATGAATGGAGGGACGGACCGGTGGGTGGACAAACTGAATAGACAGACAGATGGGGGGGGGGAAGGACTGCCACAAAGAACACCACGACTTTTTAAGTGCTCAGCAACCTGAGGGGAGTGAGACCCACTGCCCCTGGTCAGCTGAGACTCTATCATATTTTCAGACCCTTCTGTCCTGGCCCAAGGGGTGGGGTGCGGTGCAGGATGTGTAGGGTGAGCACCCTGAGCCAGCTCTGAGTGCCAGGACCCGCTGCCAAGCCTCCCTCACCTTCCCCCGGAGCCCCTTGCAGGGGTGGGATAGGGGAAGGCTGGTGCCTCCAAGAGAGCCCCTCCTCTGTGTTGGGTGCTCCGTAAGTTTGCGCATGTAGAGGATGCAGCCGCGTTTTCCCGAGTGATTTCTCAGAACGCGAGTCCTAGGAGATCGTGTAGAACAAAAGGCTCTGCTGCCACCACGTCTGTGGAGCACCAGGCCTCCCCTCAAGAGGCACCGCACATTAGCCCATCCACGTCCCCAAGACGCCCGGCAATAAACACGGCCGACTGAGTCATTCCCAAACTTAACAGCTTTTAACACCATGTGGAACACATCTTAGGAAACGCCAAGCCCAAGGCTTTTGAAGGTCCCTTCGGGGCCGGCACTCCAGGACTCTAAGTGCTGTAGGATCCAGAGAAGGGGAGTAAACAGCCCCTCCACCCGCCAAGTGGCTCAGATGGAACATGTGACAGCTCGCTCGGGTCTCCCTCCCCACCCCCGTCCCCACAGCCCCTCCTCCTGGCCCACGCCTCACCTCTCACCGTGACCAGTGCAGCTTCCGGGCTGCTCACGGCCCACTCCTGCCGTCAGCCCTGCGTGGTCCACACAGCAGGGAGGGCACTTTGAAAAATGCAACCCGGATCTTGTCACTCCCCTGCTGCAACCCTCCAGCGGCGATGTGGCCAATGATGTATCTGCTCTAAGTCCAGACCCCTTACGTAGCCATGGGGCCCGGCCTGGTTGGCTGTTCCTCTGTCCTCTCTGCCTGTCACCCTTCTCCCTCACACAGGCTCACGTGGCCTCTTTCCTATTGCCCCAGTACACCAGGCCCTTACCCACCCCAGGGCCTTTGCACTTGCTGTTTCTCTGCCAGAAGCACCTTTTTCCCAAATGCCCCTGCGGGTCTTGGCTCAGAAGGCTGAGATCCCTCCTCCCGGAGGCCTTCCCTGAACACCCCATCTATGCAGCAGGCCTCAACCCCAGCTGCACGCTAGAATCACCCTGTGCCCACAAGGCACAGTCCCCCAGCCAGACCAAGTCATCAGAATGGGGCCAGCAGCCACGGTTGACACCTGGGTCTGTCACATGGGCCCTCACTGCACTTATCCTATCTGTCCTCTAGTGTGCCGGCATCCCCCACTAGAACGGAGGCTCCATAAGGGGAGAGGCTGACCCATCTCCCTCACCCGCATCCCAGAGCCTAGAGCAGTGACTCACACATAGTAAGTGGTGTGTATTTGTGGGAGGGAGGAAGGGAAAGGGGGGCTTGGAGAGGTCAGGAAAAGCTTCTTGGAGGAGACAAGACAGACTAACTTTGGTCCTGCAACTGGAGGTTTCTGATCCCTAGGATGACATCGCTGGCTTGCGGCACGGGCAGGTTGTTTTCCCCCTGGATAGGATTTTAACCTCCTTTGGGTCAGAAAAGCAGACAGGAGCTGTGGACTTCTCTCCCTAGAAACACACACGCAGACGGGCAGGCACACACCTCTTTCCAGTTTTGGGGGTCACCCATCTCAGAAAGCCCACCTTGTCTGAGGTTCTGTCTTCCTCCATCTCCCCCCTCCCGTCCCTCACCTCGGCTGCACACTGGAATTCTCCCGGGAGCTCTAGAAGTTGCAGATGTGCGGCCCCCACCGCACAGATCCTGATGAGCTGCCCTGGGTGCAGCCTGGGCGGCAGGGTTAAGCTCTCCAGGGGATTCCAGTGTGCTGAGGCCCAGGGCTGTCCGTCCCTAGCACAGCCCAGTCCCTCTGTCCCGAGTGGGACGCAGGCAGGCCTGGGTTTTCCAGTGCCGCAGCACCTGGCTGGGAGAATCTGCCTGGCACCCTGGTGTCTGGCAAACAGCGGCACACGGAGCTCCCTGCACCCTGTCCCACCCTTGCCTGCCTGCAGGTTCACTCCCCTCAGGTCGTTTACCCCGGAGCAACATCACTGTGCAGGAGACCTTTGTGATCACGGCATTTTTCAGAGGAGCCTGCAGACAGCCAGGTAACACAGGTGGCACAGCTCGGGCTGAGCACGGAGTGGGGACTTGGCGATCCCCGCTCCAGAGCTCCTGTCTCTACCCGCAGCCCCGTCCCTGTGCACGGGGGCTCCCGCCTGAGAGGGGTGAGAAGCCCTAGATCCATCACACAGCCGCCCTTGGCTCCCACCCCGGCTCCACCACGCATCCGCCACGTGACCTTGGGGAGCGCTGCAGAGCTGCTCCCCCGTCAGTGGATGGCGATGCCAACCCCGCCCACCCCACACAGGCATGCAGGGGAGTCGCCACCCGGGCTAGCGCACAGTAGGGCTCCATCCACGCCGCTGCCTGGCCCTCTCCTCCGCTCTCCCTGCCTGAAGGTGCCACACCTGCCACATCTTGCCAGCCGTGTGGCCTTAGACCATCACTCCACACTGTACCTCAACTTTCCCACCTGTAAAATGAACTTAATAATGGGGTACAGTGAGGCTTACAGGAGTTAATATTACCTGTAAAGCACCTGGCACCTGGTAAGTGTCAAATAAATGTTACCAATTATGGTGATGGCAATGACCTGGAAGTTGTTGATTTCCTGACCCACACTCAGAAGCCCTCCGAGGGCCTGATGCAGCCTCCAGCTGTCCGCCCAGCCTAGAGGCCTCGGTGCCAGAGGACGACCACCACTGCTCCTGGACAGGGGCAGGGCCACCTAAGGAAGGAGGCCTCTGCCCCCTGCCCCTGAGCTGTGCCCCCCAGGCCTGCGTGGGGCTCAGAGGCCCAGCCAGTCTGGTGAGTCTGGCAACCACTCCGTGGGGCTCAGCCTGCCCAGCTGGGCAGAAGGTGGAGCGCGACAGCCCGGCCTGGCCATTCTGCTCTGGCCGCCGGCCCTTCCGCAGGCTCCACCTGCAGGCTGGTGCTTGGCTCCTGGCCCTCGGGCTCCCTGGACTTTGTCCTGATCGCCCCTGGAAAGAGGCTGGGCACGGATGGCTGTGTTTGTTTTCACGTCTGACAGGTGATCTGTTTCCTGAAACCCCAGCTGACTCTGGGAGCTGCCTCTTTGACCCACCACTATCGTATTTTTCAATCTCTGGTCTTACTTTGTTGTTGTTCTTGTTAAAACCAAACAAAAAAAGCTGTTACTCCAGGCAACAAGAGACTAGTGAGAACACAGAGCAGGATCAGGGTCTCGAGTTTCCTTTAAGACCTCGCTTTGAGTCCCAGCTCTACCTCCTGTTCGCTGTGTGACCTTGAGCAAGGGAGTTCCTAAACCTAAGCCCCAACACCCTCACCCCTCACCCCAGACACTGGTGGGACCCCCCTCGCAGGACTGTTGGAGGATTAAGATAAGGCGCGGAAAGAGCTTTGGGGGCACTGTCGCCACTCACAGCACAAGTGAGCTGAACCCGCCACCAAGGGCTGGAAGAAACTCTCTCACATCAGACCCTCCCAGGAATCACAGGCTTTTAGAGCCCAAAGGCCTCCTTGTTTGTCTTAGAGATTAGGGCACAGCCCCTGTCATATGATCCCATGAACCAGTGTGACAGGCTCCCACTCTCCTGAGGACCTTGACACTTGGAGCTGGGACTGACTCCTGACATTTGGGGGAAGGAGGCCAGGAGTTCGAGAGCAACACGGGCCACCCCTGGGCAGACTGCAGCAGAAGAGTGACAGCACTTTATAGTCTGTGTCATACCATTACTCACTGTTTCACATTTAATTTCTACATCCCCCTGACTGAGAGATTATTATCCCCATTTAACAGATGAAGAAACTGAGGCTCAGATGTTCAGTGACTAGCCTAAGCCACACAAGCTAAGCCATGATTAAAATTCAGGTCTGACTGAGGCCAGAGCTCCGTCTTCCTCACCTGCTGCCTAAGTAAACAAAGTAGATGGTGGAGCACACCCACCCCACCCTTCCGCACCTCTGCGGCCTGGCCCCCACAACCTGCCCCAGCTCCCCAAGGCCTGACTCTCTGGCTTCCTGTCAGGAAGAAAAAGATCAGCTCCACTGATTGTGGCCAGGACATTCCTTCAGTTTAGCTGATGAGGTCAACAGATGTGGTTTTGCTTTGAAACTGGAGCGATGAAATTAGAGGGCCTTTGCATGAAGAATGGGGGCACTCTGATGGGAAGGTACAGAGTGGGGGAAGAGCAGGCACCTGGAGCCCTCCAGCTCTCCCACCTGGCCCCCATGCAGCCAAAGACTCAAGTTGAGGCTGAGCCATAGTCCCTGACCTTTTGCTCTCCACAGCTCCCTCCTTGACTGTTTTTCTTAGCAGGCTGCTTGGCCCCCATGCAGCCCCTACTCCCTCCTAATGCTGGGTTCCAAGGCTCACACACTCAGACTCACACTGCCAGAAAGTCCTTTGACATCACCTAGTTCAGTCCCCATTTCTCAAATGAAAAGACTCGGAGGCTCGGAGAAGACAATGAACCCCTGCCCTTCTGGGGAAAGTGTGTGTTCAGTGTGTATGCTGGGGGGTAAGGAGGGGATTGGTTAGGACAGGCCGTGCTTCCCTATCTATTTCGCATCAGGATACATGTAGAGAAGTAGACCTATCTGTTCAGCACACCAGGAAGAGTAGATGGGACTACATCAGGCCTGAGGTGACTGGCCCAGGGCCCTGTCCCTGAAGGTTGAGGAGATAACTATTTCAACTCACCTATAACCCATTTGGGCTCATCGATTGGGAAGCTCTACTTTAGAGGGACATTCAGGGACTATGCAAGAGGCTGCAAGAAGCCGCAGATTCCAGGGGCCACAATATCAGAACCCAGATCCCCAGGTGGGCTCTCAGGTGTCAGACACCTTTAGAGACCCTCTCCTGGCCCCATGGCTAGAGGCGGAATAATGCACCAGATCACAGTATGGACTTTGAGAGAGACCTAAATTCCAATCTCATTTCTTGGGGTAGTGTGACCTTTGGCGAGTCGCCTACCCACACCGAGCCTTGGTGTTCCCATCTGTAAAATACGCTATCTAGGCAAGTCTGGGAGGAAGGCAGAATCAGCTTGCTCACCCTAGGATGCGAGCATGACGGAGGCAGGGGACTCTGGGAAGAGGTCCTCTTAGGCCCCGTAGCAAGGAGGTTGCATAGAGGTTGTCCCTTGAGGTATGGGCAGACACGGGGTCCTGCAGACCACCCTGGGAAGTCACCACCACCTAAGAACTCGAAATGGAGGTTGGGCAGAGGGAAGACTGAGAAGCAAAAGGCACGTTTATATATGAAAGCCCCTGCCATGTGAACATTGCTTCACTAATCTTGTTCAACCCCCCGAGCCCCAAGCAGGATCACTGGGGCTCAGGGGGTGCTGGCACTTGCCCTGGTCACACAGCGGACAGTGGCACAGCTGAGGTTTGACTCTGGAGTCCGATGTCCTACCTAATTTGTGATGCTGCCTTTCGCCACTGAAGCCAGGTGTTAAAGGGGCGATGCCCGGGTCCCGGCGCATCCAGGGGTGCGGCCAGGGGTGTGCAGGCGTAACGGACACACAGCAGTCCAGAATCCTCACCCTCCACCGGCCAGCCATGCGGGAGGCAGACACAGAGGGCCAGGCTGAAACAGCAGGACATGAGACCAGGCCTAGCCCTCAGAGGGGACCTCAAAAGGGACAGCATGCCTTCCCCCCAGAACAACAGATGGCTCATGAGTCCAGAGGGCCTGCCCTGCCAGGGGGCTCCCAAGTGGCCACTCTGCTCAGAGCTTCCGTCCTGAGCCACTGCCCACCGCATGCAGCGAATCCCCACTCCAGGATGGGCCGGGGCTGGACGCAGGAAGTGAACGACTCCAGCCCATCCCTGCCCTCAGGGAGCAGCCGGCCGGCAGGGGCACAGACATGAACACGAGCAGTTACACACCAACATAATCACAGAGCAGCACGGCAACTCCACCTCCTCGGAACACTCCCTCTGAGGGAGAAGACAGGCTTTTTGTAACAGTCTTGGTGTTTAGCAATACTAAAAGCTAACACTTCTGCACAGTTACTACTTGCCAGAGACTGTGCTAAGCACTTCACGTGGCTCGGTTTATCCTTGGCGATGACCCTCTGAGACAAGCACCGCTTTTAACCCCATCGTACAGCTGTAGACATTGAGATTCGGGGTGGTAAAGGACTTGCCCAGAGTCACGCAGCTGGTAGAGCAGGGGCCTGAACCCCGACAGTCTGGCCCATGCTCCACTGTCACGCCATGCTGCCTGCAGAAACAGTTGCAAATGACAAGTAATTCAAATAACCCCACCAAGGCCCAACGTATGCTAACTGGGTTTTATAGCCAAGCCTCCAGACCTAACCGAGACACTCTGGGGCCACACGAGGCACCAGCGGTCAGCATCCTAGAGCCCAGCCAGGCAGGTGGCTAAGAAAAGGGTGTGGCCCCTTAGCAGGGCGATTAGGTAGAGGGCTGGGGAGTCTAATCAGGAACACCACATGACAGCAGGCAGGCCCCTCAGTCACTGAGCTCAGGAAGCTAGGGACAGGGCAGCTGTAATGCCACCTCCTCCAGGCAGCCTTCCCAGAACACTCTCCTGCACAGACCCTCAGGGAGCACTATGTGGCAGCCCTAATTACCTTGATTATTTAAGGTGGGTGTCAGACAGACATGGGTGCGATCCTGGCTCTGTCTACCTCATCCTGTCACTTAACTTTTCTGAGCCTCAGTTCCTCAGTCTGTAAAATGGGCTAGTGCTTCCTGCCTCCCCAGACTAAGGTCTCAGCACCTTCCTAGGCCTGAGAGCCATTTGGGCTTTAGGGGTACCTGACGGGCAGAGAGAGGGGTGATGAGACACAGGGAAGGCAAAGTGCTGCACACGGTGCAAGGCTCTTTCCACGGATCCTGGGGTAAAGCCACAGACAGGTGGGGGTGGGGGTGGGGGCAGGAGTCCTCCTGGCTGAGACCCAGCTAGCGGCAGTCCAGCCCAGGGGAGGAGGAGAGGGCGTGCTCTCTGGAGCCTCACCTTTCTCTCCTCCAGTTCTCCTCCCTCACCTGTCTCTTCACTCTGCAGGTGTCCCCATCTCTGTCTGTGCTTCCCCTGGGCCCTCCCTCTGCCTCCTCTCTCCCTATTCCTGCTATCGTCTTTCTAAGTCTCTCCCTTTACATCCTGAGAGCCCCGGAACACCCAGAGTATCCAGGGCAACGTCGCCAGCACAGGCCTCAGACCCCAGCCCTGCCCATGCCAGGAGCCCAGCTCTGGCGAGGGGTGACCTGGGAAATCCACTTCCACAGTCAACTGCAGGGCCCTGGGCCCTCCGAGGACAGAATGAAGGACTGCGCCTCCCACTCAGTGGGCCCCTGGTTCCCAGGCGGGGCAGTGGCTATTCAACCAGCCCAGACACTTGGCAGCTCCGGCAGGAAAGCTGGAAACAAAAGGGAACCAGCACGGCCTGTCGGGCCCCCTCCCCACGGCCCTGGGCCTCTCCTCTGGGATCGCTGAGTGGCCTGGGCAGCCTCTAGCCCGCTCCGGGTGGGCTCAGCCAGGGTGGCCGTGGGCTGCCAACCTGCCAGGGCCTCAAGAGATGTTCTGGCTTGTCTGCCGGGGTGGTGGGGAGGGGCGGGGAGAGTGAGAGAGACAGAGAGAGACTCCCCGGTGAATGGAGCCTCCCCTGCATCCACAGCGCCAACCTGTGGACCCCCAGGCCCTCTCTGGTCCCTGCAGGGAAGTCCAGGCCAGCCGATCCAGGCAGCCCCCAGCCCGGGAGCCAGTGGCCTTTAATGAGTGCCAAGTTGTGGAGCTGACAGAGCCTGATTAAAGGCCTCTGTGTTAGGAGCTGATGCCGTCCCTCTGCCCAGTCCTTGCCCCACCTAGAGCTGACACAGCTCAGGCCTTAACCGGAGCCAGCCCGGCCCGTGTGGGGCCACCCCCGAGGCTGCCCTGCGTGCTCCCCTCACCCTGTCTGGTAGCCAAGAGCCCTGCCTCCCCTGTGGCCTCCTTGAGGGACCCGCCTATCCCCTGGTTCTCACGCTGCCGTTCTCAGAGCCAGGCCACTCAGAGCCCCATAGGGAAACTGTGCCAAGGAGAAGGGACTTGACCTCTGCCAGCGGCAGCTAAGTCAGAACGAGCACCCGGGTCCCAACTAGCCTCGTGGAACCCCCTCCACTCCAGCCCTCGGGGGCCTGGGGAGGAAGAAAGAAAGGGAACAAGCCCAGACAGCTCTGTCCTGTAATCAATCACTCCCCTTCCCTAAACCTCAGCTTACCTGTCTGTGCAGTGGGGACAGTCCCCATGCCAGCTCCTAATGCAGGCTGGACATCTGGGACCCTCCCCCCGGGTCCTGGAGACCTAGCACCCTGCCACCCTCTCCTCCGCTCAGGGGCCTACCCACTTCCGACTCCTGATGCGAGAGGCAGGCCTCTGGGAGTTTAGCCAGGAAGCTGAGCAGCACGAGAGCTGGCAGAGAGGGCAGTGAGTGCTGGCTGTGGGCAAGTTCATCTCCCTCTCTGGGAAACAGCTCGTTCCTGTCTTAGAGGGAGGTGTGGGTTCGAGGACCTACACACCGCAGCACAGTAAAGGGAAGCGCAATGATCATCGCGCTGTGAGGTCTGTCTGCAAAGGGCTGGGAAGGGCAGGGGGCCCAGAGGTACACACAGAGCGAAATGGAAAGGAAAGGTTCTAGGCGCTCCAGGACAGGGGCTGTGTCCCCAGCGGCCAGGCACGGACATGCGGTGACACCACCGTGGTCTCAGGTGGTCACACAGGGCCTCACACCTGGGCTGGCTTTGGGGCTCACCTCCCACAAGAAGAAAGGAGCAAAGAGAGACGCTGCTTCTCCAGGGCGACCCAGCGAGCCAGGCCCAGAGCCAAGAGCGCACAGGCCTGCAGGGCCTCCGGGTGTCCAGGGGAAAACGGGACTGCTTGTTTCTCGGGAGGAAACTGGGTATGTAAATGAGCAGCCACTGGCCTGACTCAAGGCTCCTGGGAGGGAGCCCTCTGTCACCTGGGTCCCATCCCCTGGTCTCCTGTTCGCTGACCTTGTGTGATCCCGAGGACAACCCAGGCGATACATGAACATTCGCCTTCTACAGATCTGGAAACTGAGGCTCAGGGAGGTTGGTGCTGTGCCCAGTCAGGGCCACAACTTGGAGCTGACAGAGCCCGATTAAAGACCTCTGTTTTTGCAGCTGATTCCGACCCTCTGCCCAATCCTTGCCCCACCTAGAGCTGATACTATTCGGGCCTTAACCCAGGCCTCAAGGGGGCTGGGGCGGATGGAGGCAGCGTGTAGCCTGAGCCCACTGCGGGGAAGGGGAATGGGCACTTCCTGAGCACCTGGAGCCCACCAGACGTCAGTGCTGCGTGTTCTGCACTTACCTCCCGCAAGCATCACAAGTGTTCAGTGAGGAATATTTCTAGAAGGAGGAAGCCAGGGTTCAGAGAAGACAAGTGACTTGCTCAAGGTCACAGCCTGAGAGTCACAGGTCTGAGGCTGACCCATCCCTAGCACACACGGGTTCAACCACCCTGAGCCCTGCCAGGCCCGGGAGGGGCTTGGACCCAGCACAGTCCCTGCTCTCAGGCTTAGCCGGGGAGTTAACCAAACTGGTTAGCCAGCTCACCCCAGGACAGAACCTGAGACGGCTGAGTTGGCTCGGCTAGAGAGCCAAGGCTTCCCCGAGGGAGGAAGGTGGCTGGAGCCGGGCCTGGAAGAATGAGGAAGATTCAGGTCAGGAGATGGGAGGAGGTGATGGCATTCAGGCAGAGCCGCAGGGCCCCGGCACCAAGGTGTGGGAGTCTGGAAAGTTCTGCATGGTGCACTTTGGAAGAGAGGTGCAGTCCCCAGGAGAAGCCAGGGGGGAACCTGGGCTGGACCCTCTTCTCCCCATCACCAGGGGCCTTGAATGCAAGGTCTGGGCAGGAGCCGGTGACAGGGACAGCCTGGACCACCTTATCTCCCCTCCCCATGGGTTCCTGGCCCAGAGTGAGGACCCCCAGCCAGCTTTCCTGGGGTCCTGGGCCCCTTGCACCAGCCCAGCTAAGAACCCTGGGATCCTTAACCTTAAGGCTGAGAAGAGAGAGGAGCCCAGAGCTCTCTCTCCCTGAGGGCCAGGGGCAGGACGAGGCGCAAAGACAACGCACCTTCGAGTCCCGGCTGAGCACCTCCTTCGCTGCAGGATTCTGGGCAGCTCACTCACTGCCCTGTCATCGTCTGCGAAAATGGGCTCAGTAATGACACCCTCCCTGCCTATTTCACAGGGCGCTGGAGGGCTTCAGGGGAGAAGTACGTGAGAAAGTTCCCACTGCCAGCAACCATAAAGCAGAAGGGATCATTATGGGAAATGAGGACTCAGATGCCCCAAGAGGGGGAGTGACTTGCCCAAGGTCACACAGCCAGACAGCAGTGGAGCAGAATTTGAACTGGGTCTCGCGATAACTAGGCCAGGGCTCTTGCACTGAGAGATCTTGAATCCCAAGAGAGCTCTGACCCTGTTTGCATGGATGGCAGGTGGGGCAGAGGCTGCCTCCCCCACACCCCAGCTCCCTCCTGCCCAGGGCCTGCTGCCACCCCAGGCCAGGCCCAGCCTTGGAGTTTGGTATTGAAAGCCCAGCGTTGCCCTGTTCAGCTCTGTGACCCTGGGCAAGTTGTTTCAGCTCCTGGACCCTCTGATTCCTCATCTGTAAAATAGGGAGGGACTGATAATAACCTCGGCCTGGAGAGGCTGCAAAGGGCCCAGGGCAGGGCCTGGCACACACACTAGACGCTCAACAGGTGAGGGCTCTGTCCCCTCCCTCCGCTGTGCCCGCCAGGCAGAGCCCAGACTTGGCAGGAGAAAGTTTCCGGCTTCCCAGAAAACCTGCCCAGAACAATAACTGGGAACCTAAACTGGCTGGAGAACACTAGACCTTGGAAGAAGATCACGTTACTGAATGGTTAGTGGGAGGGTAAGAAGTGGAGCAAGACCCTGGCTCAGAGGCGGTGTGGGGGAACCTGCCTCCCCGGGCCCCTCACTTGGGGTCTCCTTGGGCAGGTGTGGTGGGCAGGGAAGGCATCTCTGCTTCTGCACCAGACGTGCATGGGAGAAGTCGGGGTGGGGTGCAGGTGGGGGGTGGGACAGGGCCAGGGTTCCGGTATGAGAGCTCCTGCCAGCTTTCAGGGCATCCTTGGGCATAGCAGGTCACCTGTCAGAGCCTGTTGCCCTTCCTGTGAAGTGGGGATGGTGATAATCATTTTGCCCTCCTGCACATGAAGTCCCCACTACATGCAAAACACATATTAGAGATGTAGCGGGTGGGGTGGGGGGGGTGGGGGAGATGGAAGGCGGAATGGGGGTTCAGGCCTCACAGGATGAGCCTTTACTAAACAGGACAAGGTTCCTCCTGTCAGCAGCACCCGGAGCTAAAACTCACCACAGAGCCCCGCCCTGCCCCGTTCCACCGCTCCACTGCTTCCCAAAGTGTGGTCCGGGGCCAGCA
Organism: Lemur catta; assembly: GCF_020740605.2. NCBI lineage: Eukaryota > Metazoa > Chordata > Mammalia > Primates > Lemuridae > Lemur > Lemur catta. The sequence goes on along the minus strand of NC_059134.1, from coordinate 91,955,908 downwards.
GCTGCAGCGTCTCCCGGGAACATGCTAGAAATGCACGTTCTCAGGCTGCACCCCGGATCAACAGAATCAAACTCTGGGGGTGGGGCCCGGCGACCTGGGCTTTCACAAACCCTCCAAGTGTCAGCGTGAGAACCACTCCCACTACCCACCTCCAATTCCGGGGAAAGTCCCCCCCACCGGCTCATCTGCCCACTCCCTGGTTTCCAGAAGGCTGCTGGGGAAGAAGGAGTCACCGTGGGGAGAGGTCATTAAATAGTAAAGAGAGCCCATGATTAGTTAATGACACCACAGGCTCCCAGAGAGGAGAGAGGAGGGAGATCAAAAGTGAGACTGTAATTAGAGAGAAACTGCCCCCATATCTGTCTTTCTCTGTCCATCTCTGTCTCTTTTACAGACACGCACACCCGAGAGTCTGCTCCCTTCCTTCTGTGGGTTTGCCACCTAGCACAAGGGACAGCCAGCACCCCTCCCCCACAGTGGGGCTGGAGCTAAACTGGGGGCCATGTTGTGGTGGAGGATTCTGGTCTTCAGACCTTGGGTTTAAAACCCACCTGACGGGAAAGCTGCTTCTAGGAATTCACTCTTTGGTGCTCATTTGGCTTGAGCACAAAATATACACACGGACGAGGTGGTCACTATAGCAATGTGGATACTAATGAAAAATTCAAGGGACCTAAATGTGCAACAGCAGGGGAACGTTCAACCAGGTCACCGTGGATTCATGGGTGCGATACTGCAGGGCTGAGAAATGCTCCAGAAGAACATTCAATCCCACGGAGAAATCCCCCCATACAATATTAAGCCAAAAATGGCAGTACAGGAAGTGGTTCACGTGGTATAATCCCAATCTTGTGTGTGTGCGGTTTCCAAAAGCCAAAACACCACACTGTTCACTGCGGTTATCTCTGAGTGGTTATTTCCTTTTGTACATATGTTCCTTACCCTCCAAAATTTTCCACAAAAACTCTTTCTTCGATAATCAGAAAGTTTAGGGGGACTTTTTATGGCCATTTGGTTCAAATGGAGATGAAAGTTTTTAAAAACGTCTCTTTCCTATGTCAGAATTGCTGGCCTGGGGTCCCTGTACAAGATTTGGTCCCACCAGGGAATGTCGACATTCCACATGGTCTCAGCAAGCATGATCAGGACCAACAAGTGGAAGCTAAGGGAGTGTGGGTTTGCTCAAATTCTATGCCACATTTTTCTAAGAGTCAGATCTGCCTAGAGATGAAAGGTCGTGAGCTCTCCAAGCCTTGCAGTGTGCAAGCAAGGGCTGGGTGTTGTCCATGGGATCAGACTAGGTAGGTAGGTTGATTCAGTGAACTATAGAGCTGCTCACAACACCAAGATCCTGTGACTCTAGACACAAGCTCCTACCTTTGCTCTCAACTCTATGCCAAGAGCACCCAGGTCTAGGCTGGGCTCAGAGAGTCTGACTGGGATCAAGACCACAGAGGCCTAAGGCCCCTGCTTACCCCAGAGCTCCAGGCAGCCCCGAAAAGCTCCCTCACTCTAGATCAGGGACCTCAGCCTCTGGGGAGGAGGACTCCCTGTCATTTCCCCCAAAGGAGTGGCAAGAGCAGCCTTTGTTCACCATCATCACTCTTAATCTCTGGCTTTTATCGAGAGTGCACTCTTCCCTAGGCCTGCCAATAAGCACTTTACCAGAATTATCTCATTTAATCCTCACAGAAGGCAAGGCTCTGAGAGGTTGAGAAATTTGCCCAGACACAAGCAGACACTGCAGGGCAGAGCTGGCCCATGCTTAGGTCTGGCCAACATCAGTGCCTGTGGGGCCAGTGGAACCTCTAAGCTGCAGACACAACCCCAGGGGTTCCCCACTTGCAACCTGCAGGAATCCCCAGGGACTCTTGATACACACACACACACACACACACACACACACACACAGTTGGAGAACCGTGATACCATCCTATCCTGTCTCCTGGCAAAAGAGGAGCCTGCTGCCTGACCCTACCAGGAGAGAGTGTGGGCCAGAGAGAAAGGGGACTTTTGGAATAGACAGTAAATGCCTAGTGCCAGAGTAGATGACACAATCTCCCTGCCTCAATGACTCTGCCACTGTGTGCTCAGAGAAGTGAGGGGTCAGGGAGGAGGAGTATCCATATGACCGAAGGTGACCCAAAATCTAGACATCCACTTCCTGCAGATCAATCCTCCCCCACCAAGTTTCTATTTCCTCTACAAATGATGACACGTCACAGGTCCCATTGCAACAGTGTTCTAGTGTTCCATCTCCTAAGACAGTGAGTGGGAGATGATTTTCCAACTGTAGTAGTGTGATTACTAATTGTAATTATTATCAGCAACAAGTTAACATTTACTGAGTGCTTACTGCACACCGGGTATCATCGGAAACGCCTTGTACGTATCAGTAGGAACACATATTCCCCTCTCCATTTGTTTCCTTATCAAGGGACCTCTACCCGGGAAACACCTCAGGCCTTGCCCCGCCCCTCGGCTTCACTCCCAGCCCGGGACTCAAGAGTGGCTTATCTGATTAGTCCGTCTGGGAGACACACAGGTCGTGCTGGGCTGGGCCCGCCCCTTGCTGAACCAGGTTACCTGCAAGGAGCCTTCCACCTGGGCTGCTCTCTGCTCCTGCCACCTGGGCCTGCTGGGACGCTGGCTTCCTTCTAGCACTGCCTGTGGCTGGACTGATAAACGCTGCCAGTTCCAGGGCAGACAGTCAGCAAACTCTCCGGGCCCCGGATCTAAAGCCATGTTCTCTGGTCAGCTTCCTTTTGGCGTTCCAGCTTCCACGTGAGTTTAGCTCATTTAATCCTCACAGATGAGAAAGCTGAGGCTCAGAAAGTTTATTAAGCCGGTTGATCTCAACTACTGTTGAAAAGCTTTCTTTCTAAACACCACCTAACACTCGGGGTGTGTCCGCCGCATGGGAGGCCGGATTACACTCCCATCCCTATCTGACTCTAGTCGCCCAGGCTGCGAGGCTGGTGTCCAAAGACACTCTCTCGAAGTCTTTTGGGGCTTGACAAATTGATACTCACTTCAAACCGACACCCCACCCCTCCTTTGAAAAAATATGAAGAAAAATATGGTTTATTCACAACACAAACCTCAATGTGATCTCAGGTTCATATAATACACTTTTATTTAAATATGTATGGTAAGTTCTTTATAGCTTTATCATATGAGTGTGTTTTTTCTTGAGCATAAAAATAATATGGGCTCACCGCAGAAGACTCAGAAAGTAGGAAAAATAAAAAGATAATAAAGGTCTGTAATGTAATCTACATAATTATATATTCAGTGTATTTAAATATATTCATCTCCATTTGGGCTTTGTTGAGTAGGCTCAGCTATTCAGTATCTGCAACCGCTGGGACCTGCCCCTCTACAGCCTTCTTCCCCAGGCTGTCTCCATGCAGGACAATGGGCCTGGCCCCCGGGAGTCCATTCACTGGATAAAAGCTGGCAGCTGCCCACTGTGGCATCACATGTGCCTCATTTACAAAAGCCAAGTATAGCAAGTGCAGGATAATAGTTATAGTTTTGTAGCCCAAGAAGGACCATAACTTGCCCAAGGTCACATGGCAAATAAAGGAGAAGCTGGGAGCAAAGCCCAGGTCCCCTGATCCCCGTACTCAGCTATTCCCAGGCTCTCCTGTCTCCCAAAGACGTACATCTGTTTCCTATTAGTAAAACTACCCAAACCAGCAGGAATATACATGGCACTCACTACGTGCCAGGCACTGTCCTAAATGCTTTCTAAATATCGTAAGCAAAAACCTTCTCAAACAACCCTACGAGGTAAGTACTATTATTGGGTCCATTTTACAGATGCTGTAACTGGGGCACAGAGGGGTTAAGACACTTGCACAAGGTCACACTCAGCTGGTAAGTAGCAGAGGTGGGAATCGTCACAGGCAGGTTGATTCCGGAGTCTGTGACCTTGCCTGGGGTTTCTCTCCCACTTCCCTGGGCACCAGCCCCGGGGACCCCAGCAGGCTTCTGGAGCACTTGCTGCCTGAGAGTAAGAGAACCAGTCCACAGGTCACCTCCCTGGCCACAATCACTCTGCAGCTCCACAGCAGAGCCAGGATTTGAGCTCAGGCTTCCTAACGCCCAGCCTCCAGCGTTTTGTCCACTTCTCCGCATCGGCCCTAAGAGCCCAGGCCCAGAATTCTGAGCAACTCCCATGCCGATCACCCTTCAACACAGCAGGGAAGGTCAGGGGTTGAGCCCAAAGAAGGGACAGAAACCTCCACTGCAAGGCGAGAAGTCAGAGGGGAGAGTGGTGCTTCCCAGAGCCACACACCAGGAGGTCTGCACGGATGAGGTCCGGGATGGACTTCCTGAACGGCACCATCCCATTCCCCCGGGCCTAGCCAGAGTCCCCACAGGGTCTTAGCACCTTCCACAAACAACTGCTGACTCGGAGATGCCTTTTCTGGCTCGAGTTCACTGAAGGCCAGAGTGGCCCCTCACTGGGCTGGAGGAAGTTGAGCTGTTCCCCTCCCAGGAGGGTAAAGGCCAGGTCTCACAAGGGAAGCGGAAGTCCCAACTCCAGCAATCCCAGGCTACATGGCCCATTCCCATCTCCCTGGATCCAGGTTCTAGGAGTGGGCTGGACAGGCCTGCAGGGCAGAGGCATGTGGACCCTGCTTCTTGGCTCCACCTTGGCAAGGTGTCACCAAGTATCTGGCACTGAGCTGGGTCCTGCTCCCCCGCCACCAAGAATTCAGCCATCATTTCCCAAGCCACATGCCAGGAATCAAGGATATAGAGATGGACAGGGCAGTGCCTGTCCAACAGGGCTCACGGAGACACTTTGTACGCTACAACACAGCAGGACCAAAGTGGAAGGTGCCGGCTCTGTGCGGACAAGCAAGAGGAGAGGGCGAAGGTAGAGGAGGGACCTACTTCCCCTCAGCAAGCTGGGAGTCACAGTGGGGAGCGCCAGCCACCCCCAGCAAGAGTCAGGGAGCACCACGTGGCCGAAAGTGACGCACACATGTATGCTGGAGAGGCCAGAGGCCTGGACAGAAGGGAGGTGCTCGGGGAATGTCCCTGGGAGCCTGGCGCAAGCCTTGAAAGAGCAGCCAGACACAGAAAGTAACGGCGCTCTCGGTTATCGAGCACTGAGTGTGTACTAGGTATAAAAATGCTAAGTCTTTCACCGGCACGTTTTTGTTTTCTCCTCAGGCCACCCTAGGAAGCAGTTACCATTATTATTCCCCTTTACAGATTCAAAATCTGAGGCTCAGAAAGAGTCCCACAGCTAGGAACTGGCAGGGCCAAGACTGCAACACTAAAGTCCAGCGCTTCGCCACCATGCTGTACCCTGTCCCTAACCTGTGGGTGGGCAGAAGGTAGGTGAGGGCGCCGCGGGTGGGGGAACCACGGAGGGAGGGCAGGGAGGTGGGACCACGTACTACCCATCTGAGGGGAGGTGCCGAGCTCCACCGCGTTGAGGCTGTGGGGTGTGTGCACGCACATTTGGGCATGCACACACGTGCCCTACTTTACAAAGGATAGATCCCAGGTCCCGGAACCCCGAGAGCTCCCCATTAGCAGATCAGGGAAGGAAGCCCAGAGAGGAGAAGGAACTTGCCTAAGGTCACACAGCACACAAAGAGCAGAGCTAACCCCAAGGACCACAATGCAGGCCTCTTTCCTCCCTCAGCTGCCCCTCCATGTCAGCACAGAGTGAATCAGCTGCTGACAGAAAACCCACAGTGGAGGGGGAACCCCGGGAGTGAGTCAGGAACACGCAGCCCCTGGGAGACGCTGGCTGGGCCTGCCACAGAGGCCCTGGCCTGTGGTTGGCCGGCTCTCCACAGGCAGCGCCGGGCCAGGGGAGGAGGGGAGAGGCACGTCCCACATCAGCGGACCATGTTTACCTCTGGGCTTCCCTCCCAGCTCCTCGGCCCCAGGCTTAGAGGAGGGGAAGCGGTGGGCAGGGCAGTTCCTGCTGAGATTAAACTGGCCCCCCACCCCTGGCCCCGTCCTGTCCCTCGGAGGAGCCCCGGCCAAGCAGCCCTGGCTCTTCCCTCCCTTCCCGCCTCTCACGGAGCCAACTCCTGGCCGTTTGATGCTCTTGATTAAATCATAACCGCCCCCCTCTGAGCTTCCCGTAGGGCGGAGGAAGTGGGTATAACGGTTTGGAGCAGGGGGCCAAGTTAAAACCAGGGGGTGCCAGCTGGCCCCAGATGCTCCAAATCTGAAGGGACGCTCGGGGCTTGGGTCTGCTCAGCCGTGTGCTCGGAGGGACAGTCTAGTCCTCAGGGGAACAGGGGTTGGGTCCCCAGAGTGGAGGGGGATGGCCAGCGAGGGCTTCCAGGCCTCAAGAGGGGGCTGCCTGCATGGCAGAAACTTCAGAGGAGCCCAAAGAAACCAGAATCCCACCCCCGCCCCCCTTGTGGGAAACTTGTGCCCTAACTGGCCACCCCTGCCAGATACAGCAGAAGGCTAACCTCTCACCCTTGTCCTCCCCAGGCCTGGCCGGGAGGCACTTCTCCCTCCCACCCCACTCCCAGACCTACCAGCTGGCTCAGGCTTCCACCACTCGGCCCAGGTGCCTCCCCGTCATGGGTCATGGGCGAACACAGGGCCTTCTTGGGTGGCTCCTCCCTACCCCTCTGGATCATTCACGACCTTCCCCAGTGCCCCCCACTCACCCAATACAGCCACCTTCCTGAGCCCCTGCTGTGTACCAGGGGCCAGGCAGGGTAGGGGAACAGAGAGGCAGGCAGGAACACCCCCCAATCCTCTGACGGAGCCTTTGCTCTCTCTGTGACTGGTGCCTCCTCTTTCACTTCCAGTTGCAGATGTCCCCAAAACCGTCCAGACTCCTTCTTCCCTGTCACCACAGCCACTGGTTCATTACCACTGCTGGATCCTCCTCCCAGCACTCCTGGCACAGGCTGCCTTTCCTGAACTACCGCTTTGTTGGGCTACTTCCCTGCTCAAAAGGGGCTCCCACTTTCTACAAATTAAACCCAAACTTCTCACCTTGGCATTCAAGGCCCTCCACGAGTTGATGCCACCTACCACTCCCACTACACATCGCTGCAGTCCCAAACTTCAGCCAGACTGAAGAACCCAGTAGTTTCTCAAGAATTCCCTGAACAGGCTGTCCTTCTCGCCTTTGCCTAGGCATTTTCCTCCGCCCAAGATACCATCTTCACTCTAGCTGCCGAAACCCTCCCAATCCTTACGGCCCTGAGGACCCTTTAATCCTTTCTTCATTTATCTTCTGTCAGAGTCACTGGGACCCTTGCCTAAGAAGGTAAGCAACCTGAGGGTGCGGGCCTTGTACGGTCACTTGTCACTCATCATGTGTGGCAGGGGTGGTGCTGGGAGGGCTTTCCGTTAAAGGCTTACTAGGTGGGCACTGCTGAAATGAACATCGCCCCCTCCCCGCCATAGGCACCACCTACCGGGCCCTCTCCGTCCACGCTTTACCAAACCCTAATCTTCTGCCACTTAAATGCTTGGAGAGTCTGTGGCCCCCTGTCGATGCAAGCCAAACCAGGACTTGGGAACCCAAAGAGACAGTCCTGCTTAAGTGTCACCAACTCCAGGAATCCTCCTTATCTCCTTCCCCCACCCCCACCCTGGTTTCTCAAGTGTCTCCCCTCTTCCGAACACTTCCCCTGGCCCTACATGCACACACGCACTGTCTCCTCCACACACTGCAGCCTCCCATCAGACTCTGTCCCATAGTATTTTCCAGCTGGTTCCACGGTGTACAGCTTATCCCCACGGAAGATGCAGGGAGCCAACATGCAGCACCCTCAGTGTTCTTCAGGTGCCTGACCCTGCTCAAACAGACAATAGGTGCCCACACTGCCCCTCACCTCAGCCCCAAGCCAAGCATGCAGTGGTATAGCTGGATTCCAGCCACAGGGCAGTACAGACCCACGAAATCCCATCTGGCCCAGGGCCCTAGGTGGGAGTGATCCTCTCCTGCAAGGACATGGTGGGCCTGGGGCAGCCCTCATTGTCAGCAACTCAGGATGGGGACGGAGCCAGGTCTGGCTGGTTCACCTCTGTATCCTCTAGCTCTGTCTGGTATATGGTAGGTACGCAGTAAACACTCTCCGATCTCATGCAATATAGAAAACTCAGCCACTCTCAGCTCCAGGTGACACACTCCCCAACTCTCAAATGAACAGAGTGATGTTGCTGGCAGGTGGCAATTTCTGGCTCTCACAAGGTCAGGAGGGCCTGCAGCCAGCCCCAGCCTTCCCCTCCACGCCCCCAAAAAGGGTTTGTTCCCTGGCAGGAAGCCAGCCCATCACCTGCCCATCCACATCAGGGCAGCTGTCACATAGTGAGGCCTTGCTGGGTGCCTGGTGCTTGGCAAGCACTGTATACACATTATTCTATTTAGTGCTCACTACTACCGTTGGATACTGTCATTACCCCCATTTTAGAGACAGGGAAACTGAAGTTTGGAGGGGCAGTAGAATCCAAGTCAGTTTGGTCCCAAAGCCCCAAGCCTTTGACCACTGAACTAGGCTGCCCAGCTACTGTGGCCAGCACAGGACACCCACCACCACCAGGGACAGAGCCCTCCAGCCCAAGAAATGAACGCTGGGCATGCGGCAAGAGCCCCTGGTGCCCAGGGCTTGACGCTGGGCCCAAGGTTTGTTTTTCCGTCTTTTCCCACGCACCAGGGTAAGAACTGTGCCCCAGTTTTCGCCCCCTCTCAGCCTCTCAGGCCAGCTCACCTGGAAAAGCCCAGCTGACCAGCTGAGTTTCTGACTTTAAGTCTTAGAGAGCCTGGCTCAGTTGAGATGTCAGAATTGGTGAGAGGTGGGAGTAAAGGGGGAATCGAAACCTCCCTGCTTTGAGCTCCCCTTCCCCAGGACTTGTGGGTTCGAGTCCCATGCGAGGAACCAGTGTGATCTTTAAAGCAATTCGTTTCGCTCAGTCCCATTTTGCAGGGAGAGGAACTGGACAGCGCGAACACCTGTGGCTGAGCTGCAGCCTGCTCTCACCTGCCAGGCCTGTCCTTCCGGGGTTTTAGCGAGAAAGGGCCCCACGGGAGCGTGGAGTTCACCTGGTTCAACTTCCTCCTACTGGAACCTACCGGAGGTCCAGAGCCAGGTCTGGGTACAGACCCGGGGTCACAGAGCTGGTGCATGGGGGAGCCGGAGAACTGGGGGTTCAGGACTCGCGGGCTAATGTTCCTTCTCCCCACCAGCTGCCCCGACCTGTCATTCACTGTTTGCGAGAAAGCTGTCCGAGCCAGCTGCGGAAGTGGGGGCGAAAACTAACTTTGTTTCTGGTTGTCCGGCCGGCCTGCCCCGGCCCCTCCCCCGGCCCCTGCCCCTCTTCTTACCTGCTGGCTGTTTCTGCTCCGCGCTGCAAACCCTGCGTCGCCCGCTCGCTCCCCCGTCAGTGTCCGACTGCGCAGCGCTTGGCTCGGTCCCTCTGCGGTCCCCCTCCCGGACGCGGTTGGGGAACGCAGCGGCCGCAGCCAGGCCCCGCCCCTCCGGAGGACACGCCCCTCGGCTGCCCGCCGGCCCCGCCCCCGAGCCCTGCGGGAAGGCAGGAGGGTCGGGCCAGACGAGGCCCCGCCCACCCGGCCTCCGCGCCCCCCCGCCCCCAGCCCGGGCAGCCCCGCCCCCAGGCCACTCGCGGGTGAGACCCGCCCCCGCCCCCGCCGCCTCCCGCACTCGGTGCCCTCCGGGCCGCCCGAGCCCTGCCCGCTCCCAGCCCTACCTAACGGTCCGCCCCTCTGCGGCCCTCCGCCCTCGCCCCCGTCTCCTCCCGGCGGCTGGCGGCCCCCTGGGCTCTCCCATCGCCCCTCCCCGCCCCCGGCCCTCCACAGGGAGGCCACGCCCCAGACACGCCCCCTCCCCGCCCTGGCCTGGCCTCCGCGCCTCCCCCGTCGCGCCCCGCCAACCCCAGCTCTGGGCAGGGAGCCCTGGGGGCCCCCACACTGGTCTTCCAGGGCGGGGGTATCCGGGTGCAAGCGGGGAACGGCGTGGGAGCGGTTTGCGTTCCCAGCAGGGGCCTCTATCGGGAGGCAGCCTGGACCCAGGCACTTTTTGAAAATACTAACAGCTCTCATTGATTGAACCCTTGCCAGGGCCAGGCTCTGTGCCAAGCGCTGTGAAAAGTACTGGCCCTTGAATTCCCACAGCTCACGGGTACTCATGTTGCGCCCATTCTGCTGATGCCCAGTTTAAAGCTTAGAGAAGACGAGTCCCAGGCTCTCACTCTCACGGGGGAGGCGGTGGGGAGCGGGATCCGGCCCCAGGTCCTGAATCACAGGCGTGCTGCTGCCCCGGCTTGCCTGGCCCGGCCCTGGGGAAGTGGCCCAGGCCAGCTGCTGTTGGGGCAGTGCCCAGCAGGCTGCCTGGGGGGAGGGAGGGGATGGGGGTTGGTTGAGGTGGCAGGAAGGGCTGCGGGCCTGCACCCTCAAAGCTGGCTTTCCCCCTAAAGAAGTGGCCCAGAATTAAAGTGGGCTGCAAAAGATCTCTAGGTGGCTGTGGGGTCCTGCCCTGCATCCCAGCCCTCTGCACTCCCAGGCTTCAGGGGACCAGCCTCCGGCAGGTTACCAGCTAATGACCAGGCCCATTCACCTGTGCTGCTGACAAAGCGCTTTCCTTCTTCCCATTATCTCACTGGCATCTCACAAGAGCAGCATTGTGGGGAGATTGTGGGGAGGGCATGATTATGACCGTTTTGCCTGGGTGGAGCAGGGGAGGGAGCTGGATTCCAGCACAGCACAGTAGTTCTCAAAGCATGGTCCTCAGACCAGCAGCAGCGTCATCTGGGAACTTGTGTATTTTGAGGCCCCATCTCAGTCCTACTGAATGGGAAACTGTGGGGCAATTTGTTTAATAAGGCCTCCGGGTGATTGTGAATCACACTCAAGTTTGAACCACTGCTGAGCAAACTGTAAAGAAGTTAGGGTGGTCTGAGAATCACACAGACTTAGCCTCCTCCTAGCTTTTTAACCCAGGGCGAGGCGAGGTATTTAACCTCTCTAGGATGAGCCCTTAAACAGGGAATAATAACAACAGCCATAACGATAATACCAGTCTTAAGGGTGGCTGCTGAAGATTCAGTGTGACAGTGTTCATGACGGGTGCGACCCACTGCTTGCATGTGTGCATGCTCAAGAAGTGTCCTCTTCCCAGTGAAATGTATCCTTCGCAGAAGCTCCACACCAAGTTGGGGGAGTGGGGCTGGGGAATGCTTTAAACTCAACAGTGTCCCATTTGCTTGTCCTTCCCACAGAGGGACACCATCTATCCTGCAAGAGGTCAAGATCCTAATAAAATCCCAAATGAGGTGGGTTCTGGTCCAGGGTCCACATTTTGAGAAGCACTGTGCTATTCTGACATGAGCTGGGTTCCAGCTCCTGACCCTATCCAACCCATGCAAAATGGGCATAAAATACCCTCCTCCCCCACCCTGCTTCATGCCCTCTCCCTCTAAGCTGGAGGTGGTTGTGATGGTGACTGGCAATTGGCAAAACAGCTGGATCCTGTCAGCCCTCTTTCCCCCCATGCAGACATTCCCTGCATTAGTCCCATCTGCTACCCCTTCCTGTCTCTGCCACTCCAGATTAGAGATGGAGGCAGCTGTGGCAGCATGGAGGCAGTCTGTAGGCTGCTTCTGGAATCTCTGCCATACCTGCCCCCCCATCCTCTGAGTCCCATAGAGTAGGGTCTCCCTGTAGGACTCATAGCCTGGAGCCCTAGTCCTGTTGGGTAGCCCTACCCCAACAAGGGCAGCCCAAGTTAAGAATGCAAATGGAGGACCACCTACCTTGTATTTAACCATTTAACTGACTATAAAATGAAATATATGTATCCTACCTTGACAAATATTCTTTATAATGACCAAGAAGATCGTGTTCAAATTTAGACTTCTTGGACTGTTTGGAATTTTATGCAAAAACATGGTAGTGTGGGAGGGTCAACCTGACTCCAGCCCTCAGCCCACCCACTCCTCTTCCTAGGCCCATCTCTGTCCTGAGTCACAAGTGGCCTATGACTTTGGCATGTGAACACCCCAGTCCACATGCCCAAACTCTGTCCACACACTTTGCCTATAGCCATGTCTTTGTCACCCCTATGTAAGTGCACACATCAGGGACAGGATATACCCTCAGGAGGATGGACCTGGGTGGGAGGCTTTGCTGGTCTTAAAAGTGGGCTTGGGCCAGTTAGGCAGAGCTTTCCAGGTTCTTAGGTACCTGAAGCATGATCAAGGTGGGGTGTGGGCTCTGGGTGGATGGACACAGGTGTGTTCTTTTCTGGGTTTGTGGTGTCACTGCCATTTGGCCTTGTATCCCCAGTACCTAGAACAGCACCTGGAAGTTTAATGGACAGTTGTTGAGTAGATGTGTATCTGAGTCTGCCTTAGTCCATTTTCTGTTGCTGTAACAGAATGCCACAGGTTGGGTGTCTTAGTTCATTTTGCATTACTGTAAAGTAATATCTGATACTGGGTAATTCATAAAGAAAATAGGTTTAATTGGCTCCTGGTTCTGCAGGCTGTACCAGAAGCATGGTGCCAGCATCTGCTTCTAGTAAGGGCTTCAGGGAGCCTCCAGTCAAGGCAGAAGGTGAAGGGGAGCAGGTGTGTCACATGGTGAAAGAAGGAGTAAGAGAGGGAAGAGGTACCAGGCACTTTTAAACAACCAGCTCTCTCTTGAACTAATAGAGGGAGAGCCCATCAGCACAGGGAGGGCACCAAGCCATTCATGAAGGACCCGCCCCCAGGACCCAAGCACCTCCCACTCAGCCCCACCTCCAACCTTGGAGATAAAATTTCAACTTGAGATTTGGAGGAGACAAATATCCAAACCATGTCACTGGGTAATTTATAAAGAAAATACTTTTATTTTTTACAGTTCTGGAGCCTGGGAAGTCTAAGATCAAGAGGCTGTGTCTGGTAAGAGCCTTCTTACTGCCTCGTAACACGGTAGAGGGCATCACATGATGAGATAGCAAGGGTGGTCAACTCAGGTCTCTTCCTCTGGTAAAGCCACCAGTCCCATCATCAGGACCCCACCCTGATGACCTTATCTAATTCTAATTACCTCCCAAAGGCCCTGACTTCAAATACTATCAACATATGAATTTGGGGATTAAGTTTCCAACACATGAAATTTGGGGGACACAGTCAAACCATAGCAGAGTCATTCACTGGAATATCTCACTGGGTTGGCTCACCCAGATCTGTCTTCATTCCCTCTCTTGTGGTAGGAGTATGGCTTTGTCATGACTCACCCTGAGCAGAGAGTAGAGTGATGCTTCTAGTGGGAGACTCCACCTTTTTGAAATTCTTTAGTCCATTCCAGAAGTGAAGCCAGGAGTTCTGGAGGTGGGGAAAAGGGAGAGAAGACTCCCTCCACCAAGCCTGGAGAGAAGATATCAAATGGCCAGCTTGGAGGTGGAGGAGATAGTAGTTTGGCAAGACCTCAAAGGGGTATGGGCATGGGCTTCCCAGCCTCTCAGAAGATTCTCCCACCCCAAAGGTGGCCCAGGGGCAGGGGGCAGGAGACCTCAAGGTCCTTGTTAGCGAGAACATGGGGTCAGTTTCTTGTAGGTACCTGGGCCTAAGTAAGGCGTCCAAGACTTTTGCACAACTCTGGTGGAGGAAAGGAGGGAGAGTGAGGGGTATAACTGTTTCTTATTGTTATGTAACCACCCCACTCGTTGTTTAGCCCATAAATCTGCAGTTCTGGGTGGGTGCAGCAGTGAAGGCTTCTCTCTCCTCTGTGCAATGCCGGCCACTCAGAGGAGCCATTTTCAAGATGGCGTGCTCACACGGCAAGTTGTCACCAGCTGTCAGCTGGGAGCACAGCCAGCACTGTGAACCAAAGGCCTCAGTTCCTCTCTATGAGGCTGCTCCGCCAGTTGGTTGCTTGGGCTTCCTCACAACTGGGCTACTGGGTTAAGAACAAAGACCAACTTAGAAGGACGTGGCATTTTGTGACCCAGCCTTGGAAGTCATATAGCATCATTTCCTTTGCATTTTGTTAGTGGAGGCAGGCACAAAGGCTCACCTGATTCAAGGGGAGGGTACATAGTGTCTCTCTCTCTCCCTCTCTCTCTCTCTCTCTCTCTCTCTCTCTCGATGAGAGGGTGGCAAAGGTCTAGAAGAGCTTGTGGGACAGGAGATATTGTTGCAGCCACCTTAGGAAAATACAATCTGCCCCAAGTGGGCCCTTGGAATGGCTGGAATAGAATTTCCTCTGATGGGAGCTGAGAGTCTGAATTCAATTGATTTAAAGAAAAAGGTATAAACTTGTCTTGCACAAGCACTTGTGCACAAATGAATAAGTCCAGCAATGGACAATTAGTCTTGAGTGCTTGGATTAAGATCTTCTTTCTTCAGGAGTTCTCAGAATAAAGGCAGCAACTTCCTCTCCTCAATCTGCACTGTTTCCTTAAAGTCAGAAGCTTCCATGGCACCCACTCAATCCCATAGCAACAACCCACTTAATCCTCGTAGCAACAAAGTGCATGAAGTGCATACTATTTTGATGCCCATTTCCAAGATGTGGAAATGGAGACACTCAGATGCTAAGTAAGTTCCCTAAAGCCACACAACTAATAAGTGATGGAGGGAAGAGAAGTGACAGTTTATAGCCAACCCAATTTTCAGTTGCAGAAATTGAGCCCTAAGGAAAAGGCCCAAGTTGGACAGTACCCAGGTACCCAGATTCTAAGCAGCTCACGGTCTACCCTAAAGGCTCACCCTGGGTCAAAGAGCTTCCCCAGGGCCTTGAAGGGCCCCTGCTTCCTGCTCGGGTGGCAGAAAGAGCGCTGGCCCCTGAGAGCTGAGCTCCAGCAAGCACTTGGCATAACTCTGCACCGTGCTCCATGCTCTTGCTGAGTCTCAGGCTGGGAAGTGGTTAATAACAGTTTCTCCAACTCTCTCTTTCTCTTTCTCTCTTTCTCTATTCTAAGCACATTAAGGCCTGCATTTGAATGGGCTCAGCAGGCTAGTGACCTTTATTTTCTTCTCCAAAGCGCTTAATGGGGATCTGAACTCTAAGCCCATTATAGCTGGGTTGTAGCTGGGGCAAGGGCCCAAGTTCCCACCAAGAGGCTGAGCCACTGATTTGTGCCTGTCACAGTCATTTAACAAAGATGGGTTAGTCCCCTGTCCGGATCCCACCCTGCCCCCTACTACATCTGAAGGTCCCGGGGTTAATCCCACCCAGCCCTGGCCTCAGGGGGTTTTGGCACAGTGGGGAATGTACACTGCAACGTTGCCGTAGCAACCACAACAATAATAATGGCAGCCACCGTTTTAAAAGTAACCTGTTACCATGGGCCAGGCATTTTTAAAACGACTAATTTAAGTTTTATTTAACTAATTTGATAACCAGCATTTGTGCAGTCCTTTACATATTATGAAGCTTATTTATTTAGATTACAACTGTGGCACTTGGGTAACTGCTTGAAACTATTAAATGATGTCCCCCTTTCCACAATTCACTGCTCCATTGTTCCCTTTCCTTCAGACGTCAGCTCAACACCATTGTGGGCTCAAACGGTCATGAGCCCACACCCCAATATATGTTATTTATTTATAAATGATACGTAGGGACTATTTTCCTAGCCATTTTTCATATTATAAACCATACACAAAAACAAAATTTAAAAAGATAAGATCAAAGTCTTTACTAAAAATATTATCTCTCTCTGTGTAATAAACATTAAGCAGTCCTACCATTTTGTCCTTGAACCCCAGGAGATCATGTTGGAGAACATCTACCACAGCTTCCGGGCCCATAGCACAGAAAGCAGAAAACAGAGACGAATCCTCTGGATAAGCCTTTTTCAGAGTCTCCAGAGACAGGTGCACCCCGGAGACACTGAGGGTTCAGTCCAGACCACCACAATAAAGTGAATATTGCAATAAGGCGGGTCACATACTTTTTTTTTTGTTTCCCAGTGCATTTAAAAGTTATGTTTACAGTATACTGCAATCTATTAAGTGTGCAATAGCATTATGTCTAAAAATACACAATGTACATAACTTACTTAAAATATATTGCTAAGAAATGCTGACACAGAGACACAAAGTGAGTACATACTGTTGGAAAAATGATGCCAATGAACTTGCTTAATGCAGGGTTGCCACAAACCTTCAATTCGCAAAAAACGCAGTATCTACAAAGCATAATCAAGTGAAGTGAAATCAAGTGAGGTACACTCGTACCCATGAGCCCCTGAGACGGATGAGGTGGCGCTGTGGAGAGGGAAGTTCTCACACCAGCTATTGGGGGGAGCTGCACAAAATCAGTGGGAGATCCTTCGCTGAATCAGGCCCAGGGTTAGAAAGAACACTCTTGTGGCCCAAGAAGCCAATGGTGTAGACATTCTCCCCATTGTACAGTTGAGAATGCCAAGGCTCAGAGAGTTGAGTTGAAAAACTTTTGAATTGGTTGCCACAATTGGAAAATCGGGAAATTTCATGTTGACATTTATAGTTACAGCTTCTGTTGAAAAATAGGAACATCCAAACATCTTGAGGTGCCTTCTGACAGGGCAGTAGCCGGCCGGACCTGAGTTGTGGCTGCCCCCTCCAGTTGCAACATACACCCTCCAGCTGGCCACAGTCCCCACCACTCCCTATTGTCAACTCGCCTGCTTCCTGCACTTCTGTGACCTGCCTGGCTCCTGTGGGCAACTGAGTTTGCAATCCAGGGATCAACCAATCCTAGCTGAATTCACATTCATATTGAGAGCATTCTGAGTAGCCACAGTGCTACAGACCTTTGCAAGAAGACAGGGACACCACACTCCCTTCTTCCCTTTTCTCGGTGACCCTCCCTCTGCAAGCTGCAGTGTTTGCCCAGCCCTCCTCTGTGAGCCATGCCTTAGGCTCAGGTCCCTGCTCTGCTAACTTTCTGGTCATGTGACCTTGCACATGTCCCTTTGCCTCTCTGGGCTTGTTTACTCACCTGTAAGCTGTGGGCAATGCACCCACAACAGTTGCTACTTTAGAGCTATAAAATGGACTAGTTAGTTGTGTCAAAGTCATTTTTTCCATCAACAGAAATTGGGGCTGGGGGGAGGGTTGGCGCGCGGGGAGAGAGAGAAACTCGCATCGCTCTTCCCTCCAAAAATGAGTGTTTATCGCCCTCTGGTGTCCATGGTGCCCACTGCAAGAGTGCCGTGCAGAGAGACATGGAGATGACCGACTGGCAGGGAGGGCAGGGAGTTCCCATCCCTCATGGTCTCAGGTTAATTCCCCAGGCTGGAGGGCCAGGTGAGGGCAGGCATGGAATTAGATCTGCACACCAGGTTCCAACTGCAGACACTCAGCTCAGGCAAGGACACTTGAGATGTGGGATTCACAAGCCAATGCTAGCTGGCCTGAAGTCCTATTGGGAGGGGAGGCCTAGAGGACCTGATGACTCTTCATTTATAACGGTGATAAAATAATATTAACTGCAACATGCGTTAGTTATAAGCAGGCAAGTGGAATCTAGTTGTTTGTGCAGTAAGATTTATTAAAGGGCCTCTTGCAAAGCCCCCTGCATTGTCAAGCAGGGGGTGGGGTCGGCTGGAGAGTCAGGCTCAAGATCAGTTTCCAGGAATAAGGCTTCAAACCGCACTGCAGAACTGGGCTAATGAGGCCACCCTTGCTGTCACCGTCCTCCATCTGACACCCCTCTGCCCCGGGAAGCCAACGTTGCAAGCCCCGGGAAACCACCACCAGGATCCACCCTCATGATGCAAACACCTCCCACCGGGTCCCACCTCCAACACGGGGGATCAAATTTGAATATGAGATTTGGAGAAGCCAAACAGCCAAACCGTATCACCATTCATGAGGATGGAGCCCTCTCCATCTAATCACCTCCAAAGGCGGCAACTCTTAATACCATCGCATTGAGGGTTAGGTTTCAACATATGAATGGGGGGTGCACAAACATTCAGACTGTAGCACTGACTGATGAACAAAAAGCCTGCTCCAATGACTGGACACAGAAAGGGCAGTGAGAACATCTATGCTGTGGGTGGGTCTCCCGCGAAGACGTGTGTGAGTGGCGGTTGTGTCTCAGCAGTTCTTCCGGGAGGTCCGCGTCCTGTGTTCCCAGCGTAATGTGTTAGCACCACTAGCGGCTTCCCCACGTAATTAGGTGTACACAAAGAAAGAGGAAAAGCCTGCAGAGGAAGTATTACTAGATGAACCAGGAGACCTGGAAAATCTAATCGCTTGTAGAAAAGCTGGGTAATGCAAGAAATGCACTGAGGAGCCCACATTTGGCCCTGCGTGTGCTCCATCTACCATGTGAGGTTTTTTTTTCATGTATAAAGCAGTAAAGAATGATTGCAGAAGGGTTGTTCATTCTGGAAAGCGTCGCTGCATTTCCTGAGCATGACAGGTGGTCTTGAAAAACAGAGAAACGGATTGAGCGGTGAGCAGACACTCTCGCCCACCAGCGCCCTGAGCACCATGTCCACACAGCGGGTGTCCAGCCGGCAAACCAACCCGCTAGCGACTCCATTAGGGCTGACTAATTAGGCAGTTGGTGTTTTAGGTGCTTTCTATTGTGAGGAAGTCCTTAGCGGATTGCTATACTGTATATGTTTGCATGATATTTGGGGAAATTGATTGGGAGTTTTGGATGGGTTAGTATTACGTACTGAAAGCTTATGTCACTCTAAAATTCATATGTTGAAGCTCTGACCCGTAGTGTGACTGTATTTGGAGATGGGGCCCCTGAGGAAGGAACCAAAGTTAAATGAGGTTGTGGCCCTGATCTGATAGGATTCGTGTCTTTATAGGAAGAGATACCAGGGCACGTGTGCGTGAGCCCCACTCCCCTCAAGTGAGGACACAGGAGAAGGCAGCCATCTGCAACCCACGGGGACAGCCCTCACCAGAAACCAACCCTTGCACCTTGCACCTTGACCTTGGACGTCTTGGCTTCCAGTACTATGAAGAGATACATTTCTGTTATTTCAGCCACCGTCTCTGTAGTATTTTGTTATAGCAGCCTGACCTGACTAAAACAATTAGGAAGGAATTATTTTTCCTACTTATAAAAAAGGAGACTATAGTCCCTCACTATGCAGAATTTATTATCTAACACTTCAGGCATAGTAGATTTTATACTGAAGCATACCTGTATATAAAAAATTAAAGACTTGGTCATAATAATATCTAATATTAATGAGTACTTCCCATGTCCTAGGCACTGTGCTAAGCCTTTAATATGTTGTAATTTATTTGTGCTTAAAACCGGCTTATATGTTAGATACACTTTTTATAATTAATGCTAGTTTACAGAGGGAGGTGAAGAGAGGTTACATTTCTTGACTAGGGTAATGGCTAGACAGACGTTTGTTTTTAATAGTGTCCTTAAAGTGGACATGTATATTTTTGTATACACCAGTGTGCGTTCTAAGTTTTATCAGAAATAAAAGAAAAGAAAGAAAAGTGAGAACCAGAGAATCACCTAAGGCTGTAAAACAGTTTGTGCTGGAGCCAATCTCTTTATGATTCCTCGTTCCATTGCCTTAACCAGGTGCCTTATGCATTTGTGCTGCTATCACAGGATACCCGAGACGGTGCAGTCCGTAAATAATAGAAATTTATTTCTCACAGTGCTGGATGCTGGGAAATCCAAGATCAAGGTGCCGGCAGGTTTGGTATCTGATGAAGGCCTGTTCCTCATAGATAGCATCATCTAGAGTCCTCACGTGGTAGAAGAGATGGACGGGCAGATAGGGCCTAAGCTGGTTCCCTCCAGCCTTTTTATAAGGCGCTAATCCACTCATGAGGGTGGAGCCCTCGTGCCTCGGTCACTTCCCACAAGGCCCGCCTCTCGCCCCCTCCACAGGGGGGATTACGTTTCAACATGGATTTTAGAGGGGACACACAGTCACATCATAGCCCCAGTATTACAAATAGTAACATCACATGTTAATATCAGCCCACTAGGAACGGGTTTTAAGAAGCAGAAGCAACATACAGTATCTGCCAAGATCTCTCCCTTCCGTCCTGCTAGAAGCCTCCCCTCCCTGTTCCTTAGGAGGGCCCCAAGTCTGCGGTATCAGTCACAGATCCAAGTCTGGCCCCACCAACACCAGCCCAGCCAGGAAGCCTGTGGGCTGCTCAGGCACTTTGCTGGAAGTGAAGAAAGAACTAGAAGGAGAAAAACCTCCCAGTTCACCAGGACAGAACACCCTTTTCCTGGATCTAAGAGGAATTTGCTTGTAGGTCTTTAGGTATAGGGACACTGGGCTGTATGATGAACTTTATTCATGATAGCAAGTAATTAAAAAAACATTTTATCTGAGCTCCATTTCAAAACTTTCCAGGTTATGCCCTTGAAACAATTAGAGGGTGCCTCTTGCTCCTCCTCTTCCCTGAATTCCCACTGGCTAGAATAGAGGTGTGATGGCTGGAGCTGACGCAGCCATCTTAGACCTCAAGATAGCAGCTACACATTGAGGAGGCTGAGGAAAGAAGACAAGAGAGAGGGTTTCACCCGTACACTCTGTAGGGCCCCCTAACCTAACCATTTACATAAGAGAGAAATTGGCATCAGCAGTAACATCACTATCACCACCACCACCACCATTGCCATCATCATTATCAGCCACCAGCATCGGCATTACCACCAACACCATCATCATTCTCACATTACCATTACGATCCACCAGCACCACCTTCACAATCACCACAACCACCTCCATTGCCCTTATCATCACCGTCATCATCATCATCATCACTGTCTACATCATCAGCACCATCCTTACCATGAGCAGAAGCAGGGGCATCACCACCGCCATTCCCAGTCATGGAGTGATGTCCACTAAGAGATACTGTCACAGCTGCTCCTGCTACAGTCACCACCACTGCTACTGTTGCTGCTGCTGCTGCCGCTCCACTGCTATTGTTGCTAGCATGATGACAGCCAGCTCTCTGTATCTGTGGGCTCTGCATCCCTGGAGTCAACTAATTGCTGACTGAAAATATTTGGAGGAAAAAATTCTACAAAGTTCCAAAAAAGTAAAACTTGAATTTGCTGCATGCTGAGTGCTACCTTGAATCCACATGAATGAAGTGATGTATAGGCATCCTGTTAGGAATTATAAGTAATCTAGAGATGATTTAAAGTATACGGGAGGATGTACATAGGGTTATGTGCAACTGCTATGCCATTGATTATAGCATAAGGGACTTGAGCACCCATGGATTTTGGTACCTGTGTGTGGGGTCCTGGAACCAGTTCCTCATGGATACTGAGGGATGACTGTGCTTAATATTTTTTCAGCACTTACTGTGTGCCATGCTAAGATCTAATCCCCAAATACTGCATTTTACAGATAAGAAAACTGAAGCATGGAGAAGTATAGAGTCTAAGTCACTTGCCCAAGGGCACACAGCTGAGAAGTGGCAGGAGTAACACTGGAACCCAGGCAATCTGAGTGCAGAGTCCTGTTACCCTTGACTGGATAAAGGGGTGACTAGGCATGGCACCGACGTCTGACTGCCAGCCTGCTGCCTCCCCCAGGGAGGGTCTGCATGCAAAGCCAAACAGCTCTTCACAGGTATCTTGGCCCTAACTTCTTAGAGCAGCATTTTTTCTCATGTGTAAAATGAAGGCAACGAAAGGAGCAGTCGTATCTGTGTCACAAGATTGGAAATGGTATGTGTGCAGTTCTTGGCATAAAACTTACTATTTAGTAGTTAGCCAATAAACAGCAGATTTTGCTAATATAATAATTGAAGATAATGAAATACAAACTCTTATCTTGGCAGAGCCCCCTCTCTCTGGCCAGTGGGTGTGAGCAGAAGTGATGTCTGCAGCTTCCAAGTCCCATCCTTAAAGGAGATGGAGAGACGGGGCGATGGAGAATGCCTTTCCTTCCTGCCACTCCGCTCCCACGCCTGCAGTGCAGACAGATTTCTTGGACTGTGAATGGAAACCGCATGTTGAGGATGATGAGAGACAAGGTAGAAAGCCTGGCTCCTTGCCAACGTTGAGCAGCCATGTCAGCCTGGCCTGAGAGAGAGAGAAATTTCCATCTTGCTGAAGCGCTGAATTTAGGGTCTTTTGTTAACAGCAGACGAGTTTATATTCTTGCAGTTTGTCTTAGTTTCATTTGGTTTATATGGATTCTGAGAGTGACCATTTCCCTAAAGTCATCTTCAAATTCTAGGGACACCCGACTTTAGTCCTCATTGCCCGAACCAAATCCTCCATCTTTTACTCCATGGCTGTTTTGGGGCAAGGTGCTCCCCCTCTTTGAGCTACTCCCCATCTGTAAAGTAGGAAAAGTGAGTTCAACGCCACTGAGAAATAGTGCAGATGAGTGAGGTCACAGGTCAAGGGCTTTAGACTTTACAAGAAGGATGAAATTCAAGAATAGATGATGATGAAGATGATGGAAATGGTAATGGTTATGATGACGGCAGTAATGGAGGTGGAGATTCTGCAGGTTCTGGTGGTGGTGGAGTTGGGGGTGAGGGGGATGTGGTGGCTGTAAGGGTTATGAGAATGACAGTGTTGGTGCTATGAGTGACACTGGTGGTAGAGGTGGTGATGATGATGGCAATGGTAATGATGCTGCTGCTGATGGCATAGGATGATGACGGTGATGGCAGTTGCTATGGTGACAATGATGGTGATGGCCGTTGCTATGGTGACGATGATGGTGAAGGCTGCAGTGATGAGGAGGAGGTGGTGATGTGATGGTGATGATTGTCATGGTGGTGTTGGTGATGGTGCCGGTTGTGTTGGCGATGATGGTGATGGTGGTGACTGTAATGGTCAGGTGAGGATGGTGTTGATGTTGCTAGTGTTCATAGTGATACTGATGGGAGTTCTTTATATGCCTGGATATAGAACTGTAAATAATCTCTCCCAGTTCACGGGTCACCTTTTCTTCATGAGATGACACCCAGGTTTATAATTCCAGATCTGATCTGTTCGACAGTTCCTGGAATCACACATCCATTTGTTTACATCTCATCTCTTCTTGAATAACCACAGTTGGAACTCTTGCCCTCCTTGGCAGAGCCCCCTCTCTCTGGCCCACACCGGTTCCTCCTGCCGTCCTCATCTCAGAAAATCACAGCTCCCTTCCTCCACAATCCAAACTCCAGGACACATCCTCGGTTCCTCCCTCTCCCATGCGCCCCCATTTCCTGCCCCTCGGTGAGCCCAGACGACTCTCCCTTCAAATACACCGGAATCCTTCTGTTTCTTTTGATGTCTACCACATCCACCCTACTCCGAGTCACCATCATCTCCCCACTGATGAAGACAATCATCTCCCGTCTGGACCCCCTGTGCCCATTCTCGCTACCTATAATAATTCTCCACCCTGCAGTCGGAGGGGTATGGCAAACATGCAAATCAGACCCTCTCCCGTTTCCACCCCAAACTTTCCCATGGTGTCCTACCATCCTGGACAAAACTCCCAGCTTTTTACCAGGCACGTGCTCTGGCCAGGTTACTCACCTTCTCTGATCATTAGTTTCACCTGTAAAATGGAGCTAATGATAGTACCTGCCTCTTAAGGCTTGTGGGGAGGAATAAATGAGTTAATTTGGATAAAGCACTTACCACTGTGCCTAGCACACAGTAAGTGCCCACTAAGTGTTGGTTATTATTGTAAATTACATTTTCACATAGGAATTCATTTCCTCTGATAAATAGGAAAAAATGGGAAGACCGTTGGTTTTCATACTCGACATTGCAATTATTGTTCTGTACATTCTATCCTAGGCTGAAAGTTTCTTGAGGGAAAATAATAGGTTTAGTTTTGTGTCCCTGACACCTCAGACCCTGCCTGGCACATAGTAGGCCTTCAATAAATATGCACTGAGGGAGGAAGGAAGCAAGGGAGCGAAGGTGCCCTGGCATCTTCCAGGTAACAGGTAGCAGCATGTCATGCTCATGAGTCCCCACCAGGTGTCGCTCTTGTCTCTGAAACTTGTCGTGGGGCCCCTCTCACGGCGGTCCAGGCCCGCGGAGGAGCAGATGACACCTGGGGATGCCGGCGGCCCAGCAGGTCAGGGCTATTCTGCATCCAGGAGGCGGCGCTGGGAGAGGTGTGGAAAGCTCTCCATAGCAGGCCACATAGGTCTTCAGGTCTCAGGCTGGGGACAGCAGGAAGGTCTATCCACCTCTCTGAGCCTCAGTGTCCGCACCTGCAAAATGGGGATACAGGCAAGTTGCCAGGCCTGATCTGACAGTCGACAAGGGTTTGATTTGCTTTTTTGTTTCTTTGTCTGTTTTTAGGTTGTTCTTTCCTCTGCATTTGCTGGGAATGGCCAGGGGAATTTGCAGACCTCCCCTACATCACAGATTCTGGCTGAGTAGAAATAAAATGAAAATTCCAGTAGCCTGGAATTCTGAGGGAAGAGGGGCCAGGCATGCAAAATAAATGGAACTATGTAGGTTTCTACAGAAGATGCCAGGAGAGCCTGTGGCCCAGGTGGACCACACCTCTAGGTGACTCTTCTGCACCTATAGGAGCACATCTTGGGTAGACTGAAGATCTTTCTTCCTGGAGATGCAGATGCACTAGAGTTAAGGGGATAAGGGAGGTGGGGCTGGTGCTCTCATCTCTGTCCCCTCACCCTCCGTGGGTGGGTGACTCAGGCCCTTCTCTCTGGGCCTTTTTCTCTCTGAGAAGTGGGGCAGGCCCATGTTGGGTATTTTCAGGCTGACCTTTAGCAGGAAAAGCCTGCTTCAGCCACTTATTGTGTACAAGTTGGACGTGGGAGCAGAAAAAACCAAGCTGTCAGAGTCTGGGGTGGCGAGATGAGGACCTCCACTCCTCTGACCGCCCCTCCCCTGCAGGGACCCTAAGTGGCTCCAGGGGCCTTCAACAAGGCCAAGTGCAAGTCCTGATGACTCTGCAGTCCTCTCCCCGGCTCACCTCGGCTGTCCTCTCACAGCCCAAACCACCCCCGCCCCCAGTCCCCGGGGATATGCCATCTCCTTGACCTCTCCCCACGCTCACAGGCCCAGGGAATGTGAGGTTTGGAAGGGAGCCTATGGCAGGGGCCGTTGGCTTCATCCATCACCAGGATGGGTGGGAACACTGGTCCCAGGTTCTGTGACTCTCAGGGCAGAGCTGGGTCCTCTCTGCCAATCTGCTCCACACCTCTGACCCTCACAGACAACCTCTTTTCCAGGGCCCAGTGAGAGTGGGCCGGATGTCTGTGGGTGCCGGGCCTGGTGTCGGGGCCAGCGGGACGCCAGCCCAACCCTGCAATGTCACCGCCCTTGCACTCCCCTCCCAGTGGCTAATTAACTCCAGGCCAGGCCTGCGGGGGCTCCCAGGATGCTCCTGAGCTGGGACCTTGCCCAGTTCCCTGAGGTCACGACCCGGCCTACCTGCCTCTCCTCCTGCCTCTCCTCCCCAGCCCATTCTCACACCTCCCCTCCGGATACCTCTCTTGTAGCTGCCCTTTCATTCCGCAGAGAAGGAGCAAGAAGCTCTGAGTCAAGGTCACACATCAAAGCGGAGGCAGGGCCCAGAGTAGACCTGCCCTGATTCTGAGCCCACCACAGCCACTCTCCCTACCTGTGGAGGGCAACCCCGGGGGGTGGACCACGGTTCTGCTCCTGCTTCCACCACCTCCCAGCTAGTGACCTTGAGAAAATCACTGCCCCTCTCTGACCCTCAGTCTCTTCATCCCTAGCAGGTATAATAATAGTTGTTGATAATAAAAGGTTGTCCTGAATATTAAATGAGATAATATGCATAAGCATTTGGCACATTATGTGCTATTGTTAAAGCCTTTTATTATTATTTTTTCAGGGGATCCCAGTGGAAGAAATGGAAATTTCTTTTCTCAGCATTCGAAACTATTGAGTCTAGCCCCAGCCCTCTGTCTAAACTCCGCCCCCTCCTCACCAGACCCCTCTCTTCTAGGTACTGGCCCCTTAGCTGTTCCAGCCACCACCCAGCTCTTCCCTGCTGTGACACCTCTGCCTCTGCTGTCCCTGAGCTACCACTCTACCTCCATTCAAATCAGGGGCCCTGTCCCTCCCTCTTCTTTGCCTGGCGTCCCTGCTCCCCCACCACACCTGCTCTAGGAGGCCTCCCGGCTCACTTGCTATTGGCTGCCCTCCTCCCCCAGCTGCCCCTGCTGCGGTGGGACAGTCTCTGTGCCCGAGTGTCCCCCATTTGACCGTGAAGCTTTGCAAGCAGGGCCCAGCCTCCCTCCTGTGTGTGTTCACCGTGCCCAGCTCTGGGCCGGGCACCCAGGAGGTGTCCGTCCGCTCTCTCGGGGGGCATCCCTGCCGTTCCCCACCACACCTTGTCCCTCCTGAGCCAAATTCCTTCCCCAGCTCACTTGCCCAAGAACGAAATAGTGGCCACAGCGCTCATTGTAAAAGCTAACTGTTCACAGAGGACTGACAGTGATCCAAGCCCTATTCTGAGCACTTTTTAAAATATTAGCTTTTTTAATCTGCCCACCTAACCCTATGAGGCGGGTACTATTACCCTCCCCATCTAAAATGGGGAAACTGAGGCACGGAGCGATTAAGCAGTCGGTCTGAGATCCTAGAGTGGGTGCTTAGCCGAGCCGGCCTTCAGCCGCAGCCCCGCCTGAGCTCTTCCTGCCGTGGGCGGGGTGTAGTCTCCAGCCAGGCTGAGCACTGCACAACCCCAGAAGGTACGGTTCACACAGAATGCACCACCAGGGGTGCCCCCTGGAGTTGCACCACCCGTTATCTCGCCCAGGGTGCGGGGTGGGGCTCCCTGCCCTGCGAGGCTCCTGCCGGCGTCTCCCGTATTCGATGGAGTTCTGCCATCTTGCGGCCGCTTTGCGAATTACCTGCGCTCGGGTCGGCTTGCGGGCTATCCGGTTACCTTCTTAGACACCCACCAGGTGTGCAAGCCTCTGAAGGGGACACAAGACGCAGTAGCCCAAAACCCAGTCCAGCCCTCGAGGCACCCCGATTCCCCAGTAATGCACCCACAGGGGCACAAGCCGGTCCATTCCAAACTTCAATCAATCCTCATGCAAAGGGGGTGCCTGATCTGACCCTGTCTCCATCCTGCCTGTACCACCTCAGCCCCGATCACCACTTCAGACCCTTCTCGAGCAGCTGTGGATGCCTCTGTGCCCAGCTTCGCGTGTGAAGGATCATGAACCGCGAGAGCAGGAAAGAAGCCCAGAGAGCCCCACAGCGTGCTCAGCGGAAGGTTAGTACGTGTGCCCTGGAGCCACCCCTGCAGCTCCGAGGATGACTCCAGAGTAGCATAGAAACCCAGCACTACTCAGCATCGAGTCACCAAGCCGAAGAGCTGCTCCCTTTAGTCCTTTCTGTTCCTTCTAATTAAGCCACTGAGGACATCTCAATTTGCTGCGTCTCTGACTTTAACCGCTCTCAACGCTCTAAACTTTCCCTGCCAATGGCAGCCTCCCTGCTACCCTTCCGATTTCAGCTCCTGTTCCCAGGACGTGCTGGCACACTCCTGCCTCAGTGCCTTTGCACTTGCTGTGTTCTCCACCCGGAATGCTGCTTTCAGATACCTGCATGGTTCGCTCCCTCACTTCCTTCCTCCATATACTCAGATTCACATCAAGACCTTCCCTGACCATCCTGGGTAGGTGGGGGCCCCTCCCCCATTTACTTTTCCAGGTGTGTGCGCTATCATACAGTATTTCACTTATTTTCTGTCTTCCTCCCCTAGTATGAGAGTGTCAGCTAAGCAGGGATTTTGTCTGTTTCTTTTTAATTGCTTTATCTCCAGCACCAGGACGGTGCCGAGCACACAGAGGAAGCTTGGTGACCATTGTTAGATGAATGATCAGAAGAGACAGCTGGGCACTGGAACCACAGCCTTGGGCAGGGAGCAGTTTCCAGTGAGGTTAATAACAGTAGTTTGTTTTCATTGTATTTCTTTTTCTTGTTACATTTTATTTCTTATGGCAAACGATACTGATTTTTTTATTTGTAGGAGTCATACAAAGTTTCCCTTTAAAATATATTTAAATGGAGAAAGTACATTTATTTAAAGAATAATATTTAATAAATAAGGTTGCAGGCGGGCATACGGACATGGCAAAAATTAGGGCGGTGGGGACAGGAACCCAGGCTGTGTTGGGTGCCCATTTATCGGATGGGGAGGATGAAGCCCAGAGGGCAGCGACTTGTTCAAGGTCACCAGCAAGCTAATGGCAAGGTGAGCATTTGCACGCTGGTCTCCTGTTCTGGGTGTGGCTTTGCTGTTTTCCTTCTCAATTCTCCGCTCCATCCATCAGTGGACACTCGGGGAAGGGGCTGCCTTGGTGCCAGGCTGTGCTGAAGATGGTAGGATCGAGGGCATTTTTTTTTCCTGAACGGCTTTATCTCCATGCCTCAAACAAGACAGCAGCTCAACAAACCCATATTGAATGCATGAATAGAAGAAAGAACAAGAGACTTGGAACCCCAAATTCTGCCCTGAGGAGACAAGACCAGCCCCACAGCACACAGTCGGGCTGGGGAGGTCACCCCAGTACAGAGGGACAGTGGAGGTGGTGCTGCGGCAAACAGGGAGGGGCACATCCTTTGGGATCTGGGGAGAGGTGTGGGCCCCAGGGGCTGACTGGGTTGCAGGGAGGAGGAGGAGCAGACAGCGGAGGACTCGTTCTTCCTGAGGATGCCTGTGGCCTCGGGCTGTACAGAGCCGTAGGGTAGCGAAGGCTCAGCCCCCGCAGCTGACAGCTCTGGCTCTGAGCCTGGCCTCTGCCACTCGCCGACATCATCTTCTTTATCATCATCACTGTTGTCATCTTCATCATCTTCCTCCCTCTCCAAAGGGCTGATGTCAGGACTAGATGAGACAGTCCCCACAGACTGCTGAGGGCACCATCTGGTCCGTAGACAGAGCCAGGAAAGTGCGAATGGCTGGTATTTCAGGGTAGGGGTCAGGTTCAAGGATGGGTTAAGGGCACGGGGACATCTGCTCTGCACATTTCTTGGCAACAGCCTTCTCAGGGCGTCCAGTTCCATTTTTGAGAAGAGTCAGTGACAAAGGCCCCAGTCCTTTGGGGCTGGGGCTGGGGAGGTAGGAGGCTGAGAGGCTGAGTCAGGAGGCTGAAGGGAGCCCAGGGGTAAAGGGGAGGTGGAAACAAAGTCTCTGAGGGGTCAACTGCACATGACTGCTCCATGACTACACAACTGGTTGGGGGCAGAGCTGGGAGTGGAGGCCAGGTGTGTGGGTCCCCTACCCCTGCTCCTAGCTGCTTCCAGACTCGAGAATTGGAAATTCACTTGCATTGGCCTGGCCCTTGAGACAGATGTGACAGCTCATCCTGGCACTGTTGCTGAGTTGGCCCTAAATGACTCTGCACTTGAACCTGAGCCTCAGTTTACCCCTCTGCAGAATGGGGAGGGGTGAACTGGGTAAACTAGTATTGCTCAGCCCAGCTCACTCAGTGTCCAGAAAGTCAAATGAAATCGTTTGTGTTTCCTTTTTATTCTTCTTATAATTATTCTGACTGTTCTGCTCCTTTGGCTGCCTGGCTCAGCCTCCGGAGGCCAGGAGGACTTGGGGACTGGGGTCTCAGATGCCAGGCTTGGGGCTCCGCAGAGGCATGGGGAGCTCTTTCCCAGGGCCCCGCCTGAGAAGAATTTATGGTTTGGCTGCAACGTGGTGAACTGCTAAATATGCAGATTATGGGTACAAATCCGGGGGCGGCAGGAAAGGCAGCCAATGGGGTGGGGGACAAGCTGGAGGTCTGGCTGCAGACTGTGTGTGTGGGCGGGGCCTGCTGCTCCAGATGGGGCTGCAGATGTGCCCGCCGCGATGTCCGGGGTTCGGGAGGGGCCGAGCGCATCGTCCTCCTCCCAGCCTCTTGGTCCTCCCTGGGGACTCCAAGCTGGGCTGGCTGTCCCCATCAGGGAGCAGCCGTGAAACCTGCTCCATTCTGGCCCCTTTGAAGGTCTGGGACAGTGCAAGAGGCGGGTGGTGGAGAGGAGGGACACTCATTGCTCAGATGGGGAAATCAAGGCACAAAGTCATAGAGTTATGTGCGCGAAGCCAACAACAACTTAAAGAGCAAGCCTGAAACCAGAGGCTGCTCTCGGCCCCCTGCACTGGGCATGACTGGGCACCAAGGGGGTGACTCAGGCCTCAGTAGCTCAGGCTATATTCCAGACAGCCAGGGAACAAGGAGTGGCGATTGTCCTGAGGGGCCCTGAGACACCCCGCCTTGGGGAAACAGGGCACTGCCCAGCGCCTGACTGCTGCGAGTGAAGGTGGGTCCTCCCATCACGTCCCACAACGGCGGCCAGAGGGAGGGACTGCGGTGGGGTCTCTGTCCTCAGCTTCCGACCCTTCACTCCTTCATAGCAGGGGTGGCCTGAGGATTCCTACCATAGGGACTTCCTCTGCCCCACCGGTTTCCGGGGCCCTCGTTCCACCCTTCAAGATTCATTCCTGTGCGTGGCCGTGGGGAGGGGTTCTCAGAGTAGAGTAAACTTACCATGAACTGAAGTCTGGTGGCCCCAGGAGAAACCTGGACCTCTTTTGTCAGCTGTGTGACCTTAGACAAGTAACAACCTCTCTGAGCCTGTAGAACGAGGTTGCAGTATGCCTGACACACAATAGGTGTTTATTAAAATGGCCATCCCTGTCCTTTCTTTCCACCGGAAAGGAGACTTCTGCTGCCTGGCATCGTCCATTGCCAGGATCCCACCGGCTCCTCCCCGGTGGTCACAGAGTTTAGCAAAGTGACTAAGTAGCAACAGCAGCTACCAGGTGCTGTGCTGGATGTACTGGTAAGGAGACTGAGGCACAGAGAGGCAAAGTCACTTGCTCAAGGTCACTCAGCAGCTAAGAGACCAAGGAGACTCAAGTCCAGATCTGTGCAAGTCCAAGGCCTTGGGCTTTCCAGTCTGCCCTGCTGTCGGCCTCCTCTAATGAACCCTAGACAGACTTGAGACTCCAAAGGCCAGAGACATCAAACGGGACAGTAAGAAGGCGGTGGCAGCAGGGGAGAGGCCTGGGGCAGAAGAGGGGCCCTCATGTGGGAGGGGGCACCGAGGTCACGTCTCTGCCAGGCTGTGCGGAGGGAGGGCCTGTGCCACGCTCCTGCGTGACTCTCAGGAAGGAGGATCCTGGGGAAGGAACAGGCTGGGACCTGGGGGTGCTGGGAAGACCAGGAGGCCAGGGATGGCCCACAGCTTGGGCACCCGCACGCCTAGCTCTTTGCTCCCTGCAGGGCAGGGATTTCTCCTTTGCCTTTGGGGGTAAACCGAGCACTGACTGTCAGACAGGCTCCTAAACTAGAGGAGTCTTCAGCTCTGAGCCTCGGGAAATTTGGGCCCCGCCCCCTGGAAGCTGGCCCCGAAAGGGGGGCTTTCATCCTGGGAAAGGGACCCTCTCCCCCAGGCCACTTGATTGAGTTCAGCAGAGCCTTTTATTTCTAATTCAGGAAGTGTCCTGACAATAAAGACATCATCAATATATTAACTCACCTCTTCAAAATTTCAAGCACATTCTGGGGGGAGACTTTGCAAATGGAAAACAACACTTCAGTAAAGTGCGATGTGGTCCCGGCTGCCACTGCTTTTATGGCTGGGCTTTGAGCAGGGGGCGCCAGGCCAGACAAGTAAAAACTCGCAACCAGCCCGGAAGGACGAACTCCCACTGTCTCTCAAATCGGCCTCCGCAACTGGGCCCTGCCTCATTTCTGTCTGCTTTTGCAAAGAAACTGCAAGAAGCAATGCCTAGTTGTTACTGTCCTTGGCTGTCCTTTTAACCCCAGTGACAAGCCCGTGGAGAGACATTCCAGTGAGTTCTCTACCTTCCAAAGGTCACTGATACCTGTGAGGCCTTTTTTCCTGCACACAGGAGCTGTGCTGGGATTTATTTGAGGGGCCTCATTCAAGTTGGGGTTCACGGCACCCTATGGAGTGGGGAGGTCCCTTCCCATTTTATAGGTGAGGAAAGTGAAGGCTTGAAGAGGGACTGGCTTGGCCAATGTCACACAGCTAGAAGGTGACAGGGTCAGGATGGGGTCCCAAGTGCTCTGACCCCGACCCCCTTGCTGAGAGGAAGGGGGAGGGAGGCGATGACTGAGGGGAGGCCCCCCTCCCCCAGTCTGCACTTGGCCGAGCAGTCAGCGGCCCCTCCCACCCTGCATCCCCCTTCACCTTCAGAGGCAAAGTCGGGCCAGCTTCTCCCTAGCAGGAATTCATGCGTTCATCCATCCATCCAACAGATACTTGTGGAGAATTTTCTAGAAGCCAAGGCTTGTGCTAGTGCAGGGATGGCTTGATAAAAAAAGCAGCAAGTGTGGAAAACTGGAAGTCGGGCCCCAGCCTCACTGATGTTCAGGGGTCACAACCCTTTTCTCTGCCACCCCCGGGGCACCTTCTCATTGGGGCTGCCTCGGGTGCCTGTCCCCCGCCAGGAATAGCCCCCAGACCGGGTGGGCTGAGCCTGCTGGGGCGGACATTTGCTGGTTGTCCTCCCCACCTTCCGGCTCCCACACCCCACCCCTGACCTCTGCCCCAGATCCATATAGTGTCAGCTCGGCCTGGGACAGGCCAGGGGCAAGGGAGTCCCCAGGGAGCCGAGATCAGCTCAGCCGAGGGGCGGGGAGGGGAGGGGGGCAGGCAGAGGTGTGTTTTGAAATCTGCTTCCTTTTGGCCACGCTTGAACTTCCAAGCAGCAGGGTTTGACTGACAGGCTGGGAAGGGAGCGCCGGCTCCCCGCGGAGCCCTGGGCAGAGATGGAGGGCTCTGCAGGGGCCCGGGCTCCAGGGGCTGCTCCTCTGCTCTTCCCCACCCCCCTGCTCTCGGCAAGGGGGGCCCTGAGGGTGGGGGCTGGATCTGGGCTCACTGGGCCCAAGAAGGCCAGGGTGGGGGTGGGGATCTTGAGGTCTGAGACAGAAAAATCATGGAATCACAGCAGGCCTGAGCCCCTTGGAGCTTGTCTAACAACCAAAGCAACAGCATCGCCACCAACAAGGACAGGTATTATTTACAGAACTCCTGCTGTTCATTCATTCAACAAATGCTTATTAAATGAGTCACTGCCGTGCCTCCTCACTGCGGTACTTGTATCTGTAAATGAGTATACAAGCTCAGCCCTGTGCCCACCGTTCCTCTGTCCCCTCTCAGATCTGTCCTCAGTATCTCAGGGCTGACTCCCACCAAACTACAAACTGCCTGGCCACCCGACTTCCTGTTAGCCTTGGAGACATCAGCTGGCAGGGGGAGGGAGGAGCCAGGGTCCTTCTTTCTCTCTCTGTTTTGGTGGCATCTTGGGCAGTGTTGGGGTCACTGACTTGGCTCCAGCCCCTATGGGCAGCCCCTGCCTGCCTGTGGTCCCAGGTGCCCCACAGAGCCTGGCTCCTGGGCTCTGGTGTCACA
The DNA here is from genome assembly GCF_020740605.2 of Lemur catta. Taxonomy (NCBI): domain Eukaryota; kingdom Metazoa; phylum Chordata; class Mammalia; order Primates; family Lemuridae; genus Lemur; species Lemur catta. The sequence continues at coordinate 91,922,565 of NC_059134.1, read as the reverse complement.
GCTTCCTGCTGCTGCTTGTCCCTGGGCTGTGCGCCATCCTGTTTGGGCCCTGCAGCTCCTCCAGCCCCTTGCGAATTAGCTCCCTGTATCAGATTCTCTCTGTTGAAATACCTGGCGTGAGTTCTGCTTTCCCAAGCCGATCTTGACCAATAGCAGCCCCTGCTATGTGCCCAGTCAGATCCCTGCCTCCAGGGAGCTTATAACCCAGGGGGAAAGGACATCGATCAAATCACTGCACGAAGATGTACAGAAGTACAGGCAGCACGCAGCGCTGGGAAGGACGGTGCCTGCGAGCAAAGACCCTACGAAGGGAGCTAGATCTCAGGGGGGGCCTGGGGGGGCACCCAGAGGAAGGGACGTGTTTCACAGCCTGCGTGTTAGATGCTTCCTGCACACCATTTCTTGACCTTGTGGCGGTCCTGCAAGGTAAGGGCTAGCGTCCCCATTTCATAGATGAGGAAATGAAGGCCCAGCAAGGGGAAGCCCTCAACCACAAGCCACACGGCCCGAGGAGCCCGGGCTGTGACTGGGACCCAGGTCTGTCTGCTCTTTTTGTCACAGGTCCATGCTGACCACTGGCTGGAACCGACATTCTGCAGAGGAGGAAATCAGCCTGGAGAAGGACAGTGACTCCCCCAGGGCCACCAAACTAGGGGAAGCCAGGTCACCTTGTCCCACTGCGGATGCCGGGGCCGCCTCTGCCCTGTCACATTTTCCATGTCGCTGCTCAGCTGCAGACTCAGTGCTTCCCTCCTCCCCTCCCAGCTTCCGTCCACCCCACGGCTGAGGCAGCATCAGAAACCACAGCTCCGGGCCCGCTGCCAGCGCCTGCCCCCTCCGTGACCCCCTCCCATGTCCTGAGTTTCTGAAACTCGCTCTCCGGCTCGGGGGAGGCTTTTCCAGCACTCCTGAGAGGTGTGGGTGCACGCGCATGTAGGTGTGTGTAAGCGCGTGCTCACCTGGGGCACGTCTCCCCTGTGCTGTGGGGTGAGGGGCAAACAGCGTCCTCTTTAAGACTAGGGGAGCCCCTCAACCCGCACTGCAAGTCAACCCCCCTAAAATCAGTTACCACAATGTGGGCGTGACCTCCTGCTGCAGAGGGCACAGATAGGCAGGAGTTTGGGGGGTGTTTGGGGTCCTGTGGGCTTTTCAGGGCAGAGTGGCCCCTACAACAGGGGCTGGGGGGACGGGGAGAGGCCAGGCCAGGACAGAGAACAGGCCCCAGGAGAGCGAGGGAGGCAAGACTCCAGGACATCTGGGCTGGGGGAAGGTGCAAAATATTCACGCAGGAGGCAAAGGCTTGGATGTGCTGGCCCTGAGGTCTCTGACGGGAAGTTAAAGCCTCAGGGAACAAGGAGCTTGGCTGGGAATGGGCTGGGGGAGGGAAGCTCCGCCACACAGAGGAACCGGCTGAGGCCTCCTTGAGCAGATGGGGACACTGAGGCTGAGAAGGGATGATTTGCTCGAGGGGGAGATTGGGAGCCCTTTGGACTTTCCATCGCGCCATTTCTAGATTGAAGCCAGCCAAGAACCGCGCCTTTGACAGCCTGAATACCTTGGCCTAATTTTCCACGGGCGAGGGCAGCAGCCCTGTGCTACGATAGCCAGCATTTCTTAAACGGTCACCACGGGTCAGGCTCTAGTCTTAAAAAACTTGAAGCTGTCATTCTGTTGGTCCTCTCGGTAACCCCACAAGGCAGGTGCTACACTCATCCCCATTTTACAGATGAGGAAGCTGAGGATAAAGGAGGTAAAAGGACTTGCCCCAGATCACATAGCAGAGCCAGGATTTTAATCCAAGGATAGAGAACCTCTTTCAAAGTGCCACCAAAGGCTTGCTGGAAGATGGCTCCACTCCTTGTGTGCCCTTGAAGCAGCTGCCTGTGACTGTCCTTTATGGGGACATCAACAGGGACCTTTTCAGATCTTTGACATCCTGGGCTCTGCACATGCTGCTGTTCCTCTGCCTGCAATGCTCTTCCTGTCACTTTTCCCACTCTCCTTCTGCCCGGCCCTGGGGCTCAGCCTGAAGTCAGTTACGGCTGTGTGGGGTACCTCCTCTGGGACCCCGGCCAGGCTAGATTTCCCTGTCTGTCCTCTCAGAGGCCCCGTGTTCCTCTTCGTAGCTGTCACTCACTCATTCATGCCTGTCTCAATCACAAGTACCCAGTGAGCGCCTGCAGCACGCCAGTGCTGGAGGTGGAGCACAGAGAGTGACAGTGCCCACGGGCATGGCGCCTCCCTTCTACTGGGAAGGACAGAAGACAAACCAGGAAGCACATAACCTCATACCAAATACTCATTCTGCTATTTTTAAAAAAATTCAGGAAAGGGGATGGAGATCTACAGGGTGGATTGTAGACATGGGGAAAGGTCACTCAGAAGAGGTGACATTTGGGCCAAGATGTGAGCAAAGAGATGTATCACAGCATGAATGAATCATTCTCTGAAGTTCTGTCCATTGTCCATCTTCCCTACTGGGCTATGGCTCCACAAAGACAAAATATTTGCCAGTCTTGTTCATGAAGATATTCCAATGTCTAGAACATTACCTTGCATGTGGTAGATGCTCAGCAAACAGAGCCTTGCACACAGTAGGTGAATGAGTGAATGATGGAAGCAGAGAATCTTTGCAGGCTCAAGTGCTAGCCCTGGTCCTGCCCTGAAGTGAGGTAGACACATCAATTTCCTCTTCAAAGCCTCCCTCCCTTCAAAACAGGGAATGAATGGGGATCTCGACTGGTCTTTTGGGACAGGTGTTAAGAATCCCAACTTGTTAACTATCTGGACCCAAAACAGATGATTAAGAGACCCAGCAAGCATCGAGGGTGAAGAGGGAGCCAGCTTGCATCGCTCCAGCCCTCCCGAGACAGCCTCTATGGGCCGTGATCCACACCCCTGTTTGAAGCAGGGTCCGCATCTGGGGACGGAGGTGGAGGGAGAAGGCTGCTTCCTAGCAGCTGTGCTGACTCCAGAGCTGCAGGTCTGGACAGGCAGCACCTCCAACCCCAGCCCAGATGGATGCAGTGGGCAGGAGGACAGGGTGGCTCCGGAGCATCCCCAGCCCAGGACAGCCTGGGCTCCCTAGCTGACAGGGGCTTCGTTCTACCAAAGGGAAGGACCCCTCCTGGGCGGGAGGGGGAGAGTTAGCAAGGGCCTGGGCCCTGGGGAGGCTTGAGGGTGACCCAGGAGTTTCGTGCCTGAAGGCCCCTCTGCTCCCCCAGCAGGAAGGGCCAGGACTCCACCTGCAGAGTCTCAGCGTCCCAGATGCCCACCCTCCTGAGCCGAGACAGGCCGAGAGGGAGGAGGTGTGGGAACAGCTGAGGGCCACGGAGCGAGGACAGGACATCCCAGAGCTCTGGCTCAGCCACCTGCTTGCTGTGACTGTAGCAGAGCACGTCCCCTCTCTGGGCCTTAGTGTTTTCGGTCTGTAAAATGCGGCGATCACCATAATGCGGACCTCACACAGTTGTTGTGGGGACCAATGGGAGAACACAGGTGAAGCCACATTATTGCACCAACACAAAGGGTGGGCACACTCAGAAAAACGGTGGGCGAGGAAGAAGAGTAAACTCGTTCCGTGTTTGCCGATTTCCCCTCAGACTGGGGCCTCACTGAGTAGCCAGGCACCCTCGTGTTTGGAATCGGACAGACGGTGGTTCAATCCCAACTGATGACTCTTTGAGCCTCAGTTTTCGTGTCTGTGAAATGAATTGATAAACACCGAGCACACCCCACACATTGTAAGAGCCCAGCAAATGCTTCAGTTAACATCACACAGAAATCTCCTGGGCTGTCGAGGTGAGGAACAATGCGCTCCCCGCCTCCATGGGCCTCAAGCTCACGGTCACTTGGGAACAAATCCCAAACGATTGTGGAAGAGGTTAGTAGGGACAACAAGGGGGCAGTGCCCTGAGAGGCAGCCCCACACTGCCTGGAGGGAGCAGGAGTGCCAAAGAGAGCCAACAGCGGTGGCACAGGCGTCAAAGCTGCAAGCTCGCATGGCATCTCCCAGGGCACCGGGCACTCCAGGCAGAGGGACCTGGCCGGGTAGAGGCGAGGCGGCTGGAGACAGCAAGAGAAGCACCCGGGCTACCTGTTGGCTGAGGGCGGGGGCAACACAGAGAGTCCCTGGGAGGTTCCCAGCCCCCTCCGTCCCTCTGCACGCCCCCGAGTCCCCACTGCCCCCTAGGGCCCGGCCTGGTTTTCCGTCCATTGCGCGGGGCGGAAACCCAGCAGGGGCAGCCAGGCGGACATCAAACCCTCCCACCGCAGGCCTGGCCTCAGCCCCTCTGCTGGCCTTTAACGAAGCCATAAATCCCCTGGCGGGACCAGGGCGGGGCGGCGGCGCTGCACATGTCCCGGCGGCTGGACAGAGGCCGGCATCTCTGGCCCGCGGTGCCTGAGCGCCCCGACACCCCATCACTCACGCCCCGCGCACAGCTGCCCCCGCCGCGGCAGCAGCCCATCCATCTCCGCCGCCGACTTTCAAGTCCGCCCAGGGCCCTCTGCTTAGTGTTAAGATGAGCGGACTGTTCTTATTTATCTGGAGGTTCGTCCCCCGCGGCCCTCGCGGGGCGGCCCCAGTTCTCAGGACAGGTCCCCGGAATGCAATCCTCCTCCAGCTTCCTTTCCCGCCCCCACCCGGCAGCGCTCGGAGAAGGCCTGCAGCCGGGCAGATCCTCTTAGTCACAGCCCGCTGGGCGGCTCAGCCTTTGCTATTTCTTGGAAGCCTTATAACAGCCCGTTGAGGCGTTAGTATCTGTGCGCCATAGCGGTGGAAACTGAGGCACAGAGCAGACAGCTCACGGCTCTCCTGGCTGCCTGGCTCTGATGCAGGCGCCAGAGGCTGATATTTGGCCAAATCATACAAGGCCTCGTGGAGCCTTTGCGTGGCCACCCTGCAGGTGTGGTCAAATCCATTCATGTCCGGCATCCTCTGCCAGACTGCAAAGTCCTCCAGGGCAAGGCCCCAGTCACAGCATTTTGGACTCAGGCATGGGAAGGGGACGCAGTGTTGGGGTTTAGTGGGTGTTAAGCATCGAATGCTTGTGTTCTTCCAAAATTCATATGTTGACGCCCTAAATCCCAAAGTGGTGGTATTTGGAGGCAGGGCCTTTCAGAAGTAGTTAGGTCGAGAAGTGGTCATGAGGGTGGGGCTTCCATTATGGGATTAGTGCCCTTGTAATGAAAGGAAGAGACACGAGTGTTTTCTCCCCTGCCCCAGCCTCACGGCCTTGTGAGAACATAGTGAGAAGACAGTCCTCTGCCAGCCAGGAACCGAGCCCTCACCAGGAGTAGAATCTGCTGGAGCTTTGATCTTGATCTTCCAGCCTCCAGAGCTGTGAGCAATAAAATGTCTGTTATTTAAGCCATCAGCCTATGGAGTTTGGTTATAGGTGAGCTAAACAGGAGGGTCATTCTGGAATCAGACAGAGCCTGAGCCCTGACTCTGCCACCTCCCAACTTGGGGGAGTTGTCATGTCTGCGAGTCTCGGTTCCTCTTCTGCAGATGAGGACAAGGACTAAAGCCCTTGGGGTCACATATGCAAGCTTCTTGGAGTCACGTGGGGCACAGACAGTGAGCTCCATAGAGGCCAGTGGCTGTGGTTACTGTCACTGTCAGGCTCTCAGGGCTCTTGGTCTGGGGCCCTCAGAAGGCTGACAGTGGTGGGTTTAATCCCGTCATCCCGACAGTTTAGCAGCCCTTCCAGACCAGACGTGGTCAGAGTGCTGGCCGGGTAAGAGTGATCCGTCTGGAGGTGAATGGAATTCTGATGGCCCAGTATGGAAACAACAGTCATCTCCGGGGATGAGCAGGGCCATCTCTGAGGAGTAAGAAGGGGGAAAGAAATTAATTACTGCTTTAAAACAAAGTTTGTTCAAGAGATAAAATCTTTCAAAACACAGGATAATAAAAGCTGCCTCCCTTGGGGAAAAGGCTGGGAAGCTCTAATTTGGTCAGGCCCCAAGCTGTGCAAACAGGACGGTCCCCACAGTACGGGGGAGGAGGCTGAGCATCAGAGAGGAGACCTGACTTGCCTGTGGTCACGCTGCGGAGGCCAGGCCGGGCTCCCCCCTGAGGAGGCAGTGCAGGAAGTGGTCCTGGCCTGGGAGTCAGGCAGACCCGTGTCCCAGCCTGGCCCTGCCGTGTGCTGCTGGGAGACTTCTGAGCAAATCATATCTCCTCATCCGGCACAAGGGGGGAGCCACCCAAGACAACACAGGACATGCATGGTGAAGTCCAGGGAGCAACCCCGGTGTCCTGACCCCAGCCCGGGTCTCATCCACTACATCCGGCCATAGACAGCCTCGTTGTTGAATGAATGAATGAGTGAATGAATGAATGAGCTGTTCTGTAGGTGATGAGGCTCTGGTGCACATTTTCAGAGAGGGGGGGTCTGGCTCCTCCTGACACCCCAGTTCTGGTGACCAAGGTCCTCAGTTCCCACAGCCTCCATCAGCAGCAGCTGATGCCTGTTCTAGGGGCCCAGATCTGGCTGCCAGGGTGGGGTGGAGCTTCCCAGAATGGGGTTCCTTGTCTTCTGCTGCTTCCCAGACGCGGAGACCTCCTGGACCACAGAAGGTGGGCTGAAGATGTTTGTGTCTGATTCTCTGGCTATAATCCCTTTTAACTGTGGGATAAGGAAAAGAAAAGAATAATGCCAATTCATGGCAGGGTAGCGCAGACACCCAGGCCTCTGTGTCCACACCTGTAAAATGGGTGGGAAGGAATTTGATTAGATGAACTGTTAGGAACCTGCTGGCTGAAGGTTCGCTGTAGACCTCCCTGATGCATCTCCTGAAGGAGGCAGACTTCTCTGGGCCCCTTCCCACCAGAGTTGCAGCCCCATGAAGTCCAAGCCAAGAGAGATTGGAGTGGCCACCCCTTTCACAAATGAGGCACAGAGAAGGAAAGCAACTCACCGAAGACCACACAGGATGTGCATGGCAAAGCCCAGGGAGCAACGCAGGTGTCCTGACTCCAGCCCAGGGCTCACCTGCTACACCGTGCCGTAGACGGCCTGGTTGTTGAATAAATGAATGAATGAAAGTTCATTGAGAAGTTTTAATCTCCTCCCTTCCTCACTCCCACCATCCTTCCTTTCTTCATTTTTTTCTCTTTTCTCCTTCCTCCTCTCCCTCTTCCACTCTTCCCTCCACATACACTCCCCCTAAATGTCTGCTCTGGGCCAGGTCCTAGCCGGAAGACTGGGACACCAGCTAGCTGGCGCATTCCTGTCCTGTGGTGGCTCCCAGACAAGTGGGCAAGATCCTCCCTGTCCCCGGGAGTCCCTGTTCTGCCCGGAGCCCAGCCTTGGCCGCCCTCCCTCTGCCGCAGGCCACGCCCAGGATGCGGAGAGGTGAAAAAGCCGGGGCGGGGCAGGCCCACACCCGGCCCAGCCGGCCAGGCCACTTCTGGGGGCTTGCAGTGTTTCTTTTTCTCTTCCTCCTTTTTTTTTTTTTTTTAAGAAACATGTGTCACTCGCCATAACTCATGTGCTTATTATAATCATGACCATATGCTTAATGGGATGTAATAAAACCACTGCTAACCTGGCCCCTGCTCGCAAATCTCCGCCATCACTCCCACTCACCGGCCCGCCTGCCGGTCCCGAGCTACTTCGGCATGTTTTCATGGCAAAACTGACCCGAGGAAAGGGGAGAAAAAAGGGAGAGTGAACACAATCATTCGCTTATTGTTCCTTTCTTCCTTCCCTATTTATTAAAGGCCTACTATGTGTCAAGCACTCAAGAGGCAACAGTGAATGGTACAGGCGGTGAAGGCCTCTGTCCTCATAGAGCTGGTAGGTGAGGTAGGTGTCTTGTAAACAGGTTATTCAACATTTAATTAATTACAGCTAATTCCAGAGGAGACTGCTTTCCAGCAAGTCCCCCCAACACTGAGTTGTAGCCTTCCAGAGCAGAACCGTGTATGATGCATCAACAAACAGTCCCCAGTTGGTCCTTTATGAATGTTTGTTTAGTGAATGAATAAATGAATGAATGAATGAATGAGTTGTAGTTCAGAAAAGGCTTTCCTGAAGGACAGAGGTTGAGTTCTAAAATGACGCCTCCAGAGTGGAGTGCATGAGAGGATCCAGCGAGCTACATGAAGAAAATAATAAAACTTCTATTTGTTTTTATTTCTCAGTCTTAAAAATAAGGTACTAAAACTTTCTCTGATGTTTTCTATATGGATCGATTGACGGTAGAGTGTGTGAATATGGATGAAATTTACAAATAACCGTGCATACAGTTGGGGAACGCGCCATGTTTCTACTGCTGGGGAGGGATGCGTGATCAAAACATCGGGAAACCCTTGTCTTTGCGTGGGCTGCCGTAAGAAACACTGACTGGGTGGCTTAAACAAGAGACACTGATTTCTCAGCCTTCTGGAGCTGGAAAGTCCAATATCAAGGTGTTGGCTGATTTGGTTCCTGGTGAAGGCCCTCTTCCTGGCTTGCAGACAGTCACCTCGCTATGTCCTCACATGGCCTTTTCAGAGAGAAGGGGGGAGGGGAGAGAGGGAGAGAGAGAGAGAGAGATCTCATCCTCGTCCTATAAGGCCACCAATCCTACTGGATTAGGACTCCACCTTATGACCTCATTTATCCTTAATTACCTCCTAAAAGTCCTATTTCTAGTACAATCTCATGGGGATTAGGGATTCAACATTCAAACTTTGGGGTGACACATCACTGCTCTAACTCTCTCTCACTCACTGCTCACTCTCACTGCTCATTCTTCTAATGGAAGAGTGAGGCTCCGGGTGAAGGGCGAAGGGTGAAAGGTGAAGGTGCTGGGTGGAAGAAGAGTCCATGTTCTAGAAGCGGTGGCTGCTTCAAAGGTCCTGACATGGGAATGCGTTTGGGGATAGAAGGAACAAAACTGTTTTGCTTTCACTCTCCATTCTTAGACAAGTATGACACTGAGTCCAGCTTCATGGTGGTGTGAACCTAATGCCCCCTCAGATGTGCACAACAATGTGGGAAGCAGAGACAGAGTCTGGCGTGAGATTCTAGGCCCCTGGTGGTTTCTGGGCAGAGGGATGGCTCGAGGAGGCAATGATGATGTCAGAATGTAGCACAGACGTGATGTCACAGTGTGCGTGCAGGCAAACAGCAAACACCCGAGGCCTCCTTGCACTTGTTTGCACACACCTTGCTCTCTCCCACCCTTTGCGCTCGCTGTTCTCTCTCCCTGGAACGTGCACCCCTCCCTCTGTATCTCCCCAGCTCACCCCTCACTCCACTCTGGTCTCTGCCCAAAGGATACCTTCCGAGAGAGGCCTCCTTGAGACACCCCGAATGAAATAGCTCCCCTTTCACTCTCCATCCCGCTCGCTAGTTTCTTCTTTTTCTTTTCTTGTTTTTTTTTTTTTTTAATTTTCTTTTTTAGAGAGGGGATCTTGCCATGTTGCCTAGATTAGCTTCAAACTCCTGGGCTCAAGCGATCCTCCTACCAAGTAGCTGGGATTAAAAGTGAGCCCTTAGTTCCTTTTTAAATAGCACTTGTCACAATTTGATATATTATATATGGATTTGTTCATTTATAATGTTGCCTCTGTTCCACTAAAATGTAAGCTTCCCAAGGGCAGGGATTTTCTCTGTTTGCTTATTACTACTGTATCCTAAGGGCCTGTAAAAGTACCTGGAACCTACTAGATGCTCATTAAACTCATGTTTGATGAATGAAAAGCATTTTTGCGACGTACTGAGCAAAGGAAGAGAGTTGTACAAGATGAGATGGGAGGGGAAGGCAGGGGCCAGACCTTCGGGGGCCTGGGAGACCTTGGCAGGGAGTTTGTATTTTGTTCTAATTGCAATGGGGAGCTCTTGAAGAGTTTAAAAAGATTTGGTTTATTTTTTAAAAAATAAGTCCCCTTAGGTGTGCTACAGCAGAATAATAGGAAAGCTTTTTGGACTATGGGATTGGGGTGAATTAAGGGCAATCTCACAGGATTATGGGGAAACCAACACTGTCAACCTCAGTGTCCCTGTCCGTCCTCCCTGTCCACTCCTCCTCCTCCTCCAAGGTTCTCTCTCAGGTCTATTTTTGGTTAAAAAAGCACAAAGGAAAAAACAAATACAGGGGTGGAGGAGGCAGCAGGCGGACAGTCACGGTCTGCCGCGCTTGGCCCTCGGTGAGTTTTCTATCTGTTCCCTGCGTGTCTTCCCTGCTCCCCCGTGAGCAGATTTATGCTGCTGACAGAAAGTCTAATGAATGGAAGACATAAAAGCATAACAAGGTTCCCCCCGGGATAAATCCATTCTGGATTCGGGCCTTTGAGAGGGGCACGTGGCCGTGCTGACAGCCCGGTGTCCGTGATGGATGTGGCTCTGGACGCCGAGCTAGGGGGCACTGGCCGATCTTGCTGGGGGTGGTACAGGGAGGGGTTTATGTAGACTTAGGAGGCTCTAAAACATCCCCAACCTTGTAGCAAAATGAGCTTAAGGCAAATCCCAAACGGAGATGCCGAGCACGTGTGGGTTGTGCACGGGCCAGTTCCATCGTCTGGGGAGCGTGAGGCAGATGGCAGAGCAGAGCGAGGACCTGGGGACACGGTCCCAGCTTTGCCACTCACTGAGACCTTAGACAAATCCCTAGCAGGCATCTCTGTCCACTTGCAGAAGATTTCAAACAGTTCAGGGACTGAAAATTTCAGTGCTTGTCAGGGACCAAGACAGATTTTGCCAACATGAGAGAGGTGAGCTGGGTAAGAGCTGTAGGAAAATGGAGAACATTTGCCTGTTCGTGAGGAGCATCCACCACTCAGCTACAATCATGGGGGTTATTGTCGGAGCAGAATGCGGGCTGGGAAGGGGGTGGGGGCAGCTCTCTACTTATTGAGGAGAAGTCAGAAGCTTGGACCCATTCCTATGCAGAATCTCCACTTTCAAAAATGCTGACAGCTTGCTAAAATAAAATGATATAAAATGATGCTGGCTGAATCCAGCCTTTGGAAAACCCATTTGAGACTCTGAATTAGATGAATACTCAGGTCCCATCTAATTTTAGTTCAATTAATTCAACAGCTACTTATTGGGAAATCAACATGTGCCAGGTCCTGTGCTAGACACTAGGGATGCAGGCAGGACAGACACAGGGCTCAACATTCAACAACCGTTTATTGGATGGAACCATGCGAATAAAGGCCCAGAGGCTCGAGGGTCGGGGGCACGGCTGGAGAACGGTCCAGAGGTGGCCAAGAGGGCATGATTGGAGCTGTGGCTGCAGCCAGGCAGGGACAGACCTGAAGGGCCTGGCAGGCCTGGTAGAGGAGGAGGTGACCCACTGGTCACCAGGAGCTGTAGACACTTAGGTCTGGCCGGAGGGTCAGAATTCCACGTCAGAGAGCGCCCTCTGGCGGCTGTGTGGATAGCGGTTAGAGGAGCCGCCGTGGACACAGGGAGGCCACGTACCGACAATTTTAATAATCCAGGGAGAGTGGATGTGGACTTGAACCCAGGCAGAGGCAGAGGGGAAGGGAAAGGTGGCACTGTTGATGCATTGGTGGATTTATCCTCCATTTGCCGGGACATTTTCCTGCTGGTTGACACCAAGTGTGCAGAGCTCCTTGCAGTAGGCGACAGAAAGCAAATGTGACTAATTTAAGCACACAGGGCTGGAAAAACAGGCTTAGGGGCTGCACAGTGAGGAACAATGCCTCGATCACACAGCAGAACTGGCCTGGTGGAGATGTCACCAGCATCCCTGAGTAGACCTGGCTGGTGCACAGGCAGCTTGGCTGTAGCTGGACACCATGGCTGGTTTGGGATGCCAAGTTATCAAGAAAGTGGGGATAATGGTTCTTGCTCCACTGGGATTGTTTTGAGGATCAGAAGCAATCATACCTGTAAGAGACCTAGCACAGCGCCCAGGGCTTGGCACATCACAACCACTCAGGTAATGGCAGCTGTCACCATTGTCATCAGCATCCTCCTCACCATACGGTTCCCCACTTAGTATCAGCCCCAGCAAGCCAGTTAGACTTGCCCCAAGGGCAAGATCCTTAAATCATACTCCTTGTGCCCTGACACTACTCTGAACGTTTTAGGAGCTCTGCACCCAACGTCTCATCCCTGTCTGGCATGAAATACCCGTGGAATAACTGAATGGATGGGCACAGGGGCCGTATAGTAGGAGAATGAATGACAGATGTAGCCAGTTAAATGTTTCAAATGTTTTCTTTTTGGTTGAGAGACCGATCTCCTCTTTCACTCACTTTGACTGTATTCAAGACAAAGGGAGGCCAGATGTCCCCTTAGTCATACCAAGGATGCCCCACAGTTGGCGAGACACCATCTGTGGCTAGTGCCGTATCTCCCACTGGGAAGGAGGGATTCCAGATGTTTTCGGGGAGCTGGCTGCTCAGCTGAGGAGTGGTGGGTGTGGAGGAGAGGCTGGGGTCTCTGCATGGCAGCTGCAATGCAAGTGTGAGCAAAGGAGAGTGCCCAGATGAAGCCCAGTTTCAGGGCACAAACCTGGAAGGTACTCGATGCTGGTGTGTTGCAACAAATGCACGTGAATGTAGAGGTTTTTCTCACACCAACATCATGTCATGGAATGTGTCAGAGACAGCTGGGACTCACCAAATATTCCAAGTGTTCCTCTCACCTCCCAGACTCCCTTGCAGCTGGGGTGGGGCCATGTGACTTCTTTGCCCAGCGGACTTGAATGGAAACTATGAGTGTCACTTCCAGGCAAAGGCAGTTAGAGCCAATGTGCCTTCCTTGCCTTTCTCTCCCCTGCCTCTTGACCTTGGAGGCCACGTGTTCCACGTGATGCAGCTGACACTCAGCAGACTTTATGTGCATGTTTATTACACCATGTGTAGCCCATACGAATGCAGCCTCACCATTGACATGCACAGTTTCTCACCTCCCAGATATCTGAGTTTCCCTCTCTGGGATCAAGAGGCATCAGCTGGTGTAGGGCTGGGGGTGCAGGGATTGGCAGAGAAGTTAAATGTATTCATCGAGCCATCATTTATTAGGCGCCCCCTTGTGCTGGGGTCCAGGAGCCATCAGTGAGCATAATACATTCCCTGCCCCAGGGAGCTGATATTCTGACAGGAGAAGCCATTAAACGATGGATGAGCTGCAGCTGTGACCCCTGCTGTGTGTGAGATATACAGGGCTAGACTCAACCCGGTCTAGGGTTGAGTGGTAGGTCAAGGAAGGCCCTCTGAAATGGGATTTAGTCCCGTGAGCAAGGAGGTGGGCAGAGCATTCCTGGCAGACAGACATGCCTGTGCAAAGGCCCTGGGGTTGGAAGGAGCGTGAAGCACTTGATGACTTGAAAGAAGGCTGGTGTGTCAGAAGGGGAGAGACGAGAGAGACAGAAAGCTAGAGATGGAGAGCTAGAGACCATGCAGGAGGGACAGAGTAGGGCCTGGTCATAGCAGGGCCGCGTCACAGGTTTGGGACTTCAGTATTTTTGAAGGAATTGTGGCCGAGCCAGTGAACAACCTTTAGACTGATGGTGATGGCTGCTCTGTGGAGCGTTGATGGCCAGGAAGCGGGAGACCAACTTGGAGGCTACTGCAGTGGGTGAAGAAAGAGACAGGACTTTGATGAGCGTGGTGGCAGTGGAGATGGCCAGAGAGGACAGTTCAGCATATATTTGGGGGTTGGCTGGGCAGGCCTTGGTGATGTGGTGCATGTGAGTCTTTGCAGGAGGTGCAGAGAGTTGTCACATTTCTGTCTTGGGCAATTGACCAATTCGTGAGCTGGGAAAGACCAAGTTTATGGGGATAACTGATGAGCTTGTCGTTGGATGTGGGTTTGAATGGTGGAGGCAGCTGGGAGATTCTGCATGTGAACTCCCGACACTGTAGGTGGGTGGCAGAGTTGCCAGCTGTCTCCCCCAAAACCTATTCTCCTCTATCCCCTCAGTAATATAACCCTGGTTCTTAGCTGGGCATATAACCACCTGGGATAAAGAGTATATCTCCCAGTATTCTCGCTAACAAGATGCATGCAGAAATGCTGTGTTCAACTACTGGGCAGTACCCCAAAAGGAAGAAAGGTTGCCTTCCTCTTTTCCTTCCTTTTTCTGTATAACTGGAGAGTGGACTTGATGTCTGGAGCTCAGGCAGCCATCTCGGACCATGAAGAGTGAGCCACATGCTGAGGATGTGGAATAGCAACATGGAAGGGGCTGGGGATGTGACACCAAGGAGTGTTGCTCCAGCCCCAAACTGCATACCTCTAGACTTCTTTGATATGCATGTGACCTTGTCCTAATTAACACAGGGAAATTTGACCCCTGATTGTGGGACTGCCCTCCCAATTGGCTCAACCCAAACATTCCTTTCAGAGAAGGCTCCCTGCCCACCTTCCTAAGGAAAACCCTTCCCCAGAGTTTCCCTCTATCTTATCATCTGCTTTCCTGTCTTGCACGGCATTGATCACATCTGTGGCTATTTGGCCTTTGCATATGTTTACTTGGGATTCGTCTGCCTCTTCCTGCTAGAATGAACGCTTTACAAAAGCAGAGAGCCTTGCTCTTTGGCTACCCTGCATCTCCCAAGACTAAAACAAGAACCAGCATGCACTACTGGCTTAGCACATAATCACTGATTAATTATCAGAAGAAACTAGAGCAAGTTTCTCATTTTGCCAAGGTTATTGAGGCCAGAAAAGAAAATCGACTGGCCCGAGATCACCATGCAGGTCAAGGACAGCCCTGGGGTGAGGGTCCAGGCCTCCCAGCACTGGGCCAGGGTGTGTCCCCTCCCCACATCTCAGCAGGAACAGCCAGACCTTTGGTGGAGCCACTCCCAGCTCTCTGTCTGCATCACGGGGCAGGAGTCACTGTGTCCATGACATCCCACCAACCCAGCTGGGCTTGCCTGGCTCCAGCGACCCCAGGACAAGTCCTGAAATGCCGATTTAGGCTTCTCTGGAGTCCTTCTCCGTCATCTGGCCCAGCATTGCCCTGAGTGGCCTGCGTGGGAAGAAGGCAGGGAACGGGAGGCCCTGCAGGGGGTGGGCTGTGGGCCACATCTGGAATTAAGAGCCGAAAGCGCGGCTCAGTGCTGATAGCGCTTTATTGACAGGAGATGAAAGTCCCCACGGCAGTAACTCTGCACGCTCCAGTTCACACTGCTTTACGAGGTGCGATGCACTCTGGTACCTTTGAGACGACCTCTTTCTCCACCCTGCTCAGCCCCCTCCGCCCCCTTTCCTGTTCCCCGTCCACCCCGGGCCTGCACGCCCACCCTCAGCCCTGCCTCACAAAAGACCGAGGGGGTCTAGGAGGGTCCAGGGCCCTGTCCCAGGCCACTTGCTCTTGCCCCGCGCCCTGGGAACTGGAATTTGGCAGCTGTTCATTGCCAGGCCCCAAACCGGTGAAAAAGAGCCCAGGATGTCCCCAACTCTGGCCTGGGTTTGGAGGTCCAAGAAGGGCGAGCGATTGCCTTGGGGGACCGGGAAAGCAAGGGACGTGGTGGTGAGACGGGTGGGGGAACAGCAGAAGAGAGTGGGCCAGCGAGGGCAAGGGCTGTCCTGAGCAAGTGGACGTACTGTTTCCTACAGCTGCTGCAACGGAGTCAGTCGCCCCAAACAGCACAGAGTTGTCATCTTATGGTTTGGGATGTCTAAGTCCAAAATGGGTTTTGCTGGGCTAAAATCAAGGTGTCAGTAGGGCTGCCTTCCTTCTGGAGGTGCCTGGGGAGAATCCATTCCCTTGCCTTTGGCAGCTTCTAGAGGCCGCCCACATTCCTTGGCTCGTGGCTCCTTCCTCTGTCTTCAAAGGCAGCAAAGTTGCATCTTCAAATCTCTCTCCAGCTGACACTGACTCTCCCCCTCCGCTCTTTCACTTGTAAGGACCCTTCCTGAGACTAGTGTCCTCATGAGAGGGAAGGAGCTGGGGCCGCTCTCTGCTCTCAACACGTGCGGACTCGGCGAGAAGGCTCCTGTCCACAAGCCAGGAAGCGAGCCCTCCCCGACGCCCACCCTGACCCTGCTGGCCCTGGATCTCGGACTCCCAGGCTCCGGAACCGTGAGAAACATAAGTGTCTGTTGTGTGAGCCAGTGGTCTATGCCATTTTTGTCACAGCAGCCCAAGCAGACTAAGACAGACCTTAACTCTCCTGTCATGTAGCAGAACATACCACGGATTCTGGGGATTGGGATGTAGACACGTTGGGGCGTGTTATTGTGCTGATCACACAGGGTCCGAGAGACACCCTCCTCAGCTGAACCTCAGAGTGTGCGTGTGGCGTGTGGCGTGTGGCGTGTGGCGTGTGGCGTGTGGCGTGTGGCGTGTGGCGTGCGGCGTGTGGCGTGTGGCGTGTGGCGTGCACACAGCTGCCCTTGCAGCAGGCCCGGTCAGTGTGGGCGCACGGAGCAGGGCTGCGTTTTGCAGGCTATGCACCTGGGCGCGCAAAGGTAACCTCTTTACTTTCCTGTGAGGACCTCCCTTCTCTCTGGAGCCGCCTGTGCTGGTGTGGTCCCGCCTAGTCGCGTCACTGCAGTGACTTTCTCAGCTTTCACTGGGCCAGAGCGGGAGGCTGGGCGTCCTCGGGTCCGGGCCGTGGCAGGGCCTTCGGTCCTTTCCACGATGACGATGGCAACGACGGCGGCGTGTGCCGTGCTCCGCCAGCCCCTCAGGCTGGAACCGCGCAGGCGGCTCAGCTTCCGGGCTCCTCCCAGGAGGGGGTCTCCTCCCCTGCTGACCAGGCCCTGCTTTGGGCCGCGCCTTTCTGTCCTTCCCTGTGCGGCAGTGTCCCTGGGCCACAGGGGACCCCACGTGACCGGCGCTGCGCTCCTGCTCCAAGCCCTGCTGGCTCTGGACACTCGCCGGGCTTTCCTGGGAGGGAGGGAGCACCCTGTGCTTGGCCACCTCCCCAGGTGAGGGGCTGCTACTCCTGCCACCTCCTCCAGGCAGACCTCACCCTGAGACAGTCTCCTGCTCCCTCCCCGGCTCTGCCTCTCCAAGCGCATTGAAGAAACGCTCTTCCCAGACTGCTCAGCTTTTCACCTGAACGGAAGAGAATTACAGCTGAATTTGGGACTCTGCTCTTTCTCAGTTGCTTGTGATCCATGCTACCTGTCCCCGCCACTCCAGGCCAGGACAAAGGCACATGGCTCCTTAAAGCTAATGGCATGTTATTTGCAGGTGAAAGGTGGGGAGCGTCTAAGCCTTAAGAAAGTTATGGAAAAACATGTTAATAAAGAGGTCCTGTCTCAGACTGCCACACTCCCTGCGTGACTGATGGCCTGGGCTTCGCAGTCCCCAGATCTGGCCGCACCTCCAGCTCAGCCAACGCTGGCCAGTGACTGCCCTTGCTGAAGCTCAGGTTCCTTTCCTGTAAAATAGGGGAGGGAATGTCGCTATCTACGTCGGAGGGTCATTTGAAGGTTAAACGAGAGCAGATGCGTAAGCATCTAAGGATCTTGGCCCAGAGCCCGGCCCCCTCGAGAGGCTGGACTGGACATAGGTCAGTAGCTGTTGTTCGGAGGTGACAGGTAAGCTGTATTTGGGGACTTCCCGTTACTAATACTCAACTTGCACTAGGAATGTTTCACAGCAGTTTATTTACAGCTGGTTAAGGCTTTACTAAAATCACACTGATCTTGCAATATTGCCTGTTACCCTCCTTACTTCCTCTTACCCTCGGAGCTGGTACGAAGCTGGAACATCCCACATTGATGAAGTCCACAGGCCATCCCAGCCACTTCTCCCTCTCCCCAGCAACAGCTGAGATGGCCTTTGGGGAGAGCCCAGAGGTTTCTCTTGGGTGTCTTGTGTGGCTTTGGAATTTCTGCCCTGCGGAAGTCACAGAGCAGAGGACACGTAATGCCTTCAGTGTGCACGTTACCTGTATTGTGTGTGCATGCATGTTTGTCACCTCATAGCACATCAGCGTGGACTTTGCCTTTTGGAAAGGCTCCATGTAAAGGCTCCATGCAGTTACATCGTACAGATGCACCCAAAGCCTGGTAACTTCACCTCTGCAGACACTTGCCCATTTTACAGATGTGGACAGTGCCCCAGCTTCTCAGAGCCACCATAGCACAGATGTGAACTCTGCAGCCAGAGAGATTCAGGTTCGAATCCCAGCTCTACCATTTTTCACACTGATCTTGGGCAAGTTAATTCCTCTATCCCAGCCTCAGTTTCCCCCTCCAAAAAAAAATGAAGATACAAATGGCACCGATTGTTGAGACAACACCTGCCTCACCCTGATGTTGGGCACATTAAATGAGGTCACATATGGATCCATTTTATAGACAGGCAAACCAAGGTCTGCGTCGTTACACCAGAGACTCGTCTAAGGTTCTGCACATCCCTAGAGAAGAGCTAGCGTAAGGTCTAGGTCTGTACATCAAAACTTCAAATTCCTGGTGAACAGCCCTCTCCTCTCAGAAGCCATGAGCGGGGCCCAGGCCCGTCAGCCTTCCATCCGGGTCCTCCCTCCTCACCCCACTGTCCCCTTCCTCCTCCCACTAATGTCTCCCTGGCTCTTTAGACAAGGTAACCATGCAAAGACCTGGGGGGGGGCGGTGAGGGCTCAGCATGTGCAAAGGCCCTTAGCTGGGCGGGGTTGACATGCTCAAGACTGACAAGGCGGATGGGGTAGGAAGGAAGGGAGGAGGAGGAAGACAGGAGCCGCAACTTCCAGGGCCTGGCAGGCCATGATCAGCTTGCACATAACTCTAAGCAGGGGAATTCCACGGTCTAAACCGGCATTTTCAGTGTGTGGAGCACAGTGTGCGTGGTGGGGAGGGAGGAAAGAGAGGAGGTGGAGAATCCGGGTGGGTGGTGCATCAACTGTCTAGGGCTGCCATAACCAAGTCCCACCGACTGGGCAGCTTAAACAACAGAAATTCATCATCCTCTCACAGTTCTGGAGGTTAAAAGTCTGAGATCAAGGTGTCGGCAGGGTCGGTTCCTTCTGAAGGCTGGGGGCGGGGGGGACGGGGAGAATCTGTTCCATACCTACCCTCTAGCTTCCGGTAGTTTGCTCACAATCTGTGGCATTCCCTGGTGTGTAGAAGCATCACCACGATCTCCGCCCTCACCTTCACACGGCACTCTCCCGTGTCCCGGCCCGTGTCCAAATTTCCCGTTTAAATAAGGACACCACCCTGCTCCAGTCTGACCTCATCTTAACCAATTACATCTGCAATGACCCTATTCCAAATCAGGTTGCGCTCTGAGGTCCTAGAGGGCCAGGATTTCAACATATAAACTTGGAGGGGCACCATTCAACCCATAACAGGAGGCTACTGCTCTTGCCCAGGCCGGATAGACTGTGGCGTGGACTTAGGTGATGTCGGTGGAGAAGGAAAGAGATTTTAGATGGAAGATATATTCTGGAAGCAGAGTCGATGGGATCTGCTGATGTCTTGAATGTGGGGGACATGGGGATGGGAAGGGAAGACCCATTCAGACTTCAGATTCTGGCCTGAGGAACCCGGGGAATATCGGGTGGGGGCTGGGAGGTGGGTTTGGGGGCGAGAAGTCAAGAGCAAGGTTGTGCAGCTAGCTGGGCGGACACATGTGGTGTTTGCCCCGCTTACCTCGCGGGTCCACCCTGTCCGGGGCTGGAGGAAGCAGGCCCTAATGAGAGGCAGCTGTGGCCAGGCCGCCGGCTCCCATTTGTTCTGCTTTCAGCATCAAAGGCCCGAGAAGTGGTTGTCCGGCCCTGAAGGCCACGGCCATCCATCTTGGAGGCTGCACTGCCAAGAAGCCAGGTCCCTGTGGCCAGCAGCCCCCCTCCCCGGCACAATTTCCCGCCGCAGCCATACCCTCCACCCAAGGCCCCCGCCCCAGGCCTGCTCTAATCCTGCCTGGGGAGATCAGACCCCCGAGAGGAAGAGATGAAAGCAGAAAGGGAGAGGTTCACAGGCACACAGCTGATCATCCCCAAAGTGACCCCAAACACGTCAAGTTCTATTTAATAACAAAGAAGGGGCCATTAGCAAGATGGTTCAAAGCCTAAGCTCTGGCGTTATCCTTCCTGGGCTAGAGCCCAGACCTGATTCTTTATTATAACTTGTCTGTAAAATAGGGGGACAAAAAATACCTGCCTTATAAGGTGGTTGTCAGACCTGAATAGGATGTGTTAAAGTTCATAACACGGTGCTTGTCGTGTGGTAAGTTCTTGACAAGTTTGTGTTACTGTTACTCTTGTTATTTGGGGATAATCATTTTGTATTAAAATTTTATATTTAAAATGTTTACACTGACAAAGCAACAAACGCTGAAACTACTACATTCATCTTCTGCTTAAGTTAGAAATTTAGGCAGTTACAGTATGCTACATTCTCAAAATCAGCCATAAAAATATTTGTATCCAAGTTGTTTGCTGGTGTGGAAAGACAACCTACTGCAGCAGCAGGCACTGAATTCTAACGTCAGCTTTGGTGTTCACTAGCCGTGTGACCTCTGGCAAGCTCTCTGAGGCTCTGAATCAAGAACAGGAAGAAGATACCTGTGAGTGTTGAAGATGCTGGCCGGAAAGGACCTGGCCCGGCACCTGGCTCTCAGTAAATGCACAATAAACGATAGATACTGGGTAGATCAACTGTGTCAATGTCCCCACTCCCCAGTTCTCTGCTCTTCCAGTGTCCTCGCCATCTGTTACATAACTTTTTAGTGTCCTTCTTGGCTGTGGCTCAGACATGTGGCTTGCTTTTTACCAGTGGGATGTTAACAGATGTGACACGAGCACCTGCTTAAAAAAAGCACCTGCACATTTCCACTTCTCGCTTGCACCCCTGCACCTGCCTTGAGAATATTCCCAGGCTGTCCTGCTGGAGGGTCAGACTTTCAGCCCAGTCATCGCAGACGAGGCCATCCCAGATCATCTGGGAGCTGGCCAACTCCAGACACGTGCGTGAGCCCAGCCAAGATCAGCAGAGCCAACCAGAGCCCCCGTGGCTGATGGCAGATGCATGAGCGAGGCCAGCGAGGTCAGCCCAGTCCCGCCCACATCAGCGGAAAGCCACAGACTTTTGAGCCAAATATATGTTCACTGTCCTATGTCTCTGAGTCTTTGTGGTTATTCAGCACTATTGTGGGAGAGATAACGGCTGTAGACATTAACATGCGATACTGGTGATGCTTGCTCACGAAATATAGGCTCTTCTCAATGGCTCCTAAGGGATGTGGGACCCAAGACATTGACATTTGTAATGAGAGTTCACCCTCGTCTTAATCTCCATAAAATTATTTAACTGTGCACCCATAAATGTCAAAATCTAAAATATAATAAATAAGCTTTGTTGTTTTGTTTTGTTGGAAGTAAAGAGCCAGAAATAAAAATGCCAGAAACATTAACGACGTTGGCCAGACAGAGAAATTGAGAGGGGAAGAGAGGCCAGGTCACCTCTCTTTATATGTCTTCAAGCCCAAATCTTGTAGACTTCTTGACCCCAGAATTATAAATTAGGCCTGAGGACCTTCTCTGCTTATTATACAGATCTGCTTCTAAAACATCTGAATATGATGGCTTTGGCCAAATCCTGGGTAATGTTTCATCGCTGAAATCTCCTTATGCGTCTGCAATCTTAACTCCCACCGGGCTGCAGGGTGTCTGGGCAAAGGTCGAGAGCGTGACTTGGCGTCAGGCACCCTGGACTTGAGTCCCAGCTCCCCTGTTCTGCAGCTGTGCAACCTCAAGCAAACACAGAACCTTTCTGGGAGGCTTTTACAGAAGCTCCTTCTTGGAAAAATGGAATAAACTTGGTACCTGCCTCATAGGGTTCAGCAAAATAAAGCAGAGGAAGGATCAGCCCATAGCAAGTGCTTAATGATCTGTAGCTGTTATTATTAATAGGTCCATTTTCCCCAGACACAACATTTATCCTGTATACCCCAAACTGTCCCAATATGGGTCAGTCCTGGGACCTCAAGGTCATAGCTGATGCACGGTCCCGTCCTTCCATTGTCAGATTTTCTAAGGCTCTTCTCTGAGCCTCAGGCTGATTTTATTTCTTAGGCTGTACTCTCAGGCTAATCAGACGGCTAAGTAATCACTGGCAACTGTACCAGTTCAGGTAGAGCAAGCTGATGTTATGGATGTAGGAAATCCCAAGGTCTTGGTGGTTGAACACAATAGAAGTTGATTTCTCATTCCCATAAAATCTAAATGGCAGTGGGGGCCTGCGGGGATGCTGGCTATGTGTGCTCAGGGACCTAGGCTGATGGGGGCTCTGCCGTCTTCCCCTTCTAGCTTCAAAGGTCACCCTGGGCATCAGCCAGCAATAGAAGGAGCACAGGAGATATCAATGGACGCAGCTGGAAGTGGCTCATCACTTCCGCCCACATTCCGCTGACCGGAACCAGTCGCGTGACCACGCCCAGACGCAAAGGGGGCTGGGAAATGTAGTCCCTGCTGGGCTGCTGTTTGCCCGCAATGACTGTGCAGGGGAACATACTCCTTTGCAGACAGATGGCCATCTCTGCCTCAATGGCCAGCACTCCCTGAGCACCGGCCACATGCCTGACACCACGTGCCTGACACCCTTGCCACCGTCATTCATGGATGCTCAAGGCAACTCTAAGAGGGAGGCATCCTTCTTATCATCCCCGTTTTCCAGCCAAGGATGAGATGAGAGATGACCCCTCGCTGCTGCTCTGGCCCTCAGAAGCCGTGGTTTCTCCTGCGTCCTGCTAAGTGTGCTGGCAAGGTGGCTGGGGTCCATTTCTGAGCCCTCCCTTGAAGGCCGGCTGTTGGTGCGGTCCCGCCAGTCTGCACTGCGCATGCGCCGTCACCCACCTGTGCGGACCCTGAGCCTCTCTCTGCCGGCGTCACCATCACCACCCCGCAGCTCTCGCCACACCATTAGCCCTTCTGCAGCTCTACACCAGACGAGGCTTCCTCTGCCCTCTGTCCTAGCCCAGACCAGCCCGGCCAGCTCGCCAGATTTCAAACGTTAGTGTGTGGAAGAACCACAGGAAGGGCTTCATACTCCGCTGTCACGATCACTGTGTAGACAGAACAAAGCCCTCCCCACAAGATGGCCATGTCTGAATCCCCTAGAACCTGTGAGTATGTTACTTTGGCAAAAGAGAATTTGAAGATATGATTAAGTTAAGGATTTCGGGATGGGGAGGTCATTTTGGATGATCTAGATGGGCCCAAGGCAATCACACAGACCCGCAAGAAGGCAGGGGTCCAAGTCGGAGGGAAGATGGGACAATGGAGGCAGAGGCTGGAACGATGCAGTCTGAGGTGAAGGGAGGAGGCTGCACCTCCTTTACTCCAAAGGGGGTCCCTGGGCCCTGCACAATGTGATGTCAGCTCCTGTGTGGATGGACAGACAGACTGGTAGACCTTGGTCGAGGCCCTATGGGCAGAAAAGGTAGACTCATACCTTGACTACATGTCAATTTGAGTCAAGATAAATCTCTGCTCGTTTCAGGGTGGAAGGAATCCAGTGTCATCGCTTGCCACCGAGTGGCTACCCGGTCTCCTTGAGGGAAGAGGCTCAGCATGGGTCCAGCGACTGGCAGGTTGGATATTTGGCAGTGGCAACGGCTAGATCAGCATTGATGATGGGATCCCATGCACAGCCCCCGTCCCTGCCACCATAGCTACCCCATTCAAGTGACAGTTACACAGGCACTGGGGTGGCTGATAACGGGGTGGCTGTCGTCTCCTGACTCAGCCATTCTTAGCATTAGCATCTTCAAGAGAGTGAAGGAAGCATGGTGGGAGAAGCTGGGCTGCAACACAGACAGAGCCTCAGCCAAGCCCACAGGGAGCTGGAGCTGGAATAGCCCTATGGTGTTACCCCAGCTTGGGGCAAGGCAGTTGGGCCTTTATACTCCTGTATCAACCAGTCATTGGATGGGGTCTGTCCCAGGAAGCGGGCATGACCTTGAGCAAGATGTCTCTTTTAAACCAAGAGCCATCCCTGGGGTGGTTAGGGTGGGGGTGGTACCAGCTGTGAGCTCTCAGCTGTCAACTCTATTAGCAGCTGAAGGGGGTCTGGGTGACACACCACAGCATCCACTACAGCATGCTTGTTCTCACGTGAAAAGAAGTGTAAGGGTCCAAAAAGAACAGAATGTATTCTACATGTTTTACAGATTTAAAATGTTGATTGATATTGCCAAATGTATCTCCAAAAAGCTTGAATCAATTGATATTATCAGCAATGTTTAAAAAAGCCTATTTCCCAATCTCTTAGCCAACTTTTAGTATTCAACCTTTGCAAACTGTCAATGAGATATGGGAGGAATATATTTCTTTGTTCTAATTTTCATTTCTTTTATTATTAGAGAGGTTGATCATCTTTATGAATGTTATTCAAGTTTTCCCCTTTGTCTCGCCTCATTGATTTGTAAGAGCTCTTTCTATCTTATGGATAGTAAATTTATGCATGCTATATTTTTTCCTGATTGAAGCTTGTCTTTCACCTTTATTTGAAATGTATTTTACTATAAAATCTGTAAAACCTCAAACTGCCTATCTTTTCCATTACGGTTTTTGGGTTTCATTTGCCACATATAAAGGCTTTATCCTTATAAAATATTATTCATAGTTTTTAAAAATATTTTTATGGTTTTGGTTTTTATATTTAAATTTCATCCCATCTGGAATTTATTTGGGTGGGAGAAGTATGAATCCATATTTATTTTTTTTGCCAGTGGCCAGCCAGTTGCCCTATACCATTTATTAAATAATACCTTTCTCCCCTCTGATTAGAAATATGTCTTCTAGCATACTAATCTCCCATATTAATTTGGACTTTCTGCTGTATTCTATTGACCTATTTTTCATCCCATATTAAAGCATCATAATTATTCTATCTTTGTAGTATGTTTCAACATCTGCTAGTGCAACTTCTCCTTTTCTTATTTTTTTTCTCAGATATTTATTCTCTCCTATTTATTATTCCAGACAAAATTTAGGACCATATCATCAAGCTCCAAAAGTAACCACACTGTAATTTTGGCTGGGATTGGGTTTTTTAAAATATGTCTTAGAAGAATTGACATTTGTATAATTTTGTGTCCATCTAGACAAGGACAAGATACATCTCTATTTGCGCAAGTCCTTTTTTCTATACTCAAGGGAGTTATATAATTTTTATAGGAATCTGCACTTTTTTTTTTTTTTTTTTTGAGACAGAGTCTCTCTCTGTTGCCTGAGCTAGAGTGAGTGCCATGGCATCAGCCTAGCTCACAGCAACCTCAAACACCTGGGTTTAAGCAATCCTACTGCCTCAGCCTCCCAAGTAGCTGGGACTACAGGCATGTGCCACCATGCCCGGCTAATTTTTTATATATATATTTTTAGTTGGCCAGATAATTTCTTTCTATTTTTAGTAGAGACGGGGTCTTGCTCTTGTTCAGGCTGGTCTGGAACTCCTGACCTCCAGCGATCCACTGGCTTCGGCCTCCCAGAGTGCTAGGATTACAGGTGTGAGCCACCACGCCCGGCCTAAATCTGCACATTTCTTATCAATCTTATTCCTAGATATTTTATTTTGTTCTTGTTGCCTTTGTGAACAGACTCTTTATTTCCATTATAATGTTATTGCTGCTACATAAAAATGCTACTAATTTTTGTATACTTATTTTATAGCTAGACACTATACCAAGCTGTCTTATTGCTTATAATAGTTTTTAATTATCTTTCCAGATAGAGGAAAATAATCTTCTTGCCTCCCAGATCTGTGTATGGAAAGATTATTTTTCAGGAAATATTGGAATGGGAGAGGTTGGAGGCAGAGTATGGTGTGAGCTTCGACTGGCCTATCATTACCAAATATTTTTTCTTTCTAATAATCTATGTTGGAATTCAAAACTTTCAGGTTAATTGACAAGAATCTAGAAGTATTGCCTTTTGAACTGGCCATGGGGGAACATAAACCTTCAATTCCTTGAGATGTGATATTATCATGATTTACTCTCTGACACTGTATTATGGGAAATCGATCAGTGTCTATAAAGGATAATAATATGAATAAAAGCAAACACTGAAGCAGCACTAGCTGTGTGCTGGAAATTGTCATGGGCACTTTACATATATTCTCTCATTCAATACTCAAGACATTCCTTTGAGGTAGGTACCATTACCATCCTCAGATGAAGAAACTGAGGCACAGAACACTAGAGCAACTTGCCCAAGGTCATATAGCTTTCAGTTGGTAGAGCCAGGATTTGAACCCTCTAATTGGTTGCCCAGAGCCACTGCGGTAATAGGGGTTAACTCGGTATAAATCTGCTCTTTACCCAAAGCTCTGAATCCCAAACCCAGATTAACCACAGGATTTGCCGCCTTCTTGCATGTCCTTTGACTCGGCCACCCTGGGAGGTCAGGGACTCTCAGCCTTCCAGGCAGCCCAGGATATTGGATCCTCAGGGCAGTGCATTTTGTGCGGGCTCCAAGTACAGAGTCGGGAGATGAATTTCAGGGCAGAGACCAGACGCTGACTTGGTGTGACCAGCCCTGGAGGTTCTCTGGTTTTCAAATGCGAATTTCATTACACTGCGGTGGATGGTTGGAGTTTTCTCTCTCTTTTGAAAATTGGTTTCAGTTTTTGGCCCTGACCTATTGCTCTCGGGCCCATCAGCCACATGGTAGGGGGTGGAGGCTCCTTGCCTGTGTCAGCCTGCTCATGGGCAGCTTTCCAGGCCACTAAGGCACCAGGGCAGTGCCACTCTCCCAGAAAAACCCTACAGTGCCTCTCAGCAGCCCTGGACCAACGTGCCTGGGATCAGGTCAACTGGCCAGTAGGAAGGGAGGGGCTAGGAGGGAGGGGCTATGTTCACTTGGTCTCAGCACGGTCTTAGCTCAGAGCTGGCACTGAGTAGGAACTCAGTAATTGGTGAGTGAATGAATCACATTTTTTGGCGCCTTTGAACTGCTCTGCCTCTTGCTTGTGCATCCTCAGGGGAGGTGCCTGGCTGAGATGCAGCTCTGCCCGGGTTCCACCTGGCACTCCTCTCTGGAAGAACCCTGCTGGTCTCCTCCTGCCAGACCCTTCATTCCAAGTCATCTGCTTTCTGGGCCTTGGTGCTGCAGCAAGGGAGGGAGGACCTGGGCGGGGAGGGGCGGGGGAGGGGAGACGAAGGCCCTTTCATGGAGGTGCCACTGGAGGGGCCCTGGGTCTCAGTGTGCCAGGCAGTCAGCGAGCCCCGGCCAGCTCAGGCCTGCTACCCAGAAACACTGCCCACCTCGGGGCCCCAGACGACTAACAGCCCTGCTGGGTTGGGGGTGTGCTTTCCGTTAGGGAAGATGCTGAGAATTAGACAGAGACCTCTCTGCTTCCCAGCCTCCATCCCCAACTCGGGTCCCTTACAGGAAGGCTTCATTTCCAGGCACAAGCTGAGGCCGAGTGGGGAGAGAAGCTCCACAGTCCAAATATTTGTAAACAAAGCTGTTTTCCCAAGCAAAGCAGAACCAGATGCCGCTGCCCTGCAGTGGAGGCCAGACCTTGGTACTGGGAGGCCGGACTATAGGGAGACCAGGAGGAGGCTGGCCAGCGGTGGCAACGTGGGGTGCTGGAAAGCTGGGTGCTTGTTAGATACTTCTACGCAGCGGTGATAGGAATAGTTGCAGCATTTAGCAGGTGGCTGTTCCACCGGTTACCATCTGCTGCAATTCTCCTGGGGAGTGATGTCTTACCTGTCAAGAAAAGCTGAACTCAAAGCTGGGTCTCCAAGGATCCCATATTTATTGACAATAAAAATTATGCCCAGTGCCAGCTACCTCATGAATGAAAAATGGGAAAGGGGGAGTCCTCAGCAGGGTTTTTTGAAATTAAATCGAAACTTTACCCTCAGGAAGGGGGTCCTTGGGGCCCTAGGCCCTGGGGAGGCCCCAGTAGGTGGGGGTGGGGACTGGCCTCAGGCCTAAATCTGCGACTCTGAAACCACCGAAGGTCCAGCACACAGCAGGAGGACTTTTTGGTGAAAGGTTTTGAGGGACGGGATCTCTCTTCCTGCCTTTTTCTACGTCACATACATATTATGTGATAATGAATTTGGCTGGCCTTGTCTCCAGCTCCTGAGAAGGAACCTCTAAATCCTTGGAACTTCCCCAGTGATAGGAGGGTCTTTGCTCTTCTTGGCGGCCCCTCAGACCACGCCTGATAGTTTATGCTGCAGGGTGACTCGCAGCGGTGCCCTGGGTGGTCTGGGCTCACGGGATTGCTCAGGACGGGGCTGGCCACGCCAGGAAGACCCACCACGTGATTAGAGGGTTGGGGCTTTGAACCACGTGATGCCAGCCCAACTCCGGGGAAGGAAGGGGGATTGGAGATCGAGTTCAGTCACGTGGTCAGTGAGTCACGATCACGCCTGCGCAGTGAAGCCTCGCTAAAAGCCGTGAGCACTGAAACTGCTAAATATCCGTGGCTGGTGATGCGCGTTGTGTACTGTCATACGTTTGTGCCAGGAGGGCAACGTGTTCCCAAGAGCAGTGGAGACTTCCCATTTGGAACCGTCCCATACTTTGCCCTAGGAATCTCTTCTGATTTGTATCCTCTTGCTATAATAAAACTGTAATTGTAATTATAGTACTTTACTGGGTTCTGTGAGTCCTTCTAGGGAATTACCAAGCCTGAGGGGGTCAGTGGGTATCTCTGAGTTTGTAGCTGATGGCCCCAGAGACTCCCACATTTGTGGGTGGTGTCTGAAGTGAGAGCATTTTGTGGGCGACTGTGCCCTTCCCTATAGTCCAGCCTAACTCTGGGTCTGTGTGGATATAGATATTGATCAACACACACATGCTCATTGAAATACACATGTTTACAAAGATGAGATTTCACTACAATGTCTTATTTTATAAGATGCCTTGCTCACTTGACTGTTGTTGCTGATGTCTTTTCAAGGATTTGACCTAGATTCCAGGTTCCTCCAGTAGCCCAGCCAGAATTCTAGAATTCCGCTTGCTTACTCAAGCTTGGGATGGGTGGGCTGGTCCAGCCTCAGCTTCTCACCTGTATCTCGTTCCCATTCCCGGCTCTGACCCTTTGTTTCCGACGTCATTTCAAAGACCTGGTTGA
Organism: Lemur catta; assembly: GCF_020740605.2. NCBI lineage: Eukaryota > Metazoa > Chordata > Mammalia > Primates > Lemuridae > Lemur > Lemur catta. The sequence goes on along the minus strand of NC_059134.1, from coordinate 91,893,580 downwards.
CTTAGCAAGGCTACAGGTGGGAGAGAGGCCGGGCCTGTGGGAAGCCCTCCGGAGCCTGTGCTGTGGCACAGGGTGGGAATCGGGGACAGACCAGGACACCAATGTGGGCTGAAGCAACGGCCCCACCCAGGCTCCAGCCCCTCCTCCAGTGCTGCTCCACTGCAGCTGCGGGTGCAGCCCTGGGTCCAGGCACGCCAGCCCCAGCCCCCAGCTGCTTCGCCTCCCCCATTGCTTCTCCTCCACATGGGGAACTTGGCGAGGGGAGGGGAGGGGAGGCAGACAGAGTCACAGATAACACCCACCAACCTTCCTGTCATGTGCAGAGCCTGCAACTGGCCTTAGACATCCTCTCTGCTAGTGATTCTCAGACTCTAGTGCCTGTCAGAGTCACCTGGGGAACCTATTCAAAAAGCAGATTCCCAGGTACCACCCTCCAGAGAGGCTCATCCGTTAGGGCTGGGGTGGGGCACAAAAGCCTGCAATTGTCACATGCACTAGCAGATGATTGTGATACAGGTGGTCCCTGCATCGCATTCTAGTCCGCCCCTGCTCGGTTCTCAAGGCTCAGAGAGGGTAGGTGACTTTCCGATGTCACACAGCCAGTGGGGCTCAGAACTCAGGTGAAAATGTAACCTAAGGCAAGACAGTGGGGTCCAGGCTGGCTGTATGCAGGGCAGAGGACAATTTGAAGGACCCTAGGAAGAACCCCACCAGGAGAAGAGCCCACCATGTGTGAAATGTCATTAGACATTTATTCCTTTGGGCTTTGAAAGCATTTGATTTCCCACAGCTCCCTCTTAATATGCTAGTTCTTCTGGGGTGGAAGCTTCCTAAATTATTGCAGTGAGCACATTGTCAACAACTGGCTTCGCGGCACCCTCCAACAGGGATGGTGCACGGTCCCCGTGCCAAGTGTCAGGGCCCTGGAGTGGCCAGGCCCTCGCAAGGGCAGTGTGTGCACCAGAGCAGGCTTCTCTTCACCTGCTCCCCAACCTCAGCACACAGGATGTCTTGGCAGAGACATGTGGTGTGTTAGGGTCAGCCTGGCCTGGGTCTGAGTCCAGGCTCTGCCACTCCCAGCTCTGCGGCCCTGGGCAATTCCGTCACTTCATTGCTCTGAGCCTGTCTCCTCACTTGCAAAGCAGGGATGACACTAGCCCCTGTCTCCTTGGGTTGGTGCAAAACTCCAGAACGGTCTCAATCCTCAGACGTGTGCCCTGAGCACCCTGGTCTGCCCAATCCCGGGGAGGCACAGAGACACACAGTTACCTAAAGTCACCCTACCCTCCCTCTTGGGCCCGGAATGAATGGTGGCTCAGAGCAGCCAGCTTTGTCTACCAAGGTCGCCTGTCCCCAGGCGTCTACAGAGCTTGGGTCTCATGGATACACAGAGACCTTGTCATCCCAGCACGGGTGTACATTCTTCCTCATTGTTGGCGTCTGGAAAACTCACCCCTGCCCTTTCTTCTCCTTAGGAAACAAGAACGACAAAGCCAGACTCCTGTCCTAGGGGACAGTGCTGCATCCACCACACGGGAATGGCGGGTGGGCGGGGCAGGGGAGGTTTTCCGCCCCTCCCCTCATGCTAACCACAATTGGGCTGCCCTTCTGATGTCTCCTCGTCTGGCTGGGGGGCCTGGCTGGGTGGAGGTCCTGGGAAAACTCCCCAGACTGAGCTGAGGAGCCAGCATACATTGCCCCGGGGCCTTAGCAGGGGCCTGGCTCAGGATGCTTCTCTTGGGCTCAGCCACTGGTGAGGATGTGCTGACATGACGTGTGGTGTCTTGGCGCTGCCTTGACGGGGGCTGCACTTTGCAGGTGACACGCTACTTTGCAGCTCTGTGTTTCCACAGGCGAGGCTGCCCTGGCCAAGGGAGTGAAGGCCGGAGAGTTCAGCGCACAGGGATGGGGATGAAGTGGCAGGGATGGGATGAGGATGTTGCTCCGGACTTAGAAAAGGACCAAAGTCTCCAGGCCTGGCTCTGCCTGCAGGAAGCCACTGACCGATTTTTGAGACAATTGGGAGAATTTGACTATGAACTGAGTGTTTAATAGTACCAAAGAATTATTGCTAATTTAGTATTGTGCTCATAAAAAATGTATATTTTAGAGATATGTAGAGAAGTGTATAGAAGTGAAATGACATAGAAATGTCCAGAATTTGCTCCAAAATGTCTGGTGATGGGGTGAATAAGGAAAAAGAAAAGAAAAAAGGAGGATAGATGAGGCCAGCATAGTGAAAGGTTGATAAATGTTGAATCTGAGTGATGGTTACCTGGAGCTCCGTTATGTTGGTTTTTTTACTTCTGTGTCTATTTGAAACTTTCCATAACAAAAATTTTAAAAGTAGAAAAGTCCCCCAGAAGGGAGTGGTGGGAGTCTGCAGGTCTGTTGTGCTCAGCGGAGTACAAGGTGGGAGAGATGCCTACAGCCTCAGGCAAGAAAAACTTCTAGATTTTTCCATGATGGTCCAGCTGGTCTTTTGGACATTTTGAATCAGAGGATCCCTCTGCCTACAGCCCCTACTGCAAACTGCAGACCCACTAAATAACAATGCTCCCCTCTCACCTCGCCCCAGCGCCAGTAACCTTTATTCTGCCTCTGTCTCTTTGAGTTTGCCCATCTTAGGTACTTTATCTGAATGGAACCATACGTCTGACCTTCTGTATCTGGCTTATTTCACTTAGTGTACAGTTTCAGAGGTGCCTCTATGTCAAAGCATACGTCAATGTTTATTCCTTTTTATGGCTGAAAAGTATTCCGTTGTATGGACATGCCACATTGTGTGTATTCTCCATTAGGCCATTCCCACCTTTTCGCTATTGCAAATAACACCGCTATAAACACTGCTGTCAGCAGCTGTGCTCTTTTTTAAAATCTTTTACAATTGTACATATTTATGGGATACAAAGGGATATTTTGATATACATATACAATGTGTAATGATCAAAACAGGGTAATTAGCATAGCCACCACCTCAAACATTTATCATTTCTTTGTGTTAGCTTATCCCACTTAACATAATGTCCTCCAGCCTCATCCTGGATAAGTATGCAGTAGTGGGATTGCTAGATCTTATGGTAGTTCTATTTTTAATTTTTTGAGGAACTTCCATACTATTTTCCATAATAGCCATACCAATTTACATTCTGTCAACAGTGTGTAAGAGTTCCTTTCTCTCCTCATTCTCACTGCATTTGTTATTTTTTGTCCTTTTGAAGATAACCATTCTAACTGGGGTACAGTGATATGTCATTGTGGTTTTGATTTGCATTTCCCTGATGATTAGTGATGTTGACCATTTTTTCATATACTTGGCCGTTTGTATGTCTTTTGAGAAATGTCTATTCAAATCCTGTGCCCATTTTTTAATCAAATTATTTGGTTTTTTGCTGTTGGGTTGTTTGAGTTCCTTGTATATTCTGGGTATTGGTCCTTTGTCAGATGAATAGTTTGCAAATATTTTCTCCCATTCTACGGGTCGTCTCTTCACTCTGTTGATTGTTTCCTTTGCTGTGCAGAAGCTCTTTAGTTTGATATAGTACCATTTGTCTAACTGTTTTTTGTTTTTTTCTGAATCACTGAAAAACATTTTTCAGGCTGGCATCTTACATAGGACCCTAATACACAAAATAGGTACAAAGGGAGCTGTTGTGTTTGAAATGAAATTTGATTCCTCCCACAACCTTGCCTTACCTTGCGGCAGCTCCAGGGACCTGAAACAGCTCCCTGAACTCTCTGAAAAAACTCTAGTTGGGTCCAGCCCCTTGATGGGCAGCTTCCTGGTGAATGAGGCGCCAGCTTGATCCCCACCCCCACCCCACAAACCTGCATTTCCCGCAGCAGCAAAAGCACTTCACCATCCAGCCAGCTGCCCAAGCCCCGACACTTAATCCCCCTCGTTCCATGCCCTCTTACACTGATGCCACCAGCAGCTCCTAGAGCACAGCCTGATTCTGTCCTGTCCCGCCCTAGCCAGGGCCGTCATCCTCTCTGGCTGGAATTAATAGACCTTGGGGATCTCCCCTCTTCCTCCCACTGTCCCCTACAACTCACTGTCCTCCCACTGTTGGAGTGGGCTTCTGGAAACACAAGTCAGATCACGCCACACCTCTGCTGACAACTCCTTGGTGACTTCCTATTGCACTTAGAACCGAGTCCAGGATTCACCTTGCCCCACCCCAACTTCTAAGGCTCTGTCTACACATGCCGGCCACTGTGCTCCTGCCAGCATCATCTGGTGCCGCCCTCCCCTGCCCACACCCATCCTGGCCCTCCTGTCCTCCTCTCTTGCTCCCCACTCAGGGACTTTGCAATGCGGTGTCTTCTGTGCTCACAACACTCTCCACCCAGGTCTTCACACGGATGGCTGCTGCTCTCCGCCAAGGCATCCACTCAGATGTCACCTCCTCCCAGAGACTGGGCCTCCCTGACACCCGACTGTAGCAGCTGCCATCCCATAACCCTGCTTATTGACTTTGTCACTCATCACTGTCTGAAGTATCTGTTGTCTTTCTTAGTGTCCTTCTTCAGTGTCTTTTTCCTCCCTTCTAGATGTGAAGTAGATGCAAGAGCAGGGGCATCATCCCGTCTGCTGTCCTACATCCATTTCTAGAATGGGCCTGACACAAAAGCACTCGGTTGTTACCTAACAAGCAAACAACTGAATGCACAAGGTTGTGTGACCAAAGGTGGATCTGAAGTCTCCATGAGTTTTCTGTGGCTCACAGTGGGAACCAAGCTCTGCCAACACTTTCTTGTGGTCCAGAGTCTCACATAAACAATAAAAGCATGGACCATCTTCTGGTGGATGGTCTCATGAGTGGCACTTTCTTGTCACCAATCTCAGCTTGGAGGTGTCTTTAACATAAGATGAATAGCACAGACGTGGACCCCCTTCATGAGGGTGCTCACCCCCCACACAGGGCTTTGGGACTCCCCAAAGGAAATCAGTGTACCTGGAAAATGGTCTCTGTTCCTAGCAGTTCCAGGAAATCTCAGGGCTTCCCAACATGTGGTCTCTTCTGCTCCAGGGAGGAGGACGATGTTTCAGAGACAGCAACTTCCTGTCTTGTGGTCAGGCTATTCTTGTGCCTTGGAATGCCTGTCTCCCTGGTGCCGACAGCCACCACCTCTCCCGGTGGTGCCAGGCCTCTGGAACCTCACTCGGTGGGTGGCGAGGGCTCCTGCAGCCTCCACGCCCACCTGGCCTCTGACAGGCATTTCGGGGGGGAAACGCCAAGCATGTGGCATTGGGGGACTCCTCTCTGGCATCACCCAGCTCTTCCTCCTCCTGCCAAACAAAAGCATCCTGCTAGAAGTAGGACAAGATCCTATTTCTAATTGTGGAACAAACAACAGACCAAGCCCTTCCTACCCCAGGGAGAAGCAGGGCTACCCAGGACCGCTGCCTGATTTGTCTGGTTTTTCCCAGGCTTAGAGCAGAGCAGGAGGTGGCGGTGGAAGACTCTCACCTCCTCAAAGAGTCTGAAGAGGCAGCATCTGGCCTGGGGTGGGCCTTCTTCTCTACCCGCCCTCCGCTGGCTGTGTTACCTTGCCATGCCTTCCTCCCTCTCTCTCTCCTCTCCAGCTTCCAGACTGATGGTTTCCTACCCGCTGCTGCCCCCTGCTCTTCTGCCAACACCCGGTTTATCTTGTCTGGACTCTTCCAGAAACTGGTAGTAGTTCCCGTTCCCTCCTGCACTGTTCGCTCAGTCGGCAAGCATTATGTCAACATCACCATACTCCTGTTTCATCTTCAGGGTGACCATCGACCATCGTCACGTGGTTAGGACATCTCGGGCACTGTGCTAAGACTACATGTTTCATCTCATTTACTTCTTGTGAAGTAGTTATCATTTTTCTCTCCATTTTACAGGTGAGGGGACTGAGCTCAGAGAGGTTGAGTAACTTGTCCAGGGCCACACAGCTGGTGAGGGGCAGAGCTGGGGTGCTCACCTGATGCCAGAGTTCTGCTCAGCCCCCAGGCCGTATGGCTTCAAGTGGCAGAGGGTGTAGCAGATGCATTCTGAAGCCACACTGCTAGAGGTGTCCCAGGCCTGCCACTTATGACTTTTGTCAAGTGACTTGACCTCCCTAAGCCTCAGTTTGCTCATCTGTATGTAACATGAGGATAACACTAGCACCTACCTCCCAGGGGTGCTACGAGGATTAAAGGAGTTTGTTGTGGAAAGTATGTAAAATGTTTGGGATGGTGACTGGCAAATTCTCCGTAACAGGTATGGATAGTGCAAAAAGGCACAGCCCCTGCCCTCAGGAGCTTCTGGTCTTAGGAGAAAGATCATCACAGCTCGGGATGAGAAGTCACAATAAGGAAAAGAACAGGACACCACAGGCGTGCACGCTGGGGACAGCTGCCCAGCCATCTGAGGCAATGCCTAAGCCAGTGTTGGTTTGGGGTTATTTTTATCTTTCTATTTTTGAATAACTTTAGATTTATAAACGATTTGCAGAGATAGTACAGAGAACTTCCATGTACGCTTCCTCCAGAGTCCTCTAACATGAACATCTCACACGACCAGGCTACATTTGTCAAAACTAAGAAATTAACACTGGTACAATACTATTCACTAAATGACAGTTTTTATTCAGATTTCGCCAGTCTTCCCATTCCGGCATGCAGTCCAGGACACCATGTTGCATTTAACCAGCCTAGTTTTGAACAATGAATAGGAGTTTGCCAGGGCACAGCTCCAGGACTTGGAGCTTCTGGGCGGGACAGAGCAGATAGGAGGGCCACCTGGGCTTTTGAACACATGCTGGAAGAACATGCTACTTCCCCAGAAATAACACAAAGGCAGTGGGACCGCAGGAGATGTACATCTCACTAGCTGTTCCCAGGCAGACTCCCTCGCTGTGTCCCATGGAAAGAATGTGGGAAGAGGTAAAATTCATGAATCAAGGCCACCTCCCCAGGGCCTGTCTCCCACCGGAGGGCCTGAGTGAGGGATTGGCCCACAGGCACGCTGGAGCAGGGAACACAGCACACCTCTCTAGCCTGGCACTGGCCCTCTGCCCTCCGTGCTGTGGGGTGAGGTGAACTGTGGCTGACCACTCACTGGAAACTCCTGGCTTGCTTTCTTGATCTTGGGAGGTTTCAGTAGCGTTCAGGAGGAGGGTGGCCAGTGGGTGGGCAGCCGTGGGATCTGCAGAGAGCAGAGGCCCCTTGTCAGGAGCAAACTCCTGCTCTGGCTCCATGTCTGGCTCACTTGTCCAATCTTGGCCTCCCCCCAGGATGGGCGTGGCGAGCTACACAGGGTGTGGGTTTGGAGGAAAAGGCTAATGGGTGACTGGGTCAGCTTTGGGCTTAGGTCTGCCCCAGCCTCTATGTGTGTGACCCGCTAGGGCTTCCTGGGTCTCCTCCTTGGGGACGAAGCAACAGCTATAAAAGCGTATTGCTGGCTTCATCGTCCCCGGCTGGGAGACCAGGGCAGGGGACCAGATTCTGTGCCCGATTGTCCTTTTATTCAACACATATATTGGACAGCCGCCCGAGCCAGGCACTGTGCCAGGCTCCGGGGATGTGGGGCTGGGCCCCCTGCAGAGTTCCCTTCTCTCCACAGCCTACCTCCAACAAGAATTACAAAGGGTGTAGAGATTTTTATGGCCCTGTGCAGTTGCCTGTTGCTGATGTAACCAATCACCACAAACTTAGTGACTTAAAGCAAGAAAAAATGGTTATCTTGCAGTTTTGGAGACCAGAAGCCCAAAATCAGTCTCACTGGGCTAAAGCCAAGGTGTTGCTGGGGCTGGTTTCCTCTGGAGGCTCCAGGGGAGAATCTGCTTCCATGCCTGTGCCAGCTTCTGGAGGCTGCCTGCATCCCTTAGCTCGTGGCACCCTTCCCCACCCTCAAAGCCAGCAGCATGGCATCTCTTCTCTCTGACTTTTGTTTCTGCTCCTACATCTTCTTTCTTTTTTATAAGGACCCTTGTGATTGCAATGGGTCCACCCAGATAACCCAGGATAATCTCTTCATCTCAAGATTCTTATTATATCTGCAAATGCCCCTTTGCCAGGTAAGGTAGCGTATTCACAGGTTCTCGGGATTAGAACATGGACATCATTGGGCAGCCATTATTCAGCCTATCACAAGCTCTTTCTTGAAGCTATTAAGAGCCCAGGCTCCGAAGCCCACAGACCCACAGAATCTATGCCCTCCCGTTTCTTACTGCGTGACCCCCCCACTACTTAACCTCTCTGTGCCTCAGTTTCCTGGTCTGTAAAATGAAGCTACTAAGTGAAGTCACCTGAAAGGTCATTGCAAGAATTTAACAAGCTATCACATGGTCTAGCCAGAGGTCTTAGTTCTAAACAACAGAAGTTGCCTTTGACTGCTTTACGCAGAAAAGTAGCAGCTCGTAGAGTCACCAAGAAGGCTGGAAATCTAGGGTCAGAAAATGCCAGAACAAGAGAGAATGTGGCAGCCAGAAGCACAACCCAAGGCGTGCTATGGAACCCGCCCCACAAGGCTTCCCATGTACCACCTGCCGCCCTAAATACCCAACACCTGTTGCTGCCATCTGTGGCCCTGCCACCCCAGGGCACTTGCAGCTACAGGGCCACACTCCCCACCGCTCCAGGGCCGGATTCAGTCCCGGGCAGGAGCATCGGTTTGGCCAGCTCTGGTCACATGCCCACTCCCTGGTTACAAGGGCTGCTGGGAAATCAAGGATCTGGCTTTCTCCATTTCCTGGTGGAAGGTGGGCTCTTGTCCTTCTCCCTACGTGAATCATGGGGTAGGGAATTCCCCAAATGTAAAAAGGGTTCTGTCCCCAAATCGAGCATTCATTCAATGCCAGCCGTGATTATTATCAGTCCAGGCTCTGAACTGATGGCCGTGGTAAAGGTGCACTCCTTCCCCAGAACTGCAGAGGAGGCTACTGGTCCCTGCCAAACCCCACCGGGACAGGGGCCGATGCCACAGGTGCTCTTGCCCAGATGTCAGCCGAACACCGAGAATGCCAGTGACTCCCTGGTGGCCGTCTGGTCAGTGAGACCCTGCTTGGACCAGAGAACCCATGGAGCTGACAGACTCCATCAGCTTTCGTTGGATGGAGGAAAAGAGAAACCGAGAGTGAGAACAAGCGTGCAGTGAGGAAAAGGCGTCTGAAAGATGTTTTTAATGTGCATCGGATTCTGCGGCCAAGCCAGGGGCCTCTGCCTGGCTTCCCCACACGTTCCTGCCTGAAGACAACTTGATGATTTGAAGGGGGCCGCGGTCAGATTGTATACCTGTCAACTGCCTCTCCACGCTTGCCGGGGCGCAGGGCTCTAATGAGGCCTGACACCTCAGGAATCCAGCAGGATGCAAAACAGCCGCAGAGGGCAGGGGAGCGGCAGGCGGGGACTGCTCTGGCCACTTGGGCCTGCCTGGAATGTGCCAGCGGAGTATGGGAGGGGGCCCAGTGGGGCTGGCTCCAAGTTCTGTCTTGGCCACTTGCTGAGAGGATAATGAGACAGTCCCATCACCTCTCTGAACCTCACTTTCCTCATCTGTAAAATAGTTATTTATTTATTTATTTATTTTTTAAGACAGGATTCCACTCTGTCTCCCAGGCCACAGTGCAGTGGCATCATCATAGCTCACTGCAGCCTCAAACTCCTGGGCTCAAGCGATCTTCCCGCCTCAGCCTCCCGAGTAGCTGGGACTACAGGTGTGCACCACCATGCCCGGCTAATTTTTCTATTTTTAATAGAGATGGGGTCTCGCTTTTGCTCAGGCTTGTCTCGAACTCCTGAGCTTAAGCAATTCTCCCACCTCGGCCTCCCAGAGTGCTAGGATTACAGGTGTGAGCCACCATGCATGGCCTATAAAATGGGTTTTAATATTCCCTCAAAGGCTTCTTGGAGATTGAAGATAGCTTATGCAAAGTGCCCCACACAGCAGCTTACTAAATGATGATGTTAAATGTTATCATCATCGTCAACATCCTCATCAACCTAGTTGCTCCGGTCTGCTTCAGTTGCTTCTAGCAGGGTTTAGAATTCCACCATTGAAGCATTTATCCACCATTATTCATTGGTTTATCTTCATGAGAATCTGCAGAAAAATTTTTAGGCTGAGGGAGATTTTAGAGATGATTTTGGCCAACTTCTCCATCTTGCTGTTGAGGAATCAAGGCTCAGAGACAGAAGGTAACTTACCCAAGGTTGAACTGCTTAGTGATAGAGGAGCTTCAACAGCAAGGAGGGGAGAGAGAACATGGAGTTCCCAGGGTGCCTGGGGCAGAGGGGTGCAAGGAGTCTGGACTGGATCCTGTTCCTGGGACTACTCCCATGACTCGAATCCCAGGCACATTAGGTAAATGCAGGGCACAGGAAGGAAGAGCCAGTGTCTGGAGGCATCAGCCATCACTCTGGAAAACATGGGTTGAGTGTTATCTGAGCCCCAGGGAAGGCACAGAGAGGAACAGAGACCATCCAGGTACCTTAGTCCCGGTGCCCTGGGAGAGAAAACTGACGCTTCCACAACTCATCCTAGTCACATACCGGGAACAGCGTGTGGCAGGCCTGGGTGGGAGACATCAAGCCTTCTTGGGGGTGGATGTTTCCATGGAGCTGGCATCGAAGTCAGCCGACCTTCAAATCATTCACAAGGTGTGAGTCTGGGGAAAGGGAGCAAAAAGCGTCACATCTGGTTAAGGGACAAACGGGGGCTTCCTGAGGGAGGCAGGATTTGCCCTACGCCTTGCGGAGCAAGAGGGTTTCCACAGACAGAAGAGGGGAGAGGGGCAAGTGTCTCAGCAGGCACAGCCTGATGTTTCTGTGCAGGGAAGGGAGTCACCAGCAAGACCCCAGAGAAGGCCCGAGCAGGGCACAGCACCAACCCCATCGCTGCCACCTGAGCACAGGAAACACCAGGGACGGAGGACGTGTCCTGGGGCAGCACCTCCTTCCCCTTGACAGTCTGAATTCTGAGGCGCTGCGGCAGCGTGACCTGCTGGCAGGTGGGGCTCCGGTTCTCAGGAGCCTTGTCAGCTAAGAGGTACGAGCCAGCAGGACCTGCCGGGGACGTCTTGCCCCAGTGAGGAGGGACTGGGGCTGTTGCTGACACGCGTGTGAGTCCTTCGTAGACAGCTCTGCAGTTCCTCACTCTCGAGTAGGCTGCCGAGTGCCCGCCACATCCTCCCACGGGGTGGGCTTGGTTCTGCAGGGGGGGCATGATACGCAGGACATCAGAGTCTAGAGACACGCAGGTTTCCGTCTGAGTCTCTGCTCTGCTCCATTCTAGGTCAGAGACCCTGAGCCTCAGTTTTCTCATCTGTGAAATGGGAATTATAACACCTCTTCCACAAGGTGGGTGTAAGATTAAACGAGTTCCCAGATGTAATGTGAATTAAGTAAAGGCAGGTAGACTTGCCTGGCCCATTCTAGGCATTCTGCAAACACTCTCCTTTCCCCCTGACTTGCTGTGGCCTAAGCAGAGTCCTTGAGTTGCCGTTAAGGCAAGGTGCCAAGCTAGACAAAACCACCACCATTTTATCGGTCCTTGGTACTCAGCTCGTGCCGGCCAAGCGGGTGGCTCCCCGCCCCTCGCCAAGCAGCATCTGAGGCAGAATTCTTCTTCCTGGGAAAACCAGGCTTATCAAAAGGACATGCGGTTTGGACCTTGAATAAAATAAAATGGGATCCCGAGCTTCGGTCTATTAAATGTCAATTATAGTGGCATCGCCAGGCTGTGCCCTGGCGCTTTCCCCTGGGCGACTCCTGGTGGGAATGGGGGCCCACCCTCCTTGCCCACGGCCCTGCGTCTCCTGGAAGCGGAGAGGCTCCAGTTTCTCCCACACGCCTCCTTCCCAGGCACAGCCACAGTGGAAGCACGCCCCCCAGGCTAGCTCTGCCTGGAGCCCCCAACTCAGGTCGCCTTTCCTCCTGGGCGTGCTTTTCCCTCCCGCAGACAAGCTTTCCTGCAGTGGCCGCACCTGGACCTAAACGCTGCCCATCTGCTTCTGTGTTGGGGTTTTACTGCTAATTCCTTTGTGCCTGCTTATTCCTCAGCAAATTACTACCATGCCACGCTGCCCCCACCAAGCCCCTCCCAGCCAGGAGAGGACCCCCATCCTCTCTGGCACTGGTCCTTCCTCGATCCTGCCAACATACCTGCCCACCAGCGCTTCCCAGAACACCTGCAGCTCTGCGGCAGCTGCATTCATCAGGTCTCTTGGTTGCAAGTGACAGAAACTCAGTTGAACGCACTGAACGCAAAAAAATAGAATAGAATGGAATAGACTAGACTTGACTAGAATAGAATAGAGTCGAATGGAATGGAATGAATAGACTAGAATAGAACAGAATTAGCTAATATAATTGGGAGATACAGGGATGGGGATAGGACTAAATCCAGAGTTTGGAAATGCTAGCAGTAATTCATCTCTCCCTGTGCCCCACCTCTAACTCTCTCTGTGGGCCTTGTTCTTGCCTGCTGCAAACGGGCTGCTCTACAGGGTAAAGCAAAGGCCTTCAGGATTCCTGAACCTACAGCTCCCCAGTCTGTCCGCTGCAGCGGGAATGAAGCCGGCTTCCTGCCCCAGTGTCCTTACCAGGGAAGAACTCCGGCCCTGTGTGTGTGGGTGGGAGGGGCCACACACCCTTCCCCTGACGCAGCTGCTGCAGCCAGGAGGATGTGGGATGATTGGTCCAGCCCAGGTCAGCCTGTGCCCCCTCTGCATGGCTTCTTACCCCAGAATGGTGGTGGGGAGCCAACTTTGTGCCCAACGAGAATAGTTTCCCTACATTAGGGAAGGGCCAAGGACCATGCTGCGGAGAGCAGCAGGCAGCAGTCAGGGTGCCCTCGAGTTAGCCCAGGGGGGTTTGGGCTCTGGGACTATCCCAGACCTGGAGGGAGAGGCGTGACAAAGGCCCGATGGGAGGAGACAGAGTGGTGACCTCCAAAGGAGGAGCAGGCCCCTGTGCAGCACTCCTAGCTTCCCCAGCAGGGGGGTGCGAGGGCCCAGACCAAAGATGAGCGGAGGAATCCGAGGAATGTGTGGGAGGCTGCTGGGTGGGGCCAGAGGCTGGGTGGGCAGGGGGCACCCTGCTGCCCACCAGGCCAGCCCCTAATCAGCTCCCCACCCGCCCCCCAGGAGCTCTGGCAAGAGCTCTGGCTGGCCAGAAGTGGAGGATCTCATCTGCCAGCACCTTTAGCTCATCGTATGACCCTGGGCCAACGGCAGCCTCAGTTTCTCTGCCAGTAAAATGACGAGGTTGGAACAGAAGTGGCCTCAGCTTTGCTCCTCACCCTAGAGTCAGCTCTGTGACTCCACCTCATCACCCCAGGAACGAGGGCACCCCGGAAGGCCTTCTAGACCCAGGAATGTGCCCCGGGCCTCGGCCTCCCCCAGCACCTCCCAAGGAAGCCGGGGAGCAGTTGGCAGGGGGGCTCAGGGTCCCCTCCCCTCCCCTGTGGTCCCTGCCCACTCCTGCTCCCTCGCCTTCCTCTCCGGCTGCAAAGCACATACAGATGTGGGGCTGTCGGCCGCAATCAGGGGGCTCAGGTGAGGAATGGGGCCTGGCAGCCCTTGGCTTGTACTCGTTTGCCTGAGTGCAATTTCCCCGTAATTACACTTCCTCGCTTTTCAGCATCTGTGAAAGATCATCTTCTGACACAGCGAGTCAGGCTCCGCGGCCAGGAGGCGCGGCCCTTCGCTCGGAATCATTTTCAACAGGAGGAGAAAACACATTGGCCCTTCTCGTTCTTTCTTTCCTGCGGGAACGGTGTCCCCAAGAGGCAAGCCCGGGGGTGTCTCAGCTCCTGTCACCGGCACCCTCTCACGCAGGCTGGCTGGCTCCGCCACACCTCGTGTCACTGACGCCGTCACCCACCCACCGTCCCGCCTGCCCACTCTGTTGGTCACTCTCAGTGACACCCACACTGTTGCCCCCCCACACACAACCACCCCAATTCTACCTCCTCATACCATCACCTACCCTAGTCTCTTTAGTCACGTTGTCCCCACTGTCACGCCCTCACCCAGAGTAGCATGCCCTGCTCCTCTCCCGTCACCCCTGTGTAGTGCTGATGCCACCCTCCCACGCTTGCCCCCTGCCACATCCAACCCCACTGCCCAGCAGCCGGCAGAATCCTCTTCCACTTGGAGGCCCTGGGGTCAGCAGAGGTTTTGGTCGGGCAGCAGCAAGCAGAGCTGTCATGCCACCCTCCCGGGGCCTCAGACGAAGACTGGCTTTAACAAGATGGGGGGGCCAAGGGGAGAGGCAGAGAGAACTAAGGCCTCAGAAACCCTGGGGCAGAAGGAGCCACTCTGGACCTTGTAAACACGTGAGCAATGTGGCCAGGCCCTGGGCAAAAGCAACAGCTCAAGGGACGGTAGTAGATGCAGGATATGTGGGGACAGCATGGGGACGCCCCATGTACTCTAATCTCCTCCACCTGGAGCCCAATGGCCCCAGGGCTGGGGACCCAACCCTGCTGCCCCGGGGAAAAGAGACTGGGAGCCAGGGAAGGCTGTTCCACACATGAAAACCAAATCCCCCAGGACCGATGCTCAGATGGTGCCTGCCTGCTCTTGCAGTTCTATAGGAAATATCTATCATTGCCTCCAAGATCAAGAATTTGGAGGGAACCCAGGTCTGGGTATGGTTTCAAGAAAGCTCTTCATTTTGTCCTGAGAGGCAGATAGGAGGCATATGTGCCCTATCTTGAGCCCTAGCAGACATCACTAATCAATCATAGCACAGAGGGGTTAAGTAATTTGGCGAATATCACACAGCTGATAAATGAGAGGAGGCAGCTTTTGAACTCAGGGAGTCTGGACTCAGAGTCTTTGATCTTAACCACTGTGCTGTGCTACCCCCTACAAGCTCTAGCCCCTGGCCTCAGAGGTGGGCACGTGCAGCCATACAGCTCCCCAGCAGAAAAAGAGACAAAAACCCAAACACCCGGGCAAGGGGGCAATGGAAGGGAGGTGCTCGGTGTGGGGTTTGCTGCAGAAAGGAGTTCAAAGCCAGGCTCTGCCATATACTGGCTGTGGACTTGGGCCATGATGTAATCTTTTGGAGCCCCTGTCTCCTCCATGGTAAAATGGGGACAATAATACCCTTTTAGAAAAGTATGTAAAGCACCTGGTTCTAAATGAATCCATAGCACAGTCTCAATTATCTAAAAAGCCAAGTTCTAGCAGCATGACTCACAGTAGCCAAAGGTGGAGCAACCATGTCTGTGGACACATGAGTGGATATACAAAATGGGGTCTACACATACAATGGAATATTATTCAGCCGTGAAAAGGAAAGACATTCTGACACGTGCTACAACACAGCTGTAGGAACCTTAAAGACATTATGCTAAATGACATAGGCCAGTCACAGCAAGACAAATACTGTGATCCCACCCACGGGAGGTACCTAGGGTAGTCAAACTCACAGAGGCAGAAAGCAGAAAGGGGCTGCGGGGGGCACCGGGGGGCCTGCCGTTCGGTGGGTGCAGTTTCAGATCAGCAGGATGTGAGAGTCCTGGCGATCTGCCCCACGACAATGTAAATATACCTGACACTACTGAACTGCCCAGTTAAAAATGGTAAACTTTGTGTTGTGTATACTTTACCACAATTAAAAAACAAAACAAACTGACAAAAAACAAGTCCCGCAACGGCCCAAAACAGAGTGAGTTAGGTGAGGTGGGCGTTGAAGAGCGGAGGTCATGGCGCCCGCCATGGAGGAGCGCTGGAGGAGGCATCGGGAATTCCGGCGGTGGCATCTGAGATGAGGTTCTGACGAGGCCACCTGGGATGGGACGGGGAGGCTCCGAGGCAGGCGTGTGCCTGTCGTCAGCTGCCCAAGAAACACGTTCTCGGCTTGATTTCCATCCCCACCCACCTACCCCACCCCCATCTGGCCCAAAGGAGAGACTGTGCGGCTGGGCTGTCTGGGTGGAGGGAGGGCGGCCACGCCGGAAGGGGAGGGCAGCAAGCAGGCCAGCAGGAGGGCAGGGCCAGGGCAAGGGGACAGTCTCCTGGACGGCATGGAGATCTCAGTGGGTCCCTGCACTGGCCCCACCCTGGAGGGCCTGTCCCCATGGCAGATGCC
This sequence comes from Lemur catta, assembly GCF_020740605.2. NCBI lineage: Eukaryota > Metazoa > Chordata > Mammalia > Primates > Lemuridae > Lemur > Lemur catta. Next base: position 91,877,517 of record NC_059134.1, on the reverse strand, counting down.
AACCCACCATAGGGAGGGGGCCTGGCCCTGCCTCTCCTGCTCACCCGGCTCCTCTTGGGTGCAAGTCCTGGCTCTCCCACCCACTAGTTCTGTGGCCCTTTGTGGCTCAGTTCCCTTACCTATATAATGGGAATGTTAATATTACCTGGTGCACGGGATTGGAAAGCAACTGAACCATGCTTGGTACATAGTAAGCACTGCATAAATATAAGCTGTGTTATTTTTGACATTATTTCATCGTTTTCTGCATCCTTTCCCTCTTCTTAGCCATACTGTTCACCTGACTTTGAATAAAAACTATTATTTACTTTTTTCCTGCATAACTGATGCCCAGGAGAGCAGAGGGCTGGCTTGGACGCTGCTCCTTCAGTGGGGTCCCCACTAAGTTGAATAATCACCTCTCAGATAGCCCCACTTCTTAGTCCCAAGGCACCTTCACATTCGTGACCACATTTATCTTTCAATCGTCCTTAGGAGGGACGGCGCTGCTACTCCCAGCCTAACACTGCAGACACTTGACGAAGGTCCTAGCAGAGCCAGGCCAGAACCCAGGTCTCCTGACCCCACGCCGGCACACTTTCCCGCCCATGCACAATGCCAGCCGTAGCATTTCGGCTGAGGAAGAGATGTCCTTCTTCTTTCTGCTTTGTGCCCCCTCGGTATGGAAGTCGCAGTCAGGGCAGAAGGGGGCAGAGGGGTGGGGGCTTTATTAAGGGAGTGGGGTGGGGGGGTGGGGGCGGAGCAAGTGGTGAGAGGCAACACCAACCATGTCCATCCGCTGCCCTCCCGGGGCGGCAGGCCTGCTGGGCCCCGCAGCCGGGTAAAGCCACCCCGCTCACCCTGGGGCTTTGCAGACAGGCACCCTTAGCTAAAGACACCCACACACAAGACAGGCCCAGTGCAGCTGGAGACATTTGGACTGGGCTCTGGGAGGCTGTCACCTGGCCCTGGTGGCTGTGAAGCCCAGAGTCACCATGACAGCCCCTCCCTCTCAACTGCTGGCACCTCTCAGCCTCGCTGTGGCACTTGCCGGGAACACGGACACCGCAGCACCTCTGCAGAGGTGCCCCCTGTATGGGGACAAACAGGCCCAGGCCTCTGCATTTTTAACATGATTTCCATGCAAGTCTGACAAGGAGCTCCACTGGGAGCTGCCGGCCCAGAGGGCTTTCGGCCACCTGGTGGGGCTGAGGCGGGACCAGTCAGTCATCTGGCAGAAAACACAACCATCGCAGTTTCAAGAGCCTGCACATGCCCCGTTCTGCCACAGACCCCTGGAGTGACCTTGGGCAGACAACTCCTCCTCTCTGGACCTCAGTTTGCACATCTGTAAAATGGGCAGTTTGGAATTAAGACTCTCCAGGCCCCTTCCTTTTGGGACATTCTCACAGACTCCCACCCCTACCCGTTGCCAAGGGCACAGAGACCCGATTCAGAAGCAGGCACACAACCCTGCTGAGCCTGTATTCCAACAGGGCTGGGGGTAGAGGGCAGAAAAACAGACAAGGAGTGACAAGTAAATTTCAGAACAAAAAGCGCCAGGAAGAAATAAAGCAGGGAGATGCAACAGAAGCCAGGAACAGCCCGGTGCCTGTGAGCACAGGTGCAAATGAAAGTCCCCGGCCCACGCCCTCCTCTTTCCCACCTGGCTCTGCCCCGTGTCCTGGGAGGCTGCACACGCACCCGCATGTGTGTGGACACATGAAGCTCTGTCCCTCTCCCCCCATCCCTGCTGCACACATCGAACAGCCACCCTTGGGCCACCCTCGGGCCTAGGGTGCTCACGCAAGCAGCACGGTTGGTCCTTGGAGGGCAGGCCGGGGGAGACGCCCCCAGACCTAGAAGTAGGCTCAGAATGTCTGGACTGGGAACTGCAGAGTCCTCAGCACGCTGAGTGTTGTCCAGACAGAGGACGGGTTCTCTAGGAGGCACATCAGCTTGGCCCTTGGACTCCTCATCCACGAGTTGGGTGCTGCCCGAGGTGGGCAGAGCGGCCTCTAAATCAGGGGCTAAGAGTGCCTGGTTCTAAGTGTGGTCCTCAGGGACCCGCAGGGGTGGGGTTGCTGATTCGATGTAGGTGATGAGGGAAGGCCGAGGGGAGCAACCCTAGAGCTGAGACCGGGGAGGAAGCAGGCCGCCTTGACAGCTCTGGGGAAAGGCCTTGGGGCGGGGGAAGCCGCTGGGGCTCTCCAGGCCTGCCGCCAGCCGCCATCCCACCCTCTGCCAGCCCAGGCTGGGAGGGGCCCTGGGAGAGGCACCTGGAAGCAATCTTTCCTGGCCAGCTCCCTGAAAGTGAAAGCCATTTGCTTTGATACTCTCCAAATTGCCTTTCTTTCTCCCTTCCTTCCCGGGAGGGAGGGTGCAGGAGTCTGGAAGGCGAATGTGGGAGGGAAATTAGCTGAAAGTCCTCAGTTCCCCAGCCCTGAGTGAGCAGCTCTGGAAGTGTATTTGTCGCCTCTGCCCCCCTCCACCCTGCTTATTTTCTGCTGGGCATGGAGTCTCTCAAGACACAGTTCTGGTCTTCTAGCCCAGGATACCCTGTGTGACCTTAGACCCATCGCTTTCCCTCTCTGATCCTCTGTCCTTTGGCTCCTAAAAAGGAGGCTTCAAAAAATCCGACTTCCGAACGGAATTGGAAGCTTCCATTCTGTCCCTGTCCCCTCCCAAGCACCATCTCAGATGTGGTTGGCTAACATCCAAACCATGTTCAGTTACAATTCATCCTCTAGCCTTTCAAAACACGTCTTCAAATCTCTGACATTCCTCCCATCAAGAGGCGGGCTCTGTGGCCCCTCCCCTTGAATCTGGGCCAAGCTCAGTGACTGGGTGACCACTAGACTGTGGTGAAAGTGACACTACATGACTTCCAAGGGGAGGTCAGAAAGGTGATGCTGCTTTTGCTGGGTTCAAGGAACATTCGGGCTCAAGCCCTGAGCACGCCAGGTAAGATGCTCACCACGATGAGGCCGCCATTCTGTGAGGAAGCCCAGCGTAGCTCACAGGGAGAGACTGCGTAGGATGCCTGCCAATTTCCAGTAGAAACAGAGAAAGCTGGCTAGTCCCCAAACTGGAACCACCCTGTAAAGCCCTTCCTGGGTTCCTGACTCACAGAAACTGTGAAAAATGCTAAATCAACTACAGTTGTCTCTAGCCTCGAGATCCGTGTTCGCAATAACGAACCACGGGGGAACGGCGTGGCCCTCCCTCCCCCTGTGCGGGACTTCCTCTGTTTGCTCCTCCGGTTGCCGTCTCCAGCCCTCTCCGTCCTGCTCGGGACCCCCGAGGCTGCCTCCCCTGCCCCACCGCCAGTGGGAACTGCATCACCAGGCTCTCCTGGCCTCTGGCTTCCAGTGGGCTTCAGCCAGGGGGGACGCTGGGAGGAGAAGGCGGGGGAGAAGGGGAGGGAGGTTGGGGCACTAACTCCCCAGCAGCCTCCCGGCCAGGTCACTGTGGCCCAGCCACTCCCCTCTTGCAAAGGCCGCTCCTGCCCGGCCGCCCTTGCCAGGTAGCTGGCGTTCCAGGTCTAGGTAACTTCTAGCTACTTCCAGTGCCTGCCCCTTCAGGCCTCGGTGGCAACACTCTCCTCCTCCCCTGCGGCCGCCATGCTTCTTTGTCCCTTTCCCATTTCCCTGGACGCTGACTGCGCCTTTGTGAACAGCCCTTTGTTAAACTGTCCTCCATTCACCTGCCTGCATGTGTCCTGCTTCCCCCAGCGCCCTGGCTGAGGGCTGGTGCCAGCCCCAGATTGTCCTACGTGACCACACTCCCCTTCCCCTCACTGCTGGACACTGTCCCAGTTGGAAGCAGCACGTCCCTATCTGCACATTCGACCAAACACTTATTCACCACCTGTTGCGTGTCTGACCTTACTCTGGGTCAGGGATACAGCAGCAAACAGTGCAGACGCCGTCCCTCCTCCTCACGGGGCATCGTGCTAGCGCGTATAAACAAGTAAACAAGTGCAGAAGATGGAATAATTATGCATAACGATGAGTCTACCAAGAAGGTAGAGCGCGGTGAGGGGACAGAGGGAGACACTGGCCCAGACACCTTTCCCTGGAGACCGGGACAAAGTCAACATGGAGTGTTTCTCGGGGTTGGAAGAGCTGCCCCCTCACACATGGGCACAGTTCTCAGCACACAACAGGCCACAACAGGCAGCCACTTACTAACTGGTCAGTTGAAAGGACACAGCAGGAAATAAGGCTCACGGTTGTTTCTGTTGCTGAACTTCCCGAAAGGGGCCCATAGGTTGGTCCAGGCTGGTGTGACGAGGGCTGTCGCTGGACCAAGCTCCCTTGGGGATGAAACCAAAACGACAGATGCCATCTCCAGCGCTTCTCTAGAACCCACACGGCTCCCTCCTTCCCGCATTCCCTGCCCAGTCAGCTCTGACCTGGGCTCCTGTTGGCCTTGGGAAGATGATGGGTAAGGCCAGAGAGGAGCTCTAGGGAAGTTGCCCGGAGTCTGTCAGCGAAGAACAGCGGCGCCAGGCAGGGCCCCTGGCCCGAATCACCCTCCTCTCCCCAGAGGCAGAGGAGCCGTTCCCATGACACTCACCCCTGGCCCGCACCCCAGCAGGGCACACACAATACGGCCACTTGTTTGAGACCCCAGGGAGGCCATGCGCCTTTCTTGCCCTGGAGTGGACTGGAACAAGCCAAAGAGCTGGGTCACTTTCCCCGGCTTTGGGGAGCAGCTCCCAACAAGTCTGGCCAGGGGTCCTTCCGAGCTTATCAGTTCTCCAGCACATCTTCCCAACTGCAATTCCCCCTTCCTCCTTTCTGATGCTCCACACCCTAGGCTGCCATAGTCGGTAATGATGCCAAGCCAGTCACCTCCCCCATTTTACAGATGACGAAGATGAGGCCCGGGGAGAGATGGAGTTGCCCAAGCTCAAATAGCTGGCATAAGATGCCCTATTGGAAGCCAGGCCTCCCGGGCCATTAGCCTTGCTCTCATGTCACGAGGCTAGCCCAGGCCCACCTCTCTGAGATGTATGCCCTGACACCAAAGCTCCTTTGCTCTCTCCCCATTCTCACCTCTGAGAGCCTCGGCTGTGCCCTGCTCAGTCTGGCAGTTGAGTGTGTCCGTCTTCTTCCCTAGTTGTTCCTGTAGGTGGTTGGGCCTCTCCAAGGAGAGTGTGACCTCCTGGAGGGCCGGGGCCCTTTTGTCTCCTCCTGTGTCCATCAGAATTCCCAGCAGAGGGCCCAATACACCCCGACTCTTTGGTAAAGGCTTGTGGCTCAGTTAACTACAGACTGGCAGCATCTTCCCCCACCGAATGACCTCCCTGGACCTCAGACGAAGTAGAGAATTTTAAACTGAAGAGCAGAAGCAGAACACAGAAAAACTTGGGTATTCCTGACCCTGTCCAGCTCATCTCTGAGTCCCCAGCATTTTGGGTGAGTGAGTGGGCAGATGGGTGACACAGGGGTTGCTGCAGTGTCTTTCTGGGGAGCCCTCGGAGGTTGGCTCCAGGGATGGATTTGGGCAGGTCCCACGGTGCCCATGGTTACAGGATAAGGGTCGCCATATTGAACCTGCCGCCGTTTGCCTGGAGGAGCAGCCATAACCCTGGCCTGTCCCTCCAGAGGATGCCACTGGCCAGCAGGGAAAGAAGGACAGCAGGCCGGGATTCTAGTCTACACTTAGCTGTCTGAGCCAGCCTGTCTTCCGCAGGGTGCTCCTCCTGGCATTCCCAGTGTATTCTCATTCTTTTAGCCTCTTCCTTTGGCTTCTTTCTGGCCGCGTTTGCAAATCCTCAGCTCAGTGATGTAAGTCCCACTTGTCCAAGAAGAGCCCCCTGCTTGGTCTTGACTCCTCTGCCCTCTCCCCTGGGTGACCCGTTGCCCAGCTGGCCACTGCTTGAGGGTGAGGAGACAAAGGCCCCCTTTTTGGACCAGGCCATGACCTGGGCTTGCTGGAGCTTTTACACATCTCTGCAATTCCTGCCTTTATCAGATTAGCTTTAATTAGACAAATGAAAGTCACATGGAGCTGAGGGGGAGGAAGGTCTGGGCTTTCAGGAGCGCCTTTCAGCAAAAGGATGGGGGCAGGGTGGCCATTAGGAAAGGAGAGGGTGGAGGTCTTCATATCCATATGTGGGTGCATGCAAGTGCCTTGATTGAAGAAATATCCAGGCGTCTACCCAGAAAGACAAAGGTGCCATCATTAACTTGGAAGGGACCTTGAGATCTTCCGTCAGGGAGGATGATAGCCTATAGACCCCTTTGGAAATCTGCTGAAGGCTCTAGAGCAGCGCTGTCCAACATATAAGACGAACCACACGAGTAATTTTTTAAATTTTTAAGGAGCCACATTAAAAAAATTTTTTTGAGAATCAAATTCATTTTAATAACGTATTTTATTTAGTCCAATATATCCAAAATATTATCGTTGCATATAATCAATATGAAAATTATTCATAAGCTATCTTACATTCTTACATTTTTTTTACACTAAGTTTTCAACATGTGCTGTGTATTTTATACTTACAGCCCATCTCAGTTTGGACTAGACACATTTCAAGTGCTCTGGAGCCACATGGGGCCACTGGCTGTCTTATTTAGGGTGAGCAGCCGTCCTGGTTTGTTCAGGACTATGCTGGTGTTAGCACTGACAGTCCCATGTCCCAGGAAACCCTCGGTCCCAGACAAACTGGGATGGTTGGTTTCTCTAGATGCATAGCACAGCCCTAGACCTTCTCCCCGCAGCAACGCACAGACAACATTTGACCTATGATTTAAGGAGGTTGGGTGCCCTTTCATGGTTCTTAGCTGGGGAATGCCTAATCCAGTGTTACAGGCTCCCATTTTACAGAGAGAGAAAGCATGACCCAGAAGGGACTTGCCTTGGGCCACACAGTAAATTTGCCATTAGGACTGTGACGAGAACCCAGGCATCCTGATTTCAGAGGCACCTGGCAGAGCACGGTACACGTTTGTGGGGTCCTGAGTGTGGACAGCCTGTGATGCTCTGGCATAAGCAGCTGCTCTCTCCACCACACAGCAGGGCTGTGAGCTGTCTGTCCCACGCAGGCAGCAGGGGCAACACCAGGGACAGTGTTTGCCAAAGTGGGCGCACACCACTCCTGGCACGTGAGATGGTTTAGTGGGCAGTGACTTTGACTCCCATAGACAGAAAGTTGCATTCTTTTCAGAACTCTCTTTCTACCTTTCTGATCAGTCAAGGAGGAAGTCTTGGCACGGGGTTAGGATGTCTGCACTTGCCAATCCCTCTTTTTAACAGAGAGAGACTCACCCTTAGGCTAGGAGAAAGTGTCCCTATGTTCTTAGGATTTTCTTTTTCACTTTTTATTTTTTAAGTGATTATAGAGTCACAAGAAGTTGCAAAGATAGTTCATAGAGGTCTCATGTATGTACCTTTCACCCAGTTTCCCCAGTGGTTACATCTTACATAACTATGATATTATATAATATCAAACACAGAAGACTGACATCGGTACCATGTGTGTATATTTTGTGCCCTTTTATCAAGTGTAGATTCTTGTAACTACCACCACAATCAAGATCTGCCTAGGTATTAATAACATTGTTTTGTTGTCCTTGTGTTAATTTTTACTGCTATATTCTCTTCCTGCAATTGAAACTAGTTTTCCATTTACAGTGATGATATAACATTTCCCTTTTAAATAGATTTTCTTAAAAGAAAAAAAAGACAAACTGATTTAAGGAATTTTATTAAGTAAAGATGTAGCTAATGTTCAGGTAACGACAAAGCTTGTGAAAATGCCCTGCACATAGCAACATGTTTTATGGAGTATTTACTGTGTCCCAGGCACTGTGTAAGTGCTTTGTATGTGTTGATTTCATTTAATTCTCCCAACAAGGCTTTCAGGCGAGTCTTACTATTATCCCCACTTTGCAACAAGGAAAGCCAGACATATTTCGAAGGTTTAGAAGCATCAACCTAGATTTTTTTCTGTATGTATTTTTTTACACATACATAATCATCCGTAGTTTACAAACATGTAGCCATACTGTACATATCATTTAGCGACCTGTTAAAATCCAGATCTAATGAAAATTTCAAACTAGGACCCAACAGGCAGTGTTGTCACTTAGGGGGCCATGAGATTATGGTAAAGTCACGGTGTCCAGATGCCCCCGTCGCTTGCCCTCTCAAGCTCTACTGAGAGGGAGGTGCCGCTGTGCTGTGTGTCCTGGCAGGGAGGCACAGCTGGCAGCCTCCGTGAGAGTGGGCAGGTGAAAAGCCAGGCAAAGGCCCCTGGTCTGGAGCCCCGGGCCCGGGCTCTTCCCGGGCTCTCCCTATCTTTTAATAGCCCAGGATGCTAACTGGTAACAAGGTCATCCTGGTTAATTATCTAAACCTGATGGAATCATAAAGTGTTAGAGCTGGAAAGGACCAGAGACACTCGGCATTTGACAAGAGAATGACACAGGGTCAGAGATGGCGGAGGGCAGGGGTTCAAGGCCACTCTACAAGTGACAGTGGAGGAAGACCCTACCCATCCTTGCGGCCCCACTTGTCTAAGATCTAGGCCAGATTTCTGGCAAATATTTGTTGAGTAAGTAAACAAATTAAACATCTGACCTAGCTCTCACTTCCCTGCCATTATTCTCTGCTTCTTCCTAGAGGAGTGGAGGTGAAATATTAGCCTAGATCAAGGGCGCTTAATAAATGCACTTTCCTTGAGGCACCCTCAGAGATTCTGAATCAGGTTTAGCGGACCTGGGAATCTGAATCTGAAACGCTTGGCCTCCCCCCTGCCCCACCGGAGCTCCTGGGTGCAACCGGAGGCCATGCCTTGCAGACGCCCAGGGAGTGCTGACCTCTGTAGCTTCCCCTCCCCCGGCTGCACAGCGCCCCCTGGTGACAGTCCTGGCATGCCGGCCCTGCCTCTCCCTTGGGACTTTTACTCAGATGGGGTGCGCTGGTGGGGGCCTGGCTCCTCTCAGAACTCACCCCAGCGCCCACCGGGATTAGCCTGGGAGAGCTGATGAGTGTCCATTACCATAGCAGGCCCCATAAAAAGGATTATGGGGTGTTGGCTGAGTTTACAAGCCTGTTCTTGTAAAGCTGCCAGCCTTGGGGTGGCCACAGCCCCTCTGGAAGGATGAAAAGGAATTTTCCCTCTGCCCAGTGCCACACACCCATCACTTGCGTGGGAACCATCATGGCCTGGTTAAAAGAGCACCAGACCATGAATCAAAGACCTGGATCTGGTGGAGAGACTACAGGTCACAGCTGAGCCACTGGACCTCTCTGAACCTCCACTTTCCTGTCTGTGAAGTGGGCCCTTCACTCATCTCCCGAAGGTGGTTGCGTGGATGACCAGAGCTAAACCTTCCATGTCACAAAACCGGCCCAGGGCCCATGGCAGAGACTGCAGCTGTGGGTGCTGAGGGGTCTCTCTGCTCGTGGGGAGACGAGACTGTCTGGCAAAGCCGGGGCAGACAGGTGAGCTCACGCCCTCTGCTTCTGTCACTGGGCTGCTCCCATGGCCGAAGATGTGGCCGCCCTTCCGTGCCCTTCTGCGGCAGGCCTTCCAAAGTGATCAAACCCAGAGTCCCAGAGCCCATGGACATGGGACAATGTGAGCAAGACTGGGTGCTTCTCACGGGCACTAACCCTGTCAGTAAACCAGGCTGCCGCAGAGCAGGGAAGGGGGGGCCGCTGCTTCCCGCAGTTTCACGAACATTCCAGTGAATGTGCCCAGACAGGGGTTGGAATCTTGTTGGCAAAAGGCCAGAGAAGCAGTCGGCTAGTGGTGCCCACAACGGGTGGTCAGAGGGACCGGAGCCTTGGGGTGCAGTCAGGACCATGGTGACTGTGGCCCTGATCATCTGACCCCTAAGACTAATGGTAACAATAAATCGCGATGACCAGGCATTGTGCCAACACTGTGCCGGGCACTTTGCTCTAATTCCCATTCCCACCCACTATAGTTGGCTATTATCACTCTCCCCTTTTTACAGAGGAGGAAACTGAGGCTCAGACAGGCTAACCGACCGGCCCAAGGGTATATAGCTAGGAAGTGGGGAAGCTGGGACTCAAAGCTAGCACCAGGGACGCTTAGGAATATGTCCCCACTTCCCCAGTGGGGAAGCGAGTCCCGCGTGGGAGGCAGGGGGAGAGAAAAAGACAGAAACCTCTTTCTTGTTTCTTTGCCCACGTGCCAATTGCTGTTTCCAGCATTTGTGGCCCCACCTGCACACCCCAAAAGCTTCTCTCTGTCCCCCCACCCTGCCTCCACTCAGGACTTCCCTGGTCACAACCTGGGCAAGATCAATTATATGCGAACTTAAAAAAAAAATAGGGACTAACCAATTGTCTTTAGGAAATATAAGCTAATCACTTTCCAGAAGAAGCTTGGCTCAGAACATATTGCCGTGTGCCCCTGGGCAAGTGACTTTACCGCTCTGACAGCCCTGGGTTGTCTCTGTGCAAAATGGGCATAATAGTGGCTCTGACCTCATAGGGTCACTTTGTGGTAGCCCTTGCCTGGCACTTAGTAAATGCTCAATAAATGTAAATTCTTGTTGCTAGTAGTAACAATGCAGGCAAGGTGGGTAGAGTGAGGTACCAGAAGCATCCAAGAAGCATATCAAGAGTTTCCCATGGCGGTAAAGCTACGGAATCTTGCTTCTGTGACAGCTACCTGCTGCCGGACTACCCAGGTAGTGGGGGCTGAGGTTGCATACCCCTCTGGGGGTATGACCCAGCAGGGGGGCTTGCAGGAGGGGCCAGGCCCCACAAAGGAGGCTGGGGTCAGGCTGTCTCAGAGGGAAGCTGGGGGAGGTGCAGGGTGCCCAGGTGGGGCAGGAATCAGGACCAGAGTCCAAGTTGTGGCAACTGGGGCTTCTTCCCCCTTTCTTCAGCCCCACCAATGTCCACGCCCCACCCAGGGCAGCTCAGGGGCAGCCCTGCTGGTCTCCAGGTGGCACCAGCTGGTGGGGCTGAAGCTTCCGGAAGGTTGTGTGCTGCCCACGGCTGGCCAGAGGCTGTGACGGGCCTCACCCAGGTGCCCTGTGCTCATCACGACTCAGGAGATCTGACCACTGCATTTTCAGGAATTTCAGGAGCCAGTTGTTAAACACAGCCATTATTAAAAATTAAATTATACAAACATACAATTAAATAAATTATATTAGCAACAAAACTCATCATTTCTTAAGTACTTTAGTACACCTTTACTATTAGCTCTGCCCGTGAAGTTATCCGCAGCTGCGGGGTCTGGGGAAGTACTGCAGTCTCTTCCCGACCCCTCCGCAGTCAGTGATAGCATCTTTTTTTATTTTTATTTTTTAGATTATCCTCTTGGTAGCTTGAAATTTGGCCATGGGGTGTATTCATACCATGGAAATCAGCAAACGCTACAAATCAGGTCTGCCCACTTCTAGAGCTGGTTGTTAAACAGTTATGAGCCCTCCACTGCCCTGCAGGACACAGGGGAGCTGGGATGGGGAAGGCGGGGCCAGAGCCCACCCCCCACCCCCCCACCCACAATAGAGGGGTTGAAGTTTGCGCTTCCTTAGCAGGATGTACCTCACCCCCAGAGCGCCAGAATTTATTCTAACACAACTGAGGAGTCTCCTGAATTGACTGCCACCCATTGTGCCCCTCCAGCGGGTGAGCTCCACCCCCCATTGTCCACCACCCCTCCCCTCTCCTCCAAGGCTCCTCCAAGATGGAGCTGGGAGCTGAGAGCTCAAGGTCAGAGCCTTGGACGGCTGCCTGGTGTGCTGGTGGCTTCTATTGTGAGCGCCTGAGCATCTTGGGGCTTCCTTGTGCCTGGAACTTAGAACCCGCTGGGGACCAGCCTGTTTATCGTAAATGGTGCCTGTTCGCTTTGATTCCTGTTTCAGGCCCTGGGGCCACTACTGTGTCTCCATAAATTAAAAGCTGCTTGTGTTTGGGGGGATTAAGCAATACTGCAAAGCCCTGGGAACATCGGGGCCTTCCATGACAGCGGCCAACTGGGCCTCCCAGAGGCAGCCGTGGGGTATGGCGTCCACGTCCACACCAAGGCGGAACCTCCTGGCTGGCATCACAGGACTCTGGGGACCAGGGGACACCACGTCGGCTCTAGAGCCACACGCTGTTCAGAAAGAAAAACACACAAACTTCCATCGCTGTCGCCTTTTGCCTTTCCCACTTGTGGGCATTTGCTTCGCTCTTGCCTGCCTGGGAGGTACCCCCGCCACCCACCCGCCAATCACATGCATCCCAAACTGAGGGAGGGTCCAGCTCTTTCCATTTCAAGGTCCATCTCAAATTCTGCCAGCCCAGGAGTAAGAATAACACATGCAACATGTGCCTCTTCTCAGAGTTTACAAAGCGCTCTCTCCTGCTTTATTTTATTGCACGTGTTAATTCAAGAAATTTGTATGAAGCCCCCGCTCTTTGCTGTGTTCTGGGCCTGGTGTGGTGGAGCTTGTCCAAGACAGGCAGGGCCCAAAGCAGCAGCATGTCCATTTCACAGATTGGCAAACAGAGGCTCAGGGAAGTGAAGTGACTTGCTGCCAAGTCACTCAGTGGAAGGAAGGATTCAGTGAACTGTCTACCTTCCTGATGACCCCAGCCAACTTCTCTAGTCCTTTATCCTGTGACAAAGATGAGGGAAGAAAGAGAGAACTGGTGTAGAGGGGCCAAGCTCGGTGGGACTCCAAGGGAGACATGTGAATGTCTAGAGAGGGTCTCTGGGCAGCTTGTTGTGGATGTGTGGTATGTTTCCCTCTGCTTGCTCAAGAAAGCTTCGGCAGAGACTAACATCACTGCTAAGATTTGGTGGTATCAGCTCAGAGTTTCTTTGTCAGCTTCATTCTAGGGACGTCCCATCGCTCCCTCCCAGCCTCTGTCACTTTCTTGTGTTGCAGAGATTCATGGGCAGGACTTGACATCCCAGTTGCTCCCTGGAGGCGGCAGCCCTGACCCATCCTTGCAACCTGCAACCTGTATGAAGCACAGCCTGCACTCGGCACATTTAGGAGCTCCAATACATTCATGTAAAAACAAATGAGCGCCCTCCCTCCGCATGAAAAGCAGCCTGGGCTGCCCCTGCCGGATGGAGGGCACCCACGTCTCCAGGGCTCCCAGGCCTCGGGGCCAGCTGGTATGTGCGTGGAGGAGAACGTGTCTGCTTCCCTGCTCCCGTCAAAAAGGGAGCACAGAGCCCTGCCCTAAAGAAAACCTCCCTCCCTGTGGTCAGGCCACTTCCGGAAACTGCAGGGTGAGGGGGCTTCAGGTTTCTGTGACATCCATCAGTGGGCACAGCCCATGCAAGGAGGACTGACCCTTCTCCCTAGCAGAGAGCCTGGGGGAAACTGAGGCCCAGTGAAGGAATGCCGCTTAACAGATATTGACTCTGTCTCTGAGCCAGGCGCTTCTTTATGATGTTTAATTGTCACAATGTCCCTCTAAGGTGGCTTTATCATCACCCTCTGTTTCATAGGTGTGCCGACTTGCCCAAGGCCCCCCAGGGAAGAAGTGGCAGAGTCAGGGTGCGAATCTAAGTTGGCCGTCCCAACCCACACCGTGTCACCTCCCTGAAATGGGAATGGCAACCCCTACTTCATGGGCTTCAGCCCAGGAGGCTTCAGCCGAGATGATACACGAAGCCCTGTCACGCTGGGCCTGTCACGGAACGATGCCCAGTACAGAGCCCTTGCTTCAAAGGGACACAGCATCACAGAGTGCACCTTGGTGTTAAATCAATGCCTGGTCCTTATGACAACGGAGTCCTTCGCTAGAGTCTACAAGTCTTAAGTGCACAGCTCAGTGAATTTTTATGTGTGTGTACATCGGTGTATACACTCTTCAGATTAAGAAATAGAACATTTCCTGCACCCCAGAAGGTTCTCTTCTGCCTCCTCCCAGTCAGTGCTCCCCCCAAAGCAGCCATCATATACAATTATGTGTATATAACTATATATATTATATATACTCATTCCCATTTTTCAGATTGAGAAACTGAGGCTCTCTGGCACTGAGGACTGTGAAGGTGATGGCTGCTGCTGCACCAGGAGCTCTCTGGGACTTGTTGCCAGCAGGTGAGTGGTGCGCAGGGGGCCACCCAGACGCTTCCACCTGGGTGAACACACCCCAGGTGCCTCCTTTGGGTCGGCACAGGGACCTGGGTGCGCGGAACCCACGCGCTGGCCCAGGCGGTGGTCCGAGGCAGGCCCACTCTGCCCAGACAACCGCAGCCACACACAGCTCCCTCTCTCCCTGGCTCAGAAGGGCCTCACCTTCCCCGTTTCCCATCAGCCCTTCAGCATCCTGAAACATTAGGAAAATGGGCTGAGTATTAGGTAATGACTGTCCAATTTATTCTGACAGCAAGAACCAGAGGGAGGAAATTGACATTGGTGATTTTACTTAGACCCTGACAACTTTAATTAATCTTCACCCTTTTCCCAGGGAGCCGGGGGCTGGGGGTGGGGCCTCCGGCAGCTGTGCTGAGCCAGGCGGAGGCCCCGCGTGTGCTGAACTGCTGTGTGGACAAGGCAGGCAATGTGGGGGGCTCTGGAGGGTCCAGCGTGGCTCCCAATCAAAGCCAGAGCTTGTCCTGAGTCCCTCCAGACACAAGCTAACGGCAGTCTGCAGGTCCTCCTGAGCTTCTCCAAGGAAGGCGGAGGAAGCCAGAAAGCCTCTACCCACCTCTCAGAGAGGTGCCTCCTCTCGGCCAAGGCTTACAGTGAATCAGTCCCACAGTTCTCCAGCAACCCGGAGGGAACCACAGCTGAGCAGCAAGGATGGCTAGGACCCCCAAGTGGCCTCAGTGGATGCACCAAGGGGAGGGCTGCACAGTTTGGAAAGTTTGAAACCCAAATGCCACGATGCCAACCCAGGGGCTTTTGCTTGATAAGCCTTTGAGGTGTGTGGCCCCATGTGGCGGGTCCCTGATGGTCTATTTTCACCAGCATCTGTCCTTATCTGGGGACTTGAAGATTCTGCCAGGCTGTCACAAGGAGAGAAGCCAGACCCAGAGAGCAGAGGGGTCTCACCAGCCAGCATCACCACCCGACAGCCCCGGACGGAAGCCCCTCATCCCATCCCTCGACCGCGCTACAAAAGCCTCCCTGGTAAAAGTGACCGCGTAGCCCCTCCCCAGGCATCTCCCAGTGTCTTCCCAGTGTCTCTGCAGGGGATACCCAAAGGCCCAAAATGCTTCAAACCCCCAGGTAAGGATGGACACTGGTGAAAATAGGGCACCAGGGACCCCCCGTGTGGGGTGACATACCTCAGTGACTATCAGATCAGCCCTGGCTCCATCCTCCCGTGTGTGGCTTTGAGCTGGCAGAAGGTACTGGAAACTGGGCCAGGGATGAAAACAACAACATCAGTAATCACCGTGAGCGCCAGCGCGTACCGTGTTCCCCACGCGCTGGGCCCTTTGCCTGTCCCATAAGCACCGGCACACCCGGGTTCCCCTGACAGCTCCATGGAGGCTGCGTCGTCACTGCCCCTTCCTCAGAAGAAGCAGTTGAGGTTCAGTGAGGGAAAGTGAGTTTGCCAAGGTCACTGACACGTGGCAGAACTGGAACTCAAGGCCAGTCCTAACTGTCCCCAGCTGACCGGTGCTCTGCGTGGCCCTGGGGCAGGGTCCTGGCCTGGCCAACAGCCCTGAGCCTTGGTTTGACCGTCCCTGCTCCGACAAACAGAACCCTGGGGACCCCAGGGCAAGTGGCATGAAGACGACCACACTATCTGACCTTGTCCGAACTGCTCCAGCCACCCGGCTTCCCGGGTCCCTGCACTCCCCCGGCCTGGACAGGTGGGCAGCCGGGCCTCTCTCTAACTCCAGGAGGCTGGCCCGGAAGGCCCTGCGTACCTGCGGGCAATTAGGAAAGTCCCCCCCGGGGTGTGTGGCTCATCCTCCAGCTATGTGGGGTGCCTGCAGGGAGGCCAAGGGGCAGAACCCTCCTGCCGTGCCAGCTCTAATTTCAGGTGGTTTCCTCGAAAGCCAGGTTGGGACAGTTCCAGGGAAAAAGAAAAAATTGGATATTGCACCATCCAAGGGAGGCGTGCTGCACACACCCTCTCCTTGCTTTGGGCCCCTTCGGTGGTCTCATGAGCCTCAGTGTCCCCGGCTGCATCCACCCAGGATTTGGAGGCCAAAAACCCTGGTTTGTAGCCAAGCTATGCCCCTCATTGTCTGGGTGCTCCTTAGGCTCCAGCCTCAGTTTCCTCATCTGTAAAATGGGCTTAATGACCCATCTCTTGCAGGATTTTTCTGAGTCAATGAAATAATAATGTATGGAATTTTTTAAATAAAATAATATATCGTAATGAAATAGTAGCATCCGTAAGATGCCTGGAACATTGCCGCAGTCAGTACTACCAAGGTGACTAGCACCACGTTTTCTCACCTGTTAATTAATGTTGACCCGTTCTTGTTTTGTGGGTGAAGAAATGGAAGCTCAGAAGCTTGTCCCGGGTCACACCAATGGTGAAGGGCAGAGCCAGGATTCGAACCCAAGGCCCAGGCTGCCCTGTCTTAGGTAAGGACGATGCCAGGGGGCTGGGGACACCTGGATGGAGGCCGTCCTCCACGGAGGTAGGAAGAAGTCAAGCGTTTTCCTCGTGGGCTGGGCCTGGAGACTCCTGTGCGCCCCCCGGCCCCTCCCATCCTACCCTCTGCCCCTCCGCCCGCGCGGGGCCCCCATGTGCTGTCACGGGGGCTAGCGTCAGCCCTGGCGCCACATGAAAGTCCCCACTCTGCCCTGGGAACTGGCTTCACGCTCAGGGACGCCCTGCCCACAGAAATGTGTCAAAAAGTCAGTTTAGTGCTGTCAGCTCTGTGTGTTCCCACAGCCAGTTCCCGCCTCCTGCCTCCCGCCTCGTGGGCCGCCGTCTGCGGCCTCCCAGCGGCTCGGGAGGCGGAGTGCGTTCCAAGATTTTCCATGGGTTCATTTCCAGCAAACAGAGGCCTCGCCTCCCCGCCTCCCGCGGCTGCCTCCAAGGCATCCCCGACCGGGGTGGGGCAGTCGCGGGGGGCCTTCCCTCGCCCCGACTTTCCAACAGGCCTGAGGGAGCAACCTTCCGGGGACCAAGGCTGGGAACGGTGACAGCGCTTCTCTCCCCAGTCCCACGCCAGCCACACCGCCTCCTCCTCCTACCTGCTGCTGCACCCCGATGGGATCTTGCTGTTTGACAAGGTCCCTGCAGCAAATCCCGCCAGATGTCACGGGCTGCCAGCACCCACGGGGACTGTCTTCCCAATGCCATCAGAAGAACTGAGAGAAGGAGGCTTTGGGCAAAAGCTGGCCACCACCGTATTTCCTACCGAAAGGTTTGTTCATCCATGAAGGTCTGAGAACAGTGCTCCAAAGTTGAATTGTCCCAGGGAGACACAAATGAGATCTCAGGGATCTTTTATACACAGTCAATATCCCAGGGATACCCAGAGAGAGAACAAAACAAATAGTAACGGCAATTCTCCCTCATGGAGCACTTGCTCTGCTCAGCTCTCTGGATTTACCAGCTTGTTTAATCACAGCACAACAACATGACAGATGAGGAAGCTGAAGCTTTGTTGCTCAAGCCCAGGGCATATAACTCCCATGGCAGTCTCTGCTTCTGGGGTTCCATTTGCATGGAATTCAATGTGACTGGCGCCCCCTGGAGTTGTGCAACTAAATGGTGGTGTTAGGATTTAAACACAGACTCTTGGCTCGGACTCGGACATTCTAACCACCAGCCTCCACTGATAGCAGCCAGCTGGCCCACGGTGGAGCACAAACCAGCTCTCGCTGTGGGCAAGTGGCTGTTTGCAAGTCCTCGTTATGTGGTTCCCACCCTCCCTACCCGCACTCCGGGCCAGGAGCATTAGGGGACGGCAGGAAGGAAGCCAGCTCCACTCAGGAGCTGGGGAGACCCTGCCAAATGCCGATGGCTGCTGGACATTAGCAACCTGGCCAGAGTCACTTTCCCAGAAACGTTGGATTTCTTCAGAGATGGCAGCTTCCTGGCAGCCAGGCACAGAAAGGAGAGGCAGGTCCAGGTGTCTCATAATCCCAGGGGACAGGAGCCCCCTCACTGACTCCTCTCCCAGCAAGGGCAGAGTTGGACCGTCCAGGCGGAAGAACTTTGCTCTGTGTCATGAGTTCTTCCAACAGTGGGGAATTATTAGTATCTCCATTGGGAAGAGCCTGGTGCTCGGAGGTCTTTGTTGCCGAAAAATCGCAGTAATGAAATGGCAGAGTGGGGACTTGTACTCACCTGTATTTGACTAAAGCTCATGTTCTTTCCAACTATCCACAGACCTCTCAAGGGGCAGGGGATGAAACTGGGGCCTCTTGTCGCCATGGGGGTGCTCCCGGACATCCCTTGGATGGGAAAACACCCCTGGATAGTGTGGCACCCCGTGAGACAAAATCTTCGGGGGGGTGGGGAGAGAGACAGGAAGTATACCTGTAACACTAATTGCAATAACATCAAAATAGTAATATGGGTAGCCATCATTTACTGACTGCTACTACGTGCTAGACACTGTTCTAAGCACTTTGCACTTAGGAGCTAATTTACTCTCCAAACAACCTTCAGAGCACAGTACTATTACCATCCCACCTACAGATGGAGGTTCAGAGAGTTTAAGCAACTTGCCTGAGGCCACACAGCTGGGACTGAGGAAGGATTAGGCAACTTGAGTATTTGCTTCCTCAATCAGGTTGATGAGGGCTTTCTCTGGACTCAGAGCTCTCCATCCTCTCATTCATTTGTTCACTCATTCACTCATTTACCCAACATTCATGGGAAGCTGCTCTGTGTCCTGCCCTGTGTATGACACTGGGGTTCAACAAGGGACGCCTCGGTCCTGGAGAGCAGCTCTGGGTGCAGGAGGCAGACCCAGAATCGCCATTCTTCCCTTTTCCTGTAGTGGTGCAGTTGTAACCGGACACAGGGCTGCATTATTCCCAGCCTCCCTTGCAACTGAATCTGACCACGTGACAACGCTTTGGCCAACAGGATGTAAATAAAAGTGAAAAGTGCCCTCTGAGTCTCTCCCTTCACAGGGCTGGGCCTGTGTACCCCTGCTCTCTGCCACACCCCACCTCTTTGGCTGGGTTGAACTGGAGCAGACACCATGGAGTGGGGTGGAACTGTCCCACCAGCCCTGGTTACAGTAGAGAGGAATGAACTTCCTCTGTATCTTGCGGGCTCTTTGTTACAGCGGCTAGACTGTGCTTAGTGCTCCACTGCTGAGAGAGGCCAACAAGAGCTCCAGCTCACAAAGTCTGTAGGAAAGAAGAAAGGAGTGCACGAATTCAGGCCTGCAGGCTTGGCCTCCAGATTTCCCTGGCAGGGGTGGAGAAGGGAGTACCCTGGCAGTCGACACAGGGAGAAAGATGCTGAGAGGACAGATACACATGCACACTGAGCGTCTGCTCTGCTCCAGACAATGCACAAAACATTGCACGTGTTGTTTCCCACTTGATTGGGCACCGTGAACTTCCCCACCTGAGGATGAGCAGGACCTGGTCCTCATCTTGGCTTCACAGCCCACACTCAAGAGATGTCGTTGACCTGGCCGCCGTCCGACAGTGCCAATAGCCACCTGCCTCTGGAACATCTGCTTGCTTGGGTGGGACCCATCTGGTCTCGCATAAAGAACTACGTAGGGTCATTCACAACCGATGACTTAAATCAGGGAAACCAGCGTCTGTGTTTATTCACCCATTCATTCATTCATTCGCCAATTATTCCCAAGTGCCTACTTTGTTTCGGCTACTGTCTTAGGCATTGAGGATTCGATGGTGAAAGCAAACAGATGTGGTCCTTGCCTTCTGACTCATAGTCTAATGGGAGAGACAGAATGAAATAATCGCACGCACAAATGTAGAATGACTTTTGTGATAAGTGCTTCATGAAACAGAAACTTGGTGTCAGGAGAGAGAATAAAGAAAACATTTAGCTTAGTTCCAGAAGGCTTTCTTGAGGAAGCAAAGACCTAGCTGAGACCTGAAGGAAGAGTAGGTGTCAACTAGGCCCCCAAAAGAAAGGGCTGTCTAGGCCAAGAGCACTGCAAATGCAAAAGCAAAGAGACTGGGTGTGGGGCGGGCACAGTGGGCATGCAGGGTGGGTAGAAGGAGGTGGGTGTGTCCTGGGAGCAGTAGGCCAGGTGGGAGAGGCCAGGCCCTGTGGACTCTCAAGCCACAGTGATGATTGCAGGTTTTATCCTCAGGGCAATAAGGAGTTATTGAGGGATTTAAATACAGTGAGGCAGAATGATCCAATTTGTGTTTTCGGAAGGATGTTCTGGCAGCCATGCAGTGAGTGACTCTGGGGTACAAGACTGCATAGGTGAAGGCCCTTGGAAAAAAGCAATTGTCAGTAGCTGCCACCTTCCTGTGAGTAGACCCATTCGTAGGGCCCTGGACGTCATGCAAAGCTCAAGGGCATCCGAAAAGTCCAGTGGGGAGCAGGGAAATGAGGACCCACACAAAGTGGCCCTCACAACAGAACAGAACTTTGTCACCATCCCCACGTTACCTGTGGCTGATCTGGAAGGAGGTACTCAAATAGGTGGTGAAGAAAATGCAAAGAGGTGACAGGACTTGGTAAAATGTCATGATCCCTCACTGGGCTGAAACCAAGTTGTTTTTTCCCCTTGTTTTCCAAATTAATTCAACATTCCAAATAAATCCAGAGAGACTTAATTGGGGGCCCTTTCATGTGGATTGAAACTCATAAATTGCAATTTGCTGAGTTGCAGGAAGGCAGAGAATTGCATGCCACCCCCTCCCACTTGGCACCACCCCATAGGGTCTGGAAGAGAGAGAGGACTCTTGGGACTGCTCCCAAGTTGGTTTGGGGCTTCATGCGTCAGACCCAGTGAAGTTATAGGAAGAAACAACAGCATTTGGAAGCTGGGAAAATGGCTGGAAATAGCTGCAGCTGATGCCATCGGGGAGAAGGCGAAACCCCAAGAGAGAATGATTGAGGGGCTAAGGAGCCCTTTAAACTCAATGAGAAAAAACGATAGGGAGGACCCTCTGCTACGTGCTTCATCGATGAGTTCTATGAGAATGGAGATTGAAGGGGAGTCTTCCCAGCAAAAAAGGACTTTGTGTATGGATCTGAGGAGTTTTCTCAGTGGAGGTGGCCAAGAAGGTGTAGGCAGAGTGCTCAGATAACCAGTCTAAGGGATTGGTTCCTATAGGTTCAGTATTGCTATAGTTACCAGTTGGTTTTACTGGATGCATCTGTGCAAGTTAACGTGGGGGTGACATGTGGCACAGGTCCTAGATTAATGTGTCACTTCCTCAAGAGATACCTCAGGGGCATCTGAGGGTTTCATTGTTCATCTCTATTTTGGAATCTAGAATGATATGGAAAAACTTCAGGAAAGCAGCATTAAGAGACAGGATGGGTCTGTATGACCCTGGGGTTGCCAGTGGGTTGGATGTACTCTCTGGAGGATGGGACGTGAAAGTCGGCCATGGTGTGATGGGTACAAACAGTCCCTCTGAGTGCACAGGGCCAAAGGGTGCTGGACAGGAACTTGTGCACCTCCAAGTCACTCCTTAGTTTTCCTGTTTTTTTCCCCTACCCAGGTGTTGTGAACTGAATCATGTCTCCCCAAAATTTAAATGTTGAAGCTCTAACCCCCAATGTGACTACACTTGGAGACAGGGTCTTTAAAGAGGTAATTAAGGTTAAGTAAGATCATAAGGGTAGATCCAAATACAATAGGAAGAGATATCAGGGATGCCCACATGCAGAGAAAGGGCACGAGAGGACGCAGAGAGAAGGCAGTCATCAGCAAACCAGGGAGAGGCCTCAAAGGAAATCAACCCTGCTGATACCTTGGTCTTGGACTTCCAGCCTACAGAAGTGTTGGAAAATAAATGTCTGTAGCTTAAGTCACCCAGTCCATGGAGTTCTGTGATGAAAGTCCAAACAGACTAATATACTGAGCTGGGCTCTCCCAGTGTGAACATCTCCTGTCTTCTGTCCCCTATTCCTACAAAGAGTAACAGCCTTGCTCACTCCAAATACCTGGAATGACTCCAAACTTTGCACAGTATTTCCCTCCACTGGGTCAAGTAAGCAGTCAAGGAGTATCAAAAACCCCCAGTTAGTCCCTTAAATTGAAAATGGTCTTTCTGAGCAGAGGTAATATCCCAGATGTTCACAGTGGTTCTTATGAGAAATTGTCTTAGGAAGACACTTTTTTTGCTTTAATCAAACCACTGTTTAAAAAATTTGCAGTAAGTATCAGTAGATGACAAAATTAGTGTGTAAAAGTTTGAGAATTAATAGGATATTTCCACAGTCTCAAAGTTATCTCCCCACAATTACTTACAAGCTGCAAAAGGAAAGCTAGTAACTTTACATTGGAGAAACCTGGCAGACACCTTCTTACTCAAAAGAGTAAAATTAGCACCCTCAATGGTAGTGTGCATGGGCATTGGGTGCTTCCTGATACAGTACACTGGGAAGGACATGACATCACTTTGGTGATATTCCTATCAAACACACATAACCCAAATCTGTGTGTGAAGGAACATCAGACAAACCTAAATTGAGGGACATCCTATAAATAAGCAGTCCGTTCTGGAAAAAAGGCTAAGAAACTGTTCCAGGTTCAAGAAGGCCAAACAGGCATTACAACTAAACGTGATGAGTCTTGATTGGAATCTGCACAAGGAACGATACCTGCAATTTACTGTTAACGGTTTGGAAAACTAATAGCCACGCATGCACAGGGAGAGACCAACAGAGCAAAGGACATAAATGTTAACCAGGGGCAAATCTGAGTGAAGGGCATATGGCGGTTCTTTGCTCTATTCTTGCAATTCTTCTATAACTTTGAAATTATTTTGAAATGAAAGCTTTTATAAAATCCCTGCACTCCACAGTTCTCCTTATAAAATGATCTGTGGAGCAATTTTAATTTTCTTGGGAAGTCTGATTTCCCCCCTGCCCCCGGCACCAGATGTCAACATGCTTTCTTCCAAGAAATAATTGACAATTGTGTAACCCCATCCTTTCCATTTTTGCCTTGGCTGTTAGGAAGCCATTCCATGACACAAAGATGTATCAACTTGGACAAGTCACTTAGACACTCTAAATCTCAGTTTTCTTCATTTGCGAAGTGGATAAAATAAAGCTACCCACCGCTGAAGGTGGTCGTAAGATATAAAGTATTCAGCACAGTATATGATATATAATAAGCACCCTTCTTTTTCTTGTTCTTCTTCTTCTTGTTATTATTGTTGTCATTATTATATTACCTATTACTCGCTCAACCCTCTTCACTAAAATGAGCTTGGGGCAGACACCTGAAATTAGGAAAACTTAGAATTTACAAGGGAAAAGATTTTCCTCTATGCAAATTGTCAACACATCAAGTGTTCTGAGGTCTCCCTATAGAATATTCCATGTGCCCTCAAAGCATAGTTCTGGGTAGTATGGAAAAAGTAGAAACAGCAACGAGAGTCAGACAGACTGCGGTTCAAATTCCAGCTCTGCCAACTCACTCATTTTGTAACTGTTTGGTTCAGGAAGGTCTGGGCTATGCGGCAATAACAACATCCCCAAGACTCCGGGGCTGAAAACAAGGTCCATCTCTTGCTCACGCTACATGTCTACTGTAAGCTGGTGGGAAACTCTCCTCTACGACATCTTCCCTCCAGCATCAAGGCTGATGGAGTCTCCACCTTCAGAAATGCCTGGGCAGTGGAAGAGGATGAGGTGCTCCCATTTTACTGGCCAAAGGCGTACCTAGCCACAGATCATTCCAAAGGAAGTACAATCATACCATGTGCTACAGAGTTAAACCAAAAATCTGTGGTGAACCACACTAATGACTAGCACATCCCTTTGGACAAGTCTTTATTCTCTCTGAGTATTAGTTTCCTCCCTGCTGATGGAGGAAGAAGAATATTAATACTTTGCATCTCAACACAAGTGTAATGGTTTAATGAGATAAACTAGAAGAAGCGCCAAGTAACCTGGGTTGGAAACGTAATAGCTGCTCATTATGGTAAATTATACTCTGCCCTCATCCTTTGTGTGTCCCACAGGACCAACACTGTCCCCCTTGTGGATCCAGACAGATAGGTAGGTAGATTAGATGGATAGATGGATAGACAGATAGATAACCAGTAATTACCTCTCCAAGTAATTACTCTTCCAATCCGAGAAGACCATAATAGGAAATAGAGACAATTTGTCTCCGAGGTACAGAGCAAAGTCTCTTCAATTTTCTTTCTCTTGATTACAATGGGTTCCAGGATCTATCTGGTACACGGACGGTGGTCTCCAAACAGGGTTGCAGGGATGCAATTTTTAATTTATTCACTACCTGCTGTGTGCCAAGCCCTATGCAAAGCATTGCATGGATCAGACCTGGCGAGAGCTGTGGGGCTTTACGAGGGGAAGTCAGACATGTTGATAAATTCCAGCAAAACAGCTGACAAAGGAACGACGGCTGTGGCACTAAGTGGAGCTGAAATAGGAAGCTTGCAGCAGCCTCTGGGGTCCACACTGAACACCTGGAGTGGGGTAGGGGTAATGGGACTGTGATCCGATTGCCTGCAGTGCTAGACTTGGCCTCGCCTAGCCACTGTCCAGCTGTCACGGAGCCAAAGGTCTCAGCGTCAGCTGCGATGGCTTTGACCCTCAGCTGAAGCCACCCAGAGGCCAGGTTCTGAGTGTGCTTGCAAGGGCACAGCAGAAGTACCATCTCAGCATCCACATTTAGCTTGGGGTCCCCACCTCGCCAGGCTAACGTTGCCAGCTGTACACAGCGCCTCCTTGTGGGGTGGAGGACAATTTTAACTTTTCTGACATCTCAGTTGTCTAATTTTTCTCTGGTTAATATGTAATTACTATTCTTCAAAGCTACTTAACATATTTTTTTAAACACCTCTGTAGGCCACGGATTCTCTTATACTAGTGTTTCACAAACTTCAGGCATCTCTAAATCACATTTGTGACTTTTACCCTGAGAGCTACTATTTACTAACTATTTGTTTCAATTTCATCCCCTACTAACTCTCTGATTCTTTTTTTTCTAGTTCAAATATCTTTTTGGACTTATGTTATGTAATAACATCTATAAAATGACAAGTTCACTACTTTTTTTCTGTTACAAATTAATTATATATATAAAGATTAAAATTTTAGGCCAGGCGTGGTGGCTCACGCCTGTAATTCTAGCACTCTGGGAGGCCGAGGCAGGAGGATCATTTGAGCTCAGGAGTTTGAGACCAGCCTGAGCAAGAGCGAGACCCCATCTGTACTAAAAATACAAAAATCAGCTGGGAGTGGTGGCGCATGCCTGTAGTCCCAGCTACTCAAGAGGCTGAGGCAGGAGGATCACTTGAGCCCAGGAGTTTGAGGTTGCTGTGAGCTAGGCTGACGCCACAGCACTCTAGCCTGGGCAACAGAGCCAGATTCTGCCTCAAAAAAAAAAAAAAAAAAGATTAAAATTTTAAAAATCATCCCCAGTGGAATGGGCACCAAGCATTTAAAAAGCACTGCTTGGTGGCATATGAGAAACAGGCTGCTCTGGGAGGAAACAGCAGGTAGAGTTCTGCGACAAATGGGTTTTGCAAACTTGGAGAAATTGCAGAACCTCCCTGGGCTTTGGTTTTCTCATCTGCAAAGAGATTAAACTGAGTCCACATCGTTTAAGGTCGTGTGAGGATAAAATAAGATGCTACACATAAAGCACCTATCACACAACCTGGTTCCTGTTATGTCTCTTGCTTATTCATTCCATAAACAGCAGTTGAACCCTGTGCTCAATGCTATGGAGGATTTACAAGTGAGTAAGACATAATCAATACCATCCCATAGTTTGCAACCCGATGTTTCCATACAAACATACCTGGAACACAGAGCAGGAGAGCCTTAAATGTCTCCTGAGCAGTCCAGGCAAAATGCAATGAGAGGGAAAAGCAACACCCAGCTGGGAGATCAGGGGAGGCTTCCTGGAAGAGGTGCCATTTGAGCTGGGCAGGGAAAGAAGGACAAGGTCTGGGTGTGCAGAGCTGCAGGGAGAGCCTGCCAGGAAGGAAGGGAGAGCTTGAGCAAAGGCACAGCACCCTTGTCCTCTGGACCTCCCTCCCCTCCGGAAACGGAAGCCTTTCTTCCCTGCCGTCCGCCCCACTCGTGAAGAGCTTCCGCTCAGCTTTCCCTGTCTGTGCCACCAACATTCTCGTGCACCTGTAAACTACCCAGTGGGTCCATTCCTGCTCCCCAGTGTCACTCCACCCTCCTTGGCCTGTCATTTTCTTCTTCTCATCATTCTTGGCCCCCTTCGGGGCCTTGAGTGCAGGAATTGGGACTCGGGAGGTGACGGGGAAGTTCAGACTGGAGCAGGGCTTAAGGAAATAAGATGCCCAGGTTCCCATGTCTGTCTAGGGGAGCAGAGATCACACTGCTGTGCGAGGGCCTTTGGGGGCAGAAGGAGGCTGAGCAAGGGGGGCTGAAGGAGAGGCAGAGCTTCCCCACCGAGCTCTGTGCTGGTCCCTAGGGACAGCCGTCTCTCCCTGGCCAGGGGACAGGCGCATTTGGCCTCCATGTTTTTGAGCGGCTTCCTGCCTTGGAAAGGTATTGGAACAGCCAAATACGCAGAGTCCTGCCTCAAAGATTCTATTTGTTATGAAAAAAAAAAAATCACTAAAAAAGCAAAAGAAAATCTATCCCTGCCACCTGGTTTCCTGCTAGCTGCTGGCTAAATCAGCTCATGTGTCTTTTTTGGAGCCTTCCTTGGCTGCTTTTAGCAAGTCAGAGCCAGAAAGGTTTTCCAAGACCATCTTCTTCAAACTCCCGAAGGCCCATGGTACGTTTGCATTTGTTCCTGTCCACCGACCCTAGTGTGGGGCCGGCACCTGGTGGACACTAAGCCCACACCAGAAAATAGAGCCGCAATCTACCGATAAGTGTGAGACCCAGCCAGGGCAGTGACCTGCCACCGTCACACAGCACAGAAAGGCCAGCACGAAGGTGTAGCCCCGGCTCCTCCTGTCCCCCGACCACTGCCCTGTCCCCCAACCTTTTGTTCTGCTCCCTTCCAGGCAACGACCCCATCCGCAGATTTCACATGTGTGAAGTCTGCAAAGAATCAATGCCAAGCTCAGAAATGGAACAGCTCCTTATTGGAGACAGACTCTCTCCCTGGGTTCAGACGGAGGCCGCCCAGGGCTAGGCTGGACAGACAGAGGGGACAGCCATTGTGTCTCCGGTAGGAAACTTATATGGGTCCCCAACATCAGATGGGAGGCACAAGAAAGAAACCCCAAACAAAGGACACACATCAGATGCCACACACACGTGTTCCGAGGGGAGAAAATTCTTGGTATTTCATTAGCCAGGGCTGGAGCCAAGAAGGGAATTTTCGGTCGCAGCATCTTCTGAGGGTCACAATGTCTTTCTTTTCTTTTTTGATCTAAAAAGGAAAAAAAAAAAAAAGAAAGGAAAAAAGGAAGAAAGAGGAAGAGGGGGAGGCGAAAAGGAGTAAGGTCCCTCGCTGTAATTGAATTACTGAGCTGGCCTCTGGGGCTGGGGCTGGAATCCAAGAGGCCTTTGTGTAGTAGCTGGAGGAACCCGGGACAGTGGCAGGGATTTCAAAAGGGAAGAGGAAGAGCTGGGCAGTCAGGAAGCCAACAGGAATGGAAGGGGGCGAGGAATGAGGGGGAACTGCAGAAATTGAAAGCTGAAGACCCGTCTTGCTCCAGGCCCTGCCCTGACCCAGGGTGGCTGCCCTCTCACCAGAACCCGGGGCGGCAGGGGCCAGGCAGGCTGCACAAACAGAAAGGTCCCAGCAGGGGCCAAGCTTCCCCCGGGAGGGCGTGCCTGGCCAGGGCGAGGGTGGAGGGAGTTCTCGGCCCCCATCCCCAGCACCTACTACGTTCCGGGCTCTGAGCTAGGATCCGGGGTCATAAGAAAGCTCCCATTGCCTATTAGTGACAACAAATAGCCAGGCACTGGGCTGGGCTCTTTCAGGGATCCTCAGAACGGCTCATCAAGGTGGCTGCTGCGATACTCCTCAGTCTGCAAATGAGCCAAGCCAGGGAGCTAAGTGATTTGTCTCAAGTCACAGTCAGTGAGTGGCAGAGACAAGACTCACATCCAGATCGGTCTGACACCTGGCCAGGATCTCAACCACCACTCTCTTCATCATCTCATTTCGTTTTTACAATAGTCCTGCCAAGTAGGTAGGATTCCCAGAGGGAGAAACTGAGGCACGGAGATGTTAACTAACTTACCAAAGTTGGCACAGGGGTAAGAGGCTGAGCTGGGATTGGAACCTGTGCAGGCTGGCTCCAGAGCGCGGGAGTCCTCCATCTCACCTGCCGGGGTGGGGGGGATTGTCCACCCCGTAGCCTGTTCCTGTCCACCTGAGCGTCTCTCCGAGCTCCTGCCCAAACAGAGAGCCAGCAGTGAAAAGCAAGCGGGCAGAAGCCACCTACCGGCAGGAGAGGAAGGGGTTAAACGTGGCCCTGGGGTGTACCCTGAGGTGTCATCGAGGCCTTCAATGCCCCTTGAATTCTCACAGGGGTCGAGGTTTGTATTGCTGGAACAGAAAGGTTGAGATGTATTTGGTACAGAAGGACGCTAGGCACTAGTATGTTCTCTGAAAATAACAATTTTCAAGATTCTTTTACATCACACTAATAGAAGCGCGTGGCCTAGAGCGGTGTTTCTCAGCCTTGGCCCTGCTGACACTTGGGGCTGCATGTTGCTTTGCTGTGGGGGCTGTCTTGTGTGTTGCGGGATGTTCAGCAGCCTCTATGCCTCTGCCTCCTGGATGCTATAGTACCATTCCCCCACCCTCACCCCCACCCCCGTTGTGAAAACCAAAAATGTCTCCTGACACTGCGAAGCATCCCCAGGCTGGGTAAGGAAGGGCACAATTGTCCCAGCCTGAGAGCCACTGGCCTAGAGGATAAAGCCCATCACTCTCCTGCCCCCTCTCCCACCAACCCACTCAATACACCCCAAGCTCCAACCAAAGCAAATAGTCACTATGCCCGAACACACCTTACTCTGGGGTGCCTCAGGGCCTTTGCACATGCTGCACACATGCCTGGAATGCCCTTTAAACTCCTGTGCAGCCTTAAAGACCCAACTCTGATTTGCCCGCCCATGTGAAGCCCTCCCAGCCTTCACTTCATCTGTGCCCTCCTCCCCCATGCTGTCGGGGCCCCTCCCACTATCACCCCCACACCTAGAACATTTCCCCACTGCAGCACTTTTCCAACTTCTCTGTCCATGTCAGTCTTGATCCCGGGGCTCCCAGCCCCCTGAGGGCAGAAAACAAGAATTCTGCATGCCTGATATATAATAGGTGCTCCAAAAATGTGTGTTGAATGAATGAATACATGTGACACATTCCTTGCAAATAGCCTCACCTAGTAACCAAAGCAGATCTAGCAGACCCCAGCTGGGGCAGCCTTGTGTTTATTCAGTGGATAGTTCTCACACACCTACTGGGTGAACAAGAAAGACCAGTCCCTGCTCTTGTGGAGTTTAGAGTCTAATGCAGGCAGCCATTGCGCATACAGTTGGTAAATTAACTGATTGATTAACTCGCACACTTGATTAACCGATTGAGGGTATTTCTGATGATGGCTGTGACAATGTCATAGAGGGCACGGTGACTGTGTCTAACAGAGGGACCCTGAAGTGCCTGGGGGTGGTCAAGGATGCCCTCCCTGAGGAAGTGACATTTAGGAGGAGAGCCAAAGGGTGAGGAGGCATTGACCGGATGGAGAGAGGGAAGGGTGTTCCGGGAAGAGGGAACTGCACATGCGAAGGCCGTGAAGCAGGAAGGAGCAAGGCTGAGAGAGGAACTGAGAGGCCAGCGTGGCAGAAGCATGGAGGTGGGGGGGTGGGCAGGAGTGACCTTGCTGGTGAGGCATTTGAACGTGATGCCAGGTGCAAGGCGGTACCCATGAAGGCTTCCGCACATCCCAGTTTCTGCTTCCCCCACTGCTGGACGTGCTGGTGGGTCCTCCCAGGCAGGGACTACCCTGAACTTCCCCAGCTCTGCCCCACGCCCCACAGGGTCTGATCCACTAAGAGCTGGTCGGCCCTGCGGAGAGGGAGCATCAGTAAAGGTGGGGCACTGGGCCGGTGAGGAAGCCTGACAACAGGGTGTCAGGTGACAAGAGGGTGTGCGTCTTGCGTAGACCTGGCCTGAAGGGACCATGCTGGTCCTTTGGTTCATGGGCTGGCAGGGGGGCAGAGGCTGCTGTCCCTGCAGGGGGGATTCAGAGCCCAGCGGCCCGAGCAAAACAGGCAGGGGAGGAAGGGCCTGAGAGACAGGCCTGGCCACTGTCTTCATCAGAGGTGGGGAAACAGTCCATGTGACCAGCATAGACTCAACATACCTGCCTTGTGCCATGAATGACGTGGATTTGTTGTCCCCATTGTGTGGGTAAGTCTTTTTCCCAAGGTCACATCATTGACAGTGGCAGGTTTGGGAGTGAACCCAGGCCAGGTCCGCAGCCTGTGCCTCCTGGGCTGAAACTGACTCTCAGAGAGGAAAGGGACACAATCAAAGTCCCACAGCCAGAAATCGCAGTCAAGGAGACTCACTGGGTATCTACCATGTACCTCTGTGTCCTGTCCTCTGCTCTTGAAACCTCAGTGAAATAAATCCTACAGAAATACCCCTTTTTTCAACTGAGAAAACTGAGGTCAGAAAGGTAGGAAGGAGCAGAGCTAGGATTTGAACCACACCAAACCTGTGCTTTTCATAGTTACATACTAAGCTCCCCTCAGGGAGAGCTGGAACTAAGCCCTCCTCGTCCCTTTTTGACACTCAGGATGAATTCACAAAGGCAGAAAAGCCTGTCCTCCCTTGGTGAGAGTGGAGCTTTACAGACATGACCTGGAGAGGTGACACACTTGCTGAAATTCATACTACAGTGTCAATGACTACTCTGGGATCCTTTCCCTAGAGGACGTTTTATCAGGGTGTTATGGGGAGGTGGGGAGGAAAAGCATGGCTGTGTCTGCAGAGGAATTTGTGGAACAAAGAAAACCACGTTGGTTGGAAGCAGGTCTCAGCCCTCTGTGAGCAGTTGGGTCCGGAAGGCCCACGGTGAGTGATACAGGGGCTCTCCTGAGAATCCCTGTGGCAGGTTGGAAGATGGCTCCTGTCTTGTCTATCCTTCCTTTCAGCTCCTACCACATGTCACGCACTGTCCTCGGCACTGGGAATCCAGCAGTAAGCGGAACACTGACATTCTAGTGGGAAAAACAGATGAAAAGCAAAGAAGAGAGAAAGAAGTGTTAGTACAATAAACCAGGGACCCGGTCAGAGCTGACAGGTCCCCGCAGCCAGTCAGCGGCAGACCACACAGGCTTGGGGTGCCTCTCGGATGTCCCAGACCCTGCACCAGTCATGGGGACACACAGCCAGCCCTACCTGTCCCTGCCCACACGGAGCTCCCAACCACTCAGAGCCCAGCGAGGGGACAGATATGGGTCCATTACAAGCCCAGCTCAGCTCCCTACAGAAACAAAACAAAACAGCCTCAGATGTGTCATTAAAGCTCGCTGCCGGTGGCTATTTTAAGCCACCATAATCACTCGAAGTGACTAACACTAATTAAAGTTTTACAAGAAATGAGACCATTCTTCCCCAGCCCCTCCACGGTGGCTCCAAACCACCTCAGAGTCACTTTATTAACTCACCCAGCCTGGAACCAAGCCTGTCTGGCACGACGGGGATTTATTTTTCCGTTGGGCCGTGGCCCTGTGCTGACTCCTCTCTAAGAGCCAGGCTGCTGCTGGCTTCGCTGCCGCAGACGGGCTCGGCCCTGGGAGCTGGCGCTGAGGCCTTTCCCCGAGCGGGAAGGGCTGTGCCCCGCTCAGATGGCGCGAGTGAGGGCCACGCGGGTCTCCAGGTAGGCACACCTGGCCGGCTGTCCTCGCTCGTCATGTACACACGTGGGGCCACCCGATCTACCCCTCTGTCTCCCCTCTGCACGCACCTCCGTACCCCTGCCTCCCTCCTTTCCCAAATCCTGACATGCACCTGCCTCATGCACGAGCTCCCTGATCTCCCCCAAAGACGATTCGAGCACCCACCATGTACCAGGCTCTTTGCAAAACACCGAGGATCAGGAATCAGGCACAGGCTGTCCAGTGGGACCTCAGACCCAGTAATCATTACAAGGTCACACTACTTCAGTGGTAAAGAAAAGCGTGAGCAATGTGCTTTGGGGTATAAAACGAGTGGTTTAGCTCCATGAAGAAATCACAGAAGGCTCTGGGGTGGAGGTGGCTTCGAGCTTGGGATGAATGATGGGAAAGTATTTTGCAGGTGATGGTGACACTTATTAAGCACTCACCATGTGCCAGGTGTGGTGCTAAGCGCTGGGATGCATCCTCTCATTTCCTTCTTGTAGTGGTCCTATGAAGCAGACGGTACCCCATCCCCATTTTAGAGGAGGGAAAACTGAGGCTGGGAGGGTTTAAGTAGCTTGCCCGAAGGCACACAGCTACACGGGGCGGGGGGGGGGGGGGGGGGGGGGGTGCTGGGAGTGCAGCACTCCCAGCCGGCACACTGCACTGCCCCAGACGGGAAGGACCCTTCCTCTGCTCTCTCCCCAACTCTGCTTCAGTGATGTCATGTTGGCAGCGTGACATCAGCCATGGTGAGGGTACTTACAGCACAGAGACTGGCAGATGCTACAACCCTGGGCTTTTTTTGTTTTTATTTTTCTCAGAGCATGACGTTTACCAGCACACTGTTCTCATGGGACATGGAGCAAGGCAAGGCACGAGGGCCGGTGGGTGCCTATGGTACGAACTGGGATGCTGGATTCTGGGGAGAATGCAGCAGAAGATGAGACTGAAAAGGCATCAAGGGGCAAAGTAAAGAAGCTCAGACTTTTTCTTAAAGGCACTGGGGAGCCAAAGACAGTTGTTGAGCAAAGTGACGGACAATGATTACATTTGTGCTTCAGAAGGACCACTCTGAGGCGGGGCGGACGAGGAAAGGCAGGTAGGGGGCGTCTGTAAGTCCAATGTCTCTCCTCGAGAGGAAAGGCTGTCAGCCGGGGGAGAAGCCCATGGCATCCCAGCAGATCCAGAAGGTCCCTGGGCCTCTGTCGTCCCATGGCCGTCAGAAGCAAGTTCCTGCCTTTCCAGTTCCAAGACCTCCTGGGAAGGCTGAGCCTCAGGTAGAGCCTCCGAAGTCTCTTCTCAGATCATCATCGCCATCTCTGCCCGCCCTTCCTTTGTGCTTTCTCTACTCTTCCTGCAGCTGACATGTCTCAGAGACCACGGCCTGTCAGGGCAGAAACCACCCTTTGTCCATCCTTGTAACCCCTGGCACACGGTAATGACTCTAAGGATGGGTGGATGGGTGGGTGGCTGGGTGGATGCAAGAAGGAAGAAAGAAGTGAGCAAGTGAATGAACTCCTTGTCCCACTGAAGCCCCTGGGAAGGACGGGAGGGACGGGGAGGCAGGGCAAGTGGTCATGGAGGACCCTGAGAAGCCTGGCAAAGCCAGCAGATTAATGGCCAGGAGATGAGTGGAGAGAAAATAATGAGAGAAGAGAGACTCTGACGAACGCAGCCTTCTAGGGGACCAAGAGGAGGGTGTTTATGAGCCTGTGTCTCTTGTCGTGTCAGCTCATAATCCTGCTTGGTTTCCTCTCTGTCTTGAGACTGGTGTAACCCATGGAGAGGAATGTCCTTGTCACACTGCGGGGGCGTGAGGCCTCCTTCTCGGGTGGGCACCAGGAAGTGTTCGGCACGGCTTGGTTAACCACTAGGCTGACCTTGCCAGGTCACCCTTTCAGAACTGTCTAGCCTGGTTGGTGCACCCCTCCCTCAAAGCACACAGCAGCCAAAATGACGAGCCTTTCCCAGGCTCTTTGGCTGGGAAGGCAAACCCTCCTGATGTCTGAGCACTTAGCAAATTCCTCAACTTCTTGGGGGCCCAGTTTCTCATCTGTGAAATGGAAAGA
This sequence comes from Lemur catta, assembly GCF_020740605.2. NCBI lineage: Eukaryota > Metazoa > Chordata > Mammalia > Primates > Lemuridae > Lemur > Lemur catta. Next base: position 91,843,579 of record NC_059134.1, on the reverse strand, counting down.
GTGAGAGAGAGACCACCTCCCCATTAGAATGCTCTTCTGACAACTAAGTAAGAGAAAATGTGAAAAAGCACTCTACAAACTGTAGAGTGCTGCTCCCTTGTGGGGTTTCAATACGGTCGCTGTTAGTCTATCTCCTCCTGGACTCTGAGGGCTTTGGGGGTGGAGGAGAGGACAAGAAGGAATGAGAGGGACATAAAGGCGATGAGGGAACATCAAACCACCAGCCACAAAAATCACCACTCTCCTCCCTGTGGCACCCAGCATATAAACAGTCCCACTCTCTCCCCATAGCAGTGAGGGTGGTGATTCAGTGACAGAAGTCAGCGCAGGCTTGCCCGCTCTCAGGCTCAGGCCCAATTTCTTTAACCCAGTGGGTAAAGTCTGCGGTGATCAGCGGCGACACTTCCTTGCTCACCACCTCCCAGATCCGGAATCCAGTCAAACCCACAGCCCCTCTGACGGGGCAATTTCCATGCGCCAGTACCTTGGTTCATCCATTGTCGCGTGTAAACTCTCCTGCCCTCCTCCACTTTGAATACCTGACTTCTCTCTCTGAATCTTCTCAGAGCGGCCCTGACTGGCCACACTGCCTCTGGCTCTTCCTCGAATGCACCGAGTGCCCTTTTGCCCCAGGGTCCCTCATGTGCCCGGGGCTGTAATCAGCTGCCAGAGGCCTCTCGACTCCCGTGTGATGCAGAGCCTTGCTCCTGAAACGCTTATTCCACTTTACTTTCTTCCTGGCACTTCTTACCCCCTGACATTTACTATGCATTTATGTTCATACTAGCCCATAGGTCTTTGGCTCCAAGCTCCAAGAAGGCAGAGACTTTGTCCATTTTTCCATTGTGTTCACTGCTAAGTATCCCCTGTGCTTAGCTTGTGCCTGACTCATCTTAAGCGCTTAGGAAATACGTAGTGAAGGAGTCAATAAATGAATGACTGAGCAGACTCAGGAACAGGGGATGATGCAGGGAAATGCTGGGGGAGGGGCAGGGGCCGAGCGCAGCGCCGGAGGCTGGAGGCTGGACAAGGAGCCAACAGCAGAGCTCCAGCCGGCAGAACGCGGGAGTCAGAACCTGCCCGCTTCTTCTAGGCCTTCTCCTCCCTGTGCTTGGCAGTTGCGCAGTGAGCAGTTACCCGTTGGGTGGGCTGGTGTGGGACTTAACAGGCCAGAGATACAGGGAAACCCCTTGGGCACCCAGTTATAGGGAGGCTCCAGGATTCAGGGCTCCCAGGCCAGGCCCAGACACTTGTGGTCATCCTTTTAGTCCCAGCCAACTCTAGAGCTGCAGAGAAAAGTCTCCCAGCAGGAGCAGAGCTGGCGGCAGTCAAGGGGTTGCAAAGCAGACCGAGTATTGAGGATTCAAGCAGAGAGCTGGAGTCCTTCATTCACATGCTTATTATCAGAACCCAGCCCACTAAGCCCAAGAAAGACATGCTGGCTGGACTGTTGACATGCATGGGGGCCTTGAAGTTCATCAAAGCTACTCCCAGGCCCCCAGCCAAAACTCACCAAGGAGCACTTGAGGATAATCCCTGTGGCAGACACACCCGAAATGACCCCCCGCCATGAGCCATGCCCTGTCATGCCCTTTAGAATCCCCTCCCCTTGAGTTTGGGATGAACCTATGACTTGCTTCTAACCAACAGAATGTGGCAAAGGTAACGGGCTGTCACCTCCATGGTTACGTTTCATTACAAAAGACTCCGTCTTTGCAGACTAGAGGAAGAGACTCCCTTGCGGGCTCTGCAGAAGTAAACCGCTATGCTGTTGTAAGGCGGGGGGACTTGGCAAGGAACTGACAGTGGCAGGAAGGTGGAGACTTCAGCCTACAGCTACAGAAGATGAGTTTGCAGTGGGTCTCTCCCCAGTCCAGCTTCTGATGCGACCACAGCCCCAGCCAACTCCTGAACTGAGCAGGGAATTTAGCTAAGCAGTGCCCAGACTACTGGCCTGCAGACACTGGGATAGAGTGTGTGTGCTGTTTTAAGCCACGAAGCTTGTGGTATATTACGCAGCAACAGAAAACCAAAACAATCCTATTTTAAAACATCTCTAAGAAAGGCAACACCACCCATGCCCGTTTGTCCCCATAGCTTCAAACATTCCATATGAATGTGCATTTCCACCATGGGCAAGATGCCACTGGATTTTCACCCATAACTATCCGTGTCAAAAATAAAGAATTCAGGTTTTACATCTGGGCTTTAGTTTAAGATGGATAGATATTGATCAATGTTACCCAGGTATAAAACCTGGAAAATATATGAATACACATATATGCAGTCACCCCTCAGTATCCACAGGGGACTGGTCCCAGGACCCCGTGAATACCAAAGGCTAGGGATGCTCAAGTCCCGTATATGACATGTAACTTATGCACATCCTCCTGTACATTTTAAATCATCTCTAGATTACTTACAGTACCTAGTGCAATGTAAATGCTGTGGAAATAGTTGCTATACTGTATTGGTTTTTTATTTATATTATTTTTTATTGTTGTGTTTCTTTTATTGTTTTTCTTTATCCTGAATACTTTTAATGCATGGTTGGTTGAATCTGCAGATGCAGAACTCTCAGATACAGAACACTGACTGTGTGTGTGTGTGCATACACACACCTCTGTGTATGACATCATTATGTACACACACACAATTCACATACACATTTTAAGCAGTTGGAGAAAAAGATATTTCTTGAAATAATGAGGACTTGAGTGATTTCTAACTGACCTTTGCCAAATGCATTTCTCTTAAACTTCTCTGTGCCTTAATTTCTTCATGGCTAAAATGGCATCTCCCTAATCGAGCTGTTGTAAGACCTAAGTTCATACATGCAAACTAGCACTTAGTAAACGCTCTAGAAGTGTTAGCTTTGTTATTACCACTTGTGAAGTGGACAAGGCTGGATTCTGAAACTGTCCTGGTCCCTAGATTTTGGCCACTGATACCCTGTCCTGCCCCAAGAAGACATATTCTGGGGCCCCATCCAGCCCATGGCAATCAGCCGGTGGCTCCTAGGCTTGGATTTGGCTGACGGTAGATTCAAGCATCTGGCCAAGCCCCTTTTCTAGGCATTAGAAGTGCTGGGACGTGTGCAAGATGCCCACCCCTGTTCCACAACCCACAGGGAGCAAGAGGATAGGTCTGTACTTAGAATGCTGAAAGCTGTCAGTGGGACTGGCAATAATTGGAGACTTTTGGTTGCAAATAATAAAAACCCAATTTGAATTTTTTAAGCAAAAGTCAGAAAGTCCAAAGGCAGTTCTCAGTAATGGGGATTCAGAAATTCAAATGCTGTCATTCTCTCTCTGTCTCCCCACCCCCCATCTTTTGGTCTGCTCCATTCTGCATTGGCCTCATTTTCTCCTGCTGAGGAGGGAGGACTCCCCTCCACCCAGCAGGAGAAAGGAGAGGGCCACAGCCACAGAGCAGTCCAAGCTTATATCAGCCCAGCCTTGCAACCTGGGAAGACATAGAGCATCTCTCTTAGCATCCATGTGTAAAATCCCAGGGAAGGAAACCAATAGGCCCTGCTTCAATCATATGCTGACTCTTTGGACCAACTATCGTGGACATTATTGGCCACGTCTTTAAGACGCAAACACCTTTGTTATCTACTGAGTAGCCATTCCTCCTCTTCCTGACCTATCTCTTACTTTGAAGGCTGAAGAAGTTAGGTACCCACTTTCTCAGCTTTCATCGTAGCTGAGGGTAGTCAGGTGACTTCACTCTGGCCAGAGATACGAGGGGAAGTATGCTGGTTTCTCCTGGGAAAGTTCTCTCTCCCTCATAGGAGCCAGGTTAGCAAGAACGATGCTTGCATCCCTGCTTTGGGATGCATTCGTGATGCAAAAGCTAGTGCAGCCCTCTTGCCACCATAAAACAACAAGCCTAAAGACAAAAATCCAACACAGTAATACCAATAGAATGATAAAAATCTGGGCCTTTGTTGGTATTATTCAGCTGTTACATGAAACTTAAAATTTTCTGCTTCCAGATTTTGTTCTTTTGAGAGAAAATTAAATGTTTTCATTGTTTACATTACCATTACTTGTGCATTCCATTGCTTGCAGGTGAAAACATTCCTAACAGACACAGTGTCATATGTGAGCCATGGTAAAGGGCAAGGGAAGGTTCTGGAATGGACATCTCTGACAGAATCACATGGAGTGGAGGGGGAGATGGGAGATGTCCCCAGAAGAAAAGGAAAGTGTGACACCGGTGAAAGACAAAATAAACAGAGGATGGTCCAACAAATCAGTAGCTGTCCCACTCCTGACACCAGTTCTCTGACTCTGGAGCAACACCTGCCCAATGCACCTCCCCTCTCCCAAAGGAGCTTCTTGGGGTACAGTTTACCTACAATGGAACAGGTAAATCTACTTACTTACAACCGGAAAGAAGAGAAAGGCTGCATTTCCAGGGTATAGTGTAGAAAGAAGATACCGTCCCTCCACCTAGCCCCTTGTCCCTCATCCCCAATCTGTGGGAGGCCACTGTACCCATAGCCAGGGCCCTCCCTTTTGGAAGTCTGTCCCTCAATATCTCATCATGATCACCTGGACAGCAATGTCTGGGAAAATGAGAGACCTGGAATTCGGGTCTTGGCTTTGACATTTCCTGACTATAATCTCAGGCAAGTTAGGAGGGCTCAGTTTTTCCATCTATAAAATGGGTTAAATAGTAGTAAATAAGAAGGTTAAATAGTAAGATCCACTTTATAGGATCATTTTGAGGATTAAAGAGAAGATTTGTGAGGCACTAGATGGGGCTGGCCACTAGTCAGTGCTCTGTAAAGGACAGCTGCTAATATTATTCATTTCCAAGAGCTTGTCTGGTTCTGACTGTCTATGGCCTTGAGAGTTTAGGTGGAGCCCTGAGCTCCACGGCCACCCCAGGGTCCCTTTCATAAAGGAACAGAAGGGCCCCCTCTGCTACCTTGGATTAGGGGCCCAGCCCATGCCGCTGGGTGATGCCTTGTCCGTGATTTATTTTCCCAGCTGTGAGGGCCGTTCTGTTTAATAGCTCCCATCCAGCCTTCCTCTGCGATTGAACTTGAGAGAGCATGTTTGCTTGACACCCACAACGTTCCAGCTCCCATAAAACACAGAATAAGCACGAGGCCTGCTCGGGGAGGGGGGGATCTTACTTGCTCCTTAAATTGAGCTAGACAATCACGATTTTGGCTTAACCCAAAGAACCGCAGGTTTCTCTCTCTCCATCCAACTGACACTTTCCGAGGCCTCATGTCTCCAGACTGCCTTCCAGGCCCTGGTCCCAGGCGGCTCTCTGGGGTGTGGGTCTAGCTTCACGGCCGCTGTCTCGGGGCGGTCAGAGCTGCAGTTGCAGGACACAGTCTAGCCCCAGAGCGGGCTCCCCGGGCAGCTCCGTCCTTTCCTCTTGGCTTGTCCTGCATCCCTCTGGCTCTCTGTTCCCTCTGTCTTTCTTTCTCTTCCTCTCTTATGCTGCTTCTGTCCATCTCTCATGTCCCCGGTCCTTCTCTCCAAGGTGGTTGATCACTGGCTCCCGTACTCTCAGAGCCTCGGTGTCTCTTGACTCGTTCTTCTCTGGCCATGTTCTCTCTCGGCCTGAGTTCTGTCTCTCTGACTGTCCCTCTCTCTCTCTCTGACTGTCCCCCTCTCTCTCTGACTCTGTTTATCTTTCCCTCGCCCTGCCCGGCTCATTGTCTCTCTGATAGCTACCTGTTTCCAGCTTCCTCTTTCCGTCTCTGTCTTTTTCTGTCTCTCCCCTGCTCTCCGATGTCTCCGTCTCCCTCCTTCTCTCTCTCCCAAGCCTGGGTCTACAGTGTCCGGCTTGTGCGTGGGGCCAGTCCTGCTCTGGGAGGCTGCAGTCCACTGCCCTTGCCAGAACATTCCTCCCCGATAGCCACACTGAGCTGAGGATAGATAAGGGCTCTAAGTCACCCTCAAGCCATGCTGTCATCACACGCTCTCACCTGCACTGGAGCGGCACGTCCTGAATGACCCCCTTCCGTGTATTTCCATGTTATTTCCCCAGGGATCCCAGGGCCGTGCTGCCCAAACAGCACTGCTGGCTACGTCCACCGGGTCTTTCCTGCTGTGGCCAGAGAAAACTGACATCAGAGTTCGTGTAGTTCAACCTTTCCATCTTGCAGATGAGAAAACAGAAGCCCAGAGAGGTGGCCCTCATGGCCCAGGTCACAGAGAGGAGTGGTGTCAGCTGTGTGACAATGTCGTGGAGGCTCTGTTTTCTCATCTGTAAAATGGGGGCAGCTGTTGGGAAGGCAAAACAAAACATGCCCCTGCCCAGCGCAGACGTGGGGCAGAATGAGCACTCAGTAATTACGGGCTGCAATCATCACTGCAATTATTAATATTATATATAGCAGGAATGGTGGAGCAAAAATGGTCCCAGCCCTTTCTCAGGCAGGCTTTTTGCAAACCAGAGCCCCCTTCCCCACTGGACCTGGCAGAGACCTTTGCGCTGAGTCCTCACCCCACTCCCTGCCTTCATCTCCCACCCCCCAACACCTCTCTGGGACCCCCCAGCCTGCCCCCCCCACCCCCGCGCCTGCTGCCTGTCCCAGAGCAGAGGCAGTTCCGAGCGTTTCCCACCCTCCCCACTGCAGACACAATAGCCCGCTCCCCCCGGACCCCGAGCTGACAGAAGAAAGCGCAGGCAGGAGATCAAACACGGCTAGATAGTAGGCAGAGGAGACAGAGAATGAGCAGCAAGATGGGGCGGCGAGAATAATGACTTCCATCCAAGTCTCTTCCCATAAACCCACAGCTTTTTGAAGCCCGCTTTCCTTTAATAAAATGAACTTTAATAAATGACCCAAGTGGAAGCTTTCTGAACAGGACAATGCCCGACTCCCTGGTGGCCTTGTGCATGGGAAAGCGTCCAGCGGCCCAGAGGATGCCTCTGCGTGCCAAGTGCCTGCGGGCACCTACAAGGGGTTTGGGAGCAGGGTGGCGTCTGCAGGGATGCCCGTGGGTGCCCCCAGTGTTTGGGGCTGCTACCACCCCCTTGGGCCAGGACTGGGGCCAGCAAGCTCTCTGCCACTGCAATCCAGTCAGTTCAATAATTCAACAAATATTTCTTGAGCACCTACCACGTGCCAGGCCACGCGTGGGTCAAAAGAGCAAATTAGACCTGATCCCTTTGCTCGTGAAGCTTGCAGTCAGAACAGACTATTCATGAGAAGGCAGCAGCCACAGCTTTGAGGGGTATGACAGCCCATGTTCTAGACTTTCATCGTCACTTAGTACTCCCTCGGGAAGCTCCACAACCTTTCCCAGCCACCTTATTATCACGATGCTCTGCTTAACTCCTTCCTGCTGTGGTTCAAAATCAAGGTCACTTGGTGCTTGTTGGTGGCTACAAACAGACCTGAGGCCACGCCCCCTCTGCTTTCTCTCACCCACCCCAACTGAAGGGGGGTCAAATCACCACCTCTCTGCCATCTTTGTGGCAGGTGATCTGGGGGAAAGGACTTCCTCACATGGCAAAAGAATGTCATTTTGGAAAAGAAACGGTTTCATGAGTTCTAAACGTGGAAGTGAGCTTTGAACTAGTGCTTGTTCAATGCGACAAATTGGAAGATAGAAGCCGGAAGCCACACTGCCTGCCTGTGACAACTGCAACCCAATTGTGGGAACTTTTCTGACGTCATGAAGGTGCTCAGCACAAAGGGGCCAGATACAGTGTCACATGGGACTCACGTTTGGGCCAGGGAAGGACTCTGTGCACACCACCTCCTCCCTGTTGGACCGCGAGCAAATCGCCTCCAGTCTCTGAGGTTCCAGCGTCCACCTGTGCCGTGGGGAAGGTGAGCATCTCCTGTTGGGTGGGGCTCTCAAAAGTTACGCCTGCTTAGTACGGACACAGACCTAGCGGCGTGAGGACTGTTTGTGCCCATTTATAGATGAGGAAAGTAGGGTCCAGAGAGCTCAGGTGTCTTGACAAGAACACACAGCTGGTGATCGGCAGGCCCGGGAGCACAGCTGTGCAGGGCCTGAGCTCCAGTGTGAGGAGGAACAGAGGGCTTGGCTACCACTTCTTGGGAATTTGGGCGTGTCCCTGGACCTCTCTGGGCATCCGTTCCACCATCTGTAAAATGGGAGCATTAGACAATCAGGGGTCCATGGAAAGGCCTCAGGGGTCCAGAATCCCTTCAGATCAGATTAAAGCTTTGAATGTGTGTAGGTGAGAGTTAGTTTCGGGAGAGATGATTGTAAACCTTTATCAGATGCTCCTAAAAGTGTCTGGCCCGAGAGAGGTTAAGCACCTGGAACTGATGGTTTTGAAGTGTGCTTCCTGCTCGGGTGTTCTGTGATTCTGAGCGCAGGGGTCACTTCATTCATTCATTCACTCAAACATTCATCACGCACTTGCTTTGTGTCAGACCAAGAGGGGCCCTTCTGGTTCCCACATTCCCAGGATGGTCCTAGAAGTACAAAGAGAACATGGGGGTGAGGCCCCTGGACACTTCTTCTGGTGAGGAAACCTCCCACCATGGGGCCTGCACCAGATCCCAACCCCATCACCTCTTCTCGGGCCTTCCCCTAAAGGCCCGTCCCTCCAGGAAACCCCCCACCCTGTCCAGACCCCTGGGCTGCTCCCTCCTTCCTGCCCTCCAATGTGCTTTCTGCAGTGGGAGAAGAGCTGATAGCTGTCATGACCTGCCTGATCACACGTAGCCTTTGGAAATAATTAGTAACAGGCCAGAGACCCCTCCTAGCTCATCTGTCCCGTGGGGACTAGGCCTGGGGGAGGGGCGAAGGGAGCTGTGGGGACAGAACAAAGGGAGGAGATGAGAAGGCAGAGGATGGAGCAATGAGCCCCAGGAGGCGCTGACCCGGCCCTCGCAGTCCTGGTGGAGGACTGGGGCTCTGGGCTGCGGTCGAGGGGTGGATGCCAGCCTGGTACAGCCAGCTCCAGTGAGAGCCAGCAGCTGCCAGCCAACTTTCCATGACATCAGAGGCCAGCCTGGACCGAGCCTGCTGGGGCAGGGAGGTAGCTCCACACACCCCCCCATCCAGCGGGGGCCCCTGTCCCATGGGGGGATGGTCTGGGGAGCGTGTCTTCAGGGAAAGCTGCCAGGGGCACAAACAGCAGCCACTGGCCGCCCCCCCGAATGGGACAAACCCATGAAATCTCCAACAACAGGGGCCACCGGGGTAAATGATGACACATCCATCACACAACGCAGCACCGCTCAGTAACTTAACATGATGGTCACGGGGCCCCTGTCGAGAAGTTATGCTCCAAGGCTAAGTAGAAGAAGAGCAAAGTGCAGAAGGGTGGACACATGTGATCACATTTAAGACGCATTTGTCTGTAATTAATATTCAACTGGCATGCGAATTGCATTTCAAGGAAGTCCTCAAGGAAACTGACGAGGCCCTGCTTACTCTGCCCGGCGGCCCCTCCAGCCCACCTCGCGCTGCGGGTTTCCTTACTCAGCTCTGCCCAGCCCCAGAGCAGCTGTGAGCACCTTGAACACACCCAAACCTCATCCCAGCCCCGTCCTTCATCAGCCACTTTCTGCTTCCCCGGCCTGAAGCCCCTCCCCCTACACTTCTTATTAATCGTCCCTCCGGCCTGTGCTGAAATGGAACTTTCTCAGAGCACCCTGTTCTTTACGTTTAAACGCTCACCACAACACATGATTATAAAAGCATTAGCATATTATTGGGACAGTGCCTGCCCCACGTCTACCCTCACCCCAAAGAGGCTAGCTTTGGGTAGGTCACACGCTTGTTTTGTTCACCTCTGTATACCCAGTTCTTCAACCAGTGCTTGGCGCAGGGTAAGTACTCAATAAATGTTTGCTAAATGACTGAATGAGTTGGACTCTGCAGTAGCTAATGTTTATCCAGTGCCAGGTACTTTATATGCATTAACTCACTACATCCTCGAGACCATTCTAAGAGGTGGGCACTATTGGTGGGCTAACACCCCATTTTACAGACTGGAAAACAGAGGAGTTAAGGAATTCACCTTCAGTCATGCAACTAGCAAGAAGCAGAGTGGGGGTTTGAACTCATAGCTGTCAGGCTGCAAGGCCAGCTCCTTAACCACTCTGCTCCCCACCCTCTCCTATGAGAACAAGGAGGGAGGAAAGATTGGAAGGAAATACGGCGGCATGGAACCCGTAGAATCTGGGGGATAGGAGGAGGCTTAATGATTTGATTGTTTCCTTCCACTTTTTCAACTTTTTTACATTTGTATTTTATTTATAATCAGAGAAAATAAGCAGTACAAGTATTTTTTATAAAAGATCAGCCAACGGCCCTGATGGAGCCCCACAAATTCTTTCAGAACCCCCAGGAGCCCCCCGGTTGTGAGAAGCCAGTGGCCAAGCCCACTCCATCAGCAGGGCTGCCCAAGAGACCACCCATCATCAGCAGAGTTCCCACTGGAAAAGAGGGATCCCTGGGCCACCTGTGGGGCCTACACGCCCCCCACTCTCCACCCTCTTCCCATACATTTCTCAAGCAGACAGAGAGGCAGCAAGCAAGGAGACAACCTGTCTTCCTGCTCACTTCCCCACTTACCAACACAGCTCCTCCTCCAGCCTTGCCTCATGCCCCCGTGGCCCCCCAGGCTTGGGACGAACAGCACAGCCCACCCCAAAGATCTTGCACATGATTCCATTTGGCTTTATGCATCCCAAATGGTCTGCCCTTCGCCGGCAGGGTTTGCAGCAAATTATTGCTGGTGAAAACAGGAGCCTGGGGTTTGCAAACCAGATGAAGCTTTTACTTTTACTGGCTGTGGGGCCAGGATGATTCCCCAGAGGAAATGTCCTGTACGGACAAGCCCCATCCACACATTCATCCATTTAACAGACACGTGTTGAACATCTACCGGGTCCCAGGAACAATGCCTGGCTGTGGAACAGGGATGGGCAAGAGTGATGCGGTCACAGCCCTCGTGGAGCTGATACTATGGCCAGAGAGAAAAAACAAGGGGCTGGATAGAATATAGGGAGCGGAGGGAGGGATTTGGAGAGGGTGGAGGAGGAAGCCTTCCCTGGGACCTGAGGGCAACAACCAGTAAACAACCCAATGCTCACCAACGGGTGAGTCAACATGGCGAATTTGCAGAGTGGAATGTTAGACAATTGTCAGACTAAGGGAACCACAGCGACACGCAGCAATGTGGATGATCTTAACATTATAATAGTAAGTGAGAAAATGTAAGTTCCAAAAGATTACATTGCGGCACTATGTGTAACCATTTTTGTAAAGATAAAAGCAGCTCAAACAAGAAAATATATACATCGGGTTAATTCCGTGATGACTCAGCTGTGTGTGAACACAGGCAAGTCCCTCAGGCTCTCGGCTGGGAAATGGATATGGCGATCCCAGTTCTGCCTTGTTCTAAGTAACCAACACAGCAGGTTCCCTTAACAGAGCCCGGTTCAAAGGTTGAGCCAGGGTTCTCTCTGGTCTCGTGAGACATCGGGGACGTGGCTGGCACGCTGGAGGTGAGTGGCTGTGACTAACCCGCCCGCGAACTTCTGCCCCCCTGTTGAATTACAGCTCTACCAGGAGGCAGTTGTGTGGGTCCACACCTGTTTATATCCATTATACTTGGTGGTCATGAACTTGAACTAAGCATTAAGAAAATCATAAACGCAAGGATGAAAGAAAAGAAAGTTAATGTCTCTATGAATACTTAATTGAATGTTTTGGAAAGACTTTAAAAAAGGACGGGGTGGCGGGTTGTAAAAATCCGGGATCTTGCCCTCAGATTACTTCTAAGTGTCTGTAAATTCTCCCTTCACTTTAAAGAAATGGAAACGTTGCACCATGAGAATGCTTTACGCCAGAAAGATGAAGAGAACGCCAGTAAACAGACCTACGTGCCAAGAAGAGCTCTTGCCCTTACATCAACATGGGCACCCCTTTATGTTTTTAGTTAAGATCAAATGTGTATGGCTTTTAGGATTACCCCTTTGAGCAGCTTCTTTGGTTTCCTAAGACATTCTGGACAGATGGTGCAGGGTGAGGCTTCTTTCTAGAAAGGCTCCTGCGTACTAAGCACCTACTGTGTGCCAGGCACTAGGTGATTCATATGCAGTGTTTACAGTCCTCCCACTTACTCCCTATTCATCCGCTTTTATGGATGAAGGGACTGAGGCTCAGGATTTATGGTGATGGTCCCTGCACAGATGATTGTGAAGAGGGGTTGCTTCTGCATCTCTCCCCCAGTGTACCAGACAGAGCACAGCACTAAGGAACAAGAGACCCCGATAACAGTCCCTTCTCTGCTCCTCCATCGCTGTGTGACTTCAGGCAGCTTACTTTCTGTCTCTGGCCTTGGTTGTCTTTGGTGGAAATGGAGGGTTTGTATTTGCATTTGTCATCTACTGCTGTATAACAAATTACCCCCAAACCTGCGTGGCTTATCACAACACCACTTACTATCTCCCAGATTCCGTGGGTGACGAGGTCCCCAGGTTGCTCTCTGCAGGATTCGGTTCCTCCCTGGCTGTCGGCCAGAGACCACACACCTTCAGTTCCTCACCGCAGGGGCTTCTTCACAGGGCGGTGCACAGCATGGCAGCTTCATCTTTGTGAGCAGGCTAGAGAGAGCAAGACCGTGCCCGCAAGACAGAAGTCACAGTCTTTGGTAACCTCATCTCAGAAGTGACACCCCATCACGTTTGCAAATTCTACTCATTAGAAGTAAGCAACTAGGTCCAGCCCACACTCAGGGGTAGGGTTGCACAGGGGTGTGACTACCAGGAGGTGGGCATCACCGGGAGCTGTTGTAGGCACCACCGACCGCCGACCGTAGACTTGATCTCTTAGGTGCCTCCCAAAATCTCGGATCCTTTGAGAATAAATAAAAGATCTGGTTGGACTGACTTAGGACCCATGAAAAGATCTGGAAGGAAATGAGGGGAGCTGTATCTCCCGGGCTCTACCATCTTCTGTGAGCACGAGGCCTTGGCCCTTCTGCCACCTTGGCCCCCACCCCTGCCATCCTTCCTCTTCTTCCTGTGCCAGGTGAGACCACATTGTGCAAGTAGACGGGAACAGGGCAGGGGAGCAGGGAGGTGGCTGCTGCTGTCCTGTGTGTGCCAGAAAATAGGAAGTCTTTTTAAGGAATTATTTTGAAGTAGGATAGGAAAAAAAGAAAAGCCCAGGACAAATATCTAAGTGTCAAAAATGAGAAAGCAAAGAAAAGAAGAAAGAAGCCACCTGAAAATCTGATGGCTAAGATGCGCCAGTCAAGATGTCACAGAGAAAGGCAGGCTGCCAAGAGCCAAGAGCCAAGAGCCAATCCCTCAGTGGCTCAGCCACGCGTCGCCTGTGGCCTCTGCCTTCTGGTCCCAAACAGCACAGACGCATGGCAACCTGCAGAGAACTGGCTAAGGTGTGTGGGGCAGAGGGGGCCCCCCGTGGGGCTGGAGGCCTGGTGGGCTGCTGGCTCCTCTGACTGACTCTCAGCTCCTCTAGAAGCCATGTCTTCATGCCCATTTAAAAGAAATAGCAAGTCGAGATCTGACAATATTAAAGTAAACTTGCAGACTGTCAGTCACTGGCTGGGACCAGTGAAAATGTCCTGCAGGTGTCTTGCAGCCATCAAGAATGCATAGGGGTTTCAATGTCTTTTTGATTGGGAGAAAATGAGTACAAATTCATTGAAAGTTGGTATTTCTGTTTATTTGTATCCCCCGTAATTCAACAAAAGTTCTGAGGTGGCTGCTTCCTGGGAAGTCCTTGGCTCTAGCAAGGCTAGGTTTAGCAATCCCAGAGGAATGAGGGCTGAGAAATCCTGCAAAAGTCCCAGCTAAGGTTCTCATTGGCCTGGCTTGGGTCACATGGCCATTTCTGAACCAGTCACGTGGCTAGAAAATGTAACGTTCCGATTGAGCAATCCTGATCACATACCCAGTCTTGAAACCCAGACAAAGTCAGTTTTATCTGAACTTCATGGACTAATGGCTCCCAAAGAAAAATCTCAATCTTGTTACCAGAAAGAAAAAAAAAAAAGTGGAGAGGAGCAAAAATAATGCATGACAGAGAAAACAGGAAAACCCCCAGACTTCTTTGTTGGGTGCTGGCTATACAGCGTATAGTTGACGTGGCCCAGGTTGGCCTGCACTAAAGTTCTGAGTGGTGGTTAAAGATTCCCTGCCCTGCCCCTACTTCCTCCCCAAAAGGGAGACAATGTATGGAGAATGAGAGTGACAGTTAGCCTTGATCTGGGGCAAAGAGGAAGGAAGAATGAAAGTGACACATCATCTCACAGCAGCCCTGAGAATTAGGGACTGCTATTATTCCCATTTTACAGATGAGGAAACTGAGGTTAAAAGAGATGAACCACTTGCCCAAGATCACAAAGCCAGCAAGGGGCATAAAAGGGGTGTGTGTTTGTGTGTGTGTGTGTGTGTGTGTGTGTGTGTGTGTGTGTGTGTTTAGGGTGGCTAATCAGCAAGGAAAAACTTTTTTGGAGGCTGCACCTTGGGACTCTGCAGCTTCTGAAACCCAGAGCCCTTTGTGAACTGCCCCAAGAGCTACCCCAGGGAGGGGGAAAAATGCAGTTCAAGGGATGCTGGATGCAAGCCAGAGGACTGATCTGGGTTTCAAGAGACCCCAGTTCTCTCTACGGCATTCCTGCAGTAATGTGTACCTCCAGCGACCACCATCAGAACTGGCAGAACAGGGCAGCTGGGCCTCTGCCTCCTTCTAAGCAAGGAGCCCCTCGTCTACACTGCGGGGGATGGAGTGAGGCAGAGTCGAGGGGGATCCGGAACGCCTTGTGGCACATGGCTGTTGGGTACCCAGTGCCCCCAGCTGGCAGAACGCGGCAGATGGGCACTGGCCATGCAAGCAGACAGCCCTGGGTTCAGGTTCCAACTTACAGCATGACCTTGAACATCTTCTTTGGCGTCCCTATGCCTCACTTTCCTCATTTATTAAACGGGGATGATATTAATACTGGTGCCTATTTCAGGGAGTTCTTGAAGGAGTCAATGTGATTCTGAATGTAATGTGCTTCGTACACAATGAACATGTTTTCATATTTCCCCCTGAATTACCTGAGAATAAATGGAGCATCTTTCAGAAGGTCTAGAACCTTCCATGGTCCTTCACCAGGAAACCTACTTTGGGACAGCTTCCTCAGCAGGTCCCTTGATCAGAAGGCCTCCTGCCCTATGGGCCAGGTGATGTGGCATCAAACGTGGGTTCCCAGAGGTTTGCAGTCAGCCTCTTGTCATGGGCTGTGCCTCAGGGTCCCTGCTACAGTCAATATGCACCATGAAGGTGACAAGGAGAAGTGTCACGAGGGCCTGCCCAGCCCTGCTGGGGCTCTCTGCCTGTCCTGCCCCAGCTGCCCCAGGCACGGGGAGGGCAGCTGGCCTGGGATGCAGTTGGGCACACCCTGCGTCAGTGGCTGGCCCTGTGAAGATGCCGGGGCGAGGTGTCTCTCTGTTACTCCTAGTGACTTGGAGCTGGGGCCTTCATGCGGGGCTCTGCTCAGCCTAACGCCCAGCAGCTCCCAGGCAGGGCTGGATGAAAGGGTGTGGGAAGGGGTCCCCGAGGTGTTGTGTCAGACCCCGCCAGGCCCAGGCACCACAGAAAGACAGCGACTTCTCCTGCTCGTTCTGTGCCGCTGCTCCGGGCCAGCCTGCCTGCGTGTGGTAAACGCTTGAGCAACTTGGCAAGGAGGCCCCAGCCAGCGAGGTTCCCATGGTGGGATCTGACGCTGGAACAGAAGAACCCCTGCCGAGAAAGTGAGCTTCCCAGCAACAAGGCCAAGAGCAGGAGGCCGGGAGGGGCCGGGCCCACGCTGGGGCGTGCTGCCACCCTGGCTGGTCCTGGAGCCCCCGCAGCTGGGTGGGATTTCAAAGCTGGGACCCAGGAGGGTGTTGAGGGTGGGGGCCCTGTGCCTTCCATCACGATTGCCTCATTAGTGGTTTCGCATTGTTGCAAATCTCTTCACTGGCGGCCAGGATTGCAGCAACACGGGCTTTCATCCAGGGTGGGCATGGGGACTTTGTGGCCCGGAGCCCCAAAAGGAGAGCAATCAATATCTGCAAAGCTCCTCGCCCTTTCAATCTGCAGTTTCCTCTCACGCCCCTTGAAGGAGGTCTCCTGTGCCGCTGCCAGACGGCGTGGGCTCGTGTCCTGGAAGGCTCACGAGGAGACATTCCTTGCTGTCTCTGCCTGTCTGTCTCTGTTGGCCTCTGGCTGGCAGGCCGTGAGCTTGCTGTCACGTGCTGAGGGTCGCAGACCCCGCATGGCTGCTTCGAGGGTACCTGGAAACCGTGGTGCTAAATGTGGCCTTAAACCTGCCAGCCGCAGCCACGAGATTCCCCTGCTCCCTGTGGAAGTCACCGCGCTCGCTGGGCCTCCATTCCTCAGCCAGAAATGGGGGTCCCAGCCAAGCAGTGGCTTTTCAGGGTTTTTGAGCCATGGATGCCTTTGCCAGGTGGCAACTTACAGGGACTCTGGATCTTGGGTGGCCAGACCAATGCTCCTCGTCCCCGAAATGCCTTCTCTGCTTGGCCCCAGGCCACCACCCTGGCCCAGGTGTCCCCTGATCTTACCAGTTGCCCCTCACTGCCTGTTTCTTCTCCTCCTCTCTGTGCTGCACTCTGGTCTCTCTCATCCTCTCAAAGCAGTCCAGCCGATCTTCCAGAAATGACATCTGATCGTAAACCTCACCTGCCACTACGGACTGAGCTGTGTCTCCTCACAGATTCACAGGTGATGCCCTAACCCCCAATGTGATGGCATTCAGAGGTGGCACTGGAAGGTAACTGGGTTTAGGTGGGGTCTTGACACAAGGGCTCCCCATGATGGCCTTAGTGCCCTTATCAGAACAGACATCAGAGAAGTTGCCTCCTCTCCCCCTATCCCCAGCATATGGGGACACAGCAAGAGGGTACCCATCTGCACGCCAGGGAGAGAGCCCTCGCCAGGCACCAAATCTTCCAGCACCTTGATCTTGAACTTCCCAGCCTCTGGAACTTTGAGAAGTAAATGTACGCTGTTAAAGCCACCCAGTCTGTGGCATTTTGTTATGGCAGCACAAGCCAACTAAGACGTCTGCCAAAAACCTTCAGTGTCCACTGTCTAATTCTCCAGGCTCCCCCGCACCACTCTCCCCCTCACATTCTTGATTCCAGCTCTAGCAGATTTATACTCTTCAGCCACACACTGCAGCCACACATCCCAGGCCTGGTAGGTGCTTCTAAAATGGCTCTCAGCGATCCCCACCTCCTGGTGCTCATGCCCTCATGAAATCCCCTCCCCTTGAGTGTGGACTGGACCTAGCGATTCACTTCTAACAACTCACAACCAGCAAAAGTGATGGGATGTCACTCTCAAGGTTAGGTTACCGAAGACTGTGACTTCTGTCTTGCTCACACTCTCTTGCTGTCTCACCTGCTGGCTCCAATAAGGCAACCTGCCACGTTGTCAGCCACTCTGGGGACAGGTCTGCATGTCAAGGAACCAGCTGGACCAACAGCTTGAGAGGAACTGGGAGCCCCAGTCCAATAGCCTGGGAAGAACTGAATCCTGCAAAAGTCCAACCGAGTGAGCTGGGAAGCAGATCCACCCCCAGTTGAGCCTTAAGA
The DNA here is from genome assembly GCF_020740605.2 of Lemur catta. Lineage (NCBI taxonomy): Eukaryota > Metazoa > Chordata > Mammalia > Primates > Lemuridae > Lemur > Lemur catta. The sequence goes on along the minus strand of NC_059134.1, from coordinate 91,825,983 downwards.
TTTAAGATGACTTTGGCCTTAGCTGACACCTTGATGGCAACCTTGTGGGAGACCCTGGGCCAGATGACCGAGCTGAGCCATGTTCAGATTCCTGACCCACAGAAACTATGAGAAAATAAATGTTGCTGTTTTAAGCCACTAACTTTGGAATAATTTGTTATGTAGCAATAGATGAGCTAACAGCCCCTAATGAGGGTTTCATAAATCGCTTTCCCCACAAGTCTATTCTACTTTTCAAAGCCACTTCCCATCTACTCTCAATGCCTCATTTCGCTCACTGACAAACAGGTTGACATCAGGAATGTAATTAGAAATGCAGCTCAGTTTCTCACTGTCCATTCTGACCAGTGGCCTTTGTTAACCCCTTTCCTGGTGCCCACGGGCTCAGCCTCCCCTCCTGACCTTTTGACCTCTCCTTGGTTTTAGTAATCCTCACTCTAGGACTCTTTCCTTCTTCTCCCTCCTTGGTGGACCAGCCATTTAGACCCCAGTTGCCCCACATCCAGCCTTCTCCCTCCGGAGGCCAAAACCTGGTTCCTTTTACTTCACACCCTCTACCCCCAACACCCCCTGCCCAGCGCCCGAGTCCCCAGCCCTGTCTGAGATCCAGACACTGCCCCCCCAAGAGGGCAAGTCCACCACTTTAATAGAGAGAAGAGAGTAGAGAGCATAGGCTGAGAACTGGGTGCAAATCCAGCTCCATCAATCCCTGGCTAGGGGACCCTGCCTCCTTGTATATCTCTCTTCTTCCTCTTCACACTGAGAGGCATATCCAGATCCTGGGGGATTGTGCCAAGGGACAGGTGCTAGCACCTAGCCTAGGATTGCCACACAGTGTGTCTGAACATGTTGTCTTGAATGAATGAATAAGAGAGCCTTGCTTTCTTCCTACATTTAGAGATGGGCTACCAAATGAATTTTATACTATGGTGTAAATGACTAATATGTTAGAGACATTAGACATATTATAGAGACTTTTCTTGTGTATATTATCCAGGCAAGATCTGGCCCTGCCTCCTCTAAGAAGCCTCATTTATCCACCCAGCCCATAGGGATTTCTCCTTTCTCTGAATTGTCTATAGTGCTCTTATAGATTAATTTATTCACAAACACACACCAAAAAACAATAACAAAAGGTAAAATGGAATAAGCCTCTTTTTCTCAATGGGACTAAAAATTCTTCAAAGTGAAGGACCATGTCTTCTGCTCTATAATAATGCTCAGTTAAAATCAGAAGACTTAGGTCGAGTACCAGCTTTGCCACACACTAGCTGCGTGACCCTCGGCAAGCTGCTTACCTTCTCTGTGCCTCTGTTTCCTCACTGATGGAGGGGAGAAGCATTATCAACTTCATAGGCTCTTCTTAGGAATCACTACCTAACTGCTTTGTAAACTGTCAATTGCCAAATAGATATTGACTTGCTAATTATATTAATAATCAATACACTATTCTGGTTGTATGATCATTTTAAATATTTACATAAGGAGCTTCCCACTATCTTAGAGCTGAGATTTCACCATGGGGCCTGTTCTGGCCTTCCGCTCACTCACACCACCCAAGGAGGGTGGCCCAGAAGGAGGAAAGAGTTGGGGAAACCAAGGCCCCTAGAGAGTACATTGGCCTTGACCGTGGGGCAGAGCTGGGAGTGGTACCCAGACATCCTGACTCTGCCCAGGCAGGGAGCTGGCAGGGAAAGGGCTCCTCTGATGTGGCTTGAGGTATTGTGCAGTCTGAGTTTTTGTTGTTTGGTGTTTTGTACTTTTGTTGCTGTTGTTGTTCTTTTTCTAATGCCAATAACAGAGGCGAGAGGAGGCTCCGGCAGTAGGAAGGCATTATTTACAGACTGTTTGGGAACTCTGAAAACCCCACTCCATGACTGGCAGGTCACTCTGACTTCATGGTGGAGACAGCGACAGAGTGAGGGACGCATTTTGGCTGGAAGCCTCCCACAGAATAGCCAGTCTTCCTGCCCACCCAGGAGCATCTGGCCTGGGAGCCAGCTGCCTCACATGCATATGGAAGGCACCTTTGCCAGTTTCTAGTCCAGCAGTTTCTAAAACGGGTTCTTCAGGATCCAATTCTGTTGGATATTAATATGCGTGGTATGGAGATAACATCCCAGAGTCAAATGTGTTTGAGAAAGATTCAGTCAAGTGTATTCTTGCTAAGTGCAGGACTTCTCAGAAGCTTAAATTTGCTCATGTAATATTGTGACTGCCCAAGAAAGGGTGATGGGATGTCACTGAACCACCTGTTATTTTAATTTTACTAATATTATTTGTGAACGTGAGGATTGTCAGTAGCATTACTGTTTTAGGTAGTGCAGGGTTACCAAGAATATGTCATTTCTTTATGTCTCTAAAATTACTCTGAAATCCTTTAGGAGCCTGCACCCAATGAGAGGAAGGAAAGAAGGGAGGGAAGGAGGGAATGAGAGAAAGAAGAAGGGAGGGATTCCAACCCAATCATTTCAACACGTAGCATTAACTCTTTCTCTTCACTGGCTCTTCCATCCCCACCCCCAGCATTCTCCACTCTTAGGATAGTGACTGGGTGTTTGGGGGAGGGGCTCATGCAACCTCATAGCTTGAAGGGAGCGGGCAGTGGACACAGAGCCAGGCCCTCTGGGGATGGGCTCGCTGGTGCCCACTGAGGTCCTGTCCTCCTGGGGGCTACTGCTGACCTTGGCAGCCAATGACCTTGTGGTCGGAGCATTGCTTAACATTCCCCTTAAATCAACTCACAGTTTATCAACATATTTATACTTATTTAGCTCTTTGGACTTTGTCCTAAGCAATAATATCTACCAAATTGCAGGTGTGGCGTGTGAGTTATCGTCTGCCAAGACCCATTTAAATAAATGCATCACGGTTTTCCTAAGTTCACCTGTGTGCCACCCAAAATCATCTGACAAATCACTAGTGATTCATCCCCCACACTCCAGTAGGCACTGGTCTGGAGCCGTCTTGGCATTCTAGAGACACCAGTCAAATAGAACTGGGCCTTCCGGTTCTTTCCATGAGGCCTGCCTCTGCATGGGAACATGCTCAAGAGAACTACTAATCTGACATCAGAAATCGGTGGTGGCCCGTCAACCTTGACTTTCTCCCGGGGACTCGGTGGAGGGGGATAACATTGCACAACACACAGCAAAGCGTATCTACAATCCAATTTCCCCGCCTCCCCCTCCCCCACTATCCCCCACCCCGGTCCTGGCCGGCATCAGATCTCTTCCCCAAGTCTGCCCCCATGACCCCCCAGCCAAATAGGCCTTATTTTCTAAAATTAAAGTTTTTAAAACCTCTCAACCACACAGCTGCCCCAGAAAGCTCCACGCTACCCCTGGGCAGGGTCTACCCCATTCTCCTTTTGCCCACCTCTGTCAGCTCTCACATGTTGGGGAGCCCAGAGAGAAGGTCCCCACTTGAAGGGTAAGAGAAGAAGGGAGGATGGCAAAACCCTTTGATTTTCAAATCCTTGTCATGCAGGCGAATGAGGCCCAGAGGAGGTACAGGAGTGGCCCCAAGGTCACCTGTGAATTGATGGCACCACTGGGCTAGAGCCTGGTGGCTGGACTCCAAGCCCAGGGCCCTTTCCTGCCCCCTCCGTTTTCCCTGGTGGGGACAGTGAGCCCAGGCCCAGGCCCTGCAGTGGGGGAGAGCTGGGCTTTCCTCTCCAGGAAATGAAATGACCTCCTTTCTTTCCCCCACCCCAATCTCCTCCTGAGCCCTGCTCTAAGCCCCCCACCATAAGAAACAGGATTTACAAGCCAGCTGCTGTAATCCCTTTAAAATGAGGTTTGGGGACCATAGGGACTCTCTGGGCGTTTCATTTTTTCAAAACAATATTCCTGGCTCAAAAGCTAAGATTTCACCATTCTCGGGGGAGTCGAGACAAAGGCTGGCCAGGGCGGCCCAGGACCCAGGGCTTCCCTTGGGGGTGAGAGGGACACCTCCTGAGTGTCTCCTGGGCTCTCTGGGCTGTCTTTGCAGGACTAGGTGTTCCAGGATGGTGTGCCCAGGTCCAGACACCTCCTTCCTGTGCCTGCCACCTCATCGGGTAGTATCTCCCCAACCCACTAAAAAAAAAGCTGCTCCTTCCACACTCAAAAAGGAAGCTTCAAATGCAAAGACCTCCAGGCAAGACTGCTCACTTGCTGAAATGAGTTCTAAGGTGTTAATAACTGATGGGTCATCCTTTCCTGAGAGTCAGTCTTCATGGGGGCAAGGGATGCGTGAGACCCCAGCATGACGAAAGTCTGCATAACCGAGTTGGGGGTGCGTGGGGGAGGGAGGGTGAAGCCACCTAAGGCCATCACTGCGAAGTGCTCCAGCTGCAGAACCACGAAGGCCTGAGCAACTGCAACTGGGCAGGGCTCTGGGGACCAGGCCTGTGCCTGCCAGGCCACCTCACGGGCTAGCTATTCTAAGGAGCCTGGTTAGGGTAACCAACGCATCATCGCTTTAGAGAAGGTGCTCACCGCAAGCCACGCCCACCTCCACGAGGGCCCCGCCCTCCTTTCCCAGCCTGTCTCTGCAGAGCTGCTTCTGCAGGTTTGGGGTGAGCCTCACCCCGAGGTCTGTGTTTCTGCCCAGCGCTCCCCATGCCGAGGGGGCGGGCGCTGACGGAAGCCTGGAGAGAAACCCCGAATAAACCCTGCCCTGCACTGAGCACCGCTGCAGCCCGGAGCTGGACTGAGTGTCATACTCAGCTGCACGACCCGCTCAGCTAGGAGCAGTTATGCCTTTTTTATAGATGGGAACACAGAGATGCAGAGAGGGTAAGTGACCTGTCCAAGGTCACGGAGCTAGGAAGCAGTGTTCAGTCTCGGGAGCCCATGTTCTCAGCTTTCAGGACATAAAGCAGGCCGGGCTCGCAAACGTTCTCTGTGAGGGGCCCGAGACAGCAGCGCAGCCGACTGCACCCCCTGAAGTTTGTCACAACTGCTCTTTTTTCAGCCTCTGGCTTGTGGTGTGGGCTGTGGCATCAGCCCTGGCTGACTGATAGAGGCTGGTAGCATCATTCTCCCCTTTCCACAGATGAGGAAATGGAGAATAAATAAAAACTTCTTGGAGATACCTCAAAGAGCTAAAAATAGAAATACCATTTGATCCAGCAATAGCAGTATTGGGCATCTACCCAAAAGAGCAAAAGACATTCTATAATAAAGACATCGGCACCCGAATGTTTATGGCAGCACAATTCACTATTGGAAGGATGTGGAAACAACCCAAGTGCCCGTCAGTTCATGAATAGATTATTAAAATTTGGTATATGTCTACAATGGAATATTACTCAATTATAAGAAACGATGGTGATCTAGCACCTCTTATATTTTCCTGGATAGAGCTTGAGCTGATTATCCGAAATGAGGTATCACAAGATCGGAAGAATAGGCTCCACAAGTACTTGCCATCAAATTGGCACTGACTGATCAACACTATGGTGCTCACACGGTGGTAATATTCTCCAGGGATTAGGGGGGTAGGGGGTAAACTCACAACTAATGGACGCGGTGAGTGTTGCAGAGGGGAAAGGGCAAGCCTCTAATCCTCACTTGGGTGAGGCAAAGACATAAAATGTAACCAAAATGTTTGTACTCTCATAGTATCCTGAAATAAAAATAAAAAGAAAATTAAAAAAAAGAATAAAGCTAGAGAATTACACTGCCAAAAAAAAAAAAACTTCCCCAAGGTCCCATGGCTGATGTGTAAACAGAGGTAGGATTCAAACCCACACAGTCTGATTCCAGGGTTCTTGAGAGTCTCTGTTTTAATTTGAGTGAATAAGTCTCTTTTACTTATTCTTGGAGTGTTATGAGTCTAGCAGCCATTCAGGCCTTAGTGTGAATTCATCCCACCCCCTCCCTTTCCTCCTAGCTACTTAGCTGAAATGAATACACGAGGAAGGGGGCTTTTGGGAAGCTGGCAGTCCTCTGCGGAGTGCCACAAGGAAGAGAATCCAAAGGCAGCGTTAGAGCTCAGGGCATGGGGGATTAGGCTTGGTGGCAATCATCACCTGAGGATGATTATGAGATAGACCAGATCCGGGAAGGATCGGGAGGCAGGATAAAGAACTGAGGTGTTTGCTAAGATCAACTCCTAAATAAACAACTTGCACTAAATCCCTCATCTCTGGGTCTGCTCCTGGGAGAACCTCTGCTACAACAGAGTCCTCTGCCCTCTCTGGAAAGAATACATTTTCTCTCCTGGAAGCCTGGCAGGACCTCATCTCCAGGCTAATTCAACAGAATTCCAGGGAAGGGGGCCACAAACACAGCGTCTGGCAGCTCCAGGGAGATCTACTGCTGCCCATGCCCTCGACCAAGGCCAGAGACCCACGGGCTGGGGACAGCTTCTTCTTGAGCCTGGGCTGTTCCTCAAGTTGGGTTATCCCCCAAGCACTCATGCTGGTGACCAGAGCACGGCTGGCATCCAGCAGGACCCAGCTGCCGGGGCCAGAGGCCTTGCTTCCTAAGACTTTCCTTTGCGTGTCGAGCTGTGCCTTCGCAGGACAGTAAACAAGACCACATCTGGGCGAGCGCCTCTCTTGACCCGCCACGTCCTGCCAGACGGTAGGGCCTACAGTTCCCCCCCCGGAGGGAGAAAGGAAAGTTCCAAGGTCCTCTTGCTCTTCTCTCCCCTGGAGGGGAATCTCCAACCATCCCCAGAGAACCCCTCCAGCTCAGCAAACTGCCCCCCTGCTGGACTCAACCTTAGCAGAGGCGGCTCCCGGGGACATCTCCTCCCTGCGGTGGCTGGATTTCCCAGCCCTGCCGGGGACGGCTGGTAGGTTTCCCGTAACTCGGTATCTCAGCCCATGTCCCTTTTTAACGTCATAAATTGAAAATGTTCTTTTATAAAAGGGGGGGGGCAGGGGAGGAATAAGAGGAGGAAAAACCGAGCAACTATAAACAAAACATAAAAGATGTTTAAAGGACGGCATAATGAGGCTGCAAGGAAAGAGCCTGGCATTGATTTTCCCTGACATTTCACCTATTAAATTATGAGCTTCATCAGGAAGAACCCAGAGTTTTTTTCTTCTTCTTCTTCAGGCAATTAAGATTCTTTCAGGAAGAACAAAGCTGCTATTGTCTGGGCTCTATGTGGGCCCAAGTTCCTTGACAGGCAACTAGTGGTACTAGAAGCCTGGACGCCCTTGGAGATACAAGATGCCTCCTGGTCTGGGAGGCCTGGTGGTGAGGTCCAGGCCAGGACCTAACCCTGTGAGCCTTTACTTACCAGTCTGATGGATGCCTGTCCCTGTCCCTGAAGTCGGGCTCGGGCCCTGGAATGGTGGGGGAATCCCTGGGATGGGCTCGCCATGGGAACATGGAAAGATCTAGAGTGACCCAACTGCTTTTGGGGAAGTCTAGGTTGGTCAACCAAAGTAATGTAATTCACAAATCCTGGTACTAACCCTGCCAGGTAGGCAGTAGGATCCTCATTTAACAGATGAGGAAACTGAGGTACTAAGGGCTTAAGTTACTTTCTTGAGGCCACTCATTGTATTTAAGTGGCAAAGTCAAGATTCTTAGGTTCTGGCAATTTCCAAAACCCATCTTCTTTCATTACCTTCTGTCCGCGTGGTCCCAGACAGCAGGGAGCAGGGCAGTGGGAGGGACCAGCCCTCTGGCGTCCATCCCAGGAAGCAGCCACAGCCTCCCTGTCCTAACAGTTGCCCCCACTGGTAGGGCCTGAACCCACCTCCTTACACACCCAAGGCCCCCTTCTCTCCCTCCCTCATTTCTCTTATAAATCTAATTCTCAGGTCATTCATTCCCAGAGAGGTGTCAGCAGTAATTAACTGCTTCAAGTTGAACCCCTTCCAGGGGTATTTATACCTTGAAAAGTATGCAAGTCTGACACTGAAGGCACAGAGCCGAGATAGGGCATTTCAGGCACACGGTAGAGTCGAGAATGGATAACTTCAGCACCTTTTTGACAGCTAAAAAAAAAAAAAAAAACCCACACCATAGATGCCCCATGTGGGTCAGTCTAGGAGTGTGAGCCAAGGATGGTTAAGGATCCCAGAGGGAGCAGCAAATTACATCTCCTGAACTTTGTGGTCCATGTGCCTCTTGGCATTACTTAGACACGTGACTGACCAGTGGGGCGGGACTATGCCCAGGCTCAAGCCCTCAGAGAAATCTGCTCGCCCCGTCCCTAATAGACAGCCTCAGTACAGTGGTGGGGACAGCCAGTGGGCCAGGGCTGTTCAAACGTGTCACCCACCCAAAGACGGTGACCTCCTACAATCCAGGAACAGGAGTTTGCCACCTCTCCATTACGAGGACCTCACTTGGAGCAGTAACATACAAAGAGGTAAGAGCTGCTGAGTGTTGGGTGCCTGCCACATGTCCTCCTCAGAGGCAGGCGTTCTACTTGCTTGATATCATTGATAGGACCATTGCTCTTCGTTCTTAACTCATATCTGAGAAGACAGTCACAAAGAGGTAAAAGAACGGGCCCCAGGTCACATGGGCAGAGCTAGGATTCTTCTAGTCCTGCAGGCCTCCAGAGCCCACGCTGTCACCCCCAGACCATACGGCCCTGTCTCTCCAGGGGCAGTGAGAACTCAGATCTGTGCTGCTCCAGATGCCACGTGGGCTTAGCCGCATCTGCCACTTGACCCAAGGAACTAGTCGGGAGGACGTGGGTCCCCCATCATGGGCACCTGCTGTTTCAACAGCCCGGTTACTTCTTCCCTCGTGGTGACAGCTTAAGCCAGTTTGAATTCGGTTTCTGCCACTTGCAACCAAGAGAACTGTGGAGATACCTCTTCCCTGTCAGCCAAACAAGGGGTCTGGACTCTGGTGTTGCCTGAGTTCTTTCCTCCCCCCACCCAGTTCCCCCCAGAAGAGTCTCTAATGATTGACAGCCCACTGCCTCCAATCCTCAGCTCCCTTCCAGCTCAGACCTCGGACTGCAGAGCTCCAGCACGAGTCCCAGGCTCCCAGACTTCTTCTAGACTCCTTCCCATGCACCTCCGGCCATGGCGATGACTGGGCAAGGGAAGCAGGGCAGCGGCTGTGTGGGCTTCCGAAACCTGGACCTTACAAAATCTAAGCCAGAGGCAAGATGCTTCTCTGACTGCTTTAGGGGAAATTTTCTTTTAAATAGAATCATGGAATCTTCGTCGTCAAAATGCCAACATATCATCTATTTTTTACCTTGCCAACTGTGAATTTTGTGAAAAGATGGGCTTTTTTGTTCATTGTTTTAGTTCAGCCTCTCCTTTTGCCCGGCATGGAAATACTTTGAAAGCCAAACATAGAGGTAGATTGGGGCATGGGGGCTGAAGGCGAGGAAGAGGGACACTCCAGGAAGAAAGGGGGAGCAGTCCCCTGGGCCTGCCTGATGCAGGTGCACCAAGTCATCGGTGGCCTGGCTGCGCGGAAACGCTTCTGTCTCCCCGTCCTCAGCTCCTGTCACAGCAGACGCAGTGGTGGCCTGCCCAGCAGCCACTACCAGCTCCAGGCTGTTTCTCTTGCTGTCTCGGACAGGCTTGGACTCAGTTCTGGCCAACAAGATTGAAGAGAAAACTTCTGGGACTCCCAGGAAGGATTTCTTTGCTGATTTACAAAAAGAGCAACAAACAGGGAAGAGACATCCTCTTATTCACTGGCCGGTGTCATGTCTGCCTGTGGTGCCTGGAAATGCTACAGCCACTTTGACCATCATGCGGGGACTCATCTGGAGGAGAAGCCGGCAATGCGAGGATGCACAACTTACTCTACTCCAAGCAGTACTCTACCCCAGGGCCTTTGCACATGCAGTTCCCTCTGCTCTCACCTGGCTCATTCCTCCCTTCATAAAGGTCTCTGCTCAAGTGTCAGCTCCTCAGAAGGATTTCTCTCCCCTCTGCCCCTCACTCTCCCTTGGCTTTGTTTTTCTTAGCTCCTAACTGACATTATGTTTTTGTATATATATATATATATATATATATATATATATATATATATATATATATATATATATAAAATAGACATAAACTGTGTATGATATATACACACTGTGCATATATATGATATATAATAAGTATATATGTGTATGTATATATTGTACAGCTTCAGTATCCCTTATCTGAAATGTTTAGGACTAGGAGTGTTTGAGATTTTGGATTTTTTCAGGTTTTGGAATATTTGTGTATACACAATGAGATATCTTGGGAATGGGACCCAACTCTAAAGACAAAATTCATTTGTGTTTCATATACACCTTATGCACATAGCCTGAGGATAATTTTATTTTTCCTTTGGAGGCACCGAATAAACTGTGTGTTGCGCACCTGTGTTTGGACTGCGATCCATCGTGCAAGGTCAGGTGTGGAATTTTCCATTTGTGGCATCATGTTGATGTTCAAAAAGTTTTGGATTGTGAAGCATTTCAGATTTTCAGGTTAGGGATGCTGAACCTACCTACAGTCTATATATGCTATATATATATATTGTATATACTATATATATCTCCAAAGTGCATGAACACATGTGTTTATTATCAGTCTTTCACACAAGAATGCAAGTGCACGAAGCCAAGGACTTTGTTTTTTTACCACTGCAACCCCAGGGCTCAGGAATGTGCCTGGCACATAGCAGGTGCCCAGTAATATCTGATGGATGGAAGGCAGGAAGGAAGGAGACCTGTGATCTTGATGACACTGTGGAGCCTCTAAGTTAAGTAGCCCCTGGGACTTCTTGTTGCTGGTGATAATACATATTCCTTATTAAATGAGTTTAAGCCGGTTGATGTCGGGTTTTAAGTCTCTGGTAGCTGAAAGCTCCCTATTTCATATACCTGTGCGGTTCCTGCTGTCCCAGAAGCCTTTCCCCAACCAGGCTCCCTGCCGGCGCCCCCCACATCCAAGCTCAGAGCGCTGCCCGAGGGGAATGAGAAGCACGGGGTTTGCTAGGGGCAAATCTAGGGGTCAAATCCCTGAGCTCTGCCACTCAGAAGCTGATGAGAATCCTTGGCAAGTTCCTTGGCAAGTTTCTCTGAGCTTCAGTCCCCTCAGTAGTAAGACTGGAACGGCAGTGACAGGGCCCACCTTGTGGAGGTATTATAAGCATTGAGTAAGACAATAGGAGGGTTTCAGAGTCACGTGGATTTGGGTAAAAGACCCAGCTTGGCCACTTTCCAACACAACAGTGTGGTTTTGAGCAGGAGACTTCTAACTGTACCCTTGGCTCCTCCTCTGTCATATGGAGACCACGGCGGTGCTGACTTAAATGAATTAAAGGAGGTGATATGTGTGGATTTCTCAGCACTGTGCTTACCAAGATACTCGGTGTGTGTGGGTACACCCATAAACATTCTTTCTCGGGGACGTGGGGGCCACAGGACCCAGCTGCTGCTGTCAAGAGGCCACAGGGGATGGGGCCAAAGAGGTGGGTGGGGATCGGCTTTGCTAGGGCAGAGGAAGGTGTCCGGGTGTGCCCAGAGGCGTTAATTTCTGGCCCTCCCCAGGTGGGGTCAGCCTCCACCACCCCTAGAAGCAGTTTGCACCAGGTGAGCATCTCACCTAAGTGGGGGGCCCGTGAGCCCCTTGGCACTGACCTTGCGAATTTCAGTCCCAGGTCATTGCCCTCCACGGCCCACAGGAAGTAGCAGAAGCCACTGGCTCATCCCTCTGCCCGGCTGGCTTTAAACTGGAGACATTAGGCTCGCTAATCGCCTGTAATCACCTTGTTTGAATTAGCATGGCAAGTGCTTCCGACTAAACGGTCTGTTATTCCAAATAACCCTCAGTGGTTTTAATTATGTCCCCTGGAATGCGTGGCCTCCCGGCCCTCTGCTTTATTAGGGAGAGGTCCCGTTAACTGCGGCATGGGGCGTGATTCCTGACCTGCCCTCCGCAAACCCCGTAATAAGGAGAAGCAGGAGAAGGTCTTTGCCCGTCCACACTCTCCCTTAGCTCTATTTTTAAACCCAACACAGGATGGAGGGGTGACCCCCACCCCCTGCTCCTCTCCCGCCTCCACTCTTGGGTTCCATCTGCTTCCAGCAACCAACAGAGTGGTGGCCCAGAGGCCAGCAGAAGCCTTGAGTCCCTTTCTGTTTGGCTTTGGAATATGCCATCCCATTCTTTCCATCCAGACTCAATTTCCTCATTCTGTTTGGCCTATGCCAAGGCTGGACGGTTATTATTACACTGTTAACATCACCCCAGCCTGCAGTTGAAGAAACAGGCCCAGAGAACCAGTAACTAGCTCAAGGGCAGGTGGTGGAGCAGCTTCTCAAACCCGAATGTGCCTGCAAAGCCTGGGGATCTTGGCCAAGTGCAGAGTGTGCCTGGGTGGGTCTGGGGTAGAGCCCGGGAGTCTCCATTTCTAACCAGGGCCGAGGACGGACCACACTTCTAGTACCAGGCTGCTGTCGTCTTGGCTAACGGGAGGGGGCTACCGTGGGCAAGCCCTCTCCTCGCCAGGTGCCACGTCAGGCACTTTCCAGTCCTTACTCCCGTTTCCTGCCTGGTCAACACCACCAGGGGTGGGGGAGTATTTACCCCCACTCCCCCACCTGAGAGGTACAGCCAGTGACAGGGAGGTCAGGAGCGCCTGGCTCACCCAACAGCCCCTGCAGCTGGGAGTGTGGGCGTGGTTGGGGTGGGGACCGGGAAGGAAGGACTAACGCCCATTTCCTGAAAGAGGCAGGCTGCTGAGGGCAGAGCTGAGCTCAGAATTCAGAACTCCTTGCTTTTGTGGCCTCCTGACCTAGGCTCTGTGCCCTGTCCACAGTGTCTGAGTTGCTTGGCAGGGGCCCCTGTTCCACCCAGGGCTCGGCCCTGCAGAACAGAGTCGGGGGGGAAGAAAACATTCATTTATTCAACAGGTATGTCTCGGAAACTGGGAGCGGTAGTGCATGCCTGCAGTCCCAGCTACTCGGACTGCTTGAGTCTAGGAGTGCACCATGATTGCGCCTGTTAATAGTCACTGCACTCCAGCCTGGGCAACATGGCGAGACCCCATCTCTAAAAAAATAAAAAAACATATGTGTTGAGCTCAGGTCCTGGCACAAAGGAGGCCTTCAATAAATGCTTCCTATGTGCAGGATCTGTGCAAGAGGCTGGAAATGCAAGCGTGAGCAGAGCAGACACTGTGCCTGCCCCTGTGGGGTGTACAGTCCAGAGCAAGTTGAGCAGAGTACCAGGGCTTGAACTGAGGGCTTATTAGGTGCAGGCCCCGTGCCCTTGCCCTACAGATCTTATCCCATTGAATCCTCATAACCACCAAGTGAAGTGGATATCAGTGTCCTCATAATGGATGCAACTGAGGGCCAGAGAGGGTGGGTCATTTGCTCAAGATCACACAGCCGCTGGTTAAATGGCAGAGCCAGAGTTTGAAGCTGGGCCTCTGAATCCACAGCCCATTCCCTCAGTGCGGCCATCAGAACCCCGCTGGGGAAGGAAGATTCCAAAGTCTTCTGGGTAGAGCTGCTACAAAGGAATGGTTTTATTTAATGGCATGGGAGGGGGATACATTTTCCTTATCCCACCCTGACGACACCACGGTGAACCTTGAACTGCTAAATTGAGCGAGATGGGGCAGGGCAAAAGGTGAAGGGGGCCTGCCCACAGCCCACGGGGCTGGGGAAATGAGCTAATTAGGATCTTGCAGCCGTGCCGGCCCACAGCTGGGCAGCCCAGCTGGCTCTGGGTGGACGGGGTCCTCCCTGGCCCTGAGTTCAGAGGGTCAGCCTGCCTTGGGAGCAGGATGGTTCTGTGCCTGCCTGTCCCCCACCCCCAAGCCCTGCCTGTCCCCCACCCCCATGAGACAGGAAAAGGAGCCAGACTCATGCACCTGTGTGACAGACAGCTAATGGATATCCATGTCTTTAGCTTGGAGATGGTGGCTTTCAGTCAGTGTCTGGCAGGGAGGCTTGTGCCCTTGGCCTTGTGCCCACAAATTAACTGGGCTGGACAGTGAGCTCCAGGACACAGGAATGAATCTGTCCAGTTCACCACTGGCTCCCTCCCCAGTACTCAGCATCCAGCACCCAGCACCCAGCACCTAGCACCCAGCACAAGGCCTGGCATCACAGTGAGTGCTCAATAAATATTTTTTGAATGCATTAAGAAAGAAATTGGCTGTGTCTATCACAAGGGTGTGTCCAGCCTTTTCTGGCCAGTGTAGGAGTGATTTGGGTTTGATTTGGTTTTGTTTTAACAGGGTTCACTCAAGCAGCACTTGCTGGTCACTATGTCTGGACTGGGCACTGGGAACTCAAAGCTTCAGGAAGCCCCTGGGGAGCTGCAGTCCCATGGGCAAGACTCATAGTTATGTCTAGATATGTACGTCTGTGATACAGCCTGTGCTCATAATTATTTTTAAATATCTAGGCCTACAATAGAGAGTCAAAGAAGGGCTTCTGAGGAGGCGATGTTGGAGCACATCTCTAAGGAGGAGTGAGGTTGGTCGGGTGGAGAAGAGGGGGTGGCCCCTGAATGTGCAGTCGTCAGCAGCAGCACAGACATGGGGATTTTGCGTGTTATGGTCAGGACAGAATGTCCCTGCATGGCTCAAACGTCTGTAAAATGGGCATAAAGTCCCCGTGCAATGGCCTCTGCTGCTAGTCCCTGACACAGGGCTCTCAGGGAAGCAAGGGGAGCTCTAATTCGACCCAAGAGAGATGGGAGATGGAAGCTAATGTTGTTGAGTATCTATGTAGGCCCTGGATAAATAGTGAGAGTGAGAGCAGACACAGCCCTGGCTCTCTGGAAGTTTCCCGTGGGGAAGAGTGATGTCAACCGCTCACACAACACACAGTAGATGCAAACAGGGTGGGAGCTGTGAAGAGAAGACACCTGCTGTATGGCAAGGGAGTTGACCCCGTCAGTGGGGTAGGTGTGGAGTAGGAGAGCCTTCCGGAATAGCTGTTGTCTAAGCTTTTCACATATATTCCCGTGCCTAGTGCTCAGCACAGCGCCCGGCCTAGCAAAGCTCAATGAATGGTGCCATGTACAGTGTCGCTAGGAACTCACTTCATCTAGACCATCACCCTGCAAGGAAGGTTCCGTGATGATCCCCATTCTACAGGTGAGGAAACTGAGGACCAGAGGTGTGAAGTCACTTGCCCAGTGTCCCAGTGCAGGCGTGGGATGGAGCTGGGGTTTGAACCCGGGCGAGTCTGCCCGGCTCTCCTCCACAGCACGCCGCCTTCTGTTCCCCCACACTTAATCTGGGAGAAGGGAGGTGGGAGGAGATGGTCCCTCAGTCTCCCCCATGGAGAACCGGATCAATTTATCAACAGATCCTTCAAAAGAAAGCACCTGGCACAGGCCACGCCCAACAAATCCACGTGTCACAACTCTCAGGAACAGAGAGGCTTTAAAAAAGAAAGTAACTCAATAAGGAATTACTCCTGTCATCTCTTGGAAACGCTTTTTATTTTTCTAAAGGAATCACCATTAAAGGGACAGATAAGAACACAGGTTAAAGTAAAAAAAAAATGTTTTAATCATAATTTTAATAATCACTGCTCTTGTTTACAAACCTTGTGCTGAGTCTGTGTGATAAAGACCTGGGAACACAGCTATGGAAAGGACTCTGGTCCTCAGGAAAGTCACATTCCCAGCTAGGGAGACAAACAGGAATGTCTGGATGTCTGGAAGGTTAAACAACCACACAAAGAAGGGCCCATCTAGTAAAACCGCGTTACCCCATTAATTCTACTGGGAGTGGCCCAGGCGGATGATGCTAAGGCTGGAGCCATCATGGAAGGATGGCAGGTAGAGGAAGGTTTCCCATGGACGAGAGGACATTGCTAGGTCTTGAAGAATGGGGGGACTTGGTTAGACAGGGATGCGGGCTGGGTCGGGAGAGCCATCCTGTTGTTTTCTGTCATCCTGGAAATAGATCCCTTTGGAGTGGAGCAGCCTGCATCAGCTCTCCTAAGAACAAGACAGATTTTTATTAAGGAGGAAAAATCCCATTTGGGGTGAGTGGCCAGACTGGCAGCGCCTTCCCCAGTGAAAGCTGACACCGCTCGTCCATTCAGAAAGTGGCACGTCCAGACACGGGAGAAAGTGGCCCCACAAGCAGGAAGGACGAGCGGCCCCTTGACTGTCCATGGGAAGATTTTTCCCTTTTCCTGATGTTCTCCAGGAGTCTGGTCCCATGGAGAAGAAATGCCAAAACTGGCCAAAAAAATTGAAAGTGGGAGTTTTTCCACTTAGAACAGTTGGAAAAACCTAGAACTTGGGGAGTGGTGCGGCTCCTCGCGGGCCTTGATCGTGCCTTGTCCTGTAGGAGTTACCCAGACTGTGGCTCTGGTGATGGCTGGTGGCCTCTGCACTCTGAGGCACCCCCGTGTCCAGGTCGCCAGGGGTGTCGCGCTGCCCCTCTTCAAGGTCACGAGTTCAAGCTCTTGTCTCGACTCCCTGCATCGGGTAAGAAGCGAGACAGGTTGAAAGAGCCCTGTCTGGCGGGCTCCCCCGCCACACTGAGTCCCACTGCAGACGTGGGACGTGGGACAGGGCGCGGGGAGCTGGCCATCTGCCCTGCCTGTCCCATCCCTCTAGCAATCAGGCCCGGCGAGGCAGTGCAGGCCGACAGGGCTGCATTTAAGTCAAACCCTCGCGTATCAGTTTTGATTTCAACTGGAATCGCCTCCGTCGGTTGGATTTCAAAAGACAGCGTTACTAATGAGAAACACACAAGTTCTTGAAATGAAGTTAACTTCTTAAAAAGAAGAGGGGGGGCTTCTCTTTGGCTCTGTTGATATAGATTAGAACCACATTGTCTAAGGGGGGAAGAAAAAAGGCCGTTCTGCTTCTGAACAGAAATACAGGAGTCCTTGTACTTTGGAAGATGCAGGGAGGCCAGTGTCCTGCCTGTCATATCTCTCCAGACTTGGAGGGGTTTTGTATTTGTTTTTGTTTTTTCAGGGCACTGGGAATTTGCCACTTCAATTTAAAACAGCAAGAAGGGGGAGGAGGACATAGGGTATCTGAAGTGGGCAAACATGAATACCGATGCGCAGTTGGGATTTTCTCAGAGAACTCCTTTGTTTCCAAGAGAAGCAGGAGGTATGGACTCAAGGACAGGCTTGGGTTGATAGTCTGCCCCATGCCCTTCCACTGCCGGGCTCTGTGCATCTGGGCAAGTCACCTCCCCCTACGTGACTCTGTTTCCTCCATTTCTGGAGGAAACCATGAAACCCCTCCCTCACAGGGCTGCCAGGAGGACTCAAGGTTACCTGTGAGGGTTACCTGTGAGGTTACCTCCAGGGCCTGGCGTCCCTATCCCAGGCCCCCCAGCCAGCTCACAGCCTTCAGCCTCTTCAGCGACTTCCCAGTGTGGTGGGGTCCCTAGAAACACTGACGTAGGCAGGAGACGGGGGGCTCCATCTTCACCCTGGAGCGGCTTCCAGGGGATGAAAGATGCATCTGTCTACAAAGCCAACCGTAGCTTCGCTCCTGAGGAAAACCAAGCTTCCCAAGGGAACAAAGCGGGTTCCATGTGTCCCAATACACAGGGGCCCCTTTCTTTTGGAAGGACGGAAGCCAGTCGTGATGAGATCTGGCTCGGATGGGGCATAGGGTTCCCAGCGTGATCAGGGCCTGGTCCTGGTTCCACGTGGCTTTTGTCTATTCCTTTAGCTTCCCTGGGGCCTTAGATCTGAAAAAGAGGACCTTTGACTCTCACAAAATCGTCCTGGGGACAACCAATTGGTGTTCTTCACCCCTCTGCTCTGCCCCTCCCCGTGCCAGGTCTCGGGCCTTAGAGGTTCTCTCCAAGGGAGTGGAGGAAAGCCGTCGTAAATCACACAGGGTTTCTTCCCCTAAGATCGGAAACCTGCCCTCAGCCCTGATTCTGTCTCAGCCAGGTAGCTTCAGGCCTTAACCTTTCAGAACCTCAGTTTCCCCAGCTGTGGAGAGGGGACGCCTGCCTCTCAGGGGTGTTTCTCTAATTGGGAGGGGCCCTGACTCGGATGCCTGTCGGAGGCTGTGCAGTCTTTGCAAGTCTAGAAATCGTCTAGTGGCAAAGGTAGGAGATGAGCGAGGAGTTGCCCGAGAAACCCATCCTAGCACTCCCGCCTTGGCGGGTTCTGCCATTTCAGAGGCCGGGCCCACCGCCTGCTGTCGCCGGGTCATGCTGGCATCCTCCAGCAGGGGCCCAAATGTAGTCTGGAGACCGGCGGGGAGGAGGGAGTGGAATCTTTGTAAACTGAGGACAGGGCAGCCCCAGCCCCTCAGGATTTTCTGGCCCCAGATCCTCACAGCTGCCCCACTCCAGGTGTGGCTTTGGAGTCGGGGGTCTTTGGGGGTCAGTATCCCCTACGAGGACCAAGTCAGCTGGGCCTGCACCAGGCTCCTCCCTGCAGCTGAACCGCGCCTGGCCCCTCGGCATCTGGGGGACTCGTTTTCAGCCAAAGCCAGACCCTGACCCAACAAGCCCCAAACCCTTTCAGTCACCTTGAACGAGGAATGTTTTTTTCATTAACATCCTACTCCTCTGCTCCCCTCCTCAGCCCCCCAAAGAGGCCCCCAAGCTTGAGCTTCCTCTCCCCGTCTCTGCAACCTCATAATATCCCCAGGCAGCTGGAAGGGGGAAGGCGGTGATCTCAGCTGACAGCCATGCGCTGAGCCCCGCCGCCCACCCCGACCCCTCAGCTAACAAGCTGTTCTCCTTCCCGTCGCCCACGGTGGAGACAGCTCCACGCCCAGAAGACTTCTCCCCTGCAAGGTCTCCCGGGAGCCTCCGCCCCAGAGACAAGCTCTGACACAGGAAAGGCAACCGCCCTTTTATTTGCCAGATGTCTTCTCGGACACTGTCTCGTTTAATCGTCCTTGTCCCCATTTGACAGATGAGGAAACTGAGGTGTCTTCTTCTGACGACTCTCCCCGGGTGGAGACGTTTCTCAGTGGAGGTGGGTGGGGCTGGCTGCGGGCTCTCTGGCCACCCCCCTGGCCACCCCGAGGGGTCCGGGGCCCTTTGCTGGCCGCATGTGCTCCTCGCCCGCCGGCTGCTCCCGGCTGTGCTGACCCAGCACTCCGCCCGCCTCTGCTCCCCTCCTCTGTCGTCCCCGTTCCTTCCTTCAAAAGTGCTGACCGTGGCTGATAATAGGAACTTTACTCTGGAGGAAACTGACGGGCCCATGGCCTAAGGAGTCATGAGGGGAACACATTTGACTTTAAAAAAAGAAAAACCGGGAGATACTTTGGCTTTAGAGTCATTTATAAGACATCTTTGTTCAAATTCCAGCTCTGCCACCTACGGGCTGTGTGGCCCTCAGCAAGTCACTTCTCAGAACGTGGCTTCCTTTTCTGTTCAGTGGGAATATTAGGAAATGTACCTACATCCAAGTACTTGGGGGAGAATTAAGTGAGAATCGTTCAGTGCTCAGGAAATGCTGACTGCAACGATGAAGGAGAAGAGAAAAGATGGAAAGGAGGAGGAGGAAGAATTTGTTAAGGCTCTTGATACCTGTTGCAAATTGCAGTCAACTACGCTAAGTCGGTTCAAATTGCCTCCCGCCAACGTCAGGGATGAGAGAGAGGTAGCAAAGCGAGATGGTTTACAGTGGCGCCGTCCAAGAAAGTAGCCACTAGCCACACATGGCTATTTACATGAAAATTAAATAAAACTTAAAATTCAGTTTCTCGGTTGTATCCGCCATGCCTTAAGCACTTAGCAGCCACACGTGGCTAGGGGCGCCGAGATCGGACAGCACAGCTAAGTCCTGAAGTCCTGAGCAAGAGTGTAAGTCCCCAAGACAGGCTGCCTGGATTCAGGTCTTGGCTTTCCCACTTTGTAGCCATGTGACTCTAGGCAAGTTACTTCATTTCCATGTGCCTCAGTTTCTCCACCCGCAACACAGGGATGATAATAGTACACACCTCCTAGAGTTGATTTGTAAAGCCCTTAGCACTTGGCACATCATAAGGGCTGTTAACTAAATGATAACCATTTAGAAATTATGAAATTCTACATCCCTATGTACAAATGTCAGGAAAGGTTGCTCCTCCCCGAACACACAAACACCTCAATATTTACCAGATTCCATACCAAGTGAGTCATCATGTATAACAGCATCTTTAATTCTAATGCTTATACATAATTTGAGTGACAAATTTGCTCAAAGGAAGAGGAAAATGTGTCAGAAGCCAGAGAGCTGAAAGATACAGCAACTGAACACTGGATTTTACCCAGAGCTTCCTGGCAGCCAAGATAAAAAGGAAAACATGGCAGATGGTTTCATTCTTACCTGATGATCAGATAAGCTCATGTGTTTTCTCCTACCCAAGGTCTGATCAAAAAAGTAATCTTGATATGTATGTGTGTGGACAACATAGTTGGTTTTAGGTCTATGATTAGCTCTCTTTTCAGGCAAATTCATAAATTTCGAAGCCCCTACACACAATTAAGAGATGTAAATCCCACCAATGTCTGGTTTTTTTTCCTCAAAGCCTCTGCCCTAAAGAGTGTTGGTCAGTTCTCATGCTCCAGAGTGTTCTAATAACCTCTGAAGTGTTTCCACTGGACCCAGATCCCGACCCCCAACCCCTCTTTCATGAAACAAGTGCTGTGTGCTTCAGCTAAATCATAACCTGGCACACATCTGTTCTGAGCACAGAAATCACCATGGAGGCTCATAGCCCTTCTTTGTCTGGGATCCTATAGTATTGCCCATTTCGCAGCCAGAGAAAACAGGGTCACAGACACCCAAGTTTCTTGCCCTTAGCGGAGCAAGTCAGTTGCTGGACCAGTGAGAGGTGGCAGGGATGCCCAGGGCAGCGTCTCTGAGGTCCAGAGATCGGAGCCAACCCTGGGCCTCACTCCTGCCTGGGCTGCCTCTGCCTGGGAATGGGCATCGGGCTGCAGGCAAAGCGGGTGGAGAGGAGCCTCTGGAGACACGGGATGTGGCTGCTAACGAGATCAGCCTCCAGCTAATGCCATCCCGCCCGGCTCCACGGGGACGTCTGCCAGTCTGCCCGTCTCACCAAATCAGCGTCTTCTCCCTGATGTCCCACACCCTAGCCTGGCAGCCTAGCGAGCTGGGAACAGCGGTGGCATCTAGAAGCCTGCAACGTGGCCAAGGCAGGGTTGAAGAGACCCTGCAGGAAGTGGCTGGACCCAGGACCGGCCACAGTGCCATTGTAACACAGGAGCGTGTGTGGCCTCTGCCATGGCTGGACATCAGCCTGGTTAGTGAGCTTCCCCCCAATCTGTTTACTCCGGAGCCCAGCCCAGTGACTCCGCTAATCTCTGTTTTCACGTGTGAGCCGGCCGACAGGGAGAGGCTGTACTCCAGAGACAGGCCTCTTTGGAAACAGAAGTCCTGGAGCTCAAAATACCCTCAAGGCCCAAGCGAGGAACTATAATTACAAGCGGTGGGCACAGGAGTTGATTTGGTTCAATGTCCCTGTTATAAGCTGAAGTGCATCCCCCTAAGCCCCGGAGTCACATGGTGACGTCCTAACACCCAGTTCACAGAATGTGACTGTATTTGGAGAGAGGGTCTTTAAAAAGGTAATTAAGGTAAAATGAGGTCACGTGGGTGGTCCCTAATCCAGTGTGACTGGTGTCCTTATACGAAGAGATTAGGAGACATACACACAGGAAAGGCCGTGTGAGGGGACAGTGAGAAGGTGGCCATCTGCAAAGAGAGAGGCCTCAGTAGAAGCCAACCCTGCCAACACCTTGATCTCAGACTTCAGGCCTCCAGAATTGTGAGAAAATAAACTTCTATTGCTTAAGCCACTCAGTCTGTGGACCTTTGTCATGGCAGCCCTAGAAAACTAGCACAAGCCCTGGTTTGTCTCCCAATAAATTGAACTACACACCCCAAACAAGGCTGCCAAGTCATTCTCGTCACTCAGTTAGGAGAGAGAGAGAGAAAGAGCGTGCATCGAAGGCCACCATGTGCTGGGGCCAGCACACAGAATCCTCTCAACCCTGCCACGCACAGCACGGGCCACATTTTCCAACTGAGGACACTCAGAATCCCCAGAACTGGAACTCCTCTGAGCTGCGTTTAAACTCAGGTGTCCGATTTCAAAGCCTGGGCCTGTTTCACCAATTATACTAACAGGTAAAGGGCTTCCTTAGCCAGAACACAAATAGAGGCTGGGTGGCCATCGGGCCACAGGGTAACAGAGGGATTCCTGGGGGTGTCTAACCACAGGCATTCATGAGCTCCAGGCACCACGCTGGGGGCAGCCGCCCTCAGTCTCCCAAAAAACAGCCCAGAGCATTCCGTAGCTGGTTGCTTGCAAGGGAAAGAGGCCCTGGGAGAAAGAATAAAAGGAGGGAACGCCAGATGAAAGGGATGCAAGATGAGGACACGGAGGTGGGTCCGAGAACCAGAGGAATGCTCTGTCCAAAGCAGAAAATGTTCGCTAAAGCTCCTCCCACAACCCCAAAGCCTGACAGTCCCCCCACTACAGTAACGACCCACACAGACGAGGTTATTGCGTGCCAGGGGCCCTGCTCCGTGCAGACCCCAGCTCGCTGCATCCTCTCTCCTGCTTGGGCTTCTCCCAAATGCAGAGGAGGAAGCCAGGCACTGAGGGCTAAATAATTTGCCCAAGGACCCACAGTTAGTCGGTGAAAAAGTAGGACTTCATTCCCTGATATCTGGAGCCGGAGCCCCACTCTCAACCATTCCCCTGCACCTGGCGAGAGACTATTTTAGAAGTTTCCTTGTTTTCACTATAAGAAAAAATAACATGCACCCCACTGCAGGAAGAACGCTATAGGCTACCAGTCGTTGATGACCTCGAATGAGAATGCATTCCCTTTCGTAGGGGTATGTTGGGAGGGGCAGAGCAAGCGAGAGCTGAAATCCTACGTAGAGAAACAGGCCCAGAGCTTGGCCCAGGCCAGTTTGCACAAGGCATGAGGTCCTTGACCACAAAGCATCAACCCAACTGGTCACTGTAGGGGCCATTCCCCAGCATGCTTCTGGGGTGGCTCTCCCTGCATGGTGCATTGGGGAGACACAGCTCACTTGCCTAAATTAAAGCATACTTCCCAAATTCATCTATGCCACAAAGCAGTGGTAATCATGGAAAAATGCCCGAGATTTATAAACCAACAAAATATTACATGAGAGGGTGCATCGTGATGGCCATATTATGTTAAAATTGTACATGCATTATAAATATACACATATATGACTATATTATAATGAACATCCATTCGCCTTTCTCTTGGTAACAGTATCTCAATTTTTCTCTGGGCACACTCGTTCCCCACTCTTGGGCAAGGTGCTTTTTGAGTCAGTATCAATTACACACAGCTAAGTGAATATATCTTCAGTGTCAAGTCGATACATTTTTACACACATATTTGCCTGTGTAGCCACCTCCAGATCAATGTCCCCCTGGGGACATAGTTTGAGCCCCTTAGTTCAAGCTGCAGCCACATGAGCCAATAAAATCTCTTTTGCTTAAGCCATTCTGCTAAGAATGTGTACCCCCAAAAATCAGAAAGAATAGACATCAATTGTAACTTTAATCATACCCACCTTATTTAAAAGTTTATGGTTTCCTTTGCTCTTCGGATAAAGACCGCAAAATCTTACCATGGTCTTTACAGCCCTGACCCAAATGCCTCCTGCAGCCTCGCTATGAACTAACTCCTCCTGCCACACAGATCTGCTCCCTTCTGCCACAGGACCCTTGCACAGGCTGTTCTCATCCTTAAACACTCTTCCCTCCCATCTTCACATATTTAATAGATCAAAACTCCATTTTAACTCCCTCAACAAAGCCTTCCCTGAGCTCCTTGACAAGTTCTCTCTCCCTAGTTTTATGTCTTCATTATCTCTCTTTTTTAATGTAAAACACAGTTGAATTTTTGCAATTGTTTGATTTCATATCTCTTCCAACTGTGAGCCCCACGAGGGCACAAACAACATCTGTGTCTGTTCACTGTTGCCCCCCAGTGTCTAAAACAGAACCTGGCCCTAAGTAGGTTTGAAAGCAAGTTAGTATTAACCATAGTTGAAACCAGGTGTGGTGGCTCACACCTGTAATCCCAGCTACTTGGGAGGCTGAGGCAGCAGGATCACGTAAGCCTGGGAGTTCAGGACCAGCCCGGGTAACATAGACCTCATTTCTAAAAAAATAAAAGTTTTAACTGTGGTTATTGAAACATTTTCTAAGTTATGTATATTTCTGTAAAGTTCTACTTTTTCAGAAGTGCCTATTTATTTTGTAATCAGAAAAAATAATTAAAGATTTATTTTTATTTATTTAGTTTTTGTTTTTTAATTTCACAATTTTATGGGGGTCCAAATGTTTGGTTTGCAAATATTGCATTTGCACCAAAATTATGGTTCTTCTTTCTCCATAGAGATCCCATTGGCTAGAGGTATTTATTCCATCATCAAAACATATGAGAAATGGTCTTTCTTATTTTTTTATATTCACACACACACATATACCATTATGCTAATGGACAGAATTATTTCTCTTTTTAAGCTTTGCTCCCATAAATTTTCCTAAAAACTTTGAGGCCTTCTACCATGTATCTTCTAAGGAGCTCCTCTGGGCAGTAATATACATGCACAAGTAGCCAATGAGCGTGAACTGAAAGACTCAAAGGGAAGTTAGTTTCCGTGTTGGGATTGCGCCCTTAGGTACATGCACTCAATGTCGGGGCATTTGCTGCACGCATCCAGGAAGTCGTGTCTCCTGCTAGTAAAATGATTCCTGATTCTCATAATGGGATTAAAGCGTGGTGATCCCTGGAGCTTCTCCGTGAGCTCCAGGACATCCAGGTGCTCAGCCACCTGGTCACAGCTGAGAATAGGGCACCATTCTCTGCCAAGGCCAGAAAGAGCGGGCTGGGAGTCAAGAGACCAGTGTGCGGGTCTCAGCCCTGTTGCTCTCTCCGTCTGTGACCTTGGACAAGTACCTCTGCTCTCTGGGCCTCAGTGTCCCCAAATGGGGAGGAGGAGTTTGACCAGACCAGCAGTTTCCCAAACTGATTTTGGCTGGAGGTCTTATTTCTTTTCAAACAAAATCAGAAGCATAAATTCAGTATATAAACAGATAAAAGCAGAACTGCTCTGTTTGGAGTGAGAATGGGATTTGTCCCTTTGCCATTCTTTTCGCCTGCCTGGCCCCCACCCCCAGCACCTGCGTGTGCGCACACATGTGTGTACATACACACGCACACACACGTGTACACACGCAGCAGCAGCCTTCAGGACACCTCCGCAGAGGCGCAGGGGAGCACGTTCTGCAAGTTAAGGACTAGACCATCTCTAACCCCCTCCCAGCTCCGGCATGTCACAGATTCTGTGATTGTGTTTATTTTGATATTAACTGTGCCTGGTGCCTGGCTTCCCCCAACTGTTTTTTATTTCACTCGTTTCCTCAGCAGACACTTACTCGTCCGCCGAAGGCAGTGAGCGGTCAGTGAAAAGGACGATGCACCAGGAGTTATGCTGGGGACACAGCGGCACCGAAGGTGAGCACAGCCCTGCCCTCGCAGAGCTCTCAGTCCTTAGAGGGAGATTAATACTAAACCAGCAACAGCGCAGGCTGTACGTGACTGTGGGGACAAGCACCGTGCAGAGAAACTCCAAGTTCTAGCGAGCACGTAACCCCAGGGCCAGGCCGAGCCGAGCAGGTGAGTGCCATTCAGGTGGAGACCTGAAGGATGAGGAGGCTAAGAGGAAAGGAAGGACATACAGAGAACAGGAACGGCACATGCAAAGGCCCTGAGTCGAGAGCGCAGCACATCTGGGCGCAGAAAGAGGGCAGGGTTGCCAGAGCCTAGCGCAGGGGACAATGGGCAGAGTTCACAGGGAGGGGTCCAGGAGGCTGGCTTCATCCTGAGATAAAAGCAAAAGCCCTGAAAGAAGTAGGGACCTGGCGTTGACATACCTTCAGCAACATTTATTGAGTTCCCACTGTGTGCAGCCACTGTTCTGGACCCTGGGGATATACAGTTGAAAAAAAAAAAAAAGACAGAAACCTCTGCCCTTATGGAGTTTACATTTTAATGGCAGATGGAGAGACACAATAAATAAAATAAAAACAGGTAAGTTGCTAGATGCAGAGGCAGGCAGATCCAGGCTTTAGCAGAGCCTGAAGCTCACTCGAATGATTTGGGGGTGAGGGAAGATGCACCCTTTAAGATAAAAAAGAATAAAAAAGTATAAATACCGCTTTAGGTATAGAGCTTTGGAACCTACCGGTGAGGGGCCCTGAAGCTTAGGAATTATTAGCTTCACGGAGAACCCACCTCTGGTCAGACAGTGATGGATGCAATGGAGAAAGCTCGAGCACTGGGGGCCGTGGGGGACATTGGGAGTGTTGGGGGAGGGGCTGCAACTTGAAATGGGGTTGACAGACAAAGTCTCATTGAGGAGGTGAAGGAGCCACGTGGGTATTTAGGGGAAGAGCGTTCCAGGCAGAGGGAACAGCATGTGTGAAGGCGCTGAGTGAGAAGCCCTCCTGGAGGAGGTCAGTGTGGACGGAACAGAAGGGTGAGGTGGGAGAGGGAAGAAGATGGTCCAAGAGGTAGCCTGGGCCACTGGGCCCAGAAAGGCATTGTTACAAGGTACTCCTGAGCACCCTGAGGACCCAAGGGACAGGAGTGGGAGCCCAGAGGCCAGGTACCAGCCAGGCTCATTTCAGTGAGAGATGCTGCCCCAGAGCCTGGGACATAGGTTGGCCACAGAAACAGAGAGACACAGGCACATTTCAACAGCTATTGGAGGCCAGGCAGGGTGGCTCACACCTGTAATCATAGCAGTTTGGGAGCCTGAGGCGGGAGGATCACTTGAGCTCAGGAGTTTGAGACCAGCCTGAGCAAGAGTGAGACCCCGTCTCTACAAAA
Organism: Lemur catta; assembly: GCF_020740605.2. Taxonomy (NCBI): domain Eukaryota; kingdom Metazoa; phylum Chordata; class Mammalia; order Primates; family Lemuridae; genus Lemur; species Lemur catta. The sequence goes on along the minus strand of NC_059134.1, from coordinate 91,799,182 downwards.
AATAGGAAAATTAGCTGGGTGTGGTGGCACGCACCTGTAGTCCCAGCTACTTGGGAGGCTGAGGCAGGAGGATCGCTATAGCCCAGGAGTTTGAGGTTGCAGTGAGCTGTGATGATGCCACTGCACTCCAGCCTGGGTGACAGAGCCAGACTCTGTCTCAAAAAAAGAAAAACAAACAAACAAAAAAGAGCCATTGGAGGGTTGATTGAGTGAGACACATTGGCACAGCTAAGGGGTGGCTGGCTGGAGGCTGGAAAACAGGGAGGAGAGAAGTAGGAGCAGAAATCTATTAGTGCATGGAGGAGGGGACAGAAACCTTCCTGCATTATTTTACTCCTACCCAAAGGAAAACAAACAAATCGTGAAAGGAAACAAAAATGCTTTTTGACACGTTAAATTGTGATCTCTATGCAAGTGTGACTCTCTCTGCAAAGGTTGTTTATCATCTTTGAAGATGGCAGGGCCTTTGGGCAGCGGCCACAAAGAGCCCATCTGTGTCCCCACCCCGAGAGCCCCCAGGCCTGTAAAGCCCCCAAGCAGGCAGCAGAGGGGAGGCCGCAGCAGATCCTTTTTGAAGAGAGCAAAGTAAGCCTGACGCTGGCGACACCAGGGAACACTGGGGCATTGACCGACCTGGGGCCTGCATTTCTCCTCTGCCAGGGAAGGAGGAAGGCGGGGGGGGGGGGGGGGGGGGGGGGAGGAAGGCGGGGGGTGGCCAGGAGGGGAGCGTGTGGCTGTCGTCCTGAGGCTCCTGCGGTTTGGGTGTCAGAACAGACCTGGGGATTGAGCAGCGAGGGTTGGACAGGTGCCTCCAACACAGCCCCAGGCCGTTCTGCTCCTAACAGTTCACCCTTCACGGCACTCCTGAGCGGCTGTGATGACCAGCCTGGCGGAGCCGCCAGCCATTCATGTCTTCCAAGGCTGGGATGGGTTGTTGGCTGGGGAGTTCCTCACCCTCCCTGTTCCAGGTGGGGAGCAGCTCCAGAGAGATTTTGGGGTCACCAAGCAAGTTAGAGGCCAAGGGGACACCAGTTCTCCCTTGTCCTAATCTCTGTACCTATTTGGAAGCAGAATGGATGGTTCACCTGGCTCTGTGTCCCAGCTCTGCAACTATTAGCTGTTGTGAACTTAGGCATGGTACTTAACTGCTCTGAGCCTCAGTTACCTCACCTGTAAAATGGGCATGGTACTAATAATGCCACCTCCCAGGGCAGCTGTGAGGATTAGGTAGTGCCCAGAACAGGAAAGTGCTCAGTCAGTTGAGGCCCAGTATTATTATTTGCAGACCAAAATTTAAGGCTACTAGGCTGACACACACAGAGGGACAATGGCACTGAGGGTTTAAAATCCAGGACATGTGGACACTCTACCAAGGGGTCCCAAGTTCTAGCACACTGATGCAAAAATTGAAAACCCAAAGACTGTGGGAACTCCCTGTGACTGGGAAGGTCAGGCCTCACCAGCCCCGGGAAGATGGAAATGGGTCTAGTCAGTTCAGAGGCGGGAGGCGACCGGCCTTGGCAGGCACAGGGAACACCCTTGGGAGGTGACCAGATGCTAGTGTCCATTGCAGGAAGACCTCTGTGCCCAGACAGAAGGGCTCCTTCCAGAGCAAGCTGGGGCAGTTCAGGACTCCAGCTCAGAGGTCTGATGGGAGGACAGAGACTTGACATTAAAACTGGCAGGAGTAACCGTGAAGCCAAGTCCCATGTGGCATCTGCAAAGGCCTCATTGGACAAGAGCCAAGCATTGTGCTAACTTGGGAGGAACACGAGTAACAAGGCATAGCCCTGTCTTTGTAGAGCTCAAGAAAACTAATATATTCTGACCTCCTCTGTGAGTTTCTACAAACATTATCCCCTTTAATCCTCAGAACCGCCTTAGGACGAGGCATGAGGATACTAGAGCTCAGAGAGGTTAAGGAGCTGCCCCACGTCACCCAGCAGGTGCGTGGTGGACGCAGCCTCCAAGCAGGCTCACTCACCCCGCAGTGTCTTCCAGGCCCGGCTCTGTCACCGTGCATTCCCCCCAAAACACCTCTCATGCTGTCCATGAAAATTGCATCCAGACACTCGCTGTGATAAGAAGTTTGAGAGGAGGGCGAATTTCCCACCTCCAAGTCCCCAAAACAGCCTCAGGCCCCTCCCTTGTGCCTTGGCCCAGGACTAGCCCTGACAGTGGGACAAACCTGGTGTCTCTCACTCAGACCCCCCCGGCCTCACTCGGAGCCACCCAGCCGCCACTGCCATCAAGCATGCAAATCAAACCCAACTGTGACCCAAAACCACAGTGATTTTCTGAACCTTGAAATGAACACAAACCTTCCTGCGATACAGAACCTCAAATCCAGTCCGAGGTTCACACCTCCTGAAGGCAAAGCCAGCCAACAAACGAAAAACATGCCGACGGATCCAAGCCCAAACAGTTGCTCCCAGAACAGTGTCAGGCCAAACCCAATGCCCCCAAACTTCTGGTCATGGTTTTGAGCCTTTGAACGTGGGGAGGAGGGTGCTGGGGAGTCAGACCACACGAGGACCGGGGCTGAGGGCTTGGCGGGCGGTGGGGAGCCCTGACGTGGAAAGGCACCAGGTGCATGAAGGAACCAGGACAAGGCCTTCCTCAGCCTCCGGGGGCCTGTGAGGGAGATTCCCCAGGTGGGAACAGGTAAGGGTGGCTCCTCCCCCAAGGAGGCTGCCGGTTACCGCAGGAGCCCCTGGGAGGGGAGAGAGACGCAGCGAGGTGGGCTGCCCTCCCCACGAGGCTTGGTGTATGGTGTGGGGCAGGGCCCGGGCCGCCATCTTGCAACCCCTCTTCTCTGTCCCCCCAGGCAGCAAAGGGCCCTGCCCTGGGACTGGGGGCAGAGGTGCAGGGGCAGGAGGCCTTTGCCCCAGGTAGCACTGAGGCCCCAGCCTCGAGGACTCTGGCCGGGTCTGGTCCAGCTTTGACACCTGGTGAAACAGAACCAGGAGTGGCCATGACTCGGGAAAGGGGGAGGCCAGCACTGCAGCCTGTGGAGTCTCCTGAGGGTGAATTTGAGACCGGTCAGCATGGTGGCGTGGTGGCATGGTGTGCTTTCCAGCCATGTTAGCCAAGCAGGACAGGTGCAGAGGGGACAGGAGCAGGGAGACCAGCAACTGAAGTCACTGGAGCTGGGTGGGCCCTTACAGCCCAGAGGCTGGGGTGGAGGGATGGGGCCTGGGGCATGCAGAAGTTGCCAGGTGCAGAAGTCACCAAGCCCTTCCCAAAAATGAGGTGCCTGCCCCACTCAGCCAGACCCTGGGTTCGTGGCTGAAAGCTGTGAAACTCTGCCCTGAGTGGGGGCTTTCCTGGGGCTGTCCCCCCCACAGGGAGCCAGGCTGCGTCCCTGCTGGGGCCTGGTGGGAGGCTGGAGCTGGGGGTGTGGGCAGACACTGGGAGCTCAGTGGGCCATGGACGGGGAGTGGGGGACAAACCCACTTCATACATTCTCACGGTGGCAAGAGGGTAGTGGTGGGGGGTTAAATCCACAAGGATCCCAGAAACCGATGGAGCTGGCAGTCTCTGCTATCAAGCGCTCTGCCAACTTAGGTCACCTCAGTCCAGGCTCAGCCCTTTCCCTGAGACAATGAGCCATTCTCTGGGTGAGAAAACCTTCCAGAAAGTTCCTGACAAAAAGTAGGTAGTGTGGGGCAAGCCATGGGGATGCAGAAAGAGCTAAGCTTAAGTCCTCACTTTGATCCTGGGTTGGCCCATTATTTAACCTCTCAGTTCCTCAGTGTCCCAGTCTGTAAAATGGGGACAAGTACACATGGTTTGTAGCACTGGTGTGAGGACTATAGCCCGGACAAGGCGCCAGGCACATAGTAGGTGCTCTAAACAGTTTAGGTCTAGGGGGCTTGGTTGCCCCACGCTGCCCGGAGGGGCTTGGTGTCCTGAAACCCCCAGCCTCTCAAAGAGCACAGCCGGCCCCCGCTGGGGCAGGCCGCAGCCCCGCCGGGTGCCCAGTGCTGGCTTAAGGAGGACATTCACCCAGTCGCCAGTTTCTGATCGTGGAGCCCCTCCACGGAAAAACTTGGAGGGGCTGGAAAATCCCAACTGCAGTTACATTTTCAAACCTTCTCACAATCCAAATGTCAACACCAATCAAAACAATATGTTTATTTTCAGACCTCCTGCCAGACCGGATTAATTTCTACAGGCTCAAAGCCCATTTTGGAACTGTAATGTCTCAATTTTACAGATGAGAGGAGGGAGGGGAAAGAAGCCAAGCCCTTCTCTGCCTTCTTGACATGGGAAGTACTGGGGGAAGGCTAGCACTGGAGCAGGTTTTGTGGTTGGCCTTGTCACCCAGAAACAACACTTGGGGGCCCCCTCTCTCCCGCCATGCTCATCTGCAAACACATCTCTCCTCCCCGCCTCCGCCACATTCCCTTCACCCCAACTCACCAATTCCTCTGCCTGTTGGGGTCTGCGGGGGTGGCAGGTGGGGGCAGGGGGCATTCATCCAGGGGTGGGAGGACAAAAGCCAAGCTCAGGGATGAAATCCTCCGCAGCCCCAGGGTTCACGTGGGCCCCACATGGGCCAGAACCTGGCTGTGTGGCTTGGAATAAGGAGAATGATGTCTTGAGTCCAGACACTGGGCCCCGCTGGCAGAGGACCCAGCCCTGCCTCAGACATCCTGGCATGTGCTAGGCATTAAGCGGGCACTTTGCACCATCTGGAATCCTCATAGCAGCTCGGCAAGGTGGGCATTGCCGTGATACCCATTTTGCTGACAGAGAAACTGAGGCTTGCCCAAGATCACCAGCATGCATGTGGCAGAGGCAGGGTTGGAAGCCTGTCTTTTCAAAGATCGTGTTCTTTTCAGCTGCAGGGCCCCTAGCAGTGGAAAAGTGGGGTCTCCTGGGGAAGTTCTCTTGGGGTGAACTTCATGCTCCCCCTCCCTGAAGCTGAAGGGGCAACCAGTTCTTGGGAGGGAGGATGCAGCTCTAACATAGGGGAAAAACTTTCTTCTCATTTCTTATATTCTTACTTAAGGAGCATTTTGAGGGTGTTATGTGCCGGGCAGTGTTCTTCTAAGCATTGTACAAATATTAACTCATTTCATTTATTTTAAAAATACTTCTATGGAGTTTTAGTTTCTTACCAGGTGTATGTACTAATTTTGTGCTTAGAAGTGAGTTTATCTGCACCCATTGAAGAACAGAAAAAAATAAAGTCCAAAAAAAGATGAAAATGAATTTAAATTCACACATATAATGAACGTCTCTCCATGTCAAATAATGTCTACTTATGTATCACTTTTACAAGCTGCCTGGAGTTTTCCATTCCCCGGGGTCATGGGGCCAGGCCTATTTAAAGGACAAAACCAGGAGGATAAGGCCAGAGGCACCCGCTGCCTTGAAGAGGAGCAGGGGCAGAGAGAGACGGCACGCCACCTGCGGGCAGCTGGGGCTGTACACGTTCCACAAGCAGAAAGTCTTCTCTGCCCTTGAACCAAACCAGGTGGCAGACAAAAGGCCAGACAAGCCACGTCGACTTGTTAAACCTCAAACCAAAATAACCCTAATCGTAATTCTTTTTTAAAAACCAAAATGTCAATGGAACCAGCGCTATTTCCCTAAAAGCCCTGGTGGGCTGGCTCAAAGTGGGACCAGTCCCGTCTTTTGTTAAGCAGTTTAATTAGACCACTCCTCAAGTCTTTGTCTGGGAAGATCTATTTCAGCCTCTCAGGGCCCTGCGTTTTAATCAGCTTAAGGACACCCTAGAGCATCTTTCATAGAGGTGGGGCTCAAAGTTGAGGATCCAAAAGGCCTGGGTTCTTGGTGACCTTGAAGGAGTTATAAACTGCTCTGAGTGCCCGAGTCCTGCTGCCTAGGGCTGCCATGGAATTAAACAGCCCTAGGAATCGGGTTCAGGAAGCTGAGGCCATGGAGTGGACTCCAGCCCTTTGGCGAAGTCCCAGGGCATTCTGGGGCTAAGCCACAGACCTGCTGGAGTCGCTGAAGGCCTCAGACAGAGCATCCCAAAGCCCTGTCCCACAGGGCCTCCTCCAAGCCACTCAGAAGCCTCGGCTTGGAGCCTGGGTGCTGCTGCCTTGTTCCGGGTCCTGAAGGGCATAGGGTGCGGGGACAGTGGCAATGCCCCCAGCCGCCCTGCCCTCTGAGGCCACACCTGCCTCAAGCTGCCCATTCCAAATTCCAGGCTCAGTCTAGTTGACAACAGCACCAGGGTCACTTGCCCACTGGGAGAGAGGACCTCATGGAGCAGAAACAGAGCCTGAGGCTTGGCCTAGGGGGTACAGGCAGCCCCAGACACCCACACATGCGCACTCACACACTGCCCCGTCCACGCACGTTAAATCCTGTGTTGGCAGCTGCCGCCAGGCTCAGCTCTCGGACAGCCTGCAGGTCGCTGCTTCTGCACCGACTGTGTGCACCACCCTCCTCCCACACCAGAAGGCTTAGCAGAGCCACGGGAAGAGGGGCTGAAAGTCTGTGCTCTGGTGCCCCTGAACCCTGCCAAGGGGAAGCGGCCCAGACCCTTCTAGAGGGAACAGAGACTCCCAAGGGTGGAGAGCTCCCAAAACGTGCCCTGGAGCCCACCCAAGAGCCCCCAGCACCCCAGCAACGAGCTCACCCAGCAGCCCACGGCTCTCCCCGCCACGGGACAAGGGGGACCTTGAGCAGCATCTTCTAAAAAGGTGTTTATTTTTACCAGGCTTCCTGATAGCATGGGTCACCCTTGGGAGGGGTGGAGCAGTCGTAATCCAGGCCCAGCTGTCTGCGTGGAGCGAAAAAATAGTTCCCCCGAACAAACCAGCCCGGCAGCCTCTCCTCACTCCCCAGAGCCAGCCTCTTTCGGTGTTGCTGACAGTTAAACATCGGAATGAGAGCTGACCCCGAGTCAGACCTGTCTCCACAGCTTGGCTGGGAGAGAGGGGTCAGGGCCGGGCCCCCCCTGTCCCAGGCACCAGGCCTCATCACCTGGAACTGTTGTGACAGCTCAGGAAAGGGCTTTTACCTGAAACACGGTCCCAGTCCTCAGGAAAGACTTTGATCACTGGCAACACCCAGTGAAAAGCAGGAGACTCCATGTCCCCATCAACTGACAGGAGACAGGCCCTCCAAAGAAGGTTCCGGAACTCAGAATGCTCCCCCAGAGTCCCAACTGGCAAATGAGTCCCAGGGAAGTGCAGGCCACAGTTGTCGAAGCAGAAGCAACGGTAACACCAACACCGTCACAGCCCCCACCCACTCTATCCCAGCTCAGGCTGCAAATACTTCGCATTCTTCCAAATTAGAATGGCCAGTCCCTATTTCCACCAAGATGCAATTTAAGACTAAAATCCCCCCAGTCAAAAAGAGGCACCCACCCCCAGCCCAGGCCTCTGGGAAGCCAGGACTGAGCTGTCTGCCAGCTTTGTTTAGCGTCTCTCTCACCAGCTTCATTTGGCTGAGGGTGTTGTGGGGGCCCGTGAGTACCAATAATATAATAATTATCCAGAGAAATGAGTGCTACCTGGACCTTGCTCACCAACCTGCAGTTTAGGGCTGTCGATTTCTGGGCTGGGCAAATACAAAGAATGTCGCTTCAGCCTTGCCATCAGTCTACACAGCAGACGTGAGTTTTGTTGCTGAACACAAATGCAACTGTGGAGCCGGGGCTTGGGTCTACTCTAAAATGCATACACAATTCATAATGATGCATTTGATTAATGGTAAATGAGCATGGAATTCTGAGGGCCAACCCCATGTGACGGCCACATTAACACCAGATGAAACTGTCATGTAGGGTGACGTGACAAAAAAAACCAACAGCAAGTGACTGTAATTGCAGGACCCTGGCTGCACGGGAGGTGAAGACCAAATTTTCTACAATTTCTTTTGTTTTTTTTTTTTTCTTTGTAAGAGGGGAAGGCAGAAGAGTCATCCACAAATGAACGTAAAGGAAAAAATGAATCCAACTTTGCCTTTCAAAACGGAGAAGTGAGATTCCAATGTCAAAGGTTGATTTCTTTTTCTCTGCTATCAACAGTTCAGCTCATAAAATGCAGAGCGATCATACTCGGAAAATAGTCTCTTGCGGTTCTCTGATAAGCTCAGCTCTGACTGATGGTCAGGAAGCTCTGTGAAAAAAAGACCAGCGCTCTTCAAACCAGTTTGGCGATTAAAACAGTGCTGGAAAATGGAGCCACCGTGAGCACAGAGCCACGGGCAGCTGCCGGGCCTGTGGCTGTCACAGCCGGACAGCACAGCACCGCGGCCAGGGGGTCGGCGCTGCTTTCAAACGCCTGCACTTTGCCGGGTGTGGAATGTCTCGAACTTCAGCCTCAGAGAGTCTTATTGAAAACATTATCTTTTCCATCAATAATACCTCGAAGTTCTTTATTAGCAAAGTCACTGGCAAAAGCTGACATATTTACAGCACGCAGTAAACTTTACGTATCTGCGACAATATTAAAGGAGAGGGGGTGAAAGCCCTCACTCAGTGACCACGACAAATCATTCCGTCTTAAAATGATCAAGTAGGAGGCTAATTGTCCTGAAGACAAGGGCTCCTGACGACTCCCATCCCATCCACCGGCCAGAAGGAGCATTAACAGAGATGAAAAAAGCATGTTTGAGGATTGAAAACATAAGAATACATATTTAAAAAAAAAAAAAAGAAAAAGAAAGAAAGTAAAGAAAAGAAAACCCAACTGATATGACCGTCTAGGCTGAAGGAGAAACCTGATCTTAAGATGGAATGGTTAACATTTGGGGTTGTTTGCAGAGAATTGCTCCAAGCTGTTTTTGTTCCAAATGTATAGATTTAAGGTAAGAAGTGCTGTGTAGGCTGTGCAGGTCATAACCACTTTGGAAACAAGTTCCCCATTACTTTTCAACTGACAAAGGTAGGGACGGATTTTGTTTTTCCTTTCTCTAACTGGGTAGCTTCCTGGATTTTCGCTTGGAAGAGCGCTAGAAAAATGTTTACTTGTCTTGTTCTATTTTATCACTCTGCCAACGTTTCCTCCTTTGGGATTGTGTCTTTCTCGAAGCTTCTTTCTCCCTCTTCCCTCTTGCCTTCAGGCCAATAAAGTGTTGACCCAGGGCCCTGACTTTCTCTCTCCCAGCCCAGCGCTCCCTAGAGAAGGAACGCCAGCTTGGCAGGCATCGTCCTGTTTTCTCCTTCATTGGACAGGACAATTTTATACATACGTGGACCTAATGTGATTGCAAGATTCCCAATGGAGAGCACTTAAGAAGTGGGGGCCTCCCAAACTTGCAGCCACAGAGAAAATTATTTGTTTTGATGAAAATGGACCTAGATGCATGTTTTGGGGGAGGAATCACGTCAATCGTCTGATGGGAAGTATTCGATTTTTAGTTGTTATTTGGCAAATCCAAACAGAGAATTGGGTACCCATTCAAAGCTTCTGTTTTCCATCCATGTTGTTAAATGAGTTTCTCTTCCCCTTAAATTCTACATTAAACGATTTTCTTTAAGGTAAAAAAAAAAAAAAAAGAAAGAAGAAGAGAATATTTTCAACTCTAAAAGCATAAATACTTCTTTAGAAGAAAATATCAAAGGTATCTTAGGGAGGAAATGAAAATAATTATGTTATAGAAGGATAGTTTTTAGAAGGGTTTTGGGCTCTGCATTTGAACAGAAAGACTTTGGAAACTTGTATTAATAACCGGCTTCCCTGGGGCTGTTCATTTGCAGGGACGGACTCCTACTCAGCGTTTTTAAACCCCTCTTCGAAATATCTGCATTCTTTTCCAGCTTCACAAGTGGATTGTCACATGCCTTCACCACTTACCAAAAAAAAAAATAGGATAATGGAGTATATTTAAGCCAGAAAATTTATCTTCAGGTGAAAACTTTTAGGAAAGAAATCTATATTAAGAGTTCTGTTTTTAAAGGCAGTGGTTGGGGCAGATTAAAACACAAATTGGTGACAATAAAATGTCATCAGATTCTTATGCTTTTGCTGTACAGAACACCATCAAAGTTGCCCCATATGTTAACATGCTTTTTATATATCTTTTGGATGTGGCATCAATTTAATTTTTATCAACAATGACAGTCCCAATCTCCAAATATTTGTGTCAGGGGCAGGAAAGGGATACACACCCAAAAATACCCTCAAAATTATATACTGATGTCAACACTGCTCTCTAGAGCTGTTATGTTTTTGTGGTTTTTCTTTTGTAAAAACATCTTTTCCATGGGCTTTTTGTCCATACCGTATCTATATGATTTTTTTTTTTCTTGCAGTAATGGGGACCACGGCTTTAGGCTGCTCCAATACCGATATCTTTTAATTTGTTCTTTCAACCTCGGTGAAGCCATGCTATTTCTTTTTCGGCTGATCTGTGCTGGAAATGAATTCCACAATCTGCAGTCCCAGGCATCCCTGATCCCATAACAATACAAGATGTGGAAAATGTGCTTAAGATTGAAAGTCGCATTTTGAAAATCCAAGAGTTTCTCTTTCTGGATTTTTTGCTAAGCAGCTTATTGTGCAAATCCAGGTATTGCTTAAATATCTCTAGGGGTAAAAATAAAATAAAATAAAATAAAGCATGATGTACTATTTATTATATTTCATTAGATAAACCTCAAAAAAGTAAACATTTTTTCCCCTCGATTCACCCACTGCCTGTTTCAGATTTTAATGCAATGATACGTTTTTTCAGGATCTCGAATATTTATATTTCAGAACTTAAATATCTTTATTTAAACCATACAGTCTGGATCTGCAAAACCCTGGATTTTTAATATTTTGGCGACTGAAACCTGGCATGTTGGAAGGCTCTCCTCCCCGCAGAAGTCTCTTGTTATCCAAAGTAGAAAAACAAACTAGGGGCAGATTATAAACTGCCCAACGCTGGCTGCTAGCGCAGCAAAAACACTGCCTCCGACCCCCGTTATGCCCTGCCCTGGGGACAACTACTTGCTTAATAACAAATAGGGAAAACGTAAAATGTTTTCTTTAAATTAAAAATCGAAACGAATTGTTTTAATGAATATCTCTGGTTATGAGGGGAAAGCATGCCTTCGTGTGTACACTTTCTGAAGAAAAATTTCCTGTGTGGTTTTCCCTGTGAGATCAAAAGGAACTAATTAACTTTTCTATAAGGTAAACAAAACTTTAACTTGAAATAGCCCCATGAAGTATGTGGGAAGTAAGCTTTTGTGTGAGTGAAAGCGGGAGGGAGGGAGGAAAGGAGTTGGGTTTAATTTTATATTCGACATCATCGCATGCTCAGAAGGTATTGGAAACTCTTCCCCGAGTCAGCCTTCTTTCTTCTACCCCATTACCAAAATGATATTTAAATCAAAGGCTGAAATGTTGCCAAGTTCAAATCCCTCCTAAGATTAATAGGGCATTGTTCTGCTCATAGAAAATGCGTTCTTCTTAGAGCCCCTTTAAGAAGAACTGGGTTTGTGAAGGAGCATTTGGGAAAGAGTGTGGGAAAGGGAAAAATTTGGAAAACGGGCCCTGGGAGGGTGGCAGGGGGGAGAGAATCTTCAAGGGGACAGACGACCGCTGCCCCACCCCCAGCCAGAAGCGATTGGGGTCGAGGGACCAGGCCCCGGCTGGAACCCCCTCTCCCCAGGACAGGGCTCGTTTTCTCAGGTTTCTGGGATGAATGAAGGAACGGGAGGGAGAAGCAGCTCTGAAGGTCTCTGGGGTTGTGCCCCCTCTGGGTGCGGACCCCTGGGCGGCCAGGGCTGTGTTAAGAGGCTGTGAGAAGCTCCTGCCTGCCCCTTCCCAGGAGCAGCAGCTGCAGCCCAGGGTTGGTCCCCTCCCAGGACAGTGAGTCCCCGGGCCTGTTTTGGGCGAGCCGCCTGGGGTCAGGGGCCCCCTGGCTGGGCCTCTTCTTTGCCCTTGCCAGGGTGGAGTGGGCGGCCAGCCCAAAGGACAGAGATTGGAGGAGGCAGCGTGTGTGGGAGGGAAAGGCTTCACTGGACGGCTCGACAAGGCAGCACACTGTGTCTGTACCTTCCCTTGGCCTGGCGTCCCCAGACCAGAGGCACAGGGCACACACACCACCCAGACACACGCTGCTCGTGGGCAGCCCCTCACCCCGGAAGGCTGCTCTGTTGATGACAGTGATTGCTGTAACGGCTCGCATCGAGTCGATGCTTCCCAGGTGCCAGGCTCAGTGCTGTACCTGCTTTATCTAAAACCTTCCAGCAAATACATCAGGTACTGCTGTGACCTTCGTCTAACCAAAGAAGAAACCGAGGCAAGAAAGCTGAAGCAATGTGCCCAAGGACAGCTAGGCACTTACACTCAAAGTCACTAAGCTACTAAGCTACTAAGAACCAGGCTACCTGCCCAGACTCTTGGCCACTAAGCTGGGATGGGGGGCAGGGGCCACACCAGCGTGAGGTTCCTGGGGGCAGCCTCACCCTACCCCATTGGCACAGGCTCAGTTCCCCTATAGGCCTGTCTGGGTCAGTCCTCAGCTGTGTGTCAATTATGCTATTAGTGATAAGACAGCCACTTTGTTTATTTATTCATTACCCAGCACCTCAGTTTGCAAATAATCTGCTTTCATGTCGACTTGCTGGGACTAGCGGTCGCCCCTACAAACCAGCCCTCTCGCTCACAACAGCATCCAGGGAGCTCTCTCTGAGAGGACAAGGAAGGGTGGGCACCTAGGGATGCTCCCCATTGGGGAGCATCACCCGAAGCCCATGTCATCTCTGATGTAGCCCTCAGAAAAGGCTAGAACCAACTCCATTCTTCCTAGATGGCATGCCAGAGAGGAAAAAAGAAATCCAAATTTTTGAATGCCCCAAATTTATCCTTTTTGCTTTGGAAAATAATTAAATCCTTACATTAAAAAAAGTAGAGGGAGAGGACAGGCAAGAGCTATTACACTAGATTCGGTAGCAAAGCCAGAGGGATTTTCCCTAAGATCATGTAAGGGAGTTGAGTCAGACCAGTGTTGCACATCCTGGCTGTGTGACCTTGAGCAAGTTGCTTTACCTCTCTGAACCTCAGATTTCCTTATCTGTTAAACAGAGATAATCCCAGCTATCTCTAATGAAGTAAAGTGTGTCCAGTTCCCAGCAGTCAGTCTTCATGGAGGCTTAAAAAGAGATCGTTCCCTTCCCTCCCCATCCCCAGCCCTTAACTGCTTTCCTGTATTTAAAACCAGTTTCTGTGTTTAAGCTTTCACCCTTTTAAAATTGTTTGATTATTATAGAAGGTGTCCTTGAGTGGAGCCCCTTTGTCACAGCCAAATCCCACTCATTTTTAGTTTACCCCATAGCTAACTCCTGCTCCTTGCTGATCTGGGACTCTCCCTTCTTCCCCAAGACCCTGCTTTGGCTTTGATTGACTTATCGGGAGAATTCTCTGTCTACAGGGCAGAAAACACTGTCACTCTGTGCCTTCCCAATCACTAACGCTCAGAGCTCTGTCTTCAGGCCCCTAAGTCATCCATTCTGGCAGCAAACACTTGCTGAGTGCCTACTGTATTCAAGTCACTGCACTGACTACTGGGACTTCAGGTGTGAGCCCACAAGAGCTCAGGGCAGACAAAGACCCGGCAAACGTGCACATGTGGTGCAAGGCAGGGTGGGGGAGGAGCTGCCTTATTTCTTCAGCAAGTAATCCACTCTGAATAGGGGATGTGCGCGCACAAACCCCACCCCACTGCCTGCTGACCGCAGACAAGCCCCTTTACCTCGCTAAGCCTCCGTGTTCCAATATTCTATGAAGGGCCTCCCACGGGGCAGGCTCTGTGCTGGAGTCTAGCCTAGGGCAGCCAGCAAGACCCAGCAGCCCCTCCTGGAGCCTGGCAGGGAAGTCAGGGAGGTTGTAAGGAGAGGAATCTGTCCTCCCCCTCACAGGGCCAGCCCCCCAGGGTGCCCTGACTCTCTCACCGGCCTGGCCCCATCGGGGACAGAAGCGCCATTGAGGAGGAAGTGGGAGCTCACAGGACAGCGGGAGCCTGCAGGCATCCGGTCCACCTGTTTCCAGGAGGAGGGTGGGAGGCAGGGACAGGTGGCAGAGGAGCCCAGATGCTCCTGTTCTCAGACACTGTTTCATTCAATGTCTCCACCAAGACAGGGACAGTGATGGTCTGGGTGCAACTGACCTGAAGGGCTGGTAGCCCCAAGCTTGACCCCATTTGCATTGGAGAGGACTCAAGGCCTTCCTCCCACACCCCAAAGTCTGCCCTGTGCCCCTCCCCCGTTTCCCACCTCTCTCACTTGGGTGCTGGGGTTTACTTCCAGGCTTTGGCCTGCCTCCCAGCCAGGGGACTTGGAGCATGCTCCCTCCACAGCAATGTTTACACTCTGGTCATCTACAACCTGGTCAGCTTCTGGTGTAATCAGCTATGTGTATATATTTATTTACGGACAAACACATTATCCTCCGTATCTGTACACACACATATATGCACACATGCCCAGACAGAGAGAACACTGAATAAATATTTGCTGTATGGAACTGTTGAAGAGAGGTATATGTGTGCATCTGTTACGAATCTATAGGTATCCACTGTGCGTAGAGAGACACATATGGTTTTATATACAAGGACAGAGATCAGTTTATGTGAGAGTGTATACATGCATAACTGTATTTCCAGTTGGCATCAGGCAGTGAGCTGGCATCTGGTATGAACTAACTGTTCGTTCGGTTGGTGCGGCATGTAATCTGTGTGTGCCCAGCGTGAAAAATATGACTGGTCTTTTCTTTGTCTTCAAAATGTTGAATATACGACTTGTGATATTTTTAATAAAGATGACATAAATGCGATCAACTTTTAACCTAATTGTTAACTTGAATTTCTAAAATTAACCATAAAAAAATAACATGGGGCTGTCTTTCTCTCCGTAAACAATTGGGGAGCCCAACTCTGAAGAATTATGTATTTAAACATAGTGGAGTCAAATTCTGCTGCCATTCACTGAGTCGCTTCTAGTTTGTATACATCATTTCATTTAATCCTCACAACACCCTGTGAACGGGGTATTACTCTCCTCCCTATAAGACAAGCAAACAGAGACTTGGAGAAGCCAGTGACCCTCCCAAGGGAATCCCTCCCATAAGTGATGCCATCACAGAGCCCCACAAACGAGATGGCTTAAACCAACAGAAACTTACTCTCTCACAGTTCTGGAGGCCAGGAGTCAAACATCAAGGTGTCAGCATTCTCTGTCTCTAGGGAAAGAATCCTCCTAGCTCCTGGTGTTTGCGGGCCATCCTTGGCATGCCTTGGCATGAAGCTGCATCACTCCAGGCTCTGCCTCCATCTTCACATGGCATTCTTCTTTGTGTGTCTGTGTCCCAATGTCCCTCTTTTTTTTGAGATGCTCTTTTGCCCCAAGTAGAGTGCAGCAGCATCACCATAGCTCACAGTAACCTCAAACTCCTGGGCTCAAGGGGATCCTCCTGCCTCAGCCTCCTGAGTAGCTGGGACTACAGGTGCGCACCACCACGCCCGGCTAATTTTTCCTTTTTTTTTTTTTTTTTCAGTAGAAACGGGGCTTCCCTCTTGCTCAGGCTTGTCTTGAACTCCTGAACTCAAGCGATGCTCCTGCCTCAGCCTCCCAGAGTGCTAGGATTACAGGCGTGAGCCACCACGCTCAGCCCAAATGTCCCCCTTCTAATAAGGATGCCAATAGTTGGATGAGAGCACACTCTCATCCTGTGTGACCTCATCTTAACTGATTACATCTGCAAAGACTACATCCAAATAAGGTCACATTTGCAAGTTCCAGGTAGACATGGGTTTGGGGGAATACTATTCAACCCAGAGCAGCTGGGATTTGAACAGGTCTGTATGATTCCAGTGCTCCTGCTCTTCCAGTATAGCCCGGGCCCAAGTCCTCCATTTGCAAGGTGGTAGCAGCAGCTGCGCCCTCTAGCTGTCCCTGCCTCTGGGCAGGGTTATACGCAAGCACAGACTACTCTTCCTTGGTGTTGTGTCCAAGTGCATAGGAGGACATTTACATGTGCCAAACTCTGGCGGGGGAACAGGGAGGAGGCATAGGACCCTTGGTGGCAGTTGACCTGGAGGCATCCTCTCCAACTTCTGCCACTGTGCCAGCCTCAGTCTGCTGTCCCTGCACGTCCCAGGAAGCCAGCTCCCTCTCCTCCTTCTAGCTGCTCCCTGCCATCTCAGACACTCGGCCACCTGTCCCCAAGATCATACCCAGGAAGCTGCAGTGGAGGCCCCATAGCTTCAGGAGTTGGAGCAACAGCTGGACAGACACTCCAAGTGGGCCTGGCTCCTCTAGGGAAAGCTCATGACCTCGGCCATGGCTGGCACCTAAGAACAGAAGAGTGAAAACTAGTCAGGCCCCATCCCTGGGTAGCCCACAGAGGACTTTCCCGGGGGTCCCCCACAGGTTCCTTAGATGACAGCCATTGGTCCCTGGAGGTGCCTGTTCTATTCCTGTAATTATCTGTGGCCTCATCACATTTGCTGTTAGTGTCACTGCTCTAGCAATGACGGGCGGGTGCTCTGGAGCTGACTGCTGGAGTCTGAGACTGGCACTTTTTGGCTGGGTGACCTTTGACCTCTCAGCCTCAGTTTCCTCTTCTATAAAATGGTCTTACCAACAGTATCTACCTCACAGGGTGGTGAGGGTCAGGCAAGTTTCTGCACATACAATACCGGGCACGGTAACAGGTTTGTGGTAACAGCCCTTACATGTATGTGTGAGCCGTCACCATCATCGCCGTCACTGTCACGCGACAGGGCTCATTACAGTGACCTGACCAGCAGCCGGACTGGGTGATGAGACACATATTCTGGTTCCCACAGTTATCACAGTTTCCAATGCAGATTCGTTTTTGCAGAGTTAGATTGTTATAGTTAGGGTACAACTGAGCCACTAATGCTCATCATCTGCGGTTCCCAGCTCTGCCCCCAGTGAGCTGTGTGGCTTGGGCGAGTCAGAGGAGCCCCCAGAGCCTCAGTTTTCCTATCTGTACAGTGGGTCCCCACCTTCGTGGGCTGTGGTCTGGAAGAAAGGAGACTGTAGCTATTGTTGCCCTCTGTCAGTGTCAGCTTGGGGGCTTCAGCCAAGTCGTGTCACTCGCCTGGCCCTCCATCTCCTTCTATGCCACAGGGTTGCCAGCAGAGTCAGAGACGGGAGCCTCTGAGTGTTCGGCACGCGGTGGGAATACAGGAAATGACAGTGCATGTTGTTCAGGACCCGCTCACCTTCTGAGGTCAACCCATGGGAGCTCCAGGGAATGGCCTCTGGGGCAGGGAATTCTGGCTCTCAGAGTTAAGGGGAGGCCAGAGTGTCACTCACGCCCTGCCCCTGCCCCTGCCCCAAGGACTTCTGTCAGTGTCTCTAACAGGGTGGTGCCAGAGTGGGACCAGGACCAGGCACCAGGGCCCTGAAGGAAGTGGGAGGAGGCGAGGAAGCAGGCCGCTAAGGGTGAGTGCTCATAAATTCATTGGCAAGTAATTTATGGCAGGCGAGTATAACACCTAATGCCTGCCAGTGCGAGAGGTTAATAGGGAAGGTTAAGGAGCACAGGCCAGCTGATTTATGGGCCTGGCCAGCCACTTTCATCCCGGCCAGGGCTCTGGCTCTAGGGCAGGCCAGGCTGGAGGGGCGGGAGGCAGGGTCCAGGGAACAGCATAGCAAAAAGACAGGAAGGAGCAAGGAACTCAGTGACAGTAATGTCGTCCACTCCCCTGCAAGGCGGTGGTGATGGGAACTGCCCACTTGGAGACCCCAAAGGCTTGTCTTGTCTGTGACATTTGGTGGGTTTCCAAAGGGTCTGCATCCATCAGCACGCCCAGAAAAACAAAGTTTAACAAGTGCATTCAGTGATGTAAATGGGGGCTGATTTATGCTCGCAAAGAGTGAGGCAAGAGACAAATAATTTCATCATCAACATAGTACGGTCTGTGGCTGAGACTGGAAAGGAGATAGAAGGCGTTGGGACCAGTGTCCTGGTGCTGCCACTTACTAGCTGAGTGTTTTGAATGTCAGTTTCCTCACCTATAAATGGCGATGTGATGCCTGCCGCCACCAGCGCTTCCATGTGTTCCAAGAGGCCTCATGGGTGAGGACACCTGCCATGGTGTCAGTCCCGGAGAGGGCAAGACGCTAGAGTCGGGTCTGAGGGGATACCAAGGGCAGCCTTTTTAAGTTGACACTGAAAAGAGCAACGAGCAGCTGGCATAGCCACTCGTCACTCCCTGGCACGGGAGAAGTGGTCCCAGGGTGTGTGGATGGGCAACCAGGCTGGCCTCCTAAATTAAGAGTTAGGCTGACTTTGTCAAATTCAGAAAGATTAAGTACAAGGAAATTCACGTTGGGAGGATTGCTTAGATGATCTTACAGATAACTGGTACCCCCTGTCCTGCACACCAGACCCAGACTTCCCTGAGAGCCCAGGACAGGGTCATAAGGACGGTGATTACCGGAAGAAACTCACAGGGCACTTTCCCACCCGCCAGCCCTCCCAGTCCCCCCAGCTTCCCTCTGCCTGAGTGAAACTATGAGGAAGCTGGGCTCAGAGGGGCCAAGTGAATTGTCCAAGGTTGCACAGCCAGTGACTGTGTGCAGAGCCAGGAGGAGACGGAGGTTTCTCCGCTCCGGGCTCGGGGCTTTCTCCTCGTGCCCAGCGCCTTAGCTGCATAGCCCCATGTGCTTCGCTGTGTTTTCCCAGAAGGCCTCGCACTGCCTCCACGAGTCCTGGGAGGTCAGAGGGAGGAGGAAGACGAGGACAGACTCACTGGACACACCTCCAGAGTCTTCCACTCTCACCCCAGGAATTATCACCCCCTTGCCTGGCTGCGTCCCTCCCTGCTCTCTCTGCCTGTCCTAAATGGCCACTAGGGGCCAGTTTGTGTTTTCTACCCCTGCCAATGTCTTCCCCACATCCTGTCCCATCCCATACAAACAACAATTCCCCAAAGGTGGAGGTGGGGGAGCTTTTCCTGATTCAAACCTTCCAGATCCCCTGAGATCATCCCACTCAACTCCTGAGGGAGGGGCCAGGCTCCAGTGTTGGGCTGGGCTGTTGGTGCCCCCGCGCCCCGCAAACACACACACACACACACACACACACACACACACACACACACCCCTTCAGTGAGAGCAACCTCCTACATGCACGTGAACACACGCATGCGCAGACAGGTGCACACAGGTAAAAGACACACACGCCCACAACTTAATCCCTAAAAGCCACGCAGTGTGTAGCCCCTCCAGACACAAGCCACAGTCCAAGAAACAGCATCCAGAAGTCACTTGAAATTCCGTTAAAATGTTCACTGCAGACTCACAAGAAAAGGGAGATTATATTCATGAGTTCATTACATACTGCAATTCACATATTCATATGTAAATAACACGGAGAAACGCCTTAGAGACACTCCCCTCTGCCCCCAGCCCCTAGGGTGGCAGCCCCTCCTGAGCTTCGCTCTCTCTGTCTGACTCCAGACCCTCAGAACCCCACTCTCCCTTGTTTTCCTACTTCCCATGAACTCTGCAGCCCCTGCCCCATAGGTGCGGGCAGTTTTTCCGGCTTCTCTGCCCTCACCCTGCTCCACAATTACTCTAACCCACAGTGGGGTGGGGTGGCCATAGCTTGAGAGGATATGAATGCTCGGGCCTGACTATTTTACACACACGTGGGTGCACGAGCACACACCCAGGGTCTTAGAGGACCCCTCCCAGCTTGCCCATTCCTGGCCTTCAGGGCAACCCACCCCCTCTTCAGTCAGGGCCCTCATGCCTTCCTCCTGCCCACCAGGCTTCCTCATGCCTGTGAGGCCAGATGTGCACAGCCTTTCCAGCCAGATCCAGACTGGAACGCGGGCTCTGCCATTGACTTCCTGGCTGTGCATCTTTAGGCAAGTGCTCAACCTCTCTGAGCTTTAATTTCTTTATTATATTTAATAAAATGATATATAATGACAGCAACCAGACTGTTTGCTGTAAGAATTAAAGAAAATACAATATTGTAGGATTGTGAATATACATATTTGGGAAATGTTTCTTCAAACACAAGAAAGGCTGGAAGTTTCCATTTTTGAAGAGACCTTCTGTTTCCAGCAGAGTATTCACCTTAAGGGAAGCCAGGTAGGTGAGATGAGGTGGTGTGGGGTAGGAGAACATCACAGACGTCAGTCAAGTGTTCAGAGTTACAATTCCAGCTCTGCCCTTCGTCAAGGCTCCTGGCCCCTTCTCTGCCTCAGTTGCCTTATCTGTAAAATGGGGATGATTGTAGTACACCTATAAGATCGCTCTGAAGATTTCCATTTATTCAGGCAAAAAATAACATATTCACTGAGCACCTGCTCTGTGCCAAGCACTTCTCCAGGCCTTGGAAACAGAGCACGAACAGACACACAAGGTTCCTCGAATTGTAATGAGGGAGACAGACAGCAGACAAGGAAAGAAATAAGCAAACCAGATAACTGCAGCTGGCGCTAAGTGCTCTGAAGAATTAAAGCAAGATGTGTGACAGCCAGTCCCCGTGGAGGGAGCTAACTCGGACTGGGTGGCCCAGGAGAGGGGATCTATAGAACAAGCCCAGAATCGGGTCCGTCTCATAATAGGTGCTCAGTAAATGGTACAAAGTGTTGACGGTTATTACTAAGGATCAGACACACAGCTTGAACAAGAAGTTCAAGTTTGCCTTACGGAGCAGGCCTTGCTGCCCTCCGTCTGAGGAGAGAGAGATGTGCGAGGGGTGGCACTGCCCGGGTGAAGGCCTGGCTTGCTGCAGCTGCCATGCTGTTTCTGGAAGCTCCTGCGCCGCCTCCTCCAGCCTCCATCCGGCTTTCATTTCCTAGGGCGGAGGCTGAGTGCCAGCCCCTGCTGCTGGCCTGGACCGCACATCAGAGACCAGGACCATTTGCCGCGGGTTTCACGGGGTGTAAAGTGCTCAGCACCCATTAAAGCTAGTGGGGTTGCAGGGTGGGGGCCGGGATCCTGCCTAAAAGGCTCAGAAACACTTAGAAAGAGCCAAGATCAGCCCTGATCCCCGGCTTTGCCCTGGAACTGTTTATCTCGGCTTTAAAATGTCATGGGCCTGGCTGAGAGCTTGTAAAAGGGAAAAATGCATATTGTCCTCACGGAGCTGGGGTGAGTGAAGTGGTCTCCCTCTGAGAGCTCCCCAGTACAGACAATGCAGCTTCTCACAGTCCATCCATCCAGAGCAGCTATTAGGCACCATCTGAGTGTAGGCCCTAAAAGAAACACTAGAGCATCGGATCAGACATAGTACCTGCTTGTTAGATACTTGGGAAAAGGGGGTAAAGGAAAAACATTTATAGGTGCCTACTATGTACCAGGCTTTCCCTCATTTCCTTCAGTCCTCACAGCAATGCATCAGGGCCAGTATTACCATCTCCGTTTATCAAATAAGAAAACAGAGGCCCAGAGAGGTTAAGTAACTCTCCTGGGGTTTCACAGCTAGTAAGTGGCAGTGGCAAAATTCAAAGCCTTGATAGAAGAACTGTTTTCCTCTGCAGAGAAGGTGGAGTAAAGCAGCTTGAAAGAAGTTATTCCTCCCTTCTAAGGAAGGGCATGGGGTTTGCCCATCCCCTTGCCCAGGGATCAGGGGGTGACAGGTGTACAGCCAGGTCCCCGCCCATCCTGGGTAGTGAGAGTGCATCATTTACCTTTGCGAAGCACTTCCCATGAACTTTCTCAAATAACCCTTCCTCCCCCGACCCTTCTACCCCTCCACCCAATTACTAAAGTTATTCCCAGTGTACAGATGAGAAAACTGAGGTCCCGTCCAATCAGTGGCAGAGCCCAAATCATTCTGACTCCAGTGTCTGAGCTACTCACTACCCATGTGACGCACAGTCATTGTGTTAAGTGCCACCCTCCACATCCAAGGCACTTGGCAGTTTTCAAGTCTTTTTTCCAGTCATTTTCTCCAGATTTGAGCAAGCTTTGGTGTCGTCCCCCAGAACTCAGGCTTTTAGCAGTGGCTCCATGGAAAGACAAGCAGAAGGGACTGTGAGTCCCTAAACAGGAGAGGCTGGTGGCAGAAGGGTGTGTCCCACAGCCAGGGGACAGGGAGACTGAGCCCCAGCCAGCCATCAGTCATCGAAGCCCTTACCCTCAACTCTCCAGGAAGCAGCCCTCACACCTGTGACAGTTTGGAGTGGCCTCCCCACCCTTCCTTTCTACCTGGAGGCAAAGGAATCCGCTAGATGACCTAAATGACCTCTCTTCTGGCTTGTGTCCTTGGTGTAAGAAGACTGGAATATGGCGCCTGAGAGTGAGAAGTGGCTTGTGAACTGGTTTCCATCCAATTTTAAACTCTCCAGATCCTTTTGTAAAAGGGGAAATAATTAACCATTCCCAAAAAGCTGCTTTCATGGCAGTAACTCTGATTTAGTGGAAGGGAATTCTCCAACCAGTTCTATTTAGTTCACTTGTTCATTCATTCATTCATTCATTCATTCATTCATTCATTCAACATTTCCTGCCTAAGCCTGTTCCAGCCAAGGAACGGTGGGTGATGAGTGGCTAGCATGAATACTGTTCTGGGGAGGGGCACATAGCTGCAGCAGAGAAGGGTATGGGAAAACTTCCAGAAGATGAGGCTTGAGCAGTGCCTCAGAAGCTGCTGGGGAGAAGGAAGAAGGACATTGCAGAAAGAACACACAGCATGGGTGAAGGAGAAATTCCAGAAACGCTCTGGGGACCCATAGCCAGCCAGAGCCTCACCCCAGCTACTTCCTAGAGCTGAGGCCACTACCCCTTCCTGATAAGGTGTCATGATTTCCCTCCTTCCTTTCCAAGTGTTGGCTCCCTAATTTGTGGGACTTTATTAAAAACATACAGTTAATGGTTAGGAAAGAGGAGTCATTTTTGCCTTCTCTCTCCCTACCCCTCCCTACCCTAGCCCCCACTCCAGCTGGAATGTAGCCATCAAAATAAACATTAAATGCAAAATGCCAGAGCTGAGTTATTACTTGTGAGGGTGCTGGGAGAAAAATTTATAGCAACATTACAGTGTTTTGTTAAAAATCTCTTAATGCACCAAAATGGGAAGGTGTGTGTGTTTTTTATTAAAATGTTACACTCTATAAATCCGATCTGCAGGAAGGACACAGGTGGTGACCCAGGGACGCAGCTGAGGAAGCTGTCACTTCTATCTTTGGAGCCGTCCTGTTCCTTGGCTCTGGAAGTCGCCTCTTCCCAGCCCCAGTCTCTCTCCTCCTCCACACCAGCTCCCCTTCCCTGGAAAAGAGCTTGCTCCCGCCTCCCCACCATGGGAGGACAAGCCAGGAAAGGGTGTGACGATCTCTGTGCGACTTCCCTATACCCTCAGGGTCTGGCTGAAAGTTGCAATTTTCTTAAAAAGCCTCTCTGAGTGGTGGAGCCCCCACAGAGCCCTTATGAAGTTTGTCTGAAGTGGGGTGAAATTTCCTGTTGGTCCATTTTCACAAATTTAGATTCTGGCTGATGCTGCATTTTTCAAGGGCTTCTTTATAAAAAGGCAACCAGTTTCTGTCTCTAGTCTTCTGTTCTGAAATGTCCTTCCTCAAAATGGTGGATGATATCATGGGGTAGGAGGACAGGATCGTTTTTCTCCTCTTAACCACACGTAGGGGTGTCCTTCTTTAAAAGAAGAGAACTACGGGAATTTGGATTGATATACAGGGGCAGTTGTTTTTCTCTCCACCTTACGAACAGTGGTATCAAAGGATCCCTTAGTGACATTAAAACAGAGACTACTAGATCGGACAGGAGCCTGAGAGCCCCCTCATGTTGCATGTGAAGTTGGGAGTATACACCTGTAGTGAGTCGAATGCTATCCCCAAAAAGATATTTCCAAGCCCTAACCCCCAGTACCTTCAAATGTGACCTTATTTGGAAAAAGAGTATTTACAGTTTAATTAAATTTAAGGGTCTCGAGATGAGATGATGCAAGATTATCGAGGTGGGCTCTGAATTCAGTGACAAGTATCCTCATAGGAGCCAGAAGAGGAGGAAACAGAGGAAGGCTATGTGAAGATGAAGGCAAACACTGGAGTGACGAAGCCACAAGGAAAGCCTGGAGCCACCAAAGGCTGGACAAGGCAGGGAGAGATGCTCCCCTAGAGCCCCTGGAGGGAGCGCAGCCCTGCTGACACTTCCACTCTACCCTTCTTGCCTCCAGAGCTGTGAGAGAACCCATTTCGGTCCTTGTAAACCACCAAGATTGTGGTACTCTGCTAAGGAAGCTCTAGGAAACTAATACAGCAACAATTAATATCTGCATCTGATGTAAAATGTTTGCATGAAATTATACATACAGTATTTGTAGAGTCGTCACTTCTGCTGGATCAGAACTGTACCTATAATTTGGAGGGCAGGGACACCAAAGACCTTTAACCTGGTCCTGGTGTTGGAAGTCTCTGTCCTGTAGTCCCTTCCCATGCCCCTCCCTACTGTCTCTCTCCCAGCAATTCTGTGGGTTCCGAACAAGCATCCCACCCCACTTGCTCAGCTCCCAAGTCCTCTGAGACCCACTCTGCAGGTCATCTGGGAAACAGCCCTTTCTAAAGGCATTGAAAGGCCAGTTGACTGGGGGTGGGGCGGAGCCCTGGTGTCTGTCTTGTCTGCCTGCCCAGCAACCCAGCTCTGAGGGTCAGCAGCCCTTAAAAAGGAAAATAGATCCTTTGAGGGGGATGCAAATGTTTTGGAACCTCTCTTAGACAGAGGTGGTGGTTGCACCCCATTACAAATGTACTAAATGCCACTGAATTGTTCACTTTAAAATGGCTAATTTCATGTGATGTGAATTTCACCTAAAACAGAGGAGTGAGGGGAATAGGCTTCAATTGCTTTTCTAGGTGCAAAAATTATAACAGCAAATCTCCTCCCCTCAAGAGATTGAAACCGGCCAGGTTAGCTTGGCAAACAAAAGGGCAGGCCAGTGACTTATTTTAAAGGAGACCAATCCTGAAAGGACTCAGCTGGGAGCAGAGGGGCCATCAAAGAGCAGGTCAGTGGTCCCGGGGACAAGGTGGGGGGAGGAACTGGGGAAAGCTGAACTTGACTGGACAGGATGTCAGGGTGGCTTCAAGAATTGCGACTTCCTCCAAGCCCCGCAAAACCGACAACCATCACTAATAAGAATAAGAACTGGAGTTCAGGGAGCGCCTACCCACATGGTGGCTAATCCTAACAGCTTTCCTGGGAGAGAGAAATAATCACCTCCACTTCACAGGTGAGGAAACTGAGGCACAGAGAGACGTGACTTGCCCAAGATCACACAACGGCAGAACACAGATAAGCAACCAGCTCTGCCTGGCTCTAGAGTCTGCAGGGTTTTCAACTGTCCCTTGAAAAACCCGACCTGGACCTACAAACAAATGCAATTGACAGAAAGCAGCCAGGAGTTTCTGCGCTCCCGAGCATGGGGGCAGCTGCAGAAAATAGGTTGAGAGAGAGGAAGTTCGGTGCCCCAGGCCCCGCAGCATGTCACTCACTACGCAGATGTAGCCAGGATACCAGAGGTTGGCGCTGCAGCCAGAGCCGGTTCCACCGCCAGCTCCGGAGGGGTTGCGTTTTCTTGGGTGTTTCAGCCAGCGGCTCCTCCTCGTGGACTGGCCCTGCCTCTTCCAGGCTCCAGGACCCTGAGTGAGGATGGAGGGAGAGTGTGTTACACAGATCAGCTGGGGTCCTCGGGGCTCCGAACTAGCACCCAAGAAACAGCGAAGATGCCACCTCACAGCGACCTCTGCAGCTGTGCTCTTCCAGGCCTCGCCTCGGTCCCCTGGGAGTGGCCCGGGCAGGACTCAAGGCCATGGATTTGGCAATTTCTTTTTATCCCACCGGCTGCCTGTTTTGGTTTCGCAAGTCGATTTGCTCTGGTCCCCGAAGACCCAGGAGAGTGCCCCATAGGTTCCCCCAAGGGCTAGGGGTGGGAACCCCACTGTGCACTGGCTTCCACCCTTAGATCGGCAATCAGGGCCCCTGGACCACCCCTCTGGAAGGAGCAGTCAACACGAGAAGAGTTGTCCTCCGTCTTCCCGCAGCTGTGTGCTCTGGGCCCCCTCCCGGCATGCTGGGGGAGCCTGGAGAGGCCAGCTGTGCACCCACAGGTCCTGGGCAAGGAAGGACTTCAGGTAGGATGGGAGAGAAGGTTGAGGTCGACCACTGGAGTTGGAGAGGCTGGGGGACAGCTAATGAGAGCAGAAGGCAATAGAAATATAATAACTGCCACCATTTACTAAGCACCTACTATGTGCCAGGCACTGTGCCAAGCGCTGTTTGTGGTAGTCTCTCTCCTTCTGTCTGTTTCCTTCAGTGGCTAAAGTTACCCAAGTACTCCTGAGCACTCCCCTGGGCTCGGCCCTCTTTCTCCCTCCAGCCCTCCTCCCTGCCAGTCTCAAGCCTCAGGATTATGCGATCAGAATGTGCTCTGGCTGCCTCCTGCGACAGGTGCTAGGGCCAGGACCCCTCCCTCCGGAGGCAGGCAGCAGCCAGGGGAGGGCAGGCCAGGCGGGGAGGTTGCAGGGAGGGGGTGCTAACGCCAGATGCCCGTCCCCGTCTGTGAGGCCCCAGGGCACAGTGGCTGCCGGGACAAAGATACCAGGCCTGGGAGCCGAGAGCCCTGAGCTGCAGGGTCAACCTGACCTCCTGCTGGTAGGGTACTTCCCGCAAGGGGCACTGCCTCTCCGGGCTTCGGTTTCCCCGGCTGTAAAACAGGGACAAGGCAGTGGTGAGCTTACATAGCGAATCAACAATGGAGGTGAAGGCGCTACTTAAAGTGCAAGGGTGGGGTGGGGCCAGAGCAGGGGGACAGCAGCGACCCTCCTCCCCTCCAACACACACCCTCCACTTCCGGTGTGCACCAACTGACAGGAAGGGCAGGACCATGGGAGCTAGGAATTCCTTTGGCCTTTTCACTTCTGGTGCTTTGAAAGAACCCTGACCCAGGGCGGAGCCGGGGGCAGAAGAGGAGGACGCATATGACCCATTTTCCCAGCTGGTGTAGTGCAGGAACCCCTAATGATCACTTCAGGGGCTTTAAGGTTGGGCTACGGGTCCAAAACAGCAGAGTCTCCAGTATGTAAAGGATTTGCCTGATGCTGTTACTAGAAAGTATCTGAAGTGAACGTGATTCCACGTAATCCTTTCAGCTATCCTATGCAGTAAGTACCGTACTGTTAGCCCTACTTTGCAAGAGAGGAAATGGAGGCTCATGAAGGCAGTCACTTAGCAGACGTGACACAGCCAGTAAACAGCACGACTGGCATTCCAACCTGAATATAAAGCTGGGCTCTGGACCACGAATGTAGTTGCCATTCAGGCTGCTGAGCTGCCTCCTTCCTTCCCACCTTCAGCAGTCCCAGAGGCCTTCCACTGTCACATTGTGCTCAGCCCAGCTCTGTCCCAGAGAGAAGTCTCCCCACCATCCATGAGGACCACACTGGGGGTGGAGGGAGGGTTGGAACTGGAGTCAACACAGCTGCAGCTGGCTGCCCACCAACTCCTAGGGCAGGGGGCAGGAGCAAGTGGACACATAATGGAACCTTGTAGGAGAGGGACTTTTGGGGGCCAGGGTTGTGGGGCAGGAGAAGAGGGAGTTAAGGGCCATGGTCCTTCCTCTAAGTGAGGCAGGGGTGCTAAGTTTGCACAGTGGGTTCTGAGGATTGGAGGAGAGGAGGAGTGGGGGGAGGAGAGGAAGGAGGGTGGACCCAGCCCGGAGCTCAAGGATGCCAGAGACAGGCAGGAAGCCAGCCCTCTCCTTATACCTGGGAAGCGGAGGCCTGCCCCTTCGCCCCTCCCCAGCTTCAGCTCGGTTTTCTGGGTGGTGAGTTGGAAAGACCACCTCTTACCAGACAGAAGTGCCAGAGAACTTGGAAGAGATCCCCTAGGCTGTCAGATGCGCAGTCCCAGGCTGGCACGTAGGCCTCTATTGCTGGGTGACATGGAGGAGGGGGCTGGGGGTGGGGTCCTAGTCTGAGGGAACAGAGAGGACTCTGGGGAGAGGCTGCTTTGTTCCGAGGAGTCAGCTCTGCCCAGACCAGTGGAGCTTAACCTTCTGGGGGTCATGGGCTCCTTGGAGACTCTATCGAATGATTTGAACACCCCCCCAGGCACATGTAGGCACAGTGTGAGGGGGTCTTCGGATCCCTCTGGCTGTGGACACTCTTTTCCTTCCATTACTGACGCCTCCACCTCCCCAGCTGGGAAATGGGTAGAAAGTTCCTACCTGCTTCCCTGGAACTAAGGCCCAAGAAAGGTAGATCCACCCCTCCTGCCAAGCACCTCAAGAAACTGAGACCTCCCTTCGGCCCAGGAGGTGCCTGGGGACCCCTGTAGTATGAGGTGATGAGTCTGGCCTGCATCTCCCACCCCCAATCTTTTGAAGCCACTTTTTGAAAACTTAGAGGACCAGCTTCCAGAAGAAGAGGACAGAGGAGAAGACCAGAAAACACAAGAGACTTCAGGCCAAACACCTGGCCGGGGATTTGGCTGACGACATTTGGGAATTATTTGTGGATTTCAATTATCCGCGTTCTCCTTTGCTGTAAATGATATGCAAAGGGTGGACAGCCTCAGACCTCAGGGGCGGACTTCCGGTTCCAACAACAACTTCTCTGGGTCAAGAAGAATTAAGGTGGTCGCCGGGGCAGGGCGGAGACTTTGTCTCTCGCGCTTGGGAGCCAGGTTTTCCGCGGGGGCCTGGGGGCCCTCTCCCGCTCCCTGCGCTCTTTGCCCTGCCCCAGCCTCCGTCGCGGAAAAGCACTGGTGCCCCGAGAGCAGGGACGCAGAGCCCCGAAGCCAATACGGGTGGGAAAGGTGTGCGCCTCCAGCGCGCGGGGACGGCGGGGTTGGTCATTTTTGTTTTTTAAATCTCGGTAGCTTCCGCTTTGTACTTCTCAAACGCTGGAGATCGAACGGCGTGTGAGCGCTGGAACTCTCTGGAACGCCTTGCTAATCCGGCACCTCGGGAATTCGCGCTATTCGCAGATGAATGAAGACGTGCCCCTGAGTGCAGGCTTCCGTTACGACCCCCCGCCCTCCCCTGCCTTGTCCCACACAATACTTGGGGAGCCCGGGAAGCGGAGGATGCTAAGGCCTCTCCCAGCACCTAGTTCCTGAATGTTCGCTAGCGCGAGTTCCGGAAATGGCTAAGCACCTGGGCCCCCCGGGTGCAGGGCCCAGGGTGAGGTGGATGAGGAGGAAGGGTGGGCATTGCGGGGCTCCTGATCCCTCGCCTCCTCCCCAGAGGTCGGGCTCCAAGCGCCCAGGCCACCCGCACCTCTTAGGCGGGGGAGCGGGCGCGCACTAGCCGCGGCCTCGGGGCGCAGGGAGCACACCGGTGGGGCGTAGTGCTTCCCTCCCCATCCGACTGGGGGGCGCAGGACGGTGCGGCGATTCCGGGGAGATCGGGCCGGGGCTGGGGCGGCTGGGGCGCGGGTGGCGGACGCCCTACGGAGGGCACAGTGGGTCGCGCGGACTGTGGGGGCTGGCGAGCGCGCCGAGTACCCGCGCGGACTCGCTGCTCTTGCGCCCGCCCCAGCAGCACTGGGGAAGTGGGAGCTTTTCTGGGCGCCCTGCAGGCCCGGAAGGGTTAGAGACCTTTCCATCTGCTGGTCCCCAGCCGGGTTTGGCTCCAGGGATCTCTGAGAACGCGCAGTGGTTAAGAGCTTGAGTTCTCACATCAGATCCCTTAAGTTCGAACCCCACGTCCTCTGCTTTGCCGTGTGAGACCTTGAGCAATGACTTCTCTCCTCTGTGCTTCGATTTTGTAATCATTGTAAAATGAGAATAATAGTACCACCCTAAGGCTATGGTGAGGATTGCAAAGATCTCAATGTGCAGGAGCTCACATGTAATGTAGCAGTTGTCCAACACACGGTTGCGATTATGTTATTTCTAGAGTGTGAGATTTGTGCACAGGGGTCCCCAGGACAAGAGGGGACGCGAGATTTTCAGGCTTCTGGGCTTCATGTCTTGACTCTTCCCGTCTCTTCTGCTAGTGTCCAAGATGTCCTTTTAGCTGCCCCAAACTTCTGAGCAGTCTTCATACCCTCCTGCCATTTGCAGAGAGGCAACTTCAAGCCAAGTAGTGTACACGACTGAGGTGGATATGGTCCCATTTTACTCACATGGAAGTTGAGGCTTGAGGCAGTCGGGCAAGGTTTCATAGAAGGTAAGTGCCAGTCAGGCTCTGAAGCTGGGGTACCCGTCTCCTTAGCTCCACTGTCCGCCCAGTCAGGGTGGGAGAGCCCTGGAGGACTGGGGAGTGGGGACAGCTCGGACTAAAGGAGGTGGCTCCAAATCTGCCCTGCCCTTTGAAAGAAAGTGTCTGCTGTGCCTTCCCCCCATCAGGGACCCTCTAACCAACTCAGTCCTCCATTCCTGGGCTCTACCTCAACGGCTCAGCCTTCAGCCACAGGGACTGGGCAGTTACCCTCCAGCCTGGGGCAATGTTCTGTGCTGTTCATTCATTCGATCATTCAATCATCCATTTGACAGATATTTTCTGAGCAGTGCTGTGTGCCAACTACAGTACTCAGCACCGGGGAGACAGTGGCCATGGACTCCCATTCTAGCACGAAGACAGACAATAAACCAACTAAATTCACAAATGTGGGAGATAAAGCCAGAGCACAATAGCTGTTATGGAGGAACGGGCAGATGTGACAGGGGGTAGCTAGGGTGGTGAAGGAAGCGCCCCTCTCCCCCCAGGTGACATCTAGCACTAAGGTTGAGGAAGAAAGACATTTCTTCACCACTTCTCCACCCCCACTGTCCTGTGCAGAGCCCCCAGAAGGGGGAAGCTGCTTCCTGGAGGGCTGCCTGGGAGAAGGAAAAGGGATGGAGGAGAGGGTAGCCGGGGCTGCTCCTGCCAGGGGGTGGTGGGGGTGCAGGACCTGAAGCAGAGGGCCCGACAGATCCCCAGGGCTCCCAGGACACAGGTAAGTAACCAGGTGTGCAGAGACACTGCCTGGAGTGTTAGGGACCTGGTGGGAGGCAGACAGCAAGCCAGGGCGAACCTTAGCTTCGGGAGAGATAGCACACCTGCAGAGCAGAGGCCAGGCCAGAACCGCACTTCCGCACTCTCCCTGTGGCCACAAGGCTGGAAGGGGGCCCTGCCGGTAGGAGCGGCTCAGCTTTCAGCTATGGATAGAGGGATGGCTGGACTGGATGGACCAACAGATGAACAAATGGCTGAACACACGGAATGACCAGCTACACTTATTAGTGTGCTGTTTTGGAAGGGAACCAGGAGAGGGGATTGATGGAGGTTTGTGTGAGGGCTTCAGGTCACACGCTCATCCAGAATGTTATCACACAGACTTGGCCAAATCCCCAGGCACTTTCTGACTCCAGTGCACACACTCATTCTTCCTTGGTCCCTCTAGAGGCTACAGGGCCCTCGTTCTAAGGATGCAGGGTCTCTTCCAAGCATGCAGGGTCTGAGGAGACAGGAGAGGTGCTGGCTGAGAGCATTAAATGCTGTGTCAGCCCTGAGTGCTCAGGTTTGAATCCCTGGGTGGCCGGGAAGAGATTGAATAATGAAGCAGTAATTAAACAGGTAAAAGAAAAAAGCTCAGGGTGAGCAGGTGGTGAGAGGTGGTGCTCAAGAAAGCTTCCTAGAATATGGCAGATTTTTGTGTTGCGTGTGTGTGGCTTGGAGGTTACTAGGAATATTGTGAAATTGCAATTGTGCTTGGCCTGGGGTCATTCCCCCACCCTACCACATCCACTCCACCACAACTCACCTCTCATACCACCCCCCTGTTTCTAGGCCAGGAATGGAGGTGGGGGAAGAAGGGGAGGGTTACTGCCACCATCTGGGTGCCTGCAGGCAGCTGGTGGGCAAAGGGCACTGGAGCAACCTGCTCATTTCGAACTCCATGACAAACAGGGATCTCTAAGCTCCGTGATACCACGTTTTCATTCATTCCTTCAACACACATTTTATGAGCACCAAGTCCAGTAGGAACAAGAGAGACCTGGCCCCTGCTCTGAGAGGACTGACTATTCTCCAGTCACTGGCCCAGAAGGGGCCAACACACTGTTAATTTTGTCACTTTAGTCTCAAAGAGGGAGTGGGTGGACGACCTTTTGTCCCCAGCTAGGGGAAACCAAAGACTCTCAAAACTTGGTGCTTTGCTGGGCAGTTGGAAGAAACCATGGGCTAGAGTCTTACAGCCCTGGCTTTAATCTTTTATTTTAAAATTCATAAATATTTGTGGGGCACCAGACATGTAGGACCTGGGGGAGCCACTGACTAGTGGGGTTCCAATGCACAAGTAGCCAGGCAACCAGACAACCAGGAAGCCTGGGATAGAGACCAGGCAAATGGAAGCATCAGCCTGGACTGAGAGAGATAGGAAGGCTCCCAAGAGGAAGGTTCTCTAGACTGAGTTCTGAATCATTGGCCACACACAAGCATGGGGTGAGGTTGGGGACTTCCAGGTAGAGGGAGCCACCTATGCTACGGTCCAGAGATCCCCAACCTCTTTGGCACCAGGGACTGGTTTCATGGAAGACAATTTTTCCACAGACAGGGGCAGGCAGAGCTCAGGTGGTGATGTGAGGATGGGGAGCGGCTGTAAATACAGATGAAGTGTCCCTGGCTCAGCCATTTACCTGCTGCTGTTCGCACTCCCCTTTCCTAAGTTTCATGGAAGATGATTTTTCCACGGAGAGGGGTGTGGGTGCAGCAGAGCTCTGCTGCCCGGTCCCTATCAGGCCACAGACCAGCTTGGTTGGGGACCAAAGTTATGAAG
This sequence comes from Lemur catta, assembly GCF_020740605.2. Classification (NCBI taxonomy): domain Eukaryota; kingdom Metazoa; phylum Chordata; class Mammalia; order Primates; family Lemuridae; genus Lemur; species Lemur catta. The sequence goes on along the minus strand of NC_059134.1, from coordinate 91,766,491 downwards.
TTATGGTGCACAAGCCAGAGAACTTGGCAGGGCTCTAGGAACTGAAAGAAACTTCTACTGGATGGGAACATTTAGATTGATGGCAGGCTCACCCACCTTTTTGCTGTCTGACGTTGAAAAATTATTTTACTGCTTTGAGTCTCACTCTACCCATATGGAAAATGGGTATGATAAGGCATGAGTGGCCAGATTGTTGGCACAACAGGCACTCAGTAAATACAGGACCTTCATGTGGCTCAGGTCTGCGGGCCAGAGAGGTGCAGTTCCCAAGGGGCGGTGGGGGAGGGGTTCGGGCGGCAGGCTCCTGGCTGGGTTTGCGGAATATCTTTATTAAGGAGCACTTCAAGGTAAGCCCGCGATGGAAACCATATGTGGGATCGCGCAGTCCGCCGCGGAGCAAAGACCACAGATACCAAGGAGTGGGGTGGGGGCAAGGATTAGCTCAGATGAGATTGGGGGTAGAAGCACTACCCCCCTCAGATATTTTTTCTTTGGGGCACCTTAGGTGCAGAAAGTTGACATCTGATCCACATTCCTGGGTGCAGGGTGCTCAGGCCCCGTTCGTTTTACTTTGCCCTTTCACCTCTCACCCCACTCCCAGACTCCCTGGACGTCCGTGCTGGATCCATGGATTTTCCATGCGGTTCCAGGAGGGCTGCTCCAACTGGGCTCCTTCGAAATGAGCCGTTCTGCAGCCCGAGGCCCGTTTTCTCTTTGCGCCTTCCCTGTCGGCATCACTTTGCCAGGTCGGTGGAGGGACTAGCCTAAGCATAAGTTAGGAGGCCGACGCTGCTACTTCCCAGCTGTGTGACCTCGGCCAGGTGACCACACCTCTCCGAGCCTCGGTTTGCTCATCGGAAAATTGGGGACCCCGATCGCTATCACTCACGGTTGTTGTGAAGCGAAATGTACGATTAGCCATGTGGAAGGGGCTGAACGCACAAAGTTCTTTTCCCTTGCTATGGCAGGTTGGGGGGCGGGGCTGAGGCGCACGTCGGTGGGGAGAGCATAACGCATCAAATCTAAGCCCTTCGTTTTGGTCGGGGCAGTGAGGCCAGAGAGGGAAGAGACTGCCTCACCACCCTCCTCGCACAAACAATGAGCAAGTAACAGCGCGACAGTCTGGCGAGGCCAGCGGGTCCCCGGACTCCTCACTGTAGACCTTGCCTGCCAGAAAGTCCCCTCTGCTGGGCGCAGACGTGGGGCGCGAGCGTCTCGGCCTCGGGAACGGAGCGGAGCGGGCAGCGCTCACGGCTTCTGACTCCCGAGCCAGCCGATGGCTTCTCCAGGGGTTGAGTGAACACAGACCCCACCGGATCCCAGCCCAGCGCCCTTCCAGGGAAGGCAAATAGTTAACAAGACGTGAAAGTGACCGTGCACAGGATGACTAAGGCTTGTGTGTGTTAATCTCCCGGAGTGGGAAGGAGGGGTCAGAAACCGAAGAAAAGGTACCAGCGGGAAGGCCCGCAGCAGCACCTCCAAGTTCAAGCGCACACGTCCAAACCACTTGCCTGCACTCACAGACCAGCGGTCCCTCTGACTCCGAACGTCAAAACCTGTTAAGTTTGTTTTTTGGTGTCTTTTTTTTTAAAACCTGTCATTAAAATTTGCATTCCCCCATCCCAGGCTCGGACTACCCCCCAATTCGCAGCCTAGCCTCGGGAACCCTGGGGGTCCTGGCACCTCTCCAGCCCCACCTCGAATCCGAAAGGCCCTCGGGCGCCTCCGGGTTGAATCCCCGGCTAGCGAGTTAGTAGCATCTCCTGAAGAGAGGAAAGGAGGAAGGGAGGGGAGGGACTGGTGGAAGGAGAATAGGGAGCGAGGAGGAGGGGAAGAAGGAGGGGAGAAGGAAGGAGCAAGTCAAGGAAAAAAAAATCAATCTTTTTTTTTCCGCTTCAAAACCTTAAGAGGGTTTGGGAGATCTGGTCAACTTTCCGAAACATCTGAATCTTTTTACAGCCCTCCGTTCTTTCCCTGGGCCAGCTGTGGGGAGAAGACGGGGGAGGGGGGGAGAGAGGAGAGGGAGAGGGAGAAGCGGGTGCGGAGGGGGAGGAGGAGAGCGAGCGGGCCGGGCGCGGAGTGCACTGCCACCGCCTCCTCGCCGCTCCAAACTCCCAGCCAAGGCGCGCGGTGGCGTCCTCGCGCCCTCGCTCGCGCCCCCGCCCGTCGCCGCGCGAGCCAGGCATGAATGTTGAGACTTGCGTCTCTTACTGCGAGTCGCCGGCCACTGCCATGGACGCCTACTACAGCCCGGTGTCGCAGAGCCGGGAGGGCTCGTCGCCTTTTAGGGCATTCCCCAGCGGCGACAAGTTCGGCACAACTTTCCTGTCCGCCGCCGCCAAAGGACAGGGATTCGGGGACGCCAAAAGCCGGGCCCGCTACGGCGCGGGGCAGCAGGACCTGGCGGCACCCCTGGAGAGTGGCGCCGGGGCGCGGGGCTCCTTTAACAAGTTCCAGCCGCAGCCGCCGACCCCGCAGCCCCCGCCACCGCCGCAGCCGCCGCAGCCGCAGCCGCCAGCGCAACAACCGCATCTTTATTTGCAGCGAGGCGCCTGCAAGACGCCCCCGGACGGCAGCCTCAAACTCCAGGAAGGCAGCAGCGGCCACAACGCGGCCTTGCAGGTTCCCTGCTACGGTGAGTGCACGTGCGGGTCACCGAGGGCTGGGGACCTCAGGATCCGTGGCTTCGAAGCCCCCAGAAACCTACTCAGCTCGCGGGAGGTAGGCGTTAGCGGGCAGGGGAGGCGCGGGACAAACGGTGATTGACTCCAGGTTGGAAAATGAAGATCGACTGCGCCCAGGGGCCAAGGGATCCGTTCTGCCTCCTTCCGGCCCAGGCGCGGAGCGTTTTGGCTATTAAATTAAATCTGGAGTTTGTTTCTCATGGTCTCTTCGGCGTTTCCCCAAACCGCTCGCTTTGCTCTGCCCGCGGGGCCGGATTTGAAGCGGATCCTTCGTACCAGCTCCGGGCGTGCGGCGGGAAGGAGTCGCGGCGCAGCGCCCCGGCGCCCGGCCCGGGGCTGCGGAGGCCTCGCTCCTCGCCGGCCTGGAGGCTCCTCGGGCGGCGCCGCAGGTGAGAGCGGCGCAGGTGCGGAGCCGGGCTGGGAGCCCGAGCACAGTTGGTGGAGCGCGTGTGGGAATCCAAGGCACAGCGGCGTGACACAAGTGTGGCTCTGGAGACCCTGGAGTTCCAGAAGATCCCGGGACCCAGGGCGCTGCTTGCGGCGGCGATTCCGGCAGGCCTGACTTTCCCGGGCGCGTCTCCCTCCGCGATCCTTGGAGGCGGCCGGCCTGGGAACAATACTTTAGGGCCGACCGGGAGGAGAGGTAGGGAGCCGCAGAGCCCCAGGTGGCCCAGGGCTGTGGGAAGAGAGAGGGGTCTAGGTCCTGATTGGGGCCCACTGGTAACCCGAGGGAGACGGCCTAAATGACCTCCAAGCCCTCTTGAACGCGGCTGCAGAACGCAGGCCTGGGTCTCCCGAACGCCGCAGTCGCCGCGCGGGGAGAGATCCTCAAGGACATTCTGAAGCCAGAACAGTTTAGGAGCCTAGGCCTTCTTTTCCTCCACAAAATCGGGGTTGGCGATCCCCAAACTAGAAGGAAGAGCAACTGAGGAGGGAGGGAAAAGCCCTTTCTGGGCCAGGAGCCCTTGGTCCACACTCTTCCCCTGAGGCCTTGGCCTTCAGGCAGGGCCCTGGTGAGATGACGGTGGTGACAGGACAATGAATTCCATGGCCCCAATACAGGCAGGATGGAGAGGCACTAGGCCTGGGGGCAGAGGAGGGACACGGTGGAGGCCTTGGTGGCTAAATAACGTTAGGAAAACATCCCATGGCAAATGCTTTCTCATATTCAAACTCACTCTTTCATGGGCTCGGACCAGAACTAGTTCATAGAAGTACATACATGTACACATTCATACACTTGCCTACACTTGCATTTTACATACACACAACCTTTTCTTTATGAGCAAACGTGGTCACACCCGAAAAACACACTCATGTGGCCCCGAATAAGGCACACACTCCTAAACCCGCAGGACAGGACCATGAGCAGGTTTAGAAAGATCCAGTGGCCTTTTCCCACTTCCTCCACCTTTCTTCTCCACCTCCAGTTGGAATGAGGTCAGGCACTCAGATCACAGACACCACACAGGTGCTCCTTCCGGGCTCAGGCCGATGGGGACTCAGCCCTTTCCGCACACACCGGCCTTCCCAGCCCTGGCTCAGGCCCCTCCTCATCCCTGTCATTCAGGACTGTTAGATGAGAGCAGGTCACAGCCTGGGGGACCCATGGAGGTTCATTGTGCACAGCCATGGGACTCACATGTTTTCTCTCCCACTGCTCTGGTTTTCGTATTTTATGGAAATTCACCAACGAGGCCTCTGAGGAAGCCAAGATATTAGGCAAGAGGAGAGCCCACGCAGCTCCCAACCTCTTGGGTAGAAGATGCAGTCAGATCCAGAGGGAAGGGGACAGGGCTGGCCCCCTCTGAGCACCCTCTTTGTGTCCTGCTGGGCCCCCGCAGCCAGCTTGGCCCTTCCTCTACATAGGGAAGGGGCCAGCCACTTGACCTGGGACTGCCCCTAACCCACTGTGTGACCTGAGAGCAAGTACCTTCTCTAAGCCCCAGTTGCCTCATATGCATCATGGGCAAGAGAGCAATAGCCTCCCTCCTTCTCATTTCGACTCCAATCTCTGTGCTGTTTGGAACCTAAGAGCACTCAATTCTGAGGACAGGGCAAGCCTTTGCCACTGCTCGGGCAAAGTCATAGGCTGCAGGTTGGGACCAGACGGCCCTCTATTCATGGACAGAACCCCACTCCCATGCAGCCTAAGATGGAGGCAATGCTCAGGGCAAAGCCACCAACAACCAACAGCAGGTCACTGTTTGTACTTGGCTCTCTCTCAGCAGCTGAGTTTCCTTGGTCAGGAGATTTCTGGTCCTTGTAAGAAAGAGATTAGGCACAGTAGGTCTAAGATGGGAAAACTGAAGACCCCAGAGGCAAGGCTCTGCCTTTTACAGAGGTAGCCAGGAGCAGGGCCTGTGGATTGAGCTCTCTAAACTGCCAGCAAGCAGAGAAACTGAGGCACACATTGACAATTGTTTTTTCCCATGGCTGTGAGAGTGTATACTCAAGAGCGGAGAAATGGGGTTCAAGGAAAAATCCTCTGAGGTTTCCAGGAACTTGGGGAAAGTCAGAGGCAGAGAGGGCCTTGGTGCCAGGCCTGGCCTTGGCTGATCCTAGACCCTGAGACCTTTTCTGGCTCTGGGGGTCCCTGGCAGAAACCACATGGAACAGGAGGGAAGTCTCTGCGGGCTCGGTCTTGTCCGAGTTGCCCAAAGAGGAGGTGAGAGAAGTCCTCCCTGGCTGGCTGCAAGCGTCCCTTCCCCATTTTGGCCCTTCGTTTCTCCATTCAGTACTAAAAGGACGATGATTACGGTGACTCGGAAGTCTCCTCGGAGTGCAGAGACATCCGCATTTTTATAAAAGAGCCCCGCCGAGTCCTCCTTCTGCAATCCCGACCTGGTCAGACTCCTGGTCCACACTTCGGCCTCCCTTAGTCCCTGCCGGAGCCCAGGGCAGGCCGCATGGGCCCCAGGAGAGGCTTCAGGTTGGAGACACGACATTTCTCAGCGACGCGAAGAGCCCCTTCGTCGCCAGGACAGGGGGTCCGGCGCCGCCTCGCCGCCGCCGCCGCCGCAGACCTCCAGCCGGACTCCTAGAGCCGCAGTCGGCGGGAAGCCGGGACGCGGGGCTGCTGCGGGAACTGCCCTGCTATCTCCTCCCTTTCGCTTTCGATTCGGTGCACGCAGGTTTCTGTGGAGAGCAGACCGCTATCCTCCCCACGGACCCGCTCCCAAAGACAGCGCTCTCTGCGCCGAGGGCTGGGAGATGGGGGCCTGGATGCAGTCCCCGGGATGCCTCCGAAGGGCCCATCCCGATTTTTCGAATTGGATGCAGCGTCTAAATGCTATTTCCCCTGCGCTGACACCATGCACACACCGTGTAAATTCCGCTGGGGTCCTATTTGAAGAAGAACTGGGGTGTGTTTTCGTATTTGAGAGAAGACCTCAAAAAGACAGGGAGAAACAGAGAGACGGGCAGGAGCGGCGAGAGCCCGTGGGTGATTGCCAGGTGATCAAGGGAAAACTGGAGCCTGGGAGCTGACGCCTAGTCCAGAAGGGAGGCGATCCCCGGTCAGTTTTGGAGAAATGGGGAAGGAAGATGCTTTTAATTTTTCACTTTGTTAATTTCCATAGCCTCCAGCCTGTTCTTAAATAGGAAAACAGAAGGTCTAGATTAAGGTCTAGTATTATTTTTAAATCATAGACTTGCACGAATTATCCTTTATTATAATTTACGTACATTGAAGGACACAGCTCTTACGTGGAAATTGAGAATTGTTCTGTATGTGTACCCTGGTAGAACCACCGTCTGGGTCAAGAAACAGACCATTTACGTGTTGTATATACGCACGAAAACTTTTGAGGGAAAAAACTCTTTGTAAGTTGTTTAAGAAAATTTCAAAAGAGACTTCAGAGCGCCGGGGACCCTGTCTAGTTCCGGACGGTGGTGTTTCTTGAGTAGGTTGACCTTGTACTTCCTGGCATTTGCGCGGTCCCTCTTGTAATGCGAGGTTAGAACCCGCTGCGCCGGGAACTTCGCCGGGGCCGCCCGGCTACCCACGGGTCACCGACGCCCCGAGCCGTGCGCGCTGCGATGCCCGGTCGCGGTAGGAAAACAAGTTAAAACACCGTACATGAAATTTCGCTGAGGTCCTCGAGGACTTCCGTTTCGAAGAGCAGCTGGGCTCACTTTCCCCAGGACGGGACGTTCCTTTATCTCGGCCTCAGCCCCTTTCTTTCTTCCCGCAGCTGCGCGCGGCTTCGTTTCGGTGGCAAATTGAAATACGAAATGGAAACATATCGGCCTTCGCAGCTGCGGGGGGCGAGGGGAGGTTGGCGTTCCGGCGGGTTCGTCCGGCGTTCCGGCTTCTCCGCTGACCCCCTGGACCCAGGTGCCCGAGGCAGTAGGCCGGGGGAGAAGGGGACAGTCGCCCAGAGCCCCCGCGGCTCCGCGGATTTGGAGCGGGGAGTGGGGAGCCGCGCTCCGGCGCTGCGCTCCGGCGCTAGGGTAGGCGAGGTGGGTGGGTAGGGGAGTGTGTGCTCCGGGGAGGAGAGAACGCTGGACCCGGAGCCTCAGCGTCCTCAGCCCGGAAGACCCCTGGTCAAGAAGCCGAAGGACCCAAGCCCTGGCAGTGTTTTGGGTGGGGCGGTGAGAGCGGCCGTCGCCTGCTGCGCACCACCTGGCCACAGGCTCCCGCAGCTGCGGGCTTCTCCAGTCGCAGCCACACGTCCTCACTGAGGTAACAAGGAAGGTCATTGGACCTGAAAACCAAAACTGAGAGGACCTGGCTACGTGATATCCTACAGCGTATCCAGAGTAGAGGTCAACGGTTCCGCCGTGTCACTAGGCAAGTGAAACGAGGCCCTTCTTCCAAACCGGGCCCTTAGGGGGAAGGAGGAGACACCTCTCTCCACCCAGCAAGCCCTCCCAGCCGCAGCGGGTATCGATATCAGCTTTTTTTCCCCTCAGAGACCAGAGTTCCCGGTGGCCTCCGGGGACCGCCCCTCCAGAGGTGCAGCCCTGCACACCTCTGGTCTACAAACGTATAAATGGGAGACACCCCCATCTCCGTTAAAGACGCTCCTTCCTCACCCAGTACAGGAGTGCTGCCCGGAAGCCGGTCCCATCAGGAAGGCTGACAAAAATTCATTGGTGCGACAGAAACCTTCAGCGTTTCCAGGACAGTACTGTGCGGTCCCCAGTCGCACCAGAGCCATTCTCTCCATCAACCAGCGCATCCTGTCACCTTAACAAAGACTCTCTTCTCCACCATCTCACCTCGCACCCGCCAGCACCAAAGGGGAGACGGAGGAGTGGAAAGGAGCCGACGACGCTGGGCAGAGAGAAGACACGTGCAAAGGGACGGTTCCGCGGAGTGCGGCAGGGCGACGTGGAGCTGTGGGCAGACTCGGATTCGGGCTCCAGAGGCAGCTGGAAGGGTCACCGCTGCGCTCCGTGGCTCCCAGAGTGCCCTTTGGGAGAGGAGGGGGTAACTAGGGATACCGGCAGGAGCGCGAGGGGCCACCGCCTGCCAAGTACCTGTCTTTCCTGGTGACCTCGCCGCAGGTACTTGGGACCCCAGGGTCGTCGCTGCCCGGCGCGGCCGCCCCTGAGAAGTTCAAGAGCGAGACGGAGCCGGTGCGCTCTTCCTCAAGATTCTTAAAGCGGATTCTTTTAGGGTGATTTCTCATTCTGAACTGGGGGCTGCAGAGCGTGGGCGTTGGCCCTGCGCACCACTTAGACGGACAGGACCCGGCGACCCCGGTTGGAACGGAGCAGCTGGCTCTGCGTGCGCTCCGAAGGCCGAAACCGGGAAGCTGGGGAGGCTGGGGAAGGTTTGGGCCGCGGCGCTAACGTCTGGCTTGGCGCACAGCCCGGGTGTAAATCGCGACAGGTCTCCGCCATGTGTTCTCTACTCCCTGCACAGCCTTGGAGAAGTCCTCTCTGTTTGTGGGTCTGTATTTTAGCTCTGTGAAATGGGGGAGTTTGGACAGTTTCCAAAGACCTTCTCAGGGTTTCTGCGTTTGTGCCAGTCTGGGCCCACCTCTGCCGTCTTTCCCTCCCCTCCACGTTCATTTTTGTCTGGGAGAAATCAGGATAGCGTGAGTGGAAATGGCTTCCCTAAAAGCCCAAACGGTCCTGAGCGGGCAGCAGTCCCAGGACACAAAGTGGGCTGGGTCTGGAGGGTACACTGAATGCAGGTTCTAGGCTTATGTCTGGTGTGTAAATGTGAAGAGAAATGAGCCACCCACGTCCTCGTGCCCACATGTAACCAGGCTCAAGCTGAGGCCCGGGGATCCCTGGCTCCTCTGGGCTGCTCATGTCCTTGTCTCCACTCACCTCTCCATCTCTGCGTTGTTGGAGCACCTAGTATGGGCCAGACCTTCTCCTAGAACAAACCCAGCACCTACCTCATGTGCTAGAGCTTTCATCCTTCCAAGCATCTTAGACAGTTGGGCTTAATGAATGAACGTTCACCAGCTGGAAAGATTCATGAAGAGCTGGTGTCAGTGTTGCTCCCCGCATGTTTAAGTGCATCCGGGAGCCTATCCCAGCACCCTGGGCTGTGTGAGTGTAGACCTGGGGATTTGTGTGAGTGTGTGCATGGCGTGGATGTGGACAGCTGTGTGCCCCACTCATACTCACTGGGTCCACATCCTGCTGTCTGAGTGCGTGCCAGGGTGTGGCCGAGAGTACTGATTTGTGTGCACGCTTGTGTGAAAGACGTACAAGTCCCCCAGCACTTGTGCCTGTGTACCTTAGTGTGTGTCACACACGTGCAAGGGCGAGCACCTGCACACAGCCCCAGAGGCCCCTCCAGGCCTGCATGTGGCATAGCCTCTGCCTCCAGAGTTGCGTCCCCAGGGAAACAGTGACTAAGCACCCTTGCATCACAGCCTGTGGCCTTCGTGCTTCTGGTCTCAACTCCCAGGGGAGGCTGACTCATTGAATGGCAGGCAGAATCTGCCTGTGGCCAGTCCTCGGTCCCCAGCATCATCCTGGGGCCATCAGACAGGGACCATCCAGCCCACCCACAGCACAGGGAGGCCTTCCCCCAACCCACCCGCTCTGGAATGTACCCTTAGTCCTGCATGGCTCACTGTGGAAGAGAGGCCATCCTCAGCAACACCTTTATGCACGTTGCAGAACCCATTTATCACATGGGCAAACTGAGGCCCAAGGAGAAATGGAGCCCTATAGCTGGGTTAGTGGGAGGATGGAACCCATTGAGGTTCTCCCCCTTCCACTGCTGGGGGTGGGAGGCAGAAGCGGTTGAGGAAGATCTGACCAGGCTCACCTACTCCAGCTTTCATCCAAGTCACACACTCTGTGCATCCAATAGGACAGATGCTTGTAGTCCACCTCTGTCTCCTTAGAAGTAAAGCAGACTCCACCGTGAGTTCCTGGGGGTTAGAGGGACAACAGGAGAGCACCCGTCGAGTTCCCGGTGGGATTGCAGGGACCTGGCTTGCACGTAGCCCTGCTGGTCTGGGATTCCTGCTCTCTGCCAAGCTGGCTTTTCTTTTCTAAGTTCATGAAAACCACACGCCAAGGTTAGCTGAGGCCAGATGACCAACTTACTCCATTGCACATGACTCTCTGCCAGGCCCCGAGGGCCTCTGGTTGCATCCAGGAACCTGGTACCCACCCCCTGCTCCGCAACACGCACGACGGGTAGTGGTATGACAGTGGGGGTCCCGCCCAGTGCTGGAAGAGATGACATTGTCTGCTGGCCCAAATGTCCTACTTCACAGATGAGGGGACCGAGATGCCTGATTCCACTTACTCATCACCCACCAAACTCTGCCTGTCGCTGTGCCAAGCCTTGTGGGGGATTCTGAGAAGCTCTGGACACAGCCCCTGCCTTTAGGTCCAGAGGCAGTGACAGAAGAGTGACCTTGAAATCCTAGTTCAGTGGGACCAGTGCCTGGATGGGGAAAGCCCTGACTCAGGCCCTGAAGGGAAGGTCGTGGTGGCTTGCCCTGGGGTGTGCAAGTGACAGAAGGACACCCCCAGGGTTTTGTAGCTCACTGGAAGCTGCCAGGGGAGGTCTCAGGGAAGTCAGGAGTTGCCCAGACTGATGACTCTTCTCTGGTGACTGGAAATCTCGTGGAAATCTTCTCTTCTTAGCTTTCTCCGTTTGTCCTTCTATACTTTCTCTGCAGGTCAGGGGATCTGGGTTCAAGTCTTGACTGTTCCATGGAAACAGCCATGTGTCTTTGGCACAACAGTCCCCTCACTCAGTGCCACTCAGTTTCTTCATTTGCATAACAGAGACATTTGGGCGTGTCCTGCTGGTGAGTGGAGTGCAAGGAGGGTGTGAGGATGGAGAGAGGCAGTGTGTTTGCCCTCAGGTGCCTCTGCACTGCCAAGTCCTCTGCCCCGCCACTCTCACTCTACCCTGCGAGGGTGCTGGGACATTGCAGATGGTCGTGGTGGGGTTTGGATCAGGTGTCGGAGTGGGGATGGAGACTTTGGGGTCCTCCAGGGTATGTGAGCCTCCTCGATGTCCAGGGGTCTGCCTGGACACGTGGGTTCATTCACATCTGGTTCACATCCCAGCACTGAGCTGGGACAACTCCAACTCCGTGGCCTCTGCTTTCAAGGAAGGAGCTCACCGTCATGTAGGGTGGGACACAGGGAAGACAACATGTATGTGGCTTAGCTGCACAGGTCCTCTTTGGGGCCTCAGTCTCCCTATCCGTGAAACCCCTGCATGGGATGGTTTCAGAGGCCTGGGGGTCTTGTGATATTCCCCGCCTGGGATCGAGGCACCCAGAGAGGTGGATGGGTCCTCGGGGTCCTTCCGGAGGCCTTGGGGCCCCACCCTTCTGCCTGATTCATTGTACCGAGGGAGGGAGAAGGTTGGTCGGACCTGCCAAAGGGTAAGAATCCCTTGGGCCTCGCCTGGCTCCTTGCCTCGGCTTTCCCGTCTGCAGGACAGAGATGACAATGGGGTGTGAGGCAAAGGAGGATTGGAGCTGGCCGGGCCAGACCTCTGCTGCTGCTGATCCCTGAGGTCACCTGGATGTCCTGGGCACTCCTGCCTGGGCACCAGGCAGTGCACCAAGGACTTGTTGTGTATCATTTCATGTAATCCCCATCACAGCCCTATGAGATGGATACTGAGAGCAGCCCTATTTAGTGGGTGAAAATAGACTCACAGAAGATACGTAGCTTGTCCAAAGGTGGGCAGCTAGGAAGGAAAAAGGCAAATATTTGATGGCTGAAGGCTCCACAAACCTCAAAGGCATCCTTTTTTAGGATGATGCTAATTAGACTTGAGGTCACCCCAATCTTATCCTAGATGACAGGGAGATGAAAGATGGGGTCTTACAAACAGGGCCCCACAGAGCTCTTCTCAACTTCACATCTGGGCATGCGGTGGGGGTGAAGGCGTGCTGAGGGCCGCTTTGCCACCTGGCAGGTTGACATTCTAGACTTGAATCTGTGACCTTGGGCACAGCTTCTTCACCTGTGCCAGCTGAGAACAGGGTGCCAGGCACGGCACAGGGGGCTCATAACTGGTGTGAGGGATTACTGCGTCAGTTTCCAGAGGCCCCGGGAACATGGCAGCACCTCTGATCAAGGTAGACTGGCACTGAGGAACACCTGTGGGACATGACAATGGGGAGACCATGCCTTCCTCCCAGGGAAGAAGAGGACTGCATGAAGCTTTGTCTGTTTTGCTTCAAACTGGTTCTCCAGGGCCTGGAGCAGGGCCTTGTGTATGTAGTAGGTGCTCAATAGATGTTTGCTAAGGAGTAAATGCATGAATGGACGGTATGGGAAGTGAACATGCTAGGAACTCTGTATCTTTCCATCCTCTCTTCCTTCATCCTTCCCTTGAATGGAGGCCTGGGGTGAGGACCTGACTCGTTCTCTTGCACCCTGGTGGAAAATGATTTCCTTCCTGCGGGGGGATCCCTGTGGGGTGTGGGGCAGGCCAGGTCTTGGGCAGCCCTGTTTTGCATACGCCTTGGTCCTCTCAGACTCTGCCAATTGGAGGAGCGTCCCTTTTCCCTACTGCTCCCTGTTCAAATCCCATCCCAGAGGCCACAGGCCTGGGGTCTGGCAGCCGGCCGCACACCCAGGGCTGGCTCCAGTCAAGTGGCATTCTCCCGCCATCCCCGACTACCTCCTCAGGCCTCCCCCATTCCGTGCAGCGCCATTCGGGGGGACCCCTTGCTCCTTCCTGCTATCTGGCCAATGGGGCTGCCTGAGAGCTACTGATGCTTCTCCGGGCACCCCATCTACTCTGCCACCACCCCGGGGTTCTGAGATTTGCTTGCAAGGGATGCAGCCCTCTGGTCTGGCCAGGACACCCTCACTAGCCTCCCCAGGGCTCCCAGCGGTGCCTCCCACTCAGCACTCTCAGGCTCTGGGCACTTGAGTCTCACCAAAGGCCTGTGCAGGAGGAACTGTACCCCCATTTTCAGAGCCAAACCAAGGCTCGGAGAGGTGGAGTAGCTCTTAACAAACACACACACGTGGAGTGCACACTGGCGTCGTGCCACACAGCCGCCTGGGTGTGTGTCCCTGCCCCGCACTCAGGAACTGCGTGATGTTGGCCACATTTCGTGCCCTCTCAGTGCTTCAGTCCCCTCATCTGCACGTGGAGGATGATGACACCCCTGTGCCCACAGCGCTGTTGTGGGAATCAAGCTAGATGATTGACGTGAAGCATTTGGAGCTGAGCCTGGGGTGTAGTCGGCGCTCAGGGGGTGATGGCCACTATTACAGTGAACCAGGCACTTTGGGGGACACATGGACAGACAGGCAGAAGAGACCCTTCTGGAAGGACTGCCTCCTCCCTCTTTAGATAGGAAACTAGGCACAGATGAAGAGGTAAGAAACGCCCTGGCAAGAGTTTCTCCTCCCACCGGAGATACCCTTCAGCGTTGCACCCCTGCATCAAGCAGGGGCCGAGCGTTTGGCAGTGAATGAGCTGCTCGTGCCCTTAGCCAACAGCCTTGTTAGAATGTGCTGCATGTGGTGGGAATCCCTAGGGAAGTGCAAATGGACTGGGGCTTCCTGAGTACGGATATTTGAAGTGGACCTTGGAGGTTGAATAGGAGCTCGTCAGCTGAGGGAGTTGAGCACGGCTCTCTGGACTCAGGTAGCAGCACAAGCTGAGGCTTCAGGCCCGGGAAGAACGTGGGGCAAACGTGTGGCTTCAGGAACATGGTGGACGCTGGGGAGGTGGGCTGAGGAATGGGAGGGCCATTCATTTTCTGCCAAGGGGTTCAGACTTTGGGGAAGCTGATGCAGGATTCTGAGCAATGAGGGGGGAGGCAAGACCCCGAGTTGAGTGTTCTTTGCTCTGCTCAGCATGGCCTTTTTTTTTTTTAAGTCAAAATCTTTAAGTAGGAATGAAATTTATATTGTGGTAAAATGTATATAACATAAAATTTATCATTTCCACATTTATGCATGTACAATTTAGTGTCATTAAATACATCCACAATGTTGTGTAACCGTCACCATGATTTCCAGAACTTGTTCATCATCCCAAACAGAACTTCTGTCCCCATAAAGCAATAACTCCCCGTCCCCTGCTCCCCACGGCCCCTGGGAACCTCTGTGCTACCCTCTGTCCCTATGAATTTTCTTACTCTACGTGCCTCATGTAGGAGGAATAGCACAGTATTTGTCCTTTGGGCTCTGGCCATTTGTATATATCTTTGAAGAAATGTCTATTGGTTGTTTATTTTTTGTTGTTGAGTTGTAGGAATTTTATATCTTCTGGATATTAATCACATATCAGGCCGGGCGCGGTGGCTCACGCCTGTAATCCTAGCACTCTGGGAGGCCGAGGCAGGTGGATTGCTCAAGGTCAGGAGTTCGAGACCAGCCTGACCAAGAGCGAGACCCCGTCTCTACTAAAAATAGAAAGAAATAATCTGGCCAACTAAAATATATATAGAAAAAATTAGCCGGGCATGGTGGCACATGCCTGTAGTCCCAGCTACTGGGGAGGCTGAGGCAGTAGGATCGCTGAAGCCCAGGAGTTTGAGGTTGCTGTGAGCTAGGCTGACGCCACGGCACTCACTCTAGCCTGGGCAACAAAGCGAGACTCTGTCTCAAAAAAAAAAAAAAAAAAAAAAAAATCACATATCAAATGTATATATGCATATTAATAATTTGCAAATATTTTCTCTCATCCTGTGCATTGTCTTTCTGCTGTCTGGACAGTGTCCTTTGATACACAAAAGTTTTTAATTTTGATGACATCCAATTTATCAATTTTTTTCTTTTATTGCATGTGCTTTTGGTGTCATAGCCAAGAAATTGCTAACTCCAATGCCATGAAGATTTCCCCCCTATGTTTTCTTCTAAGAGCTTTATAGTTTTAGCTCTTAAGTTTAGGTCTTTGATCCATTTTGAGTCAATTTTTGGATATGGCATAAGAGAAGGCTCTAACTTTATTCTTCTGCACGTGGATATCTACTTTTCCCTGTACCACGTGTAGGATGCAGGTGACTGACCCACCACAGAGATTCAGTTCAGGGACACATTTTTCTTTCACGGGAGCTGGCGAGAACTGGTAGAAGACAGAGCCACAGCCTTGGCCTCTGGCTGTTTGCGGGCCCCTCTGTCCCTGCAGCTGACCATCCTATGAGGACACGGCCTTTGGGGAGATTCTCATGTGCTCTTAGGGTCCACACACCCATCCCCCAAGATGCCTAAATCTGGGACCACTCCCTTCATTAGGATGATTCCAGAATCCTCTGTCAGTGGAGCTAGGAGGAGCTCCAGGAGGGAAACCTGCTGTCCATTTCTGTTTGGTTCCCACAAGAGGCACTTGCAGCTCCCTGTTCCCACCTAGGGGCTAGGGCTCAAAGGGGAGGACAGCTGCAGAGAAGCAGCTGTCCCTTGCTCCCAGCCTTGGGGCCCCCCAGCCTAGGTGCCTAAACAGAGGCCTGCTTGAGCCTGGCCTCCCAGCTGGGTGCCCCAAGGCAAGTAACAGGAACAATTTCTAGAGTTCCTGGAAAGTCACAGAAACTGTGCTCACCCCACAGTTGGGCTGCACAGGCTGCCTGAAGCGACAGATGCCCGTGGTCTGGGGAAACCAGTGTAGCTCAGGACCTGCAAACGGATTGCAGCCTGAACAGCTGAGTGACCTTGGGCGAACTACTTGACCTCTTTGCCTCAGTTTCCTTCTCTGTAAAGTGGGGATAAGAATAATATTTACCTTTTAGGAATACGGTGAGGCTTTGATATGGTAAAATAGGTAAAGAGCCTAGAACTTCCCTGGAGCAGAGTAAATGCTCAGGGAATGTTAGCTGTTGTTGTTGGTAATGTTTTACTAGAACCCTACGTTGGACTAGCCAGAAACCTTGAGAGGCAGTTACAGTTGACTTGGATGCATAAAATCGGAAAATCAGCCAGGTGAGGTATGCTCACACCTGTAATCCTAGCACTCTGGGAGGCTGAGGCAGGAGGATCGCTTGAGCTCAGGAGTTCGAGACCAGCCTGAGCAAGAGTGAGACCCCATCTCTAATAAAAAAAATAGAAAAAATCAGCCAGGTGTGGTGGCATGTGCCTATAGTCTCAGCTACTTGGGAGGCTGAAGCAGGAGGATCGCTTCAGCCCAGGAGTTTGAGGTTGCAGTGAGCTATGATGACACCACTGTATTCTAGCCTAGGCGACAGAGTGAGACTCTATCTCAAAAAATAAATAGATAAAATAAAATAAAATTGGAAAATGAACAAATTATTACTAAGTCTGCTATTACCCTGTGGCTGACAATGTCTTTTAAAATATGGATTAGTGATGGAAGGGATGGGGGGGGTGGGGGCTGGCCGTCTGCATGGCAGGAGGGACCGCGGAGGGAGGAAGGGCAGTCACGCCCCTCACACCCTGCAGCCCATGTCACCCCAGGCTGCTGCACCTTACACCTAGGCATCAGGAGCTGGGGCATAACTTGCCCCCCTCCCCTGCTGAATGTCTGTTCTCTGCATTTACCTGACCCAAAGCTTCAGGCCAGGAGGTCCCCAAGGGCGGGGCTTGTGCTGTGTGCATGTCTGATGGGCACAGGGCTGGGCGCAGAGAATCAGACCCAGGGAGTGTCAGGGAGGCTTTGTACCCCCTCCAGGCCCCAGGTGGCTTGTCTGTAATTGAGGAAGCACCTGGTGAGTGTCACCCTGGGCCAGCCCTGGACTGGGATCTTTCACTCAAACCTGCTGGGAGATATTAGTATCCTCAACTAAGGTGAGGAAGGTGAGGCTCAGAGAGGGGCAGGGACTTGCCTGAGTGTCTCGCTGAGAATGGAACCTAGAGCTCCTGAAGCCAAAGGGCCTTTTTCCTCTCCACTGCTCTGTCCCTGGGGCTACTGCCCAAGCCTGTGCGCCCTCCAGACAGCGCCTGCACGTGCATGCGCTCTGTAAATCGTAGGGGCGGGTGCACCTGGGAGGGATTCTCAGTACACAGCAGGCCATGCACGAACCGCATGTCTTGCCCCCACCCGGAAATAGTGAACACGTGCCCCGACCACCCGACTCTCTCCTCCCTCCAGAGCCGGCCCAGGACCCCCACTGTGGGGGCAGCTCCCATGGGTGAGGAAGGAGGCCCTGACAAACCCCTTCTCTAAGCCATGCGGCAGGGGGACAGTGAGGGTCCTGCATCCTTCGCCAGCACACGTGCCTGACCCTTGTTTACCTATGAGTCTGCAGGATTCAGCCCCTCGAGAGAAGATTCCACAGAACCCGGCCTTGTGCTACACAAAGTACATTGTCTCAGTTTCAGGAGATTCCCGCCCAGAGAAGTAGTAACAGGTTGAAAAGAGATGCATTTGTTTCACATCACTGTGGATTAAAGTTTTCTTGGTAGAAGGTACACCATGCGTTTTAAAGCAGAGACTTATTTGAATTTTTTTTTCAGTCAGATGAACAGAAATCAATGAAAGAACCATTTTCAACCAACACATTGAAAACATTGAAATACTGAATATTGCTTATGTACATAGACTGACTGTATGTGGTGGGCAAAATGCTTGGAAACCAAATCCCAGCCATTCACACAGAAACTCTAACAGAACCTTACATAAACTATCCTTTAGAAATTTTGAATTTTAAACCATTTCATAGTTATAAATGTGAGATTTTTAAAAAGCAAATACTGAATGATCTTTTCCATCCTAATCAATCTCGCAAAACTTCAACTATTAAGTAGCCGCCTTATAATTAATCCAACCATGACTTTTCCCTCCTTGTTCTAGGGGAAAAAAGTCTTCTTGCTTCTTCAGTATGTAAATGATCCTTTAGGTTAGAAAAAACACATCTGAGAGAGAAAACACTCGATGTCGGTGGAGAAGCAGATTCTTGCCAGGCTGATGTGCTACTTCAGTTGCTCAAGATGAGTTCGATGCGGCAGGTGTCTGGGGGTGTCAGCAGACCCTGGGTGGGGTGAGGGTTGCGTTGCCTGGTAACGCATCTTCCCTGCCCTTGGTGCGGGTACTGAGGGCAGAGGCTGTCACAAACTCACTCTTTAAAAGTTTTAAAAGTATATGTAACAGAATAAATTTACACGTCACATCTGATTTTTACAGTGGTCTCACATCTCTCCCCCCGTTTACAGCCTTGGTTATATATATGTGGAATGGGCCCTTAATTGAAAGGGACCCTGGGAGCTACTTTGGACAGAGGTTTATGGTTCGTAAATGCCATTCTGGGCAGCTGGAGCTGGGCAGCTTGGATGCACCCGGGGAAGGAAGAGGGGATGACACATTTGCAGGCTGAGAGACTTTGCCTTTGCTTTGCCGCCGCCCTGGCCAAACTTATCCCCAAATAATGACTGCATTAACGTATCACGGAGCCGTGCTGTGGACAGCTGTGTGCGTGGCGGGCAGGGCATGTGCATCCAGGCACTCTGCTTCATTCGGACCTCGCAGCCATTCTGGGCAGTGGATATTCTCAGTCTCCCTTTACAGATGAGGAAACTGAGGCATACAAAGGCCACGTCACTTTCCCAAGGACACCCTTCTGGAGCAGAGCCACAGAGTGGCTTGGGAGCCTCCTTCACAATCTCCTTTAGTCTCCCCCTGTATCTTTGATGGGGAAAACCGGCATTTCCTAGTCTTGGGTAAAGTGCTGGCTAAACACGGCTTCAACAGACCTCTCCAACCCCATCACTGCCTCCAAGCTCCTCCTAGAGGAGGGCTGGAGTTGCCCCTGGACACACATGCCCCTGCTCTGCCCACCACCCTGCACCATAATCGCTGCCTCCCTCGCCAAGGGGAACCTTTGGAGGGGAGGGGCCGTGTTTTATTGGGCTTCGTGTTTTCACCACCTGGAGCTCTGCCCAGCACATAGCTGGTGCTCCAGAAATGTTGCTGAATGAATGAATGAATGATGCAAATAAGTGGCAAAATCAGGGGTCAAGCCCAGGCCTGTCCTCCTCCAAAGACTTCTCATTCATTGCATTTCACCTCCTGCGGGATTTAAGCTTCTCTGTCTCCCCTGGCTTGGGCGGGAAAGGATACCACAGTGTCTCCATGGGGGTGGTGGGGGGTGCAGGGTTTCCTCCTGTTGCAGGGGAAAGGTGGGGGCTCGGGGAATTAAGTGAGAGATGTTTGGGAGCACATCAAGGGTCACACGGTGTGGTGGAGTCGAGAGGGGCAGACAGATCAGAGAGTTGGACATGGGAAGTGCCAGGTTCAAGTCCCATCCCTCCACTATCAGGCCGTGTGACCTCTCTCTGGGTCTCGTATCCCACCTGCAAGGGGAGGTGCTGGCCCGGTGTGGTCTTGCGCCCCAGAGGCTCCTTGTTGGATGAGGGGAGAGTGTCGGAGGCTCTTTCTGCTTCTCTGGTGGTGGACCCAGCCGGGGCCACTATCATGGGCAGCCACCCAAGCCATGAGACGGGGCATGGGGACAAGACCTGGGCTGGGCCCTGCAGCTGGGGAGCTGGAAACTTCCAGTCTCTTTGAAGAGAGCAGCGAACAGCGGTGCTTCGAGTCCTGACTGAGTCAAAATCCCATCCCACCTCAGGAAGCATCGGGGGTGAGCTCCAGGTGCTAGATCGTCAACGGAGCTGCTCTTGGGGACTCGGTTTACATTAGTCCTCTGAGATAGAAATGACTCCTGTGACCCAACGGTGCTTCCATAAGAGGAGAAGAGGAAGCCTGCCCGTGCTCCTCCTAGAGCTCGTCTATAACTTGGTCACCGCCTTGAGAGGCAATGGGCCTGGAGCAGGACCATCCGGGTTCAACCCCCAGCTTTGCCCTCCTAGCTACAGATCTCGAGCAAGTTATTAAGCTTCTCTGGACCTCAGTTTTCTCATCTGTAAAATGGGCATAGTAATACTGACCTTATGGGATCTGGAGAGGATCAAATGAAATAGTGGATGGGATCACATTACTGTCATTGTCCTTGTTGTCACCAGCCCTGGTTGGAGACCCCCTGTCTCAGGCTTCTCACTTGGTAATTTAGGACTTGCACAATTTGGGGTGGGGGTGAGGAGGGGGTGGTGTCTTGTTGACCATAGAATGGAACGTGCCTCGCCAAGACCCTCCTTGGCCTTCGATGCTCAGTTCGGGAGCCTTCTCTAACCTTTTCAGCTGAAGCCACTGCCCCTTCCTGCAGGCCCCGCCATGTCTGGGACACAGCGCTCTTGCCCCGTCCATCCTGTGCCACTTGACCGTGCTTGTTCCTTGTCCTTCCCTTGCACGGGCCAAGACTCCGGCGGGGAAGCTCTGAGGAGGTGCCCAGTGAATGAATAAATGAGACGAGACCCAGGGTGGGGGGGAGAGCAAGCAAGACAGGCACGAGCTGGGGGCCGGAGGGGGACCCAGGGCTGCACAGAGGGGCCGTGGGGCTGAAGGCAGGACACAGGCCCTGAAGATGGTCCTTCCTTTCAACCATGTTTTCAGATACAAGGAAAGTGTACTCAGTTGGACTAATTGTTGGACGTTTGAAATTATAGTAGATTCAAAAAAAAAACTTAAGTACTTTTTAAACCTTTAAGTTCCAACAGTAGCTTGACCTTGGCCTCCTGCAGGTCTCAGAAGAGCTGTTTAAAGCAACCACATGTTCTGATTGGGGCACGACTGCTTCCACAGAAGTGAGGGCTTCCGGAGGGCTGGGAGGCAGGGCTGCTCCCGGAGCTGGCGCTGGCCTGGGGACGCTGACTCCAGCGTGCAGGCCACTTGCAGAGGCCGTGGCGGGTGGCGCTGAGGGGGAAGGCAGGGAGGTTGCCACCGAAACTCCAGCCAGGGTCCCCTGCACATGGTTGCAAACGCCAGCTTCGCAAGAGGGGTTCCTGGAGAAGGTGGTTACTTCCCACGAGTCCACATACTTTTTCTCTTCAAAAACTTTTTATTTTGATGTAATATCAGATTGAGAGAAAAGTTTCTAAAACAAGTAATTCCCAGATCCTGTTTATGACGACTCCCCAAATGGTGACGTTTGACTGTATTTGCATTGCCATTCTCAGTCTCTCTCTGTCTCTCTCCACGGGTACCCACTGCATGTAGCTATTGCTACGCTGCATACAGACACATAGTTTTTCCTGAACTGCTTAAGAGTAAGCTGCAGACATATGCCTCTTTACCTCTAAGTACTTCAACGTGTAGGTCCTCAAACAAGGCATTTGTGGTCCCAGATGTTCAATGAATGTTGTCTTAGGTCGAGCGGTTTTATCAGGGCCAGCACTGCAGGTGGGTACAATGGGGCTGATCTTAGAGGCAGCTGAGAGGAGCCATTCTCCGGTGACTGCCTCTTCTTCCCTTCCTCCTTGACCTTGTCTCCTGTCTGCCTGTCCCTGTCCCATCCAAGGCTCCCACGCCAGGAGGGCCCAGTGGAAGTGCCCCAGGCCTGGGGTTCAAATCTTAGCTCTACCTCTTAATCCACTGTTTATTCTTAGACAAGACATTTACCCCTCGGGCCTCAGTTTTAGGGGCTGTAAAATGGGGATATTTTACACGGTGGTTGTAAAGAGGCAATAACGCTAGTGGTGGCATAATATGTGCCCTAGACCTTTGTAAAGTACAAAGCACAATTCCCAGTTTTTCGTGAAAGATCAGCGTCAATCCCTTTTCCTTCCTTGTTCTGGGAAGCCCACTCCATCTCTGGACCCAGAGGAAGACCCTCCCCTCCCCTCCACTGTGGGAAGAACTGAGAGAACTTGTCTGAGGGTGGAGCTGTGGAGAAGGGGGTGTCAGCCCCTGTCTCTGCCGGGGCCTCCCCCACAACCCCCCGGGAGCCGGTACCACGTCTGCCAGGCACAGAGAGAGCCACTGGGCGGGACAGCAGGGCTGTCTTGGGAGTTTTGCCAGGCCCAGTCCTTTGCACGTTAGTCACGTTTCCCGAACACCTACTGTGCGCCAGCGTAGCTGGAGGGCCAAGGAATCCCTAGGGGTCTCCACCAAGAGAGGCAACTCTGGGGAACGCAAATGGGCTCCCGTCTCAGGCCTGTCACTCAGTTGCTGGCAACATGGGAAGGGTCCCTCCTCTCGGAGCCTCAGTTTGTTTTGCACATCTGTAAACTGAGGATGCCAATAAGGGCCACCTGGTGAGAATTCAGAGGGGACTGGAATGAGCCAAGAATGGGAAAATACTCCCACTGAGGGGAGGAAAGAGCTCTGCAAGGAAGAGCAGGGACCTGCCTCATTCATCTGTGTCCCTTGTAGTGCTGGGACAGTGATGGACACACAGTAGGGCTGAATAACCCTGGTTGGCAGATCCTTCCAGGTGGGGCCTGGGTCTTCAACCAAACTTCTGGAAACCTCACTGGGCACTGGGCTCCCCCCAGGGCGCCACCTTGAGCCCAGACTTTATTGGAACTGCAGTGCCTCCTGGTGGCCAGTGTGAGCAACTGCAGCCCTGGTCTTGGCCCGCTGGGAGTCGGGCCCTAGAACCTAAACGCAGGGGCCCAGGAGCCAGCCCTCCGAGCCAGCAGCCAGGGCTGGTGCCTTCTCCTTAGCCTTGGCTTCCCACAGGGCTCTGCCCCTCCATAACCTCTGCTCACCCTTTCCCTGGCAGGAATTCACTTAATGTTGCTGAACTGAGGAAACAGAAGCCAAGAGGTTTGTCCAGGGCCACAGAGCTGCAGGGTCACCTTTAGTCCTTCATGCCCTGCCCTGTGGCTGGTTTCCTGGAGCCCCCTCATCCTGCAAGGTGCATTCTCCTGCCTGTCCCAGCTGCACCAAAGGCAGAGGAGCCCCGGGAAGGCTCCTGCCACCCGGGTGCACATGTGCATTTGCACCAACTCCAGGGCACATCCTGAGCACCTGCTGCCCTGAGGCCCAGGCCCACCCTGACCTGCTCCGGAGGGGACAGGCCGGGAAGCCAGTGCTTTAAAGCGGGGCATTCAGTGTCTTAGAGGTGAGCCCAGCCTGGGGTCGAGGAGGAAGAAGGGTGACCCTGGGCTGAGTCTTGGAAGCCCAGGAGACACCATTCACAGCAGAAGAAATACAAACAATAAAAGGTTTCACTGTATTAGAAACAGAGAAATGTAAACTAAGACGTGGTCTCACTTTCATCAGGACACAATGTTTCCATCATACCCGTGCAAACCCTTCGCCAACGAACCTTCCGCCTCCCTAACCCCTGGCAACCACTGATCTGTTCTCTATCCCCATAGTTTTGCCTTTCCCAGAATGTTCTATGATAACTAAGTGGGGTCATACTTTATGTAAATGTTGAGATTGGCTTGTTTTACAGATCACAGTGCCGCCATGGAGACTCACTTGCGTCACCGTGTCACTAGTTCACCCCTTTCACTGCTGAGCCAATTCTAGGGCGTGGCTGTCCCCGTCTTGCTCTGCCACACACCTGTCAAAGGACACTCGGGTTGTTTCCAGTTTGGGGTGATCATAAACAAAGCTGCTGTAAACATTTGCATACAAGTTTGGGTTCCCCCCTCCTGAAAATAAGTCTTTATTTCTTTAGGGCAAATGCCTAGGAGTGGGATTGCCGGGTATGAGGTGCATGTGGTTTAATCACGTAAGACACTGCCCAGCTGTCACCCGAGATGCGTGAGGGTCTCAGCTGCCGCACACGCCCACACTGACTGACTGGGCATCGGCAGGTGTCTCATGTCCGCTGTGACAGGTGCGTAGCTATGTCGCTATAGTTTTCATTTGCGTTTCCACGGCGGGTCATGATGCTGAGCACGTGTTCACGCCGATTTGCTGCCTGTGTATCTTCTTTGGTGAAGTGTCTCTTCAAACATTTTGCCCACTTTTCTTTTTAACATTACTATTAACTAAACTCCACACTTTATTCGGATTTCACTAGTTTCCCCTGATGTCCCTACTGTCCCAGCATCACCTCCAGGATGGGACAGTCCACACGGTCTCCTTGGCCTTCTCTGGTCTGTGGCAGCTTCTCACACTCTCCTTGTTTTGAGAGCATTTTAGGGCCTTGGTCAGTGGGTCTGGGTGGGCGGCAGCCCCTGTGTCCCTTCCCGGTGGCTGGCCTGAGGACCGGCGCTGCCCCCTCTACCCCATGCTCTGCGGATTGGCAGCCCCTCGAGGGCAGGAACACGGTCCATCTCTGTCCGGTGCACACGGCTATGCTCCACGCACGTGTGCTGAAATGTCCCCCGGTCACGGCTGACCCTTCAGCATTATTTATTAGGCCCGGAGCTAAATTAGGGACATCCAAGTTGAGCTCTAGACAGAGCCCAGCGGCAGATGAGGTGGGGTGGGGATGTGATCAATGACTCACCTTTAACCCCCGCCCCCACCCCCACACGACTGTTTGGACAGCAGTGGGTTTAGTCAGTGCCCCTTAAATAGCTTGAAAGGGCCCCGGGCCGGCCTGTTTTGTTTAAGGAGATTACATCGGTGCCGTGCACTGCGCCACAGGGCGTGGGGGCCAGCTCACCCGAGAACAGAGCGAGCGGCATGTCCCCCACAAAGCAGATGTTTGCAGGAAAAATAGATGTAATCAAAACCACGGGGGATAAAGTTACCGAGACCCTGAGCCCTACGCGCCACACGCACGGGCCGGCGTACAGCTCCGCACACACACACGCCGCCAGGAGCGTCCGCAGGGGACGCTCACCCACGCACAACCGTGGACACGCCCTCAGGCACACGCATCCCACTGCACGCCTGCATGTGACACTCCGCAAACCTACCCACGAGCAGCCACACGCGTGCTCCGCGTGCCCACCTGCAACTGCAGGCCGTGCCACACGCCCGCAGGGGCACATCCGTGCACACAGAGGCCTCCGGTGCCCTTTCCCTAAATGGCTTCAGAAGTTCATTCTCTTTAAATCGTCACTTTTGGAATCTCTCACGGCTTTCATGTTTAAAAAAGGGGAGACTAGATTAGAGCGATGACACTGGGCTGAACTGGGACCAGTGGGGAGAGGTTGAGGGAATGAGGACAGGTTTTCCATTTCTTGCGTTTCTTCAGCTGCAGAGCAACAGCCAGGCCTGCCCAGCACTGGAGCAGGTGGCTCTCAGGGTTGGGGGGCTGTCCTGGGGGAGTCCTGGCGGAGGTCGAAGGGCACTCTGTGGCTCCTGAATAAGAATATAACCTTGAACCAAATGCCTCCCACTTCATCAGAAGTCATTTATGGAAGTAATATTGGCCTAGGGCTGCTTGAAGACCATTCAGCACCATAGTGGCCACCGTCCAGCGTGTGCCTCCCGCAGGGCAGGCGTTGCCTTGGCCAAGTGTGTGCATTACTTGACTCTTCTGAGTAGTCTGGGGTTTATTCCCAGGTTAAGATTGGGGAAGCTGCACGCTGGGATGACCTTGTTTTGGCCCCCATAGCCTGGGCCCTGGGACAAACCCCTCCAAGGGCTCCCCTCCCCGCCAGGGCAGGGCCATCAGCATGGAGCCTTTCTGGATCCACACGGAGCCACTCCCGGGAGGGCGGGGAGAAGGCCGACCTGAAGGACCCAGGCCGGGCCCCCCTGCTGCTCAGCTCCCGCTGGTGCCGGTGCCACAGGGCTCTGAAGAAGGTTTGCCCAGCAGCCGGGCGAGCTGAGAGTTCCCCGGTGGCCTTTTCTCTCCCCAGTGTGGCATCAGGGCGGGGGGACAGGGGGGCATGGAGCCGGTTCCTGCCAGACCCTGGACTGGCTTTCCTGGACATTGGTTTCAATCCTTGAGCCTCCCCCATGAATCTTGTCCCTCTGCTTCTCCTTCTGTCTCCCTGGCCCCCCTCGTTCCTGTCCTGCTCCCTGCATGGAGACGTCCCTCAAAGTCTGTCTTGGTCTTTCCTCTCCGCTCTCTCCTTCAGCGATCTCCGCCACTTGTGACGTCAGCCTCCACGGTGGCACTGCTGCTGTGCGCCTCCTTCAAGTGCATCCACCGGACCCTGCCTTGTCGTGTGGCAGGATCAGCTGGTTCAGGCATTTGGTCCGCAGACACGTTCTACGCGTGCTCTGCAGGGCACTGGCGCACCGCAGATGCACGGATAGCTGGACAGGGCACGAGCCCAGTAATGTTTGTTTCTTCGAAATTGTTCATTTATTCTTCAGCAACCTCTTACCGCATTTCTGCTGCCTGCCCCGTCCTCAGCTAAGCCCCGGGCTGAGAAAGGACAAATGGCATGAGGTTCCAACCCCTGGGGAACTGACATTCTGTAAGAGGAGCCGGCCCTTTAGAGCTTGATTAGATACCAGGCAGCAAACAGGCACTAAGTGGAGAGAGTGAGCAGAAGACAGAGGACTGCTGCAGTCTGGGAGGGCTCCCTGGAGGAGCTGGTGCCTTACTGGATCTTGGAGGTCAGCTGGAAAGGAGGGACATTCCAGGCAGGTGGCAGGAGGCAGGGGCTGAAGGGGACCAAGGAGGTCAGTGGTTTCCTTTGGTCAGGAGTAACCCAGCCTGAGCTGTGGGACCTCCGTGGTCAGCAGCCGTCCTGTTGAGGACACTGGAGGGTGAGCGGGATTCTGACCTGCGCCCAGGCCTCGGGCCACCTCGTTGCAGAGCACCCTGCTGGCCTGGCCCAGGCCCGGCCCCGCCTGTCTCAAACAGGCTCGGTGGACTCAGGGCCGCCTGAGGAACAGCAGCTCCTCGGAACTGGAAGACTCAGAGAGGCGGCGGCCTCCGGTATGCACAGGGCCATCTGGGGAAGGGGCACCAATGGGCCAGACCCACGGGAGACCGACACGGGTTCGACCTAAGGGCGAATAGTCCAGCTGTCCTGGGGGCAGTAAGCTCCCTGTCACCCAAGACTGATGGCAGCACTTGGCGGAGATGCCACATGCAGGGTGGAAGGAGTGGAAATAGCCGACCTGAGGCCGGGATCTTAGGCCTGAGGATCCTGACTGGTTAAGTGGGGCCACAGAACTTTGTGGAGTTTCCCTGTGTGGTCTCAATTAGGGACCCAGCCTCAGAATTCCAAGCACCATGACTGATGGCCCAGACTGAGGCTAGCAGGCTCTGCCTGCAGGACCCAGAAGCACCCTTCCCCGGGGTTCCCTCCATCTGCAGCACAGACACGCCTCCCCGTCCCCATCCCAGGTCCTACGGGGAGGCCATGCAGGTGAGCAAGGGGAGGGGACACACCGGGCCGAGGCCACGACAACCACCCCTGCTGGCTATCCCCAGAGGTGAAAGGGTCATCTGAAGTCACAGGTGGAGTGGGCAGCACAGGCGCTGACAGCAGGGCTCCCGGCTCTTGGGCTGGTGGCCTTGGTACACCCTGTGCTGTCTCCACTTCTCCCCAGTCGCTTGGTCCCAGTGGGTGGCTGCAGGTGGACAAAACCGGATTCTCACTGGTCACCGTGGACGCCTGGACGTTCTGCCCCCTGCCCTGCCAAGGCGAGCCAGCTCAGTGCTGAGGGGCCTCTCAGGGCAGCATCCTTGCTCCCGCGGACTCAGGGGCTGGTCCTTCTCCCCACAGGATGAACAGGACTCCTTGGTCACGTGAAGCCCCTGGACTCCTTCTGCCACTACCTCTCCCTGGGAATAGGCCCCAAGGCCATGGAGGGCAGGGAGCAGAGGACAGGCCCTCTGTCCATAATTAGAGCGGGTTCCCGTCTCTCTCTGGCCTCAGTTTCCCCCCAGTTAAAACTAGGAGTTGGGGCGGGTCCCTACCAACCCTCTGCTCCTATAGCGTGGCGCACCCCTTGCCAGCCCCAGGCCCAATCCTGACCCGGATGCAGGAGGATGCTGTCAGGGTCTATGGGCGATGAGATGGGGCCTGGGTATTTGTGCTGGGGCAGGAGGGGGCAGGGGCTGCCTCCCCCTGGCCTGGCCTCCAGGAAGTTGCTTAACTGGGATGTTTATTTTTGGTGAGGCTGGGTGGGGGATGTCTTTCCTAAAAAAAAAACAAAAAACAAAAAACAAAACGAAACCAAAAAAACCCAAAACATAAAATTTGTCTGCCAGGAAGATAAATATCTTTGCTGAAAGCTCTTGGCCCGGCTGCCAGCTGCAGTTTGCACAATGCTGTCACTGAAGCCGTGGCTGTCTGCCTGTGCCTGGGCTCACATGGGTGTCATGTGTGATGCCCCATGGCATCTGCATTGTCAGTGCCCCCAGGAACAGCCTCTGGAAGCTGCTTCCAGGCCTACTCTGGGCACTCACCTCTGTTCCCTTTCCTTGGTGCCTTAGAGAGGAAGGTGAGAATGACAGAGGAAAAATGTCCCTCTCAGCTTCCCCAGTATGTGCAGAAAGCAAGGATGGGCTCGAATTTGAAGCCTCAGCCCCCAGCATCTGGATGGAGTCAGAAGACCTGGGCTAGAGCAATGCCTGTTGCTTGGACCTATTTCCAGAAGAAGAAACCAAGGGTCAGAGTGGTTGATGCTCATACCTACCACACATGCTTGTTGTGGTGATCAAAGCTTGTGCATGTAAAAGGTCTTGTCAGATGCTCCCCCCACATGTCTTATTAATCATGTACATTCTTTCACTCAACAAGGTTCCTGTTCTCCAAGTCACAGACAAGGGAATGTGCCTAAAGAGGTTCACACCCATATCTCCAGACGCTCGTTGGGTGCCCTTCCCAAAGCGTCTGTGCATGCTCCTGCACCAGCTGGTGTACTCATGGCCTTCACACTTGGAGGACTTTTCCAGGGTTGGAGTCCTCTAATCCTAACAGGGCCTGCGGGCTTGCAAGTCCGGACCAGAAACGTGAATAATGATAACGGGTAAACCCTATGTAGCCAGCGCTGTGCCGAGTGCTTTCCACATGAGCCTCTTTATTTCTCACAACAACCCCACAAGGAAGATCTACAAGTATCTTCACACCCATTTTATAGAGGAGGAAACTGAGGCACAAAGAGGTTAAGTCAACTGTCCAAAGCACAGAGCTGCGGCGTCACAGATGCAGGTTCAGAGCTTGGTGCCTGGCTAGAGAGTCCACGCTCTAAACCCTCTACCAGGAAGCAAGTGTGTCTGCCAGGGGTGCTAACTGGGCTCTTTAGACTTGGACAAGCTACTTTCCACCCCACCCTCCCATCCTGGCCTCCCCCTCCTCCTCCTCGATCCTTGCCAGTTCTGAGCTCCTAGGAGTTGGCCCGTGAGCCCCGTTCTGGCAGACAGCAGAGGTGTGGGCCCAGGCTGTGAGCTGTACTCATGTAGATCCCCCACACCCAGATGTCAGCAAGCTGACAGTGACAGCTTCAGCAAGCAGTCGGCAGGACACTGCGTGTAAAAGGAACTGTGGCCCCTGCCTCAGGCTTGCCCACCCCCAAGGAAGAAAGACCCCTGTGTTGGACGTTAGGTGAGACTGCTATGGAGGGTGGGGAGGCAGGCACGGGGAACTGACCCCTCTGCACTGGATTCTTGGGGCAGAGTCTCCATGGCTTCTGCTGAAAGAAGGGGCATTCCTGACTGCCACAGTGCTGGCCTCTCCACCCTGCCCCCAAGCCCGTTTGGGCCAGACGTGGCCGCTGAATGGTTTTTCCTCTCACCCAGAATCAGCGTTCTTGATGCCCAAAAGTCTTGACAAAGGGAATCTCTCTAGAGAGAGGTGCTCAGGGTCAGAGAGGTGAGGATTAAAGGTCATAGAGGTTAGATTGGCTGACCCAGGGCCCATAACATTGGTGCTGGAAGGGGCCTATTCTAAGACAAAGAGGCTCAGAGAGGGGAAGGGACTTGCCCAGGGTCATTCAGTATGTTAATGGCAAGCCAGGATTAGAACCCAAGTCTCCTGACCTCACATCCAATGAGCCTCTGAGTGGGGAAGGGCAGGGGATGGACCCCGACTGCCCCCTCCTCTCTTGCTTGGTTCAGCTATTGGTTTCTGACTTTGTTTCCTCCTCCTTCAGCCAAAGAGAGCTCCCTGGGTGAGCCAGAGTTGCCACCCGACTCTGACACTGTGGGGATGGACAGCAGCTACCTCAGTGTCAAGGAGGCTGGGGTGAAGGGGCCCCAGGACCGGGCCAGCTCCGACCTCCCCAGCCCACTGGAGAAGGCCGACTCAGAGAGCAACAAGGGCAAGAAGCGGAGGAACCGGACCACGTTCACCAGCTACCAGCTGGAGGAGCTGGAGAAGGTCTTTCAGAAGACCCACTACCCGGACGTGTACGCGCGGGAGCAGCTAGCCATGAGGACGGACCTTACCGAGGCCCGCGTGCAGGTGGGTGAGGGCCGTCCGGGCATGGGCGTGGTAGAGTTTGGGGTCTCGGCTGCAACTGAGGTCTCCTGACCGTCCAGCAGCCACGCCAGGACTTTCTCTGCCTCGGTCCACTGGGAGCTGAGATAGGTGGGGCTCCTAGCCTGCCCCTCATGCCCTGCCCTGACCAGACCAGCTCTGCTTTTATCCGTGACAATATCAGGCTTCTGTGCCATGGGTGGGGGAAAAGGGAGGAGGCCCCCAGTGCAGGGGCAGGACGGCTGCTGCTGGCTGCTTCTGGGCTTGACACGGTATGAGAGTCCAGACCCTTTCACAACGGGGAAGGACAACAGGTCCCTGCTCTGGAAGGCATGTGTCTTAGGCAGGAAACAGAACAAACACAAAGACGTCCACAGTAATCCAGTGGGCAGAAACAGAGAACAATACAGCTCTTCCTTCTGCCTGGGATGGCTGCCCCTTCTCCGTCTTTCAGGTCCCAACTCAGCATTCCTCCTCCGAGAAGTCTTCCTGACCACCATGGCTAAAGCAGTAGCTCCCTACTGCCACCCGGCCACCAAAACACCCAACACAACACAACATAATGGAACCCAACATACTCAACCCAACTCAACCCAATCCCTACACAACACAACACAACACAACACAGTCCAACAGAACCCAACTCAACCCAACACAACTCAACTCAACCCAACCCAACCCAACCCAACTCAACCCAATCCCCACACAACACAACACAGCCCGATAGAACCCAACGCAACCCAACTCAACTCAACCCAACACAACACAACTCAACGCAACCCAGCCCAACCCAACATAATTTACACCAACACAACACAACCAAACCAGGTCACCTTCTACCCATTGTCCCATTTTGTCTTCTTTATACAACCTATGACTTGCTTAAGTTACTTTAGTTTTCTCTTCCTACTAGAATGTGAGCTTCTTAAGGTCAGGGGAAGCCTGATTGTTTGTCGCTGTATTCCCACCAATCAGAGAAGGCCAAACTCAGAGCAACAAGGGCAAAAAATAAAGATTTGTGTCAACCTCCTTTGTCCAGAGAGATGTGACCCCCACCCCGCCCCCTTAAATCATAACAAAGAAAGAACCAGAATGAAAACAAAGACCTCGGAGTAGCCAAAATACATGCACTAAAGTTCAGATTTCAATTTACCACAAAATAAATATGCTCAGCCTGCTTTTCCAACTGAATCATGTTAGAAACAGCAAAGGCAGCGCTGTCATGTAGCAGTTTTCTCCCCTCCAGTGGGCAAGGAAGTCAACAGATTGAGAGCAAAGAGGGATTTTTTTAAAAAAAATCAGCACAGCACAGCAGTCTGGGCCACTCAGTGTGAGGACAGAGGGGCCCTTGCTCTCCTTGGCAGTCCCCACGGGCGCAGCTGCGTTAGTTCACGAAGGAGTCTAAGCAGCGTGGTTCTAAGGTGTCAATAAAAGGTTCTTCAGTTTCAACCACGTTCTGTTTATAAGGCAGAGGCATTGGCAATACTGAGAAAGGACTGGCGGTTACCGGTAAATACGTAGCTGTCTGGGAACAGCCGCTACCCGGAGTGGGGGTGAAGAGCGCCTGGCGGGTGGCTGAGGAAGGCAGGCAGGGAAGCTGGGGCTTTCCTGTGACTCCAGAAGCCCATGCACACTCATGCTGTCATCTGAGTTGGGATAACCAGCCACCCACGTGACCTCACATGCCAGAATGTGGACAGGAACCCAGAGCCCAGCCTCAGCTCCAGTGGTGGGTCTGGGAGGATCTACAGGGGAAAGGGGCACAGCAGGCTGGGGCACGCCCTGTAGGTGCTGTGTTGCTATAGGATAAACCACTGTTTTCTGTTCAGTACGTGTGTACATGGGTGTGTGCGTGTGTTGCACACGTGCTTCCTAACAAACATATGGGAGAGCCCAGGAGTGGAATTCCCCGAGTATGGAAAGAAAGGTGGCCCTTTCAGTACAAAACATGGACATGACACTGAGGCACATAGAGCATTTTTCAATCACCATGCAGCTAAAACGGAGTGTTCTCTCTGCACACACACACACACACACACACACACACACACAGACACTTATGCCTACCACCCAAATAGAGTTGGGCAGCTCACAATTAGAGATGTACTATTTCAATCTAAGAAAAAGAATCATGGCATGAAATGGGGAGGTAACTTGGCAAAAATCTAGGCTAAGGATCATAGTTGCCATTGAGCACAAACTTCAACCCTGAGCTTCCTGGCAGCCAAGGCAGAAAGGGAAACCCTGAGATGTTGCATATCTTATCATGAATTGGGAGGATCATAGACTTATAGAATGGTAGTGCTTGATAGATGAGGAAGAAGAGGCCCGCAGATGGGAAATGATCACCTAAAGTTAACAGCAGTGACTCAGTAGCAGTGCTGAGACTAGAGTCTAGGAGAGCTTCTGTGACTTTAGCTTGCTGTCCCAGGACACATGCCAGATTGTTCAGAGGCTTTTCTTTGTATACAGGCAGCAGGGTGGGTGGGATCTTCATGTGCGTCAGACCTCTGGGTTGAGCCCTGAGCCTGGCAGTGCCCTCGGGGGGTGAGGGGACTGTAATGGAACCCCCTGCCTGTCTCTGCTGCGTCTGTTCAGGGCCCACACTCAGCTGGTGGCCAGCCAGGTGCCTGGCGTAGAGTGGCAGTGGGGACAGGGTGGGGGGCGAGGGGAGCCCCAAGATGGACCTTTCCTGGGAAGGAGCCTGGGGTCTGGCCCTGCTCCAGGGGCTGCAGGGGCCTCTCTCTGCTGTCTGGGATTCCAACCTCTGCAGCTGGTGTCTGAAGACAATAAGACAGAGGCCTCCCCGCCCTGGGCCACCCCGCCCTGGCCCCAGATGGGCTGCGGTTAGCGAGGCCTCCGCCAAGACAGTTGGTTCCTTGCACAGCCCCGTCCTCGGGAGAGGCCTGTGCTGAGTAGGCCCAGGCCAGGGTGGGCCCAGGAGCGGGGTGGTCCTGGGGTGCGACATTCAGGATGGGAGAGCGGCTGGGACCTCCTGGTTGGCTGTCCTCCCTGCGGTTGCGCGGTGGAGCCGGCTGCGGCTGCAGAGCCCGAGGCACAGAGGCGGGCTGTGGGGCTGGCGTGGCATCTGGAGGGGAGAGCTCAGGGCCCCGGGGCTCCGGGGGTCAGAAATGGAAGGATACGCCTGCCACATTTATGGGGGAGGATACTGAAGACCAGCCAGGGTAACTGAGCTTAAGTCTTGATTTGGGCAGAAAAGCCAGAGCCAGAGCTGCGGCCTTGTGCACAGGGTAAGGCCCGGGACAAAGGAACCCGTGCAGGAGGAGGAGGCGGACTCCCACTCCATCAGCCGCTCTCCCACCTCCCCTATCTCCACCTTCAGCCCTCGCATAAACCCCTAGCCTGACCCTCTTCCACTCCCGTGCCAAAGACAGGGCTCTCTCTGCTGCCGCTCCCCCGCCTGGTCATTCATCTTCCCCAGACAACCGTCTCCTCCTCCCTCACACCCGGCCCCCGCCCCGCATTCTATCCCCCCCGGCTCCCCCTGCGCTCCAGCCCCCTCTGCCAGACATAGGCCACCTCCCTCTCCCCTCAGGGTCCCTCCCAGCCCACCCCTGGATCCCCTGTTCCAGAGCCTGCAGGGACACCTCCCGCCCCTCCGTCCCACGACGGGGACCTGGAACCCACAGAGGCACAGGGGACCCCCAGCAGTGGCAGCAACATGACGAGAGCGAGGGAAGCCGTTTATCTCTATGCCTCTAGTGGGCTTCTCCCCTCCCCCCGGCTTCTCCCGCAGAAAACCCTGGGAGGCTGAGGCAGGAGCGGAAAGACGGAGCTAAGCCTGCAGGAAATTAAACATGAAATGAAAACAAGCTCCTCTGATTCATTCTCTCATCCTGGCCCCGTCTCCCATCCCAGGCCACTGATAAAGGGGGATCCCGTTTCAGCAGCGCAGAGCGGAGACCCCATCTGCCCTCGGCTCCCAGTGGGAGGCCTGGACCCCAGGAGCCCTGGAGGAGAAGGGGCCCTGGGAGGCCCCGGGGCAGGGGCCGAGACCCCAGGCTGTAGGGAAGACACAGGAAGAGCGCTTCTCCTACACCACAGGCAGTGTGTGTGCGCGTGCACACGTGCACACATGCGTGGGTACACTCGTGCACACACATGTACACTTGGGGCGAGGAAGGGGAGAGCGGGTTGGAGCAGGAGTGAGTGGAGAAACACAGCCATGTGCAGCCCACACCCCAGCCCACCCCTCCCTCCCGCGCCAACCTGAGGCGCAGCCCATCTCTGTTGACCTCTTCCCCTAGCGAAAGGCAGCCAGGAATGTTGGGGCTATAAATAAGCAGAGGTGGGCGCTCTAAACACCTCCTGATGCGTCTCCCGTCTGTGTCGCCTGCTGCTCCTACGAGGCACCATTCCTGAGAAGATGTGGGGACAGACGTGGGCCCCATCTCACAGGTGCAGAAACTGAGGCTTGGCCATGCCAGCGCGCCCGTGGGCCCTTCTGTTGGCAGCTCTGCGGGCGCCTGCCCACACCCCAGGCCGGTTTCTTCTCCCCTCCTCACGGCGGCTGCCGAGGAAGCTCAGGTGCTCTCAGGCAGAGGGATTTTGAGCGATGACGACTCCTCTGTGGCTCGACAGCCGTGAGCTAGAGAAGTGTTTCCAGCCAGACGGAAGGGGCCGTTCCTCTTGAGGGACGACTTTCTCAGTGTCTGGGCCCAGGAGAGCCTGGCAAGACCCCCTGCGGCTCTGCAGGGCTGCTGGGGACGCTGTCTGGGGAGTGCCCCCTGCATCTGAGTCTGCGACGCCCGCCGGCAGGTGCACATCGAGCCGCAGGAATCCCCGTCCGAGAGGAGCACTGAGGTCTGCCTTTGACTCAGCCAGAAGCCATTGCTGGCCTGGAAGCTGACCCCTCCTTACTCTCCCCGCCCCCTCACCCTTCCCCAAGCCCCAAGTCAGGGCCAGGGGTAGCAGGCCCCAAGGTGAGCCCTTGCCTGGGAGCCTTGGGAGAGTTCTCAGTCTTCCAGAAATGCTCTTGCAAAAGAAAAGGACCCAACACTGCCCCCACCAAAGACCCTGACGCGCACCTCTGACTCAGTCACCAGTCGAGCCAACGTCCCATCCATCCATGCTCAGTGACAGGTGGCCCTCCACTCCTTCCCAGCACCAGGCCACTGTTCTGTACAGATTTTGTAGTGGCCACCTCTATGGACAGCACCGAGGCAATGCCATTGTCTCGGCATTCGAGACCCTCCACCATCTGACCCCAGCTTCCACGCTTCTGTCTTTCCCACCACGTGCCTCAAACTGGCCTCCTCAGGTCTTCTCAATGTGCCTTGCTGTTTCTAAACTCAGGCCTGGGCTTCCCTCCTTCCAGCCAACCACCCAAGGCCCAGCTCCAGTCCTCTCTTCCAGGGAGCCTTCCCTGACTGCCTCTGTTGCCCTGCAGAGCACTCCCTACCCCACAGGGCCTCACCCACTTTAACATGTGGGTGTTCTGAGCTGGGAGATTTTGTTTCCTACAAGAAGGCTGCAGAGGGAGAGGATGCAGGGAGGGGGGACTTCTGAGCCACGAGCCTTTTGGAGAACTGGCGAAACTGTGTGTGATTGTCTAGGAGAAGGAATTTCTGGAGGAGCATTAGTACCTTTTGCCAGATTCTCCATGGGAGTCTGTGACCCAAGAGGGTTAGATGACTACTAAGATGACCTGTGACTTGTTTCATGGGTGGGCTACACTTGCCTTCTCTAGATTCTGAAGCTTAGAAAAATGAAGCTATCGACCCAAGATCACAGTCCTGGCTAGTTGGGGGTGAGCTACCTCCCCATGCAGTCGATGATTCTAGATAGTAAACTCTTGAGGACAAAGACCGAGGCTGACACTTAACCTGCGGCCTCATGGCTCCCACGTGCTCCGTGACCGGTGGGTCTCAAGGGAACAGTTTGCACCGCCTGCCCGTGAGGCCTCCAGGTTGGCGTCTGACCCTTGTGACAACTGCTCTGTCCTGCAGGTCTGGTTCCAGAACCGGAGGGCCAAGTGGAGGAAGAGGGAGCGTTTTGGGCAGATGCAGCAGGTTCGAACCCACTTCTCCACTGCCTACGAGCTGCCCCTCCTTGCCCGAGCTGAGAACTACGCCCAGGTACGTCCCACCCCAAGCTGCCCCCTGCGACGCCGAGCCCCTGGCGCTCTGCGAATGGGCCCCTTGGAGGACAGCCCAGGCCCCCTGAGACAACACTCATGGCTCCAGGCTGCCTGTCAGTCCCACTCCAGGGGTGTGCCTGTTTATACCAGAATGTGGGAGGCCCAGGGCTATTTCGGGCCAAGCAGCCATTGATCCAGGCTCGGCTGGACTTTGGGAAAGGAAGCCTGGAGCAGCGAGAGCAGCTCTTGCTGCTTCGGCCACTTGTGCTGTGGCATGGGAACCGAGGCAGGAGGAGCCAGGAGTCTCCAGGCCACCAGAGCTCACTGACAATGTCGCCTCCGCAAGGGCGTTCTGGGGCCTGGAGGACTCGGGGCCAGGTTGGATTGAGCAGGAAATTCTGAGTCCCAAGACCCAGGATGTCTTCCCAGCTCCGGGTCTTTCTCACTTCAGGTGAGGAAATTGGACACGATAAAAGTGTCTGCCCAAGGCTCTTATAAGGCTGCTGTAAGGTCCAACTTAGATCATGCAAAAGTACTTGTTGAATTGTACAGTTTAAAAAAGTTTGTGCGCCTGCGCTTGGCGCTCCCAGGCTTCTGTCCCCTCTTCTCCTGCCTTACCCCCAAGCATCTTCCTGGATGTCTGGCAGCCAGTCTCCTGTTCTAGTGTCATTCCAGTCCTCAGTGAGATGCAAAGGTTACGGGAGGCATTGTGAGTAGTGTCAGGCACCCAGGACACAGGGAGAGGCGTGTTCCTGGCCAAGTCCCCTCCTGACACCCTTCTCCTGTCCCGCAGAGGCAGCCGCTCCCTCCCTGCTCATCCTGGCACAGCCGCTGCCTCAGCTCCAAGCCCGTGGCATGGCATTCCTAAGTCTCCTTTCCTCCTCCCTGCCCTGGTGCGGGTGCCGGCGGTCTCGGGGCTCCCCACCCAAACCAGCTCTGTGCCCGCCCCTCAGGACTCATGGGCTCATGGGCGGGGCAGGCCTGGAGGTGACGCTGAGGAACAGGAACGTGGGGGTCTCACACGCGCCATCTGCATCAGCTCCCGCTGTGTCACAGGATGGAACTCTAGCTCCACTGCTTGGCTTTGATCTCTGCTGCCAGAGCCCCCAGCTCGGGGGACAAAGCCAACCCAGGCCCTGTCACCCCTCTCCCTGCAGCACCACCTAGCGCACGCCCAGGCCTCTTCCAAGAGCGGGCGCTGAGATGCCAGCCAGTTCCCCATCACCCAGCCAGCAGGGAGGAACGTGCCACGGCCAGTCTGCACGCAGTTCTTGCTGCCATTAGGAAGCCCCGTGGGATCCGGGGCCAAGCTCCCTCTACACTCTGTTTTTAAACGCCTCCCCTGGTGGGCTCCAAACACCCAGGAGGGCAGGGCGGGCCAGCAGAAGCCGGCTTGCGAATACTGACAATCCCGTGCACAAAAGCTGAGGGGAGCACGGGTCTCCTCC
Organism: Lemur catta; assembly: GCF_020740605.2. NCBI lineage: Eukaryota > Metazoa > Chordata > Mammalia > Primates > Lemuridae > Lemur > Lemur catta. The sequence goes on along the minus strand of NC_059134.1, from coordinate 91,728,806 downwards.
TCCCAGTTGCTCCTCCACACCCCATACATGCTTAGGGGGCAGAGGCAGATGGAGGCCCCGCGGTGGAAGCTGGGGAGGAAAAGGAAGTGCAGTTGCACAGATGGAAGACGAGACGTCCAGTGCACCCCCACCCCCGTGCCTGAGCACCCTCTGCAGCCCGTGGAACGTGGCCACCCAGCCTCGGCTCTCGCTGTCCACTTCTGAGGCAGCCCCTTCCACCCCAAGTTAGTTCTGAAGCCCCAGGAGTTTGGTCTCTGGACCCTCAGCCACTGACCTTGGCTTCTGGGAGGATTCAGGCCTTTGCTTCCTGCCCTGACCCCTCCATCCCTGCAAGCTGCAAGCCCAGGACCTGTGTGCCCAACGCCAAAGCTCTCGCAGCTGAGGCCGAGGTACCTGCAGATGCACCAGGCCCGTGGAGGAGTCAGAGGTGAATAAGACACAGTTGCCATCCACAGATGGAGCGACAAAGCCCACAACTGTGTCTAAAATTAGGAAGCCAGCCTGGCTGAGGGGGTGCTGTGTCCCCAGGGGCGCCCTTTTCCTGGCGCCTTGATGGAGCTGGAAGTCAGTCCTGACCTCCGAATGTCTATCCGCTGCCAGCCTGGCCCTGCGAACAGAGGCGCCAATGCATGAAACCCAGCCCCCCGGGCTGTCAGGACATCCATCACGGTAGACACTCAGGAAGGTTTCGCTCTAATCGTGGACTCGGGAGGGGCAGAGGTCGTCTGAGGGGGAGACCCCTCCCACGCCACCCCCTCCACCAGCCTGTGACTCTCCTCCCTTCCCTCTCCCCAGATTCAGAACCCGTCCTGGATCGGCAACAATGGGGCTGCCTCGCCAGTGCCCGCCTGCGTGGTCCCCTGTGACCCAGTGCCTGCCTGCATGTCCCCTCACGCCCACCCCCCCGGCTCTGGGGCCGGCACCGACTTCCTGAGCGTCTCTGGGGCTGGCAGCCACGTGGGCCAGACACACATGGGCAGCCTGTTCGGAGCAGCCGGCCTCAGCCCGGGCCTCAACGGCTACGAGCTCAACGGCGAGCCGGACCGCAAGACCTCGAGCATCGCGGCCCTCCGCATGAAGGCCAAGGAGCACAGTGCGGCCATCTCCTGGGCCACATGACAGGGCTCCTCCCGCCCCGTCCCTGCGCCCTCCCTGCCCGGGGCCCTGGCCACGCTCGTGCCCTCCAGGCCCCCAGTCCCCACTCGACTTTCCTCTTGGGAACCTGGCCTGGGCCGGGGGCCTGACCCGCAGCACTTTCAGCCGCCCCAAGTCTGAGGCCCCGTGGACTGCGGGGAGGGAGGGCGGCAGGCCCTGAGGCCGTGACCCCTGCTCCTGGCCACAGGCCATGGAAAAAGCCAGGTGGCAAGCTTTGCGGCTTCATGTCCATTATGAGCTGAAGGCCCTTTCTCCCCTCCGCCTGCTCCTCCACCCTGCCTAGTTTGACCTCGAGTCAAAGTTAGAGTCCTGTCTAGACCCCACCACACCAACAGTCCAGTCTTGTCCATCCTCCCCTTCCTGGGGGGTCCCCTGTCGCCAGGCTGATGGCTGTGTCTGCAGAACAGGCTGCCCTGCAGAGCCCATCTCCCGCCCTTCCGTCTTCCTCTCCCGGAGAGCACATGGAATCCGACCTCCTGGGCCAAGCACTTGCCTCGCCCTCACCCTGAATGGTGGCAGGTCGACAGGGCCTTGCCCACGGCATCCTGGCTGTCCCCCGTGCTGGACACAGCTAGAGGGAGTGGGCAGAGGAGGAGGCCAGTCCCCAGGGGAGACATGCCAGCCCCTGCACCCCAGAGACCCCGGTTCTGGCTGGACACTGCAGGGGAGGGGCCAGATCGAGGGAAGCTGAGAACACAGGTTCCCCGGAGGGCCACCGCGGTGCTGGAAGAAAAGCTTCTGGGAAATGGGAGGGCTGCCGGGAGGGGTCCACGTGGGGGTGGGGGCTTGGGCAGCCCTTCTGCTCTCCTGGCCGCGGGCCAGTGGGGAGGTCTGGGCAGCTTCGTTCTCTATCCAGGCAGCGCTGGCGTCCAGTCAGGGCCCCTCCGGGAGGATCTGCGGGTGCTTGTCCCTTCCCATCCCACCCCGGTCACTCATGGGGCTGGAGGGGAAGGACTTACAGCTGGGAACACATAAGCTCAGGCTTGGGGCCGTGGCGGCGGAGGGTCGGGAGCAGCAGGCAGGCTTTGCTAGGAGATGTGTGGCCGTGCTCGGCCTCCGGGTCCTGCCACGGTCTCAGACTGGCTGTCCCCACCTGCCATCCCTGGCACAGTCATCGCTGCCCAGAGCCGTCCACAGCAGGTGGGGGCCCCGCGTTCCTGCGGGCACAGGGAGAGTTTGCTCTTCTCCTGGCAGCTTTCCGGCTCTCAGAGAGCCTGTCCCACGCCTGTCCCCGAGGGCTTCGGGACTCCCAGCCCCTCTCTCTGGCCTCGGGAAGAGTTCGTGGGGCTGAGCTCCTTGGGCATATGGGGTGCCAGAGTGCCCTCCAGAGGGCAGGCTTCCCACCTGTGGGAAGGGGAGTCCCTGCCCGCCAGACCTAACGCCTGCAGCTTGGGTTTGACGCCAGGGCCCAGCCCTCACCTAAGCTGGAAGCACACCATGACCTGTCCTCGAGGCAGGCAGGGCAGACCCCGGGAGGCCCCTCCAGCAGGAGCCCCCGGGAGAAGCACTTGCCTTTTCCACCTTCTACTTCCAAGCCTGTCAGTGAGGAGGGCCAGGCCCCCCAGGCTCAGGGGCCTGGACACAAAATGGCCTCTTGGGTGGGGCTGAGGGACACCTTGGCGCTGAGGAGCAAAAGCCTCTGCCCCGGGGCTGGGTGGGAGGCACAGCCTGGCGTTCTTGTCTGCGCTGGAAGCAGGACTGGGGCAGGCTCTGGCTTCAGCCTCCCTTAGTAAGAGTCAGGCCTCTTTGTGAACCGTAGCTCTATGATTGATCTTCCAGAGGTGAAAAGGGTCTCAGAAATTGAATTAAATGTTCTTGAAGCCTTGGCTTTAAGTGTATCAAATATTTAAGGATCTTGGAGTGACTCTTGGGAAACTTTTTTCCAGTTCTGAGGCTCACTGAAATAACTCAGACTCCCCAAAATGTAGCAGAGGAAAGGAAGAACTGAAAGCTGGGAACAGTCCCCCATTTCCCGCAGAAATGCTCTCATGGCTGAGGAAGGACAGAGCGGACCCTTCACCACAGGTGTCCCCTCCCCCGTGAGAGAATCCGTGCAAAGCGGGGAAACCAGGATAGGTCCAGAGAGGAGGGAGGGAGAGAGAGGCCTTTAAGTGGATTCTTCTGAAGGGGACCCCTGGCGGCACTGCCTCCATGTGTCTGCATTCTGGCTGGGCTAGACCCAAATCAGGCAAATTTCAACCCAAGAGCTTGAGAAGAGAAACCTTCTATTAGAAGAAGGCCTGTCCCACCAGCACAGCCAAGAAGTGTCTGTGATTGAGCATGCCAGTGTGAACATCCCTGTCCCCCTCTCCAAAGCTGGCCACCTACCCCAGCGCTGTCTTCTGGGGCCTGTCCCAGCCCTCTAGGGCTGCCTAACCGTGCTAAGGATCGCAGAGCCCCCGAGTTGGAAGGGAGCTTAGAAACCCCCTAGCTAGTCCAGCCCCTTCACAACAGAGAAGACCCGGCCCCGAGAGGAGTGACTGCCCTGTCCTTCGCCCTGAGGCAAAGCTGAGAGAGGAGACCAGGACATGATACCCAGGTGCGAGGGTCATGGCCTGGCCTGGCACCGCGTGGCCGGTGCTGTGTGGAGCTGCCCCAGCGCCTCACCTGCACCTACCCAGCCACTCGGTTCTCCACAAGAGAACCTCGGGGGCCCTGGTTCCTTCCCGGTTGGGGGGCCAGGCCCGGCCTTCCGCACTGTGGGGCTCCTAGGACGACTAAGCAGGTTCGGGCAGCTCTCCACGCCGCCTGGCTTCCTCGGGAGCTATTTCTCACGAGGGCAGGAGAGGAGAATCCACCTGCTGTGTGGTTCACTGCTAAGCAAATAAGCTAAGAGAGGTGAGGATTTCCTTTGGCTATTTGCCTAAGGTCTCAACAGAAATGGCAACTTAAACATGGAGGAACGGGCAGCTGGCAGATGAATGGGCAGCCTCCCAACATTGACAGCCTCGAGTCCCCGCTGGGAACGGGTCTCAGCACACCAAGGCTCAACACTAAGGTGCTGCTACCACCCTCCAGGTGCCACCACTGCTCCCAGGGTGTGGGAGCAGAGGGATCTGGGGGGCACACAGAGAGGCTTGTCTCCAAGTCTAAAACGGCACTTGGAGGACACAGGCTTTTACCACTTTCCTTGAATTCTTTTAACTATACTTGATTCTCAGCTCTCACCACCGAGCCTCCAGCTCCGGGAAGCATGGTGGCCAGGTTAGTTCAACGACACTGCCAGGGGGCCGGGGCCGCAAGGGTGAGCTGGGTCCCCAGCACATGCTGCTGTGACCACACTGGACCCAGCCCTGTGCTCCCTCCCCCGTCATTTCGGCTGGGTAGACGAGAGGAACGTTTCCATGAAAACTCCCACGTACCTGCTTACGCAGTCCGTCGCTCTCTGGGCTACACGGTGGGGAGACCATCTCCGAGGACTCGAGAGACACTTGGGGGCTCCGGGTCTGTTTGACGGCCCTGGTGTCAGGTGCAAAGACAGACAGGCCTAGCTGGGGGAGGATGGTTGGCAAACTGGCCCCCAGGATAATAATCTGTGACCATCCCCATAAAAATGAGAAGACGACAAAGACCCATCAACCCCACTTCACTTCTTTCAGGATGCCGTAGGGAGAAGAGGCGCTTCCGCTGGACACTATCGACGGCATTGAACCCACGTGACCTAACCCTGCCCTCTCCTTTCTTCCCCCTTCACTTACGTACATAGAGCTAGGCCTTTATACTACTGATTTTGAAGGACAGTTTTCAGTGTCTAATAATCTGTTTGGGTGTGCAGTGGTTGAAATAAGAGCTGAGTGCTAGAAGGAACATGGACCTCAACCAATACTTACTGTTCTCATTGTAAGATATTTTAACCCTGTATAAATGCAACTTTTCCTTTAGCTTAATGGCCTGGGGTGGAATATTAAAAATATATATTAAAAATACATTAAAAATCCAGAAAAATGTTAAAAAAAAAATGAGGTCAGTTCCATAAAGTTTTACTGCCTATACCACCATGTAACTACATTATAGCAAAATATTAAAAGAAATGTTCTTGCCTTTTAAAGTAAGTTATTGCACTTACATCTGTTCTGGGAGGGGAGGAATATTGGTGACAAGGAGACTTAGGGGCCCAGGCATGGGGCAGAATGGAGAGTGGAGCCAGCCGGACGCTCCCCGGACACCCTTTGCTGGGCACAGCCCGAACTGTCTGTTTGGTTGTTGTTTGCAATAAACTCCTTCTCCTTCCTCCTCTCAACTGGAATCTGTCTGTTTTGTTCCTGACTTGTGACAGATGAAACGTGATCAGAGGGGCCTCTGAAATCTCACGTTAATTGAAGTCGGCAAAAAATACTAACAGTGCCCTTTTGAACTGCTGACACAGTACAGAATGGATTACCAGGGCTAGATTAACAACAGGTGGCCGGCTGATGCTCCTGCACCAAGAGCGGGTGCGTGGCCTTCGAGGGTCTGGGACATACCCCCGCTTTGTCCCAGAGGACCTGCCCGCACAGCAGACAAGCTCGAGGGGGTCAAGGGGGTGCCAGGGCCCACTTCTCGGGCAGCACGAGGGGTCACAGCAGCCCCTTGCCTCCCTGCATCTGGGGTGTGCTCGGTACAGGCTGTGCCTTCACAGCCGGCATTGCCAGCCCTCGATGTCACTGCGTACGCTTCTCTTTCCAGCGTCTGTTCTGACAGCAGGAGGAGAGCCAGAGCATGGAGGCCCAGGCCGCTTGGCACCGAGAGCGCAGGGCAGGCCTCCAGGAGAGGCAGGTCCCAGTCCTGGCTCTGCCACTTAGTGGCTGGGGGAACTTGCCCTGCAGGAGGTATGGCCAGATGAGTTTTAAAGCCAAGCTCTGAAGACAAAATAGGAAGCAGGAGGGGCCCAGGTTCTGCTGCAGAATAGGTGCTTCTCTGCTTTGCAGCGTGAAGGCGGCTCAGGGAGAGGCAGCTAGCGTCCGAGGGACCCCAGTGGAGAGGGGAGTCGTTTCTGTTGACCAAACCAGCTGACTCTCAGTTCTCACACCAGAAGGATAGAAATAAACCCTGTCCCTGCTTAGCTTACCAACGTGGGGGAAGGATTAAATGGACAACGTACGTGCATGGGCTTTGCAAGCCGATGTGGCCCAGGGACATAAAGGACGACGATTATTCCCGAGGGAAAGGCCTCTCCCTCTGGCTCCCAGCTGTGAGTCTGGTAGGAAACTCCTTTTCTTTCTCCTCTTTTTCCAGCTATCTGAACATTCTTTTTTGGAGCCACATCTCAGATGATAGCTGTGGGGAGGAAAGTCACATTCAGCATAGACCCAGCTGGGTTTTAGGCTGGCCTAGGCGGGGAACTTGTTCCTTTAAAAACAGCACTTGTCATCTGTTAGGGCTCAGGATCATGGTAGCACTTGGACCCTCCATGCCAGATCACTGCGGAGTCCCAGGGCAGGAGTGAAGCAGAGAGAGGGAAAAGCACGTGCAAACCACACGGGATGCTAGCCCTACCCCGTGCCCCGGCTTTTTCCTGTGGGAGCTGGGAAAGCCCCAAATCCCCAAGTCCAGGTGAGTGCGCTGCTAAAGGGGAAGACTGGCCCGATGGGGCTGCCACTGGTGACTCAGGAAGCCCATCCCTGGGGCCTGTGCCTCCGAGGAGTCTCTGGGGAGGACAAGGCCAACAGCACTTCCTCCGACTGTTGACTATGCCTCAGCCCTTCACTGTGTGGTTGCCCAGAACAGCTCATTGTCCCCCAAACCATCTGGGACCTTCCACTTGTCCCCAACACTGGACTTGCTGTCCCTTCTGCTTAAAGAGCTTGTATCTCCTCCCCAGCTTCCCTCCACCGGGTGGGCTCCTAGTCATTCTGTAAGGCTTCCTCCAGATGGTAACAGCCTCTGTGAAGCTTTCTTAATCCCATGCTCCCACCCCAACTTCCACCTCTGTAACCCGCTGCCCGCTGTGCTTGCACAGAACTGTTCATAACACCGTGACACACACAGCATGGGATGCTGGATACGGTTATCTATTTGTCTGTGTGACTTCCCCACAAGCCTAAAAAGCTCTAAGAGGAGACTGGGTTTGTTGACATTCAAATGCCTCAGAGAATAAGGACGCCAAGCAATCGACTGAGCGAATGGCAAGGTGGGAATGCTGAGATGCTCTGTTCTGATGCAGGGTGGGAGGAGGAAGGTCAGAGGAGACTCAGAGACTCATTTTAAAGAGAGCTGGAAGCTGACTTGGGTCACTGGAGATCAGGCTGGAGTGAACTTGGAGCCTCTGCTTGACCATGGCCCCTGCCCACCCTGTTCCTCCAGGGCTCATGTGCATTTGTGATGAGTCGTGGCCATGACAGGGAGGCTGGCTGCTTTAGTGTTGCTTGGGTTGGGCCAGCACAAAGCCAGCTCCCCACGATGGTGCAAGAGGTCCTGTGTCCAACAGTCCTCATGTTGGAGCTTCTCCACCTTGCCTTGGGCTCAAATCCCACTTTCTCCCAGTCATCCCTAGAAAATCCTTGTGCCCCTAAACCCTCCACTCCACCCCTGCTTCAGGGGCAGTCTGCAGATGGCTCCTTTCTTGCCTTGGTGCCAATTCCAGCATAAACTGCTCTTGCCTTCAGCTTGTCACTGATCCCACTGTCCCAGGTCTTGATACAGGCAACATTGCCAACCTCAGGGCACCATGAGCTGGTTGGCCTGTGACAGCAGAGTCCTCAACTTGACCAGTGGGAGTGGAGTGGTGGTGGTACTTCCCCCTCCACAGCTCCAGATGTGCACACTCAGCAGCTGAGGAACAATAGGCCCTCCACAAATAGCTGGTTCCCCAAAACAGAGCTGACTGCAAACTGTCTATGTGTTCACAAGCGAGAAGATGCAAGCTAGTGCCAGAAGACAATGGGGTGTGAGAGTTGAAATCTTCACAGGAATTCTATGTGATTCCAAACAGATTTTTTTTTTTTTTTTTTTTTTTTTGAGCTCAACACAGACCAACAGGCTTGAGTAAGGGCAAACTTCCACAAGGAGCTTCAGTTTACAAGCATGTGCACACCATGTGTTAAGGTGTTGCCTTAACTAGTTGGGAGAAAACCCACTGTGATGCCTGCATGAGATCTCCCCAGAGTGTCGGTCAGGATGTAGTTCTTAGATGTGCAGACAGTTTTCTTGCCGTGCCTTCTGGGATTTCTCTTTTGGTTGCATCTCAAGCCCTCTCCCCATGCCTTCTCTGTCCTCTACCCACAATGCATCTCTGTCATTTCCAGGGTCTTTGGGAAAGGGAGGGGCTCCTTGTGGCTATGACAGTAGGGCCAAGCTATACCATGGGGAGAGAATGAAAATAAACGCGTGTGTGTTGAGAGGACGAAGGAAGGGGATAAGAACGAAAAAATGGAAAAGCAGTGGCCAGGAATCCATGTGGTGAAGTGAGAGACAGGAGACCTGGGTTTAAGAACTGACTTTGCAACTTACTAAGTAAGCTCTGTTACTTTAGGCAAGCTATGAAAATGCTTTCATTTTCAATTTTTTTCATCTGTAAAATGGGGATAACCAGCTGTTTCCTGCTTATTTCACAAGGCAGTTATAAGTCCAAAAGAGTTAAAATATTTGAAAGTAGTGAAGAGAGTTGTACAAAGGAGGAATTGTGCACAGCAGAGTTTGGGAAGGGCCAAAGGGGCTGACTTCCATCCAAGTGGCCAAGGGCAGGAGGGTGCTAAGGGCTGGGGTCCTATACACAAGCGTGACACCACACTGTGGAGCACTGGGAACCCCCGGTGTTATATTTCTGGGACTGGCGTGGGCTGGGCGGCGGTGAGCAGTGTATTAGCCTGTTCAGGCTGCCATAACAAAAACACACGCTGGGTAGCTTAAACAGCTCACAGTTCTGGAGGCCAGAAGTCTATGGTCAAGACCTGGCAAATCTAGTTTCTGGTGAGGCCTCTCTCTCTGGTTAGCAGATGACCACTTTCTCTCTGGGTCCTCACATGTCCCTTCCTTTGTGCATGCACAGAGAGACAGCTCTCATGTCTCTGCCTCTTCTTATAAGGACACTCATCCTATGGAATTAACAACCAACTCTTATGACCTCACTTAACTGTATTCCTCTTTATAGGCCCTATCTCCAAATATAGTTACACAGGGGGTTAGGGCTTTCATATGAGAATTTGGGGGGCACAATCCAATCCATAACAAGCAGTGTGGCTGGTATGTGTTGTACGGGGGGCGGGGAAGCACAGAAACAGATGGTGGCTCTTCTCATCCCCATATCCCAAAGGGTCTCAGTGGTTCCTGGCAAGTTCCCAAATGGGCCCAGCAACCATGGTGGCTCAGTGCCTTGTCACTTTCTACAAAGGCTTCAGCTAAGTGGTCACATCCCATTCCTGGCCTCTCCCTGCTCCACTCCATCAACAATTTGGATGCCAAGACAGTTCTGATCACATCATTAAGCAGAAGCTAAAAACATTCACACTGTCTACAGATGGGAACTCCAGCTCTTTTGTTTAGCCCTAAACTCCTGTCCAGCCTCCTCGTTTCTAATTCCTCAACCTGGACTTGGCGCTCCTGCAAATCAAGGACATCCATTATACTTTCCCATCTTCTCCTTTCCTTTCACTCCACTCAGGCTAAAATGCCTACCTCAACCTCCCAACACTCCCCTGCCCACCCAATGCTCATCTCCACTCATTAACTCTCCACAGCCCATTCCAAATGCCACCTCCTCCACCAAGTCGGAAGCAATCCTGTCCTTCCAGGGGAGGGCATGTGTGCAATTCACCCTTTGTCATGCACTGCCTTATATAGCAGATAGGAACACAAGTGATTAATCTCTGTAGTAACTCAATGATAAGCTCCAGGAAGGCAGAAATGGGGGCTCCTTCACCTGTTTATGTTAAGCATCTGGCATAGCACCTCTCAAAGCGTTTAGTAATGCCAGCTGGGTAGCTGGCAAGTCTGCAATCCACACCAAGAACATGACAGAAAACACTTGAGACGATGAGACTAGAGGCATCCTAGATCCTGAAGCCCTAAGCAAACATCCAGGTTAAGGAGAGAATGGGATACCGGCCATGACAAAACTAAGGAACAGTGAAGGATGACAGTTTTTAGCTATGAGTTTCCTTTTTTTAAATCAACACCTTATACATGTACTCTTTCGTGTCTGACTTTTTTGGCTCACTTAGTTTGGAAACTTATCCACATTGTGTAGATAGATTGGTATTTTTATTGCTGAGTTATATTCCACGGTATGGACACACCAGAATTTGTCAATTCATTCATCTGTTGCTGAACATTTATTTCTGGTTTTTGGCTGTTATGAATAAAGCTGCTATGAACATTTGTGTGCAAGTCTTTGTGTGGGTATATGTTTTCTATATATTTTTTAAAATGATGAATGGGTGTGGAATTTTGTCAAGTGCTTTTTCTATATCTAGTGAGATAATCATACAGGTAATCTTCTATTCTACTGTGGATTATATTGATTTTCAGACATTAGGCCAACTTTGTATTCTTCAGTCATGTTGCATCCTTTTCATATATTGCTGGATTCAATCTGCTAATATTTTTTTAAGAACTTTGCATCTATGTTCAGGAAGGCTATATAGGTCTGCAGTTTTCTTTTCTTGTAATGTTTTTGACTGGCTTTGGTATCAGCATAATAATGGCTGCTTAAAATGAGTTGGGACATACTTCCTTTCTATTTTCTGAAAAGAGTTTGAATAAGCTTTGTATTATTTCTTCCTTAACTGTTTGATAATTCATGGGTAAAACTATGTGGACGTAGATATTTCTTTGCTGGACATTTTAAATGACAGACTCTTTAACAGATATAATACTATTCAGATTTTCTATTTCTTCTTCAGGCAGTTTTGTCAGTTTGGATTGTGTCCATTTCATCTAAGTTGCAGACTTTATTGGTTCACCTTTCTGTCTCAATCTGTCCGGGCTGCTGTAACAAAATATCTTAGACTCGGTAATTTATAAATCATAGAAATGTACTGCTCACAGTTCTAGAGGCTTGGAAATCCGGGATCAGGACGTGAGCAGATTCCATGTCTGGTGAGGGCCCATTTCTCATAGATGGCACCTTCTATACGCCCTCATATGGTGGAAGCACAAATGAGCCCTCTCAGGCCTTTTATAAGGGCACTAATCCAGATGCACCACCTGCCAACTCCGCTGCAGTGGGGATTAAGTTCCAATTTATGAACTTTTGGGGAACACAAGCATTCAGACCATAGCAATGCATTCCCTTTTAATATGTTTAGAGTCTGTATCAATGTCCCCTCTTCGATTCCTGCTACAGGTAATTTATTTGTATCTTATCTCTTTTGTTTCACCTTGAACAGTCTTGAGCAGTTAGTTTTTTTTTTTCAAAAAACCAGTTTTTGATTGATTTTTGTCCACTCTTTTCAATTTTCTATTTGATTCATTTCTGCTCTTTATTCTTTGTTTTCTCCTACTTGCTTTGGGTTTATTTTGCTCGTTTTTCTAGTTTCTTAAGGTGGAAGCTTGGATCATTGTAGACCTGTCTTCTTTTCTAATTTAAGCATTTCAAGCTATAGATCTCCCTCTAAGTACTCTACCCCACACATTTTGATATACTGTTTTAATTTTCACTCACTTCATTTTCTAATTTTCTTTGCATCTTTATTAGTCCATGTATTACTTAGAAATATGTAATTTAATTTCCAACTCTATTGGGGATTTTCTCAGATATCTGTTTTTGACTTCTAATTTCATTGTGGTAAGAGAACATATTTTTCGTTTTCAATTCTATAATTATTGAGATTTTTGGTGCAACATATTTGTGGTGAACATCATTATGTGTACTTAAAAAGAATGTGTATTCAGCTAGGTGGATGAAATGTTCTATAACTGTCAATTAAGCCAAGGTGGTTGATAGTGTTATTCAGGTCATCTATGTTTTTCTATCAACTTGTTACATCAATTACTGACAGGAGTGTTGAAACATATGTAATTGTGGGTTTTCTATTTGTCTTTTGGTTATTAGTTTTTGCTACATGTATCTTGAATCACCATTATTCAACACACTCACATTTAGGATTCCCCTGTTCTGTCTTCTTGATGAATTGACCCCTTTATCACCATGAAATATTCCTCTTTCTCCCTGGCAATATAATCACTTTCACTTTCTTATGACTGATATTTGCACAGTACATCTTTTCTACCTTTTTACTTTTTAAAATTAACTATCTTATAGTATTTTGGGGGCAGGTAACATATAATTGCTTTTGCTGTTTAATTCAGTCTGATAATCTCTGCCCTTTAATTACAGTGTTTAGGCCATTTACATTTAATGTAATTAGTAATATGTTTGGGTTTATATTTACTTTCTTCCTACTTGTTTCTATTTGTCCCACTTGCTTTTTGTTGACTATTCTTTTCCTGCCTTCTTTTTGATCATGTTTTTAGTATTCCATCTATTGCCTTATTGGCTATGTCTCTTTTAAAAATATTTTAATGGTTGCTCTAGAGTTTATAATATGCATTTTTAATTTATCACAGCCTATCTTACAGATACCTTCCTGAGTTTCTTCCTAATTCCCTGGTAAGTCCTTAGTCTCCTTTGCTGGTTCTTCCTTGTCTTCTCCATCCCATTCTTATCTCTTCTTTACCTACATTGACTCTCTGGGTAATCTCATCTAGTCCTGTGGTTTTAAGCCCCATCTTTATTTTTAGTCCTAACTTTTACCCTAAGCTCTAGCTATCCAACTGTTTAAATGACACTATCCCTTAGATGTCCAGTAGACATCCTAAACTTAACATGTCTGAAGTAGAGCTCTTGATTTTCTCTCTCAACACTTCCCTGCCCTCCCTGCTCAGTCTGCCATATTTTAGTTAATGGTATCACTCAGAGTTATTCAGGACAAAAACCTGGGAGTTAGCTGTGAATCCTCTATTGTTTTCATTTCTGATATCCAATTTATCAGTAAATCCAATACACTCTGCTCTCAACATAACTACTCGCCACCTCTGCTGCTACCATCAGAGTTTAAGTCACCACCATCTCTTACTTGGGCTCTCTAAAACAGTGTCCTGATGTCCTTTCTTTCACTCTTGCTTCCTACAGCCTATTCTCCACATAGTGGAGAATGATCTTTCAAAAAATGCCATTCAGATGTGTCACTCCCCTGCTTAAAACCTCCCAGTGTCTTTCCACCACATTCCAATAAGAATCTAGAATACTTTTGGCCTACATGGTCCTAATAGAATTTGGCCCTGCCCTACCTTTCTGGCTTCATCTTCTATCATGCTCTCTACACTCAACACACGGCAGTCACTGTTCTTAATGTTCTTAAAATAAGCTGATTTTGTTCCTGCCTCAGGGCCTTTATACCCTTCTGTCTGCCTGGTATCCTCACAGCTCACTCCTCAACATTAACATCTGTGCTTAAATGTCACCACTGACCAACTTATCCAAAATACCTTCTCACACTCCAGTCATTATCTATAATACTCTGCTTTATTTTCTTCATAGGATTTATTGACTTTTGAAATCACTATTCATTTACTTGTTTTCATTGTCTTCCTTCTTATAATGTGAACTTGATGAAAGTAGGCACGTTGTTTTGTACAATGCAGCATCCTCACACCAAGGACAGTATCTAGCACATAGTAAGTGCTCAATAAGTATTTGTTGATCAAACGAATCCATCACATCAGGCTTTTTATTTTTTAAGGGAAAAGAATCTTTTGGAATCAATCAATAGACAAAAAACACAGGTGAAATTTTACTTCTCCTGGTCCTTTCTCTGAAAGTGAATTAAATCTTGTTAGATGCAATTCTCTTCAGCCTTCATGTTCAGGTTGTGTCCATAAAAAAGATTTCTTTACTGAGTGACTTACCAGACTAATCCATCCTGAGAAGTAGATAATGGTCGTTAGCCCAAGTTCTGACAGACAATGCTGTGTCCCACTCATAGTTTCATGGGACACTTTTGGTGTGTTGTGAAAGCCTGAAGGAGCCAAAAATCACTCTTTAGGAAGTCCTCACTCAGAGATCTCTGACTTCCAAGACTTCCACCCAGCATACAATATACTGCACTGGCTGCCGGATGTTTCCTTTCAATCCCGACAATGCCCCAGATCACCTTCTCCATTGGGATGGTACAGATGACATGAGACTAAAAGGAGGCTCAATCTGTTATTCATGGATATTCATCTCTATAAATTCCAAGGATGGGCCAGGGTACAACTGGCAAGTGGAAGGTGCTATGAGAAGAGAGAGAGAAAAAAAAAAAAAACAAAACTTCACATCTTCCATGCATTACAGAAGATGGAGTTAATGGAATCCTCATTTGCCCAAGTTGTCAAGATACCAAACTAAATTGGTAACGAGAACACGGCTGTTAGAAGAGAAATTATTGGGGCTATATTCAGAAAACCAGGACAGGGTATTTGGCACAAGGTAGGCAGAAGGGAGGAGATGAAGGTGAGCTCCTCAGGATCTACTAGAGAAAGACTGACTATTGGAAATCCTATAGGAGCTGCTGCCACCAATGCACAATTTTTGTTAATTATCTCAATTGTGGCTGTTATCCCCTTAATGAGAAACACAACTTTACTTCTAAGCAGGCAGTGAGGCTGGCAGAAAGCTGAAACCTGAAAATCAGCAGATACAGGGTTGCATACAGCCCTTTCTATTGAAATTAAGCCACATCCAAAACACAGGGAGAGGACTCCAAATAGCTTCAGACAGCAGCCAGCCAGCCAGGGCCCTCACCAGGCACCGAATAGACGCTCTCCGGACTCGTCAAAAGAGGCCCAAATCACAACTGCTCATTTCAATAACATAAGAAAATAAACATGGGGCTTATTTATAGCACAGGAAAGGGACTGGGGCAAAAGAACTGCTCATTTGGTAATCCACCCTGACGGGGCCAGATAGGATCCAGACCCCCAGGCTCCCTGGTAACAGGGTAAGTAGAAATAGGGGCCGGAAGAGGGCTGGCTGCCAGCATCACCAGGTACAATCTGGTAAAAGTCCTGGTTAAGAGAAGGGGAAGAGATCTGATACATCATTCCATCTCATCATCCCAGGTCTCAGTGCTCTTGCCGCCTCTAATTCCTGGTTGAGGAAGCTAAGGCGTGGGAGTGGACTCCCTCAAGGTCCAGAAAGGGCCAGAGTACAACTCAAGGGAAGTTGCTAGGAGAAAAGGAAATCGAAAAACTCCTTGCACTCTCTACACTGGAGAAGACGGGGTTAATGGAATCCTCATTTACAGTTGAGACTAAAACGTATATTTAGAGTCCTAGGTGACTGATGGACTCACTCCATCTTACAGAGCTCAAGAACTCCTGCTGGAACTGGAGCTCCTCAAGAACAGGACAGCATCTTAGTCAACTCTGTATCGCCTGGGCCTGGCACACTGCCTGGCCAAGAGTACATTCTGATGAATGAATGAATGAATGAATGAATGAATGAACAAATGCTCTCTTTCCTTACCTGGATCAGTAACTAGTTGGTTGTTCCTCAGCTGTGCTCACCAGAAAACCAAATGTTCCTTGAGTTTATGCTTGTGTGTAGCAGCCAATAAGTTTGTAGCTATAAATAAAAACCAAAATAAGTATATTCTAAAGGGAAGGCTCCCTATGGTGGCAAGGCTTGAGTGGTGGTTTTGGTCTCAGACATATGGATCCCTGGTCTGTTGGCAGCTCCCACTCCCAATGCGGTTCCTGAGAGGGTGTGGACAAGACAGGGCTTTGCTAAGGAACCCTCTAGCAGACACAGCTGCCTGGGACCTCCTGAGAGTCACCGAGAGCCACGGTATCTTCCGCCTGATAGCTCTGTGCCTTTAGAGGGAGTGGGAAGAGACATAAACAGGGGTCCAACCCCTGAGAGCAGAACAAAGGCAAAAGCTCTACCCTGACAAGGCTGCAAATTTGAGGAAACAAAATGCCAGACAGATCCTAGTGACTTAACTATTTCTTGAAAAAGAAAGAGGCCTGGAAAGCTGGGAGAGGGGGGCAAGCTTTCCCTAGTCATCTTCCCCCTGTTGCCGGCAATGGTGAGCCAGCAATTGAAAAGCCATGGCCCAGGTTGCCTGTACAGCCCCCCACACCCTTCCTGGGAACTGGGATCCACACAAGCCTGGGGCTCCCCGAGAGTCCATTTAATGGAGGTGGGAGAGAGGCTGTGAGTTGAGTTTAGAATGCTCTCACCCGGTCTTCAGATGAACTGACAGCTCTCACCCTAAAGAGACGGAACACCTTAAAATTTAGAGTGGGTCCTGCCTGTCTGACTTTCCTCTACCAAGAGAAGCTCAGTGCAGCCTGGTCAGACCATGCATGGTTGATATAACGGGGCCAAACGCTGTCCTGGTTTCACTCAGAAGTAGGAATGAGTGAGTACCAGACACAGGGCTCAGTCAGAGCTCCGGGGCGAGGTGGGTAGGGACAGGCCCCACAGGTCTCATATGCTTCCAGGCCCTGCAGTGGAAAGCTCCAGTTGCTTCCAAAGTCTTCCTGGATGGAAGCTGCCTTCCAATATGGTCAGCACTCCTGCCAGAACTGCTTCTCAGGAAGAGGCGAGAGGAGGTTCGGGGCCAGTTAAGTATTCTCTGTTTCTGCCTCTCCATGCCAGCGCTGCTTGGGAAACTGCCTGCTGTGGCTTCTCTCGCTGCAACAGAAGACTACCTGGGCCAAGAGAAATGGAAAAAGCAGCCTGACCCAAGAGAAGCGACAAAGCAAAGGAAACCCACCACCAAACTGAGGACGGGTGGCTGATGGGAAACCTCCAACACCCAGAGCCTTTGCTCTGTCAGCTGGGTCCTCACGGGGTCTTCTGACTGCAGAGCCAGGAAGAGCCTTCCCAGAACCCAATCACCTCCCAAACCCCATCTCTGCTTCTTCTGCTTCTTGATTACTACCTTGGCTGAAAACCATCAAGGGTTCTTGGATCTTAACCCAAACTCACAACTTCAGAACCTGTGGCTAGAAACCTGCTGTCTTTCAGTAATAAGGATACCCAGTCTCCTTGCGGGTTTGGTGCCTGTCAGAGACTATTATCCTGAAGAAGCCAGGATCCCAGAGTCCTGAGCAACTCCTTCAGCCAATGTGAGCACACAGGGAGCCTGCCCCTTCCAGCTCCCAGTCCTGGTCAGCAAAGCCAGTATGATGGTCACTTTTTTCCAAAAACAGCAGAGAAACCAGCACTTTAAAACCGCGCATTCAAAGCACAGTTGGAAGTATATGAGGCTTGGCAGAGAAGCCAGAGTAGTCAGTTTTGAACTTGAAGACACTGAGTAAGCAGAGGAGACGGCAGAGTATCACTGGCAGGAAAGAACCAGAGATTCTGAAAACTGAAATTGCTATTTTCCTCTTTAGTTCTCCTAGAAAAGGAAGTTTTTACCTAACATGTGTGAGGCTTGGTAAAATACACGAGATAAAAATATTAACTGTCTAATGTTAATCAGTCAAAAAAGTATTTCCAACCTTGGCATTCCAAGTGGGCCCATCCCAGTTAGGTCCCTGGGGGCAAAGGCAGTGAGTGACTCAGGGCACACACTTGGGCCAGGGCCAGTAAAAGGTCATCTTCTCTATAGGCCAGTAGTGTGCAATTTCTTTAAAAAGATTTCTTAATCTAAAACCAGCTGTTGTCTGCTGTAGGCCAGAACATGACATTTTAATTAGCATTATTGTTCTGCTTCTGAAACTAGGCCCCATGGCATCCCAAGGCTTATGGGTGAGGCTTGCTGGTTAGCAGCTCAGAAACACACTAGCAAGGGAGTGGAGTCCTTAGACCCCTCTGAATCCATGAATCATGGTCACCTGCTATATTCCTGGCCTGAATTTCTAGTGACTATACCACTTAGCTGTTCATAAGGTAGAACCTTTGAGGTTTGTTTCAAGTACCTAGGATATAAAACTCCTTCGATAATATAAATCGTTTTATGCTATGTTGCAAGATCTAACCCCAAATATTTCTGGGAGAAGTGAGATACTTTAAGTGGCATTTTAATGCCTTTCAATTCCAGTGAATCCTAAGAAGACAATAAAGTCACACAGTTCTCTGGACCTCCCAGTGATCTTGAATGAAAGAGTTCTTTTTCCAAAGTCAAAGGGCTAATAAGGTTTTTTTTTTTTTTAAAGTGAAGAAATGTACCCTTTGGGAGGGAAACTGGATTAGAAACCAGTCATAAGGCAGTTTGGTGCCTGGTACATCCAGTGATGAGCCAAAAAACAGAAATATCTGAAGCAGCTACAGTGACAGGACACATATAATGCTAGCACAGTTCGTGGCTTTTAGCAGGGAGTTAAACGTGAGGGCTTCCCCTAAACCTGCCCCACATCTTGGAAAATAAACTAGAGAACCCCTGGACAGGTCAGAGGTACTCGTTGTTCTTGTCAGCTTCTGGTATCTAGAAGGCAGCAGAGAGATCCCTTTCTCTTGCTTTCAATCATACCATCCCCAGTATTATGAGACGAAAATACCTTCCGGTATCGCCTACTGACCAGTGCATATTATTCCAGTGAAAAGTATTTATTGAGCACCTGTGTTTGCAGCTGTCAGACACTGGACAAATCACAGCTTCCGTGTTGCATCTGCAAAAAGAACTGGACGAGATGATAGCTTATCCCTTCAGGCAATGACAGTCCATGATTCTATCACTCCTTAAATATGAAAAAAGATGAAACTCTCATGATTTCCACTTTCAATTTTGCTACTTCTGAAATTTTTCTCGGACCCCTCCAAGTCTGTGGAACGCATCTGAAGCGGCTCTGGAGGAGACCACAGCACACTACTCACTCACCGTCGTGGCACGCGGTAAAACAATGGCTGGTGTGTGAGTG
Organism: Lemur catta; assembly: GCF_020740605.2. NCBI lineage: Eukaryota > Metazoa > Chordata > Mammalia > Primates > Lemuridae > Lemur > Lemur catta. The sequence goes on along the minus strand of NC_059134.1, from coordinate 91,709,879 downwards.
CCTTCGACTGGCACACAGCTAGGTTTCAGTAATGACATCCATATTCTAAGCAAATTGTTATGTATTTTGTGTTCTGGGGACATATGTTACGGCTAAAGCCCAAACTGTGGCTAATCTTAATATTAGAGCCAGATAAATCTGTTTCGAATCCATAACATTTAACATTTGCCAGAGTAGATTTGTTCATCAACTGGGCTTAAAGAGGTACAATTCACACATGTGCAGTATTAGTAAATGCTGAAACTTAATGATTTAAATATACCGGCAACTGTTGCAAAGCCGTTGTTATAGCAGTATTTAACGTTAGCCAGAACCTTCCTGGCTAATGTTAAAGTTTATACCAAAAGAATGAGGGAAATTTTGGCATCCCCTTGGGGTAGGGGTCACAACTCCCTCAACTTTTACAACAGGTACCAGCTAAAATGACTCAGTGTATGGCTATTAGAAACCCTCTGTCTTTCCCCAAGAATATCTATAAAACATTGACTGGATCTAATCAGGAAGCAAATGGAGTTCTCTGGAGGTTTTTGGAGTCATCTGCTCTTAGAATGTTTATGATTTGGGACATTCTTTATGCTCGATGTACATGGTACCAGATATTCCTCCTGGCTATGGGTTTTCCCAGATACGGGCAGAAGACCAGTTAAATTACACTAAAGAAGAAAGATGGTTCCCTGGACTATTAAGAATCAGTACTTAAGACACAATAGAAAAAGGAATAAAAAATAATTTTAATCATATCAAAAGGCCAAGCCAATGAGGACTAGTTCACGGAACTGACAGATCCTGAGTCAGCAGTCGGTGCTCTTCCTCTGCACGAGCTCAGCACCCTGTGTTCTAAGGCTTCTATCAAATCCCACCAAGATGTTTGGATTTTGCACCAAATTCTGGGCTTGGTTGTTTCTCTAAAAAACTTAGTGATGTGAAATAAAAGTGAGGTATGGTACCTTTTACATGAGTCTCTGACTCTAAAAGGAGTCAAGAGGTTTCTCTTCTCCAGCAGTCTTACAGTCGGTGACGTTTCCTTTCCGATTGTTATACTGGAACTGAAAACAAAGGGAGCCTGAGCTGGATTTACATCTGGAGGATGCCACAAGGGCTTCCATTATCGGAGATTCTAAGAAACACAAGAACAGAGGCTGCACAGCTCAAGGGGCTTAGATATTCTTTCTAGGTTCCTGCTCTTGAGAAAGTAGGTTAGGTGGGTACATGCCAAGGCCCAGGAGGCCACCTTCCACCTTAAACCCCTACCCTGGTATCAGAGTGTTGGGAGGTCTCGTTCCCTCCCTCTGTCTAAGCCTCACGTTCAGACCTCCAACAACAGCACGTTTCATAAGCTGCCAATGTTGGGGAAGCTCTTCAGTTTCTCAGGAAAGTCGTCTTTGTACAGGACAGGATCGGCTCGGTGCTCCACCACCTTGAGAGGCATGGTCCCAAAGACTGAAGCAAACTTGTTGATGCACTCAGACCTGTAGGGTTTCGGGAGGAGGGAGAAGAGTTGGGCAGAATGAGAGGGATGGGGCAGAGAGAAAAGAGAAAATGTTCAAGAGGCTGAGAGAAGACAGCAAAATACATAATGTTCAACATCAACAAAAAACCTCAAAGCCCCAGTCTGCTCCCGGGTTCTGAAAAAGGTGGAGAGGTGCGAATAAAAGACGTGATCTAGGGGAACTTCAACTATTAGTTCAGTGGGAGAAAGTGAACAGGAGATGCAGTTTGCAGGCCATGGGCCTGCAGAGGTCAGAATATCTTTTCCCCTCCCCCTCAAATTCCAGTCATTCTTCCCTCTCAGTATGAGCAGGCCTCAAACCAAGGTGGATTAGCTGCCAAGGATTCTTAACCCCATCTCTGCCAGCTACAGAGAAGGCAAAGGATGGAAAGGAAAAAGCTATTTGGATCTCAGCTTCAGCTTACTGAAGTTTAAATGGTAGGAGGGAGACCTTACCCACGCAGTAATGGAAGGCAAAGGAAGATGATGTAGCAGTGAACCCAAATTTTACACAGTAAACACTTCATTCAACTAACATTTATGGAGGGTCTGTGAGTGACAATCTCTGTGATTTATCAGTCAACTTGCACAAGCTCTTCTGTGAGAGCTAAAGTTCACATAGGACTGCCTTCATAATTTTCATCAATCGCATACAACTTACTGGCAGAAGAGCACAGAGCGCTGGAGGAGGGGAGGGCCCGTCTCCTTACCTCCTCTCCACCCCCAAAGCCCAGTGAGCCAGCTCCTCAGAGGTGAGCCGGTCAGGCACCTTTGCGGAATCGTACTGGTCCATTAGGCCAACTGAGCATGACAGCTGGGTAACGAGGACACTTCAGCACCAAACCAGAGGGGAAAAACGAGCCTGGAAAAACTACTTTTGAAGTCAAGGGGACCTCAGGGATGGATTTCAGAAAGGTCAATACTCTCCCTGTCCTCAGCCAGGCCCAGGGCACCTGAGAGAGCTACAGTGAGAACCAACTAGTCAGAGGCTGAACCATTTACCAAGCCGGAGCTGAATTTCGAGACACAGATGAGAAGTCTCTCTGTCCTCAGAGATACTGCAAGCCTTGTTTCCAATTATTTTAATCAACAGGTTTTTATTCAAGTGCTTTGGGCTTTAGGAAGCCCAAAGCTCCTAAATTAACAGGGAAGACTGTTATCAATTCTTTTCTCTTGGTCATTATGTTTCTAAAAAAGTCTGCTACCATTTCATTTTGAGCTTTTAGCTAATAACATCACTGTACCCACCAACACCACAAATCAACAACAGCTACTACTTATTATATATTTCAACATATTATATATCAATAACTCACTTAACCCTCAAAACAACCCTATGGGGCGGGTCCTACTATTACTCCCATTTTACCGTGGGAAAACTGAGACACAGAGAGGCCAAACAACACGTCCAAAGGCCCAACAACTAGGAAGAGCCAGAGCCAAGCGCAGGCATTTGAATTCCTGAGGCTAAAGTCTTAATTATGAGATGATTCAAATTTATTTATTAACATAATTGTAGGGTGCAATGGGAGTGGCTGGAAATTAACAGCTGTTGGACATCTACTAGGGCCAGATAATTTACATCCATGTCTCACGGATTCCTTAAAGCACTCCTCTCCCATCCCCACCCTCCTTGCCCAAAGGTTGGGTTTATGGTAGCTTCACATTATGGATTAAGAAATTAAGGTTCAAGCAGTAAAGTACCTTGCCCAAGGACTCTGAGCTAGAAAGTGGTGGAACTGGGTTTCAAACCCAGGCTTGGACTGGCGATAGGGACTTTGCTCTTTGTAGGACACTCTACCGTAACTCGCCAGTTCCTGAGTCTCCCTCCTGCTGGTGGTCTTAGGACTCAGGGTGGTGCTCCTACATTCCAAATTGAGGGGAGACTGGGGAAAAGCCTGATGACTGGTTTTAACAAAACGATATAGACCAAGCCATGGACAATAGCTTCCCTCTCTTCAAATGATGGGGTCAAAGAAGTGGCAGACAAAGTCAAATCTCTACAAGGTTTTACTTTTAACAGTTGTTCTGCCTGTAAACATGGGCAGATTATTCTAGTTTCGGTTATTATGCACACAGACTCTGGCCAGCAAAGCTCAACTGTGCCCGGTGCAGGTACTAGCGAGCATGTACAAGAGAAGAATCTGGTTCTTGGCAGAGGATAGTGGCTCCACAGCCTCACAAGAGTATTGAGGACAATGTCTCCTTTGTTTTTGTTTTTTGGGGGGGTTCCTACAGAAGCCTCTCCCACATTTTGTGTTACTTTCCAGTACTGTTTGACAATTTTTACAAAGAGATGAAAAAAACCACAAGGATATAAAATTTTAAATAAAATAAAATGAATAAAATAAACTTTGGAGCAGGCCTAATCCCTTTCCCTATCTTAAGCTGAATGAGGTGGAACAGCCCAGGAAATTTAGGCAAGGCAAGGTCATGAAGAAAGAAATCTTCTGATCCTTGCGTGGTCTAAAGGCAGTAGGCACTGTTTTTCCTTCTTCTGAGAGCAGAGTGGGTGGGAAAGAGCTGGAAACCCCAGAACATCCCAGGTTCCCCTCCCTGCCCTGCTGATAAGGAGGTGAATAACTGTCTGCCACCCTAGAACCTCAGTTTCCCCACTTGTCCAATGGGTATAAAAATAGTTTCTCGATTAGATATAATCCAAGTTAACATTACCTGACCAGCCATAAATTGTTCTTTAAAAACATAGCTTTTGCCCTTGGAAGTCAAGGCTGTTTTATTGTATTCAGCCCTTCCCTAAAGCAATATTTACTGAATCTACTGGGCTTTAACCCCAAAGGACAACCCAGTCCTGCCCTGAGGGAAGAGGTACAGGTCAATTTTTGCTCCAGGCTGAAGGAGGGGTACATCTTTCTCAGCCCACTTCCCATATACAGTCAGTCCTGGCTCTGTTCATTCATGAAAAGCAAGTACTGGGGCCTCCCAAGCTAGGAAAGGGTCAGCTGAGTCGAGGGTCGTGCAAGACAACCTAAAGGAGCAGCTGGGTTCCCACTGCAGCCAGCTCCACTGGAGAGAAACCTGGGTTCAAAGACACTCACGGAGAGCAGCCACCTACGCATGCGCCATCCCTTGTAACTAGATCTGCAGACAAGGCATGGGCCACAGGCAGGAAGCCACGTGGGCTCAGGCTCAGGCCAGCTTGATCTGTTGACAGCTGCCCCCGGCTAACCCAGGTCTAGTGAGTACTTCTTTCTCCTTACACCGCCCTGCACTGGAGAAGTGGCCGGCCCCTTTCAGTGGTACAGGTCCTTAACTCTCCTGCCAGGTAATGATGATGTTTCCTACTTTCTTTTCACACAGGGGATCTGGGGTGGGGAACAGGTTAAGGCAGATAATGAGTTTGTCTGGCTGCTGGTGGCCCACCTGAGTGGTTCTGTCAGGGGTCCAGCTACCCTTTCAGTAACGGTTCTCAAAGGTTGTTTTCCAGTCAAGCACAAACACTCTTAAGAACTGCCAATGTCTTTCTCTGGAGTAATGAAAGTGTCTGGGGAGGAAAGGATTATAAATTTCCTATTTTCCTTTCAAAAATATACCATTACTTAAAGGAATCAGGAGCCTTTAAGACTAATGCCAGGGAACTCGGAAGGGAAACTAACACGGCCAGGCACTTTATTGCTTCATTCATCCTCAGCACATGACAGTTTGGTACAAAGATGCTCAATAAATACTTGTTGAACCTGTGCATGGACATTGCAATTTGACAGATATTAATATCCTTATTTTAGGAGATAAAAAGATTGAAGTTCAGATAAGGTAAGTCAACTTCCTTAGGAAAGACAGCCAATAAGTGGCAAACTCATAAATTGAACAAAGATTGGCCTAAATCGATGCCATGTTCCTTTTCTGAAATCAGGGCTGTCTACCTGACTGCCCTGACCTTGGTGAAGATACTGCTCAAAATGAACAGCTACAGATTCTTCCGGCTCTTCAAGAACTACCTGCCAGTCCTGGAAGTGGATGCTGGGGAGTAAAAGCTACTCTCCTACAGGACTGACATTTCTGATCCCAATCCCCAAATATAGGACTAAATAATCTTATTGAACTACAAAACCCAACGCAAGGTCATACTTGTAAAGTGGTTAAATGCTTTCACTGCTTTGTGTAAATCTGTCTTCTGTAAAGGAAACTATTAAAAGCCAAAACAAACAAAATTCTACAGTTGTAACTCTATCTCTTTGTCTACCCAAGATAGCTTAAATCATGTCTTCCTCCCTCCCATTATGAATACCTCATTTAACAATTCAGTGACTCAATCTTTAATCCAATAGTTTTGCTGCCAGTTGCTAATTTATTTCTGTTTATTCCCTATTAAATTTCTCACAAGGGTAGTTTAACTCACTAACTCTACTTCTTCATCACTGACTCATGCTCTAGGACCCTTGGCTTCATCACTCTATGCTGCTGTTGTTATTTTTATTATTATTATTTTAGAGATGGGTCTCCCTCTGTTGCCCATGCTGGAGTACAGTGGTGAGATCACAGCTCGTTGCAACTTCAAACTCCTGGGCTCAAGCCATCCTCCTGCCTCAGCCTTCTGAGTAGCCGGGACTATAGGTGTGTGTCACCGTATCTGGCTATTATTACTTTTAAAGGTCACTAATAACCATTTAATTCAAAGACCTGCTCCCAGTTTGCATGTTCCTCACTCCTCCCTTGCTTCTGAACGCTGTATCTGCCCGTTTTTCTCTTGGCCTCTCCAGTGGTTGCTTCTCTCTTTCTGCCTTCTAAATATCAGAATTTCTCAAGATTCTGCCCTTTGCTTTTCTTTAGTCAACTGCTATCTCTGGGCAGATGACTTCGAAATACAGTTGGCCCTCCATATCTGTGGGTTCCGCATCTGTGGATTCAACCTACTGTGGATCAAGAATATTTGGGGGACAAAAAGTGCATCTGCACTGAACATCTACAGACTTTTTCTTCTTGTCATTATTGCCTAAACAATACAGTATAACAACTATTTACATTGTATTAGGTATTGTAAGTAAGCTAGAGATGATTTAAAGTATTTAGAAGAATGAGCAAAGTTTATGTGCAAATCCTATGGCATTTTATATAAGGGACTTGAGCATCTGTGAACTTTGGTATCCTTGAGAAGTCCTGCAACCAATCCCCTGTAGATACAAAACTTCTTTCTAAAGTTCTAGCTCCACATCTCGATATACTCATCTCATACACAAAAGTCAAGACCCCCAAATCACCTACCTTATTGTTCTCCAATTTCACCATAGTTAAAATCTCCCCCTGTTCTCGTTAATTACACTGTCTTAACAAACCTTCCTCTAATTAGCATCTCCTCCTAACTATACCATTTATGCTGTTAAAGGTACTATCATTCCTCTTAACTCAAAATCTAAAAGTTATCTCTGCCAACTCTGCCAACTCTTCCATAACCTCCCCACATCTATTTTGTTGGAAACCAAGTTCTGACATATCTTCCTTTGGAAAATAAATCTCTTATAATTTAATTTCTTCCTTCCTCTCCACACTGAGCTTAGTTCAGTGGTTTCCTTTCTCCAATCTCTTCATCCTTCATTCCATCCTTTGCACTATTTCCAAATTAATCTGAAAGAGACACTTTGATCAAGCTGGTCTCCTGTTCACAAACCCTCTATGGTTTACCAGAGGCTGAAGTAAAAAGTTCAAGCTCCTTAATTGGGGACTCAAAGCCCTTTGCAGTCTGAAACTAACAGGCCAGCATTCTATGCTCTAGCCAAAATGGACTTCTTATTGCTTGCCAAATGAACTTTGAACTTATTTATTAGGCACCTTTGACCAATCATCTAGTTCTCCCTGCCTAGAATCTCTTCTTCTTGCCCAGAGTTTTACTGGCGGGGATCTAGTCGTTTTTAAAGGTTCACTTCAAGTGTTACCTTTGCAAAATTATTCCCAATAATCAATTTAGCAAGCAGTTACTTCTCTTTCACCTGATCGATTATAACCCTTTGAGCCTGCCTCAGGACACTTATCACGAATAGTTTTGGATTATGACTTACATGTATATAAATGTATGTTTGTGTATGTACATATGTGCATATGTTGTTATTAATTATAAACTGACATAATCTGATTCAAGCCTAACAATATCTAGGCAGTTGTCTATTCTATTTTCAAAAGTCTCTTCCAAAGAGGAAGCCTCCCTATCTCCCTTAGTTATTTTCTTCAGTGTTTAATAATAATTATATCTAAGTTAAATCTCCCTCACTGCGTTTTAAACCTCTTTACATTTATTATGATCTCAGTGGTGCCAGAGAAGAGTTGTTTAGCATCACCATGAACTTGAAGGCCATTATCAGATCAACTTTCCTCCCTACACTTCCTTTCCTGGACCCCTAGCATTTTAACTCAGCCCAAACAATAACTACTTAGCTTACTGTTATGAATTCTCCCCAAACACAGAGAATAGGGGAGGTTTAAATAAAAATTTCATGTACTCCAACAGAGGTACAAGTGGGGTCTCTCCCAAATGAGCCATGACAGTTAATGTCACTGCCCTTAACTATGTGAAACATATGATACCAGTGGCAGATATTTCCAAAATCACTACAGCATATTATTTCACATTGACAGTTCGTAAAAGTCATGTCATTTGGGTAAGATTTTTATATATGAAAGAGATAAAAAGATTATTTAGGGAGTAAGAAGGAATAAAACATTATAGAAGAATCCATGCCAATCGAAACAACTTTCTGTACAAAAAATCCTCCAGGCTTGAAGGGTTTTAATATAGCAGATACATTTCAGAAATAAATCCTGCAAGTAGATGCATATGAGATTTGTGGAACTTGAACTAGGTATCTCATTCTAAAGGGCTGCTGTAACATTCTCTTAGTGCATTTTGGTTTCTTGACAACAGTGCTGCTGGGATGTCAGAGCTTGCTGCCTGTGTAATGAGCTGCCATTTGAAAGAATTAGATTTGATTCAGGCACTTGGAACCTTGGGGTCTTCTGGGGTACAGGTGAGAGCTATTAGGTCTAGTGCAAGGTTATGAGAGCCTTAAGGGAAGACACACATCTCCCAGCCGTTTTTATACTCACCTACGAGGCCTAGGATTACATTCCACAAAGGTGTGTTTGTTGAGTAACTGACTGAATCGAAATAAAGGTAGTATTTCAGAGCTGCCCTGCCCCTCTCTCTGTAACAGAAAGAGTTTTGCTTTCGATCCTGTTCTTGGCAGGCGTTTCAGTAGTGTCAGCAAAGGTAATTTGTCTCTGGTGGGTTTGGTTTAATTCTTTCTAATCAAGCTTTTACTATAACATGGAGATATTACCCTGAAAACCAATCCAGTATTTCCTTGGAATTAACTAGCTTCCACTCAAATGACTGTAGATGGTTAACTGCTTAGTCCACACAGAGATCTGGCTTCTGGAGCTTAAGGCCAGCTATATTTTTAAGACCCTTCCAGCCATTACAAATTGAGTGAGTAGCATTCCAAATTAATTCTTTGGGTGACCTGGGCTTGAACTAACCCAATTCCCACAGTGCAAATGGAGGTGACTATGGCTGCCAGCTGCTGTCCTTATATCTCCAACAAAGTCCCATAAACAGGCCCATGGCAGGAAATGGAGATCAGAGGCTAGGGCGAACTTTTAGTTGGAGGCTCACCCACCTCTCCACCATGTGTGTCTGGTCTAGTGAAAGTCCATCAATGGCTGTACACTCAGGACACTTGAATTTCTTTCGTGGAGTTACCTGCCAGAGGAAGACAAAAATATACCTGGATGTCAGTGCCAAGGACAATAAAATCATGCTGTGACACCACCCTAGATGCTTGTGCTGTAAGCTGAGATGTTGCACACACACACACACACACACACACCCCTCGCCATTCCTCCATTCAATTCAGTCTGGCTCAGCCAATGACAGAACTCACAAGGGCCCAATAAAAAAGGCTTGGAGGGGTTTTGCCTTCTGTAACTGGAAAGAAGTGGTGATGACAAGCTCCTTAATTCCTGCTTAATGACTGTTTTCTCACTGCCAAGGTCCTTGTATAAACACCATTTGTTCTTGCAGCCATAAGGGCGATGAAATACAGCTTCCCATAACTTTCACCGTAACCTTAGTTCCAACAGGCACTCTTTCTCCTCCTTCCAGCTTATGGCAAATGCTATGTGCAGCACCACGCTCTTGAAGATGCCAGCTTATTCTGCAATTCCCTTGAGTTAGGAAAAAAATCCAGCGGTTCTTCTGAATCCTTTTCCCTGACTCCTCACCACCCTCCCAAGCCCTCAATGTCTAGTGATCTTTCTAGCAAACTCAGAGGAGGCTGCTATCCCAACAGTGAAGGAAGGAGAGGGAAAGAAAGCTAGAAAACTAAGGCCAGGCTAAGAAGCAAAGAGATGCTGGGAGTTACTGTCCACGGTACATAGCGACAGCTAAACACATGTTGAAGCACACTGAAAAACAAATTTGGGATTTGGGGGAGGAGGATCCCTTAAAAACAACCCTCACAATTTATATCCTTTAATTTTCCTCGCAGTCGGCTGTTCACTGAGTTATTTAGAGAGCTGGGGGATAGGGTGGAGATTGGGGCAAGTTTGGTGAACACAGATAGTGGTTTTTCCTCTTCCCTTAGTCAATCTGGCTTCTCCCATCAATTAACAGCATGAGTAATCAGTGGGGAATGCCGTGTCATGCTTCCAGCATAAACTCCCCTAGGAATCCAGCCTTTCTAGGAAGATTCATACAGGAATCTGGCATTGCCCGTTTTTACACATGGAATTCTAATCTACAAGAAAAAAAGGTCAAGATGATTCTACCCATATAAAGCAGCATACTTTCCTTACATATCTAGGGATCTTATTGAGATCTGTTACAGATATAAATAACTCCCATAGGATTTTTACATATTCTCAGCTTTTAAAATGTACTTTTGAAAACTGGTAATTGATATTTAAAAATAATGTTTAGGACAACTATGGTTACATAATTATAAACGGTATACAACCTTCTCAACATATACTAAAAAAAAAAAAAAAACTGCTGCTGCCTTAAGAAAGACGTAAACCGCATCCTTTAGCTAACAGAACTAGATTCCAAATCAGCTTTGAGAATAAAATTAAATTTTTTCTTAAAACATGATTTATAGATTGATCATTGTGGCCTTGATCTCTGACGCTGCAGGTTAAAAACTGTAACTAAAGAAATTGTATAAAAAAAGAAAACTGTTTCAATTGTCAAAGCCTAGCTTCAATTTTCCAATATGACAGCATCAATCACAGAATACTAAACTAAAAGACAGCTTAAAGTTCATCTAGTCCAATACTTCATTTATAGTTACAAGAGCGTCTCAGGATCACAGAGTAGAGACTTGCCCCAAATCACAAGGCAAGTGAGTGGCAGAGCCCCCTACCTTGATGACTGCTTTCCCTGTGACGTTGGCCACCAGGAAATTCATGGCAATGTCTTCACAATTCATATGAGCATCCACCCAGTTCTTGATATCCCCAGGCATTTTGTAGGTATACAGGTAATTAAAATACTGTCAGGTGAGACCAAAAGAAGAAACATTTAAATAGCAGTTCCCTTTGGCTAATATATAAGAGGCAACATAGCCATGGCATGGGGACAAGCTTTCCTTAAGATTAATCACAAGGCTGTATCAATAGAAAGGGCAAAAGGAAGCATTAGAATGCTGTTGGTCAACTGACTAAGCATCTCTGATCAGGTCCTTCTTTTTCAAGGGTATGTGCTTTTTAAAGTAGAACAAAAATGAGGCGATTCTGAAACTACCATAACCTACATGTATGAAATAGTATAGGAATTAATGGGTCAAAAAAATAAAGTGTATACAATCTACTATAACTTCCAAGAATTATAAACCTTAACTTTTGGGAGGTTTTTTTTTTGCTAAGAACAAAAACCCATTTCTGGATCTAGATCATCAAAAAACATGAGGGCAGCAGTGCTGAGCTAACAACAAGCAATCAATATAAATATAGATAAACTAAATTAACCGTGCTGAGCTGCACAGACCTTTCTCCTGACATCAGTTCCTTATGCTACTGCTGACGACAAACAAGTTATTGTTTAATTAAACCATGCACTCCCAGGGAGCACTCCATCATCAAACTGAATATTCTAAAATCAAATGCATATTATCCACTCTCTCCCTAATTAAAAAAAGAATCAAAAACATGAAGGAATGATTCGTAGAAGAGAGGAAGTACAAAAGCCTGATAAATATACAAAAGAATTTCAACCTTACCCATAATCAAACGAAAGTTTAAACAATAAGATTCATTTTTACTTTTCAGAATAGTAAAGTTTAATGTTCTTAAATATATATATATATATTTCATGCAAGAAAGGGCATGGTAAAAGAGTCACTTTTTTATTTTGATGGTGAGAGTGTAAATTGGCACAAAGAATACTGAAACCAACATATATATCTCAACAAACCAAAACGTTCATTCTCTTTGATATAATAATTCTACCTCGATGACTCTATAACGCAACGGTCATGAGTACAAACAGTTATAACAATGAACATTAATCACTATTTAAGCATTAGATATTAAGCATTGTCTAAAATAGCAAAACATTAGAAACTTAAATATCCAATGATAGAGAAATAGTTATACATGATTTATGGAACATTAATATAATGGTATTTTAGTAATTATGCTAAGAAATAATGGTTTATGAAGAAATGTTAATGACATGAGAAAATATTTACAATCTAACACATGAAAAAAGGAGGCTAATGAGAATATTTATAACTGGGGATAGGTATGAATAAGTAAATAAATAAAAGGCAAGCTGAAAAAGCATCTAAATGATAATAATGGCTGTCTCTGTGACAGGATTACAAGTAACTTTTCTTCTTAATTTTATTGTTAGAAATTTTCATATTTTCTACTATAAGAATGTATGACTTTAATAATTAGAAAAACAAAAGCTTTATTTTTACAGGAATATCACACCACATGACTTTTCTGAGCCCTCTGATTAGAACATTATTCCTAAACCCAGTAGCAGGTATGGAAAATTAAATTGGGTCAAAATTAAATGTGTGTCATACTCTCAGTCTTGTCAGCCCCGACCCACTTGCCCCAAGCCTGCCCCGCCCCCTTACCTTGTGATAAAAAGCTGCTCCTGTGAGCACCATGGACACCTCATTCGTCCACTCAGACTCATACTTCCACTTACTCATCTCGTGGTCCCAGAGATGCAGACGACCTGGGTAACCCACCAACCGGTCAGGAAATTCCCGCCAGACCTAAGGACAGAAGCACATTGATAATCAATTTCCAAATCAGACAACAACCAATCACAGTGCTGAGTTACCCAAATAAATATCAACTCCCTAGGTTCAAATCTTTATAACTTAGGAGGGTCATAATGGGCTTCTGAAGATGTTCAATTGAACAGGTGCTAGTTATTCTGCCAATATTCAAAGACAGATGTTGATTCTGATTTCCTCAAAATCTTCCTGTGCATGCTTGGAGATTTCAAGTAGTGTGGAGTACTAGCTTATTGAGTTGGGCCGAAGTGGGTAATCTCTTAACATATGATTAATGAAATGGGTTCGATTCTTAAAGAATGAACAAATGAAGAATAAATGAATCCCATGACAACTGCCCTAATTTGTATTAAATTAGCGGTTATGGAAATTTATAATCTCCGTTTCTTTAAAACAGCATCATTTCTCCTAAGCACACACCCATTCTTATGATCTACTGGAAGCCTAAAGTTTAGAGGACTTCTCTGATTCTACCTGCAACATACTGAAAACAAATACTTGATTCCATATTTGGAAAGGTTCTTAGATATAGTTTTATTGAATTCAACAGAAGAACTGGGTATACTATGGATGAGGCACCTCCAATACCTTTTCCCATGTATTTCTGTATAATTTAGTTTAACCTCAGAAGTGAGCAGGTCCATATAATACTAAGAAGTATTGACAATCTGCTGGTGTTCATGGTGCCTCTTCTCCATCTCCCTTGCTGGTTCCTCACCTTACCAGACTTCTAATTAATGGAGTTCCTGAGGGTTCATGCCTAGGCCCTATTCCCCCCATCAAACTCTTTAAGTAATCTCATCTAGTTTCAGTCACTTTAAATAATACCTATAATCTGTTGATCTGTAAATTTATGCTTAGCCTTGAACATTCCTGAGATAACCAACCACTTACTTAATATCTCCACCTGGATAAACTATAGGCACCTAAACCTAACATGTCTAAAACACAACTCTTGATTCTATATCCCTGCAGAAATCATTCTCCCAGTCCTTTCCATCTCAATAAATCATCCAGCCAATTGCTCAAACCCAAAGGCTAGGAGTCAGCCTTTATTCCTTCCTTTCCCTCCACCCAATCCATGAGTGAGTCCTGCTGGCTCTATTTCTGACTATCTCTTCCCACCTCTAATGCCACTCCCTCCAGCGCCACACCATCACTTCTCACCAAGGTCATGGTGCTGGCCTTCTATCTTGTCTCCTCCTGCCACTCTTGCCCTTCCAAACCACTATTTGCATAGCATCCCTAAAAGGACCACTCCTGAAAGAACATTAGGATATTCTGCACAGGGTATTTCAATCAGTGGGCTCTATCCTATTTTATATATTTTTTATTACAATTATTTTCATCATATATTTATCTACACACACACACACACATATATATGTCTTGTGGTCATATGCCAGAACAACCTGTGGTTTCCCCAACCAACAAGTGTCGCTATGTCCAGAGAGGACACTTCATTGTCATTCCCCAGGGATCCTCCTCCACCCTTTTAAGTTTCCTAGGGCTGCTATTAACAAAGAACCACAAACTGGGGAGCTGAGAACATCAGAAACTCGCCTCAAGTTCTGGAGGCTAGAAGTCTGAAATGAAGGTATTGCTAGAGCTGCGCTCCCTCTGAAACCTGCAGGGGGAGAATCTTCCCTTGCCCTTCCTAGCTCCTGGCGCTTGGTTGGCCATCAGCCTCTGGCATTGCTTGGCTTGTAGATGCATCACTCCAATCCTCCATCTTCACATGGCCATCGTCCCCCAGTGCGGGTCTGTGTCCAAATTTCCCCTTTTCATAAGTCAGTTATATTGACTTAGGACCTACCCTGATGACCTCATTTTAACTTGATAACCTCTGAAAAGACTTTATTTCCAGATAAAGTTACATTCTGAGATACTGAGGATTAGAACTTCAACATATTTTTTTGGGGGGGGTCACAATTCAACCCATAATAACCCCACAAAAATCTTTAGGTCATGTCCCACCCTTAGAAAATGGCTTCTTAAAATCCAAACTTCCTTGCATTTCCTAAAGAGCCTGCCCACTCTTCACCTCTTCTCTTACCATGCTCCCCACACTCCAGCGGCCTTTCTGTTCTTCAACCACTACTAGATCTCAAGACCTCTGCACTTGCTATTTCTTCTGGCTAAAATGTTCTCCCAGTTCTTCCAAAGTCTGGGTCATCTCATCAGTCAGGTCTCTGCTTAAATATCGACTGCTTTGAGAGGCCCTCTCAGACCTTCCTAGCTGAGGCAAACACTATCCCCAACCAGCCACTCGTCACATCCTTTAACCCCATGCTTTTCTTTACCGAATGTTCGCTTTTTGCAATTATTAATATTTCGGTTATTATTTATTTATATATTATCTATTTTCCTCCTACAGAATTTAAACATGAAGAGGACAGAGATCGTCTCGTTCACGTGGTATCCCAAGCACACAGAACAGTGCCTGGCACATGACAGCATTCCACACACACTTGCTGAACTCAGCACAAGTGGGCAGCCTCTCAGCACGTACAAAGCTGGGAATGAAATGGGACCAAAGATCCTTCTCTTTTCTTCACAGCCTGAGCCAGGATTCTCTCTAATTCAAGAAGGAAGCCTGTGTAACAGTATTGATCAACCATTACCATTAATAATAATGTCATATCCTTTGTGTGTGAAGGGCTTCATTGATTCGCCACCACTAGAGCACTTGTTTTAAATTGCTTTTCCAGAAGTGGGTAAGGGGGTGTTTGCTGACTCATCACACTGTATCACCCAGTCCTCCTTGTGATCATCTCCATGCTCTTATGGGATGTCTGACCATGCTCTCTAGGTCTTTGGTGTGGTCCGGCATAAAAGAGCTTTCATTTGTGTAAAACCAGCTCACCTAACAGGACTCTCAAACCCACAACCTTGGCCTCATTAACACCATGTTGTAACCAACAGAGTTAATTGGCCACAGGCATCATCATAATAGCTGCAGACAAACGAATCCATGTCAAACATTTGCTCAGACGTGTAACGCTGCCGCTGCAGTCTCTCTGCGCTGAGGTTTGTATTTCAGCAGATTAAAATAATATGATACTATTACAGTTTTATAGAGCCCAGAGCAGCAACACGGGTATGTGAGACGTAACTTCTGTTTGGTTTGTGGGCCTGGGCAGATGCCATTCAGTGCATGGCCAGCTTCCTCTTCTCAGCACCAAGCACCTGCCTGTTCAAGTCACACAGATGCCACGATCACTGAGGCACCTCAGTGGGGTAAAGAGATTTCTGGAGGGCCCCAAGCACACAGAACCAAATGGCAGGGATAGGCAAGGTGGAGGGAAAGGGACGGGGCACAGGGAGGGGGCTTCCAATTAAGCTGGCACTGCCGCTGAAGATAGAAGTTGCATTTTTCCTCATTTACTTTGAGTCAATACAGCTCTCTACTCCACGCGAAGGAAGTTCAAGTCACTTTCCCAAGGGACTCTTCTTTATAAGCCCCCTGTTTGCAGCCATATCATTATTTTTATTATTGGCTCAATTTTAGGGTCAAATGCTGTTTTCAGTCCCCTTACTATTAGCTGAAGTCACTTACCGAACTTCTCTGAGGGACTTAATTTGGTGACATTGGGTCACAGAATGCTAAACTATGCTGCTTTAAAAAGCATCAGAGGTGTCCTGAATTTCAGATTCTTTGGAGCCTTTAGTGAGCACTGTTCCCTACGTGGGGCCTCTCTGCCCTTGACTGATTCCAAGCAGCTGGATACAATCAAGACACCATCCTTGTCACTTCATCTATAACTCTGCAGCTGACTATGGGATCAAAACGGAGTGAAAGAGAATGGGATGGGCCCTCTCTAATCGAGCCCTAGTGTAGTATGAAGTCGATTATGTATATAGTAAAGCATTTTCCCAGCCAGCAGAGCAAGAACTCAAACTTCACCCCCTCTCCTCACGGCTCTCCACCCCTCACTCTAATTCAACTTTTTTTCTTTTTACCTCAGGGAAATGCTCTGGGGTCAGCCTTTTGTCATTATTACCAGATGCTTTTATACAATGTGGTGTGGGCATTTGAAATTTCACATTATATCCCTGGAGTTCTAGCACTAGTGCTGCCATAGTTATGTTCGGACCACAAAGTCATTATTAAATTGTTTGTCTACACTATCGAAGTCCTTCATGTATAGTGTCCTCATCTATTTTTAATCACACACATCTTTGAGGACAGAAGCCTGTCTCTGTTATAACAAACTCTATGCCTTGGTTAGGGACCTAGCAACAACTTGGACAGTCCTTCCATTTGAGGCTACTCCATACCACTAGTGTAACAATGTAACACTATCCTGTAACTGTTTCTTTCCTCTTTGCATTCTAATTTTTATAATCTTGGTCCTAAACCCTTCTTACCTGATTATGGAAATTTTCTCTCTTCTGGACTCCCAGCTGTGCCTACTTGACCATTTTCAAAGTTATTTTTTTCTTTTTAAACTTCTGGAGGTCTTTTGTGGCTTCTCATTACTATAGGATCAAACTAAGAGCTCCTGCCTTTGTTTGAAAGCCCACAGGAGGCAGCCTAGACTGACTCTTATACCCCACAGAAAGTACATAGGGGGACACCTGGCTAAAGGACATCCAGGACTGTCCCTGATGAATTGTGCAATGACCTATTCAAGGTGTCCTGCTTTTATTTTTCCATCTACAAAATGAGGAGTTGGATTAAGTGACCTCGGAAGTTCTTTTAGAGTTAAAAATCTTATATATTCTTTCTCACTGACCTGTTCCCAAAGAACTAACCCATCCACTGTGATCTGTTTCAAGTTGTAACTTTCTAAACAGCATGGCCTGCATTATTTAACTTTGTTTAAAATGCCATACACATATGGGTACCCAATAAATGCTCCTAAAAAGAGGATAATGCACTACATGCTAAGCCAGCTTAGAGAGTGCATTTTAAACTCAAGGTGTGTGCTAACCGCAGTCAGCTTCAGGAAGCAGACTGGGGGGAGTAGGGGAAGGTGTAACAACAGGTGGTGCCCATCTGGGATGCACAATTATGAAATCACGCATCAGCACTAGGAGAAAAGTCACTCTCTGAAGTGGCTGCTACAGTTGTCGCACTTTCAAAGGCAGAGTTCCACAGGGATACAGCCACTGGGTGAGCAACCTATCAGGACCTGTGAGCCAAGAGATGGACTAAGAAGTGGTGAGGGAAACAGGCAGTACATGGATCCAAGGTGCATGAAACTGGGCAACGGTTTCATTTCTTTCCTTGCACATGCCGTCCCCTGAGTTTGGTCAGTCCCTAACCATCAGAGCAGGGCAGAACTCTGAACCAGCTCAAACCCTGTGGTTGTATGCCTGGGCCAGTCAAGACAGAGCTGCAAGGAACCCAACATGCAGACATCTTTGAAACAGTGGTCTTTTCCCCCTGAGGCTCTGTCTTGCATGCTGCCCAGATGGGAAAGGGGCAGCTGGCTGGCTTCCAATTCTGGACCGGTTTCCACAGACAGCAAGTTATAGGATTCGCTCTTAGCCCTCTGGGAACACAGCTCACTTTTTATATTTAGAATTTCCTGAAATGAAGTGGAATGGAGAGAGTGGCTTCATTTTCAGCTTGTGATTTTAGCTGCACTGGTAGTTGGCAGTTTTTGCCAAGGGGGTCCTTTGCAAAAAGTCAAAGAGCCTTTATTCACCCCTGGGACACAATTAAACGCTGATGCTAAATGTCTAGAGCAGAGGAGGTCAGAAATCATCACCTAGAGTTCCCTAATGCTGACTGGCTTTGACAGATACATGGACAAGCTGTGTTATGTGTTTAGATGTACCTGTTAGATCACTTCGGTCTGCCAGAGGGACCTTTCCTACCCACGACAGGGTTCTGCTTAAAATAAGCCAAGTGGGAAGATCAGTAATGTGGGGAGGCTTTTGGGGTTTGGGCAGCATTCCTGTTTGCTCCAGTCTGGCTTGAGGTTGGTGCCCTGGTGCTGGGCACCTGATCTCCATTCCTGTCAAGTTCTTTCCTCAGGCCAGGGGCAGTGATGAGGCAAAGAGACAGACTGGGGCTGGCCACAGTGATAGAGGAATGTGTGCTATTAAATCTTTCAATGGTTACCACTATTGAAGACACTACTGAAGAAGGCGGCTTTGAGACACGTGTCTCACCCTTATGTCTGTACCAGCTCGTCAGATGGCACAGCCCAGTGCCTTCTGCAGGTGGTAAGGAGAAGACTCGCACTTCGGCAGTGGGAGCTGATTACCGGTGCCTAAGCTACCTCAGAGATCATTCTATCCAATTCCCTCACTGTACAGATGAGAAAACTGAGACCTGGAGAGGAAGTGGCTCTCCCAGGGTTACACTGCTAGGTCGAGACTGAATTCCTAGTTCAGTCCTCTGTCATGTGAGAAATCATATGATTTCTCACTATTCTAATTGTGAAAAAGCACCTCATCTGGCCAAGCTCAGTCCCTCACCTGTAAAACAAAGAAGTCGCATCCTGGTGTCTAAAATCACATTCAGAGGCAGTGTTGTTGGCTCTGTGGTCTGTGGTGGATACAGTAAGAGCCACAGGTGCCCACTGAAAGACCAGGCTTGGACTAGGACAGGGCTGGGAGAGGAAGTGGGGAACATGACATAGCCCTTTGCTCCCATTAGTCCTCTTCTTCTAAAAGCTAGAGGCTCTCTGCGAATGCGGTTTCCATTTAGCAAACAAAGCCACATGCTCACATCATTAAAAGAAGGAACTCCCATCAGCTGTACGGCAAGCTAGTGAGATTCCACATCTGACATCTGAGGGCCTACTGGAACCTCGTAATCTGTGAGGCTCTGGGGCAGAGAAGGAAACACAAGGAAAAGGCAGCTAAGTGAAAGATTAAACCCAACTACTATTTTTCATGAGACAATGAATCTCTTGGGAAATAATAAGGAAGGGAAGGAGAGCTGTGAGTCTGAGGGGGTGAGAGGAGGAAGAGATGGGCCAGGATCAGGTCATGGGTTTTCTAATTTTGTGCTCCTTAAGACCCACCAAACATGAAATCATTTTTATTTCCATGACCTCAACTCCAGTGTGGGTTGTCCTATTTTTAAGTCTGATCTCAGGAGATTGTTTAATGAAGTTAAAAGAATAGTGATCATAAGCCAAATAGCTATTCGCTTTAAATCCTGCACAACAAGTGGAAACAGAGACTCTAGATTTTTATAAATAACCATTATTGAGCCTTCAAAATTTCAAGTTGATTTTGGTAAGGCTCAGTTTAAATGACTAAGGATCAAAGAGATTAGCTCTGTCCAGCAAGGGGGAAATAAACTCTCCTTCAAGTAGCAGCCCTAGTGACTTCCATGACTTGTAGTCAGGGATGCTACTGCAAAACTGGCCAATCCCCTTTATTTTCTTCTTACTGTGCAAAGGTAGGAAATGGCCTTAACCACAAACTCTGTAATCCTGGCTAACGTCAAAGCACAAATCTGGTTCCAAACAATTATCTAAGGAGTGAATTTGTGCTAGTGCCCTATATGTGAGTTTAAAACCCATGATATCTTCATGGAGAATCAAGCAGCACAGAGACTTTCAAATCACTTATTTATTAATATATCCCATCTATTTGCAAAACGTGACTGGGGTTGGCTTACAATAAAAGGCAAACCTAGAATGAGGTCCAGACTGTCCTAACAGATGATGTCCTCAACAGCATTAAAAATATATATCCAAGAGATATTCCATCTATCTTTAAAACCTTAATCCTGATATCGAGTTCTAGAAAGGCAATCCAATAGCAAGCTGAAGTCATAAAAGTTTAGGGATGGAGAGATTTGAGCATTCTTACTTTAACTCATTTATGTATTTGACTCACACTTACTGAGCTCCCAATATTTTTTAAATTAAATAATTTATTTTGAAATAATTTTAGATTCATATGCAGTTGTGAGAAAGAATGCAGAAATCCTGTGTACCCTTCACCCGGTTTCCCCCAAGGGCAACATCTTGCAAAACCATGCTATGATACCATAACATGATATTGACATTGATGCAATCAAGGTACAAAGCATTTCCGTAACCATGGTGGTCCTTCCTGTTGATGTTTTAAGACCCAGCTGCCCTGGCTCCCTATTCCTGACTCCTGGCAACCACCTATCTGTTCTCCCATTTCAATAATTTTGTCACTTCAAGGAGGTTATAGAAATGGAATCATATATTATATAACCTTTTGAGATTGACTTTTTTCACTTGTCATAATTCCCTGGAGATTCTTCCAGGCCATTGTGTATCAATAGTTTGTTCCTTTTTATTGCTGAGTAGTATTCCATGCTACACATGTATCATAGTTTGTTTAACCATTCACCCACTGAAGGACACTTGGGCTGATTTCAGTTTTTGTCAATTACAAATAAAGCTGCTACAAACATTCACATACAGGTTTTCGTGTGAGCATAAAATTTCATTCCCCTGGGATAAATGCCCAAGTGTGCAATTGCTGGGTCATATGGTAGCTGCATGTTTAATTTTATAAGAAACCACCAAAACTGTTTTCTAGAGTGGCTGTACCATTTTACATTCCCTACAGCAATGTATAAGTGATCCAGTTTCTCTGTATCCTCACCAGCATTTGCTATTGTCACTATTTTTTTTTTAGCCATTCTTACAGGTGTGTAATGATATTTCATTGTGGTTTTGTTTTGCATTTCCCTAATGGTTAATGATGTCGAACATGTTTTCATGTGCTTATTTGCCATCTGTATATCCTCGTCAGTGTAAAGTCTACTCATGTCCTTTGCCCATTTTCTAACTAGATTATTCAGTTTTTACTGTTGAGTTTTGAGGGTTTTAAAAAATATATTCTAGATATTTAGTCCTTTGTTGGATGTGTCATTTGCAAACATGATTTCTCAGTCTGTATATTATCTTTTCATCCTCTTTACAAGGTCGTTCTCGGAGCAAACGTTTTTAATTTTGTTGACGTTCAATTTGCCAATTTTTCCTTTCATGAATAGTGCTTTTTGTGTCAAGTCTGAGAACTAACTCTTTGCCTAACCCTACACCCTGAAGATTTTCTCCTTAAGTCTTTTCCTATAAGTTTTATGGTTTTATGTTTTAGATTTAAGTCTGTGATTCACTCCCAGTTAATTTTTATATAGGGTGTGAGGTTCAGGTCAAGATTAAATTTTTGCCTGTGAATGTGCAATCTTTTGGCACCGTCTGCTGAAGAGGACAGCAAGGAGAAGGGTAGGACTGTGTTAGGAATACAGAATCATTTTACTTTGAACTCCTTATAATTCTACTCATAGGAAATATACATTTATAAAAATAAGTTCAGTGTCCAAACATATCAAATTCATTCAGTGAATAAATATTTATTGAGCATCTACTATGTGTAAAGTACTTAGGCATACAGTAGTAAACAAGGCAGATACAATCCCTGCCTGAACAGACCTCACTGGAAGGGATTTTTTCAATCAAACCCAGATTTCTGCCATAGATGTAATTAGTAGCCCTGGTTATGAGAAGTTAGCCTCTTCCCTTCCCTCTCCAAGAGCAGAGTGTCAACATGTGGTCATGACCTCTGCCCAACCCCTCAAATCTTCAGCCCAACCCAAAGGCTGTCTGGGAATCTAGAAATATTACTTGTAAAGTTTGCCAACTCTTGATCTAAACCAGCCAACAGACAGTAGCAAATATACTGCAATCATGATTAATGTGAACACTAGGCACCGATTTTCAAACACCAAGGAATAAATGTGATCTGAGAGATGAGCTATAAATCCACACTGATTAGTTCATCTTGCTTACTAGAGACTCGCTTCACAGTTGTGACATTTCTATGGTCAGGGACTACTCTGACCCTTTAAGTTTTCTTTTTTTTTTTCTCTCCAAATGTGGAATCTCTATGTCTAATGCAATAGCAATCACCAAATGCTCGATTTTGCAGGCAGTTGTACAATTTTGCAATGCGTGTTCAGGAGCAACGACACAGAGACACAGAGCTTTCCTCCGAAACCTAAAGGAGCTGCCCTCCTGCAGGAGCTGGGGAGTCCAGCCTGGGCGCTGCTCTGCCTTCCGTTTCCCCTGGCCCCGTGCCAAGCCCTGCCCACACACCTCCTCTGAGCACCTCTGTCACAATCAAGGCAGACAAGCAGCCCATGAAGGGAAATTCCCCATATCCCCAGACCATAAGCCAAATTCTGAAGTTCTGAATTCCTGAAGCAGCCAAAGTTCCCCTGTAATCAATCCCAACGAGACAACAGGCAGCTTTTGGAACAATAACCCTCAAACATATGGATCCTTTCAGGTTTGGAATATCATTGCAGATATCTCCTTTTGAGTTGGGGGGGAGGGAGAGGAAAGTACACATTCTTTAAACTATCAAATGTACCAACACCTCCTTAAAATAACTACCTCATACTATGAGCATTGGTTCTCGAGGCACAGAGGGACAAAGCCAGGTGGCCTGGATGGAGCGGCAGACAGGAAAGATGCTGAGGCATGGTGAGGAGAGGCAGGGGTGGGGCACACAGGGCTGGCCGTAGGACGGTCAGGAGGGCACAAAATGAGCTCCCATGGAAAACATACTGAAACCAACTGACTGGCCTTATTTGGGATGAAGTCTGTGAAGAGGGACCCTCCGATGGGCAGATGTGCCAGCGGGCAGCACACGCCCTCCTCTGTGGGGCAGGGAGCCGCTAGTCCCACGTTGTATGTTTCATTGATGGCTGTGCAAACAAATTCTGGACTTGCTGTTTTAATTTGCTCAGTGGGGAAGAAAAACGTGCCACTCTATTGTAATTCCCAACTGGGTGCTTTTTTCAACGATCAGATGTTATTTCAATGTTCAGCATACATATTCGATTTCCTTCCCTTAATATTTGTTTGACTTATTCTCCAGTGGGGACTGGGTGCTTTAGAAAAGCTCCGAGAGGTCAGACTTCGCTGCGGCTTCCCTCAGCACCTCCCTGGCTTCTGGCAGGCTACTTGGGATCTTCTTTCAGCAGCACTTGCCGCAGCCACGGCACACATGAACTATTTTCCCTCCAGGTCCCGTGAGTCTTCGGGGTGTAAATCAATGCAAGCTGGAGATAGGACAGACCTAACAGATTACTCAGTTCTCCTACGGGCTGAGAACAGAGAGGCTGAAGCACTGTAGAAAATAACCCAGGGAGATGATCCTCTAAGAAAGAATGACTCACCTCTGACCACAGTCTTCCTCGGGTCTCCTCTGGGAAGCCCTGACTGCACCTTACAGGTGGCAACACTCAGAAGTGAGCTGTTTGGCCCATTCTCTCTTCTAAAGACAATAGTCTCTACAATGGCAACTCTTCAGTACTTCAAAAAAGTGAAAAACAGAGGAGACAGACAGACAGACATTCTTTTCAAAACTGTACTGACCTTACTGCCAGGCTCAGGAAAGGTACTCAGGGTGAACTGTCCCTCACTCAGATATACACACATGGCTCAAAGAAGCGTACAGCCATCAACTTCTTTAGACACTTAAAGAAGAGGGCACACCAGAAGGCCTAAGAAATTTATAGTTTTCAAAAAGTTCAGCTTCAGCAAAACAGTTTGAGTTACACCGTAAAGCTTCAGTGTCAGACCCAGCACAAAAGCTGATCCCAAATACCTCTGGCAAGGCCTCACTTTGCACATGCCCAAAATGGGCCTGGCTCACTGTGGTCCCAGCGCCTGCAACACACCAGTAGCCACGTGAACTGACTCCCAGAGTGGATCCACAGTGTGCTCATCCACGGTAGCCATCATCCAGATAAGAGACAGAAAGACTCTACTTCCCAGTCTTCCCAGTCACTACCAGGTCAGACCCTGTGAATGCTCAGGGACCTGAGTCACCCAAGAGGTCAAGGAATATAAATCTAAGGTGCTGGTTCTCACTTAAGGCTGAGATACTTCCAATAATGATATTATGCATCCACTGCAGATATGTGCCTTGCGTTTCAGCTCCGCCATTACGGATGCTCCCTTTTTATTAGTCTCGGTTATGTAAGACTCGAGTCTCTCAGTGCCCTGGATGAATTCAAAGGGTGGGCCTGCCCTGGGGCCCATACAGGACGAGATAGGTGGTTTCATGTCCTCTAAAGAAAAATCTTTCTGCAGAGAAACCTCCTGGATTCCTAACAAACCTGGGCACATTTTCATACTTAGGACTCTGGGGCTTAAATTTAGAGAGGTAAGCAGTTAATTTCCTATTAGAAAGATCATAACCACAAGGCTGTGAGAAGCAAATACAAGGCTTGGTTGACATTTATTTGTTCCCCAGACCCAGTATTTATGGCACCTGCATTGGCAGAAGGCTTGGGGATGGTTGAACAGAAGGACAGAGATAGCCTATTCTTTTTTTTTAAGTTCTCTGCTAGTTTTTAAAGGAGGTTATTAAGAAGTCAAATTCTAGGATAGGTCATTTCTTACAGACACCATAGGGAAAAGAAAAAAAAGGAGACAGTTTATTTAGAATTGCAGATTATATCATCTCTCCTACTCTCCCTGGATGCACATATAGACAGCTATAAATTTTACTAATTATGTTTAAAATGTAAATGCTATATAGAATTTCAGCTCTGGAATTCTCTAATTAGCCAAGCCCCCTCTCTACAAATTTACATTTCTTTTCTGCCAATCACTTTAAACTTTTCAGTTGGCCTCTCAGCCTGTCCACCGGCTGGCCCTCTGCTTGCCTAACCAACCTAGCTGCCACTGCTCACCAAAACCACAGCCCCCCTAGTCACACCAACTAGCTGGCGACTTCCCTGTGCAACCACGCGCACCAAGCTCATCCTCCCGCTGGTGCCTTTCCTCTTGGTGCTTCCATCAGGAAAACCCATCAAAGATGATTTTCTGTTCTCATGAAAAATTGGGGCATTCCATGCTATTTTGCTGTCTTCCCGTGGCTCTCTGAGAGTATATATTGCTACTACCTTGGGGAGCTGTGAACAAAATAATACAAGTAAATTGTCACAATTTGTTAGCACCCAAGAGGTTTGACCAATGCTGCCGCCTACGGCAGGGGTCCCCAACCTAAGGTGAGTTGTATAATTATTATATATTACAATATAATAACAATACAGAAATAAAGTGCACAATGAATGTAATGCACTTGAATCATCCCAAAACCATCCTTCCCCTGCTCTCCAGTCCGTGGAAAAATTATCTTCCATGAAAATGGTCCTGGATGCCAAAAAGGTTGGGGACCACTGACCTATAGGATACCCAGGTTGTAAAAGGAAGAGCACCAGCATTTTGTGTGCCTAACAACACACAGGTAAGCTGTGAGCAAATTCCCACTCTCACATGAAGTATTGACTTTATAAAGAAGATTGCTAGCCAAGAGCACTTCACATCTCTCAGGTGAAAAATGTTCCAACGCTTAAGTGCTACTAATAATTTTTATGGTTGGAAATGAGGATCAAAGTATGAAAGGAAAAATAAATTCACGGGTTTATACATTCAGCCAAGTCTCCATGGCTCATTTTCTGCCACATGTTTTAAACTGTCTCTCTCGAAGGTGGGGGAGGGGAGGAAGAATAAGTTGCTTTTTATTTTCCAGCTCCTTAGGTCTGAAATAAAAGCAGACAGACTTGGGGGAAAAAAAAAATCAAACATTCGAGTAACACTATACATTGCTACTGTTCCCCTAGGAGTTCCCCGCAAATGAGTATCAAGAACTCAATAGATACTTTCCTGGTAAAATACATAAACAGATAAATAAATTATCCCAGGCTGCAAAGAATTTCCACATCTGGTAGCTCACTAGAGCTTGTCAAACAAGTCAGAAACATGCAGGGCCAGAGAAGATCATTCCTAGCTCTTGATTTCAGGGCTGGAGAGGGAATGGAACATTTCCCAAAGCCCTTTGCCTTCCAACAGGGAATACGACCCATCTAGATAGACAAATAACCTCTCTGTTTTCTTCCAATTAAATAAATAATGACATCCAGTATTAGGTCCAAGGTCTCTGCGTGCTCAAGCCACAGACATTGGAAGAAAAAGGCCTTTCCTACATGATCTAGCCTTTCACTCCCAAGAGCTTGCTATGGTGCACCTTTAAGGGTTATATTTAATGCACATTTAACACTTTAAAGAAGTAACTTAGCCTCTCTGCAGTTACCTCAGCCATAAAGCCTGAAGTAACAGGATGACCTCTAAGGTCCCTTCACATTCCAACACTGTGTTTCTTTTTAAAAGGGCTTTCCAACTGGGGTGCTGGGAGTGGGTTACAAGCATGCGGCGATCTGATCCTCTTACTGGATCAGAAGTGAGGCCTAGGGGTGGGTCACATCTAGTGTGGGAGCAGCCTTGTCTGTGTATCCCAGTGCAGAGTATCAACATCACCTATTTGTGCTATGGTTTGACAAAGGCTGGATAAAGCACTATTGCAGCTCTAATAATTTCCTCCTAGAAAGGGATTCTAGAGTTTACCATCAATTTTCAAGCTAATATTCCAGGTAGATCTTCCCTCATCATTTATCTTATATCTCTTACCTCTTAGATTAGGCTTAAATTTCTTCCTCATAACTTCGGGAAGTGTGTAATCTGTGAGCTGGCCTTTAGTCTCTGCTCTATGTCCCTTAAGCAAGCCCTGGGGGCTGTTTCTTTAAAATGGTCTCTGTAAATCAATTCTTCCAGCACTTTAACACAAGCACTGCCTCAGAATGCCTTCACACTGGCGAAAACTATACTGGAACCCTGTGGCCTAAATCTACATGTTTCGCCTCAGTAGAAGAGTCATCAGAATCACGAACACAATAGACCCTGGTTCACCATATTCTGCTCCGGCTCTTCCATTAAAATAACTTCTGTAATCTCCTTTCAATCTCTAACGTGCCGTTGGCTCTTGCCTACCAACGTCCCCGGATCCTTGCACATGCAATCTGTGTTTCACAAGAAAGTGAAGGAATTGGACACTTTTTATGCACACAAGTTTGGTACTTTTTCCACAAGGAATCACATCTCATGGGTTTGCCTGTACTTCTGATCCCTTAGAGTCATCACACCTGAAGGGCTCTCAAGGAAGTTCTTTGGGCTATTCTCCTGTCTCCAAGTAGGACTAGCAAAACCACTCTAGATACCACAGGGTGGCTGCCTTTCCTTTTCTAAAAATTTCCCAAATGGGAGACTCCTCTGTTCCTCTAGATTTCTCTAAAAATTCTTTGCAGCAACAGTTAAAAAGATCTGTTGCATGGTTTCTCTTTGATTCTCACGTAATACTTTGTTTAAACAATTTTTTTATTTTAACTAGGATAATGAATCTATTACAAAAATGATAAAGGCTATAGAAAAAATAGAAGAAACGGAGATGCTTATTTCAGAGAAAAGCAAGCAGGGAGATATTTGTATTAAGTTAAAAGTGCTGAGGTAGCTAACCTTACCTACTTGACCTAGTGAAAACATCAAATCCACAACTTCAAAACGTGCCCTCTTTTTAGGTATACACAGAACATTTACCAAAATAGACTTTTTATGGGGCCATACAGTTTTAACAAATTTCAAAATAATAAAAATCATACAGAGCATATTTTCTGAACACACAGTAGACTCAAACCAAAAATCAATAAGAAAAAGATTAATTTAAAAATTTGACAAAAGTAAGCTATGTAACTTTTATATAACTATGGGTCAAAGAGGATATTACAATGGAAATCCTACTTTCTTTCAGCTTTGTAAAAGATTTGTTATTGACTAATAATAATTGTATATATCTATGGGGTACAATGTGATACTTCAATACATGTATACATTGTGGAAGAGCAAATCAGGCTAATTAACATTTCCATCACCCCACGTACTTATCATTTCTTCATTGTGAGAACATTTAAAATTCACTCTTTTAGCAATTTTAAGATATACATTATTATTAGCTATGTTCCCCTCACTGTGCAATAGATCACCAGAATTTATTCCTCCTAACTGAAACCTTGTGCCTTTTGACCAACATTTCCCCTTTCCCTGCCCACTCCCCCAGCCTCTGGTAACCACCATTCTACTCTCTGCTTCTGTGAATTCAAACTTTTAGATGCCACATATAAGTGAGATCATAAGATATTTGTCTTTCTCTGCCTGTCTTATTTCACTCATCATAATGTCCTCTAGATTCATCCACATTGTCACAAATGACAGAATTTCTTTCTTTTTTACGGCTGAATAGTATTTCATTGTGTACCACCATATGTATCACATTTTCTTTATCAATTCATCTGTTTGATTCCATGTCTTGGCTATTGTGAACAGTGCTGCAATGAGCAGGTGGGTGCAGATTTCTTTTGGACATACTGATTTCAAACCCATAACCAGATGTGGGATTGCTGGATCATATGGTAGACCTATTTTTAGTTTTTTGAAGAACCTCCATACTGTTTTCCAACACAGCTATATTATTAGATTGGTGCAAAAGTACTTGCAGCTTTGGACCTTGAATTTTATTAATAAATTATTATAACTAAGCTCAAACACATTTTTATTAACCAAAATGGGAACCACTACAATCAACACATTTGTGCCAAAGTGAAATAAGTTTGTTTATTCCTATAGCATAAAAATCCATGCTTCGGGATTCCATGAACTCTTAAAAAGCATTTTCTGCATCCTGCTGGTTGTGGAAGCATTTTCCCCGCAAAAAATTGTCAAGATGCTTGAAGAAGTGGTAGTCAGTTGTCAAGAGGTCAGGTGAATATGGCAAATGAGGCAAAACTTTGTAGCCCAATTCATTCAACTTTTGAAGTGTTGGTTGTGCGACGTGTGGTCAGGTGTTGTCTTGGAGAAGAATTGGGCCCTTTCTGTTGACCAATGCCGGCTGCAGGTGTGGCACTTTTCAGTGCATCTCATCGATTTTGCTGAACACACTTCTCAGATGTAATGGTTTCACCAGGATTCACAAAGCTGTAATGGATCAGACTGGCAGCAGACCACCAAACAGTCACCATGACCTTTTTTTGGTGCAGGTTTAGCTTTGGGAAGTGCTTTGGAACTTCTTCTCAGTCCAGTGACTGAGCTGGTCACTGCTGGTCATCGTATAAAGTCCACTTTTCGTCACATGTCACAATCCAATTGAAAAATGGTTTGTTGTTGTGTACAAGAAAACAATGACTTCAAAACGACAATTTTTTTGATTTTCAGTCAGCTCATGAGGCACCCACTTATCAAGCTTTTTCACCTTTCCAATTTGCTTCAAATGCTGAACGACCATAGAATGGTCCACGTTGAGTTCTTTGGCATCTTCTCATGTAGTTGTAAGAGGATCAGCTTCAATGATTGCTCTCAATTGGTTGTTGTCAACTTCCGATATCTGGCCACTGTGCTCCTCATCTTCAAGGTTCTTTTCTCCTTTGCAAAACTTCTTGAACCACTTCTTGCATGGTACGTTCATTACCAGTTCCTGGGCCAAATGTGTTGTTGATGTTGTGAGCTGTCTCTGCTGCTTTACGACCCATTTTGAACTTGAATAAGAAAATCGCTTGAATTTGCTTTTTGTCTAACATCATTTCCATAGTCTAAAACAAGTATCAAATAAACAGCAAGTAATAAGTCATTAGCAAAAAAACAAAGTGGGAAATGCACATTAAAATGATGTATAACATAACCACATTTATTTAAGAATGTATTCCAATATCAAACGGCAAATTTCAACAATGCTAAATCCGCAATTACTTTTGTACCAACCTAATACATTTCTACCAACAGTGTACAAGGGTTCCCTTTTCTCCACATCCTTGCCAACACTTATTTTTCATCTTTTTGACAGCAGCCATCGTAAAAGATATGAGGTGATACCTCATTGTGGTTTTAATTTGCATTTCCCTTATGGTTAGTGATGTTGAGAATTTTTCACACATCTGTTGGCCTTTTGTAAGTCTCCTTTTGAGAAGTATCTATCTATTCAAGTCCTTTGTTCATTTTTTAATAGGGTTATTTGTTATGGACTGGTTTGAGTTCCTTACATATTTTGGATACAAGCCCCTTATCTGATGTATGATTTGTAAATATTTTCTCCCAATGTGTGTATTGTCTCTTCACTCTTCATTGTTTACTGTGCAGAAAGTTTTTAGTTTGATGCAATCCCATTTGTCTATTTTTGCTTTTGCTGCTCTGTATCATCTTTTCTGAAGTAAATGCTCAAATCTTTTGTCCAATTTTAATCAGCTTGTTTTCTTTTTATTGAGTTGTGAGAGTTCTTTATATATTTTGGATACGAGTCCTTTATTTATAGATGTTTTGAAAATACTTTCCCCAGTCTATGACTTATCTTTTTATTTTCCTAGAAATGTTTTTTCCCCCAAGTGGTGTTAATCTTGATGAAGTCCAACTTACCCATTTTTTTCTAAGTCATATAATTTGTTTCCCATTTAAGAATTATTGCCTAACCCAACCACACTAAGATTTTCCTGTGTTTTCTTCAAGAAGTTTTATAATTCTAGTTCTTGCTAATACTTCAACTTTTCTCAACAACATTTTGTAGGTTTCAATGAACATATCTGGTACATATTTTGTTACATTTTTCAAGTATTTCATATTTTATACTATTGCCAGAATATGACTTTTTTTTACAGC
Organism: Lemur catta; assembly: GCF_020740605.2. Taxonomy (NCBI): domain Eukaryota; kingdom Metazoa; phylum Chordata; class Mammalia; order Primates; family Lemuridae; genus Lemur; species Lemur catta. Next base: position 91,678,626 of record NC_059134.1, on the reverse strand, counting down.
TTTTTACAAATATAGTTGATATATAAAAAACTGAACTTATTTAAAGTGCATAACTTGGTATGTTTTGACATCTGTATACCCCAGTCAAGAAAAAGAACATATCCATTTCCACTGAAAGTTTTTTTCTTGTGGCCCTTTGTTATTCTTCCCTCCTACCCTTCACGGCCTTACCCTCCCCTCACCCCTAATCCAGGCAACCACTGACTTTTCATCACTAGGAGTAGTTTGCATTTTCTAGAATCTTATATATATATACACACACACATATGGAATCATAAAGAATATTCTCTTTTTCATCTTGCTTCATTAACCCACCATAACTATTTGAAAAAATGTCCATGTTGCTGCATATATCAATAGCTTATTCTTATTTATTGCTGAGTCGTGTTCTACTGTATGGATGTACCACAGTTTGTCTACCCACTCAATTGCTGATAGACACTGGAGTTTTTTTTCCCCTCCAGTTTTTGGCTATTACAATATCTACAATATTTATGGATGCCATAAATATTAATATTAATGTACAAGTATTTGTGTAAACATGTTCTTATTTCTCTAGGGTGAATTCCCATGGGAAGAATGGCTGGGTCATATAGTAGATGTATGTTTAACATTTCAAACTCCAAACTTTTCCAACATGGTTGTATCCAGATTAAGGATCACAGTAAAGTTGAAGGGCATGCAGGTCAGAATAGTCTGTTCCGTATCTTTCATATGCATGTTGGTAATGGAGATTTATTCATTCATCAAATATTACTGAGTAACTGCCGAATGCTGTTACTCAATGAACTGGGTTAGGCACAGAGGATATGGCAATGAACAGTACAGCCATGGTTCCTGCCCTACGGTGCTTACATTCTTTGAAAACGCAGACGCTAAACAACAAAGTTCACAATGAATTATTTTTTTACAAACAGGTACTAAGTGCTCTGAATCCATCCTAGACTGGGGACTTTCTGAAAACTTCTTTGAGATAGCAACAGCTGAGCTGAGTGCTGAAGGATAAGCAGGAATTAACGAAACAGATACAATCCCAAGAGACTGCGGTAAGTGCCACAAAGCAGTAGTTCTGGGTTCTAGTATAACTCCCCTAGGATGCAAAGTTTTATTAACTGATTTATCTATTTATTCACTTAATCAGTCAAGCCTGTCCCAATTTCTGCATGAAAATTAATCCTCATCTTTGGAATAAAAAACAGGATTTTAGAAGCACCACCATCTTTGTCTTCTGAATCAATACTCAATTTGAGTACCCTCTCCAGGAGAGAAACATCCCTTCTGAATAATGAAAACAACAAGCAAGCTCTCTCACAAATTATAGTAGAATCATGAATGGAATAATGAAAATAGCAGTACTAGCCATGATAATAACAGCAGCAGCAGCTAACATGGCATCTGTAAAGTGCATAATCTACCGTCCATCTCACAGAATGTGTACTTACTGTGTGTTTTCCATGTGGTAGGTACTAGGTAATTTTATCCAATGCACTTGATAACTTCATGAAGTAGATATTACTGTTGCCATTTTAGAAAGAAATAAACTAAGATCCAGAGAGATTAAATAACTTGTGACAGTGCAGAAATCTGGGCCCAGAGTTATCTTAACTTATCCATAATAGTAATTATTATGCAAGAAATAACTTTACAAAGACCCTAAAGCACCAATAATAGGGGTACCTGAAGAAATGGTTTGCCTTAGCATCAAAATAATTTAGCACTGGACAAATGATATGCTGATAGCTGTTTAAGTAATACTTTTAAGGACCAGTGGTCTCTGACAAACATCATTTCTGGTAAAATCTCAGGGAAGACAGCACCGTGTCAGACAAACTTAGATTTAAATCCCAACTCTTCCATTTATTAGCTTCGTGACTTTAGGCAAGTTCTTTATTTACCTTTGCTTCGTCTCGGTATAGAATGAGAAAAACAATCTCCCCTTGTAGGTTTGGGGAAAGATCACAAGCAATGTACGTAAACACTGAGGACACTGACAGGGACATAACAAGTTGTATGCAGAAGGTAGTTAAGAAAGTTGTTCGTTGCACAGCATCTGGAGATTCTGATTAATGAACATGAGGCAGCTTTCTGATTTCACTCCTCTAATAAACAATTACTTCTTTAGAGATAATATGGAACCAAACACAAGTCATCAGAGGAAAGAGGTAAAGCTTCAAGCTCGGTCCCTCTAAGCTTTGAAAAACTTCCTCTCATTAACATGCTTTGCTGCTTGAAACAAACTCAAGGTTGGAAGAAATCCCAGGGATACATTTAGTCCACCTTTCTTTTATTAGACTTCTTTTAGACCACCTGAAAATACAGAAGCAACAGCATTCTGCCCATCTTGGCCAGATCATTTTGAACATTCCCTTTCCCCACCTTACTTTTGCCACAAAGATAAACACACAGGTAGAGTCTGAAGTCATTATATGTAATGACGAGAGAAAACACTGCTAGAAAAAATTAGTCTTTTTGCCATGACTTGGCTAGAGAAACAAGCAGGCAATTTGCTTTTTTTAAAACTGGAAAGGATAGTATATTAAATATCATCCAACGCCCTAGATGCTATGATGTAAAAGTCATCTCCTATGAATGAAAAAAATCCAAAAGAGATGAATGTATGTTTTATTAGCTATTCTTATGCCTTTCATTGACCTATAACTGTATCAACCAGGGCATCACACATCAATCTATTTCACAACAATTTCTTTTACATTCAAATGAAGCTATATATTTTTAAAATGCTGGGAAAACTTGAGCCTTTAATTGTTGTTAGTTGTGATGGTAGTAGGAGGGGGGATTCCTATTTCTTTCCCTTAAAATCTGGCTTTAATTTAAGGATTTGGAAATAAATTTCTGTAATAAATATATGTACCAAATAGGGCTTCATTTAATAAAATTTTATGCTTTCTTAAAAACCCCTAAATCAACAAATCTTGAGTTAACTAAAGAAAACGGTTACTTCTCTCCTAAAGGCAGGGTGACCACAGGGATAAATTTTGCCCCTTTCCCCTGTGCCAGCTGTAGCTAACTGACTTGGACACTCTGCGTGCTTAGTTCTGATGCCACATTTACCCCGCAGCCACGGGCCCCTGCCTGTGGTCATCATGCATCTCACGTACACCCTGACAGGGCCCATCAATTCCTATTGCTTTTCACCAGGCCTGGGCTCTGCCACTTTCCCCTGGGAAGACCTTTACTGGTCTCCATACTTAACCCCTGAACCCAGCCTAATCCATCAGCCACACTGAATGAACGGTGAGAGGGAATGTTTCTCCCTAAAGACAGGCAGCCAGCCTCTGCACTTAAAACTCAGAAAGAAAGCCATCAACAGGGTCGGCTCTGTTTGTCAGTGTCGCCAGCTTCTTCACTTACTGATGTTTTTATTGTTGCGGTGCCCAGCTGCTTGAGTCAAGAGAAGTGCTACTCAGGGAGACATCAATTAAGGGCTTGTTAAATGCTATAGATGCTCTTTTGAAAATATCCCATGGGACTCTCCTTGGGAGTTCCCCAAACCAGTGGAGGGCACAGTTGTCATTGTGCAATAGAAGTTCCCCAAGGTTTTAAAGAACAGCTTTATAACACACACTCTTACGCATAGCTTCTGGACTCCACCGGGAGATATTTAGAAGTTATGACTTTAGAGAATGAAATATAATACTTTTTAGGAAAGATAAGCAATAATAGGCAGTAAATATCAAACATATAAATATATTGTTTAAAACCTCCTTACCTCATAACCAAACTGCAGCTCATCAGAGGTCAGCATAATGATGTCATCGTCAATGGCCAGCACAGCCTCTGTCTCAATTTCATCATACGGGAAGAAACGGTTACTCAACTTGTTTTCAGCAGTCCTCACAACTTTTAGTGGAACCCGGATTTTGGGCCAAAGAGAATCTGGAAAAAGATAAAACAGGGTATTTACTACTCTCCTAACCCTTGTGAAGAGATAAAGTGGTGACAGCATCTTATCACAAATGAGACTGAAGAATCAACTTATATCCATGGCTCTCTTCAAATCCAAAGGTACAGCTGTGCAAGGGGAGATTCTTACAGACATATTTTTATTATAATAAAAATGCATATATACATATACCACACAATACACATATACAGCACATACACACACATACACGTATATATCCTCTCTAAATCCTTATGACACTACTAACTCTCAATACTGTGTTAATTAGAATGAACAAATGGCTTCAACTCACAACTGAGGGGCAGAGAAGCAAAATGACTTGACCAAGATCACAACAACAGCAAGAGAAACAGAGTCTGGATTGCCTTATTCTCAGGACTACGGCTTTAATATCAGAACTCTACCACCTCTAGTAAATACTCTGCAAAATACTTTCAGGTAGGTTCACCCCAGCTCAAAAGTTACCTGCAGCTACACTACGAAATACAGTGCATGTGTGAAGATGACTGTCCCGATGTGCCCACCTCCACGATGCAATCACAGACAGCTATCAGTTCTGCTAAAGTCCACCCTCACCAAAGTATGCTTCACTGCAGGAGTGCGGCTTTCTTAACTCAGCACTCCCACACCCCCTGCCTGACTCACTAGGTTTGATTTCTCATCATGACCAATTTAGAGAGTAAATATCAAATTTCTAGGTTCAATTATGTGGGATTTTCTAGTATACTGAAGAAACACTGACCCATGATTTGCCTTACATTTTTTCCCATTCTACTTTGAAATGATTGGAGTAATTCAACCATAGTTTCTTTATTTTAAAATGCTGCATTTAGCATAGCATGAAATTAATACTTCTTCGATGCAGTACGCATATCCATAGACCTCAGAGGGCAGTTTGTTCTTGACACATCTGTCAAATGAGAATAGCAAACCAAGGTATCATACTGCTCTCAAAAAGTCCATCATGTAATTGTGGGAAGATCTTGTTTTTGTGAGTCCGGAAGCCCCAAAAATCCCATGGCCACTCCGAAGTCATTATACTGAAGAAGAAGTATGACAGGGGGAAAATTAGAAGAGAAAAAGGCTGTCTTACCTAACTGCAAATAAAATGTCTTACTTCTGCACATTTCATAATATAAACATATAACAAATTGTTGGGCCACTCCCAGAGTCTTGGAAGCGTCCTGTGCAAATGAGAGTCCCTGTCGGTAAAGAAGGTAGTTTTAAAATAAGCCAGTGACACAGAGCCTAAAGAAGAGTGGTCAACTCCAAAAGGAGCACTGGAAAAGGGCTGAACCAGAGACCAAAGAAATGATCCCACTGGCCATTGTCTTTTCATCAAAAACAACAGTTAATTATAGTTCTACTCTTGGTCCATAATCAATAAATATCTTTGGAATAAATGTGTGGACACATGACCGAGAGATTGGAAATCTGAGTTCTGCATTAGCTATTGGATCTTTTAAGCAAGTACCATTTTCTCAGGATAAGAACAAGGAGAGAGGGGGAGAGAGAGAGAGAGAGAGAGAGAGAGAGAGAGAGAGAGAGAGAGAGAGACAGAGAGAGAGACAGAGAGAGAAAGAGAGAAGACCTTTATTAGGCAACTAGTATATGCCAGATGCTCTATAGATACTTTGTCATTCAACCCTCCTGACAACTTTATGGGGCAGAAATTACTTACAAAGTAGTATTTACATGGTTCAGACAGGTTAAATAACTTGCCCAGTGATACACAGTTAATAAATGATAAGGGTAGTATTTGAACTTAAGTCTGTGTGGCATCAAAGACCAAATGGGAGCTGTACCATATCCACTGCAGCTTCAGAATCCTGTGTTTCTCTAGACCTGGAAGAAAACTAAGACATTTCAATAACTTTCTCTAGCAATCATCCTTATTCTTGCTTGCTTCTCTCTCCCTAATGCAGACAAATAAAATCTCTGTCATACATCTACTCTTCCTAAATCCTTATAAAACATGAATGGACTGTAACATCTAAAATGAAGGCAGTTATAGCCTTACCTACCAGACCAGTGGTGCCCAAACTTTTTGGTCTCAGAATCCCTTTATGCTCATAAAAATTATTGAGAATCCCAAAGAGGTTTTGTTTATATAGGATGGAAATATACACACACACACATCCTTTATTGTATTAGAAATTAAAACTGACAAATGTTAAAACATGATAATATACAACACAAGTTCTATTAGCTGTGAGAGTGATGATGTAACTCATGTCATAGACTCTGGAAAACTCTACCATACATTTGTGAGAGAATAAAACAGTAAGAAAGGGAAATAACAACTTAGTATTACGATGAAAAGAATAATACTAAAGGATCTCAGGGATCCCCAGGGTACCTGAATCACTCTTTGAGAACTGCTGTGCTAGACTCTGTGTTCAGATTTAGGTACCTCAACATAAGAAGTACCAGAAGGAGTAAGGACTTCGAGTGCAAGCATTTGAATCCAGAATTTCTATAGAATGCTTAAAGAAACTAAGTGCACCAGTTATCAACTTATTGCCTCTCAGTTTCAAACTTAGTTTTCATTGTCCTGTTGGCAATACTGGAACTGGACCCTGTAAACATGTCTCCTTTGCCAGCCGGCATGATGTTAAGCTTTGCCAGTAGAGGGCACTGAAGGGTCACTGCAGGAGGATGGGGCTTTTCTTCCTGGTTCTGATGTGCCTTTTTAATTTCCTGCTCCTGCGGTGTTTGGCCGGTAGGCAGGCAGTAGCATTTATCTCCAGCAAGCATAAGAGGCACCCCTGGGGGCAGTTTCCCAGTGCATTTAACACCCTGCAGGCAGCTTCCCAGCAAGTTCTGTGGAAGCTCCACCAGCAACTTAGCCAAGGTTATCCCCATGGGTGGTTCCAGGTGAGCTCCACGGAAGCCCTGGCCAGTTTCCCAGCAAGTTCAGTAAGACCCCCTGGGCAGCTTCCTGCCGAATTCTGTGGGTATCCAAGTGGGTGGTTGGTTTCCTGCTCGTCAGCCTTAGCCTGTGGCACTTCGGCAAACTTCACCATCCAGTGGGCTACAACCCTACTCTCCCAAGCAAGGTCTGAGATGCAGACCTAGCTGGGGAAGGGGCTCTTCCAAGTTTATTTCCTGTAATCTTTAGAGTTCTCTTTAGCTTTTAGTAGATAAATCCTGACTAGCTAATAATTTTTTATATTTAATTTTTCCTATTCAAATTACTGTGTGGTTTCTGTCTCCTAAGTGAACCTTGACTAATATGCTTGGGATACCAGAAAGGTTGTCAGATGAAAAAGGAATCGTTCCCTATGGCCTCTACAGTTAGAACCATGACCAATGCATGGGTGAAAGTTACAGAGAAATTGATTTAGAATCAAAATAGGTAAAAGCTTCCTGGTGGTGTAAACTGTTTTAAGATGGAATGAAATGCCTTCAGCACTGGGCGCGGTGGCTCATACCTGTAATCCTAGCACTCTGGGAGGCTGAGGTGGGAGGATTGCTTGAGCTCAAGGGTTCGAGACCAGCTTGAGCAAGAGCAAGAGCTCGTCTCTACCAAAAATAGGAAAAATTAGCTGGGTGTGGTGGCACACACCTGTAGTTTCAGCTACGCAGGAGGCTGATGCAGGAGGATCACTTGAGCCCAGGCGTTTGAGGTTGCAGTGAACTATGATGATGCCACTGTACTCTACCCAGGGAGACAGAGCAAGACCTTGTCTCAAAAAAAAAAAAAAAAAAAAGGAAATGCCTTCAGCAAAACATTATGCCCTTTTCCTTGAAATGCTCTAACTTAAGTCACATTTCTACTGGACATCAGGTGAGACTAAACAAGATGCCTCTGAGGTCTTAGGATTCCATGAGGCAGTAAGATATCACAGAAAGAACGCAGTCTTTGGAAATAGCTTGAGATCCCAGGTCTACCACTTACTAGCCAAGTGACCTTGAACGAGCCAATCACTTTGAACCTGCTTTTTTGACTTAGAAGAAGAAATACCACCACCATATTGACTTGATTGACTGTGAGGATGAATGTGAATCCATTTAGCAACGCAGTGCCTGGCACATGGCAGACAATCATTAAATGTTAGCTGTGCTTTCCCTGGAAAGTCTGTGCCTAATTACAGAACCAGAGAATTTTTTTTAAACCTTAGGTAGTGGTGGCAAATGGTGCATCTGAGATCTGGGACATCTCCCTGACAACCCAGTGGCAACTCATGCCTTCCAGGTCCACTTTTAGAGAAGCAGGATCCCTGCCATTAATCCTCTCAACTGAGAACATCGCACACACTAACAAAACAAAAGAACGTCGAACTTTGGCCATGTTAACTCCACAAGGCAACAAATAGCTGCTCTCTTTCCACTATGTATAGAAAACAGGCTAGCTGCTTTGGTTAAGCATAAACATGCCTTGACACTGAATGGAATCTGGACTTTTGCTTGGGGAGTATATACAGCATGTTCGACCCATGCACAGCTTTCCACACTCTTCACCTACATATATCCAAAAAATTACTTGAGACGATGTCCATGAAGAACTAACTTGCCCCTGTAAATTCTTTGATGGGAAAATTTTAGAGAGTGATGAAGGCCAAGGAGGATGATATGGGATGCAGATGGAAATGTAGAATGAATCACGACTTTTTTAGAAATATGATTACTTTTCCCTATTCTCAGTTAGCTGTGGGTAGCCAAAAGTTAACTTTAGCAAAAAGAGTCTCTATTTCACTGTCTATGGACCATCAGTACCACCAAACGGAACCCTATAAAGAATTCCCAGTTGCTTGTTTTCACTTTGTCAAATGAAATAGGCCTCCACCAAAGGGAAGTACCATTTCTGCAGGCTTCTGACAGCACCCCTTCTGTGGAGGGCAGGGATGAGAGGGCAGCAAGCAAAGAATAAGCATTATAATTATACCTTCCCCTTAAAATAGATAATCCTAATATGGAATTTGGATTCTGGAAAGGTTACCTTTAAAAAAATTAGGACTGGAGCAGTAGAGGGAGAAGGGAGCACGAGCTGGTGAAGAAGAATATATGTGAGAAAGAAAAGATTGTTCCTTCACATTAGGATTTTCAAAAGAATAGATTTACTTTTCTTCTCTGAGTCCCTGACAAGGATCTAGTTCTTCTACATAATCCCAAATCAGAAAACTGACAAAGCATGATGATTTTTCTACAACTAAATGGTAATCTAAATAGACACAGTGGGCCTTAGCGCAAAGGGCATGAGCTCTGGATCCAGAGAGACCTGTGTTTATTTCTTACTCTGCTACTTGCAGCTTTATAGGCAAGTTACTCTGCTAATCTGAGTTTCATTTTTCTTGTTTTTGTAAAATGTGGATAACAGCTTCCTTGCAAGCTTGTCACAAGGACTTGGGATAATATATGTAAAGCACTTGGCACAGTTCCTATTTCTAGGATTAAAGAGGCATATAATAAATGGCTATAACAACATCATGTCATTATCATTTTCACAAATGGATTCTTGTAGGGTCCTATGAACTTCACTTCTCCACTGATAACCGGAAGAGGTCTACCAAAGGATATGGGGATGACCCATAAGGATGCAGATGGAAACAGTGTCATAGCTAGAAATCTTCAGGCCCAAATTCTATTGCTGAGCTGGAATGGAGTCTCTTTTCCTTACAACTTTAAATTCTAAGTGAAACAGCAGGCTCTTGTATCTTGTGTCTCATCCTGTAAATCTGTAGCAGACAAAATAGAAATGTCACTTCTATTCACACAAAGTAACCTGAAGAATATGATTTTTCAAACACATTACTGAATTTATGAAAAACAAACAGCTGAGCCAGGTGACCTGATAACTTCACAGTATGAGCCTTAGTCCAGCTCAAAGGAGAAAAAGAATTCCTTGTTGTTAAGATTTCTTTTTTTAAAAAAATACACTGATTAACGGTTTTCTCCATGTTGGATGCCAAGAGAGAAGTGAGCAAAGAGATTTTTTCTCCAACTTGGCAAAGGTACTGCAAAATGTTCAGGTTGACTCTAGATGACCCCAAGCCCATCCTGCCAATCACTATCATAAATACAACCACAGATCCACAAAATAAATCAGCAGATTATCCCCATACAAACCTTGAGCCCACTTCTGCAGCGTTCGAGTTGCTTGGAGTATAGCTGGTCCCCACGATCCTAATTCCCCACAGCCCCAGAAGCTCCAAAGGAAGGTGGCTGCTGCGTCTACCCCCTGTTGACCCTCCCAGGTTGGACCAACCCAATCTTGTGGGTTGGCCATCCTGACACACCCAGCCAACCTCACCTTGCCTATTAACTATTAAGGACCATGCAAGTCACAGTCTGAAGCTGGGGAGCTCCTAATATCAATTCATATTTAAGACTGAAATCTGTTAAAACTGGAGGCTGAGTTACCCCTACCTGAAATGTACAGTGCAACAACCTGCTCCAGACTGAGGCCAGAGGCCAAGCCAAATAACCTCTGTATCCATCAAGTTTGGAAGTTAAAGAACTGGGGAGGGGGAAGGCAGTGACCTGCCTTTTCTTTGAACAGAGCTCAAAACCAACGTGATGAAAGCTCACTGGAAATTTCTATTGCCTAGTCTAAGTATTTATTTAAACTTCAAACCCAGCAATTTAGACTTCAATGTAACCAAAAGAAAAAAGGATTTGGTTGGAGAATAAAAAAAAAAAATAAGAAAAATGGAAAGGGGGTAGATTTCTGCCTACACGAATCCTCCCAGCAGCAGACATGTTAACCACAATATTTATTTTAGTAAACGTAGAGAAAGTAAAAAACATCACTTTTGCCTCTAATATTTCAAAGCCTTGGACTTTTTTTTTTTTTTTTAAGTATATATGTTACTAATGCTGTACGTGAAAAATCAGATGCATTTGCTGGCATGAGGACCAGAACTGACAGCTCCATTTACCAACTGAACAAACACCCCACAGAAGATTAAACATGGTTCATGTTCTCCCCAAACAACCACATGGCCAGAACCAAAGCCCTGACCTAAAAACCACTGTTAGAAAGTAGCAGTCCAGTTGCTACATGTGTCAAAATTAGGGCCTTGTCAGTTAAGGGCTCTCTTTCCTCCCTAGAGTCAAAATATTTTAAAAATAAACTAAACTCTTGGTCATAAAATTAACCACTACATTTTAGTAGGGTCTACCAAAAATTAAAACTGAACACCCAACTCCAAAACCTGGGCTCATGATACTGCCTTTAGTTACGTCAGTGTAGAGGCTTAGACCAAGAACAAAAAAAAAATTTTTCTTTCTCATAGTTTGCAATGATACCTGCCCAAAAGAAGTGATTCAAATTCATGATAAATAACTATGCCCAAGTGGCTAACCAGGGTTTATAAACACAAGCCTCTTGAATTTAGTGCTAGAATATGCAACTCTGCCCTTCTGGGCAGGACTGCAGAGGGTGGCTCAGAGGCTCTCTTTGAAGGCTGGTGGCCTTGTACGCAGGGGCAGATACATGCCTGTGAGTACAGCATGACGCAGCAGCCGTTCCAGACCTGGTGAGGGGCACACGGCCCTCCTTCCTAAAATAGGACACGTGTTTTAAGGGACTAGTTAGCAATGTGGGACCATCCAGTTCACTCCACTCTGGAGAAAGCCAACTCGCATGGATGAGTCCAAGTCAACGGGCAGAGAGCTCCCCAAGGTCCCTCCCTACAGAGCTCCCCAAAATTTTCTCTACCTTCTCCTTCCTTTCTGTGTTCTCATCCCTCATTTTTCTTTTACCCTTTTCCTTCTCCTTTATTAAGAGTTAAGCAAACAAAACAAAAATCCAGAAAACTGGTCATGTTATAGTGTTGAGAGAGAGAGAGAGAGAGAGAGAGAGAGAGAGAAAAGACTTGGCATAAAAAGCTAGTAAATAAAAAAAAAAAGCACTTTTGCTTCAGGGTATAATATAGGAACTTACTTTAAAATAGCTACTATATTTACTCAAACTGTGGCTTCCTAAATCTAAAACGAAAGTATACGACTCTTTCAGAAAACAAAAAATCCCATGAAGTAAATTTTTAAATGTCTCAGGAGGAACTAAAGAATTTTCTCGAGGCAAATTCTTACTTGCCTTTAAGAGACAGAAATATAGTCGTCTTCTAGCCTAGACTATAGATCTACTACTGGTAGCTTCCAGGGTCGACTATCCCGACTTCAGTATAGCCAATTAAAAGGGACCAGCCATAAAAAGTGCAGATACTACTGTCAGGCAATAAACTAGTAGACCTTATCGGTGACAGTGGTGCACATTACAAACTTCAAACTCATTCCTTGCTCTAATCCATCAGAAACTTCCTGGCTTTAATAGGCTATAAATGGCAGGAGCTTTGAAGTCCCTGGGATTAGGATCAGTAATAGACAGACTGAATGAGAAACTAAATGCAGGTGGAACATACTCTATGCATCCCGAATTAAAAACAAATCCAATTAATCAAATAGTCCTCAACCCTAGCTGCCAGCCAGCAGATTACAGGGGTGGCCAAGGCAAGGAACAAAGTGACTCAGGATGAACCAATGGGAGAGTCTACTGATTGCTCACTTTAAGGATTTGATTTGAAGTCTGGACAGCGTATGCTTTGCTGATGACTGCCCCAATCAGAGGTGAGGCCATCCTTTTTTTCTTTTTTGAAGGAGAGCACAGTATCAGAATAGAGATAAGAAAGGAGGAAACTAATGTCTTTTAAACTGAGTTTTCATGTAAACAATCAGCTGAGAGGGCTGAGGGAAGCTGAGATCTGTTTTCCCAAGGCTGATAGCCTTTGATCCTACTGATTCCTAAGCCCTCAAACACTTGTGGCTACAGAGCATGCCAGGGCTCGGAATTAAATGGGCCACCCTAGAACAAGAATGAGACGACTGAGAAATTGGGGCATGCTGCCTTAGAAACGGCATTGCTGTTGAAAAAGCAGGAAAAGTCATTTAAAACAAAGGATGTGAATAATTTCGCCATCCAAAATCAATCCAGCTGAGAGTTGCACTAAAGCCCAAACTGGGCCTCTCCTGAACACACAACTTTCTCACTCTTCTTACCTTCTGGAGGGTTTTTATTCTGATTATTCCAGACGACTAGCAGCTTGGATAGACTGGGCACCTTGGACACTTCAGTGATGACCCGGAAGAGGCTCTCCACTCGGTCATAGGTGAGGACGATGGCGGTGAACCCTTGAGACTGTGGTGGGATCAGCGGGAGGAACAGTGGGTTGCTCACACTGCTCCACTTCTGCAAAACGTCAGATTAACATGGGTCAGAGAGGGAGCTGTAACAATGGGGCTGACCCAGCATCAGCAGTAAACCTGACCATGGCAGGTTTGGTGGCTTTTACCATGACCAAATCCAGAGCTAAGCAATTGTTCAAAGTCTTCCCCTCCTCAAAACTTAAGTTTGACACTGATACCATTGAAAAAAGAACTTTTGCAGCTAAGAAGAGATTTCTAGTTAAACATGACAATTAAAAGTATGTGCTTATCTCCATTCCTTCCCCAAACCTACTAAAATGGCAGTTGATTAATATAAAAGGATATAAATCCACAAGGACAAAGAGATGGAAGAAGAAACACCAGCTGATGAGCCATAGTAACTTATGTCTGAAAGACGGACCAGGCTAGGGAAGGAGCGGCAGAGCAGAAGCGAGAGTGGAGACCTGGGCACCTACCAGGAGGGGGGCCAACAAGGGCGTGCTCCTGGGAACCCACCAAGGCTCCAGAGTTAAACTCACCTGGGACTTTGTGAGGTAAGAGGAGGGGCAGGGTTGAAAACAGGAACACTGGTTAAAAATCTACCTAAGGAGCAGTTAGAGACCTAGATTCACGAACCCTCCCTTTACCCCACGCAGCTAGAAAACTACTCTTCTTCCCTCTCCCCAGTTGGTGAAGGCAGGTTTATTCTCCAAGGAAACTGAAGCTCTAGATGTGGAAACACAGGCACAGAGGAGAGGAAAATACAGGTTAAAAGTCTACGTTCTGAATGATGGGCCCTGCAGCCTTCTTCCCCCTTCAGTTCCCAGAGCACAGGCAGCCATGTGGCTAGCTCGGCACCCTGTCATTGCACAGTGACGCCTCCAGGCAGTAAGCTGACTCTCACACAAAGAACTGCTGATCAGCTTTCTACTGCTTCTTTGTTAATCATGAACAGATTCCAGAATCATAGACATTTCAAGAGCATCTTCAGCATGAAGACGGAAATCAAACAAAGAAAAAAAGGAACTCAGAGGTTACAGAGATGATAGAGGCAGCAGAAAGAAATTAAAACAGCATCAACAATAAATTGTATCTTTAAGGAAATAAGATTTCCCATCCATGAAATAAGAATTGCTATTATTATTTGAAAAGATCTATCAGAGAACAGAAATAACTCATGAACATTAAGAACACAAGTTTTGACACTTTTTAAAAGGGCAGGATTAAAAGAGAAAGATGATAAAATAGTGAACAAAAAGACAGAGAGGAAAAATAGGACGGAGAAAATCCAGGAGGTCCAACATCCATTAAATAGGAGGTTTCAGAAAAAGAAAACAGAATATGGAAGAAATGAATTTATCAAAGAAATTAAACAAGTTCTCAGAACAGAAGATATGAGAGGCATGAACTTTCAGATTGCAAGGGAACAATAAGTAGCCAGCACAGTGAATTAAAAAAAAAAAGACAAAAAAAAGAAACAAAACAATGAAACAAAAACCACTGCCATATCAAAGAAATCATTTCTGAACACAGCGACGTGTGAGTGTAGGGGATGAGCATGTGAATTCACTGTATAATTCTTAAAACTTCTCTGAGATATTTTTTGAAATAAAGTTTAAAAAGTAACTTTAATGCAGCAATGTAAGCAAAAATATTTTTGTACTGATAATAAGCAAAGATTATGAAAATGTTCTTACATTTTTTTTTACCAGCTTTATTGGGATATAATTCACATACCATACAATGCACTCACTTAAAATATACAATGGTTTTGATATATAACACTGTTAATTTTTTAAAATTGTGGTAAAATATATATAATATGAAATTTACCATTTTAATCATTTTTAACTGTACAATTCAGTGGCATTAATTACATTCACATTTACATGTTGTCATGTGAAAAGGCCAGGACTGAACTCCATTTCCACTAGAAAGGGGCTGAATATGAAGTGTCCTATTATTCTGGCTGCCTTACATTTCCCTAAAGTCTTTTATACTTTGGGATTCCCAAGGTCCCCTATCAATCTCATCCATATCACTGATGGACACCCATCACCACATATATGACAACAGCTGTGTGCCAGATGTAACAGTGGGGATAGGAAACGTACACAAACACATGGAATACACATGGGATGGGAACTCAAGGAGACTGAATGGGATTCCTGAAGTCCTAATGTAATCAAAATATTAAAGCCAAAATGCCCACAACATGCCATAATTAGATTTCACAATCACAAGGCACAATAGGAAAGGCCATCTTCTCATGTTGACCTTCTCTTTCCATGAACCACACTTTCACATTAAACTGTAGTCTTAGGGAGGTGCCCGGATTTTAGTATTTGTATCCTACTACCTGATTACATTTCTAGAAACTCCTGAGTTTTCTACCCCAAATCCTATTCTTCATCTCTTCCTGACTTTTATGGAAACTGAAGTCAGTACGCAGCCCTATACTTAAGCGACAATTAATCCCCAAGGGATAGTTCTGGTCTATCTGCCATCACTATCCCCAACCCACTCACCTATTCCTCTTGACACAATATTCACTAATGCCCACTTGAAAACATGATTTTAAATGAAAAAGATTCTTTTAGAAAATGTATAAAATAATTTAATGTGTGATATTGAAACAGTCAAGTTTTACTGAACACTTAGTAAGTGCTAGACACTGTGCTTTACATGTATTTTTCTCATTTGAAACTCACAACAACCCTCAAGATATATATGTTTACCGTTCTCATTTACAGATGATGAAACTGTGGGATTAGAAATAGCTGATGATGTTCAAGGATATATGACCTGAAAGTGATGGAACTGAGATATAGCCCAGGCAGTCTGATTCCAGAACACCAGATAGTGATGGTTCACAGCCCTTCCCCATGTCTCCCTAAAAACATACTCAGACCGAGTCTGGGGCAAGCATCACCACTTTATTGACTTTGCAAACCAGAAGTGTGGGGAACTGCAGGGTTTACTACTTCTAGCTCTTCTCTAAGACAAAAATAAAAGTTCTTGATCCTTGTTAAGCACATTTGGGCCAATAAGCAAGAACCTACCCAAACACTATAATTTCAGAGAGTACATGGAATGAAAACACACCAAACATATAACACACAAAGTGAGCACATAAATTAAAAAAGGTAAAATACACCACAAACACAGAAGGAAAAACTATTAGAAACTCCAACAAAATGAGGTCTGTTCTTTGGGAGAAGGGAGGAGAATGCCAACACACTTAAATGCCTTAACAACATTAAGAGGACAGGAAAAAAATTCCCTGAGAGATGCAAGGCTTGGATTCAGAAAACGAATGCCTTGGCATTTAAACTGAGGCACCCCCGAAATGAATCACAGCTCTGATTTCAAGGCTCTGCCAGGGAGAAGGAACTGGAGTCTCTGGTAAGACAACAGATCTGGTCTCATCCGTATGCCAGCTCCACTGGGGAAGCGGATGGGTAGGGAAGGGGAGAGGGTAGTAAGGAATGGCTGGCTGGGAAGGGGACAGTGGTTTTTCTGGTGTTCAATTTTTCCACACAGCTCACTTACATCCCAAATCAGGCTTGAGAACTACAAGTGGAGAAGGCAGCACACGGGGAGACAGAGCACGGAAGGGAGCATGAGGAGTGCTGAAACCTTGAAACTTTCCCACAAAGTACAGGCACTGAGATGAACACAGGAGGCAACACACAAGCTCCTAAGCACATATTTACTCTGATAAGGACACACCACCAGTATTGATGCAAATGACTTCAAAAGTGAGTCAGCATGGTTAGAGTCAGTTTCGGACTCGACTCCTTAATCTGAATGCAGGTTCTTTCACTTCCAGCTGTGTAACCTGGGCAAAGTACTTAACCTCTCTTGTACCTCAGAGCTTCTCCACCGATGAAATCGTGATGGTAGTATTACTGAATATAAATGAGAAGTACCTGGCATATAAAAGCATTCAATAAATGGTAGCAAATGATTGATCTGCATTGAGTAACAGCTTCTCTGGGCTTTACTTTCTGCATGTCTCAAAAGTGAGGTGGGGGGTAGCCTAAGCAATCATGGGTCTCTTTCAGCACAGAAATTCTAAATGGAATCCTTCTTCCTCTCTCTCTTTCCCTTATCATGTTTTAAGGCCATGGTTTACTTGGATTCTCTACCTCTACTTCTTCCTCTCCAAATATATTGTTTTTATTTCCATAATTTTCTCTTTTCCTTCCTATTCTTTGTTTCAGCTATCCTGACAGCTCCATGGAAGCAGCAGCCTTAACACCTAGTACCTAGTACAGTGCCTACTGCCACTCTGTAAAAACTTGTTTAAAAAAATGAGTAAGTTAAACACAAACAATCCAGGCCATGTTCTTTCTGTCCTCTTTATGTATAGATATGAATAGTTGATGTACACTCAAATAAATGTACACTCAAAATCATTAAAAGTTTTGTTTTTGTTTTTTTGACACAGGTTCTCACTCTATTGCCCAGGCTAGAGTGCAGTGGCCTCATCGTAGCTCACTGCAACCTCAAACTCCTGGGCTCATGAAACTTTATTTTCCTGAGTATTGTTTCACTGACAAATTAACATAGCTACGTTTATGTTCTATTTCCAACAGTCATAAAAAGGAAACTCTGATCTGCAACTAGGCTTCCGTGTCAACTGCTTCTTCCCTCCTCAAACACAGTCCCGTTTGCTTGGGGAGCTCAGTGGCAGCGTGGAGAAAGGCAGCTTTAATTGAGGTGTGTACACCTTCACACAGACACGCCACTCCACTAGGGTAAGGTCAACAAACTAACCCCCAGACAAAAAAAGCTCACTGGAGAGGGATATTTAAAAAATGGCATTTAGTCACCTCTGAAATACCTTTAAGAACTGACCCCCTGCTGACTAACCAAAGAGAGTGTCTACAGTCTGGGACCTCTTGACCCCACTTTCTGCAGGAAATCAAGCGAATTTAAACCTCCATAATTTACTCAAGACTCTGGCTTCTGCCAGGGAAAAGGCACACAATGCTGGCAATTAACTCTGTTGCCCGACTCAATCTCCATAATGGCAAGATAGGCCATGAAATTAGGCATCCAGCAATAGCGAGGTGAAAAAGGGACCTATGGCTGCTGTACCTTTGCAATCTCGGCTATCGATGCAATTTTCAAATATATTCAATAAACTGTTCACTCAAAGATGGAAGGCGATACCAAAAGAAGAAGTGTGCATTATTCTAACAAAGTAATGCCTTGTTCAGCTCTCGCCCATCTGCCCACCCTTCGTTTCTCACTCCCATAACATCCACTCTAGAAGCCCCAACAAGAAATCTTACATTGTTGAACTGCAATCACATAAAAGTAATCCCTAATAGCGACGGTAACTCTCAGGTCACAATGCCAGCTGTAGACAAATTCTTTCGCATTACTTATTCTGGAAAGCCCTGGTATAAGAGCTGGTAGTGAGCAGACAAACTGCCAGTAGTGAGAGGGAGCTGTGGGCTCAGGTTTCAGGATGCCTTGAAGGAAGGGCCATGAGAGACTAAGCTTAAAGTCATCTACCAGTTCAAAGGGGTTTCTCCTTCAGAAAAGAGACTCAAACTCTAGCAACTAGTTCTGCCTTTGGCAATCCCAGACAAAGGAAGTTGCCTGGGCCCTTCCTGCAACCCTGTTTTGCTTCCTTGTAGTTGAAAGGTCATGGTAGCCCTATATAAGTCTAACCAAAACCATCCTAGTCAAGTTTACCATACAGAAAATAGAGAAAGAGTGGCCTTTATCTGAGATGATCTTTTTGAAGTTACTTGGGGATTGTAAAATCAAGAGTGAGAAAAACTATATTTCATTACCAAACTAATGGATTCTTTCCAACTAAACCAAAGCAACTGCAGCACAGGAGAAATCAAGATGCAAAAGAGAATGGTCCAAAATTTAGTTACCATTACTCACCATATCAAAGATTTTTTTATTGTGTATAACTTCATGTGAAAATAAGAGACTTCAGCAGGTATTTGAGTAAACTCATATTTGATTTGCCTGAGCAGAGAAGTAGGAGGTCAGAGAATAAAGGAAGAGAGAAGGATGGGCCTGTTATACCGGAGCTTTGAGCCCGCAGTAACGAGTAGCCTCACCTATTCATACCTTGATAGAAGGGGCAGTTTTCCTGGTTGTTTTGAAGTTATCAACTCTTACCTCAATGTGGTTTCAATTATGAATTACCAGACTAAAAGGGGGAAAAAAGCTTTGATTTATTCTTTTTTGCTCCAATTATGCATGATGTGTTTCCACTGAAGACTTTGGAAAGTATTTCATCATGCCTCTCATCCTGAAGTGGTCAAAGGGCAAAACCAAAAAGAGTTAACCCTTCATTTCTCTTCCAGGTTCAAACAGACTCCCTATCAATGGATATAGGTCAAGGCCTTTGAAACAAAGCAATGAATGGGTTAAGCATTAGCATCATATTACTAACGTGCATAAGGGTGGTGTCCCTTGTCCAAAATGGTGAGATGATATTTATGTTAATGGTTACTGGGAGATTTGAAAGGGCCATCAGTAATGTGGCCCATGTTGTCTTAACCATTAAATCTCTACAGCCCCAACTACCCACAGCACGGCACTCTACCAGGCATGCGCTAACATGGGAGACCGGAGAATTACAGAGACCTAACAACGTCTTCAAGCAGAATCTCTTAGCTCAGGAGAGAAAAGATGTGGGGATAAGTCTGCAGTCTACCTGCTGCAACATGTCTTTAATTCATTTCCACTCTCAGTAAATAACTGATTGTTCTGAAAAACAAGAACAACACTGAAGGCCAAATCTCACTGACTCCCCATTAAAGAGACGCAGGAAAGATGAAGCAAATCAAAGGCTAGAAATCCTCTTAGGGCTTCCGACTCAACTAAGTAAGACAATAAGTTATCACCTTAGAATTCCTGTAACCTATTTACAGTAATTTGTTCATAAATGAGTTTTCTCTATGGTGGCACTCCACCTTTGGGTGCACTGAAGTAAAGGTACTGTGACTCTCTGCTATCCGGAAAAACCAGGCCATATACACGAACTCGGCCACAACAGCAAGACAAAGATTTGCACCATTATCCTCTCTTTCCTCTAGATGCTTTTAAGATCTTCTCTTTCCCCTTGGTTTTCTGTAGTTTCATTGATTACCCACCTACCTATGGATTTGTTTTTACTTATCCTGCTTGTGGTTCATTGGTCTTCCTGGATCTGAGGACTACTGTCACTCGACAATTCTGGAAAATTCTCAGCTCTGATTCTTTCAAAAGGGCCCATTTCCATTCCTCTCATTTTCTCCTTCTGGAACTCAGTTTAGACACATGTTGGATCTTCTCCTGCTATTCCCCACATCACTTCACTTCTCCTCCGTGTTTTCTATCTCTTTGTCTCTTTGGGCTGCACTTTGAACAATTTCTTTGAATCTAATAATCTAATCTAATTTAATAGCTGGAAATCCTTACAGGTTTGTTTCCACTGGTTCTCACTCATGATATTGCCTATTATCTTTATAGGTTTTGACTATAAGCTGCTAAAATTTTCCTTAGACACTTAATTTGTATGAATTATTTGACAGTTGGATTGAAAATAAGTTCCTCAACACAGGGTTTGGGTCTGCTTCTGCTGGATCCTTTCAACTCAGGGCCACTTTCAATTAAATTCCCTTCTTAAGATTTATTTGGATCATAATTGTAGTATGAATTTGGATCAGGTCCCATGGGGGGCTGGCTTGGGATTGCAGTTCCCAGCACTAGGGTCACTATAGACAGGTTTATTTCTTCTTTATCCTTTCACTGAAGATATAATCTTTTATTTTCCTGGCTTCATCAAGGAAGTTCTTGTGAGATTTCCCAACTTGGACAGGTCACAGGCTTTACATCCTGCTCCCTGTGCCCTACTTCCGAGAGGTATCAGGTCAAAGCTCAAGATCATTAAGCTCAGCAAAAATCTCCACAGCACACACTGCCTCTGGCTCCCACTCCTCCTAGGATACATAATTTCACTGTGCTTTGGGGGTCAGCACATACCTTACTTTCATGCCAGCTCAGCAACAGGTGAAAATGGCTTTATAATACTTCATTCAGTATTTTAGTTGTTCAGTTAGGAAGGTCACTTAGCATATATAATCTATAATAAAGCCAGGGGTAGAAGTCTTTTATATTTACACTGTCAATCTACTTATGTGCCACTGTGTTCCCTATATAATTTGGGGGCCAAGTTTGGGTGTGAGATGCGAACAATTATATGAAAATATGGCAGAATAACAGATGGAACAAGGGCACAGAGTCTCTACATTAGACAAGTTACCATATTTCTTCAAACTGCCACTTCCTCATTTAAAAAATGAGGTAATAAGGAGGTGAGTCTTGAAACAAATGCCTCACTTCTTTCATCTGTGAGAATGGAGCTAACAGAATGCTACTCTTGGGGTTATAAGGATTAAACAACAGAAAATACATAATAGGACCTTTATGGGTACAAAGAATGTCCTCCTGTAAATTTCAATTTTCCTCTCCAGAGTCCCATCGAATTCTAAAATTTATGTTTCCGTGTGATAAAGCATGATGCTAGCAGCTTTATCATTAACATTATCATTTTCATAGCACTACACCACTTACAAAACGCTTCCACAAATACCACATCATTGATGTCTCAGAATAATTCTGGGAAATAAGCATTAGTTCCATCCTACAGATAAGGATAAAGAGATAAGAAACTTGCACATGGTCAAGCTAATGAATGATCCTGAACTCAGGTTTGATTCCAACGGCCTTGATTAGCAAATCAGTTGCTAATTGTTACACTATTCTTCCGAATCTATTATTATTACTAAACCCAGTCCTACAGATGAGTAAATTATTGCAAAGAAAGATTTGGTAAGTAACCTCGAGCCACTCATATCACCAGGACGAAGGGATTAAAACACTCAGTTTAAGAATTTCTAGGCTACAGTTAAGCTTACTGAAGGCTCACAGGTTAAACCCATCTGAATGCCTCTTGAAAATTCCTGTTATTATCCGAATTTTAGCTACTTCAATTTTTTCTTTACATAGCACTGAAATTTATATTTGGCTAAATGCCCAACCTTCTTCTCTAAAGCCAAACTACTGTCAAGAAAAGCAGGAAGGCTTGCCACTGATTGCTTTTCAGGTAGTAGAGGAAAAAGTTGACATTTCATATTCCTCTTGCTTGGAAAGAAAGCCAATCATTTATAAGAACCCTCATCTGGCTGTGGCTTCCATCAGTGGGATGGACAGAAGCCAGTTAAATGGTTCAACGTAAGCCATATTAAAAGAATTTGGAACGAGGAAAGAGAGGGCTCCATATGCTGATACTTTTAATAATTCATGAGTTATATCAGTCTGCAAGTAATAAATTTCACTATATATATATATATATATATATATATATATATATATATATATATATGGTATGATTGCTTAAGATACTGGCAAAGATAACATACCACTGATTTTATTGGTTTATAATTTGATATACCAAAAATAACAGTTCGGCTGTTTAACAGCACAAAATATTTGGATTATTGTGAGAATATGGTCTTCAAACATGCAATCATCATCCCTGGATCTATTACTTTATAAGTTTACTAAAAACATTTAAAAGATAGGTTTCAGTGAAAAACTAGTAACTTATTTGATTTAAACAAACAAGGCTGATCTATAAACCAAAGATAAAGTATCGAAGACTGTTAATGATGGCTTAAACTACTACCTCTTGTAAAAAATAAAACAAATTTACAACTTCATCTGCCTCTCCCATAGTTGAAATACTCTGACAGTTTGAAAGAGCAGCTCATTCTCTGGCCCATGAGTATATTAGAGAGGTCAGCTATGGTATGGGGAAGACTTCACTGGCTTGGTAAACAGGAACGCTTGGGAATGATTAAATTACAGCATATGGCATCCAAGCTCAAAACACCAATAGTTATGACCAAGAAAATCAAAGTTTTTGTACAGTTTTGAGCTAATAGGAGCCGAACACCACCATTAAAGTTGATCCAGAGTAGAAAGAACAATTCCTACAATGTAGTCATTTCTTAACTCTTAATTTCTCTGGAATTCCAATAAGACATATGTTTTGTCTACTATGTTTTATCTCTGCTTCTTCTTGAAAAAAGGCATGAACCCACAAGGGTAAAAAGAACCTTTTTCTGGAGACAACAATGGAGTAAAAGGATATTCACACAGTTTCAAAGTAATTCCCCACAGGAAACATAATAAAAGGCAAAATAGTAACTTGGCATTGGAGAAACCCAGCAGAAACCTGTGATCCAAGTTATCACCAGTAATGGGACAAATAGACATCACTGTCCTCCAATATGACACACCAAGAACATATCACTTTTATGATATTCCTGTCAAAAATGCATAATTTGAACCTAAATTGCAAAAGCACCAGACAAACCCAAATCAAGGGACATCTTACAAAATAACTAACATGTTCTCTTCAAAAATGCCCATTTCATGTGAGATAGAGAATGACCAAGAAATTTCTCTAGACTAAAGGAGGCTAAAGAGACATGATGATTGAATGCTTTTGCTATGATGGACATTAAGATAACTGACAAAATCTAAATAAGGTCTGTAGACTAGATAATATTATATCAATGTTTATTTCCTGATGATTTTGCTAACTATTATAATTCTGTATGAGAGGTATTTAGGGATAAAACTTCATCATATCTGCAACTTCCAAAAGGTTCAAGAAAAACACACACACACATACACAGAGAAAAAGGAATAAAGCAACTGTGATGAAATATTAACATTTGAGGAATCTGGGTGAAGGGTGTACAGAAACTCAACACTAGTTTTAGAATTTTAATTTTGAACTGCATCAAGATAAAAAGTTAAAATAAAAAATAGAGATCTTTAGGTCTGGTTAAGTAAACAAAATGTAGATAGAGGAACAAAGCAAAAAAAGCTAAACCTTCCAAGGATAATAATAGTAAGACTCAGAAATTGAAGTACATGGTATCCTGGAAGAAGGGGCTCTGAGAAAAGGAATGAGGGACAGTTGGTCCCACGCCCCCTTAAACCCAACACCTACAGACAGCCCTCTCCCTGCCACCCCACCCCTCAGCCTTTGCAGGAGAAGGGAGATTTATACTCTGGAGAAAATGAATGAGAGAGTCCAGATTCAGAGATACCAGGCACAGAAGGCAGGATGAGGCACCATAACAAATACAGATTGTCGTAGAGGCTACAAACAAATGGAAAAACATATCATGCTCATGGATTAGTAGAATCAACACTGTTAAAATGGCCATACTACCCAAAGTGATTTACAAATTCAATGCAATCCCCATCAAGTTACCAAAGCCATACTTCACAGATCTAGAAAAAATAATTCTACACTTTGTTTGGAAGCCAAAAAGAGCCTAAATAGCCAAAGTAATATTAAGCAAAAAGCACAAATCTGGAGGCACCACATTATCAGACTTCAAACTATACTACAAGGCTATATTAAACAAAACAACATGGTGTTGCACAAAAATAGAGACATAGACCAATGGAACAGAACAGGGAACCCAGATATAAAACCATCTACCCACAGCCAACTGACTTTTGACAAAGCAGACAACAATGTACACTGGGGACAAGAACCCCTATTCAATAAATGGTGCTGGGAAAACTGGATAGCCACATGTAGAAGAATGAAACAGGACCCCCACTTCTCACCACTCACAAAAATTAACTTAAGATTGATAAAAGACTTAGATTGAAGGCATGAAACCACAAGAATTCTAGAGGAAAATGTAGGAAAAACTCTTTTAGCTATTGGCCTAGGCAAAGAATTTATGACTAAGACCCCAGTATCTTTCATTGGCATCAACAAAGATTAATAAATGGGATTTGATTAAACTAAAAAGCTTCTGCACAGCTAAGAAAACAATCAACAGGGCAAATAGACAACCTAAGGAATGGGAGAAAATATTCGCAAGCTACACATCCAAGAAAGGGCTAATAACCAGAATTTACAAAGAACTCAAGCAAATCAGCAAGAAAAAAACAAACAACCTTATTAAAAAGTACACAAAGGCATGAACAGCAGCTTCTTAAAAGAAGAAAGACAAATGGCCAATAAACATATGAAAAAATGCTCAACATCACTAATCATCAGGGAAATGCAAATTAAAACCACAATGAGATATCACTTTGCTCCAGTTAGAATAGCTTTTATTAAAAAGTCCAAAAACAACAGATGCCGGCATGGATGCAGAGAGAAAGGAACACTTATATGCTGTTGGTGGGACTGCAGGGTAGTACAATCTCCATGGAAAACAGCACGGAGAGTCCTCAGAGAACTACAAGTAAATCTATCATTTGATCCAGCAACGTCCT
This sequence comes from Lemur catta, assembly GCF_020740605.2. Lineage (NCBI taxonomy): Eukaryota > Metazoa > Chordata > Mammalia > Primates > Lemuridae > Lemur > Lemur catta. The sequence continues at coordinate 91,653,209 of NC_059134.1, read as the reverse complement.
TACTGGTTATTTACCCCAAAGGAAAAGAAGACCTTTCATCAAAAAGATACCCACACTTGAATGTTTATTGCAGCACAATTCACAATTGCAAAGATGTGGAATCAATCCAAGTGCCCATCAATTCATGAGTGGATTAATAAAATGTGGTATATGTATAACATGGAGTACTACTGAGCCATAACTTGAGGAATTAATAATACCTTTTGCAACAATCTGGATGGAACTTCTCCTAAGTGAAGTATCTCAAGAATAAAAAAACAAACAATATACTCACTATTAAATTGGAACTAACCAATGAGCACACATGTGCACAGAGGGAAATCAACCAGGGGTGGTGGAGAACGGGAGGGGAATAAAACAACCTAACGGGTACTATGAACAACACTATTTGGGTGACGGGCACACCTACATAGCAGGAACTCAAGCATTACAAAAATGACCCATGTAACCTAAAACACTTGTACCCCCTTAATAGTCTCAAATAAAAAAAGAACAAATGAAAGATTGAGTAATAATCTGTAAAATAATGGATGAGAACCTGTCTCCTCCCTCCATTCAGCTCCCAAAATACTTGCAGCCCAGACTTAATATCTACCCTCTCCCCAACCTCAAAGGGAAGAAAGACTATTCTCTGGATCAATGAACCAGTCCAAGAGAAATAACCCATGGATACCAACATTTGGACAAACAATTGGGTCACCATCCTCTTCTAAGTAAAGCCCGTAATTTGACAAAACCTTATCCACGTACACAGAGCTTCCAATTGGCTTTCAGTGCCTCATTCTCAAATAAGAGCAGATTGCCAGGAATCATCAGGCATCTGAAGAAAGCTTCTGATATGAAAGACAGCAAATACAAAACTGAAAAACGAATTCAAAGTACCTAAACAATAAACAGAGCTAAAGAAAAATAAAAACAAATGTAATGCCTACACAGAGCAAAAAATACTGCATCCTTAAAATAAGAAACTATAAAAAGAAATTAATTAGAAGTCAAGAAAAAAGGCTCTTAAATATTATAAGGTAATAAAAATTTAAAAATCAAAAGGAGGGGCTCTGAAAAGAACACAAAATTGAGGAAATATCTGAAAAATTAGAACAAAAAGACCAAGAGATGTTAAGATAAGAAAACTAAGGATCAATCTAGCACATTCATCATCTAGGTAACAGAAGTTCTATAAAGAGAGAAAAGAGAAAACAGAGGAAGAAAATAACCAAAGAAATAAAAGAAAAAAATTTCTTAGAACTGAAGAACATGGATTTTCACTTTTAAGAAGGCCCAAATCAGTACCTAGTTAGCAAAAAGTACCCATCCCAGGGCATTTCATCATAAAACTTTTTGGAACATAGAATTTGCCAGGAGAAAAAAAAAGTCACATAAAAGAATCAGGAATTAGATTGACATCTCACCTTTTGAGATTAAAATGGGAAGCTCAGAAGATAATGGAGCAATACTTTCAAAATTCTGAAGAAAACCCACCTCAACCAGAATTCTACAGTATCCCAGCTATTAATGAAATGTGAAACAGAATAAATACACTTTCAGGAACACAAGGTAACAGAAAGTTTATCTCCCATAGTCCATTTCTCATGAAACTACTGGAAAAAATAAACCAAAAAAGAGGATGTTAGAATGTGGAAATGAGGAATCCAACAAAGCAGAGAGGAAAAGGGAATTCCTAGCCTCACGGTGAACTGAGATGCAGGACGGCCACTGTACAGGAGACCGAGACAGTGAGCACCCCACACTGAAACAGAAGATGGGGGCTGCAAAAGCCATGACTCCAAAGAGAAAGAGAAAGAAAAATCCTGTACTTTACTTGTATTTGGCCACTTTATTATTTTGTTGGAGAATCTAGTAAAAACTAATCAGTGATAGGAACATGGAAAACTAAGGAAAAAAAGAGTCAGTTATTAACTCTCTGGAAAATAAAAAGTTGTGCAAGAAAGGAAACATAATCCTTGTTTACAACTTTGGTTCAACTGAAAACAGCACTTATATAGTCCTAATAATGTGTACAATAAACACTGCTTTAATGAGAAATGATGACCCAGCCCTACTGGTAAGATCGGAAAGCAGAAATGTGTAGGGGAAGGGGAGAGAACAGGAGAAAAAGGACTAACTCAAAGGAAATAAAAAGAGTTCTCTAAGTAAGAAATAAAAAACAGCATGTTATGAGGAAAAAGGAAGAAAATATCAGAGGAAAGTTACAAGAGTTGAAAGCAGCTGCCCTTTGGCAATAGGCCCTAATTTTCATTATATGTTTTATTTTACTATTTGAATTTTTAAGCCATACACATGTTAAGTCATACTATTTTGTAAAACATAAAGAAATGTAGCTGAGAAAAAAAGGAGCTAAAAATCAAGAATCAATCTCTAGTTGAAGCAATGTATACATTTTTCTAATGTACAGCTGTAATGTCCTATTTATTAAAAAATTACACTCAAATATAAATGAATTGGGAGATACACAAAAAGGACAGAATATTAGAAATGGAAACAAAATTCATCATCCTAAGGTTATAATACTCAACCACCACATTTTCCTGGTAACTTCTGTTATTGAATCATTTACGCGGACCTTGAGGGAGAATTACAATGGCCCCTGAAACTAGAGGAAAGGGAACTTGATGTGCTAAGTGATAGCTGCTGCATGAAAGATGACTTTGCCCAAACATTCAATATGTTCTTAATTAATCTACTGCCAGATCAAGCTCCCCCAGACTCTGAAAAACAATGTTATTCACGGCCCTCGCACAAGCTGTGTGATGTAAGAAAGCCAGAGCCATAAAAGTAGACTGTCAGAAGGCAATGGAGGCAGGACTGCATCCAGGGAAACAGTGTGTATGGACCCATCCAGCACCACCACTCAGGCTGCCAGGCAGACGTGTTACAGTCTCTCTCTACTACGAAGGGTCATGCAAAAGATCTGACTGACGTGACCATTACAGCAACATCTCCGAGTTTGTCTTTTCATATTCCTTATCCATCCTCCCTGTCTGGATCTGGCTGTGACCTGGTCTTTTCCATTTTCTATCTGACCATCAGAATCAGCCAAGTTCTTTGCTTGGGGCCCCAGATTACGCTCTCTGGATCTTCTTGCATCTCTCCATCCAGAGACCCAGCTCCTCCGCTTTCCTTACCCCCTGAATGCTGATGTCCTGAGACTTTCTATTAATAGCTTGTTTCCAAAGAAGTAAAGGGTATTCAAGGAAAAGTTTGGAATTTAGGGTAGTATACAGGATCACTTGTGCAAATGTGGTCCTATAAATGCAATACCTATAAAAACAGTAGACTTCAAAAAGCTTAAACTTATCTAAAATGCAAGCTAATATTTCTGAATTCCATACATATTTTTTATCATATCTAGGCAGTAGGAGGAAGAAGGAGAGAATAAGCCAAGAAGGCCTCCTGGGGGGAAGGGTAGGCTTTCAAATTCCAGAGAAACATTCCACAAGTTAAAGGGCGCTGAGTTGAGTGAAACAGACTGTTAACCTGGTATCTTTTCAACTTAGAGTTCTGCTTCATACATCTGAGCTGGCACTTCTTCAGCTTGCAGAATGATTTATTGCTTGTTAGTATTTACAGCTGAGTGATATTTTCAGCTGCTTGTACAACCACAACCTTTGTGAGCGAGGGCCGCCGTCTGGACATCTAAGTACAGGCAGCCCTGAGTTCTTCATGTATCTCGGACAGATGTAGTCTGAACCCAGCCACTGGATGCTTCTAATCCAAGCCTTGGGTGTCAAGAAGAGTAACTGGATGGGGAGCAGGGAGAGCCTCCTGCAGTCAGTGAGATAGGACACACACAGTGAATCAAATCCCACATCAAAATATGGTCCCAGACTAGCAGCATCAATACCAAGACTTGGGAACTTGGTAGAAAGGCACATTCTAGGCTCCTACCTCAGACCTACCCAATCTGAATCTTGGGGTGCAGTGGCAGCACTCTGTATTTTAACAAGCCTTTCTGGAGATTCTGATGCATACATATGACAGTTTGAAAGCCACTGCTCCACAGCAAGCTCTACCACGTCCTGCCCACAACTCTGATTCCTGATCCTCAGGGGTGATGCTTACACATCAAGTGCTCTTATGCAATATTCTCATCTGGCTGATCCCTTCCCTTTCTAAATCTCCAAAAACTAGGCTTAGACTGAGGCTTATAGGAAGTCCAGGTAAGTATATAATCCGCATCTGAGGCTTAGATTACAGCAAAGTCACCACTCTGGCTAGATTTCACAGAAACAAGCTCTTGTTTTTCAACCTCATTCTTATTCTAGGTACAATAATCCATTTTAAGTCACTTCCCTGGTTTTTTTTTTTTTTTCATTAATTTTTATCAATGGCCAAGGGGACCCCTACTCTCTCCCCTCTCTGTTTTAGGTCTAGTATGGTAAATGCAGAGAAGAAAAAAAATCTGGAGTATCTTTATTAGTGTTATCTATGATAGCAAACTTGGAAAAAAGTGTCTATCAAAAGAGTAAATATAATTATAACATATTGATAAAATGGGGTATAATCTTTCAAATCACACTGTAGAAAAATAACATGGGAAAATATTACACTCTACATAATTTTAAGACTGTATTGTGTTCAGTTTTTAAAAAATTGTCACTGAGAGGATATGGTTTTGAGGGCACATGCCAGAAATCCAAAGTTCACAGTTTAAAGCTCACTTGTCTCGGTCTCCGTCCTCCTGCATATGTTCATATCTGTCAGAGAACCAAAGGTAAGACAAGGGAGAGAGTGTCTGAGGAGGTCCCCAGCTACAGAGGCTAGTCCCAGAGGTAGGGATGAAGGTCTGCCAAGAAGCAAGGCCAGAAATGGCACTACAGTTAGAAGTGATACAGGATACAGTATGTAGGGAGATGACAAAGATTTGCTGATATTTGCAAAAAGGAGAGAAAAATAAAAGCATGGAGAGACAGACTAGGTAAAATATTTAGACAGCCTTGACATGAGGAGCTATGAAAATTAATGATGAAAACATACAGTCTTTCCTTATATAGAGCCTTAACTTGGTGAGAAATTCCTTTCACAGAGATTCAAAACAAAGTGCCAATCTCCCCCATCCAGACAAATCTGCTACTGTAAGTTATATTCAAGAATTACTGTGTCCAAAAACTTTTTCAAGTTTTGAGGGTGTGGCACAATGTGGATAACATAATCAGCCTCATTTTTACAGATAAGAATGGCAAAGCACCTAGTGACATGAATATTCTGCAAGGCCCTCACTGTCTTCATCATTCCCACACATAAACCTTTTCTACATTAAATTAAGGCAGTTGCATCTGGCCAAAATATGACTCTCAACCCTCACCTCTTGCTCTTCAGTCTGAGCAAGCTCAGTGCATGGCTAGAGGCCCTGACAGCGGTGTATCTTTGAAAAACACAGACCATTCCTTGATTTACTGACCAAGATCCATACTTACTTTTGCCTCGGGGTGTCTGACATTGTAAATTTGATGGAATCTAGAGAAGAGACTCCCCTGCAGGTTGGGCTCATAGTAATCTCATCTAGAGTAGGTTAAATATTTCTGAAGGGGAGGGGAGAACTAAACTATAAATAAATCATGGCTCCTCAGGCCCCCTGTCAGTTGCTTTCACTGAAGATGCAGAATGTATAACCTACTGCTTTAAATCAGGGCTCTCACCGCCTAAGCTCCTAGAAATGTGGCAAACACCAAAGTATCCTAAAAAGGACTATTTGAGAAAGAGTTAAAGAAAAAATATAGAATACATTTTCTAGTTGTATGTCTAGATTTATGCTGTTATGCTTAAGTTCTTTACCAAATTGATAAGAATTCAGTACTTTGACCATTTTGTTCTAAACTAAAACATACCTATTTCAAAACTGCAAAATTTCATATTCTATTTTCTCCTAGTCTTATATTCTTATAAGAGAGAACTAAAATCCCAACCCTTTATTCATACTAAACATCTCTTAGAGCTTTAGATATAAGTACAGGATAAGGTCCCACTATTTCCACACTTTCAGTGTGGGTCATAACCATCCCACCTATATGAATTCTCCTGCACTGGAACAGATGCAATATTCTTCATCTCAAACTTGTACCATTTGCTTGGAACAGTAGTAATGTTCAGAGGAGGCTCAAGGGCTCTCACATAATTCCATAGGCAACCTGAGATAACTTGCAGGTAGAAGACCTGGGTTCGCTTGTTTACCTAACTTGCCAAACATGACTTTAGACAAGTCATTAGGCACTATGAGTCTCATTATGACTGCTTTACAGATGAGAACGAATCTATAACTTTCCCTACCTTCCCAGCAGGGTGAGGGTCAAATAAAACAATGGCTGTCCCATCAGCATGTGAGTGAGTCTTGCTTGGATGGCTCGAGTCCTGGGGTCCCAATCTTTTTCCCTCCCTTTCTCCTCTTCATCCCTCCCTCCTTCCTTTATATATATATATATATATATATATATATATATATATATATATATATATATATATATATATATGTAAAGGACCTCCTGTCTAAATTGTTCTAGGAATTCCTAGGGGAATACCAAGACAAGTCAGAAATGCCCTTAAGGTGCTTAAAACTTCACAGGAAATTATACTTTTATACTTATACTTGTTAAGTGCTAGAAAAGGAATAAAGATAACATGCTCTAATAGTTATGAGGAGGAAAAGGGGGTCAGGAAAACCTCCAGGAGAAAGGGGATCTGAGCAGGCCACTGAAGCCTGGATAAAATGTAGACATTCAGAGTTGATGGGGAAGAAAGGCATGCCAAGGGAAGGACCAAGACTCACAAATGCACAGAGAAGGAAAAGCATGGAGCACACACAGAAAGGATTGAGTTGTGCTGCCAGAAATCTAGAACTCCCCAAAAGGGAACAGAAGGAAAGAAAGCCAGAAAGGTAGAGTGTGGAAGACCCTGCAGTTTAGACTGAGTTTGGACTCCAATACCATCCTCACCCATGACCTACATGCAAATAAATTCCCTATCTGGATAAACTACATTATGTATCTTAGTCTTCCTAAACTTCTCCCTCATTTGCCAGTTATGACAGTCAATTCTCTCAAATATCACTTAACTTTATCCTCTATTAATTCTCTCCTGATTTCTGAAATAGTCTATTGCCCCCAGTCTTGTCCCACTGCAGTGCATAATCCATTCTCCACACTGATGTCAGACTGACCCAAAGTGCAATCTCAACATATTGCTCCCCGGTTTAAAATGCTTCAGTGATTACCTATTACCTACAGATAACATTCCAATACCTTATGTAAGATACAAGGTGTTTCTCCAGGCTTCATTCTCTGCCTCTCCCTCTCAAGCCTCCTTCATTGCTGCCACATTGAACTCCTTGATGTTCCTTAAACCACCACACTCCCTTGTCCCTCTGTATCTTTGAATTGGTGGTTCCTTCTGGATGGAACCTAACTGTTTCCCTTTCTCTGACTAGATAATACCTACACTTCTCTTTTAACACTCAAGTCATCATTTAACATTGTTCTGGAAGTACTAGCCAATGCAATTATATAAAAGAAAAAAAGTTCAAATATTGGAAAAGGGGAGCAAAATTAGCATTTGTAGATATGACTGTATATCTAGAAAACACAAGAAAATCAACTAAAAAAGGGAAACTGTATAATTCAGTAACAGAGTAGTTACAAAATTAATATACAAAAGTAAAATTGTATCTTTACACAAATGGTAACCAGTTGGAAACTATAAGGTCAGAAAGTATTCCTGTATTAGGGCATAAGAAAAATTTAAAAATCTAAGAAAAAAATTTATCGGGACTTATAAAGGACCAATGTAAAGAAAACTTTTAAATTCTACCAGAAAGACAAATCTTTCTTCCAGACAGCAAGACCCATTGCAATGCAAGCTCCCCAAAGGTATGGATCCTTTTCCGCTTTGTTCACGGATACACTGAAAGTACCAAGAACAGTGCTTAGAACATACCGGGCAGTCAATAAATGCCTACTGTCAATAAATGCCTACTGGACAAATAAATGCCTAAAACAATGTAAAAATTCAATATAATACCAATAAAAATACAAACAGGATTATATGGGAAAGCCTGACAAAGATATCAACCTTCCACTTGAAAAATATATACGAAAGATCATTTCCCACCTAGTAGATGAGCAAAAATTCAAGTATTCAGGGTTAATGAAGGCATGAGGAACAAGAACACACAAAATGTTATTTGTGAAACTATATATTGGTATGGTGTTTTGAAAGGACAATTTGTTAACATCTATCAATATTAAAATGCATATTTTTTTAGGCAATTTCTCAGCGGGAATTAATTCTATAGTCACACATTTATGCGCAAGCATATATGAAAATATGTCCTTTGTATTACTGTTAGAAAATAAAAAAAAGAAAGTCTAAACATCTATCAATAATAGACCTATTACATAAACTATACCCAAATAATGGAATACTATACAGCCATCCTAAAATACCAAAGTGGACCTATATAGAAAGACATGGAAATAGGTCCACAATCTATTATTAGAGTAAAAAAGGCAAGGTGCAGAAAAATATGTATAGTATGATCCTATTTGTGTTTTAAAATTATATTATGCTATATATGACCAGAAACATTCTGGAAGGTTACTCTTAGCAATGGATCAAGGAGATAGAAGAAAACCTCACTTCAAGCAAAATAGAAAGATGATTGTTGTTTTTACCATAAGCACATACTGACATTTAGAGAAGGCAGAATCGGGAGACAAGAAGGGCTGGCCAGAAAGAGAACGATAATCAGAATGAAGAATGGAGAAGAGTCTAGTTCTCGTACATAAAAGCCTTGAGGTCCGCGAGCTGGACAGCCAAGTACACTTGCAGCTAGGAAGGAATAACTGCCAGTGCCAGAGCTTTAGGCATTTTCAACGAGAAAGAAGGTGTGGCTGGAAGCCACTGCCACAATCCCTACAATGACACAAGTGCCTTGTGGCTTCTTCAGGCAAGGAGGAAGTCCTGAGACCAGCTTCAGACCACTCCATAAGACCTAAAGGCCTCCGCCACTGTCTCGAGCCGCCACTGTCTCGAGCAAGTGACTGTAGCAATCCACATGCCTCCAGATCACTTTTGTTTATTATTTCCCTCAGAGTGCTGGAAATATTAATTGGAATAAATGCAAAGCACTTAGCACAGTCCCTGGCAGAAAGTAAGCACACAAAATATAAGCTATTATTAAGTTGCTTACAGAACTTTTTCAATAGTTCTAAGCACGACAACTGCAAAAGTTATCAGGAAGTCTTTGATTTCCAACAAGACCCATGCCTCCCCATTTATCTCTGCAATAAATAAACAGACTGTCTTCCTAAGCACATTTCAAACAAACTGGAAGCTGCTGCTTCGGTGGTTCTTACTTTTGTCAGCATTTCAAAATTAAACTGCCTTTATCAGCCTCAAGTATAAAAAGCCCACCTTTGTCTTAGAAAGCTAGAATTTAAATAACCTTTACAGTTGTAGTACATTTTCCTTCCTGCCATCCTGACAGCTGGACCATGCCTCACATGGCTAGCACTTGAATTCACTTACCACAGCAGGAGGGTCATTCCATTCTTCATAGGAGATGGCAGCGTATGGATAGATCCGGTCATTGATAATCTGCAGGGTAGCCAGAGCAATGGCTTTAATTGACTGGAAGTATGCTTCCCAGAACCACCGTGCCTATAAAGAAAACAACATTCTTTTAAGTGAACAAGTGAGACAGAGTGGAAGACCTAGATGCTCTATCATTGTCAACTCTAGGCCTAGGTAATTTCTTCATTCCCAAAAAGGGAGTGCCTAGGGCAAATGCCCCCTGCTGTCCAAGCCAGTTCCATCTGAAGTGTGCATATATCAAATGCAGTCAAAATAGAATGTTAGCAAGTGCAATGCACATTGGATTCAGTTTAGATATAAGAGAAAATCCGTGATGATGACACTACCAATGTATTATACCAAAGCAAGTTTATGGTATTTTTCCTTAGATGTAATATACAAGACAAAGTGTACACATTAAAGTGTACAAATCTCAAACGTGTGGCTCAATGAATTTTTTTTTTTTTTTTTTGAGACAGAGTCTCACTTTGTTGCCCAGGCTAGAGTGAGTGCCGTGGCGTCAGCCTGGCTCACAGCAATCTCAAACTCCTGGGCATAAGCGATCCTACTGCCTCAGCCTCCCGAGTAGCTGGGACTACAGGCATGCACCACCATGCCCGGCTAATTTTTTCTATACATATTTTTAGTTGTCCAGATAATTTTTATTTCTATTTTTAGTAGAGACGGGGTCTCGCTCAGGCTGGTCTCGAACTCCTGACCTCGATCGATCCACCCGTCTCGGCCTCCCAGAGGGCTAGGATTACAGGTGTGAGCCACTGCACCCGGCCTGGCTCAATGAATTTTTACATATGCACATATTCTTACAACTACTACCCAGATGAAGTATATATTATGGAACATTCCAGCACCTCATGCTACTTCCCAGTCAGTATCTCCCCTCTCTTAAGAATAACCATTATTCTGATTTCTATTGTGCCCACCCTTGAATTTCACATAAATGGAATCAAACAGTATTTACTCCTTTGTGTCTGACTTCTTTGGCTCAACACTTGTAATAGCTAAATCAGGTTTTGGTATCAAGGTTATACTGGCTTTATAAAATGAGTTAGAAAGTATTCCCTCTTTTTCTATTCTTTGAGAAATTTTATGCAAGATAAGTATTATTTCTTCCATGAAAGGTTTTAGAGGAATTCATCAAAGAAGCCATCTGGGCTAGGTGTTTTTTTTTTTAATGTGTCAAAGTTTTAAATTCTGGATTAATATTCTTTCACAGATATAAGATTATACATATTTTTCTCTGTGTATCAGTTTCATAAGTAGTCTTTTTTTAGGAATATGCTATTGCATCTAAATTGTTAAATATATTGGAATAAAATTGTGCATTAACATCTGCTTAATATCTATAGAATCTGTGGTATTACACCTCTTTTCATTCCTCATATTGTTAATCTGTATTTTCTCTTTGTACTTGATCAGTCTTACTAGAGCTTCATCAGTTTTATTAATCTTTTTCAAAAAACCAACTTTTGGTTTTCTACATCACACATTTTTTTTGTATTGTTCATTTCTGTTCTCACTTTTTATTATTTCCTTCCTTCTGTTTTGGAGGAGTTTAATCTTGCTTTTAGCTTCTTAAGATTGCCAATCAGATCACTGATTTCAGCTTTTCTTCATTTCTAATATATGCATTTAGAGCTCTAAGTTTCATTCTATGCACTATTTTAAATGCAGCCCACACATTTATATATCATTATATCATTTTCATTATCATTTAAGTAAAAAAAATTTTGATTTCCATTGTGATGTTTTCCTTAACTTATGGGTTATTTAGAAGTATGCTGTTTTTTTTTTTAGAAGTATACTGTTTAATTTCTAAATATTTTGGGTTTTTCTATTTATCTTTCTGTTACTGATTTCTACTTTGGTCACAGTTTGATTGCACTGTGGTCAGAGAACAGATATCTGATTTCCATATTCTGCAATCTATTTAAACTTGATTTATGGCCCAGAATTGTTTACTTTTATAAATGATCTATGTATAACTAAAAATGTGTATTCTGTAGTTCATGAGTGTAATGTTGTTTAAATCTTCTATATCCTTATTGACTTTTGTCTACTTGTGTATGTGCATGTATGTATATATGTACAGGGGTGTGTGTACTTTATATATCCGTATGTGTCTATGTGTGTGTGTGTATTTCCCAAACTTTTACTTTCAAATTTGTGCCCTCCCTCAAAGCTTGTTCCAAGCTTGTCTCTTATAAAAAGCATACACATGTTAAGCAACCCAAATTCAAAAATCCAAAATCAAAAATGCTCCAAAATTCAAAACCTTTTGAGCATTTCAGATGTTCAAATTTGAGATACTCCACCAGTAAAGTATAATGCAAATATTCCAAAATCTGAAAAAAAAAAACCCAAATCTGAAACATTTGTGGACCCAAGCATTTTGGATAAGGGATACTCAACATGTAATTAGGTTTTAATATTTTATTTCATCCCAAAATCTTTGTCTCTTAATTACAAATAGAATCCATTTATACTTAATGTAATTACTGATATGGCTAAGTTAAATGTATGATCCTTCTATTTGTTTTCTATTTGTTTCATCTTTTAGTTTTCCTTTCTCACCTTTAGAACTGATCAAAAATTTTTTTATTTTTATTCCGGGTTTTTCTTCTTCATTAGGATGCTGATTATTTAGTCTTTTGTTATTCTTTTAGTAGCTATCCTAACAATTAAAGTAAGCATTATTGATTTATTATAGCTCAAATTAGCAATTCTATTATAACTTATCATACGATGAAAGAACCTCCATTTACCATCTCCCATCTGCTGTATTATTATTGTCAAATATTTTTACCTACATATTATAAATCCCACAAGACATTATTATTGTTTTTAAAAGTAAAATTTCACTTATATATTCACTAAATATATTCACATATATTTACCCTTTCTTTCTTTTATACATATCTGAGCTTCCATCTCAAATTATCTTCCTGCTGCTTGAAGAACTTATTATTTCTTTCACTGTAGGTCAGCTGATAACAAATGCTTTTTATTTGTCTGAAAGCTTCGTTTTACCCAATTAATTCTGGAAGGAGATATTTTTGCTGGGTACAGAATTCTAAGTTACTAATTATTTTCTTTGAGAATATTCAAGATGTAATTCCATTGTTTTCTATCTTTACTGATAAATCATCTGTCAGTCTTACTGATATACCTTTGAAAATAATATGCCTTTTATCTCTAATTGCATTTAAGCTTTTCTCTGTCTTTGTTTTACGGTAAAATTTAACTATGAAGTACCTCGGTGTGGCTCTTTGTATTTATCCTGCTGAGGATTGCAGAGCTTCTTCAATCTGTGGTTTGATGTCATTCACTGATTTTAGAAAACTCTGCCAGTATTTCCTTTAAATATTAATTCTGAAACACTGTCCTCTCCTGGGACTCCAAATATACATATATGTGAAATATATTTCACAATGTTTTCACTATGTCTGATATGTCTTTTTTCTCTTTTTTCTCTCTGTGCTTCAATCTGGGTGTTTTCTACTAACTTTTCTCCTGGCTCAATAATCTTCTATCCCTTTTTCTTTGGTGACTAAATTGCTATTAATCCCATGTATTGAAGTCTTAATTTCTTTTTGTTCTAACTGAATTTAATTTCATTTCCTACATTTTTCAGAATTCCCATTTGATCTTTTAAAAAGTAGATTTCTTATCTTTGTTGAAATTCTCCTTTTCTTCTATTTGCTTGAACATAGTTCCTGACTGATAACTCTAATATCTGAATCACCTGTGGATATCTTCCTACTGTGTTTTTTCTCTTCATTTGAGTTATTTGATTTCAATTTCTAGCATGCTTCTTAATTTTTTATTGGATGGCAGATATTCTGTTTAAACACCATAGAGGTTCTAAATGATCCAGATTTTCTTCCTCCTAAGAATGTAACATATTCTTGTGGCAGGCACACTGAGTGCAGTCAGACCACTTTAATACCGTCAGAGGTTGGTTTTAAGTTGTGTTGGGGCTGGCTTATTTCAGCTTCCCCTTATTCTTAAGGTTTGGTGTTTCTGTGGCCTCCAAGAAAATCCTGAGGTATCTGCCAGGACCCCTCTACCTTGGCAGGCCTTGAACACCAACCTTTACCTCACCAGCACTATACATATGGCTGAAGTATTTGCACTGCTCATTAAACTCCCAACCGTTGCTTTCCACGGGGATTCTTGGAATCTTGCTCTGATCATGTGCACCTTAAGACTTGGCTAACACCTCAAGGGAAGACTGTGGACATATTTTTTGCTTTCCTCCCTGCGGTTTTCTTTTTCTTGAGATTTTGTCTGTCAAATCCCAGAGACTTTGGTAGCTCCTAACTCTAAACTCTAAGCCCTGTCGGACTGCTGCTCTCTGCTAGGGTTCCAAACCATTGGACTGTGAATTGGAAAGCATCCTCAGGGAAAAAGCCCGAGTAAATATGTAGCCTATTCCACGTGCTTCCTTTCTCTCGGGAAACATGTTCCCTCAAGCACTGACTGCATTGGTTGCTCTACAGTGCCTCTAAACAGTTATTTTATCTATTCTAATAAGCTTTTATCCTTTTTTTTTTTTTTTTGGCAGGAGGGTTACTCCAATATCAGTTACTCTGCCATGGTCCAATATAGTCTTTTGAAAGAAGCCATTTCTTATCCAAGTGGAGGTCAAACCCAGTTCCTCACAAAAGCAGGATGCTGGTCTAGATGATCTCTCTAGCTTCATCAGATCTATGATTTCCAGTCAAAATCAGAGGCTATCAGGATTTATTCAAGTGGGTGACCATGTGAAATTTTAACATGGAAAAATTGGAAAGATAACCAAAAAAGGTGAAGGGAAAAGATACTTTCTAGTCTAGCTTTGCCAACTTTCGTTCTGTTTCCTGGGCAAATGTTCTACCCATGAGTTAAAAGCCTAGGGTAACTTGAGTTATTTAACTACTATTCTCTCCACTAACTATAAAAAGAAGGCAAAGTATCACAATTAGAATTTCTCCTACTCAAAGAAAAGCAGAAATACACATTTAGTTTTCAAGGGCATCTAGCTTACTCAAGCTGTCCAGTAGTTGGCCCTCTGGGTACAGCTGGCTGGCTGCCCGCTACTGCTTCTTGGATATGCCCTACTCACTCCAGTCTCGTTCCTGCTGAAATTCATTTGCTGCTTTCTCTCCCATTAACCAGCCAAAATATTTACATTTTATGAGACCTGAAAAAAACTACCTTCCCTGAGAAACTTTTACCTAATACTCCTAGTATCAGCAGTCTCCCCTTACTATGAAATCCCTCAGCACTTAGAGCCTTCATTATACAGGTTAGTTCTGTTATATACTGTTCTCTAATTGGTTTTCTGTTGCTTCAGATAATCGCTTTTTTCTGTACAGCTAGATTGTGAGTTCCTTTGGCATAGGGATTGGCATTTTTGAAATTAGCATCCTTGCAAATGTTAGAATGTTTTACCTGCAACAAAGCACTTTTATATTCATGATCTCATCTGCTCTTCATAACCAGCTTGTCACTTACTTGGGACAGATAAAAGTTTCATTTTATATGTGAGGAAACTGAAATACAAAGATGTTAACTAGTAGAATTACAATTCAAATCCATGACTCCTAACTTGAAATTCAGACCTTTTCCCACCTCATTCTAGAGTATTAAGAGTACCAGCACACAGTAAGTTTTAGAAAATGGTCTTTTTCCAAGAAACTGAAGGGTATAAAAACATACTAAGAAGCATAAACCCACACACAAACACATATATTCCTGAATATTTATCTCCTTTTCTGCCAAATGGGTCTATCATCATATATTCTTTCATTTGAAATCATATTCAAATTAAACCACATTCCAATGTAAACATTCCAAAGCTTTATGCTCACGTGTGATCACAGTGGAAACAGCAGCCTTTGGGATTTATAGAAAACAATGATTGGCAAGAAATCCACCTAGAACACCAGCCAAAAGCACAACTGTGCAAGAGAGCTTCTAATTTAAGATGTCTCAAATCATCTCACCCTGTCCACCAAATTGCAATTCACTCAAAAAGGAAGCAAGTTTTGCCAATAATCATAGCTCAAGTGTCTCACTCTGAGGATAAGTGAACTTCTCAGGCTTAATTGTTTCTGCAGGAACTCTGTAATACCTTGAAATGTTCAGAAGGCATTAGAATTTACAACCCCTCCAGGACTTAGTGTCAGCCATTTGTCCACAGAGAGGAAGGAGTTTTCAGCTATGCTGACAATGTACGAAAGCACCACTGTTCTCATCCAGAGAGCAAATGTGCATAAATGCTTACGTTTTTTTTCTCCCCTAAAACATGGGCCACATTTATGTCTATCTGAAAAGTGTGAATGAGGGATTCTTCAGCAACTATGCACATTCTCCAGTTACTTTAAACTGTGGAAGCTACACAGTTGAAAAGGTAAGTCATATATGAATAGGTCATACCAATATAACCTTAAACAAAGAATTTAACCTTTCTTGATTAAACAGATACCACTGTGACTTTATAAAACATGCAGATTTTACAGCATAAGAACTATAAAAATTCCTATGATGCTTTCAAACATGAGAATTATAAAGCTCCTAGAGGACAGGGACTGGGCCAATTAAAACTACCATAAGCAAATAGGAACCTCACATTGAATCTGCAATTTCAGTTTACACATCAATTAAATGTGATTAATTCCTTAATTTTCAGTAAGGTAAAACCAACAGGATCGACAATAACAAGTGTTTAAGGGAAGCCAGTGTGACATGGTGGAAAGAACGGCAGTGATGGAGCACCTTGTGCAATTTTAAGTTACTTAACATCTGTTTTTTAAATCTTTAAGATGAAGATCATACCACCTATCTCATGGAGTTGTGAAGATTCAGTGAGATGAGGTTTGCAGAGCTCCTCACTCAGTGCCAGTGCAGAATAGACAATCAGCAAATGGTAGCTCTCTCCCCAGCATTTACATCCATCCTGTCCCCTCAGCGTCTTTGTCACTGTCATTAGAATATATTCAACACTTGGTAACACTGTTTTGGGCAAAGGGGAGAAAAGAGATGGAATGGGATCCCAACTTTATACTCCATTCATCCCAATTCCTGAAGACAGTGAATAATTCCAACCTGAGAGCCAGAAATAATAAAAATACATCAAGTGGGAGTGTGACAGCACTTTATATTGAAAAGTACAGCAATCAATAACATGTTCCTTCGAGATTAATCATGAAGCACCCAAGAAAAGAAGACCTCCAGAAACTCCACGAGAGGGGGAATATGTCTGGTTTTGCTTACCACTGAACTCCCAGCACCTAGCCCAGTACCTGTTAAAGAGCAGACAGTGAAACATTTGTTGAAAGAACAAATCCATCTAACAAAAATCCCTCACAGGCACGAGGTGGCATAGGTACCACCAGCATCCCATAAAACTTAACCAAATCCTCTAAGTACCAATCCATGAAGTTTAACAGGGGAACCATCATTTAATAAGGAAATCGTATCTTGTATACCAAATTTTAAAAGGTGGAAGATTGGGGGAGTGGATCTGAGAGACAGCGAGGAAAATCTGTTCCTGAATGGAACAGCAAGACAGAAATGGAACTAAGAATGTCCCTTATAGTACATCCCATATAGACTACAAAAGAGATAAACGGTTGTTATTAAAACTATGCCATGTTAAGTGTGCTGCCTAAAAGTGGTCAGGATATCTGTCTAACAGTACAAAGAGTCTATAACAACCCCACCTGCCCTAAAGTAGCCCAAGAGCATCTGCATCCAATGATGGCTTTCAATGCCCGTTAATGAACCAGTCAACTTTGGACTGCCCTTTTAATCAGAACCTCCTGAATGTACCCAGGTCAATGGGCTTCATTTAGGTATATTAAAGGATTTTTCTAATGAAACCCAAAAATTAAAACAATAAACCAGGCACCTAGCCTTTGTCCCAATTTCCAAGTGCTAATTCTGTCCAAGTAACTGACAATGGCATGTAACTATGGATAAAGTACTTGCTTAAATACTGCTCTATTTCCCCTCTTCCAACCCACTGGTTGGTCACAACATAAAGGATACACTTCTGCTTAGGAATGAGAAAGCCAAAAGAGAATGGGGAATCCACAATAACAATGAGAAAAAAAACACCAATATCCCACAAACATCATGGCTTTTCTTGGGCCCATCAGAGAGCTGTAGTCATAAGGCAGGCAAAGGAACCAAATTTCAACAGGCAGCAAGGCCCTCCAAGGAGAGATGGTACATGCAAATTATTTCAGCTTTGAAAGGCACAGGAGGAAGAGGTGCCTGACATAAAAGCAGCCAAAGAAAACAGCTAAAATGTTAACAAATTCTTAAAACTGAGTGCAGGTCATCAGGACAGTTGAGAAGCTTTAGGCACAAAGGATCCACACTCACAAGTTCTTTGCTGGCGGATGTTCTTGAGAAGGATTTGTATAAAACTGTGCCCATGTATTGGACTTTTTGTCATTCAAAGCAAAAGCCTCAAGTGCTGGAGGAGGAGAAGGAAACTTTACCACTCCCAAGATCCAGGCAAAAATCCACTGCCTCTGGGAAAGGAGCAGAAAGGCAGTCTGTCACTAGGGAAGGAGTACGAAGCCTTCCAGCCTCCAGTACCTAACCATGAGAGAGAGGTCGAAGCAAAAGCCCTCTGCTCCCAAGGGAGGGCAAGAAACTCCCCTGACCCCACGGTAAGCCATGCAAGACGTCTACTTCTATGAGAGACAGGGCACTCTCCCACCACCAATCCCAGGCAAAGGTACACTTGTGTAGTGGAAGGAGTCGAAGCAAAAGCCATCTGCCCAAAAGGACAAGTGGGAACACTGGCTCAGATCAGGGTCCTACACTGACACAAAGCAGAGGTGAGGTCTACTACCACTAAGGGAAAGGCAGGAAACTCTCTCTAGTCCAAACTCTCTGCAGACAAGGGGCAGAATAAGCTAATTCTGGAAGAAGGAGCAGGAATGCTGAGAAAGACTTACCCTCAACCCCCCAGCAAAAGCACCTGAGACTGAGGCTAGAGCAGAGGAATGGACAGTCCCACAGCCCCCACTGTGAGCCTAACACCAAGCATGAGCACCAGCAGTCTACCACTGAGGGATGGTCAGGGGTGTGGAGAAGGGTGGCAGGCAGGAACTACTGAAAGCTCAAGTCCAGACAGAAACTCTGAGAACTCTAGTGGGCGGGGCCCCACACTAAGGATGAGGCAGCAACAGCCAATCATTGGGAGCATTTGAGGTCTGTGGCCCACCAACGGTAACTCTAGCCACAGAGCAACCCAAACCCACCCCCATTACTAAGTGGACTGAGTCAGCCTCCCACACTAATGGCCTGACAGAAGAAAAGGTTTGCCCATTTCTGAACAGATGTTTACCTTGGTCTCTTCTGTTTTTGTATATACAATGTCCATCATTCAATCAAAGTTTACCAGAAACAAAAAACAAAAGAAAACAATCCATTGTCATAAAATAAAACTGTCAATAAAACCAGACCCAAAGATGACCAAGATGTTGGAACTATTAGAAGGAACTTTAACTACAGGAGCTAATGAAAAAGGTGGACAACTTGCATGAACATATGGGAATTTTTAGTAGAGAGATGGAAAATATAAAAAATTGTCAAGTGAAAATGCTAGAAATGAAAAACACCGTATCACAGATGAAGAATTCTTTAGACAGGCTTATCAGCGCACTGGACACAGCTGAGGAAAGAAAGAGTGAACTTGAAGATAGAACAGTAGAAATTATCCAAACTGCAATGCAAAGAGAAAAAAGAGTGTGGAAGAAAAACAAAACAAACAGAACAGAGCATTCACGAACTGTAGGACGATATTAAACACCATAACATATCTGTAATTAGAGTCTCGGAAGAGGCAAGAAGGCGGACAGAGACTAAGGCAGCAGATATGTTTACAGGAATAACAGCTAAGAATTTCCCAAAATTAATGAAAAATAACAAAACACAGCTCCAAGAACCTCAGAGAATTGAGACAGATTAAATAAAGCATTCACCTTCTTCCTCAAGAAGTTTAAGAAACAGTTGCATTGCTAAAATGCAAAAGTCCCTTCTCTCTGAGCAAACTGGGAGATTCAAGAGATCCGAGTTACAGGAAACTCTCTTACGATTCTAACACTGATAGACCATTCCTCTCAGGTCAAGAGCTAGAAAATATTTCCACACTTCATGCATTTATTTTTCAAAGTTGTATTTGAAGATGAACCTGAAAACTTCCAAAGGTATTCTAAGTCTTTCCAAACACACATAGTCATTATCTCCTCTTCGTTTGTTTGCCCTTTCCTGGATAAACTCAGGACAGTCCGGAGGTCTCAGAGATAGGCTCTAATAATCTTTATCTAGCAGCCAAAAATCCTCAAGGATGAGGTCAAATTATAACCCAAGTATCCTTATTTCTGGTTGAGAATTACTGTAAACAAGATTTTTTGTTTATTCTTTTGCTTACTCCATTTTTATTAACATGAGTGTTACATGACAACTTACTTAAAATTACAGAGGGTAAAAATATCAAAATATCCCTCAGCAGCACTTCTCGTGGACTGCAGGTTTTGTAACCATGTACTTTGCCCACATTACCAGCTTTTCTAGAGAAGTAGAGGAAGTTCACAAACATCTGATACAGCATTAACTCAGGGATCCAATAAATAACAATAAATAGAATTTACTTTCTTTAAAATAAAAAGGGATTTCTGAAGCAAAAAATGTTAATATACCTAGGATTTATCAGCAAACCATCATTTTTATTTATAAAATATTTATTTCGTTAATTTAGTTACATTTAAAATACCTTACCACATAAAATATGAGAGTACTTTTTTTCACTTTTTATTCATGAAGCTATTTTATTCGCCTTCTCCACTTGTACCTTTGTAAAAGTCTCTGATGCCCTTAGAAGCACTGTTCTATTATCCAGTACAGTTTTCCCAGCCCCACCATCTTCACCTCTCAACTGTGTGAACACGGTACTTCAGGAACCCACCTCAATGGCATTCACACAAAGCCGCAGCCATCGGTTCACCTAACAGTAGCAAAGTTCGTTTTATAACTTTTTGGTAGTGTAAATTTTTTTTATTTCTTCACCATGCACGGTGCTAATTGCTTTCTTTTCAATTTTTTATTTTGAAATACTTTTACAATTGGAGTTCCTGAGTATTCCAAATACTCCTCACAGAGCTTCCCCTAATGTTAATATCGTATATCACCACGGTACAATTATCAAAACTAAGAGATTAACATCAGTACAGTTCTATTATCTGAACTACAGACTTTTTTTTCTCTTCTCCAGATTTCCCCAGTTTTCTTGTAAGGTCCTTTTTCTATTCCAAGATCTAATCCAGGACACTACATTGCATTTACTTGTCATGTCTGGTTAGTCTCCTCCAATTGGTGACAGTTTCTCAGTCTTTCCTTATCTTTCATGACTTTGACACTTTTGAATAGTACTGGTAAGGAAACTCATATAATGTCCCTCAATTTGGGTTTGTTTGATGTTTTCTAATTATTAGATTAAGGTGATAGATTTTGGAGACTACTACAGAGGTAATATACCCTTTTCTTTACATTGTGTCCGGGGACACATGGTATCAATATGGACATCACAGGTAATGTTAACCTTGCTCACATGGTTAAGGTGAGGTCAGCCAGGTTTCTCTACTCTATAGTTGCTACTGTTCCCATTCCATTTTCTATTCCTTAGAAGTAAGTGACTATGTTCAGTCCACACTGCAGGAGATACTAATTAAGCTCCACCCTCTGGAGGAAGGAGTATTGAAGAATTTAGCATACTATTTTTAGTATAATTTGAAAGGATTAAAAACTATGAAACTGTATTCACTGAATGTTACAATTTTTTTTTAAGAGACATAGTCTCGCCATGTTGCCCAGGCTGGAGTGCAGTGGGTATTCGTAGGCACAATCCAAGCACAGATTGCTTGAGGCCAGGAGTTGGAGACCAGCTTGAGCAAGAGTGAGATGCCGTCTCTACAAAAAATAGAAAATTAGCCAGGCGTGGTGGCACATGCCTATAGTTCAAGCTACTGGGGAGGTTAAGGCAGGAGGATCGCTTGAGTGCAGGAGTTTGAGGTTGCAGTGAGCTATGATGACACCACTGCACTCTAGCCTGGGCAACAAAGCAAGACCCTGTCTCAAAAAAAAAAAAAAAAAAGTCTCTACCCAGTTGGCACATAGGCAATGGAAAAAAAAAAAACCACCTTAATATTTTAAAATACAGCTGTGAAACTCCATGGCATCCTAAAAGCACCTTTTTTTGTCTTTCATCCTTCTGAGGACTTTGAGAACTTGCTCATAACCTTACTCCTTGGCTGGCTGCAGCAAACTTGATCCTTTAACTCTAACTTTCTCTACTCCTAGCACTTTTGTTAAAACATCTCTTAACCTCCCCGGGTTGCATCCCATTTTCCTGGTCCAGAGATGAAAAAGGCTTTACACAGTCTTGCAGGCCGTGTTTCCCTAGCATGCTCCAAAGAATTTCTGAAGAAGTCTCAAGCAGCAGCAGCAGCAGCCCCATTCACACATGAAAAGTTGAATATACAACAATTTCCCCTTTGTGTAGCTTAATTTCTAGTTCTAGATCTTATTCTTACATCTAAAACTATAAGTCATTCAAAGGTTAGGAAAACAAGAAAATACATGGACCAGTACTCAAATCCTATTCTCAAACAGAGCTGCCCGGAAAATTCCCAAAGGCCCATATATAAGCACGTGTCATCCATCTTGCAGCAAAGTACTCCCTCCTTTCATCTCCAGTCTCAGTATTTATATTTATGGGGGGTGATTAAAGAATTAACATGTAGTTTGCTCCACCAGAGAAAATGGCTATAGCATCTATTACTTAATAATCACAAAAACATAGGGAAAAGGTCTGAATGATGAAGTCTGAGCAATACTTTCTGATAGCAAAATAGTGAACTTACTTAAGTTCACAAGTTTTTAATTAGGCAAGGTGTTTTCTCAAAGACCAATACATATTTACAAGCTCTTTACAAGCTTACATGGCATTGGATTACATGGTTGATTCCTATAAAGAGTTCAGAAAACACAGCTATCATCAGAGAAAGGATACAGAGAAAGAACTAGAACATGGGACAAAGAGAGACAAGTGAAGAATGGGGTTCCAAACACCTTTCTTTCTCTGAGCCATGCAACAGAGTTTGGAATGGGAGAAGTAAATTTGCCATTAGGGGGAAAACAAAATGAAGGCAAAGACAAGCAACCTAGAAACCACCTTCAACACAGGAATGTCCCAAAAGACATTATTTACCTCAGTGTAAAAGGCAAATGACCCCAGAGAGAGAGTGAAACAGTGAACTTAATATTCACAGTTAATTCTGTTTCCAACATCTGTGACCTCAGACAATGAGGATGCTCCTCATCACCACCGTCATCATCCCCTAACACATTCCTACAGAGGAATGTAAGCTCCACAGAGGCAGCAAGTTTTGTCTGTTTTGTTCCTGGTGCATCCCCAGCACCCAGGCCTGAACCCATCACAGAGCAGGAGTTCAGTAAGCACCTGTTGATTAAACTAAGCACTTACTATGTACCAGGCACTGTTTTAAGTGCTTTACCTGTACTGATTTAATCCTCCCAACCCAAGGAAATTATCCCTATTTTATGATGAGAAAATTGAGCCACTGACAGGTTTACTGGTCCTGCCTTTCTCTAGCCTTCCCAATTTTACTCAGGCTCACTGGAGCATGTGTTGAGCTGTGGTCCTACACAGCCTACTAAAGAAATCAATTAACAACTTCAAGTCTCCTAACGTTAGCTCTAGGAAGTTCAACTTTCTGAGAAGCTTTGCTTTCCCAGCCATAGTCCTGTGTGCTCTCAGCTAATTTAAAAGAAGCATTTAACAACTCTGGCCCGACACAGTGGCAAGGACTGTTATTCGTCTACCTTGAGTGATATTGGAACACCCTTCTGAGAATAACGATAACCAAGAAGCTTCCTCAACATTCAGGGAGTAGTTGTCTAGGAACGTAATACCCACCTCACCCTTGATCTCTTTCTTCTATGGTTATTATAACACAGCTGGGAACCAGTCCTTACTAGAGAATATAAAAACAAACTGATGATGAAATGCAGACACGTGAAGGCAAATGACTTGTTCAAGGTCATGCACTAAGAATTTGGAAGAGGACAAGAAGAAAACAGACACACACGACATGGCATCCACTGCCTCTGAGGCCACTGTTAGTACTCAGACATGCCCTGCTCCAAGCCTGATGCTCAGCTCACAATTCCCTTGACCATTATTTCCTTGTGGGGTGGGGAGAGATCCCACATCACCTGATAATAGTAGCTTAGCTGTGCAGATAAAAGAAACTACTTAAGATAAACCTCATCTCTCAGGTTCAAAAATATACAACATTTAATGTCTCAATGATGTCAACAAATTTGCTACAAAAAGCCAATGCAGAGTACCAGGAAAAAAACAGTCAATAAAAACACAGATATCCCCCTGCCCGGGCCTGGTCCATTAATAATTAATGCATATATAATGGCTTGCTATTAAAAGAGTGTGGTATTAGTAAACTCTGCTTCATTAATGGATCCATGGATCAATAGAAAAAAAAACTTTAGAATAGATTATTTACATGTTTTAAAGAAGATAAACTCTGCATCTCCTTAATTTTCTAAATAACTTATGCTCGAGCTATTGCCATTAGCCAAGGAGAATCCAATGCTCTGAAAAACATACAAATGAAGAAGGTAAGGCCATGAACTTATCTTGGCAAAGGAGATCAGATTTCTGTCATTTAAAAAAAAAGCTTTTTAAAAACTGCTCAAAAATTTCTTCTTTATTAAAATTCACTACTAAATTACAGACAGCCAACCTGACTGATCCAGAAGGCTACGATGTACAAGAATGTTTTGGGGAGGGTTGATCCAGTTGATCCATCTAACAAACAGAAGTCACACATGGTTACAAGGATAAATTAATTCTCTCTCTCTTTCTCTCTCTCTCTCTCTCTCTAGGGATAGGCATATATTATTTTCATGTGTCTATTTCCTCCACTACCCTCCCTGTCCAACCCATCTCCCAAATCAACCACTGAGTGATATAAGCTTAAGAATGAAGAATTGCTTTGATCACAAGAGGTTTTCTGTGTTACTTCTTTTTTAAATTCTCAAGCATTTGTTAAAGGCCTGCAGCTCTCAATCTTTCTTGCATTAAAACATGAACTGTGATATTTAATATTTCAATGAAAAAAAAACCTCTCACCTCTAAGACTCTATCCACTGATACAACAAAACAAAATAAAAAATGAGTTTTTCTTAGGCTTAATAAACTCTTTTAATAATATACTTGTCATCCTGTCGTGAACAGGCACCATGCTATGAGTCCTACCTCCCTGGATGAGGTATCCAGGAAAGAGACTCCTTGCAAATTCTGAATTTAGCCCAACTGAACACTTCTCCGTGTATAAATGTGCACTGGAATGAGGTGGTACTTACAGCGCTCCTCTTTATCCACTCCTATCTCTTTTTCAGCCTTACATTATTGCTACAGCTTCTACCTGGTAAAGAGCTGAGTATGGGGTTAGGAGAAAACACCTCAGAGGTGGACTCCACAGAGAGGAGCAAAAAATTCTTTCTCAACTGAGCCACTAACCCTCACTCCCTCTGAATGTAACTGTTACTTGGAGAAAGAGCCTTTAAAGAAGTGATTGAGCTAAAATGAGGCTGTTAGGGTGGGCCCTGATCCAATCTGGTGTCACAAGAGGAGGAAATCTGGACACAGAGAGACACCAAGGGTGCGTGAGCACAGAGGGACCATGCGTGAAGACGCTGCAGAGGGCGGCCATCTACACGCCAAACAGACAGGCCTCGGAGAATCCAAACCTGCTAACACCTTGCTCTTGGACTTCCAGCCTCCAGAACTGTGAGAAATGAATTTCTGTTGTTTAAGCCACTCGGTCTGTGGTATTTTGTTATGGCGGCCCTAGCAAACCAATACAGACATTAGTGGACACTATATACCTCTCCCTTCAAGAATGTTGGCTGCTTGAGAACAAGAACTATAACTTGCACAACTCCGAATCGTGTACAGTATCCTACCCAGAGTAGGCATTTTATAAATATTTTTGATGATTATAATAGTTCACAAAAGGTGCTCTGAATAAAATTAGAGCTCTATAAATAAACTTCATACTTTTTAATCACATGCCACAAATTCTTCCCAAACCCAAGTCTGCCACTTAAGCTTTGTAACCTCAGGCTATCTACTCAGCCTCTAAGGTTCGCTTTCCTCTTTTACAAAAATGAAAATGACAGTTACCTCATCAGGTTTTCATGGAAGCTCCTAATACAGTACCAGACATAGTATTAAATAGTTAACATAAATGTTAATTCTCCCCTTCCCCTTGCAAACCGGGAAATGTGAGCTCAGGACCATACTCATGACCACGGAACAAGACAGTGGTTATGTCAGGCCTACCTTTCTGATACCTGGGTCCCTGCTAAAAACTTAACCTTTGCTCTAAGGCAGAAAGAGACTTTGTCAGACTATTCTTTCTGCTAAAGATAATGTTATCATCAATAATATTTTATTGAAAGTCTAGAAAAGCAAAGGACCTCAAAAGAGGTCATTTGTTCCTTTCCTGCACTAAAGGCATAACGATTGGAAGAGGCATTTTCTACTGAATATTTTTAGAATGAGAAGTTTGATTTCTTGCCAAAGAAGCTATATTGAAGTCATCTAATATCCATGGGTCCCTGGATTTTCCTCCAAATACCAAAACTTTCAACTCTGGCTCCTCAGGCAAGAACTCAAGAAGATGTGGGAGGGCAAGCCATGTTATTTCCAGGTATTCCTGCAAGATCTAGTTTTTCCTGAAAGTGGAATGAAATCAAGGCAGTGAAGAGCACAGCTGGGCTCTCTCACACCCAGGGCTTGTGTGATCTGAAAGCATTAGGACTAAACACATAAGGCCTGGGATACTTTTACTAAGCCATCTTCACCACTAACTGTGCTCCCAGACACCAAAGATGGCTTGTGATTTATATGTGTTTGCCCTATTCAAAAAAAAAAAAAAATCTTTCAAAATAGATGGCACTTAGGGACAGTTAGAAGAATGAGGGGTAAGAGCTTAAAGGTAAGAGAGGACTCAGTGAATACTCTTAGGAAACGCTCCCATGCTACGACCTGCTATGACCTCCTGTCCTCTGGGAAAACAAGAAGGAGTCGAGAAGGAAAACGGGGAAGCCCAAGTCATGTTTCTTGACATGTGACAGACAGCTCTTGAAATAGAAAGCCACAGGTTTCAGGTCTCAGGGGTATCACCTTCAAATATGTCAATGTTCTAAGGGTAGATCGGTTTTCCCAACTGCTGAAATCCTGCTGTGAGGTGAGGTCCCCAGCAAAACACAAGCCTCTGACTGGGAGCCTTTGAGGTGGCAGGAGCCATGAGGAGTTCAAAGGCAAGGCCGGCCAGGGGCCTGCACCTCCAAGAGCCACAGGGGTGAAAGGTTACTAAAGCAGGAGCCACTGACCAATAAAACTGTGTTTGGCCAAGCCTTCTCAGCAAAAGTTCACTTCTGCTATGCCCAGGTTTCTGAGTCACCCACCCTCTGAATCCCACTGTTCCCTAGGCTGGATCGGGGGCTTCTTGAGTGATTAGCAGCTGACCAGCTCTCTCTCCTGGCTGGTTCCATGGAAGAGCTGAAAGGTGGACTGGAAACCCTTAATCAAGATGTGTCATGAAAAATAAATAAATAAGAGCACAACTTGGGTCAACTAGCTATAAAGGAATCTGCCTGGGGTGAGATTTCCCATGTTTGCTATGCTAAAAACCAGGAGAAAGAAAGCATAAGTTTATTTGATTAGATGAGGAAAATACAAAACAAGCCTCACTCCAACCAGGCACACTTGAAAGGCCTGCCCTTTTTAATTAAAACACACACACAAACACAACATGTAAAGGGACTAAGAGGGCAGAACTCGAAAGCTTACTTCATCCCAAAAGGCTATCGTGACAGCCACGTTCAGGTGATATTCTCTTCTCTGTTCTCTTTTCCATGTAGTAACAATTCCAGAGAATACCAAGGAGCTACTCTTTGGCTCCTGTTTTTTTTTTTTATTTTTTGGCTGTGAATACCAACTCGGCAGTCAGATGGCATGGCAGCTCGTTCCACTGTTACTACACATTCCCGGAAAAAAAAAGAAATTGAGAATCGTGTGGGTGCAATGCCATGTATCACTGTTCCACCTGACCAGAGGCCATGAGTCCTCTATAAACAGCTTGCTGTCGGAAAGCCCCACCTTCTGATTCGGATTACTGAGACAAGCTCTGCTTGCGAACCTGAGGGGAAACCCCAGTGGGTGCTCCCCAAATCAGGACTCGGGAAGGAGGGAGAAGTTTGAAACAGCTACACTTGCTATGTCAGTGGTTCTCACTTTTTTCCCCTGCCCTTTCTTACCTGAAGGATGACATGCACCTATGAGTAAGAGTAACTGTGGCTCACTATGGCAGGGACTGTCAAGAGAGATCCATGTCCCCACATCCCAGCCCAGAAAGCCTATCAGAGGGGAAGTGGGAGTGGTATGTGAAGTTTGAAAATCCCCCCAGGGAATTCTGATCCTTCCTTCATCTCATAGTTAAAAATCACTGCGATAGCCGATTAGACAGTTGAAACCCTTCTCTTCTATAGTTTCCAACCTAAAAAGAATTCCAAAGATTATACTTCCTGATATGTCATCCGTAAAGTTACCTATTGCTTCCAGGCAAAGAGACTCAGGGAATAACGATCTTTAGCTATTCTAAGCTAAGGGGAGCGGGTCGGGTCTGCTGCTCCCTGTGCACCATGGTGGCCCTTCGGTGTGCTACTCAGACCCCTCCCCGTGTCACCAGCTTCCAGGTCTTCTAATTCCCATGAAATGCCAAAAGGTCCCACTGCTGCACTCAAGCCTCGATCTGCAGCTTAAAAACCAAAAGGAAAACTGAAAGATCTTTCTAAAATATAAATAATACCTATACAAGATCATCAAGTCCTGATCAAATTAATCTGAAACTTAAAAACATTTCAATACATACATGGACTTCAAACACTTAAAAAGAAACCACTTGTTCCTTTTAATAAAAATATACTGGCATCAGAAAGAACAAGTGAACTGTTTTCGTACTATTAAAGTCCTTATCAAAATGGGCGGTATGTACACATTTAAGTATAACAATTTAGCCTTTAAATTACCAGGAGAGAGGTAACTATATTGCCAGAAAAGGTTTACATGGAGCTACTTTTGTACTATTCCCAGTCTGATTCAGTATTAACGAACTTTAAGAAAATGAAATAAATATATGTGACTGTTGTCTTACATTCCCAAGAACAGTAGTACACAATTATAAGATTAATTGTGCTATTGTTCAACTACAAATTATGCCACACCAAAAATAATCAGGCAACTCCAAATTCTCTCAGCCTCTGCAATGCTGAGACAGAATATATAAATAATAAGTTATCTTACTATTTATAAATATAAACAGAAATCCTATATATTTTTGCCAATGTTTGTAGCACATTATGGCATCACCATACTAAGTTGTATAAATAAACAAAATGGCTTATTTTATGAATCAGTTCAACTCTTATTCAAGACTTGTAAACAGTGTGTTCTCTACCAAACATATCAACACTTGAGAATTTACAAGTTATTGTTTTGTAAACCTAGATATTTTTCTTAGTGGGCATATAATAAACTCTCAAAACTTGTGCTGCATTTCCTGTAATGAGCAATTGTTTCTCAGAAATGCTTGGCAAATAGTCCCTTGCTGTGGGAAATCAGCTCCAAAGAGTCAGACAATTCTTGTACAGGCTATAAATGAATATTTAACACTTTTATTAGGAAGGCCATTTCCTGAAGCAATGCCCCATATTGAGGACTTATAACAAGGGATTAACTGATGATTAACTTCAGAGACAGTTCTCCAACCAATACTCGAGGAAACTGACCATGTCCCCCACTCTGACCCCCTTGAAAAGACTGTGTGAAGAATGTTCAACACCATATATCCACTGACAACTTCCAATATACTTAGTTTGTCAAAATTATACAATAAACACTAATATCCAGTTCATCGTCCTAAATTAAACTTCTTAACTAATTAATTAGAGGATATCAATTTAGTCATCAGAAGAGTAGGAAAAATAATTTTACCATTTTGGAGTTTGGGGCATTTTGTTTTGTTTTGTTGCTTGTTTAGTTTTTTTACCTAATTATAGTTGGATTCAACCAATTGAGGATTGAAAATATTCAGGAAAAAAAACTGCATCTGTACTGAACATGTATAGACTTTTTTTTCTTGTCACTCTCTAAACAATATAACAACTATTTATACAGCATTTGCATTGTATTAGGTGTTATGGGCAATCTAGAGATGATTTAAAGCTGCAGTCCCCAACCCCCTGGTCCAGCCACGGACTGGTATTAGTCTCTGGCCTATTACCAAGCAGGCCGCAGTGGCTCCCATCAAGACCTGAGTTCCGCCTCTCTCCCCTCCCCCACAATTCCCCACCTCCCCAGAAAAATTTTCTTCCATGAAACCAGTCCATGGTGCCAAAAAGGTTGGGGGCCACAGATCTGAAGTATACAGGAGGATATGTGTAGGTTATGTGCAAATACCACGCCATTTTACATAAGGTACTTAAGCACCCATGGATTTTGGTATTCCTGGGAGGTCCTGGAACTAATCCCTCTCAGATACCAAGGGACGACTACTTTCTCCTCAGGAGCTACACAAGTAATATTTAAACTGAATCAGTAATTTTTATTGTTTGCTCAATGACAATCCTGGATCAACAAGTATATATGTTTGACTAACTCACTACAAAAATTCCTTGCTTTTGCCCCAACCTCAAGTTAAATGACTATTGTAAATTGAACACACTTGCAAAATTGCTTATGTCCAAAACTACTTGAAAAAGGAAAAATAATGTTTGTGCCAAAAAGAGATGTAGAATAGTAAAAAATATATATGTATCCATTGGATTGGGTTTATCACTACTCACCTCTTCCTACGAGCTTTAGTTAGAAGAGCAGGAAGATATAAGGCACATTCTGAGGACATATTTTGCCTACCCCTACCCCTTTGGAAGCCAAGGCTGGAAAGCAGAAAGGAGAAGCACAGTAAGGATGCTCTTTTTATAATGAAATGCCTGGAAAAACATTCTGGGCAGGAGATGCCAAAGATTTTGAAGCGCCCATCAAGCCACTGGCCTTGATCCAGGTAATGGTTTTTCCTTCCCCTCAGATGTCTGCTGCAGGAGTTTTCCAGCAAAGAAAGGAAAAGTGGTAGGGGAGAGGGAGAAACAGCTTTCAGTCCATTTCTCTGTAACTCAGAGGGTAAAAAGGGGCAAAGATTGCAGGCTGACATTTATGGAGGGCCTGGTGTTCCCATGAAGCACTTTGGGAGGATTATTGAGGGTTAACAATCTGGTCTAAAAAGGGCAGCAAAGCAGACTGATGAAAGTCCCTTTAAATTTGATAACAGTGATTCTGTGGACCCAAAGACAGCAGTCTAGAGCTGGCAAAGACGTGTGAGCCCGGATCTAGCCAGACAGCCTGCCTTTAGGAAAAAGATACATTGCAAACCTGGCCACCTTAACCCTTCAGGGTTGCCAACTCACTTGCTGAAGAATGAAAGCACAAACTGATGTGGCATGGGATTTCTAATCATGGGAACAAAAAAAAAAAAATTCTAGAAACCCTCTCTTGCCTAATCTTCCCTGCCCTGCCCCTACCAATGGCCAATGGTGAGGTTCCAGACCTACAGAGGTTAATTACCTTGCTAGTCTTTCACCTCCACATCACTGCTCCACGACCCGGTCCCTTCTGCCTGGCATTTTTCTTCGATTTTAATATCAGAAGTTTCACACGCCTGCCTGAGCTCCTGGACTCAGCAGAAAGGCCCATATAGCTGTCAGCAAACTGATAAGAACTTTAAAATGACTCCACAGGGCCTCTTTATAAAGAAGAGCCAAAGAAGCCCATAAAGAAAGAGGGCAGGGGCCACGGAAACCAGCCGCTCACACTGTTTTAACGTGGCATTAAAATGAGCTGCAGATTTATGGGAGTGTTTTAGCCCCTGGCCCAAATCATGTGGGGGATGAAGCTTGTCTCTGAGCTCCAGGGGGATTTCAAATATGGGATGGAGCTGGCTAGAAAGGAATGGGGGAAGGGAGGCAGAGGTAGCAGAAAGAGGAAAAGGGAAGAAGCAGAGAGCACCATGAAAATTATATATTAGAAATCACTCTCCTGTAAGTAGGATGTGAACAACAGCTATTTCTAAAAGGTATGTGACCAGTCCTCTTAAATTCACATAAAAATTTCCTTTATTTTTAGTTATGTCCAGTAGACTCTAGTTCTTCAGCTGTTCACCACCGAAACGTCTATTCTGATTCTAACTTCCCTCTTTAAGTTTACTTATTTTTTTAAAGTTTTTAGTTCAAAAAAATGAATAAAATCATGATTTAGCAGAGAACAGATTAAATGCGGGGGGAAAAAGGTTCAGTATAAAATTTTTCTCCACTGGAAAGGGGAAAAAGAATAATAATACTTTGTGTAGATGTGCCATTGAATTAAAAAAAAAAAAAAAGCTGGAGAATCACTGGTTTTTATCTCCATATAAGCCATTCTGATCCGAACAAAAAAACACAGAGGTGAACCTCGTTCCATGCCAAGATGTAAAAAGTATACCCAAACCCACAGGAATAAATTCTGCTTCAAGTTTCGAAGCCCAGAAGCAAATGCATAATACATCATGGTGGTAACTTCCTGTGGTTCCTTAAGACTGTTCTCCCTATCAGGAGGCTCCTTCCAATATTCAAATGCAGACCCAACCGGCACTCTCCTAAATGATTGCCAGCCTGGAGCAAGGGGACCAGAACCTACATGCTGAGTAAATGATCTCATTTAATCCATACCACTACTCTACAGTATTATTAGCCCCAAGTCTTAGATAAGAAACGGAAGCTTGGGACGTTAAGTAACTTGCCCATAGTCACAAAGCTGGTAGACAGATGGCAGATCTCAGAATTCGAATTCGGGTGTCTCCAACTCAAGGGTGCATGGGTTTTCCACTACTAACATTTTCCAAACTTTTTGGACTGGGACCCACAGTAAAAAACACATAAATACATTTTATGTGACAACTCACTACTGAAACAAAGGTTTCAGGAAATATTTACCCTTACTATGTATTATGCTCTGATAATTTCCTATTATATTTCATTTTTTAAAGAAAATAAAATGCCAGTTGTGACCCAATGAATTGACTTCATGATCTACTAATGAATCATTACCCTCAGTCTGGAAAATACTGCAGTACACTGTGAAAAAAAAAATCACCAGACTGGTAGTCAGGAGACCAAGATTCCAGCTCCACTCTGTCCCTAACAATTCATTCTCAAGATCACTCCAACTCTAGGGCTCACTTGTCATTTGTAAAATATCAGGAATGGGTTGAATAATTTCTAAGTTTCCTTCCAGCTGTTTAATATTTTTCCCCAAATCTCTTCAAGGCTTTCCCCCTTGCCTCACACATCTTTTCATTCTGCTCCACCTGTGACTTACCCTGCTTCCATCCAGTTCTCTACCAAGTTCTCTGCTGCTGGTCTTCAAAGTCCTCCCTGGGCCTGCTCCATCTGCCCCGTCTTACCTACTGGTCTTTTTCCACAGGTGCAAACCTTCCGGTGGAAGTCAGTGCCCTGACAGCTCACCCTCTCTCCCTAGCCGAGATCACCCAGCTGTGAAAATTCCTTTCACCTCCTCATCCACTCTGATCTTGGGGTCATTCCCGACTCCCCTTAGCACAGCTGAGTACACAGCACTCCTGGCCTTGTAATTTATATGTTACTGAAGTACTCTTCCCAGCAACCTCAGGGCCTTTCTTAAAGACAGGATCTGTGTCCCCCTTTTAAAAACTCTCCCTCAACATGCCTATATAATACTAGGAACAAAGCAGGTGCTTAACACATATTTATTTAATTGGTTTGCATTATGAAGTTAAGGATCCTAATTTTCGTAAATTTGGAGGAAGCTTTAGGTGGGCTGCTCTAGAAAAAGTCAACAAACTAATGAAAACTGGTACCACAAAAAGATAAGTGCCCTATCAGACTAAATAACTACTTAGTCATATTTGCCCATGGACAAGACAGACCAAGTCTGCCAGGGAGAGTAGCTTTATGGCCTCTCCATCTGGACTGTGTGGATTTAAATCTCAGAAGCTATACAAAACAACTGCAAATCAGTCCAAACCTTAAAGACAGGAAAATTTACTTACAGGCCCTAGTGCACTATAAATTTGAGACAGTTCTATTAAAATGCTTTTCTTGGCTTCCCATCAGATACTTGGTAAGTCTTTTTCCAACAAGGTTCTTAATACCAAAGCTGAAAAAAAAAGTTAAACACATAAAAGTGCTCTTCCTTAAGGGTTCCAATTAAATGAGTTCTTATTTTATCCTGCTTTAAACAACACACATTGATCACTCTCCTTCACAACATGGATTTATACACACAGGAAAAATCAAACACAGAGTATACAGGGCTATCCCCCAAAATTATGAAATTTAAAATATTCCACAAAATGATTATACCCTTCACCAAGGCTCTGCCATTGGCCAAAGAGCCTCACTTTGTATCAGAAACACGCTCGTTTGTTTCACAGGAAGAACTCCAGGGATCAGGCCAGTGTATTCTGTTTAAGGGAAAGTGACCCAGTAGCTTTTTAAGGGCAAGTAGGAGAGCAGAGACGGAAACACAACCCGGAGTGGCACATCACAACTGGAGAGTAGGGGAGAGGGGAGGCAGGGAATATTGGTATTTTTTTTTAAAAACCCTGAGAGTCCGGTTTATGCATATAAAAAATTCTCAATTTCACAGTTGCAGGTTTGGGGGGCAGGTGGGGGTGGCACGTGGATAAGAATGA
The DNA here is from genome assembly GCF_020740605.2 of Lemur catta. NCBI lineage: Eukaryota > Metazoa > Chordata > Mammalia > Primates > Lemuridae > Lemur > Lemur catta. The sequence goes on along the minus strand of NC_059134.1, from coordinate 91,618,671 downwards.
CAGACCTTACGATACCAATCCTGAAAATTAAAAGTGAAACCTCTTCCACATTCCTAATATTTCCAGAAATGTGTCCAGTCCTAAATGTCTCAGGCAACCACTTTTAAGAAGACTATTCAATAAGCAGTTAGCTTGAACTGTTGGGAAGTTCGTCCTGATTTTTACCCTTAATCCAGGCCACACAGCTCTGTGGTTTGAACAAAGTTGTAGGCAGCGGAACAGAGTGAGCTCCCTGCCTGTCCCTCCCATGCTGTGTGGTCTTGGGAGGATTACTTCACATCTCTTTATCCTTCGTGTCTTCACATAAAAAAAATTCAGATCACTCTTCTAATGGCCTATCTCACTACTCTGTTGAAAGAGTCTGCTTTGTAAACTGGTGTATGTTGGGGGTGGGGGAATGAGGGAGAAATGGACACAGACTGCTATATAACTGTCACGGACGTAACAGTCAAGCCAGCGGACGGGAACCCTCAGATAATACATCAGTGTGAGCTGCTGAGCGTTCTAGACATCTGAGGGTTTCCTTTAAGCAAATCACAAAACATTTTTTTAAAATAAAAATGTAAACATTTTAAACAGAAAACTTTATGAACCATATTACACAAGATCCAATACTTTAAAAATATATATGGTAAGCAAAATTAAATCTTAGCTTAAAGATTCAGGAGCATCACCAGGAATAGCAATTTCAGTATTTCCACAATTTTAAGATGCCCCATCAATAACAATTTGGTGGGAAGAACAGAAACTACATTCAGTGTTCAACTCATTTGGACACCAGAAATGCAAAATATGAAAAACAAACAAACATGTACTTCTTTGAATTGAGGAATTCTGTCATCTCACAGTGATACACCCAGGATACAGTAAAGCCTTGCAAAGCTGTCCTTATAGTTGATATACTGAGAGATTTTTTTAAAAAATAACTTTTCCTTCTTCTCTATTCATATCAGATTGGCAGATGACCTATCTTAGAGACCTTCACTTGTCTTTCTCCCCTTCAAATTTGTGACTTCTAAGCTACTGTGGCTATGAAAACCCAATAATTCAATGTGTTTTAAGTTGTGTACAAATAAGACAAGAGCCCCCTTGTAGGGGCTCTACTATAAAGCCCACGAACCTCAGCGTATGCACATACATTTTGCTGTTTTGTGGCCTCTTCTGCTATCTTCTTGATCCTAGTAGGTAAGGACACCACATGCCTGGGGTTTTATTTTCTTAGACATGTTTTGGCTTTTTCTAATCAGCCCACTATATCTTCAAGTATTTCTCAGCAGCACAAGTATTTAGTATGCTTAATAGGAAAATACGAAGGCATATTGATCAGTGTAATAGACTGAAAAGATATTTTCATGTACCCGTGGTTAAGGCTAGAGAGAAAAGAAGATGCTGAATGTTTCTGCCACCTCAAAGGCTCCTAGTCAATTGAGTACAAAGAAGAGTTCAAAGGCAAGGCAGGCTCCTGACTTCCACCTCCTAGTGTGGCTGAGGTTAGAGGTCACTGCTGATGGAGCCACTGACCAATAAAAGAATGTTTGGAAATTCTACTCAACAGATAAACTGGGGATCCATTTACACCTTCCTCCCTATCCACACAAACATTTCTAATGATACAGTCTAGTTTCTATCCAGTCGTCCGAGACCCTAGATTGTGTACTTTTTCTTTGTGATTCAAGGGAGACTGGGGATATGACTGTTCCATTTGACTACAAAAAAGTATTTAGTTGCGTATATCTGCCTGCCTTCCAATGTAAGAAAGATGGTTGATGGAGTTCCCATCTTTAAGGCCTACATCAAATGCTACCTCTTCAATAAATCCAGCCTGACAAATTTACCCCAAACTTTCTCCCTTCTGCTTCAGACCCCTTATGTCCTTTGGAAAACTGGCATCATCTTCTCAACTTTCATTATGCTTCTACCTATATATCCCCAAGACAACTATTAGCCCTTTGTGGGTGAGGATCACAGATGTCTCATTATCTCTCATAATCTCTCCCTGAAAAGCACCAATTAGGGCTTCAATAAATTAATTAACTAGTTAATTAGCTCACAGGACAATAAAAGGCCAACTGATAAGTTAGCTTTACACTGTTTTTTAACTTGCCCACAAAAAACCCTATAGGCCCCCACTAACCTGCCCAATGCCACATGAGCCAGCACTGCTCACTGGTAGTCTTCCGGAGTAGATACCAGAGACACAGGTTGTACTGTTCTTCAAAAATCTTAGCTTAACTACAGCTCTTACTTACTTTAGGCTCTAGCTTTGTATTGAACTTTACAGCTGCTCCACTGTCACAACTAAGGTCAAGAGAAGAATTTTATTTCCTTTCCTTGTTCGGCAGAAGGTCTTTCTCCCTTAGTACATTCACATTCCCAAGTCACGACATGGACTGTCTCCACCACAGACATCAGATTCTAGCCTTTCTGATCCTAAACTCTAAGCTGCAATACCTTCCTCACCAAAACCCTACCCCATATTTCTGAGGTCAATTCAGAAACATTACCTCTATCTCATCTAGGGAAAACACAATCCTGTGCTAAGCACGATTTCTTCTTCATCTGAAAGAACTGGTCTCTAGAGAGCAGCTATGAGGACAATGTCAGTGTGAAGCATAAGAGTGGCTCAGAGCATTTAGGATTTCTTGGAAAGATTTAAATACTCAGAAGGAAAATGAGTCACTTAAAAGTGTATGGAGACCTCTGCTGGCTACAACTGTCCAAGCAACTCCCTTAAGCTAGTTCAGAGTTTCTCAGCACACAAATCAGACCCTCTCTTCATTCTGACATATTATCTACAGGCTCTAAGGTATCAACTACTGATGCAGCAGGCTTTCCCCTAAAAGTTTATGCTTGTCTTACAAAAGGACCCACATCTGACCTCCCTAAAGAGAATTCATTACGGTGTAAGAACTTTTCAGAATCAGGTGTATGCTATTTTTTTTAGTTACTCCTACCAAGGTCAGGTTAAATCAATGGAAGGTAAACAGAAGGCAAAATGAAAAGCATATTTTGTTATAAAACAAAAGAACTCTTTAATCTTAGAGAGATGAGACATCAAAAGAACAGTGGTTCTCAATCAAAACAATTTTTCCCTCCCCACCTCTCCCCCAAGGGAGATATTTGGCAATGTCTAGAGACATTCATGGTCATCACAATTGGGGGAGGAGGTGCTACTGGTGCCTATTAGTTGAACGTGGTCATCCTTTATATCTAACTGGGAATTACTTCAACCAGATAATCTCGCATCTAGTTGAGATCAGTCCAGTCTAGAAATGTGGGATTGAGAGAAGAAGTCATTTTGGGAACACAGAATACTCAGAGAAAGGGGAACAGGACAATGAGGCACTGCAGAGAGCCTTAGACAGAGAGCAGCCCAGGGAAAGAGGGCATCAGACAGCAGAAGAGGGAGTTAGAAAGGGGGGCAGGGAGGTGCCAAGACTGCCTCTCTCTTGCAAGCTGGCGTAGTGGAGAGCATTCACCACCAGAGGAGGTAAGTGGCCCTTGTGTCTAGAGCCGTTCAAGGGAAGAAGAGACAGCCAGTTAATGTTGTCAAGAAGAATAATATTCTTGCTGGGAATAAGATTCATAGAGTTTTTTAACAGCTGCATGGAACATGAGAGATGATTTAGCCAACCCCTTCATTTCATAAATGAGAAAATGAAAGCTGGGGGAGCTTTGGTGACTTTTCATGGCCATACAATTCATAAGGACAGAGCCAGGGCTCAAACCCAAGTCTTCTGACTCCAAATGTGTTTCTCTGCACCCAAACAACCTAAAAGTATGCTGTTTTAAAATGACCCACATTCATTACATCTCTGCTGTTCTATGATTCTGAGTCTACCACTGAAAATGACCTGCCACGCTTGTCTCAGAGCTGTGGTTCCCACACGATGCTCCCGTGGGACAACAGCATTCTGTGAGCCGGCAGTAGGTGCCCTACTCTGAAAACCAAATTTTCCCTTGCCCAACTTCAGGGTGAAGGGGTGGAGAAGGAGAATTTGCTCATTTTTACCACCCCAGTTTTTTCTTAACCTTTCTGACTAGAATCTAGTATAAAATAGTATCTGATTTAGCATATGATTCTACATTTAGTTATATTAATATATCAAGATGCCGTAAAAAAGCAACACAAAGAGCACAAACACTATGACTCTTCATGGAGCATTTTCTTCTACACAAGATTTAAAAAAACATAGGTTTAGATTGAAAATCTAGAGATCTCTAGACTGATTTTCTGATTCACTAAAAAGATGAGATCAGCAGTGAAGTAATAATTGGGAAATCCAGAAACTTACAATCATCGTGAAGATGCCATGAAGAAACTGTAGGGAGGCTACATTCAACCTGTGCTTTGTGTTCCAATCAGAATGCCAACATGCTGCAGAGCTGAGGTTACTGAGGCCCAGAGAAGGCACAGACTTTGTAACCTGCAGGGCTGACATTCAACCCAGGTAATCTGAGGTAAGAACCTATAGACTTAATCACTGCACGGTAAGAAGTTCAGTATTATAATAAAAAAGAGTAGACTGAACGCATCCACTAATTTTTACCCTCTCCTATAACCCTAAAATGGCAATTAAGGGGACTTTCTAAAAATAAGGTATAAACACCCTCAGATAAAAGAATGGGAGAAAAGATAACAGCAACACAATGTGGAAGCTGAAAAGCAGAGGGAGAAGTGGTAACTGACGCTAGAGGCCCAAGAAAGCTGCATCTTAAATCAGCTGAGAAAAACCCGAGTCACACCCGTAGAACCGCAAGTTGGGGGAAGGTGGGGTTAAAGCAGGAGGAAGACTGAAAATGTGTTTAACAAGCAGCCGGAACCCCTGACCCCTTCCCCATTCCATGTAGCCAGGCGACAGCCCTGCTTTCATGTAGGCAGAAGCCTACGGCTCCTGGCTCCTTCCCCGTCTCTGCCTGCGGGTGGGGGTGCCAGGGTACAAACACGGATGCACCCACTTGATCACCCACTTAATGCTGAGAATCCACCAAGCCTCCTCCCCTGCTCCTCTCCTACACAGATAATTTTTTCACCTTGCTTGACATTTAAGCCCAATTAAATTTCAGGGGAAAGAACAGGAACAAGGATTAAATGGGACATCCAGGGGAGTACTTCAGAGAGTTGGGGAGCAGCCCAGGGAAAGGGTGCATCAGAATATGGAACAGAGATTTGGAAAGGGAGGCAAGAAAATGGCAAATGCTCAAGGGGAGAAAAGAAGACCCCTTAATTACAAAGGCCATCTGAACTGGGAACCTCGGCCAGCTTGTCCAGCAACATTCTCGTGGTCGACAGTCACACAGAAGCATTGCCCTAAAATGGTCCAGCCTCCATGGCTGTCTTAGTCACTAAGACTATCACCTGCTGTGACTACAAACCCTCCAAAGAGTTTCAGCTTTGCATCCTGAGGACACCATCACAGTAAGCCCCTAAAATCGCAGCAGGCTTATCTCAGCAGAGTTCTAAAATCTCTGATGGTTAATATGGCAAACCAAATAAGATGCAACTCACTCAAATACTGCTTTCCTATCGTTTCAGTCTGATTAGTTGATCTGGTGGAGGAAGACAATCAGCTGCTGTCCCTGTATCCACACAGTCAAGGCTACCATTGCAGCACCCACCTCACCTCCCCAACAGGGCTGCTTGGACTTGGCCTCTTACCTGTCTCTGCATTTCCTCGATCTGTCTCTGGGGGATGCTCTGCAAAATACTGTACACATCTGACATCTTTTCTTCTGGTACAACCACAGAAGCTCTGCAGACAATAGCAAAACAATTTACATACATACAGCCCTTTACAGAAAGTCCTTCTACATGCAGTCTTGTTTCATTCTCATAAGCAGAAACAATACCCTGAACCTCCTTCAGCCCCACATCCCTTGCACTGAGCATTCTCTCTCCCCCCTTTTCTCATAGTCAACCTTCTCAAAGGAGCTGTCTTACCAGCACCATCTTTTCACCACCCACTCACTACTCCATTTATCTTTCATCCTGCCTCTGCTCCACTGGTGTACCCTAACCACACTGGTTTCTTTCAGTCGCCTGAACATAATATGCTCTGCCCAACCACAGGGCCTTTGTATGTGAAATTCCATTGACATGGCATACTCTTCTTCACTGCCTTTCTAAATTAACAAATACTTTTCTCCTTTAGCTATCTACTCAGATCTAATCATTTATTCAGCATATACTTATGGAATCCCTATTATTAAAACATGTGCTCGGCCCTGGTAACACTACAGTGAACAAATCAGACAAGGAAGGTGAGGGAGTGAGCCAGCCGGGGGAATGCCTGAGGAAAGAGCATTCCAGGCAAAAGGATTAACAAGTGAATAGCCCTGAAGCAGCAGCATGGCAGGCATGTTCCAGGAACAGCAAGGAGGCTACTGTGGCTGGAACAGAGTAAATTAACAAGAGGTAAGAAGAAACAGGGCAGGGTCACAGAGCCCCATGAGGGTCATCTTGTAGGCCGCACAAGGACATGTGCCTTTACTCTGAGATGGAAACCCTTAAGAAAGTTTTGATCAAAGGCATGCTATGATCTGATTATGTTCCAACAGGATCATTCTGTCCGCAGTGTTAGAACAAATGACAAGAAAGCAAGAACAGGAGCAGGGAGAACAGATGGAGACCATCGCAAATGCAGGCCAGAGACGCTGATGAGAGAGAAACTGATGAAAGGGATGAGAGGGCAGAGCCCACAGGATTTGCTAACAGATGAGGTACGGTGGGCAAGAGAAAAAGAGGACTCGACAATCACTTTTCCCTCATCACATTTAGGAGAATTTGTAATTACATTTGTATAAGTTAACTTATTAAAATCTAAACCCCATGTCTGCCAACTGGGCTAATCCATTAGGACAGAAAGCGTGCCTGGCTCTACTACTAGTGATTCCTCGGCACCTGGTGTATTACTGTCTAGCACACTGTTAGCACTTGACAAACATTTGTTACATAAGTAAATGATTTCTGCTATATAGATGGGAAGGCTGAGGCCCAAAATAAGGTTAAATGATGAGCCAAGAACACAAAGCTGGCCAGTTACAGAGCTGGTTACCTAAACCTAGGCCTTCTGACTTCAAACCCAAAGCCCTTCCACCACTCATCCACAGCTGCCACTAATCAAACAGATCTAGGTTCTCATAGAAATGTCCTTTCAGACTCAGCTGGGAGTCACCACCTCTGAGAAGCCCTCACCAATCCCATGCCAACAACAGCATGTGTCTCCCTCTGCCTCTCCTCCTACCATCCCAGACAGTCATGGCTGCATCTCATCACAGGATCTGGTAATTGCTGGTTTACTTGTCTGTCTTCCACCACTAAACCATCAGCCTTCTAGAAGAACGGTTTGGCCTCGATCATCTTTGTCTCCCTATACCGGACACAGTGCCTAGCAAATAAAAGGTACTCAATAAATGCCTTCATAAGTGGGTAAATGCTGGAAGTGCCTCATCACAAATGCTTTCAAAGGTGGGTAAATGCTAAACGTGGCTCATCACTCCTCTAAGGTATAAGGAAGCACCACATACTCTCCTCTTTCAAGTGGAGTTTGGCTTCCTCCTCTCTTCTGGGATGCCACAGCCCCCTGCATGCATCTACTATGGCATTTACCACAGATATTAGAATCGTTGGTCTGTTTTCCCTCAGTACATTCTAGCCTCCTCAGAAATACGCTCTATGTTATTCACAACAGGCTTTCCAGTCAACGTGAGACTAATGAATTAATTAGTACTATTTAAATTGTACAAATGTGATTGGACTTAAAATATCAAAAAAGTTGGGAGAGGAGAAAGCAATTGAGCATTTGAGGCAAGGACAAGACCGAGAGATATACAAATGGAATTAATTTTCAGTAATCTTCAACCTCCAAAGTCTTGGAAAAATGAAACACGAGAATAGAGTGCTATCCCATTAATTACGGTGTTAACAGGCAACACCAAGCAGGATCTATTTTGGTCTACCTGTACACTGGGAATATTTCTAAGCTTTCATCCACAAACAGGCTCTCCACTTCCAGCTAGTATATTATGCAAATTTGACAGAGATTCTAGAACAGTGGTTCTCAACTGTGGCTAAAGATCAGAATTACCTGGGAGCTTTCACATTCAGAATTCCCAGGGATAAGGCCAGGCTTTTTTTTTTTTTTTATTATTAAAAGCTCACCAGGTGCATCTACTCTGCAGTCATAGTTGGAAACCACTGTTTTAGGCTAGGGATGTAATCCATTTCTGTTAAGGGGCAGACAGTGATACTTTAGGCTTTGTAGGCCATACAATCTCTGTTGTACTATAATTACTCAACTCCACTAATGTGGCAGGACAACAGCCAGCCAATATGCAAATGAAGGGGCATGGCTGTGTTTCAATAACACTTTACTTACAAAAACAGCCAGCCTGCAAATTTGGCCCACAGGTCTCAGTTTGTGAACTGCTCTAGGCCAATATACCAACTCTCCTGATGGAAAATAAAGCAAAATAGTCTAAAGTAGTAGCTCTCAAATCTTGGTATACATTACAATTACCTGAGGGGCTTTTTATTTCTAATACACATAGAACCACTAGTCTAGAGTTTACTAGAAGGAAATACCCACCTCTTCCAGTCAAGAACTTCAGAGAAAGGCAAAACATAGGAGTCTGCAATGACAACTGGGACACAGCCAGCCTGTAACACATCACTCAGTACCACCTGGCCCAGCCGAGCCCCACGAAGGACCACACAGAAAGTAGCCTCCTGCAGGAATATGAAGAGAGGGAGGGGATTACAAAACAGTGTTATTGATCCACTTGCTTTGATCTGGCAGACCTTCAACTTCCCTCAAGGGTTGAAGCCAAGCAATACTGGGGCATCTTGACACAGAAATGCCAAAGATAACAACACCTCACACCTGTAGAATTTGAAAAGCTCAACTGGTTGCAATGTTTTGTATTTCCACTCTTCAGTGTTACGTCAATGCCACCACTATTGGCATTCTGAAAATGTTCAATACCAATGCCAAAGTCTCCCCCAGGACATTCAGCAATGTGACGTGGGATGGGTTTCTCTTAGCCCTAGTGTATGAAGTAAACACACCATGGTGCAGTGTCTGAACATCGCTTACAGTTCTCACCTCAGCCTACCTTGGAATGGAATGATTTTGTCTGGGAATTTCGGGCTCTCTAGGGGACCCGCTAAAGGGAAGGCATCAAATCTCTTTTCATCCTTCTACTCCCCATAGCAGCTAGCGGTGTGCTTTGTATAGAGAATATATTCATTTCATGAATGCAATGCATTTGAAAAGATATTAAAACTGAAATATTCTATTTAGAAACAAATCTAACAAAAGCAAAATCTCAAAAAATTTCTTCTTTGTTCACTAACTCCCTCAAACCCCCTCAATGTGGAGAATACCTACAACAAGGAAAGGTGTCCAGGACAAAATAGTTGCAATAGGTAAACCAAAATGAGGAGAGACTCTAATTCTCTAGCACTCAGGTTCTCCCAGTTTTTGCCTCTTCAGAAGAATTTTTAAAAAGGTTTTAAAAAAAATCACTATGTAATCTGTAAAGCTAGAGAAAAGGCAAGTTCAGAAAAAACTATAAAGAAACTGAATTTTCCAAACTCCTCTGGGGATAAGTGAGAAAAGCAGCAAGAGTGGGAGAAGAGACTCCGCCACGGTGCTGGGAGGCGCAGGTGGAAAGCTCTGCCCGGCCTCAAGAGTTGGCATCCAGATGTGGATGCACATTCTGATAACCATTTTTCCTGTCTAGACAAAAGTTACTATAAATACTCCTGCTCATATCACCACTGTTATCAGTCAGACATTCCACAGGAGATGCAGAACTTTTTGAGAGAAAGTATTTTAACAATCTCAGTATGGACTAGCTCTCTGGAGATCCAAAAAAAAAAAAAAAAAAATCACACCAGCTCCTTGATATTTCTCCTCGAACTAACCTGTGTATTTAAATGAACAAAGCTCAATTTCTCCTTTCCTAGCCCCCATACCCTTGAAATGTCAAATATCCTGCTTATAAAATATCCCCAAAGGGACTGCTTTACCTATGGTTATGGAAGTACAGCCATTCCCAAGATGGAAGTGAAGGACTGGTAGGACACACTAAGGGCGGTAAAGAACACCCAAAATCAAAATGATATAAACGACCAAAACACCCCTCCACTCCCAAGGAAAGCTGACTGTGGCCTTGTGGGCCAGCATGGCCAGGAGACGAAAGTTGTCACCTAAAAGAAGGGAATTTCTCTGCACTAGCTTATGAATACAGGGGTAAAAGCAAGATATTAATGCATTTGTCTGTGTGGGTTCTTTGTAAATCTACCCGAAGTGCATTTTTGAAGTATGATGCATATTTGAATGGAGTATGAACTCTCATAGACCAAGCAGCTTTGCAGAACACAATACACCACATATCCAAGCCTCTGAAGGTCTATATATCCAGCAAAGAGCAGTACTACATTTCCTTCCCCCTTTGGTAATTCTAGTTGCATGTAGAAAACAACTCCAGTTTGTTGGGGTCAATTTTACCCTGTAGAAACGACCTCTACTGAGCCTTGAGAGATAATGAATGACACTTACCTGCAGCACCTGGGGGTAATCGAAGACCTGGTGCTTGCAGCAGCGCTTACGCACAGACAGGACGCCCTCTGAGAGGTTGGTGCACTTATCGAGCACCAACACTGACTCTCCATGCTTGGCCTGGAGGGCTTCTAGGTCCTCTCTGTACTCAGGATGGAGACCCATCTGAGATGACAGGAGGAAGTGTCGCCGAGGACTACAAGGGAAAGAAACAGGTGACTGGAAAATTGCAGCTGCTATGTTAGTCAAGGTAAGATAAACTTTCATATTAAACTTAGGGCAGTTAAGTGTTTCCTTACCAGTCTTGACATCCGCTGATTATTTTTTTGAAATTATACTCTGTAGCACTAGTAAATATTTAACATATTATATACTATAAGAAAGTAACGTATGATTGACTCATGTTGAAATATTGTGCAATCATAAAAAAATTGTATTTAGGAAGAGTTCCTAATATTGTGAGGAAATGCTCACAATATGCCAAATTTAAAAGTATGCTATAAATACGTGTGTATATAGAGAAAGAGAGAAACTGACGAGTTGACTGGTAATTTGCAAAGAACATCAAAATGTTGTCTTTAGTTGTATCTCAGTCTCTGATCTGAAAAGGAGCTGAGAGCTGGCTGCATTCCTCAAATAGGGAGAGAAGGAAGTTTGACGGGAAGCACTGGCTGTCCAATCCAAAGAGTTTTGTGCAAGTCTGCTTCTGGCTGTCAAATGGCATCCCTGTGCTAGGGAGAGGCTCCAGGGAAAGAGTCCCCATCATCGAACCCACATCAACAGGAGGAAGACTGAATTGGTAGCTGAGAAGGAGAAAAAACTGTCTTCACCAAAGCATGAAACATCTTAACATCTGGACAGTAAGGATGCATAAAGGAAAATGGGAGGAAGAAAGGATTTCCAAGGGTCTAGTGCCATGCGGATCTCCACAGGAGACAAAATATGAACAACACAGTTAATAAGCCTGAAGTCAAGAAGAAGATTTTGGGGAGATCAGATGGTAACCAAGTCCCTCCTTGAAGGCAAGGCTCCCACAAGCAGAGAGGGTACAGAGCATAAAGGCTACATAGGTTGAGCATCCCAGATCCAAAAACTTAAAATCCAAAAAGCTCAAAAATCCAAAACTTTTGAGCACCAACTTATGCTCAAAGGAAATGCTCATTGGAGCATTTCAGATTTCTGATTCCCGGATTTGGGATGCCCAACCAAGAGTATAATGCAAATACTCCAAACTCCAAAAAAATCCAAACTCTGAAACATTTCTAGACCCAAGCATTTTGGATAAGGGAGACCCAACTTGAGACCACTAGAAATCACTGTCAAAGAGAAGAATCATATAAAGCAGGTTCCAGGAAGAAATGAAATGCTCGTCAGACCCAGCAGCTGTAGTCACTTAAATCTAGCTCAGACTGGTGCGGGCCAGGGAAAACACTGGCAATTTATCTCACAGGCAGTGCCACCAGGCAAGCCAGTATCGGGCTGTGCATAAGAAAGGACCAAAAACCTCGAGTTTGTGAACCCATCTCTCTCTTTCTTGGCTTTGAAGAGAAAAGAAGGGTAATTGTTATTCTTCCTTAGTTACTTAGACTTATCTGGAGGTTCTAGCTGGGGAGCACCTTCCTGATCTCGCCATTTGACAGCCATATACCCATGGCCAAAGAATAATTATTCGCTAACTGAGAAGGTCATCTCCAGAGCATTAAGCTTCAGGTCTAAAACACATAAAGCAATGAGTGAAGAAGGTGAACACCCACCCAGCCAGCCAGATAGCAAAATAAACTCCAGAGAACAGAGCAACAGGTGCCACAGCCAGATTGCTTTGAAACCCTCAGGACCATTTCTTCTGGAGATTTCTTTATTCAACTGAATTAAGGGTATTTGCCACATCACAGTTCAGAATAAAAGGGACCAGCAGATTCCCTAGAACTTCACTGTCTAATAGCAATTAGCCACATGAGGCCATTTGGATTTAAACTAAATATGAAATAAAATGAAAAGTTCAGTTCCTCCATCACTCTAGCCCCATTTCCAATGCTCAATAGCCACATGTGCTAGTGGCTACCAGACAGCACAAATGGAGCCCACGTCCTCACCAGAAAGTTCTATTTGATGGAGCTGCCCCAGGAGGTGGCTGAGATCCAGAGCCAGGGTACGGGTAAGTGCAGATAAGAAAGATACAGAACAGCAGCCCCAGTCCATCAGGGAAACAGTTTGGATCAGCTGTGCAGACTTGGTTTCTCCTTCCTGGTTAATTTCCTCCTAAATTACAATCTATTACACAATATGTTGAGTATTTACAGCCAAAAGTACTCCTTCTAGACATTGAAACAGGCTTTTAGATTCTATTCCCAGCCCTGGACCTCAATAATTTTTCTTTTGTAAAAGTATTAATTTTCAGAAGTTATGACTTAGTGATGGGAAGATCACACACAGGGAGCACTCTCAACTCACCTCAACATGAACACTATCACCATTCAAATTATTTCTGAATCAAACTTGTCTGTTTAAACAAGAGGAAGATTTATAGTCAAACCCACAGTACAAGCAGGGAAACCACCTTAACAATTAAGGCTATTTGAAAATGAAATGGACTGTCTTGTGAGGTGGTGAGTTTTTCAACACACATCAGAAAACTTCATTAAAAAGTTACAGTGAAAGGTCATACATCGAGTTAGAGATAAACGGTCTCAAAAGGTCTTTCCAATGCATAAGACCCTGGCTTGTATGATGGAGCTCATGGATGTTTCTGGAGCCTTTCTGTGAATATTTAAGTAGAGCTGATAGCACAAAGCTAGAGCTCTCCATTGTCCAGAATAACAGACATGTGAGACTCCAAGAAGGGTGAAGAGGGTGTCCGTGCAGGAGGGCGTTGAGTGTTGGAGCCCCGGATGGAAGAGGGCATTTCTGCCTGGTGGGGATGGGGGAGAAGACGGAACACACGGAATGTCAAAGCCCTGGTGGGGTGGGAGCTTCTGCTTGGGGGAAGAGCAAGGAGATGGACTGGTGCACGGTTTCAGAGCCCTACAAGGGAGAATGCTTCTGCATCGGGGGCAAGTGTATGGGGTAGCTGTGGCAACCCAGCATGGGATGCTGGAGATCAGGCGAGGTTAGGAGGGCATCTGGGCAGCCCAGAACAGAGGGTTAGAGCCTGGGCAGGCTGAGCAGGGTGCCCAAGTTGTGGGGAGGATGACGGCAATGACAGCATTACCCCAGTGCTAACACCCAAGAACTGTGAGGAGGGCGTCTGTGCTGGGGGTGGGGTGAGACAGCGGCACAGTGTAGGGGGCAGAGTCTGAATGGGGACAAGAAGGGCATCTGTACAGTGGGGGCGGGGCAGTAGCGGCAATAGACGTCTGGTTACATATAAGAAGAGGGTTGATCAAATAAGATACTGAGGATAACGGGAGCCAGATTTCTCACGGTCAGAGAAGGCAGTTACAAATATGGGAAGAGAGAAAACCAGGATGCTCCTGCAGTGTTGGATGGAATTAGAGATACGGATATGAAGGCATGGTTTTCAATATACATAAATAGATAGATATCTATCTTATAGATGTAGAAATAAATACAGATGTTAATGTGTGGTGCTCAAAGAAACTCTTGAGTAAAGAAAGACTCTGGGTTAGATTTCACTGTTAAATAAAGTTCTATTTCAGGCATTTAGTTACCAGGATCACTGGATCCCCACACTTCCGCTGCTCCATTTCATCGTAAGTGTGCAGATGTAAATGAGTCTAAAACTGTTCCCCCTGCTGCACGCTGGCTCTCCCTGACCTGACACACGGGTGATGGAGCATGGCCATTTTAGTTTTAAGCAAACAAAATTTTAAGGTCGATTTGTTTTTCTTCTAAAGACTAAAATTACTAGCTCTGACTTTCATGTTTCCTCCCAGCAGCGCTGACATCTAACTAAGTTTAAGCAAAACCACGCTGAGAACTTGAAGCCTCCCTCAATAGTAACAGTTGTAAACTCCCAATTTAGTTCCTTTTAGAAGGAAAATGACAAGAATTCCAGCTGAGGCCAACACAGCTGTGAGAAGAAGCTATCAATAGCAACAATCCTCAGCTTCCCATTGAAAAAATACTGAGAGAGATTTAAAATAAAAATTAAAAAAAAGCTCTCGCTATTCTGTGTAGCCCTCAAGAGATGTGGGAATTCCCTTAAACAGCAACTCCCACAAAGAGCAACAAACCCAAAATGCTGCCATGAGGTGGCCCACCCTGCCTTCTCCCAAGTTCCTAGAAGGGTAACGATTCTGAAACTTGTCTTTATCTTTTTTTTGTTGTTGTTTTAGAGGGGAGGATGGGGTTGGGGATTCTCTCTAAAAGTCACACAAGTGCAGGGCCAGATTGCAAGCTGGCAGGAAAATGGAGGGTGTGGGCCCAAGCCAAGTAGTAGAGATGCATCCACTGGCCAGCAGAGGTAGGATCACGCCCAATGCAGCCTTTACCTTTCTGCGCTACCCAGAAGATAAACTGGCTATTTATGGGGTTATTGAATCACAGAACTTTATAAACTAACAGAAACCTTAAAGGATCTAGTTAAAGATCTCAATTTCAAATTATATATAAAAATAAGAAAGATTAAATTGCCAAGAAAATACCACCAATATAACAGTTTAAACCTTTGAAACTAAATTATTTGAAAATGATTTTTACTGTTCAGAGTAGTTTGTTCTCATTTGTTTCACTTTCACTAAATCTGTTCTTTTCAGTGTTTTCTTCCCTGGATTAAATCTGAAGGGAATTAAGACTCATAAACCAACATAACAGAGCTAGATTATACCAGCGAGAATAGATAATAGAGTTTAGTCTGATGGTCTCAACAAAGATGCGTTGAGAAGGACGGGGGCCTGGAGGCAGCGAGCTTTCCCAACAGACTGGCTGCTCCTCACATGCTCACTCTCTGCCTCACCCCGGGTTTCTCGGCCACAGCACTGCTGACATTTGCACCCAGGAATTCGTGGTTGCAGGGGACTGCACTGTGCAGAAAACAGTTAACATGGCAGGCCTGACTGCTGTCCTTTGAAAGCCTTGCTTGAAAGTTTGGCCCTTGGCTGGCGTCTGGAAACCTGGATTTGGGGAGGGCTTCCATCATCCCCAGAACTGGTAAGAGTAGCTCACTGTGCCCAAACTGTTTGCACAATGTGGTTTATGCTAAACACGTGCTTTCCTTCTGGGAGTATGGAAATTTGGCATGTGCCAGACAAAGACAGCCTATACAATCAGCTCCCAAGAAAAGTGCTGGACACTGAGTCTCCAACAGGCTTCCCTGGCTGACAACATCTCACAAGTGTCACAACTTGCTGCTGGGGGAATTAAGCAGGTCCTGTGTGACCCCACTGGAAGAGGGCACTTGGAAGCTTGTCCCTGGTTCCCTGGACTTTCTCCCATGCACCTTTGACCTCTCCTGACTGTGTTTTGCATCCTTCCTCTGCAATAAATCACAGCCATGAGTACAATTATATGCCAAGTCCTGTGGGTCCTCCTGGCAAACCATAATACTGGAGGTAATCTTGGGGAGACTCTGACACACACCCCTACAATCATGACAGTCAAAAATGTCTATATATTGCCAAATGTCCCCTAGAGGACAAAATCATTCTCCCATTGAGAATCACCGACCTAGCCCAATACCTGGTCCAAATAGGCCTTCAATAAAGGCTCAACTTGAAGTGAACTGAACTAAGTAACTTCCAGAACAACTTCAGAAAAAAAAAGAAAAGAGTAAAGAAAAATTTTAATCACACAACTGTCTTAACATATTAACTGCCATGTGAGTTGTATTTAACTCACACTAGTTTTAAGCCTGGGGCCTCGTGAAGCATATGTAACTCACATCTCTTTGCCTTGGGAGCTGTGAGAACTATTTTTCAAGTTGCATATAACCCATGCACAGAAAACAATAAAAAATAACAAATGTTTCATTAAATTAGAAAGGATTATTTTGTTTTCGAAGTTTTTATTCTATTTTTGTAATAAAACACCATGGCCCCAAGGAAAAAATTTTTTTCTGGTGTGGCAGTCAATGTGTTAAATCTTAGTAAATACTCACAGAAGCAGCAAGCAGAGAAATAATTCTTTCCTCACTTACTACAGTTATTTACATCTCATGATACATAAATAAGCCAAATTAAGATCCTATGCACATGACAGAAACTTGTACTGCCCCAAAAGATACCAGCTGGGCTCACATAGATCACCCCTTCTCAATTTATAAAAACCTAACTTCAAAACAGGGCATTGAACTATATCAGTTTCTCTAGTCTATGAATTTTCTGTAAGAATTACTTTTATATTTTCATTTGATGGTAATCAAAAAAATTAGTATAGGCATATTTTTGCTTGCATTTAATGAATGCTGCTAAAAAAATTCAGTGTCCAAGTTTGCATTTAGTGGGCTAACGAGATGAAAGGAAGACAAAATGTAAATCATATAAAGCAAGTGTAATAAAATGCAGATAAAATCTAGGTGGTGGGTATACATAATGTTCACTATAAAATTTTTTAAACTTTGCTGTCTGCTTAGAAATTTTCATAATAAAATGTTGGAAACAATATGAATGATGCATCTGTACCATATGAAGATAAATGATGTCATAAATGCTATATAAAAGGAAGCTTCCTAGTGGTTCAAGTTGAAAACGTGGTAAGGAAAAGTACTTATCACCCAGCATGCAACAGTATAAGCACACCAATCCTAATGAATCTGTAATTAACTCCATATTCACCTTAAAGATGCAATTCCATTTCAAAGAAACAGCCTCAGCTATCAAATTTAATTACGCTAATCTGAATGTTACTAGTTTTGTAGATGTTTGCATTTAATTTGTAAATTTGTTTCAGTTTTGTGATTGTATAAGCACAAGGAGTTGAGTTTTTTTATTTATACTTACTGAAGTTACATTATAACAAAAATAATTAAACCACAAGGGGCCTTGAATAGTCAGAAAAACCTTGAAAAAGAAGAATAAAGTTGGAGGACTCACATTTACCTATTTCAAAACGTAACACAAAGCTACAGTAATCAAGACAGTGTGGTACTGGCACAGAATGGATATATAGACCAATAAATTATGATTGAAAATCCCAAAGTAAACCCATTTATTTATGGTCAGTTGATTTTCAACTAGGGTGCCAACACAATAGAAGAAGAATAGTCTTTTCAATAAGTAGTGCTGAGACAACTGGACAGTCACAAGCAAAAGAGTGAATTTGGACCCTACTTTATACTGTATACAAAAATTAACTCAAAAAGAACCATAAATCTAAATGTAAGAGCTAAAACTATAAAACTCTTAGAAGAAAACATAAGTATAAATCTTCATGTCCTTGGATTAGGAAATGTTTTCTTAAATATGACACCAAAAGTGCAAGCAACCAAAGAAAAAATAGATAAATTTGACTTCGTCAAAATTGGGGAACTTTTGTGCACCAGAGAACACTATTAAGAAAATGAAAAGCAATTTATAGACTAGGAAAAAATATTTGCAAGTCATATATCTGATGAAGGTCTAACATCTGGGATATATAGAGAATTTTTATAGCTCTACAATAAAAAGACAACCCAGTTTAAAAATAGTCAAATGATCCGAATAGACATTTCTCCAAAGAAGTTGTACTAATGGCCAATAAGCACATAAAAAGATACTCAACATTAGTCATTAGGTAAATGAGATACTATTGATACTTCACATGTTCTAGGATGGCTAGAATCAAAGACATAGACAGTAACAAGTGTTGGCGAGGAAGTACAGAAATTCGAACCCTCATACATTGCCGGTGGGAATGGTGCTGCCACTTTGGAAAAGTCTAGCAGTTCCTCAAAATGTTAAACATAGAATTATCATATGACCCAGCAATTCTACTCCTAGGTATATACTAGGAGAACTGAAAACACAGGTTTACACAAAAACTTGTACAAGAATGTTCATAGCAGCATTATGCATAATAGCTAAAAAGTGGAAACAACCCAAATTTCCATCAACCAACGAAGAGATGAACACAATGTGGTACATCCATATGATGAAATATTATTCAGCCAAGAAAGAACTGAAGTACTGATTCCGTGCTACAACATAAACCTTGAAAACGTTATGTTAACTTAAAGAAGACAGATATAAAAGGCCATTTACTGTACGATTATATTTATAGGTAATGTCCAGAATAGGTAAATCTGTACAGACAGGAAGTAGATTAATAATTGTTGCTAGGGGCAGAGATAAAGAGTGACTGCTAATGGGGTACTAGGTTTATTTGTGGACCAATACAATGTTCTGGAATTAGGCAGTAGTGCTGATGACAGCTGCACAACTTTGTGAATATACTAAAAACCACTAAATTGTACACACTACAAGAGTGAATTTTATGATATATAAATTAATGTCAATTAAAAAATAAAATAAATTAAGTCAACTCTGGGAGTTTACTAAATGAGAAAAATCCAAGAAGATGATCTAAGTAACAAGTTCATGAATCATTCAGTTTTTCTTTGCACTTGCCTAAGGATAGAGGAAAAAAAGTCTCAAATTCACCTGGATTTTATACATTGTCTAAATAACAAAATTTGCTAACAAATGGCTAATCTAAGTTTCAGAATTTGGTTCCAGGCCACATGGTAGAACACACACATAACACAGAAACGTCTTCTCCTAGGAAAATTTCCATAAAGGTTTCTAAGCGGAAGTTTGGGATGCTTAGAGAATGGTCTGCATGTTCTCGAGGCCAACTATTTCTATGAGACTCATTTCTGAGACCAAACAGTATGTGTGGGCTTTTAAATCTCACCTGATATGACATTTTGATTTGCAATTTACAAATCAGTCACCTTTGTATCTGAGTACTTCTCAGACAAGTAAAGAAGGCTTTTATTATCATTATGTTCATTCAAAGCTCACTGAGATTCTCACCATAAAATAGCACCATTTTAAAACAGACTACAGCAAAAAAAGGTTAGGTGAAAGGTCTTCCATTTCCATCCTATCAGCCCTGTTTATTTACTCCCTCACATACTAAAATATGAGCCAACTATGTGCCAGACACTAAGGGTATGGCAGTTAAAAAACAGCCAGGTACAGTGGCACATGCCTGTAGTCCCAGGTACTCGGGCGGTGAGGCAGGAAGATTGCTTGAGCCCAGGAGTTCAAGGCCATCCTAGGCAACATAGTGAGACCACGTCACTCAAACAAACAAACAAACAAACAAAACCACTTGGCCTCAGCATCACTGCACTTAACAAAATCCAAAATCCAAAGAAGACACAATTTGAGCAAATCATTACAACAGGCCATATTGGTGTCGCCCAAGGAGACGGGCAGCCTGCTTGGGAGCATAAAGCAGAAGAGCTGGTCCAGGGGTCAAGACAGTAACCCCACCCGGCCCTGAGTAGGTGGTTTCAAGTGAAGACCTAAGGGACAAGCAGGATGTTAGACTGACAGAGATGAGGAAAACGATCTGCAGGCAATGGAAGGTGTGTTTGCAACCTAGAAAAATTGAAAGAGCAAATCTTGTTCTAAAAACTGAAAGAAATAAAAAATTCTCACAGAAAAGGCTAGAGTTGGAGACGGTGGTCTGATGACAGGCTTGAAAGATAACTTAGGTGGCCGAGCACGGTGACTCACACCTGTAATCCTAGCACTCTGGGAGGCCGAGGCAGGAGGATAGCTTGAGCTCAGGAGTTCGAGACCTGCCTGAGCATGAGTGAGACCCCATCTCTACTAAAAATAGAAAAATCAGCTGGGAGTGGTGGCGCATGCCTGTAGTCCCAGCTACTCGGGAGGCTGAGGCAGGAGGATCGCTTGAGCCCAGGAGTTGGAGGTTGCTGTGAGCTAGGCTGACACCACGGCACTCTAGGCTGGGCAACAGAGTGAGACTTTGTCTCAAAAAAAAAAAAAAGACATTTTAGGGAGTTTGGGCTTTATCCTAAGGGCAACGTGAAACCAAGGAGCAGACCAGAAAGTAGCAAAGCTAGAGGCAGAGAACCAAATAGTATGCCATTTCTACAATCCAACGGAGAGATGACAGTCACCTGGTCTAGGGCAGAGGTAGAGGAGACAGCAGACACATGTAAGAAATATTTAGAATATAGAATCAATAGGACTTATAATTTTGATATAGGAAGTAAAGAAGAGGAAGGAGTTAAGAACGCCACATAGATTTCTGGTTTGGAAAACTTGGCAGATAGCACTGTGAACTTACTGAGACAGAGAACGCTGTAGGATAAACGAGACTGGATTGGGGGTGGGAAAGACGGGAGCCTCAAGCACCCTGGCCTAAAACTGAAGCTTCAATTGCTGTGATACCGACCACACTAAACCTCACAGCACCTAACAGATTCTGTAAAGGCACAGCTGGCTGTGCTGAATGCACCTTACCCTGGTCCCTTCTCTGGAAGATCCACCTCAGCTGACAGTGGACTATAGACAGGAATGCTGACATCGTAGCCTTGCCGGTAAGTCCATGTAGAAAAGCCGCCACCAGCCAACAGGGCCCTGGAAGCAAAGGATTTTGTCAAACAACGAGAAAGAAACAAGGCCCTCATTCTGATAGGTTCTGTGCAAAGTGAATGATTGAATCTTAATCATAATATCAACAACAGCTTATGTTACTGAGTCACTTTTCTATAAAGACATGGTGCTAAATGTTTTACATTCACATCTCCCAGACATCCTAGCTGCATTCTATCCCTGAATTACCAGCCTTCCCCCAGGTCCTAAATAGTCTTTCCTTACTTCCCATTTTTTAAAACACATCATAGCCCAGAAGACACCCTACAGACAGCCCCTCTGCTACCTCATTCAGATCCCAATCACCTCTCCCCAGTCATACCTCATCCTTAAACACATTTACAGTAACAGGAATAATAATAATAGGTTTGCATAGGAAGACTAGCCTGAGGCAGTCATTTAGCAGCCCAGTGACTGAAATCCCAGGAGACGATGGGCTGGGAAGTATCACATCTCACATCTCATACCACAGCCTCTCTCCAATCCCTGCCCCAAGCAGTTCTTTCCACTGTCCTCCCAGAGCTACACGTCAATCCCAGCCCCTACCAGCTCTCACTGTCCAATCCAGCTACACAGTCTTATTAACCTAATTCCCTATACAGGAAGCAGAATCCAGAATTGGACCTTTTGTGCTTCCTTGCAGTTTGTTTGTGCTAGATTTTATTCTCCTTAATTAGAAAACAGTGACCACACTGGTTTAATTGGATCCAGCAAGTAGTACAACACTTCATCAGAGAAAAGAAGCAGGTGTATATCATACCGACTTTTACTGTTATTCTGTCCCTGGGGCCCCAAACCCATCGAAATCACTTTCTGGGGCAGAGTTTTGCCAGTTGCACACACTGTACAGTCTGAGCCAAAATGTCTGAACTGAGAAACCACATTTTTTGCAGTATTGATTGCTACCAATCCCCTCCCTGCCCTGATGACAACCTACATTCCCTTCTAACATGACCAGTTTAAGTTCAAAGATTTTCAAACCACCGCTGGAAATCCCACTCTGTTTGTTTAAGCTTTATGAAACCGAGAACTGGTGAGTGAGGTAATATGCAGGCTAAAAACCTCTCCAGCTGCCAGTGTACTCTGTAAAATGTAATGATTATCCTTAGCACCACCATACGGTCTTATTTTCCCTGATTAGCATGCAGCACGGAATCCATCCAACATGGATTTGGGTGGGTTCCATGACCATGATGGCAAGCAGACTCCGTACGGGCCCCATGGCCTATGTGCAGAGCGGCAGACACGGATCTCATATACAGGCACCAGGCAGGCCAGGTAAGCCAGGGTCACAGGTGATTAGGCTATTACACCCACAGCCCCAGAGGACAAAGGTGTGCGTATGTAAAGAGAAAGGAAGCAGGTGTATATCACACCAGCTTTTACTGTTATTCTGTCCCTGGGGCCCCAAGCTTGTTATTCTGTTCTGGAAGGGGGTGGGGTGTAAAGTGGATGTTCTGCAGTGGCAGCAGGAAAGCAGCAATCTGAAGCGTACAGAAAATCATACACGTGCGATCTCCATTGGCGATCTCAGAAAGAACCACGACTGCAATTAGTCGAACTGCAAACTGGCCTCACACTCGCCCTGCTACTGACAAGACTTCAACTTTAAGTCACTTCATGTTCTTCTGCTGAGGTTTCCATTACATTATGATGTAGAAAATATTGTAAGCATCCCTTGCTTTACAGAACACGTGTTTTGCATTGACTGAAAAGTGAATTTCTGAACAGCACATTCTGTTTTCCCATTATGTATCCCAAAATCAGAGACCAGTTCCAAAGTTGCAAGAGACTGAATAGAAAACTTGCAGCTAAGAAAGTATTAATATGATGATCAGATCATGCCAGGCCAAGTATTATGTCACTGGAAGTGATTGCCAGCATTTTTAGCACTTTGCAGGACTTTCTGACTCCAGGACACCTCGGTCACTCAGCTTCCTCCCCGTGGCCTCTCCACCATCCTACTCCATTCTTCTCATATTTTCTCACAGTTCTCCCCCTTCTGCTATCTGAGCATTCACAGAGCCTAAACACAGTAATGCTGCAACTTTGTCCTTTGCTTTCCTTTACCATGCATGTTATCAGGCCTGCAAATTCCTCAAATATAAAGCTTCAGCTTTTGCAAAAAACAAAACTAAAAAAGAGCTGGCCAATTCTATTGGCCATCCTCATTTGTTCACTGAGGCAAACTGCAAAATGATATTTATGAGACAGGTAAATTTGAGCAATGGCTAGATATCTGGTGAATACTTGGTGACATTAAAGAACTATGATTAATTTTCTTGGGTATGATAATAGTATTGTAGTTAGTTATGTTTTTTAAAAAACCATATCATGCAGAGAGTCACGTGGTAATATTTACAGATGTAATGATATAACGTCTGTGATTTGTTTTTAGATAATTTAGTTGGGGTGGGGAGCCGATCATGATACAGATGAAACAAGACTGGCTTCAAGTGATGATTACTGAAGCTGGACCGTGGGTACACAGGGTTCACTGTACTAGTCTCCCTTCTTTGTACAGGTTTGAAATTTTCTGTAGCAAGTTTAAATAAATAAATATACACCTACACAAAAGTAGAATTTTTTTTTATTTCAAAATATTAATGGGGTACAAAAGTTTTTGTTACATGGATATGCTCTATAATGCTGAAGTCGGAGCTTTCAGTGTGTCCACCACCAGGACAGTGTTCATTGTACCCAAAAAAGTAGAAATTTGTGAGAGATATGTGCAAAGAAAGGATAAAAATTCAAGGTAGTGACAATATCACAGAACACAGGAAAATGACATCAGTTAAGGCATTAAAGAGGTATAACATGCTCCCACTTAAATTAAAATTAAGATGTGTATGTATATGTGCGTGTTTGTGTCTAACTCCACAGAAAAAAGACCAGAAAAATATACAGTATTTTAACAGTAAGTATCTCTTGGTAAGGGAGTAAAGATAGAGGAGGATATGAGAGCATATTGTTACATTTTACACTTTATACACTTGCCTACTATTCAACTCTTGTACAAAGAATAGATATGCATGTCACGTGTATGATTTTTAAAAATTAAAAGAGAAATAAAAACAGATTTAAGCAGCATGAAAAACAGATTCACTAAGCAGACATTTTCCTTCAGTCTGGGTCCTTTCATTTCCTTGAGTAAAATTATTTTTAAGTAATCACAACTATGAGTTTAGACTTAGGAGATCTTAAAGCAGTCTAATCTAGCCCACCTGTTTTCTGATTTCTAAACAATCTCACTTGCAGTTCCTGCTAAAATCATTCTACATTCATAGTTCTTGCCTCCTGAACCCAGGAGCAAGGACAAAGGATAAGAAAAATTAACAAACAAATCTACTATTCCTTACCCCAACCAGAAGGCCACCTAGGTTTCAAAATGAAATTTTCCACATGCAAAGATAAAGGAGGACTTTTTGTGATTCATTACGTGCTATCGGATCGCCTATAATCACTTCCAAAAATACGTCAATAGGAAAAACAATTTAACCTCCCTGATCCTTAACACCTAAACACTAGCAAGAATCAAACCTTCTCCCATCTACTTGACACCTTCCTACAGAGAAATGAAACCCCATTCAACATGTGCACTCAATAAAAATGAAATCCATCTCCCATGCAGATACTTATGCCAAAATGTCAACAAAAAATGCTCCAATCAGAAAGAAGCCCTTCTGAAAAGAAACCCAGAACAGGAGGTGAAGATATTGCATTCCTAACAGCTCTTTTCCTTCCCTTCTGTGTTCTCGGAAGTATTTAACTTCCCCAGAACAACCAAATTCATAAAAAGTAGCCTCCTCAGAAACAAACACACCTTCGCTGGGCCTGAGAGCCACCAAATCCAGGATCACCCTGCGTTTATCCTATAGCATTTGTGCAGCTAGACTGCCCTCTATTGTCCACAATGGTTTCTACACCAACATTGAGAGGTGGTCCTGGAGTGGTTGTCTATTCTAGTGATAATTGTATTTCCAGACAGAAACTCAAAACTGACTCCAGATAATCACTTAAAGCAAAGAGGGTTTAGGTTTAATCTTCTGTGGGGAAAACTACTAAGTGTGGATTTTCATAAATGGCAATGTCAGCCTCTAACTAGTTGAGAACACAGCTGTTCTCAGGCTATTCTCCCGCTGATACCTTAGGCTGTTACCTTTTTCAGTGACAATGATTTCAGTTTAACATCAGCTGTAATAAGACTAGCGATAAATGAGTTCATACTCTTTTAACAATCCTATACCTTGAGTATTGCCCAGGACCCTTATCTTGAGCCCAGACTTTCTGCTTTCCTCAAAGCCTTGAACCAAGGTCCCTTAAATAGTACCTCATTCCAGAGCTTTCCAAGAAGCCTCTGGCCAAAGTGGTTCAGTCAGTGTATGAAAGGGCAGATAAATATAGTAAGTGAACTCAAAGTCACAATCATGCAATCATGGCCATCCCATACCACATCTGCCTATTTGGTAGGTTTTACTAAAAGGAAAGAAGGCAGCAGGAAGGGGATTGGAGGGCAGGGAGGAAAAAAGTTATGAAGGAAGGAGGGAGGGAGGGACAGAAGGGAAGCACCCTACTGACTGAAACAACAGAGAGTAAATGATCAGCAGTGTGCCCTCATTTCCCCCTACATTACAGGCTTTAGGTATCGTTTTGACACATCCATTCCCTCTTCCCTCAGTAAGCTGTGGGTCAACTTTCAGCAAACACTCCTAAATTCAGAGAGAGCTGACACAAGCCAGTCATGAACCACACCTTGGGGACTTGGAATGTTATACTCAGAAGCACAGAGCCCAGACTAAGAAAACAGTTTTTTAGAGGCTATGCTAGGACATAAGCTTTTATCAGGTTTTCCAAAACAGATTTAAACAGATCTGAACAATTCTATGTCTTAAGGAGGGAAACACCTAGGACAATTTTCTAGTTTAATAAGCAATTCCTATCACAAAGTATGTCCCAGTAGGCTTAGGAATATAATTTCACATGAACGAAAGGATCTTGCATTTACTTAAGCCTCAGGGACAGCCCCAAATATGCCTACCTGTCTCTGGGGACATCCAGGGCCGTGTTATAATCTGGGGGACCTCCAGGCAACATGTTGAACAGCAGGTGATTTGTACCTCGATCCCACCTATCAAGAAATTAAACATGTAGGAGAATTCATGTGTCAGCTAAGAAAAAACAAGAGTCAGTTACTGGACAACAAGTAGCAAGTATCCCTAACCCCAGAAAGGGCCACTTCTCAGGTATGCAAAGTAAATTCCTGGAAATACCAACAGTACATCAGATACTAAATACTAGTCTGGCTCCTTGAAAGAAAAAAGTGAATGAATATATACTTCAAGCTTGTCCGCTACAGAACTGTTCCTAATAATAACAAACTGAAAACTACCTAAATGTTCACCATTTGGTTAAAGAAACAAAAAAATAAATAAAATATAAAAGGCTGGCTAAATATATTATGAAACATCCACAAAATGGAATACTATACAATCCTTAAAATTATATAGCCAAAGAACATGAAATTATTCAGAAATATATTCATGCTATATTAAGGGGAAAAAGCAGCCAGAGCATGTACCATGTGATCCCGTTCTTGCCAAAAAAGTTCATACACATGCAAGTATATATATATATTTTCTTATACAAAAATGACTGAAAACCAACATAAAATATCAATAATGTTTATCTCTCATAAGGCAGGATTTCAGAATAAATCTTACATTCTTCTTTTTGCCTACCTGTATTTTCAGACTTTTTATAGTGAACATGTATTACGTAAGTAATAAGAAGAGGGGGAGTATATTCAAATTTAAAAGGAAAAGTATGGGAAGAGGGGCCACCCTTATTCTGTAAACTCTATGAAGTCGAGAAGCCAGAGCAGAAGCACCAGAGACAGCAGATTTCATGGGTACAGAGGCCACATGCTCTCACACAGGCCTCGTGCTACAAGTCAGTCGCTCACACATACCCGCTCCTATTGCGAAGCCAACTCAAGAGCGGAAACATTCCTATCTTTCTCCTTCCCTTTTGTTCCCTGAAGGGCCATTCAAATACCTCTGGGGCTCTGTATAAGTGTGAGTTACCTAGAGAGCTGGGCCAATGCTTGCGCTGTCTCCTTGATGCGCAGTGTGTTCTGGTTAAGCACATCGATGGAGGGAACAAACAGACAGGCCCGGTTGATGTCATCAGTGTAGTAGTCACTGTCTGAGATGGCCGTGAGCAGTTCATTATACTCCCGGGAGATGGTGTTGCTGACCGGGACACCAAAGTCATCCACATACTTTTTCAGAGAATAGATATACACCTTTATTTTGTTCTTTGGGTTGAAGCCACAGCGGTAGACATCAAAACACGTGTGCATTCTGCAACTGAGATCCCCCCGCTCTGGGATGGGACTATCAGCCGGCAGCCTGACCACGGGCACATCGCGGACACTGCGTTTCTCTGCATTCCAGTCACTCGAGGACTCGATGGAATGGGGCCAGAACTGAAACACGCCAGTGGCAATGAGGCCCAGGAGGACAATGGAAAAGAGGGTGATGTAGTAGATTCGGTGCTTGGTCTTCATTCTTGGGATGAGGGCAGGACCCCGGATATTATACTTGACCGACGCGCACATAATGACACAGACAGCCTCTTCCTCACACTCCTGGTCATGAGGGAGAGAAACAAGAAAAATCAAGTATTTAGGGTGGCAAATGACACGAGAGAGGCCTGTTCGACTTTTAACCTACCTATTTCTTTCCCCTAAGTGGTTTGATGGAATAACAAAAAGCAATTTTTGACATTTCTTATAAATATATACAAATATATATTAATAATGTATTTGTACACATGAATATATGGTATATAATTAATTTATTTAGTATTTAATACTAAATATAGTTATGTAAATATTGATATACTATATAAAATATAACTGTACCCTATAAATATATATTCGTTTAAAGCATGAGCTGGCAAATGTGGGGGTCTAGGAAGATGGGCACCAACCAAGGAAGAAAAATCAAAGTGGAAAAGCTAAAGATAGTTATTTTGTTTTTATTTTGAAACATTTACCTAACAGAATGATGATTTATCTGGACAAACTGATGCTTGGTTATTCTAAAATCTGTTTTCATTCATTTATTCATTCAAACCATTACTGAGCACCTACCATGCACTGTGAAGGAAACAAAGACGAAAGCAAAGACCCTACTCAGAAGAACTTACGTTCTAATGAGGGAGAGAAGACAGACAAAACCATACCAAAATGCAGAATGTAAAAAACACCACTAGGAAAGTATAATAAAGTGCAAATAGGTATCAATAAGAAAAGATATATCTTTAATCTTTAAATAAAATATATATTGATGTTTTAGGCCTGGCGCGGTGGCTCATGCCTGTAATCCTAGCACTCTGGGAGGCCGAGGCGGGTGGATCGCTCGAGGTCAGGAGTTCAAGACCAGCCTGAGCAAGAGCAAGACCCCGTCTCTACTAAAAATAGAAAGAAATTATCTGGGCAACTAAAATATATATATAGGAAAAAATTAGCTGGGCATGGTGGCGCATGCCTGTAGTCCCAGCTACTGGGGAGGCTGAGGCAGTAGGATCGCTTAAGCCCAGGAGTTTGAGGCTGCTGTGAGCTAGGCTGATGCCACAGCACTCACTCTAGCCCAGGCAACACAGTGAGAATCTGTCTCAAAAAAAAAAATATATATATATATATATAGATAGATGTTTTATAATGAAGGTGATAGCAAATTGAGATGGAAGGAAGAAAGGAATGGGGCAGGAGAGACAAAGGGAGGTAGGACGGGAAAGAGAGGGAAAGAGGGAAAAGAGAAGAGGAGGAGGGAAGGTGGGAAGGAGGAAAAGGCCAACGTGGTAGATCCATTTCCAAAGATGAACAGCAACAATTCTCCCCATCCATGAAGCTGCATGATACTTTTCCAATTAAAAGGATATACATCTCTTCCCTCTGAACCTGGCCTAGCTTTGTGATTTGCTCTGACCAGGAAAATGTGGTTGAAGTGACATTCTGGGACTTTTGCACCCAGGCCTTGAGAGACCCTATAGCTTCTGCCTTGGTCCTCCTGGAACCCAGCTGCAATGCTGTAAGGACGCTGTGCTCCCAGCGGAGGGGAACCTCAGGGAGACTCCAGTCAAAACCACTGGTGCAGAGATGAGCCATCCCCAAGAAGCTCCAAACAGATTGCAGAATCATGAGCAAATAAATGATACATTGTCGACTTTTTAAGCCACTGTGTTTTGGGGTGGTTTGTTACACAACAACAGATAAATGAAAAGGCCAATAAGCATCACTAACTGAGAAATTAAAAAAAATTTTTAGTCCTCCTCTGAAAATGTAGAGTTCCCCTGTAGACCACAATTTAAGATCCTTTTCAAACAAATTTCCCCCATCTGATGCCTAGATACTGTGTGGGGAGGGCAGAGCGCCTTGAGTGTGGTTGCTCAAGACTCTCATCTGTCACAGACTTACCAAGTCACTGCAACCAGTTTCTCTGGCATTCCACCTGTCAAAGTCCCAGTCTAAAAAATGCTCACATTCTACTTGCTGATCTTTCAGGAAAGCTATTAATACAAAGGGAAATAACTGAAGCTCATAGATCATTGTATGGTTTATCAGCTATCTTCACTGCAGATAAATGGAGCTCTCCCCATCACTCCCCACCAGGTACAACTGCTTCTCGTCCAGCTAGCTAAGTACCACCAAGCCTTGGATGTTGCTATCATTGTCAGCTTTTTGGGTAAAATGTGCTGAACAGCCATCAATAATTTCAAGTTGTATCTCTCTGAGACCATGAACAGGAACATCTCAAGGAATTTGCTTGTCACTGACTCACATATGAAAGTTCATACATTTTCACCTTAAAGATTATCACTTTTGGGGTACACGCATCAGTCACTCAATATATGCTAACTGATCTATGACGGAAATGTGGGCATGCAAGTTACTTTACCCTGTCTGTATTCTAACAGCCAGCAGAATGCTCTCTCCTGCTCCCACCCCCTAATACCTCCAGGCCCACCCTATGGTGGGTCACGATTTCCTACTTGTGAGCCCGGCCCTGCTGCCCATTATGGGTACTATGTCTACCTTGTCTCTGATAATTAATTGCCGCCACCTGTCCTCTGGTAGTGTAGAATCTTGTCATCCTCAATGATACATGGGAACCCAGTTCCATGGTAACATCTCCTAAAGTCAATCCTGGCCTACAAAGGACAGCTAACACTGAGCTTCTCAAAGATACTGGTCCTCTCACTGGGCATTCCGTATCACCAGAGTGAAGGGAACGGCCCCTCCCAGGAACACAGGCAAGTGGTGCATCTCTAGCTTTAGTAATAAAGCTATTTAAAATCTCCACCTCCCTAATAAATCTATTTAAAATCTCCACCTCCCTGAATCTTTTGATTCCTTCCTCAGTACTCTGCCAAAACAGCTCTGATACCTCCACCTAATTTATTGCAGGCCAGGGTTTCCTGATCTCAGCACCACTGACATTTAGGGCCAGATAATTTTTTTTTTGTGGGAAGCTATTGAGTACAACGTAAGCAGTTGAGTAGCATCCCTAGCCTCTACTCAGTAGAAGCCAAAAGCAACCCCCAGTTGTAACAAACAAAAATAAATCTAGACATTGCCAAATATCCCATGAGGAGGCAACATCACCCCTCCCCACCCCTGGCTGAAAACCACTGGTATAAACCATTGTCACATCCAAGCTTCAGGAGCCTACTCAGCAGCATATCGGGACCAGGTCCAGTTGTCCTTGCCACGTCATTGAATCCTGAACCATGAGCAAATGCTCCTATGGCAATAGATTCTCTCCTATTCACCTTTATATTCCACCACTCCCCCCACGTTGGGTGTAACACCCTCAAGATTCACTCCCTCATGAGTTGCCCCCATTCCTGCTGGTCCACGTTAGCCAGGTCCTACAACTCTTCCAGGGACTGCGCTTCCCCTCTCAGGCAATGCTGAGACCTAAGGCGAGGTGGAGGCATATCTTGAGGAGGATAAGCATCATCTTGCAAGGCATCTGCCTCAACTGAGGGCTTTGCATAGTGTCCTGCAAAGAGAGGCTGCTCTCCTCTACAACAGACAAGTGGATACCTCTGCAGCCCAGAGGATCTAAGGAAACCTGAGAGCTCAAAGTTCTCAGTGCCTCCATCCAAATATGTTCCCCCCAGGCCTCAGGGTCTCACCTCTCCCTATCATTGCACTGACTTTAGGCAACCTGTCAAGGCTGTGCATTTACCTTACTTTGCAATTCTGCCACAATTATGATTAAATTCTGGGCCTGATCTTCAACACAATCTGCCCTCAGCTGCAAGAGATGCTCCCATGAAGCATTCGGTCTTTCACAGTGTGCCCTGAATTGATGGGCTGCCTGATCTGAGCCTGGCATTCTCTTGCCTAAAGGCTTCTAAGGGAGATAACAAGAGCCAGCCAACTCCACTGTCTTTATCATCACAATCATCCATACACTGCTCAACTGCCAGAACTTCTATACTAACCAGTGCTTTTCCTTCTACCTGAATCTCATCCCAACCTACCAATTGTGATGCTAGAAAGTACCAGGAGGTATCAACACCTCACTTAACACTAGCAAAGGGGTCCTTATGGCCAACTGAGAGTGAGTGATGTCAGTTTCACAATATCATTCTCGGGGCCTGTTCCAGAGCACCTTCTAGCACAACTGTCTTAGTCTGTGCTCTGCCAAATAAGAAAAAACAGTTTGGGATAAGGTAGTTTGCAGAAGGTGAATCCAGAAAACCAGAGGGAGTACAGAGAGGAGTCAGGGAAGAATGCAAAGCCATTAGGGGGCGTAACTGAGCTGGTTACCAGACTGAGCTGGGCAAGCAGGGTTCAGTCCTGCTAGGATCCCTCTTAAGAACCACGTAGAACACATCTCAAAACTGTCCCTTTGAAAGATAGGAAGCCATGGCATTCATCCACCAATGCTCATCCCCCGCCGGTTGAGGGACACCCCCAGACATGTAAACTCCTCCACATTTCTGAGGTATGCCTACACAGCCTAAAGCAAGCTCCCACTAGTCTGTGTCAAACTCTGAGAAATAAAAGCTAAGAAACATGGCAAGCACTTGAGGTAGAATAAACACTCTTAATATAAGAAATGAGAGGCAAAGAAAAGGATGAGAAATGAAAGGAAAAAAGCTCCTTACTAAGCAGTGTTTTAGAAATAGAGAATCTTCTCTGTGAACATCCACATCACCTTTTATACAATTCACTGCAGCCCTTGCCACATTACATTAACTAATCTAATATTTGCAAGTCTGTCTCTTCAGCTGGTTGTGATTTTCTTGTAATCCAAGTTTTTCGTCTTTGCAGTATTCCAGGCATCTAATACCAAGTCTAGAACACACTTAATATAAACATACATGTTTACTGAATAAATGAATATCACCATCCTTCCCAGTTACATCAGTGCACACATTTTTCAGCATCCAAGTTTTGAATTATTAATATTATATGGCGATGACATCTGATTGTTTTTCCTGAACTGGAAGGAGTTTCCAAAGGAGGAAAAATGGCTAGCTACTTCCTTAGACTCTGAATTTTCTGTACCCACCCCTGAACACCCTCCTTTCCCACCACCCATCACACATGACACATCCAAAGAGCACCTTTACTCTACCCACCCTTGCCTTTATACAAAACTGTACCCCTGTTGTAAAAATTCCAGCCTAGGCTGAACTGACAGTGCTCCTCACTCTGGACACTGTAACCTCACCTCGGTACCACACAGAACCAATCCTCCCTGAACAGTTTTCGCACAGTGAAGCAGAGAAAGATAGATACCTCCCAACACCATCATCCAAGGAAACAAGTAATAATCTTTCCATCCAAAGAGGACACTCCCTGCCAGCAAAAAGTTAAAAGCCCTGGAAGAGGCCAAACTGAAAGGAATAAATGTTTATTTCATATAACACCATAACCTGGATCAAAACAAGAATTTCAGCTTTATCCTCTTGAAACACATCAAACCTGTCCCTGCAAAACACTGGAATCATCTGGCTAGCTGTCAAGCACTGAGTCACTGGAAAAGTCTTTTAATCCCAATCTATTATGAGGATGAGATGCATTTTCTGTTCCCGGAATTATTTATTCCTAAAATTTGCCCAAATAACCTTTCCTTGGTCCTTCAGGTTATATCAGATCCACTTAGTCCAACGTTTCAAGTCACAATTTCTTAACCTTTTCAGAGGAGCCCCCACAACTGAACTCCTGGGGCCACTCCTACACTGGATCTTAACTGTGCCTGAAAACAAAAGAACTAAATATTAGCAAAAGCAGGAAAATCCACAATTCTTTGCCTTACTTGATAGGATTCTTTATAATTAAAGTTACATTGTGGCTAAACACTCCCAAAAATGGTTTTAAATAAAAAATGGTGCCTTTTTAATTATGGGAATTACACTATAATTAATGCAATGAATCTCATTAAATAACTAAACTTCACTGAGCACTTACTACATGCCACGGTCTGTTTCAAGTGCTATCTTATTTAATCCTCATAACAGTGCTATGTGACAAGCTATTATTACCCTCATTTTACAGATGTGGAAAATACAACAGAAAGTAAGTACCTGGCCCAGTATTACACAACTGGAGAATGTCAAAGCTAGGATTCAGAGCATGGCAGAATGGCTCCAGAGTTCACTATCCATTGATACCTTCACATGCAACCAGGAGGCTTAAGTCAGGGAAAGTGAGGAATGATGGAAACTGAATCATACATTTTAGTATCATGAATAATCTTTGAGCTCTGAACTTTACAAACCAAGTCCAGTCAAAGTACTGAGAGCACTTAACTGACTTACAATAAGAATGAAAATGTACTTATTTCTATTTCAAAACAACATCTTCAGACAAATAAATCATGGGGCCTTCTAGTTGAGCACTTCCCAGTAAGTTACAACAGGCAATTCTTTGACTCTCAAAACAATATCCCTAGATCTGGTTCCCATGGCCAGTAACAAAGCTCCAAAAGCCTCTGAGCTTCACGTCGATGTCCTAAGCCAACATGCCCTTGGCCACCTTCCCTACCTAGTGCCGAGTCCTGCCCACGGCATCGGATGCCACAGGCCACTGCGGAGCCCAGAGGCGCCAGACATCCCTGTGGAGGAAACGGATCCCGGTAGCTCGGGAAGGTGGCAGCAGGAAGGGAGAGGTCGCGGCGGAGGGTGGGTCCTGCGGGAAAAGGCAGCTGCTGGGTCCGGGAGAAAAGAAAGGAGCGGAGTGGGGCCAGGAGTGGCGAGAGCGACAGGTGGGAACCAGAGTGCTGCAGGGGTGGGCACGGGCCAGGTGAAGGAGAAGCGGCTGCGGAAATCAAAGCGCCCCGAAAGCAGGAAATCACTGTGAGCGGCCCCGGGCGGGGTCGGGGTGGCCTCTCGCAGCCCACGGGCCCCCACGGCGACCTGGCGCGGCCCGCACTTCCCCGGCGGCCGGGCCCGACCCCGCCGCGGCCCGGGGAGCCAGAACCCTCCCCTCGGCGCCGCCGCCCTTGCGCGCCGCGCTTACCTCGGCCACGGCTGCCTCCTGCTCGGCCCCGCGCTCGCTCACCGGCTCATGCCGCGGGGAGTCGGCCACGGCCGCCCGGGTCGGATAGCGCCGAGTCGGCGGCCGCCACCGTCAGGGCCAGGTCTGCGCGAGTGGGCGGCGAGCGCGGCGCGGGCGAGAGGGCTCCGAGGATCCGCGGCTCCTGGGCTCCGGGCCGGCTGACACCGAGCGCACTGCGCATGCGTGAGTGGCCGGCCCTCGCCCCCTGCTGGACAGGAGGAGTCAGGGCACCGCTGCAGGGTTTCTCCCTGGCAGGTGCGCGAAGCTCCGGCTCTGCTGAGAAACGCTCAAAGTGTCAGCCCAGTTCATAGTCAAAGAGGATGCCAACCCAAACGACACACCACGCTTCACTTATAAAACGGACAAAAATGTAAGCGTTGTATTATAATCAGTGCTGGCGAGCGTGCAAGATTCCAGGAGGGTAATTGGGTACTATTCATCAAATGTAAAATGTCCATATCCTTCGTTCCAACAATCCCTCTATGGAGTTTTACCCTGTGGGTATTTTCAACAACGTTTTTCAAAAATATTTACGACAGCATTGTTTCTAATAATAGCAAAACGCTGCACACAACCAAAATTAATTATGGAACATGATTAGAAGGGAATAATGTGAGAATGCAATATATGCAGATAAAGGAATATCTCAAAGACACGTAAATAGGAACTCATAGTCCGAAACAGTGGGCAGGCGTGCACGATCATTCTTAGGTAAAATGAGTATATGCAAAAACAGGAGAGAGAAAATATATAAGTATATGCTTATATTCAGGCAGATATATTTTTTCTGGCAGGAATGCAAGAAGCAATTAACAGTTTTGGGTGGTGTAATTGCGGAGGCAGAAATGGAGGCATTTTCGTTTGTTTCTTTCTGTGTTATTACATGATTCAGCCTTATACATGCACAGTAAAACCCCTGTCATAAGGCAGTAAGTTGGAGTCTAGAAAATTAAATTAAAACGCCGAGTGCCCACAGCAACCTCGATTAGTATCCGAGTCACGGCACCAAAAAGTAAAAAATAAAATAAAATAAAAAATAAAAAATAAAAATAACAGACTGACGTTATTGACAGGTTAATGAAATGGCCCCACCTGTCCTGTGCTGTGGCTGGTAGAGTTCTGGTCTGGCTGCAGGATCCAAATCCTTTGTGGTCCCAGATATACTTTATCGCCATCTGGTGGAAGTTGTCAGGTACAGCTTAAATATTCATGGAGATACTCATGGAGTAAGCCCCCGAGACCAGGAACTTGCTGAGACTTCGAGCAGCAACAGCGACTCCAGGAATATTTTTGAGTTAATGCTTGCTTGTCACAGATCTCAGGAGATTAGGATGAGAGCACTGAGTCTGGGAAACCCACATTTTACTTTCCCATATCCAAGAGAGCACTGCTGTGCTCTCCAAATCCAAATCCCATGCAAAATGATAGAAAATTTAGAGCACATACGCCCCATTTAACAACTGGATGGGTGGAGGGCAGTGCCACCTTTTATAACCTTAAACTTGCACAATGCCTGGCACTTATTAAGTGCTCAGTAACTACTGTTAAGTGAATAAAGGGTGCCCAGACACTGAGAGGAGCTAACTAGAAATAACACAAATACATAAGTAAGATTACTCAAAGCAGAGGGTGAAACAGGGCGTAGGAGAATATCAACAAAATGCTATAGAGTTCAAAAAAGGAAGAAGTCACATCCAGTTGGGAAGATCTAGGAAGATTTCAATGAAGAGTTGATATCTCTGTTTGTCCTGGAGGACATTTAGGATTTGGGCAAGTAGGGAGGTGAAAAGGGCATTCCAGGCAAAGAAAAAAAAATCATGAGCAAAGCATGTATTAAAGAAGGAAAAGCAGCCAGGCATGGTGGCTCATGCTTAGAATCCCAGCACTCTGGGAGGCGGAGGATGGAGGATTGCCTGAGGCCAAGCATTCAAGACAAGCCTGGACAACATAGACATGTCCCTACTAATAAAAAAAAAAAAAGATAGCAGGGCATGGCGGTGCATGCCTATAGTCCCAGCCACTCAGAGAGGATCACTTGAGCCCAGGAGTTCGAGGTTACAGTGAACTATGATAGGGCCACTGCACTCCAGCCCACGCCACAGGGTGAGACCCTATATCTAAAAGAAAAAAAAAAGCAAGTAGCAAGCATTTTTCAATCCAGTGTGGTTAAAATGGTGTGGCTACATTTCTAGGAGTAGAAACCAAATGAGTAATTGGAATTAGAAGCTGTGATATTGGAAGATACTGATGCTAAAGTAGCCAAGAATGATTTCAGAAAGGAGTAGGAAAGAAGTAATTAGGAGCAAGGACCTGAAGTTTCTGAGAAGTAGAAAAGTGTCTTAATAGTTGATGGTTTAAAGAGAAGAGGCTGTAGAAAGTGGTTACACTACTCACTTCGAAGCTATTGTGAAGATTGCTCAGATACCTCCATACCCAGTGAGTCAGGAAATGTGAAAGTTGGAGTCAGAAAGGGAATGGTTTCAAGGAGAGTGGCCTCCTTGGGGGAAAGTGAGTTTACAACTCTAAATACAGATGACTCTTGAACGATGCAGGTTTGAACTACATGGGTCTACTTATACAGGGATTTTTTTTTTTCAATAAAAGTTACACCGAGTGGCCTGCCTCTCCTGCCTCCCTTTCCACCTTCTCTACCTCTTCCACCTCTGCCACCCTGAGACAGCAAGATCAACCCCTCCTCTTCTTCCTCCTCAGCCTACTCAAAGCAAAGACAATGAGGATGCACATACCCTATAAGCCAGTGTGACCAGTCCTAAATGTACATCTTTGAGAAATGCCCATATTGGCCTAAGGTGGTATATTTAAAAATATGACAATCATTTAAAAAAATTGAAAGTAAAGACATATCAACAGAAGAATGGATACATAAGGATAAGTCAAAAATTCGTGTTATTTTCGAATATGAGTTCCATTGTGGAACCAATGCAGTGTGGAGAGCTCAAAATATCAACAAAGTGTTTGGGAAGGATGTGGGTAATGAACACACAGTATGTCGATGGTTTGAGAAATTCCATCCTAGTGATGTTAACCTTGAAATGAGCCACATGGGAGACCTGAGACCAAGGAGGATGATGATGAGCTGAAAGCTGTAGTGGAAGCGAATCCATGTCTACTTATGTGTGAATTAACAATATTGGGCCATTTGAAACAAATCGGCAAGGTAAAGAAGCTGGATAGATGGTTCTGCCCATCTGAGAGTGTCAGAAGAGAAATCATCTCAAAGCTTGCCTTTCTTTGCTGCTATGACATAAGGCGATCCATTTCTACACTGTATTGTTATGTGTGATGAAAAGTGGATTCTTTTTCACAATCGCAAGCTTTTGGCACAATAGTTGGCTAAAGGCAAAGTGTCAAAATACAGTCCAAAACTGAATATTCATTTTAAAAAACTAATGGTGTCTGTTTGGTGGTCCAGCACTGGTATTATCCACTACAGCTTCATGAAACCTGGTCAATCCATTACAGTGGATGTCTACTGCAACCAATCGGACAAGATGATGAGGATGCTTGGATTAAGCAGCCAAGATTGGTCCATAGATACAGGCCAATCCTCTTGCAAGATGATGCTTGACCACATGTCGCACAAACAATGCTGTTCAAACTACAGAGGCTGGACTTGGAAACTCTCTGTCATGCACCATATTCACCAGATCTTGCACCAACTGACTACCACTTCTTCTACACTTTAGACCACTTCTTTCGAGGAAAAACATTCAATTCTCAACAAGCTGTGGAAAACGCCTTTTCCGATTTCATTGCCACTTGCTCTGCAGGCTTCTACGCTGCTGGTGTAAACAAGCTACTGTTAAGATGGCAAAACTGTGTTGATAGTTTGGGTGCATACTTTGATTACTTGTACTGCTTCTTGTTTGAGATATTATAAACTACACTTTTGATTTGAAATCAAACATTTCATATTTAATGATCTATATTTTGTTATAGCAGCCCAAAGGGACAAAGACACAGAGTCAAAGTTGGTGACAGGAGAGTCCCTTTGACTCTCAGAGTCTCTGCTTTTGAGTGCTATATGTGGCTCTTCCACGGAATGCCCTGTGAGGGCAGGGTTTTTGTTTATTTTGCCCACTGCTACAGTCCCAGCACCTAAAATAGTCCCCGACACATAGTAGGGACTTAAGTATTTGTTGAATGAGTAAGTGCATAAGTGAATGAAATAAAACAAAAAGGAAGCATCAAAACACCATATTCTCTTTTCTGGCTCTAGAAGTGGTTGGTGAGGTGATGCCTGGAGATTCTGCAGCCATTTAGAGACCATGAGGAAATCAGACAGAAGGGGAAAAACCAACACACTAGGGATGGCAAAGTGGACGGATGAACAGAACCTGGATTCCAAGTACCACATTCCCCTGGATGGACAGATGATTGAAGTAATGCTGATAGGCCTCCTGTGAGAGGGGACAAATGGGTTCTGAGGAAGAAAGGGCAGCTATCCTTTTAATACTCTATAGGTGTCTACTAAAGGGACTGTGTAGCTTGGAGCGGCCTTGCCACCACCTCAATAGAGCATGGCTGAAAATGAAGTCACATAGAGGAGATAAGAAAAAGCACAAAACCTGATGACATCATTTGAACTCCTGGCTAGAGCCATGCCTGAAACATCTGTCTGTCCTTCCTCTTCCAGTTATGTTAATCCAATAAAATCCCCCTCCCCTTTTTAAATTTGACCATTTGGGATCCTTTGTAAACAAAAGAGTCTTAGGTAAAATAATGGCTTTAAAAATTCTCATTGACTGAAAACAGAAATATACTATTTCCCTAGGAGAAACCTTTTTCCTTGTAACTTTTTTGTCAATAAGAGGATTCTTGCAAGGATTCACAGAAACCACTAGGTAGGTGTATAGAATTGACACATTGGAGCACAAACCTAGGGGACCGGCAAGAATGGTACTACGCTGAACCTGCATCTCAAGGCTATCGGGGAAGGTAACTCAAGCTACTTTGTTGTTCACCTAGCATATACTCTGCCTCACTTAAGCCCTAGAGAGGCTTAAGTGCAGGCTGTTATTCTGGGAAGCAATCTTAGGGAAAGGAATGAGAAGACTGAAATGAGTTCACCAAGAGAAAAGAGAAAGCCAGTCCAAGAGTGCGCTATAGAGCCGGCTATTGCTGTGGGCACCTGGAGCTCAATCCCATTAGAGACTGTCTAAGGACCCATGCATTGCAGAATTGTCCACCTGCGTGGAGGAAAGAAATACTTATCCACTGGCCCCTGGCCTCCACTGCTCCAAGATTGGCCCAGACATGTTGACTTCCTCCTCCTCTCCGGTTTGCATGTGCCCCAGGGGTCCCATGGGGTTGTGCAAGAGATGCCCAGGACAGAAAATAAAAGCTCTAGGGTGTAGCTGAGATACTGTCAGGCTACAAGCACACATAGCTGCCTGGCTGCGGTAACAGGCAAAGCAAAAAAGCAAGTGGAGAGGACTTAAGATGAATGCAAAATATGTCCAACCCACACTTCACAGAAAGATACGCAAGGTGCTCACCCACTCAGCAGAGCACAAGTCAGCTGCGGTTGCAGGCCTCCCTTCTGTCCTCTCAGAGATGAGCTCAATTCCCACCCAGATTCTTGGTTTAGTCAGCCTGTGCTGGGGAACCTACTTGGATTCCCTCTAAAGAAGAACCAGGAGTCATTCTTTGGAAAAATCTAAAGGGATTTGTCACATGGGGGACCCTGAACAACAGTGGCAGAGTGACAATGGAGGTTTCTGGAGAGGATGCACGAGGTTCTTAAATGTGGCCATTTCTTATTCTGACCCTCTGTAAAAGCTGAAATCATCCCAGTAGAATAAATCCAGAAAACCAGTGTTTCTTGGAAGTGGGAGTAGAAAGGAGTGGTACCTAGCCAATGGGATTAAAAAATAATTAAAAATGAGTATGATGACAACAACCAAACTAACCTGACTTTGAATCCTGGCTCTGATACTTTTTAGCTACGTGATAATAGGAACATCTTTCAATCGTTGTCAGGCTGTTTCCTTATTTCTGACTCAGCTTGCCAGGATGTTTGAGTCAGAAATAATGCATGTAAATGACCCACAGTGTCTGGCACATAGAAGGTACTCAGTAAAAGACAGGCAGGAAGAATGAATGACAGGCAGACAGAAAGAAAGAGAAAAAAATTGTAAACCAAATGACATGGTTTGGAGAATGGAAACACTGATTTTACTGACATTGTCTTAAAAGAGGAGAAAAGGAAGAGTCAGCTTTTCTAAGCAGGAGAGCCAGCACCTGGCACACAGTTTATGGACAGATCAGAAAGCTCATTTAGGCTGTGAACCAAAGCACCCTGGAGATGCGGTAGGCGGCCCTTTGTCTGTACGCTTAGGGTGGAAAAGCCAGCCTAGGTCAGCTGTGCCTCGGTTCAAGGTTCCAGCCCCAAATCTTCCCCCCACAACTATCGCTAGGTCACTTGGCTTTGAAGACATCAGTGAAGGTGGCTCCTTCCCAGGCAGAAGAAGGAGCTTACTGGAAACTGAGAGGCTACTTTAATTCCCACAGAGAAGCCACTCCTGGCTCCACCATGGAATCCTGTTCACCTGGTCCCGAGCAGAGGCCTGTCCCAGGTTCCTGGTGTGCTGTGAGCCCACCTGTCCTAAGTGTGGGGAGAACAAGAGGAACAAAGAGAATCAGTACCATTCTCCTTGTAGTTTGGAAGTTATTAATTTTTTAAAAAATGTTTTCAGCAAACTCTCTTATTTGTGCTGTTCCCTTGACTTGTTTCCCTGGCAACAAAGAGGTATGAAGGCACCATCAAAAAGAAGGTACAGGTTGTTTGTTTTCTCTTCACGTGCTCAGCGGGGCGGAGGGCGGCGGCTAGGAGCAGTCACGACTCCTCCATTCTGTAAATCACTCACAACAGAGGCATCTGGCTTCTCCCAGTTTTGTTTAATAGAGGACAGGGATGGCCCAAGTTGAACCACAACTTAAGGAGTCTCCAGCTGCCACAGAGAAAGGCAAGAACCAGTTCTTGTTCAGGGGCAAAGCCACGTTCGGTATCTTCCTGGCAAATGGCACATCCATAGTCTTCTGCAGCCCCGGAACGCCCCAGGTGGGCAGTGGCTGCCAGGCCCTGTGTCCGTGAGGCAACGGCCAGCTCACCTGCGCTGGTCACTCAGCTCCTGGGTCTTACAGGGAGCGGGGTCTTCTGCCACCTGGGCTTCGCCCTCGAGCACCTGCCGGACCCTCTGCATCCCTGGGAAGGGCCAGTGAGGAGCCAGTCAGCATTGATGGCTGGTGGCTGGGGACGAACCAGCTGAGGCTGCTGGGGCCAAAGGAGGGAGGGCAGAGTGAAGGACGCAGCTGGGGACTGGGCTGAAAGGAGGCTGCTCACCCAGGCGAAGCCGGTGGGCCTTGTCTGAGAAGACGAAGCGGAACCAGCCAGGCTCCTTACACTCGAAGGCCTTGCCAAAGGACAGCAGCACCTTCTTGTCCAAAAAGCGACGCCAGAGCAGCATTTCCTCCTCAAAGGTGGCCTCGGGCAGGTACTGGGAGGGTGGAAGGGGTTTGGGATATAAATGAGACTCCCTCTCGCTCCTCCCATGCTGAGGGGAGGCCTGAGGCTCTCTCCCAACCCTCACCTCCACCTGCATTACCTTTCTCAGGTCAACCCAGATGAAGAAGCCGGCCCCACCACTCAGGAAGGGGATCCCCAGGGCCCTGAGCTCTTTGGAGACATAGGCGTGCGCAGCCTTGAGCCGGGCGTGGTTTTCCGGCAGGTACACCTGGTTGATCCAGTCTGTTCGGGCAAAAGGGAAGCCAAAAGATAAACCTCCCATCAGCCCTCTACTCGGACCCACTAGTCTAAATGCTGAAAAGAAAAAGGCCACAAGCTGCCAGGACTGTGTGAGTCCCTCCTCCAGCTGCTTGATGGGCGGGCAGGGGAGGGTTACAGAGGGAGGTGGGAAGGGGGTGGGAATTCCATGTTTGGTGTAAAGCAGCTTGAATCCAGATACGCAGCCCTGACTGCTCCAGATCCCACACCCTGTTCAGGAGCCCTGAGTACAAAGTCCCTTAGGTTACAGAATTGAACCAAAGGTCTACCCAGTTGTAAAGTGATGCTAAGAGTCACACGGATTCAGGTTCAGATCCCAGCGAGGCCACTGACCAGGGGTGGGGCCTCAGGCAACTTCACCTCTT
The DNA here is from genome assembly GCF_020740605.2 of Lemur catta. Classification (NCBI taxonomy): domain Eukaryota; kingdom Metazoa; phylum Chordata; class Mammalia; order Primates; family Lemuridae; genus Lemur; species Lemur catta. Next base: position 91,575,844 of record NC_059134.1, on the reverse strand, counting down.
TGATCCTTTTTGGTTGTTGCTGTACAGTTCTATGAATGTTAACACATGTATAGATTTGTGTCACCACCACCCTAGCCAGGATTCTGAGCAGTTCCATCACCCGAAAGGACTCCCTCATGCTATTTACAGGCATGTCGGCCCCTTCCTGGCAACCACTGATCTGTTACCCATCGTTACAGTTTTGCCTTTTCCAGAATGTCACAGAAGTGGAATTATACAGTATGTGATCTTTTGAGACTAGCTTCTTCCACACAGCAGAACGCCTCTGAGATTAATCCAGGCTGTCACAGACTTTCCCGCAGAGAGGTACTCCATCATGTGGACGGGCCGCAGTTTGTGTACCCACTCATCCGGGGAAGGATATTGGGGTTGTTTCCAGTTATGGGTGATTATGAATAAAGCAGCTATAAACATTCATGTAGAGGTTTTTGTGTGACCAGCAGGGTCAATATCTAGGAGTGGAATTGCTGGGTCATTTGGTAAGTGTGTGTTTAATTTTATGAGAAACCGCAGAATTATTTTCCAAAGTGGCTGAAAAATCTTCCATTCCCACCAACTTGAAAGTTCCAGCTGCTCCCCATCCTTGTCAACACCTGATGTTGTCACTATTTTTTAAAACTCTTAGCTATTATAGTGGGTGTGTAGTATCTGGTCTTTGTTTTCCTCAACTGTAAAATAATGTGGAAAATACAAGAATTCTTGCTCCTAGGATTCTGGACAGGCACGAATAAGATGCTACAGCAAAAGCAGTTGCAGGGCTCAGTACACAGTGGCAACTACAGGTGACCTTTGCTATGTACATGCGCTGTCTGAACCTAGGAACAGAACAGATTGGCACAGGGAGAGAGAGACACTTCTGTTATAACAACTGTATCTTAGTCGCTTCTGCTCTATTGTTTAAGTGCTCACAGCTAATAATAATGAGTTCACATTGATCAAGTGCCTATTATATGCCAGGCATTATTCTAATTGAATTACAAATCACACTAACCTTACAAGACAGGTAACACTATGATCCTGTTTTACAGAGGAGGAAACTGAGGCTCAGGGAAGTGAATTAATGTGCTACACAGCCAGAAAGTGACCAAGCAGGGTATGAACCCGGTCTGAGCCCAGAGCTGGCTCTCTCAAATGCCACCCTAAATTCTTCTCATGGTAGAAGCATCCATGATCCCTGGCCAGTCCCAGGATGACTCCAAACCTCCCCCCATTTTCAGGTCACCAGGCCCAGACAGTCACCACGGTCCCGGAGCAGCTGTGCCATCTGATACTGGACCAAGCCACTGAGGCCATGATAGCGGCAGAGGGAAGCCACAGCAGTGGCCACATCCTGGTTTTCTGTGTACAGCGTGCCAAAGCGGAGCCCAGACATCCCAAAGTCCTGCAGAAAGAAGCACCCTAGGCAGCAGCCAGCCCTCCCCAGAGGAAGCTGGTTCCATCCACCTCCCTGCCCTCCCACCTCCCTGACCCTGAGGCCAGGCTGGAGCTCACCTTGCTGGTCGCCCACATCACATGGGTCCTCTGGGGGTCAGGCAGCCTGCAGAGGACACAGCGTGGGAACAGGGGCAGTGCAGACACATGGGAGTTCACACGTTTGGTTGAACAAGTGAGGAGATGGACGGATGAATCAGGTTCTGGTTCTGGGTCAAGCCCTGGTTTCATCTCTTAGAACCACCAATTCCCATTCATCCTCTAGAGCAGGATTCAGCAAATAACAGTCCCCAGGGCAAACCCAGCCTGCTGCCTGTTTTTATAAATAAAGTTTTATTGGGACACAGCTACCCTCACTCATTGACATAGTTTCTACAGCAGGGTTGAGTGAGAGACCACATGGCCTGTAAAGCTTAAAATATTTACCATCTGGCCTTTTACAGAAAGATTTTGCCAACCCCTGATCAATTCCTCAAAGGGACCTTCCCTAACTGCCCCCAGGGACCAGGCCAATCAGGTACCCCAAGCAAATCCTCTCACAGCTCCCCGGACTTCTCCGTTTTAGCGTTGATCATGGCCATAACCCAACAGCTAGTTGTGTATTTAGCAGCTAAAATGTTTTTTCTGGCTACAAATTACAGTTCCATATGGGAAGGGCCTATGTCTTTCTTGTTCAATGTCGTAACCCCAGCATGAAGCACAGTGCCTGGCACAGGAGAGATGCTCAATACACACTGTTTCCCTGACTAATCAAGGGTCATGGACAAGTCACTGCTTTCTCTGTGTCCCACTTTCCTAGTCCATAAAATGAATGGGAGTAACGATCCACGCTCCGTCTACTCCGCAGAGCTTTGTGAGGACTAGGGCAAGAGGACCAATGGCAAGGACCTGCGGGACTGAAGGTTCTGAACAAACAGCAGGAACCGTTTGAGTTCCTGAAGGTCAGACCTGACAGATGATCTGGTCCAAGTGTTTCCAGAGGTGTTTTGGTCACAAATTCTGCCTTACATTAAATCTAATTTTTTTAAAAGTCCCATATTTAAATATCCAGAAGTGTTTGGCACATGCAAATGGCTCCAGAAGTATTTGCTGAAAGAATGAGTGAGTGAGTGAATGAATGAATAAAACTAGTTACTCTGGGGACGAAGGAATCAGCAAAGGAGGCCAGTTTCCCACCCACATGGGCCTCCCTCAAGGAATCTTAAGGCCTCTCCTAGGAGTGCTCAGAAACCACAGAATAACTTGAAAACCACTGATCTAGCCCAAGCCTTCCACTGTCTCATTAGGGGATCTGAGGACCAGTGGGATAAGCTGGATGCAAGACACCTTGCCCTGGCCAAGCCCTGCCCTGTGGTCTGCGCCAGAAAGAGGCCAGAGCACCTCGGGAGAATGGGGGGCTGGAGGAGTTAGCCATGTCGGGGGAGCCTCACCTTTCCAGGCTCAGGATGCTGCGGTACCCAACTGACTCCTCAAACACGGACAGCATGTAGACCTCGTCCACAACCACGTGCAGCTGGTGCCTGCAGTGAGGCAGGTGGTGGGAGGAGAGAGCTTGGTCTGCAGGACAAATGTGCTCCCTGGCAGGGGTGACAGTGCCCCAGAAACCCAGAGGGACCTGGGTCTAGCCCAGGGCTACCCAACTTGTTTTCTCCAAGAACACTCTTCTTTTGTCTATTTTTTCAAACAATCAGGAAGCCACACATACAAAGCAGATGACAGTGGAGCTTCCAAAGCGCTATAGGGGAGAGGCGGACCCCCAGGTACCCCCATGGAGGGGTGCACTTAAGTGCCAGGGTTCGAATGAAAAAGACCTGGAGTCGAGTGTGGCTCCACGCCCCACGTGATTACTCTGAGGCCCGGTGAACTGGGCAGAATAACAGTGTCAGTACTTGGCAGGGTGGTTGTGAGGACTGTATGAGATACATGAAGTGCTTAACTTGGTGCCGGGCCCCTGGAGCGTGCAATAAATGATAGCTGTTGTTAGAGAGAGAGAGAGAGAGATGGCATCCCACAAATCCCTGCTTCCCCACCCCACTGCAGGAAGGAGGCAAAGAAGCCCTCAGTGGGATGAAGAGGGTGCGAGGGTCTGTCCAGACACCCTGGGAGGGGGAGTGCGGGGTACCTCACCTCTTGGCAAACACCAGGTACTCCTGCAGCTCTCCCAGGGAGTAGACGTCACCCAGAGGGTTCTGGGGGTTGATCAGGATGAGGCCTTTGACCTTTACACCCTGAAACCATCCACGGGGCAAGAGACCCTCAGCTCTTCCCCAAGGTCAGAGCTGCACCGTCAAAGGGGCTAATCACTGTGCGGCCCGCAGGGGAATGTGAGGGGAACATGTTCATGCCCCAACTGGAAGCAAGTGAGTAGGACACGGAATTCCACCTGCGGCATTGTGCCAACGATGAAAATAAAACAAATACAGAGAACACTGCCCAGACGGAAATGTGCCCAAACGCCATGAGGTCACCTTTGTTGGTGGAATTATGGGTGGGCCCTTTGCACTTTCAAAATTCCTACAGTGGGCATGGACAGCTTTAATGACCAAGGTAAAGAACACGAAGTAGACAGATTTTTGAAGAGTGGACTGGAAGGAACCACTGGAGTCCTGGTCTCTGCCTCTCCCCAGGAGGCCTCCGATACCCCCAGAGTGGGAGGGTCACCCCTCAAATCCCCGAGGAGACTTGTTAAACCACAGACTCCTGCACTCCACACTTGACCCACTGAATCGGAATCAGATGGGGTGGGGAGAGGGGGTACTTTGGTGAAGGTCTGTACACTGGGGTTTGAAAATCTTTCTCCAAAGGGAAAGTCGTGCCTGACTCCCAGACAGGTTCCATGCCACCACCCTACCCGCCTGTTCCATGCCAACCCTACTCCAACATGGAGATCAGCCACAGGAAGAGGGGTCCATGCCCTGCTTGGACCCACCCACTCCCAACCTTGGGTTGGATTCGATCCCCAGACCTTAGAATTAGCTTCTTGCAGGGCCATCTCCAGCTTCTTCACTGTGAGCTGGAAGGGGCGTGTGTCTGTCCCAGTGACCTGGAAAAAGACCCACCAAAGCCACCAACCAAATTCAGTGACACCCTCCCCCAAACCTGAACTCTCAGGCCTCTCCTCCCCTGTAATTTCCAGCCTCTTTGGAACAGTCACTAGAAAAACAAGGGGTGGGTGTCAGTCCCTCTTACTGCCATCCACCCCACCCCACCACATCAGGGACACCCTCATCACTCTTAAGTTGCTGGCAGAGGCCCCAGGAGCCCGTTGATTGAGGTCCAGGGACTTCCATGTTGAGGTCTTCTCTGCCCTTTTCCCACCCACTGCTGCTGGGGCTGGCTCTTGGCTTCTACATCGACCCTAGGATCTCAGAGCCTCTGCCAAGCACAACAGCCATGTGGCAACAGAAGGCCCTATTCCCCATTCCCCACAACCCCAGGGCCCCCACCACAGACTTCCTGCGATGTCCACCCTCAAATTCAGACTCAGGAAACTCCTGGACTACAGGCAGGCCCAGGTCCCACCTGGGTTTCCAGGAGCTCTTACCTCACTGTCCAGATAGACATAGGCCAGCCGGACGTTGCCATAGAGATAGACATGCTGTGTGATGGCTCCGTAGTACGGGGTAGGGATCAGGAAAGCCTCTGGGGGTCACAGGAGACCAGTGCTTGTCATCCTCTGGCTGGAACACGCCATGCCCCCCCGTCCATTGGCCCCACCGCCTCTCCAAGCCTTCAATGTCCTTAGGGAACATTTGGGGCATGCTTGCACTCTCAACTCCCCAAATTCTTTTTAAAGCTATGATCCACTGAGATCAGTTCCTTTTCTAATAATTAACAGCTACCATTTACTGAGCACTTACTATATGCTAGGAACTGTGCTGAACATTTATTTGCATTTTATCTCATTTGCTCCTCACAATCAGTCTCCCAAGTAGGTACTATTGTCATCCTAACTTTATAGACAGGAAACTGAAGCTTACAGGGTCTCTGTTATTGATTGTTCTAGAATGGGAAAGAAATTGCCTATTATGTCCTCACAATGAATCTTCCTTTTATGGTTCCAGTCCTGGTTACCACCTCTTTGTGTCACTTTGACAAGTTGCTTAACCTCCTGTGCCTTCGTCTCCTTATCTGCAAAATGGGGATGACCCTAGAACCTACTTTGTAGGGTGCTGCGAGAACTAAATGGTACACATGTGTAAAGCCTCAAGCCAGTACCTGGCCAGTAAATGTTACTAATATTATCACTATTAGTTAAGCCATCATGATGGGCCTCGGTGCCTGGCCGTGACCAGTTGTTAATACAACAATGGCTCTTGTACCGGCACTGCTGGCCGCCTGCTCAACAGACATTCTGATTTCCTTCCTTGCTAAGAGAGCACCGGTTTTTCCAGATATGACCCCCAACATGACCAGCAGCCTGAGGGGATGAGCCACATCTGGTTTAAGGCAACCCTGGTTCCCTTCCCCAGGGACCACTTTGGGAACGGGTTTACAGGTCGGTTCTGGTCAGTAATATACCAGGGGCCTCTGCTGGGACTCCTCTGGGGAAGAGCATCCCCAGCCCCTCTCCTGATAAACAAGAGACAGGCACAATTTCGTCCCTTTCTTCCTGCGCTAAGACACACTGTCACACGAGGATGCACCAAACACCTTGCAACCATGAAGCAAAGACAAAGAGAAAGCCCAGGAACCTGACACCACACTCACCTGCCCTAGAACTGCCAGCCCCTGGGTGTCTTGTTACACCTGCAGTCTAGTATGTTCCATCATGGCCCTAAGCATACTGCTGCGGCCCTTGGGGCCAGCACCTGCGGATGCCGTGGGCACAACACGGCTCCCCGTGCAGAGCGGGGCCCAGAGCTCACTTACCCCCAACCTCACACAGCACGGTGGCCAGAGCAGAGAAGAGGGAGGCACAGCCATTCAGAACCACCACCTGAGGGTGACACATCCATGGGACGGAGATGAATCATTCCGTGAGGGAGCCAGGACCCACAGCCTCTGTCCCAGGACAGCACAGAGGGCAAGCCAGGGCCCTCCTCATGCCCTCCAGGGCTCTGTCACAACAAAGCCCAGAGGTCCCCAAAGGCCCCTCCGGGCCAACAGCCACACTGATCCGTGTGGACCCTGCTCCAGATCATCCGAGCAAGGTAGAGGGGGCTGGTCACGCAGAGGGTCTTGCCTGGAGGCGTGGCAGCAGAGGGGCCACAGAACAAAGTGGCGCAGAAATTACACCCAAAACTCTAAACATCCAGGATTGGGGGCAAGAAGGGAGGAGGCGTTCCTAATTCTACCTGGAAACAAATCAAAACCAAGTGATAGGCAGATCCCAATCCCACCTTGCCCCTGACCAGCCAAAAGTTGGGAGGGGAGGTGGAAGAGCAGGAGGGAGCAGAGGAGGGGGCTACTCACGTTCTCTGGTTTGAGGGGTGCCGGGCTCTTGCAGTAGAAAGACAGGAACTTGGCCACTTCCTCTCGGAGGCTGGAGATAAGACAGGCGGGCAGTGCTTGCCAGAGGGCCCTGAGCCCATGATGCAGCCCAGAGCTCCTCTGGCGACTCTGCAGGCAGCTGCCATTACTCTTCCCCAGTTTCCCACTGGGGAGGTGTGGTCATCGCACCTGTCCACTCCTTGGCACCCACCTCCCCCACCACCACCCCCCACCACGTGCATTGCAGTAGTTCTAGGACCCCAAACCCCACCTAGTCAGGAGACCTCAGGGATACCAAAAGTTAACACTCCATATGTAGATCTAACTAATCGTCATAATAAATATTATTATTATCATAGCCATTATTGCTAATATTTTTAAAGCATTTACCTTATACAAATGTTGTTTAGAAAATTTTACTCATTTAATCTTCATAATAATCCTATGATGAGACTACTACTATTATTATCATTATTATTCCCATTGTATAGACAAAGAAACTGAGGACTAAAGGAAGGAAGTCACCTGCTGGCAAGAGGCAGAGTCCACACTGAAGCCCAGTGGTCTGACGCCGGAGCCTACCCTCCTAATTACTACGCTAAAAGAACACAGTACTCTGCAATCAGTCTTGGGATCAAGCCCTATTTGGCCACCAAGCTCTGAAAACGGTATCCCCTAGTAAGCGCTCAATGAGTACAAACCATTCATAGTACTATTTACCACCTGCCCTCTCACCATTAGAAAAAGGCCCCAGCAAGCTCCCCCAACACCAGTGCTGGCTCCTCTGAGCTACTGAGACAGCAAGAACGAAGACGCCTCACCTGACAGCCCTCTCCACGCCTAACACCCAGGGTCACAGACACCAGGCTGGGGAGCTCCTGAGCGGGGGCGGGGGGACCAGCAGGAGGCACCAGTTCCGTGCAGATGCTGCAGGAGACCCCGCAATCGCCCGGTCTGCAGGACTAGACCCTCGGCCCATAGCAGGCTTGCTCAACCTGCCACTATTGACATTTGGAGCCAGATAATTCTTTACTGTGGGGGCTACACTGTGCACCATACGAGCTGTAGCATCCTCGCCTCTACCCACCAAATGCCAGTAGCACCCCCTTCTAGTTATGATGACCAAAAATGTCTCCAGATGTTGCCACACATTCCCAGGGGGCAAACTTGCTGAGTGTTGAGACCCACTGGCCTATGGCAACTACTTACAACAGGTGTCCCCTCCAGTCAGCGTACTGCAGCAGGGACGGCTCCACCCACTGCATGTCGGACTGAGTCAGCTGGGGACAGAGAGGGAAGAGCAGGGCTGAGAGCTGGCATTGTCACTTGCATCCACAGCACCGAGGCCTGTAAAGCCAACCACTTGTTCTGCTCACCAAAGACACAGCGCAGAGGCAGCAATGGGAGACCACACTGCTCAGCGTCTCCATGGGGTGATGGAAAAGGCCCCAGCCGTGGGGCCTGTCACCTCAGTCCCACCTCCAACTTCTGGAGGGACTCAGGCCACTGTCTTCCTGCAGGCTGAGCTCAACCTCACACTTGGGAAAATGCGGCAGTTTCTAGACCACCCACTCCGTGACCAGATGCTGGGTTAGTAAGTCCTTGGGCATCACAGGCACAATGTCAAAAAAGAACCAATGCAGGGACCTTGGCAGTGGCACCAGAAGCAAGAAAAGGAATCAGCCACTTCTGTGTAACTGGGTCCAGCCTTTCTTTCTCTCTCTCCCTCCCGCAGAGCTGCACTGTCCAATATGGCAGCCACTGACCACGTGTGGCTACTGAGCACTGGAAACGCGGCTAGTCTGAATTGAGAAACACTAGCTTTGGAAGACTTGGTATAAAAAAGTATGTAAAACATACCATTAATAATTTTTTTACTGATTACATGTTGAAATGGTCATATTTTAAATATATTGGGCTAGATAAAATACATGATTAAGATTAATTTTACCAGGTTTTTTTTAACATTTTTAACAGAATATTTATAATTATATCTGTGGCTCACTTTTTATTTATTTTTGGCACTGAGCTGCCAGAGGAGGAGGCGTGAGCTTTAGGTTACACAGGTCTTTCAAACCTACTCCCTGCAGCCCCTGCCCCTTGGGGCTTGGATTTTTCACCTTTGGAAATATATTCCTTTGGATTAAGCCTTGCTGTCTCTACATACCCGAACTCTGCCACTGCAGCCTTGGGAGACATATTTATTAGGTATTTCCAGTGGTTTGCTAGAGATGGTTCACACCAGTTCAAGAAATCTGATTGTGAAATTTTTAGGAATTTTGCAAGCTATGTTAAAAACAGCATTTTTAAAAATTAAATTAATATAAACTTAAAATTAAGTAAATTATCTTAAAAACAAAGGAAATAAGCATTCTTAACATCATCGCTTCCTGATTTGTTACTACATATCGCTGTCTATGCTCTTGCAGTCATTTCCATGTGTCTGTATGGTGGGAAAATGACATTAAGTGCACCACTGCGCCCTTCTTCCAACTCTGCATGCAGTGATGTCACATCAGTAGCTTGAAATCGGCCACGGTGCCAATTGACACTATGGAAATTGGCAAAGATACAAATTAGGGCTTTTGTTGTTGTTGTTTTCCCCAGAAGAGCCAGTTGCTAAATACTGACCACATAGCACTGTTCTGCCCCTGATCTCCACCCCCCCCAGATCAGGGACCCAACACGGCAGGAAGCACCGAGTAAGGGAAAGAGTCTGAAGAGGACCACAGTGGGGAAGTGACTCACTCAAGATCACACAGAAAGTTGTCCCCGAGGCAGGTCTGGAAGCTGGGTCTCCTGACTCCCAGGCCAGGGCCACTAAGGCAAGCAGTAAGCTCTTGTGGGGGAAGCATTCCAGGGAAGACAGCCCCTCAAAGCTGGTGATGCTACCCAGAGTACCCCAGGACTTACCCTCCTGGACAGCAGATCAAAACAGAGTTTATTCTCACTGGTGCCCAAGTTAATGATGCCCTGGAGAAGAGAGGTACAGAGGCAGGGTGAGCATGGCAGTGGAGTGCCAATGAAAGGTCCAAGGGGCCTGGGAAGAGTGGCTCACACCTGTAATCCTAGCACTCTGGGACGCCAAGGTGGGAGGATCGCTTGAGGTCAGGAGTTCGAGACCAACCTGAGCAAGAGCGAGATCCCATCTCTACTAAAAACAGAAAAATTTAGCTGGGTGTGATGGTGCCTGCCTATACTCTCAGCTACTTGGGAGGCTGAGGCAGAAGGATCACTTGAGCCCAGGAATTGGAGGTTGCAGTGAGCTATGATGACGCTTCTGCACTCTAGCTCCGGCAGCAGAATGAGTCTCAAAAAAAAAGGCCCAAGGAGCCCACAGAGGCTGCAAAGCAACGTGGGAGCTCTCTGCAATCCTGCCCTTCCAACCCTGTCCCTGCCTCTGCCCAAGCTGTGCCCTCCACTGGGCTCCCATTTCTAAAGCTCTGTCCAAATGCCATCTCCTCCAGGGAGCCTCCCCAAAATCCCACCGGGAAGGATCTTTTCTTCTTCTGGATCCTACAGGTCTTGATCTGTCCTCTTCAGAGCACGGGTCAGATTCTGCCCCAGGTCACGGGGACTGACGTATATGCTGTATCTCCCTATGAGGGTAAGCTCCCTGGAGGCCAGAGGCATGCCAAAGACACCACTGTATCTCTCAAGGGGCTTAGCAGAACTCAATACGTGTTTGCAGGATGAAAGAATGTTCACAGTAAATTGGCACCCTGGCAGGAACAGGAACAGGGTAGGTGTAGATAAAGAAGCCTCTGTGTCGGTGTAAACACTCCCCAGGAGATCCGTGCAACACCACACAATCCTCAGCCAGCAGGAGAGGGAGGCTGGAAAGCACGGATCAAGCTCTCCCTCACAGAGATCCCAGAGAGGCTGGTGCAGACCCCCCCACAGCTAACTCCTGACCCCTGAGCTAATGCAGAGAAGTGAAGCAATGAGGGAAGATGAATTTGAATGAGTTCAGAGTATGACAAGATAAAAGGCAGTGCTGCTTCCTCCTCTGGGAAGCAAATGGGAGGCTCCTCCACCCACAGCTAATCCATCCGCACATCCTGGCGGCTCTCCCTTCAAAATGCATGCACGGTCCAACCGCTTTCACCCTCCGTTGCTGAGCCCAGTACCGGCCACCGTAATTTCTTATCCATGTCATTGCAATAGCCTCCCTACTTCCTGTCTGCATACTGCCCTGTCTCTACACAGCAGTCCAAGTCATCTTTTAAAAACTGAACTCAGATCAAATTCCTCCTCTTTTGACTGTCTACTATCCCACTTTGTCTGAAACCAGACGGCTCGCCATGCCTTGTGGTACCCTACAGGACCTATTACCACTGCCGCCCATTATCTTTTTTTTGGAAAATCTCATATTTGCTTTATTTTCTAATAGAATTTATTTCTCAGAGAAGCTTTAGGTGCACAGCAAAATTGAGTAGAAAGGACAGAGTTCCCGTATACCCTTTGCCCCCACACATACTTTCCCATATACTCTATTCCCCACTGTTTTAGTCTGTTTTGTGCTGCTATAACAAATACCACAGACTGAGTAATTGATAGATGATAGAAATTTGTTTCTCATGGTTCTAGAGGCTAGAAATCCAAGATCAAGGCACTGGCAACTAGTGAGGGCCTTCTCATTACCTTTCTGATCTCATTGCCTGGCCGCCTAGCTTTACTCCAGCCCCAGTGGCCCCTTTGCTGTCCCTTGAATTTACCAAGCACAGGTCCACCCCAGGGTCTTTGCACTGCCCATTCCCTCTACCTGGAATGCTCTTCCCCCAGATATCTGCATGGCTTGCTTCCTGGGGCGGGCAGCCTCTAATATCCCCCCTCCTGATATCCAAACCCCTTGAGTGTGAGCTGGACTGAGTGACTTGCTGCTAATGAACAGAACACGCAGAAGTGACGTCCCTTCCAAGGTGAGGTTATAAAGAGTCTGTGGCTTCCATCATGATCTCTCATTCTCCCTTGGATCACGTGCCCTGGAGAAGCCAGCTGCCATGTCATCAGGCAGTCCCATGGAGCAGCCCATGGTGGAGAGAAACTGAAGCCTGCCAAGCACCACATGAGTGAGTTTGGAAATAGAAAAGTCAAGCTTTCGGATGAGACCGCAGCCCCAGCTTCACGGCAGCTTCACAGAAGATCTTGAGCCTGAAGCACCCACCAGGATTTCCGAGCCCCAGAAATTGTGAAATGTTTGCTGTTTTAAGCAGCAGAGATTGGGGGTAACTTATCTCACAGTAATAGAAAACTAATACAATCCCTCATGTTTTCCAAGTCTCTGCTCAAATGTCACCCTATTAAAGTACCCTTTTGTGACCTCCTATTAAATAGCAATACCCCTACTCTTCATTCACCGTCCTCTTTACCCTGATTTATTTCTCTCTGCAGTACTTATCACCATATACTATCTATTTTTTTCTCTGTTCACTCTCTGTCTCCTCATCTAGAATACAAACTCTGTGAGGACAGGAAATTTGTCTCTGTTCACTGCTGTAACTCTAGCACCTAAAACAGTGCCTGGCACCTGGTAGACACTCATCAAATAAAGATTATTAAAGGGTTATTTGTGATAGCTCTCTGACTTCTGAAGGTATTACCAGAAATAACTTTTAATAATTGGGACATATTAATAATAATAGCAGGTACCATTATTGAGTGTACTAGGTGGCAAGCATTATGCTAGTAACTTCATATACCTGCTCCTGTTTAATCTTTACTCTTCTACAGGGCAGGTATTATCATCCCATTTTAGAGATGAACTGAGATTCAAAGAGGCTAAGTAACTAGCTCAACAATACAGAACCTATATGTGAAAAAGTTGTGACCGGAACCCTAGTTCTGCCCCAGCTCCAAAGTTGGATAGTTGACAGGTTGTGGGTCAGAATCCATAGAATAGCATTCTATGGGCCAGTTGAGGTGGCTCACACCTATAATCCTAGCACTTTGGGAGGCCAAAGATGGAGGATTGTTTGAGCCCAGGAGTTTAAGACCAGCCTGAGCAATACAACAAGACCCAATCTCTACAAAAAATTTTAAAAATTAGCCAGGCGTGGGGGCACATAGCTGTGTCCCAGCTACTCAGGAGGCCGAGGCAGGAGGATTGCTTAACCCCAGGAGTTTGAGGTTGCTGTGAGCTATGATGACACCACTATACTCCAGCCCGGGCAACAGAGTGGAGACCCTGTCTCAGAAAAAAAAAAAAAAAAGCATTCTATGGTTCTTGAATTCCTCCCTCACAAATCGGGGTCCCCTTTATTATAATGGCCATTTTCTGATCCAGGCAATAAATGGGGAACTCTCTGAGCTACATCAGAAGCCCTCTTGGAGGTCAGAGGACCATAACTCCAACTTGGCAAGAGCAAGCTGGGTGAACTGGGTCCTGTCCTATTGGGGAAGGTAGGGTACCCCATCCTGCAACCCCCTTTTGGGTCCCAGAGGGAGGAGAGCCTCACTCACACTGGGGTTCTTGACCTCATCATACTCATCCATGTGGTAGGTCCTGTAGCCTTCCTCAGCTGAGTCCCAGAACCATTTAATCATTCGTCCTCTCGAGGACAGATAGGAGCTGTCAGAGAACATGACGGGATCACCCACTCCATGGAGTTCTGGCAGCTTCTGGTCTGGTTTTCTGGAGCATTCTCCTTCCAGACAATCCCCATAGCTACTGCCCAGGTCCTGTGTGGAGGCTGGGCCCGCACAGGTGGTAGGTGTACCAGATTCTTTCCCAGGAAGTGTGAACATCTGCAAAAAGACAGAAGCACTCAGTACACAGTCCTCAAGGCTCTCCCTAGCACCAAGCATCAAAAATCAGTTGGAGTCATGTGGGCCCCTTTCTCTTATCTGCCCCTTTAAGTTCATGCAACCATCACTTCCTGTGTCCCTTCCTAGTTGTAACCATGTGTGCAATTACTTCAATAAGTAAAATCTGATGAGGACCTAGTATGTGCCAGGGACTGTACTCGCTACATTGATTTGACTTTCATATTGCTACTTTAGCTTGTTACACTTCTGCAGAAGTTTTTCACTCTGCAGCCTAAGAGGTGACCAACATTCTTTTTTCCATCCTTGCTGACCTCAATTACAAAAAGCCAAGTTAAAATGTTGTGAGTCAAAGCAGATCATTGCCAAGGCGTCCTGGGGGTCTTGTGGCATAGAGGGTAGGATGAGATTGTTTAGTGGTCTGGAACGGATGGTGGGTGAGAACTGGGCGGAGGGAGGAGTGAGGGTTTCCACAAGTGCAGGTTACCCGGGGCGGGGCCGTCTTCACTCTGGATGGAGGGAGGTGCGGGCGCGCCAGGAGAGAGCGGTTTCAACCTGCCAATGTGAGCTCCTTCCCCTCTCTGAGCCGTGTATAACCTCATCTGTACAGTGGGTATAACTGTAACCACCTCACGGGGTAGCAGCGAGGATGTAAACATAGGAGATAATGAAAATAAGGTACTTAGAACAAATCCTGGCTCATGGCCAACGTTCAACAGGAGTCATCATGTCATAACTCCTCGCCAATTTCCCAATCCCGATGCACAAGCGCTGACACACCAAATGACAGGTGGTGATCAGCGGGTGGCCCAGAAACCCGGTGGGGGGAGGGGCGCGGTTAAATTTTGTTCCCTGAAGTCTTCTCAGGGGTCCTCCCCCAATTGGCTGGGCTCTCCCAACAACCCAGGTCTAAGGAAGGGGAGCTCCATAGACTGGAGGCCGGGATGGGCCACACAGCTTGGGACCCGGGGGTGGTGGGGTTCCAGGCTCCGGGTGTCCAGCGGGGCGGTGGCAGTCCATAGCCGGACACCCGTGCCCCGACCAGGCCTCAGAGTCCCGCAAGCCGGGCGGCTGTCGCGCGTTATGAACCGAAAGGGCCCTCTGCGGGGCGCAGGACGCCTCGCGAGAGACGGCTCCAGGGTTCCAGGCGGAGGAAGCGTGCAGGGTGCCAAGGACCTGGACACGGAAGTGCCGAGGCTTTTGCAGAGCGCACGGAGGGAGGCCCGGACGGCTTCCCTCTCTGCAAAGTGGGGGATCACACCTACCTGGCAGAGCCGGGGGAGGCAGGCGCTGGCACTCGGCAGACGCGCTTTAAGTGTCGTTTCCTGTGCCCGGAAACGCCCTCCGGCGCTTTACGCGCGGGTGAGGACAGCCGCGGCCCAGCGCGCCGGGCTCGGGAACCGAGGGCCGTCCGCGTCCGGGCCGGGCTTCTGGAGCTGTTCCGGGCGCAGCTCGCCCCCTCGCCACCCAAGCCGGAGAACGCCTGGATGGGGCCTGCGCCTGCCGGGGCGCACACGCGGCTGCACCGCGGGACTGGGGAGGGTAACCGGAGAACGGGAAGGGGCCGAGGGGCGGAGACCCGCGCGAGGCCGGGGCGGAGCGCCCGCTCTCTCCTCGGCTCTGGTGGCCTGAGAGTGCGGGGCCGCCTCGGGGCCGGGTCACCCCAGCTGGCACGTGGGGGGCCTCCCTGCGCCTCCCGGCCTTAGGGCCCCAGATTTTCAGAGGCAACTGGAGCCACAGACGTTTCTTGGCAGATGGTGCTTGGCTGCGGTTTACGGAAAAGACTTTCCAAATTAGGGTGAGAGCATCCGTAGGTCTTTCACCAGAGCTTGTGATTTGTAGGGGATTTTCTTCAACCCTCATAGGTTTCTTTGTTGGAAGGGAATCCTATTACAAATGACAAATTAACGAGAGAAAAACAAGTTTACTGTCATGTATATTTCACATATACATGGGAGACACCGTGGGATGTGAGGGATTGAGTCGTTCTCAAAGAGTTGACTTTGAATTCCAGCTTATACAGCATCTTCAACAAAGAACGGTAAATTTTTAAAATGACAAGACAAAAGAATAGGACTTTGATTCTCTACAGGTGGCAACTTGTGGGAAGGCAGATAAATGGGTGACAAAGGCCAGTTAGTAAAGCTTATTCATGTCCCTTCCTTGGTACCATCTCCAGGCCATGAGAGTCTAAACTTGCCTTCAGTGGTTAACTTTTGTTCTCCCTGGTAGAGAGGGGGCAGGATACCTTTGTGTTTGTAGATCTATGTCCTACTTTTAGGCAAATAGGGCCAGGGCAGAGAGCTTTTCTGAATCTGCTTCTTCTTAATTGTCTTCAGCTCAACCATCCTTCATATTTGGGGGAGGCGTAGTCTGGTCTCCCACATGTTCTACACGACATTCATTGACCTTTGCCATGGCCCCTCTATATTCTGGCAATGGGCTCCTGGGGCAATGGGAGCAGGAGATAAGTCATAAATCTTTGAAAATAAACCATGACTGTGGACTTCTCACTGAGGACAAAAGGAGATATTTATTTTGAGGACTGAAGCCCTTTTTATCACAGAAGAGTAAACAATAATATAAGAAAAAAATTTTAACCTCTTTCTTTTTTTTATTTAACACAAAGCTGGCATGTTCACACACACTCAGGGCCCCTCAGCTGGGTTGGACTTGGTGTGGACAGGTCAGCTCGGCCTAGCCCTTTGGAATATATATTATAATCCCAAGGGCAAACAATTTTTTTACAAAAATCAAAAGGTATAACTAAACCCAAAGAAGGCAATAATATGAAATACTAGATAATACTTGATGAATCTGAAAGAAGGAAAAAATGAAGAAAGCATATGGCACAAATAGAAAACAAATAATAAGAGCGTTGATATAAAGCCAACTGTATTAACAATTTCATTAAATGTAAATTGACTAAAGATCAGTTAAAAGATCACCAGACTGGATAAAACAGCAAGAATCAAGTATATGGTGTTTATAAGAGACACACTTTAAATATTAACATAAAGACAAATGGTTACGATAAAAGTAAAAAATGGGGAAAAAATATACCATGCAAATAATCATAAGCTGAAGTATTCATGTTAATATCTGACATAATAGGCTTCAAGATAAAAAGAATTACCAAAAATAAAAACAGGCCTTTATAATGATAAAAGGATTATTAAGATGACAATCTTAATAGTTTATGCGGGTGATAGCAAGTCTTTAAAATACATTAAGCAGAAACTGGCAGAACTACAAAGAGAAATAGACAAATCCACAATTATAGTTGGAAAATTTAACACCCCTCTCTCAGTAGTAGATAAAATAGACGATCAAAAGACACTGAGGATCAAAAAAAAAAAAAAGAACAAAAACAAAAAGATGCTAAGGATCAGAAGATTTGAACATTATAAAACAATTTAACATAATTGATGTTTATAGAACACTATGCCCAATACTGCAGAATACACTTTTTGTCAAGTGCACATGAAACATTGACTAAGATACACCATAGGCTGTAAACAAATCTAGCCATAAACAAGTCTCAATAAATTTCAAAAGGATTGAAATTAGAGTATGTTTTCCAATCACAAAGAAATTAAAGTAGAAAACATGAAAAAAGAAAGTTGAACAATCCCCAGATTTTTAGAAACTAAGTAACAAATGCTAAATAACCCATAGATATTTTTAAAAAGAACTTACAAGGGAAATCAGAAAGTATTTTGAATTGAATGATCATAAAAAACCAGCATCAAAATTTATGGAATGTATTAATAGCTAAAGGGATGCTCAGAGAGAAATGAATAGCTTTAAATGCTTATATTTGAAAAGAACAGCTTAAAATGAATGATTTAAGCTTCTATAATAAGAATCTAGAAAAAAGAACAAATTAAACTCGAACTAAATAGAAGGAAATAAAGGTAATAGTGGAAATAGAGAAGAGAGAAACAGTAGAGAAAATATAGGAAACCAAAAGTTGATTCTTTGAAAAGGTCAATATAATTGATAAACATTTAGATTGGTCAAAAAAACTTCATTTCACTGTTATAGAAGAAAAAGGATATTAAAAGCACAAGGGAATAAAAAAAATTTATGTCAATAATTAAACTTAGATGAAATAGACAAATTTTATTGAAAGACACAAATTACCAAAACTGACACAAGAAATAGAAAACTTGAATAGCTCTATATCTGTTATGGAAATTGAATTTATAAGTAACAACCTTTCCACAAAAAACCCTCCAGTCCCAGATGGCTTTATGGCAGAATTCTACCAAATATTTAAAGATTAAAAAAAATATTTTTGACACAAACTTCCAGAAAATTGAGAAAGGAACACTTCCCCAAACATTTACGAAGCCAAGATTAACCATGATACCACAACCAACAATCCATTCCAAAAAAAGAAAATTACACAACAATGTCCCTCATGAATACAAAATTGTTAAAATATCAAACCAAATTCAATGATATATAAAAGGAGGATACATCATGACCAAAGGGGGTTTACTGCAGGAATGTGAAGTTGGTTTAATCATTTTGATAAAAATCAAAGTGATTTACCATATGAATAATTTAAAAACTGTATCATCTCTATAGATGCAGATAAAAGCATCTGACAAAATTCAACCCCCATTCATAGTAAAACTCCCAGCAAACTAGTTATAGAAGGAAACTCTTCTGTCAGACTAAGAGTAGTATAAAAATAACAGTAACGTTATACTTAAGAGTGAAAGACTGAACCCAATCCTGTTAAGATTGGTAGCAAGGCAAGAATGTCCTTTCTCATCACCTTTATTCAATGTTATACTAGAGGTTGTAGACAATGCAATTAGAAAAGACAAAGATATTGAAAAGAAGGAAAATAGCCTTTTTCACAATGTGACTGTGTATGTTGACAATTCAAAGAAATCCCCCCAAAACTATTGATACTAGAGTTAAAAAGTGAATTTAGTAGGGAGATTGGATATTGTTGGGAGATGATTCTTTATAAGTCTTTCACACTTCTGTGTGTCCTGCAGGCAGAGGCATTGACTGCCTTTGTTCTAGGCTATCTTTCCAAGGATATATATTAATATATAGAGTAAACAGCCTTGGATGATAACAATGGTGTCTCCCTTCAGAGCAAATGGTAAGTTTGTTTGGCATAAAGATAATGTCTCCTCCAGGGCTAGGAAGCTCAGGCAGGCTTACTGCACATCATAAAAGAATCAGGTTCCTTAAGCTTGGGTTTCCTCTTCTGCACCTCCACTGCAGGTGCAGGCATCACTTGGTCCTCTCCACTTTGCTCTATAGGACAGAGCTTGGGGAACTGGTGTAAAAGCTGATACTCTGATTACTGCTATTGAAATTAATAATATTAATAAAGAGCCACAAGGTGGGAACTGTGGTAGGGGAAATATTCAATATATATATATAACTAGCCATTGTGTAACAGAGTTAAAGGTGGGGAAAAAGGGCAAGAAAATGTTTTACGAGTTGTCTCTCTAAAACCCCCACCCTTTTGGGGAATTAAAACCTGCATTCCTTGCCCCCAAAGGGGCAGGAAAATGTTCTTTGCTGTTTGTTTTCTAGCATCTTAAATCACAGGAGATGGCTCAACAGAATTGCCTGGACAAGGGTGACAAAACTGCTATCACTGGAGATAAGGTCAACCAAAACCATCAATTATAGTTAAATAACAATAGCCCGAAGCCACGACATTGACAGTGGTCACACAGACCTGAGCCCAACTGCTGAAAACCCCCCTTTTAAAAAGCTCTGTATCTCTGCTTAAAGCCAGGGTGGCAGTCTTTGAGAACCTAGTCCACTGCCCTCCTCAGTTGCCAGCAAATGAATAAACTTCTCTTTCCTTTTCCTCAAACCAAAATTTCTGCTATTAAGAAAATGAAATAAGTCATGGATTGGGAGAAAATATCTGTAATACATCTAACAAAAGGCTTGTATCAAGAACATAAAAAACTTATAAGGCAAAAAAAAACACTCAAGTTTTTAAATGGGCAAAAAGTATCAGACACATCACACACACGAGATATGAATGGCCAATAAACACATGAAAGGATGTCTATCATGAGTCATTAGATATGGCTTAATTTGTAAATTAAAAGTAGAATGAAATCTATACACTTACCAGAAGGACTTAAATTTAAAAGAGATTGACATCGCTACACATTGACAAGAATGTGAGGTGCCCTGAACTTTCATACGTTGCTGGTGGGAAAGTGAAATGATATAACCACTTTAGAAAACTATTTGTAAATTAAGTACATATCTACCTATGATCCAAAAAATCTACTCCTAGATATATACCTGAAGGAAATGGAAATGTGATCAAAAATACTTGTGCACAAATGTTTATAACTTTTATTCCTAATGGCCAAAAACTGGAAACACAAATATCCCAACAGGTAAATGGATAGACAAGTTGTGACATATTCATGCAATGGAATACTCCTCAGCAATAAAGAGGCTAAACTAATACATATGACAACATGATGAATGTTTATGCTAAATGAAAGAAGCTGGACACAGAAGACTTTTCTGTACGATTCCATTTACATGGAGTTCTAAAACTCCATGGGGGAGCATAGGGCAGAGATCGGCTGGGAATGGGCATGAAAGAATTTTCTGGAGTGATGGAAATGCTGTGTACTTTTATTATGGTGTGGGTTACTAAAATATAAATTTAAAACTTAAATGGTACACTTAAGGTCTGTGTATGTTATTACATATAAATTGTACCTCGATTTTCCTTTTAAAAGAGCTGGTGTCACACACACATATAGCCACCTTCAAGGATGCTTTGCCACCATTTGGATCATACCAACTTGGCCAGTCTGAGTCAGAGCCAGAATGTCTGACACACTATCTGAAAATGTGTCTCAAAGCTTTTGACCCTGCTAAACACATACATGTATATCAGATCTTCTGATACTTTCTCCAGCTTACAAAGCATGCACAAATACCCCTACATTAGAGTACTTCAGGATTATCTCACCCTCTTAAATAAATCCCGAGATACCACCCATAAGCCTGAGATGCATACATTTGTTATTCTCTCCTGGTTAAAAAAAAAAAACCTCACATATACTATACAAACATTGAAATCTTAGGTGAACTCCTCCTTCCCCTCTGGGGTCATGTGTTTCAGATTTGTTTACTCAGTCTGTGGCCTGCACTAGGCTTGACATTCTACCTTCCAAATCTTGAGTGGAGAAGAAAACAGAAATAGCCTGTCCCTTCTGCAGAAGGCAGGATTCCTTCCATCCTGGGAACAATGCCAACGAGACTGTGGGTTAGCTCCCATTACAGAGATCCCAAGAGCATCTCTGGTTCTCTTCTTCACCTTCTCTTCTGGTCCTAAAGAACCTTGTCTGGTGCCAAAAAAAAAAAAAAAAAAAAAAAACACTACCTTTAATCAAAATTTGTTAATTTAAAAAAAAAAGAATTGTCATTGGAGAATAAGAACCAAACCCGGTCCCAGGAGGGGAAGTAACTAGCCAAGGTGACTAGCCAAAGTCAGTTGGTACCCAAAGCTCTTCCATCATCTATAAAATGGTGGTGGTCCCTGCTCTGCCCATGTCATAGCAGCAGTGCTCAGATACACAAGGGCTGTGCAGGGAAACTTGCGGGTGGGTGTGATCTGAATGGCTGAAAACACTAGCGGTGGAAATGGAATACTCCAGATGCTATGAACTGAATGTTTGTGTCCCCAAATGTTGAAATTCTAACCCCCAAGGTGATGGTAGTAGGAGGTAGGGCTTTTGGGAGGCGATTAGGTCATGAAGACAGAGGAAGACCTCTCATCCCTTTTCCATGTGAGGTTACAGCAAGGCAACAACCCCTCAGGCACCAAGTCTGCCAAGGCCTTGATCGTGGACTTTCCAGCCTCCAGAAGTGTGAGAAATAATTTTGTTGTTTATAGGCCACCCTGTCCGTGGGATTTTATAATAGCAGCTTGACCAGACTAAGATACCAAAGCTTGTCAGATTCAGTTTCAATCCCTTTTGGAAAGGCAAAAGTGGGAAGAACTCTGGTATTTGGAAGGAGGAATACCCACAATTACATCCCTACCCTGCCACTTAGCTGACCACGAAGGTGGCTGTGACTTCATAAGGACACCATGGAACACTGCATCCAATGCCTGGAAAGTGCTCCATCAGTTAGAGAGTCACTTCTTCCCTTTCCTGGCCTACCCTAGACTATTTTTCACATACAACCTGCCTTAGAATTTAAAAGTAAGGACAGAAAATCGATGCTTCCAAAAGTGATTACGAAGAATCTGAAGAAATAAAACAGACCTGGAATTTAAGAGAATATAGAATTTATTTAGATATTGAATCTAAAATAAACCCATTTAAATATGGGCCTGCGAGCTTCCTGTATCCCTCCAGGTGCCCGCCTTCCCACCCCAACCCCAATAAAAACATTTTGCATACACAATGACTAGCAAAGACTGAAAAGGTAAAAAGCTTGCAAAGATAGCAGATGCTCAGCTAAAGGAGGTTGATGACGAGATGAGATGAGACCGTCCCTGAAGGAGCCCACAGTTTGCCCAGTTGCAGCACCAGTTCAACACCCAGCCTCTGGACCAGAGACCCAGACATCAGTGGCTTCCTGAGCAAGCAATAGGCTGGAGCCGCTGGTTGGGATGGCAGATGGCCTACTCCTTCATTGCATCTGCCAGTTGCTTCTCTATCCACTCCTGCTTCTGCTCCTCTAGCACCCGACAGAAACGAAGCATGGCTACAGGGACCAGATAGGGACAGAGAGAAAGAGAGACTTAGTGGGTTTGCAGGTAGGCACCAGACATACCCAGGAGTATGGTCAACCACCAGAGCCTCTCGTTCAGGGATCCTTAACTTCAGCCTTCCATCTTTGGGATGGATTTCCAAGTCTGTTACATCCCTGATGGTTCTTTTTTGAATTTCATTGCCATGTCATCAGCTTGCCAGATACCTCAATGTCTCATGTCAAATCCTGTACCCTGGCTTATGGCCTTGGCCTCTAAGATTTCTATTTGCCTCGAATGTCTTCTTCACTCAGTCTATTCTTCGCACTAGCCCAAAAGATATTTCTGCAACATGAGAAATGATTCACTGCTATATTGCCAGCAGATAGAACAGTGTCTGGCATGTAGTGAGATGGATAGATAGTTGTTAAAATGAATGTTGTGTTTTCCATAACTTTCAGGAGGAGAATCTAAACTCTATAGCATGACATACAGGGACTTCCATGGTCATCTACCCATCCATCTCACCTACCAGACTGCCAGCTCCACAAGGACAGAGTACCATTTCTTATTAGCTCATGGTCCCAATGCCTCACTCAATGGCAGTCACAGAACAGATACTCAGAGGGTTCAATGAATGGGTGGGTGCTTGAGATATGTGTCAGTATACAAAGGAGCTTAAAGATGAAAATGGAAACAGGTGGTATAGAAGGTCTGGCGCTGCTAAAGGCAAACAAAGATTCTGGTATTGAGTTATAGACAAGATGACTGGGTGTTTTTAAAGGACGCCAGGATTGGGAGGTCAGCCCCACTCACCTAGTTTTAGCCGGAGGGGCCTCTCTGCAAAGATGAGGCAGAACCAGCCAGGCTCCTTACACATATAGTTTTTGCCACAGGACAGCATCAGCTTGTTGTCCAGGAAGCGGCGATGGAGAAGCCATTCTTCCTCAAACGTACATGGCTCCAGGTACTAAATAGGCCAAAGAAACAGAGCTGAGTCCAAGACCCATTTGGCAGGTCTGCCCAAGCATACCTCTCCTTCTTCCCAGAGCACACCTTTTTCAAGTTGATCCAGACATAGAGGCCAGATCCACGACAGAGAAAGGGGATCTCTAAGCTCTGCAGCTTGTTAGTGATGTACGCGTGAGCCTTCCGGAGCCGGAAGTGGTTTGTGGGCAGGTATACTGTGTCAATCCATTCTGGATGGGTAGAGGAAGAGAGCTGTCACAGATCTTGTGGCAGAGACCTGCCAGAGGGTTCCTTCCCCAATGTTCCCCATCTGGGATTCATGTAAGCTATTTCTATCGAAGTCTAATGCTGTATTATATTTGAACTGATGTCATCCACACCCAACATACCCTCTTATCCAAGTCTCTGGTGGAGACATAGGGTTTTTTGAACAGTCCAGTAAGAACACTTCCTTTGAGTTCATATACTAAAATTGAAGCAGGAAGTCATGATATATCACAAAAAGGATTGATGCTGCTGTTCTCAACTAGGCAAGTAGCAGATACCCACAGCTCCTCTTACATCTGCCTTTGAGTCTCACACAGTGGACTTGGAGGAATCTAGATATATCCATGGTGGTGCACTTAGCCCAATTGTTCTCAGCATTGGCAGCACAATTTAGAGTTACGTGGGGAGCTTCTGAAAGCCCTGATAACCCCTAGATTATCTAAACCAGAATCTTTGGTTCTGGAACTCACAAATCAGTATTTAAGCTCCCCGGGGAATCCTTGTGTGCATCCAAGGTTGAGAACCAGTGTTGATGGGGCTGAAATTTGGTTTCTGCTCAATATCAAAGGGCCTGGCACCATGTAGGGAAGCATTCTGTTGGATTTCTCTTATTTAACCTCCTTTCCTACTCAGAGCTAAACACAAATTGTTTTCTAAGCCAGTTAATCTAATGACAGTTGGTTTTGCTATATCGTAGTTATTAATCTAAACCTGCCAGCCTGGTATCTGTTCTATCACAGGAAGTTAAAGAAAGGGGGCCTCTTCTAAGCATAGGCCAAAACATTAAAGGGGAAGTCCCCTGAGGCCAGCATTCACTTGATCCAAGGGGGAAGATGAACCGAGGTGCCACAGGTCTAGCCACACCAACTCACCAATATGGCAGCTCTCCTTTGGACACCTTGGAGGATGATGTTAAGGCATATTAGAATAATCATGGTGTTTCTTTGTAACCTTTGCCTGAAGCAAGTGAGGCATTGGGGAGGGAAAATACACATTCACATAAAGACTGATTTCTGAGGTTCTTACCTCCAGGTCTTGGAGTAAGATTGACTATCCCCTTTCCAGGCAGGGCACAAGCTACCCAACATCCAGAAATTAAAGCCCATTTTGTGTTTTCAAATAGCACCTCCATCTTCTATCTACACCCTGCTGTACTATTTAAGCCATATCCTGCCCTCCTTCAAATTTCACATCCTGCCATGGTTAAACCTGAGACAGTGAATAGGGTCTCAGTGTATTGAGGGTATTCCAGAGGCCCCAGCAAATCCAGAAGTTCCCTATGATCATGAGGTCTGGTCAAAATGCTAGCCTAGGATGAAGCTCAGTACCTCTGTCCTGGAGCAGCTGACACAATTTGTGCTGGGTGATGCCAGAGATACCATGGAGGTAGCCAAAGGAGCCCACAGCAGAGGCCACCTCCTTGTTGTGGGTGTAGAGAGCACCAAAGCGGAAGCCAGAGATGCCAAAATCCTACAAGAAGAGAAGTAGGTTAGGGAACATCTGGTTGGTCTGCCTTTTATTGTTAGCTCCCCTTCCTTTTCCACCCAAGGACAGGAAGTTGGGGCTCACCTTACTGGTACCCCAGATCACATGGGTCCTGTTGGGATCAGGCAGACTGGAGAAGAAATGGGGGAGGGAGACCCAAGGTTACGGAGGAATATTTGAAGGATGAAGACTTGGGACCTATGAGGGAAAAGTAGAGTTTCTTCCTAGACAGCAGGGCCTACAGGGCCCAATGGTCAAGAAAGTTATCCTAGTTAAGCCAGGAAGTCAACATGAGGTGTCCCTGAAGAGCTAGATGGAACAGTTTCTAAGTGCCCACTGAAGTCTGGAAACTTCAGCCTGACGTGTGGCTCTCCTAAAGCTGGCCCAAAGCTACCTTCTTGGCAGTTGGCTCTTTAGATATGGGCTACCCACCATTTCTAGAACATGCTTGCCTATTTCTTACTGTCCCACATTTGGTGAAGCTGTTCTTTCCCTTGCTCTGAGTGCTGGCATCCTACCTCCATGGCCAAATGGAGTGCTTCCTTGTTTCTATTCTTTCCCTGTGTTCTATTCATCATGGAAGTTCCCACCCTGACCTTCTGTGGGGCTTTATCTTGACCTTTGACAATATGCTTTCTACCTTGTCCTCATGTTATCTTGTATATAGAATGGCATTTAGACCAGGAGACACTTGGGAGGAAAGATGATGCTTCGCTCATATTTATAACCCCTGTTGGCACTGAACTCAGTTCCTAGCACCTAGTCAGTTATATTTATGTCACATGAACTCACCGTGCAAAGCAAGAAGCTCGTGGTTCTCATTCCCTACTCCAGCTGAGACCAACTCACCTTTCCATGCTCAGAACACTGTGGAATGTGATAGATTCATCAAACACAGACAGCATGTAAATCTCATCTATGATCACATGTAGGTCATTTCTGTAGGTTGGGTGAAAGAAGGAAATCATCTCACATCTCTAATTTTAACTCACTCTTTTATGGTCTGATCTGGACATAGATCAGATACTGCTACTGTCTAAGGGGCACAGTAAGGTAGGAGGTAGTACACCAGTACATCTAGACCTGGATTGAAAAGGAATAGCACCCAAGAGACACAAATGAGCATATATCTAACGTTTCAACTATCCAGCAGAAAGCAATGGGAAGAGGCTGGTGTCCCAGAGGGCTTGTCTGGTACAATCAGAAGCTCCCACCCAGGGTCTGAATCAAGCCACCAAGTGGGCCAAGTGCTTACATGCATCATCTCATTTTTCCCAACAACCCTCTGAGACAGTACTGTCATCTCCATTTCACAGATGAAGAAACTAAGGAAGGCTCTGAGATGAGAACTCAATTCCCCCAGTTAACAGGTGCTAGAGCTGGGGTCCAAACCTAGTTCTAACCAATTGTAGCCCACAACCTCCAGCATGCTTCCTCTCATCCCCGTGCTCTGCCATCAATTAGTCATGAAATTTGAATAAGTCTGTTTCTTCTGGAAAATGGAAGTTTATCTGCCTTAACTAATAGGCCATTTCAGGATTCCAGAGGTAACTGATTAACATTCTTAGGAATGGGACAAGAAAGTTCTACAGGAACACATCTTTATCCCATGGAGTCAGACTATCTTCAGCCCAAGTAGTTTGGAAAATGGATGCTGGGAGAAAGTGCTTATGTCTTAAGTAGAAAAGCAACAAAACTATATTTTGACTTATATAAATGTCTGTTCATGGGCAAAGGCTACAATGGATACGTTTTCTTTTAATTTCAGTTAGTTGTATATAACTCTAAGAATATTTAGGGTAAATTATTTCTAGTTCTGACTTCTTGACTCTAAGTGATGGGAACCCTTTTTAAAAACATCATCTAGCCTCAAGGGGTGGAACTCATACCTCTTGGCAAATTCCAGGTATTCCTTCAGTGAGTCTTGGGAGTAGACGTCACCCAGAGGATTCTGAGGGTTGGTCAGCACAAGGCCTCTGACCTTTTTCTCCTAAGAAGAACCCAAATGTACTGAGTGAACACATCTACCTCAGAATCATCCAAGGATACTTTATAAGTCAGGACACCCAACATTTGGCACCTAATAAGGCCTAGATGGGATCTTGAAGCAGCAAGTACCATACTGCCCATGGGGAAGCGGGGGGCAGGAAGAGAGTCTGGGGCTATCATGGTGTCCCCATAGGGCCTAGAACTCCTGGAAAGACATGCCCCTGGATCACTCTCTCTTCTGGCTAAAGAGAGCCCGCTAGGCCTTGATGAGCAAGTTGCGCTGGAATCTCAATATTCAACCCCTTTTTGGGCCAGGAATGGTTACCCTGAAAATAGGGTTCCCTCCTAACCATAAGTCTAGCTTGAAGTAGGGTGTCCTCCAGTTTGTCCACAGTGAGCTGGAAAGGACAGGTGTTTGTCCCAGTGATCTGCAAGAGAAACGATATCTGAGAACTGCCCATCTGGAAAACTTTTAAGCCTTGATTTCTTATTCCCTTGAACCCCAGACAATTCTTTGCCTTCACACCAGGGTACCAGTCCCATATGCCTTTTAACTCTGATTTTTACCTTTATCCCACCATCCTTTGTATGGGTAGAAAGCAAGGCTCCTTATATCTTTTAAGTGCCCCCTAGAACATTCCATCACCTAGGTGAACTGAGCAGGGATGGGGACCCCCTTCTCACCTCACTCTCCAGGTAAACGGGAACCAGCTCGACTTTCGCATACAGGCGGGAGCTAAAGGCAAAGCCACCATAGAAGGGAGTAGGGACCAGAAAGGCCTCTGGAAGGACAGGGAGACAACGTTGTCAGTCCAGGGTCTCCAACAGAACCTGCCAGGCCCCCCAGACTCGCAGCAAAGCTACCCGCAGAGAAGGTCAGTTTTGGCAATCCCGCCTACCTGGAGATTAATGTTCTTGGGCTCAGGCTCTATAAAAGTTGTCTATTCTTATAGACATTGTTTTCAGAACAAAACTTTAGTTTCTTTAGGGGTGTGCTAAAGAAGAAGGAATATTGCTCAAAATCCAGGACAAAAATCAAGCTAGGCTCACTGGCAGATGGAGCACTGGTCATTAGGAAAGTCTTATCTGCTCCAGGCCAAATATGAGAGGTCAGGGTCCACGCACAAGGAGAGCGCCAGGTACATGGACCTGGTGATCTCATATGTTCTTGTCTTCCCATCCATTGGGCCTCATCCATGAGCTAACCAAGGAACCACTCCTTTGAGTAAAAGGGGCCAATCTTGGCCATGCAGCCAGAGGTCTTTAAGATCTAAGCCTCTTGCTTGGGAACTGTTAAGAGGGAGACTGAGGACAGTCTCTTCAGCCTGGTTTGGTCCAGAACTAGTTAGCCTTTTTGGTAACCTTTCAGTCTTTTTTTAGTAGGTCGTCTATGCCAGCTGCCAGGACTCTATGTTATGGTTGAGCCCCAAAGCCCAGCTACTAATGTGATAGATTGGCTCCCATGGTCATCACTCCTGGGGCATAACTCCTTGAGGACCATCACATGTTTCTCTTCCATATTAAATGGGGAGTCCAAATCCCTTGCTGTCACAGGAAGGTGTAGGGGCAGGAGCCACTGACTGTAGGAGGAGAAAGAGGAGGGTGTAGGGGCAGATGCCAGTGAGGTAGAGGGAGAAGTCAGTGTAGGAGAAGTCCCAGCACCTTGGGGAAAAGGCCTTGAGTCAGGATATTCTTCTTCCTCAAAGCCCTGTGCCTGAGTGTTGCTGCCCATGTGCCAGTATTTCACTGAGAGGGAAAGCAGAGTCCCCTCGACTTACCACCAGGATCACACAGAACCATGGCCAGCGCGGAGAAGACAGAGCAGCAGCCATTTAGAACCACCACCTAAAGACAACACGCAAGAGGCAGAGTTCAAACCAACACCCACGTAAGAAGGTGTAGCCACTCTGTCTCCCTTTCCCTGGGAGGGACAGGCACCTGGAGCCTACCCAGCTGGGACCCATTGGTCTGTGCTCTGTCCTAGCCCTGAGGGTCTCCACTGGTCTCCCTGTTCCCCCTAGACAAGTTTTTAGGGAGTACAGTCCTCCAGAGTGACAGCAAGGCTGGGAAACTGACTCACATTTTCTGGATCAAGTCGGGCAGGTGCCTTGCAGTAGTAGGTCAGGAACCGGGCCACTTCTTCCCGCAGGCTGTGAACAGACCCAGAGACCTTGTGGTTCCCAGACCTCCTTTAGGACTTAAGTCTTTTTCAAAGGGCAGAGTTGTCCAAACTACAAGGGGTTTTTGCTACCCAGTCCAACTTCATTTTATAGAGCTATTGACTAAGGCTATAACTCCCTAGGTCACGCAGACAATAAGTGAGAGTTGGGACAAGGACTCAGGCCTTTGAATTATAGGACAGTGCAACTTCTACTATACCAGGCTGCCTCCTGAGCTTTTGCTGGAGGAATTTTCTAGAAGTTATTATCCCAAGAAACAGAGAGATAGCAAACCAACGATCTGGTCCCTTTGGTCCTCCCCCTGGATGTGGGCAGATGCCTATGGACCAGGAGACCCTAGATCTGGAGGGTCACTTACAACGGCTGCCCTCTCCAATCAGAGTACTGCAGCAGGACTTCATCAATGTGGTTCATGTCACTCCGACACAACTGTTGACAGACAGAACGTGAAGGCAGGAAGACCAGGGAAGACCGAGAGGCCTCATCCTACTCCTATTCTGTGCATGAGTTTTGCCCTCCATATATGTGGCCTTCCAGAAGGGAAATGGGTAAACATACCGCATGCTTTTTAACAAATGGAGGCCACCTTCTTGTCACAGACTACACAAGGAAATGTTAAACAATCTCCCCAACCTGGAGGCTCCCTTGGCAGCCTACCTACCATATACCCAACCAGAGAACACCTCTGGACACAGTCAGCAAGGCCAAGAGGTTAGACATGCTATTCTAGAAGCTACCTTTCTAGTCCCTTTCCCAAACTCCTATACCTCACTCCTGTATCTACCACATGCTGAGGAACATTCTAGGGGGACTAGGCCTGGATGGGGTAGGTCCCAACACAGCCCAGAACATGGCTTACCCTTTCAATGATCAGATCAATGCAAAGCTTGTTCTCACTGGTGCCAAGGTTAATGAAGCCCTGGAGATGGAAGGAATCTGAGATCAGTCCTCTTACCCCACCCTTCATGGACCCCTTTTTAAACATGCCAGTAAGTACTCATCTGGGATTAGTTCAAATGGAGATCTCACTGCCCCATGAGGTGATTCAATCCACATTTGACACTTTTAGGTGTTAGGGAACTTTCCACAAAAGCTTACAAATTCACCCCTTTAGAGCCACATAGATATGTAATAGTTATATTATGTTCAATCTACCAGTCATTGAGTTATTATGCGCCAGATACTAGCCTAAGTGTTTTGTGAGTTGCTTTAACTCCTGACAAAAGGTCCCATATGATCCCTGACTTAAGGAGTGAAGTTTTAAAAAGTCAAATGATCTGCTAGGCATGTGACCTTGGGTGATGGGTAGAACTCTACCTACCTCACCCCAGAGCCTGGACACTTAGTCACCACAGGCCCCAACTGGTACCCATCTCTGCTACTTCCCCTTGTACATAAGACCTTCCAAGTTACTGGAAGATATGCAGTCCTCAGAGGCCTATGGAGATGCCCAACTCAGCCCCCAGAAAAGTTGACAGCCATTGACCACACAGGTTTTGGATAGGAGCACAGGGGAAAGGTAAAGTCAATGTTGTCCACTGTCCTGTGGCTGGAGAATGGCTATGAACCCCCCTTGCTAAAAGCCTTTTGTCAATTCCCTATCACCCTTAGGGTAACATCCTAACACCTCTCATCCACCTCTGTCTGTAACTCTTGCCACATGGACCTCCTTCTCCAGTCACTCCAAGCCCTTTCCACCTTCCTGGGGGACCACCACATGCCTGGCGGATTCAGCATTTAAGCACCTTCCCAGACTACCTGCAATGGGCATCCTTTTCATGCTCTTGGAAAGACTGTTCCAATGGCTGACCACACTCCTGGCTACACTAAATTCCACCAAGGCAGGCTCAGCACTGTGACCAACAGTGACTGACTCCTAGTGGTTAAGAGCTAAGGTTTAGGAGAGCTTGAGGGTGGAGGAGTTCTTCAACTTTCTGGGGCATGCTACCTTTTCCCATGACTATACCCTTATCCATAAGAAGACAGCAATGGCCATTTCACGGGGCTGTAAAGAACATAGTACTTGGCACAGGACTGAGTAAATTAAAGTGACTGTGGCCTTTGAGGATGTCCCCCTTATTCTCACCAAGGTGTTCTTGTCCTCATGGTACTTGTCTCCTTGGTAGGCATTGTAGTCCTGGAAGCTGGAGTGGTATAAGACAGAGATATCAGACCCACGGTTGGACAGGTCGTGGCTGACAAAGGCAGGTTCAAAGTCAGTCCACTTGGGAATTAGCTGGCCAGGATGTCTGGATGACTGGGCCCTCTGTGCACTTCTGACATCACTGCTAGACTCCAGGGAAAGGAGAGAAACTTGGTGCTCCAGGCCACTCGTGGCCCCAGACTCTAGGAAGCTGACCATCTGGTGTATTAAGTGGTCCAGGAGAACTTCCTGCACACGGATAGACTGAGCGTGCTTCTGTTCTTCCAGTTGTAGGCTCTGCCTCGTTGTGGTCAGCAGGAGGAAGTGCTCATCTATGCGCCGTTGCAAGTGCAGCACCATCTCCAGTACCTGAGTGCAGAAGCTCTGGTCCTTGGAGACCTGGCCTGGCTTCTGGCCACAGGGCACGGGGAAGGCATCTGACCGGAGACTCATACTCCAGATATTTATACCGGCCTTGGCAGGCTGGCTGGAACCTAGAGAGAAAGAGACCATGCCCTGGAGCAAAGGATACTCTCCCTTGCCCTCAGGTCCAGCATGGCTGGGGACAGGCCTGATCTCAGACTGGCTCCCCCCACTTCCATGCCTCAGTCATAGACCCAGATTGGTTCAGGAAGAGTTACCTACTCATTCAAGAGCAAAGTCTAAGGGGCCCCAAGCCCAGACACTAGAGCGTTCTACTTAAACGGCATTAGAATGTAGTCGGAGGAAGAGCCTTACGGCCCACTTTGAGAAAAGGCGGAAATGCAGGTAGGCTCTGATTTTCTACCCTATGCTTCTTCAGAGCAGTTCCTGCCACATCAAGTTCTAGATAAGAAAAAGTGGGGTCTGCTGCTGACACAACGACCCACTGAGTAAGTCATTCTGCTAGAATAGGGGTCAGTCAGCTACTGTCCAGTGGCCAGATCTGTCCTGCCACCTGTTTGAGGATAAAACCATATTGGAACACAGCCATGTTCATTCATTTATGTATTGATTATGGCTGCTTTTGTACTATAACAGCAGAGTTGAATAGTTGTGACAGGGACCATGTGACAGAGACCATATGGCCCACAAAGCCTATTTACTGTGTAGCCCTTTACAGGCAAGGTTTGCCAACCTCTGTTCTAGAACATCAGCCCTTCTTTTTGCCTATTCTTCCCCAGGTTGGCTGTACCAGATACTCAGACCCCTCAGTTCCTCCATCATCTTACTTTGCATGGCTTCCTATAAATGCCTTCAACCTACTCGCTGTGACACTGCCTTAGGCTTCTCACTAGTACCCATGGGGGCCAGGTCCATGGTTCTCAAACCTTAGAGTCCATAGCATCATCTTGAGGGCTCAACAGGACATAGAGCGCAAGACCTCATTGTTGGACTTTGATCTAGTACGTCTGGGATGAGACCTGAGAATCTTCATTTTCAGCAAGCTCCTAGGCTGTACTTGGCAAGCTTTTTTAAAATTTATTATACTTTGTTTTTGTATTTTTAGCCAAAGCCTAATCCAGAGCAGGCAAGCTTTCGACTTTTCAGATCAACCTTTCTTATGAGAACCAGCCAAAATACTGGATGATACCAAGAAATACCTTCTTAAAGCCTCAAAGAATCAATACAACAAGACAGCAAGAATAAGAAAACTTAAGGTCAGCAGCTGCCTCTACTTCTTAAAGATAATCCTCATACCCCCAGACACCAAGATCCCTTTTTCTAAAAATCTAGACTTATACCCCTTCCATCAAATGCTACAATTCCAGGTTCTTTTTCTACTAAGTAACATCCTCCTACATATACCAAATCTGGTTGCTTCTTTTACAGGTTTACCAGCACTTCAGAGTATCACACACTATCACCCAACCTCTCCAAATTCTTTTCAGTCTGCTTGTGATGTTCCCATAGCAACCTATAGTTCTCCTTCTTGACATTTCATATCATTACTTATTCGGTATCTGTCCAAGTTAGCCTTCACTACATCCTTAATACAATGCCTGGCACACAGGCTACTACCAGGTAGTGAGAAGGACAGAGACAACCACAAGGATGTTGCCAAGTCAGTGAAGATATGAGCCAGGAATGGGGACTTTGCCCATGGAAGATGGAGCAATGGCCAGATGAAGCCACAAGACAAAGCTGTACCAAGTCCTAACTTAGGATGCCAACCTATCGGTGATGCAAAGAACTTTATTCACCAGTGTTAGGAATATACTATTAAGAAACAAATTGAACACATAGGAGTGTTTATGCCTGGACCAATCCCCTGTCCCACTAGCAAAAGTTTTGCTCTGACCCAAATTCCCTCCCTAGAAGGGGTTCATTTCAATGGGGCTATCAACTCTGGAGGTAGGTAGGTCACACTGTCCTACCAAATACTTGGATATCAGAGAGAAGTAGTTCAAGGGCCAGGTGAGAATCCTTTGGTTTTGCCTACCAAAAGATGGTACCCATCATCCCTGTTGGTCATGAGGATTGCTGGTGGGAAGGGCCAAGATGGTGGTGGTCACCTCCCTTCCATGGGCAAGAAACTACCATCACTGGGGGCTTCTGCCTTCTCCCAGGACTGGGCTCACATATTGAGTCTTTGACCTGTGTCACCTTAATAACAATGTGACAGCTCTTTTGATGGCTCTGTAGCATCAGAGACCAGCCCATGGGCCCAGAATTTAAGCAGTTATTCTATTTCTGCTGGATTATTCCATTTCAGCTGGATTGGGGGCTCTCTGGGACTTCTTACCCCCTCCAAGCTCTTGCTGTTAACAAGGTCCCACTAGTCTGTCCCATCTACCTAGCCCTCAGCAAGGGACTCCAGGTACTCAGGAAACAGGGATCAGGATGGGGCAGAGAAGCTAGAGGGCATCGTGGCCCAATAGGCCACGGAGGAGGAAAGTTGTTTAAAGCAGTTAGAATGCGAACCTCTCTAGGGGGGTTTATGGAGCAGAAAATGGGGGCCAAGGCAGGTAACTGAAAGAAAGGTATTTTCTGATAAGGAAGTGAATACATGGCAAGGGCCAGGAGGAACCCTAGAAGCCGGACAACTTCTAAGACTTGCCTTTTCTATAGGAAACGTCTACTGTAAATGACACTGTTCTGCAAAGGCAACGATGCCTCTGAGCCTCAGCCCTTAGCTGTCTGGTCTTGAGGTATACCAACCCTACCCAAGTCTTCCTGGCTATGCCCTGGGTGTTAATATTCCTCAGCCGCCCACCATTTACCTTTCAATCCACACTCAGGTGCTTCCTATAGCAGCTAGAAACAGTCCCTCGGGATCAGCCCAGCTGGTGCCAGCAGCCTTCTAACAAGAGCTGAAAGACAGACCTTGAGCGGTAGAAGCTGGGAAAGGGGAAGTGAACATGGAAGGGAAGCGGGAATCAGCTGGCCTCCTATTCACTTGTGATGCCAGCACACGGGTGCACCATTTATACCAGGATACTTTTTCTGGTCCCCTGCAAGCCCCTTATAGCTCTACTCTGCCCTTCAGCCTTCCTTCCTCTTGCCATACAGCAGCTTCCTCCAGTGTCTCAGTCCTCTAACCAAGTTCAGATTCTTCCTTCTTGATATGGCGAACATGGTAGGGATTATAGAATATTTATGTGCATGCGGGGGAAAGCCAGGTGTTTGGGGATATAGATACCTAAATATAAGGAGCAGAACTGAAAGCTCAAGTAGAAGTACCCTGGAGAGGCCTGGGTTCTGTTCTACAGTTGCTACTCATTAATTGTAGGATGTTGGAAGAATTGCAACCCTCTCTGGGCATCAGTTTCTCCATGTGTAAGATGAGAAGATACTTACCTCAAGTAGATGTGATAAAACTAAAGACCAATGAAGATAAGTAACTCCTAGGGTCCCATAGTAGAGTCAGGATTTGAACCCAAGACCTCCCATTTTAGCTCTGGGAAGAAGAGTGAACTAGCAGAAAGCAAGTCTTTGCATGGACTGCAGTCTGGCTTCCTGTCACATAATGCCCAGAAAATCTCAATTTCTGAAAGCAAATTAAAAATCATCCTGTATTGTTGGTTACTCAAAGTCCCTGGTAGAAGCAAGCAGATACTCTGGAAGCTGTTACTGGAGACTTTGAGTTTCTCAAAGAATCGCTTTTCAAATGTTGTGTCCAACACACAGAAAATTCAAGCACGTGAGTAAACTGTATGAGCTGAAACCAGCACAGACGAGAGAAAGACCAACCGTACTCCAGCTACTAGAAGTAGATCGTAAAATAATTGCTTCTCTATTGAAGGAGATAAAAATCGAAGTTTGAAAATTGACAGAAAATTAGAAGGTATTAAGATGACAGATTTGAAAGAAAACAAGAGATTTTATAGGTTAACATACAGGGACCAAAAATGAAAAACTCCAATGGAAGACTTTTAGCAGGAGATTAGATACAGCTAAAGAGAAAGTTAGTAACCTGATAGAAACTGAAGAAACTTTCTAGAATGAGGCATGAAGAGAAAGTAAAAGGCAATATGAGAAGATCTAAAATACATACACACTCTCTCATTGAGAGTCCCAACAGAGAAAAATGGGGCAGAAACAATTTGAATAAGACATATTAACATGCTAGATAATCAAAAACCACAGCATGGATTCAAGAAGCTCAAAGACAAACTAGGACAAAGAAATCTACACTTACAGTGAAGCTATTAAAAAGACAAAAATAATACCTCAAAGCAGTCCAGGGAAAAAGTTACCTTTAAAGGAATAATAAACAGAAGCTAACTTTAGCAATAAAAGCAGAAACCTGAAGACAGTCAAACGTCATTTCCAATGCACTGAAAGAAGATAACGCCAACGTAGAATCCTGTGACCATCGCAGGATCAATATTTCAATAGGCAGCACCAATTCCTGCAAGCAAGCTAGATTTACTGCAAATACTCTACTAACTGGAACAAGTAGATTTGCCTTTAAAAGCAAAGGCAAACCGAGTGAAGGAAACTGGACATAGCACATACTGTACAGCTCTGCTTATGTATTGAGCAGAAGAAATTAGCAGTCATAAAAATGAGAAGAGTCGTTGCCTGGGGAAGAGGGTGGGAAACTGACTGCAGTGGGGCCCAAGGAACTTTCCAGGGAGATGGGTGTGATCTATATTTCGATGGGGTGGTGGGTTACATGGCTATAGCTATTTGTCAAAGCTCCAACTGTACATTTATGAATTTATTAGACTTAAATAGGGTTTGGTTTTATCTTTTTGTTTCTTATTTTTGCTCCGTTGCCTGGGCCAGAGTGCCATGGTGTCAGCCTTAGCTCACAGCAACCTCAAACTCCTGGGGTCATGTGATTCTTCTGCCTCAGCCTCCCGAATAGCTGGGCCTACAGGCACGTGCCTCAATGCTCAGCTAAGTTTTCTATTTTTAGTAGAGACGGGGTATCACTCTCACTTAGGCTGGTCTTGAGCTCCTGAGCTCAAGCAATCCTCCTGCCTCGGCCTCCCAAAGTGCTAGGATTACAGGCATGAGCCACCAGGCCTGGCCTTAAATAGGTTTTTAAAAATACAGCTATAGCTAAATGAAGGCTCTGTTAGGATATAAATAACTAAATAAAGTTTGTTTTTAATGCTAGACCTTCAAGTGGCAAGACCAGGATGGGGGCAGGGCCCAGGTTTACACACGGATATTTGCTTAATTATTTTACAGTAGGAAAAAAAAATGAAGATCCAGTTCTAAAAAAAACATGACCACAAGCTAATGTAACAAAGAAAAAACAGGAGAAAGTATATATAGACATATAAGATGAAATAAAGACTATTTTGGACCATTCTATGGATACACCGAAGTCTGGATGAAATGAACAATTTAGTATAAAAAAGCTTAATTTTTCCTAATCCCAGATGAGAAATAAAATCTAAACAGATCAGTTTCCATAGACATTGTCAAAGAGCTAACTCCCTAAACAAGTACCTGGCCCAGATGGTCTCATGGGGAGAGCCTACCATATATTTAAATGAGTGCATTACTCCAGTGCTATTTAAACTGTTGCACATAGATGTAGCCAGACTTTGGTAGACACTAGACCAGCATTTTCAACCTGGGTCACTTAGCTAATGAGCCGGCCTAGTGACTGCCCAATAGTTCCATCCAAACAGCTTCGTTTCCATTTAATCCCAACAACTGCTGTGAGGTAAGAATTATCCCCAACATTCAAATGAGGCAATTAAGGACATAATTCATTACAGTCCATTGACTTTAACAAGGTCCCCATATATATGCTGAATGAGCATGACAGTGTAAACTTTTGTGGGGGACACAGACCCTGCTGAATCACAATACCATCAAGGACAGCGAGCATTGGTTGACACTGTGGCGAGTCAGGCTCTGGTCTAAGTTCTTTGTACGTCTCACCTGACTTAATCCTCAAAACTGTTCTATTAGGAAGGTACCACCACTAGCCTCCCTTCATGGATGAGAAAACAGCCTCAGAGGAACAGAATGAATCGCACAAGATGACGGAAGTAGGATGTGGAAAGGGGAGCTTTAAACCCAAGTTGGCTAGCCCCTGGCCCCACCGCCCTTTTAACCATCCTTCATCAAGACCTCTTCCTGTAAAGCTGCACATGCCCTCAAAGCTTGGCATTCACTTTTGGGGATCCGCAAGCCTCCTAAGTCCATGACAGTCCCATCACACAAGGGGCTCAGGAGCCCTAAGCAATGCTCGGTCCAAGGCACCTCTCAATCCATATCCCACGACTCGCCCTGCCCGGCCACCTCGTACTTACCCTTGTCTTTGTCGTCACTCATCTCTTCTCCAGCCTAAAACCGTACGCCCCAGGAAACCACCCTTGACTGTCGGGGCTCAGCAACCTGCTCCACAACCCTCCTTGCTGAATGTGCTTGCTGCTTTGGCCTGTGCGCTCTGCTTTTAGGTGCAAGGTAATAATAGGATCCGCCTTTGCCCTTCCAGTGGGTTCTTCCCCAGGAGCTCCTTGTTACCTAAAATGGCCTTCCTCTGCACCATGAAGGTGAAAAGACTTAACAACGCCCACCCAGGGAGAACCACACATTGGAGCCATGGTTCTCCAACTTTGGAGCATATTGGCATCACCTGGAGCACCAATAAGGTGCTAACAAGGGCCTGGGCCTATGTGCTTGATCAGGATCGCCAGGTGATTCTAATACTTACCAACGACTGAGAACTACTGGAGCAAGGGAATCCCAATTCAAGCATGATGAGTTACAAATTCCCCCCGTGCTTCTGGGGAGGCCATGATTTGAGAGCAGGTTGAGGTGGGTTAACCCAGGGCAGGAAGGACAACTTGACAAGGAAACTCAGGAAGGAAGGATACCCGGGAGGGCCGGGTCCCCATCCCCTCGGGCCCACCTGTCTGTGCGGCCCTGACAAACCTACCCAGCCCTTCAGATTTTCAGTTTCTCCCTGTGAAAGAGGGAGGTAGGGAGACCTAGCTCTCAGAGGGGGGTGTGAGGACTCGGTGGGAGGAGACATGCTGAGATGGAAGGGCAGGTGGAACTGCCAATCCCCATGTGCTGTGGGCATATTAATGTTGCCCTCGGCAGCTCCCGCAAGGTCAAGAGTACCTGTGGTCCCAGAATACCCTGCCTGTGACTTTTCTCAAACTTTGATGGAGGCTTGTTTCAGATACAGACACCTGGGATCCACTAATGGAGGCTGATTCAGTAGGTGTAGAACTGGGCCTGGGAAGCTGCATTTTCAAACACGCAGGGCAGGTGGTTCTGGGCTGCCCTTGGGAAAGAGTTAGCTGCGAGCAGGCACCTTACCCCCTGAGGGCAGGACCTCACCCATCCTCCTGCCCTGGCAGCGCATCTCTTCTGTCGTTTGTTTGTTCATTCCCCATTCCTTAAAAACAAACCTAGGGGGTGGTGGGAGTAGCAAAAAATTTAAAAAATAAAAAAAAAAACTAAACATAATCCACTCAGCACGTATTAGGTACCAAGCACTGTCTTAGCCCTCCAACTATCAAAATTAGGGAAAAGCTCCCGAACTTCAAGGAGCCCCAGAGTAAACTTTCCAATGGAAAAGTCTGACCACATATTTCCTTTGCTCAAAACCCTTCCATGGTTCCCTTTCACCTTACAGAGGTTGCAAATTCAAATACCTTCAGGGACGCAATGGTCACGAATGTGCCAATCTGGCCTAAGGAAAAGGGGAAAGTTGGGGAGGACATAGGCTAATAGCAGCCTGCAGACTCCAGCCTATATGCATTCAATTATTTTTTAAAGTAAGTCGTGCCACGCAAAATGGTTTCACGGGTTGATTCCAGCCCTATAGCCATCATTTACAACCACTGGGTCCAGACCCTTTAATATGGCAAATAAGAGCTTTAGAACAACCACAGCCTAGCCCCAGTCTCATTCTTTGCATGCCTGTCCCCTCTCACCCTATCCTCCAACAACCCAGATCATGGAACCTCCCATAACCCTCCCAGCACACCATGATTTCTTGTTCCCCAGGCCTTTGCATGTGCTGTCCCCTCCACCGGAAAGCCTTTTCAGAGCCTTGCCCACTCTGTGGACTGCTGCTTATCCTTCAACTCTAAGCTCACTTGTCACCTCCTCCAAGGAGCCTTCCTCCCTAACTCCTCAGGCAGATTTAGGGACCCATGCCCTACACTCCCGTGCACTCTGTTCATGCACACAGTGTAAAACACTAGGTAGGCAGTGCTTCAGGGCCTCGGCTCTGGCTTGGATCCAGTGCTTGGACTACTCTCCTCTGACCCCACACCTGCTTGGCTCACTCCCTCACCGCCTTCAGGTCTTTGCTCCAATCTCACCTTCTCCCAGAGGCCTCTGTGACCACCTACTGAATTCTCCAACTTACTCCTACAACCATCCTACCTTTCATTTTTTTATAGCGCATTTCTCTTTCAGACATACTATATAATTTACTCATTTATTATGTGCATTCTCGCTAGAAAGTAGACTCTGCGAGTGCAAGAGTCTTCAATTTTTTTGTTGACTGATGTTTTTCAAATGCAGAGAAGGGTGCTTGGCCCATGGAGGAGCTCAACAGTGTTTGCGAATGGACAAACGAGTGAGTGAGTGGATGGGTGGATGGATGGATGATACCATAATGCAACTATCTGCGTCCCCCTCTGGTCTGTAGGCTTCTCAGGTTCTGCCTTAGTACCAAGGCACAGAGGGGGTTCTTGGCTAATGATTGCTGAATATTCATTCCTAACTAATCTATCAGTGACTGAAGATGAGAATGAAGGAATCAGTTCATTGTAGGCACTTAGTGGATGTTGACAGTAGAATAAATATTTTCCGGGTGAAAAACTCATTTTCTACAACCTCCTGCGTTTTCTACAACTTGACACAGCTGGGAGCCTCTCTCCTGTGGGCACCCCCTCCAACCACAGCGGCTGTAACACGGATTTGCCAAGAGGGGTCGCTAAACACTTATTTTCTTGCCTGGCGCAGAAAACTGAGGGCAGCCACGTCTGCAGACAGAGAAGCAGAGGGTGAGAGAGGAATAAAGGCAGGGCCGGGTCACTCTTCTGGCAGAGCGGTCAGCGCCGCGTCTACACGGTGCGTGACCGCGGGAGGGCTGGAAGTCAGTAGAGACGCCCAGCGGACCGCAGGATGCCAATGTGCCAGGGACACCCTAGGGGCCAGCAACTGCTTCTCCATTCTACTCACTGCAACCCCTGGTGGCTGGCTGTTAGGATCTCGGTGTTACTGATAGGGCTCAGAGAGGTTGGGTACCTTGGTCAGTGTCAGAACTGGAAATCATCAGTGACAGGATTAGAACTCAGAATTGACTCACACTGTTGTTCCCACTCCCCCTGCCCCCTTGGCATCTCTGCTCCAAAAGCAAACAGGATTCCAAGTGCAGCGTCCGGCTCGGCCTAAGTTAGGAGGCCTGTAGGTTCTAAGGTAGGGAAAGTGGAGGGAGGCAGTGGGCGGTGGGGAAGGCAGGAGAATTTTCCTCCAAGAAAACTGATGCAGCTGCCCTCAGCTCCCACTGCCCCCCAGACTGCACGACTTTTGCTCCATTGACTTCAGTTCCCTGGGCTCTTAGGGAGCCACTGGCCACGTACAAATCCCTTCTGAGAGGGGAGCCTGGCAGGCACAGAGGTGAGGCCCGGTGGAAAGAGACTAGAAATGGTCCCCTGACCCATCAGTGAAGCCGAGGCCCAGAGAGACAGAGGGACCCCCCCTGAGAGGACCCACGCTGGCCTGTGCACGCCTGTGGGCAGAACACGGGAGTCGATAATAACGGGCTCTCTTTTTGTTGGCTTGGGCACAGAGTTCCAAATAATGGGCCTCCCAACAGTTCAGTGAGGAAAGTGTCCTTGCCCCCATTTTACAGATAATAACACTGAGGCCCAGCAAGTTTCCTCAACCTTGTCCAAGTTCATGTTACTTGCTTTGGCCTGACTACAAGGCCGTCGGAACGCAGGCCTGGCATGTTCTCTTCCCAGATTCCTGGGCCACAGTGACAGTGCCCTAACAATCCCATCAGGTCTGGCCTGGTCTCTAGGTTGCATGAGGTGACCTGCAGTGGGGAGCCAGAGGAAGAGGCATGCCACGGGGACCCCATGTGGCTCTGGCCCACCTTCCTCCAGCAGGGACCAAGGGCCGGTTACCCAGTTGCTTGCTAGCTGGTTGTCCTTTGAGGACCCGTCTTCCTCAGACTGCTTACCCTGCAGGGCCTGTTGTTCAAAGGGCACTGAAGGTGTCCCCTTCTCCAGAAAACCTCCCAGCCCTCTTGGAACTTCCACTATTGCTCTTCTCAGTTCTGGGCAGCTGCTTCCCGAGACGTCCTCCGGCCTTAGCACTCGCTCAGCCAGCTTGGGAAGACCTTGAGGAGAGGGACGGATCCTTTACTTTGCTGGTTCTTCCCTTTACCTACAGGGGGCTGAACATACAGTAGGTGCCAAGCAGCTGCTTTGTATTTACTTATTTAGTGTTTACATGGGAAAAGAGATCCAAAAAACCTCTCTCTGTTCCCAGGGAATTTTTAACCAAATTTGAAAGTGACATCTGTGTCCTGTTGGACAACAGAGAGGAGCAAATTAGCATTATTCATTCATTCAGCAAATATTTACTGAACCACGGCCACGTGCTAGACACTGCTGTAGGTGCTGGTGAGACAGACGGCAACAAAGCAGACACGGCCCTCTTGCAAATTATCTTCTAGGGCAGGTGACAGAAAACGAAGAACATGTATAAATATAATCAGGTAAGTGCTATGAAGAAAGCTCAAGTTGGGTAGGGAGGTGAGAGAAAGAGGGGGTGCTGTTTAGATAGGGCAGTTGGGCAGAGACCCACAGAAAGTGAAGGTGCAACCCACGTGGATCTCTGGGGCAGTAATATTCCAGGCAGAGGGAGCAGCAAGTGCAAAGGCCCTGAGGTAGTAGTGTGTACGTGCTGTATCTGAGGAACGCATCCTGTAGGTTTTCCTGAACCTTGATAAGGACTTTGGCTTTTACTCTGCATGATGGGAAGCCAGTACGGGTCTCCTAGACCTGTTACGTGTGTGACTAACTGCTGTCTGGAGTTGCCTGGGGGCCCCAAATCAGTCAGGATGCCTCCGGCCGTGTAAGGTATATTCTCTGGCTTGGATTCGCTTGTTCTCATTGCTAGAATAGAGCACCTAACACCTTCGCTCCTCGAAAGCTGAGGTCTTCATCTGGGGTTCCTGGAGCCTCAGGGCAACATTCTCAACCGGGAAGCTTTTTCCAACATCAAATGCCAAGTCCCACGTCTGCCTCACTGACTGTCTCTGGGGTGGGCCATGGGATAAACGTCACTCGCTAAGACGCACTGTCCTAGAGGGCGTGAGGACGGGCCCACTCTAAGTTTCACCTGCACGTACGTTTGGTGTTAGAAGGACGATAAGGACTGCAGCTTTCATCAGACACCCCCAAAGATGGAGAGTCAGACTGCGGCGCACACCAAACGCTGCTGATGCACAGTCTCAGCCCACGGCCCCAGGGTGTTCGCCGCCCCTCCTGCCAATGCCTTCAGTCTGGGGCTCCCCTGTCTCATTACTTTGCTTAGATTTATTTTGAAGGCAGCGTCTCTCCTCCTTCCAGCGCTTAGGATGCCGCCGGCATCCAACACCTCTTCACGTGTGAACAGGCCGTTTTCCCTGCCAGAGCTGCAGCTCGCTTAAGTCAGTCTTTTCCGGGCTCTTTATGTTCGCTTCCCCCCAAGGTCTTCCTGCTCCGATTATCAAAGAGGAGCTGGTTCCAGCCATTTCTCCCCCCACCCACAACTCGGTTTACAGCTTGGGGCACAAAGAAAAGGGTTTTGTTTCATTTTCTGTTGCCACTGTCTACTCTTTCATCCACACTTCAAAGCCGAGGGGCCCCCTTGGAGAGCCTTGGTGCTGGGAGGGAGACCCATGCCCTGGGCATGCGGGGGGCGGGGGGTGGTGAGGAGGTAGGGAGCAGCTGCAGTAGGGGACTCGAGCTGTGGCCTGGCTCCCCGGGAGTAGGGGGACCGGGGGCGCTGCCTGGCTTTGGCAGGCACTGAACTCATCTCTCCTGTTGTCTGGGCCTGTTTGCCGGGATTCCCTGAGAAGTTCCTTTCTCTGTGTGGGGTATGGTAAGGTGTGCTGTGTCTGATATGGAGTGGTGGTCAAGGGTCTGGGGTTCAAGCCACAAGTTCAAGTCCCAGCTCAGCCACTTGAAAACTATGTGGCCACGGGTGAGTTACTAAGCATCTCTGGGCATCAGTTTCCCATCTGCCAGGGAGGGTGAGGGAGGAGGGATTGAGATGATTTTGTGAAACAATGAATATAAATCTGGGCCTCCCCCTTCCAAATTCTTTTTTCTTTTCTTTTTCTGTTTGTTTGTTTTTGAGGCAGGGTTTTGCTCTGTTGGTCATCATAGCTCACTGCAGACTCAAACTCCTGGGCTCAAGTGATCCTCCTGCCTCTGCCTCAGCCTCCCGAGTAGCTGGCACTCTCGCCATCCCACCTGACCAATTTTTCCATTTTTTGTAGAGACAGGGTCTCACTATGTTGTTCAGGCTGGTCTTGAACTCCTGGGCTCAAATGATACTCCCTCCTGGGCCTTCCAAAGTGCTAGGATTACAGGCAGGAGCCACCGTGCCCAGCCCTCCCTTCCAAATTCTGCCCTGCCATCCATCAAACCATTCTTCCACCTGATCGTCTAAACTTTCATTCTCTCAATGATATTCTTTTGTCGAGCCCTACTCAACTGCACGCTCACCAGCGTCCTGAGACTGAAGCCCTTACCGGAATATTCCAGAGGGAGTTCTTGCTGTCTCCTCTCACTCTCCCCTGGGAGGCCTGAGCTCACAGAGGAGCCTCCACCCACGTCTCCCTTGGGGGAGCCTCTAGGAGATGATGAGTTGAGAGTTTCCATGACACTTTTTCTCCCAGTCATGCCACATTTGCGATTTCCTTCCCACTGGAAAACTTCTTGGCAGGAGGACTTCTGCTTGTCCCCTGAGAGGCCCACTTTGGCCTTTTGGGCTTCTGTTGACCTGGGTCTTCCTCCAAAACCAGACTCTGTGAATTTGATCTCCTCTGTTTCCTTCTTCCTAGGAATTCTTGGGCAAGGACAAGGCCAATGT
The DNA here is from genome assembly GCF_020740605.2 of Lemur catta. Classification (NCBI taxonomy): domain Eukaryota; kingdom Metazoa; phylum Chordata; class Mammalia; order Primates; family Lemuridae; genus Lemur; species Lemur catta. Next base: position 91,530,939 of record NC_059134.1, on the reverse strand, counting down.
ATCCCCCTTGTGCCCACCACCCATCCCACTCTGCCATGTCCTCCCAGAGCCAGGGAGAGCTCCTTTGACCCCTGCTGCCTTCCAGAGAGAATTTCATCATTCCCCCGCCGCTGTTGATTGGGCACATTTACTGAGGCACATGAGACACTGCCGAACACGAGCAACATTCTCCTTCCATCCCCCCACACCCTGTGGCAGCCTGTAACACGGCCGACCCACAGTGAATAATGCCTTCTGGTATTCGTGCCCTTGCACATCACCTCTGGCCTTGGCCTTGTGACTTGCTTCCGTCAGTGGGACATTAGCAAGCACGACGCAGACAGAGCTTGATAGGGGCAGCGGGGTGGTCCTCTTGGAACGCTTGCCTTAGAAACCAGCCGCCCTGCTGCAAAGCTCAGACTAGACTACGGAGTGAGGAGTGACGAGAGGCCACGTGGGGAGACCCTGGAGGATGAGGCATCTTGCATATTCCAGCTCCCGCAGCACCTGTCTGGTTGCAGCCACACGAATAACCCTGGCAACACCATGTGACACAGAAGAACCCCACACACATTGAACCCTATTCACACAGAATTGTGAGAATTAATACATCATTGTTGTCTTAAGCCACTAAATTTGGGGATGGTTTGTCACACAGCAATAGGAAAACTGAAATAACCCCCCAGACCCAGATGCTATTATTATCATCCCCATTTTAGAGATGTTGAATCTGAGGTTCAGAGAACTTGAGCGAGTTTCCCAAGGCTGCCCAGTGAGTAAGCCAATGTGCTGGCTGTGACCGTGAACCTTGGACGTCCTGCTGGGGGGAGCCTAACTGACTGACAGCCCCAGCTTCCATCTGCCTTGATCCAGCACTGCATTCTCACTGAGCCATGCCCCCCAAGCTGCCCCCAGCCCGTGAGTTAGCACAGCGGGACCCTAGTGCAAGCCCGTTCCTGGAAAATGTGCAATTCCTCCATCAGCCTGGCTGACCTTTCTCGGAATTCTGCTGCCGTGCAAGACACTTCCTATCCCAATCCCCCTCCTTCTTTCTTCTCTTTCTGGGTTGCACAGGCTGAAGGCTCTCCCCACCTCCTCCTGCTCCCTCCCTTTTATCCATCACAGGTGTTTCCTGCAATAAATATGTTGCATTTCTGACCCCACACGGTGGGAAACCTGAGATTCAAACACATGGAACCTCTGCCCAACACCTTCCTTTGTATTCCTCGAGACACTTTCCTCCCAGGAAAAACAGGCATCTTCAAAATCACCACCATCCAGAAGTTCTAAGGCCACATGAAAGGAAAACTCCACGGACAAGGGAAACAAGGTGCAGGAACCTCCGCAGACATGCCTGGGGGAGCCAGACAGACAGCTGGGTCTTCAGGAACTGGTACAGTCCCGGAGCCCCCACAAAAGCAATGGCAGGAGGCGGGATGACGTGCTAACATTTCTTTTCTTCTCTGCCTCAAGCCCTTTACCTGCATTATTGAATCCTCCCAAATGCCCATAAGCCGAGTATTACAATTCCCATGTTACAAGTGAGGATACCAGTCTCAGAGAGGTGAAGTGGCTTGCCTTGGGTCACACAGCTACTGTGTCAGGGCTGAGACTTAAACGCTGATGGAGGGAAACTGAGCAGTCAGGTGCTTTCCAAATCCTGGGTGTAAATCCCTGCCCTTCATGTGTTCCTGAAGGACCTTGAGCGAGTTGCTTAGCCTCTCTGAGTCTCAGTTTCCCCGTGTATACAACTGGGCTCTCATGGTCTCTCCCTCCTAGCAGCATTGGAAGCATAGAGAATGGAGTCATGAGTGAGTGTGCGTTCAGTACTTATTAGATTAGCCACATTAGGTCTGACCCCAACTCCCACCCCTGTCTCCAGGCCGGCCAGTTTTCCATTAATTACACTGAGTTGTTTCCATCACGCTATTGACATGAACAAGAGAAGGGTTTTTGTTTTTTAAAAAACCCAAACTCCAGCTGATCACAAATTGCACAAGAGTTGATGTCCAGGCCTGATTCATAGTCTGGTGTTGCCTGCGTTCCTATTAAAAAAAAAACAACATATCAACAACTAAACCCCCAATACATTAGCGAGGGATGCACAAAATGGAAGGCTCCAAGCCAAGACCCAAAAAAATCCCCTGGATTCTTTCCCCATGAGGGGAGGTTTTCCACAGGGACACAGCCCCGTGCCTTGGCTCAGGGACTGGGCTGCTTTCTTCTTGAGAAAGCTCCTGGGATAAAAATAGCCAAGCAGCAGGCGGCCCCTTCTGGGGCTTGGAGAAGAGGGGGGTGGGGGAGGGGGCCTTGGCTCCTGGATGCCCATGTCCGAGAAACTGGAGGGAGGGAGGGAGGCAGGGGCTCTGCAATCTGGGGTCAGGGCGAGGCGGGGAGACGCTGGTGGAGGGGAAGAAAAAGTGGGTCAGGTCTCCCCATATTCCTCCAGCCAGGGAATCCTGAAGAAATACTACGTGTGTTCTCAGATTTACTGTGGAGAGGGGAGAGACCCTGGGCAGGGGTAGACCGTGATAGGCCAGGAGGAGAGAGGCAGGTCACCACTGTTACCAGCAAGAAAGACCAGGAGGAGCCCTATTAGTATATTTTTTAAAAAACTAACCGAAGAAACAAACAAACAAAAACAAGGCCCAGGGAACCCTGATTTGACAGTTTGAAAAGAACCCAGGCCAATGGAAGAACTCAGTTACTTCCAAGAGGCCCGTGTTCCGCAGAAATTGTCCCCTTGCCCTTTCAGTCCCTGCCCCAGACTCCATCCTTCTCCTTCCTAAGCGATCCCTTGGCTAGCCCCTCTGGAGGGCCACCTCCCCAAGCCAGCAGGCAAGCACACAAGCAGAATTAGGGGCACTAAAGAACTTGGACTTGGTCACGGACTCTTTGAAACAAAAGGGAATCTTGAAGAATGTTCAGTCTCTTGTTTAGGCCTCAATGTCCAGAGAGGGCTTCTGAAGTCCAGAGAGGGCGAGCAGCTTGTTCAAGTCACACAGCAAGTGTCCTAACTCCCAGTCCAGTGCTGCTCTGTTGTATGAGCTGCCAGCCATTCGGTCAGACCGGGATTCCATTTGTTCTACAGTCATGGTCGAGCACCTGCTCTGTGCTAGGCACTGTTGTAGGTATGTGGGTGTGCGAGGGTGGGAGGCAGCCATTTTGTGTCAGGTGTACAGAGAAAGCCTCTCTGATAAGGTGACATGTGAGCAGAAACCTGAAGACAATAAAGGGTGAGCCATGAGGATATCCAGCAGAACATTCTAGGTAGGGCGAACAGCAAGTGCAAAGGCCCTGAGGCTTAGCCTGTTCAAAGAATAGCAAAAAGCTGGATGGCTGGAGTGTTTAGAGATGAGGTTGGAGACAGAACAGGAGGGACTCATAGGCCCCTAGAAGGGTCTTGGCTTTTTCCTGGATGAGGCAGGAAGGCTTTGTGGGGTTTTGAACAAAACTACATCTGACTTAGCATTTAAAAAATATCCCTCTGATTATAGTGTGGAAAAAGATGCTGTTGTGGAGGGTCAAGGGTGGGACCAGATAGGAGGACACTGTAATAAACCCATGGTGGTGTGGTGACAGTGTGGCTCCAGGTGGCCCTGTGAGGGCAGTGAGACGTGGCTGGATTCTGGGTGGAGGTCAAGCCCACAGGACCTTCTGCTTGATTAGACACGGGGTAGGAGGGGGAGAGGGGCATTGAGAATGGCTGCGGAGACTTGGCCTGAGCAACTGGAAAGATTGAGTTGCCATTGATTGAGGTGGGGAAACCTCAAGTGGAGTAAATGTGGGGGAAGGTGACGACTGGGTGTATAGAACCACCCTCAGGCCAGAAGCAGTGCTGTGGAGGCCTGCAGCAGGTCACCTGGTGCATTTAGTCTGCAACAGCCCACACCTGAATTTAGCCCGAGGCTGCGTGGCTGCCAGGAGCAGGCTAGGCCAAGGCCGTATTACAGGTCAGAGTCCATTACCCCAAATTCACTTACACCCTATCCCAGCCCAGCCTGAACACAGCTGTTTCAAGAGACTCATCCATTCCAAAAATAGTGTTTAAACAAACTCTTTCATTTCTCTATTTAATACTTTATGGTTTATAAAACACTCTTTCCTGTGTTACTCCACGTGATCCTCATCACAAGCCCACAAGATAAGTGGAGAAGGCATTATTCTTACAGATGAGGAAACTGAGGCAAAGAAAGACTAAGTCCCTGAGGCAAGGCTGCTCAGTCACACATCCAGGATTTGGGTGGAGAACCCTTGTTCTGCAAGGGTTCTGACCCCTGGGTAAGGGCTTTTTGTGCCACACACAGCACTCAATGAACGTAGACTCAAGGGTGACCACAGAATGCCAGCAGACCCTAGAGGCAGCTGTAATGAATTTGGTCTATGGCTGAGCTGTCCAGTACACTAGCCACTAGTCATATGTAGCTGTTTAAATTCACATTTAAATTAATTGAAATTAAATAGAATTAAATAGTCTTCAGTTATATTGGCCACATGTCAAGTGTTCCATGTGGCTAGTGGCTACCATACTGGACAGCATAGACAGTAGATCACAGAAAATTCTAGTGGATGTACTGCTACAGACATCCTTTCTTTCTCTCCCCTACCCTAACTCCCAGTGTCAGAGTTGAGGGCTTATGGGTAGAATGTAGTGTCATGCCAACTTCCATCATTCTCAACTTTTGCCCTGAAAGCATAACACCTTATTGAATAATTTTTTTTAGATTGACTTACTTTTTAAGCTTAAATACTTATATATGCTTTGTCCTAAGCATAAAGTCATGGGTTTGGTATACAAATTATACACACACAGACATGCAATTAAAGTTGTTGAATAATTGTATACATATTACCTCAAATTATCTCATGATTGGGAAATACTGGTATGGTAGAGAGAAATGGACTTTGAAATCAGAAAAGGACTTCATCATTTAACCAGCTGTATGCCCCTGGAAACATTTCTTCACCTCTCTGAACCTGTTTTCTTATCTGTAAAGTAAATTTTTCAGTAAAGGACCAACTAAATTCTTATGAGAATCGGGTATAGAGCTTTATAGTGAAAGCTAGCACTTTGCCTGGCACATAGTAAGTGCTTATCAAGTGTTGGTTCCTTTCCCATTTTCCTTCTTTCCCTTCCCCCAGCTCAACTTAAGGCCAAAGACTTAAAAAATGAAAACATAAATGGAATGTCCCAAAGGAGGCTATGTAAATTTTCTGGAAATCTAGAAGTTCACATGCATGTGCAGGGGTGTGCACATACACACATGAAAGATCAAAGGTGGCCCACATCTCTCTCCTCTTGATGACTCTGAGCTTCTGCACAAGGAGGAAGTAAAGGCTAAGGCAGAATTGTAAACTGTCTGCCAGAGCATTAAAGGTATAAACACACAAAACTCCTCTTGACAAAGGCTGAGATTCTTATTGGATCAAGGCATTTAAGGATATCTCTGTGCAATCATTAGCTGACAAGTAAGCTAACAAGCAGAGACTTCAGGGGCCACATGTGATAAAGAACATAGACTTTAGAGAATTAGTCTAGGTGAACCACTAAACAAATTGCAACAATAATAAACCCTTGTAAGGGGACGAAATCTGACTTCCACAGTTGCCATATTATATTATTTAATGTGTCCGCATTTCAACAAAAAAATTACAGGACACATTAAGAAATAGGAAAGTATGGCCTATACATAAAAACAAAAACTATTCAATAAAAACTATCCCTGAAGATGTGCAGACATTGGATTTACTAGACAAAGACTTTAAATCAGCTATTATAAATATGGTCAAAGAACTAAAAGAAGCCAAGTATAAAGAATTAAAAGAAAGTATGAAAACAATGTCTCACCAAATAGAGAACATCAATAAAGAGATAGAAATTATTTTTTTAAAAAGAGACCAAATGGGAATTCTGAAGTTGAAAACAGAGTAATTGAAATAAAAAAATTATTAGAGGGGCTCAATAGTAGATTTGAATAGAAAAAATAATCAGAAAACTTGAAAACAGGTCAATTGAGATTATCCAGTCTGTTTAGCAGAAAGAAGATAGAATGAAGAAAACTAAACAGAGACCCAGAGACCTGTGACACATCATTAAGTATACCAATATATGCATAATGAGTGTCCAAGAGGAGAGACAAAGAGGCAAAAAATATATACGAAGAAATAATGGCTGAAAACTGCACAAATTTGATGAAGATATTAATTTGCACATCCAAGAAGCTCAACAAACTCCAAGTAGGATAAACTCAAAGAGTTCCACACCTAGGCACATCATAGTCAAATGGTCAAAGGCAAAGAGTCTTGAAAGCCACAAAAGTGGCTTATATGAGGAATTCTCAATAAGATTAACAGCTGACCTTTTATCAGTCACCATAGAGGTCAGAAGGCAAGGGGATGACATATTCAAAGCGCTGAAAGAAAAAGACCTTTGAACATGAATTCTAGATCCAGCAAAATTATCTTTCAGAAATAAAGGAGAAATTAAGACATTCCTTTTTTTTTAAACTGAGAGAGCCCAATAGAGTATCAGTAATTACATAGGTAAATATAAAAGACAGTATAAAGGTATTTTCTTGTTTATAACCCTTTTCTTTAACTATCTGATTTAAAAGACAATGGCCTAAATCAATAATTTAAAAACTATTGATGGTCTTATAATGCATAAGCATGTAAGTTGTATGCTGATAATAGTATACATGAGGGGAGTGCTAATGAAGCTATACTAGAGCGAATTTTTGTATATTATTGAAATTAAGTTGGTGTTAATCCAAACTAGAGTGTTTAAGTTAAGGAATTAATTGTAATTCCCAGGGCAACTGCTAAGAAAATAACTAAAAAAAAAAAAAAATAGTGAAAGAAACAAGTGAATTAAAATTGTGTATTAGAAAATATCTATTTAATACAAAAGAAGGCAGCAATGGTGTACTACAGAAAGAAAAAGACATAAGACACATAGAAAACAAATAGCAAAATGGCAGGCACAAACCCTACCTTACCAGTAATTACAATAATGTAAATGAATTAAACACTCCAATAAAAAGAATAAAAAATATGTCCTAATTATATGTGGTGTATAAGAGACACACTTTAGAATCAAACACAAATAGATTGAAAGTAAAAGGACAGAAGGAGATGTACTAAACAAATAGTTCCTAGAAAAGAGCTGGAATGGCTATATACTAATATAAAACAAGATGGACATTAAGACAAAATTGTTATTGGAGACAGAGAAGGGAATTTTATAACAATGAAAAGATAAATATATCATGAAGACATAACAATTATACCCATATATGCACCTAACAACAGAGCCCCAAAATACATGAAGCACAAGATGACAGAACTGAAGGGAGAAATGAACTATTTAACAACAATAGTTGGATACCTCAATATCCCATTTTCAGTAATGGATATAACAACGAGGCAGATCATCAGCAATGGAATAGAACACTTGAACAATACATAAAACAACTAGATCTAAAGGGCATCTATAGAACTCTTTGCCCAACAAGAGAGAATACAGAAAAATGCACATTTTTCTCAAGTGCCCATGGAACATTCTGCAGTATAGACCATATGGTAGGCCATAAAACAAGTCTCAATAAATTTAAAAGGATTGAAATTATATGAAGTATGTTTTCTGACCACACTGGATTGAAATTAGAAATCAACATATTAGGGTTATCCAGAGAAATAGAACCAATAGGAGATAGATGATAGATTAGATATAGATGCAGATATTTAAGAGAGAAGAAATTTATTATGAGGAACTGGTGTATGCAGTTATGGAGGCTGAGAAGTTCCATGACCTGCCATCTGCAAGCTGGAGACTCAGGAAAGCTGGGGGTATAATTCCAGACTGAATCTAAAAACTGGAGAACTAGGTAGCCAATGGTGTAAATCCCAGTCCAAGAGCAGGATAAAACTGATGTCCCAGCTCAAGCAGACAGGCAGAAGGCAAAAGGGTGAATTCCTGGTGAATTCCTCCTTCCTCTACTTTTTTTCTATTCAGGCCCTCAATAGATTGGTTGATGCCCACCCACACCAGTGAAAGCAGTCTACTTTACTGAGTCCACTGATTCAAATGCTAATCTCATCCAGAAATACCCTCACAGACACTCCCAGAAATAATATATATTCTGAACACCCCTTGCTCCAGTTAAGTCAACAGATAGAATTAGTCATCACAATTAATAACAACAGAAAATTTGGGAATAAATCCTCAATAAAATACTAGCAAACTTAACCAAGCAACATACAAAAAAGATTATACACCATGACCAAGTGGGATTTATCCCAGGAATGCAAGATTGTGTTAACATCTAAAAACAAATCAGTGTAATACACCCTATTAATAGAATAAAGAACAAGAACCACATGATCATCTTAATAGATGTGGAAAAAGCATTTGACAGAATTCAACACCCTTTCATGATAAAAAAAAAAAACACTCAAAAAACTAGGAATAGGAGAAGACTTTCTCAATCTGATAAAAGACATCTATGAAAACCCCAGTTATCATTATTAACGGTGAAAGAACTGAAAGCTTTCCTTGTAATATAAAGTACAATAAAAGGATGTCTGTTCTTAACACTTCTATTAAACGTTGTACTGGGTGTTCTATTTAGGACAATTAAGTAAGAACAAAAAATAAAAGGCATCCAGATCAGGGGTAGGGGGCTAGGGAGAAGTAAAGCTATCTCTATTTGCAGATAATATGATCTTATATATATAAAATTCTGAGTAATATACACACATACAAACTATTAGAGCTAATAAATGCAATAATGTTGCAGGATACAAGATCAATATACAAAAATCTATTGTACATTTCTATATTCTATACAAAAATCTAGAGTATATTTCTATACTCTAACAAAGATGGAGGACTCCCACATCCCAATTTCAAAATTTATTACAAAGCCACAGTAATCAAGACAGGGTGGTTCTAGAATAAAGGTAGACATATAGATCAATGGAACGGACTTGAGAGTCCTTCAATACACCTTTATGTTTACAGTCAAGTAATTTTCAACAAGATTGCCAAGATAATTCAGTAGGAGCAAGAATAGTCTTTTTAACAAATAAGGCTGAGAAAACTGGATATCCACATGCAAAAGGGTGGAATTAGACCCCATCATGTGGCCATATGCAAAAATTGACTCAACAGGGATTAGAGACCTAAATGTAAGTGCTAAACCTATAAAACTCCTAGAAAAAAAATAGGAGTAAATCTTCATGAGCTTGAGTTAGCTAATGGTTTCTTAGAAACAGCACCAAAAGTACAAGTAACAAAAGAAAAAAACACTTAAATTGGACTTCCTAAAACTAAAAACTTCTGTGCTTCAAAGGGCACTATCAAGAAAGTAAAAAGACAACCCTCAGAAAGGGAGAACAATGCAAAGCATAGATCTGATAATGGTCTAGTACTTATAATATATAAAGAACTTACAACTCAATAATAAAAAGACAACCCAATTTTTTAAATCAGCAGATCATCTAAATAGACATTTCTCCAATGAACACACACAAATGTGCCAATAAGCCCATACAAAAATACTCTCAAAACCACAATGAGGTATTACTTCACACTTACTAAAAATGACAGACAATAACAAGTGTTGACAATGATGTGAAAAATTGGAACCTTAGCACATTGCTGGTTGGATTAGAAAATGATGCAGCTACTTTGGAAAACAGTCTGAAAGTTCTTCTAAAAAGTTAAACATAGAGTTACCATTTGACCCACCAATTCCACTCCTAGATATAGATCCAGGAGAATTGAAAACATATGCAGACAAAAACTCGTACACAAATGTTCATAACAGTATTATTCATAATACCCCCAAAGTGGAAACAACCCAGTCCATCAACTGACGAATGAATGAACAAAATGTGGTATCTCCATACAATGGAATATTATTCAACGATAAAAAGCAATGAAGTACTGACACAAGCTACAACATTGAAGAACTTTGAAAACATAGGCTAAGCGAAAAAAAAAACAGTCACCAAAGACCACATTGTATACAATTTCATTTATATGAAATGCCTAGTCAAATTCAGAGAGACAAAACATAATTATAGATTAGTGGTTGGCAGAGGCTGGGGACAGAGAGGGAATGGAGAGTGACTATTAATAAGTAGCAAGTTTCTTTTTGCAGTGATGAAAATGTTCTGGAATTAGATCATTGAATAACTTTGTGAATATACTTAAAATCAAAGAATTGTGTACCTTTAAAGGGTGAATTTCATGTGTGAATTGTATCTCAATAAAGCTATTTTATTGTTAAAATGAGTAGTTATTATTACTAGTATTATTATTATTATCACCATCTGGCCTCAAGCCTAGAAATCCTTCTAGAATGGGGCCTGAAGGGTCAAGGGTGCTGGTGTCACAGGCCCAAGACAAGAGCCCCTCGACCTCTCCTGCACGAGCCACGGGGAGAGGAAGTTGAGCCTGGGCTGAGCTTCTCCCCTGACTGAGCACCAGCTACCGCCAGTAGACGCCTGGGTCAGGAGGACAAGCCTGAGCGGGGCTGGAGTGAGTCGGGGTCTCCTGCTGCCCAGCCCCGTGTCTGCACAGCTGGTGTGAGCAGGCAGGGGGTGACAGTGGCTGACATAGACCTCACTGCTGTGGATTCACATCACCACCTGGCTGAGCTATCTGTCTGGAGTCATGATGCTCCCTGGGAAGTTCAATCTCTCCCAAGTACCTGACTCTTTGGTCTCCTTAACTAGTTCCCAGGTGGCCAAGGGGCCCGGCCACTGTGACGTTCCTTCCCCCAGTGTGGGTGGGGGACCCACAGAGGCTCAGATGCAGGGAGTGGCCCAAGGTTCATGATAGGCGAGGAAAAGAACTCCAGTCCCCTGGGTCCCTGGCTCCAGTGTACTTCGCAAAACATTTTTCCTAAAACAGTTCTCTCTGGAGACCCTGCTGGTGTCCTGGGTGCCATCCAAAGTTATGATTTATGGCAAAATCATCACTATTTGACAGTGGCTCCTCCCAGCCCAACCACAAGCCGCTCACCTCCACCCTTTCCGTCCCCAGCGCCCAGTAGCTTCCAAGAACCACTCCACCCAGCCTGTCTCTCTCTCCCCCAAGGTCAGTCACCATAACAGGGATCATTTATCAAGCCCAGGGCTAGATGCTTTGCATACATGGTCTGCTTTCTTCTTCTCCCCAATCCCATGGGGCGGGAACTCTGGTGATGCCCACTTTCAAGGAGGAAACCAAGGCCTGGAGAAGTTATGTCAACTGCCCGGAAGGAAAGCACAAAGCACTGGAGGAAACATCTGCACCTCATCTCTTTGGATGCACTCTTTTCAGGAACACTTGGAGCCTTGCTCAGGGAATGAGCAGAGCTGACACCCCAAAGCCGGGACAAGAGTACCCCCTCACAGGGGAGACAGGCAAATGGGCAGCCCAGGGGCTACCCTTCTCTGCTCCTGCAGGCCTGGAAGACATCATTCATCTATGCAGCACTTTTTCCAGGGCTTTACTGTAAGGCCATACAGGTTGCACACAGGGAGTAGAGTCACACAGACCTTGATGTGAATGTTGTGCCCTAGAGTTGTACAGTGCACACCCCACATAGCTGTCTCTGTGAGCCCTGACTTGCCACCAGGCTTTGCATGGGACACCCCACTCCCTTCTCTTAACCTAGCGGATTCTGCCCGTCTTGCAAGGCCTGGCTCAAATTCTACCTCCTGCAAGGAAGCCTTCCTGGACCAGCTCAGGTCATCTTGATCTCTCTAACTCTGGACCCTATAGATAAGTACCTTCCATCGGGTATTGGGTGGCTGCTCCCACGTGTGCCTGTGTATATCCGAGTGTCCTTGATGAGCTCCAGGAGGGCAGAGGCTGGTGTGGAAATTACTTGTTTCTACCTTACCTGACAAGACTCCAAGAGCTCTATTAATATTTGCTCATTGGCAGATCTCCAGATTCTGAGAGATGAAGCCAAAACCCCAGAAATGAATCCGAGATTTTCAGAGGAGTGGAGGTGGTCTCTAAAAGAGCATGCCCTCCCTGTTTTATAAGTAGGGAAACTGAGGCCCAGAGAGGGAAGTGATTTGCCCAGAGTCCCAAGGTCAGTTGGAGTGCCGACTCCTTGTCCAGTGCTCTTTCCATTTCCTGGGCTTTGCCTCTCAGCCTGCTTCTTCCCCAGAAATGCTGCAGCAGGTTTGCCTGTGGGGTCCCCACACTTGTCTACTTGATCTCTAGAAAAGTCCCTTCAAGGCCTGGTCCAACCACCCTTCAGTCCCTGAGGACCACCCACCCTTTGCGCCGAGCTGGCCTCCCCACCAGAACAGATGCTATCCTTCTCTGGTTCTATTAAACCAACTATTTTTGAATGATCCAACTATAGGGGCTTGATTTCCCTCCCCCTCAAACCTTGGGTCAGAGCAGCTCGGAGAGGATTTGGGACCCTCTCCAATCCTGTTGTAGGCTCGCTGAGTGTCTCTAGAATATCTGCTCCTCCATACCCTCCCCCAGCTCAGCTAGGGCAGAAGCAGCTATACCCCAAGGGACCTTGCTTGCTGGAATCCAACCGCCTCCCAGGCCTGCCCACAGTGACTAAGCTGGCCAGCAGCCACCACCCAGCAACCTGGGGTTTTTCCACTCCAGAAATACTGCAGGATCTGCCCCTGACTGGCCCACCGGAGTAGCAGCTGGCTGACATTAAGCCAGCTGTACCAAACTCCCATTTTCCTGGGGGCTTCAGGTCTGGCTTTACCAAGGCAAGGAAAATAAAGCCCCCACAAATGCTGTGGAGGTCTTCATTGGATGGTAGAAGTGTTTGGGGATGTTAAGGCCACACAGAGAAAAAAACCTAGCAGGCTAGAGTAAGGGTCCCATTTTCATCCAAAGAACATTTTTATTGGCAGGAGAGTTGGAGCTTCTGCCATATGATCAAAAAGGACTAAAGAAAACAAAGAAACAAATATGGTCTGGTACTTACTATAGGCTAGGCATTTTCACTCTTATGTTTCACTTTTTCCCCACAATTAAGAAATTGGCGTGATTGTCCCACTTTATGCTATGGAAACTGAGGCTTAGAGAGATGAAATACTTACCCAAGGTCAGAGGAGTGGGATTTGAATGCAGATCTGCCAGATGCCAAAGCTCAGCTCTTTCGAGTATACCATCCTGCTAGAAATTAGCTCCAACCTTAAAAATGAATCCAGCCTCATTCCTGTTGCAGAAGTCTTTTTGCATGAGCTGGTATGAGGACGGGCTTCCACGTAGACACAAAAGACCACTGGTCTGGCTCTTAGAGCCTTTGGGTCCGGGTTCTGCTCCCCACTCAAAGAGTAAAACTGCTTCTTGTCTTGGGACTGCACCTTCTCCACCTTTTCGCTTAGGAAGGAAGGACCTGGAGGTCTCCAAGATGCCTTCCAGGTGCCAGGCCCACATCCTCCCTGTTAGACGGCCCCGTCTCCCACTGTATGAAAGTGGGTAGAAGGCAATGCAATGTTGGAGGAAAAGCAGAGGCTTTGGAGTCAGGCTGATCTGGGTGTAAGTCCTGCGTGGCTTTGGGCAATGTGCTTAACACTCCCAGCCTCAGCTGGAGCTAATGTTACTAGAGTATTTAGTGTGTATTGTGTTATAAGCTTATAGTATATTTTGGGGGAAAACAATGATATAATGCACGAATTGTGCCTAGCAAAGGATTTAGTATGTAGTCAGCATTCAATACATGTGCTCAGAAAAGGAGTCATTAGCCTGTCACCAAGTGTTTGTGGAGCACCTACTGCACAGCCAGCTTGGTGAGATCATTTGCCCAGAGCAGTTGGCTCGTGCCTGTGACTCCCGGGCTTCCCCTGCCTGTGTAGCCACATCCCTGAGAGCAGGGAAGGGGGAAGGCAGTCGGGCTGCCATTGGTGCTGGGTGCTGAGGCCCAGGAGGTATGATGACTTGGCATCATTCTGGCAGTTGGAGCAGGAGCCCAAGCTGGGGAAGCGCTTTGGAGGCCAGGCCCACATCTTTTCCTCCCTGGCAGGGATCTCTCCGTCGTGCCTCCACCGTACTGCACGACTCATCCAGGTGGGTCCTCCCACCCTGCCACCCCAGGGGCCATCCAAAGGGTGGAGTCCAGGCTTTCAGAGTAAGGCCCTGCCAGGAGTTGCCCTGGGGTCACCAGCCTCCAAGATGACCCCAAGTGATCCCTCATCCTGGTAGTTCCAGCCCACCCTTGGGTAGGCCCCTCCCACACCATCAGGGTTGGTCTGTGAGACCAATAGAACATCGCAGAAGTGGAGATATGTCACTTCCGAGATTGGGTGATAAAAGACTGTGGTGTCTCCCCCACCCCCTCACTCTCAGCTCGCTGCTCTGGGGGAAGTGACCCTCCGGCAGCCTAGAGCCAGTCAGTCCCCCGAGTCAGAGCTTCAAGCGTGTCCATTCCCCAGACAGTGCAGGCCATTTCCTTATTGTTAGACATTTAATTGTTCTAACTTTCGCTAGCATAAATAACACTGCAACGAACATCTTTATATGTCCATCTCTGCACACAGCTTCAAATGCATCCACGAGATGGATTCCTAGAAGAGAATTTGCCACCATCCAGGGTAAATGTCTTTAAATTTTTAATAGAAATTGCTAAATTACCCTGCAAAAGTTGATCAAACTCCCAAAAACAGTATGTAAGAGAGTCTGTTTCTCCACATCTAGCCAGCACAAGGTGATACACTGAGCACAAAGTGGGTATAACCAAGAGCCTGTGTCAAAGGCCAAACACTAGCCCCACTGAGCACAGTGGGACTTGCCAGACTGTCACCGCCTCCAAGGAGCCCACAGGATCATCCGGGACCAGACCTCGGCGGGATGGACGGAGGAAAGGTTGGAAGGAAGGCTCTTCTCTTTTCTCCCGCATCCTGTCATAGCATCGGCACACGGGCAATGGTTCCCTCACATCTGCACTCAGTATACAAATATTTAGCAGTATTTGAACAAACACTCACTGCACAAATACTTAGTCTAAAGCTCCAGGGGTCTAGGTGGGATGTGTTTATATTTTCATAAGCAATCGGATAGAGTCCTCACTGTCTTCCTCTTTTGACTCTCACCAGAGAATGCTTTTTTAACTCCTCAATCACACACGTGCACGCATGCACACACACATGCACACACACGTGGGGTTTGTCAGGGTTCCCACCGCCCATATGTGAGCACCAAACAGGCCAATACGTTCTTTCAAATGAATTGTCTTGAAAGACTTCTCCAGCATTCGTTTGGTGGGGGAGGAGAAAAACCGATTTCATATGTGCAAAAATTCTTTATCTCTTTTCGACGTTTATAACTCCTTTATTCATTTATCCATTAATTGAACAAATATTTATTGAGCACTTCCCATGGATCGAGATAGGGAGAGAGAAAGGGTAAGTGTAAGGCTAGAGCTGACTTATATGGATATGTTTACAAAGCGTGGGTCAAAATACGTTTCAAACTCCCTCTTCCTCGCTTTGTGCTAAGTGCAGGCGACAGAATGATGAGCAAAAACAGATGTAGTCTCCCTGTACTCAAGGACTTTGTAATGAAGTGGGGGAGGCAGCCATTACTTAAACAAGCTGGCTAATAAATCCGTCGTTAGGACGGTGACAAGTGCTGTGAAGAAGTGCCAGCGCCGGCCTTGGGGGGACCTGCTCTCATTGGCTGGGGGTTGGGAGGTGGTAATCAGGGAGGAAGCGCCAGTGAGCGGATGTCCAGGTAAGGAAGGTAGCAGGGGAGGTGGGAGATGTGGACAGATCTGAGAGATACTTAGGAGTAAGATCACATCGAGACAAGGAAAGAGAGCTGTAGGGGACTCTTGGGTTTTGGCTCTAGGTAAGATCTTTTCCAAAGGGTGGAAATATTGGAAGAGCCCCAGGTTACAGGCCCTGAATGCAACACAATATTTTAACTTATTTGGACTTTTATGTCCCAGCTTTTCCGTCACGCGATCTGCTTAACTTGAGTCACCCTCACTGACTGAGGTTAGAGGTAACTTACACGGATATGTTTACAAATTCTTGTTAAAATATAGTGCAAACTCCTCAATCCCGGCTCTCATGTAAGCAAAACCCTACTCGGTTGTCTGTACTTGTTGTTCCCTCTTCCATTTTTCAATTTTCTTTTGCCATTTTCCAGACCACACAATTTCTCAGGAGGCCCAGAAAAGGGTTTTGAGTTTGGATAACAAAATAAATCAGTTGCTCCCAGCTCCCAGCACCATACTGCGTACAATTCCATTTCAGAGTTTTGAATACCTGGGCTTGGTGACGTCAGGACACTATCGGTGGGTGCACATGAACGTGGCAAAAATACTGAGCAGGGAGAGTTCAGGAGAGAAGGGAGGTTTTTCTTCTCATATTATCTCATATTATTCATTTAGACAAAAGAAGCATCAATTCAAATTTTGCCAGCCATATAATAAGTCTCCTCTGAAAACCTGAATGAACGTGGACCATATGCCCATTTTATTTCAGGGACATTCATTCATCACTGTATCTCCAGCACCCAGAGTAATGCCTGCACATAGTAGATGTTCAGTAAATATTTGTTGCATGAATGAATAAGAGGATGTTTTATATTTCTCACACATATATCAGTCCTTTTAGTCTAGTTCTTCCATCACCAAATAATTGTTGAGAGCAGGCAGTTCTGATCTCACATTCAGCATCGCTTAATAAGAGAGAAGACCTTTATGACCAGGAAGGACAGAGGGAGGAGAGGACCGAGGGGTGCAGATGGTGACTTGTCCATTCAAAGTGACAAGGATGCCCTGTCTGTGGGCAGCCAGAGTCCTTTGATTCCAAGACGTACAATTTGTTCACATTTTAATAGTCTGGATATCTGGATGGGGCTTCTGATTGATACACACATCTAAAAGGCAGTGTTGTTTTTTTACCCTCCAAAGAGCTAGGATAAGGACGATGGTTTCCTGCACAATTGATGGAAATATATAGTAGATTCGTTTTAAAAGCACTGTCCCATCACTCGGCCCATTTCATCACATCCACCCTACAAGGACCTGGCCCTCTGTTGGGGATGCAGGTACGGTGGCCCTAGTGGGTCAGCTCTGCGGTCTGCTCCCTAGACCACTCACGTACTCCGCACTTGCCCAGTGGCTCTCAGCTTTAATAATCCCCGCTTGGCTGCACCAAACTGCTAAGACCAATGGCTCTTTGGGCCTCTAGCCCAGACATTGATGGGTTGTCCCCTCTCCCAGCAGCCCTGGCCCCCAACTCTCACTGCCCAGCAGGGTTGCCTAGAGAGGGGCTTTGCTTCAGAATACACCGGATGCAACGGAGACTCCTTCATGTGCACCATCCCTGGGAGGAGCCCGAGTCCTCGCTTGACCTCAGAAGGCCAGAGAACAAGGGAGAGTGGAATGTTTAGTCTCAGCAAAGGGGAAGGTACACGTGAAATGTGTCAAGACTCAAGTGTGATTTTGAGGCACCAAAAGTCAGCCCTGTCCCTTAACTTCCCTAGGGACGACAAGCTCCCTGAGGACTGGGAGCATATTCACATCCAACGTTGGGTGCAACCCTGCCCATGTCAGGACCCACAAGGCTCAGTCTTGAAGTGACATTGGATTCAAATAGTGCAGTTCGACCATTAGCAATTAATTTAGTAGATTTTTTAAACTCACATTTCTTAAAAGATGCATGAGAGGAACCAATCCATATGCTCTCTGAGCAATACTTTTTATGTGCAGTTTTTTCTTTGCCCAAGTTTTGTTTCACACACTGTATTCTCTGGCACTCCTCTCCCAGCTCCACTAATCCTTCTGCAAATCCCAGGTTTGGCCCAGGGAACCGTCCTGGCAATAGTAGAACCCTCTTGTGTCGGTAGGAAACAGGAGGGACTGAGCCACATCAGAGTTCTCCTTAGCAACTGGGGGAAGCAAAGACCTGGGGACACTAATACCGCAGCCACTCTTGTCTTTTCCAGTAACAGTAGCTCGGCATTTATGGAGCTCTAGGCATCTCGTTAAATCTTGATAACAACAACAGCAATAATAATACAAGCTAACGTTTATTTGTTAAGAATGTGGGCTCTGGGCCAGGCATGGTGGCTCACGCTTGTAAACCTAGCACTCTGGGAGGCCGAGGCTGTGGGGTCACTTGAGCTTGGGAGTTTGAGACCAGCCTGAGCAAGAGCAAGACCCCCGTCTCTACTAAAAATAGAAAAAATTAGCCAGGCAACTAAAAATAGAAACAAAAAATTAGCTGGGTGTGGTGGCTCACGCCTGTAGTCCCTTCCAGCTACTCGGGAGGCTGAGGCAGGAGGATCACTTGAGCCCAGGAGTTTGAGGTTGCTGTGAGCTAGGCTGATGCCAAGGCACTCTAGCCCAGGCAACAGAGCAAGACTCTGTCTCAAGGAAAAAAAAAATGTGGGCTCTGAGCTTTGAATCCTAGCTCTGACATTTACTGGCTATATGACCTCAGACCTCAGTTTTCTCATCTGTAAACAGGGTCTAATACTAGCACTCACTTCTAAGGGTTATTGGGAAGATGGCATTAGCCAATACAGGTGACATCCTCAGGCTATGCCTGCCACTCAGGAGGTATTCAGCACATGTTACCAGGTGCCTCAGACCGTTGAAGGCTGTAAACCTACGAGACAGGTGCTATCATCACTGCCATTCTACAGACAAGGAAATTGAGGCCCAAAGAGGCCAAATAACTTGCCCAGGTTGACACAGTTCACATATGGAAGGACTACATTTCAAATTCATGTGGCTGGCCCCAAGCCCACCTTCTTAACCACTGTGCTCACTGTCTCTACAACTCCCCTTTCCAGATGAGGAAACTGAGTCGAGTCCTGTTCACCCCAACAGAATGGGGATGGCCCCTATGGTGCAAATCAGTTCTGACGTTGTCCTTTGCCCCGAGAGCCCCGGAAGGTCCCTGAGAGTCCCAGGAGGTGCCCGAGAGGTAAGCTTTCTAGCGACCAGAGCACGACCAGAG
This sequence comes from Lemur catta, assembly GCF_020740605.2. Lineage (NCBI taxonomy): Eukaryota > Metazoa > Chordata > Mammalia > Primates > Lemuridae > Lemur > Lemur catta. Next base: position 91,512,000 of record NC_059134.1, on the reverse strand, counting down.
CCCTGCAGTGCAGGACCAGCCCCGGGGACCATGCTGTCCAGGGCTGGTGTGTCATCTCTCCTAGCTTTCTGCAGTCTGGTCACATCCCAGGGAGGAAGTGTCTCCCTCTCACAGTAGTTGGGGTGCACCCCCCCAACCCCCGCAAACGAAAGCAGTCCCTGAGCATCTGCTTGTGGCCTGGAGCAAGAGGCAGACTCAGAAGGTGAATCGTCCTGGGGTATGGAAAGCACTTGGGAGATGCCCTTTTGGCACGGAAGTATTAGCATGTCCAGGTTGATGGGGACCATGACAGAAGGCTGGAAATTCAGCTTGAGAAACAGCCGCCATATCTCCCATGAGGCTAGACCAGTGCCCCGCATACACTAGCACTGGGTGGACACTGTCTAGTACTAGAACCTTCTTCCTGCACTCAAGTGCCTGACCCACCTTGAGGGGGAGCTGCACCCTGTGTGCAGTTTCTAGGAGTCACTATGGATCTCGTTGCACCGTCCAAACTCCCACACGTACTGCGACTCATAAGCAAAGGAGTAAAGCTGAGCATGTGCAGAGTGCCTACTATGTGCTGCCCCTGAGCCTGGTCATTTCATCCTTCCATTGTCTCATTTAATCCCCTTTCTCACGATACTTAGGTGCCTTTTCTTGGAATGACCCAAGGCCTTGTCTCTATGAGGCAACAGGGACTTGGTTTGAGGGGACAGCTTCATTCTAGGAGAGAGAGGAGGACCTAGGAGGCCCACGACTGCTCAGCCACCTAGAGGTCTGTTTCTGGGGGGGACCTTGAAGCCCCCAGCGTTTGCAGGGACACTCCCCAGAAGCAGTGGCTCCAGATTCCATGTCCAGGAGGGGCATCTGGGAAACCTCGGGCCTCGGGGCCTTTCTTATTCAGGCTCTGGCGTGTCTGGCTGGGAAGGGGGCCTGGAGCTGAGGGCCGCTTCTGTCTTGAAGTGTTTTCAAATAAAATTCAGTCCCCAGAGAGTCATCAATCTGAGAAAGAAGGAGTCTGTGACATTCCTGGGTCCGCCCAGGGCAGATCTGGCAAAACCCAGAGCAGGCCTGAGGCAGTCTGCCCTACAGCTCCCCGCCCCAGGGGACTGCTAGGTGGCACAGACTCTGGCCTTGTATGGGCAAAATGGTCCCGCCAAGCCCAGCTTTGGAGTCAGCTTTATCTCTATTTTAGGCCCTGGGGGTAGTGTCGGCCTCTCCCTTCAGCTCTCATTGGCTCAAACACCAGCCAGGCCTGCCAGGACCCTGATGCAGCCCTGGTGGTGAGGGGCAGTGGGGGGTTTAGCTGGAGTCCCCAACCTCAGGGAGGAGGAGATCGCTAAAAATAATAACAATCATAGCAACAACCAGCTATTATTTCCTGCCAAGCATCATGCCAAGAGCTTTCCATGGCTGGTATCTTTAAGACTAACAAAGTGGGCAACATCATTATTCCCCCTTTACCAAGCATCTTCTAGAAGCTAGGTAACTTGCCCAAGGCCATGCAGTCAGCAAGGGCCTGCAAAGCCGGGCACTCTGGCTCTCAGCCCCTTGGATGCACTGTCTGCAACGGCACCCAGAGCTGGAAGGGGCCTGCGTGCGAGCCAGCCCTCCAGCCCACAGGGAGCCTGGCCTTCCTGGGCCCCAGTGGCAGGTCCAGGCCTGGATCACCCGGGCTCCAAGGCCAAAGCTCTGCCCCTTCCACTGAGCACTCGGCCCCCTAAGGATCCAGCCAGACCCTGACTGCCAGAGGAGAGTCTACACAATCCAGCCCGGTTGAGAGTGGTCCAATTCTGGGATCCAGGAGAAGCAGTGTGTACGGAGAAAGGCTGGAACCTTGTGGGCAGCTGGGGGCAGCATGGAGGTGGGGGGCTCTGGGCCTAGGCCAGAGAAAAGAGGGGGTGGGGGAGCTCACTGCAAACTTGGGCCCTCAGACCAGTCCTCCCCTGCACTTTGGCCTTCAGGCCGATTCCTTGCATTGTGGATCTTTAGAGTGAATAGACCTAGGTCCAAATCCAGCTTCTGCCACTTAGCAGCTGTTTGATCCTGGGGACAAAATCCTCCATCCCTCTAAGCCTTGGTTTCCTCATCTGTAAAATGGGGATATTGGGTTCACCATCTCTCCCACTTGTTGAGAGAATCAGTTGTAGTATGACCACCTGTCCAGGTTTGCCTGGGACTGGGGAGGTTCTAGGGACATGGGACTTTCAGCAATAAAGACTGGGAATGTCCCAGGGAAACCAGGATGAGCTGGTCTTCCTGGGGAACCTAGTATGCAAAGCACGGAGCTCAGTGCCTAGCAGAAAACACGCTCAATGCACAAAAACTACTCTTGCACGAGCAGGTCCACTCCTCAGCTGCAGCTCCCTGAATCAGCCCTGCCTCGCTACAGGAGATTTGCCACACAGAGCCCCTGAGCCCGGGAGCAGAACAAAGCCAGCGCTGCCCTCAGTGTCCCCCTCCCCGCAGTGGAACCCCTTTGTCCTCAGAACCCTCCCCGCCCCCACCCCAGGCAGGCTGGGTGCCAGCGGCAATTACGGATTCACTTATTCACAGAAGCCGCACGTGCAGCCCACGATCAGCGATCAGCGGTAATTAGGCAGCTAAAGGGGTTTGAAAGCCCATCAGCCAATGGGGGGAGGGGTACTGAATGGCACAATCAGCCTCACCAGGCAGGGGCTGGGGGCAGGGGGAGATTAGGGCTCTTGAGGGGACAGCCATTGAAGCAGTTCCCCCCACCCCCTCTACAGCTGCCGCGTACAATGGCAGGGTGGGGGCACATTTACTGGGAACCAGAAAGCACAGGGCAGACTGGCACAGGGAGAAGTGGTGGGTGGGCCGGGCTGGGGCTTTGAAGACCAGGCCAGCCTCCCCGCCAGTGTGCCTCCACAAAACACATCTGCTACCACCACGAGCAAGAGTCCTTAGTCTGGGGTCTGCCCTTTCCAGGAGGAATCCTCTCCCTGCCAGGGAGTTTTGTCCCCTTCACAGGAAAGAGCTTCTCTAAAGCGATGCTTCTCCAACTGTAAAGTGCCAGCAAATCACCAGGGTTCCTGCTAAAACGTACACTCTGGTTCCGTAGGTCTAGGAGGGCCTGAAATTCTGCATTAGTAACCAGCTCGCAGATACTGAGGAACAAGGTTCAGTGCACTCTAAGGAAGGGGTGGGCAGAGGGGAAGGGAAGACCCTGGGTCATTTTCCTGCTGTGTGACCTTGGATGGGCCCCTTAGTTCCTGATGCTGAAAAGGGGGGCGTCATGCCTGCATCGCAGCGCTAGGCTGAGAATGCCATGAGAAACGGCTGCGAAGGTGCCCTTATGAGTCGCAGAATGGCTTCCGTGGGGAGGGGCCAGACCTCAGCTCGGGTCAGCTTGGGTGAGGGTGGAGAGCAGCCTGAGCTCAAACTTCAGAACAGGTGGTGAAACTACTCATTTCCTGATTTCGGAGTCCCTGGGTAGTTCTGGGGTCTCCCAGGGGGTGCACGGGGTGAGCAGACATCAAGAAGAAGAGTTTGGCCCGGAAAACCTGCTCTGTGCTTCTCCCCAGACTCATGCTCCTGACTGACCTTCTGATCCGGTTCTCTCTGCTCCAAGCCTCTGTGCACGTGGCTCTAGCCGCCTGGGACACCTGCCTCCCCCTCACCGGACTCACTCCTGGGAGCTCCCTGGCCTCAGTTTCCCCATTCTACCTGCAGGCTCAGGACCAATCAGAACTAAAGGTCGCAGGTTGCTAGGCAATCTTTGCTCAGGGGCCCAGTGCCTGGTTCTGGTGACCCCATCCCCTCCCAGGACTGGGTTTGGGGTCCGGGAGGGTCTGGCTTTGCTCTGCCTGCTGCAGCCCCTCCCAAGAATGCTCGCCTTGCCTTCCCTCCCTCCAGCCCACGAGGCCCGCGGGAATAGCTCCCTGCTGCTGGCTGCTGCCCAGAGGGTGAGGGCCTGGGGCGAGGTTCTTCCGGGTGAGACGTCAACCCCCTGGGTAACAGGTGCTCCTGGCAGAACCCAGCCCCGCACCCTGTGGGCAGCTGCCAGGTCAAGTTCCCGACAACCTCCTGTGCTGCTCTCCAGGCTGGGAACCAGAGGGCGTGCGAAAAGTCAGAGGGCAACAGAGCGTCGGTGTTTAATGCCTGCTGAGTTTCAGTTTTACAAGATGAAGAGCTTTGCAGAGGGACGGTGGTAATAGTTGTCCAAAATCATGAATGTATTTAATACCACTGAACTGTACACTTTAAAAAATGATTATGATGGTAAATTTTATGTTATGTGTATTTTACCACCGGAAAAACAAAAGGTGGGGGGAGAATCTGGCATTGGCTGAAAAGCCATGTCCTCACACTGAGGTGACTTCCACAGATCCTTCTTTGCTTAAACTTGGAACGTTGTGCTACACTTTTTAATGATAACTTTTCTCTTTTAATATTTCTCTCACTCCTTTTTAAAACAGGTTTCTCATAATTTAATTACTTTTCTGCAAAATGTAATAACATTTTGCGTTTTTAAATGTTTATTAGGAAATATTTCAGATGAACCAAAAGGTCTCACTCAAGTCTCCCCCCACCCCACCCAGCTTAAGCAATAAAGCATCACCAGGGCAGTTGCAGCCCCCTGCACCCCTGCAGGGTGGCATCTTCTCCCCCCCCACCCCAGAGGGCCGCCATCCAGACCCCTCCTGCCCTGAACAAGGCCACAGTAGCTCTTCCTGTCTGTGGAGTAGCTTCTCTACCAGACGGCGTACCAGGGCTCACTACTGTCCCCATTTTCTGGTGAGGATTCTGAGGCTCAGAGAAGTTAAATATCTCACCGAGGTCACTCAGCATTCAGAGAAGGCAGATTCCCAAACTGTCCTTTTCCAGATGCTGATGAGGACGTAAAAGTGCCCCGTGCAGCCTGAGTAACAGGGTGGTCCCTCTGACCACAGCCTCCAGGGGCACTGGCGGCTCCCAATGCCCAGTCTCTTGGGGAAGTGAGTGGTAAAACCCTGAGTTGGTTTCCAGGGACAACTCTGGCCCTCCCGCCTCAGGATGAGTTAGAAGCCAGAGGAAAGATGTTTACTCAACTGCCAGAGAGACCTTCACCTTTCCCTAGAAACCATCTAGGGGCTTCTTCCAGAAATTTCTTCCAAAGAGTGGGTCATTCCTGGGGGCCCTGATTCACTCTCCCAAGTGCAAGCAGGCCAGCTCGGGGTAGGGCTGGGGAGAGGCCGGAGGGGCATGAATCCTTCGAGGCCAAGCTCAAAGCTCAGAGCAGCGTGGGGAGGCTTGATCCCAAATCTACCCCTTCTCCTTGTGTGCCCACCAGCATGGCCCCTTAGGTGGTCTAGGGCCACATAACACACAAGTGGGGAGGGCCTATGTCCCCTTGGCCCAGGGGTGAGGACAAACACTTTCCCCACTTCCTTCCCTGCAGAGGAAAAAAGCGCCCAGAAAACAAAGGCTGTAATTGCAAACCCATTTCCTTCTGCCTGACGGGCTGCCACCGAGGCCCCTCCCTGAGCCATTAATACTGGGAGCAAGTCGTTCTGGCTCTGAGAGGACCTGTCTGCAGCGTGCACTGGGGCAAGGACATGCTGGGAGAAAGGCTCAGAGTCCCCTTCCCCTTCAGCCCCTTGGGAGAGGGGAAGGAGCCCCTGGGGGAGCCGGGCTTGGCCTCTTCCTCCACCCTCCACACACGCGCCCACGCGCCCACACACACACACTCACACACACTCACACACACACACACACACACACGCACGCACGCACGCGTGCACCCATGCCCATACACCCTTCACCTCCACTCCCCCGACCCTCCCAGCCCAGCCACAAACCCGAGGCAGAAGCTCAGCTTTTTTTTTCATAATGCCTCCTGTCTGCTTACAGTTCAGATTTATAACCCAGCTGAGAAGGCAAGATCTCACATTTTGCTTGAATAATGCAGGAATGCGTGAATAAACCTCCACTTAACAGATGGGCAAACCGAGGCCAGACTCTGCCACCGCCGACACGTCGCTAGCAGAGGAGGTGCCGGAGTCCCGTGCGTCTCCATACACAGTCTTTCCCTAGAATCTTAGAGCATTTCCTGATTTCAGTCACTTTAATACTTCTTCCCCCATCTTTTTTAAAGCTTGGGTGCCTGTTGCTGGTGTCTGCTAACAAAAGACTGAACAGAAGCAGCCAGAAAGATTGGTGGGGAAACTTGGAAATAAGCCACGACTCAGAGCTGGGCAGCTTGATTTGCTCGAGAACACAAGCGCCGCTCTGGGTTGTGATTTTGCTTTGCATACATATCATGAGCTCTGTTCGCCAGATTTTCTGGTGGTAAAAATTGCTCCTAAACCAGGCACGGTGGCTCACACCTGTAATCCTAGCACTCTAAGAGGCAGAGGCCAGAGGATTGCTTGAGTTCAGGAGTTCAAGACCAGCCTGAGCAAGAGCGAGACTCCGTCTCTACTAAAAATAGAAAGAAATTAGCCAAACAACTAAAAATAGAAAAAATTAGCTGGGCATGGTGGCGCATGTCTGTAGTCCCAGCTGCCCGGGAGGCTGAGGCAGAAGGATTGCTTAAGCCCCAAAGTTTGAGATTGCTGTGAGCTAGGCTGACGCCACGGCACTCACTCTAGCCCAAGCAACAGAGCGAGACTCTGTCTCAAAAAAAAAAAAAAAAAAAAAAATTTGTTCCTGGTTTCCACGTTGCTTGGTATTATGTGTCTGTTCATGTTTCTGTCTCCTGCATGAGACTGCAAACTCCTGGAGAGTAGGGGCTCTTTTTTATGCATCTCTGCGACCCCCATACCCAGGACAGAGCCTAACACAAAACAGGTGCTTAGTAAATGTTTGAATAATAATAATAATAATAATGTCTATCATATATCAAGGAAGCATAACTTTTTTTTTTTTGAGACAGAGTCTCACTTTGTTGCCCAGCTAAAGTGAGTGCTGTGGCATCAGCCTAGCTCACAGCAACCTCAAACTCCTGGGCCTAAGCAATCCCACTGCCTCAGCCTCCCGAGTAGCTGGGACTACAGGCATGTGCCACCATGCCTGGCTAATTTTTTCTATATACATTTTTAGTAGTCCAGATAATTTATTTCTATTTTTAGTAGAGACGGGGTCTTGCTCAGGCTGGTCTCGAACTCCTGACCTCGAGCGCTCCACCCGCCTCGGCCTCCCAGAGTGCTAGGGTTACAGGCGTGAGCCACCGCGCCCGGCCAAGGAAGCCTAACTTTTAATGTAAAAGTTATGGGGATGATCTCCAGAATGACACTGCCTGGAATAGAATCTAGGCTTAATTTTCTTACCCTCCCTGTGCCTCGGCCTCCTCATCTGTGAAATGGGCTTATAGCACAGTCCCTGTGGATACCAAAATCCACTGATGTTCAAGTCCCTTATATAAAATGGCATAGTACCTGCATGTAACATATGCACGTCTTCCCATATACCTTAAATCCTCTCTAAATTACTTATAATACCTAAATCAATGTCAATGCTATGTAAGCAGTCATTATACTGCATTGGTTTTATTTGTATTATATTTTATTGCTGTATTGTTATTTTTTATTTTTTTATTTTTTTAAAATATTTTCAACCTGTGAATGCAGAGCTCACGCATCCTGAGGGCTTACTGTACCCCACAGGGTCGAGTAGAGGATTAAATGAGTGTGGTCACCAGCTCTAACTTGGCCTCTGGTTATCTTACCCAGCCAGAAAGTGGCAGACCTAGAATTTGAACTGTTTTTGCCTAACTCCAAAAAGCCGTGCTTATAAACCACCAGGCAATGCTGGTGGCAAGTTGATGTCTGAGACGGGCACCGTTGGGTGGCTAACCCAGCACCTTTCCCCACCCTTCTCCCTTGACTGCTCCCCCGACAGAAGCCGCAGAAGGGAGACGTTCTCTTCCCATAAGCCAAGGCCAGGATTGCAGAGCTGCTGCCACCGACACTGCTGAGCCCCCTAACCAAAGTTTTCAACTGCTTAATTCTAGCTTCTCATGTGGGGTAAACAAAGCCACATTTGTTTTAGTCACTGCTAGTTGGGGTTTCTACTACATGCAGCCAAAAACCTTCCTGATGATACACCGGCAAGAGGGAATCTGTATCTCAAGGTGTTTCGCACACGTTTCTTGGCTGGGCGAAGCTGGAACATACACATCTACTTTTGATTCCTCCCCAAATCTCACTGAAACCACGGTCCGGGGATGTTCTCTGAGGCATAAAACGACAATGAGAGGGAGACTAGGAGAGGAAAGAACAGCATGAAAAATTGTGCAACTGGAAAGGAGCCAGACAGGTTGGAGCTGACCTAGGAGACCCTAGAAAGCGGAATCCTAAGCTGGCACTTGGGAGAAACTGAGAATGAACCTGATTTACTCTGCAGAAGCCCCCAGAGGTTTGAGAATTGACAGCTCCCGCGATGTCTGGAAGTGGGAGTGAGGGATTAGGGTGGAGGTAAACTAAAATGACAGGATCGGTCGAAAGTTTTTAGAGAAGCATTTAGATTCCCAAATCTCTCCCTCAATTCCTTGCAATTGGGCAACCCCCCTCAGCCCTCCACCTCCTGCCCAACCCACCCTAGCAGGAGACAGGAGGAAACTGGAAGAATCTTCTCTGGAACGGACAGCCCAAAAGAAACTGACACTAGGGGTTTTCAAAAAACAGTCCAGCCAGACCATCCCCCAGTGAAGTGGTAGCACGGTGCCCTCTGTTTAGGTTAAAAGTACATGCATAATGCATACTTACATACATACACGCATGCTTACATACATACATGCATACTTACGTACATGCTGGTCCACCCCCCTGAGATTCCAATTTAATTGGTCTGGGGTGTGGCCTGGACATTGGGAATTTTTTAAACTCCCCACGTGAGTATAATGCAGAGCCAGGTTGAGAAACTCTGTTGAAGAACACGAGTCTCCCCACTGAGGCCCATCAAAGCTGCCTGAGCTGAGGCTTCTGGAAACATCTGGAATGGGGGTCCAAACTTTATCTTCAGGCCAAACTTTCCTCTGGGAGACAGAACCTGCAGCCCTACTGGGTGCCTTAAAGCACCTCAAGTTCAGACATAAACTCATGCTCTTTACCCTTGAACCCAGCCCTTTCATCCCCGTCTCAGGCACTGACGCTGCCGTCTGCTCCTTGGCAGAAGCCAGTGTCCTCGTACTCATCCCTGACGTGACCTACAAGCTCCACCTTCTAAACACCTCCCCTGTCTGTCCTCTTTCCGCCACCTCCATCTGCCCCGTCCTCACCAAGCTGCCGGCAGTGGTCGCCCTTGACAGCTCCCCCCACACGAGCAAGCCTGCCTCAGAACACCAAATCGGATCACGTTACTCCCGGGCTTAGGGACGTCCATGGTGCATTAGTCTCCTGGGATTGCCAAAACAAAGTCCTACCAACTGGGCGGCTGAAATGACAGAAATTTATTCTCTTATAGTTCTGGAGAGAAAATCTGAGATCAAGGTGTCCGTGGGGCTGGTCCCTTCCGTGGGCTGAGGGGGAATCTGTTCCGGGCCTCCCCAGCCTCTAGTCCCTGAGGCCACTTATCCTCAGGCACCCATTAGCTTGTAGGTGGCGTTCTTCCTGTGTCTTCACGTGGTCTTCCCTCTGTGTGTGTCTGTCTCTGCGTCCAAATTTCCCCTTTTATAAGGACACCAGTCACATTGGATTAGGGCCCACTCTAAGGACTTCTTCTTAATTTGATCATCTGCAAAGACCCTATTTCCAAACTAAGGTCACATTCACAGGACAGGTTCTAGGGGTTAGGCCTCCATCATCTTTTGGAGGAACACAATTCAACTCAGCGCACGGCTTCCCATTGTTTTTAGGGAAAAGAACAAACTCTTCCGGTGGCCATCTTGGCCACACTGTGTGGTGTGGCCAGGCCACTTCTCCTGCGTGTTGTCTCCCTTCCTCTGGGCTCCGCGCTCACTGGCCTCCTTCCCCTTCAGGCACTGGGCTCCTTCCTGCTCACCTACCTCTGTCCCTTGGGCACAGAACTCTCTCCTTGCTGCCTCCTCAGGCACCAACTCCTGCCTGCCCTCCCTGTCCCCGTCCCAGCCTTCCTGCCCTCAAGCCCAGGTCAGGCCAGCACACACTCTCGCTGTCCCCTACCGCCGGGTAGAACACTTACATCACGATTCACCATTTGCACTCACTCTGTCTTCTCTGCAAGAATGTCAACTCCATGAGGGCATACATGCAGACCATTCTGCTAACTGCTGCCTTCCTAGGTCTCATGTACGTCCTCCGTCTGTGTCTACTATCAACGGCTTGGTGAAAACGGCAGTCATGGAAGATGTCCTCCTTCAGTGTGGAGGCACAGCAGCCTCCTTAGTGGCTGTGGTGTCAGAGTCTTGGGTTGGAATCCCAACACCACAACTTGCCAGCTGTGTGTCTATGGGCAGGTCACCCAAACTTCCTGAGCAGAGTCCTCATTAGGCCTCAAAATGGCCCTAATGACACCATCTCCCTCCCCTGTAGTACCAGCACAGCGCCCAGCATGCAGCAGGCTCTCAGTAGAAGTCAGTTCTCCTCTGCCTAGAAAGAGCACTGGCTTAGGAGCCAGGGCACTGAGCAGAGACATGCCATCCACCTTGCATGAGGCATTCTCCCTGACTGGGGGCGGCATTTCACCTGCACAGTGTAGGGGTCGGACTAAATCAGTGGCCTCAACCCTGACAGATGCACTGTCCCCTTTTTAATAGCAAATATTTAGTAACACCCCCTTTCCCTCCTAAAATTAAATTCTTAGAAACAAGCAACTCCTCACTCACTAAATTGAAATGCTTGCGCGTGCGTGCACACTCACACACACACACACACACGCACACACACACACGCACACACACACACACACACGCACACAATGCTGTAACTATAACATAGAGGAGAAACAAAAGGAAAATAATGTGCACTAAAGTCGTGGGCATTCCAACCCCATTTGAGCAACGGTGTGGCCACACTGAAGACATGACGAAGCAGTCAGAGGCTGGCACGCGTCCAAGGGACCCCTGCGAGCATCACAGCTGCAAATGCGGACTGCACAGTGTCACCAGTGGCACTGCCAGCGAGGACTGTATTTTCTGAGATGGTGAACAGCTCCTGGTGAAGTTCCAGCCAGAACAAAAAAGCCTGATCTATATAATAGTTGCAATCCAGGAAAATTAAGTGAACATAGAAATGCAGAACAAAACAAAAAACACCTTTGTACTTAGGTATAGAACAGAATTACATTCTAGGCTCAGGTATTTCAGAACGGATTTCCCCCTACAACAGTGGTTTTCCAAATGTGGCGTGCAGACCAGCAATATCAGAATGACCCAGGAGCTGATAGAAACGCATGTTCTCAGCCCACCACAGACCTGATGAACCAGGAACTGTGGGGCGGAGACCAGGTTAGGTTCGAGAGCTGCCCTGCAGGAATATGCAGGGGAACACAGACTGCGTAGGATACAGGACAGACAGTTCTGTTCGCACGTCCCAGAATCTGTAGCATCCTTGGCCTCTGCCCATAAATGCCAGTTCACTCCCCACTCACAGAAGCAATCACAGTGCCCCAACTAAGTTGCAGACATCCTCAGCGAGGCCCACCGGACTAGGTGGTCAATAAGGGTCCTTCCTGCTCGGGTTCCCCGAGACTCTTGGCCTTGGTGTGGGGCCAGCAGAGGAGGAGGGGCGTGGGGTGGGCAGACAGCTGAAGAGCCATCCAGGTGCCTGTTGTTCTGGCCAAGTGATGCTGCTCACCCAGCAAGGGGCGGCCAGGGGGCTGGTTTCTGCTTCCGATGGCTGGAAGCATTGAGGGGAAAGGGAGGCTTGGCTTTCAAAGAGCCCTTTCAAACTGCAGCTGAGAGCACTCGGCCATGGAAGCAGACATGGTTGTAACTTGCTGGATGGTGCTGGGGCCACAGATAGTTTTTCCCTAAGCAGCTATGACCATCTGAAAGGCCAGGACATCACTTAGGACACAGGATAACCCACTCCTGGCAAAGGAAGGGGAGCTGCAGCCTGCCTGGACCTGAGCTCCTGTGGCTGCAAACCCCCATCCCAGCACCCTGAGAGAGCCCTTGGGCCCCAGAGAAGAGTGCTTGACTTGGTACCCCCGACACCGTGGGCTGCACTGAGCTACCCCACCCCCGCCCTGACCAGCAGCCAGCCTCGCACTCTGTCTGCCCAGTGGAGCAGGAGGGGCCCTAACCCATGAGTTTCTCAGGTTGTTTCAGCCCAGCCTGGTCTGGCGAGTGGGGGCAGCTGAGCCAGCAGCCCAGCCCCCTTCACCGAGGCCTGGGGGGCTGCCCACAGCCTCCACGACACGGCAGCCAGAAAACTCTGCGATTTTACGCCCTAGTCGAAGGGACATGAGTAGAAGCAACATGTACCATTTCAGAGCCAAGGCTTTTAGCAGCAGCTGTGCCGCCTCCACATTCTCGCTTTCGCTTTCTGCCAGCTGGATGCAGATGACAACAAGGACCTAAATAATGGTGGAGCCACAAGAGAGAGAGAGCTAGGATCCCCGAATTACCATGCGGAGGAAAGCCACATGCAGACCGGGAGCCTTCCTCTGAGACTCAGATGAGTGAAGAATAAACTTCTGTGTTTGAACGTTATAGATTTTGTGGTCTGTTTGTTACTGCACCTATGCTAGGACAGTCCATGACACTGCTGAAGCTGGCAGTGGGGATAGCGTTTGCCACGCCCTCTCTCTTCCAGTGGGGCGTGAATCTCTAACCCCAATCGCACCTTCCACTGGGTAAACTAAAGTTGGTCATGCGAGGTATCTTAGCAGACATGCAGGCACTCATCAAACACCCATGAGGGCCCACAACATGCCAGGCCAGTACTAGGCTCTGGGGACACAAAGATAAATGCAACCCATTTCTGCCTGGTGGCTGCAGGGACAGATCTGTGGCCACACAGTAATAATACACCACGGGAAGGTATGTGCTGGAGGCATGAACACCTGGCAGGAAGAGCCCAGATCTAGGAGGGGTTTCTCCTGCCTGGGAGCCTGGAAAGCCTTTACCTGCAAGGGCAGGTAGATGGAGCTGCCTTGAAAAGACGGGGGAGGGAGGCGATTGTTAAGAAAAGGAGAGGGGCTAGAAATTCCAATGGAGAACAGTGTGTGCAAAGGCAAGAGGTTTGGAAGGACTGAGTTGTCTGGGGAGACAGAGACACCTGGGGTGGCCCAACTATCATGGAGTCAGTAGGACCTGGGCTGATGGGGGCTCAAGGGAGGCATATTTTGAATCTAGATCACGGACAGCCTTGAATGCCATGCCCGAGCCCCGCATGAACCATGGAAAGTGCTGAGGAATAGAATGACACCATAATCACCATCCTCATTCCAGAGCAACCTGGAAAATGTTTCATATCCTTTGTGTGTCGAGCTATGTGCTCCACAAACAATATCTCACTTATTTCTTGCAGCAAGCCCATGAGGCAGGTTCTCTATGATCCCATTTTGCAAATGACAAAATTGAGGCTCTGAGAGGCCAGCCAGTAGCAGGAATGGGGTTTGAATACACTAGAATATAAACTTCAGACTTTGTTTAGGGCACGGCCAAATCCCCATGCTCAGAACAGTGCCTGGCACGTAGTAAGCTCTCTGTAAATACTTGATGAGTGAATATTTGGAATCTATCTGATTCCAGGACCTGTGATACTAGTCAGAATTTGTATTTAGAAAGACGCCCCTGGCTGTAGCGGGATGGAGAGGAGGATGGTGACGCTCTCTGACTCCTCAAGAGAGGCTGGACTGGGAGAAGGTTGAAGAGGCAGAAGCAATGTCAGAGAACTGTAGTGTGAGGAGTTCACTGACCAATTAGATAACAAGAGCTAACATTTATTGAGCAATTGCTACACACCAGTGCTATGGTTAACTGTGCCCTCCCAAATTCATATGTTGAAACTTAATCACCAATATGATAATATTAACAGGTGGGGCTTTTAGGAGGTTCCTCCCTCATGAATGGAATTAGTGCCCTCATAAGGGGCTAAAGAGACCAGGATTCTCCCCTTCCACCATGTGAGGAAACAGTGAGAAGGAGCCATCTATGACCCAAAAGAAAAGGCCCCTGCCAGACACCGAATCTATCCGTGCCTTGATCTTGGACTTCCCAGCTTCCAGAACTGTGAGAAATAAATTTTTATTCTTTATAAATTACCCACTCTAAGGCATTTTGTTATAGCAGCAGGAATGGACTAAGACAGCCAGGCACGGTCCTAAGCACTTTGCCAACATTAACTCAGTATCTCTCCCCCACAGGCCCATGAAGTAGGTAGGTGCTCTCCTTAACTCCATTTTACAGATGAATAAATTGAGGCACAGAGAAGTGAAAGCTCACAGATCCGACAAGTGATGGAGGTGGGGCTCGCAGCCAGGCCCGCTGGGGTCAGAGCTCTGGGCAGGGAGGCCTGAGGGAGGGAGAGGAGTCGAGTGCGGCTCCTGGGTTCCTGGTAGCTGAGGGCAGGAGGGGTCAATGCTTCCTCTGCTGGCCTGGAACTCAGACAAGCCAGGCCACAAGCCAGGGGGCTGCCTGACCTGGCCGGGCCGGTGTTCTGGGTGGTCATTTCTCTGTGCAGGACCCCAGAAGACCCTGAAGGAAGCCTCCTGTAGTGACAACTACAGCTAGGGACTGGGGGTGCTGCAGCCACTGAGAGCAAGGTTCTGCAGAAGAGGGGGCTGGGTGGCCCAATGCCAGCTCCCCACTGTCCCCATATTGTAAGTAGGAGACCAGTCCCCTGCCCCACATCCCCTTTGGGCCCCTGACCTCCACCCCTGCAGGGTGGGGGCTCTAGTGCCTGGTCTGGGAGCCAGGATGTGGAGGCCTGTGGGGCCCAGGCCCTGAGGAAGGGAAGGGCTGGGAGTGAGGGGCAGAGGAAGGACAAGGTCGGGCTCTCTGGGCCCATCCTGTGAGCAGAGACCCGCAGCCACCACATGGCCCCAGGCAGGAAAGGAAACAGGAGGCTTCTCAAAATAGACCAGGAGTGTGCAGCTCGGCTGCATTTCCCAGCTCCCGCCATCTGGCCAAGCCTGTGCCGGAAGCCAGGCAGGGGAGGGGAGAGCTGGCACTTGGAGGGGCTCCGACTGCCTGTGGAGCCCGGAGCAAGCTCACCGCCCACCTCTCACCCAGCGCCTTCCCTGCCAGGGTGTGTGTGCATCTTCTCTGGACTCTCACAGCATCGTTGCAAGGCAAGGATTGTTGTCATCTGACAGATGAGGAAACTGAGGCTCACAGAGGTAAAGTGACTCATCCAAGGCCACGCAGCAAGCAAGCGGCAGGGCTGAACTGGCCTGAGTCCAGCGCTGAGCCGTCTCCATGGCACCTTGAGGCCTGACTGCCTGCACATGCCCGGAACCCACTGCTGGTCTCCTGCCTTTCAGCTGAACCTAACCTTACACCGGCTCCGCGTGCAGAAAACCGAGTTTGTGATTCGCCAGTGATAGCCCAGGGAGGACCAGTTTTGGGCACTGTCACTCCTGCCGTGCAGCCGCCTGTGACAGCCATGGTGGTAGGAAGTCGGGTGGGTGAGGAAAGGTAGGGAAGGGTGCTCCTGGCACTCAGGCAGGCCCTGCCAGGATTCCACCTGGGGGGACAGCAGAGACCCCAACACAAACTTTGCAGACTCCACAGGCCCATCTTCCATCCCCAATGCTGGGTCTCAGCTCAGCACTGTCCCCACTCTGCTCCCATCGTCACCAGGCACCTGCCGGCATCACCCAGGCACCTGCCAGCACGGGGCTCTACACCTCGAGGGTGCTGTCGCTACTGCTCTCCACAGCTGCCTTGAGGGGTTGGCGTGGGCCAGGCGGTTCTCGAGGCTCAGAGAGCTGCAGGGAGGCTTCCAGGTGCGGCAGCCAGCCAGGACTTCATTCAGTCACTCAACAAATGTGTGTTGGGTGCCTGTGGAGCCTGGGGCTACAGATGGGGACATTGACACAGGAATTCAGGTCTCTGGACTCCCCAGGCTTCCCTTGTGCAACTGCCTAGGGTGGGTGGCCTCATCCCCATCGGGTGGCCTTGGTTCCAGTGCTGGGCCTGGCAGGGTCGGGGGTGGGGATGGGGGTCCTGCGGCTGGGTTTTGCCCCCAACGCTGCCCCTGCCGGGACACTCAGCCCAGGGGAGG
The DNA here is from genome assembly GCF_020740605.2 of Lemur catta. NCBI lineage: Eukaryota > Metazoa > Chordata > Mammalia > Primates > Lemuridae > Lemur > Lemur catta. Next base: position 91,495,924 of record NC_059134.1, on the reverse strand, counting down.
AGCCAGCGGCACCTTGGCGTCCTCGTCGGCAGACGCAGGCCAGTCTGGACACCCAGCAGTCTGGAGGTTTGCTGCCGGGTTGCAGCGGCCTCAAATGCCTCATGGAACAAGGTGGGAGTCGGGGAAGGAAATAAAGGGGGAGTAGGAAAGAAGAGAAAGAGAAGAAAGAGAGGGTAAAGGGAGGATAAATGCGCGAGCCTCAATATGAGAAAAAGACTGGAGGGAGAGGCAGGAAAGGAAGGGACTATGACCTCAAACTGGCCACCCGGTTCTGAACCTAAATGGAACCCAAGTCTTTCTTTCCATCTTCTCCCCCTGAGCAGCCAAAGCGAAGAGTGTGGGGTGTGTGTGGCCTTCCAGAGCCTGTGGGAACCCCGGGAACCCTGCCACAGAAGCAGTGCACCCAGGGCAGTGCTAACCACGGAGGGCTTCCCGGAAGAGGGGAGCCAGGACAGGGGCCTCCACAGCAGCCTTTAGACACACACCCCTCGGCTCCTTCTCTGCGGGGTTCGCCCAAGCAGCTTCCTTTTCAGCGAGAGCTTCAGGCCCCAAAGAGAACTGGAAACCAGAGGGGCTTCCGGGCCAGCTCCCAAAATCATAGCCGCCACCTGCTCAGGATCTGCTCTGCACCAGGCCTGTGCTCATAGGTAAGGATCCCTGGTCTTGTGAAACACACCCTCTGTGAGGGAGAGGGACATGAAACGCACAAAGACGGGGTTGAACGCACTCGGCTGAGTGATCCGCGGGGAAATACCAAGCCTTGGAGCAAAGGGGAGATGGGGATTTAGAGCAAACCCAAAGCGAGGCTCCCAATCCTCCAGCAACACGTGGACCTGCTAGCCTTTCTGGGACCCACCGTGAAGCTGGCAGCCCAGGAGCTCCTGCAGTTTTCAACACTCAAGTAGGAGCAAGAGAAAAGGTGGGGAGGAAAACAGCTTCAATTGACCTCTCTCCGGTCCTTTCCCGAATCACTGAGGGTGATTCGGGGACTTCCTGGAAGAAATTCCCACCTCTTCCCGCTCATGGAATTCTATGAACATGCCTAAAATTCCACCAGTCGAGACACATTTGGGTGGGTGGGGAGGTTAAATGTTATCTTATAAAAGAGGATCTTTACAGAGAACCAAATTAATCTTAATTCAGAATTATCTAGCTTGTTGGGTTAAGAGTGAACATTTCAGCTTCAGACTGCCTTGGTTTGAATATTAGCTCCCCCACTGTTAGGTTCTGGATAAGTTAACTTCCATGAGCCTCGATTTCCTCCTCTGTAAAATGGGAAGAAGAATAGTAGCTCCCACGTGGGATGAGGATTGGATGCGGTGATAAACGTAAAGCACTTACCAGAGTGTGTGGCATTGAGAAAACACTAGATAACTGTTAGCTGTTGTAATTTATCATTGCTAGTGATGTCATTCTTGGTTGTTATCTACACAGCACTAGCTTTGTACCAGGCCCTGTGCTTGGCCCTGGAACTACAAAGAGGAATAAAACAGAGCACCCGTGCTTCAGGAGCTCACAGTCAAATGCCAAGAGCAGGCAAAAGCCAAAAGGTAGTTGTTCATACCTTAGTATGAATTAGTTTTACAAATGACTGTCCTTAAAAGCAATGAGGACACTTTCTGGGGAGAGAACCATGGAAAACCCTCGCCTGAGGCTCAGGCATCAGGGAAATTCGCCCCTCCTGTTTTATTTTGTTGGGTAGGGGTGGGGAGTGCAGCTCTGACCCCTGGGACAGAAACCAAGGAGATCATTTTCCAAGAAGGTTCTTTCAGGGTCTGCTGGTTCTTGGCTCAGAGAAAATCCCTGCAGGAGGTGGGGGAAGCAGCATCGCCTGAAGTGCCTGAAAGGAAAAATCTGCTCCGCCTGCCAAATGCACATTACTGTTCCCACCACAGCCCAGCCTCCGACAGCTTCTGCCGGGACTTCACCCTGCCTTGGCCTTGAACCCAGAGTGCTGGATTACCGTGATTCTGTTCACTTGGGAAGAGATTCGGGCCTGTTTTGGGAAGTCAGCCAGGTCCCGTGCTCTGCGCTGCCTCCTACTCCCACGGGCTGGGACGGTAACAGAGGGCCTGGGTGACTGCGGCTCGGAGGGAGGCAGAGCCAGCGAGGGGCGGGGGCGGGGGAGTGGGGGAGGCTGGTGACCTAGATTCCACTTCCTGTCCCGCTTCCCTCCATTCCCAGACACCAGCTGCAGCTACACGCCAACCCCAGGCCTGCGGGGAACTTACCGTCGCCGCCTCCTTGCTGGAAGCAGCGACTCGGGCTTCACTCCAGCTCTGAGTCGGGCACCCTGCAGCCCCTTCCCACGGCTACGCCATCCCAGCGCGGCCACGGAGCCACGCACTTTCTGACGGAGGCTGGAAATCCGTCCGTCTAGTCCAGCCCTTGCTCCCACTTCACACAGGAACAAACTGAGGCCCAGAGCAGGCAGAGCCTGCCCACAGCCACACAGTGGGCTGGTGGCAGAGGTCACACCCACACCCAGGTCTTTCAACTCCAGGTTCTCAGAAAGTTCAGTAGGTGTTTGCTGAATAAATGAATGAGGGGAGGAATGGGTAAAGGAATGGAAATCTCGGTGCAGAGCCCGCCCAGCAGCAGTGGGCATCAAGAATCTATGGAACCAGCTCTTCTTGAAGAAGACGCCAGGGGGCCGGGATACTAGGGAGAGGGACCAGGGTCCCAGGCCCTGCTGTGCCCACTCCATGCCAGTATTTGGAAGAACATACTTTTCAGGGTCTTGAAATCGTACTTCTCTGGCTCTTTCTAAGGAGATATGGTTTTTGCTTCACCCAGGATGAGGGTGGTGAGGGCATGCTTTCCATCATTCAGTTAAAATTTGTGCGGGGGCAGCATATCATACGGTGACGATGGCATTTGCCCTGTAAATCCTAAAGACCGAGTCCCTGCACCTGTGGGGGAGGCAAACTGCCAACAAGCAAACCCAGGAATGTGTGGTGACCAATTGAGACACTCCCGTAATGGCAGCAAATATTGTTGCGATGCGTTCACTGGGGAGAAGGGCTGGGGAGACGGGTCTTCATTGCCTCTCTGGGGAGGTGACATTTAGGCTGAGCCCAGAAAATAAGAAGAAACGAGCCCAGTGAAGCTCTAGGGAAAGGGTTTTTTTCCAGGCAGAGGAAACAGCATGTGCAAAGGCCCCAGGGTGAGCAAGAGCTCAGCATTGTTATCAGAGAAAGGCCACGGTGGGCGGCTGGGGCACCACAGGGACAGAGGAGGCCCCAGGAGAGCTCTGTGAGGCTGGCCCAGGGCTGTGCTGGGGCCTGGTGGGCAGGGTACAGGGGAAGATTCAATCAATATTTGTCAAGTAAACAACTGAATGGGCAGAGGCCACTGGGTGTGCAGGTGGAGCTGGAACGACAGTTGTCCCTACAACCAGCAACAGCAGCCCCTGGCCTTTTCCCAGCAGCCTCTGCTCCATCCAGCAGACACACGCCACCTGCTCTCTGCATCCAGACCCTTCATTCCCAGGCTTGGAGCAATTTCCCTCTGTTGGGCAAGGCTGAGACAGGAAAGGGACAGGACCTGGCCCCTGTTTGGGAAACCAATTGTGCAACATCGTCCTAGGAGGAGAGGCACGCAGCCGACGGGAAAGGCCGCCTAAAGAAGCCAGGGCCTTCTTTGAAATGAATATCTTGGCAAGACCCACAGAGAAATGTTCTTTTGGACACCGCTAACTCTGGGTCACTGCTAATTTATGCAGAGCCTGGCTGCAGTGTCTCGTCCCAGTGTTCCTGGATACAGAGCCTTACTAGGTCACGGCCAAGTGCACATGGGGTTGCAGGGGCAGTGGATAACCTGCACCCAAACCTCCTGTGGGTACCTAGAGGAAGTCTGAGCCTGCAGTCCATTCACCTGGGCCTCCTCGCCCTAGACCAGCAATGACATATTTACAGCAATGAGTAAAAGTTATTTTGAAACAAGTCTAATAAATAAAGCCCATAATGGGACCGAGAGGTGGGGGAGAGATTTCAATGGCGTAGCTACACAAAGCATTTTTTTTCTTATAAGGTGATTCTGAAGATAATGAAACCATTGCATTGTCGTTTGGAATAAGTGCATGATAATGACCACGTGTATTGGACATCTACCTTGTGCCAGAAACAGGGCTGGGAATTTTATATATATTATCTCTGATCTCACAGCATCAGCAAGGCAGATTTCCTATCAGTTTCAGGGACGAGGAAACTGAGGCTTCGAGGGGTCATGTGATCACCTCAAGCCACAGGTAGTGGGTTGAGGAGCTGGAATCCAGACCAGGTCTGTCTGATTCTTCCCTGCCCCCCACCAGGTCCCTCATGACTACTTTGAAGAAAGAACATTTAAGGAGTGATTTACAAAAGTGACACAGGGGTAATACCTTGATCTGTTCAGTGAGTTCCTTAAAAAGTTCCTCATGGCCCCCATAATCTCAGCCCAGTTGTTCTCTGTGTCCCCTTCCCATCCTGGCCCTGTTCTCACCAGACAGCGCAGGGCTGGCACCTGCCCTTCACCAGGTCTCCTGAGAGAGGCCCCCACACCCCACCAATCTCTCCTGCACCTTCCGCCTCCATGCTTCGCAGCGGTGACCAACGTCCAAACAGAACGCACACTTTCACTTGGTGACTCCCTGTCTCCCCCATAGAATGTTCCTTCTTGAAGGCGAGGACCACACCCCCCACACCAGGCACATAGTAGCTGCTCAGTAAATATTTCTGGATGAATATCTAAATGAACATAACGTACTTCTTTTTCCTTAAGAATAGTCTCTAATTTGAACTTGGCTTCCTGTGTCTCTCTAATTAATTCCAAGTAATTGGTAATCGAGTGTTTCCTGGAGCACCTTTACCCTAGAACCCTTTTACCTGCACTTTCATCCCGTTTGCCCTCCCAAGTTCCTCGAGAGCTCATGGGGCAGGCACGGGCCAAATGGAGCACCCGGGGCTGTGGGTGGGCTCTGTGATGCCCATTCATATCCGCCCTCAAGGCTGAGGGACCTGCTTCCCACCCTCAGCCAGCAGCCACCTTTGGGGGTGCCCCAGCTGGAGACAGCCTCCTCCCTTCCTGGGGCACCTGCACCCAGAGGCTGACCCGAGGGTCGAGGCCTGCCCTTGGCCCCCACGTGGGACAGCACTGCAAGGCCACCCCAGCCTCAGAGTGACCTGGGTGGGTGGTCATCTGTTCCACAGTCCCCCACCTCCCGACCCACTCCTGCTTCCTTCTCTTCCCCCCACAGCGTGAATCCCAGAGCACTCCCTGAATACGGCCCTGCACACAACTCTCCTTCTCAGAGTCGGCTCCTGGGAACCAGACCCGGGACAGGAGGAATGACTTCCGGTCCTCCAGGAATTCCATGGCCCAGTTGGGACCAGAGCCCAGGACCCCTGAGTCCCAGGCTCCCGTTAGAGGGTTCAGGCTACCGCGAGCCAGGTTCGGGTCTCAGTGCTCAGCAGACACATCTGTCCCCCTCTCCCCACGCATGCATCACATCCACAGCAGTAAAGGAAGCAGATAAAGTGGTGACACATTGTATTTAGAAAAGTTTAGAAACAGGGGAAGTGGTCATGAGGCCTGGGGGTGGGCGGGAGAGGCAGGTAAGAGAGGTGGTCCCCGGAAGGCCTCTCCGAGTGAGATAAAGGGTCAGGTGGCAGCTGAGGGTCCCACCACCTTCCCCAGCTCACGGGCTGCAGTTAGACTGGGTGGGGCTCCAGCTCTGTCACCCCGTGAATGAGGAAGGGGGTTGTTAGAACCCCGCTCAGGTCCTCAGGCCCACGGACAGATCCCCCCATGTTCCAGTGAGCTGAGCATGTCACCAAAGTTTACCAAAACTTTCTCAGCAAAGGGACTCCGCCTATTAACACCTTCAAAGTCACAAACAGACCAGGACCCACCCAGGGGTGGGAGACCTGCGGCCTTCTGATTTCAAGATTGTTCTTTTTTAAGCACCAAAGGGGGCAAGAAAGGCTTCCCCTTTCTCTGCTGCACCCTTTTTAATAAAGGGATTTGTTCTGCAAAATTTGGATTCAGTCAAAGGGCCACACTTAAGGACCTAGAAGGCCACAGGTTCCCCACCCCTGCGGGCTTTCAGCTCCTTTGCAGGGAGAATGTCTTGAATGAAGGTGGAAAGAACAAAGGAGGCAGCTGTGGAGGTGCCTGGGCAGCCAGGGGACAGCCGCAGAAGGGGCCAGGGGACAGGAGCGCCAGCTCAGCCCCCTCAACACCTCAACGGGAGCTGACTTGCGGCAAAGTCTCCACAGTCACACCCTTCCCAGCGTGGGCTTTCTGCCAAGACATCCCAGAAGGAGGCTCGTGAGCAAAGGTCCCCAGAGCTTAGCTTCCCGGCTGGCCTCTCGGACCTCTGAAGGCAAACTTCCCAGAGCGAGAACAAAGACAGACAAATTCCTTCCCATCCAACACTCAGGGATTGTGAGGTGGCAGGACGGAGGAGTGGCTACAATTGGAAGGGACATATATAGTGTTGCATTGGGAGAAAGGGGTTTTCCTTGAACATGTAAGCATTGATCAAAAATGTCCATTTTTTAAAAAAAGATAAACTTGGCTACGGTAGCAGATCCTGTCCCTATCCTGGCCTTATCCACATACCCTGACTTGCAGCTTTGCACTGCGAAATCTGTGGCTCTCTGCCCGGAGGGTTTCTTCCAGATGCCAGGAAAGCACTTGCCCGGTGTCCAGGGCAGGCCAGAGGTGCCAGGGACCTAATGCCCTCTAGGAGCTGGTCTCAACCAGTGATACCAGGAACTGCTGGATAAATACCTCTGTTTGCTGCCCTTCATGTGGGATTACGTGCATGATTTGCTACCCAGTCTCCGAGGTTCCCAGGCGGACTGAGTCCAGCTGCCCACGTCAGTGATCTGCTCGTTAATGCCACCTGTTCTGGCTTCCTTCCTGCGCTACCTCATTTCCCCCCACCTCACTGCTGCCTGGGATCACGTCTCAGATAAACTGCTGTCCAACCCTGGCTTCAGGCTTACCTCTGGGGGTGCCTAAAACAACTATGCGTATGTTCTGCCCGGGAGGCCACGGGGTGGTGCCTGGGGCTCAAATCCTGGCATCACCTTTTACTATTTAGGTGATTTCAACTTCAGAGCTTCAATTTCTTCACCTGTTAAATGGGGATGATAATCCTAGTACCTACCTCAATGGTTTGTTCTCAGGATTGATTGAAATAATTCATGTAAAGCAATTTTCACAGTACTAGATACTTGGTAAACACTCAAAAACTACTAACCATAATTAATAGACAGCCAGAAAATAGACAAATGACAAACAACAACTTGGAGGGACAATATTTAGAACAAATGACAAGCAAAGAATTATTATCCCTAATATACAAAGAACTCTTAAAAATCATTAGGAAAAAGACAAAACAGTCTGGGCACAGTGGCTCGAGCCTGTAATCCTACCACTCGGGGAGGCCAAGACAGGAGGATCGCTTGAGGTCAGGAGTTTGAGACCAGCCTGAGACCCTATCTCCACTAAAAATAGAAAAAATTAGTCGGGCGTAATGGTGCACACCTGTAGTCCCAGCTACTTGGGAGGCTGAGGCAGGAGGATCACTTGTACCCAAGAGTTTGAGGTTGTTGTGAGCTAGGCTGACACCACGGCACTCTAGCCCAGGCAACAGAGTGAGCCTCTGTCTCAAAAAAAAAAAAAAAGAAAAAGAAAAAAACAAAACAACCTTGCAGAAGAATAGCAGCAAAGGACACAAATAGGTAATTCACAGAAGAACAATGAAAGCACCCAATAAGCATATTAAAAGATGTTTGAGCTAATTTCACTAATAATTAAAGAAATGATAAGAAGACCATAATAATTCAATCATGTAAAAATTGCCCAATTGACAATATATTTTAAAGGTTGATAATATTCTGTGATAAGGGTACAGCAAAAACAGATGACGAAAACATAAATTCCTCCAATCTTTCTGCAGAACAATGTGGTAGTTCTTATTCAAATTCACAAATCACTTGTAAGAATTTCTCATACAGAAATCCCACACTTGTGCAAAAAGGTTTAGGTGCAAGTATATTCATTACAACATTATGTAAAGAAAAATTAAAAACAACCCAAATGATGGTTGATAGGGGATTAAATAAATAAATTATGGTCTATCCAAACAACAGAATTCTAGGTAGCCATTGGAAAGAATGAGAGATTTACACGTACTTCCAAGAATAGATGACTGAGATTTATAATGAAGTAGAAAAAGAAAGTTGCACAGTTCTATAGACAGCAGGATTCTGTTTCTGATTAAATAATACTTTTATATATCCTTGTAAATTTTGTAATTGTATAGATGAATCTGGAAACGACATATATCAAGTCACAATGGTTATTTCTGAGGTTTAGGATCACAGAAAATTTTTATATCTAAGCTACACATTTCTATAATGTTTGAAATTTTGCAACAGGCGTACAATCAGAAACCTTGCCAACCCCTGTCACACATACCCCATTCTCTTGAGCCACCAGGAAGCTTAGTAGATTCCATGCAAGAGTCACTCACCCATCTCCCAAGACTGTATGGAACAGGCTATGTAATTCTAGACACCAATGATGGGTCTGGCCCCAATAATGGAATAATCATAAGTGAAGAAAGTTCATAAAATAGCACATGCACTGTCAGCTGAAGACATAAAATTATTTACATCAAGGGAAAAAAAACTAGAAGAAAAACAGCAAAATTTTAACAGGAGAGGTACGTTGGTGATTTTTTTTTTTTTTGTATTGTGGTGTTTGTCACATTTTCTACAATGAGCAGATCTCTTTTATAAACACAGCATATGGATTTTAAGGAGATGACGTCCAGTTGCAGTGGTCTCAGCTTGCTATGACGGAGACTTACCTTTCAGGGGATGAAGTGAGAATGTTCTGAAAAATGTCCACTTTATATCAAAATGTAGGTCAAACAGAGAACACTTGAGAGGTGGTCTAAACCTCTCTGAGCACCTGTGGCTTTATTTTTTTTTCCTTGTAGTAAAAGGCCGGGACCACCACAAACCAACCAGGACCTCGTCTCCCAGTCGCATGCAGATGGCACTGTGTCTCATCAAGCTTTGGTCTAGAGTAGGTTTTGATAGAAACCATGGCCAGACGTAACCTGAACCTGTTTGTGAAGCCTCCTCCCTGGCCCCTTACCCAGATTTAAGAGAAAACAATTGGAAGCGTTTCTTATCCAGAAATAATAGTAACAATAACCAGTACCATGAGGCTTCCCCAGTGAATCCCCAAATCACAGTCTCTCCCACTCAGAGTCAAGGTCGGGCCAGGTCATTAAAGGAATGGAAACTCCTTACCGGACCCGTTGACGCTGCAGAGCGTGAAGAACACAGAAACGGGAGAGCACCAGTCCTCCTTTTTATTGGCAGAAACCCCACCTTCTCTATCAGGAAATTCTATCTGCTTCATCTGGGTTTTTGAAGCATTAAGGAGATGAGGCGTTTCACCAATCCCAGTGAGCCTCGTCTCAAGCAGGGGGAGAAAAACAAGTCTTCCCACCTCAGAGGGATGGGAGATGGGAGATACGGTGCCTCCCTACCTGGGTGGGAACAAAATCTACCTGGAGGTGTGAGCAGAAGGGACCTTGACAGCGAGTAAGCTGGGAAGGGAGCCGTGCAGGGCCCTCCACCCTGCTGGGGTCTCAGAAGAGTCTCCATCACTCATGCAGCAATCTGAAGGAACTTGGAGTATATTAAAGCTTTTGTCTTCTAGTTTATATTTGAGGAGTGCCTTAAAAAAAAAAATTAGACAAAATGACAGCTCAAGGACAGGACTTGACCAGCCTGGGCTGGAGCTTCCTGGAGAAAAGTGAAGGGACGACTCTTCCTGCCCAGTGACATGTGTGGCCATCATCAGTTGTCCATTACATAGGGAGCATATCCCACATGACGTACAAGCATGGCGTCATTTCATAGCCACACAACCGTAAGAGCCATTAGCATCCCCAGCTTAGAGATGAGAAAATAGAGGCTCTGAGAGTTGAAGTGACTTGCTCGCAGTCACACAGCTGGTGGGTGGTGAGGTCAGGATTCGAACCCAGGTCAGTCTGACTCCGCAACCAGAGATTACTGCTAGATCCAGAGAAAGAAATGTCTCCAAACCACCCAGGTGGGATCCTTATGCGGAACACTCAGTATGTTAGTTTCCTACAGCTGTTGTAACAAATTACCACAAACGTGGTGATAAGTGGTTTAATAGGACACAAATTTATTATTTTAGAGCTCAGAAGGAGGTCAGCAGTCTGAAATAGTTTTCCCTGGGCTAAAACCAAGGTGCTGACTGAGCTGCATTCCCTTCTGGAGGCCAGGAAAAAAATCCACTTCCTTGTCCTTTCCAGCTCCTAGAGGCTGCCTGCATCCCTTGGCTTGTGGCCCCTTCCACCATCTGCAAATCCAGCAATGGCTGGCCGAGTCTTTCTCACCATGCCTCCTCTTTAGTTCTCTCTTCTGCCACTCTTATCCCCATTTAAAGACCCTTACATTGGGCACCCAGATAATCCTAATCTCCTTATTTTAAGGTCAGTGCATTAGCAACCTTAATTCCACCTGCAACCTTAATTTCCTCTTGCTATGTAACATAACATATTATTCACAGGCTCTAGGGATTATGACATAGATATCTTTGTGGGGGGGTAATTATTCTTTCTTACACACTCAGAGAGGCAGCAAGTTCATGGGGTCACCAAAATGCAGGGTCTGGTTTTCATTTTTACATGGGGATTGAGAAACTGACTCACTTTGACCAAAATGTCCAAGAGCCTGAATAACAGGGTAAGCATGGTTTAACGCAGTGGGAAGACTGGCCTTTCAAGAGGACATTTCCATTCAAGGCACCCCCATCCTGGTCCTGATGGGGTCACAAAGACTTGACATGAGGATTATCTACTCAATCTTACTTATGTTTACTCTTAGAAAAGTAATTCCTGCTCATGCAAGATATTCAAACATTACAGAAGTGTGTGACTGTAAGACATTATAATGTGTTCATCAGAACCTGTTTCCTGCTCTCACTCGGCACACACTAGCCCTCTTTTCCCAGCCAATGAAGTGAGCAGGAGGGAAGGGAGCCCCTTCCAGCCTAGGCAAATGTTGTAGGGTCCTTGATTAAGAGTCAGTCCTTTTGAGAATAAAATAATGGGCATGGACTGGGCGCAGTGCCTCACGCTTGTAATCCTAACTGGGAGGCCATGGCAGGAGGATTGCTTGAGCTCAGGAGTTCAAGACCAGCCTGAGCAAGAGTGAGACCCTGTCTCTACTAAAAATAGAAAAATTAGCTGGGAATTATGGTGCATGCCTGTAGTCCCAGCTATTTGCAAGGCTCAGGCAGGAGGATCACTTGAGCCCAGGAGTTTGAGGTTGCAGAGCGAGACTCTGTCTCAAAAAAAAAAAAAAAAAATTGGTATGGGGAAGAAACAGATTCAGTTCTTACTCCTGTCAAGAAGTGATTCTCAATAAAACAAGACCCCAGATTGCCCTTCCTCAATAAACTTTGTCTCATGCTTGTAAAAAAAGAAAGAAAAAAAAGAAGTGACTCTCCATGGCTCTTGGCTGCACCCTCTAATTCCACCTTTGAGTCATCTTTTCTTTTTTATGAGAGACAGCACATTTGCAGATCAATAGTTTTCTTAGCCTGCTTCTGTTTGTATAAGTTTGAGGGCCTAAATGATTCTTTTCATTTTGTACATTTTCTGACCTTTTCAGATCAAGCTAGTGATGTTCCTGCTGATACAATTCTCTTAAAAACTATCTGGATCTCTTATGAATCTTATTGAGGCTTACTCTACTATACAAAAGCCACATACACAACTCTCTTTGAGATAAACTTTTTTTTTGTCTTGGGCTTCTAGTGAGAGATAACACTCTTGAATTTCTTAGAAGCCCTATCATTTTATTACTAAGTAAATTTGTGAGTCACACCCTTAAAATTTTAGGGGCCATTCTGTTTGCATGAATAGTATTCTGAGGCTCCTCCTTAAGTTTGTCTGAGATCTTAACAAAAGATCTACCAGTCACACCCTAGACTTCATTTTTAGATCTTTTAATTTTTCTGTCAGTACTCTGGATTTGATCTTTGCTCAGATGCATTTCTTATTTTTAGCATTGTTTGCATCTAGAGAGGCTTAGAATTTTCAAGTGTATCAAGTCTCTACTTCTTCATGTTTAACAGTGTTGCTAAACTTCCTGCCACTATGTAACATGGATCTTCTTCCAGTTTTCAATAAGATTCTCTTTATTTTGAGCTCTCACTTGCAGCCTCCATAAAAGATACAATGCTTCTATAAACAGTTTCTTCAGAACATTTAGATTTTCACTAAGGCTATCCTCAAAGTCCTTGCAGCTTTCCCCCACTTCTGAGTTCCAAAGCCATGTCTACATTTTTAGGTATTGTTTATGATAGCACCCCACTCCTGGCACCAAAGTCTGGATTTATCATCTGTTGCTGCATAACAAATTACTCCAAATTTAGTGGCTTAAAACAACAAACATTTATTATCTCTTATTCTTGGTATTCCAGCAATTTGGGAGGTGCTTAGTTGGGATGTCTGGCTTAAAGTCCACATGAGGTTGCAATCAAGATGTTGGCCAGGGCTACAGTCAACTAAAAGCTTAACTGGAGCTGGAGGATCTGTTTCCGAGTTTACTCACATGGCAGTTCGGCCATAGGCTTTAGTTTCTACCACAGGAGCCTCTCTGTAGGGCTGCTCATGGCATGGTAGCTGGCTATATTCTACTGGTCACACAGACCAATCTTTGTGCACTGTGAAAATAGACTACATAAGAGTTTAAATTCCAGGAAAGATCCTTAGGTTCATCCTGGAGGCTGGTGTTAGCGGTTGAATGGTGCATTCCCCCAAATGGTATGTCCATCTGCAACCCGTGAATGTGAACTTATTTGGAAAAGGGGTTTTTGCAGATGTAATTAAGTTAAAGATATCAGGATTAGATCATCTCTAATTATGCAGGTGGGCCCTAAATCCAATGACAAATGTCTTATAAGAAGAGAAGACACAAACAAGGTAGATCAGTGGAGAGGAAGGTAGAGATAAGAGTGATGGCTATAGGCTAACGAATGCCAAGGATTGATGACAGCCACCAGGAGCTAGGAAAAAGGCATGGAATGGATTTTCCCTCAAAGCCTCCAGTAGGAACCAACCTCGCCACTCCTTGGTTTACAGTAGTCATAGAACACTGATAGAGCTGGCTACCACAGAAGTCAATTCATCGATGTGATTCTCACTCTAAATTCAAAAGTGTGTATCTTAAGGTCTCCTATCTTTGCCTTGTGGAATCTCATGACAGCCATTTCACCAATATTTATTGAACACCTACCACTTGCCAAGCACTGTTCTCAGTGCTGGGGACACCACAGTGAACAAGAGACAAAAATCTCTGCCTTCACTCTCTACCTATCACATTCTAGTGCTGTTCACTAAAATGGAGCTTTCATTCTAGTGAGTATCAGTTCACTATCTTCAGACTTTGGCTCCTTCAAATTCCCCGTATTATAATGATCTTATATATACAGCGGAGGAAAACTAAGATAAAAAGTTCTGGGGTTGGAGGTTGCATTTAATAAATGAATAAACAGAGAATTCTACAACACTCCCAATTCAAGAGAAACATGGGGGCCGGGCATGGTGGCTCACGCCTGTAATCTTAGCACTCTGGAAGGCAGAGGCAGGCAGATTGTTTGAGCTCAGGAGTTCGAGACCAGCCTGAGTAAGAGCGAGACCCCGTCTCTACTAAAAAAAAAAAAAAATAGAAAGAAATTAATGGGACATCTAAAAATGTACATAGAAAAAATTAGCTGGGCATGGTGGCACATGCCTGTAGTCCCAGCTATTCAGGAGGCTGAGGTAGAAGGATTGCTGGAGCCCAAGAGTTTGAGGTTGCTGTGAGCTACACTGATGCCACAGCACTCTAGCCCGGGCAACAGAGTTGAGACTCTGTCTCAAAAAAAAAAAAAAAAAAAAAAAAAGGAGAAAGAGAGAGAGAAACATGGGGAGTAAATTATCCTTAAGCAGTTCTGCCCACAAAGCCTCGTCAAATCCTCACTCTTTAATTGGGATCCAGGAACATCTCTCCCAACACTCACTCAAGCCCCCTCATGCTCCTCCACCTTGTCCATTTCATTAGACGTTTCTCTTTTCTTTCCTGGTCTGGGAAACCCCTTCTATAGCAAATGTAATCAAATTGCTCGACCCTAGCCCACCACAGGGGTTGAGGGAAGACCAAAGTAATTATTTAGACTATTCAGAAGATAGAGACAGTATCTGATTAAGCATTATGACCTTGAAAATTATTATTACATACATTGAGCTTTCTTTTCCTGTGTGTGTGTGTGTGTGTGTGTGTGTTTATATAGCAACCAAAGAACAGGACATCTGCATTAAAAAAAATACATGATATATATGTATATGGACTCCATAAATGGAACACTCACACTAAAAATGCCACTCAAAATCATTCTGTGCACAGAACATATTACACAACAGTTACTTAGCTGCCTAGGATAGTGTTGGATTATTTCACAAAACCTGCATTCCCAGCTGGGTATTTGGCACTGGATGTGTCTCATTCCAAGTCGCGTTACGTGGTCTTTTCTCTAACACACTGGATCTCAACACATTGTATCCCGGTGTACGTGAGCACCACTTTGGGGGGATGAATCCTTATAAAGATAAAAATTCCTCCTAGAAGTAGTGATTTGCCATTACTGAGGCAGGTCCTGGGGTCTGCGTTTACCAGCTCCCTCAGTGGCTCTGATGCACAGAACCCCTGCTCTTGGCTATTCCCCTGCCCCCGGCCCTGGGCCATTACTTGGGTTATAAGTGACCTTTGCTTTTAATTGACATTCATCCTCTTCTTGGCCTTATTGGTAAACCTGATACACATACTCCTTTCCGGTCAGCGACAGCAAGTCACCTATGTCCTAAAGAACATCCCCTAATCTGCTGGGCTTAGCTTACTGTCACAGGTAGGTCCGGCCTTCCCTGGGAGCTATGAAAGCGTCTTCCCATAAAGGTCTCCTCTGGTCACCTGTGGGACCGTACAGCCAAGCATAGCTGTCAGTTTCAGATGGGCTCTCAGGCCACTCCTGGTATCGACATGAATCACCAGCAACATCTCAATCACATAAATTTAAAAACTGAGTGTTAGGAATATAAACTCCATTTTCTGAGAATTATTTACCACCCAGTGTCCCCTCTCTTGGGTTTCCAGAAGCCCAGAGCTACTTCCATGGGTCTGGGAAGTGGGACACCAAGTGAGGCCAGTGGGGACAGGAGCACACAAAGGAGGAATGAATACAGTCTGGGTTTGAGCTCTGCTCCCTGCCTGGGCTGGGATCTTGGAAACTGGCCCTTTCTTTCTCTGAACCATCCACAGTACCCTCATTCCTTATAGCTGAGGACATGCTCTTACAGGACTCTTGCAGAAAGTCAAAGTAGGAATGGAAGAGAAAGTGAAAGACTGCAGTCACTCAGACATTTGACGAGCACTTATTGAGTGTCTACTGTATGACAGGTAGACCCAGGAAACACAGTGGTGACAAAGCAGACATGCTGTCAGTTTTCATGGAACTCAGAGTCTATCAGGGTGGACAGACCTGAAATGACTAACAAAACAAATTTCTGCAAAATTGCAATAGTGATAAGTGCTAAGAAGAGGGCCAAGGTCAAAGTCATGGACCAGCAGTCAGGAGCTAGGTGTCAGGGAGCGCTCGTGAGGGCTGTGACCCTGAGCTGCTGGCTGCGTGAGCACAGAGGTTGGAAGGGTCTGGCTAGCAGAGGACAGCTCAGGTCAAGTAGATGACGCCCAGGAAGCTGGGCGAGGAGGATGATTCACACCTTGTATTCTGCCATCTGCGTGACATCCCTCAGGCTGGTCCCTCTGGATGTCTTTCCAGCCTCAATCTATCAAAACCCTTCCTATTTTATACTCAGCAGTGTACATGTCTCACTCACACAGCATGCATGGGGACAGTATGACACAGTGGTCAGAGTGCAGCCTGTGGAGCAAACAGACCTGGGTTCAAATCCTGGATCCACTGCTTATTGCCTGGGGGAGGCTTCATCTCTCTCAGAATCAGTTTTCTCTTCTATGAAATAACGAAATAATATTATGTACCTTACAGAATCAGTGCAAAGAATTAATTGTAAAAGTTTCCAAACAGTACCTAACACATGGTAAGTGGGGAATAAACATTAGCTATTAATATTACTAGTATTCTAAGACCTTTATGTGTAATAGCTCATTTATCCTGCAAAAACCCCATGATATTACTATTATTACTGCCATTTTATATATAAGGGTTCATTCATTCATTTAAAAATGTTAGGTACTGTGCTAGGAACTAGGATAGGCGGTGAGCAAAACAAACACAGACCCTGCTCCTAGATGCAGGAAGAGCAGTTAAAATGCTACTGGGCTTGCCCTGACCAAGTCTGGGGAACTCGAGCTTCAATATAAATAATGATAGCAATAATTATAAAATGTTATATAAAGCAGGAATCCACGAGTCCATACCAATATAAATAAATGAATGCACAAATAAATGAGGGGGGAGAAAATTCTTCACTATGTTGTAATGCCAACTAATATAATGTAGAAGAAACAATGTGGAGTTTTTTTTTAATCACAGATTGGCAAATAGCATAGTAATAACTGATTCAGGCAAAATCGTTGATAGATGCTAAAACCACAAGGTGAACATTTGATGATGAATAGTATATGCTCTCAAAATATTTATTATAATAAGGCAAACCATGACTTTATAGCAGCAAACTCTGATAAACACCACCTTAACCAAGTGATTAAAGTTAACATCAAAGCTGGGTGCAGTGGCTCATTCCTGTAGTCTCAGCTACTCGGGAGCCTCAGGCAGGAGGATTGCTTGAGCCCAGGTGTTTGAGCCCAGCCTGGGCAACATAGCAAGACCCCATCTCTTAAAAAAAAAGTTAACATTACCAGCAATGGGACAAACTGACACGTGCCTCCTGATTCAAAGCAATCAGGAAGACATGCAGTCACTTCTATGGTATTTCTGCCAAATATGCATAACCTGAATCTAACCATGAAGAAACATCGAGAAAACTCAAATTTAGAGACATTATACAAAGTGACTGGTTCATACTCTTTAAAGATGTAAGAACATGAAAGACAAAGGCAGACTGAGGGACTGTTCTAGACTGGAGATCTGACAACTAAGCACAACATGTGTTTCTGGGCCAGAACAGGAACATTACTGGGACAACCGGAAACTACGAATGTCTATAAGTTACATCACAGTATTGTATTCATGTTAATTTCCTGAATTGATAATTGTACCGTGGATATGAGAAAGGATGTGCTCATTTTCAGGGATACACACTAAGGGGTCCTCGGGGGTAAAGGAGCTGATATTTGCAGCTATCAAATGGCCCAGAAAATAATCATCATAATCTGTGTGCACAGATGCGGACAGATGGATGATTGATTGATAGATGGAAAATAATAAAGCAAATAAGGTAAACTGTGAACATTTGGAGAATCTGGATTAAGGACATACAATAGTTTTTTGTAGTATCTTTGCACACTTTTCCTCCTAAATCTAGGATTATCTAAAAATTAAAAGCTACCAACACATCAAGAAAAACTCCAACCCTCCCCCATACCTATCTGGGAGGAGGGGGACAGGGTGTGTGGGGAGACAGAGACAGAGATTGGACGGAGAGCGGTGCCTCTCTGCAGACAGAGTGGTTCCTGGCTGGTTGGTGCCAACAGTGAGCAACATTATTTCTGGCCGGTTTCCAGTGAGGGAGGAAACAACAAAGGAAACAGAGAAAGCTCTGTAGGCTGAGGGGCTGGTCGCTAGGGCAGGGAGGGGGAAGCAGGCCTGGGTGTCCTGGTAGCTCTGCAGTCACTGCCCCAGGGCTCTCTTCCCCCCAGGGAGGGGGCAGGAGAGAACAGGCTGCGGAGAAGGGAAGGGAAGAAGCCAGCATCCTAGTTAGTTTCTGCTAACCTACTATGTGCCAGGCACTATTTTGGGCAATTTACATATGCTACCTCACTCATTCTTGCAAACATTTCTGAGATAAACTCTGTTATTATCCCCATTTTAGAGATGAGGAAACAGCAGCTTAGACAGGTAAGGGCAGAGATTCCATTTGGAGCAGCATAGCGGAAGAGATACGCTATCTGACCCACATGCTGACAGCAACTAAAAACACTGGTTATTGATAAAATAAGAATTTTTAAAAAATAATTGATGACAAGACAGTATGGGACATTCAGAAGCCAAAAACTAAGTGAAAGTGGGAACCCAGGGAGGGAGACAGGGCAGGAAGCAGCCTTTGACCTTGAGGGCATTTGCCAAGCTAAGCAAGCCTTAGCTTTGTTACTCAGGGACTCATAGAGATTGTGTGGGACACAGGAGTCAATTCCCAGAGCCCTGGAGACTAACAGGACACCCCACCCCACCGCCTGCACAAGGCTGGATCTCCAGTAGTCTCCACCCTCAGGTCAGCGAGACACTAGGAGTGGGTCCCAACACTCACCTTCCCCACTAACATCTACAAAGAAGTCTCAGCACAGAGCTGAGAGTGAAAACATCTTCCCTGAGATTTCAGAATCCCAGCAGACTGTCAGTGATTTTGAAGCCTGAATTCACATTCCCTCATTAAACTAAAACATCTCAAGCTGAAGTTTTATATTAAAGTGTTCCTTCCGAGATTTTGGTATAGATGTAGAAGCAGAAGGCGGCAAATTCCCTCTTCTTTTCCTGGATGTTCAAAAAGCAGAAAGGTAAGCAGAAAAATAGTGCAGACTCCGTTGTACAAACCACAAACTCAAAAACACATGAAGACTGGCAAAAGCAATTCACACAACAGCCATGAAGGTGAAGTACACAGAAATTGCTTAGGGTAGCGAGTGAGGGAGGGGGGATGTTGAATAGCAAAGTAGCTCAGGAGTGGCCAATTTCAGAGAAATTCCAGCAAAAATACTTTACCTGTAGCCGAGGGCTCACTGTAAAGCAGAAGTCCTCAACCTTGGCACTATTGACCTTTCGGGCTAGATAATTCTTTGTTGTGGGGGCTGTACTATGCATTGTAGGGTGTTAAGCAGCATCTCTTAATGCTGGGTTCTACCTACTAGATGCCAGTAGCATCAAACCCCACCCCAAATTGTGACAACCAAAAATGTCTCCAGACAGTACTAAATATACTTGGGGGTGGGGGGCAGCAAAAATGAGCCTGGTTGCCAACTACTGCTCTAAAATAATAAACCTATACCACAAGCTATAGGTCAGAGGAGCACGGAGCAGAGATGGAGAAGCCTCATTGTGGCTGAGGGTGGCTGGGGGCAGGGAACAAATGTGCAGAGAAAATGGCACAATAGCCCAGGGCAGTGTATCTCAGAGAGCACCCGCAGAATTACACTCCCTTAAAGAAACTACAAATAGCTGGGCATGAAAATCCAGTTCATTCTATGATGTTTTAAGTTGAATTAGCACAGAATCAATACAAACATATTAAAGGAAAACTGTGAGAAAGGACAGGAAAGCCTACCAGACAGAGAACACTGGCCAGAAACAAAATTGCTACCATGGAATAGATGAAAAATCTGACCAAACAGTGTTCCATGAATTAATAAATCTTAATTAAAACAGTTGCCCCTGTGAGGGGAGGCCATACAGCAGAAATACAACAACTCGGTGAAGAAAGGCCAGACAATGGGAGGCAATGAAATGAGAACTGGAAGAACTGAGGGAAGAAGTATAAGAACAACAAAACTATTTCAAAAATGAAGACACCATTGGAAGGAGAACCTAGACACAACACAGTATGGAAACAGAGGATAGGAAAAGAAAAGTGAACAAGATGAGGCAGAATGAAGTAAATGATTTTTTTTAACTAGAAAGAAAATAGCAGATATAGAAAAAAAAAGACAAAAGAGAAACAACGGATACACAATTGGAATCTCTAAAGAAGAAAAAGAAAACAATAAAATACAATAAATACTTAAAAAATAGAAGGTAACTCTTTAAAAATCAAAGATGTGAATCTACCTAAAAGGTATTCTGTGTGCCAGGGAAAGTTGTCCTAGAATAGTCAACTCCTAGGCTCCTAATAAAAATCATTAGAAAGACAAAGAAAATATCATTTGAGCAGCCAGGCCAAATTTAAAAAAAATCAAATCATTTATAAAGGAATTATTCCCAGCAATATTCAAATATCAAACAGTGGCACAAAACTCACAGGATATTTAAGCCATTTGTATTTCTTCTTTGGATAAATGTCGGTTAAGTCCTTTGCCCATTTTTTAATTGGGTTGTTTGTGTTTTTGTTGCTGAGTTGAAATGTTCTCCATATACTCTAAATACTAGACTCTTATCAGATTTATGATTTGCAAACATTTTTTCCCATTTTTTGGGTTTTTTACTTTCTTTACAGTGTTCTTCTATAAAGAAAAAGAAAGCTTCTTTAATTCTGATGAAGTCCAACTTACCTATTTTTTCGTTAGTTGGTTGTGCATTTGGTGTTATATCTAAGAAATCATTGACAAATCCAAAGGCATGAAGCCTTATCCCTATGTTTTCTTGTATGAGTTTTATGGTTGTAACTCTTATATTTAGGTTTTGATCCCTTTTGAGTTGATTTTTGTATATGATGTGGGGCAAGGCCTCAACTTCAATCTTCTCCATGTGGATATCCAGTTGTTCCAGCATCACTTGTTGAAGAAACTATTCTTTACCCATTGGATGGTTTTGAGACCCTTGTCAAAAAACAACTGGCTATCAATGTATGGGTTTCTTTCTGAAGTCTCAATTCTATTCCATGATCTATATGTTTATCCTCGTACCACATTGTTTTGATTATTGTAGCTTTGTAGTAAATTCTGAAATTGGAAGTGTGTCTTCCAACTTTGTTCTTTTTCAAGATTGTTTTTTCTGTTCAGAGTCCCTTGCAATTTTACATGAATTATAGGATCAGCTTTTCCATTTCTGAATAAAAAAAAAAAAGGTCATTGGTATTTTTATAGGTATTACATATATTCAGGGTAATTGGATTCATTGTAATATAATTCAATTACGGATTCAGCAGATCAATTTCAGGAGTATTACATTAAATCTTCCAATCCATGAACTTGTGATATCTTTTCATTTACTTAGGTCCTCTTTAATTTCTTTCAGCAATATTTTGTAGCTTTCAGTGTACAAGTCTTGTACCTTCTTGCTTGAATTTATTTGTAAGTATTTTATCTTTTTCATGCTATTATAAATGGAATTGTTTCCTTAGTTTCTTTTTCAGATGGTTCGTTGCTAGTGTATAGAAATACAACTGATTTTTGTATGTCAATCTTATATCTTGCAAATTTTATGAATATGTTTATTAGCTCTATTGTGTTTGTTGTTGTTTCTTTAGGATTTTCTATGTAGAAATAGGATCATGTTATCTGTGAATAGAGATAGTTTTACTTCTTCCTTTCTAATTTGGATGCCTTTTATTTATTTTTCTTGCTTAATTGCTCTGGCTAGAACTTTCAGTACAATATTGAGTAGCAGTGGCAGAAGTAGGCATTTGTGCCTTGGTCCTGACCTTAAGGGGAAAGTTTTAAGTCATTCATCATTGAATTTGATATTAGCTCTGGCTTTTTTGATAACTGTGCTTTACCATATTGAGAAAGTTTCCTTCTATTCCTAATTTTCTGAGTGTTTTTATTATGAAAAGGTGTTAGATTTTGTCAAATGCTTTTTCTGCATCAATCGAGATGATTATGCGGTTTTTTTTTCCTTTGTTCTCTTAATGTAGTATATCACATTGATTGATTTTCTTATACTGAACCACCCTTGCATCATAAATCTCACTTGGTAATGCTGTATAATTCTTTTAATATACTGTTGCACTTGGTTTGCTAGCGTGATGTGAGAGACCAAAATAGATGCACCTATATCATTTAAGATGGACCCTAACATTAAGGAAATCAAGTTCCCTGTGGGTTAGGGGCTCAGGGCCCAGTTAGCATGGCAAATTTCTAAATTCCTATGGCTATAAGAAAAACCACACTTGCTAAATTCCCTAACACTAGGAATTATCAAATTCCTCCTAACTCTAATTTACAACCCTGACCATTACAACTCTGGTTGGACAGAGGACCAGCCTTACAAACATTTTTTCTGAGGAGTAACTACAGACCTTAAGCCAGTTTCAGCCAGCTTATAGAAGTTGCTCACAAACTGTCTTTGCTGATAGTTTGCCTTTTGATGTAAAGAGCCAATTCCATCTCATTTTAATGTTAAACCCTGCCCTAAAGTGAACATGGGTTGTATGTTACACATATGTTTACCCATTTTGCATGTGCTCAGCTCCTCTCATAAATATGTGTAGCTTCCCGTCCCAAACCTGCTGAATATGTATGACTCTATTGTGTAATACGGACCTTGTGAGTCATAAAAACCCGACCTGCCCCTTCCCTCCTCAAAAAGAATGTACCTTCAGCACATGCCGAAAACTGTCTCTTCCTGGTATATAAACAGATACAAACAATAAAGCTCTCCTTTTTACTATTTAGCCATCCTAGTGCTCTTTTGGATGCTACTAGTAATTTGCTAAGGATTTATGCATCTAGATGCATGAGGGATATTGGTCTGTAGTTTTCTTGTGGTGTCTTTGGCTTTGGTATCAGGGTGATGCTGGCCTCCTGTAGCGAGTTAGGAAGTGTTCCCTCCTGTTCTATTTTCTTGATGATTTTGAGAAGTATTGTTAATTCTTCTTTAAATGTTCAGTAAAAATCATCAGTGAAGCCATCTGGCCCTAGACTTTTGTTTGTTGGGAGGTTTTCGATTACTAATTCAATCTCTTTAGTTGTTATAGGTCTATAATGCACTTGGTTTTTAAAAAGCATTTTCAGATTAAGTCTCAAAATAAAATCCAACTCTACACTGTGTGCAAGAGACACACCTGATACAAGCTCAAGAGGTTGAAAACTAAAGGACGAGCAAAGGCAGACCAGGCAAATAAAAATAATAATGATGTCATGATGTGATTATCAAACAAGAATCAATTCAAGCCAAAAAACACTGATCAAAATGACAAGGTACTATGTAACATATCAGAGTGCCACACAAATTAAATGCAGATATGGCTGCTATGAATATCTGTGCAACAGGTAACCTAGTTGTTACATTTGTCAGGATTAATTATAGCAATGCAAGGAGGATAAGAGGAGACTTGAATTCACCTTGCATGGTGAGTCACACGGACAGCTCTGCTGCAACACAAGAGACCCACAGCCCAATGCCTAAGAGAAGACACAACTGTATTTTTCTCTATTACAACAGTGCAGAGAGGCAGACAGCTTTGTTTCACTCGGTAGGTCAGAGACCCAGGTTCCTTCCAAGTTGTGGTCCCATCATCCCCTAAGGCTGTGTCATCATCTCCTTGATAGAAGCCAAGTTACCACCTTATCCAAGTTATTCCTGGCAGGGGGGAGAGGAGATTGTGGAGCAGGAATGCCCATGATCCTGGGCCTGGTCCAGAGTGGCAAATATTACTTGCACTCACATATAATTGGAGAAAACTTGCCACTGGGTAAACCTAAATGCAAGGAGTAGGGTGGGCTGAGAGTGGTCTAGCTTCATGCCCAGGAAAAAGGATAGGACAGATTTTAGGGGAGTCTACCAGTCTATGCCCCAGTCTCTCCCTCTGGCCACTACACAACTGGGCGTGCTCATTTCCCCAGGAATAGAACACACCTGACCGTTCTCCCTGGGGGACAAACCGACATCCATCCAGCTGTTGTACCCATGGTCTCTGTGTGATGCACAGACCTTTCATAGGTTCAGACATGGTTCCTTGTGGTCTGATGACCTATAAGCTAAAAAACGATTCATCTGTCCCACCCACCTGCCAAATACACGGTGGTGGAACACGGAAAGGAAACCCACAGTAATACCCCCATTCGGAAGCAAAAGCATGGGCAATACAGAGTAGTCTCTGGGCAGGAACTGTGAGGACCCCTGTCCTGACAGGGGAAGATGTCTGGCTGCTCTGGTTTTGCCCTCTAGAACATTCTGCCTTGTTGTCTGTTATACTCATCTGAAGTAGGTATCAGAAAATATGTCTTCCTTGAGGGCTGTTTGGGAACCTAAACAATTATGGGCTTTTATAGTTTCTTTGGAAAAAACAATTCCCTGGAAGATTTATTAGGGTGCAAGTCTATTTGCTCCCAGTCATTGCATGAGGCAGTAACCACAGGTTGTGCTATTTTCTCACATATTTCTCAAGCCTGCTTCACTTCTTTGCTTCCTTGTCTAGCCACACCTCTCCGCCTCACATTAATGACAGCTATTTTGAGAACTCCTGCATAATAGGCTTAAGAGAGAAGCAACACCTTTAGTCTAATCCTTGCCTTGGGGCTGGATCCCTTGTATAGATGTTTTGCTTAATTGGATAGTGTTTGAGAAAGGCTCTGGGCCCAGACTCTCTGATCTCCTGCTGTTTGGGTTACAGAAGCAGTAGGCTTTTTCAAGGAGCCCCTAGATTTCTAGACACTTCCCTTTCATCTCTGTTTGAAATCTGGCCAGTACTTGCAGAAGTCATCTCTTTTCTTTGCATATCTTCCCGAAAGTATTGAGAAACAACTGTTAATAATACTTACTAACTTTTTAGCTTTTCCCAACTTCTCCCTGAGTTACAGCCTTGGAAGGCACAGGATCTGCCTTTCAGGCTATTGCAAGAGAGAATTTCACCTATTATTTGGCCAAGAGTCCCCAGATTTTTCAGCCAATAATATCTGTGTGCCTGCTGCCTGCCTGCCTGCCCGCTAGGTTTCAGTGAGGCAGCACCTCACTCTTGGAGCCAATCTTTAGATTTGTTAGGGTGAGGATTGTTGACTTTGAGAGAATAAGAGAGAGCGAGACAGACAACAAAACAGGGACTTACAGAACAAAGAAGTTTCCCTCTTTCTCACTTAGTAGAAGGAGCTGAGCATTCCAGGCTGGCGGGTTCCTTCCAAACGGCCAGTGCACCATCTCTAGGGCCGTGTCCTCACTAGCACGGTGGAATGAGCCGCCACCACATCCGGTTGCAGCTGGTAGGAAGAAGGCAGGCAACATGGAAGCGGCATATTTACAGTCGTGAGACCTACTAGGTCTAGAAATGGTACAGGTCTTTCTACTCATATTCCATTGAACAGAACTTAAGTCTTGAGAAATAAAAATAAAATCCTAAGCCTCCTATAAGTGACTGCACAGACCTTCTTTTAGCCAAGGGGACCCCAGAAAAATCTTAAGAACAGCTCCCAGCCGTAACTGGAGAGGAGGTCAGACGTGTACCCCTCTCTTGCTCACGGCCATTAGGTTTTCTTTCCTAAGGGCCAAACAGAAACCAGCCCTTTGGAAAGACTTGCCCACCGCTGATTTCAACCAACCTCGAGACTGCCCCTCCCTTGTGCAGGTTTGCTCCAGCGAACGGGCATTCCTTCCTGGTAGGAGACCACCGACCATGCAGCGGTTGTGGCCAGTCTACAGAGGCTGCACACAAAGGGTTTTCGTGTCTTCTGCTTCAGCTTTTGACGTCAAAGGGTTGAAAACTCCACCCTGGTATCATGCTAATGCCGTCAAGCATATGAAGCCCAATTGCGCATGCCCATGTTTCTCTTGCCATCAATATTCATGACTCCTCCTGTAACTTACTAAATATGTATATGCAGGCACCCCACTCAGCATAAATTCCTGAATTACCCCTCCCTTGAAGTGCCTGTCTCTGGTCTTTGCTTTTCTTCCCAGCCTGCAAGATGGTCAGCCTGTAGGCTCCAACCCTTTATGAGAAATAAGGCTCTCCCTTTCCAAATTTATGAACGTTGTCATTC
Organism: Lemur catta; assembly: GCF_020740605.2. Classification (NCBI taxonomy): domain Eukaryota; kingdom Metazoa; phylum Chordata; class Mammalia; order Primates; family Lemuridae; genus Lemur; species Lemur catta. The sequence continues at coordinate 91,470,053 of NC_059134.1, read as the reverse complement.
TTCAGTTGACAGTCTCACGGGCCCACCAATCTATAAGAAGGGCTAGTAAATGTAATCTAGTCCTGTCCCAGGAAAAATATGAAGGCAGATTGCAGTAAATATCTATCGGTCTGTATCGCAGATACATAGGATATAAATAATATAACTTATTAGGTAGATCTAACATATGAAAAGAGTAAGCACACCATTATTTTCATGTGACCATGGGACTTTTACAAGGTCACAAAGAATAATCTCAATAACTATCCAAAAAGAGTAGTACTATAGAAAACATTATCTGCCATAATGAAACCAAAGAAAAAATAATAATAACTAAGAAAAGAAATATATCCCTCCAGTTGGAAAAAAATTACAACTTGCATTTAAACAACTTTTGGGTCAAATAGAAAATACAAACTAAAACTTCAGTATTCCCATAAAATAGTAAAAATCAAATATACTTAAAGAAGTACTTGGAGGAACAGTCATAGCCTTAAATATCTACATCAATTAAAACATAAACAAAGAATAGTTCAAAGCAGGTTCAGCTGATCCAGCCACTTTCCGTGGGGTTTGCATCCTATGGCAGACCAAAGGCAGGTAATTGATAAACCTCAGAACACACAACAGCCAGTAAGATGGGTATCACGGGGCATGGGCTGGGGGTTGCCGGCTCCTGGGTCTGGCCTCTCCTGGAACATCTCCCACATTCTGGACAATGGGGGAAGGGAGCATCTCTGTCAGATCTTCCCCGGAAGAGAGGCAGCCAGAGGTTTCCTACAGGCCAGCCAGCTGGTCCCAAAGAGCTCCAGTGGGGGCAGGAGCAGGGCTGCAGGGCAGGGGCACATTGGCAGGGGATCCAAGCCTGCTGTGGGATGGTGCTCAGGCTGTTATTTTGAGTTTGGCATAAATTACTCAGCACAGAACAGTCCAGCTCAGTTTCTGGGGCTCTCCCCAAGTCTAGAAAGAGGAGTGGGGTGGGGATGCTGCAGTTTCAGAGAAGGTTCTGCCTCTGCCTCCTCATCTGTACATGAGGGGGCCTGAATGCCTGATCTCTATAAACACTGCCTGCCTGCACGGTCCCTAGGGCCAGGATTCTAAGACTTTAAGTTAACTGCAGAATTTAAAGCTTGGAGGGCCCTCAGGGAAGGAGAGCGAAAGTGATTTGTTCAAGGACACACAGGAAGGGAGGAGCAGAGCCTGGGCTAGGGTCTGGCATGTCCCAGTCCCAGCCAAGACTCTTACTGTGTCACTTCCATCTCTCCTGCCCCCTGCCCCTACTGCCAGTAGAGAACATCCTCCTAGTCTGAAGCAGATTGAGGGAAAGGACTTGCATTCGTTATGTTAATTCCAAGTGCAATAATCAAGAGACCCAGCAGGAATGCACCGGTTTGGAAAGAAGACAAGTGTATTTCTCTCTCAGCTTGAGACCATTCCACAGCCACAGGCAGCTCAGTGTCATGAGGCCCTGTGGGCACTGTCATCATGCTTGGTCAAAGGCAGGCCACAGATATGCCATGTTGTGTCTTTTGGGAAGAACAAGAGCATGAGGGCGACATGCACACAGTCTTAAGGCCTAGGCTAGGCCCCTTCCCCTGGGGGGAACTTAGTCCCACGCTATGGTTTGAACGTGTCTTCTTTCTCCAAAATTCACATTGAAACGTAATCCCCACTGTGGCGGTATGAACAGGTGAGGCCTTTTGGGAATCAATTATGTCATTAGTGCTTCACCCTCAGGAATGGATTAGTGCCTTATAAAAGGGCTGGAAGGAACTAGCTCAGGCCCCTTTTTGTCCTTCCCTTTCCATCATGTAAGGACAAGGCGTTAATCCCCTCCGGAGGATGGAGCAACCAGGCACCATCCTGAAGCAGAAAACAGCCCTCACCAGACCCCAGTCCTGCAGGCACCTTGATCTTGGCCTTTCCAGCCTCCAGAATGATGAGAAATAAATTTCTGTTCTTTATAAATTACCCAGTCTAAGGTATTTTGTCATAGCAGCACAAGTGGACCAAGACAGCCTATGACCATGCTCGCCACAAAGGAAGGAGGCTGTGGGACTTAGTCTAGCCTTGTGCGAGGAGGATGGATTTTCATGGACCATTGGCAGTCTCCACTGCGGTTGGCCCGACTGGCTACCAGATATCCGTGTGATCCTTCTTCTCACAACAAATCACTCTTGTCCCTCTTCAAGAAAATCAATCTCCAAGTCCGCCTAGTCGCACGCCCAGATCAAAGCGCAGGACATCTCAGAGACAGGAAGTGCTCTCCAGAGCCACAGGTGGTTCCTCGTGGTCCAGTGACATATAAACTGCAGTACGAGTCTCTCCCCACCCCCACCCCCACCCCCACCCCCTCACACACACCCCATACAGCAGTGGACAGGGAAAGGAAAACCACAATAAAAACTTTTATTTGGAAAAGAGAGGAATGGAAGCACCCAGAAGGCCCCAGTGCACAGCCACAGGCAAACTCCGCTGGCAGGAATGGTAAGGACCCTGTTCTAGCCAAGAAGGACATTCCCCGGGTGGCTAATCTGGCCAACTGCTGCTGGGAGATTCTTTTCCCCTCATCCTCTGTGGCCACATCTGCAGCGAAGCAGATACTAAAAGGCCTGGCCTCCTCAGGGTTTGTTTGGGGGTCAGTCATAATCACCAGCTCCTATTCCTAGTTTCCTTGGCAATAAAATTCCTTCAAACGCTTAAAAGGCTTCTTCTGGTCTATGTGCTTCCAGATGGTTCCAGGTGCCAATAACCACACCCAGAGATGTCTTCTCTGCAGAGGTCTGAGGCCTTTTATATTACTTTGTTCCTGCTTTGGCTGTCTGCATTTTGGCTACCTTGGGGCTATTCTAAAACAACAGATTTGAGTGGGAAGATAATGCCCTTAATCTAACCTTGCTCCAGGCTGGATCTTTTGCTGGGCTTCTTGGGTGGCCTTTGAGAAAGGCTCTGAACAACAGTCAGAACTCCTGCTGTGTGGGTTACAAATGGCTTTCTGTAAGGACCCAGGTTTCTAGATACTCCATTACTTTTTATCTCTCCTCTCTTTCTTCTAATAATTTACTAAAAGCCACAAAAAGCAGCTAATGCATACTAATATTCTGGTTCTAGGCTGAGCATGGTGGCTCACCTGTAATCCTAGCACTTTGGGAGACAGAGGCAAGAGGATCACTAGAGGCTGGGAGTTTGAGACCAGCCTGGGCAATATGGCAAAACCCCATCTCTACAAAAAATTAAAAAAATTAGCTGGGCATGGTGGCACATGCCTGTAGTCCCAGCTGCTGGGGGCGCTGAGGAAGGACGATCACTTGAGCCCAGGAGTTTGAGGCTGCAGTGAGCTATGATCGTGCTACTGTGCTCCAACCTGGGTGACAAAGCAAGACCCTGTCTCTAAAAAGAAAACAAATTCTGGCTCTTTCCAACCACTTCCCCTAGATCTACGGGCTTGGTTATCACATGATCAGCCTTCCAAAGTGTCATAAAAAGGGTTTTACCGAATGCTTTGCCAAGGGAAAATAAGGGTCTCCAACTTTCCAGCCTGCAATATGTGTACCTTCCCTGCATGCAGCAAAGCCACTGTCACTGCCTTGTATTTTAGGGGTTTTCTCAGGACAGCACCCCACTGCCAGAACTGTACTAATTTCTGTTTATATGTCATAAGCGAAGTCTATTATAATAAAGACTCCCCAGTAGTGGCTCAGAGAAGACAGAGGCGTAAGCTGTCATGTGTCTATGGTGATCATTCCTGACTGACAGGCTGTTCGGTTCCACAAGGTCACTCAGGGGTCTGAGGCCCTTCCACCTTGTTTCTCTGACATCCCCTCATTGGGAGAACGAGCTTGGTCACCGCTAGGTTGCAGGCACAACTATGTTCCTACTTGTGGGAAGGGGAAAGACGGCCAGGCAGGGAGGTGGGTACCCCACAATCTTAAGGCCACACAAGAGAATCTGGCACAGGGCCAGCAGACCATCATGACACAGATCTACTTGGTAAACTTTGCCATCTCCCTATAGCCTCCCTATAATAGTGCCCACCATCCTCCCCTGTGCCAAGTGGGCATGGAAGCACTGGGAACCTGCCGGGGGTTGGAGGGTGTGCTAGACCCGGTTCTCCAGGAAGCAGACGCCAGGATGGGATTAAACATGCAAGGATCTCATGAGGAGACATGTCTGTGTGAAATGACATAGGGAGGGAGCCAAGAAAGGCTGCGAAGACCACAGGCTGCGGGGCAAGTGTGACCCTGAGTCATGCAGAGAGGGAGAGAGGTTGTCTGTAGACTGCTCTGCAGGCTAAGAAAGCTTCAGCAGAGCCACTAGGAAATCTTTGAACCAAAGGCCACCAACAAAGAAATCTAAGAAATCTCATGTCTCCCAGGAATGGTTCTGCCTCAGTACCCCAGCCATGCACAGGTTGGTAGGGAGCAGCCTGTGGAGGTTCAGCCTTAGCCAAAGGAGGTAGTGGGTGTCAATGCCAGGCCGCTGTCGGTCAGTTACACTCCTTGTAGCAGGAGATCTGCAAAGCTCATTATCCTCATAGCTACCACAAGGGGTTACAGTAAGAAGTTGGGGTTTATATCCTAGAAAGAGCACAGACTTTGGGATTAACAAAATACTAGGTTGCAAGACAGTTCACCCCTGACTACCTGTGGCTATTGTCAAGAAACTTAACCTCTCTGATCCTCAGTTTTCTCATCTGTAAAATGCCTGAGAAACTTTATCAGGATGAAGGTGGACTACCAACAGGAGGTGCTCCCTGAATGGTGGCCTTCATCCCCGCTCCCATGTTTCCAGAGCCCAAAGGGGCTAGGGGCTGCCCCAGATGTGCCTCAGGAGGAAGGACTCCCAAGCCCACAGCGGACACGATTTCCTGGGATGGCAGACGGCCCTTCCCTCCCAACCCCACACCAGGTGGGCCCAGAATCGGACACAGTGGCTGCAAAGGCCGAGCTGGCTTTTAAATCAGTCCAAGACAAGCCCTGCTAAACATCTCCTCCAGGGCCAAAGGGAAATATTTAGGAGAGGCTGTGGCCAGAGCTGGGATGGCCTCTTGTTACCTTTGCCTTGCCTGGGCTCCAGCTTGTTTGAAAACTCATCACCCAGGAGAGGATTGTGGGCTGAGGCCCAGGCAGGGAAGGGAAGGAAGCAGGCCTGTAACTCCAGACGGCTGGGCAGGCGTCCACCCACCCAGGCTCATGCCTGCTCTACAGCTCCTGACCCTCTCTCCTCCAGCCCCCATTCTCCCGAGCACTTCTTTCTACTCCTTCCCTCCTTCCTATCCACATGGGCCTCTCTTTCTCTCTGTCTCTCACTCTGTCTCCACCCCAGGGTGGTGAACCAACACCAGTGAGCACCTATCAAGCTGTCCACCCTAACAGGCGGTCCTCGTGCTTCTCATCTCTTCCCGTTCTCTGGTTCCTGACTCTGTCTCTCCGTATCTCCACATCTCTTTCCATTGACTTCTCTCTGTGTCTCTGAGTTTCCCTGTCTCCCTGAGAGATCTCCTTCCTCTCCACCTCTCTGGCTCTCCTGCTCTCTCTTGCTCCTTCACTGCATGTCTCTCCTGTGCTTCCCTCCTCTTCCACCATTTGGCCACCCAGCCAGGCCCAGCCCACCTCTCCCTGGAGCTGTGCACTCCCGTGGGATGCCTTAGGGCACAGGGAACAGCCCAGCCCAGCAGTTCCTCAGGGACCTGGTGGGGGCTCACTACCCCCCAGTCTCTCCTGCCCCTCCCTCTGTGCAGGGCAGCGACATTCAGAACCAGAGAGCACCCCCAGTGTCATGCAGGGGCCACAACCCCTCTAACTCTGCAGTACCCCCCCCCACGTCACTGCTCCCACCAGACTTCTTTCCACTTCAACCCTTAGAACTGCCAGTTATAGGCCAAACTAAGAAACTGGGACAAATAGGACATCACTTTTATACTAAGCAGTGGAGCATTAGCTTAATTAAATGTGGAGTATCTATTCAACAGAATTTGTAAAAATTATGATGAAGATCCTTACATACTGACATTAAATACAAATGCAATGAAGCAAAAAAGCAAGTTGAAAAATAGCATGTAGAACATAAACGCACCTTATAAAAGAAACTAAACATGCATATATAGGCATAACTTCCAAAATGTTAACCTATTTATCTCTGAGTGGTGGGAGTATAAGTCACTTGTTTTAAATTATAATGAACAAATATTTCTTGGGCAATAAAAAATTAGAAGAATAATTTAAAAGCAAACTAGGAAGTAGGCAAGATGGTTGCTGATCTTTCTCATTGCCTCTTTGTTTCTTCTAACCCAACAAACATTTCAGAAGCACCTCGTCAGTGCTGGGCCTGCCTGCAGCTGAGCAGGGAGTCGAGTGGCGGGACAAGGTCCCAGAAATAACCCTCGATACTGGCCAGGGTGATCCAAGGAGACCCTAGGGTAGGCCGTCAGCTGGGTAGGGATGAGGGCCGGCAGGAGGAGGAGGTTCTTCTGCAGGAGAAGGCTGTCCAGAGGGGAGGATCTCGGCCTGAAGGGTCTAGAAAGCCCCCTGGGGGGTGTTCCAGATTCTTGGGGCATGTGGCTGTTGAAGAGTAGAAACATGAGCCACTGCGGAAGAGGTAAGCGGGGGAAGGATGTCGGGGTCCTTCCCTCTGCCCTCGGTGAGTCTCTTTGGGGAAAGAGCCTGGGGCTGGGCTCTGAGGGTGTCCCAGCCCTTCCCCCCTCCTCCTGCCCTAGGGAGCTCAAAGCAGCCCAGTGACAGCAGCTGGGGACTGGAATAAAGCATCAACCTGAGGTGGCCTTTGCAGATAAGGACCTCCTGTCACGACTCCCCTCCCCCCCCCCACCACAATGGAACCCCGTCGTTGGGGACTGCTGTGGCCGATGTGTCCTCAGGGGCTGGGACAGGGGCCAAAGACTACAGCAGCCAAGGTCACGGGCCTGTCCTCTCTCTGAGCAAGTGGGAAGGACATCCTCTCAGGCCCTGTGGTTCTATTTTTGTTTCTTTGTTTTATTTCCTCTGCTCTCTCTTCTTCTGCGAAGCCCAGGGCTGCCAGAGGTGCGGCGTGACGGAGACGGCCGTTCCCACGGCGGGTGGCGGAGCTGAGAGGACGGGTTTGCTGGGGAGACGCCTGCGCCCCCAACCCCACCACTAGAGGGCGCCCGAGCACGGAGCCGCGGCAGCCGGGACACGGAGTGGCAGCGCCTCTGCGCTCTGCTTCAGTCTCCGCTCCTCAGCCCACAGCCTGGACTGGGGGGGTCAGCCTGGAGAACTCCCGGGGGGGGACGGTGGGCTGGGAGGGGGCCCGAGGTGTGCGGACTCGCCCTCCTCAACGAGTGTTGTTTGTTACACCTGACCACCTGCTGCCAGGTGACGCTGCTACGCTGCTAACCCGGAGGACGTAGGGTGCCGCTGCTAACGAGCACTGCAAAGACACTGCTGTGGTGCAAGGAGCAGGGGACCGGGAGTCGGGAGCACTGGCTGAGCCTCCGCTCCTGTCCGTGTGATCTTTCCCTTGCCGCTGGCTTTGCCTCCCCATCTGTAAACAGAGGCAGGGGCGGCGTGGGGCAGGACTCGGTGGCACCCAAGCACCCTTCAGGCTCCGACCCAAGACAAGCCCCACCCTCCTCGAGGAACCCCAAAGTGGGCAAAAGAGGACTGGAAGAACGGACCGAAGGACAGAGCCGCCGTTTGCTCCCGCAGCACCGCTGTGGCTGAGTTAGCTGCAGAGGCACCTGCAGGCGACAGTGAGTGCGCACCCACTACTCCCGCCCAGCCCAGGGGGGTTCCTGGCCCTCCCTCGGGTCCCACGGCCCAAATAACCCCGCCCGGGTCTCGGAGTGCTGGCTCCGGCATCCCCCCACCCGCCGCCAGAGCGAGTGGTGTCTTCTGCGGCGGGTGTGGGGCGGGGACACTAACCCCCGGCTCCCTGAAAGGTCAGCTGAGCCGAGGAGGGCGCTGTCCAGCCTCACACGCCCACTTTGCCCCGCCAGCGGCATCACTCCGTCCCGGACGCGGGCGATGGGGGTGGGGGATGGGACAGGAGCGCTCTGGGCCGGGTGTGGGTCCATTAGAGGCAGGTGATGGACCCGCGCATTGGGGCGCGACCTCGTTCTGGTGACTGAAGCTAGTGGAGGCACCTCCACCCGGGGCTCCCCAGCTCCCTGGCCCCATCACCACCTCCCTCGCCTCTCCCAGTCTTGGGAACCTGGGCCCCGAGGGTTCAAGAAGTCAAGAGCCTGGAGAAATGCACTGTGCAAATATATTGACTTTATTTGTCTCCGTTCGGGAGCCTCACAGACATATTCAGGTAAAAAGATCGTTAAATAAACGCCTTCAGCCATCGCAATGCAAAAATAAATATCAATCCTCCGGCCGCAGCAGCAGCTGCGCTGCGCCCAAGTCCCATCGGCTGCGCCTAAGAATTATAAAAGTGTTCAGCGAGAGTGTGTTGGCGTGAGTGTGGACGGGTGTGCGCTGGGGCCACGGTGCGGCGGTGTGCAAAATCGGAGTTGCAAACCACTAAACAAGGGCGTGGAGCGGCGACCCGGGCGGCCCCGGCGACCGCGACCCGACTCAGCGTGGGCGCGGCTCCCCGCACACACTCACGGAAGAGTTCGTACTGGGAAGAGTTAAAAAATAAACATTTACAAGGGCAAAGAAAGCGGCCCCCCTCCCTGGCGCCCCGCGCGCTCCGAGCCAGGGCGAGCGCAGTGGAGGACGCCCCGACCAGCTCGCAGTCGGGCGGTAGGTAGTCCAAGCGCGCTACAGGCGGGGGTCCCCGGTCCTCAGGGGTCCCCCGGGGCGGGGCGCGGGCCCTCTCGGGGTTCGCCCGCCGGTCCCCTGGCGGGCCGCGGAGGCGCGCGCGTCCCCCTTCCGGGCGGAGCCCCTCACAGGGCCGAGTCGGAGTCGCTGGAGTCCAGGCTGTTCCTCAGTTTGCAGCTGCTGAGCTGCTCCCTCTGCAGCGACAGGCTCTGCGTGCTGCGGCGCAGGCACTCCAGGCTCTGCAGGAACGACTTCTTGGCCTTCTCCTCTTCCATGGGGGACACCCCCTCCTCCTCCACCTCCTGGATCTCGTCGAAGGTCACCGGCTGCGTCTTGAAGCGGGACTGGCGCGGCCGCCGCAGCCGGCCCTTGCCCTTGGACAGCTTGGCGGGCCGCACGGGCTGCGGGAACTCGTCGGCCAGGCACACGAAGTGCGGCATCACCGCCTGGTAGCTGGAGCAGATGCCCATCAGCTCGCCGGGCTTGGCGGCCGCCATGGCGCCGCCGGCGTCTGCGGGGCCGGGCGGCGGGGCTCCGGGACTCTCCGGGGGCGGCCGCTGCGCCGGGGCCCCCCGGGAGGCAGCAGCCTGGGGCTCACCGGGCGGGGGATCCAAATCTGCTGCGGGGTGGCGGCGGCCCTCGCGGGCCCGGGCCAGCGCTCCTCGGGAGGGCGGGCGAGCGGGCCCGTCGGGGGGCGCGGGGCTCCGGGGACGCTGCTCCGAAGCGCTCGCCGCCGCTGCTGTCGCCGTCTGCCCCGCGGCTGCCCGGCTCGCGGCTTATATAGCCCGCTCCTGCCCACACGGCTGCGAGCTCGGATGACAGCGAATGCCATTTAAAGCGTGCGCGCCCCGCGCCCTTCCGCCTGACGTCGCCCCGCCACTCTGGAAAAGTATCGGCCCCTTCCCCGGAGCCGCCCGCCCCCTGCCAACCCGGCTCCGGAAGGCAGGCCCCGCCCGCGGGGGTTCCGGGCGGATCCGAGGCCCCGAGAGCACGCGGCGCCGCCGAGCTGCTCACGGGCCAGGGGTCCTCGGATGCGCAGGACTGGGCGGGCGCTGTCCCTTCTGGGATCACCCCACTCCCCACGTCTGTAGCAACCCAGGTGTCCGCGGGGACGCAGGTCCCCCGCCCCCAACCCCAGATGCACACACTCAAGGAGCTGGTTATTCCGCCGCGGGTTCCGCGCGGGGCGCCAGGCAGCTACTAGCTCTGCTTGCAGCCAGGAGAACCGGGGCGCCCGGCTCCCCAGAGCTGAGCTCGGAGGAAGGGGCGGGCTTCTACTCTAGATCCTCTCCACCCCCTCCCCAGACACGCACACACACAGACACGCGCGCCCGCGCACGAATGCAAACACACCCCAATTATTCCACTCCGGTTCTTCCCTTCCCTGGATGTCTTCTCTCTGTCTCCTCACTCCTCCTCCCACCAGGTCACCCCCATTCATGCTCTGAAGAATGACACTTAGATAAGGCACTGACAACAACAACAATAGCTACCATCTGGAGAGCTTACTCCAAGCCAACCAGTGAGCTCTGTTTTACATATATCATCCTATTTAATCTTCCTAACAGCCCTGCGAGGTAATTGGTATTCTCTCAGTTTTACCTATGAGCAAACAGAGGCACAGGGGGGTAAGTAGCTAGTGCCCTAGTCACTGATGGAGCCAGGGGGGTGGACTCTAAAGTCCGCGCTCTTACAGCCCCCTGCTAAGGGCTGAGACGCCTGAGCAACATCCTACCAGTGCCCCAGGGTCTCTAAGTGCAGGTCCAGCGGGCGGCCCCTGCCCGGTGCCCTGGGACTCCCAGAGCAAACTGGGCCTGAGACGCCCAGCGCACAGAGAGCAGTGCCCTCCCTGGCACCCAGCAAGGTGCACAGCGCCAGCCACCGGCAAAGGAGGGAATCGGTGGGGTTTGGCCTCCCTGCCTTCCATACCCACTCAACAAAGACTTACCAAGAACCTACTGTATAGCGGCTCAGCCTGGAAGTGAACAAGAAAGATAAAGTCCCTGCCCTCATGATAGTTACATTCTGGGGGGGCAGGGGGCGGGGGGACCAGACAATAAACACATCAACAAGAACATGTGCAGTGGTGGAAATCAAATAGCATGGTGTGACAGGGGTGCAGATGGAGAGAGTCGCCGAGCAGGTGGCCAGGAAAGGCTTCCCAGAGTGGGGGATATCTAAGCTGACACCCGAAGGACAGCAATAACACTGCTAAGTGCTTAATATGTGCGATGCTCTGAGTTACAACCCTGGGTAACAAGGGCCGCACATTTATCATTGCCGCTTGCAGACAGCAAAACCAAGGCACAGAGAAGCCAAGCAGCCTGTCCCAAGGTCCCACAGCTAGTAAGTAGCAGAGCTGAGCTTCAAGCCTAGGCAGCGCCGCTCCCGAGCCCACACTCTTGCCCACTGCGCTGAAGTGGTTGCCCCATGGTGGACAAAGGAGGAACCGTCCATGTGGCCAAGTGTGAGGAGAGTGCTGGGCACAGGGAACCCTAGTGCAAAGGCGCTAAAGCAAGAACAAGGTTAGATTACTCAAGGAGCTCCAAGGAGGCCTGCGTGGCTGACGCAGAGTGTGTGACGGGGATGGGAAGGTCACTTAAGGCCTTGGCTGCTGTGTTACCAACATGGAGTTTCATTCCAAGGCCCAATATAAGGCACTGGAGGGTTCTGAGCACAAGGAGCTACATGCTCCAATTTATGTTTTTCAAAACACTGTGGCTGTCATGTGGAGAGGAGCCAGGGAAGAAGCAGGCAGCCCACTTTGAAGATTGTTACTGACCCCAGAGACAAGACAGTGGAGGCTTGGGGTGGGGTGGAGGCAACAGAGATGTAGGGAATGTCAGATTTGGGATTTGTCTGCAGATAGAATTGAGAGAACTTGCTGACAGATTAGATGGGGCGTGGGGTGGGGGAGGGGGAGGAATCAAGTTTGGCTTCTGTGTATTTGGCTTGAGCAAGTGCTCTACGGTGGTGCCACTGATAGAAGGGAATGCCTTGGGGAAAAGAAGGGTGGCCACCCATGAAAACCTGCCACCCGCCTGGGTGAGGCCTGGAACGCTCATGTCAGAACTATATTACATGAGAGAAAAATCACCTTCTATAATTTTAAGACCACTGTATTTTGGAATTCCTTTTCTTTCTTTCTCTTTTTTTTTTTTTTTTGTTGAGACAAGGTATTGCTCTGTTGCCCAGGCTGAAGTGCAGTGGCATCACCCTCAATGCCTGGGCTCGAATGATCCTCCTGCTTCAGCCTCCCAAGTAGCTGGGACCATAGGTGCCCATGCCCAGCTACTTTTTCTATTTTTTGTAGAGATGGTGTCATGCTCAGGCTCAGGCTGGTCTTGAACTCCTAGTCTCAAGCAATCCTCCCACCTTGGCCTCCCGAAGTGCTAGGATTACAGGTGTGAGCCACCATGCCAGGCCTGGAGTTCCTTTTAACAAGAGCTTAGCAATGCCCTAACTAATACAGAAATTGGTACCAGAAGTAGAAACTGCCATGTATAAAACCCCTAAAACATGTGCCATTGGCTTGGCCCATAGGTGGTGAGCAATATAAAAACAGATACTGGAGGATGGGAAGCTGGTGACCCTTGTTATGCTGGGACAAAACATTTATTGCAAACATCACCTGTGATAATTTGGAAGACAGCCCACATGCCTATTGAGCCTATAATTCTAGAAAAATGGTTGAAAAGAGAAAACATTTGCATGTGTTGGCTGCTTGATGCTCTTTCGGGAAAATATTACAAGAAAGACATTGGCTAGTTTGCAAGAAAAGATGGACAGAAACAAAAAGAATCCAGAAAACTGGTGTCCTCTGGGTTGAAAAAGCCAACTGGTTTTTTTCAAAGGACAGGAGATCACACTGACATGGCTCAGAGCCTCTCTCAAAGCTTGTCTATTAGGCCAAACATTAAGCCAAACGAAATTATCCCTGTGGCAAAGTATTATGTTAAGGGCTAGCCTTGCTATCCAAGTCTGTTATTTCAATGTCCTTAGGGTAACCCTTATTTCTAATGAGTAAGAAAGAAATAGGTTGGGCAAGGAAGACAGACTTAATAACTGTCAAGAAAGGAACTACCTGTGTGGTTTCTGGCACACAGAACTAACTAGAACCACCTGGAACTGAAGTCTACTAAGTTTTTGAAGGAATTGTTGTTGCCAACAAAATTGCAAGGGGACTGCAAAAGCCCATGATTGTTCAAGCCCATGGCTGTGGAGAATGATAGACAAGGAGGAATTCTCAAAGGGCAAAGCCAAGGACCAAGGAGACAGGGGGCAAGGGGGTCACCCCCAGAGAACTTCCCCTGCTGCCAGGGCAGGGGAGTCCTCACTGTTCTAGAGGGCAGCTGCAGCAGAGACAGCCAGCTGCCCATCCAGCTGGGTCATGTTTCCCAACTTCCCTTGAAGCCTGGTGGGCCATATGTCTGAACTCTCATCTGTGGAACACAAGCAGAAGTGGTATTCTGCCTCGCTTGGTTAAGAAGACATTCCTGCCCTGGATGTCTGTGTTCTTCCCTTCACATTGGCCGGAGAGTGATACCCAGAGAGACCTTGGAAGCATCATGCCAAAGACAGCCGTCATTAGTCTGGGTCCCTAAATGACCACATGGAACTGAGCTACCTGCCAACCTGAAATGCTTCCCTTGGAACTATTATATGATGGAGGATTCAATTGAATATTTTAAAACTACTCTGATTTGGGGTTTCTTTATTATATCAACTTAGCATTGTTCTAAGAGACCATTAGACATCCAAGTGGAGCCGTTAAGCAGGCCACTGGCACTCAGGGGAGAGGGGAGGGGTAGAGGTGGAAGTTTTTGAGTCTTCAGGGTATATATGGGGGTTCACACTGGGGGGCAGATAGAGGAGGGCTGGGATAAGCCAGCTCTGGGGGGAGGGCGAGCCAGTCAAGGACTCAGCGAAGCAGCATCCAACAGGGTGAGAGGGAAACTGGGAGAACATGTCAGAACCCAAGAGATGGATGTTTCTAGGAGGAGGGAACTGTTAGTACGGGAGTCCAGAGACGGGTCCTAGCCTGGCTCTACCCAAGCTTACTGTGTGGCCTGGACAAGCCACTTGTCTGTCTGTCCTGCAGGGCTCTTGGCTCAAATGCTCCCTCCCTGGAGAAGCCTTCCCTGGCCACATGACTTAAGGCTACCCCTAGTCACTCTATCCCCTTTTTCTCTGAAGCATGTTTATCACCATCCAAAGGGTCCTCTTGTTTATTGTTGACTCTGTAGTGTCTGTCTTGCCCACTGCCTTTCCCAGCACCCAGCACAGAGTTGGCACACAGAGGAGCTCTTGGGTCCCTGTGGTGTAGACTGTCACCATGTTCGTTCTGCTTCCATGGCTCTTGCCAGACCAGCAACGGGGGTACATTGTCTTCAACACACACAGTTCCTCTGGACCGCAATTTCCCAGGCCAGGGACTGGCGCTCCCTAAGTCATCTCTCTCCACTCCCCTGGATGGGAGGCTCCCCTACCCTGGCCCAGGACAGTGAAAATAGGAAAAGAGGTGTGTACTCCACAGCAAGGGTCCCAAATTAGCAATGAGATCACCCCTTCCTTGGGCTTGGGCCCTGCTCACAGGGGAACTCTAAGAAGAGAGGGGGCTGGGCACTGTGGCTCACGCCTGTAATCCTAGCACTCTGGGAGGCCGAGGCGGGTGGATCTGGATCGTTTGAGCTCAGGAGTTCGAGACCAGCCTGAGCAAGAGTGAGACCCAGTCTCTACTAAAAATGGAAAGAAATTATATGGACAAGTAAAAATATATATAGAGAGAAAAAATTAGCTGGGCTTGGTGGCACATGCCTGTAGTCCCAGCTACTCGGGAGGCTGAGGCAGACGGATTTCTTGAGCCCAGGAGTTTGAGGTTGCTGTGAGCTAGGCTGACGCCATGGCACTCTAGCCCGGGCAACAGAGTGAGACTCTGTCTCAAAAAAAAAAAGAAGAGAGGAGAGACCCAAGCTCCCACACTGCCTAGATCCTGGTCCTGCTACCGACCTTCCCCATCTATGACCACACACCCCCAACCTCAGGAGGGCTCTAGGGCCAGCCCCCACCCTAGGTGGCCTTTTTGTGCTTTCTGTGCCCTTCCCTATTTGCAAGAGCCAGCTAAAGGCCACTGTCAGGTTAAGAAAACACAGACCTAGATTCTAACCCAAGCCCTGCCAGGGACTCATTCTGTAAACTCGGGTGGGTCACACTCTTCAAGACCGGTTTCCGCACCTGGAAAGCATAAATAATGCCCCGGGAGTCAATGATGTAATGTACGAAGCAACTAGCATAGTGCCCAGAATGTCTTAAGCATAAAATAAAAGTTCCTTTTGCTTTCATGATCTCATCCTCAAACCTACCCAGCCCCCGACTTGGTTGAGAATATATCAGGGAGAGGTTCCAAGAAATTCCTGCTCCAGGGGGCATTTGGGAGTTTTGGTGGCTTGTACCTCCTCGTCTGACTCACAGTTTAAAAGCAGCAGCCAGACAGAGCAATGCTGAGCTCGAAGTAATGTCTCCGGGGTGGAATTCCACATTGCAGAGGGGAACCACTGGGGTGTTTGTTGTTACTGCTAGTTCCCAGAGGGGGTCCCAGAAGGCCTCAGGGGGCATCAACCCCTCTTTCAACAGACCCTCCCCCACACCTATCCTTCTTTCAAAGGCTGGAGGGCCAAGACCTTCCAGGTGCAGGGGGTGAGGAGAGTGGGCAGGGGGTGGGGGGCTTGGTAGTGGGGTCCTCCAGGCATCAGGTCCTGGTCTCTTTTGCCTCCAGGCCTTGCTGAGTTCGCAGAGGCTGGGAGGGGTCAATGTCAGCTTTTCCTGCCTCACCGGGCCATCCTGGGGCAGGGGACGGCCATTAAAGGGGAGGCAGGACAATCCCTCTTAGCAGGCCTGTAGCCCTGGGACTACAGAGAAGGAACAGAGAAATGTCACCTGTTGAACACCTACTATGTGCCCAGCACTGTGCCGATCATGTTTGGCACACACTGCCTCATCTAAACCATCCCCACTGCATCCTTTGAGCAGCATCCTAGGATCACCCCTATTTTACAGATGAGGACTCTGGGTGCTTGGCAGTTTGCCAGGGGCACACTATGTACTAAATGCTGAGGCCGGAATGCAAGGCCAGGCCTGCCTGACTCAGAAATCAGTGCTCACCACTTGCACGCCCATGCCACTGTCTCCCTGATGCGGTGGGAACAGCCCTGGGCCGGAGTCAGACACCCAGGCTGAGGTGGCAGCTCCATCCCCCACGCGCTCTGTGGCCTGAACCAGCTGCTCCCCATCTCTGAGCCGTAGTTTCCCCATCTGTGAAGCCAGGAGGCTAGACTCTGATCTGCTTGGGGTCCCTCTATCTGTAACATTCTAGAATCCTCGGGAGGGTGAGGGGATGCGGGGACCCATTCACAGGATGTAGATGCTTCCCCTCAGGCGAGAGAGTGGCAAGCAGCCGGGCTGAGGCTGCAGGGGAAGCTGGCCTCCAGTGGGGGCTGCCGGGGAGAGATGGGGTGGGAAGATGGAAGCAGGTGGGGTGGGGGGCTGTGCACCTCCTGCTCCACCATTCGCACCCATGCTTTAGCTTTTGGGCAGAGCTGGGGTTTTAAAAAAGCAACCACCAGTTCTTCACCCATTAGCAGGGCTCTGTCTGTCTCCAAGCGAGCCTGCGGTACCCTGGGCCCGGGTCGGATGGAGACAGGGATGCAGTGGGTCCAGGGATGCAGGGGCCATGAGCACAGAGGACGCACGTCAAGGCAGGAAGAACGGGGCTGGGTGGTTCTGTTCACAGGGACTCCTCTGCTTTTCCCTGGGAGGTGGGCAAGAGACTCAGGCCCCTTCCCCTGACTGCTCTGCTGCCCTGGCACAGACCCATTGCCAGCTAGAAGCCTTGGGCAGCTGGCTGTCCTCCTGCCTCACCCAGAAGTCTCCCCACAGTGGGTCTCAGGGGTCCAAGCACTGAATGAGGGGATAAAGATTCCAGATGGTTCTGTTTGGGTCAATCTGCACTTTGGGTGTTTTCGGCCCTCCACCACATGTGTGTATACAATGCAAATGTGAATGTGGCACAAGGAGTGGGGAAGGGACTGTGGCGAACATATCTCCATTGCTGGCAGGCCAGTGACTGGGCCTTTTCAGGATGGTCCTACCTCCTGGCCGAGCCCTCACCTCCCACTGTTGCTCACCCTGCCCCCAGAGGGCCCTCCACACAAAGCCTGTGACTTCAGCATCCTACCACCTGCTTCAGCCTTACTCAGAATTAGCACTTCGTCTGGTATGACTGGGAGCATAAAAGTGTTTTGATAATTTTGCTGGAGGGTTGCCATGACAATCCCCAGCAAGCTCCAAGAGGGGGTGTCAGTGTGCACGAGAGGGAGAGACAGAGAGGAAGACAGTCCAAAAGACACAGAGAGGGAGGCGGAGAGAGAAGGGAGAGGGTCCAGGGAGGCCCCCAGTGAGATGCCCCCCATCGGGCCACCAGTCCCCGGCACGGCCCCATTCATGCTGCGATGAGCTCACTGTCTAATCTGGGCCACACTGTAACAGTGCAACGGATACCAGCTGCTGGCACGGAGGCTGCCGGAGCTGTCAGGGCAGGGCTGGCCCCCTCCCCCCAGGGGAGGCACCCTGGCACCCCACTCCCAGAATGAGTCCCAGGGAACACCAGGCTGAAGTCGGGGGCAGGGAGAGTCCTGGGGACTCAGAGGGAGCCAGAGCCCAGGGAAACCTCCCGAAAATCTTGCCCAGCCTGTGCCCAGCTATGGTGACGTAGTAATGGGAACTCATTTCCCTGCGAAGGGCCTGCTTTCTGGCCCAGCTCTGCCAGCCCAGGGTCCACGGCTCGGTCCTTCCCACAGGCTTTCTTGCAGGCCTCAGTGTCTCTCTTCTGGCCCACCAGTCTGAGAGTCATTAAATGGCTGAGGATAAAAATCCCACACAATCTACGGCCCTTGAGCTTTGCAAAATAGTTTCCTCTCTGCGACTTCTGCAAAACAGGTACATCTTTGCTGTCTTTTGAGATGAAGACAGAGAAGCCCAGAGAGAGGAGAATACTAGACCAAGGTGACACAGCAAGGCATGGCAGAGGCAGGATTCAACCAGTCTTGGACTTTACCCTGAGCCTCACTGCCTCCTAGGAGGACAGGTTTTCCGGAATAGGTCCATCCGACACTACACCCTCATACATGGACAGGGAGACTAAGGTCCAGGGACATCCCCCAGCTAGTAAGCAGAAAGCCTGGGCTTGCAGCCTCCGATCCTGAGAAGTTTTGCTGCCTCTACTGAACCACAAGCCGGTACCAGGTCTTCCATAAATAAAGCCCGAGTGACTTATCGTATGCTCCATGGTTAAAGCACAAGTCTCTCCCTTGGAAGCACAGCCGTCTGGTTACTGGCAAAACAGAGCAGAGAGCAGCTGGAGCCAGGAGCAGTGCCAAGTGCCAGTGGTGTAAGGCAGGCCTGCAAAGGGCCTCCGGCCTCCCTGTTAGAGCTGCGTGGCCCTGGGCAAGTGCCTTTGGCTCTCAAAGGCCCAGGTGCTGCAGCTGTCAAGAGCTAATGTGACAAAGCGTGTGGCTACTGAGTCAGGAGCCCTGGAAGGAACTGCCTTCCAAGGCCTTCCAAGTTCTGGGAAGCGTTGACCCTGGAACAGCAATATCTGGTGATGGAGGTGCCCTCATCCCTCGTCTGTCTCCAGCCTGGTTCAAATCCACATTCCAATAATTTACTGTCATGGGCGGCACCATAAAGAAAGTGCTGTGGGCTCTGAAGCCACCTGCAAAGATGACTTTCGTGCAGCCTTGGTAAGGGGAAGAGAGAGAGAAGCAGTCTCAAGACTGTCTGCTTGGATATCCTGCTCTGCTGCTTGCTGAGAATTTCTTGCTACCCTGGCATTGCAGAAGTGTTGTGCCAGCCCCCTCCTTCTGCCAGGGTGGTGGTTATGAGGATCAAACCAGATGATTTATGAGAACACCCTGGGGTAAAACTTGAGGCCCTGTAGGAGGGTGAGTTTTTAGATGGATTCCAAGAATTAGGGTCAAAATGATGCCCTGTCACATAACGTTCTGTGCTTGGCCGTGGGATAGGACACACCATCACCTGTGGAAATAGCTGCTGGCCCACTTTTGGGGGCCCAGAGAGTCTGTGCCCTCCAAGCCCTGCGTCCCTCCCCAGACACTGCCTCAGGCTGCCTCGTGGACACCAGAGGTGCCTGCTGCACCCCAGTCCCTGCACTTTTATGACATGTTGGGGTAGTTAGGGGTTACTCCCAGGGCACCCCGCTTAACAAGCCTCTCTCTGATGTTGCCCCACCTGTAGAGGCATCTCCCCCTTCTTCCTTCAAGGTGGCAACAGCTGCCATTTCTCCAGGCATCCCCTTAAAGGGACACACAGGGGATGGGATTTAAAAGGATGAGTTTTTCCTGAGCACCTAATGCATGCCAGGCACCAGTGCAAAGCACTTTGTACCAATCATCTCATCCTTAGGTTTATCCTCCAAGATGAATATTATCATCTCCAAGCTTTTGTTGAGGAGAGAGGCTCAGAGATGTCAGGGAACTTTCCCAAGGCCACCCAGCTAGGCAGGGGAGGAGCTGAAATGTGAACTCAGGTCTGTCAGCTGCTAAAGCTCTTCTCACCCATCAGCACCTCCCATGGGGGTGAGCCCTAGGCCTGCCCAGGGAAGGGTTCATGGACAGGGTGAAGAGAGAGCTGGCTGGGCCTGGGAAAGGGCCCAGGAGTCTAAATGGCAGCCAGACTCCACTTCCCAGCATTCGCAGGGACTAGACTGGTGCAGCAGAGCCTTGGGGTGGGGCCAGGAGGGGAGTGTGGATGACATCCAAGCCCACTCCTCCTTTTCTCACAGTGACGGGAGGAGCACGGGGGCCCCTCCCTCCTCATGATGCCCCAGCACGTGAGAGGGACAGGCAGCACCCCGCCAGGGGACCTCCGGCCTTGAACTCAGGCAGGAGGGGTGGCCCCCCAGCACCTGGCCTCGTGACCATGCCTTCAGACCAGAGTCTCTGGCATCTGAGATTGGAAACCACTGTTTCAAAGAGTACAACAAAGAAAACCACAAAGGCTCAGCTGATGGGCGTTGTGAGGCCTCAGGAAATGGAACAGAACTGTAGGCTGCCAGAGCGGGAAGGAACCTTCCAGATGAGCTGGGTCAGCATTTTCAGACCATGGAGTGTGGCTCATTAATGGCCCGTACAATCAGTTTAGGGGGCTGGGACCAGCATTTTTAATGATATACAACCGAAGACAAAATATCACAGTAAATATCATAAAGTATTGTTTCATGAAGCTTTAGTTTTAGTTGTGTGTGTATGTGAAAACTTTTTTTTTTTTTTTTAACCGTAGGTTGTAGTCAAAGAGCTAAAACACAAAAACAAAACAGAACAAAAAACAAAAAATAAAACCCATTAAGTTGGTTCCCCCTGGATTTTACATGTGGGAAAACCAAGGCCAGGGGCAAGAAAAGGCTTTGCTCAGGAGCCAGGGATGGGACGAGGACCCAGACAGTCTCCTACGCCAGGACACAGGCCTGATTTCTGTCTTTACCCTTAGACACCAACCACCTTTCAACCCTTAACCCCGGCTGGTTCCCAGACTAGAGTGGAAGGATCCAGGGCTTTGCATGGGGTTGGGGATGGGGAGGGCGTCCAGTACTGCCTCCCTCCTCTCTGCACTGCTCCTTCTCTGTCTCTTTCACTGCCTTTCCTCCTCCTGTCCCTCCCTGTGGGAGCACCCAGAGTCAGGTCCCCTCCACACCCCTCACACCTGTCCACACAGCCCCTGAGCACATGCCTCCCCAGTCTCTCTTGGCCAGATTGGGCCCACCCTCCCCACAAGTCCTTGTTCTAGACACATCTGCACAGAAGTTGCTCCATGGCAGTGAGACCTGCCCAAAGCCCGCACGAACTCTTCCCTTCCCATCTACATGCCGCTCCATAAGAACAGCTGCTGCTACTGGGACGGACATAAATGGTCTCACTCAATGTTTTCCAGGTAGAAAAACTCAGGCTAAGAAATTTGCCAAAGTGGAGGAGCTGGGACTAGAACCAGGGCCACAGCACAGCACCAGCCTGCCTGGCTGGTTGCTGGATTGGGCCAGGGGGAGGTGAGAGCACCAGGGTCGGGCAGGGGGCGGGGAGGGGGGTGCATGGCTGCAACTCCCACCTTACGTTGCAATAAGGAGAGGAGTGTTCCACTGCCAGGAGGGAAGAACATTGGAAAGGCGGCACCCACCCTTCTTCCAGCCTCCTCCCAAGAGAGGAGGAATGATTTGTCTGATAGGGGACATGGGGAGGCCAGCCCTTTCCTGCTCCTCAGCTCCTGTGTCCCCCACGGGTGAAGGATGCCCGAGAAGGGCCGTCAGCCTCCACCCTCTGGAAGCAGGCCTGGAGGCCCATGTCCTCTGCTCCCCACCGCAGCTCAGTGGAGGAGGCAGTGACCCCCTGTGCCTGCAGCACAGAGTGCTTCCTGGGACAGGGTGCCTGAGGCCCAGACTTGGCGAGGGGGTATCAAGAAGTCTGACTGTGGTCGTGGAGATAAGCCAAGGTCTCCCAGCTTTATCAGTAATAACCTTGATATTCTGACCTTGTGTCTGTTTTTCTCTTGCTTCAGCACTCATGGGAAGAAGGGACGTCACCAGCACCAGAAAATGCAACATCTTTTCTCCTCGACATTCCCAGAGGTGCCCACCAGGCCACATGGCAGACCTCGCACTCAGGCTCCTGCGATGGCCTCCCCCAGGTCCTCTCACCTCCAGTGCCATCCTCTTACTCCATCTGATAAATCCATTTCCCTAAAAGTCACCCTCCCAGCCCTCAGTGGCTCTGCACTGCCAGAGCCAGCTCCTACCTGTTCTGGGCCGATCTTCCTCTCAGCTCGACACCAGCCACTGACAGCCCCTCCCTGTCAGCCTTGCAGCTGTCACTTCCCAGAGTTCTACCCCCCGACCCCAGCCACCGTTCTCCAAATGACTCCTCCACCCCGAAGCCTGCCCTGACCACTACCCCACACATTCTGCCAACTCCTGTCACTCCCATTGTCAGAATCCCTCGTTCCACTTTCATCTCATTATTGAGGTTCTTCAAGTGTATGTCTTGTTTTCCCAACAAATGACACAAAATATAACAAATAACAGCAACGATGCTAATACTGGCTGAGACGTACAGAGTTCTTGCTTACCCTGTGCCAGGCGCAGGACAGCTTCTCCTTCAAGAAGGGAGGCATCATAGAAAACCGAGCCTGGGACCTGGCACACAGTAGGTGCTCAAGCATGGCAGGTGTTTCTCGGATATGCTTAAACACTGTTGTTAAGAGGATAAATTGGCATACTCTTTCTGGAAAGCCATTTACATTATGTATTCAAAGCCTTAAAATATGCATAGCCTTCCGGATCTGGGACAGTGACCCCACTTTTAGGAATTTATTCTAAGAAACAATCCTAGATGTGCACAAAGGTTTAGCTACAGGACAGCTGCACTCAGCCATGCTGCTGATACGTGGAGGTGCTATGCCTCTGTTTCTTCACTTGTAAAATGAGAATAAAAACAGTGCCTTGTCCAAAGGCTATTGAGAGGATTAATAAATCAGGCATCAAGATATGTAAAAGCACTTAACGCAGTGTCTGGCATATATCCCGGCGCTATAAAAGTGTTACCTGTTCTTTTTATGATTAGAATTGAGGTCTGAATGCGGCCAAAACCTGAACTCAGCTATGACACCTTCTTTCCTCCCTCCATCCATTCTTAAGATTTCCAAAATCAACAGAAGGGTTACTAACAGCAGAAACAACAACATCAACAACAATCTAAATACTCAACACAAAGGAACAGCTTAAATAAAAATTTGACTATATTCAACACTATGTAGCCACTCAAAATGATGTAGAATAATTAACGTCATGCACCAACGTACATAAATAAAAAAAGGCAGTATAAGACTGTAAGTTCAGTATGATGTTACTTTTATAAAAAAAAAAAAGCACACAAATGTGTAGAAAAAATATACTGCAAAATCTGAAGAGTTGTCATCCCTAACTCGTGAAGTTATAAATGCTTTTTGTTTTTCTTTTTATCTTTCTTTTTAACTTCTTGCAAAGAACACATACTCCCTTTGTAATAAGGAGAAAAAAGTAATTTTGCAAAAGAAAATAAAAGCCATGTTGCTTTACTTCTATCTGTAATGGAAGGGATTGTGTCTTCCTTTTATATATCTCCCCCACTGCATCTGATATACAATCTCTAGACATAAAAGCCCTGGTTTGGAACAGAATTCCAGTCTGGCAATCTTGTTTAATCTTCCAGGCCAAGGTGTTCTGTACAGAGTTTAGAAATGGCCTACAAGAACAAGAAAACAATGCAGGCTGGCAGGGGTGCACCCAAGCCGGATCGTGACACAGTCACTGGGCTAGGAAACATCAACAACTGACCTCAAAGGACAAGGTGGTGGAATCCTGGAATCTGTCCAGGGACGGTGTATTAGGACACCAATTACCTGGGGAGCATGTGGCGGGGCTGCCGAGAGCGAGCTGAGCATCAACACGAGGCCACTTTGGCACCTGGGAACCCTCTTCAATTTGGCCTCAAGAACTTCTGAGGGGAAGCTTAAGTGCAGCTGGATCTTAATATGATCAGCTCCACTCGTGCACAATTTTCATTTTGGCCCTCCTCCCGAAAGCCTCAGGGGCCCCCCTTGCTGACTGTGACAGACTTGAGGGCACCAGGGGAGCCTGCCAAGGGGAAAGGCAGGGTCACAGGGCCATCCGTCAGCCACAGTGGGACTGCCCACCCAGGGTAAGGGTCAAGGTTGGGGTTAGTTAGCAGGGCATGTGAAATGGTGCACTTAAATTGTTTACTACGTATGTTAGTGTCAGGCATGTTTACATGCAAGATCTCAAGCCTCACAAGACCCCTCAGGAAGGGGCTGCTCCTGAGTCTATTTCCCAGCTGAGGAAACTGAGGCTTGGAGGTGGACTGGTCCAAGGTGACTCCGCTAGGAAGGGCAGAGCTGGGATTTGAGCCCAGGTCCACCTGACTTAAGCTGAGGCTCTTTCCACATCGCTCCCCACAAGGGCTCTAACAGTGACCCCAACAGATATGGAGGCTGGGCTAGGGGTGTCAGAGGTGCTCCCTAATTTTACCCTTGCAGGCAGCACTGTGACTATGCGAGGGTGCCAGTCTTGCCAGAGGTTGTCCAGGTCATTCCCCTCAGCTACTGGTGCAGAGCTCAGCCGGCACTATATTCAGCAGGACGACGCTACCACACGCTGCAGCAGGGATCCTGGCCACATATCGAGCCACCTGGCTGGTGCGGTGCAGACACTATCGATATCACTGCTTGAAGGGCTGCCCCAATAGGCACTGTGACCTTCTGCGGCTGCATGTCCCTTGTGTTCCCTTTTGTCACCAGGTCTCTCAGGGTGGCAGAAAGAACACTGGCGAAGGCACTTAATATGAGTCTTCCTCCTGGTGCTGCCTCATTCCCTGGGTGGGTGGCCTTTAGATGCTGTGTACTTAACTCCTCAGTTTTCTCATCTGTTCAGTGGGGAGAGTGGTCCCTAACTGACACTCCCACAGGGCTTTGGGGAGAAAAAGGGCAGGGTGCACAGAAGAGTTCACCAGCTCTCCTCTCCGGCCACCTCCTCCCAGCGCAAGCGGAGAGGAGGGCTCCCTGGGCAGAGTGCAGGGGGAGGCCCCGCATTCAGATCTCCAGGTAAAAACCTCCCCTTCCCTCTCACTCCAGGTGAACAGAGGCTAAAGGTCAGAGACAGAGGATGCTGGGAAGAAATTGGTGGCTAATCCCTTGATGTATTTTCAGAGGAAAAACCCCGGGAGTGGGCCTGAGGAAGACACCCCCGTGGGGTTCCTGTCCTCCCCCTGAGAGTCCTATCGGGTGGTCCCAGTAGCCTGAATACCCCTGGGCTGGAGTCTGGGAAGTCGCCGTGGCATCCTTCTTCCTGCTATCCTACATTCTTTAGGCAGGGAGGACACAGCTGTAAACCCAGAATCGCTTTTGGAGGGTGTGGATTCACCCCCTGGACGGTCCCCTGGCCCTTGTCCAAGTGCAGACTGATGGCAGAGGCTGGTGTCCCGATGGGAGGCGCCTGTACCGGCAGCGGCAGCGGAGGGCCCAGCGCCTCCCAGGGTGCGAGGGGCTCGGGGCTCCTTCCCGCGGCCCTTGGTTCTTGCCGCCAGCGCCTGGGGAACGGGTTTGGCCAGATGCAGCCCCGGCGGCTCGCGGCTCCCTCGCGGGCCCGGATCCCGGCAGGCGCCGCAGCGGCAGGCGCTTGTCACAGCGCCCGCCCACGCCCTTCCTGCGCCGCGGCTGATGGCAGCTCCGCGGCGGCCCACCACTTCCTCCGCCCCCGGCCCTGCCCCGGGCCCTCGGCGAGCTTCTGCCGAGCTTCCCGGGAAGGGCCGAGAGGGCGCATCCTCCAGCCCTGGAGGCCCCGCTGCCGCCCGGTCCTTGTCTGCTGGCAAAGCCGACCACTCAGGGGTCTCCCAGCCCACCAGGGCCACCGGATCCCAGGATCTGATAAACCCTCAGGGTACCTCAGCTTCCCTAGGTGTTTAGAAACAATCAAACAGACTCAAAAGATTGCCTTTAGGAATAAATCAGATTGTGGAGGTAATGGCCCAACACAGTTACTCTGTAAACTCCCTCCTGACTCCCACCTTTCCTTCCCTTTCAGATACCAGAATTTGCCTCCAGAGCTAAGGTCAGAGGGGTCAGAGGCCAGAAGGCACATCCACACTCCCGAAGGCCACATGAGAACAGGGACTGTCCCTGTGCAGAGGGAGTGTGACATCACCATTCCAATGAGGGGGAGTGATAGCATAGACATCACTCTAACAGCATCACACATACATACTTCTGCCAGCTCCAAGCAGCTCATTTGAGAAAACAATCTTGTTGGTAGTGCTGGCCACCAGGTACTATCTAATTTATCCTGTTTTCCTACACTGTCCTCTGAGACCGCCCGTTGCCCCCAGCTTTATGGCTAACATGGCTCAGCCCAACACAAGCTGGAGAAGGGCTTTATAATACGCAGGCGCATGAGTACCAAGCCAGCTGGAAAAGGCACCATTAGTCTGTTCCACTCTGGTAAATAAACATCGAAGTCATTTCCCTACTGACACCCAGACACAGCAATCATATCTGAGAACGGATTCCAGCGGTACAAATTTGACAGGGGTCTCATATGGGGGTTCCTTCCAAAGAAAAAGTGGGGAGGGGAAAGAGGACAGTTGTAGACGAGGTCCCTCTGAGGAGAGTATGTGGGTGGAATTACGTACAAGTAAAGACTTAAATAAACAGAATGCATCACTATGGAAACATTCGGCTTTATCAAAGGCACCCTTAAGAAAAATAATCAAGACTTCAGATTCAACACCACAAGTGTTTATGACCAGAAAAGGCAAAGCGGGTCTTAGATATTCCGCAGCCAAGTAAAAGTTGCCAGAACTCAAGGAAGAAATATTCCCAGCAGGGCAGGAAACCATCATTTGTCGGGACTTTCTCTGAAACCCTCCAACTGGAGCAGTCTGTTCACTGCAGCACCTACTTAACTCTTTGGGGTCTCAATGACACAATTCAGGAGACAGTTCCAGTTACTGACCAGGTTCAGACAGACCTGCCATGCACTAGGGCAGGATCTCAGCCACAGAGGCAGCAGGGAGAGGGTGTCACAGGGAAATGGCAGGTTTATTAGCTGTGACCCAAACTTATTAGGAAGCATCAATGCCACCTGAGCTGGTGGTTAATTAATGAAGGATCAATGAGGATCCTGATTTCAACACTAGGGACACAATCGGATACTGTGTGTCACAGTGTTCCAACCCTGTGCTTGGAGGCAAGTTGTCCTTGTGAAAAAAAGACATTTTTAGTGTTGAGCCTGATCTGTTTCTTTGGGCTCTCTGCTGACTGGAGTAGTGCTATTGGCAAATATTGTGAAGAAGCCTCATACTGAGTTTGGGTGTCATTCAGGGTCTGCAAAAGGACTCGCAGATAAGAATGGGGGAGAAGGACCACAAGGGAAAACTCAATTACCTCTGAAAGTTTCCAAGTGTATCTACTCGAATACGGTGAGGATATTGCCAGGAAGTCACTTGCCAGGAAGGTTGGCCAAGAATTTGTCATAACACCAGAAATTGCATTCTGTCCCCCAAAAATGAGCTTCCCCAGTTAAATGGCCAATTGCCACTCCAGTCAGCAGTAGTTTCTGACTAGGGATGCTAATGTTGATTAAGGGGAGATGAGATGCAGATGCTTGCCCTGAAGCACAGGAAAGCCAGGAAACAAACGGGTGGCCTGTGGGCAGCTGTGACCAGCTCTGCAGGAACAAGCCCTGAGTGAGGCTCAGGCTTCCAGGGACGTCCAGCAGACTATTCCACCAAAATTCAGCACAGCAGAGGAAAAAGCACACAGGTTGAGGGACTAGCCTGTGGTTTGAATTCTAGCTCTGCCACTACAAGTCCTGTTAAATTACTTAACCTCTCGGAGACTCAGTTTCCTAGTCTCTGTGAGGGGAGTAGTATCTCTTTCTTGCAGGGCTATGGGGAGAATTAGGAATCATGTCTATAAGCTCCAAGGACAGTGCCTGGCAGGCTGCTGAAGCTCAGAAAAAGGGCAGCTAAAAAAACCAAACCTGATTTTCTTCGTGCTATTGCTGTTACATTTGCTTCCTCTGCTTTACAGGTAATGTAAGCAAAAAATACTTTACCCCTAATTCCCAGCTCAGATCTACCATCAGTAACATGTAGCAACAAGCTGATGCAGTCACTGCATAGGGCTGTCTTTAGCCATGGACTGGAACTCCCGTCCATTATTAAACCCTGTAATTTTACTCCACAGCAAGTACCTACTTGATGTTTCAGAAGGGACATTATCTCAGTGGTGGAAAAAAATGTCACTTCTGGCATATGGTATTTACAGTGACAGCAAGAAACAAAACCTAAGATTTGCTGCTTTCAGACCAAGAAACCCAGGTGGCAGCCCACCCTGTCTGCTGTAGAGTAAGCATTTGTTGCCCTGAGAGACAGGGGTGTGACAGAGCAGAGAGATCAAACGCACAGCTGACGCAGGAGGAGATCATGACACTCCATTAGGAGGGAGGGAGGCTGGAAGACTTGGAACCATCTGCCAGTTCTTTCATTTGTAAGGAAGGGAAGAGAAATCTCCCAGTGTCACGCATCAAGCTTAGAACCAAAGCGGGCTATGCCACCTGGCCAGGTGTTGTCTGCTTTAGTAGAAGAACAGCTGGAATTAAAAAGACGCTTTATTTTATTTTTATGCAGATTTGTACCTCCGTCACTGGAAGGCTTAGTGTGATGCTCAAATTTTATAAAGCATTTAGTATTTTTTAGAGAAGGAACATATTTAAAAAAAGAAAAATAGGGACTACGACGCAAGGAGCCAGAGAGCTTGTGAGAGAACAGTGTGGCCAGGCAAGGCGGTACACCTGAGCTGAGTAAGGGCCTGTAGGGCCTGCGGCACCGTACCATGACAGATTCAATCCCACAGCATGGGATGGAAGTAGGACAGAAAGCAAGAAGGTGCTGTAAATTTCCCTCACAGGCAGACAGGGGAACTCTAACTCTCTTGCCCTATTTTCATCCATTTAAATTCGTTTTCTTTCTCTCAGGTTTTCCATATCTTGGTTTGGAATGAATCTAGCACACTGTTCCTGAGTCCAGAGGTCAAGATGACACGTGCTTTTATGATGCAACAAGGGGCAGCACTCTGTTTTGTTTTGGGAACCTCACTGACATCACAGCCTAACCCTTGTACCTTGGGAAATTGTATGTAAGAGAACACTGAGTCAGAAGAGAGCCTTAGTCATCAGGCTACTGAAATTGAAGGTGACGAGAACTATTAGGCAATTGAGTGTATTCCCCACAGGGCTGCTCCCACTTCTATCTGGTTGAGGTTTAAATGACTCAAGTGATTCTCTAGGGGGATCTAATCTGTGTGGAACAGCTGTCATTAGCAGGGCATGTGCTGCGCTTCTGCCTGTATTTCAGCCTGCTCCTTATCATGACATCACCCAGTTATTCCTCCCTCCAAGGGCACAGTGGGCTCTCATAATACAAGGAGTCCAGGTGACTGCTTGCAGGTGGCTGGACTCGAGCATCCTGCCTTCACTCTTTATTCAGAGGCCTGTGACCTGTCTGAGTGTCGCAGGAAGACTGACAGGCAAGGAGACTCAGTTAAATCCTGTGTTCCCTGAATGTGCAGCTTTTCATTACAGCAGCACACAAGCCAGGGTGAAACCACCTCTGTTTGGGTTTCAGCAGCTGTCTGCCTAGGGAAGGCTCCAGAGTCACTGATACATATTTACATCTCCACTAAAGTCACATGGAACAAACATGTGCAGATTTTCCCCAGAGGCACAAGTCCATTCATATTTCCTCAAATGAAGGGGTAGGGGAGGGCAGGAGAAAAACTGCTTATGGACAAAATCATCCATGAGCACAGCCACATGGATTTTAATTTGCCTAAAGATAATATGCAATTTTGCAATGTGATTAGTGATAACCATTCCCACCATAGACATAGTACCAATATGAACTGCTGGCTCTCATTTAATAGGAGCTGGGAAACAAACCCCACCATCTTCCAAACAGCCACACCATGAGATCAGTGGGAACCGGCCTCTTGAAGTTTCTTCTCCGTGGAAGGGTTGCTCAGTCTCAGTGCGGCTTCTCTCTCAAAGATCTCACATCACTGGGGTGCCCCTCTAGGGTCTGGATAAACTGTCCGAAAGGTCAGGTTGACTCTCGGGTCTCTAGAGTGGTATTCTTTGGGCACTCGATGCTATATGGAAATATACATAGCTCTCTGACATAAATACACACACACATATTTTAGTTGAAAGCAATTTAAGACTTATTTATAAGAATACAGAAATATTTCCATTTTATCCCCCTTTAAATGAGCCGCAATAAGTTCTTTACATTCTTGTGGACACAGGTCTCCTTCCCTGAAACAAATTCCCATCCCTGCCCCCACGGTGCTATGCCAGCATCCCTGCAGTGAGATATTTTCATCTTTCCCAATTGTTGCTCTTCCTCTCAGACTCCTGCCAGTTTTCCAAATATCATAAGGAAAACATAAATAGATGAGACCAAAGAAAGGCATGTGATTCCACTCTCATGCTAAGTGTTTTTACATTAATATGCACACCATAGAAATGATCTGGCCTAAAAATGGCCTGGCCTAGCTGTGGAACTTTTGGTCCAGTGACAAAGTCACTAGCTACCTGAAGCTATTTAGATTTAATTAAAATTAAATTAGAAATGCAGTTCTTTATAGCACGCTAGCCACATTTTAAGAAGTCAATAGTCACTCATGGCTAGTGGCTACCACACAGAATACTTCCATCATCATGGAAAGTTCCACCAGATACCACTGCTGCAGAGGTGCATTTTGATTGTCAGTAAGTATCAAAATTCCTTGGAAATAAGGCCGCCCTATTGCCTCTTGCTCATTATAAAAGGAACCTACTTTTCACGTTTACTTAGCAACTGCTAATCCTCAGCCAGTCAGGAAACCGCCTTCACGCGAGAGTGACTCCACATTACGTGTGCATTCTCACCTGCCAGTCAGCTTGTGTGGCGCCCTCCATGATTAACAAGGTCCCGTGATCCAAGGGTATCTTCACTCTTTCCACATACGTGTAGTCTCCATTCTCTTCCTAGAAAACAGCATTCACTGCACTGAATTTTTTCCTGGCGTGATCCAGATGCAACAAACCTGACAGCGGTCAAAACAATGGAACCCTCTACTCCTCAGCCAGACTGCGGGGGTTCACGTACTGGCTCTGGCATTTGGCAGCTGCTTGGCTGTGGACAAGTTATCTCACCTCTCTGTACCTTGGTTTACTTATTTGTAAAATGGGGATGATGACAGTATCTGCCACCCAGGGCTACTGTGAGCCTTGATAGAATATGTGTAAACCACCTGGAGCCTGGCACATCGTAAGGACAGCGTAAGTGCTAGCTATTATCACCACCATCTGAAACCCAGAAAAGCCCATTTTGGCCTGTGAAGGAATGAAAAGTCACATACACAAGAATTCTTTGCATCTGCCTATTGTGTGCTCTACATTTTAACATAGTCAGTGTGGAAAATACGGCCTTTTAACCAAGACTTGATGTGATGAGTTCTGCTTCTCCTTGTCACAATTTATGCTAATTTAATAATTGGCACCCATGCTAAAAGTAGGCACAACTCTTCCATGGCTACTTTGCTGTTTTGGAGATGTCCTCTTGCCTCTTTCTAGAACAGACAACAGAAATATTTCCTCAAAGAAGGGAGCTCTGGCTTGACCGGAACAGTGCTGCCAAACGGAGATTGGCTAGTTAAGCCTTTAAGGATGGATCACAACTCCTGAACAAATGCCGTGTCTTTACACTGCCACTTTCTTCCAGAGAGCTCAAAATCAATTTGTGTCCAATATTATCGTGAGTCTTCACAGCATAGCCTGTGAAGCAATCAATAGGTGGTGTTACTCCTCCTTCAAGCTGACAAAGGGGTATGTTCAACAACTTTCTTGCCCAGAGCAACAAAAAGCATGTCAAGGTTGAGGCTAGGACAGACCTGAGCTTCCATTTCTTCATCTCCATTCAGGCCAGAACTGACAGGCCGCTCCATTCATCTGCTTCACTTCCCATGCAAGGGGTTACCTTTGGGTTACTGCAGGATTGATGTCAGTGCAATACTGTGTTTATGTTTATTACTGGAGGGGTGCTTCTGAGAACTTAACTGTTTATAATGATTTCCCCCAAGAAAATCAAAATCAAAACAATAATGAACTTGCATAAACAGTCTAAGTTCCAGGCCCCAACCCTTGGCAGTGACTTTGTCAAGTACAGTCATAATTTTTACAGGCAGAAGACAGAAGCAATATTTGAAATAACTTTTGGCTTCAGTGATTGATTTTAATTGTGTCTGCCACCTTTTCTCTTACAATAATAAGCAGGCTCTAAAACATTTACATCTGGCCCCTCAGCCAACCAGAGAACAGTGGGAAGGTGACCCTGCCCTCAGGGTAGCCCAGCTCCATTGCAGAAAAGCAAAAGACTACCTTCTGGAAAAAAATATGCCAGCCACAGGAGCTATATGTCCTACTGGAGAAGAGATATCAGAAGGGAGTGCATTGTATCGTCCATGAGATTAGAGAGTCCAGGGCTCCTTAATTTAGGCTGTAAAGTCAGTTACCAGATCAAGGTTTAACATAGCTAGAAGCAGAAGAATTTCTGCTACCCTCCACATAATTAGGGAGTGCAACAAGGCCTTAATCCATAAATCAAGTATAGACACTAGGACAGGAGAGTAGAATGACGCAGAGAAGAAAGACTTAACCACATGAGGACAATTCTGAGATGAGGATCTCTTAGAACATTAAAAACATTATTGGGAAGGAAGAGGTGCTAACACCAATGGAAGAGAAGAGGTGAGCACTGTAATTCCTGGAAATCTGAAGCAGGCGTATCCCTCACAAATGAAAAACAATTCCAAATGCAAGAGACAAGTATCAGCACTGGACGGAAAGTGATGTTCAACAGATCCACATTTCACTGAATGTTCCTAAGATCTGAAATTTTCAAATGACAGAGAGCCTCAGGTTGGTTTGAATACATTACACCCAATAAATAGAATGATTAGTCATACCAAAAAGTAGAAGAGAATGAGGCTTCATCTGGGAGGGAGCCACTTGAGTCAGTCCACAGAGGAGACAGTGATACACAGTCCACCCACTGTGAGAGGCGATGTCATTAATTTGCTGCTTGTTTATTCCTCCCAACACCCTTGGCTTAGGAAGTGCATTCCTAATTTGCAGAAGGAGGTGGACAGGAAAGAGGACAAGGGATCCTACCAACACAACAGACCTCACAAATGCATCGTTCTCTGGAGGCCAGTGACCCCAGACCATAGTGCCACCCTTTAACTTACCCAAGGTGCATGGAGACTTTTTCCACTTAGGAGGCAGATAAAGGTCAGAGGAGTTTACGTGGCTACGCACAAAGGCTCAGGTTGATAAATGGATAAGCAACAGTGGAAGCACAGGTCAGACTGTTCAGAGGAGCGCCTTCACAGTCATTAAGCATGGCTAAGTTCCCAAAACAAGTCTCTGTAGACCTTTTGATTTACTCAGGACTTTGTTCAAAACAAAACACAACACACCCCCGGAAAACCATGGCTTAGGATAAAATTTTCCATCCTTGATCCTGGTTAAAAGAAGCTTTTGGGATCACAATGAATCAACAGGATAGGTTTTGGTGTTGGTTTTCTATACATTGAAACCTTACAAGTACATGGAAAAAGCAAATATATATATATATATATATTTTTTTTTTTTACATTAATGTTGATCAACATTCTCCCTCTCTCTCCAACCACAGTCAATTCATTTGAATGTTTAATTCTGCTTTTCTAAGGCTTCCCACAACTCTTACCTCCACCTCACCAAGATATTATCCTCCTCAGTTTTCTTTAGTAAAATGCTATTTAGGAAAAAAAATCTGGGTGTATTTATTGTTGTCATTACTACCCATCCAACAGACAGGAAACTAAAACATTTTTCTTTTCATTGGAAGGGTAATTCATATTGTATGAGATTTGGATTTTTCTTATAATCACCCCCTTCTTGTCCTAAAAGGGTATCTTGGAAATTACAAATAATCATTGATGCTTTAAAATCATCGTCATAGTTTTTCTTTCTAGAATATAAAAGTAACGTAAGTTCACTAAAGTAAATGATGCATTTGTAATTACTTATTCAATGTCTGGCTTCCTACTCTCTTATAAACTCCATGAGGAAAGGCCTATGTGGCCCTGCTCTTAAGAAACATATACAGTGTCTACTACACATATCAAGAAATATGTGCTGAATGACTGAGGAAAAGTACCCAGAAAATATTTAAAAAAATCACCATTAGGCCGGGCGCGGTGGCTCACGCCTGTAATCCTAGCACTCTGGGAGGCCGAGGAGGGTGGATCACTGAAGGTCAGGAGTTCGAGACCACCCTGAGCAAGAGTGAGACCCCGTCTCTACTAAAAAAATGGAAAGAAATTATCTGGCCAACTAAAAATATATATGGAAAAAATTAGCTGGGCATGGCGGTGCATGCCTGTAGTCCCAGCTACTCGGGAGGCTGAGGCAGTAGGATCAGTTAAGCCAAGGAGTTTGAGGTTGCTGTGAGCTAGGCTGACGCCACGGCACTCAGTCTAGCCCGGGCAACAAAGCGAGACTCTGTCTCAAAAAAAAAAAAAAAAATCACCTTTAATCCAGCATTCACACAAGCACACACATGGAATATTCTATGTTCTATATTGTAGGGTACAATTGTGCAGTCTACATTTTTAACATTATATTGTGAGCATTTTTCTACATATTTAAATATACACTCTTTCAAAAATATAGTTATATAATATTCCTTCATATGAACATATCCTTCCTTCTTTAAACTCATAAATACTTTGTGACCACCTGTATGTGTCAGGCATTGTGCTAGTGCAAGGATACAGCAGTAAGGAAAACATTGTTGGAGACTGAAATTTTAATATACTAGTATTATTTTAAAAAAAAAAGAAAAGAAAAAGCTACTGCAAGTAGATTTGAGGGCAAAACATTTCTGACTATATTTATAGAATATATATGTATTCTAGAAAAAATATATATATATTTAGACAGCGTCTCACTCTGTTGCCTAGGCTAGCATGCATTGGTGTCATATTAGCTCACTGCAACTTCAAACTCCTGGGCTCAAGCAATTCTCATGCCTCAGTCTCCCAAATAGCTGGGACTACAGGCATGTACCATTACACGCAGCTAATTTTTCTACTTTTTGTAGAGATGGAGTCTTGCTCTTGCTCAGGCTGGTCTTGAACTCCTAGCCTCAAGCAATACTCCCACCTTGGCCTCCCAAAGTGCTAGGCATGAGCCACCATGCCCAGTCTCTAAAATATATTCTTAAAGAATGAAATTACTAGAGCCAAGGGTACAAACTTTAAGGCACTTGATTTATACTGCCAAACTGCTTTCTTGGGAAGGCTACGGCAATTTATAATTCCATCAGAAAAGAATGACAGTACCTATCTTCTGGCTGACAATGATGAAAAAAATTAGGGGAGAAATGGCAACTCATTCAAACTTAGAATTCTTGGTTTACTAGCCCAGTTCAACTTTTTCTTACATGCCTATTTGCTGTTTGTGTTTCTTCTACTGTGAACTCTCTTCTCTGTTCATGTCCTTTGTCCATTATTCTACGGGGATGTTAATGTTTTTTCTTATTGATCTATAACCATGAATAGTGGGATATTAGCCCTCTGTCATACTTTTTGCAAATACTTTTCTCATTTGCTATCTTTTAACTGTGCTTATAATATTTAACATAGAATAGCTCAAAAATTTTAGAGTCAACTCTCCTGACCTTTCTTTGGCTCTCCTTCATGGTTTTCATGCTTAGAAAGCTTTTTCTCATCCTGAGGAAAGTTAAATATACAACTGCATTTCCTTTTAGTTAAAAAAGAAAAAAGATACATTTTTTAGATTTAACTCTTTAGTCTACCTGAAGTTTTGTGGGGTTTTTGTCCCCTATGCTTCTTTTTATAACAATTTCCAAGTACTTAAACCAAGGTGTCCTGTTGGACTTTTTGGACAGGATCAACCATGGAATGTGCTCAGGTGCCAAGCATGTTAGGTAACTATTACATATACACATTATGGCTAATCCTCACTACAACCCTGTAAAAGTAGTGGGTGGGGGGCAATATTATCCATTTTATAATCAGCAAAGGGAGCTAGAGGGAGAATACCTGTCTAAGGCAAAAGGCTAGCTGGAGGCCAGGCTAGCATTTGAACAATAGATCTGCCTGGCTCTAAAGCTTATATTCTTTCCACTATACTGTGTTCTCCAAAGTGAGCTCTATTCCTTCTGAAACCCTATAATATTTCCTGTCCTAATTATATGGCACCCCAAATATACTGTAGGGGTCACAAACACCAGCAAGTAGCATAAACAAGAGGCATGGGCCAGGTGCAACACATAGGGAGTGGGGGCCGTGGGGAACCAGTGGCCTGCATAAAGTGGTAGCTGCTCTGCCAATGAGCTGCTCCAGCTCATTGCTCCGCAGTGTTGTCTCATCTTCTGGGTTTTCCAGGGAAATTGATCAGTGGGATTTTCATGTGAAATCTCCTGAGTCATAAATTTTAGCAACGAAATTCGTTTCTTTAAAAACACTGGGGGCCAGGCATGGTGGCTCACGCCTGTAATCCTAGAATTTTGTAGAAAGTGATGACTGGAAACTTGAGATAAAAGTTTAAGCTGCAGATAAGGGACATAATGATAAACAAGAAAGGGACCTTCCCCATATGGCATTTACAATATACTGCCAGTTTATAATCTC
This sequence comes from Lemur catta, assembly GCF_020740605.2. Classification (NCBI taxonomy): domain Eukaryota; kingdom Metazoa; phylum Chordata; class Mammalia; order Primates; family Lemuridae; genus Lemur; species Lemur catta. The sequence continues at coordinate 91,433,913 of NC_059134.1, read as the reverse complement.
TGAAAAAATAATGTACAGAAAAATAACAGAATGAAAAAGTATGAGAATACCAAATAAAATAGTATTTCAGAAGCCAATGGGAGGAAGAAAAGGCAGCAAATAGAGGCCGAGTTTCATGCACAGTGGTGACAGATCCTGGTGACTGGATGCAGCAGAGGCTCTCCCTGCAGGCACTGAAAGCACAGCACTACAGCCCAAACTAGTAGATACACTCCTGCCTTCCCTTCTGGATTGTACACATTGAAAGGTAAATGAAATTTAGAGTGAAATACCTGCTGACAGAGTATATTGTTCAGATTTATTGTTAATATAGTACTGAGGGTAGGATGGGAGTGAGAAGTTAATGAATTTAAGCAAAAACAAACTCAGCTCTCCACCCACATTGTAGCTGTTCCAGCTTCACTGAATGTGCATTTGAAATCAGAAGAGTTAATGTGATGAAGATCCATTCTTGGTAATATAATATTTCCAAGAAATGCAGCTTAAAAGAACTGCTGTCTTGAAAGAGCTTCTACTCCAGACCATAGCACCAGAAATAAACACCCTCCATCCTCTAAAAGCATATGAGAACAAATTCCGCCATTCCTGACATCCAGCTGAGCCCAGTCATTAGCAGAAGTGCAAGCCTCTCCAGCCATCTGTTAATACCAGTATACTCATTCCCAAACTGTTCCTGGGCATAATCTGATTACACATAACCCCTCACTACTTTCCCTCTGTACCCTTCCACTGTGTTCTCTGGAATTCTCATTCAGAGATGAGCAAACTCACCTATATCCTCAACCTCCATGAGCTCTGAAGGCTCCCTCTGCTTCCTTGTCCTAGCTGAAATCTGGCTATCTCCAGAAGATTGCAAATTCCCTGAACCCTTTCATGTGGAAGGTAAACATGTCTCCTAATCCAGTGGATCACGGAGCCAGGTGACAGAGTATTCTCCTCCCTCCTCATTAGCACTTTCAGATTATTATTCCCATGACTCCCTTAAAAATCCCTGCTCCTCTTATTCCCATGACTCCCTTAAAAATCCCTGCTCCTCTGAGCTCATGATCGCTCTCTCTCCTTCTCAACCTTGGTCCCAAGTATACATAAGGTCTAACAACCTCCTAATTGATCTCCTTGTTTCTACTCTTGTTCCTTTCTAGTCTAGGCTCCATGCGGTAGTAATAGTGACCTTTTAAAATTGCCAATCAGATCATGTCACTCTTCCACTTAACATACCTCAATGGCCTCTTCATGTATGTAAAATAAAACCCACTCTTTCCGGAGGCTCCCAAGTCTCTGCATGACCAGGCCCTGCCCACTTTCTCGATCTCATCACCTGCTACGCTCCTCACACTGGCTCACTCTGCTCTAGGGCAGGGCCTCCTTTCCCATCTTCAAACACATTTAGCTCTTTTCTGCCTCAGCTAGGCAGCCATCCTCCATGAAAATGTGACTTCTGAAAGATGAGAAAATCACCAGAAGGCTCGAGAATAGTTCTTAAAAAGTCTGGCAAGGGGAGAAAAAAACTCTACCACTGGGACAAGATCTGAAAGTCAGGTTTGCAAGCCAACCCCATCATAATCACGGCACACACAGAAACAGAATGAATCACTTTGCAAAAGGTTGCCCTCCTAAAGCTAAAAGTGCTGTCACTAGCAATACAAAACTGGGAGGCTTGTTGCAAAAATTAATTATTCCCAGTGGGAGTCAGGGCGTGAATTTTAGCCTGAGACAAGGCCGCAGGGAAGCAAATGATTCCAACTCCCAGAGGATCTCAAGTCGGAAGATAATTCAAGTCCTACCAGGACTACCTATCTTAATCTGCCTAAACACACATACATATATTCACTTATCCAATCACTCTCACATTCTCCAAACCATTAAATGGTCCTAGAGATAGAAGCTCAAAAACTTAATCATCATTTCTCATCCACAGGCCGCCTCACCCTCCCTGAGACTTCCCTGTACTCTCTCAATGAATACCCATTTTGCAGACCACTGGTACCTTGGAGTTTTAGGAAATGCTATGCATTTCCTTTTTCAATTTCCACACCTGAAAAGTCACCATGGCATCTACCATTTATGATAGCTTAAATATTCACTGAGTACTGCAACAATTTTCATGGGAAAACTTTTCAATGACTCCCATGAAGTATCTACCAAGTATCATTCCCATTCACAGAAAAGGAATAAAAATAAATGAGGCAGTTAAGTGCTTTTTAAACATCAGGGACAGAAACAGGAAACAAAACCTGATTTTTAAAATTTCATTAGGGTATGTTTTAAAATGATCATGGTTATCAATAATTTCTTCCAAGTATTTCCTGTGCTCTCTCAGAGGAGAGGCTACAATCAGCAGATGGATTAATAAGGGTGGATGATTGGACTAGCAGCAGTAGGAGCTGCTAAGGTGGAGGTTCAGTCGCTACTCTATGAAATGCTGCACAGTTCTAGCTTATTCAGTTTCCAAATTTAAGCTATTCAGTATCATATTGTTTTGGATTCCAATATCCTCATTTTTTCCAAAGTCCTAGAAAAAAATAACAATATTTATAATCAGATTGACCTTTTTATATTCCACTCTTCCCAGTAGTGTGTAAAGAAAACCAACCAGGCTGGGCGTGGTGGCATGTAATCCTAGCATTCTGGGAGGCCAAGGTAGGTGGATCATTTGAGCTCAGGAGTTCGAGACCAGCCTGAGCAAGGGCGGGATCCCATCTCTACTAAAAATAGAAAGAAATTAGCTGGACAACTAAAAATATATAGAAAAAATTAGCTGGGCATGGTGGTGCATGCCTGCAGTCCCAGCTACTCGGGACGCTGAGGCAGGAGGATTGCTTGAGCCCAGGAGTTTAAGGTTGCTGTGAGCTAGGCTGACATCACAGCACTCTAGCCTGGGCAACAGAGCGAGACTCTGTCTCAAAAAAAAAAAAAAAAAAGAAAAAGAAAAAAAAAAAAGAAAACCAACCAATTAGAAAGGGAGGTCCTGGGACCGACAATGCACTGGGTGCTCTCAGAGTCTCTACCACCAGATGTGCTTTCACGGCCATCTCTTCCAGTGATACGAACAGGGTTCACATCCTTCAGAAGGACTAGAGTGAGAAGTGGTTAGAGAAAGGCCCAACTTTCCTCAGCAAAATCACTTTGAGCCCCTCACATTCCCAGGATTCAGCTGATGAAGGACACAGTTTATCCAGCGGTAATTTGCTAGAAAAACAAGGCTTTTGGCATCTAAACCTCCAGTGCATCACAAACTTCCTGCTATTATCTAATAATACCCCCCCAGCCATCACTGTTTCCATGGTAACCGACAGAGAAATAGCAGCCTGCCAAATGGCTTTTGTAGTTCCTTTTCCAGTTTGTTTTTCAGTAAAGAATTAAAGCTAGCTGGGAAAAGAACCAGACTAATCTTTGCAAACAGGGACACAATGTGGTTTGGAAAGTACAACTGGGTTTGGGAAAAGAAGCGTAGAAAAGCTCTGATGAACCCCACCTGACAGAATAATAAAGGTCTACTGCAATGTATTTGGTAAGCTTTAGCTTGGTCTTAAGACAGTATAGCCTGACTGGCCGGAATACAGATACAGAAGATCACTTAGTCTTTGATTTGAACTAAACAAAATAAGGGATTGGACAGAATGGAAAAGCAAGCTCCAACAAGTCTACCATGTCCCCACATGCTTTACTATCATTAAAGGAAATGGCAACTTATTCTAAAATCAAAACGAATACACAGGAGTTGGCAGACTTGGACTACAGGACAGTGAAAAAAGGATCAGCACCTCGGAGGAGTAAAATATTTAATTCCAGGGATGATGTATGCTGACTGAGCCAAGCGTATGAATCAGAGGGGCACTGGTGTTTAGGAAACAAAGATCTCCTTACCATCTCAGCACAGGGAGAGATTGTTAGGAATACAGTGTGTGGAACTGGGGCAGCTTTCAGAAGATAAGCAGCTCTAGAGATGTGCTCAAGGTGCCAGATTGCAAAACAAATAGCTGCTGCAGGGATGGAGGAGTTTGAATTCTTTAAAAATCATGACTAATTCTCTTTGAAAGTGGCCCAAAACAAATGCTTTTCTGTCTCAAAGCTGCATGCTTAAATGAAGTGCAGGAAATCTCATGACTCTTCTATGCCCGCTTCAGATGAGAAACTGTGACTCAAGTCAGCCAGGTATTAGCTTCTCCTTTGATGGGCCAAAGCTAATAGGAGTTTGAAAGATTCCCTCCCACAACCTTAACATACTCCAAATGTCTTGTCAACAGACATGAAAATTACAGTCTATAGTGGCATACTGAGACAGGTCCCTAAGAGTTACAGGAAGTCAGACTCCCACAAATCCCACACAGAAGACTAACCTAATTTACAGTTTTTAATTTATGCTTTTACCTTGAGTTGTATGAATCATGAGTTATGTTCTCAGAGTTAGAGTTTAGGGAAAAAAGTAGACAAAGACTTGCAATAACTATTTCCTTTCAATCCTTCAGAAAAAGGATCATTTATAAGATAAAGATGATGTACTCTAAGATACTTCCAAGGCTGTCAAGTCAAAGAAAGGCTTCTGAACTTCTAGTTTAGCTACATTTGTGGATTTGGATTTTTGGAATCTATTAATGAAACTTGAAGGAATCTTTTCAAAAGTTTAAACCTGTGTCCTGTTTACACAAGAATGGAACTTACAGGTTCTGAAAAAAAAAAAGGCATTTTAAACTGTATTTACTAATGTGTGATTATCATTTCAAATATAACATTCAACTTCTCCATCTTAAACAAAAGCCAGAATTGAGAGGATATACAAAAATTGCCTCAAATTCATAGTTAAGACTAGATGAGAAGCCAAAACTTACTAGAGTCAATAACCTGAAGTACTGACATGTTTATATTTCTTTCCAAATCTGTTTCCTCAGCCAACTTTATTTGAAAATCTCAGACAAATTTTCTTACTTACTAGATCTGTATTTTCAACAACTCAGCTACCACAGTTACTGTGCGTATTCCTTTGCTACCAGTAAATAATTAAGGGGACTTTACTACTTTTTGAGTGTTTCATGGCCTGTGCTTTTCATTTGTGTTCATCAAAACAGACTCCAAGAAGGCTGAGGAGAAGAGAAAGCTTTAGTGTGGGGTATGGGCAATCTCCCTCTTAAACACAGAGTCTGTTCCAAACAGTTGCTCACAGAAACAGTGCTGTATGTGGTAGTTATGTTCTCTGTCTGCACATTAACTTGTAACATAACTGAATTACCAAAAAGTAGCTCTTGATTACCATGCATTATATATTTATATGAGAAAATGAAGAGCTTCAGCTGCCTGGAGGGGAGACGGAATGGGGTATTTCTGGGCACCAGAAGATAGTTAATGCTTAATAGTTGGAAACTGTTTCTATAGTAAAACTAATTATCCAGAAAGCATACTTTGGGGATTCTTAAGCTCTCAATCTATAAAAAGGCCAAAAATGTTTTTAAAAGGGGGTAGTAGTGGTGAATGTATGTGTGTAAAGAAATAGTAACTGAATATTTAAATACTTAGCAACAAAGAAAATAGCTGCAAAGGACCAAAGACCAAGATTATACCAAAGATTATATACACTATAACTTGTTTGCCAATCAGAAGGCATGAAGGCTAACTCTAGGAGGGAGGCACAGCACGAGCATGTGCTAGATGAGCTCCAGGAGGAGAGCTCATTCACTGCTAGAGTCTCAGGCCCCATGACCACACCTGGCAAAAAGTTGATGTTCCGTATGTCTGGCCTGAGAAGAAGGTCTGCACTTAAATAATGAGACATACAGGGTTTCTCTGCTTTTCTATAACATGAGCTAAGGGCAGGATGAATTCTTCACATGTGTGAACTTGCTATTTAACTGAGTGGAAGGGTGTGTACAGAAATATAACCACACCTAAAAAGAATATAGCAAAGGTTGGGTTGTCTCATTCTCAAACAGTGCTCCTTGCTACATGAGAAGGCAGGTTACCAACGTAACCGTGAAGGCTACTCAAAGTGCCCAGGGAGCAAGTTCACTCAATATGACACGGCAACTGACAATCACTACTAACAATGACCAAAGTTTCTGTGTAAACAAAAGCAGAGAAAACATAATCAAGGGAAATTATACCAACAAAAGGAGCTTAATGGCATATATGCAAAATAATGCAATATGCTTCAAAGTACCATGCATGGAAACTCAAATACACATGAGGGAAAGACCCAGTCTGTTAATGGTATTCTCAGAGATGTATATCCGATGAGGAACAAACATGCGCACTGACTGACTAATAATGATGTGGTCTGGATTAGGTCATGGACAACAAACAGCCCACTGGTTGGCCTTCCACACTGACTGGGTCTGGTATAATGTTATAAGCCAGAATGATCAGGAATTTTGGTTAGGAAAATTCACAAACCCTGGAAATAAAATAATTTGGTAGAAGTTTGCTCTTTTCTTGGAGTTCTTTCTACCTTAGTCCTAAGGTACTACACTGTTGATTCAAAAGAATTAATAACCCTAGTATCCCTCAAATGTCATGCAATCTAGGTAAGAACTGCAGTGGAAAACTGAAGTTACTATATGGTAAGTTCAGTCATGGCTTTTGTACCTGACTGTGGACAGACCATCACCTCTGATAATCTGGCTTGAGTTTGCTCTCTCTGAAAGAGTTACAGATCCATCTGTGTTTCAGGAGAAGGCTAAGAAGGAATGAGGATGCACGTGATGCTCCCTTACAGAGAAGTGGCACATCACCATGAAGAATACTTACAATGAAGACTTCTTCAGGGGCATCTTCCTTGTGCCTCCTTTCTTTCCCTTCTTGCCCCCACTAGCTTGAGTCATCCTTCTATAAACTTTCTTTCTTAGCATTTACCACGATTGCAGTGATTTGAGTAATCAGCAGTATCTGTCCACCCCCACTAGACTGTATCTCCATGAGGACAGGGACTGTGTCTGTCCTTTCCTTCAATGGAAACGAGCCCCCAGCAACAGGGGTACAAGGGCAGGTAATTCCTGTTGAATAAGTAAATGAATGGGCACTTTGGAAGCCAAAAGTTAACCATGGGGTAAACAATCAGTTGAAAATGTTTTATCGATGAAACGTGTATTCCCATCCTCTAAATCTGAAAGTAGGAGCTTTTAGGAGCTCCACTTTTCACAGAATAATGGAAGGAAGAAAGAGCATAAGAAAAGGAGAGTACTCACTGGCGGTGGCTTCTTCCTCATCTCAAAAGTGCGTGTGGCACCAAAACTGAGTGAAGCAATGATGGGGCACCTCCCGAGTGAGGGTTCATCGTCGCTATGCCAGTCCACACTGTCCTTCTCATTTCGGTAAAGATTGCAGAGCAAGGAGTTGAAGGTGTGGCCGGTGTTCTCCTCAATGCGGTGCTTTAGTGTGCTCAGCACAGGATGCCACTGCAATCAACAGGCAAGCAAAGGGCAGAGACAGTCACATAAGACACAGGGTGGCAGCCACATGGAAAAACAGAAAGGGCAAAATCATTCAAGTTATAAACTGGGACATGAAATAAACTGCTTGGAGTGCAATAAACAGAAGGCAAGAAGAATAGTTCAATTCCCTCCTATCATTTCTACTCTGAAGAAAGTTGAACTCTTCAATTTTATAGAAGTACTAAATTTGGTATAGCAATGTCATGAGGACCAGGGTCTATTTACCCATCTCATCCTTTCTATGATGCTTGCAAAGAAGATGTCAGTATATTCAGGGCAGTGACCTTGATAAGTCCCCAAGGTGGTAGGTGCAGCAGTAAAGCGGACACGTTGCCAGGTAGTTAGCAGACTCAGAGTGACGTCTAAAGAGTGAAACAACTTTCCTACCGGATGGCTCTCTGTTCAGTCTATTTCTATTTTATTCTGAACGGCAGAATTGCTTTTTTAAAAAGATATTTAAAACTTCCAGAGTGGCTAACTTCCTAAAAACAGAATCTGAAAGGGGAAAACATTCTTTTCTACAGAATGGGAATCATGACACGCTCTTAACAAGTGCATGGACTGTGAACTACAGAAGACGTAAACAGATTCCATGGCCCCACCTCCTGGGCATTGAGTTCACTGATGCAGTTTATATTTTGAACTGTCTTGCCAGGTGTACTACAGGAGGCTGGGACCCCTGACCTTGGGTTGTACTTGGGAGCTACAAAGAGAATAGCTACTATTGGTTCTAACTAGAATTCTGTCTTTCTTCCCAGAAATCAATTGCTTTATAGAGCTTCCTTTAGAACAGTGGTTCTCAAACTTCACACTATTAAAAATTATTGAGAACCCCAAAGAACTTTTGTTTATATGGGTTATACCAATTGGTAGGTGCCATATTTAAAATGAAAACTCAAAAAAATTTAAAATACTGGTTAATTCATTTAAAATGCAATAACACAAATATTTTTTGAAAAATAATTATAATTTCCAATACAAAAAATTGATGAGAGGAGTGGCATTGTTATGTAAATCTCTTTAATGTCTGACTTAACAGAAGAGAGTTGATTCTCATATCTGCTTCTGCATTCAATCTGTTAAAATAGGTTGTTTTGTTGAAGCATATGAACAAAACTGGATTCACACACATAGTTTATATCCTTTTTCAAATAATTGTAGATATTTTTCTTTGATATTATACCAAAAATCATCAAGTGGTGATTTTTTAGAGATTAGCTGAAATGTGGAATCTAAAACCATATCAAATTTTTCATATTTTTTACATTTAAATCCACTGGTCCAGCTTGCAATTTGAAAAGATCTTTAACCTTGTACGGTTTTATAACATCAACCATTGGTCATCTGGAAAATATTAGTTCACCGAATTACAGGGATCTTCTAAATGCTGACGCCATTTCATTACACAATAACAAAAAATCACATCTGTTATTACCACTGATCATCAGAAAAGTATAAGTAATGGGAAGAGATCAGGCTCACAGTGGCAGATACCATTTTTCTAAAATTCTAATTTTTGCTTGAAAACTCAACTTTTATCATTAGTAACAAATTCTGTCCATTGTTTTCTTGAAGTGACATTCACTTCATTCATTTATGAGAAAGTATCTGCTAAATACTCAAGTTTTAATAGTTACAAGTCTGTTTGCCAGTTGTCTTTTAAGTAAAAACAGTCCATGAAAAAAGTAGCTACTTCAGCATACAGCTCAAACGATCACACCTTGATTTGTATCACGAGTGCTTTAGGCATACTTCCAATTTTATCAGAAAAACTATTAAGAAGACATTTGTTCAAAGACTGAGATTTAGTAAAACTAATAATGTTTACTGCTTCATCAAGGGACATTCTTAAATCAAATAATCATTTTAAACATTTTAAACTGGAAGTGCACGGTGATGAAGAACACAATGACTACTAGTATAGTTTGATGACAATGACTTGATTCATGCTAAGGTGCCAGTGGTTTTATCCGTTATTACTTTTGCACCATCAGTGCAAATTCAACACAGTGAAAATGTCCTATTTTCTTACTATTGTTACAAAAATAGTTTTACTTACAGATTCCAAAAAAGAGTTTCCCATCCAGGGAATCCTAAGATTACACTGTACGAACTGCCACTTTAGAGAACTCCTCCAATGTCTGACTATGTTGTATGTTTGGTAGTGAAGGAATGGATGTTCAGCAAAGGAAAGATAATGTTAAGGATGTCCCATGGCTGCCATCAGGTAAAACTGCCGGGGAAACATGTGAGAATCACTCAGCTTTTCTATAATGTGAAAACCATGCTTAAAGCTGGAATTCTTGTTGTGGATATTAGTATTACATTCTAAGCAGAGGATTTAAACCTGGAAAGACTCACGAAGGCTCTGGAAGTTGGAAGTTTCTGCATCTTTCTCTATTGTGGTAGAAAAAAATATAACATGAGATCTACCCTCACAAAACAAAAATGTTATTAAACTAACCTATGTTCAAGAGAATAAATTCCAAAGTGAAATTCCAATAATAATGTCAGCAAGCTGTATTTCCTATTTATTTTGCAGCTTTAAATTTATCTTCATGGAGATAAAGATCAGATGCTACAATTATACACTTAAGGAGAAAAACAAGAATGAAAAAGAGAAAGATAGCTTTTCTACAATGTGACTGTGAATCTAATTAGCACTTCCCTGTCTTGCTTGGGGACTAAGCACTATGATAACATCAAGTTTGCATTATGTTTCTAAGTAGGTATTTTTTCTCTTGGTTATTTTTGGTAGTGAAGTACAGAGAAAAGGGAAAAAAAGGGGGGGGATAATGAACTACAGGATTAATTTAGACTCTCCAACCAATACTCTATATACAGATCCCTCAGAACTGAATGTCTAAATTAAAATTCAGCATCATCTCACTGTTCAGTGAAGACATTCTATCCTTAAAAGACATTTGAGGAAAAGAGTACAAGAAAATATGAATCACAGAAGTAAAAGGACCTATTCAGTGGATTTCAAACAATGTTTTATAGAGCCCTGGGTACCACAGTGGTGCCTCCAGGTCGATAGCAGGAGAAAGGAGAGGTCAAGTTGGTGAACTCCCAGCCAGTAAAGGCTTTGATCTGTTTTATACATTGGGTTCATATAAGATTTAGTTTGAACAAAGACTAAAAGAAATTTAAAAACCTATGACTGAACCTGTTCCTCTTCTATGGCATATTAAGCTTGAGGTAGTAACAATTTTTAAATTAAACAAGTGCCCTCAACATACATACAGACAACATCCATATACACTAGTGTGTCCTCCTTTAAGAAAATCTGAGAAGGGCAACTCTTTTGATTTTGTTTAAGACAGCATATAAATGAACTAAATCTCTTAACAATAAACACAAAGTTATGAGCCAGTCAAATCCAAATTAAAGAACTCTAATTTGACCACCTTAATATCCAACTACAGATGGTTGTTTGAATAAATTACGGTAAACACAGATTACAGAGTACTATGCAGCTATTGAATATGATGTTGCAGAATATTTAATGATACTATAACATGTTAATGACACATAATTAAATGAAACATAGTATACAGAATTTAATTTTATAGAAAAAAGATTCTCTAAATATATTTTCCTAAAATAAAAAAGATTAGAACTAAAACATCAGGTGCCAGCATTACCAAAAATTTTAATATTCTTCTTTATGTTTATCTGCAGTTTCTAAATTTTCAATAATCACATATTATTCACATTTTTTTTTAAGACAGGGTCTCACTCTGTTGCCTGGGCTAGAGTGCAGTGGCGTCAACACAGCTCACTGCAACCTCAAACTCCCAGGCTCCACTGATCCTCCTGTCTCAGCCTTCCAAGTAGCTGGGACTACAGGTGGGCACCACCATAAATGGTTAAGTTTTTTAGTTTTTGCAGAGATGTGGTCTTGCTACGTTGCTCAGGCTTGTCTTGAACTCCTGGACTCAAGTGATCCTCCCGTCTCAGCCTCCCAAAGTGCTGGGATTACAGGTGTGAGCCACCGTGCCTGGCCATTATTTATATTTTTGAAAAAGGACTATCATAAAAAAATTCTTTTGAAGAGCTGTCAAAATGTTCCCAAAGTGTCAGAAAATAAGGGGTTACTTTACTCAGCAGATCCTGTGTACTTTAAGTTTATTCTCAAAGAGTGGATCTTAACCAGGGGCAATTTTGCCCACCCCAGCAGATATCTGACAATGTCTGGAGTCAGTTTTAGTTGTCATGACTGGGTGAGAGGTGCCACTGGCAACTAGTGGATAGATACTGCTAAACATCCTACAGTGCACAGGACAGCCCCACAAGAAAGAATTATCTAGCCCAAAATGTCAACAGTACTGAGGTTGAGACATCCTGTTCTAATAGCTAAACTAGAATGAATGAGAAAGGACTTCGTCCCCACATGCCTGTTTAATCCTCAACTTCTCTGCTATGACTGTTGACAAGATGATAAATTAATTCTGACAGGAACAGGGAAGCAACCTATGCTGGACTGGCCTAATTCAATTCTCTCTGTTTCCAAATCAATCACAGATATAAAGGGTCTCAACACTTCCCTGGATCAAATTCTAAATGCAGCCCTAGAAACCAAAGCACGCAATTATCTCCTTATGTGAAAAAGCCATGCACTTTCAGTGAATATTTTATCCCTGAACATCTTAGTAAGGTGGTAGTCTGTGATTACAGATTACTAGAAGCTCTGAAATGTGTCACATTTCTGTGTATCTCAATGCCATAAGCAAAACTCCATTTTCTTCAAAGTCTCTTTCAATAAAGCATAACACTGTTTGCCAAAGGCAAGATTCCAGAGACTAAACAGGGAGCTATTTCTTGGACCTTAACTCCATCCTCTGGACAAGCTTAATTTATATACTAGAATATCTTTGTCTACTGTCATGGAAATTTTTAAAAACAAAAGAAGCAGTAGAAACAAGCTAAAGCAGTAATAAGTTGGAAGTCTGAGAACTGCAGCCATAGAATGAATACAGTGTCAACAAGAAAAACACTAGATTTTTTCTCAAACAGCAAAAGAGCCTGAGAAATGGAAAAAGACATTCTGACCTTACTGGCCAGTCATAAGGATGTAGCCCCACAGCAAACGCATAGCACAGTGTACACAGGAGGATTGCAGCCAGAAAAGCCTGAGGGAGGGGGATATTAGGAGGAGAAATAGTTTCTTTTCCTGAAATCCTGGACTCTGTTTCCTGTTTACTCTAGTTCCAGTTTTTTCTCACCCTCCGAGTTCATGTGTGGATCAAAAGCACATAAAGGATGATGAGCACAAAGACTCATGCTTGAACTCAGAGGCTTTTCTGAACTAGGAACCAGCATGCATCTCTACAAGGTAATTTATTGTTATTTTATAGCACTGAACACTTATAGTATATAGTCTATAAAACCATACCAACAACAATATTTCAACATACGTGAGGGTTTGGTTCCATAGTGACTCTTGAATAAGTGTAAGGAAGTTCTCCATACCATGCTGTAAGTCTTGGTTGCTGATAAGTTATATCTAAGAAAGAAAATACAGGGCCTTTGAAATGGTTTAGTGCTATTGAAGGTATACTGAGTGCCAACTCTGTGCCTTGCAATGTGTAAGAAATTATGAGAAATACAAAGGAAAAGTAAAGATAGTCTCTGACCCAAGGTTCCACCTCCACAGAGGATATGAAAGAAAAGATAGAGAAGGCATGGCAGTCACAGCATGGGCAAAGGCTCCAAGACGAGAATGTGTGTGACTTGCTTACATCAGTGATGACATAAACAAAAGAGAAGGAGTCACACTTGGGAATAGTAGGGCTCAGATTAGGGATGATCTCAAAAAGCAGGATATGGAGCCTGAACCCATGCCATAGGAATTTGTGGCACCAACATTCATACGAGAAACAAGAGGAACCATTCATCCCTGTGTCCAATATTGTATAAGGCCTTTTGATCCCAAGCAAAGGAAATAGTGCTCTGACCAACTGTAGCATGTTGCCAATTTTAGTCAGAGTTTTTGATGTTCAAATTTGTGTAGAGAGGGAGTTATCTATAGATCTTCTATTTTCCCAAAATTGTTTTGTTTTGTTTTTTTGAGACAGAGTCTCACTCCACTGCCCTGAGTAGAATGTCATGGTGTCAGCCTAGCTCACAGCAAACTCAAACTCATGGGCTCAAGCGATCCTCCTGCCTCAGCCTCCCAAGTAGCTGGGACTACAGGCGCACACCCTGATGCCTGGCTAATTTTTCTATTTTTAGTAGAGACGGGGGTCTCACTCTTGCTCAAGCCGGTCTCGAATTCCTGAGCTCAAGTGATCCTCCGGCCTTCGCCTCCTAGGGTGCTAGGATTACAGGCATGAGCCACTTCATCTGGCCTATTTTCCCCAAACTGGAATTACTCAGGACAACAATAAGAACAATAATAATAAAAGCAGCTAATGTTCACTGAAGGCTGACTATGTACCAGGCATTCTGTTAAGCACTTATCATGCATTATCTCATTTAATTAGCACAACTTTATAAGGTAGAAATTATTATTAGCTCAGTTTTACAGATAAGAAAACCAAAGATCTGAGAGTTACTTAACTGTAATTTGCCTAAAATTAACAATTACTTAGAATGACAAGCCAACAATCAAATAGAAGTCTGTCTCCCAAAGCCCTCTAAAGAAACTGCTGGGAGTTGAGAGAAGGCTGCCCTGAAAAAGCTAACACCCATTCTGACGTGTAACAAAAATGAAGCCAGTACAGTTGGCCCTCCCAACTATGGACCGACAATATTCAAAAAAATAAAAATAACAATGCAACAATAAAAAATACAAATAAAAAACACAAAATAACAACTATTTATATAGCATCTACATTGTATTAGGCATTATAAGTAATCTAGAAATTTAAAGTATACTGCAGGATGTTCATAGGTAATATGCAGATTCTGTGCTGTTTTACATAAAGCGACTGAGGATCCTTGGATTTTGGTATCCACAGGGGGTCCTGGAGCCAATCTCCCATGGATACCAAGGGACAACTGTATATACTTTGCCTCTTTCTTTACAGAAAATTTAAATTCATTCACTGTGCCAGAAAAGAAATTCTATGCTAGAGTACAGACGCCCCCCAGTGACCATCTGGGGTATAACAGGCACTGGTGGCTTGTGGATGCCCACAGAGGAGCAGGTTTAAGTCAGGTAATAAACTGCTGTGTCACCTTTACAAGCTCAGGAGCGTACAGATGCTGAAGCTAAAGAAGACTGGATTTTTCTGGTGAAAGTTACATAAGAATAAAAAGTCAGTAAGAAGGATCATGAAAGAATGTATGCAAAACAGGATCAGAAAAAAGAAAGCTCTGGAAGTTTCTATAAAGAAAGAGGAAAGTTGGCACCATTTGAACTAATAGAGGCAGTGAACAAATGCAAAGGGAGATAAGTATGTTAACTACAGTTTAGCCAAACCGGACTTCCTTTGTTTCCTTGAACTCTCACCTCTTCATTTTTGCCAGGTTCTCTCTGATCTCTGGGCCTTTCACCTGTTGTTCCTTCTGCCTGGAATATTCTTCCCTGTCCCCTCTGACTGGCTAATTCTATTCATCCTTAAGGTCTCAGGTTTTGAAACACTGTTTAAGACTAGCTGTGGTGAGCAGAGGCAATAGTATTAGAGAACATTTTGGAGAAGACCAGCAGCAACAACTGCAACCTCAAAAATCTACTTACCCTCTCTGATGCTGGTCCTCTGTTTCCAGGGAACATCTTGACAAAGCTGTTTCAATATCCAGTCTGCTTCTTTTAAGTCAACAAAGCCAGGATACAAACACACCCTTGATACAAAAAGAACCATTAATAACCAAAGAACATGGAAAAGATGAGTTAGACTCTTATTGTTAGTGGAAAATAAGTTAATCTGGATGTATCTTCCAGTGAGATGATGAAATCATCTTACCACAGCTCCCATGGTAAGCAGAGCCTAATATCACCCAGGTCATGATGTTCCTGATGTAAAATAAGCTCCTTTCATGTTAAGACAAATAAAAGAGGCAGTGAAGGATAAAAAGATGATGCATCATGGCCTCTATAGATCATAATTAAAATACTACTCCAGCACTGCTTAGCTGTGAAACCTTGGGCAAGTTACTTAACCTCTCTGAACCTTGGTTTTCTCATCTGTAACCTGAAGATGATATCTACCTTACAGGGTCACTGTGGAGAATAAATAGAGTAACTAATAAGATGCATGGCCCTGTGTTATTTAAATAATTGGTAGTCTTCTGAGACTATGCTGATTCTAGGGAAAGTTCGAGATCATTATGACTGTATCAAGGTAAACATTTCTGATGAGGGTTCTTTTTTCCCACTAAATATAAGCTTATTTTAACAATCCCAGTTCAGCTTAAAATCATTTTGGATATCTTTCTTAAGAAATGTTCTGAAAGCCCACAGAACATTCTCTTGAATAGTCTTCGTGGTAGCAAATCTTCACTTTCTGAAAGTGCATTTGATTTTCTGAAAGAGCCAAAGCTAACTGAAGCCATATCAGATTAACAATGACATGTGACCAAAATAATGCAACCGGTTTTCATGTGTGACTTGCTTTAAAGGGGAATTCCAAAAAAGGTTATAACAATGGCAGTGCCAATGGACTGCACAGAGCCAAGTCCAGCAGAAGCTTTTTAAAAGCAATTCATTCAAATATGTAAGTTCTAATATATTTATTTTAAACGTCTCATTTTATAGTGACAGTCAGTATACTCGTGCATAAGATGATGCTTTCAAAATGTTTTTAAAACAATGACTAATGCTTAATATACCCTAAATAGTATATACTTTAATTTTATTGAAATCCACCCTAGTGTAGCAATATAATACACTATATAACACATGATTAATATAAAAATATATGTATAATAATACATGCAATATAATAAAAATATAACATAGCACAACATAGAAGTCCAGGCTAGACCCAACTCTAACATAAAACTACTATGTGGCACTTGGGAAAAAGTACTCAATCTCCCTAGGCCTCATCTCCTCTTCTAAAAACCTGGGAAGTAACAGTTACTATATTGACAGCCTGCTAAAATGTTTTGAAGCTAGAAATAGTACATAAAAAGGAGATATTACCAAATTTTTGCTTCCCAAGAATTTAAGGGGCAGAAGTTACCTTTTTCAAATAAGAAAGTAGACTATTTTAAGAGAATATAACTTGGTGATAATTATAATCACTTTTTTTTTTTTTACTTTTAAAAGACTCCATTCCATTGTAATATGATCACTTTCTAGTGAGGATTCACTTACCTAGATACGCCTGTAGGTGATAGGCTGATTTCATACACACCCTCTCTGCTAAAGAAACAAAGGAAACGGACATGTTGGGTTTGAGGCAAAACAATACACTCCAGTTTTGGTCCAGTGGAAAATTCTAATTCACCCTTCAAAAAACCCAGCTCCGCATCACCTCCTCTAAACCTTTCCTTACCTTTAATCCAGGCAAGTCACGTTGATCATCTCATCCTCTGCGCTACTACACCAAAAATATAGGCCTACTGTTTCATAATGTACAAGATTACAATTTATCTGTTTACAGGTCTATTTCATTTACTAGACTGTGAGCTCCTTAGGAGCAAGGGTTATTACTCTGTTTCCTAGTGCCTGCACATAGTAGATAGCCAATAAAATCTTACTGAATTACATCAAATGTAGAAACATATAAAACTGTTACAAATGTGCCAGGTAGTGAGGTCCATGATGAGAAAGTGACACAGACTGGATAGGTTCATCTATCAAGAACACTGTGTCAGATCCTTCTCAGAGAGAGATTACATTATAGAGAATAATATAAACGGACAGTTTTCATATCATCCTCTGTCATGGGAGTTAGCAGTTCATGATTGCTGAGCTAGGTTCTTAGGTAGATGTGTGGACCTCTTTGAGCCAAAATGTAGGCATAGTTGTCATACATATTTACCACATTTCTACATAAGTTGTACATAAAGTTTCCCAGATTATACAGAGAATACAACACTTTAATGTGGTATATTTTGGCCCACATTTAGAAACTTGCTCACTTCAAATGTGCAGAATGTTTCTGGCTATTAAAAAAAAATCTAGCATAGTTAACTTTAGATAACCAGAACTGACAAACTCTAAGGCCAAGTTAGAATGGGTTCTTTCATTTTTCTCTGACTCGCAAACTCACAATTGTCAACTTTTTCAGCTTGAATGTCCCATCTATACATTGTAACAGGCATCATGGTTTTTGTTTATTCTCTTTATTACCAATGAAGGCAATACCACATTGCCTTAAAACAGTCAAACACTATCAGAACTAAATTAAGTCTTAAGTGATTATACAGCTCAAACACTTAATTTCACGTATAAGGAAAATGAAATCCAGAGAGATGGAAAAAACTTACTGAAGGACTAGTTATATAGCTAACTAGTGGCAAGGCCAAGACTAGATACTCTCTTTGAAAGTATGTTGTCATTTGTGTTAGTTTCAAATTTTTCTAAGGTACACAATTCAACCTGCAAACAGCCAAACAGCATGACAGATTGCTCATGGGCAAGAACATACACCTAATGCTAATTTGCTAAAATAAAAGAATAGTTTCTACTAACAATTTATCTATGTCAGATGGAAACTGACAAGCAGGAAAAGAGCAGGCAAAGCATCTCTCATCAATTCTGGACAAGGACATTTTAGACACAAATCAATATAGGAGGAATATTTACTATCATTTACATTGTTCCCAAACAATTATGTGGTTTTAATAAATGGACTGTAAGGTCATCTACATTGCTAGCAGCTTTCATAAGCATTGCTAGTAAAATTACCGGTATTTAAAGGCTTCTCATACAGCCATGCTTCAATGACTCAGGAAAAATCCCCTTCTGTCTTTACCAGAGATGTGTTAGCTTAGTATTCACAGATATCCTGACATAGGGCCAGGAAATTTACACCAGAATCAGAGTTTGACGTACAGAGACCCAGTTATATTTTCCATACTATAAACAAATTCAGAAAGTCTTCTCAAAAAATCAAATTTAAAGACATCTCAGATGGGACTATCTCAGCCTAAAATTAAGACACTTATTGGGTCATTCTCTTCCAGATGGAGAAAACAGGGTGAGGGAAAGAATCCAGGCTTTCCATTTCACTGTGGGCAAGTTACAGGAAGGCAGCAAATTACTTACTCAATCACTCGTGGCTCTGGGGCTCTACGTACTACCTGCAAGGAAATAGGCAGATCTTATTTCTAGAATAATTCCTTATCCTCAGGGAGACTGATTTACCATATCCTCCCATTTCCAGTCAAAATAAATCAGGTTTAAAATTATCCCTTTTATTCCAACTTCTCACTACCTCATTAGAGACCCTTGTTTCTGCTCTTCTTAGAATTACTTCACACTTGCTAACAGACAATAAAAGATGATACAATTAATCAATTTTCCTAGCAGGCTGCAGCTCTGGAAAAACCTTCTTTACATAAAGAAGATTTTTTTAGAAATAGAAGATAAATCAAGCATTTTGCTGTAATAACTGAAATTTCAATCCAATTCCAAAGACGTCTGCTGCAGTAGCACTGAAGGCAGCATGGTTTCAGGACTGTCAGAACTTAGATAACCGATGTAAGCTCTAGTATTGTACTGCCTCTAGCCTGTCATCGTGGTATAGCCTCCTTTCCAAAAATAAATGGTAATAATATATGACCATAAACTGGGGGCAGATTAGGAAGAATCCTCAGACATATGAAGGAACTGAAATACATCACATTTTTTTATTATTATAGTCCTTTTGCTCTACTATTTATTAGTGAATTTATTCAGTCACTATTTGAGCATCTACTATGTGAATACAGTTTTTATAAGCAAATCTCTGTTACTATTGAAGGAGAAACAAGAATTTACCTGCTGGGGTTCTTTGAACACAAATTCTCTGTTAGACAGATGGTCCTTGTTCCTCCAGGTCTGACCAGGCATCTGATGGAGGTGGCTCTTAGCAGTGGTACCTAAAACAGGAAAGAACAGCCTCAAACCAGGGGAAAGTCTGTTTTCATCACTTCTGCTGAGCAAGGGCCAATGAAATCCACTTGGGGATGACCTCTATGACATCTAGAAACTAACTCGTAAACTCAACACACACTGAAAGATTTGAGGGTATTAACTAAATATGAGGATCACTGAAGACCCACCCTAGCTCATCATCAACAAAATCAGACAAAATACCAGTTACATTTTAAACAATTTTTTTTAAAGCAAGCATGAGGTGAAATTTATTGAGGGGGAGCAAGACAGGACTATACAGCAAGAGCAAGGTATAGGTTTAGAGAGCACGAGCGTGATACATATACCACAGATGACGACCAGACCCCCTGTCACAGAAAAAGAGCCCCTTAAACAGTTCTTTAACATCAGTTGAAACGGGAGACTGTTATAAACCAAAAGGATATAAATAAGAGGACAGTTGTAGACACACACGCATCCCCGCCCCCCGTCCCCGGTTCTGGCCTGGCTGAGCAATGGCCTGGCTCTTCGCAGGGGCAGCCCAGGCTCCCTGCACTCGGGCTCGTCGTCTTTTTTCCTCCATGTTGGCCAAAAAGGCTTCTTCTGTTCTGAGTTTTCAGAAGATGTCGCTCCTCAAATTACACCATGGTATCTGTTTTTTTTTAAAAAAGTGTTTTTAGTTAGGGTTGTAAAAGTTTATTTAATACTTTTAGGCAGAAGAGATGAGTCCATGGTAATCAGAGCTTCCCTGTAAAATCAATTTCTCTCATCACAGTATTTCGATCAAGAAACCTAAGTCATTTGGGGCTGCTGGTTTTAGCGGTCATCTTTTGTAATCTTGTCATAGCACTTTTGCTTCTTTCACAAGAAAGGGCATGTTAAGAAATTCCAAAACCAGGATCTATCACAAACCACATTATTCATATTAGTCCTCAAGGGCCTAACATAAGGGAACTGTAATACTCCCATTTTCACCTCCATGGACATTGAGAAATAAGCTAAGACTCAGTTTCCAAGTGTAGTTCCATACTCCATTATCACTGGCTGCATTAAATTTCCCTGGAAGCTTGTTAAAAACACCCATGGCCCACCTCCAAAAAATCTGATGTAGGATGGATATAGGCATTTGTCTTTATAACAAGCAATGTAGGGATTTGACAATATTCAGGCATGAATGGGGACCACAAGGTTTAGTGACTCACCCAAAGTCATTCAGGAAATCAACAGTAGGTAGATTAACGTACTATTTTTATAAAATTCTTGTCTTCAGCTAACTGAAAAATCCACCTCATAATGGCCAGTAATACTAATTCGACATTTTACCAATAAAAGTTTAGCCCACAGCAAATACAGAAGCATGCACAGCTGCAAAAAAACAAAACTGAGGCCACATGTTCCGAATCTATAATCCTTTTCTTTATGGGTCTATCCAAGAAAGCTTCATATCTCAAGTTCTCAAAGGTAACAAGCTCATTTCATAGCTTGTTTAGCCTATAGATTCCCAAGCCCTACCTCCCACCTCTTCTGATCCAGGAGAGCTGAGCAAGGCCCAGGAATCTGTATGTTTAACAAGTTCCCCCAGGTGATAAGCATGTAATTCATCTCATTTAATTGGTGGGGAAATGACAGAAGCTGCCAAGCACCCAAAAGAGTTAATGACAGAATCAAATACCAACTCTCCAATCCCAGGAGGCCCCGTTTGTTTTCTTTCGATTGAGGTCTTAAAAGCTTAACAAGACAATTAGCTATAGTCCCCAGAAATGCTATCACCTGCTCCCCTTCTTGTTCTGCTCACTGGGGAGCGATATTTTATCTGTCAGGCAAAAACTGTTGGAAAATAGATTCCAGAGCCCCATCTCAGTCCTACTCGATTTGTGGAGTCCCACAATTTGTTAACTAACGCCACCCTCCACCCAGGAATTTTTTATGCGGATAAAGCTTGAGAATTCTGCTGCAGTGTAAAGAGTAAGGACTCTGGCGCCAGCCAGGGCTCGCTTTGAATCCAGATCTGTCACTTCCCGGCTGCATGACCTGTGTCAAATTACGTCACCTTTCTGAGCCCCAGTTTCTTCCTCAGTAAACAGGATGATCAATTCCTCCCTCACGGCTGAGGTGCAGATTGAGGGAGCCTCGCAGGTGAAAGAGCCTGGTCCTGGATAAGGGTTAGCTCCTTTCCCTAATTTAGATTCTTCTTCTCTTCCAGGAGGCGCCGAAGGTCGCCTGGAAAGAGACCTCAGGGGCGGTCCTCACCCCCCCAGCCCCGGTTACGTAGCAGTAAGTCGGGAGGGCGAGTCCAAACCCGCTAGGCCTTGGAGCAGACCCCGCTGCCCCGGCCGGCTCTGCCGCCGGTGGACGGGGGAAGCTTAAGAGTGAGGCACCGACTCCAGCAACTCCACCCACGGGCCGCGGCATCAGGCACTTCCTCCCGACGACGCGCGCCGCCGCCGCCACTTCCGGCGCGCCGCCTAGAGTCCGGCGACTTCAGTTTACCCGCTCCCGGAAAACCTGGTCTCTTGGGTACCGATGAGGGGGCCGGGCTTGGAGCGGAAGACAGGGGTGGAGGGTGTGGTGGAGCAGTATGGGGCGTCGGCGTATGGCCCAGGTGGACGTGAAAACGTGCCTCCTAGGCCGAGGTCCTCGGGACGTGAGTTCCCTGAAACTGGAGACATCCAAGCACTGGCATCTTTGGCCTATGGAGGAAAGAGCGATCCCAGCGGGGCTGGTGGAAGGGCGAGGGAGTTAGCGGGTGCAGGTCGTGATGTGCTAAGCAAAAGGATTTGCATTTTATTCTGGAAGCCATGGAGAGCCGAACATACGCCTCCTTTTTGTTCCCATTGCATCCTGTGCATAGTTCCCATCACTGCACTTACAACAGGGCATAGGACCACGCCTTAATTCGTCTTGGCTCTCCAGTGCTCAGCAAATTTTGCTTCAGTGAACAGACCTACTTTTCACTCCGGATCCACCATTTACTAGGTGTGTAATCTAGGGCAAGAACGTAACTCCTGTTGGGAAGATTAAATGAGATAATGTATTTAAAGAATTTAGCACAATGCCTGGAACACAATAGAAACTCAATAAATGTAAAGAGTGTCTTCTCTTCACCCCAATTGAACTCTTGAGAAACATCTTTGAAGTGGCCATGTTAAATCATGTACCTCACAATGTGAAATAGCAAAAGTAGTACTGAACTTATTTTGTGCAAGTCATTCTCTAATATCTACCAAACCATAATCACTGTGGAAATCTTTAAGCCTGGTATTAGATAGTGCTTACCTGCAGGAAAATCAGTGTACCCCATCAATGTACCTATATTGTTGTTACTATCAAATCCATTTTCACAGCATATATTATTATTTATTCTACTTTGTGACATTGAAGAAAAAATGATTTATTCTAGAACTGAAAGGAGAGAAAGTGGTAAGTCCAGACTACAGTTTTTATCTTTTTTTTTTTTCCTTCCATCAACTAGTAATTTGTCAGTGTCTGCCTCTGGCTCAAAAACCTTGTCTGTGTCTTCCGGGAGATGTCATTTCTTTCTTTTCTTCTTTTTTTTTTGAGACAGAGTCTCACTCTGTTGCCCAAGCTAGAGTACCGTGGCGTCAGACTAGCTCACAGCAACCTCAAACTCCTGGGCTCAAGTGATCCTTCTGCCTCAGCCTCCCAAGTAGCTGGGACTACAGGCATGCACCACCATGCCCGGCTAATTTTTTCTATATATATTTTTAGCTGTCCATATAATTTGTTCCTATTTTTAGTAGAGATGGGGTCTCGCTCTTGCTCAGGCTGGTCTCAAACTCCTGAGCTCCAACGATCCGCCCGCCTCGGCCTCCCAGAGTGCTAGGATTACAGGCGTGAGCCACCGTGCCCGGCCCATTTCTTTCTTTTCAATGATCATAGTTTTGGGACAGGAACAAAGAAGTCTGGATTGAAGAGGTCCTAAAAGTAGTGATTAACACCTCTTCAGCCTCCAAGTATAGCATTTCTCAAAAATCAGTCCATGACCCACTTTCATCTGAAATCATTGCATTTTTTAACAGGATCACTTGCATTTTTAACAAGTACCCAAGTGATTCTGATGCACAGAAAGTTTGAAAACCTCTGGGACACATGTGGGTTGACAAATTGCTCTGGTTTGTCTGGGACTGAGGAGTTTCCCAGGACACAGGACTTTAAGTGCTAAAGCCAGGACAGTCCTGGACAAACTGAGATGTCTGGTTACCCTGGATACATGTGTGTATGTAGTATTAGAAATATGTTCTTGATGGTCTTGGTATCCTCATTTGGGTCTTGGTTGCCTTATTTGTGTTTGCAGTATTTGAGTCTTCATCAGGAGGTGGTGGTAAAGACCATGGGAGAGGGAATGAAAGTGAAGTGCATTGCCAGTTATCAGCCCATTGATTCTCCATTCCAAACCCACCCTTCACTGCCCTGATTGCAATATTGGAGCATTTCTCCCTTGCCATCTGGCCCAATGAGTAGTAAGCTTCATCAGTGGAGGGTGCTGGAGGAATATTAGAATAGGAAGGGGCTTTTTCTGGTTACAGTGTGCTCCTCTCAGCTGGCTCTTCAGTGCACAGTGGCCAGCAGTGTTTGACTACTTGTGGGCTGAATTCGAAGGTTAGTTGAATTTACAGCCTTGCTGAGTTTCTCTTGTGAAAGTTAAGACATGAATTGGGAAGGAATGGAGTCCCATAACTTGAAATAAGAACTCCACTTAGACCCAGCTAACTGACAGTTTTGAACAGCAAGTCACCCTGTGTCTTCTTTGGCAGTGGAAGTAGCTTGTCCTCTTATGTCTGAGGATACAAGTCATCCTTTGCTTGAAAGCACTGCTAGACCCTCACCTGGAGCAGATGACTTGGAAAGTGAGGCTCATTCTCCACAAGCCCCACCACAACTTACTGCCCCTCCTTCTGCCCCATTGCCACCAGACCCATAACTAGGTTCAAATCTCATAATGCTCCAGGTGGGCAGGTACACACTGTGATAGAGGACAAAATAGCTTGCACACCAAAAGAATTATACTACTTTGCTAATGTATATCAGCAGGAAACTAGGGAACATGCATGGAAATGCATGTTTTAAACAAAGGAAGGCAGTTTATAATACTAGATCAGGCCAAATTAATTTATGTGGATGCATTTACTAGAGATGCACTTAGAGACATAGTGTGTTGACTTATGCAACTAGATGTGACTCCAACAGCTTACTCGGTGGATTTACTGAACCTTTAATTCAGTGGTGGTCTATAGTTAATGTTATTGAGATACCAAACCATGATGCGGAGGAGGGAGACCAAAGACTTCGGGGGTGGGCAGAAATGTTGGACTGGATTTATCATGTATGACCTTGACCTGCACACAACAGATACAAACACAAAAACTGTGTCCCACAAAAGGCCCAACAGACACTCCTTTCTCTAAGGCATTGAGAAATACTTCGGAGAAGGGAGCACCTGCATCCTTGAAAAGCTCTGTGGTTGCTCTTCGTAGGCCAGGTGTGACCATGAGGGATGTCCACCAATGAGTTAGGCTCCCTGGTTTTAGTGGAGATGATGAGGCCAAGTGGCAGCACTTAATTGTTAAAGGTGGGTACATCAACCCTATGAGCAGCAGGGTCATATCAGTAATCATAATACCTTGGCCTGTAAGGATCTTTTGTAGTGGCTTGGTATCTCTAGGAATGCAAGAGATGGGCAACCTACTAGAGAATTGTTCAATCTATCAAACAGAAAAAATTCTAGGACTAGTGACCAAAAACCTGACCTGAGTTGCCACAGTGGATAGATATGGTCTCTCACCTGATTTCCAGACCTGAGTCATATCACAGGCCCAAGCCTCTAAATTGAAGGAGAGGCCAGATCTCCTTGAGGAAGAATCTTATACCATTGCCACAAGTTTATACTGTAAATTTCCCTCCAAGCCTTCATCCAAGTAAATGTAGCCACTTACTAGAATTATTGCACGTTGGGGAAAAGTAAACACCCAGACCTTTTAGGAGTTAGTAGACACTGTCTCTGAACTGTCATTAATTCCTAGGAATCTAAGATACTGTGGCCCACCAGTGAAAATGAGGGCTCATGATGTTCAGGTGATAGATGGAATCTTAGCGCAAGTTTGACTCCCAATGGACCTATTTGGTCTATAGATCCATGGTTATTTCCCCAGTTCCTGAATGTATGCAGATGCACTCTAATAAACTCATTGTAAGTTGAAAACACCATAAGTTGAAAATGTATTTAATAAACCTAACCTATAGAACATCGAAGCTTAGCTTAGCCTACCTTAAACATACTCAGAGCACTTACATTTGTTTATGGTTCGTCAAAGTCATCTAACACAAAGCCTATTTTATAATAAAATGTTGAATATCACATGTAATTGATTGCTGTACTGAAGTACGATTTCTACTGAATGTGTATTGCTTTCACACCATCATAAAGTCAAAAAATCATCAAGTGGAATCATCATAAGTCAGGGACTGTCTATAATTGGATTAGACATATTTGGAAACTGGCAGAATCCTCCCATTGACTCTCTGACCCATAGGGTAAGAGCCATTTGGTAGGAAAGGCGAAGTGGGAACTCCTGGAACTTCCCCTCCCTACCAAGATTGTAAAACAACAATAGCAATACCACATCCTAGAGGAATTGCAGAGATTTATGCCACAATCAAAGACTTGACAGAATCAGATTATGATACTTATCACATTCTCATTTAATTTTCTGTTGACCTGTGCAGAAGTCAAATGAATCTTGGAGAATGACTGTGGGCTATTCTAAATTTAATCAGGTGGTGGCTTCAGTGCCACTGCTATCCCAGATGTATATCTTTACTGATCCAATTAACATGACCATTTATTTGCATTTGGTGTGTAGCTACTGATCTGGCTAATGTCCTTTTCTCCATGTCAATTTACAAGAAACATTTTGCCTTTACTTGGCAGGACCAACAGTGTACTCTCACAGTCTTGTCTCGGAGGTACTTTAATTCTGCTGTTGCCACAGTAGAGTCCACAGATCATTCTGATATTCCACAAAATATCACACCAGTTAACTGTAATGATGACATAATGCTGATTGGATATGATCAGTAGAAGGTAGAAAGTGGTTTAGATGCTTTAATAAGACAGGTGTGAACTAGAGGATGGGAGATAAGCTCCATAAACATTCAGGGGCCCACAACCTCAGTGAAGTTTCTGGGGGTTCAATAGGAGACCAATCCTGAGCTCTCCATATGTCACCTTCCCGCCAGACACTCGGTAGCAGATTGATTACTTTGGACTATTCCCATCATAGAGTGGGTAGAGACTCATCCTCACAGGAATATACACATTATCTGCATGGGAATTTACCTTCCTCGTCTATACTGCTTTGGCCAGTGCCACCATCTGTGGACTCACCAAATGTCTTATTCACCATCACAGTATTGCCCATAGCATTGCTCCTGATCAAGGAACTCATGTCACAGCAAAGGAAGTACATAAATGGGCTCATGCCCATGAAATTAACTCCCCACCAACTGGAAACAGTTGGACTAATTGAAAGATGGAATGGCTTACTGAAGACAGTTATGGCCCCAGTTGGGAGACAACACCTAAAAAGGAGGAATTCATATTATGGGGTGCAGTGTATGCTTTGATCAGAGATCATGATATTGTGATCTCTGCTGCTTAACCAGAATACATAGCTCTGGGAATTAAGGATGGAAATGAGAGTGACTCCTCTCATTAACATACTTATTAATGCACTTGCTTCTCCTCCCAGCAACACTGAGCACTGCTGGTTTGGAGGTCTGAGTTCCCAGGGTGGGAATGCTTCCACAGGGAGGACCGTGCCTGGAACCAAGGGGATTTTCTGGGGTGCCTCTTAGTACTTTGTGTCCAGCAACAAACATTAACAGAAAACTATAGCAGCAGCAATAACAACAAAAAAGCAGAATGATTAATAACTGGGATCAGGAATGAAGATTTGTGTTGCTCCACCAGGTGAAGAAATCAGTCAGCTGGGCTTCTGGCTAAGGGCAAGAGAAATGTGGAAGGGGC
The DNA here is from genome assembly GCF_020740605.2 of Lemur catta. Lineage (NCBI taxonomy): Eukaryota > Metazoa > Chordata > Mammalia > Primates > Lemuridae > Lemur > Lemur catta. The sequence goes on along the minus strand of NC_059134.1, from coordinate 91,406,468 downwards.
AGCGGAAGAAGCAGCCATAGCTATCAACTATGGTCTCATAGCCAATAACAGAAACAAATACTGATCTTCGTGTATTTTCTCTTTGCTAGTTATATGTATGTGCTTATTTGTATGTGAGAACCACCTTCTTTTCTTGTTTCACCATTGTTTCATGTGCACTTTGTTGGACATAAAATAATGTAACTTTTACAATTTAGTTTTAGGTAACAGAATATTCAGGAGGATTATGATTGAATTTGAAGAGTATTTAACATGGTTAGCAGTGAATATAGTGCCTGTTAGAATTTCATTTTGGGGAAACAATGAGAATTTCTTCACTTAAATGAAGCATAGTTATATCTTATTAGGTGGGAACATAGAGTTGTGTTGTCCTACAGAAGTTCAGTGTGGGTAGAAGGGTGCTAAAGGAGTGGGCTGTGTGGGTTATGAACCCACATTGACTCTCATCTCCAAACTCACCCTTCATTGCCTGCTTATGATACTGGAAGATTTTCCCCTTAGCAGCTGACCCAATATTAAGCTTCATTAGTAGAGGACCCTGAAGGGAACCTGAAGGAGGAAAGGGCTCTTCTTCCTGGTTCCTGTGTGCTCCTCTGTTCTGAGTTGAACAGTGCCCCCCATTCATGTCCACTCAAAACCTGTGGACATGACCTTCTTTGGAAACAGGGTCTTTGCAGATGTAATCAAGTTAAGATGCGGTCATGCTGCATTAGGGTAGGTCCTAATCCAATGATTGCTGTCCTTATAAGGAGAGAGAGATTTGGACACATAGGGAAAGAGGAAGACACAGGAGAGGATGCCATATGAAGGTGGAGGAGAGATTGGAGTGATGCTGCCACAAGCCAAGAAATGCCTGGGGACACCAGAAACTGGACAAGGAAAGGAAGGATCCTTCCTTAGAGGCTTTAGAGGGAGCATGTCCCTGACAACAGCTTGACTTTGGACTTCTGGCCTTCAGAATAAATTTCTGTTGTTTTAAGCCACCCCATTTGCGGTAACTTGTATGGCCACCCTAAGACATGAACACGTCCTCTCGGCTGGCCCTATAGTGCACCGTGGCCAGCAATGTTTGGCACCTCGCCCTGGATGCCTTCCCAAGCACCGCAGTGAGCTCCCCGGCACAGCACCTCAGCAAACTTCACCACCATCCAGAGAATCACGGCCGTATCTTCTCCAGTGAGGTTTGGATCTTTAGCCCTGGCAGGCGGGAGCTGTTCCAGATTTGTTCTTTCCTTGGTGTTCTGCCTCAACCTAGAGGTAGGTAGTGGCCGTCCCCTGCATCTGCTATACCTGTGTAGTTGGAGTTCTCCTTTTCCCCTTGTAGGTTATCTCCTATTATGATTAATAATTTTTTATTTTTTTTCTGTCCAAATTACTATGTAGTTTCTGACTCCTGTTTGTCCTGTGATGGTGTGATTGTCATACCAGGGCTTGGCAGCAATGGCTAACAACTGGCCGGCCCAGGGCTGGCCTCCACATATCATTGATTTGCCTCTGGTTTGGGCCTTTACTGTCCCTGGCCCTTCGTGCTTATATTGTTCCCTCTCATTTCTCCTTCCCTGAGACCACCCTCTTAAAGTGGATGTTGCTGGTGGCCTCACCTCCACTTTAAAACCAGCATTTCTGAGCCTGTGGTTGGAAGATCATTTGCATCAGAATCACTACGGGATGCTGTAAAAAGGCATATTCCAGGTCCCCATCAAGATTCTGGGTTACAATACACAAAAAAAATTATAAAGGTTTGAGATTATGGACATGCTAATTACCCTGATATGATCACTATACACTGTATCAAAACATCATTAGGTACCCCCATAAATATGTATGATTATATGTCAATCATATGTAAACTAAAAATCAAATAAATAAAAATAAAAATTTTCAAAAAGGATTCTGGGTTAGTAAGTCTGGGGTGGGGCCCAGGAATTTGCATTTTTAACAATGATTTGTTTCATTTTGTGAGAACCTGCAGAGTTCTCTGTAGGTACTTTTCCAGGTGCCTGTTTTCTGCAGGTGATCACTTTCCATTCCACAGTTATCTCATCCCCTGGATGGCAAAACTGATAGATGCTTTAAATGCTGGTAGCTGATTCTGAGTGAGCTACACACTGCAGCCTATTTTCAGTTGCCGATTTTCACACCAGTCTCTTGCCACACATTCCCTGTTTCCATCATGTGCAGCTTGTGGAGCACCTGCTGCTATATTCCTGAGAAAACCCAACCCAAGGAAAATAATGGCACATCATGCTAATATTTCTCAGTGAAGGTGTTGCACAGAGAAATTCCCAGCCTGTGTCTCACTGCCAAAGGTTTAGCAGTTCCCAGCATGAGGGAGGAGGGTGGGAAGGGAGCCTGCCAACTCTGTGGCATGTTTGCCGTGAGACTCTCAGTTCTCTGCCAACTTCACACAACATTGAGGGGTAGAGGACGCTTCCTCAGACGAAGACAGGAACACCTTCTGCTCCATGCCCAGCACAATTATAGATGCTGCAGGAGGTAACATCTCCTTCCAACGAACTACAGGGTAAACTATGTGAGGTACAATTTAAAAACAGCATAATTGTGAAATTGTGACGAGCAGACAAAAATCCAGGGAACAGGAGAGATCACTTGAGGTTATAGTCATTAGTAAAGGCTTTATGGAGAATAGGGAATTATGTCAAGCTTTTAAAGTATGTAGCATTTCGATGGCTCAAAAATATTCTGATAATTATGCTACCCCTAAAGGAGTAGGCAACATTTGCACACTCTTATTTCTAAACAGTAGCAAATAATATGAGTTAACATTTCTTGAGAGTGTTCTGTGTGCGAAGTGCTGTTCCAATCACATATGTGCTGATCTAATTTCAGAACTTGATTGTGTAGGCATTATTAGTATTAGTCTCATTTTACAGACAAGCCTGTACCAAAATGCCATAGGATACCACTGTGGCACTTCTCTGCAAATACATAACAGAATGAAAGCCAAATTAGGAAAGACAGAGCTATTCCTAAAGTACTAGATAGAGCCATTTCCTGAGACCTTATAGCTGGTGTCTTTCAGTGACTTTAAAAGTGAAGGGCTGGGTGAAGTGATGTGCCTAGGTTGTCTTTTGCACTGAAAGAACTAAACACAGCATGACTGTTAAATTGAGTATCCACGTGAGGTCATTCACCACTTTTCCACAGGTTGTGTGGTGCTTGGCAGTCACAACCATTGGTTTGTCCAATTGTTGAATGCAGCCAGAGTAATCCAGCAGACCCTGGGTTATAAGTCATTCTTGATGGCTTTATCTAGACAGCTTCACAGATCCCTCTTTAGAGCTACTGGAACCACGGGAACTGCATCATTTCAAGTGTAAAAACCGTGATATCAGACAAGTCTCAGTTCAAATCTCAGCCCTATGAATCCCTTGGTGGGTAACCTCAGACAAGTTACTTAAGGTCTGGGAGCCTTAGTTTTCCTTATCTGTTGGGCTGTGTTAAGATTCACTTATACAGTCACTGATTTATTCATTTATTCAACAAATACCGAGTACTAGCACTGTGCTAGATGTTTGGGACAAACTAGTGATCAAAACAGACTTGGTTCCTGTTCTTATGGAGGTTATAGTTTAGCAGGGAAGATAGACATTTCACAAAACAAGTATTACAGTTGTCATATTTGCTATGAGACTCTACCATGGGGACCTAACTAGTGAAGTAATGTCCCCAGTGTATGCTGAGTCCTAGCTTGGCTAAGAGTTCTGCTGATCTGGGTCAGGTTCAAGAGGTGGGTCAGCAGCTGGGGGTTGGCTGGTCTAGACTAGCCTTGACTCCATATGGTCTCTCATCCTTGAGCAAGGTCACCAAGCAGCTTCTAACTGTGGTGGCAGAGAAAGAGAGGTTGATGGAGGGAGGGGGCTTGTGTACAAACACGAGAACTCTTGAGGCCCAGGCATGGAAGCCCATCACTTCCACTTCATTTATTGGTCAAAGCAAGCCAGCCCAAGGTCAAGGAGTGGAGAAAATAGACTCCACCTCTTTTAGTTGTTGCAAAGTTACATTGCAAAGAGTATGAATACTAAGAGCAGTAGAGTATTAGAGCCATTTTTGCAATCAATTTATCAAACTAAGTGAGAAGCCGAAAGAAGGTTCCTGTGGGAATACAGGGTGAGAGAAAGAGTTGTGAGATGAGGTAGAAAGGAGCCAGATCCCCCAGGCTGTGAGAGGCATAATAAACATTGAATGTTAACTTACGTATGGCAGGAAACATATTAATAGGATAAGCATAAAACACTCATTCTCCTTTCCTCCTGTCTTCCATCTCACAGAATGATGTTACTTTGAAATTGTTGTCAAGTCCATTAGTTTTAGGTGTGTACCTAAGACAGGGATTGTTTTCTTTCAAGTGGTTAGGATGCTTGTCAACAAATATTCAATCAGTTTATTACTAAATAAATAAAGTACCTGAGATTATTAAGTTAATGACTACTGGACCATTTCTCCTGTGCCTTAGGAGTAAATTATCTACCTTCTGGAAGTAAATCCATATGTAGAGAAGCGTGGAAACTAAACTGATGCGCCTAGGTTGTTTTTTGCACTGAAAGAACTAAACACAGCATGGCTGTTAAATTGAGTGTCCATCCGAGATCATTCACAGCTTTTCCACAGGTTGTGTGGTGCTTGGCAGTCACAACTCTTGGTTTGTCCAATTGTTGAATGCAGCCAATATCTGCACTATGGTGGGTGCGTGAATAAAAAACATCACAAGCCCACATTATTCCTATGCATGCAATAACACTGTAGATAAACTGGAGATTTTAAAAAGTGGCCTTGTATCTTTCAGAAGGTTTCTAGAACCACTTGCTGGGAAGAAACCATATTTATAAGATGTGAGTGTGAAAGGATTCTTCCAGGTCTTGCATCATGATCCTCTCAGGGACAGAACAATGGCTTTGCAATGATGAACTAGTCAGTGATCCATTACATAGGAGAATCTGACCTGATGTACTGAAGCACATAGAACTTCCACTTCTAGATATGAGATAGGCTGGCAATACTGAAGATTGTCTGATACAAAACACCTACAGAAGAGAAAATACCCTTTTAAGGAAATGCATTAGCCTATGCAAAAGATACTTTCTCTGAGACCAGGACCCATATGGGAACATGAGTCCAGAGAGATGAGTAAGCTGGGACATACAGTGCTCTTGGGTGGCCTAATTGCTTGAATATTCCTGGAGGAGAGGGTAGATGGGTTGGGATAGAATGGGAGACAAAGCCCACAAAAGGGAGTTACAGCAGAGACACTCTGTGTAAGCTGGGACCCAGGAAGGGCTATGTGCACAGAAAAAGGATGGGCCAGGGCAAAAGAAAAAATAAATAAATAAAAGAAAGGAAAGGGAGGGAAGGAAAAGGAAGGAAGGAAGGAAGGAAGGAAGGAAGGAAGGAAGGAAGGAAGGAAGGAAGAAGAAAAGTAAAGAAAGAAAAAGCTGAAAGAGGCAAGCAGCAAGTAAATTTCTCTCTCTTGGCTTTAACTTGAGGTAGAGGGGAAAAGTCTCCCCTGAGAATTCATGGCCACCAGCCTAACTTTACCTAGGTTTAGGGGCTGAATTAATACCATTTGCACAACTTTTCCTCCACCCCTAAAAAAACAAAAACAACAACAAAAACCCAACACCAATGACAAAAACACAACTGCACAAGCTGAGAATTTTAAAGCAAATCAAAATTGGTAGTGCCCCGTATCTGATGCAAACACAAATCCTCCCATGAAGAATTTACACTTACTAAGACCTTGAATAATTCACATATAGTTCTAATGAAAATAAACTCACAAATCGTGAAAAATACAGGGAAATAAATCACCATTAGTAAGAGTCAGCAGAAACAATAGAAACATCTACAAAACTCATTAGATTATTGGAACTGTCAGATCCAGAACATAATATAAGGATGTTTGATATGCATAAATAAAAGAATGAATTAAAAACATGAGTATAGTTCAAAACCATTAAAATGACAGTGTGTTTTTAAAAGAATCAAATATAATAATTAAAATTGAAAATTTAACATGGCTTTTGCTTTGGGGACATGGTAATAGTACGCTATTTCTCCATTATAACTTAGGAATTAAATAATTATAATTTTTTTTCTTTGAAGACACTACAGATCTGTGGAAGCAATGAGAACTAGCTTAACTAAAATTCTTGCTAAGGAAGAACATCTCTTAAATGAGCTAGCTATATTCTTCTCTGGGGACATTTTCCAAGCATGAGAGCTAAGGACTGGGCTTGCCAAAGGCAGTGGCATCTCTACTAGGAGAAGGAAACCAACAGACCTTTTGACAGCCATTGGGATGGCATGATGGATTGGAATCTAGAGGAACTCCCAAATGCATGGCCAGTTTGCCCTATGAGGCATTTGCTGAGTATGAGGGCAGCATGGAAGGGTGGAGGCCAGGGCTGGAAAGTCAAGGTGAAATCTTCCATAGTCTTGATGTGCTTAAAAACAAAGTTCTGAGAAAGCCAAGCCCACAATAAACACATGACAGGTCTCACTCCATAGACATTTGAAGGTACAAGGGTACTGAGTCTAATCAAAGTGGCATCCTAACCCTAGCCCAGCTCAATTTCTAACTGGCTTGAAGTGATCAGTCCTCACCATATTAACAGGGAAAGGACAAACTATCTCTGGAGGAAAATAAGATTGACTTCAGTTTTTATGGCTCTTTTAAATTATAATGTCTGCCACACAATTAAAAAAAATTATGGGACATGCAAGGAGGCAGCAAAATATGACTGATCAAGAGAAAAAGCAGACACAGAAACAGATCCACAGATTATCCAAATGTAGGAGTAAATAGACAAGGATTTTAAAACAATTATGAATATTTATAAAAATAGAGGAAAATTAAGAACAAAATGTGTGAAAATGGGAGAGTTCTGAAAATTTGAATTTATGCAAAAGAATCAAATGAACATTCTGGACATGAAAAGTACAGCACCTGAAATCAATAGCTTGTTAGATGCATTTCATAGCAGATGGGACCCTTAATATGATGGGACTAGTGTACTTAAAATACACAGTCAATAGAAAATAAGCTAAACTAAGTTAAACTGAACAGTCTTACCATATGATCCAGTAATTGTGCTCCTTGGTATTTCTATAAATGAGTTGAAAACTTTTGTCCACAAAAAGCATTGCATGCAAATGCTTATAGCAGCTTGGTTCATAAATGCCAAAACTGGAAGCAACCAAGATGTCTTTCAACAGGTGAATGGATAAACAAACTGTGGTACATCTGTACAATGGAATGTTATTCAGTGATAAAATGAAATGAACTATCAAACCTTAAAAAGACATGAATGAACCCTAAATGCATACTGCTAAATAAAAGAAGCTAATCTGGAAAAGCTACATACAGTATGATTCCAACTATTGATACATAACATTCTGGAAAAGGCAAAACCATAGAGACAATAAAAAGATCAGTGGTTACCAGGGGACTGGGGGTGGAATGGGAAGTATAAATAGGTGCACAGGGGATTTTTAGGGCAGTGAAACTATTCTATATGACACTGCAATGGCAGATGCATGACATGCATTTGTTAAAATGCATAGAGAAAAGGCTGAACCTTAATGTAAACTATGTACTTTAGTTGTTAATGATGTAGCAATATTAGATCATCAGTTGTAACAAATGTACCACACTAATGCCAGATGTCAATAGAGAAAACCACAAGGGGTGGGGGCAACATGGGACTCTGTACTTTCTGCAGGCCTAAAACTGCTGTAAAATATAGTAGAGTTTATTAACTTTTTAAATGATCATTAATATAAACTATCCAAACCCAAAGCAGAGAGGGGGGGGGGGGAGGGAGGGAGAGAGAGGGAAAAGGAAAACTCAATGGAGGCTTCTGGCAGTACAGCTGAATAACACTAGATTCTGGCTAAATTAGAACAGACATAAAGAGTGGCCACAAAGTCCTTATGAATGATAGTTAGAAGCTGTCTGTATTTCTTCTGTGTTCTCTGTAGAAATTTAAATTTCTCTGTTGTTTTATCATGTCTGATATCATACTGAATCCCTATCTAGAAAAATGTAAAACAAATAATTAGCTCAGGACCCAAATTCCTGCATAATTAGTAACCACTTTATACATCTTAATGTAAGTCTGGATTCACTAGAAATAAGTGAAATCTCCAAGGACAAGAAAACAAACCAAACCAAAAAGGAAAAGGAGTATAAAAAATTGAAATCTGAGCTAGAGGCAGTGAGCAGCAGCAGAACAGGAAATCAGTGGTTGCCCTTGGGGATAAGGCCAAAACCCCTCAAAATCACTAGAAGGTGAGAGAACTAGGCCTGAGACTCCTGCATTGGGGTTAAAGTGGTGCCTGGCTGATAGAGGCTCTAGGCTGCTGAAAGAAGCAAAAGAAATTAAGTGTATATCTGAAGAAGAACATCCCAAGTTAGCCCTCAGGATGTTTCCCCAGATTAAATAAACCAAACAAGACTTCAAAATAAAAATATCAGACAAAGAAGAAAATAAACCACCTTGAGTGAGAGCCATCAGAAGTACAAACAATGGATTTAGACTCCTACGAATTTAAGATACTGGAATCATCAGATATGGACTATAAAACACCAATGTTTTAAACAGTTACATAAACGATTAACGCTGAATTTTAAAAATGAGCAAGAAATAAGAAACTATTAGGATTGACCAGGCAAGTTTAAATGAGAATCAAATAGAACTTTTAAAAACGAAAAATATAACTGAAATTAAAATGTCAGTGAATAGCTTTCACAGCAGATACAGCATTTGTGAAGAATTAGATAACTGGAATGTCGATATGAAGAAATTATGTGGCAAGCAGCCCGCGAGACAAGGATGGAAAGTATGAAAGAGAAATTAAGAAACAGAATGAAGACATGGCACCTGTAACTTGGGTCTCAGATGGAGACAAGATACTGTCTAAAGTTTCCAGAAATGATGAAAGACATGAATTCATAGATACAGGAAACATACTGTAAACCAAGTAGGATAAATAAAGAGTTCCACACTTAGATATGCTGGTATGAAACTGAGGAACACCAAGTCAAGAGGTATCATAAAAGAGGCCAGAGACGTTATCACCTACAAAAGAAATCCATACTGATACGGACTCCTCAAACACCAACAATGGAAGGCAGAAGTCAGTAATATGATCCAGTATTTCAAATCATGTCACTACTTTATATAGCACCAACAAAGATAAAAAGGTGTCAGTTAAACTATGATATGCACCAGAAGATCTGAACTGTAAGAAGGTGTATAAAGAAATTGATAAGTGGGTGGCAATTTATTTTATACAAAGATGTGTGTATAAAATAATGAAAATGTCTAATTTATAGGGTTTTAAAAAACAGATTAGAATACCTGTCCACAATAGTATGTAAGTTAGGAAAGGGTTGATCAGAATTATAATGTTTTAAAGTCCATTATTATTAAAGAAGGGGTTATGATATAATAACAGATAATTTAGATTGTATTTAGTATGCATTGAAAAAATTCAGGAGAAAACAGAAGAAACATATAAATAGAGTGTAAAACTTCCAATCTATTACAGAGAAATGGAATTAAAAAAAAATACCAGCCAATCAAGAAGATAGAAAAAAGAAGCATAAAAGAGAAACAAATAGCACAATAGAAAGAAGACTGTTTTAGAAATTATAATAAATAAAAATGGAATAAAATTGCCTATGAAATGTAGATTGCCAAGTGAAAAAATAAAATCCAGGTTTATTTGACTTAAAATAGACAAAGCTAAACCACAAACACATGGGAAGATAAGAAGTAAAAGGATTGAAAAATAAACATTACTAAATACTAACCAAAACAAAGCAAGTGTAGCTATATTGATATCACAGAAAACAGATTTTAAGGCAAAAAGCATTAGCAATAAAGAAACTACTACATAATAAAAAGGGTTCAACTCACCAGGAAAGCATAATAATTATAAATTTTATTCACTCAATAAAATGTGTAAAGTAAAAATCAATAAAACGGGAAATTAACAAATCTATCATTTCAGTGAGAGAATTCAAAACACCTTTCTCAATTATTGATAGGTCAGGCAGACAAAAGTTAGTAAAGATATGAAAGATTTGAACAACACAATTAACAAGCTTGATTTAATGGACATATATAGAAAACAACAATTAGAAAACAAACATTCTTCTCTTTTTAAATTTTTATTTTATGTTTTAGAGTCGGGGGTCTCACTATGTTGCCCAGGCTGGTCTTCAACTTCTGGGCTCAAGCCTCCTGAGTAGTTAGGACTACAGGTGCGCACTTCTGAGCCTGGCTAGAAAATAAACATTCTTTTTTCTTTTTGAGACAGAATCTTGCTCTTTCGCCCTAGCTAGAGTGCAGTGGCATCATCATAGCTCACTGCAACTTTAAACTCCTGGGCTCAAGCAATGCTCCTGCCTCAGCCTCCCCAGTAGCTGGGACTACAGGCGTGTGACACCACGCTCAGCTACTTTTTCCATTTTTTGCAGAGAGGGTCTCGCTCTTGCTCAGGCTGGTCTCGAACTCCTGGGCTCAAGCAATCCTCCCATCTCAGCCTCCCAGAGTGCTAGGATTACAGGCATGAGCCACCACACCTGGCCAAATATTCTTAAGGACACATAGAACACTTAAAAAATTGGCCATATTTGGATATAAAACAAGTCTCAAAAAATTTCTAATAGGTAATAAAAAGTTTACATTTGTATTAGTTTCCTAGGGCTGCTGTAACAAATACCACAAACTCAGTGGTTTTAAAACAACAGAAACTTATTCATAGTTCAATGGAGGCCCAAAGTCCAAAATCGGTATTACTATGCCAGAACCAAATTGTCGGCAGCGCCCTTCATCCTCCAGAGTTTCTAGGAGAGAATCTGTTCCTTGCCTCTCCCAGTTTCTTGTGGCTGCTGGCATTCCTTGGCTTATGGCTGCAACACTCCAATCTCTGCTCCCTGGTCACACTGCCTTCCCCTGTCTGTAATCTCTCTGCCTCTCTTATTAGACACTTGTGATTTAGGACCCACGGGGATAATCCAAGAAAATCTCCCCATCTCAAGATTCTTACCTAGCCTACTACATTTATCTGTATATGTATGTAAACATAAATACATATACATACACACATGTATTTATACTTTGTGGCAGGATGGGTTCTAAGTAATTTAAATGTGCTAATTTACACTCACAACAGTCTCTGAGACAGCTGCTATTATTATTTCCATGTTTCAGATGGCAAAGCTGAGGCAGAGAAAGGTTATAATTTACCCAAGCTATATCACACATGTTCTTTGACTACAACGCAAGTAGTTAGAACCAATAACAAAAGATATTTTTTAACTTTGTATTTTGAAATAATTTCAGATTTACAGTAAATGTGCAAGACAGTGCAAAGAATTCACACATACCTTCACCTAGATTCTCCAGATGTTAATATTTTATCACATATACTCTACCATTTCCTCTCTCTATAATTTTTTTCTGAACCTGTTGAGATTCAGCGGTTGCTATAATTTGGATGCTTGTCCCCCAAACCTCATGTTGAAATATGATCCCCAATGTTGGAGGTACGGCCTGATGGCCTAAGGTGTAGAAGTTTGGTTATGGGGGCAGATTCCTTGTGAATGGCGTGGTGCCCTCCTTGAGGTTATGTGTTAGTTCTTGCTCTATTAGTTCCTGCAAGAGATGGTTAAAAAGAGCCTGGCAACACCCCCCGCCTTGCTTCCTCTTTCACCATGCGATCTCTGCACATGCTGGCCCTCTTTGCCTTCTGCCATCAGTGGAATCGGCCTGAGGACTTCACCAAAAACTGAGAAGATGCTGGCACCATGCTTCTTGTACAGCCTGCAGAACTGTGAGCCAAATGAACCTTTTTTCTTTGCAAATTGCCAAGCTTCAAGTATTCCACTGTAGCAGCACAAATGGACTAAGACATGTGCATATATAATGTTCCATCATCCCTAAGTACTCCAGCATATATTTCCTAAAAAACAAGTACTTTTTCTTAAATAACCATGATACAATTATCAAAATCAGGAAGTCACATTGACACAATGCCAATTAATTTAGAGACCTTAGACACAAATTTTACCAATTGTTTCAAAAATGTCCTACAAAGCAAAAGTTAAAAATATATATATATTTTCTTGCCTGAGTGCAGTGGCTCATTCCTATAATCCCAAAACTTTGGGAGGCTGAGGTGGGAGGACTGCTTGAGGTCAGGAGTTTGAGACCAGCTTGAGCAACATAGTAAAACCCCGTCTCTACAAAAAACAGGGGCAAGGTGGTGTGTGCTTGTAGTCCTAGCTACTCAGGAGGCTAAGGCAGGAGGATCACTTGAGACCAGGAGCTCAGGGCCACAGTGAGCTATGATTATGCCACTGCACTCCAGCCTGGGTGACAGAACGAGACCCTGTCACCCTCTCCCCTGCCACACCTCCCAAAAGTTTTCTTGATCAGGATCCAATCCAGAATCATGTGTTTCATTTAGTTGTCACATCTCTTCAGTCTCCTTTAACTTGAACCTTTTGACTGGCTGGTAATTTTGTACAGTACTCCTGAATTTAGGCTTTTCTGATATTTCTTCTTGACTATGTTCAGGTTATGAATTTTTGGCAGAAACATAAGTGACGCTGGGTCTTCAGTGCAAATCAGGATGCACAAAATATAAAATTGTCTTTTTTTAATTTTTTTTTTTTTTAAGACAGAGACTAGCTCTGTCGCCTGGGCTAGAGTGCAGTGGTGTCAACATAACTCACTGCAACCTCAAACTCCTAGGCTCAAGTGATCCCCTGCCTCAGCCTCCCAAGTAGCTGGAACTACAGGCGCACACCAGTACACCTAGCTAATTTTTTCTACTTTTTGTAGAGATGGGGTCCCGGCTCCTGCTCAGGATGGTCTCAAACTCCTGGCCTCAAGTGATCCTCCTGCCTCAGCCTTCCAGAATGCTAGGATTACAGGAGTTAGCCACTGCGCCCAGTCAAAAGTTTTAAAATCTAACATTTGTATTCATGCTAGATACAATGTTATACTTCTAGATCTCAATACAAAGAAGAATTACATTTCCACAAGGGAATTTAGATTGTTCATATTTCTATGTTTTGTGTCATGACACAAGTGCTATAAATATGTTGATCTAAAAATAATAGAATATCACAAAGTAAAAAATTATAAACTAAATTAATTTCCAACGTACATAAAAAAAAAGCTTTGATCATTTGTTTTGACAGTGGTAAACTACAGAGCAAAGCAGAACCAACCACCAAAAACTCAGATAATTTTTGGTATCAATAGAGCTAAGAAATTATAGCCCAACTTAAGCTCACTTCATTTCCACATGGTATTATCACAATAAATCTCTTCTACACTGAATCAGCACCACTGATATTGGTATTGGCATTAATGTTCGCTCTATATAAAGTTCAGTTCTAGCGTATTGCGATACAATTAGCACCACATGAGAACTCAGAATTCCTCTCTTCAGGGCAGGACCAGTTGAGGAAAGGGATACCATCATATTTTTAGCAGTTACTTATTTATTTTAAGTGCATGTGGTGCTGGCACAAGGGCAAATCAGAATGGTACAAATCATTATGTGTGTAGGACAATTCCTCTAATGTTCCCCCATGTTATTTCACTAAAAGGACAATGAAAGAATAAATTAAAATACAGCTTTCTGTGCTGTGAGGTCAGCTAACTCTACACATATAATTAATACTATCTTCTACGCTATTCTTTTTTGGGTTCAAATCTTTTTTTGTTTGTTTTTTTTTTTAGACAGAGTCTCACTCTGTCACCCCAGCTAGAGAGCAGTGGCATCATTGCAACCTCAAACTCTTGGGCTCAAGGGATCCTTGGGCCTCAGCCTCCTGAGTAGCTGGGACTACAGGCGCACGCCAAGATGCCTGGCTAATTTTTCTATTTTTTGTAGAGTCGGGGTCTCACTCTTGCTCAGGCTGGTCTCCAACTCCTGACCTCAAGCAATCAATCCTCCCACCTCGGCCTTCCAGAGTGCTAGGATTATAGACGTGAGCCACTGCACCTGGCCTGGGTTCAAATCTTATCTAGTGCACATCAGAAGATAAAATCAAGTCAACATAAAGTTAAGTCTAAACATTATGCTTCACTATTTGAAGGTTTGGAGTATATTGTTTTCTCCTTTAGTATGATTTTTCATGTTCCTGGAAAAATATTTTCATGTCATCATCTTGATCATTGTGTGTCAAATACAAGAGGATACTTGCCAAGTTGAAGCAATCAAAGCCATAGCACAGAAGTTTTAAAATTGCTATGGGATTTTCTAACCAGAATTACCAGTATTTTCTAACTGTGATAAAAGAAAAAGCATATTGTATCCTTGCAAACCAATCTCTCCCCATCTGTCACCTCTCCACCAAAACCAACCACCAAAGCAAGCAAGCAAGCAACCAACCAACATGCGAGAGCAGATAAAATACTGCACAGGCCATTGTGGTATCACCATTTCTACAACCAAATGAGAAGAAAAAAGGCAAATAATGTGTTTTTCAAAAAGCTAAATTTATTCAATTTAAATGACCCTCCTTTATTCTGAGATTATGTTCTTGCTACTTTTTTGGTGCTAAAATATATTTTCTCTCACATAATGATGCTGATAGCAGATGGTAGTTTGGGTTTTGCCTGTTTTTGTTTTATGTCCTTAGCTGGCAAAATTAAAAGCCAGGAACACTTAAACGTCCCAATTAAAAAAATTTCTTTGATAAATTTACTGGTGCTTAAAACTCAGAGCCTAGGAACCATGGCCTAGGTAAAAGCCAACCTTCTGTGTTGCATGTTTCATGGTATTGAATTCTTTTTTGGCGCTCTTCCCATACAAATTATGTAGCAGGATAAAAGTCAGTCTTAATTTATATCAAGCCAGTATAAATATGGCCTTAATTTCAAGCACCAAAGAAATATATTTTCATTCAATACCATGGTTATATCATGTTTTAATATAATTATAGCAGTACCTAGAGGGGACCAATTTAAAAAACATGCCATTTCTATGATATCATTACTTTTATAGAGATCTTTGTATATTATAGTGTGTCCTCCCATAAGCAAATCAATTAATCTTCATTCCCGGCCGGGCGCGGTGGCTCACGCCTATAATCCTAGCTCTGGGAGGGCGAGGCGGGTGGATTGCTCGAGGTCAGGAGTTCGAGACCAGCCTGAGCAAGAGTGAGACCCCGTCTCTACTAAAAATAGAAAGAAATTATCTGGCCAATTAAAAATATATATACAAAAAATTAGCCGGGCATGGTGGCTCATGCCTGTAGTCCCAGCTACTCGGGAGGCTGAGGCAGTAGGATCGCTTAAGCCCAGGAGCCTGAGGTTGCTGTGAGCCAGGCTGATGCCACGGCACTCACTCTAGCCCGGGCAACAGAGCGAGACTCTGTTTCAAAAAAAAAAAAAAAATCTTCATTCCCTCAAAGTGTTATAAACAAAAAAGAATATCTATACATTACTTTTTATAATCAGTTTCAGAGAAAATACAACAATGATCAATGGCATTTTGGAACAGATAAAACTGTTGAGTTTTATGTTGGACTCTACCATTCCGTGATTTGCTATCATCATCTTCCTTCCTATTAAGTGTTTTTGGTAATATTAGTGCTATATTCATTTGATATGAGCATTTGTATTGAACTTCAAAATTACTCCTAGTAGTAGCCAGAATAAATGTTAGAAACTTCTAAAAACAACTTCTGTTTTCCTCCCAATTAAGACAATATTTAGCCATGTTAGTATGGAAACTATTCAAAAGATAACTGCAGGTTTTAAAGACCAGTGGGGTGCTTTGCAGTGAACACACACAGGCTGGAGCACGTGGCCAAGTTACTCAACGCAGTTATCAATGCTTAGTTCTTCTTGTTCTTCTTCAGATAGCGAGCCCGTGTGGACTTGTTGACATCCATGTTTATTTTAAAATAGATCCAAGAAGGCAGGATCGACAATATTGAGCCCTAGGAGAAAAAAAGGGACAGATATGTAATTAAAGCTTATAATTTAGGCTAAACTGAAGCATGACTTAACATTTTATTATATTGCTGTTTTATTTATAGGTAAACTTTAAAGTTCTTGAGTATACAGTTTAAAATAAAACACAGATGCCTTGTTAGTATGTCTAGATAAGGTATATGTGCTAATGTATCATACACTATTTTGTGACTCAATAGGAAAGAAAACCCCAAACCAGAAAGTACTGATTTGGGGCTCAAAAATGTACATACCATAAGAGCATGGATCAGGTATCCATTGGTCCGGGATTGCAAGCCTACTGTTTTAATCGCAGACTTCACAAACGTCTCCGAAGAGGGTTTATCAAAAGTTGGCTTCCGGATTTTAGCCAGTTTTGTGGCTACGAAGTATGGCAGGACACACTAGAAAGGCAACACCCCCCCCAAAAAAACATGCCACAGATTAGGAAGGCCACAAACTCAAAATTCACAGTGGTGTGTGATTGTTCTTAGTGGTAGAAACATCCTGAGGAAACCTAACGTTTGTATCTTTAGAGAGAGAGAAGAAAAGAGAGGCACCTCTCTAAAGCTAGCTTGATAGAACACACGATAGCTTAAAACAAATTCTAACAAATCAATCTATCAATAAATCAGAATTTGAGATTACGGAAAGTATTAAAAATAAGCAGAAATAGGCCAGGTGTGGTCGCGCATGCCTGTAATCCTAGCACTTTGGGAAGCCAAGGCGGGAAGATCGCTTGAGGTCAGGAGTTTGAAACCAGCCTGAGCAAGAGTGAGACCCCATCTCTACCAAAAATAGAAAACATTAACTGTGTGTGGTGTCACATGCCTGCAGTCCCAGCTACTCAGGAGGCTGAGGCAGGAAGATCACCTGAGCCCAGGAGTTTGAGGTTGCAGTGAGCTATGATGATGTTATTAACACTCTAGCTGGGGCAACAGAGCTGTCTCAAAAACCAACCAAACAACCAAAAAAAATCCAGAAATATACCTTTTTGAAACTTTAAAAAGGAACACATTAAATAGAAATCTAGAGAACAGAGATTCAAGATAGGATACCCTTTCTACCCTGACCAAACTGAACATTGCTACAGAACCACCAAGTAGAATTTTGACATTTTATCTTCCTAAAGAGATAATATCAATTTTCTCCATAATTTATGGTTAATTAAACTTGTTCTATCAGCTTGGTTCTTCTAAAATAGATATTTTCTCAGCCTTGGGCTACTAGTTTTCTTCCCTAGTTACTTACCATTTCTTTCTGCTTCTGAGTTTTATAAGCTTTGCTACTGATAAGCTAGAACCACCTCCCTCTTTTTTTTTTTTTTTTTGAGAGGGAGACAGTATATCAATATGGAAACAGACTGGGTGCAGTGGCTTATTCCTGTAATCCCAGCACTTTGGGAGGCTGAGGCAAGAGGATTCCTTCAGGCTAGGAGTTTGAGACCAGTGTGGACATCATAGCAATAACCAGTCTCTAAGGCCTTGCTATATATTTTGGATATGATTTGACATAGAATATAAGGAAATCCTATTACAGTGAGTCCTGAGTCATGATACGAGAGGTCCCTTCTGTCATCTGAAATGTTAATAACTTGGGCATGGTAGTTCATCAAAGAGTGAATATATTCTGTTTATCTCACATGTGTGAAAGGAAAGGGTATAAATTACAACGATACTTCTATTAAAGAAGAGGATTGGTTCCAACACATGGTGGTCAAAATCAAAAACTTCATTACTAGAGGCAGAAATAAAATGGAGATCTGTTCCATACAATGCATTTCTTTCCTACTGAGACCTAGATAGAGTGCTCCCATGTCTCTTTGGGTTTTATGAGTATGTGTGGCTTTTTGTAATTTTGTGTTTTGTATTTTTCCCACTCCAAGTAAGAGTCAAGGAACACAACCCACCCTCCTTGACAGGTGGGCTGAAACTTCAGCTTGCTAGTTAGAACCAAGAACTCAAGGGCCTAACCGCTATCATCTTCCACCTTTCTCTTTCCCAGTCCCTGCAGCCACAAACCCATACTAAGCATACTGATGCCATGACATACTTCAACACCTGGGCCAACTCTGATTAGGTAACCTTGGAGTTTTTTAAATCTGTTTGTTGGAATGATCGCTATACATTTATCCCTCATTTAGTAAGCAAAGATTTTTTTTGTCAAAAGGTCTTTAATTTTAAAACCATTTTGCTGCAAGGACATAGTATGAAAGCATAGACCAAAGAGAGATCTCAGATTCATAACAGTATGAAACGCAGTTTACTGAGGCTATAACAATGGGTAGGGAAAAGTTTGTTCACCCAGCAAAGCAAAGCAAAGCAGAGCAGCAAACAAAACACAACAGAGTACACACATACACTCTGGTCTCAAATAATGAAGGAACATAAGCAAACCATTTCTCATCTCTATGAGTCAGGTTTAAAGGTCACAAAAATGTGAAGATTAAAAAACCATTTCTATATTTAGATCACAAGCCTGCTAAGTATCATAAAGTTTTGAGCTTCTTGAGATAGAGATGGTCTGATAATTATACCTTTCAATTGCATTACAATTCTTTGTTCCTTTCTTCCATCCTTTCTCCCTCCCTTAATGTTCAAGCATTATTATTATATGGCATAAATTGGACTCTTCGACCTTGCAGGAGAATTAAGTTGCACCACCTGACTGAACCACTTGATGGTGCCACAAGTCAAGTCATCATTCAGCTAAACTGTGAGCAGCCTAGAGAAGCCGCTGGCTCTGGGGGTGGGGAAAAGAGAGGCATATTCTCAGGAATTCCAAGTCAGTTATGTTTTTCCAGCTAAGAAATGTAAATTCTATTCTGCAAAGGGTATTTATTTCCAAATGGTTTAAAATCAAGGGGTTAACATGGCCTAGCAGAGGATGGGAAAGATGCAGAGATGAAATAGCTTTTGAGCTTAGTCTTAAATGAAGTGGAAGTGTTTGCCAGGTAAACAAATAAGAGAACAGCAGGAGCCAAAAAAAAAGGAGACATAAAAGAGCATGATGTTTTCAGGGAACTGGCTGGTTCAAACATCAGTAATGTGTGCAGCAGTGGCAGGAGGGAGGCAAAACGGCACAGAAAACGAAGTCTAATTACTGGACAATGTCACTAGAACACAAACACCATAAAGACATGATCTTATTTGCCACTATACCATCACTGCTTAGAACAGTACCTGGTACGTAGTAGGGACGCAATGAAAATCTACTGAATAAAGTAGCCAAAGAACACTTCACTATGGACAGCACTAAAGAAGTATTGGGGTCCCTTTTCCACTGCTATGGTCTAGAAAATCAATTACACCAGGAAGTTGATAATATGAAAGTTTAAGTGAAAATTTTAGATACTCTGAAGCTTAAGCAAGATCATCTATTTAAACAAATGCAAATTTATAGATCTTGCTACTTGCCAAGAATTTAAAAAGGAATACTTCAAGTTATATAAAAGTAAAGAAATACTTTACATGTCAAAAGGTCATCTACGTACATCCTTAAACTGTTAAACAAAACCCAACAAGTGATAATTAATCCATTTCTCCTGCTTACTCAGGAAAACATTATGGGAAAGAAGTCAAGAAGACAGTCATACTTTTATAGGAAGCATTTTGGGCAGAACAAATCTTTAAAGTTTGCTCAAGCTCAACAAGTTGCCATTACAAATGTTACTAGCTTAGAAACAGCTAGAGATGTGGGCAAGTGTCCTGGTCTGCAAATTTAGAATCCCAAACTGAAAATAATTAATTAGTTCATAAAACAAAGCTGTTGGTGCTTTGTTCTTGCTCAGCCTATTAAAAAAAAGAAAAATCACTGGAGACAACTTGGTATCTTTTTCTCACCCACTGGAGCATCTTGCTTAGATATCCGGACTTCATAAAACCATTTAGGGGGTCTTGAGTCAGAACAAGAATCAATTCCATGGAGTAGTGGAAAGAAGGATGCCCAAAGCTGCACAGTAGATATTCAAGAATCAAACAATGGACCTTGGAACTTCACATGGTAGAGCATCTTTCACTGGTGGTCATCTGTGTACTAAACACACTTTCTCAATTTAAGAATGAGCAGAACAACTCACAACAATGATTTGGGAAAATGTAGGTCCAGAAGACACCAGGTTTCCATCTATTTGTACAGTATGGGATTCTAGACGTGGTGTGTAATCTGCCTTTAATGAGCATTAAATTTACCAGTGTAGGCAGAACACATTCTTAAGGCAGAGGTTAGGGCTCTCGTGAGATATATTAGGGAAATTTCACTTCATTAAATCTGAGTATTCATTTACCATTCAGGACTTAATATCCTCCCCCAAATCTGAATAATTATATACATATATTCTAGTTTTGGAGTTTGTGTTACTTTATTTGCAGACCTTAAAACGAGATTTTCCACAAAAAGGCCCTTGATTATCTAATTGGTAGACACCCCAGGACTTTCTAGAAAATGTTAGGAAAAACGAATTGCTCTGATGTTGCAGAGATCCCTGGTTACATAGCAATGACAAAATGCCCTATAATAACAATAGGCATAAATCTTAGCACCTAAGTCCAAAATGAAGGAGTTCAAAATATTGTGCTCTGCGCAAAGAAGATCCTTGATAAATCCTGGCTGATGGATAATCCTATAAATGACCTAACTCCAAACATGTGGAATTTATATGTTAACATTCAAGAAACAAAGGAAGAACAGTATAATCTTACAAAAAGCATTCACTCAACAACAAATTATTTCCTGAGTACCAGGTAGAACGTCTTAGGAACTGGGAATACAGCTATGAATAAAAACAGAGTCTCTAATCTTACAGAGCTAACATTTTAGTATGGGCACAGAGGCCACAAACAAATAATTAAAAATGCATACAAAATTGGCAGGTAATGACAAAAAGGAAGAAGAAAAATAAACCTGGATAAAAAACAGAGGTGACAGAGGCTGCTGCTGTAGTTGGGTTGATCAAGAAAGGCCTCTCTGATGTGGTGACACAGAAGGAAAGCTCTGAATGAGGAGAAGGAGTTAGCCAAAAGGATATCTGGGGGAAGAGCCGTTTGGACTAAAGGAGCAGCAAGTGCAAAGGCCCTGAGGTGAGAGTGTGCTCAGGGTGTTTCCAGAACTGCAAGGAGGCCACAGAAGTAGTGGGGTGGGGAGGGGGGCAAGATAACATGAAAGTTTGAAATTAGCACATTGTGGGTCATAAGAACCCATGGTTTCACTCTGGAAGAGATGAGAAGCCATGGAAGAATTTTTAGCAGAGGGGTGAAATAACAAGATTTTGTTTTAAAAAGACCACTTTGGCTGCTGTAAGTAGACTGGAGGAGCTATAAGCCAGGATGTAGGGATGCCAAAAGGGGAGATACTGCAAAATGTCCAGGACAAGCTGTAATGGTGGCTCAGACCACAGTGGCAGCAGTGGAGGTCATGAGAAGTGGTCAGATAGTGGATGTGCTTCAAGAATTAACTAAAGTCAGGAGTACTTCCTGAAGGATTGAATCTGGGATGTGAAAAAATAGGTATAGATAGGATAATAGGGGGAAAAATCAGCATTGGTTGAAATCAGACCAACTAGGATTCAAGTTCCAGCTTGACCACTTACTAGTTGTGTGATCTTAAGCAAAATACTCAATGACTGAGCCTTAGTGTCTTCCTCTGCAATTAGGGGATACAGCATCTTCCTTACTGTACTATTATGAGAATTAAATAAAATACTGTCAGTTAAAGAGTGTAGAGTTTGAACTCTAGTATATATTAGCAATTACTTTCTAAGTTTTCTAGCATTTGTATTTTCAGAATGAATTTGGCAAGAAGAACTTGGCTGAATTTTTATATTCTGTAAAAGGTGTAAGAACGCCATTTTCCATAGAGAATCTCTAACCATCTGGATAGTTTAGTACTTCTGGACACAGATTTAATGGTTTGGAGGGACCTCTTATGTTTTTAGATCTTACACTGCTGTAAAGGGCCAAGAAAAAAGATATTATCACTGAGAAAAATGTAGATTCACCTGGTTGGAAGGGGTCAAAGTCCAATTATCCCAACAGGACTAATTTTACTATTCTTAAGGCATTTCTCAAAGTTGGTGCAGTTGACCAGAAATGAATATTTCCAGTGAAAATCTTTATATTGCTTTAGTTCTCCCTATTTAGATTCCACTTACCCTTAAGACACATTCTGTTACCTCCTTTTATTTTCATTGGCAATTAACAAGAAGAATGGATAGAGACTTGTATTTTCATTCCCAGTTGCCATTTCTCGATACTTACCTTTCTAGCTCTTTGAAACCCAATAGAGCTATATGATCACTCTAAGTAATAACATATTGTAACAAAAGATAAAACAGGAATACCTTCCTCCAATAAACAAAAATTGAGTTTTGTTTTCTCTGTTTTTCCTATTTGTTTTCTAAATTTCATAGATTAACCCAAATCCATTCTGATTAAAAACTACAACTGAAGTAACAAAACCACCAACTCTCATCACCAAAGAAGACAAAAGTACTGGAAGGCAGCAACTTAAGGGAATGGGGCCCAAAAGATTTCTTCATGATGGCAAGTTCAAGTTTAGATGGAGTATTGTAATCTCGTGCTAAGAATGAGAAAACCCACTTCATCTCAGGGCAGCTGAAACCTACTGCTGCCCTCGCTGGGTCTAGGTGGCTCCACCTGCATCCCCACCCTGCCTCTGGTACAGTCAGGTAAGTAAACCCTAGAGGATGGTTTCGGTTGGCAAATTACCTCCTTGTTGACAGCATTTCCAGACACCTGGCTCGCCAGGCCAAAGGAGGATGACTGCACGGCACACAGCCACAGCTCTGTGAGACGCAGGATGGCACCGCAGGCAGAGCACAGGCCTTGGCGTTAATCAAATCCAAGTCACAAACCCAGACTGGTGCATCCCCTACGCTTCCCCACATTCTTGAACATATCACCTTCCTTTACTTTCTTTAGCAGTTATTAGTGTATAAAATCATCTTATGCACATATTTGTTTACTGTCTACCTCTCTCCCACTAAATGTAAATTCAACCACAGCAAGCACTCTATCTTTTATGCCATGGTATCCTCAATTGCCAGACTATTAGGTACCTTCTAGATATTTCTTGACAGAAGAAATGTGGAACATGATGTAGACCTCTAGTTTTGGACTTACTGTTCGTATAATGTATTTAAACATCTGTCTTCTCTCTATGTGCATGCAGAGAGGACACAGACTGTGTATTTTTTTTTTTAAGGGGCAGGGTCTCCTTCTGTTGCCCAGGCTACAGTGCAATGGCACAATCATAGCTCACTGCAGCCACAAACTCCTGGGCTCAAGTGATCTTTCTGTTTTAGCCTCCTGAGTAGCTGGGACTACAGATGCACACCACCAAGCCCAGCTAATTTTTTAAATTTTTTTGTAGAGATAGGGGTCTTTCTTGGCTGGTCTCGAACTCCTGGCCTCCCAAAGCCCTGGGATTACAGGCACGAATCACCATGCCTGGCCTGCGTTTTATTTGCCTTTGTTTCCTCACTGTCTAGCTAAGCACCTGGCAAAGTTTACCCAACTGTCTGGTAAACTGAACTGACCTCAGGCAAGTTACATGACTGTTCTTGATCCTTAGTGTCCTATTTATAAAATGGGACTAGGTTAACATTGATCTCAAGTGAGATAACAAAATAGGTGAAAACTTGGAGCATATCATAGTTATCCAATAAATGTAAGTTTCTTCCCTCCCTTCTTCACACTTCCATATCATCTCCCAGTTTGCAGTGTTTTTATATATGTCACATCATTTATCCTATTTGCCAGAAGAGGAGATTAAGGCTCAAAGTAATGAAGCAACTTTCTGTACATCAGATGATACCTGAATGGTGAAAGCAGAACTCAGATCTTGGTCTGCTGACTCCAGGCTCAGTGCCCTTTCCTCATTGCCTCTACATACACTGGTGACTGATGAGGTCTGCATAAAACCAGTCTGGATTGAGGAAACTGATCACACTTTAGCTGCAACTTTTTGCTTTGAAATGACTAAATATCCAGGCAATGACTAAATGACTTTGAAATAACTACATATCAAGACAAGAATGTCATGAATTCTTTAGCATCAGAAATCTCTTTATAAGGCAGGTTTGTGAGGAGACACCACTGGATGCTAAATCTAGGGGACATGATGACAGGGAGCAGGATATGTGCATGGCCTCAGTGTCTCCTAACAGACTGCTTATTAGTGCAGGGGGACAAGAGTAACTATACAGAGAAACTGGGTAGCACCTGGACTGGAGAGCCAGAATCAACCACCGATGAGGGCAGACGGATCTATGTGTCTCCCAGTGTGATGCTCTGAGAAGGACAAAACACGATGTATGTAACATTTTGGCCAGGAAAACATAACCTGAACCTCACCATGAAGAAGCATCAGATAAACCCCACAAGATAAATGTATAATTAAAAAGAGCGGGGGAGTACTGTGCTCTTCAAAAATGTCAATGTCTTAAAAGACAAAGAAAGGTTGTGGATATATTCCAGATCAAAGGAAACTAAAGAGACAGAACAACTAAATGTAATAACTGATCCTAGGCTGAATTCTTGACTGAAATACAAAAAATTCTATAAAGAATATCATAGGGTCAAAAATTGGGCACAGATCATATATTAGATAAAAATACTATGTCAATGTTAAATCTGAGTTGGTAACTGTCTTGTGGTTATACACAAGAATATCTTCATTCTTCGGAAATATACACTCCAGTATTTAGAGGTAAAGGACCGTGATGTATGCAACTTACTACCCCAAAATAAGACAAATATGGTAAAATGTTAACAATAAGTGATTCTAAGCAAAGGGTACTAGAGTATTCTCTGTAATAATTTCATTCTTGTAACTTTCTATAAGATTTGAAATTATTTCCAAATAATTTTTTTTTTTAAATCAAGAAGGCTTGAGAGTTTTGCAGACTAAGAGTTCAAGAGGTATAGTTTTAGGATTTAGTCTTAGTCTGAGCTGCTTCATACTTTCTCAGTATTAATTGCTAGTCAGTACAGGGCAGACAGAAGGAGTCCTGGAGTAGGGCTCACTACCCAGCCAGCCTGATTACTTTGCTCTTTGAAAGATTTAAGCATAGTTTTCTTTTGACTGGGCTTTAATTATAAGGTAATAATGAGAACAAACCATCCTCATCAACAAAGCACAGTTTTGATAAGGTTCGTTCAAGAATGGGCTTCTTACCCTCTATTCAAAATCAATAGACAGAGTCTATCAGGCCCATAATTCACCCCCAGGGAATTTACTAATATATCAACTTGTTGCTACTGTTCATTGCATTTCTAGGAAATACTTATATAATGGCAAATCTGAATTCTTGAAGGGAATTTTAAATGCCCTCATAAAATTAAAAAGAAAGAAGTTTAGGGAAAGATGGGTAGAGAAAAGAAAAGGAAAAATATTAATGAAGGAAGTAATGTAAAACAATCTAGAACTTGAAAAATATACTCTCTTCCTCCCTGAAAAGAGTGATCTGAGGTACATTCACATGGAGGTAGACCTAAAAAGATAGCTTTCCTTCCAAAGATGATAAAAAAAATTAAACTTGATCACACAGCATTAGTCTAGAAGCCATTTAGATATAGAGGTTGAAAATTCAAGACCATGAGCATCTGGAAGCAACAGAAGAAGTTGAAACAGCCTGTGTACCACAAAGCATGACCATGCACCACCAGAATCCTCAGTGATGTCATGCAAAAGGCAGGTCTCCAGTGTGCTATGAATGACACGTGCCATTAACAGCACAGAGACAAACATGATAAATGGCCCTGTGCTCAAGAATACACGGAGGAGGGGGAGAGAAGGAAAGGCCTGAGAGTAGCAAGCAGAAGTATATAATATAGCGAGTACATAATATAGCGAGAACAGACGGAAAGGCGTAACCAAATGTGCCAAGGTGCTGAGAGAACATTTCCCAGGGCCGGTGAATGGTGGCCTTAGCCCTGAAAGATGGACAGGATCATAAGGCTCAGGTGCAGACGTGGCTGGGAGGAAACACGGCAGGCAGATTCACAGAGAAGTGAGGAAAGGGATGCCAGCAGAGGAGCCAGTCGTGGATGCTATACTTCACAGGACAGAGCACGTACTGGACACATAATGTCCACTCTGGCCTGGAGACAGGGGAGGGTGACGGAGTGGCAAGAGAGGAGATGGCCTCATGGAGTCTGAATTTAATTCTAAACCTTATGGGCAGCTACTGGAGGATTATGAAGGAAAGCAACATTACCTGATTTGTATTTTAACAAGATTACCCAGGAAAGGTATGTGGGATGGAATAGAAAGGAGTCAGCTGATAAATATTCCTAGCCCCAAAAATTTGTTAGCATAAACCAATCATTTCTAATACTGAGCTTTATTTGATCAAGTTTTTTTTGCCCTTTTGATCAGAATGAATATGAGGTTCTCTTTCTATCTGCTTCTGGTATGTGTCCACAGAGAATGACAACTGCACTTTCCTTCACAAACATTTGAGTCTTTATTTTTTCACAAAATTCATTGTAAGTTTAAACCTAGAATGAACTCCTATGAAGAAAGACAATGATCAATGAAATTACATAATTTATAATTCATTATGAGGGAAAAATAAAAATTTATTACAGTAAAAGATTTCAGATTACAAATGCTAATGTGTTTTTATAGTAGCTTCTAGTCATAACGATTAATTGACAGAGAATCTGGAGAAAAGATCTTTGAGGGAAACAAGCTGTGGGAATGAGAGAGGACACTCACTTGTCTATCAACAGAATTTCAGAAATCGCCCATCTGTGCTCACAAGGCCTAATGCTACCTACCTTGTGTCATTGAAACAATTGCAGCTTCTGGTCACTCCCACCAATGGAGCTTCAGGATTCCTGCCTAGTCTCAGTAGGTGTTTATAAATTATTAAATTAATAGCTTGATTACAATGGATTCATCAGAAAGAAAATGGTATAATTGCAGGGGATTTGATACCTTCCCTCCCACAAATGCTTTACTGGTTTCCGTGTTACCAAAATACAACATATTCTACATAACAGATTCAAGCTACTGGCTTTACAATGACTGGTGTCAAGGAAGCGGGAAAAGGAGAGTACAGTAGTTCAGTATAAAATCCAGGATTCTAGAAAAGCTTGTTCTCCCATATGTAACCTATACGTATGGGATGCCACAAGTCAGAATAACACCAAGTGGCTATAGCATCTAAGGGTCCCTTGGGTGAAAGCTCAGGTGGGGGTTTAGAGGAAGCAGACTCTAAAGTTGACCTTGGAAGAGGAAGAAACAGTCACCTCATTCTTCCTTTCATTACAATTTGATCTCACAGGAGGTGATTTAACTCCCACCAGTATCTATCAGAATAAAAAGGTTTAAAAGCTAGATCTAGATAATACTTAGGCCCACCTTGACTGTCTACAGATATAAAGGAGAAAACAGAACTTAGCAACCAAGCACCTTCGGGTTCCATCACTGCCTGAGCACAGATGGATCCAGTAAGTGTTTAACACTCTCCTACAGGCCTGGAGCAAGTAGCCTAGTGGTTAAGAACAAAGGCTTTGTTGCCAAATAGGCCTGGATTTAAGTCCCGGTTCAACATGGGTAAGTGGCTTACCCTCTCTAAGCACCAATTCCCACAACCTTAAAAAAGATGACAATCACACTATATTGTGGAACTGTTAGAAGATACAGTGAAATGATACATATAAAGTGCTTACTTAGCACTGTGCCTGAAAAAGTATCCACTCAAATATTCACTATTATTTTGATGAAACATTTGGGGTTTCAGGGTGCAAAAAGTGAAAAACCAGGCTTACAGGAATGAAAGCCACGTGAACACCTGGCATGTGTAGAGGTGGAGCAGGTGATGGGCAGGAGCAGAAAGAGATAAGAAATGCAACTTCTCCCAAGACATTTTAAAAAATGTGTCTAAGCATGGCAATGCTTATTATTTCTTTGGGTTGAACAACAACTGATTTGAGATAGGTACCCATGAAAACTCTTACATTTGCTTCCTCTCCTATTTTGTTTTTTTGGATTTTTTTTTTTTTTTGAGACAGAGCCTCGCCCTGTCACCCTGGGTAGAGTACAGTGGCATAATCATAGCTCATTGCAACCTCAAACTCTTGGGCTCAAGTGATCCTCCTGCCTCAGCCCTCAGCCTCCTGAGCAGCTGAGACTACAGGTGTGCACCACAACATCCGGCTAATTTTTTTTTAATTTTTGGTAGAGACAGGGTCTTGCTCTTGCTCCGGCTAGTCTCAAACTCCTCACCTCAAATGATCCTCCTGCCTGAGCCTCCTGGAGTGCTAGGTTTACATTCCTCCCATATTTTGTATTGTATTTTCACAGCATTGCATCTGCTAGCTACATAATGCACTCAAAATTAACTCAAAATAGATCAAATACCTAAACATAAGAGCTAAAACTAAAACACTCTTAGAGGAAAACAGGCGATAAGCTTTAGGACATTGGATTTGGAAAAGATTTCTTGGATATGACACCAAAAGCATTAGCAATGAAAGAAAAAATAGATAAATTGGACTACATCAACATTCAAAACCTTTGTGCATAAAAAGACACCAATCAACCAGAGTGAAAAGGCAACTTGTAAATGGAAGAAAATATTTGCAGATCGTATCTTTAATAAGGGGCCAATATCCATAAAGAACTCCTACAACTAAATGACAAACAACCTGATTTAAAATATGGGAAAAGGACTTAAATAGACATTTCTTCAATGACGATATACGAATGGCCAAGTAAGCACATGAAAAAATGCTCAGTCTTACTAATCATCAGGGAAATGCAAATCAAAGATACAATGAGATACCACTTCACACCCATTAGGATGGCTATTATAATAAAACAAGCAAGCAAACAAACAGGAAATAACAAATGTTGGTAAGGATGTGGAGAAATTGGAACCCTTGCACTGCCGTGGGAGTGTAAAATGGTGCAGCCGATATGGAAAATAGTTTTGCAGTTCCTCAAAAAATTTAAAATATAATTTCTATATGATTCCGTAATTCTTTTTCGGTGTACATATCCAAAAGACTTGAAAATAGGGTCTCAAAAAGATATTTGTACATCCATGTTTATATCAGCATTATTCACAATAGCCAACAGGTAGAAGCAACTCAAATGTTGAGACGAGCGGATAAACAAAATGTGGAACACACATACACACGCTGGAATTTTATTTGGCCTTGAAAGGGAAGAAAATTCTGACACATGCTTCAACATGGATGAACCTTAAAAACATGCTAAGTGAAATAAGCCATTCACAAAAGGTCAAATTATTTGTATGATTCCACTCATTTGAGGCATAAGAGTAGTCAAATTCATAGAAAATGGAATAGTGATTGCCAGGGGCTAGGGGGAGGGGGAAATAGCAGTTAGTGTTTAATGGGTGCAGAGTTGCAGTTCTGGAAGATGAAAAAAGCTCTGGAGATGAACAGCGGCAAAGATTGTACAACACTGTGAATGTACTTAATGTCCCCCCGAACTGTATACTTAAAAATGACTAAAATGGTGGGATTTTATGTTATGTATATTTTACCACAATTTTAAAAAAAGAGAGATGTTGATGGTCTCAGTTTCTTAAAATAAAACCATAAGAACTTAAAATAATTATGCTGTAGCTATTTATAATGCATATAGTTCTATTTTAGATATCCCTACCTAAAAATTCTAGAGAATAATTTTTTAAAATCTAGACTTGAGTGCAAAAAAGAAAAAGAAACCATGTCTTTAATGATGTACTAACGTCACATTCACTTACTTAGAAATGTGACTTTCTTTCGTTGCCAAGACAGCAACAGTTGCTCTGGAAACCACACAAAAACAGGGATACTTAACTGAAACAAACTCCACTCACCTGCACAAAGATGCCCTTGCTCCTATACTCCTCGTGGAGGCACTGAGAGAAGAAATCTACAAAAGCCTGGGAGGGTGGTGGGAGTGAGAAGAAAACACACACATTACATCAATCTGCTTGATTTGTAGCCATGGAAACAAAAAATAATAAACTAGCCATTTAACACTATCATTTCTAATCATTCTTTTTCATTTCACATACAGAAGAGACCTTAAAAAAACATCAAAACCTCAAGTTGTTTTTAATCTGCCAATAAATGAAGTATCATATTACCAAACATAATATCCACATCAAATTTTGATTTAGCTGGAAGAGGCTCTTCTTATCCTTTTTTCTCCCCAAAAAATTACACAAAAAATTTTTTATGTTATATAATAAAGGATGCATTTCTTCTCTCTACTTGCCACTCAAACAGAAACAATATGAATTCTGTTAAACTCTGTTCTATGGGGATTTTGTTGTTGCTAAAATGAAAAGAGCAAGCATTCTCTTGATGTTTTGGGATGGCAGGATCCAAGAAATGTAGAGATGAATGTGACAGGCCATTTTCTTCTGATAACACAACCTTAAATCTATGTGTAAAATATAGTGTGCCATTCTTCAAATGTGGACTCAACCTCAGGCTTGAAATGCAAAGTATCAATAATGACTCTATAAGGGTCCTGATTAGTAATAGTCTTGTGTCCATGGAGCAGAACAGATAAGTTGGAATTCACCAATCCCTTCAAGAGACATGGCATCCATTTTAAACATGCCTACAGTATGTGCCAGAGATACAGAAAGCAAGTAGATTGCAGGGGTTGGGGGGTGGTGCCAAGTTTTTTCAAAAGATAGTAGTAACTGTTTTTTCAAGTGAAAAAGAAGGCAGATGTTTTGCTCTTTTCCTTCCCTGACATAGTGCACATTCTTACTGTACATTATACTTTGCTTATTTTTCCCTAAAAGCTTTAAACATCTAAATGGTCATTTTCCCTTCAGAGATGTAGTCCCACACTTCAACAGTGTATCTGAAGATGATGCTCCTGACCTGCAGGCAGTAGGAGATGCATTCTAAATTATATTCCTAGTAGTAATGTGAAGAGATGAATGGTAATGTTGTATGAAATTATGACATCTTACCAAGAGTTCTGGAAAATCCTTGTCTCACCCCCAAAGCAACAATGAATACCTATGAATTCTGGCTAATGTGGCAAAATATTCACACTCTCACCTAGTCTATCTTGTGCCTACTGTTGTACACTTATGTGCTGACTGGATGCCTTACTTCTATGCTGTGTGAAGTGGATTCATTTATCTATCAAATCTCTAAACTTAGTCATTAACATCATGGTCTAAACAACTGAGCTAACTGACCTAGGCCAGCTCTCTGTGGACAAGTATCACTTTTAAAATCAGTAAACTACTGGGAATTTAAAAAAAGCCATCTGTGGATGTGATATCCTGAGGTCCCATTTGTAAGTTTACACGCATCAGTATGTCTCCAGCTGTGGGTCTCCTAAAACTCATGTGGGGTATTTTCCCTCTCTTCTCAGGCCCCTGGAAAACTGCCAAGAGTATAACTTCAAGAAAATTAAATCCATGTTAATTTCTGAGGCTGAAAATGATTCCTCATCCTTACATGGAGAGGATTTACTAGAATATCGCTCACCTTGGTTGCAGAGTAGACAGTCAGCAACGGGATGGGAAGCATGCCAGAGGCAGATGAGATGTTCAGAATCACTCCTTTTGATCTAAAAGGGAAATGTACCAAGTAAAAGGAGTGAAATAATATACACAGTTGTTTGTGAATTACAGATGGAGATATTAATATATAATTATTTGAAACAGAATAACAGCTGTTTTTCTAACACATGTCTCTCCCTGCATTTCATCAGTGTGTGATCTGCCTGGTCAGTGAATGAGGCATAATTCAATCAACTAAAAATAGCTCTTCTTTATGATCAGCTTATGTCCCACTCTTAGAAATCCAGGCCGTGACCAGATCACATCTCCAGTCTCCTCAAGTTGATCTCTTCCCTCTGAGGTCTTTTCTGGTCCTTTCACTTAGAGATACTGTTATATTCCTTGCATGCACTTTTATTTTAGCACATCATCACGGATGATCTTGCTATAGTATTTAATCATGCTATGTCTATAAACATTTTTCCCCCTCAACAAAACGATAAGCTTCTGGACATAATAGCAAACACTCTGCACAGTAGTGAGCATGTAACAAACGGGTACTCAATAAAACCTTCTGGCAATGAGTGAATGGCTGTGTCCTGCCCTCCTACCTTCCCTGGGTTGTAGATACCTGGGCACCAAACCAACAATTGACTCTAAAACTAAGCAACTCTATGGTTTATCAAACTGTATACTTTTGCCAAAAGGCAAAGCTCAATTCCTACTGGAATTTTTAGAGACGACTGAAACTTAAAGGTCAGAAAGTTACCCTTAATTTCTTATTCTACAAGTAAATGAAAATTGCATTGAGAAAAGAAATGCTGTAAATATTAATATATCAGCTGTTAGGAAGCATATATAGGTTATGTAAGAGTGGGATTATAGTTTAGGAATGTCAGAATTACCATCCCTTCCCCTCAAATCCATTCTTCTCAGAGGGGTCCCCTTCTTCATCTAGTGCAACCTGACCCACCCACCTTCTTTCCTCTACATTAGATTCCTTTCCTCCAACCCAGTTTCTCATTGTTGTTTGTCTGAATTTACTTCCCCAAGGCCTATTTTTTTTCAGAATTAAAAAAGGAACCATGTAGACCCCTTTTATGCAAAATAATGAAGGAAACATGATTAAATGGCATCTAAGTTATTTTAGACATAAATCTGAAAAGAAATAATCCCCAAAGGTCACCCGCTCCATCTGCCAGCCTCTAGGCGAGATGCCACTTCAACCATCAAAGGGAAGTCTGGATCCTCGGCTTAATGTGTGTCACTGGAAACAAGTTGTTGTTTTTGTTTTTTTAAAACAGAAGTCCTTATTAGTAATACATACTTTCCTAAGCAACGAAATCCATTTACATTTTCATGATAGAAATCAAATTTAGAATTAAAAAATTTTACTAGGGTTTTGAAGAAAGTTGGAAATAAGTAGTCAATGGATTAATCACGTCATTCTTGTATTTTTTGTGTCTCTCTCAGAAATAGAAAAGCCTTTTCTTTTTTAATTGTAAGGTAACAGTTTGTATCGGGAGTTAGAACCCAATCTAAGAAAAGGTGAATTAGCAATGAATATCTAGTTATTTCATTTTATCTATATTTGTGAGCAATTCCTTTGATAAAAATGGAATAAAAGCTACTTTTGTTACAGAAGACTTTTAAAACCATATTAATTTATAATGTTTAAAGTACCTTATTCTTTTGGGGATGCTGAAAATGTTCTAAAATTAGATTGTGGTGACAGTTGCACAGCTCTGTGAATATACTAAAAACCACTAATGTATATACTTTAAATGGGTAGACTTTATAGTATATGAGATATATCTCAATAAGTCTATAAAAGTGGGAGAGAAATATATTTACAATATATTGGAATGGATCACCTTTAAGTTGAGAGCAGATACCAATCAATTGGAAGCAAAGAGAGCTATTGTATCTTATGCAACACAATATGCTTTCTGAGAAGTAACCCCAAATCCTGACAAGTTAACCCCCTCCTGCATCCCAAGCATCCTGGTAGGTGTGGGTAGTGTTTTATTTTAACCCTTTCTCATATAACCAGGAATTGCTATGTCTTCACTCTATGAGAGCAAGTTAAGTAAAAGCCACTTTGAAGTAGATGCAGAAGGTGATGTTTCCTACTGAACCTGTAGCCTGTCATTACTGGTTTTACCAGGTGGATTATATGCTCCGTTATACTCAAATTAGTTGGGGTGGTTATATGTGCCCTTGAACGAAAATCTTACATTTTTTATTTCATTCTCACAAACGAATGCAATTTAGAAGTCTTTAAAAGTTAAAGTTTAATGT
This sequence comes from Lemur catta, assembly GCF_020740605.2. Taxonomy (NCBI): domain Eukaryota; kingdom Metazoa; phylum Chordata; class Mammalia; order Primates; family Lemuridae; genus Lemur; species Lemur catta. The sequence goes on along the minus strand of NC_059134.1, from coordinate 91,372,634 downwards.
TATCAAATACATTTTAAAAATTAAATCTTGACCTCATCAAAACAGACTCTTAAAACTTCACTCACCAAAGCAATGGTATCAATACAGGAAAAGATAATAAAGGCTTCTTTCCCATTTTCAAAAATAATACAGAACAATAATCCAATATGTCACACTTAAATGCAGTCATGCTCCTTGAGACAACCTACGATCTTTGTTTCTCAAGTATTCTACCCTGATTTCTAGGGGGTACAGCTACTTTGAATTAGTGAAAAGTCAGAATTTTAGGGTACTTTATGCAAACACAGTATTTGCACTCTAAAATGCATTCAAACAAATCTAAGACCAACAAAGAATAGAGTGAGAATGTACTAGACCTAAGTAAATAAAAGGATAGCATTTATAACTATGCCAAAATGACAGAGGGAAAATAGCCCCCCTACAAATCTCTGCCCTACCATCAAACACACATATTTGTCAAGCAAAAACCTTCCTCCCACGTCCACACACACGACAGCATACAAATCTCCTGCTCTTTCTTTCCAAGGATAATAATATTCAACTTAGTTTTCTCTGAATCATAAATAACACACTAGTCTAACCTGTCTTAATCCTTGTACTGTATACAGTATCTACTCTTTATGTAGAAATAGGGCTGAACATTTGGGACTGTGAGGCACAAAGGACTCGCCTTTAAAATCAACCGCATTGTCTAGCTCTAATCCTCCATCTAAGCAGAATTAGTGACGTCAAACCAGTTTCCATGGCACAGCCAGATTCCTGACAACTCTGTTATATCAAGCAGAAGGACAAAACGGGCTGTGCTTAATTGCACACAGAAACAAACATAAAACCAAACCCTGGTTAATCTCTCATTTTCTGGGGACTTGGGAACAATTCTAAGATTGAAAAGTACATTAGAAATTTTTGCTGAAGTTCTATAATGAAGACTCAGTTGCTCATACTTCAGCATATTTCCTAGTTTGTTATGACAAATATCCAAATAAACAAGTAATATTTTCCGTGATGCAACATTCTTAATTCATCATACTGCTTACTTGTTCACAGCCACACAATGGTGTCTCAGTGGTACAAATTATTGAGGATCTATTAAAACTAAAATACTGCAAAAAACAAAGCAGAAAACACCAATTGCTGACAGGAAAGCACTTTTTCATATAAACAAATTCTCTGTAATTACTAGTCTCACAAGCCAAACATCAAACTCACCCAGTTCTATCAAATTCAGTACCTTGCATTTATAGCTTCCTATAGCTATGCTCTCGGGTAGAATTCCTCAGACCTGTGAAATTCCCAGTAAGACACTCTTTAATTGCCACCTGGATAAAAAAAATTGCCAAGCCTTTCTTTTATAAATGCTCCACTATTCCATCAGACTGTTGCAGTACCCTTGTCCACACCTGTATAAAAATACCACTGTCGTAGAGGAAGTAATAGATCTTTGCAACAAGTCACTGATTTCTGCCGTCCTCAGGAACCTCATCACTGCCCCACACTGCAGGTGACAAGGGGTGGGACCAGGGGTTGGGGGGGGGGTGGTGCAGGGGGTTGGAATAAATGCTGCTGTGAAGACCTGGAGCCCCAGGGTCAATAATCCTAGTGTAGACAGCTAACTGTATACAGAGTTTGATGGCAGACAAAGGAGAATGTGCAAAAAAGACTCCACCCCAACTCTTCACATATTTCCACTTCTTATTAGGGAGTATATAAGCATGCTCTTGGAAGGTCATTACCCTTTTTTTTTAAAAAAGCTTAAACATAATACTGAAATTGGTATGGACAGTTCTCTAACAGACTCTCAAGAAGACTGAGAAACATATCAAAATAGAACTCTATGTCAGAAAAGAATCCTAGAACACAGGGGTTAGGTATATAATTAGAATCAGCAATTCAAATACTTATATTATACAAATATTGCTTTGTTGAAGAAAGTTTGCAAACATTTAGCACATGAAAGAGAATTACCTGCCCTAAAACACCATAACATGTCATAATTCCACCTTAAGCAATACAGTATGAAAGAGGCTATTTTTAGCTTTTCCATGGTTGTTATGGCAACCACCTCCTGGCTCCAGCTGTACACAATGTTTATAATTCCAGGGAAGTGAAAAGAGCAAATTTCCTCTATAATGTAATTATGCACTTTCTACTTCTATGGTAATAATACCTTAGTTTGATTATAGATGCTTGTTTAGTGATAGTCAGTTGGCCCTAGGCTATAGTTCTAGAGGGTTTGGAAAATCTCATACATCAGAGGTAGAATCAGTGAAAGGAAAACAACAACAAAGGATATTTATAAAGGACTCTGCTGTTACTCAATTGAGATACCAATCCCACGGGAACCAACCACAGGAAATATGCCATTTTGGGGCAGTATAGAGAGCAGGCTCTCATGAAACCACTTATAACGTGTAAATAAGAATGCTTTCAGGGTGGGTGTGGTGGCTTATGCCTGTAATCCCGGCACTCTGGGAGGCTGAAGCAGGAGGATTGCTTAAGGTCAGGAGTTCAAGACCAGCCTGAGTAACAGCAAGACCCTATCTCTACCAAAAATAGAAAAAATTAGCTGGGTGTAGTGGCATGCATCTGTAGTCCCAGTTACTTGGGAGGCTGAGGCAGGAGGATCAATTGAGCCCAGGAGTTTGAGGTTGCAGTGAGCTATGATGACACCACTATACTCTATTTGGGATGATGGAGTGAGACTCTCTCTTAAAAAAAAGCATGCCTTCAGATGATTTGTTAACTTGGGAGTTTTTCTTTCCTGTTGGGCACACAGCTAACATTTCTGGCCTCCCTTGCAGTTAGCTGTAGCCTCTGACTGACTGAGGCTACAACTCTTAGGACAATGAAATGTGGGCAGAAGGGACATACACCACTTCCAGGCTGGGCCATGAAACCTCTCCTAAAACCATCCTTACTCTCTCTTCCCTCATCTGCTAGCTGAATGCAGAGGAGAATGCCAAGACCCTAGAGAATGATAGAGCCCCCAGATGGCAGAAGCCTCAGAGCCCTGAATGACTAGGTAGAGATGTGAGGGAGAAATAAACCTTTATAGTGTTATGCCACTGAAATTTGGAAGTGGTCTGTTACAGCAGTTAGCCTCCACTGACTAATACACCTAGTAACTCCTTTAATTCAAGTGCAGATAGATGTTCCTTCTTCTCCTAACTAAAAGTACTGATTTATAAAATCTACGTACATTTCTTACTTGTTCTTAGCAAGTACACCCCACAATGCCAGGTTCAGTACATGGCTTCTTATGGCTTTCCACCAGATCATTCCTCAACCACACCTTAAAATCAACTTGCTTTCTTAAAAGGTAAGGATCCAATTCATTGTCTGTATGCTCCATGATAAACTTTTCTCAGTGAATGTCTGTTGAATAAATGGATTCTCTCCTTTGCATCATATGTCTAATGCCCTTGCTGTAATAATGGCTGCCAGGTTGACAGAGATACTGGTGAAGTTCCTAGCTCCTTCCATTTGTATTATTTACTAACTGTGTAGCTTCATAGTACTCTATGTCTTTGGGCCTCAGTTTTTTCATGTCAAATACGGAAGGTTATTTTCAATTAATTTAAAGTACTAGATTTCTATTGCTCTTTGAATCCAATACTTTATGCTCTGCAAAATGATTTCACAACTATTATCTCTTTTGATAGGGTTTTTACCAACACAATTAAAAATTCCTCTTACAGTACCTCTGTGGTTTTTAACTATTTCTTTTTTAAAGGATGGATGTACTATCCTGAATTAATACCATGTCACCTGCAGTCATCAAAACTAGAATTAAGGTGGTGGCCCAAATTTTCATCCCTACTGGGTTCTACTTTGCCCCAACTCTGCTATCTTCTAGGGTTCTGGTTTGACCACTGCCATTTCCATATCTTACCTTCAGAGGCCCACTCCCACCATCAACCAACATCAAGCAGTTTGAAGGTTTTAAAGGGCGATGTTACTAAATAAACCAATTAAAATCTACAAAATAGCTTGAAGCTCTGACTCGGGGGGATGGGTGGGACATGGGCAATATATATAACCTGAACTTTTGTACCCCCATAATAAGCTGAAATTAAAAAAAAAATCTACAAAATAGTGCAAACAAAATTACAAAGAGCCTTGCTGAGAAACAGTTTCTTAACCAGTCTCTGTAGATGCTCAACAAATAGATTCCTAAACCTCAGTTTCCTCATCTGTACAATGGTGAGAGGCTATCGAAGATAAATGAGTCAACACATACTAAGTTCCTGGTACACAGTATGTACTAAATAAACATAAACTGTAATCCCTGCCTAGAGCTGGTCATAGCGGTTTCTTAACAGAAGTAGGGCCCTCAGGTCTTCCCTTGTCAAAACTGTGATTCCTCTGAGTCTCTTCCAAACTCAAAGCTATTTTGCAGATGAAGGATGACTATGAAACTCTAAATTTGGAAATCATCAAGCTAGTTCAAGATGCAAGCACAACTTTCAGCAGGTTAGCAGGTTTTCTTTGAAGGTCTAGATATCATTCAGGTTTTCCCAAGGAAGAAACAGAGCTTAATTACAATTTTACACTTCATTATATTTCAAATAAATAGAACTCTACAACATATTTCTCAATAACAAATGAAGACATCCTGCATATCTTAGTAGAACCCAATTCAATCCGGAACACAGATGGGACCAGTGGACATCACCTTTTCCTCCAAGGATTAGTCTGATATCTTGTAATCACTTTATAACATGCCTAAGTTCCTCACACATCCATTCTCCCAATAAGAACTGAAAACCTGAGGATGGGGGTCTTGCTTCACGAAATTTCACTGATTTTGGATGTGAGACGATACAGCTTTAAGAAGGTATTCCCGGGAATATCCCAGGAACTCTATCTGCCCCCTCAGAATAGCAGGCAATTGAGTTAGTGACGGTGACTCAGGCAGGCTTTTTAATCCTGAGCTAAAGGAACCACTACAACCCTAGAGAGGGAAATAAAAAGGGAATCGAGTGGAAAAGGCCTCCACCACCGATGACTCATGCTCCACTGTGTGACTCGCCTGGCACATCCCTCTGTGGCTAAGACATGGAGGCTTGGTTCATTAGTCACTTCAGTGAATTTTTCAAAGAAAGGATTTTCCCTATAAATAATAATGAGCTCTGCCTTTACAGTGTTTGTGTGTAAGTCTGTGACTCACCTTTCTACCATGCCAGGCAGCACCAATCGTGTCATCTGCAAGAGAGAAAACAAAACATTCACGATGGCCGAGGATGCAGGCAACAGACAAAGGTGAAGAAAATCCACCCACACAAAAAAGAAGAGAATCACGAAACCACTCACGACCCGCACAGACAGCAGTTTATTTTATATACTCTATATAATGTGGCCGTGTCAAGAGTGCATAAAAAGGAATCAGATGAAATTACTGGAGGTAACACTCGAAATACTTTCAGTGAACTTGGCTAAAATTAGTCTTGTCCGAAATGTAATACTGGCACAGGGATCTTCAAATAACGAAGGGTGAAATCTACATCTCCCAAAATGCATTCGCAGAAAAGGACATATGTTATCACAAGAAATATCCTGTCTACCAAGACTAGGTAAGCTTTCTAATTTCAAGAGCCCAAATAATCTTTTCTAATCAAAAAAAGCCTTTAGAAGAACACCATAAAGCGATGTGTTGGTAAATATTAAATGTATCTTATCATTCATTTATCTTGCTGGTCTAGCTAGTTTGAGTAAAACTCATCCTTAAAGAGAATTAAGGTTACTGTGATCTCTAGTAACCAACAATGAAAAAGTGACACCTATATTTTTTAAGGACTTCATAATTATTAACTAATACATATAATGAGACAAGCTGCTTCTAAACTCTGTTTTGAGATATTATTAACCAAGAAAAGTCCAATGGGCTTAGTCAAGATCACATTATAGCTAAGTACTGAGGTTGGAACATGAATTCCTGACTCCTAGATATCATCAGTTCCGTAAGAAACAGATGCTGTTTTGGAATAATAAGGTTTGAATGCATTCCAAGCATAGAAATTTTAATCTTTCTATCTTGAATAATACTATGTATTAAATAAAATAGTATTCTGATGAGAAGAGAATTTTTTTTCCTGGAAATATTTTGAAAAAAGAAAATGCCATCCAGACTTTACCGAGGTAAATTTTGCCATGTGGACATCCAAACCAGATGTCAACTCCAGAGCTGTCACGTTATTTTCAGTAAAAACATGAGTTCAAGCGGACACTGTGGCATAAAAGATAGGCTGACACACTGCCAACTTCGAAACAAAGAAGTATCTTCAACGTGTAGGGAAATCATTTCAACAGAAGTATCTGGATTTGGCCAAATCTTCCAGCCCAGATAAAAAAAGAGAAACCATAAGAGAGAGTTTGGCCTAAAGCATTCCATATCGCCTTCCTTCTTACATACAAGTGTGTGTTTTTCCATATTAAACTCACCTTCATAGAGTGATGGGGCAGAGATTGCCAACTGTTCTCCAATATTCCTTCCTTCCTTAATACATAGTAGTTGATTTTCAGTTGGACATATGGCCTCTTCCCCACCCCCAGTGCCCCCCATAAAAACACTTTTTCTATGACCCATCATGCAGCTGCATGAAGCTCTATGACCACGTTCTATCTAATAAGATGTGAAGAGAAGTAATACATATGCAACTTCTTGGTCGTCACCTTAAAAGGGGGAACAATCTATGTTTTCTCTTTCATCTTTTCTTCTTCTTGGTGGCTAGAACATGGATGTGATGGAAGGAGCCAAACCAGCCATCTTGGAACCCAAGATGAAAGCCACGTGCAAACGGTGGCAGAGCAGTGAGATGAAGGAGGGCAGGATCTCTAATGACTGCAGGGCTACTATGCCAGACCTTGATTACATACCAAGCTTTTTATCTGAGAGGGAAATAAATTTCTATTTTGGTTAACCCACTACTTTGTCTCTGTTACAGAAGCTAAACCAATATTCTAACTAATACGATTGACTATTTGTGTTGATAAAGACTGACCAATGTAATCATTTTAAGACTTAAAAGAAAAAAAAAAAATCCCCAAAGCAAACTCAATCAGAAACTATGCCAAAGCCCAAATAACCTTGATATTTTATTGTTTTTGCAACATGGTCTTATCTTTCTTCTTTCTAGGTTTGCTTGACCCAATTCAAAATATGCCCCCTGGTTTCAAATCCAACTTTAAGAACCAAGTCAAAGAAAAAGCTGATTTCAGAGTTTGTGCTTTCAACAGGCACCTTTTCTCTTCTTCTTAAATAAAATAACTCTTCAAATTTGCTTACATATTTCTTAAGATTTCTCTTTTCATAAAAGCACACAGTAATTGTCCAATATATAGCTATTGGATGTTTAAGGTAAGTGTGGTATGTAGCCAGGCCAAAGTTCTATTATACTTACTAGTGGTATGACCTTGACTTAGTTCCTTATCCTCCTCCATAGAGTCCTTATGTATAAATGAAGAAGGTGTCCACATTACAGGTTATTATATTCTGAATCTCAAGTGCAGTAATATACATAATGGACTTAGCATAGAGCACATCATGGAGAAGATTCTGAAGGGAAATCAGTGCCCCTTACGGTCAGCCTGCACTACCCTTTTAGGATGCAGCAGCACTAAGTATCCAGGCCTGCCTTTCAGCATGGTGTGCCCAAGACAGTGTAGAGCCAAAAACAGTGACACACTTTGAGGTCATCCAGTTTGACTCGCACATGAAGTTTCTGGACAGTTGTGTCAATATTTTAAAATACCTCAGTTAATATCTTCTTGGGGTAATAAAATTGTTCTATTATAAAATTAGACTATAACGACCATTATATAACTGTAAATTTACTTAAAAATCATTGAATTGTACACTTAAAACAAATGAACTTTACAATATGTAAATTATTCCTCAATAAAGCCATTTAAAAACACCCAAATAATCACATGGATAAGAATTAAGGAACCAGAATCACAAAATACATTTGATGTCACTTCTATCAAACCCCAGAGATAAAAGAGCACTCAAAATGCTCTATGCTTTATGCTCTATTGCCTGGAGCAACATGTCGTAATAAAGAGTCATTCTTCTGTTCGGTTGAGGCCATGTTATCTGCCAGAACCCGGGAGGGTGGTGAGAGCATACCATCTAGAACAGATATACAAATAAATCATTACAAGACAATGCTGTGTGTGGAAAAGAAGACACTGATGCTTAGGAGAAAGCCCATTTATGTCTGGGGAGTCAGGTAGAGCTTCACAGATTATGTTTCAGTTAAGTTCTGAAAGAATAAATAAAAGTTTACGAGGCAGAAAAGAAATTTCAGTAGAAGAAATAGAATGCAAAAAGGCAAACAGCTGTGAGAAACCACAATGTATGTTATAGAATTGATGCATTTTTAAAAACTTTGCTGGATGAACGAGTTAAACATATAAAAAAGTAAAAAGTATGTGCCTCCTGTTACATACCTCATGCAACTAGCATTTACATACAGTACTACATCATAGACAGCTTCTCATGCTAGTACAAACAGATGTACACTGGGCATGTTAACAGTGGTAGGGTATTTTATTGCAAAGGATAGATTACATGAATTAACAGTATTTAAAAACATTTTTTTATTTAATACATTTCATCAGGGGACCATAATGCTTAACTATTGTTACAAAGAGGTCCCCAAGCATTTTGTGAAGAGGAGCTATTATTCAGTTCCTCAAAGCCCTGAGATCACCAGAAACAGAATGAGGAAAGAGACTGGTAATAAAAATGTCCTTACCCAGGAGAGACAGAGAGAGAGAGAGAGAGAGAGAGAGGGGGGGGGGGGGGAGTGTGTGTGTGTGTGTGTGTGTGTGAGCACAGACACACTTGTATTAAGGAAATGAGATTTGTTAACTGCAGCTAAGTGGAGTCCAGAAGGGGTAGCCACTCCCCATTGAGCTCTCCTAAATAGGTTCTCTTAAATTTTTAGTTGGAATATTGAAGAAATATAAATGCACATATCGGAAGCTAGTTTTTCCCTTTCACCACGTGCATGTTATATATTAAATGTCTCCTTTCTGAATGGTAAAAATTATCCAGACAATGATCAGAGACCAAAGAAAACTCCATAAAATGTAATCATACTTATAAAATTATATGATTAGCATGTTAAGCATTAAATGTTTTCTTGATGGCCTTTTATATATGGATATGTTTAAAATATATTCTTTATACATGTGACTTAAAACTCAAAAAGTTTCAATAATGTAACACAAGGGAAGAAACACTACTTCAGATGTCTGGCTATTAAAAGAGCAGAGATACTTGTTGAATACTCAATGACCAAATGATCCATCAGCAAAGACACAATCTTCTCATGTAAAAGTTAAATTCTTTCTTACAGCTCATTGATTTCCCTTTTTAAATTCTGACTCTAAATTATTTCTCCTTGTCATAAAATGTAACTTTTTTTTAATCTGTCACATATTAACAATGAAAAGCCTAAGAAAAGTTCATCTGAAATCTACATACATTTATAACATTGATTGTCTTCGCCTATATTGAATTTATCATTCCTTCTAATCAGACTGTAAGTCACAATAAATTCAATTTCAAGCCTTCTTTGCTTGGGTATGTATATATAAACTGGTCTTAATATTCTATGCATAAGTAGAGGCTTCATTATGTTCACATCAAATTAAATTATCTTTAACACCAAATTTAACACAGGATATTTTAACTAAGCTATTAGTAGTCTCATTTGTATGCATCGATTGGTATCTTGATATCTGGTTATTTATACCAACATACCAAGCATCTCTGTGAAATCTCCCTATCTAACTGAACTCTATTTCACAGCTCACAAGCTGTTTCTGGAGTTAACTCAATGCTAATTTTAGGCCATCTGCAGGTGATAATTGCTGTACCAGGAAATTTTTTGTTCCTCTTAACATAATTCTAAAATAAAGCTACCATAACTTGTAAGTTCAGTGGTTAGGAATATTAGATTAGTGGTAAACATTAATTCGAGACTAGTTTTCTTCCATGTTGAGATTATTTCCAAAAGTATACAACAATTTTAATTTAATTCTTTCCTAAGAAGTAGATAAAAGTTGCAGCAATATTACTTCTACAACAATAAGAGCTTCAAATCCTTGTGGGAAAAGTATTTCTTATATATATATATTTATATATGTGTGTGTGTGTGTATATATGTATATTTTTAGTGACAGTTTCACTAATATTCACCATAAAAAAGTCCTAGATGCCTAAAGTCTAAGGAGGACTGGTCAATATATGTCACACCATGCTTAGATAATATGTTACTTTATATACAAGCTAGCCATAAAGTATACAAATATATAAACAAAAGTCTTGATGACAGCTCAATTTAGAATTCTTCCAGGGGATACCACATATTCAATTTCAAGAGTGAAATATCTACTGGTATTTACTAGAACAGCTATGTATATTCTGGCTGGGAAATAAATAAGAGGCCCATTTAGCACATGCAAAATCAAAATTAGTATTAATAGAGCATTTAGTTGAGATACATAACTCAAAAATACATTGGCTGGCCTAGAAACTCCTTGAAAATGTTACATTAAAATGTAACCATCTGTGGGTAGGATTAAAAATGATTTATTTTCTTCTTAGTGCTCACATATATTTCTCATATTTTTGGCAACAATCTCACATTGCTTTTACAATTCGAAAAGCTCCCATAATCTTATTTCTACAAAAAACCCCAAAAAACCTAACGTGAGTATAATTTTTTCTCTTTTACTTCTGTAGCATCAGTATTTAATAGTTTGTAGAAAGAACTTTATTTTACACCCAGGAACCAATGTAGATTCTCCCACTCATTAGGTTAATATAAAAATGATCTATACTAAAACAAACTAATTATTTTTGTATAATGCAACCTCTGGCATTTGGTCATTTTTTGAAGAGAATAGTACAAAGAAAACATTACTACATAATGTTTGAAAAGATAACCAAAGATGCAAATGAAAAGATTACATTAAAATTTAAGATGGTTTGATAAAATAACAAGTATTAATATTATCACCTGTATCACCATTTTATATATAAGTAGAGAATAAAGTGTAACAACTTGCCCTAGAATCCAGGGAAAGCCCCAACAATACAGGCTATTCATACACAGAATTGGAACACCACAAAGAGCCATTTTGCCTACCTCTGTCCTGCCTCTACCCCAAAGAAACCTGCTTACAGTAAACAGGATCCGAATTCAAGTAACTGAAAATGAACCCACACAACTTAGAAGGAAACAATTTCTAAAATGCAAATACCTTAAACGAGTTTTTCAACTGTAGTCATTAGCAATAATCTTTCAAAAATCACAGTATAACAGTGAAAAGAATTACAGAAAGCAACAACGTTATACAATGCCTATTTTGCAGAAATTATTATAGATGGTAACTCCATTGGAAGTCATACTAGAATGTCACAGCACACATTTCCTGTGGCAAACTATATAATTTGAGCTCTGTAGTACTGAGAACACAACTTAATTAGAAATTCTTAGAATTTCACCTGTATAGCTAACAGAATATTTAGTGCACAGAGGGTGGAAAGCTTAATTAGATAAAGTTTTTAGAGTGGTTTGAGATCTCCAATTTTTATTTGATTTTCCTTTCTATTAATGTTAACTCTTTATGGAAGTTAAGAGTCCTTCTAGCCATTTTCCCCACCCATTATTCAATGTGAAATACAACCCCATACCACAAAAAACAAAGTTTTTCCTTTTGTAATAAATTCTGGTTTGATCTACATTAAAATAATTTAACAAAAGAGAAAGAAAAGAACTTTCTACAACAGAGAGCTGCCTGCTGATTAATAATAATGAAGCTAAAGCCAAAATTTAGAAACTCTAAACAAAAATTTTAAAAAAGAGAGCATATACCATTACACATTGTTTTTCCAAGTTTAACATACTATAGTATGATAAGTAATAGCTTAGCTTACAGTACTTATATTTTTCCAAAATAAGCTGATTTCTCAAAAATGACTGGTTTGGGCAGAAAATAATCCTTAAAGTTCTCAAAGAGATTTTTACATTTTCACCCATATATAAGGTATTTCTCCTCTAAACTAGCTTCACTTTGAGCTGGAAAGAATCTTAAAACCAATCTATAACTATTTCCTCATTTTCAAAAGAAGAAAACCATGGAAAGAGTGGGGCTGTCATGCAGTTTGGCAAAACCATCATCTTGTAGTTACGTCTGAAGCAGCCCGTTGCTATGAGGCTTTAATGTACCCAATAAATTGGAAATTTTTAAGAGCATAATAATAGCTGATTTCAAAATGGATTAAAAGATTTTAGACATTAACTTGGAATGTCTTCATCTAGAAGAGCCCTGGGTGGGGATCACTAGTGAGGATCATACACTTCTACCCACAATTTATTAATTTCCTAATGCTGTTAACTTAAATTCTTGGGGCAGGGTGCTGGGATGCATTCTAAGCATAATCCCTCAATTAAATACAATTATTAATAGATTGCTGAACAGAGATTATTCTTATGGATTTTCAAATTAATAAAGGGCTCCCCCTACTGGTACCATGTCACATGCCAGAGGCAAATCCATATAAGAAAAAGAAAACAAATGTTTCTGTGCTTTTCATCCACCTGTCTCTCCACTCAAACATTTATCATCTACTCCAAGACACAGCATTAGGCACTTCTGGTTAAGTGAGATAGTATTAGGAAAACAAATGAGCTTTTCAAAAGCATGCAAAGGGCCTCATACTCTGATTTCAGAGAATCACAGGGGTAGAAGATACTATAGTCTGAATGTTTGTGGTCCCCCCCATTCATATGCTGAAATCTAATGCCCAATGCAATGGTATTAAGAGGTGGGGCATTTGGAAGACGATTACATCACAAAGGCTCCACCCTCATGAATAGGATTATCAATCTTAAAAAACAGGCTTAAGAGAGCTTGCCTGCCCCTTCTTCTGCCATGAAACAACACAGCAAGAAGGTGCCATCTTTGAGGAACGGGGCCTTCACCAAATACCGAATCTGCTGAAGCACTGATCTTGGACTTCTCAGCCTCAGAACTGTTAGAAATAAGTTTCTGTTCTTCATAAGCTACCCAGTCTAAGGTATTTTGTTACAGTAGCCCAAACAGACCAAGAAGAGATTGATTTAGTCAATGCTATTCTAATCCCTCACCTTTGCCAAGCAGTTCGAGTAGACTGAACACCTGGAGTCCCCTGGAACAGGGGAACTCTAACTCAAATGCCTAAAAGGTCCAGGCAGGGAACGTAAATTAGGGAGATAAACAATAGGGCCTAGTGGGAATGCAGTGATCTGGAGAGTTGCAGGCCTAACTGCTTATCATATTCAGAAGCTACTCAGCTGTAGTCACTTGTTGCCATGTAGTAGTTCAGGTCAGTGTTGTCCAATTTTCAGATATTTCCTAAGAGAAGCTAGAAATCTGGGTGTGAAATTTCCTAATTTTGAAAACTGAGCTGCCAGAATATGTCGATAGGCCTATGTGGCCAACAGATCATTGCTTTGCAACCTCTGTCCCAGAATCAGAAAGGGAACTCTCCTACCCATTCCACTTCTGGCAGATCCAAAGATTAGGAAGTTCTCACAATTTACTTCAGTGTATATATCAACTGAGCCAAGTTCAACCTTCTAGGGCCACATATAACCAGTGTGATCCTTATTCCCAAATAACTTGAATTTTCAGTTTTTAAAATTCATTCATTTATTTCTTCAAAAAACATTTGTTGTACACCTGACATGTGAGCCCCAGGGATAGGATAAAGCAGGAAAGGAAAAGGACATGGTACCAACCCTCATAGAGGCTCGAAAGTGAAAGACAGACTCAATCTAACAGAGACTGTAAACTAAAATCGAAATGCTCAGTGAAGGGAAGACAGGCAGTGTGCATTGCAACTACATGAATGAGAGACCTAATCCAGTCTGGAGGGGTCATGAAGACTCCCTACCCAGCCCCACCCCTAATAAAACATGGTTTCAAGTCCCCACCTTGGTTGAATATCTGATGAAGGAAAAACTAAATTACAACTAACTGCCTACTTGAGATTCCTCTCCCCCATCCCCCTTATAAAGTGAACAAAACTCAATGCTATTTCGCTATAAATGGAAGTTGTTACATTTTACTTTGGGCCACACTCCCAACCATTTCCTTCTCTGCTCTAAGGAAGTTAATAAGGAAGGTCAAAACACCCCTACTATTTGTCAGAAAGGCCAGGATATATCCTAAGAGGTGCCGCTGTAGGCAGGGCCATTCTCTAGCTTTTAGCTTATTCACCAAACCCAGTAGCAGCTTCAGAGTTCAGTATCATTTGCAGGAGTGGTTTTCGAACTCTTGCGTAGGGGCTGCAGGCAGCTCAGCTAATATTGTTTGGGCAGTGCTCATGTGAAAAGGAGTGAAGAGTCCATGGTCTCTTGAGGTCCAAAAATTATGATTAAAGGAATCAAAGAACAGCCTGGCCCAGAGAGGGAAGGCAACCCCAAATTTGCTAGGTGTTAAAACAAGTGATCTCAAATCAGAAACAAACAGTACAAGTAAGATCTATTTTAGAACTTGTCTTTGGACTGATGTGAAAATCAGTATACAACCTGTTTGAAATTAGACCTATATTTGCTTATCTCTGGAATTGTGGTACTTCTCCAATTTTCCATGGTTTCTCTAACAGTAATCAATACCAATTCAACTATTTCATTAGGAAACTCTCTATTTTGGGATGGAAATCCCTCCAGGCATAAAACTGGAACTGTTTTAGAAAAGTGTGGTTCAATATCTTGAGTTTGTCTCTACACTCCACCATTTCTGGTGTGAAGATCATCGCTTTTGATGAAAAATAAGACTTAGATTTTAGTCACAGAGCATCTGTAATCATAAGAAGAAAACCCTGTCTACAAGAACTTCTCTTATAGTTGAGGCTGATCTACCTGCCATATTGATCACCTAAAAAGAATTTCTACACCATTTAACTTCTCTGCAGGGAACAAGAACAAGACTAAATTTATTCCTGAAGGATTTGAGAGCAAAACTGGAAAAGCAGGCAACAAGGCTTCAAAAACATCCCTGGTAAAGGGAAAGCCCAGTTAAGTAAGCCACTGAGAGAAAGAAATAAACCCAAAATATTGGGTAAGGTTAAAAAGTGAAACAATCAAATGGAACTGGAGAGGTAAATGACCTGGAAGAGCTGTTTATGATTAAACATCAGGGCTAGCCCGGGCGTGGTGGCTCACACCTGTAATCCTAGCACTCTGGGAGGCCAAGGTGGGAGGATTGCTTGAGCTCAGGGGTTTGAGACCATCTTGAGCAAGAGTGAGACCCTGTCTCTACCAAAAATAGAAAAAAAACCAGCTGCGTATTGTGGTGCATGCCTGCGGTCCCAGCTACCCGGAAGGCTGAGGCAGGAGGATCTCTTGATCCCAAGAGTTTGAGGTTGCAGTGAGCTACGATGATGCCACTGTACTCTACTCAGGGCAAGAGAGTGAGACTCTATCTCAACAACAAAAACAAAAAAAGCCAAGGAAACTGAACAACCCTCCTCACAACCAC
The DNA here is from genome assembly GCF_020740605.2 of Lemur catta. Taxonomy (NCBI): domain Eukaryota; kingdom Metazoa; phylum Chordata; class Mammalia; order Primates; family Lemuridae; genus Lemur; species Lemur catta. The sequence goes on along the minus strand of NC_059134.1, from coordinate 91,357,091 downwards.
CCCCACAATTTAAAAAAAAAAAAAAAAAAGGGAAGACTGTTTCTCAACATCTACAAACCAATGAAATTGAAAATGCTTATCTTTCTCTCTCTCCTCATATATCCATGTATATATGATTATAAACTATTTATTAAATGTATATAGAGAAGTGACTGGAAAGGAATACATTTTAAAAAATCGGGGAATATTTTTGGGGAATAAAATTGGGGAATATTTCTTCCCCAATATTCCTCTGGACCACATCACCACCACTTATCTGGCAGTGACCTGTAATTCCTTTGGTCTCAGGATATTTCACTTTTATCATTCTTCTACTGGAATGTGGGACTTATACGATTTTTATAATCATCTGACCTACTAATCTAGGACAGGAATAAGTGGACCTGAAGGCATGTAAAGCCAGGACATTCAAAGCTCAGGGCACAGCACAGACTTATAATAAGAAGCAGGGCCCTACCCAGCAAACATCTCCCAATTTGGGGTACAAGCTCAAACCTTCAAGGGCAAGCTGACTTTACCAGTCTCTCCTTAGCCTGTCCTATCATGTGGTTTGGTGAAAAGATAAAACTTGGACCAACATTGATGGTGAGAAGAGGTCTTTTGTATATAAGACTTTTTCAGTGACTTCATTGTGGCATTGGGCTGCAGACATCCATGCCCTAGTTCCCCTGATGTCCAGCCACCATAAAACCTTCTAAGATTTGGTAGCAAGACCAGTTTCATCTTTTTTTAAGTTACCCTAAGGCTCCAATCAGCCGTTGCTACTGAAAATGTGGTCCTGGCCCTGGGAACATAACACAGTCAACTAAAGAACAATTGGCACAATTCATCCAAATATACTGCAGGGCAAATCACAGCGGCACCAAAGAGCCCTAAACCTGGGAGCATCACACACAGAAGGTAGAAGGCCTTTCTCTCAGTATGAATAATATAAAAACACATACCATACAACACATATTGCCATGTCACTCTCCCACTAGAACTGTCTTTCTAAAACACAGATTAGATCACACTTTACCTCTACTTGAAGGCTTTCTACGGCTCTCCATCCTTTGGAGCCCAGCACCCAAGGTCCTGTACAATCAGGCCCTAATTCCTCTTCTTGCCTGCCGGTTAGTCACTGCACATTGCTTGCCCCACTGCTCCACTCAAACCATTTGCGTAGCTGAAGCATCACTAGTCAAGTGTGTTCAGAGATGACAACTACACTGATCCTGCCTATAGTACAACAAAAACTAATTGGCTATCCCCCAGATGGTATTACTTCCATGATCCATTTATTCTCTAAGTCGAGAGTTTTGAATTGTTTTTCTATTAAAAGTGCACATCACAAAGGTACAGGAAAATTCAGTTTCATATTAAAGATAAATTAAGAGATGATTATTTGGCTTAATGAAGAAATATTTTAAATAGCAATCTCCCTTAATACTTTAAAAATGTGATTTAGTTTGGAAGAAAAAAAGCTTACGTACAAAAATTTGAAGCACATATCCAGTTCTTCTGCCAATGATCCTTCCTATCAATATGGCTCACAAGTGTTTAATAAATTACCGTTTGTCTCAACTAACTCATTTCATAGGAACACATGCGTATGACAATGTGAAAAAAGAAAGGAGGAGGAGGAAGAATGAAGACGTGGGAGAAGCACTTTATAATTTGTCAAGATATTAGGAATGATACCTCATTTTTGTTTCATCATTTTTTTTTAAAAAAACTGAAAGATACTCTATGGTGCTTTTGGATTTGTGCTGTTTTATTCACACCTTCCCTTTTGCACTATTTGGTCTTTGCGCAGGGGCATGATGTGAGGACCACTGCACACGCTGATCTGTGCTCAGGTGCTGCTTGAAGGATGCAGTCTGTGGCCATGGAGCACAGCAGGCTGACTGATTCTCACAGATTAAGGGCAGGACCGTGGCCTTTTATCATTCGTATTCTGTAGACTGCCAACCAAAAATGCATGTTTGAGGAGACAGAGGGGGCCACTGTTTTACACCATAAGAGTAAAAAAAAAAAAAAAACCACAAAGGTGCAGACAAGCAGGAAGTTATAAGAGAAAATACTAATGGATCTAGAGTAAAAACCTTACACAGTTTTTCTGACATAAGAGTGAAAATTATCAGGAGACTAATTTTAGCTAGTATTAATAATCCTATAAAATAAAATCGAAACACTTGAACATATTTTATCATTAAGTCAGTACAATATATTATGAAACACATGCACATTGATTTAACACTCATTAGTTTCAAGCATTTGGCCAAATGTACCAGCAAAGATATATCAAAATAACAGTACATATCGGTCATTTCAAATGGCAAAAATCATAAAATATGTAAATTGTAGGCTAGAAGTGATATTAATTTTGATCAAAAAACTTTGCTCGCTAAAAAATAAAGTCATAGTTGCAAATGTTTACTAAAAATGTTTATGAGTCCTGAGTTTAACAACATTTTGAGAGGCCTTACTATATGATCTGGGCACTATTCTAAGAGCTTTACACACATTACCTTGTTTAATACCTCACAACTCTGTGAGGCAAAGAGAACTATCATCCTCAATTAACAAACGAAAAGCTGAAGTACATAGGTTAATTTTCACAAGGTCCAATATAACTAGTAAATGGTAGAGTTATCTAATTAATGTGAAGCCTCATATGGATTATTGAAGAATAATTGCATTTCTATAAATATGCTAATAAAATACCTTTGAAACTATACAGATATATTCACATTAACCATGTTTTAAAAGCATCAATGTTGTGCATGTGGGTCTTGCTGCACGGTTCCACTTGTACCTCGTTTACCTCACTTAAACTGAAACTTCCATGACAAAAAAACTTGGTTAATACAACAAAGGAAAAGATACAGTAGGAGTGATTATTTGTTTTACAAAATTGTCATTTTATAATATAATTCATTTGAAGTACCTTTAAGTAGCAAGCTACCAAATGTTGTTTGTCTTCTAAAATTGAATTAGCACTTTGAAACCACATATATGTCACACAGGCATATGTGTATACACAGCCATACATGAAAAATCGGGCAAGGCGTAAGATTGTGTTCTTGGATTTGAAATAAACACGTAAGGGTTATTTATAGTTTCTCTCAGGAGATGAAAACACAAGCAAAATTTTTCTTTAAACGTTCACAATAGAGAAAAAGACCACAATGCCATAAAGTGAAAATTAATAATTAAGTTCTTATTTATATTTATCTGGTCAATTATAATAGTTTTGAGTTAAACTTATTTTTTGATTTCCTTAAATAAACTAGTATGTATGAGTAACTGAAAATGGATTTCGCTTTCTATAGGTATGCTCAAATTTAAAGTATCTGACACTACCCGTGGGAATTCTGTCTTAGGCAATATTTTTCACTGCTCTGGTATGTATGATCAAGGTATGGTATCTTTTCTGTAGTTATTGTTAAAATATAAGAAAAAATGGTGTGAAGATGCTCATGTTTGCTATGTATTCTTTCTTTTGGCAGATGCTGACTGTGTTGTCTTTGGTTGGCATATAAAGTTATACGGCTATAAAGCATGCTTATCAACTAGCAACTAGACTAGTTATTATGTGTGGCTTTCAAAACTCACCCTCGTTACTTTATAGTCCCATAGTCCCCATACAATGCTTCATCACAACATTTACCAACTCAAATGTATCACAGGGGAGATAATATAATTTCTCAGCGATGAATAACATGTAGATGAAATCTTTGTAAAAATCCATCTCCAGCTTAAGGTGGTTTTTGTAGTCCCTGTGCCTACCACAGTGTTTGCATATAGAAGGCATTTAATAACTGTTCAGTTTTTAAAAAGCAAAATAATACAGACACTGTTTGGTGCTCAGTTCTTTCTACTTTCTGAGGACATAAGTAAATAGACCACTGGAATGCATACACACATCTAAACAAGAGTAGACTGAAGTGAACAAGCTGATTATGTCAGTGTTTTTATATAGAAAGAACCAAAAGAGGATGGCATATTTATAAAGAAGCTGCTTACCTTACAAACAGAAAGAACATTAATATTTATCAGTTTCTTGATGGTCTGTAAAAAAATTAATAATTTTATATAGATTTTATCACGAAAGTGACCCTATTAGATATATACTTAAGTAATCTAGAGATGCACTGAAAGTCTCCCCAGATATTACAGAGACCTTGCAAAATGACAAGTTGAGGTGGAGAGGCAGATTTTATTTTACTCTCAGTGTTACAGCATTTTTCTAACAAGAGTAAATACGCAAAACCCAAGGTATATATGAAAGTAAAACCTGGAAGGAAAAAGACACATTAAATCTAAAATAAACAGAACACTTTGCAATTTCCTCTCTGCTAATATGGAGAATAGAAATTCTTGAACCTAAGATTTTCTATAATTTAAAAAAATTTACATAGTCCTTCAATGATATGCTTTTCTAGTTTTTGGTAAAGGATTATGCACACAGCAAGGATGTAGCTTTCATTTTGGTAGAGCTGGTTTACCTGAATCAACCACGTTGCTATATATTAACATATCTGCAATTTTTAAATTGATGTTTAGAATCATATTACTTAAAGTAGAGCTGTTTTGCTATAATACAAATCAAAATGAGAATAAAACTAAAGGTATTATTGAACCTGGCACTGTATAAATGAGATGGTAAATATTTTCTCATTCAATCCTTCTAACATCCCTATTTGCCTATTTTATGAGCAAGGAAACTGAGACTAAGTATGGTTAGGATCATCCCCAGGGCTACTCAGGTAGTAAGTAGAAAAGTCAGGGTGTGAACCTCAGGCAGTTGGCATCTAGGGCTCACAGTCTGAATCATTATACCATGTTGTCTCTCCATGACCTGCATATATTATTTTTCCTACCATAATATACAAAGAAAGACTTACATTGTCCAAGTCAGGAATGTCCAGAAAGTATTCAGGATACTCATATGACATTCCCACGTTGTTCACTGAAATAGGATAAGATCATTAGCTGACTAATATGTGTATATTTTAAAGATTTGTTGAAATAATAGCATTAAAGATACTGAGGCTAAAATGATACATACAATTATATAAAATACCATTAAAGATACTGAGGCTAAAATGATACATACAATTATATAAAATACCATTTATAGCTGGAGTGACCTTTTCCATACCTTTCTATCTAAAATCTATCCATCCTTAAAAGTCCAGTTCAGGCTGGGCGCGGTGGCTCACGCCTGTAATCCTAGCACTCTGGGAGGCCAAGGTGGGTGGATCGCTCAAGGTCAGGAGTTCAAGACCAGCCTGAGCAAGAGCGAGACCCCATCTCTACTAAAAATAGAAAGAAATTATCTGGCCAACTAAAATATATATATATAAAAAATTAGCCGGGCATGGTGGCGCATGCCTGTAGTCCCAGCTACTCGGGAGGCTGAGGCAGTAGGATCGCTTAAGCCCAGGAGTTTGAGGTTGCTGTGAGCTAGGCTGACGCCACGGCACTCACTCTAGACCGGGCAACACAGCGAGACTCTTGTCTCAAAAAAAAAAAAAAAAAAAAAGTCCAGTTCAAATGTCTCTTCTTTCCTTAAGTCTTTCTGTACCTATCATCCAACCCTGACGAAAGAACTTATACTTGCCTCTCACTTTTCATAGCCCCTTGGGATATGTGTATTCTACCTCTGTAATAAGTCATTTGTAGATATTGCTGTAGATCTTAAATTTTCATAGTGTACTAGAAAGAGCAGAGATAACTGTGGCATAGGAGACTCGAAACTTGAGTTCTAGTTATAATTATTTTCAGAAAATGCATGAATTGGGACAGGTCATGTACAATAAGCATCTCAGTTTGTTCATATCTAAAATGAAAACTCATTTAATCATTCAACAAATATTTACTATACACTTTTGGGCAAGACATGCTAGGAACCAAAAGAAGCAGGGAAAAAAAAAAAGTTTTGGCATCATAACATATAATTTAGTAGGAGGAGAAAGGCACTCAACAAAAAGAATCAAACAATTTCATTCCAGTGCAGAGTGCCTGGGGAGCCCATCTCTGAAAAGCCTGGCTTCATCTGGGAAGCGAGAGAAGGCATCTTTCTGGTGGCCGAAAGAGTGGGTCACACTAAATGTCTTTAAGAAACCATCTATCAAAAGTTGAGATAATGTCTTAGCTTTCCTTACACCCTGCCATTCGCAATCACCTAAGTTTGGGGCTATAAGACAATTGACAAGATATGAATTTATATATAATTAAGTATGCAACTTTAATACTCAAATATCCTATGGCTTTCCCTAGCCCTGGAAAGACAAAGACAAACTTAGAATAAAGAACGTCTGTAGGAATCAAAAAATAAATAAAATATCTTGGAATTTAACTAAATAAATAACTCATGAAATGTATTATCTATCTAGCTAGCTAGCTACATTTAATTGTCACAAACAGCCCTATTAGGTAGTTCCTATTATTATTTCCCTTTACATATTAGGAAACTGAAGTTCAAAGCAGTTAAATAACTTGCCCAAAGTCATAGAGCAAAGCAGGCCAGGATTCAAACTCAGGAAATTTGACTTCAGAGGCTAGGCTCTTAACCACTACATTAAAGCATTCATATGCCTTCATCTAGTAGTCAACTCAGAAAATCAGTAATAATTGGATAATAAACAGAAATCTGATAGCAACATTTAATAAAATTGTGAAGTATTTTTAAAAAGAGAGGTTTTGGATGCAAAAAGATAATGAAATTATGATCTGTCTGCTAAGGCTTATAAGGAATTGTGCTAGATTAACCTGATAGTAGTAATAGCAACTTTTGAATAGACTAACAAAATTAATAGTTCAAAGAACTCAATAAGGGCTCTAAATTTAACTGCAAGCCAGTCACTTGAGGCTCTGAGTCTCAAGATTCTACTTGCAAAATTCAGTCAGGATGCCTTGATCAATACCACTGAAATCTGTCTGACAATATGTAAGCAAAGAACAATGCCAAAGCAAACTGTATTTAATTAGTACTCATGCTTATCTGAATAGGGATAGTATCTAAACATAATTAATAACTGCAGGTCCAAATCCATTTTTACTTTATTCAATAGGTTCTCCATCCACCAGGGGTCCTAAGAATCAATACTATGAAAAAATCTGTTAACAACTAAGCCAAAACTAGTTGAAGGTAAAGCTTTATGTTCATTTGACTTTGCTTTAGCTACTACAGAATTATAAAGGATGAATAATTTATTTAGAGTATAACTAAGAGAAATGGAACACTCAAAATACCTGCTAAAATGTTGCATATAAACAAAATATTCTTTACAAAGTCAGTTTAAGATAACAGAATCCTCGAAGAAAGGCTTTGCCAAATTATAACATTCTTCAGGATTAAAAAAAAAAAATCCGTCACGTACAGCAAATTCTATCTCCCTCCACTCTTCCATATTTAGGAAACTTACTTACTTTCTTCAGATTTCTTTCTAGCCCATGGAAGTATTAATGCTATATTTTAAAATGCTAAGGAAAATTGAACAGTATAATTATAAATTTTTTAAAGTCCAGATTTGGTTTTAATAAAAACAAAAATCTGAGAACTTGGTAAGCAGCAGTTGTAATCTTAACACGTACAAGTACAAAGTTAAGCTAAGAAAGTCCACAAATAACTAAGCAAGCAGCAGTGTTATTCTGGTGAAGGCTGTATTAACAATACAGAGTCTTCAGATCTGTCTGCTAATTGAGCAAAGAAAAGCTATCAAAGCTATCTATTCACACAATGGAAATGTGAACATCTATTTAACATAGCTCTATAAGAAAACATGTTCAACTAGAAAGCTTCTGTACAGCCACGGAAACAATCAACAAAGCAAAGAGACAACCTGTTGAATGGGAAAACATTTGCAAATTATTCATCTGACAAGAGACTAATATTCAGAAAATCAAGAATTCAAACAACACAATAGTAAGAAATCAAATATTCCCATTAAAAAGTGAGCAAAGGAAATGAATAGACATTTCTCAAGACATACTAATAGCCAACAGGTATATGAAAAAATGCTCAACATTACTAATCATCAGGGAAATGCAAATCAAAACCACAATGAGATATCATTTTAACCCAGTCAGAACAGCTATTATCAAAAAGACAAGAAATAACAGATGCTGGTGAGGATGCAGAGAAAAGGGAACTCTTATACACTGTTGGTAGGAATGTAAATTAGTACAGCCACTATGGAAAACAGTATGGATGTTTCTCAAAAAACTAAAAACAGAACTACCATACAATCCAGCCACCCCACTACTAGATATTTATCCAAAGGAAAAGAAATCAATATATCAAAAAGATACCTGCACCCCCATGTTTACCACAGCACTAGTCACAATAGCCAAGATATGGAATCAACCTAAGTATCTATCAACAGATGAATGGATAAAGAAAATGTGGTATATATACACAATGGAATACTATCCGGCCATAAAAAGGAATAAAATCCTATCATTTGCAGCAACATGCACGGAACTGGAGGTCATTATGTTAACTGAAAAAAGCTAGGCACAGAAGGACAAATATCGCATGTCCTCACTCATATGTGGGAGCTAAAAAAAAGTACATCTCATGGAGGTAGAGGGTAGAATGATAGAGACCAGGGGCAGGGATGGACATGTGGGTAGTATGGGGGTGAGGGGATGAAGAGAGGATGGTTATTACAGAGGAATATGAAAAATAAAAATAAAAATAAAAAAAAGAGAGGTTGGTTAATGGGTGCACATATACAGTTAGATAGAAGGAATAAGTTCTAATGTTTGATAACAGAGTAGGGTGACTATAGTTAACAATGCGTTATATATTTCAAAATAGCTAGAAGACAGGACCTGAAATGTTCCCAATACATAGAAATGATAAGTATTTGAGGTGATGGATACTCTAAATACCCTAACTTGATCATTAAACATTCTAGGCATGTAACAAAATATCACATGTATCCCATAAATACGTACACATATATCAATAAAAAAAGAAAATGTTAAACACTGAGAACTTCAGATCAAAGAAATAAATAATATCATGTAGAGGGGCTATGCTTTTATAACCAAAAGTACCCACAATAAAACAATGTTAAAGCTGGAATAGGCCATTCAGAGCATCGTGTCCAATTTTATCAGGGGAATTATATGCCAAGGTCACACTGGCAATTTGTCCTACACTGGGGATTAGGACTCTTAAATCCCTTCCTGCTTTATTAGTTTTACCTTTTGTTTGTGGAATGTATGCTACCCATAATCTCCCCACTATAGGTAATCATTTTAGAGTGCTATTACTTTTTTTTTTTTTTTGAAACTAAAGTCTTGCTCTGTCACCTGGGCTAGAGTGCTGTGATGTCAGCCTAGCTTACAGCAACCTCAAACTCCTGAGCTCGAGTGATCCTCCTGCCTCAGACTCCTGAGTAGAGTAGCTGGGACCACAGGCACATGCCACCACATCCAGCTAATTTTTTCTATTTTTAGTGGAGATGGGGTCTTGCTCTTTGAGGCTGGTCTTGAACTCCTGAGCTCAAGCCATCCTTCCGCCTCAGCCTCCCAGAGTGCTAAGATTACAGGTGTGAGCCACCGTGCCCAGCCAAGGATGCTATTACTTAAGAGTATAAAGCAAAACAACTGTTGCTCTCAAATAGTTATTTTCACAAACTGCAGAATAATGCAAATCTTTTGGAAAAGGCAAACCCACTGCAATTTTATTTTGAGACATTAGGTGGCAGCAATAGCCAAACAGCAGGCCAAAAGCCTTCGGGGAACTGCAAAAGGAAGAGAACAGGCTTTGGGTGGGAGTGAAGGATGAAAATACTCCCATTGTAATTAAATCTCATTACGAACGGGTGAACGCCATGCCATCTCTACATATTACTGGATTCATTATAGGATTCACCAAACCAAACAATGCCACAAGTTGTTCCAACATGATTCAGATAGTTGAAAATCTCCTCTAAATGGTAGCATCTTAAATTAGCATTAAACATGTTTATTAGTGAGTTTGATTGAATTCTTCAAATGAGGCACCACAGACAGATTACATTTTTTTTCAGTGACTTGCAAACCCTTTTGTAACACACTACATCTTTCAGAAAACACAGGATATCTGTGTAATCTCAGAATTTCCACCAGCATCCCAGTAATCACTGAAGGACCTTGAACAGTAATAAAATCTTGCCCATCAGTTTCTGACTGGAGCTCTAAGACTGGGAAGAGTACATGAGAAGGGAGAGACAGAGAACAGAGGTGAAGATAGATCAGGAACAAGGACAAAGGAAGTGCAGAGGAAAGGTGGTAGCAGGCAGAGGAGCCATCCCCTTAGAGTTGATCCTGGCAGGGAAGAACTGACAGTGAGCTGTGCTTAGCCAGGCTCTCCTCCGCCCCCAACCACGACTTCACAAAACACTAAGTGCTGCATTTTAAAGACTCAGAAAATCCATGGAGTACTTCTGAATGTTTTGTAAATATATATTCTAAATTATATCAGACTACCTTTTAAAAATCATTTCCACAGCTCTACTTAAAAAAACAAAAGAATATACACAAGACTGCTGTTTCTTCTAAGTTCATTTGCTGCTGATCTCACTGACTTTGAATCCTCTATCATAACCAGCTGCTCTACACATATAATGATGTCATCAGAAAATTAGATTTTTAGTATATGGGTTGGGCATGAGAGAGGAGCAAACAAATAAATTTCTAGAAATTAAGAATCCATTTGAACAAACACAATAATAACAGATACAGGTAACCCAACACAGACCACCTTCAACCTGCTTCTCTTTCCAGAGTAAAGACATAAGAAATTAAGGTGGTTTAAAAATACTTTGTCTAATAGTTGGGCTTCCCAATATAGTAATATATATCAAATAATGCAAAGTATTCTCCTACATTTCCTTCTCATCACACCAAAGCAGAAAATGTTAACATTTCAGTCACATTTATGGTTATATACACCAATCCACTTCCAACACTCACATTACAGTTCATTAATAAAAACTGATTTGAAAAGAATGCTGTCACCTCATTATATTTAAAAATAAACTGAATTTTTAAAATGTAGACTTCAGTAATAGTGTATATACCAAAAGTAGGGGAAACCCTCCTGTCTTAAATTTTGGAGCTAAAAGGGCACAGATTTCAGAGTCCAATGGACCCGGGATTTAGTCCTGGCTCCACTACCACAGGCTGCTACAAGAGCAAATGATTTCGCCCTGATAAACCTCAGCTTCCTCATTGTCCTTACATATAAAATAGAGATAATAATTCAAGGATTACATGAAATAATATGCATAAAATCTTTAACCCAATGCTTGGAACATAGTAATAGCTAATAAATGGAGGAGGAGGAGAACTTGTTATTTTTGTGTGGTCATTTATTCAACAAAAATTTATTGAACTCCTCATTTGTGCCCAACACAAAATGCCCTGCTTTTAAATATGACCAACACCAAAGTGGAGAGATCTTTCTGAAAGACAGAGCTCTGGGCAGCGGTTAACCAGAATAGCTGTTTATACTGATTAAATTTCTCCTAATTGCTCTTCTACCCTCTTTATTTCATTCAAGTAGATCTATCTAGTTTTACAGTCTATAGAGAAGAGTTTGGAAAGTGATGAAAATTCCTTCTTTGCCTTATTTAACATATTGCTGTAGCTAGCACATGTTCATACTCTGACAGATGATATTTGGAACACCATGTAAAACATTTTGCAAACTTTACAGTTTTCATATACTTGTGAGTAGCAATTTCCAAATAAAAGAGAGTTTACAAAGCTTTAAATTTGGAGTGCCTTTAATCAGAAATTGAAAAATTAAGATTGAGTCAGAAGCAACACAACAGAACATTTCATTTCCACTGTTTAATTATAAATGGCTATGTGATACTCATTACAAAGCTAGGTAAGAGTTGTCATACATAAAATTAGAAAAGGGGATGAGGAAAGAAGGATGACATGAGGTTGGTAGTTAAATGTTAGCTAATAGGAAGAACATTTATCAATTTCATGACTTATGGTTCTATTTACATTTCTGAAATCACAAAGCTAATTATCTAGTTTTAAGTTAAAGGTTCTGCTTTAATTAATACCATTAGTGGTTTTTCAAGCAAAAAGAAATAAATTTGGATTTTTAAAACTTTTATGCTCACTTTACAAATCCAATCTCAGTTAACACATCTAATGGAATTACAAGGCACTATACTTAGTCTGATAATGTTTTTGATGAATCTCCTAGTGTATGTGTACATATACACATACACACATATATGGATAGATAGGTAGGTAGGTGGACAGATAGAAAACTCCATGTACCTATTCTGTTTGCCATGATTGTCTACACTAGGCTTCTGCCTCATTCAACACCAAGGCGACTCCCTTCCAGCAAAGAAGGACATTTGTGTCCAGTGATTCAACTGTCTGTCTGGATCTCCACTCGGATTTCTCACAGCCATCTCAATTTTAACACCTCCCAAAGTGAAATCATCATTTTCCTCTATAGCATTTGCTCCCGATCCAGGGTTCCTTGTCTTAGGGAAGTGACATCCAGTTGTTCAAGTCAGAACCTGGAAGTTGCTAATTACTAGTTGTCTAATTCTGGATGGTGTCTTTAACCTCTGTAACTCTGTTTCTTGTCTGTAAAATGGGTATAAAAATATTAGCATCTACCTTATAGAGTTGTTGAGGATTAAATGAAATTCATTAGCCTGGTATCTGACATATAAAAGGTACTCACTGCAGGTTGGCAGTAATGATTTTAAAATAAAACAAACTGTTATTATCATTATTTACTCAAGACCTCTGATGAGGACCTTCATCAAAAATAGGTCCTGTTTCTATTTCCTAAACATCTCTCTTAGTCAATCCATTTCTATCCTTTCCCACTGCCGTCCCACCTTATGCGTCATTGCTGAAATAGCCTTACTGGTCTCATACCAAATGTTGCCTTCTGAAATGCTTAATATGTTGTCAACTCATGCTTAAAATTCTACAATGGTTTCCCATTGTACTTCCAATAAAGTCCGAACTTATTAACTTGGTTTTCAAAGACTTTCAAGATTTGGCTCTGCTTAATCTCCAGACTCATCTCTTGCTACTGTCCCCTTTGAAATCCTTGCTCCAGACTCACAGGTCTTCTGTCAGTCCCTCCAACACACCAAGCACATTGACTTCAGTGCTTTCATACATGCTGTTTCTTCCACCTGGAAACCCTTCCCACATCTCTTCTCCCAATGTTAATTAGGCTTCAGGTTTCAATTTAAACACTACTTTCTCAGGGAGATCATCTGTGAGAACCTTACCCTTCTCAGGAACATACTCTTTCATTATATACAACACATTTCCAAATACTTGTTCAATGGCTATTGTCCATAAAAGCAGAAACAATGTCTGTTTTGTTTGGAATTTTATCTGTTTACTAAATCAATATACAGTTCATTGAATAAATCAATCAATAAACAGGAAAGGAAAGGTGCCGTATAATAAAAAATTTGTCTGCTCTTTGTTCATGGGATGGAGGTTCTACATCATTGGAATTTCCTGAGTGATAGGAGTGTCTTTGTTATTCATGGCAGGCCCATGATCACACCTGATTTTTTTTTTTTGAACTTTAAAAAATTGATACATACTAGATGTACGTATTTTCAGGGCACATATGTGATCATTCAGTATATTCATATAATCAAATCAGGGTAATTGGGATATTCATCACCTTAAATATTTATCCTTTCTTTATGCTAGGAACATTCAAATTACTTTCTTCTAGCTATATTGAAACAATCAATGTTAACTATAGTTATCCTACTGATCTACTGAACACCAGGTCTTATTTATTCTATCTAAGTGCATATTTGTACCCATTAACCAACTTCTCTTTACCTGCCCCTCCCCACCCTTCTTAGCCTCTGGGTAACCACCAATCTACTCTCTATCTTTATGAGATCCACTTTTTTAGCTCCCACATATGAATAAAAACATACAATATTTGTCTTTCTGTGCTTGGCTTATTTCACTTAACATATTAACCTCCAGTTCCACTGATATTGCTGCAAATGACATGATTTCATTCTTTTTTAATGGCTGAATAGTCCAAATTTTCTTTACCCATTCAACCACAGATGGACATTTAAGTTGATTCCATATTTTGGCTATTATGAATAGTACTGTAATAAACATAGGAGTGCAAGTATCTTTTTGATATACTGATTTCCTTTCTTTTGGATATATACCAGACAGTGGAATCAAGATAACTCAGGATGGGGATTGGTCACCAGAAAGATCAACTATGTGACTAGAGGGCTGGGGCTTTGAGCCAGACCAATCCCCAGAAAAGTGAAGAGGGCTGGAGATTGAGCTAAATCACATGGTCAGTGATTTAATCAAGCATGTCTACATAATGAAACCCCAATAAAAACTCTGGACACTGAAGCCTGGTAGACCTTCTTTGTTGGTAAACACTCAGATGTGCCACGAAGGTGAGGTGTCCCAACTCCACAAGAAGAGAGCACAGATGCTCTGTATTTGGGACCTTCGCAGACCTTGCCCTATGTGTCTCTTCATTTGGCTGATTCCAATTTATATCCCTCATAATAAAACTGTCATCTTTAGTACATTGCTTTCTTGAGTTCTGTAAATTATTATAGTTAATGATTGACCCTGAAGGGGTCATGAGAACCTACAAATTTGTAGCCAGTTGGTCAAAAGTGTGAGTGACCCGGAGACCCCCAAACTTGTGGCTGGTATCTGAAGGGAGGGTAGTCTTGTTGGGGACTCTGTCCTTGAAACTATAAAGTCTATGCTAACACTGGGTGGTTAGTGACAGAATTTGATTGTAGTATTACAAAAGGGAAGTTTTGGAAGTGTCCTAAGCCCTTAAAAGGCACAAAAGTTGTATCTTGGCATAACAGAGAAACTCTGCCTCCTTCCCAAACCACCATCCTATCACCTATATCACCATCCTTTCCTATATACCTAGGCTAATAGCCTCTGCCCTATGTTAAGTCTGAGCCTTTTATACTAGGGCTACAGAAGAAAGGGGCAGGGGTGATATTTCCACATACATGAAGTTTATTTTTGATGCTCTCCCAACTAACTTTATTTTGCCTTTCTGCTCTTCCCCCATCTGAGCACCCCATTGATCACCAACCTACCACAGTTTCCTCTTTAAGCCTTTCCTTCTCCATTTCAAAATGAGTTTCCCATGCTCTTTACTAACTAAAATAGCCATTTTCTCGGGGTGACTGATCCAGCAAGAAGTAAACAGGTAATAAACTGAATAGACTAATCCCAATAAGATACAAATGATAGATACCATCGGCCCTTTCAGTGGCATTTAAATTTCAAAAGAGGGCAATTTAAAACTAATTTTTAATTTGTAAAGTTCTTGAGAACAACGAGAAGATAATCCATAGCTCTACATATTTCTAAACCCTCTGAAGAAGTAAGACTCTTCTATTTGTAACTTCCTTAATCAATTGAAATGGGGAAGCTGCATAACTTCCTGGTATGCTCAATCTCCCTTCCTTCCAAGCAATCCCAGAAAAGTTTTCCTCAGCACAGCTCCTATGGCCCCTTGGCTCTCTCTCCTGGGCCTACCCCTATTCCTCCTTCTTTGATCCTTTGGGGATTGAACTATCAGGAAGCCCTCTCTGGATCCCAAACCAATTAACTAGCAGTTTGCCATCTGGAAGTTAACTAGTTCTTTCCCCAAGAAGCTAATAATCTCTGAGGTCTTGTGTGAAGAAGCTTTGAAAACTTTAGCATACACAGAGACAGAGGTGACTGATCTTAACTCTGATGAGTATCTTTGTTCAAACTATCATTTACTTTAGTAAATACAACATTTATATTCGACTACTCTCTTTCCCAGAACATTCTGAGAAACACTAGGTTTTAGGGGAGAAAAATGGAAGACAAATGCTTCCCCAAATCCATAAACTTTAATGAGGAAAGTGGGAGCATGGGCATGGAAAACAAAGAGTTTGCATTTAGCTGAAAAGGGAAGTACACTAATTAAAAAAAATAACTCACCAAGTGTATTAGTGGAACAAGCATCACTTATAAAGGGCATAGGAAGTAAAGAGAATAATAAAGTCTATTCCAGCTTTGGCAATTAGTAATTCTTTGCAATCAATTGACCTTTATTATCTATACATACTGTTGTTAAGATAAGGCCTCTTAATATTCTGGACAATGTATGGATAGGACCAAAAATGTTGATTGCTGACAAATAGTTCTGAATACACTTAGCCAGCACAGCAACACAGGCCATCCTGTACCAACAGATTCTCTTGATGCTATAGCTCATAGACACCACGACACTATGGGTGGAGACTTTGACAGCGTTTGGCATGGGGAAATTCTGGTTCAAGATGAATTAAAAGTTTACATAAACCTATGGTTGATTATCTTTAAAATCAAATCACAAACTAAGTAACTGTATTTTTCCAAGAGGACCTTTCTACTTCTAGAATAAAGAATATCACTCTTTTTTAAAAGTTAAAAAAGTCACAGCAGAATTTGAAAAAAGCATTATCTGTGGCATACTTCAAATCCAAGGCTACTCCTTTGGCCTTGGTAAATTATGTCTCCCTGCAATGCATTGTGCAAAGCTCTCCAAACCAATCTGGAGCACACCTGAGAGTCTCTCCTGAGGAATCAAGTAAGCATTATAGCAATCACATTTTGTTAACCAATTGTTTGCTTATTCAAAGCAGTAAGGATGTCATTTTCTCTAAATAGTTGAAGTTTTTTAAGCTTTCTGAAATCTGTGTTTCTTGGCATTTGCCTGAAAGAAGACAGCAGATGCTTGTTTTTTTTTTATATAACAGGGTTAAGAATCCAACTTCTCAACCTTAAGCATTTATAGAGTCTCATCAAGTTATGGTGACCTTTCAGTATAAATTCACACAATTCATGGCTGTTTTCTTTCCACTTATCTTATTGAAAACCTAATGTTTCTTTCATGACAAAGGGCTTTAGCATTTTCCTTTGTAATTCTGAAAATATTAATTTTCCTTATTAAGTACTGACTGTAATTTGGTGTGTAACGTTATTCAAACAAATGGGGTGTACCTTGGTGATGTATTTTTCTTTTTATCATTACTAGTTTCATTAAAATTCAGTAGAAAAACATTACTTCCTATGACTTAATATGGATCGCTAGGTTTTACCAGAAGTCAATCTATACATAGAATATTTTAGGGAATGTTATAAAGGTGAGACTTGCCTTAAATGGAAGAGGAAGGAGAATAAATAAGATTATTTTGCCCTTACTAGACAGAGGCTAGGGTATGTGGGATCTGGATGGGGATGAGGAGAGAGGAAAGAAGCGGAGGGGGCTGGAAACCTAGGTAGTCATAACAGAAAAAAACATACAAACATCAGATCTCCCCATAAGTTCTAAAGGGTTATACCCACCCTAGAGAAGGAACTATAAGATTAGAGTTGAAATATGACTTAGTAAGAAGATTAAATTTTAGCTCACAAAGGTGTTTTAACAGTTTCCTCAAAAGTCTTAACAAATTAAAATTACTGTATATAAAATATTTGCTAATAAATGTCAATAATAATCAGGTAAAGCTTACAGTTAAGGAGACAGTTGTGGTAGAGTAGGAAGAAAACTAAAATTACCACCCAGCTAATGAGATAATATACATGAGAGTCCTACTATGCACTTCAAAGGATTACATAAACATTAGCTATAATTACTTTTTTTATTGATCTGTAACCAACTAGAAATCAAAACCAAAGTTGTGTATGTTTCAATAAGTATTCAAACAGAACTGTCTGATGACAATATAACAAAGCAAGATTTCTCAACCCCAATACTACTGACATTTTGGGCCAATAATTCTTTGTTCTGGGAGGCTATACAATATGCACTGTGGTATGTTTAGCAACATCCCTGACCTTTACCCACTAAGGGCCAGTAAAACCACCCTGCCCTAGCCAAGGAGGACAATCAGAAATGCCTTTGAACACTGCCATACATTGCAAAATTGCTCTTGGTTGAGAACCACTGCTTTCAAGCATAAGAAAAATCTAGAAATTATGGCTCTCCCATACAAACTGAGAGTGAGAGATGGCCAAGATGAACTAGAGCTGAGACATCAAATATAGTAGCCACTAGTCACATGTGGCTATTGAGCACTTAAAATGTGACTAATCCAAATTGAGATATGCTGTAACTGTAAAATACACACTAGATTTCGAAGACTTAGTATGAAAAAAGAATGCAAAGTATTTCAAAATTGTTTTATATTGATCGCATGTTGAAATGATAATATTTTGGATATAGTAGGTTAAAATAAAATAATTACAATTAATTTCACTTTCTTTTTAATGTTTAAAAAATGAGACTATTAGAAAATTTAAAATTACATATGTAGCTTGTGTAATATTTCTATTGGACATGCTGAACTTATGGAAAAAACTATCCCTCCTTGACCCAAATACTCCAGGCAGCTTCTGATGGGAGGGAAGAGAACTCAAAGGAGCTCTGTCTTCAGTTTTCTCTGTATATTCTATACATTCTCCTTGTATCACCTCCAGTCTCACTGATTCAATGAGATCACGACTCATAGATGGCTAATCTCCAGACTGTATCTCCAGTCCAGAGCTCTACTGAAATCTAGACCTATCCATCCAACTGTCAACTTAGCAATCCCACTTGGACATCCTCAAGGAACCCCAAACTGAAGCGATCCTCACTCCCTACAGAAGGCTCCTCCTCAAGGATTCCCCATTTCAGTCAATGGCAATATTGATGCAGATGCTCAAGCCAGAAACCTGAAAGTCATCAGTGAATCCATGAGTTCTCTCTTCTTCATCACACTTGCAATCTCTCATAAAATCATGATTTACCTACTTCCTAAATATTTCTGGAATCTTCCTTTTGCCTACCCTGCTGGGTAGACCAAGTCACCATCATTTCTCCCTGTATCAATTCCCCTTTCTCTTATACTCTTATTACACCCTGCCCTTCCCTTTTCAAAGCACTTACCCCACAGATAACTATTTTGTTCAGTGTTGCCTTTCCTATTTTGTATATAGCTTTCTTGTACATTGTTGTATCTCCAGTTCATTGGTTGTTGAATTAATTAATTAATTAAATGAATGAAGAAGAGTATAAATTGCTAAATCACAGCAAATTACTAAGGAGCTGGACCACAAAAACAATGGTTCATTTAGCATAGAAGCCTGTGAAAATATCAGTCCTTCTGTCTAAATATCAGTGCTTATGTATTGACACAAGTTCTAGGATTCTAGAAAATGGGAAAAAGTGCTTGGGGATCATGTGTCCTATACTCTCATAGTTAACAGATCTATCTATCATGCCCAAACTCAAAGTGAAGCTTTTCCATACACTGGGTCAAGAATGAACAGCTAAAGAGTGCCATGTATAACCCTCCAGCCCTTCAGCAACCCAATACTCAATATTTTCCATCTCCAATGTCATAGTTCCACAGCATCTACAGTTTCATGGTCACCTAAAAAGAAGCAGCTAAAATTTATGCAAAACTAAGGACAACTGTGATGAATTGAACTATTTCTGAAAGAAAGTCATTCCCTAAGAACACAAGTTCTAGACCATAAGACTTTCTTCCAGTCTCCTCTCATTAGGGATTCTCCATCCAACCTCCTGCCTAAGCCAGCCTTCCTTACCTAGTCCATCACTAGATTGAAAAGAGGTTAAGATGGACCATGGAAGTGTCAATACCGACTAGAAAGTTACGCTGCTGATTTAAAAGTTTAAAAAAGTCAAGATTTATGCAGTTGTCAGTGGTACTTTATGGATTCCAGACCTAGGCTAAGGAAGAGAAACTTTGAAAGACTCTCAGCAATATATGTCTTTATAGAAGAATGTGTAGACACAAAGGCAAAAACTAGACCTGTGTTTTCATTCATGTTTTGCCTACTGGTTCTCATATAAGTAGGGGATTAGTGGTATGGGAGTATGCAGCATGGTGATGTATGATATGGACCAGACAGGAGCTGAGAAAGGATAGCATGTCAAAAACAAGGTTAACCCAACATCCAAGGGTACTATGTGGGGCTACACCTGTTCAATTGATTTTTTAAAATTGCCTTATCTATAAATTACATAAGAGACCATTCTTGCCAGACATGGTGGCTCATGCCTATAATCCTAGCACTTTGGGAGGACTAGGCTGGAGGATCGCCTGAGGAGTTTGAGACCAGTCTGGATAACATAGCAAGAACCCCTATGTACAAAAAATAAAAAATTAGTTGGGCATGGTGGCTCATGATTGTAGTCCCAGCTACTTGGGAGGTTGAGATGAGAGGATCACTTGAGCCCAGGAGGTCAAGGTTACAGTGAGCTATGATTGGGCCACCACACTCCAGTCTGGGCAATGGAGAGAAGCCCCTACTTCTTAAACAAAACAAATAAACCACAAACCATTCTTTTATAGTATGAGGAAGGGAGGTGGGGTCATTATGACTAAAGAAATGTTAGGAAGTATTGAAAAAATTTCTCATTTTATAGCCCAATAAAGAAAACAATGGCAATCAGCAGGTTCCCACCATTTTAGGGAGTGGGATAAAGAGATTTAATGAGAAAGTGAAGTTTTTCTGAACTAACTGCCCTCCCTATTTCTTTCTAGAAATGACTCAGAGAATGGTGGAAACTTATCAAAGCCCCTTTTTCCCCTTAAAATCTTCTGGTGAATCTTTTCTCTAACAAAGTTCAATACTACCATTATCTCAGCAAATGCATCTATTCTTGGTAATAAGAGCAAGGCAGCTGAGGTATAACAAAAGAGAGTCACAGACTTAGAAAAAACAAATATAAGACTGAATCCCAGTTGCACTACTCAATCTTTATGTGACCTTAGGCAAATCACTAATCTCTCTAAAGTATGCATTTTGAACCAGGGCATATCTCCATAAAGGGGACAAAATTTGGTGGTGGTGGAGGGGGATTTTATTCTTTTTTGTATAAATCACAGATATACATACAGTAAAGTACCTAAACACATACAGTGTTTTTCTATAGTATTAAAATTTCATGGGAGGGTTATATTGGGGGAAATATCTAAAAAGGTTTCGCACAGGGGCAAAAATGAACAAAAGGCTGAGAACACTTTTCTAAGTCTTCATTCCTCAACTGTAAATGGGTAGACATCACCCACCTTAAAGGACTCAACCAAGTGTAGACTGAAAATATTCGGGGAAAAAAAATTTCCACAGTTCCAAAAGGCAAAACTTTAATTTATCACACGTGTAGTACTACATTAAATCCACACAAATAAAGTGATGTATAGGCATTGTACTAGGTATTAAAAGTAATCCAGAGATGATTTAAAGTACTCAGGAGGATGTACATAAGTTATACGCAAATACTACGTCATTTTTTATAAGGGACTTGAGCATCTGTGGATTTTGGTATCAGCAGGGGGTCCTGGAACCAATCCCCTATGGATATTGAGAGATGACGGTAACATATACAGAGAGAATGAGATTGGAAATAAAGCAGGAAGGGAAAATTCCCAAAATTGTACATCATTAACATATAACTAAATCACAAAGATTCAATCATATATAGATTAATATCATCTAATGATCAATTAGATGACCATTAATGATCAATAGGACAATTTTCTTCTCACTAGTCATTTTACTCCTAAACATCTAACATCCAAAGAAAAAATGTAAAGTCATAGTAAAAGTTAAATAATAATACAAGAAGAACCTATAAGTGTGGCAAGAATACAAACCTAATACGCCAATTTCAAGACCAGCCAAGCCTGTTTTAATTTTATCATAAATATCTTCTGATGCAAAGTCAACAGCAATGGTTCTTGTCTCCACTTTGAATTTTTCTTCTATGGGGAAAAAAAATGGGGAGAGAGAGAGGGAAAATTAATACATGGCAATTAGGACTAAAGCATTTGATAACATTATCCTTTTAAACTCTTTCCCCCTGCCCCAAGTTGATATGAAACTTAGATCAGGATAATTTTAAGTAGTCATGAGACCATCTAGGAGATGATATAGTGTCAACACAATAGTTCTGCAATAAAAATTCCAATGTTGTCACAGAACTGGCTAAATGTTCCTCTATCAGTTTTCCTTTTATAAATCAATAATGACAACTACTTTTTAGATCCTTAGGTACAAATAATAAATTATGATTCATATCATGTTATATACTCTTTAAATATCATCACTTGCTTTGTGATTTTAACTGTAAATAGACGTTTCATAATTTCAGGAAGAAATTTTATGTTATAAAGTATTTTAAAGTATAATATATTTTAAAAGTTTATCTTATTAAAATAGAAATAAAATGTGATCTTATTGTAATTTGGGAGCTTGGTTAACAGTTAACATGTCACTACATTTAAAACTCCACATAAAATGCACAGTAATAAAGCTATAAAGTGAAACAAGAAAGACCTCAGTGTTCTACTTTGCACAAGATTATTAAAGTCCAAACAGAGCTGATGAAAAAAATAGCTTCAGAAATGAGACCCTGGAGAAACAAACCTCATCTGAGGGAAGGTATAACGTTTACTTCTCCCTTCACCACTCAGCCCCTTTGAAGAGAGAGCACGGGCATTGAGGTCACACAGACACGGGTACCAATTTCATTTCCACACTTATTTGCAAAATGACTTTCAGCAAGTTGCAAATCCTCTTTGAGCCTCAACATTCTCTTGTGAAATTGAAGTTAATTCTACCCAATTTATGATGTGAGGCTCGCATAACACCCATTGGCACACAGAAGGCACTCCATAAGTGCAGGTCTCTCCTTGCCCTCCTCAGCCATCTCCACTCTTGCTTCATTTGGTGAAGTCCAGAAGGCTAGGAATGCTTATTCTTTGGAATTTGCTGAGAATTCAAAAGAATTAACTTAAAAATCCTGCTTCCAAAAATAAATCTTACTTCAGTCCTAGTCGATGTCAGCTCATCACAGAGCATGCAGGATTAAGCCTCATAGGAAGTATCCACTCTTGATCTAAAAGGATTTCTGTCTAAACCTCAAGAGCTGGTCCACAAGAGATTGGATTCTTAGTTAGATTCAAAGAAAATTATTGACCCTAGGTAGAAATCCATGAATAATCTGGAGAAGAAGAACTGACCTAGAAAATACCTTATTTGGTGTTAAAGGTATACTTCCTGTTCCAATGTAAATGAGTGATTGTGTGTTCGTGTAATGGAGAGTCAGATACAGAGCTGTGATTTCACAAGAGCTGGTCCAGCATGGCATACTATGGTTCACAGAATTTACCACCAGTAAGTACAGAACACTGACCCTATTACAGCCACAGGTTCACAAGGAAAAAAAGCCCCCAAACAAGAGGCTGAAGGATACTATTTAGTAAATGAAAAACTTTATTCAAGAATAACATGAGATAAATTTATCCATTTATTTTAAAAAGCAAAGTATTTTTCCACACTAGCACTATGTACTGACATTTAGGAGAATTTCTCTTTAGTTAACAAAAACCATTTCACAACCCCTAAACCAAATTCACTCTTTTATATCTCAAATGGTTTGCTGAATGTACTTATATTGTAGAGTCTTGTATAGATGTGCTGCTAAGAAAATTCTATGACACTTTTGGAAAGAATGTTATTTAATAATGAACCCCCAAGTACGCTCTTTCTTTGTATTCATATTAGGACAAGTAAAATGGCTTCAGGGCAAGTTTTCAAGATAATTAAAATTTTTGATCTTGTACCTGGATTACCCAGTACCATGTTCTAGTTCAGTTAACATTTTTTAAAAAAAACTTTACTTTTACTGCCGCTATTGTGAGCGTTTCCTTTTTTAACATAGGTCAGATCATGTCACCCCTCCTCCTTACTAAACCTCCAAAGATTTCCACATCACTCAGAGTAAAAGCCAAATGTCTTTGGCAACAGGCTAATACTCCTTTGAATTCATTTCCAGCTACTCTCCCTATTGCTCATCCCTTGTCTCTGTTGGGTCCTTGAGCAAATGTTAAGTTCTCAGAGAAGCCTACCTTGCTCATCCTTTAAAAAAATGCAACCACCCCTCCCCCAGCATTCTTCATCTTCTTCCCTGCTTTATTTTATTCCATTATTCCATTGCATTTACCATCTTCTAATATACTATGTAGTATATTTTAATAATACACATGTATGTTGTCTATCTGCTCCCACTAGAATTAAGCTTCAAGAAGACAAGGAGTTGTCTCTGTTTTATCCAGTTGCTCAACAGTGTGTCACAAATGATTGGGGATCTTTCCACCCTCCTCTCTCATTCCCTTAGATTGGCTTCTCTCCTGGTTTCAAGAGGGCCACTGCTATTCCATACACCACATGTAGACAAACAACAATGTTCACAGGCAGAAATGATATGTTTTTGTGATACGTCCCTTTTATAGTATGAGGAAAATTTCCCCAGAAGAAGCCAGCAGACTGCCATCATGTCTCCTTTCTGAGGATTATGGTGCATGCATACTCTTGTCCAGACCCATGGATGGGCTTTGAGGATTCCATGAAATGCCTCCAGCTCCACCTCTACCATCAAGTCGTATGAATCAAAACAGCAGTGCTTATGTAAGAATGGGACAGGAACTGTCTCTCTCTGGACTCAGACAATCAGATGAGAATTATGACTGGTGTTCTCAAAGGCAAATGTGGGACGTATCTGGCTTCCTTAGGAACTGGGGAAGCAAATTTAGGTGTCTTCCTCCTCCTCAAAGCCTATCACCCTGCATGTGACCTTGCCCACAGAAGGCAAGACAAATGGACAAGAATCTTCTGACTTTAAACATCAGCACAGGGTGAATTAAACACCTGGAACAGAAGCAGATACCGGACACACGTAATACAACCCTTGTTTCTAACTTTACTACCTCTCCAACCCAAGGGTTTTCATAAGACCACCAGTTTACCACTCAGCAACAACCCACTACTGGGGAAGAATAAGCTCTTTACCAAAACCTTTGCAATGGCACCTCTTCTGGGACTCTGATCCTTACCCCACCACAAGGGCCCAAAAAATGACATAGCTTCTGTCTATTTCCCAGAGTAGGAGCTGAAATAAGTTAAAATCAATACCCTATAGGTGTGTAGGATAAAGATACACAAACAATTGAATCTGGAAGTTGCAATGAACACAAGATAAGCCACTCAACTGTCCCTTCTAGGAAACTCTTGTTGCCCCAACTGTGGAAGTATCACCATCAGACAGCTTTCAGGTGTCAGCCCCTTTGGGACTGTCTCAGCTGCAGAGTTACCTTGTCCAAGACTCTGCTCTTCCTGTGGCATCCTCATCCAATGGCTGATCAAGGTAGGGGTATAAAGCCATCAGACACCTTGTACCTACCAGGTTCTGGTTCCAGAATTACAGTCTGTTTATTATCCTATTTTTCTGTTCTTTCACAATGTCCTAGTTTTAGCTATTTTATCTTTAAGATAGGTTTTAATGTTTCTAGTAGTGCAAGTGTCCTTTGTTGTTGCTCTTTTTCAAAAATTAACTGCTTATCCTCACCTGCTTAGTCTCAGTTTTTACTGGTGTTGCATTAAACATTTCAATTAAATTTATAAAGGATGACAATGCGGCATTCCCTCCAGGATCTCCATTTATTCAAATGTTTTTTAAATGTCTCATAGTAAAATCTTGCAGTTGTAAATACTTAAAGAAAGAATTAAAGAATTCCACGATTAGAATACTACACACCATTATATAAAGAGACTTGATACTGTTGACGTCTATTGACAAATCATTCAGTATTTGAAATTGGATAGGCTGACGTCCTGCAATTTACAGCTGTGGCAAAATACAGTCAGGCCCTCTCCCCACTTTTTTTTTCAGATTGAAAAGGTTTTCAGATGGTCTTAAGAGGCCCAAAAACCAAGAAGCAAAAAACTCTGATGATTGGTATGAACTGTTCAAGGCAGTCAACTCATTAGAAATGGAGGCGGAAACTCAGCTTTGCCTTGAAAAATGGGCAATGAAGCTAAGAAATAGCTGAGCTGATACTGTTTATGCTCTTTTTATCTATTGCTCCACTGATAACCACATAACTACAATTGTGGAGAAATAGAAAGCAAATACTACTTAGAACTATAGAGCTACAGAATAATGAACACCCTCACTGGCCTCGGCCATCCCATCACCTCGAAGCACGGGTGTCCTATTCCTATAGTCACATTGCTGTTTTTGACTCAGAGTGTCCCAAATTAGTTCAAAGTCAAGTCTGGAATTGACAGAGAAGGAACTGGACCCACAAGCAGTCTCAAGATGCTGCTGAAACAACCTCTCAATGTAAAAACTAACACATTTTTAGGTTCGAGCCAAGAAAGGTCACAAACATATTCAGAATAGCTGTATGTTTACCAAACATCTAGGCCTGGACATTATTATTTTGATTTTGCTCAACAACTTGGCATTTCCTTTTAAATTTAAGTCTCTAAGAATTATTTTATAGATTTTGGAAAGGTTTTCCTCAAATTTTTCCCCTAGGTGGCTGGGAATATTAAGTCTAAGAATGCTAGAAAAGAAGTCTAATCTACATAAGCTTGTGTATATTTCTAATTTTTCTATTAATAAAAACAAACAAAATGATTCTCCTTTCTTCCCATATCTGCTCCAAATAAACAACCTGCTTTCCCCCGCTAAGTTTCAGGTACTATCCATCACGAAATTCTGTTATATTCACCCTTCCCCATCTTTTCCATATTATAACATCCTTTAAGATTCAAGTCATGTCACTGCCTCTGTGGACATATTTTTCATGATTCCCATTTCCTCCAGGGTAAAACGACTTACTCTCTCGGCTGTATTCCTACAGACCTTCTGTATAACCCTATTACACACTTACCATAATAGAAAGAGTCTCTATTTCTCAACAGGGATCATGCTTTGTCATCTTAGTGTTCCCTGCACCTAGCATGGTCTGGCACCAAGGAGAGGTCACTCTGCTAAATGTCTGTTAAATGAGTAAATAAATCCAGGCCAATACAGCTGATTTATTAAAATCATCCTCTCAATACTTCTTGAACACCTACCCATAGAAATAAAACCACATGATGGTAAGAAATGTCTAAGATATAACCACATAAGGTATTATTAGGCACTTTAAATGTAAGATAAATTGAGAGACAACGCAGTTCTTCCATTTGTCCTGCATGGGTTTGGACTATCAGTCTCATAAAAATTCAAACATTTTAGAGTTATAAGAAGCCTTAGAAACTGTCCAGTCTCATGAACAAAGTACTGTAGGAGCTTAATTCAGGGGCACACATATGAAGGTTGGGGGTATTTTAGTCATGGACCACTCTCCCTTATCCCAGTCCTGAAAAAGATAATAGGGGGAAAGGAGAGACTCTTGGGGAAACAGCATTATATTCAATGCTTACCAATTTTAGCTTCTTAAATCTAAATTCATTAAATTCAGTTTACAACTATAAAAACGTCTTGCATGTTTTTAAAAAACCTCTCCATTTTCACATAAAATTATCATGTTTTACATTATTTAGAGAGATAAAAAATGTACGAGTCTTTTGTACTTTCTCTAATTTTAAGTAGAAAACAAAAAACCCAAAAAGTCCCTTAATCAAATTCTCACCACTTCCCTCCTTTTTCTGTCTTCTTTCCCTCCTACCCCCAGCCATTACCATCCCCTTCCATCCCTACCCCTTGGGGTGAGACACCCCCCCACAGAGAAAGCCGCCTTATCTAGCTCTGGAGAAAAGGTGATTGTGCCCTAGAAGGGAATAATTGTTCTGACTCTGTTTTTTAAAGGCCCATTTAATTACAATTATCAGAGATGCTACACAAATAATGGTCCTTCTTTTTTTACATTGCCCTTGAAAATATATTCATGATAATTTTAACCTCATATGAAGAGATCCACTTTCAGTCAAGCCAAAAAATTAATCATAGCTCATCAGGATTCTATCCCAAACCAAGTATTTCTTTATTTTAAGCCAAGGTTATTATATTTTATTCACCACAGCCTCTTTAACTAGAACAACCACCTGCAATAAATGAAAACCTCATGCCATGTGAATTTGTTCTATTGATAGGACATGAATAGGTTCTATTCTTTTAAAAGCTCTGAGTTCTACACTCGGTTCAGATAAGGATGTGTATTTTCTTCACAAACAAGAGGCCTGTCAATGGATGCAGCACCTGAATTTTATTTATTTATATTTTTGAGACAGGGTCACCCAGGCTATAGTGGCATCATCATAGCTCACTGCAGCCTCAAACTCCTGCCTCATTCCCAGTAGCTGGGACTCACAAGTGAGCGCCACCACACCCAGCTAATTTTTCTATTTTTAGTAGAGACAGGGTTTGATCTTGCTCAGGTTGGTCTCAAACTTCTAGCCTCAAGTAATACTCCTGCCTTGGCCTCCCAGAGTGTGAGGATTACAGGCATGAGCCACCATGCCCAGCCTGAATTTAATTTTTCGAGGGAGAAAAAAGCAAAAAATTATGTGTACATTACCACACTTAAGATTCCAAGATGATGTTGCTAGTAACATGGAAGCAGAGTTTATTGGGAAGAGCTGGGACGCGGTCAGACGTAAGCGCCAGTTCATTTGGTTGTTGGCAGAGGGCCCCTCACTCAAGCATTTTAACTTTCAAGAATTCCATTTCTTAGCCAGTAAACCACAAGAAACGATACCCACCCTAAGCAGTTCTTATGAGGATTACATGTGAGAATACATGAGAATGTATCTTATGAAACTGTAAAGTGTCATACAAATGTTTTCTTATACAGTAGTTCTCCCTTATCTGTGGCTTTACTTTCCATGGTCAATCCTGGCCTGAAAATGTTAAATGGAAAATTCCAGAAATAAATAATTCATAAATTTTAAATTGTGCATCGTTCTGAGTAGCATGGTGAAATCTCACATTGTCCTGATCCAAACGTGAATTATTCTTTTGTCCAGCATATCCACACTGTATACGATACCTGCCCATCAGTCACCTAGTTGCCCTCTTGGTTATCAGATCAAAAAAACATAGTATATATAGGGCTCAGTACCACACATTTCATTCATCCACTGGGAGTCTGGTATCCCCCCACAGATAAGGGGGGGACTACTGTATCTGCAATATCTACAAAGATGGCTGCTTGACATATAGGTATTTTTTCCTTTATAGTACAGGCTGCTGTATGTATTACCTGTACCATTAACTCTTATCTCTTTGCATCAGCTGTGTAAACATTCTATTTCAAGCTGACCATGAACATCCGACTCTAAAAAGTGGTTTGTTACCCATATCATCCATTCAGTCAGTGGTCATGATGTACTACTTTTAGCCTTGCCTTTAGTGCCCACGTATTTCTTTGACTCAATTTGCTTGTGATTAACCTTTGAATTACTATATTTTATATATTCCAAGATATACATTTTCATTCACTTTTTATCTTTGAAATCAAGGTGTTTTACAATCAATGGCATGTCAGTTTAATTGGCAAATTTTCTTTCTAAATGGTTATAAGGTGCATCGATGTTTCATGATCAACGGTGTCTGAGATTTGATGAAAGAAGCCTGGGAACCCTGCTGACATTCTTCCCCCTTTTTTTAATGTCACAAAATGACTGAGGACAGCTTCTAAATGCAAAATTCCCAGTATCTTAGGGAGAAGTGGAAAGGAAAATTTTGTAGAAGGAACCTCGTGGAGGTTGTATGTGCCAAGATAAGAAGCAGGACCAGCTATGTAATTTGCAGGGCCTGTTTGTTCAAAAGTTATTAAGAATTGCAAGATGGCGAGAGCGGAGCATTAAACCAAGTATGGGCGGTTCTAAGTGTGAGGCCCTGTGCAAATGCACAGGTCACAGGCTTACGAAGTCGGCTCTATAACAAGTTTACGTTTCATCCTGTGTGTTTTAAGTACTTAGCAGAGGCTATTAAGCTGGAGGGTGAAAAGATCACACTTGTTTTTTAGGAAGGAAATGATAGTGACAGAGTAGAGGATACACAGCCTGTTATAAAAAGTGACAGGTGGCAGGGAGAGGACAAAGCAGCTGCCTCATTAGTCCCATGAGATAGGAGGGCCCGAAGGAGACAGACAGTATTGGGAACAGGGAGACAGGCCAGGCTGGGAGGGACTTCTGAGTGACAGTCTGCAGGACTGTACAACCAAGTCGATAACACAGCTTTAGGGAGAAAGAGGACACAATGGTTTTATCCATTTGCTTTAGAAATCTGGTTAATAAACTATCATATCTTAAAGCCAAAACAGTCTTTCTAGTTTCACACGTGAAGCAATGTTCCTATGATTATGTCTCAGTATTTTTTAAATCATGAGATGCTTCTCTGTTATTCTGGAGTAAAATGAGTCTTTTCTTAAAGTATCTTACTTCTGTCTGGTGGCTTGAAATATTAAATGACTACCAAGGAGATTTGGGCCAGAGCTGACCAATTTTCCATGCCGGATAACCATGACCTACAAATCAAGTTAGAAAGCAAAAAGAGATATTTTTGTAACCCGCCGTAATTTTCCTCCCTTCTTCTTTCAAACATAAAGCTAGCTAAAATTAATTAGAAGCCAAACATCACACAGTATCTTTCTTCTAAAAATGCTGATTTACCTATCTTTTTTTTAAAGCAACCTCTTTTTATTTTAACCTGTCACTTTGTTCTTACAAGATTCTATTTTGGTTTTGTGAAATCTAGCCACAGGAAAAAAGTATTATTTTCAAGACCTGGGTCTCGCACTTGGGTATTTAGAAAAAAGAAGCTTAACAGCTGATTTTATTTCTTTTTTTAAAAAAAGGAACTTTTGAAAAAAAAGCCATAAAATTTAAAATAGCTATTGAAATGCATACTTTATTGCAATTTATAATTTTAACAATACAGTTCAATAACATTTTGCCAAAAGTAGGACCATTTTTCTGTTCAACATAATAAACACCCCTCTTCATTTAAATTGTTAAAGTAGCACAGTTTTCACAAATTAAACCAAAATAAAAGCAAAGGTGATTGACACACTGTCTTGTTCTCCAGTACTTTTAGAACCAAGAATAACAAGTTGACACAAATCATTCTGACCCTAGGATGCCCCAAAGGACACAGAAGTACTATATAAAATGTGTAGAAAGAACTATAGTTAATATTCTATCAACAAAACAGGAGTAATAATTATTATAGTTATCAATTACTGAGCAACAATTATATGTCAAGAACTGTACTAAATGACATTATATCATTTAATCTGCACAATAACTTACTGATGTATTGCTGAAATTTGCAAATGATTATTCTCATATATGTCAGTTTTCAACATCTGAAAGACTATAATTTGTGTATATTTTTTATACTC
Source organism: Lemur catta (assembly GCF_020740605.2). Classification (NCBI taxonomy): domain Eukaryota; kingdom Metazoa; phylum Chordata; class Mammalia; order Primates; family Lemuridae; genus Lemur; species Lemur catta. Next base: position 91,325,829 of record NC_059134.1, on the reverse strand, counting down.
TGAAATAATCTCAAACAAAGAAAGTTGCATATACCGTATAAGTAGCTTTTGTCCCCTAAATTATTTTATTTTAAATTGCTGCTATATGTCCAGAACCCAAAAATATTTCAATGTAGTGGTTCTTAAAATGTGGTCCATGACCCCTGAAGGTCTCTAAAAGTCAAAAATATGAAGACATTCTTTGGCCCCTTCACTGTGTTGACAAAAACAACGGTGAGTAAAACAGCTAGGACCTTAACATGAATCAAAGCACTGGCACCTAACTGCATTGGAAGTCATTATATTCTTCTAGTAAAAAAGAAAAAAAGTTAATTTAAGAATGTTCCTTGATGAACCAGTACAAATCATTAGTTTTATTAAACCTCTACCATTGAGCACACATCTTTTTAGTGTTCTAGGATGACAAAATGGGAAGTGTACATGAAGCACTTTTTCTGTGTTCTTAATACAATGGCTGTCTTGAGGAAAAGCATTTGTGCAATTGAGTTGTAAACTGAATTAGCTCTTTTTTTCATGCAATGCCATTGTACTTGAAAGAATAATTGACAGAAAAACTATACTTATTTAGATTTGGCAGACATATCCTCAAAAATGAATGAAGTGAGTCTGTCATTTCAAGGAAAACAAGCAACAGCATTTGTTGTCTATGATAAAATCTAACCTTTTAAATGAAAATTAGAGTTTTGGAAAACTTGTAGCTACTACCATGGGCTCTGATGAGACTGGAGGTGATATTAAGAATTGTGATTTTTTTTTTTCCTTGTAATGTGTCAGCATTCGGAAGTTCTGCAAAACTCAGGAACTAATATTTTCCAAATGACCAATGCATAAAGTTATAAAATCATGATGGATAAAAGATATATTCAAAGGGCAAAATAAACTAAAGGATTTTAATGTAATTGAGTATGAAAAATTCATTGATATGATTTCAGATTCCATATTCCAACTAACCTTTAAGAAACTTCCACTTATGGAATTCTAATGTACCAAAAGAATATCCACAGTTATCTGAAGAGACTATTAAAATACATTTCTTTTTTCCAACTACATATCTGTGTAAAGCCATGTTTTCTTCTTATACTTCAACCAAAATAATAAATTGTAGCAGATTGAATGCCGAAGTAGATATGCAAATCCAACTATCTTTTATTATGCCAGATATTAGAGAGATTTACAAAAATGTAAAACAATGCCATTCTTCTCATTAAATTTTATTTTGTTCCAGAATATCGTTATTTTTCCTGAAAAATGTATAATGTTAACATGCAGTGGTTAACATGTAGTGGTTTTATTGTTATTTTTAAATGAATTAGAAAATTATTTTTAAGTTTCTCAGTTCAAGTTTATAATATAATAAACAGTTGTATCCCATATAAACACTGTGGTCGTTAGAATCCTCAACAATTTTTAAGAGTGTAAAGGGGCCCTGAGACTAAAAAGTTTGAAAATGCTCCTTTAGTATGTATTTCCTACAAAGACAGTCTCCTAAATAATATGACCATCAGATTCAATAAATTAACATTGATGCATCACTACCTTCCAATCCTCGGGGCCTGTTCTATTTTCATCAATTATGCCAACAATATCCTTTACAGCAAAAGGGATCCAAATCAGAATCACCTGATGCATTTACTGCCATCCTATTCAGCCTCCTTCAATCTGGAGTAGTCTTTCAGTCTTTTCTTGACCTTTATGTCTTTGACTTTATGTGTTTGAAGATTACAGGCCAAGTACTTTGCAGAATGTCCCTCATTTTAGCTTTATATGTTTCCTCATGATTAGATTCAGGATATGCACCTTTGGCAGGAATTGCATATTAGTGCACCTCTCACTGCATCCCATCAGGTGGCACACAATTTCGATCTGCCCCATTATTGATGATAACTTTGATCTCTTATTAAGGTGGTATCCGCCAGTCTCCTCCACTATAAAGTTACTATTTTCCCTTTTTAATACACAAGTTTTTGGCATTTTATAGGGAGGTACTTTACGACTACATTAAATCCCAGTACTGATCTCACGGTTTCCTATTTTATTCAATAGATTATAATTCATTTCCATCGTTTTAATTTTAGTGCTCAATTTGTTCAGATTTGGTTAGTGGGAGTCCTGTCAGGCTGGCTTCTGTGTCTTTTTGACATGTCCCCATTATTCTTTGAATATTTTCCTGCTTTCTGGCATAATGAGTTATTGCAGGCTCATTTTCTATTCTCCCTGCCCCAACCTAGAACTGGCCGTTTCTCCAAGGAACCCTAGTTAGAAAACAGTTTACGGAAACCAACACCTGGGTGCTGAGCTTGCTCATTGTGATTGGAGTATTGCTGCTCCCAGAAAGACCAGAAGCTTTAGCACCCAACCTTTGCAGTGCCACAGGCACAGTACACATACATATTGGGTAGTGTCCCAAAGAATAATTAGTTGCTGGCTGAGAGAAACTATCTGAGAAGCTTTGATAGAGAAACGAAGATGCAGTGGGTAGGCTTGGGGTCCCTCTCGAGGCTGGGAACATTGTAAATCATCTTAGATACTAAACACACAAATATCTTTGAGATATATATATCACATAATAAAGGCTGAAAAAATACTGTAATTTAAACCTTGGTTTGAGAAGGGATAGCTTTCCCTTCCCCCCTTTCCCTCCCAATAAGGAAGGAGTAGAGAAGGGATAGCTTTATTTGTGACATTCAGTTGGTGGATAAAAGTCTAAATAAATATTTGAGCTTTGTAGGGCAAAACAAGCTCCTGGTTACTTACTGAGTTTCACGCTAATGATAGATAAACAACTCCGTATTTTGCCCAAAGCATTTCCAGAAAGTGTACCAAATAGATATTAGAAAGCAGATCCTATTTGCCCATAGAAATAATTTTATAACTGGAATTTGTCACTAAAATCAATTGTAACTAAGTGCAATAACCATAGCATAAACACACACACACAATACCATCAGCCTCTATTATAAAATATTAATAGTAAAATTATGTTCACAAATACTAATTGTCTTCAGGGCCCAATATACTATAAAGTATATACAGCATATAAAAAATGTGACTATCATATCATAAATTTGGCCTTAAAACAGATTAATCACACTTAATCTGCAATAAAATTGCCTTCTTAGAATTCAAGAAAATAATTTGGGCAGTAAGGGAGGTTCCTGAACTCCCTAAAATTATTGGCAAAATATCCTGTACATATACATATTTTTTGTAGGAACATGCTTTATATTATTTGGATTTACAAGAAGGTTCATGACCCTTGAAGAGTAAGCAATTTTGGTTTCTATACTCCTAGAGATAACCACTATGAAAGATCTATATTGTAATCTTGCAGACCTTTTATGATATATATCTACATATTATCTATACACAGAATTGGTTCACCAATTTTGTTATCTGTGTGTATGTACTTTTCTTTTTAAACAAAAGATCAGACTTTTTCTAAATATGCTATACTGGCAACTTCCCTTTGTTCACTAAAGATGGCCTGCCAGGTCAATAAACACAGGAAACATAATATTACATAGAATAGCTGGGCCATAATTTATTCAAACAGTCATCAAAAACATAGTGTGAGTGAGCCCACATCAAGGGAAGAATTCATTGCATTGGAGAAAGCATTTGTATCATGGCGAGTTAAGAGAAACAGAATAAGTGAAGCTGGTGAATTCAGAAGAACTTTTATTGGTAACCAAAACATAATGGAAAAAAGAGACAAAATAAGGACAAAGAAACTGCAGAAGTGTTTGTATTTGTTACCACCAAAGCCAAAAGCACAGTCTGAGCAGAAGGAGTTATGGGTGCAACTAAGGCTGCCCATCCATATGCCCCAGCCTCCAGGACTCCACGTGGTGCAAAAGAGACACTATAATAATATAGAAAACAACATACACACACAAATAAAGCATATAAAATAAATCATAATCCAAGGCAGGTCCACATGTAATCTAGCTAAGACCACCTTGGGGAAAGGTCCAGGATGAAATTTGGGAAAAACTGTACCACAGGCAACTGACAAAAGCATGAAGTCATACAGGAAAGAACTGAGTAATGTATTAAAGAGCCAGCCTGAGCCAAAGCATTCAAGAGCATTTGTGTTCCTTGTCACCTACTTTATTCCAGTGACAATGGTCAAGACAGGTGATAAATCATGTGGCTGCAGTTTTAATCACCCATATCTAGGTCTGGAATGACACACTGACCCCTGCCCTGTGTATCAGACGGTCTGGTGACATTGGTGACACAGAGTAAGCTAGGAGCTCTTACTATCCCCACTGAGAGTTGGGCCCATGCCTTGTCTCTGTTCCAAGAGGGGAATGGAAGAGGGAGTCACTGGCAACAGACATTTAGTTTCCTGGTTTTTCACTACTATAAACAATACTGTGTTGAATATCCTGTACATAAGTCTTTCTGTATTTACCTAGTTTTTTCTCTAGGATAAATTTCTAGAAATAGAAAGGTCAGATCAAAGGATAAGTGTATTTATGGGGTTGGGTATAGGAGCAAAGGGAATCAATCAACTTTCACTTTTTACAGTCCTGTACAGTTTGAATTAATTGATTTCAGAAAACAAGTTGTACTTTTATAATTTTAAAAGAAAAAATACTTCCTTTGGTCAGGATTCACTTCCAGGCCTATAAGAACTAGAAAGAGAGCCAGGCTACAGGTAGTAAAATATATAAGAAAGCCAAGTATTGATTAGAAGATAGGTGTGCTGGACATACCTGCATGTAGAAAAAATGTTGGAAATGTTCACCCATGCACAGGTAGGGGGAGGTGGCCAGAGCTATCAAACAGTCAGGAATCCTGGCAAGGCTGCTCCCACCATGGATATGGAGGCATTAGACTCTCTTTGCTTGATGCCCTGAAACCTTCAAACTCTCTGGGTGGAGATGGCCTAGTTGTGAAGTAAGCTTTTGATTTTGTTCTTGCTTCCCTTGTACATCTGCCAACAGGGACCTGTACTACAGTTTTAAATAAAACAAAACTTTTAAAAACAAAAACAGAAAGTAAGCATTTCATTTATCAACCTATAAAACTTGGTTTCATGCAAGTTCACCCTTGAAAGACAGTTTCTCTCTGAGCATCCTGACTAAATCAGGTTTTAGGGCCTGCGAAGTTTTATACCAGTTCCTAAATCTTCATTAACTCTCTAGGAGCTCCTGTTGAACCTAACTGTGGAATTTAAGCTTTCTGACTTGGGCATGAAGGCACATGGACTCTCTCTCCCACAACGAGCTAGTGCTCTCTACCAGCCTTCATGAGTATATCACTACACAATAATTCTTTTAAGATGAGAATTTTTTCAGCAAAGAAACTGTCTATTCCAAATTTGTTAAACTGGTGCAACCTTCTGTTTAAATTCCTATGTCAAATCCTAGTGTGCAACAAGGTAATCAATGGATCAAATTATATAATTAATTGAATGCTGAAACCCCTTAAGTAGCTCATGCCTAAATCCCAGCACTTTGGGAGGCCAAGGTGGGAGGATTGCTAGAGCCCAGGAGTTTGAGACTAATCTGGCCAACATAGTGATACCCTGTCTCTACAAAACAATATAATAATTTTAAAAACATTTTTAAAAAAGGCTGCGTGTAGTGGCTCACGCTTGTAATCCTAGCACTCCGGGAAGTTGAAGCTGGAGGACCTCGAGGCCAGGAACTCAAGACCAGCTTGGGCAATACAGCAAGATCCCGTCTCTACAAAAAGTAAAAAAATTAGCCAGGCGGGGTGGTGCGTGCTTGTAGTCCCAGCTACTCAGGAGGCTGAGGCAGGAGGATCTCCTGAGCCCAGGAGTGTGAGGTGGTAGTGAGCTATGATGACACCACTGCATTCTAGCCTGGGGAACAGAGTGAAACCCTGTCTCAAAAGAAAAAAAAGTGAATTTTTATTTGTTTTTGCTGTACTTTTTGACTATTTCTATGCAAAAAATGAGTATCTGGAATTTTTTATATTGATAAATGTTACAAAATTTAATGTAAAATATAAAATATAATGTATCATTAATAAAGTCCATGTCTCTACATATGTATTTTCAAATTTTTAAGAAGTCTGACTGGTAGTTTAGAGGAAACCAATTCATAAACCCTAAAGATAATAATAATTACCTAAAGGTAATAAACCTAGGTAGCTTCCTCGTAGTCAACAAACTGTTCTCTCAGCCAATATCTTTCTGTAGCAAAATATCCTTTTTTCCTTTATAAGCTTCAATAATGACCATAGTATCACTCTCATGAGGGGTTCCCTTGAAAAGTAAGGACCAATATGTATTTTCTCCCTTTTATCCTCTCCTGTTCCTCATTATTAAATGCCACCAGCAAACAAGAATTAAGAACTATATATGCACATTACATTTCATTGGGAGGTTACATAAAGTACTTCCTTATAGAGAGTTTTGCTTAAAAAAAGAGAAGCTTCTAAACATATTCCTTCAAAGATTAAGATAATACATATGAGATGATATCCAGAGCAGCCTAATTTGTGTATAATTATGTATCATATGTATGATATGTACATATATTACATAGGTAACATATGATAATATCATACAAGATGATATGCTGAGCAGCAGGGAGTATATGAAGCAATATGATATGAAGTAAAGGGGAGGAGGGAGGGCGATTGAGGGATGGGAGGGAGCAGATCACCTGTATCCTGCTCCCAATACCTCCCAAGAAATCTCACAGATTTTATCTCACATATCCAAGTCAGCAAAATTATTTTGCAAATGTCAATAGATTTCCAATAATTCTTAAAGTGGCAGCCAATTAGGAGCAGAAATGGGAAAAGAAGCAAGTTTTCTTTATCAGTAGGATAAAAAGCAGAAAGATGAACAATACTCAGGAATACTCCTCGAGCATCCTACCCAATGGGAAACCAGTGGTGCATCACGTGGAAGACGTTTTGCAGACTGTCCAGGGCAGGCAGCTGTTATATTTCTCATTCTGCCCCAAGAAAGCAATGGACATATTGTACATACAAAGGCAAAGGCTGAAATTTAAGCTTTCACCTTACATTCAAAAATTTCTCAAATATATTCTTGTTTGATCCCTATAACAATCTTCTCCATTATCTATAACAGATATTCTTCAATCACAGATGAGAATATACATGTTTTACACAAAGTACAGTAGACAGTCAAGAGTCTCAGGTCACAAAGATTCACAGTGCAAGACCCAAAATGAATCTGGGTCTCCTAATGACTAATCCACGGTTACATTATTATGCTCTGGTAACAGTTCTTGGTATTTCAAAGAGCAATCTTGAAAAAAACCAATGTTGTAAATTTATTTCCCATTCCAAGATATTATTTTTTTTTAGTCTGGATTTCAGCCCATTTAAGAATCTCAATAAACCATTAAAAATTAATAACTATGATTCATTCAAATTAATGCCTATAAAAAGAACCGATAAATGCCTGTTAGGTTTTCTTAGGGTTTTCATTGCCCACACAGTAGATTATACTACCTGCCATGTCCTCTCCATTGCTTTGGGCAGCTCTCATTTCACATTCACATATTTAAAGGTAGATGAAGGTAAAGTGAAAAATGAGAAATTCAATCTCATGATTTTGAAATGTAAGGCCAGCCATAAATTTTGAAGGTCAAAATCTTTGAGATGAACTTCATTAATTAAACTGCCAAGTTCTAAAATATCCCATCATCTTTTAAAAATTTGAATCAAGGCCAGACACAGTGGCTCACGCCTGTAATCCTAGCACTCTGGGAGGCCGAGGTGGGAGGATTGCTTGAGCTCCGGAGTTCGAGACCAGCCTGAGCAAGAGTGAGATCCCATTTCTACTAAAAATAGAAAAAATTAGCTGGGCGTGGTGGCATGTGCCTGTAGTCCCAAGCTACTTGGTAGGTTGAGGCAAGAGAACAGCTTGAGCCCCAGAGTTTGAAGTTGCTGTGAGCTGGGCTGATGCCATGGCACTCTAGCCCCGGCAACAGAGCAAGACTGTCTCAAAAAAAAAAAAAAGAAAATCGGAATCAAGGAAAATAAGCTTTCTACAATACCACAAATAGCTTTCAGTAAATACTTTATTTACATACCCTAAAATGCTCAGTATTATACTTTTATACCAAAGAGATTAGACAGAAAATATTAAAATTAGTTTAAAATACAGAAAAAAAACAACTTTCTAATACACTAATTTTTTTAATATATTATATGCAATTTAGGGAAAAAAGTGAATAGAATAGAAATAGTGAATAGAAAACTTCAAGAAATAAGTTTGAGTTGCCATAAAAAAGTGGATTTATGAAGCAGAACTTCATAGTGGAATATATACCTTGTGTTCACAAAGGACAGAGATGAAGCTTTAAAAAAAATTCTTACAATTATTTGTTCAGAGAGGTCTCTGGATCAGGAGCCACCAAATGATCTCCTGGAGGCAGTGAGCTCTGTAGGTGGGCTGGCTGGGTCCAAACCCAGGTTCTATCACTCCATTCTATTGCTATTCTATTGCTATATCACAAATAAAACAACATTCACTTATGGTCTCACAGTTTCTGTGATATAATCGGCTCCTCTGCTTAGGACCTCACAAGGCTGTGATCTCATCTGAAGGTCAAGCCCCTCTGAGTTTAACTTCAATGATTACTGACCAAATTCAGTTCCTTGAAGTTACAAAACTGGGGCCCTTTGCTCCTGGAGGCCTCCTGCTATTCCGTGACACATGAACTTCCCCACAACATGACAATTTGCTTCTTCAAGGCCAAAAGAAGAGCATTTCTGCTACTTCACGTCTCTAACCTCAAGGAAGATTTAGACCCTCTTTTAAAGGGCTTGCCTATTAGGTCAGGCCCACTAAAGATAATGTCCTTTTAGATTAACACAAAGTCAACTGATTAGAGACCTTAATTATATTTGCAAATTCCCTTAACCTTTGCCATATAATGTAACTAATCACAAGAATGACATCAATTATACTCGCAGTCCCACCTACCCTCAAGGGAAGGGATGTGTACTGCTCACTCTTGCCTCACCCCAGCCTACTGGGTTCATTCCTATCACGTGCCGAGTTTCTATAGGCATATGCATCTCTGACCTAGAATCTATACAGATCCCTTTCAGTCTATGCCCAATGTACAACAGAGAAACAGAAAAGACAGGCATATAGTAAAATACACTTTATGAAGACATTTAATGTTAAACTTAAAAAAAATAAAAGGGCAAAAAGCAAAAAAATATACTTTTCTATGACATTTTCAAACAGTCAAAGGAGGATAAGCTAAGGAATCCAAATGCAGTCTAGGAGAAACATTTTATAGGCATCATATAAAATAAAAATTTAAAATTTACTCCTTCCAGAAGCATTAAAAAATTTACACTGCATTACAGAATTTACGTGTTAATGATGTGTCAATATAGGTTCATCAATTCTTTTTTTTTTTTTTTTTTTTTTTTTTTGAGACAGAGTCTCGCTTTGTTGCCCAGGCTAGAGTGCCATGGCATCAGCCTAGCTCACAGCAACCTCAAACTCCTGGACTTAAGTGATCCTACTGCCTCAGCCTCCCGAGTAGCTGGGACTACAGGCATGCACCACCATGCCCGGCTAATTTTTTCTATATATATTTTAGTTGGCCAGATAATTTCTTTCTATTTTTAGTAGAGATGGGGTCTCATTCTCTTGCTCAGGCTGGTCTCGAACTCCTGACCTCGAGCAATCCACCCGCCTCGGCCTCCCAGAGTGCTAGGATTACAGGCGTGAGCCACCGCGCCCAGCCTAGGTTCATCAATTCTAACACATGTACCATTTGATGTGGGATTTTGATAGTAGAAGAGGCTCTGCATATGTGGAGTCATGAGGTATATGGGAAAATCTCTGTACCTTCTGTTCAATTTTTCTGTGAACTCAAACTCCTTTCAAGAATAATGTCTATTTTTAAAATAAACAAACTACAAAATATTTTTAAAATCTGGTAAGACAAAAAGTTCTTAATATTCTTCAAGAAATTTCTGAACATTTTCAAAATGGCTTTTTCCCCCCAAAATCACAGAAGAATCTGTTAATTTAAAGAAAACCCATTCACAAAAAAGATGAGAAACAGCTCACATTCCCAGGATGCTCTCATGATGATGAATAGAATCAAGAAAAAATAATCACTTCTATGGATTTACTCTCCATTCATACAAGATCACAAGCTAGTACATAGAGATTCTACATGATTGTTAAATATATTAATTCACCTAAAAGGCAGTGCAGCAGTACTTGGTTTCATTCATCTACCATAAGCAGCTGCATTGTATAACAGTCCCGGAGGCAATGTTGCTATGTAAAATGACGATTTAAGTAACATGAAGCTCTTCTTGTAATTGTGCCAAGAGAAAATTCAATTAATAATGTTTATCATTGTGTGAATGGGTGGTGGAAAGAAAGCAGTGCCATAAAAATGACAAAAATATTTTAGTGCATGATTTGCATAGACAGCACATGCCAACTTACATGAACACACCTATCTGCTCTATGACATTTTCAAAAATCAACTTTTAAGCAATAATAGGGGTGAGGAGCAGGGGGATTTTATGATGACTTATATTCTAATTAATGCAGTAAACTGCAGCATATTTAGTCTCCATCATTAACATGATCTTTAAAATGTACTTTATTAATATCTCCCCTATTAACGGCTCACCACTCAGAACCATCCCAAATGAAGGCAAACTTCTAGGTGAACCAACTTATAAAAACTTTCCTCTTAGTACTTCTTTTGCTGTATCCCATAGGTTTGGCTTGTTGTGTTTCCATCTTCATTTGTTTCAATTAGTTCAATTTTTAAATTTCCTTATTAATTTCTTCATTAACCCATTCAGGAGCATATTGTTTAATTTCCATGTGTTTTTATAATTTCCAAAGTTCCTCATTATTGATTTCTAGTTTTATTTTATTGTGGCCAGAGAAAATACTTGATGTGATTTCAATTTTTTTGAATTTTTAAAGATTTGTTTTGTGGTCTAACATATGGTCTATCCTTGAGAATAATCCATGTGCCAAGGAGAAGAATGTGTTTTCTGCACCTACTGCATGAAATGTTCTGTAAATATCTACTAGGTCCAGTTGGTCTATAGTGCAGATTAAGTCCAATGTTTCTTTGCTGATTTTCTGTCTGGAAGATCTGTCTAATGCTGAAAGTGGGGTACTGAGGTCTCCAGCTATTATGGTATTGGGGTCTATCTCTCTTTTTAGCTTTAATAATATTTGCTTTATATTAATATATCTAGATGCTCCAGTGTTGGGTGCATACATATTTAGAACCGTTATATCCTCTTGCTGAATTGACCCCCTTTTATCATTATATAATGACCTTCTTTGTCTCTTTTTACAAATTTTGTATTGAATCTATTTTATCTAGTGTAAGTGTAGCTACTCCTGCTCTTTTTTGGTTCCCACTTGCAGGAAATATCTTTTTCCATCCCTTTATTTTCAGTCTGTGTGTGTCCTTATAGGTGAATGAAGTAAGTTTCTCGGGTTTTTTGTTTGTTTGTTTTTGTAGTTTTTTTTTTTTTGTTTGTTTGTTTGAGACGGAGTCTCACTCCATTGCCCTGAGTATTGCCCAAGGACTGCAGTCTTTGTGGCCTAAATTGCCTTTCAAATTTATTCTGGGCCCCAGGCCACTTTTATTAGCTGACGGTGGAGCTAGCTGTAACACAGGTTCCTACCTATAGCGTGGAGGATTCCCCTCTGGCCTGGGCTGCTCTAAAAGCTTCCTCCATGGGGACCACCTTAATTCTGCCATGTGTTGTGTTCCCCTGTGACAAACCGGCCCTCAGTTCAAATGCAAAGTCCCACAATCACTTCGCTCTCCATGCCCCAAGCACACAGATTCTCTTTCCACATGGCACAGGCATGGTGCTGCCAGGTGATGAGGAAGGGGTGGTATAGGCAATGCAAGACTGTCTTTCCTGCCCTCTTCAGTGCCTCTTTCCTTGATATGATGTTAAAACCAGGTACTGTAATCACTCACCTGATTTTTGATTTTTATAAATTTGCTATCTTATGTGAAGAGCTGTTCAATTTGGTATTCCTGTGGAGGGATGATCACTGGAGAGTTCTGTTTGGCCATCTTGCTCCGCCCAGTCCTCAATTATTATTCTGACATATCCTTTCAATGATCCAATGATAATAACTCTAATAGGCAACCACGTTCAGATATAGTTGTGCTGTAAATTAGTGTATTTCTTATTCTTTTGATGTTATGTAATTCTGACATTACATTTTTGGAATGTACCTTCCAAAAATTACCATTCAGTTACCCAGGTACAACATTTAAAGTATATTTAACAGCATGGAGTAAAGGAGAACACAGCACAAGATCCCAAAGAAGATCTGGACTCTGTCTACCTCTGCCATTAACTAGGTTTGACTTGGTCTCTCAGACTTAGTTTTCATATTTATAAAATGAGAGTTTTAATCCATTAGTACTGTGGTTTCTAAACAGGGATGCCCTTTAAAATCATGTGAGGAGTGTTTTTCAAACTACACAGCCTAAACATGATAATTTCACAAAAGCGAATATGTTTACATTCGTGGCTTAATACTTTTATCAGAATCATGTTGTAAAATGATTTCATCTTAGATTTTGTGTGTCTCTATAGCATTAAACAGAATGAAGGCACAATAAAGCTAATTCCATGTCAATTTTTTCTCCTAGTAGCAACCTGATATCATTAAATAGTAATTCCATTAGTTGTTTTATAATAGCAATGGAATAAAATCATTCAACATCTGTGAAAATTCCTCTTGGTTTTAATGGATTTATCTTCTTTTTGATATTAATATTAGATATAGTGCTAGGTCACTTAAATCACCTAAATAATTGGTTTGTAGTTATTTTAAAAGTTAGCATGTAACAAAAAATGTGCATTTAATAAATAATGGTAAAATGAAATTATCAAAACAACTGATAATTGACAAGAAAATACATAAGTTCACTTGAAGGAAAAAATCAAGTTCAAGTGAACCTTTTCAATCAAAGTTTCAAAGTATTCTCTCCAAGATGAAAAATGAAGCAATCCCTACATAAAACTACTAAACTTTATAAATGTTTCCAAGAATATGCCTTTCTGCAAATTCTTTTACAGCTGAAGGCTGTGCTCCAAATTACAATTATCCACTTAGAACAACAACCAACAATTTAAAAGTGGGAGGAGAAACACTAATCATCTACTTAAATGGTACTCATTTCATAACACCTTGGTCCTGCATTTCCCAACCAAAAAAGGTGTTTTCTATACAAAAGTCACTGAACCATCAATAATCCAACTAGAAAGACCACTTACTGTTTTAAAGAAACCATACATACATAGGCAAATATGTTAATTAAGAGGTACAAGCTAGTGTCTGGCCATGGTGCAGAACGCTTGCTCCCACATGCCTAATGCCAGCTGTAGAACAGCAACATTCAAGCAGCTGCCTTAATTGGAGATGCAGACCAACACATGCTAATTTAGCTGGGCCAACTAATTGGTAGGTATACTACATTTCTAACAAAATATCCACCCATATTACAGATGTTGTTCTTTATCAGAGTAAATGATTGGTAACAAATAGTAACGAAGCTGAAATGAGCTACACTTGGGGAAATTGTTTAGTTGGACAGCTTTAAAACAGGGTCCGACATTAGCTTAGAAAACCATCTGTGCCAAAATTGGGAAATAAGCTAAATTTGAAAAGTATTTTTCTGTGCAAGATTAAGCATACGATGAAGTTTTACAACACCTCTTCAGTAACCAAAACAATATCTTCTAAGTGCCCTCATCCTTCTCCTAAACCATGGCAGGCCTGGTTCAAACACATGCAAAAGAATTGGGTACTTTTCTGTCTTTAAAGTCTGATGTGGACCAAACATCTGTAGACATGTGTAAAGATATAATAATAATTATATTTACTAGCAAATCTATTATAATAAACAAAAAAAAACTAGAGAGGGGGACTTCTGCTTCCAGCCATAATGTAACAGAGCCCAGATTTACTCGTTTGCCTTAAACTGAAAAATTTGACATCATTTGACTAGCCTAAAAAAAATACCGGACAAAATATGTGGAACGATGGTTTTCAGACATCAGACAACAGACAATGCAGGGAAGCAATCCCTAAGAGAAGGGAAACAAATGAGGTGAGCCCCATGACTGCTCTAGTTCATAGCCTGGTGAGATTTTCTAGGCCATGATGAACAAAGGAGGAACTCAAGTAGAGCCCTGCAGTCCCCCCTGAGTTGAGGAATCAGTATGCAAAACATTAAGACAGTTATTGGTAATTCTACATGTTCAAGAAATTAGAGAGTGACCATTTTAAGAAGAGATAAGGAAGATATAAAAATGGCCTAAATTTTTAATATAGAGAAAAAATACGACATCTGGATAAAACATACACTAACAGGATTAATAGATTAGACATTGCAGAAAAAAGGTTAATGAGTGTCAAAGCACATCAATAGACACTACTCAAAAATGAAACAGAGAGAAAGGAAACCAAAAGAAAATTGGAACACAGTGTGAGGGACAACTTCAATCAATTTAGTATATGTATAACTGAAGTCCCAGAAAAAAGATGTGAGATAGAAAAAAAAATTTAAAGAACTAATGGCCAACATTTCTCCAAATATGATGAAAACTATAAATATAAATTTAAGCTTAAGAAACTCCAAGTAGGGGAAACATGAGGAAAACTATACCAAGAGGCAAAAATAATCAAAAATCTTAAAACCAGGGATAAAGAGAAAAATCTTAAAAGTAACCAGAGGGGCCGGGCACGGTGGCTCACGCCTATAACCCTAGCACTCTGGGAGGCTGAGATGGGTGGATCGCTCAAGGTCAGGAGTTCGAGACCAGCCTGAGCGAGACCCCGTCTCTACTAAAAATAGAAATAAATTATCTGGACAACTAAAAATATATATAGAAAAAATTAGCCGGGCATGGTGGCACATGCCTGTAGTCCCAGCTACTGGGGAGGCTGAGGCAGTAGGATCACTTAAACCCAGGAGTTTGACGTTGCTGTGAGCTAGGCTGATGCCACGGCACTCACTCTAGCCCGGGCAACAGAGTGAGACTCTGTCTCAAAAAAAAAAAAAAAAAAAGTAACCAGAGGAGAGAAAAAACCCACATTATGCATGGTGATAAAAAGATAAGAATGCACCTGCGCAGTGGCTCATGACTGTAACCCTAGCACTCTGGAGGCTGAAGCGGGTGGATCGTTTGAGCTCAGGAGTTCGAGACCAGCCTGAGCAAGAGCAAGACCTTGTCTCTACTAAAAATAGAAGGAAATTAGCTGGACAACTAAAAATATATAGAAAAAATTAGCTGGGCATGGTGGCACATGCCTGTAGTCCCAGCTACTCGGGAGGCTGAGGCAGAACGATTGCTTTAGCCCAGGATTTTGAGTTTGCTGTGAGCTAGGCTGACACCACGGCACTCTAGCCCAGGCAACGGAGCAAGACTCTGTCTCAAAAAAAAAAAAAAAAAAGAATGACAGAAAACTTTTTGTAAGAAACAATGAAAACCAGCAAAGTACTAAAAAACAAAACAAAACAAAAACTGTCAACCTAGAATTTTATACCTACAAAAAATACATTTCAAAAATAAAGGCTTTTTTCAGACATGCAGAGAATTCAACAACAGCAGACCAGTTTATAAGAAATGTTAAATTAAGTCCATTAGACAGGAAAAACAAACAATATTCCTGATTGAAATCATCTACACAAAGGAATGAAGAGCATCAGAAATGGTAATATGTACATAAATATAAAAGACTTTTTAAAAGAAAGATATACAACCAATAAACCATGGAAGTAACTAAAATGGAATTATAAAAAGCATACAATTAATCCAAAAGCAGGCAGAAAAGAATGAAAAAAGGGAAAAGAACAGATGGGACAGACAGAAAAAACAAGGAGCAAATGGGTAGATTTTAGTCCAGTCAGCACAACAATGACGCTGAATGTAAATGGTCTGGACACCCTAATTCAAGGAGAGAAATCATTAATTTAGATAAAAAATAATAAAAAAAGCCCAACTCTATGCTGTCTACAAGAAACCCATTTTAAATATAAAGCACTTATAGATTTAAAGTAAAAAGATATACCATGCTAACACTAATCAAAGAAAGCTAGACAAAGTAAATTTCAGGCAAAGTATTAATAAATTTCAGAGCAAAGACTATTACCAAGAATAAAGAGGGTCATTTCATAATGATAAAAAGTAAATTCATCAAGAGGACATAACTCTAAACGTTAATAAGTCTAAGAACAGAGAAATACAAAAATTGTAAAAGACAAATCTATAACTATAGTTGGGAGTTTTCAATTCCTTTCTCCCAATACTTGATGGAGCAAGTAGACAGAAAAACAATAAAGATACAGACTACTTGAACAACACTGTCAACCAAAACTCTCTTTTAAATTTAAAAGAGCCCCTGTTCTGGATAGTTTATAGAGACTTATACATGCTTATTTACATCTAAGAAGAAAAAACTGAAGAATTATCAGAAAAGGTCAAACTTCTGGTGATTTAAATATGCTAGAAATTTCAGAAAAAATCATTCCTTCACAGAAAGGCCAGCTTAAACAGTGATAGTTTAAAAAATTCAAACAAATGTTTGGCCAACAACTAATAGTTATTTTAAAATGTATTACTACCAGCACTTTAGGAAGCTTAGGAGGGAGGATTGCTTGAGCCCAGGAGTTTCAGGCTGCAGTGAGTGAGCTATGACCTTGTCACTGTACTCCATGCCTAGGCAACAGAGATAGATCCTATCTCTAAAAAAAATAATAAAAAATAAAAATGTACTAATATAAACTTTTGAAACATTTTAATAACTGGTAAATAAATGCAGAGTTATATAAGAATCTAAGTTTCATATAATATTCCTAATTAAGGTAAATCTTTAGCCAAATTAGAACTGGTTTGATAATTTTAATTTTAAAAATAGCTATATGTATTTTTTCTGATCTTATCACAGTATGAAATATAATGCCAGTGTGACATTTCATTCTTTGAACTTTTAAATTTTCTACATAGGTTTTGCCAGTTAGATATATTATCATTGCTTCCACAAACTATTTGAAGTTGTAAGAATTGATGTCTTTATAAAAGGCTTGACTCTTCTGAACTCTGAACAATGCCCAAATCATTTGAACTTAATAACTCTTTCCTCCATGTGTGGAAAGATTTCAAATGTCATCTCTCTGACAAACATTTTACCAATAATGATTGTGCTCCTCTACAATGTCAACTTAAATATAATTCCTATGATTCTTAACTGACCTTAAGATACCATACAAATATGGTGAGTTAAATAATGAGGAATCGTTAGTTATCTGGACAGTTTCTAAAGATTAAAATTTATGAGGAAAATTTCACTGAGCTCAGGAGTTTCAGACCAGCCTGAACAAGAGCGAGACCCCGTCTCTACTAAAAATTAGAGAAAAATTAGCCGGGTGTCCTGGCACAATCTTGTAGTCCCAACTGCTCAGGAGGCTGAGGCATGAGGATAGCTTGAGCCAAGGAGTTGGAAGTTGCAGTGAGCTATGATGATGCTACTGCACTCTACTCAGGGCGAGACAGTGAGACTCTGTCTCAACAAAACAAAACAAAAAACAAAAAAAACAAAGAAAGAAAGAAGACTCCAGTTAGCATGGCAAACTCAGTGTGGTATGTGTATTATCTTATAACATAATAAAAGAACAAAAATTTAATATATTTTAAATTAAAGTTGGAAGCGTTAACTTGTCATCTAAATATAAGTATAAATGGGTATGTAAAATATATTGAAATAAACAAGAAAGCTTATGAATTAAACTGGTCTGTAACCAGTTGTTGAGAAGAAAATTGATCTTTGAGAATATAGTCTTCTGTTAATAAGAAAGCTATAAAACATTATTCTGTCCCTTCAGTATCCAGTCTGGCTAGCAAAGGTTCCTTATCTCCCAAGAACACTCTTACTTCCTAAGAGCTTGTTGACTCTTCGAGCTTTTGTATTGACTTTTGTCATGCTGTTGAATGATTTTTTAACAAAAGTTTCTTGTTTCTTTAAAAGCTAGATCTCCTAATAATTATTGTTTCCTATAGCTATAGCTATGCTTTACTTTAATTATTGCCATGCTAAACCAGGACTGTGATCATTTCTTGTCTTGGACACCTATGAATTATGCTTGTATTTTAGTACAACAACAAATCTTCTGGCAACTCTTTATGATCCTGCCTTCACAAATTTGGGCCTCAAATTAACAAAAATAAAATTGTTAAGATATATTTCTTTTCTTTTTTTTTTTTTTTTTTGAGACAGAGTCTCGCTCTGTTGCCCAGGCTAGAGTGAGTGCCATGGTGTCAGCCTAGCTCACAGCAACCTCAAACTCCTGGGCTTAAGCGATCCTACTGCCTCAGCCTCCCGAGTAGCTGGGACTACAGGCATGAGCCACCATGCCCGGCTAATTTTTTCTATATATATATTTTTAGTTGGCCAGATAATTTCTTTCTATTTTTAGTAGAGACGGGATCTTGCTCTTGCTCAGGCTGGTCTCGAACTCCTGACCTCGAGTGATCCACCCGTCTCGGCCTCCCAGAGTGCTAGGATTACAGGCGTGAGCCACCGCACCCGGCCTTAAGATATATTTTATACCCAAACTCTCTTCGGTGCTTCTCAGCCACTATATAGCACTATAGAGCAAGGAGGATATTAAGGGTAACTAGATATTAATATGTAGTGTATTCTCTATATCTTTAATTAGTTCAACTCTCTTATGAGAGCTTCTCTGTTTATCAAGCCTATGGTGTGAGAAGAGCTATTAAATCAATAAGAGAAGTTCAACATCCTGGCCAATTATAAATAGTCAAGGTGTAACTAATAATGAATATGGCTCAACACCTGCAATACTTTTCAAGATGTGCAGAAACATATTCATGATCCTGTGCAAAGATTAGCACAACTGTGAACAAAATTATTTCTAAGATTATGTTTCTAAGTATAAAATACTCTTAATTGGGGGTAATTTTAAAATGTACTTTATGGAAGTCCTGGGAGATTTATCAGTGCCTTTAATGTCCATAATAAGGTTCATGCTCCCAGGATGATCACTGACTAAATCATATTGATTGGTTCTATATTATACCCCAGTAGGGGATTCCATTCTGACACTGCTAATTACTATAATAAATTAACCATCAGTCTTATTAACAGGTGGTTCCTACTTTTCTTTTAAGCTTGCCTAAAGGCCCTGACCATAAACTGGAGGTTAGAAAATTGACTCTTTAAGAATCATCATCAAAAGAGTAATTAGCCTCAGTAAAGTCTGTGTCAATACTCTTGGCTATTATTGATGCTGCAGAGAATCAACTCATGGGTCAGGTTTCCTTTCCCATGTAATTCAACATTGTCGCCAAGAGCAGAGACAGATTATACCAGAAAACTGAGTCAGTATTTATAGGACTCTATATTCCAAAATTAAACATTTTATAAAGGCATACTACTGATGAATGCAACAAGAATTAAGTCTGCAAGACTGAATGGAACTGATGAGAAAAATGTAATGGTTATTTTGAGAAAGCAACTTTTCCTAATTTTTCACTAACCCTCATTGTGGCTAGCTACACTTCAGCAAATTAGAATGAACATTCTTTGAATGATATGTTGTTCCTACTGATCCCTCAGAATTCAGGAAAAATATTTTCTGGGAAACATGAATATAGCTCATAAACTATAGCAGATTCTATTTCCCAAATCCAGACTGTATTTTCCAACAATATCTCCCCCATTTTATATGTTCTTTGCCTAAGTTACTATGCTACTTCCCCATCAAGAGGTAGAATCTATTCACCTCTCCTTAAATCTGGGCAGACACATGACTGATTTGACCAACAGAGTATGGCAGCAGTAATGCAACATGAATTCTGAAACTAGGTCATAAAAAGACATCAGCTTCTGCCTGGTTCTCTTGGAGTGTTCACTCTTGGGGAAGATAGTTACCATGTAAGAAGTCCCATTACCCTGAGATAGCCATGCTAGAGAAGGTGCATGTATAGGCACTCTAGTCAATAGTCCCAGCTGAGTGTAGCTTTCCAGCCATCCTCTGCCATAGCACCAGACCTGTGAGAGAAGCCATCTTGGATCTTCCAGACCAGGCCATCCACCAGTGAAATATCACTGAGTGACTGCAGTAATTTCATGAGAACAAAAGGATTGTCCATCCGAGTCCTGGCAAACTTCCTGACCAGCAGAATTTGTGAGCATCTAAAATGGTTGTTGCTTTACCTCAATAAGTTTGGGATGGTCTGTTATGCAGCAATAATAACTGGAACACAAACTAGTAAACTGTTAAACTTAAAGATGATGATTGTGTAGAAAATATGACACATATTGATTGTTCTTATCTGTAAAATTAATCAGAACAATGGACAAATATTATACAACATGTCTTTATTGAGTTCTTTACTTTATATGGCAATGTAACTATTTGCATTGGCTCAATAAGAATCTATCCTTCTCCCTACCAGGATATAATTAGATAAAACAAATCTGTAACCATGACTGTGCCAGAAATGTTTCAGTTAATGGTAAATCTCATTTAATTAAGCATGACAAGCCCACTGGTAAGGAAAAAGGATTGCACTCTCATATGTGGAAACAATGCTTCAAAGACCTCCCAGAAAACTATCTTGGGACTTGCTCTATGGCTTGTGGAGTCTTAGTCTTATAAGTAGTACAGAATGTCACTTTCTGGAAGGCCAGGAGTACTGACAAATTTGGAGATCTTGGAGTTACAGGATACCTCTACAGTTACAGGTACTTTAGGCAAAAGCAGTAGAGGCAAATTGGATGGGTTGTGGTTCCTGTCCTTGGAATATATGAACGAACTCTAGGGGCAATAAAGATATTTCTGGCATTACAGAAGTGATTTAAAAAATATGACTCTAGGGACTGTATCAGATGAACTCTCTAATCCTACCATCATCTGGATCTAGTTTTATTAAACATAAAACAAAGAGGTCCTTATGTGTTTACACTAATGCTTCTTCTTGCCCTTATGAAAATAAAACAGGCTAAATATAATAAGATATCACATTAATTGATACTGTTACTGCCTCAGAAAATTTTGGAACAAACTTACTTGGTCAACTCCACATCTTAACTGCGCAGATTTGATCATAAGGATTGAAAAGGTGGAATGGACATTTTTTTTTTTACCTTACCCTATTCCTCTGTTGACTACAGACCAATAAGATTTACATTTCTAAAGTTTTATATTTCAAAAGATGAAGCCATGGAGTTATAGGGCCATTCAAAAGCTTTATACCCTAAGGCAAGTTATAAAAAAGAGAAACATTATGGTTTGATTTTTTTTTAAATCAAAGACAGAAACATGGGGTTTTTAATCAAAGCTGATTAAACTGCACCTGATCAGAATTACCAACTAATGCATATCAATAATATGAATTGTAAATATCACCATCTCTATTTTCTGCAAGCCAAAAGGTTGTTCTGAAAGATAGTGTCCTTTGTATTATGCTTTATTGCAAATAAAAACTCAGCTCAGCATTCAAAAATTATCTAGAAGGCATTTTTCTTTCACAAATCAAAATGGACAAAAATACCTAATATGTGAATCCTGGCTAAGAATGATAATAAAATAAGCTTATTATATGTGCGAGGGCTTTCAGCTTGTCTTAATTAAATGGGTGACAGGTATCCTTACAAGGAACTGTTAATTTCATCAAAGCAGTCAGTCAATCTTGACAAAGTACTTATCCATTTTTGGTGAAACATTTAGTTCCCCACTAAACAATACATAATCCATTTAAAATCTGTCTGAAGAACTTTGACATTGATGAGTAGGCTACCTCCCCATTCATACGGAATTACTTCTAAAGGCATGAAAGGCTGAAGTTTACATGACAGGAGAGTTAGAAAATTACAGCAGCCATGAAGAGGTCCCCTACTTTTTCGTAGGTGAGAAGTAGTTTTCTCTTCAATCTCCTCTTTTCCTATTTTCTGCTTTCAGTCAGACGTGGAAATAGGAGGAATGAATTTAGCCCACTGGAGTGAGTATAAGTGCTGGACTAGAAAAGACAAGTTAGCCTAGTTAAACTAACTGGTGTGACTTCTGTTTCCTGACTGGACTCTGACTGATAAATTAGTACCGAGAGTGGGATCCCAAGAAATAGAACTCAAAGGATTTTTGTACTGGTTTGATTATGTCCTTAGGCTTACACATCATGCCAAGTTCCTTCCCAGTGGGAAACGAGATGCTAGTGATCTGTGATGCAGTAAGTAGCATCACGATTAATCAAATTAACCCTGGTGGCTGTTGTAAACAAGTACCTATTGAAGAAGTGTCTTGGGGGACCAAGTGGCTGCTACATTGGAGTCTGGCAGACTGTGGTATGGTCTGGCTTCTTCTGAACAAACTGGAACACTTACAGAATGACAACGATAAGCTCCAGTCATTAAACTTTCGGTTCACATTGACCATGAGAGAACCAGAGAACTTCTATGGTTACCCTAATAAAAAATTTTATGCCTTATAGTCATAGAGCTTACCTTGCTAACAACAGATTTAAATGTAAGTTGAATTCCACAGACTCACTATGTCTCACATGTGAAAGTAAAAGCACTGAATGAGCAAAAGTGAGACCCTGAGATTTGGGATGGGTGGCCTCGCTGAAACAGAGAATCTTGAATTCCCAAGCTACTTCTGAGCCTCCTGTGCCAGTAGAAATAGAAATAGCTTGTTCTCCTTCCTGTGTCTGAGGAGATTAGTGTTCCCTGGCTTGAGGATCCTGTAACAGCCTCACCGTAACAGTAAGGGCAGTTTCCTTGCAAGAGAATTCCTTATCTCCTCAAGATCCAGTGCAGCTAGGCATGGCGGAACACGCCTGTAGTCTCAGCTAGCTACTCTGGAGGCTGAGGCAGGAGGATCCCTGGAGCCCAAGAGTTCAAGACCAGTCCAGGCAATATAGTGAGACTTTGTCTCAAACAAACCAAAAAAACCCCAACTCACATCCCTTACTGCCATCCATAACAGGACTAGATCGCAGTACAAAGTCTGATTCATAAACCAATAACTTATACACAAAAATTATCACAAAATTTGCTAATTTGTATGGGTAGAAATCTGGGAAATACGTGTGGATTCTAAGAGTGTTAGACCAAGGGAAACAATATAACACCAGAGTGAGCCAAATTTTTTTATATGATTCACTTACCAGAGATTTAGGATTTAAGGCTAACTGACACTTGCACTCCATGAGCCTACACTTAATGAGACTGCAAGGCCAC
Source organism: Lemur catta (assembly GCF_020740605.2). Lineage (NCBI taxonomy): Eukaryota > Metazoa > Chordata > Mammalia > Primates > Lemuridae > Lemur > Lemur catta. The sequence goes on along the minus strand of NC_059134.1, from coordinate 91,302,563 downwards.
AACTTGCCTGGCATAACATGGAAGCAGTATCCAAAGGCTTAAGAAAATAGAAATGTTGGAGTGATTTATCAAGTGCGACTTGCACATACACAATCCCTCCACCATTACACTCCCAAAGGGGCCCAGAGGATATGGCCTTCACTGAGGCTCCAGCTTCATTACTGGAGTGCCATTATGGGCAAGAGGCCATTATTCTGGCCCCCTTATCACCGTGCCAATCACAAAACTCACCTTGTTGCCACAAAATTAAGAACCTCTTTGTTATTAATATTTTCTCTCTAGCCCTTTGTTTCCTTTGTGGCATTCAATGTAGACTGCAGTTATTTACTTGTCTGATGTTCTGTTTTGTTTTTGGGTTTTTTTATCCATTTGTTTTCTCTGTTTCGTCCACTAGAATGTAAGTTCCATGAGAGTAAGGACTGCATCCACCTTGTTCACCTTGACAGCCTAGCACAGTACCTGGTACACAGGAATTCAATAAAGATGTGCTAAAGACATAACCAAAGAAATGAAGAATTAATCTGTTTTTGTCAACCATTAAATCCTGGTCCTTCCTTCTCCTGGAATAGATATGTTCGTGAAAACATTATCCTCCCAAAGAGATGATTTACATCTCAGATAAAAACTTACCCTAACTTAAACATCTCCTCTGCGCATTTCTTCAGCTTAGAACAGACGACATAGTCTCCTGATATCACCTCTTCTACTGAATGTATATTATGCTCAGAAAAACATTTTTCATAATTTTCAACAAGGAAAAAAAATATTCCTTTTAATAAAGGTCAATTCAGTGCCTTTACCATCTGTTCCTTCATAAAAATGTTTGAACAGGATCCTGTCTTTCTCCAGAATCACATTTCTGCCAACAGTCACATGTCAGAGCATATCACAAGTTAACCAAATTCTCAAATATCATTAAAGTATATCTTCTGACTCATTAAGCAATTTTTGCACAGACTGTAGTACTTGTGGAAAGTGTCATGAGATAGCTTTTCTGGTTTCTGTATCAGGTAGATGGCAGATTCTTTCATATAGCATTTCAAAATTCAACATTCCATTTAATTAAAAGTTTCTGTTGTCTGTCTATGAACCTTTACCTCTAGCAACTAGTAGTTGCTTTCATTAAGAGCCAATTTCTGCAAACACACAAACACTTTTTTATCACTTTAAGAGTTATTCTATACATGACTACAATTAGCTAACAATTAAATAGTCCTACGGTCCAGGCGGTATGTTAAGTTCACCTACTATCTCAGCAACTACTTTAGGCTCATTAGTAGGATGGCTTAATTCAAATTCACACCTCAGCAAAACTGCAAAATACCATATGTCCTGGCCTTTCAGGGTTGCATTTACACAGTTGAAACCTTGAATGTTAAAATCCTTAAATGCCAAAGATCCATTGTATATCTATATACTCTATGCTCAGCTCTGTAAAGATCTGTGCTCTCAGCAAGGCTAAACAATTTTTCTGTTTTAATCTAAAAAGATTTAACATACTTATTAATAATATTGGGAATCTTCGAAAAAGCTCTGTTCTAGATCTAAAAATGAAGTGCACTTATATGTAATCTGTCCAGTAGGACCAGCTAAATAGTAATGAAAACATGCCTCACAAGGATGTTGGAAGGGTCAAAGGAGATAACACATATGAAGGAATGAATAAATAATAAAGCACTATAGAAATGTTAGTAGTAGGTGGTAATGTTAATAATAAAATAGAAGAAAGCTTCTCTCATGGGAAAGAATTGGGACAATTTGTTAGTTGGCTACTCAGAGAAGTTAGTTAAAGCAAGGAGTCATAGAGATATAATACATGGTGTAACCATTTTCATTTAAACCATATATAAATGTAAGTCATTCACCAATCCTCTGTGTAGAGCCAAGCCCTTGTCTTTGAGATTGGATCTGGAGACTGGAATTCCATAGTCTTTCTGGCATGCACCACATCCATAATGTATCATTTATGATTGCAGCTTCAGTTCTTATAAAAGTACAGCAAAAACTTCAACATATATGAATCAGTGGAGCAAATTTATTACTACATTTTATAAGTTTTTCCAATATTTTACATTTGTCTTGTTCACCACTAATTTCACAGCCAATTTCTGAAAGAACTCATTTTACTCACTTTTCCCCAGAACATTCAACTTAGTTTTTATAGAAATAACTCCTCCTCTTATACTAATGATTCATCATTTTACTGAATATCTAATAACAAATGTACCCAGCAAATGTAAGTTTGGAAACAAACACAATTAACTCTTAATAAGTAAACAATTTGACTTGTGAGGGTTTCATAAGCATCATACCATACCAAGAAGCTTCTCGGTCACAAATAGCATACTGGGGACATCAGTCAGTATGTTTTATCAAGGACCTGAACAGCATTGGCTTATCCGTTTGGTTAAGTACAAGTCAGTTAAGAGAATCTTTGCCATACTGTTATGCAAGTCTCAATCATAGCTAAGAAGAAAGTTCAAAATAGTTGCTTTGTCACAAGTATATTCGCTGTCTTTTATATTTTTCATCAATCATGTATGTTATACATTTAGAGACACTGACATCAAAATGGTAAAACAAAAATTCAAGAATATTGAAATGAAGCAACAGAAAAGGAATTCAGATGTTTCAGTAGAACATGATAAAATAATCAGAGAATCTGACTCCTGACAATAAAAACTAAATGAGTAAGTAAGATATTTTAAGCAAATTACAATGGGCCTAAAACAATTTTTAAAAATTGATGATCCATCTTTAAAACATGCCATGAACAGCATGAACTATAAATAAATGTCAGTGCTAGATAACATTAAACTTGTCAGTGCTTTAAAACATTAACCTCTGATTAGCTATATTCCTTTTGTAATCATGAGGCATTTGATGTGAGAACTTACTTATTTCACCAGAAACCTGGTTCAGTTTATCCTGTGATCTGCTGATAAGGACAATCTTCATTCCACGCTTTGCTAACTGAAACAATAAAAGATTTGAATCACACCTGTGTATTTCACTTGAAAATATAAATTAGATATATCCCCATTTTAAGAAAACCTGACTACATAATTCAAATTAAAAAAATAAAAAATAAACCTGAGTGTATGAATAGGCAATCCAAAATGAAGACTTTACCCAAAGGGCTATCTTTCTAAATAAAGCTAGTATTTAAAGGTCAAAGGGTTTTCTAAGAAGGGAGACTTTTACTTCTCATTTTGTACCATCTATACTATTTGGCTTTTTTAAATTGTCTATTACTTCATAATTTAAAAAAAATTGGCTCTAAAAAAATTAGCTTTAAGAAAGTTTTTGTTGCAGACCAGATATATAAAATACAGACCAAAGGAATGGCAAAGAAAACTACAGTTAAAATGTTAGGAATTTCTAAAAATATAATTAGTTTTTAAATTTAAATTTGGGTATTATACTTTATGGATAACCAAGGCAAACCAAGGTAGGAAATTGAATAAATTAATACTATGCTTCCCCATCACTACATTACAGAGAACTTAAATCTTTTGCCTGTGTCTGTCAGTATCTTTCTGTTAACCACAGTCCTTCTTGTGAAAATTATGCCATGGACTAGCCTGGAAATATAATCACCTATGGTAATATTTCTATTTTTTTAGAAAATAGTTTAAACTAATTGACTTTAAAAACTGAGGACTGTCCACACTTACATGATATAAAATAAAATTACACTAAACTTTTCCTAATTTCAACTAATCAGCATAGAAAGTTTAATACTTATTTTGCACAGAAATTTGCTTAAAATATTTTTATTTAAGCAAACATGGTATTTCTGACAAGGTAGAAACAACATTTATTGTATTATACAACATTATATTTGTGTTTTTAACTTCAAAAATCAAAACTATTCTAAGAAATCATTTCATATTTGTTCTCTTTTATACCAAAAAGAAAGATCTTGAAAATCACCTACCTCTTCTGCATATGATTTTCCAATTCCATCAGTACTACCTGTGACAACTGAGAAAGGAAAAAAAAAAAAAAAGTAATAGTTTATTTTAAGAACTACAATGAAGAACTGGTCATAGTTAGGACTCACCAATTATATACAAGAGGACGTGTGTAATACTTTCTATATCTTTTCAGAGTGACAGTTACCACTGTGTGTGTGTGTAAATCCACTGCCCTGTACCGCTTAAGCACATATTTACTGTGTATGCTATACCTTAAAATACTCATTTTTAAAATTAAGGGTAGTAAAAAGTAATTGAATAAGATTTAATTCTTCTGTGAGAAACAATATTTCTTTTATAACCTCAAAAAGTTTATACGGCAGAAATATTTGAAAATTATAATGGGTCACCTTATACACCATGGTATCTTACCTCTGGAATACCGGAATCATGTTTGTTATAAGTTCAGAGCACAGGTGCCTGCTTGAAAAGATGAGGGACACCCCCCCAATTCTCTAAATATGAGTTTTCCAAGCCATTTACAGATTATAAAAAACAAGCTATGGGTAAAATAGGATTTTCTTATATTTTTCCTAGAACCACTTCTTTCAAATTACAAAAGAAGGTCTCTAATTTTTCTATTCAGAAATACGGCAAACACATCCATATTCTTTTTGGCCATATCTTTCATAATCTCATAGACTTTCATTATGTTCTTCTCAGCTGTCATCTTTACAAAATTTTTTAAAACTTTAGATAAAAAAAAATCAAAAATATCCAGAACAGTATGACAAACACCCACATACCATGGCCCAAGCTTCACCAATGATCAATCTGAGGTTAATCTTGCTTCATCTATACCCTCACCTGCTTCCTCTCATATTATTTTGAAGTGAATTCTGAACATCACATCACTTCATCCATAAATATCTCAGTAAGTATCTGCCATTAAAAATAACTATATCGTTATCATATTCCTGAAATTATAAACAATTTCTTGAAAATAAATATCTAATCACTATAAATTTTCCCAAATTTTCCAAAACTTTTAACAATTTGTTCTAATCAGGATTCAAGAGGTTTCATACCAAAACTGGTTAAGATGTCTATTGAATGTTTTAATCTATAGGGTCTATTTACCCATCTACCTACCTACACATTTCTCTCTGCCCCACCCCTAATTTATTTGTTGAAGATATTAGGTCATAGCTTTGTGTTTTTTCAGCCTGGCATTTACTGAATGCATTCCTCTGATATCATTTATCATGTTCCTCTGTCCTGTAGTAGTGGATATAGATGCTTGATCAAAGACAGGTTTGATTTTTTTGGTAAGAGTACTTTATAAGTGATATTGCATGTTTAGAAGAGGAAGCACATGTCTGGTTATCTTTGTTATATTAGCAGCCACTGATGATAGCTACTGAGATTCATTATTTCATTAGGGGCTACAAAATGGTGGTATTTGAATTCAATCATTTATCTTAGTTTATTAGCTAAAATATTTCCATAAAGAAATTACTCCTTGTTAGTTGGCTACCATGATATATATAGCTTGCACAGGAACAAAAAATAACTGTGATTTTTTTAAAGCTTTATTTATCAGTTTTCAGAATAAATTGGTTCCCTGGCATCTTCCAAAGGTAATCCATGCGTTTTATCGTTACAGTTTTATTTATAAGAACATTATTTACTCATAGATTTAAACGATTCTGTAGAACCTAGCTACATGAAATTGAGCACCATATGAAAGTTCCTCCAACCTCATAATCAATTCGATTGTGCTTTTCTGTAACTTTTTGTCTCCCGGTTTTGGAGGCATGGGAATCTAATTTCATGCTATATTCTAGTTAGCTGATTCACTAATGTTTCACAAGCGAAGGATAAACATATTCTAATTGTATTCAATTCCTTCCTCTTCCTTCTCTCTGTGGTAAACTTTTCTCCTCTCTCCAAGACCCCAGAACCTCAGTGCCTGCCTTCTTCTGTCAAAGCCTTGTTGAAGATGCACCAACGCCACTGTTCCAGATCACTTCAAAGAAAACTTTCTCTTTTCTAAACTCCTACAGCACTTTAAACATCTTTATGTTTTATGGCACTTTACCACTCTATATTTTAAACAGTATTTCTTTACATCTACACATCTTAATTCTTCTATCAGATTCTAGGTTCCTTGCTACGTGACATGCTCAAGAAGGCTGCTCAGCAGACATTTGCTGAGTCCATGAATGATGCTCAAGATTTAATTGGTCTTATAAACTGCAAAACACACGGTACTTAGACTGCTTTCCTGAGAAGCCAGCTTCTCAAAGGTCTTCACTTTACAAATACAATATCTTATACTTTCCTACACTAACACCTATTAGCCACTGACCTACCTATTTACAAAGCCTTTCATACCTAGATTATTCTGTTTAAGTCTTCAACAGAGGAGCAAGCAAACCACATACAGTCATGAGCTGCATAATGAACAACTTTTGGTGAACATTCTACAAAATTACCAGCCAGTCAAAAGTTTCAAGTTAAAGGAGACAAAAGAGATGTGACAACTAAATGAAACACATGATTCTGGATTGGATCCTGGTCAAGAAAACTTTTGGGGAGGGGAAAGGTAGGGAACTGGGGGTACAGGATCTCTCTCTGTTGCCCAGGCTGGAGTGCATGATCACAGATCACTGCAGTCCTGAGCTCCTGGGCTCAAGTGATCCTCCTAACTCAGCCTCCTGAGTAGCTGGGACTACAAGCATGCACCACCTCGCCCAGCTAATTTGACTATTTTTTATAGTGATAGGATATCACTGTGCTATCCAGACTGGTCTTAAACTCCTGGCCTCAAGCAATCCTCCCACCTTGGCCTCCTGAGTAGCTGGGATTACAGGCATGAGCCACTACTCCCAGTTTATCTTCTATACCATATTTTTACTGTACCTTTTCTATGTTTAGATACAAACATACTTACCACTTTCTTACAATTGCCCACAGTATTCTGTACAGTAATGTGCTTCTAGGTTTGTAGCTTAGAAGCAATAAGCTATATCATATAGCCCAGGTGTGTACTAGACTGTACCATCTAGGTTTGCACACTCTATGATGTTCACACAAGGAAATCGCCTAACGACGGATGTCTCAGAATGTATCCCAGTTGTTAAGTGATGCATGACTATATACAATTACAGCAATGAACTGATGGCAATATCAGATTTCTCAGATTAGGGGCTTAAAATCTCTTAAGAATATGCTCAAGAATTAAACTATAATAAAGTCACTCAATATTCTGCATTTAGAATTTTTGGCTGAAATGTATTTCAAAAGAATACAGACAACTGTTGTATGTGCATATCTACTTTTAAAATTGCCAACCCCAGACTGACCTAAACCAGCATACCATAATTTCAAACTAAATCAGTCCTAGCAAGCCCAGAATATGCCAGGTCTAGAGATTCTGAAATCTGCCTAGTGGATATCAAGTCTTCCTTTTCCAGATTCTCCAGTTTTTGGAGTTTGTAGTGGATACAGTTAAGTACACCAGCCAGATCCTACCTTCCAGCACAGAGGTACTCATTCATTCCTCTCATCAGGAGCGTTACATGCCGTCAGCTCACAACTGAGTCTTTCTCAGTAACTGCCCTCAGCCAAAGAGAGCTTGCCTTGCTGCCCTGGGCAGTACATGCCTAATGACTAGTCCACACTCAGGGTCAAAGGTCAGGTCCCTTACCTCACGTGGGCGTCTCTGAAGGGCCATCCTAGGTTCAGAGTTTCCAGTGGTATCAGCTATGCTTTGCTGTAGCTACATCACAGTTCAACTTCTCCCTCTGCTCAACTCTGCTTCTTTCATTTCCTCACAAGTGTTATTCCTAAAAGTATTCTTCAATACATCTCACACACACACCTCAACATCCAACTCTGTTTCCTGATCAACTTGACTTCTCATAGAGGAGAATTACTGAGAACCTACAGTCAAGCTCCCTTCTTTTTAAAATTGATCTTATTTATACCAAAGTCATACATGCACATAGTTTGAAAAATTAGTTATAAAAGGTTTAAACTGAAAAACAGCACTACCTTACCTCATCCTTCTGTGCCCTCCTATCCCATCCCCCAAAACAACTACTTTTATTTCTTTTAGTTGTTTTTCCTTGTGTTTACATACATGTTCTAAATCCTTTGTTTACACTATTATCTCTTGATTGGTCAACTTTTATACTACTTGTTGAATTATTATATTTATAGTTGATGATAGCGCCCCTCCCCTTTCAATTTCCCTGTCCTTTGACTAAAGTTATATCACAACGTTCTGTCATTAGTCAGTGTTTACATTATTGTAATACTATAACTCAATGCTGATGTTCACCATCCAGAGTTAGTGCAGATCGCACAGGGAATGGGCATGGTCCCCAACAAGACTGCCCTTACTTCAGATGCCATCCACAAGTTCAGAGGTCCACCAGGCCACTCACTCTTCTGACCAACTGGTTACAAATTTGAGGGTTTACACAACACTCTCAGGTTTGATAATTCACCAGAACAACTCACAGAACTCAGGATAGCTTATGGTCTTATTATAGAAGTTGGAAATCAGGACCAACCAAATGAAGAGACACATAAGGCGAGGTATGGGAGGATCCCAAATGCAGAGCTTCCAAGCCCTCTCCCCATGGAATGAGAGCAAGTCACCTTCCCAGCACATCAATGTCTTAACCAACAGGGAAGCTCCACTGAGCTTACTAGGTTTCATTACAAAGGCATTATTGATTGAATCATTGGCCACATGATTGAACTCAATCTCTAGCCACCCTTCCCTTCCCAGCTATTGGAAGATTGGCCTGATATCATGTGGCTCAAAGCCCCAATCCTCAAATCACATGGTTAGTCTTTTTGGCATGACCAGCCTCCATTTTGAATCTGTCTAGGGCCCCACCATGAGTCATCTCATTAGCAAAAACAATGAAGGCCCACCATAAATAACAAAGACACTCCTATCACTCAAGAATTTCCAAGGAAGGGACAGGTATGGTGGCTTGGCACACATCTATATTCCCAGATCCTCAGGGGACTGAGGCAGGAGGATTGCTTGAGCCCAGGAGTTCAAGGTTATAGTCAACTATGATCCTGTCACTGCATCCAGCCTGGGTGACACAGTAACACCCTCTCTCAAAAAAAAAAAAAAAGAAAGAAAGAAATCCCAAGGATTTATAGTCTCCCTCCCAGGAACCAGAGACAAAGGTCAGTAAAATTCTTTATTATAAAATAATTATTGTGGTTAGACAAATATACAGTTTACCCTTGAACAACATGGAGGTTAGGGACACCAACCCCACACATAGTTGAAAGTCCACATATATCCTTCGACTCCCCCAAAATTTAAGTACTAATAGCCTACTGTTGACTGGAAGCCTTACAGATAACATAAGTCAATTAACACATTTTGTGTGTTATATGTATTATATATTGCATTCTTACAATAAACCTAGAGAAAAGAAAATGATATTAAGAGAATCATAAGGGGGGAAATGGCGGCTTCAGGAGAAAGCCGGACTTCGGGCGGCGGAGGCAGCACAGAGGATGCATTTATGACCTTTTACAGTGAGGTCAAACAAATAGAGAAGAGAGACTCAGTTCTAACATCCAAAAATCAGATTGAAAGATTGACCCATCCTGGTTCCTCTTACTTCAATTTGAACCCATTTGAGGTTCTTCAGATAGATCCTAAAGTCACAGATGAAGAAATAAAAAACAGATTTCGACAGTTATCCATATTGGTGCATCCTGACAAAAAATCAAGATGATGCTGACAGAGCACAAAAGGCATTTGAAGCTGTGGACAAAGCTTACAAGTTGTTACTGGATCAGGAGCAAAAGAAGAGGGCCCTGGATGTAATTCAGGCAGGAAAAGAATACATGGAACAGACTGTGAAAGACCGAAAAAACCAATTAAAAAAGGAAGGAAAACCTACAATTGTAGAGGAGGATGATCCTGAGTTGTTTAAACAAGCAGTATATAAACAGACCATGAAACTCTTTGCTGAGCTGGAAATTAAAAGGAAAGAGAAAGAAGCCAAAGAGATGCATGAAAGGAAATGACAAAGGGAAGAAGAGATTGAAGCTCAAGAAAAGGCCAAACGAGAAAGAGAGTGGCAGAAAAACTTTGAGGAAAGTCGAGATGGTCGTGTGGACAACTGGCGAAACTTCCAAGCAAATACAAAGGAGAAGAAAGAGAAGAGAAATCGGACCTTCCTGAGACCACCGAAAGTAAAAATGGAGCAGCGTGAGTGACCACCTACGGTCACAGCCACAGAACCTTCCCTCAGCTGTCTCCCTTCCTGCTTTGAAGGACTCATTCTTTCCTCCCACTTCCACCCCAACATAGAGTAGTGTTTGCTTTTTAGCCCATTTTGTTTTCAATACAATTTAATATTAATCAGAGTAATTCTTTTGTACATTGAAATGAGGGGCTTGGTTAACAAAAGATCTTCCCCTAACCCCTGCCCCTAGAACAAACAGATTGGAAGGTGCCACCATTGGTGCTGCCTTCTCTTCCCACAGCCAGTAACTTAATGTTTTGTACTTCACTGAATTGTGATGGTTAGAAACTTCATGTGTAGTTTGTGGAAATCATCCAATTAAACATATTGCTTAAAATGGTGTTGCCGTGACTTCAGAGACAAGCCTGAGCCACCTTAGGGAGCCCCTTCAATTCAGTTGCTTGCTTCTGGGTGTGCCATTCTTGAAATCACCAGATCAGGCAACATGGGCACCCAGAGCAGTCACTTGATGCCCTCGTGTCCTGTGGTGTTTGGCATGTGCCCTCCCATCTGACTGACCAATCAGTGTGTCATGAGGCCCCAAGCCACCTAAACCTGTCCACTTTCCAAAGAACTAGCCATCTCCTTCCTTCAATACCATGGTGTCCTAGTCTGTCTGCATTCATTAGTGGTAATGTTCTTTATGTATAATAAATTTTTATACCCCCCCAAAAAAAATCATAAGGAAGAGAAAATATATTTACTACTCATGAAGTGGAAGTAGATCATCGTAAAGGTGTTCATCCAGAAAATCCACATATAAGTGGACTCGGGAAGTGAAATCTATGTTGTTCAAGGGTCAACTGTACAGAGAGTTACCTATAATCCAAGTCCAGTTTCTCCTACTACTAATATCTTACATTATGGTGGTACATTGTCATAATTCATGGATCAATATTGATATAATTAACTAAAGTCCATATCTTATTTGGATTTCCTTATTCATTACTGAATGTCCTTTTTTCGATCTAGGATCCCAACCAGTATATCATATTGCATTTGGTCATCAGATCTCCTTATGTGATAATAGTACAAGAGATGACATTTTTAAATTTTGCGTTTTTTTTTAAAGTCTATGTTCTAACGTCACACATAATAGTTTAACTGGGTATAGAATTCTAAGCAGGAAATCATTTTTAATAAAAAATTTTAGACAACTCTCCATTGTCTTCTAGCATAAGTATTGTATAAAAAGTGTTTCACTATTCTGATTTCGGACCATTTGTATATGGCCTGCTTTTTTGTCCCTGGGGTTTTTAGGATTATTAATCTTTAGGACTCTGTCATGATAACATATCTTAGAGTAATCTTTCAATTTATTGGTGCTAGGCATTGATGGGCCTTAAAATTCATGATCTTCAATTCTAGGAATTTTCCTATGTTAATTCTTTGATTATATGTTCCCCACACTTTCCTCTTTCTAGAATTCCTATTAATCAGAATGTGGACTTAACAATTTCCCTATTAATCTTACTTTTCTTTTTGTTCTATTTTCTGTAAATCTCTTCAACTGTGTCTTCCAAGTGATTTACTTTTTAAATTTAGGTTGTCAATTTTTTAATTTTGAAGAACTCTTTCATATTTTGATTGCTGTTTCACATGCTCCCTTTTTTCCCTCTCTCTTAACAGTATCATGTCCTTATTACAGATCCATTATCTTTTATCTCTGAGGACATTAATCATATCATTTACATATTTACATTTTCTTCTACTCCTTAGATTCTCTTTCCTCTAAGTTTTTTCTTGATTGTTTTGGTCTGTCTCATCTTGGAGGCATTAAAATGTCGAATAGAGTGCATAGATGTGGTGATTATATTGTGGTCCATACTACAGCGCAATCAATGGGCAAACCAACTTTTTTATCGGGAAATCCACAAAAGTCAGTATCTGTCTTCTCTGGGGCCCCTCACTGTCTCTTAAAAAGTGTTCCCCGATTTCCAGTCTTCTGGCTGCTGGCTAGTTGGGCAGCCATTAGTTTGGAGACATTTCACTCATGCCCTGTTCTCAGACAGGTAGTCGTACCTCTGCCTTCTTCTCTCAACCCCCCTGAGTCTGAAACACATCTGGCTCTGTGCCCTGCCTCACTTCTGTCTTCTCAGGGGGCAGATACTTCCAATTCTTGTGTTGTTCCAAGGTCCAAGGGACAAACTTGCTTGTTTCCCAATGGTGGCCCCTCTATGAGCACTCGGGTGTCTGCTCTGTGAAGTCACTTACCACTGTTCTGCTTTCTATTGCTGTGACTGTAATTGAGGGATGACAGAAGCTCCCTAGTTGCATCAAAATGGAGCTTTCTGTTTCCCATTCTTCTATTAATAATTTTTAGAGAGGATTTCCAAAAAAAGGCCAGAAGTATTGTTACTTTGTCATTTTTTAAAACTAGAAGGTCTCCAGGTTCCTCTTAAATATATTATACTAAAGTAGACTAACTTTAGTTGAGAATGAGATACTAAATACACTTCTCAAAAAGATTTCACTTTATGCTCCCAGCAAGGACATTTTTTCCTATCTCTTTCGAGCAACTATCAAATTTAAATCAAACTAATAGTCTTTAGAAACTATTATGTGTGTGACTGTGGAGAATACAATGATGTATAAGATCCACTCTGGATATTAGATATTCTACAAATCACCCATTTCATGGTTAGGACTTTAAATATTCAGCAGAAACAATATGACTTTAAATTGTACAGATAAATAAAATTACTTTTTCATTTTCTAATAGTCTCAAAACTAAATCCAACACTGCACAGTTTCATGTAAGTCAAATATTGCCTTTCAAGTAAAATTTTTCTGAGAAAATAGAAGTATAAAAATTAGTTATGGGCACAAAGAAATAAAAAATAAAATGAGAAACTCAGAGCCTCTCTTAGCCATCTCTATGGCTCCACTGTAGTTCTATAATAATCAGAATTAAACACAATGGCCAGGTAATGGGGACCAAATATCACTTCCCCAGCAAAGGAAATGACAAATCTCTTAGTTCTCCAAGTCACAGGGTATATAATGTATTTGCAATAATGTACAAACATAACCAAGTTATCTGTCAAACTTCAGTCCGTTATAAAAGAAAAATTTTACTCAGTGAATGTGGAAAACATGTAAATTTGTCTATTTAAGACAGGGGTCGGGGGGGTTTGACCTGCTTTTGTTTTTAAAAATATTTCCTTTGTTTTAAAGCTACGTATCTTCCAACAGTAGTAGCAGAGATAGCAGCTGTAGTTGGACAGAAAACCTCTCAATCAATTTCAATAATTTTTTATTCTTATAAAATAATAGTATGACTCCTACTATTAAAATGAGACCGTATTATCTGGGGAGTTAATTCTTCATCCTTAATTTTAGAAAGCTAACCAAAGCATACCATCTTAAATCAAAAGTCTGTTGGTAGTTGCTTTTGGGGGATTAGAGAAACACAGGAAAGAGATTTTTTTTTCTGTTTACTCTTTGCATTTTTTCTAACCATGTGCATGGACTGCATTTCCAAAAAGAATTCCTTTCCTATTACAAATGGAAAGATAGTGTAAACTGAGCCAGTAAACTCTTCATCTACTCCAGTTTCCCCCAAATCAGGGTAGCATCGTGTAAATCAGTGCCTCCCAAGCTCACTTCATAATTTCTTAAAACTCACCTTTTCCTCTTAAATAAAATTTAATAGAAAACTTGATTACATAATTACTATTTAATTACTTGATTCTTATATAAGACCACTAGTTTCAATTAATATGTACTATTAGTATAGACAAAATATATATAAATATTAAAATTTAAAAATATTCATCAATGTAGAACCTAAGATCATCTCTTGGTTTATCTTTGGGAAACAATGATCTAAACATTCCCAGCCTAATATTCCAACTTCCAATGAAAACCAAATGAAACAAATATCAGCTTCCAAATCATCCAAATTAGATGTACTGCTTGTTTTCGTGGTTTCTTAAAATGAAAAATCTAAGCATTCACAGCAACACTGAAATGATAAGATACAATGTGCAAAAACTATCCTGGGAACCTCATCCTTCACGTGTTAAATGGATGTTTGGGCCAAAGCTTGCTAGCTGCCTTCCTTAATATCCATTCTCCCTTGCCCCTTTGCAAGAGAATACTGACTTTTAGCCCAGCACACTGTGTGGTCTGGAATAAAGACTCTTTTCTAATCACCCTAGCAGCTAGGTATGGCCATATGAGTAAATTCTGGGAATAAGAAGCACACGGGGTTGTGAGGGACTTTGAGACAGGCTGCTTAAAGTTGACTCAGCAGAGAGAGGCCCCCTTTTGCCCTTCATCTGGCCAATTCAAAAGTGATCGCTGTAGCTGCAGCAGTTCTTGAACCATGAAGTAACCTTGAAGGTAGAAGCCATGAGCTAGAATGATGGAACAGAATCATAGGAATCAAGGTCCCTAATGACACCACTGAATTACCATGCCATTTTTAAACCAATCATTTCTTTCTTTTTTTTTTTTTACTGCTTAGCATAAAGAATCAAACATATATAAAATTCTAGTCTTTAAAGTGAGTAGGAAAAAAAACTTCTTACTAAAGTCACTATATATAGGCCCAGAAAAGTAAGAATAAACTATCAGTAAATTGAGAAAACAAAATATCTAGTATTCACATCATTATAAGAATAGTTGCTCAAGGTACTTCATTGATAATATCTAGTTAATTCTTACAACTACCGCCCCAGTCTAAGCTATTATCCCAAGGACTTCTGAAAGGAAACTTTCAGTCCCTCTTCACTCAATTCACGCTATTCACAGTCAATTCTCTTTCTCAAACACCATTTTTAGGATCTCATTCCTTTGCCAAGAAGTGATATTTCCCTATTGCCAATTATATAAAACCAGAAACAGAAATCTATTCACTTCGTCCCACTGCCACCACCTGGAGCTACCATCATTCATATCCTATAAGAACTACCTATAACAGCCTTCTAATGCATTTGTCTGGTCCCATTCTTACTCCTTTCCTATCCATTCTCCATACTGTACCCAAAATGATCAAAGTGCAAATCTAAACATCCCTTCCCTGCCTAAAACCTGTCAATGGCTTCCCACTCCCCTTATTCTTTACAAGGTCTTCCATGAGCTCACCTAACCTCCCACCACTTTCCTCCTTCTACGTAAGCAT
This sequence comes from Lemur catta, assembly GCF_020740605.2. Classification (NCBI taxonomy): domain Eukaryota; kingdom Metazoa; phylum Chordata; class Mammalia; order Primates; family Lemuridae; genus Lemur; species Lemur catta. Next base: position 91,287,216 of record NC_059134.1, on the reverse strand, counting down.
GCCCAACAGTCGTGCTGAAATTTTTCCATTCCTCCAAGGTAACATGCTTTCTCTTCACAAATGTTGCTCCCTAGACTCTCAATATACACTCTGCTATGGTTTGAATGTGTCCCTTCCAAAAGTCCTTTCCAGGTGTTGAAACTTAATGGCCAAAGTGATAGTATTAATATTAAGAGGTGGGGACTTTAAGAGGTGATTAGGCCATGAGGGCTCCTCCCTCATGAATGGGATTAAGGCCCTTATAAAAGAGTCTTCGTGAAGCATTCCTTCAGCCTTCTTGCCTTTCTGCCTTCCATCATCAGGACACAGCATTCCAAGGATGCAGCAACAAGTGCCATTTAGAAACAGAGAGTATTGCTCACTATGTAACAGTACCTCCCAGTGCCTTGATCTTAGATTTCTTGGCATCTGAAAACATAAGAAAACTAATTTCTGTTCTTTGTGTATTTTGTTATAGCAGCAGAAACGGACTAAGACACACTCCTACCTGTGTTTCTCTACCATCCTTGACGTTTTCACTTGAACATCTTCTCTCCTGCTAAGCCTTCCTCCTTGACCTCTAGACTAATTTAGGACCCATAATTCTCTGCCCCCACAGTACTCTGTACATGCCCTTAGTGACATTCATCACACAGGTTTTCAAAGGGCAGTCTATCTGGGTTACTACAGTCTAACTGCTAGCACAGTGCCTGGCAAAAAGCAGACGATTAATGAGGTTTTGCTGGATGAATGGATGAGTAAATGAATGAAAGGAGATTATGAATGGAAAACTAACCTCTTAGGACACTATCCTGCTTTTCCACATGGTATTTAGAAATACTGTACAACCCTATACACTCTTCAGCCCCCTCTCGACATAAAAAAATCAGTGCTCTAAAATAAGATCTAAGAAATTCAAAATAAGTTTAACTTTGTTTATGATGAACCTGTAGATTCACACTTTCAAAGGATTCCAAGAATGTCCTTGAAAAGATATGATTTTCAATGCCAGAGAGAACCACTTCACTCGTAATGTGCCAGGGGGAATATGAAGTGAACTCTAGTCCAAAACAAGATCAGGTAAAGAGGAAATGAACCACTTTGGTTTAGTAAAGCATGCTAAATGACTAAAGTAGTGACAGTTCACTATTCTTGTCACTAAGATTTACTTCTTCAATTAACACTGAGTGTCCTCGGATTCCATTTTGCTATGGAGTAAGTGAATAAGTTAAGGCAGCCGTTAACAGTACACAGAAATAAGCTACAGGTATCACCCATAACCCAGCAAGTTGGGGGAGTACATATGACGATCATGGGTGGAATCGAAGTAGAGGAAGAAAAAAAGGGAAGAGGGGAAAAAAGAAGACTAAAAAAGGCTTATGTCTTCTTATATAAATATAACACCAGAACCCAAATTTACAAGCTTTTGAGAAGACAGAAACTGACAACTATAAAGAATATCCCAACTTGGCATCCAGAAGTGTCTAGCTTGTTACAGATTATATAAAATACTGGCAACTGACGAGGGCTCCACTTCCAGATTTTATACAGTCAACAAAAATACTTTAGTTTGTGTAGGTTAAAAATATTCTACTCTTTTTGTCCTCAACTTGCTAGGAACAGATATTTTTAGTAAGAACCCAATCAACCTTATCAAAATCAAACATCAAAAATAGACTAGAGGAACACTGGAACCAAACACACTATTTTTAGCTCCTCTGTCTATTCCCTGCCACTACCCACCAAATCTGACTGCAGAGCCCATGCATAAGAGCTTAGTTATTCCAAGCAGGTTCTTTCGTGACCCTTTTTCTTCTTCCTGAACACCTGAATGCAGAAAACACTTGATTGATTAAAGATTAATACTGCCGCAAACCATGACAGCTGCCTTTCCTCTGAGTGCTTGGGATGGGGTGGGGGTGGTGGGGAATAGAAAACGACAGAGAGCTTGCATCAGTATTCCTCTTGGGGATCTATTACATGGAAAGAAAATTGCTATTTCAATTCCCTTTTGTTGCTAAAAATAGCAGTCTCAATTGATTCAAGCAAACAGTGTAGGGGCTTAACAGTGCTGAATTTAGAAACCACTGAAGTCCCTGAGAGCAAATGCTAACGTAGTCTTAACATATGCCAGCTCATATTTAACAAAGAACAAAGAAGAGAAGTGTGCAGGGTGCAAGTTAATAAAACAGCAGCAACTTCCTACATTTTTATTAAAGACAAACAGTGAAAGTGATGCAAAATAAGAAAAGACAACTATAACTTGTTCTACTAATCATATTTTAATAAAAAATAATTTTACATAAAAATATAAGTTTATGCATAAATCCAGATATTGTGGGCATTTTCCCACATGGTTCAGGGAAGTATACACCTTTTTTCAAGGACGATAGATTACTACATGAAAAAAATGCCCAGTTTACAAATGTCCTGTTCCAATATGGAGTCCCCTTTATCCCACTCAGTCTTTTCAGGTTCCCCACTGAGCAGCCCTCTCCCCTAAACTTCCCTTCCTACTCTTGACCCAATCAGATACTGTAAACAGTTATACTTGCCACTTAAAAAACTAATAAACAAAACCCAAACCAAAACAAAATAAAATTCAAAGCACCTATAGGTTGAGAACAGAGAAATGTTAAGAAACTGTGAAAAGCAGGATTTAAAGGCAGCTACTCCCCTGGGACAACTTCCAGGCAAGGCTCTGTGATTCCTTCTGGTGGCACCATAACCCAAAAATATCCTTTGCCTGAATTTTTCACTTTACTTGGTTAACTGAAAGCCTTTCCAAATAATGATTCATTTCGGTTAATGCCACATCTTCTTTAAAAATGCAAACCCTTGTATAAGAATTAAAAGGCTATCAATCCTTATGCCTCAGTGTGATTTAGTTGATTCAAACTACTTTGTGGCTTCCTTTGGGAATACCCAAAATGTGAGGGTAACATGGAAGGGGCCTCATGAGAGAAGGAATTCTGACTGGGGACAAAGTTACTACTTTTTAATTGCATGGCCTAGTAAGACACCATAATGGAAAGATGTAGGCTTTTGCTATTCTACCACAAATACAGTATGAGGAATGGTTAAGAACACAGGCACTAAATATCAGACCAGCAAGGCTGAAGTCTAGATTCAGATCCCAACTTTGCCAACTATCAGAGGCTAGTTAACCTCAATTGTCTCGGTTTCTTTATTTGTAAAGTGAATACAATACTATCTGTCCCAGACAGTCATTGTAAAGATTCAATAAAATAATGTTAATAATAGTACCCACCATACAGGACTGTTTGAGAATTAAACAGAACAATGTATACATAACGTATTTAGCCTGAGACCTAGCACAGCGCAAATTCTCAATAAATGTTAGCAATTAGACAAGGAGTACTAGAAAGAAGGGATATAGAAAAGAAGATAAAAAGCTACTAAGGTTAGATACGACTCCAAAAGCACAGCAACAAAAGAAAAAATAAGTAAGTTGAACTTCAACAAATCTAAAATTTTTTGTACATCAAAGGACACTATCAAGAAAGTGAAAAGATAATCCATAGAATGAGAGATAGTATTTCCAAATCATATATCTAATAAAGGTCTAGTATCTAAAATATATAAGCAACTCCTACAACTCAACTAACAAAGACAACTCAATTTTAAAATGGGCAAAGGACTTGAATAGACAGTTACCCAAAGAGGATACACAAAAACCAACAAGCATGTGAAAAAAGGCTCAACATCATTAGGGAAATGCAAATCAAAACTACAATGACACACTAGGCTGGCCATCATTTTTTAAAATGGAAAATAAGAAGTGTTGGTGAGAATACGGGGAAATTAGAACCCTCATACATTGCTGGTGGGATGTAAAATGGTACAGCCACTGAGGAAAACAATTTGGTGGTTCCTCAAAAAGATAAACAGAATTACCATATAACTGGCAATTCCACTCCTAGGAATATACCCAAAAGAACTGAAAAGCAGTATTCAAACAGAAACTTGTACATGAATATTCCTAGCAGTGTTACTGATAATAGCCAAAAAGTGGAAACAACTCAAATGTTCATCAGTTGATGAATATATAAACAAAAAGTGGTATACCCCTACAATGTAGTATTATTTAGCCATAAAAAGGAATGAAGTACTGATACATGTTACAATGTGAATGTACCTTATGTATTAACGTCATGCTAAGGGAAAGAAGCCAAATACAAAAGGCCAAACACTGTATGATTCCATTTACATAAAACATCTAGAATAGGTAAATCCATAGAGAAAGAAAGCAGATTAGTAGTTGTCAGGGGGTGGAGGAGGAAGGATAGGGAATGACTGCTTAATGGGTATGGTGTTTTCTTTTGGGGTTGATGGGTTTGATGGTTGCACAACATTGTAAATGTACTAAATCCTACTGAATTGTACAGTTTGAAGTGGTTAATGCTTAATGTTATGTAATGAGAATTTTACCTCAATTTTTTAAAAATCCCTTTTAAAAAAGGTTACTAAAGACTAGCTTTTACCAAGGCCTAGACCAGGAAAGGAACAGAAATTGCTATTTCTCTTGCTGCATTGTTCCTTGAATTCAGGAAGTAAAGCTCTAATCAATATATCATCCAATTTACACTACAGAATACAGAGGAACCTAAGTATGGATTGTTCCCATGGATGGAACAGCCTTCTTACATATATCTAGATTTACTGAGTACCTAACAGGTGCCAAACACCGTAGCAGACACTTTACAGATGCCATCTGTTTAATTGTCCCAACACTCTACGAGGTACAATCAGTAGCTGCACAAACTACTCTATGAGGGTTGTAGATAATAAGACCTGATTATAGTATCTAATTTTACAGATGAAGAAACAATCTCAGGTTAAATGACTTGCCAATTGTCACATCATCCTAAATCTAATCACCAGAACATAAACAAACTATACAATAGAGTATTGCTTTCACATTTAGCAATGATGCACTGTGCATACACGAATACTCCAAAGTGTACCTTCCTCATTAATATGATAATGCGGAATCCAGCTTTATTTTGCATTATTCCTTAACCAGCCTCTTACCTCTGGCCAGTTTTGTGTTTCCCAAATATAACGTGCCCAGTAATCAGCTCCATGTCGTGCCCAAGTCACTCCTCACCATGGAGAATGACATTTTTCTTTATCTCCCATTCCCATCCCCCAACTAACATTTTGATAACTTGAACTTCTAGGCTTTATAGACCACAACAATCATTAAATCTGGCTGGTTATTTGGCTTCTAGCATGTCAAAGTCCTGAGTAATCTTCCTATCAGTAGAGGCTAAATAATGTACACAAGTTAAAAATAACTGGAAGCAAACAAATAGGACCAAAGATCCCTGACTTTTTATCTGGTTCTCAGTCCTAATGATTAATTAAGTTATGAAATATAGCAAGGAAAAAAAAATGAGACGATGATGTAGTTGTGAGACTCCTATCTCTGATAAGTTATAATATATATAATCCTTGCTTTATTTTCTTCTTAATGTGGAGTGGCTAACTTTTAAATGACAATTGTCCATTCTATGCAACTGTTTAATGTTCAACATAAACCATAACATTCCTTCTACTCCTATGTAAGAAATTTACACCTAGTTAATGCCTACAGGCTTGAAGTTACTTCCACCAAGTCCAAATTGGAACAATATTATAGCTCAAAATACTACTAGCTTTTGACATATCTCATGATCATATACATTTAACTGGTAGAGTAATAACTAAGTTAAACATTTCCTTAGCTTCTAAACAGTATGCAAACACACCAGTAGGACAATAGTGCCTACTACTAAGTATCCTTGAAATACTACATACAACTTAGGTCTGATAAAAGTAAAAGAGATGTAATGAGATCTACCTGGTAATTCCACTAATTAACTTATTTTCAGTGATCTGAATTTATATACACCAAGGTAGATAAACATATAGGGAGGGTATTTGGCTTATTTCAACCTCATTTATCCAGTTTAAGATTTTAATAATATTCTTCAGATAAGAAGTGGGTGAAATCTCCAAAAACAAAAAGATGCTGGATTTTATTTACCTCCTAAGAATTTTATTTACCTCCTATTTACCTCCTAAGAAGCTATTCTCCTTTAAGCCACCAGGCTTATCACAATTACTACAATAAAATCCTATTTTGAGCCAGAGTCTCCCAGTGAATATAAAAGCATGTATTTAAACATACTGATGGCGCAGCTTGGGCCTCCCCCTATCCCTAGATATTTTACACCTAGGAGAAATCAAGTCAATCTACTTGTCATGCCTAACTCAGTCCTCGTCAAGAACTTCAAAACAGCTTCCCCCAAAAGATAGTTTGATAAACAATTTACTATATATTTAATATATCTTGAAACTGAAATAAATAATGGTAGTATCAACAAAAAAATTGAGGAAGAAAAGGAGGAATACCCATGTATTCTTGCCTAAATTTTTTTTTCCCATCCCTACAGAGCCAAAACCATGGAAGCTCAACACAATTTCTTCTTGTTATAGAACATCTGGATGGATCCTCTTGCTGCTTTTTAGGAAAATCCAAGACTGCCAATGAAATTATGCTAAGCAACTTACAACTAATACACTTTCAGAATAAACACCCAATGAAATTCACTTCCAACTGAATCTTTTTAAAGAAGCTTCCTGTAATCCAACACAATTTTCCTTAGTTACAGAGATTATACTCTTACACAAAAGAGTGTGGGTTAACTAGCAGTCAGAAAACCTATGTTCTAGTCCTGATTCTGCTAGCTAAATGAACCTGGACCAGTGGTTAACATTTCTGAGCCTTACTTTCAGCATCTTTAAAATGTAGTCACAAACTAAATGAACAGCCAAGACCCTATGATTCCATGACTATGATGAACATAAAATCATAGTAATGACTTATCTTTAAGTCTTTTAATTTCTCTAAGAATAAATCCACAAGTTTTAGGAACAGTATAAGTGAAGTCATAGCTGTGGTTTAAAATAATAATTTTAAAAAACCCTACAGCTAGCTCTTCTTCAAAAATTCAAGACAGAAAGAACATGGGTAACTGATTTAAAAAATAACTTTTAATTATTTTCAACTTCTCTCCTATAGACCTTTAACAAGAAAAGAAAACTTGAGGTTAGTTTCTCCTATGAATCTTTAGGTGGAAGTACTAAAGACAGTGAAACAATTTTCTGCTTGTCATTTGAAGCTTGTCTTACTCAAATTCATAGATAAGCTACTCTCCTAGATGCAGTGGGTGGGTAGCAAGTACAGCTGACTGGGAGCATTACTGAATCAAAGGAAGCTACCTCCCTTCTAGAAGCTACCTCTTACAAACAGAACCTCTAATAAAAGGCTGATCTAAAATGTCATCTTATCTACTTTTCAGTGATCTCATTTATTTACTTACACTTCTCTTTATTTTACAAAGGCATGGTAAAAACTTACTGATCTATAAGGAAAGTTTCAAATGTAAATTATTTAGCAAAGTTTCACTATCTGGACTAGAGCTCAAAGAGAAATTAACAAGTCCTTTGATGCCTGAAGTTGTAGCTGTACTGTTGACTGACTACTCACCTACCTTGCAGGTATGTTAAAAAAATTAATAATATCAGCTATTTAAAGTTTTGAATACACTTTCAATTCCTCTCAAGATTAGGACACTGCTAAACTTACAAATTCAGTATTTTATTAGATTCTATTAGATGTACAGTAGTCCTTGTTTTTCTTAATTTGTCATTGATCTTTAAGATGCAAGGACATCTGAAAAAATTCTTTAAATGTCACGTCTTTCTATGCCATCTGCCAGATCTTACTAACTTACTACTCTATTGCCTTTCCTTTTTAGTTTTTCAGAATGAACATGACCTTTAAGATGCAGGTATATGATAACACCGTTTACAAGAGCAAAATTGAAACCATCTAACAATAAGAGACCACTAAATAAATTATAATATATAAGTATAGGACATATATAGTATATATATAGCATCTATAGGATATAATTATGTTATATATGCTAATCTACAGTATATCCATACCTATATTGTATGTAGTATATCTATATATTATATTAAATATTATATATTCTAGCATATCAATACAATGGAACACAGTGCAGCTATCAAAAATTATGGCATCAAAGAATAGTGACTGGCAATGAACACTGTCTACGATACATTGCTAAGAGAAACCGGAGCAAAATAGACCATTTTTATTTATTTATTTATTTATTTTTGAGACAGAGTCTTACTCTGTTGCCCGGGCTAGAGTGCCGTGGTGTCAGCCTAGCTCACAGCAACCTCAAACTCCCAGGCTCAAGCAATCCTTCTGCCTCAGCCTCCCGAGTAGCTGGAACTACAGGCATGTGCCACCATGCCCGGCTAATTTTTTTTTCTGTATATATTTTTAGTTGTCCAGCTAATTTCTTTCTATTTTTAGTAGAGACGGGGTCTCGCTCTTCTTGCTCAGGCTGGTCTCGAACTCCTGACCTCGAGCAATAATCCTTCCACCTCGGCGTCCCAGAGTGCTAGGATTACAGGCGTGAGCCACCGTGCATGGCCAGACCATTTTTATTTTAACAATGTTTATTTCTTCAAAAGACCCTTCACTGGAATTTCTAATGACCATTATCTAATGATGAACCAAAAGAAGCTTACCAATAATCTAGTTTATAAATTAGCCAATTTCCAGATGCAATAGGAGGAGTAACAAGTACAGTAGCCATTTTTTGTATTTGGAAAAAAAAATCTAAAGAATCAAAAGGGTCATACATAGACCAAAAAGTTGTTTGTAGTTACCTCTAGGTAAAGGAATGTAAGTAATCTTCTTCTTCTTCTTTTTTTTTTACTTAGCTGTATTTTCTAATTTTTCTGTAAGTAAATGCCTTTCCTTTTTTTTTTTTTTTTTGAGACAAAGTCTCACTCTGTTGCCTAGGCTAGAGTGTAATGGCATTATCACAGCTCACTGCAACCTCAAACTCCTGGCCTCCAGTGATTCTCCTTCCTCAGCCTCCCAAAGTGGTAGGATTCCAGGTGTGAGCCACTGTGCCCAGCCTAAATGTCTTTGTTATATAACATTTTTATAAAGTTTAAAATTCAAATAAAACTATATTCTGTAAATGCTAACTTAAACAGAATTACACTATGCAAGCCCCCGTGTGATTACTGCCACAATAGATGTTTGTTTAATTCAATTAGCTTTGAAGCCTAGTACAGAAAAGCACTTAAACTAAACCTATTCTACTACTTCTGGAGAAATGTGAGGCCATTTTCCACTGTATGCCATAGTCCATGGTTTCCAACCTGAGACCAAGAGGTACACTACGCAAAGTGCAGGAAAAAAGGTTTGCTCAAAGACCAAAATGGATAAAAGGGTAGAGAGAGGGCGAACAATTGTAGTTTTTCTACTGCTTTACCCTAACACAAAGTACTTGGAGAAAGAGAGTTGTTAAGCTCAGCATTAAGAGAAGGTGGTTTATTCTATAAGGGGAATTTATATCAACAAAATGCCTTATAATCATGAGTTATTCCTCTAGCATGCTAAAGATTCAAATGACTCAAAGTTAACACAAAGTTCCCTCTAAATTGGGTCTTCCCTGAAGCCTTTTAAACTCAGATTTTATTTAAATACAACAGAGCCATTTTCATTGAGTTTGTTGATACCAATAACATAATAGTTAGGGAAATATCAACTGAAAATAACAAGGACTGCTGTAATATTTCACATTGGATGTTGTGTGATGGAATCTACTATTCCTTCTGACAAGAGCTCAGTCTAGCAGGACCACCAAGGCCACACTCAGCTTTAGCAGACCTCTTGGCCTGTCACAGGCCTCGATCCTTTCTATCATACAATATCTGACTTATACAACTGTCCCCTTCTCTGAGAATGAGCATGACATTGTATCACAACTAAATCCTTAATATAAAGTATACTGAAGCAAGTTTACCTTTTATGTAATAACTATGGTATCACATTTATATACTGTATAAATAAAATCTGTTCTTTGAATCATTATGTAATGCAAACTTCCCCAATTAACTTAATGGAAGCCTTAAGAATTTTTTTTTTAGGAATGCATATATTCCCCCCCATTTTAACTATTTTTATAAATTTATTTTTTCTTATACCAGGTTTTAAGAGTAGACCACACCTGTATTCTGACAGACTGGCAGGTTCTAATTTGGGACAGAACATGTACAAAAACCTAGATGGAAATTTTAATAGACAGGATGTGTCATAACATTTGTTCTATAAGAGCTATTCAGATGTAACCTAAATGTGCTGAATCTTGGGAATGCGGTCCATTTGAAGGCCTGTGTGGAAAGTGGGAAATTCTTTCATTTAAGTCAAGAGATAGCCATGTAAAGAAACGAAGAACAAAAGGTACTTTCTTCATAAGCAAAGGATTCGAATGGCACCTGTTGAGTAAATTAAAGTACATGCTTAATGTTTAGCAATGGGAAACCTGTCTCTGAAATATGACAGAGCTGTGGTCCAAATCACATCTAATGGTAAAATTCAACCAGGCTTGTGGAAATCAGGGGAACTGTTTATAGGAGCCGTCTCAAGCTCAAATAAACAAGCTCAACTCACGCCCTCAATTTCTCCTTATTTCCCTTGCCCAGACTTTAAGGATTCAACCTACTTATACTCCTTAAACATTACCCCACCCACTCTATCCCCTGAACTATGGAATGAGATGCTATTTCTCCAGTTACCTCTTTTCTTACTGTCCTCAGAGACAAATACTCCTGGCCCAAGGTACTTAACTACCTAAATTCACTCACCTGTAAAATGGGACTAGCATTAGTACTTGACTCAGAGATTAGGATATGAATATCAAATCCTTAGAACAGTTTCTGGCATGTAATTAGCATTGTAAGTGTCAACTATTAATAGTATGTTTTTATTATCATTAGTATTATTAAGTGTTTAGAACAATGTCTTAAAAAAGCACTACATATTAGTATCATTATTATTAGTTTTAAGTATCAGATTGCTAATTGTTATATAAAGTAAACATAATAACAATAACAGAAAAAAATTTAATTTAGAAATCTAACAAAAATCTTGCATTCATGGCTCCTGACTACTTGATGACTAACACAGCACTCTCACCAAAGTTCATTTTGAGATGGCTCCTCCATCCTGTCTTACATCTGGTCCTCTGTTGTGCTTTTCATTTATCTAGCCTTCGTTTACTAAAACTCTAATGTTCCCTTATGGCCTAACTTAAATGGGCCCTCCTTCAAACATAGTAATAAACTTATATTTTTATATTAGTTTTCTTTTTTACCACTCTCCCCAGTTAGAATATAAGCTTCATGAGAAAAGGAATAATTGCATTTTATTAAAAGATGAATCCCCTGTGCCTAGAACAGTACCTGGCATATAGATTATCAATAAATATTGCTGAATAATGAATATTCCATCTGGCCTACCCCAGACTTCTATGTTAGATAAATAAATTCTTATCTGTTTAAGCCACCATACTCATGTGCTTTGTTACTTACAGCTGAATACATACCTGACTGTTAAAGCACTACAGAATACTAACAAAATACTTGTTATCATCCCCACCATTGTTATTACTATTGTGAATTAACTAGAATTTATTATGTACTTACTGTGTTCTAGGCATGATGCTCAGTATTTTTAGCGCATTGCTAAATAAGCATCATCTTTTATAACCTTTACAGTAACTTCTGAGGTTAATATCGATTTTATAGATGAAGAAACTCAGGCTCAGAAAAGCACTTGCCCAAGGTAACACAATTTTTTTTTTTTTTTGGAGACAGAGTCTCACTCTGTTGCCCAGGCTAGAGTGCCCTGGCGTCAGCCTAGCTCACAGCAACCTCAAACTCCTGGGCTCAAGCAATCCTTCTGCCTCAGCCTCCCAAGTAGCTAGGACTACAGGTATGCGCCACCATGCCCGGCTAATTTTTTCTATATGTATTTTTAGTTGTCCATATAATTTCTTTGTATTTTTAGTAGAGACGGGGTCTCGCTCTTGCTCAGGCTGGTCTCGAACTCCTGAGCTCAAACAATCCACCCGCTTCGGCCTCCCAGAGTGCTGGGATTACAGGCATGAGCCACCACGCCCGGCCCCAAGGTAACACAATTAAGAAATGACAGTTATAAACTGTAAATCCAAATTTCTGGCTCCAGTGCCTACACTCTTACCTAGCATGCTATACTGCCATGTATGTGAAATATCCATATATAAGTCTTTCCTTCTTAAAATAAGCTCTACAAGTAAGGAATCCTGTTCTTCAAGCCACGCTATCCACCAGAGCAATTAATTAATACATTAGGCCCAAGCAACTACTCAGTAAATGTTTATTACACAGATAGACAAGTGAATACCAATCCTGCTTTGGAAATCTGAGCTTTTATAAAAATGAGATATGAATAAACGTTGTTAAAAATTTTACTCTTTATGAGTATGTGTTCCTACTTTCTCTTGATTACAGGGATTTTCCTTCTGTTTTGATTGTATTTGTCATTCAAGCATCTGGAATCTAAAAACTGTCTTTGCTATGGTTTGAATATTTGTGTCCCCCCAAAATTCTTATGTTGACATCCTAATCCCCAACCTGATGGTTCCAGGAGGTGGGGCCTTTGGGAGGTAATTAGATCATGAGGTCTAATCCCATTGATGGGGGGATTAGTGCTCCTTTAGAGGTCAGGGAGAGTTCATTTGCCCCTTTGGCTATGTGAGGCAACAGCAAGAAGTCACCATCTATGAATCAGGTCCTCATCAGACACCAAATCTGCCAGGGCTTTGATCTTGGACTTCATAGTCTTCAGGACTATGGGAAATTAATTTCTGTTGTTTATAAGTCACTCAGTTTATGGTATTTATAGTTATAGCAAAAACAGTCTCCTAACAAATTAAATGATTGTTGTTTTATATTCTACGTATTTAAAGGTAATGACAGATGTATTTTCAACCCAAGCCAGTAGGCTTTCTGCCACATATAGTAACCCCTAGGCCCTTAGGCAGCTTTTTTTCGTGCAAAATAATGCCAGTCCCTTGTTGAGTAAGACAAGTCAATAATTGAAAACACATACACACAGAGCATATACATACACATAAAATAACTTATGTAGAAGGCAGTCAAAAACTGACTGGACTCATGAAGACAACTTCCAATGCATGCATTTCTCTTTTCCTTGCCTTCAGCTAAGTGATCTACAACAGTTTCAGGTATCAGACAATAAGCAGAGATATACACACAGCTGCAGATAGATGAATGAACTGTGTGATGCTGAAAATCTGTGAATTGAAGTCTCTAATACATGAATTGAAATAAAAAACATTCTCCTCCTCCAAATAGTTGTATGAACAAATCAAAGGGAAAAGAAGAGTTGGAGGGAAAATGAGATGAAAAAAATCTGGTCTATGTGACACATTTATAAAACTGATGGCCTGTCAGCAAGATACTGATGAATTTTTTACAGGATAAAAATGGCAACCCAGGTCTAAAAATAAACCACTGCGCTGCAGACCTGTCTGGCTGAGCTACACCACTGGAATACAAACATCTCACTCACTAGTACATTTTGACTCAAGGTTTGACAAAGAAGGAAAAACTGAACAATTCATTAATAAGATATTTTACATGTTTTTTTTTTTTTTTTTTTTTTGAGACAGAGTGTCACTTTGTTGCCCAGGCTAGAGTGAGTGCCGTGGCGTCAGCCTCGCTCACAGCAACCTCAAACTCCTGGGGTTAAGGGATCCTACTGTCTCAGCCTCCCGAGTAGCTGGGACTACAGGCATGCGCCACCATGCCCGGCTAATTTTTTCTATATATATTTTTAGTTGTCCAGATAGTTTATTTCTATTTTTTTTTTTTAGTAGAGACGGGGTCTCGCTCAGGCTGGTCTCGAACTCCTGACCTCGAGTGATCCACCCGCCTCGGCCTCCCAGATGGCTAGGATTACAGGCGTGAGCCACCGCGCCCGGCCTACATGGTTTTAAATCACTTATGTTCTCTCTGTATATACTGAGTTTAAGTTTAAATGATCTTCATTTTCTAAAAAAGGTAAAATAAATGGTAATAGCAATAAACCATTAACCCACCTTTTATAAAAGATTATTTCCTCCCAACCCAATTATAATAAAAGAGTGGTATTATCACCATCTCATGATAATATCCTAAAATAGGAATTTAAAAATAAAATTATAAATTATTTCTAAGCCATGCTGAGTTGAATGGCAGATCTAGTCAAAATGCTATCTCCAAATGACTCTGGAGATAGGATGTAAAACCTATTATCTCATTTTGTATCCGAACTTACAATAAAAAGCTGTTAGCTAAAATACAAGAGTGAATTTACTGTCCTTTACAAGCAGCACTTTAATTCATTAAATCCATTCACCTTACTGAATCTTGCCTTACATAGTTATCACTCTGGTCTTAGCTAAATGATGATTTCGATTCTAAGAAACCTCTGGAAGGCTCTCCTAGAATATTTTGAATACTATCATGCTACCTGTTTTAATAATAAAAATGAATTAATTCTCTATCACAATAAAATATGAATAAGTTACATTTGATCCTTTATGACCATACCCAACTGGAATAAAAAGAAAAAAGGAAAACAGATCAACATTTCAAGAACCAATGAAGTTCTCACAATAGTACAACAAACACTAACTCCTGACAGTAGGTACTACACATTAAAATATAAATATACCCTCTAATATACATCCACATACTCCTTCTATTGCAGCTTGTGTCTCAATCTAAATAATGGCAAAGTTTTCTAATAGGGAAAAAATATATAAAAAGCATAAGATAAAAACAATTTCATTTTTAGGGGTTTTTATTATCATCAATCTTATTTTTGTAGCAGGTATCACAAACTTAGTAACAGTCAAAATAAAACACCTGATTTCCACTTCAAACTTGCTCCTCTCTCAGAACTCCCCATGGGACCCCCCATTTATTCAGCTGCACAAGCCAAAAGCCTCAAAGTCAGCTTTGATTCCTCTCCTTCCCATAGCCCATATTCAACCCATCATAAGACCATCTACTTTGTCTCTCAAATACACACCGTGTGTGACCACTCCTCACCCACTAAAGCTCCACCCCCTAGTTTGAGGCCCCATCACTCATAGCTCCCCTAAATGACTAGAAGCCTCCTTAATGTCCATCCTGCTTCCACCCTTGGACACTACAGTCTATTCATCACACAGCAGCCAGAGTCATCTTTGCAAAAAGTAAATGACATCACATCACAACTCTTCTTCAATTCCTTCAAAAGACTTTCCATTACTCAGAATAGAATCCAAAGTTCTTTCCACATCCTAGGAGGATCTTTCATGACCTCATCCACGCCCTTCTACCACCTTCTCTTACATACTCCACCTATTCACATAGTGTAGCCAAAGGCTTTGCCTTTCCTCAGACACACCAAACCCAGTTTCACCTCTGGGTCTTTTCACTTGCTCTTCCCTCTGCCTGAAATGGTCTTACCCAGAGCTTCGCATGATTGGAAGCTCCACTCAAGGTCATGTCTTCAGAGAGGCCTCTCTGACCACCCTATCTAAAGTATCCCTACCCCACTACTCACATACCAGTTACTTTCTATCCCAGATTCTTGCTTATTCCATCTCCACCTGCAATTATATTACCTGTCTAGTTGATTATTGTCCATCTTCCCCTATTTGAATGTAAGCTCTAGAGCAAGATAAGTGTGTTGCTCATCGTTGTATCCTTAATAAAGCTAATGTATAAATTAATCATCTACGGCAACAAAGATAGCAAACTCAAATACCTATAGGAGCCAAAGAGGTAATGAAAGTGAGAGTCAAGCAAGCAATTTCCAGCTAAAATAGAAATGCAGTCTCAATACAACAGCAGCTTACTATTTTTCAAGAGAGGTCTGATAGCAGCCTTCTTGGTGAAATCTTCCATTTGCTTAATATTGGCAAATCACTGTGTTGGTTTTTTAAATTAAAACTCTACACAAGTAAACCATATTTGTAAGTCAGATACATACACAGGCCAACACTTGTTAACTTCGCACTTATAGTAAATCTCCCAAATTTAAATTTATTAGGTGAAATAGATTATTCTAAAGATGACTATAATAATCTCTCCCATTTCACATGTCCTCTTGCAATGTGAATTTGCCATTCCTCCCCTCAAGAGATGGAATCTATTTTCCCTCCCTTGGATATGTGACAGTTTTGATCAACTTGCTAAAGGGAGGTGTCAAAAACAACCACCTAAAATATGCAGCATTGGTTCTGGGACCCGATGGAAGGCAGAAAATGGAAATGTGGCAAGTAGGTTGTTAGCAAAGGCCAGAAGAGCCATGAGAAAATTGCTATCAGAGGCAGGAGAAAGAGTAACTCATGTTATATAATGGTGGAATAACTCAGTAAGACTGTTGCCTGCAATCATATTTACCTAATTTAATAATTATGTAAGATAGAAATTTACTTAATTAACTTATGGAACTGGCTAACAATATTTCCAGGCAGAACATTAAAAGTGCCAATTGGCTCCTTTTAGCTGCATGTGATAAAGTACTAGGAAGAGAGAAATAAACTAAAGAAGGTCCTGGACTAAAGAAAAAACAGAATTTAGAGGAAGTACAGAGGGCTGAGGACAGTCTCTACAACTGGCAAAAGATTCTCAATTTAACAAATGGGTACTATGGGAGGCCAAGGTGGGAGGATGGTTTGAGGTCGGGCGTTTGAGACCAGCCTGAGCAAGAGCAAGAGTCCCCCTCTTTCCCCTCACTAAAAATGGAAAAATTAGCCAGGCATGGTGGCGCACACATGTAGTCCCAACTACTTGGGAGGCTGAGGCAGGAGGATTGCTTGAGACCAGGAGTTTGAGGTTGCAGTGAGCTATGATGATGCCACTGGACTCTAGCTGGGGCGACAAGGCAAGACTGTGTCTCAAAAAAAAAGAAATGGTCTCCGAGTAAATATCAATTCAAGAGTTTGTCCATAGATCTTTTGTTAAAACCTTGAAAATACAGATCTCTTAATTAAAACAAAGCATCATGAAAAAAAAATACAGATCCTTCTCATCTATACAAAGGGATTTCTAAAAATCTTAAGGACCTTTTCCAACAACAGACTGATATATCCAAAGTAAAGAGATGTCTGTCTTGGAAAGGAACTATGGATATGGCTTTTAAGACATAAAAATCAATCCCTAATAAAATTCAAAGTAAACTCTCAAAGTTTTAAGGAAAATTACAGTACTAAAAGTATCACCAGTTTAGACTAAAAGAGACCAAAACAATTCAAAATGGAAAAAAAAAAGAGTTTCTATGGATCCTCAACTTCACATAGGTAGGAAGCAGGTTGAAAAAGCTACTCAGCTACAAATATGACCTATTGCTTATAAAAAAGAAAAAAAGCAGCAGAGGAGACAGCCAAAAGTCTAAAGGGTAGAGCTAACAGTCTTAGAAAACAATATATTAGGGAACAACTCCCAAGGGAGCAGAACTGGGCAGTAACCAAGGTTCAGTCTCAATATATGGGGCAAGATATAAGGTAGCATGTCCTCAGCTGAATTTCAAAATTGCTATGGAGCAGTGATGGCTACATTCTTCCCCTTCTTCCTCTTTTCGAATGGAAGGGTCTAAAACAGTTTTCTTGTCCCCGTCTCACCACTGTATGTTGGATAGTGTGCGGTGCAGAGGTAGCAGGGGTAGTTAATTTGTCTTTTTAGTTCACAGATTTCTAGATCCTAAAAAGCTGCACCAGAGCAGCTGTGCCTGAGAAACTCCATAGGCATCTTGATTTTAGTTAGATGGTAAGACACTGGACTCTAAGTTAATGCCATAAAAGGATAAGACTTTTAGGGGAAGTAAGTTTATTTTGCACATGGAAGAAATTTCTTTGCTTAGAGGGCAGACTGTGGTAGACCATTTCCAAAGATGGCTGCAACAGTATCTCCTGTCTTATGACACTTTGCTATAGGAATTTGACATTCTCCCATCAAAAGGTGGAAACTTTTCCCTTCTGCTTAAATCTGGGCTGTCCTGTGACTTTCTTTGACCAACAAAATATGGTAGAATTCACATTGCATGACTTTCAGATGAAGGCTTTAAAATACCCTACAACTCCTGTTTTTATTTTCCTGGAACAATCTCAGTACCATATAAGGAAATTCAACCTAGTCCAGTGAATGATGAGAGACCATATGGAAAGGCCACATGGAAGAAAACTGAGGCTTCCCAGGTAACAACTGGTATCAAGGCCCCAGACATGGAAGTAAGACCCTCTTGAATCCTCTAGCCCCAGGGGAATTGCTCCAGCCAATACCATGTGGAATAGAGAAAAGTTGTCTCCACTGAGCCCTGCTCAAATTCCTGATCCACAAAACCATAAACAATATGTGATTGGTTCCTTTTTTAAGCCACTAAGTTTTAGGATAGTTTGTTATGTACCAATAGGTAACTGAAACACTGGGGAAAAGGATAGTCTGAATAATGGAAATGTTTGAATTCTTGAATTTTTAAAAAATGCATTTTTAATACACTTAAACATTCATAGTGACTTTTAGGATAATAACTTAGGATTCATTCCTTCATTCACCAAATATTTATTGAGTTCCTAATATGTGCTGTGTACTGTTGAGGCCCTGGGAAAACAGCACTGAATTAAAGCCCTTATGGAGTCTATATTCCAGTGTGGGGAACAAGGATAGGCCTCCAGGAATCTGCTTTAAAAAATAAAATGATTTTCTAATTAGCACATCAATATTGTAAGTTTTTTGCCAAATAACTAAATCTAGTTTTAACCTTCTCCTTGAAATTGTTACTTGTATGCTTTATCACTGTACCAGGAGCTATTTTTAGATCAGCCTTTCCTCTGACTGAGCTAGAAGAAAAACAAGGTCAAGATGATATAAGACTACTAGTAAATTTTGTGCACCTGAATTTTCAGGTATCTCCTATGTACTAAATTTATTGCCTGATTTAGAATGTTAGCACTTTCACACCTTTGCTCTGCTGGAGTACCCTTCCCCTGCCTTCCTCACCTGGGAAAATCCTGGCTCCCTCAGGTCTCACTGCCACGCCCGGTGTTTCTCCTTGTTCTCCCACTGCATCCTATGCACACATATAACACACTATTGAGTATTGCAAATTATTTCTTTTTTCCTTGTTGAATTGTACACACTAGATTATTAGTTCCTCCAGGGAAGGAACTGTTCTTTCATTCATTCCTGGCATAGAAACCTACATGAATACTAAATGATAATAAATGTTTGTTGAATGGATGGGCCTTAAAACCTTAATTAAGCCATCGTTCCCTCATCAGCAAGATAGGGCTACTATCCCAAGGAGAAGATGGAATTGTAATTGCCTAGGAAACTATAAAGCATTACTATTACTCAAATATTTTATCATTATTTATCAGATATGAGCACAAATTGCCTATTTCCAATACTCAAGTATACCCTCAAAGTAGGAAGACTTGCTACATTTAAGGACATTTGGAAAAGCATACCAATTTCCAAAGTTCCTATGCAGGTACATGTAAGTTCTGGTTTGTTGTTGCTTTTGTTTTGTTTTCATCAGTCATTCCATTTTGCAGTCACCTGTCATATCCTGTCTATCTATATTTTAACTCAAAAGCACAAAAGAAAACCTTCAGGCTTTGAGACACATCCAAAGGGTAAACACAATTTAATTTGTGGGTTTTAAGAAAGTCACAAGATTCTGCATCTAGACTTATCAACTTAGTTTTCAAGACACAATTTCTATTTTCCCATAAATGTGGTTATTTGAAAACAAGGTGTTTACATGTTATAGTACTTCAGGAATGATTATACAAGTACAGAGGACTAGAGAGACGCATATGTACCATGAGGGTCATAATTCTATCTCTGATATATCTATCACCTGGCCAGAGGGACTTAAAATCTGGGCTTTTCAACACAGTAGCCACTAGACACATGCGGCCATTAATTTTAAGTTAAAATTAGATAAGATTAAAAATTCAGTTCCTCGGTCACACTAGCCATATTGCAAGTGCTCAATAGCTGGTGACTACCAAACTGTACAGTGTAGATACAGAATAGTTCCATCATCACGCAAAGCTCTACTGGACAATACTATCTTACATGAGTGAAACATAGGTTTCATATCATATTACCGAGAGTTTTAATATGGCTGACTGCAGTAATGAAAACAGTGTAATATTTCAGAAGAAATGTTAAACAGAGACATAGTCTCTGGAAATACATCATTTTTTATAGGTTGATAGTATGGAAAAGTTTACATTAAAATTCATTCTTTGAAGTGACCAACATTCCAATAAAGGATGATTCATTTTGTTTAGCAAAGTTTAGTCTCTGTACCATAAACCTTTTTGTTAATGTACATCTTTAACATCACCATCTTTGGAGTTTGGGTTAAGGGAGCACTTTTCTAAAAGCCCTCCCATCTTAAAAGTCTAGAACATTTTCTTCAAATTAATATATCACACTATAGTTTTAAAGTATTCTACCTGCTAAAATATACAAAGCATACATTACTTGGGACTCTAACAGCTAAATCTTAATTCTATAAAATCTAACTTTAGAGTACACTTCTTGAATAGCTTCTAAAGATAAAATAAATATCTCTGCAAACTTAACTAAATTTAAAAGATGATAAATTATAACAGCACTAAATTTATATTTTATATCGATGAAACAGGTTCTTTTCTTTTGAAATATTAAAGAAGCTTTCAAAAGCAGGATTCAAAGGTAGTATACAGAAATTCCACAAATTCAATGGAATTTTCAAATAGTTTCAAAGTACAATGGGAAATTAAACAATTTAAAAAAAACCAAACAATTATTTTTGCTCAGAGCCCTCTTGGGAGGCAAAATATTTGTTTATTTTCAAATAGTAGACTAAACCTCAAAGGAAATTTCATTGTATTTTATTTTATTTTTTATGTTGTCCAGGCTGGTCTTGAACTCCTGGCCTCACGCAGTCCTTCCAATGGGGCCTCCCAAAGCACTGAAATTACAGGTATGAGCCACTGCACCCAACCAAAACTTCATTTTAATAAAAATCACCTTCAATATAAATTTTTAGAAAGTCTTTGGTGCTCATCAGCACCCTCTAGAGTCAGTTATAGTTCAGAATGAACCAAATCTTAAAACATAGTAATACATTATTAAAAATAAAAACAAAATATAGGTAAAGAATTTTTAAGTAATGTAAATCACAGTCATATCATAATTTCCCTTCAAAAACTTCAAAATTTGGGCCAGGCACACTGGCTCATGCTCATAATCCCAGCACTTTGGGAGGCTGAGGCAGGAGGATCTCTTGAGCCCAGGAGTTTAAGACCAGACTGGGCAACATGGTAAGACTCTCATCTCTACAAAAACATAAGAAAAATACCCAGGCATGGTAGCATGCACCTGTAGTCCTAGGGAGGCTGAGGCAGGAGGATCACTTGAGCCCAAGAGGTCAAAGCTGTAGTGAGCTATGATTGTGCCACTGCACTCCAGCCTGGGAGGCAGAATGAGATCCCATCTCTTAAAAAAAAAAAAAAAATTAAAAAAGAACCACTTCAAAATTCACCTCTAAAAGTCCACATGTCATGCTGGGTTTTTTTTTAAATATTTATGTTGCTTTGCAAAAGATTGTTCAAGTGAAAGATACTATGCATTTGAAAGTTTACAACGCAAGGATTCCTGCTTAAAACCCTTTAAGTTATACATTTTTATGTCTAATTGTCCTGCTTATGCCTAAATTTTAAGAATCACTCTAACTCTAAAAAGGTTTTCATAGTACATACTCCATTAAAATAAGACAAAGAAGGACGCTTATATTTCTGGAATATATAGAAAACTTCAAGTGATAATTCATTGTAAAGATAGTTGGCCCAAGTTTTTGTAAGCACTAAGAAAAAAAAAGCCCCTGCTTACTGTTTCTCAAAAATCACCCACTAAATTCTTCTCCAAATTTCCACCAACACAAAACTATCAAATCTCCTTTAACATTTCAGCTTCAACTGAGTGATCCAGTTCTCCCTCCCTAGAAGGGTAGAGGCACACAGAAGTACCTGTGCACAATGTACACAACGTTACTCTGCAGAATTCAGCATGCCCTAAGGCTGACACCATTCCCCAGCCCAGAGTTGCACATGTCGCTGCCCACGTTCTGAGCATGTGCCTCTGCAATGCTCTCAGGGTCTCCGTCACAGGCAGTCACCACTCATGCCAATGAAGCTCAGGGTTCACTAAGTCACAGGACAACAGCTCTTCCTATTTAAAAAAGAGGGGAGCAGTACTCAATTCACAATCTTCTGAGTGCTTTGATTATACATAGGAGTAGCAGCAAAATGTTTCTACAACCACTTATTAATCTGGGGTTTTCTTTGGTCTTTTCAAAAAATCTAAAGAATTAAAAGTCACCATTTGAGTTCATTCTAGGGGGCAAAATCTAATTACTCCCTACTCTCAACTTCTATTAGACTTGCCTAACGTTTCATATACCGAATATGTCATAACAGAAGGGATCAAAAGCTGTAAAGCATTGCATCAAAGGCATTAAGTCAAAGTACTGCTTTGGATCATCAACAAACTCATAAAGAAGAGGACTTATGCATAATAGTCTTGCTTATAAAGGGCAAAAACTACTTCTTTCATGTAGAAATTAGTTGTGTAGCTTGAATCTTAACCTAGCTGTGCTACATCTTCTCCTCCCTGCTGCTTACTACCTGAGCTATTTCACTGTCCTGTGTTTTCTCCACTGGAGGGCACAGTTAGCTAAAAAGAAAATTTGGTGACATCTAATTTCATCTGTTGTACAGTTCCAGAAAAAGTATAGATGAGAAAGAAGGTTAAAGCTGCTGTTGGGAAGGATGTTTCAGTAATATTTTGGAATTTCATTTATCTCTGTTCTCCTTGAAAACCATTATAAAAGATAATCACTAATTGGCTAGTGGCCAATTACGCTCCAAATACCACTATCTATAAAGTATAAATAAAAGATCAGGTGGAAAGCAAAGGAAGATAAAACATAATGGTAGAAATGACCCAGTTTAAGCACAGACTTACCTAAAGAATACATAAAAATAGAAATTCTTCTTTTCAACAATAGTACACCTGGCTACCACTGTCCCCGTAAGACATCTCCATGAACATGTGGTGTGAAACCACTCAGTTCTTTTGCAATGACATAAATTATATACTCAGCAAAAAATAGGCTTATTTTTGTTTTTTGCATAATCATTTTAAAGTTAAGCCAACAGGGGATGCTATTCAGCAGCAATTCATTCAGAACTGCTTTTTCTTTATAACCCTAACCAGTTCTAAGGGTGTAGTGCAAAATATTTTCAAATGTTTAGGAAAAAAAAGATTAGCAGAGACACATAAATACTGCACTTCTAGATAAAGTCAATAAATGTACAATTTTCAGAGAAGCTTAAAAAACAATAGCCTTTTGTTGTTTTAAAAATTGCTTTAGTATAAAACTATCAGGCTTCAACTTACCAGTAAGCTTTCTAAGCTTTTATTTGTGTAAAAGTAATGTAATAAGACAATTCTCTATGGCTATTACCCAGGATATCATGTTTTATTAGGTCGACAAACTATTGTAATTTATGCTATGGACTGAATGTTCGTGTTCCCCCAACCCCCAATTCATATGTTACATAATAGCTTAAATCTCCAATGTGATGGTATTTGGGGGTAGGGCCTTTGAGAGGTTATTGGGTCATTAGGGTGGAATCTCCATGAATGGGATTAGTGCCCAAATAAGAAGAAACACAAGCATGTGCAAATACAATGAAAAGATAGCCATCTACAAACCACGAACAATGCCCTCACCAAACATTGGGAGCTTTGATTTTGTACTTTCCAGTCTCCAAAACTGGGAGAAATAAATTTCTGTTGTTTCAGCCCTCCAGTTTATGGTATTCTGTTATAGTAGCCCAAACTGATGAAGACAGGTCAGTTTTTTGTTATAATAGTCAAAGTTAATTTTTGTAAAGTAGCAAGTGGGGTGAAATAACTTGGGTGGGATTAAGTCTTCAAAAAGATCATCTAGGCTGGGTGCAGTGGCTCACACTTGTAATCCTAGCACTCTGGGAGGCCGAAGCAGGAGGATAGCTTGAGCTCAGAAGTTCAAGACCAGCCTGAACAAGAGCGAGACCCCATCTCTACTAAAAATTAGCCAGGAGTGGTGGCACGTGGCTGTAGTCCCAGCTACTCGGGAGGCTGAGGCAGGAGGATTGCTTGAGCCTAGGAGTTTGAGGTTGCAGTGAACTATGATGACACCACTGCACTCTAGCCAGGATGACGCAGTGAGACTTGGTCTCAAAAAAAAAAAAAAAATTCATCTAAACATAGTCTATATTTAAACAAATTATGCATGTTATTTTAAAAGTGACTCATTAAAGAAACCCAAAAGTCCCAGCTAGCGTCTTCTGCATAATTCAATGGCAGCCAGACTTATCCTCTGCAGTTGTAAGGGACTAAGGAATTCTATTTGCCTGATAACACAACTGATCGTTCCCAGTCCTTTCCCCTATTTAAATCATGGCAATCTATAAAAAGAGTATTCTAGGCAAAGGGATAAGTTAATATAAAGTTTGTGCTGTAGGTGCACAAGAAACAGCAAGGAGGCCTGTATGGTTGGAGTTAGTGAAGAAATTCTATATAGGTCTCAGCCTAAACATCACCTTAATGAGAAAATCTTCCCTAATTACCCTATGTAAAATAGCAGAGAAACAAACTTTGTCCCCATCTTCCCCTGTCATTTTCTATTATTTACCTTGCTTTATTTTTCTTCTTAGTATATCTCATACCAGACTTACCAAATATTTGTTTATTGTCCATCTTTCCCCATTAAAATGCAAGCTCCATGAGAGTGAGGACTTTGCCCATTTTGTTCATAGCTACACCTCTAGCACATTGCAAAGAGTCTGACACACCAAAGATGATCAAATATTTACTGAATCAATTAAATAACAATAATTATGGGAGCATGAAGAGAACCTAATAGATGATATAATCTCCCTGATGTTCTATCCTATCCTTGACAATGTATCTGATATATGTCATATCTCTATATGAGGTACCAGTATCAAATAAAGGACAGAATTGATAGTAATATAAAAAATGTAACAAAAAATAAAGAGGAAAAGATGAATAGAAACTCCAAAATTAAACCCCATAATAATAGCTTTCCTAACCTTGTATTTGCCTTTGACCCATTATCAGATTCTTTTATTAGTCAACAATAATACTGTACCTTAAATACAGAAGAGTTGTCTTTCCAAAACCAGTGAGTGCTTCTCCTATAAAACAGGAAGGCAAGAAAGAACCTACCCCACACACCCCCCTTCATTATCAGGGCAAAGTTTGACTAAATTATTGAATCTCTCTTATCAGAAGAGATACTCCCACACAAAGCAACCACAGTTTCCCTTAAACCCCCAGTGATAGTGAAAGATCAGAGTCTTCACAGCCTGAGAGGATTAATTTCATATTGTCCTTTTAGATGTTGGCCTTATATTACTGGTATTCAAGATAAACAATCTCTATCTCCTTTGTAAAGCAATATTTATACACATACATTGGGCTCTCCTGGTTCTTAAAACATACTCAGCATCAGGAAGGCCACATCCCCAGCGGGGATAAAAAGCAAGTCCCTGTTCCTGAGCTCCATATACTTTGCTCCCACTTTTCAGTAATCCATATGGCACATTTCTCCATCATTTCAATTTTTAAAATAAAGGAATTTAAATACCATGGAATCTCTAACCTTATACTTTCTAACCAGGAATATCTGAAATGGATTACATATCTTTTATACTTAATACATTAATATGGGGAAAGGGCAGGGTTAAGATTGTACCCCCAGGCTAATGAACATTATTAAATTCTTAACGGCTTTGGAATGTAATTAGACAGAAATATGCACTAAGGACAGTAACATACCCACACATACATGTACCCACCCTGCCATCACTTCTTCATACCCTGTCCTGATCCTTTTCAAATTCAGTTGAACTACATTGGGCCACAGTCCCCAGATTACCAGGCACTTGCAAAAATAGTTATTTAGAGTAACTTAAAGTAGACCATCCTAAGAAACTTACTTCAAGTTAATTGAAAAAAACCAATATTTCTGAATCATTTGTTAACAGTGCTCAAAAAATAATGGCAATAAGACAATTCCCACACATCCCTACTCTTTGCTTTTATAAACTGTAGACCTGGGCACTAAAATAATTTAATGACCAGCATAATCAAGAATGAGACTTTGTTTATTTAGTGAGACTTGCAACCGTATCCCATACAAAAGTTTTCCTCCTTTCATCCATTTCAGTATTCAAATGAACAGTTCACTCAAAACCACAGGACTTTAAATCAATGATAAAATTTTATTCAAAACAAGAAAATTTCCCCCCTCTTCTACTGAATCTGTAGCTTAAGATGCTTTCAGCTGCAAGTAACAGAGATCACTTAAGAAAAATGGGACTTATTATTTCAAAACAACAGGAAGTGTAAGGCACTTCCAGAGAGTGAATTCAGCAGCTCAGCGACAGCATCAAGGTCCCAGCCACTTTCCCTCTTTCTGCAATCCTCAGTGTGTTCGTTCTTTCCCCAGGTTGTTTCCTCTAGTCTCAAGGAGGGCTCCAGGGATCACATCCTCACATAACACCCTTTCTCCTGCCCTTTTTAAGGCTAAGGAAGCGCTCCTTCCAGCAGATCTCTCACGTTTTGTTGGCCAGAACTGCAATACTGCCCATTCCTAAACCAACCACTAGCAAGGGGAAAGGAATCTCCAAGGTGGGCTTAAACTAATCAAGATTTGGCCCTTGGGGTTGAAGAGGGGGCTAACTTCGCCTGAAGTATATGGTTATCCAGTACCTATACAAATCTGGGATTCTGTCAATAAGCTATCAACTATTAATATATCTGCTACACCTTCCCCAAGTGTTGTACTCACTCTGTACTGACCATGTGGAAATTATCGTCCATTCGGTAGATCAGAATTAAATTATGAAGAGGAAGAGATTAATTCATACTTTAACACAAACACAAACCTATAGGGTCCATTCAATATTTAGTCAGCAGACATCTATATTTATAGAAAATGTTAAAATAGTTAAAATAGGCCAACCCATCAACCACCCTGAGAGGTGGCAAAACCTCCACCCACATGAAAGATTATAACATACATCAACTTATGCCTCAAATATACTATATTTCTTCTATTATCTCCTAGAATTAACTTCTTTTCTACCTTTTCCTCAGGCTTATTTTGTTGCTTTGTTTAAAGAAAATGAAATCAAGTGCAAATATTGTGATGGGACTTATAGCTAAGCTGGTGGTGCCTTGCCCATATCCTCTCTGACCAGACCACTGGGAACACATTCCAAATGCATCTCTGTGGCCAAGGACTTTCCCTGATGACTGATGCTGCAACACCCAAGTGCACAGTAGACTAGAAGCACTAGGGAATTAATGCTCCTTCCTACCAGCAGCCCTCATCCAATGACTAACGGCCACTGGTGTATAAATACCTAAGCTTCCCGGCCCCTCAGGTGAGATAACTCTGAAACTTGTGTTCTGCATTAGCTCCAGAGTTCCGCAGTAGGATTACGTGCCAGTGGACCACAGTGTTTGATAATGCCCCCTTTATTGGTCAAATTCCCTTCTCTGTCTCACTCTCCACTGGTGTTTCTTGGGATCACGTTTCAAATAAACTGCTTGTACTTGAATGAGTCTCAAACCTGCTTCTGTGAGAACCAAAAGTAAGACAGTAACACAAAAGGTGAAAAATTGAGTTTCCATTTGCAGTAATATTAACAAATAATTTGAAAAAATAAAAAGTAATTCACAATTTTCAAAGAAGTAATATATGTATTTGGAAACAAATATATTATGAGATTTAGATATTTATATATAATCCTAATCCTTGCTGTATTTTTAAAAATTAGATTCAAAGTACATTCTGGAAGATATTCCCTCATTTCAAAGATGATACTTTTGCTATAGATATCTAAAGGATATTGTTATGTCGTAACATCATAAGAACTTTGCTTAAATAAAAATGAAAACAATAAAAAATCTCTAAAGAAAAAGAACTCTCTAAATATCTTTTACCCTGAGAAAGGAATAGTGGGGTATTGAGTGAGAAATGACAGGAACTTATAATCATCTCTTATAATAATGCTTATAATATAATATGGGACTTTAAACAGTTATGTCAAGCTATTAAAGTCTTCCAATTATACCACAGTTGAAATGACACCCCACTAGCAATAATTTAACTATATCCTTAATCCATTATAGTACCTAACCATACCTTTTGTATAGGTTAAAAATAAATTTGAGGCCGGGCGCGGTAGCTCACGCCTGTAATCCTAGCACTCTGGGAGGCCGAGGCGGGTGGATCGCTCGAGGTCAGGAGTTCGAGACCAGCCTGAGCAAGAGTGAGACCCCAGTCTCTACTAAAAATAAAAAGAAATTATCTGGCCAACTAAAATAAATATACATATATATATATATATATATATATATATATATAGAAAAAAATTAGCTGGGCATGGTGGCGCATGCCTGTAATCCCAGCTACTCAGGAGGCTGAGGCAGTAGGATTGCTTAAACCCAGGAGTTTGAGGTTGCTGTGAGCTAGGCTGACGCCACGGCACTCACTCTAGCCGGGGCAACAAAGCAAGACTCTGTCTTAAAAAAATAAATAAATAAATAAATTTGAAGCTTAAGGCATTTCTTTAAAACTAACAATTAGTGGTTAAATCAGATTAACTTTTAATTTAGAAACACAGCTTACATTAACAAAATTGTAAAAAAAAAATCTGTTTTAAGTATATTCTAAAATTGACATATACTAGATAATCACATCAAAAGAGACTTAAGTGTTAATCACAACAAAGTTGCAACAGATCCCAAAATAAATCTTGAAGCAATCTGAATCTCACACAAACAATCTGATCAACTCAAAGGGCAATTCTGTTTCTAGGTTCCTAATTGAAACCTTTTGTACTTTCTACTGTGCTTCCAAAGACTCTTAACAACTTAGACAAAGTGGGCATTTTTAGACACATTTGAAAGATGAAAAAAACAGAATGGCTGACGAAAGATTCCACAGCTAATAAGTGTTACAGGTAGAAAGGTGGGAAAGCTGAGATAGGAATTCAGGTGATCTTGTGACAATCCACAGCATTTGCCACTATACTTCTTGTCCAAAAAAGAAACAGCAAACTGATTTACCAAACCATAGCACAAAGTGCTACGTGGGATACACTCAAACTGTTCAAAAATAATGTTTTCCCTTTCCTAAACTATGACATGCTGAGGCACCAAACTTTTCTATAGACTATAAAATATAGCATATAATTTAGGACAGCTATAAATGATGGCTGGAGAACTCAGGCAAGGAATTTAGAACATCTGGCTCAGTTTGGCACTAATTTATAGTAAGGTTGCCTAACGGCCACACAGAACCTGTCAGAAATCAACCTCATTATTTTCTTCTCAAAGCTGGCTGCTTCTCCTTGTGTTTATGTCAGTGCCCAAGGCTCAGACATCTCACAGTCCTTCTGGACTTTGCTGCTTCCTACACCCCCACAACCATAAATTTATGACAAGGACCCCTGACTGCCACCTCCTCTCTTGCCTGACTCCCTCTCTCAGTCTCTACTGCCATTACCTTAATCCAAGCCGCCATCACCCAATGCCTAGTTTACCACCACCAGTCTCTTCCTGCTCCCCTCACCCCTGCCCCCCGGTCCTGGGTTGCTACCTTCACATCCATTCTCCAAAATACCAGAGGAAACTTTCCAAAATACAAATTTGATCATGACACTTTACTGCTTAAAATCTTTCAATGGTTTTCCACTGTCCTTCAGATAAACAAACCCCTTACTATGGCCTCTAGGTCCTGTAGGATCTGGCCCCTGCCTGCATTTCTCTAGCCCCAACTCTTGCTTCTCTCCTTTACCCAAGTTGTTCCCTTTGCTTGAAATACTCCCCTGTCCTCCATCGTCCCTCACCTGCCATTCTCTAATTCATCAATGCATTTAGCATGGTGGTTGAGAGAGGAAGCTCATGAGACTGATTTGAGTTCAAATCCCTGGTGCTCCTCCACTTACTAGCTATGTGACTTTGGGCAAATTCCTGACCTCTCTCTATTTTAGCTTTGTTTCAGTAAAATGGGGATATTCATAGAACCCACCTTATTGGATTAGGTGCAGATTAAATGAGTTAATTCAGATATACAGAGAAGTACCCTTCTACTCTTTCATCACCATCTTTCTACTCTTCTTCTACATCTTAAATTACTTCTTCCAGAAAACCTTCTCTAAACACTTGAACTGTGTTAGTGCTCCCATAGCTGGCTCCTAGTACACTTTCTGGAGCTGCTTATGTAATGTCTGTGTCCTCTGCCAGACCAGTGGAGACAGAGATTGTGACTTTCTTGCTCACCACTATATCCCCAAACCCAGCACTAGGTCTGGCACATAATCAACACACAATAAATAATTATCGGCTGAATGAACAAACAACCCAATTCCACTCTATAATCATTACAAAGGTCATTCAGATAGCCAGCTAAAGTCTAAATTTCTTTTGGTTGAACCTAAGCCCATTTTCCTTCTTCCTCATCATTTGGAGGACTTACAAAAAAAAAAAGAAAGAAAAACTAACTAGAACATCTTCTTCAGTCTATCGGCTCTTTAAGAATCATCATCAAAAAGTATCATTAATATTATTTTCCCAATAATTTGTTTCAAGTTCATATATTGAAACAGTAATTTTTTACAACCCGCCTCTAAGAAAAGAAAGCAGACTTAAAACTTTCTTTTCTCTAAATGTAATAAAAATGAACTAAGATATGGGACCACTAAAAAATAAATAAGAACAAAATACTATTCTCTACATTATTATAGTTAAGTTTCTGAAGTCTGCACCTATGCTTCTATGGACCTACTTAAACCAAAAACAAATTAAAATCCTATTATTTTGCATTTACCAAACCCATTCTTACTGACTCCCCTACCTTCACCAGCAATGTCCAATTGGTGGGAAATACTGCATGTGCTGTGTGTGGCTCTCACCTGCACAAGCAACATATTGAAGTTGCAAGTGTTGTGTTTTTGATCAATTTCAGAGGCACACATACTGAACTGGCCTGTAGCAGAATCCCTATATAACTGTCAAAATTATGAGCAAATATTTAGTACAGAAATCATTGGAAGTTTTTGTTTGTTTGTTTTTTGTGGGGTTTGGGGTTTTGTTTTTTTTTTTTAGAGCACTGGAAGTTTTAACACTATTATAAATCACGCCCTGGTATCAAGAATAGATATCTGGCTAAAAAGCCTGCATGGATAATCCACTGTCTTCTTCTAGGGCTACTCCAGTGTTTCCCAAAATGCGTGATGTTAAGACTCATCTAATTTGTTAAAAACGCATGGTACCGTGTTCTTCTCTTAGATTCACTAAGTCTGTAGTGAAGCCCTACAATATGTATTTAACAAGCACACTGAACTGATTCATATGATCCATGTGAGTCTGGATACTGCCATGACATAAAAAGATTTTAACTTTCAAACAACATTTGAGGAACTCTCCGACTTAGAAGCTCTTGTGCAACTATTCCAAATTGCCTTAAAGTCATTCTTATTCAGGAACTTTGGCAGTAAATTGGAAAGAACCTGGAGCCTAGAGTCAGAAAACCTAGATTCAATTTCTTCTGCTATTTACTAGCTTTGTAATCCTTACAGTGTCACTGTATCTCCATATCGTCTTGGTATACTATGTGGAAATAACAAAACCAATCCGAACCTGCCTTGCAGGGTTGTTGTGGAAAGCTTTCAAGAATACTTGAAAAGGACTTTGTAAATTAAGATGTCATCATTACAGTAAAATTTTATTAATTCAGGCTCTCTAATTCAAAATGTGTGAATGTTGTTGTCTAGCCCAATGTGGTTTTTTTCCCACATTATCTATAAAGAGATCATCACCTCCTTTCACATAACAGGCAATGATAGGCATTGAACACACAGATAAGCACTAGCTCACTGATCCACAGCAAAATTATAAGGTTGAATGTGCAAGATCATTGTATAAGCACTATTTGTGACAGGACTAGAGTCTCAGCTATCACTAAAGCAAGGCTGCAAATATTGCTACTGGAAGGTAGTTTGGTTGTAAGCAGTTCACGCCAGTCATTAGAGCAAAACCAATCTGGGGAATGAGTTTTCTACATACGAGGAACGTTAAGGGAACTTTAAAACTGGTATTTAAATTTCTAAAAAGTACTGCACCCTTTCCTGGCCACCTTGAGAAGCATATAGTAAAACAATACAATAATTCCTTGGCAATTCAGTGTCAACATAAACAGCAGTTTGGGGTATAAGCACAGCTGAGACTATAGGTAAGAGGTATTGGATCAACCAACTTAGCTTATACCACTATAGACAATGAATAAGTGCCCCCACTCTTAATGTCTATGTAGGGTGTACTAAGAGCACAGCATAATGATGCCCTCAAGGGCGACAGGGGTACTTGTCATTTCTTTCAGAGTTCAGGCTCTTATATAGAGAGGGCTGAAGGATTGTGTGCTGAAGTCCAGTTCTGCCAGCATCCTCATCGTTACTACTAATCACCTCTGCTTTTCCTCCTCGCCAGTTTTCCTCCAATTCATCCCCAACAAATCTCTTCTACTCTGTTGTCAGCCTGCTGCTCATCACTCCTGTCACTGCTTTTAATCAATCTATGCTACATGCATCCACCATCTTCTCCCCTTTGCCACTGACCTGTCTTGCCTGGCCATTCTGTAACTGGATGCATAATCTTCAGCAAGTCATTACCTCTTTCAGCACATATATCCGTAATATTTGAAGAGGTTGCTAACATCTCTTCTGGTTTTGCTATTCTATGATTATTCTCTTCTGCCTCCTGATGAATTTTCCATAGTCTCAAGTTTGTCACAAAATGGCTTTTGCAAAGATTGTCAACCAACTGTAGGATTCATTTCTTTCCATAAGGCAAAGAAACTATATACTCAATGCTCTGTGGTTAACCTTCTATCAGTTATTGGTTCTAAATACTTACCATTCAATGCCTTTACCAAAGATTTTCCAGGAAATTTGGTTCAGTTGTCTCCAACAATGCAAAAAATTTGACACTTATAGAATGCTTGGATTCATTTTATCAGGACTTCAAAATTAAAAACTACATTTTGGCCAACATATCCTAGAATTTAATCTTTCACAAATTCATCTCAGTCTCACCAATTAGCAAGGTTTCACTGAAACTTTAATTGGAAAAATCTTTCTTACTAAAAGAAAACTTACTGGCAACAATTTTGTAAAGAAGACTTGGGGATGAATAATAAATATATTACCAAAATTCTATGAATATTTAAACGTTTATTATCTGTGGCCGAGTGCTCAGTTCCCTGTAACAATTTTCTAAAACCACAGATGAAGAAAGGTCAGTTTGTTACCAATGCTACTCAAGGACATCTTTTCGATCTCACTGCATTTCACACTTTCAAAACTATTATCATGGCTGTGCTATCAGAACCCCGCAACCAGTCTTTTGTCTAACCAGCCTTGGTTTATTTTCAATCTAGCCTTTTAAGGCGTGTGGCACTTGAGGTTTTAAAACAAACAGGAAAAAAAGGTGTACAAATTATCTTGCAAAGTAAAACAAAAAATACAAAACCAAAGCCAAAACACCCCATCCCCAGTTGAAACACACCAGAACTTCAAGGAAAAAACATTCATTCACTAAATACTATAGTATACTCTGGAACAAATGAGTTAAAACATGTGCACACACATTTCTAATAAAGTGTGAAAAGGCCCACAAAAAAGAACAAAACAAGTACTATCAGAGTTCCAAAAGTGCATAATCAGTTCCATCTGGGCAGCCTCCGAGGAAAAAATTCATAATCTACACTCTGAAAAGTAGGTAGAATTTCACGAACAGAAAGAGTGAAGAAGAGTGTGGAATAGGAGAAAGAGGATCTCAGGCAGAGTGAAATCCACATTCAACCACCACTGAAACCTACTAAATGCCTCCGCACAAGCAAGGCCATGGAAGCAGGAAGTAGGAAAGCACAAGCACATCTGGAACACAGGAAGTCATCCAGGGATGCATCCAAGGAAGGTGCATAAGGAGATAACACCAGAAATAGACATAGGAGCAGGATCAAAAAGGGCCAATGAGTTTGATGTTTGCAGAAACACGAAACTTCTGAAGTTTTTGTGTAAGATAAAAGGAAGGGGTAACTTGGTTGGAGGCTTTACCGGTAGATTAAATTTGCATAGGCATGCATATAAGATTTGGTAGGGATGTGATATATTAGGGGAACATAGATGAAGGGATAAATGTCAGAGAAACTGCAGGGGTAGATTCAGTAAGAGTTGCGAATTTCCTGTCTAGATGTGGAACACAAAGTGTGATTCTAAGACTTAGAAATGAGGGAGCAAACTGGCCACTTGCTGCATTTGGCCCACTGACATAATTTATTTGGCCAACAGAGTAAACTTGAGAAATCTGCATCAACATTAAAAAGAGAATTCCCACATGAAAACCTAAATTTGAGACTTTAATGAAAAATCTCAGGGGACTATGCCAATATCGCCTGAACAGCGTCCCAAAATGCTTTTATACCAGGCCCACTTCGCTCACTCACTTTATCTGCCTGAGACGTTTGAATTTGCCATCCCTGATTTAGGGCTGGATGACTAGCAAGATGATGACATAATTAGCAAAAATAAGTAAGTCCAGAGCAGGTTGGAAGAATAGAAAAGCTAAATTTTAGACATGCTAAGATTGAAGCCTTTGATAATCATCCAGAAGGGATACACAGTAAATCATTAGAAATTTGAAGAAAAATCTGGAAAAGATGGATATAGATCAAAATAAGAATCATCCCCACAGATAAAAGTGACAGCAGATATAACAACAATAATAATATCAGTTAGCATTTCTATAGCATTTACTACAGAAATGTCAAGTACTTTCTAAGTATTTCGCACCCATTAAATAATTTAACCTCATTTAATTAGTACTTCCAACCTGTTATTTATCCCCATGAGGAAACTGAGGCACACAGAAGTTAAAGTGATAGAGTTTGTAAGTGGCAGAGCTGGGATTCAAAACCAAGTAGAGCAGAACCTTTGCCAAATAAGAACCACAGCAGACAGCCCACAGAGGTTGGCCTAATTGCCATGAAAAAACACAACAAAAAAACACTGCAGGCCAATCACTGCAAAGTGATGAAATGTTAAATCATTTAGGCAAATATACAACAAATGAAAACTATAACACTCTAAACACTTTCTGGAGACATTTTTTTAAAAAGTTTCTTCTGTACTTACTATCTATTAATTTATAGATCAAATCCCTGATACCTTGGCAAATAGTTTATTCAATACTTTGTAAAGTCCTACTCATATATCAGCACTGTGAGCAATGATGCCAAGAAAATGCATTTCATTTCTCAGAAAGAAATAAAATAGGAGATGATTTTTGCTCTTCAAAGTACAAAAAAAAAAAAAAAAAAAAAAACAGGTAGAGCATAGTTCCAGAGTCTATGTTAAGAGAACTTCTTTCTGAGGTTATAGTCTATTTTGGTTTTAGATAAATAATTTCATTTTTAAAGGATGGAGTACTGCTATATTTCTTTGATTTGTAATAACTTAAGATACTGTAGAAAGGGAAGATAACCCACAAAAATACATTACCCCATAATCTCAAAAATACTGGAAGCCAGATGCAGTGGCTCATACTTACAATCCCATCTACCAGGGAGACTGGTGCAGGAAGACTGATTGAGCCCAAGAATTGGAGGCCAGCTGGGGCAACAAAGTAAGACACTCCTCACTTATAAAACAAAAAAACAAAAAAACTGGAGGCTGGGCACAGTGGCTCACACCTGTAATCCCAGCATTTTGGTAGGCCAAGGCAGAATGATTACTTGAGGGTAGGAGTTAAAGACCAGCAAGACTCTCAACTCTACAAAGAAAATAAAAACATTAGCTGGGCCTAGTAGCATGTGCCCATAGTCCCAGCTACTCAGGAGGCCGAAGCAGGAAGATGGCTTGAGCCCTGAGGCTGCAGTGAGCTATGATTGTGCCAGCACACTCCAGCCTGGGCGACAGAGCAAGACTCTGTCTCTTTATAAAGAAAAACAAACAAACAAAAAATTAGAATACTTTACTTAATAGATATTTTCATTCATTCAACCAATGCGTACTGGTACTATGTGTAGGCCCTGCTCTAGGTGCTGAAGATATATAAGTGAACAAAAAGCCAAAGATCCTTTCATTTATGATACTTTACATTGCAACAGGGGTAGACAAACTAGAAACATCATGAGTGAGCAAAGTATACAGCAGGGGAGATGGTGATAATTGCTACGACAAAAAGGAAAAGTAGGGTAGGGTATAGGATTGGATTGGGGGTAGCGGAGAGAGGACTATGAGTTTAAAGGCAGAAGGGTTAGTTCTACTGAGAAGGTAATATCTCAGCAAAGACTTGAAGGAGGTAATAAGGGTCAGCCACATGGACATCTGGGAGAAGAGCATTTTGTGAAGAGGGAAAAGCAAAGATCCCAAGGCAGCAATGCCAACCCGTTCAAGAAACAGCAAGAGGTGAGTGTGGCTGGAAGGGAGAGAGGAAAAGGAAAAGTGCGCAGAGACGAGGTTAGAAGTAAAAGGAGGCAGGAGACAGGTGGTTTAAGCCTTCTTTAAAGCACGGAACAAATTTTGGGTTTTAATCTGAGTGGATGAGAAGCTGCTGGAGAGATCTGGGCAGAGCAGCACATGAGCTGACTCAGGTTTGTCAAGGATCACTCTGGCTGCTGTGTAAGAACCAACTGTAGGGGAGCCAAGGTGGAAGCAGAGAGACAGGAGACTGTTACTGTTGTCATGGAAGCAAGAGATTTTGGTGGCTTAGAAACGACTGCATTATGGATATTCTGAAGTTAGAGTCAATGGTATTTCTTCACAGACTCTATGTGGAGAAGATGCAAAGGTGACTCTAAGGTTTTTTACAAATGTAATTGAAAAGTCCATCCTGTCTTAGATTCACTAAGGAGAACCAAATATAAAGAAATTGCTTAGTAAATCTTTTCAACCAAGCAAGGAATTCTTTTGCAGTTGTACTAATCACCTCCTAACTGATCTATTCATAACTTTAGATTTTCAGTAGTATAACTGCTGACTGAACTACGGTCAACAATCCCTTTTCATCAAGTAAGAGTAATTTATACAAATAAAAGATGTTCTTGGCTAAGAGTAGTGGTTCATGCCTATAATCTTAGCACCTTGGGCGGCAGAGGCTGGAGGGTTGCTTGAACCTAGGAGTTTGAGGTTGCAGTGAGCTATGATGACACCACTGCACTTTAGCCCAAGTGACAGAGTGAGACTGTCTCAAAAACAAAAAATGCTCTTTTAAGTACATCTTATTTGATATCCATAAAAACATACAAAAGACTACATTAGAACTTCATTTACATCTCATTTCTTCATAGTAAGAATCCTGATGAAGAAAATTATGCTGAGAGGTTAACTATCTTTGCCTCAGGTCAAATGGCTTAGTAAGCAGCAAAGCTTTTGTCCTTGCCCAACTGACTCCAAAGCCAATCTGTTTGTTAGCTGTACTGTTTTCCAATTTAATACTCTTTAGGTACACTAATTGTTCAAATTCTTAAATTGTCTAGCCTTTCCACCCTTCCTGCAATAACTAGGTTATTTAAATAGAAATAACTTCACTTAATGGTGGCAAAGATAACTTTCCAGAAACTGGATAGTCTCCCTTAAATTACCAGTTAGAGAGAAGACAAAAATGCCTTGTTTTGCTAGATAAAAATCAATAAATAAAACAAAGCATTCCTTCTGAAACAGATCTGTGGCAGGCTTTTCAAGTATCACACCATGGTATTATGTTACCATGAGAAACAATAACCCAGTTTCAGGGTTCATTCAACAACCCTATCACTCAGTCCCTGGTAAGAGAAGAACTTCTCATACCATAGTGATTAAATCCTTCCCCCAGAGAGAAATGGTCTCTGAGAGGTGATAACCAAGAAGTGCACAAAAGTGGCCACCCGGGCCAGGTGCGGTGGCTCACGCCTGTAATCCTAGCACTCTGGGAGGCCGAGGCAGGCGGATCTTCTGAGCTCTGGAGTTCGAGACCAGCCTGAGCAAGAGCGAGACCCCGTCTCTACTAAAAAATAGAAAGAAATTATCTGGCCAACTAAAATATATATAGAAAAAATTAGCCGGGCATGCTGGCGCATGCCTGTAGTCCCAGCTACTCCGGAGGCTAAGGCAGGAGGATCGCTTAAGCCCAGGAGTTTGAGGTTGCTATGAGCTAGGCTGACACCGTGGCACTCACTCTAGCCCAGGCAACAAAGCGAGACTGTCTCAAAATAATAATAATAATAATAATAATCGGTCAAGTGTCCAGCACACTTCAAGGATTCACTCAATAAATGGTAGTGATGCTGGGCACAGTGGCTCACACCTGTAATCCTAGCATTTTGGGAGGCCAAGGCAGGAGGATTGTTTGAGACTGGGAGCTCAAGACCAGCCTGGGCAACATAGCAAGACACTCTCTCTCCAAAAAAAAAAAAAAAGTCTTATACTCAGAGAGGGTCTGAGGCAAAAAATAAATAAATGGTAGTTATTAATATTTCTTCTGGGTTTACCAATTTAAATAATTAACATTTCACACATAATTTTTCAAATCATGTGATACCTCAAAACCTAAAGAAAGGCATCTACTATTAATAGTTACTCAAACAGTCATCAGCCATTTGAGGTAAACCCTGTGCAGTTATCCAATGTGAAAATAGAAATTGTGATCACACCTGTGATTTTGAGAATCCTTTCATTCTTGGAGGTTGGCTATGCAAAGCATGTTTTGATGAATGGCTTTTCCAGGAGAATCTCACCACCCTACTCCCTTTTTAAGACATTATCCACTGAATTAGGGAAACCATGGAATACTACAGAGCCAAATGAGTTCCATCAACACCCAAAGCTGCAACATCTTAGGGATTTACTAATGTAAATGTGCAGAGGGCAAAATGCAGAGAAGACCATTTGTAAAATTTAACCTCACTCCACAGAATGGAATATTATCCAGCAATGAAAAGGAAATGGAAGTACAGATTCCATGCTATGATGCACATGAAACTTGAAAACATTATACTAAATGAAAGAAGCCAGTCACAAATCTACATAGAAAGTAGATTAGCGGTTGACTAGGGCTAGAGTGTGTGGGGCTTGGGGAGTGAGAGCTAATGGGTACGGAGTTCCTTTTGAGGAGGAGAAAGATGTTCTGAAATTAGATTTGATGATGGTTGCACAACCCTGTGAACCTAATAAAAACCATGAATTGCACACTTTAAATGGGTAAATTGTATGGTATATTAATTATATCTCAATAAAGCTGTTTTTAAAAATCTAACTCACTGATTAATGAATCCTTTATTATGAATCCTTTATTATTTGCTGCCTGGAGCAATATCATCTCCATTAAAAACTAAAAATAAGTGCTCAGAGTCTTGTGTTTAAACTTATAAAATATTTTGACTTTGGAAGCATACTTACCTTGCCTTTGCATCTATCATCTCCACTTTATTTCGACAGCAATCATTTTAGATGAACTCCAAAATGTAAACTGCTCAAATAAATGCAAATTTTATCTATGCTCAAAGCAAATTTTACAGATTACATTCTTTATTGCTCTGTAGGAATGACTGTTCTTTGCTTTATTTTGTACAAGCTGCCTTTGCTAGCAATCTTCTTTTGATTACTTGCTACTCTGACCTTCAAACAACTGACACTCTACTTTCACAGGATCTTTTTGTTCTCCTAAGAAATACAGGAAGCACCTATATAACAATGATAGGCAAAGGAGTCTTACCTACTAAATTGGCTGTACCCACCTGCTAGGGGTCTAAACCAAGCTGATTCACTTGAGGGGGAATGTTACTGGAAAGAACTTGGAAAAAGAGATGACCTAGCTCTTGATCAGAAGACAGAGATAAATTAGAGTATGGGCCAAGTAATAGATGGTCTTAAAAACCTAACCAGACTAAGAAATCTGTCATCTAGAATATTTTTACTAATGCAAAGCATACCTGTATTTCAGGTTTATTCAAAGTTTTTTGTTCCTAAGTTTAGAAGAGCTTATCTGATCAATATGCCAGTTACTGTGGGAAAAGACAAAAAGTGAGAATCCATGGTCCCTGCCCCTTAGATCCTAAAATCTAAAATAAAGATCCTAAAATAAAGTGAAGGCGATAGATGCAAATTAGACAGACTCACATGAAGAAACTAAAGAATAGCAAGAATAAAAATATGCTATCAATTCAACATATTGGTATAGAATACTTAAAAACATTTAATTGGTTATGGAGAAGAAAATATTAAACAAACATTAGTACTAGAAAGGAGGTAATGCCTCCCTTAACACTGCTTCACACTAGCATTTATTCAAGAATCTACATGGGAGTAAACAGAGCCTCGAGAGTAAGATAGCAATTTAATAGGGGGAAAAAAACTTACTAGTGCTATTTATATACAACAATTAATTCCAAAATCATAACTTTAGTTAAACAAATTATCTATTTTTAATCACATTTTAATCCTAATTATTCAAGTGTCATCTCTGCTAGTTTGTTTTTTTTCTAATTATTTCAGTTCACCCCTCCAACTGATACAAAGAACCTGTTTAAGATGAGCTGCTCTTAATTTTCTTTGTTTTTGAAAGGAGTCCCTGAATTTAGAGAGATAAAGACAGCATTTTCTTTTAAGATCCAGGCCACTTGCAATATTCTAAGTAACAATTTGATCACTTCTGCTTAAGCACTTAAAAAAGAAAGATTTTCCAAAAATCCAGGGTAAACTGAACTCATCAATACATCAATATTTCACTTCAATTATGACAATAGGATCCTCTCTGCCGTCCCAGCGTTCTAGTTCAAATTTTCTATCTAAATCTTATAGAAACACTTCCATTAACTTATCAACTATCCCACCTCTAGGGCCAAATCTTTTCAACACAAATGTTACTTATGAGATGACAACGTCACATCACTTGACTTTTAAGAATCACATATACATGACTTGGACTTACCATTTGAACAATTAGCCAGTAGATAGATAGTTAAAAAAATAATTATAATAACATCAGTCTTTTTTTTTTTTTTTTTTTTTGAGACACAGTCTCGCTTTGTTGCCTGGGCTAGAGTGAGTGCCATGGCATCAGCCTAGCTCACAGCAACCTCAAACTCCTGGGCTTATGCGATCCTCCTGCCTCAGCCTCCCGAGTAGCTGGGACTACAGGCATGTGCCACGATGCCTGGCTAATTTTTTCTATATGTATTTTTAGTTGGCTAGATAATTTCTTTCCATTTTTAGTAGAGACGCGATCTCGCTCTTGCTCAGGCTGGTCTCGAACTCCTGAGCTCAAACGATCTGCCCACCTCGGCCGCTCACAGTGCTAGGATTACAGGCGTTAGCCACCGCTCCTGGCCTAATAACATCAGTCTTTGCTCGCAAATTACAAAATGTTACCTTGATACAAGTCCCTATGGCATTACTGTCTTGTGTAACTATTGCAAAAGACAATAAATTTTCCAAAGCTGACAAAAAGAACTTGGGCAAGTCAATTGAGAAATCATACATAATCTTGATTATAATCAAATTGAACACATCACTTCCTTTATCAGAGAATATCAAAAGGTAACAGGTGATTGTGAAAAAGAAGTATTATGTTAATAGTGGCCTCACATAATGGAAAGATCTCACATATGTATGCATTACTATTTGAGATGTTTTCTCTTAATGTTTATGCTAATATAAACCCAAAAGGTTAAAGTATTAAGTCTCCCCTACTAGCCTGTTTAAATGTTTTTGAATGAACAATGTAAAGAACATGGAGTAACATTCATGTATCTTACTTGAGCCTAGTCCGCAAGCTATGCCTAACCACCCCAAAATTAAATAAAATGCTTAGGAAGTGAACATTCAATTATAAAACATCAAAATAAATAATCACATTAGAGAACAACCACAAGCATATACTAAGCAATCACTTAATAAAAAAAAAAAAAGCCAAAAGAGACAAAAATAAAGCAAAGAAGTAAACAAAAAAAGGCAGAAAAAGAAGAAAAGTGAGTGCAAAACTTCCCTGCTGGTAATTTTCCCAATTTCTCCAGTCTGACCTGTGTCCTCCATTTTTAAAACCCTCCGACTAGATAGAAAAAGATCCATACGTTTAGCTCATTCTTCGTGAGGATACTTTTTCCTACAAACGTCCTTCCGCAAAAAGTAGTGTTTTTGCTTTCTACAAGAGTTATCACTTTGCGGATTGTGACTCCAGAATAGTTTAGCGAGGATTTTCTTTTTAAGGGCTTTGTAAATTATATGAAATAGCCCAAATCCATGTAACTGGAGGAAAGGTTCCACAGAGCAAAATGACTTTTGAAATTCCACTAACCCCCCAAAAGCCAAGAGAATACTATGCATCCTTAACGCAGGACCAGTATTCACACCAA
Source organism: Lemur catta (assembly GCF_020740605.2). Classification (NCBI taxonomy): domain Eukaryota; kingdom Metazoa; phylum Chordata; class Mammalia; order Primates; family Lemuridae; genus Lemur; species Lemur catta. The sequence goes on along the minus strand of NC_059134.1, from coordinate 91,244,696 downwards.
GGAAAAAACTTTATTTTAAAAACACAAGTGGCGAACCAGAAAGGTCGCGTGTGACTAAGGAGGAAGCAAAGCGACTGACTCCGGGCCACGAACCCGGAATGCCTTAAGGGACACAAGCTCCAGGGATTTAAGTTTTCTCCTGCACCCACCAAGCAACACTTTAGACTCCCGGAGTTGAGCCACCAATGTATTTGGTATTTTAAAATTCCACAAGTAGTCTAAGCAAGCCATAACATGACTAAGGGAGGAGTCAGGGTGGGTACGCGAGACGCGAAGCCGCAGAGAGAAGAGAGGTGGGGAGAGTAAGGCCAAGCGCCGGGTCCGAGCCGCGAGCCGCAGCAGGAGGGAGGTCGCGGCGCTGCATCCAACTCACCTGCCCATTCACCGAGCCCGGGGCCAACCCCCGCCTCGTTACCCACGCCCCAGACCCGAAGGGCTGTGAAGAGCGAGTACGAGATGCGCAGGGCCAGGTAGGCCACGGTGCCCGCGCCCACCCAATACAGGAAACCGGCGGCCGGGACAACGCTCTCCATGACTTTCGAGTAGGCCTCACTATCTTCGTGAATGAAAGCAGTGAAAAATGATGAATGAAGCCAGAAGGAGGCGGAGGCGTCGGCGCCGGCTGTGACGGCGAGAACGGTACTAATAGGCGCAGCTCTTACATCACTTTGGGTCGAAACCCCGCCCACGTCGCCATATCCGTGTCGCCATTGGTGATTGCGCGTAGTGCGTCAGGCATTGGCTGACTCCATTTCAGTGCCCCGCCCACGCCTGCTCCCGCGCGCACCGTTCTGGGTTTCCCTTCTGAGGCGGTGGATGGCCCACCTGCCAATCAAGCTTCTGTCCCTCCTAAGCGCGTCACCACTGCCCAGGATTCCTCCAGCCAGCGGTCTGTCTCACCCCACCAAAGTGCCCTGATCTCTCATTGGCTGTAGCGCCCTCGCGACTGCGGAAGATTGCGCTCCGATTGGCCGATCATACCCAGCCTGCTTTGCGCTCTGGTTTGAAGAGGGAATGGGATTAGTGAAGCCGCTAATGAATGGGAAGGTGGTAGTAAGAAGTGGGCGTGGACCCTTGGTTTTGTTTTCACTTCTTTATTAAACACTAATATATCACTAAGTGTGCTGTCACTTGTCCCATAAACTTTTCCGAAAAACGCTTCAGTCTTCTGTCTCCGTGTCTTCCCTGCCGCACGCGTTCGCTTGGGTTACACTCGCTCACTGACGGCCCTCTTAAAGCCGGGCCTCCCGCGCTGAGCGTTAACAGCACTGAGTTCCCAACGACTTGGAGTTCAGGGCAAGTAACTTGATGGAGTCAAATAACTATAATACACAACGGCATAAGAGCTGAAAGATGAATGAAAAGTAGACTATAGGAACACAGCTTGCTGAACAATTAGTTTTGGAAAGAGAGTCTATCTGTTAACTGTTCCTTAAAGAAGGATAGAGAATTTGACTTTTTTTTTTTTTTTAATTTTCGTTTGGTGCGGGGAGGGGATTGTGGAATGGAGTTTCGAGTGGGTACAAAAGTGTGCAGTCATGAGCACTACCTCAGCAAAGTTCCAGAGGAGGAAGACTACAAGGTAAGTTTAACAATTGTATAAGGTAATGAAGTGCTTCACACTTACTCTCTCACCCTCCCTTCAGGAGTTTTTGTTTCCTTTTCTTGCATGTGTTTGAACTCACATAGGTACCTAAAATTTATTCTTAGCCAGTAGGAGCTGCTGATTCAAGATTTAAGAGTTTTTGTAAAGCTATAACTTAAGGGTAATAATTCTAAGGGTAACAGTTTTAAAATATTTAGTTTGAGTGCTATCTCTTCTTGCCCAATCCCCCGTTCTCCATTATGTTATCAATTAGGTTCAATCCTAAGGCTGTAAGTGTTCTTCGTAAACTGCCAATTGTCCAGCAGAATACACCCATGTGAGTTGAGCTGCTCCATATTTTCTTTTAATTGAATTTAGTACCTTTGGCTGAGGCTGCCTTTTCAATTTAACCAAAGTCCCACCACTCCTCTCCCTCAGCTTCTCCCGCTTCCCCAAATCTTTGCCTACAGTATTGCCCCAAATTTATATATCCCTGCTCATCACTACTCACCAAAACAGTGCCCTCCGGATATTCAGGCCCATTTTCCTTAGAATAAGGTAGAAGAAGGATAAGAGAATTATTATAAATGAACAATATATATTTTTGTTACATAAGTATGTATGTCTGTGGCCCCCACTAGAATCTATGATTACTGGGGACACTATGCTGTGAATCCATAGGACCTAGAACAGTGCCTGGAACCTGGAGGAACCCAACAAATAGCTGACAAATAAGTAGAAGTGCAGATTCATTCATTCAATAAATATTATTGTGCTCTGTGTGCCAGTCACTGAGCTAGGCACTGGGTAAACAATAGTAAGCAAATGGTCAGTTCTCAATCCTAATCCTTCTCTACCATTCAACAGTGGGTGGCCACTGTTTTCTTCACCAGCTGCTCCTTCTCAGTCTTTGCTGGCCCCTCCTCTTACCCCTAAACAATGCAATGCCCTTGGGCTCAGATCCCAGCTCATTACTCCTCTAAGCAGTCTCCCTATGTGATTTTATCCAGTCCCTTGGTAAGCTGATGACTTCCAAATGTCTCTGTCTAGGCTCACCTTCTGCTTTGAGGTCCAGGCTCCTATACAGTATGTGTGTGTGTGTGTGTGTGTGTGTGTGTGTGTGTGTGTGTGTGTGTATCTCCACCTGCCTACTCACATCTCCACTCAGATGTAAAATAAACATCTCAAACTTAACATGTTCAAAATAGAATTCTACCCCCAACACACACACACACACACACACACACTCTTTTCTTTCCCATTTCTGTTAATGGCACTGCCATATACCCCCTTTCTAAGATTAGGGTTCAACCTTGATTCTTTCCTTTCCATCTTTCCATAACCAATTCTTCAGCAACTCTTGTTCACTCTACTTCCACAATATATCTTGACTGACCACTTCTCCCCATCTCTGTGACTACTAACCTAATCCAAATCACAAGTATTTCTAGTCTGGAATGTGGCAATGGCCTCCTAACTGGTCTCCCTGAAGCCTGTCTTGGGTTTGTTCTCCAGGCAGCAGCTAAAGTGTTCATTTTGTTTTATTTATTTATTTATGAATGACAGGGTCTCACTTTATTGATTTATTTATTTATTTTTTGTTTGTTTGTTTATGACAGGGTCTCACTCTGTCACCCAGGCTAGAGTGTAGTGGAACGATCATGGCTCACTGCAACCTCAAACTCCTGGGCTCAATCGATCCTTCTGCCTCCCGAGTAGCTGGGACTGCAGGCATGCACCACCACACAGCTAATTTTTTCTATTTTTTTGTAGAGATGAGTTCTTGCTCTTGCTCAGGCTGGTCTTGAACTCATGACCTTGAGCAATTCTCCCGCCTCAGCCTCCCAGAGTACTAGGATTTACAGGTGTGAGCCACCGCGCCTGGCCAAGTGTTTATTTTTTTAATGTAAATTAGATATTGTTTCTTCTACTTAAATCCCTGCAAGGACTTTATGTCACATTGAGAAAAAAATCCACCAAGACTAGTTTACCTGCCCTGACCTCTTCTGCAGCATCAACCACCCTTCTCCTGTGCTCACTTGATTCCAGCCACACTGACTTCTTGAAGTTCCTCAAATAAGTCAAGTTCATTCTGGTCTCAGAGCCATTCTACTTCTTGTTTCCTTTACCTGGAACCTCTTACCCTCTATCTTCCCAAGGTTCACTCCTTTATATTATTTAGGTTTTTGCTTACACATCAACCCCCTTAGAGTGGTTTTCTCTGATCACCCTTCGTTAATATCCCAAATCGCTTCCTCTCCTCTGCCCTATCAATCCTATCCTCTTACCCTACTTTGTTTTCCTTAGAATACTTAGTGCTTTCAAACTGTCTACCCAATGGAATATGAGTTCATAAGGACTGTGACCTTTTCTTGTTCACTGTGTCTTTACCTAAGATGTGCACCCAAGAGTCCCTGACACTTAGTATAATATGTATGCAATAAATACCTACTGAATGAATAAATGAAAACAGACTGTCTAGTGGGAGAGACATTCAGCAAACTTCCAACTAATCATATGATAAAAACTGTAATAAATACATAGAAGAAAAGAATAGAACCTAAGGAAAAGGATAACAGGAGGATATAATTTAGATAAGGGAGAGGAGACTGCCCCAAAAGGCCTTCCTAAGGAAGCAATATTTGAGCTGGGATCAGAGAATATGTACAAATCAAGTGGGGTGGAGTAGAGGAGACAGCAACAAACACCCAGTGGAAGTTCTGTTGTGGTTTTGAAGAATATTCTAACGTGCCTCTTGCAAATACCATAGCATCTGGCATAAAATTAAATAGGCAATAAATAATAATTGTTGATATAGGATTTTTTAATAAATGAGGACGTGTACTATGGAAATAGACTTTCCCTTGCTGTTAGAATTTATTTTGAGTGTATTGTTTTAACTAAAAGGAATATTAACAATTGAAACCATCTCATTTTGGTATCCACTCTTTTTCTGTAATGTCTAGATATAACCCACGCAATTAACAAGAATATTTTTTATAAAAATTGTACACACTTATTCTGATTACCTCAGCCTGTTTTTAGGAATATTAATTGTTTTACCTACTAAAAGAAAAAAATAGTAACTTCCAGAAAGTGAAGTGGTATGCACCACATAAACCTTGGGATTTCAGGTGATTATACACTTTCAGAATTGAACAACAATCCTTCCTGTTTGAATAAATTTATGATCCACTGAAAACTCTAATGCATACAGGACCCTATAATGCTGTCCCACTCTTACTGAACAGTATTCTGTGCTAAAATATAACATAGAAACAAGAGTTAACAGAGCCATACTAACCAAACATGTGAAATCATTAATAACTCTCCAAAGAAGAACCAACACTATGTAACTCTGGGCTTTAGTGTCAGGTAAATCTAGAACCAGATCCTGATTCCAGCTCTTATTAGCTGTATGATCTTGTATAGATTTAAGCTTTCAAACTCTACATCGGTAAAATGGAGGATAATACTACTTAAACATTTAGCAGTGATTGGCAGATATTAAGTGTTCAATAAGTTAGGTACTAGTCTTACCCCCACTTTACAGATGACAAAACTGAGGCTTAAAGCATTTACGTAACTTTCATATAGAGAGTAAGTGGCAGAATCGGGATTTGAACTAAAAGGTGTGGCTATGAAATCATGTCTCCAGAACCAGCTCAGAGAAGGCAGCATTAAAAAATGGCCAAGGGAGAGTAAAAGAGTCTCTAGTAATATTTTGTTGTTACACAAATAACATACTCAGACACAACAACATTGGATTTCAGTCTCATTTATTAAAAATATGTAGAGTTTCTAATAGTCTTTAATATAAAAAATTAAGCAACAATATGGTATCATATTAGTATACAAATGTTCCCATTTGAAATTCATTTTCAGTATTTCTGTAAATCAAGTTTCAGATCAGATTTTTGTGATGAAATTATAAATAGTTCAATAAGATGAAAATTTCATAATTAGGAAATTTTATAGAAGCTAGGAATTTTTAAGCATACCATCTTGGTCAATCTTTTCAGACCCAGAGCTGAATCCTTCATTTGGCTATATAATAAAACTTTTTAACAGTTGTGTCTTCTTCTTTCTCATCTTCATTTAAATGCAGTTCAAAATATTGAACTTTAATTCACTTTTAACTTCGGTTGTCCAATCCTAGGTTAAAAAAAAAGAAGTGCTGTGATGAACAACCAATTTAAAAGAAACTGAATCTTCAGCATTAGAAATTGGGAGGTTTCCAAAAAGCTAATATTTAATTTCTTTAACAAACCATATCACCATAAGAAAGGAACACTAACATTTATTATGCTTCAATATTGCATTATCATTTTCAAAGTGATTTCACATGCATTACCCCATTCAAACATCACAATAATACCCCCATTTTTCCAACAAAGAAACAGGCTCTTTAACTTGAACTTCTTGCATAAGGACCACTTTAGTACAGTAGGACTGTTTCTAGAACCAAGTCTGCACTAAAAAATCCAGGGCTCTTTCTATGCTATCACCTAGTTTATAACCAAACTTATGCTCACATTTCATGGAGTCTTCAGTAAATATATTCCTCAAATAAAACAGAAATCAGTCATTTTCAAACAAGTAATTTAAAATTATAGTTTTATCTTATTTTATTTTTCAGAAACAGGGTCTTGCTTTATCAGCCCAGGCTGGAATTCAGTGGAATGATCATAGCTCACTACACCCTCGAACTCCTGGCCTCAAACGATCCTCCCGCCTCAGCCTGCAGAGTAGTTGGGACTACAGGTGTGTGCCACCACACCTGCATAAAATTATAGTTTTAATATTTTACTTATTTTTGAGTTGCAAAGGCTCACAAAATTATATAAAATGAAAAGATATCCCACCCCATCTCTTATTCCCACTAATCATGGTTGGCAATTTATAGTGTATTCTATTTCATTTTCTATGTGAGTATAAAACTATATGATATATACAACATACTACACACACACACTTTTTTTAAACTAAGAACTGATCATATAAGAATAATCCAACAACTTTCTTTCTCCACCCAATAATATACCACAGAAAATACCATAGTGAGGCCAGGAGCAGTAGCTCAAACCTGTAATCTCAGCTACTCGGGAGGCTGAGGCAGGAGCCCAGGAGTTTGAGACCAACCTGGAAAACGTAGTGAGACCCATCTGTACAAAAACATTGAAAAATTAGCTGGATGTGGTGGTACATGCCTGTAGTCCCAGCTACTTGACAGGCTGAGGCAGGAGGATCCCTCGAGCCCAGGAGTTTGAAGCTACAGTGAACTACAATGATGCCACTGCACTCTAGCCTGGGAGACAGAACAACACCTTGTCTCAAAGAAAACAACAACAACAACAACAACAAAACCATAGTGAAATCATGACATATCAATATTACACATTAACTGGTTTTCTTTATTGCATCAGCAGATCTAATAATCATCCAGCAAGCCTATTCAGAATACTTTTGCTTAAGAAATTAGTGCCATGGCAAACAAACCAGTTCAAAAGTAGGTGAAAGGGAAAGTAAACCACAATATTTTCCCAACATCATACTTCCAGCCAAAAATAAGAAAACCTAAAGATAACTATGCAAGCAAACTTAAGGTAAATAATTTAGCAGAATTTCAGGAGAAGATTTTCTTTGCTTGAATGCTTACTTCAGCAATGGACTCAAGATTTGCTATCTTTACCCATATTTTTTTCTAACAATTATAGCTAATTCAGCTAGAATCTTTTTATTACTTTTTCCTAGTTCTTTCCTTCACCTTATTATCTTTGTAAATATATTTGATGCATACAAAAAATTAGATGAAACACACAAGTTAGTTATAAAATACAATGTAATGAAAAACTGTAAATTTACCACTCAACTTAAGCACCTCCTTCTTTGCTTGATACAGTCAAGCCATCAGGGCTTCTCTACAGTCTTCAGAAGCACCATGGTCCATCCTACATCAGGGTGTTTGCACATATTGGTTCCAGTCACACTTTAAGATCCGTAAAGTCCTGTTTGTCTTATTGACCACGGTAGCCCTGATATACATTCAATAAGTACAAGTCGAGCATCCCTGATCCAAAAATTTGAAATCACATGCCCTGAAATCTGAAACTTTTTGAGCACCAACATGAATGATGCCACAGTGTAAAATTCCACACAAAAGTACTTAACACAAACTTTGTTTCATGCACAAAATCATTTAAAATATTGCATAAAATTACCTTCAGGCTTTTATATAAGGTATATGTGAAACATAAATAAATTTCCTGTTTAGACTTGGGTCTCATCCCCAATATATCTCATTATGTATGTGCAAATATTCCAAATTCCCCCAAACGCAGAAATCTGAAACACTTCTGGTGCCAAGCATTTTGGATAAAGGATACTTAATCTGTACTCACTAAATGAACAAATGGATTATTATTGTAGAAGGAAAACTTTAGTTCATTGCAAGGAGCAATAACTTCTAGTTGAAAAATAAAATCAGTCACAATTTTAAAACTACATAGTGTATCTGTTAACTCTACTTTTCTCTTAATTTATAAAATATAGATTGTTCCTTTACAGAAACAAGAACTGAAATGGTATAAAAATGGAAAGAAGCCATGGCTTTATTGTCTCACCTAGCCCAAATCAGTTTGTTTACTATCTGTAGGGAATAAAAAACAAGCTGTTAAAAAGAGAAAGAGTAAAAATAATCCCTTGTCAGATGGGTAGTTTGCAAATATTTTCTTCCATTTTGTGGGTTCTCTCTTCCCTTTGTTGATTGTTCCCTTTGCTGTGCAGAAGCTTTTTAGCTTGATGTGATCCCATTTGTCCAATTTGTTTTGGTTGCCTGTGCTTTGGGGGTTTTACTTAAGAAATCCTTGCCTGGATCAATGTCCTGAAGTGTTTCCCCAATGTTTCCTTTTAGTAGTTCCATAGTTTCAGGTCTTAGATTTAATTCTTTAATCCATTTTGATTTGATTTTTATATATGGTGAGAGATAAGAATCTAGTTTCATGCTTCTGCATATGGATATCCAGTTTTCCCAGCATCATTTATTGAAGAGACTTCCTTTCCCCAAAGTATGTTCTTGAAAACTTTGTCAAAGATAAGTTAACTGTAGATGTGTAGATGTATTTCTGGGTTCTCTATTCTAGTCTATGTGTCTGTTTGTATGCCAATACCATGCTGTTTTGGTTACTACAGCTCTGTAGTATAATTTGAAGTGAGGTAATGTGATTCCTCCAATTTTGTTGTTTTTGCTCAGGATGAATAATATTTTTAATATGTTCTTGAATGGGGTTTGCTAGTATTTTGTTGAGGACTTTTGCATCTATCACATGTTCCTCAGAGATATTAGCTGATAGTTTTCTCTTTTTGTTGTGTTTTTGTCTGGTTTGGGTATCAGAGTGACATAGGCTTTATAGAACGAGTTTGGGAGTATTCCCTCCTCCTCAATTTTTTGGAATAGTTTAAGTAGGGTTGGTATTAGTTCTTTGACTGCCTGGTAGAATTCAGCAGTAAAGCCATCTGGTCCTGGGCTTTTCTTTGATGTGAGACTTGTTATTACTGCCTCTATTAATATCTTGTTAATTGTTATTGGTTTATTCAGGTTTGAGATTCCTTCCTGATTCAATTTTGGTAGGTTGCATATTTCTAGGAATTTATCCATTTCTTCTAGGTACTCCAATTTATTGGCACATAGTTGCTCGTAACACTCTTTAATGGTCCTTTGGATTTCTGCAGTGTCCATTGTAATATCTCCTTTTTCAGCTCTGATTTTATTTATTTGAGTCTTCTCTCTTTTTCTCTTAGTCTGGCTAAAGGTATGTAAATTTTATCTTTTAAAAAAACTAACTTTCATTTCATTGATCTTTTGTAATTTTTTGGTTTAAATTTCATTTGTTTTTGCTCTGACCTTTATAATTTCTTTTCTTCTACTAATTTTGGGTTTGGTTTGCCCTTGTTTTTCTATTTCTTTGAGATGCATCATTAGGCTGTTTATTTGAAGCTTTTCTATTTTTTTTTATGTAGCCACTTATTGCTATAAACTTTCCTCTTATTACTGCTTTGGCTGTGTCCCATAGGTTCTGTTATGTTGCATTTTCATTTTCATTTGTTTAGAAAATTGTTTAAATTTCCTTCTTAATCTCTTCATAGACCCACTGATCATTTAGGGGCATATTGTTTCGTTTCCATGTGTTTGTATTTTATCCAATGTTCCTCTTGTTATTGATTTCTAGTTTTATTTCATTGTGGACAAAGAAAATACTTGGTATGATTTCATTTTTTTTTTAATTTTTAAAGACTTGTTTTGTGGCCTAACATACGGTCTATCCTTGAGAATTGTTCATGAGGTGAGGAGAAGAATATATACTCTGCAGCTGTTGGATGAAACATTCTGTAAATATCTATAAGGTGCATTTGGTCTATATTGCTGATTAAGTCCAATGTTTCTTTGTTGATTTTTTTCTGGATGATCTATCCAATGCTGAAAGTGGAGAGTTGAGGTCTCCAATGATTATCATATTGGGGTATTGCTCTGATAGTATTTGCTCTATATATCTGGGTGCTCCAGTGTTGAGTGCATATATATTTAGAATTGTTATATCCTCTTGCTGAATAGACCCCTTTATCATTACATAATGACCTTCTTTATCTTTTTTTACAGTTTTTGTCTTGATATCTATTTTTTTCTGATAGAAGTATAGTTACTCCTGCTCTTTTTTGGTTTCCATTTGCATGGAATATCTTTTTCCCTCCCTTTATTTTCAGCCTATGGGTGTCTTTATAGGTGAACTTTGTTTCTTGCAGACAACATATGGTTGGCTCTTGTTTTTTTATATCCATTCAGTCACTCTGTGTCTTTTTATTGGAGAATTTAGTCCATTCACATCCAATATTATTATTGATATGTAAAGACTTACTACTGCCATGCTATTATTTGATCTCTGGATGTTTTGTGATCCTCTCTTTCTTATGTACTTCATTCCTGTCTTCCTTTGTTAAAAGTAATTTTCTCTGACAGCATGTTTTAATTTCTTGCTTTTTATTTTTTGTGTATCTGTTGTAGGTTTTTTGATTTGAGGTTACCATGGGGCTTGCAAAAAACCATTTTATAACAAATTATTTTAGGCATATGACAACTCTGTTTATAAACAAACAAATAAACAAGCAAAGAGAAAGCTACCGGAAATTCTACCCTTTAACTCCATCCCTCCCCCTACTTTTTAACTTTTTGTTTTTTCCATCCATATCTTTTTATATAATACTATCTATCTCTCAAAAAGTTGTTGTAGTTATTTTTGATAGGTTTGTCTTTAAGTCTTCCTATTCAAGATATAAGTGGTTTATACACCACAATTGCACCAATAGAGTGTTCTGTATTTGTGTACTTACTGTTACCAGTGAGTTGTAAACTTCAGATGATTTCTTATTATTTATTAATGTCCTTTTCTTTCAGATTGAAGAAATCCTTTTAGCATTTCTTGTAGGAAAGGTCTGGTGTTGATGAAATCCGTCAGCTTTTGTTTGTCTGGGTAAGTCTTTATTTTTCCTTTATGTTTGAAGGATATTTTTGCAGGATATAACATTCTAGCATTAAGGTTTTTTTCCTTCAGCACTCTGAATGTGTCATGCCATTCTCTCTTGGCCTGTGAGGTTTCCACTGAGAAGTCTGTTGCCAGACATATCAGAGACACTTTATATGGTTTTTTTTTTTCTTTTTTCCTGCTTCCCTTAGGACCTTTTCTTTATCTGTGACCTTTGGGAGCTTGGTTATTAAATGCCTTGAGGTAGTCTCGTTTGAGTTAAATCTGCTTGGTGTTCTATGATTTTCTTGTACCTGAACATTGATATCTTTCTTTAAGTTTGGAAAGTTCTCTGTTATTATTTCTTTGAATAAAACTTCTACCCCATTGCCTCTGTCCACCTTCTCTTTAAGGCCAATAACTCTTATCTTTGCCCTTTTGAGGCGATTTTCTAGATCTTGTAGGTGTGCTTCATTCTTTTTTATTCTTTTTCTCTTTTTTCTCTTCTGTATTATGTATTTTCACATAACCTGTCTTCAAGTTCACTAATACTTCTGCTTGGTCAATTATGCCATTGAGAGACTCTGATGCATCTCCCGGTTTGTTAGTTGAATTCTTAAGCTCCAGAATTTCTGCTTAATTTTTTATTATTTCAATCTCTGTTAAATTTCTCTGATAGACTTCTTAATTCTTTCTCTGTGTTATCTTGAAATTCACTAAGCTTCTTCAAGACAGCTATTTTGAACTCATTATCTGAAAAGTCCCATATCTCCATCACTCCAGAATTGGTCACTGGTAACTTATTTAGTTTGTTTGGTGAGGTCATCTTTTCCTGGGTGTTCTTGATGATTGTGGATGTTCACCTCTGTCTGGGCATTGAACAGTCAGGTATTTATTTTAATCTTCACAGTCTGGACTTATTTAAACCTGTCCTTCTAGGGAAGGCTTTCCAGGTATTCAAAAGGAACTGAGGGTTGTGATCTAAGTCTTGGTCACTGCAGCTGTATCAGCACTGGGGGTACCCCAAGTCCAGTAATGCTGTGACTCTTGCAGGCTCCTGGTGGTAACACCTTGGTAGACTTGGGTAAAATATGGGAGAATTCTCTGGATTGCCAGGCAAAGTCTCTCTCTTTTCCCTCACTTTCTGTGCTGGGCTGCTGTAGTTGGGGAAGTAGTGATGTGAGCAGTGTCTCACCAGCACCAGATGACACCTGAAGCCAGCCAGCCCAGTCTCACACAAAGCCCATGGTGACTGTTGCCTGGCTATCTCTGAGTTTATTCAAAGCCCCAGGGCTCTTTAGTCACCAGGTGTTGAATCCTGCCAGGACTGGGTCCTTCCCTTCAGGGCAGCCTGTTTACTTCTGGCCTGGTGTGGGTCCAAAAATGCCTTCCAGGAAGTAAGGCCTGGACTCAGGGGCTTCAGGAGTCTTCTTGGTACTTTATTTTACCGTGGCTGGGCTGGTACCCAGGTTGCACAACAAAGTCCTCTGAATTTTTCCCTTTCCTTTCTCCAAGTAGAAGACTCCCTGAGCCGCACTGTCTGTAGTTAGAGGGAGGAGGCATGACACAGGCATTGGCTTGGCTGCTACTGCTGGTGTCTCACTGGGTCACATACACCCAAGTCCACTGGCTCTGAGCCAGCACAGCCACAGGAATTGCCCAAGGATTACGCCCTTTTGGGCCTGACTGCCTTATGAATTTAGTCCAGGCTCCAGGTCGCTCTTTGTCTGCCAGTGGTCACAGGGCTAGTGAGAACTCAGGTTTCAGGGTGGAGGGTTTCTCTCTGTCTGGGCTGCTCTAAAGGCTCCCTCCAGGGGCACTGGCAGAATTCTGCCTTGTGCTGTGCTGCCCTATGCCAGGGTGGCCCTGGGTTTCAATGCAAAGTCCCACAATCACTTCACTCTCCCTCCCCTGAATACACAGATTCTCTCTTCACTCCAGTGCTGGCACAGCATTGCCAAGGGAGGGGGAGGGGTGCAGTAGGCAATGCAAGATTGTCTTTTCTGCCCTCTCTAGTTCCTCTTTCCTTGATATAATGTTAAAACCAGGTAGTATGATCACTCACTTGATTTTTCATTCTTCTAAGGATGCTTGCTTGTGTGGATAGTTGTTAAATTTGATATTTGTGTGGAGGGATGATCACTGGAGGTTTCTATTCAGCCATCTTGCACTGCCACTTCCCATTCTCTTTTTTTTTTTTTTTTTTTTTTGAGACAGAGTCTCACTTTGTTGCCTGGGCTAGAGTGAGTGCCGTAGCATCAGCCTAGCTCACAGCAACCTCAAACTCCTGGGCTTAAGCGATCCTACTGCCTCAGCCTCCCAAGTAGCTGAGACTACAGGCATGCACCACCATGCCCGGCTAATTTTTTCTATATATATTTTTAGTTGTCCAGATAATTTATTTCTATTTTTAGTAGAGACGGGGTCTCGCTCAGGCTGGTCTCGAACTCCTGACCTCGAGCAATCCACCCGCCTCGGCCTCCCAGAGGGCTAGGATTACAGGCCTGAGCCACCGCCCCCAGCCCCCATTCCTTTTTACTGCTGAGTAGTATTCCGTTTGGTTATCCATTCTTCAATAGACGAATGTTTGGGTTGTTTCCAATTCTTTACTATTATGAATAAAGCAGCTATGAACATGAATGTATTAGTCTGTGTGGACATAAGTTTCATTTCCCTTGAGTAAATACTGATGAGCAGAATTATGGTTATAGGATAAATATTTAATTTATAAGAAACTGTCAAACTGTTTTCCAAAGTGGCTGTACCATTTTGCTCCTGTTGCCCCACATCTCATAATACCACAATAGGACAAAACAAAATGGAGATGTACACATATATCATCAAGAGATTTTCAACACACTGGACAAGGTAAGTCAGTAGGGAAAAGATAATCTTTTCAACAAATGGTGCTGGAAAATTTGGATATCTATATACAAAAAGATGAGACTTGTCCCTTGCCTCATACTATATTCAAAGGTTAACTTGGCATTGTTAGTCTTTTTTATCTAGTTGATATGTAGGGATATCTCAAGGTGGCTTTAGTGTTAATTCATATTTAATTAGCATTATTTTTACTGTAAAGATAATGAGGATCTTTTCATGTGCTTGTTGGACATTTGTTTATCTTAGTTTGTGAAGTGTCTGTTAAAACCATGTAGAGGGTTTGAGGGATTTGAGGGCTGATCAAGGAAAAGGACAAAAAGCAGTAACACATAACAAGCTTTATTGGGTGGTGCTTGCACAGGGTTGCATGAAAGAGGAAGTCCTTCACAGCATGAGGCTTTCTCGACTAACATGAGGGGACCAGGAACTCCCCAGGGTGAGGGAAATCACAGAGGGAGCTTACATGTCTAGGTGATATCACTCCAGCAGCATGGCAGGGCATCCCTGGGTCAGAGAGCTTTGAAGAGAAGCAGTGATATGGGGCCTCAGTCTTATCTAATGCCAGCAGGTGTGGGGTGGTTTCATGGGTTATGCAAAGCAGGCAGGTTCTAAAGTGCTAAAAATCTTGTTTGGGTTATTTTTAAAATAATTGAATGTGTAAAAAATTGACTTTGGCATTGGTAGGCTTATGAGCAAATAGGTCTCAGCCTGCTGTGAAGAAATAAAAAAAACAGAAGCCAATACACAGAAGCCATCTTTGGCTCATTTATGTAACAAAGTTTTTGCTCATATTTTTAATTAGGTAGTCTGTTTTATTACTGAGTTATAAGAGTTCTTTACATATCCTGGAGAGGAATCCTTCATCAGATGTCTTGCAAATATTTTTTCCCCAGTGTGTGGCTTGCTTTTCATTTCCTTAACAGTGTATTTGGATGAGGAAGAATTTTTAATTTTGATGAAGTCCAATTTACCAATTTCTTTCTTTTATGGTTCCCACTTTTTTTGTCTTATCTATGAAATGTTTGTATTACCTAAGATTTTTCTCCTGTGTTCTTCTACAAGTTTTATAGTTTTAGCTCTTATGTTTAGCTTTATGACCCATTTCAAGTTAATCTTTGAATATAGTATAAGGCAAGGGACAAGTCTCATCTTTTTGCATATAGATATCCAAGTTTTCCAGCACCATTTGTTGAAAAGATTATCTTTTCCCTATTGGCTTACCTTGGCAAGTTTGTTGAAAATCTCTTGATAATATATGTGTGCATCTCCATTTTGTTTTGTCCTCTTGTGATATTATGAGATGTATATATCTCCTTTGCATTTCCATATATATGTTTTTGTCCATGGATCCCGGTTCATAACTCCCATAGCACTTGTTATGGTCTTTTGTTATAATTTTGGGTCTCTTTAGGTCTCAGAAGCAGGCCTCAGAAAACAGAATCTCTCTCTCTGACCTTCCCCAGCCCACCTTTCACCAGCCCAATGCAGGACTCTAATCTCCCCCCACCTTTCTGATTGTGGATTGTAAGACTCTCATTTTGGAAGGGTCCTGCCCCATACCCTGGAGAAAGGAATGCTGTACAGAAAGGCCAAGAATAATCTGAACAGACAGGCCTTGCTGGGTTTCTCCTTGCAGCCTTTTAGTATTAGATCATATCCTTTTTGTCCAACTACATTTCTATATGGTTGTCAATCATGCCTATCCCATGAAGTCTCCATAAAAGGCCCAAAAGGACAGAGTTTAGGGAGTTTACAGATAGCTGAACACATAGAATTTCGTGGAGGGTGGTGCACACTGGGAGTGCATGCAAGCTTTGCACCCCTTCCCCCATACCTCAGCCTATGCATCTCTTCATCTGTATCCTTTGTAATACCCTTTACAATAAACCAACACATGTTTCCCTGAGTTCTGTGAGCCACTCTAGCAAATAAATTGAACCCAAAGAGAGGGTCATGGGAACCCCACCTTGAAGCCAGTTGGTCAGAAGTTCCAGAGGTTTGGACTTATAACTGGCATCTGAAGGAGGGGCAGTTTTATAAGACAGCACTCAACCTATGGGATCTTATGCTATCTTCAGGTAGACAGTGTCAGAATTAAATTGGAAGACACCCAGCTGGAGTCCACGGCAGAATTGACTGCTTGCTGTGTGGGGGGAAAACTGCCCATACATTTGGTCACAGAAGTTTTCTTTGTTGATTGTTGTGTGGTATGCAGAGCAGAAGAAAACCGGTTTGAGTTGTTTTCTCTTACTCATTGATTTACCTATCTATGTCAAAATCACACTGTCTCAATAACTACGGTTTTAAAGTAAGTCTTGAAGACCAGGTAGCGTTAAGTCTTCCAACTTTGTTTCTTGTCCTGGCTACTCTAGAGCCTTTGCATTTCCATATAACTTTTAGAATCAGCCTATTGAGTTTGTATATGTATATATATATAAAAAGTCAACTGGTATTTTGGTTGGGATTGCTTTGATGATATAGATCAATTTGAAGAATTGAAATGTTAACAATATTGAGTCTTACAATCTATGAACATGGGATCTCTCATTACTTAGGTATTAATTTCTCTCAGCAATGGTTTGTAGTTTTCGGTGTACAGGTATTGCACATAATTTGTTACATGTATTCCTATGTATTGCATGTTTACTGGTGGTATTTAAGTGGTTTTGTTTTCTTAATTTCAATTTACAATTGTTTATTGCTAGGATACGATAATTTTTAAGGACCTTGAATAAATACTGTCCTTTATAAAATAGTCTTAACAATTTACATATCCAACAAGAGATTGACCACTGTAAGTATTGATTTAAAAATTGTGGCAGCTTTAAAATAGTTCTGTTCTTCTACTTTACACTGGTTATTTGACAATTATTTTGTCTTCTTGGAGGGAGGAAGCATTGTTTGACCTCTGACACAGAAAAAGTTGATTAATCACATGCCTTGGTTCACTGCACACTATCATCATTGGCCTTTTTATTTAGTATTTTTTTTATCCTATGCTCCACTCCTATTCTCTCTCCTTCTTCTTCCATGGGCAACACTTTTCATTCTATTAGGTAACTATTCCAATGTTCTTGACACATCTTTTTGAGAGTTTCTAGATTCCATTATTATTTTCACTAAATGCTATTATTTTTTAAATGTGGTGTGGATATATGTAGTCTTTTGCTTCTATCTGATTCATAGTACAGTAGCCTCTTCTTACTCCTCTTAGAATGCCAAGACCCCCAGTGGATGTCTGAAACCAAGTATAGTACTGAACCCTATATATGTTTTTTTTTTTTCCATCTGGTAACTGAGATGGCTACTAAGTGACTAACAGGTGATCAGTGTGTACAGTGTGGATACATTGGACAAAGGGATGACTCACATTCTGGGTGGGATAGGGTGGATGGTGTGAAATTGATTTCTCAGAATGTCACAAAATTTGAAACTTATGTTTATTTCTGGAATTTTCCATGTAATATTTTCAGACTGCAGTTGACTATGGATAACTGAAACCATGTAAGCAAAACCACGGATAAGGGGGGAATACTATACTACATGTGTGCACCTACCATGTTTTACCTGTGTATTCCCCGAGGGAGAACCTCAAGTGGTACCTAAGCCTCTGCCATCAAAAACAATGTGATGAATATCCTCATGTTTGTTCCCTTAGAGAACTCCTTAAGATTTCTTGAGGCCATATACCTAGAAACAATTTAGTACCTACATTCATTTAACTAAATTCTGCCAGATTGCTCTCCAGAATAGCTCTGCCAATTTACATTCTCACCAGCAGTGTATAAGGGTTCCCATCCCCCAATCCCCACCCACACTTGGCATCATCCATCTTCCTAATTTTTGTTACTCAACTGGGTATAAAGAGATGTTTTATTTTTGCTTTAATCTAAATCCCTCTGATTAATGAGTTTGAGCATATCTGTGTATGTTGTAAGCTTAGATTTCCTCTTTTAAAAACTGCCCATTTGTAACCTTGACACATTTTTCTAACTGGAGCTCTTTTTTTGTTTGATGATTTAGGCATTCCTTGTCTATTGTAGATACCAGTTCTTTAAAATATAAACATTTCCTCCAGTATTTGTCCCAGTTACCTATTGTTACATAACAAACCATCCAAAACCTTAGAAGCTTAAAACAAACCATTTTATTTGGCTCATGTTTATATGGGTCAGAAATTAGGAAGGGCTCCACTGGGTGGTTCATCTGATTTACACAGCAACAACTAGGGCAGCTGGGGCTGGAGGATCCATTTTTAAAATGGCTTCTTCATTTAGAGTTCTGCTTCTTTGGTGCTCCTTGGCCTCTCCACTTCATGTCTCATTTGGCTTCTTCATGTGACTTTGGGTTTCTCACAACACAATCATTTCAGGGAAATTCTTACATAATAGTTGGCTTCCAAGAGGCAGGAATCAAAAGTTGTCAGGCCAGGTCAGAGCAATACCTAGAACTGGTACATCATCACTTCTACCACATACCCTTGGTCAAAGGGCCTACCCAGATTCAAGGAAGTAGAAAGACTCCACCTCATGATGACAGGGTGAAAATGTCACATTTGCAGAAAAGCATGTCGAGCTGGGAAGCCATCTTTGGAAAACACAATCTGTCACATTATTATTGCCATTTTAATTTTTTCTTTTGTGAATTGTCAGACCATGGCTGTGCCTTTCCATTTTTCCCTACCAATTTATAAAAACTGTATTACATATCCCAAACCTTTTGTACTTATAAAACTTATGTTTTTTCCAAGTTTTAATTTTAGAATACTTCCTCAAGTAGAAGAATATAATAATAATTAGTTTCATTTACTTTACTATTGGCTTCTTTTTTAAAATCTTTTGTTAGGATGAAAAAAACTATATAACCCTGTGTGTCTAAAAAATTAGTATATGGAATCTTATCTAGGAATAAGCCATTTCACAAATATTTTAAAATTAACTCCACTATAATGTATCACAAATTCAATCAGAAAATAATTATAACAAATGGCACAGAAAAGTTAAAAATCATTGTCTGCATTTTAACCCTCTAGTACAATGGGCTTTTTTTCTTTTATAAACTGCACATACTCTATACTTTTGTTAACAGTAAAATAAAAAGGAACAAGCTGGCCAAACAGAGACTTATTTCAGAGTTTAAAAAAATTATGAAAGTGGTTTACAAATAATTTTTTAGATTAGTAAACACACATAGAACTGCTTTCTTCTTTTATGTGAATTCAGTGATTTCTTCTTACACTGTGCTGAGAAAATTTTAACAGTGTATTTCATGAGACTGTCAGACAAGGAATGCTTTTCAGATTCCTCTGAAGAGGCCAAGTCATCCATTGCTCTTCATTGCTAGACTGTTAATCACAGAAAAGGAAACTACAGTCACACATCCTGGATTTTTTGCAGGCCAAACTCTGGAATTTTGTAGTGAGGTTTAAGGAAGTCATTGGCTCATTTTTTCCCAAGAAAGAAATTCAATATTTATAGCATTTTAATTATAAAAAATGTAATATAACAATAACGCCTTATTAAAATGATGTCCTTATTGTGAATATTTTAGGTAAATTTTTTTTTAAGCTGAAGCAAATAATTTGAAAAAAATTTTCCAAAATAAAAATGTTATTTAAATTCCAGAACCACACAGATACACTGAGAAAGAAAGTTGGACAAAAAGAAAAACAAGGAAGGCAGAGGACAAAGCAAAATGATCTTTTATGATTTTTGGTGCTTTAGGATATAGAATCCTTTAAATGGCAGGACATACGCATATAATCTTGCTTTCTTTCCAATGGAAACGAATTAATAGCTTTTAATTTACATTCAGTATTTTGAAGTAACTGGTGGTTTGCTCTGTCCTGCTCATGAAAATCCTATGATAAATTCTCCAAATTCAAAAATAGGGCCCAGCAGCATAGAGATAACGTATTCTGTCCTGGAAATACATGTAGGAAAAATCAAAAATAAAATTCACCATTGATAGGCATGAAAGTTTTAAATACCTTTCCCCTTTATCCCAGAAACTTTATTATCCTCCAGGAGGATAGAGCGATGGGGTGGAGATACACTCCATATTTAGAAGTATTCCAATCTAAAATCAAATGTATTTAACTTAAGAAAGCCACATACAAGTGCACAAACTACAATTAACAATTCTTCCTCTTCATGGCCAGGCGCGGTGGCTCACGCCTGTAATCCTAGCACTCTGGGAGGCTGAGGCAGGCAGATCATTTGAGCTTAGGAGTTCGAGACCTGAGCAAGAGCAAGACCCCGTCTCTACTAAAAAAACTGAAAGAAATTAGCAGGACAACTGAAAATATATATATATAAAATTAGCCGAGCATGGTGGTGCATGCCTGTAGTCCCAGGTATGCAGGAGGCTGAGGCAGGAGGATTGCTTGAGCCCAGGAGTTTGAGGTTGCTGTGAGCTAGGCTGATGCCAGGGCACTCTAGCCCGGGCAACAGAGTGAGACTCTGTCTCAGAAAAAAAAATAAGGGTCAGATCCTGAATGGGTGATTTACTATCTTGTATATGTAGTTTTACCACTTATAAATGTTCACAGATGCAGAAATGTATTAATAAAAACTGATTACTTTCAGCAAGGTGAACAGATATACGGGAAAACAAGAGATTAGAAAGTACCTGAGTAAAGTCCCCAAATATAATAGATATACCTACCCAATTCCCTTCCCAGAGTCTCCAAATTTTGGCTACAATCTAAAATGAAAACTAATACTTTGTCATCTTCCAAATTCTATTATTTGGAAGTAAGTTTGCATTTCTTTTTTGAATGAACACCAAAACTAAAGGGTTTCATTTATAATATCTTGGACAAGAAAGTTATCCTTTGGTGTTATGTCTCATTGAAAAGAGTTTTGTTGAAACCATGCAAAGCTTAGGTTTCAAAGAGACAGCTTTTGACACCTCTATATGTGTACATAACCTTAGGAATCATGTTCTCCAGAAAACATAAGTAGATCTTATCACTTTTTTTTAAAAAACAACTACTGTTGCTTTTGTATATTACAAAAAACATTTCATACCAACAGCAGAATTGGAGTAATGGAGGTGGCAAACAGAGTACCAAATAATGGCCTCAGGGATTAAAAGCCAGTATTCTACGGTATAAAACTTCACTGTTTTGTAGAGAGATACATCTACTTATAAACGTCTAGAAGGGCTCTGTACAAATACAGAGATAAGTTTATCTCTACACTTATTAAAGTAAGTACCCTTCCACTCTCATAGCACCTTCTAATGAATGGTTGGTTAGTTCTGCTTAACTAAAGTCAGAGGTAACTTGGCAATTAAAAACTTAGGCATCTTCTTTCAAAGCAAATTAAGTGTGGTTGTGGTCAGTTTTGAATGATTCTACAAATCTACAAATTTTAGCCATCCAGTCTTTCTAAGATACAAAACCAATTCACCAGAAACAACAGTATTGTACCACATTCCCAAACAATAACAAATTTGGACAAGGTGGAGCACTTATGAAGGGGGAAATTTCCCAATCTTTTTTCAAATGGAAAATTAGTTAATATTCTGAGACATATGGGGGCCAAGTCAGAGGGCAGAAAATACTTGGCTGACATCTGACTAGCAAGCCAACAATATCAGTCTATCCCTGAAATCATTTTCAACAGAATCACACATATAAACCCAGCTAGCTTTGCTCCTTTCTCTACCATTACTACATTCTATGCAAATCTAGACAAAAGGGACGGTATGAAAACCCCATTCAACACAAAACATCAAAGGGCTTTTTAATAATATGTAAAAGTGGCCCAGTTTTTATACGCTCTAAAATACCAAGAAAAACAGAATATTATTTTTTTTACTCTATAAATCATTTCTGTCATGTGGCTGCCCCTAAAACTAAAAACTCATAGCTGATTTCCAAAACCAATGTTGTACCTTATTTCAAATCCCCTACTTTACCAAACTTGAATGAAGAAACTTTTTAGATGCCACTTCTACTTGCAGGGAAAAAAATCGTTTAAATAGCTAACAATACTGTCTGAGAAATGGCTTTTCACGACCAGTTGGACCTCCAGTTACATAGACAACAACCAGACCATGGAAATAAGGCAGAATTTATGGGACAGTACAGGGTGGCAGAGATAATGAGGCCCAAGTTTCTGTGGACAGTTAAAATAGGTACTGCTTTGCTACCTAGTGTTATCCTGAGATTCTGATACATGCAGTAACATGTTAGTGCTCCATTTTGCCTCAAGTGTTGAAACAGTACCCAATACCAAATATCAGAGTCCCGACATGCAGAGAAACCCTATGAGCCAAAAGTTAGGTAACACAGCTCAAATCAAACCTGATTTTCATACACAAACCGAAATAACTTCACAGCACCAGGGAAGCCCAGGAGGCTTGCTCCCTAGAACTAAAGGTACTGTGACACTGGCGTTTGCTTTAAATTCAGTTTTGCACACATATCTTTCCACAAACAATTGCAAAAGAGTCCTCTGGAAGCTCCCAAAGGTTTAAGAACACATCCAAGTTAACAGAAAAGCATTTCACAAGTAGGAACTGCCTGACACTGTCTCTCAGCATTTACAAACAAGGAGCAAAGTTCACCAAGAGCAGGAGAAAGCCAACCACACACGCAGGGACACGCTCATGACGCATGCAATTTCTTACATCTCAGACAGACAACACCCAGTACATTGCTCTACACACCTTCCAAACTTCCAGCTCTTGCATCAGTCCCGGTAGGCCCAAGAAGAAGACCCCCACCTAACCCCAAACAGGGTCATGAATACCAACAGCTACACAGACAGGACTGAATGCTGTAAACCGTAGAGGGTGCAGGACACAAACCACAACATAAAGCACACCCCCAAACGTAGGCGCTTGTCATCCAGACATTTCGAAGGTAGAAGGCAAGACGACCAGCTTCCAGCCGGCTGGGAATCCCCTCACCAAGCCCGTGGCCGCTAAAGGCCCCCTGGCCCATCTAATGACTGCAAGTTCCAACGTTAACCAGTCAGGCCGCTCACCCATCTCCCAGGAATACAACTAACAGGCCCTTGACAACCTGGGGGGGCTGTTGGTGGCCTTCTGACGGGACAGCCAGCCCCCTAAACCCTCCAGAAACTTAGAAACCCCCAACTCCCAGGTTCAGAGGCGGCCATCACAGCAGGAAAGCAGACTTTTACGACAATTCCCACAATGCCCGCGCCCGCGGCCTACAACTCCCAGAGTGCACCGGGCCGCGGCGCCGTTAACCCTGTCTTGGCGCCGGGGCTGGCGAGCTCTGCTCCCCTCCCCCTCCAACACCCAATTGTTGCATTTACTTTCACCCTCACAATCCGAAACTAACTTCGGAAATTTTATCAAGCAGTTACAGTTATGATATGTCGTCGCCTTGCTTTACCACACAAACAACCTTAGCTGCCCGAAAAATTATCCCTGACAGAGTACTACTTGTTAATCTCCAGAGCACTCCTCTCAGTGTCAAATATTTACTATTTAAGGGGTACACTTAGCTTCAATCCTCCCCTTCGCCTTTATCACTTTCCAGTATTTTTCTAAATTATAGCCCAGAGATTCGTGTACTCCAAACTATTAATTTCAAGTCTGTTTTCTAAGTTCTGGGAATCAACAAGAGAGAAGGACTATCCTATAACTGACCACAATGTTCTACATCTCTCCATTTTATAAGACAAATTTCCTCAAATATATTGGCTCAAAAAAAAATTATGCAACTCCAAATAAGTATTAATAAGAAAAATTAATTATGGGCAAAATATTTTGTCAATTTCAAGTTCACTGTTTTTAGGGGAAAACTCTATTGTGCCCATATATTTTGCTTTTCCTTTCTATCTATTGATAGATAATCAGAAATAACATATAATGCTGCTTTATTCCCTCCTGACTTTAAAATGCAAACAAACAATAAAGAAAAATTTTACTAAAATTCGAAAACTAAACTAAGAGTTCATTCTTTCAGGAAACTGCACAATCACATACTTTATTCATGAATGAACTCCAAAGTCTTCCTCTTTTTAATTAAAAATAAGAGTTTTAAAAATGCATTTCTTTTAAATACTTTGCCCATAATTTAGTAAAGATTAACAATCACGTTTAGAGATCACTGTATCATCAGTGTAAGTTAAATATCTAAAATTTACCTATACAAACTGTAACATGCCCAGATGTGTAACTGACTGAGAGACAAAATAATTGTTTGGTATTTGATGCATGCACTGAAACAACAACTAGAATTCTCCCAAAGTATCTGCTATTTTTCTCGTACCCAAATATAAAACAAAATGTGCATAATGTCTGATTTTTCCACAGAAATATTTTGCAATTTGAAAGAGCACTGAAAATATATATCATGAATTTCAAATCACAAAACTCAGGAATCCTAATACACACACAAAAACCCACAGCCTTGTTGGAAAGATAAGTCTTCCAACATATCTTTACTGTCTTCAGTAAAACTCTACAAAATTCTATTTTAAATGTGTCCCTTAATATTACATTTAGTTTACTAGTAAATTTTTTATCTAGTAAACTATGATGAGAAAATACCTCTCCATCATTTATTTTTTCACTCATGTACAATATGTAGTTTCCTAAACAATGAAGACAAGTGATATATACCAAGATATAAAAAATTATATATACATATATATTTTGAATTTTAGTTGATTATACTATTTTAGCTTCTGTATTTTTCTAATTTTCACTTAACACTTTAGTTAGTATTTAGCTAGGCAAAGTTGCATTTTTTCCCTCTATTTTTTAATAGTTAACAGACCATAAAAATTTAATGCATATTTCATATATTATTCTCCAGATGTTAAAATATATGATAATCATAAGAAAGGCTCAAAAACAAGTCAGAAATGAAAGTGATTTGATAAATTTATTACATGCTTACAACTCTCTTTTTAGTGCTATAAGACTGTATTTTCCACTAAGAGGTTAGTCATTTTTTCTTTTATTTTAACCATCAAAATATGAGATTTAAAAACTGATACAATAAAGGGCTTTATGTAAAGATTACATTAGAAAAAAATGTATAATTTTTCAGATTACCACGATCCTTCTTTTAAAAATAACTTAGAAGTTTAGTATATCCTACGTAAGTAATTTAAGTGAGTCTTAACCTATATGTTTAAATTAACATAAATGTCTTTATAAGAAGAAAACAAATTTATTCTAGAAGTGAATACTTTAAAGTCATACCAAAAATTTAGTATTTTCCTCAAAATTTTTACATTCTATTTTACCACATAATTTTTAACGTGTATTTTTTAAAACCCTAAACTCTATACCAAGATTTTTAAAATATTCATGTATAACAGTAATAATATATTTAAAATTAGGAGAAATTTTGTGTACTTTTGAGAACATATACATGTTAATAGAAGACAAGCATTGCAATCTATTTCTTTTTCTAAATGTGGTATTGGTGACAAAGCTAGAATGTACAAATTTGCATATTTATAATATATTCTATGTATAATTTCTGTAACTACTTATTTTATTCTTTTAATTTCATACAATACTTCAAAACACTTAAAATCTTGTTTAGATATTTTAATTGCACTTTTAGTTTATCTGCTTTAAAGCATCTGATTTTCATATTTGTAATTTATACTGTTCATGCAAGTAAACTGTACTAATAGGATTATTACCAAAAATAGAATGAGTTGCTAATATTCTAATATGCTTAAAAAGTTTGTCTTTGCTTTTCTTATGTTACCAGTATAACACAATTACCAAAAACTGAAAAGAGGTTACACACAAAGTACTAGTTCTTGCCTGATTAAACAAATTGTTTATATTTACATTCTTGGCCCTACAAAACAACATTTTCCCAGCATGTGAGTATATCCCAGACTTTAAGCTTCTCTGATATTACACTAATTTTAATTAACTTTAATTCACCGGCCTGCTTTTAAAGCAATCACTAGTTTTTCAAATGTATCAAAATAGTCTATTGTTTATTATCATATTGGTTTACATTTATGTTTAGGACTATTTTAGGTGGCTGAAAAATCTCTTCTTTCTGATTTTGTTAAATCGTATTTAAAACTTTACCACCAGAACCATAACTTTTTATTTTAATTTTGTCATGTCTTAAATACTTTAAAAAGATGTATCGTGGGAATCCTATTATTATATGTCAGTCTAAGACAAAGTGCCTCATTTTTTCCTCAACAAATTGATGTTTTTTAAATGAAAAATTTCTAACTCTTTTGTTTTATTTAACTTAAAAATCTTGCTTTCTATCATCTTCATAATGTTTTACATCAGTTAGAATAGGCAAAGTTTAAGTACATGTTACTTCTTTCCTCTAATTGAAATGTTCTCTTTTCCACCCATGGATAAACAATAGAAAATGTTTCCTTACCTAAAGAAGAAAAGTTTCACCTTTAAAAGGATCTCCAAAAAAAAAAAAAAAAAATCTTCAAGGTTCTTCAGGAGATGAAATTTTTGATATTTTCCTATAGAAATAAAAAGAAAAAGAACCATAATGTGCATATTAATATTTGTATTTTTGAGTCCTACTTTTAGGTAGCAAGGCTTAAATAAAATTAAATTAATGCTACAATTAAAAAATTCTGTTTTAAATTTTATCACAGATAGTAGCTTCTTATATGCTTAGTTTTTCTGCATTTTATTCTGCCATTAACATATTTTGGGGATCTTATTTAAGACTCAATAATTTTAATACTTTCAATATATTTAAGTCACTAACTATCCTTATTTATTTTAAGATTTTTCTAGTAGATAATAATGTCTGTTTTATACATAGTTACTATAGTCTAAACTTCAAATAAACATGTGAAAGAAAAAAATCCAAACCATAAAATTTCTAATTTTCTAAAGGCTTTCCTACCCTCAAATAAATTTCCCCAAGAAGAGATATTTAAAATACTACATAATCTAAGGTAGAAATACTAAATACTCTAAGACAGAGTACAATTTAGGCTCAATTTAAAAAAACATTTATCCTGCTTCTCCCTCTCCCTCTTTCTGCTCATAATTTTCTCTCCATTTTAATGCAGGTTTACATGCATTAACACACATGCCTTCTCTCCAAAGAAACATTATTTTCTGCTTGGAAAATTTTCAGATTCGTTACACGTCCCCTTAATTTCCCATAAGGATCTACTATTAATACTTCAAACTGTAGAGCGGGGGAAATGAGTGTTAATTATGCTGTTTCCACCCCCTGCCTGAATTTTTTTCTCCAGACCTGTTTTCTAATTCTTCCCTCTGTATGATTCTACCATTCCCCACTTAGCTTTTTTTTTTTTTTTTTTTGACAAACCAAGATTTGCCCAACATACTTCTCCCCAACATTTGAGGGCACATTCTGATTTTGTTTTTATGTTTTGATGTGTAATCACAGTCTAGCTAAGGTTACCTTTCTATACTCCAAACATAAACAATTTTCACTCCCCACTAGGCACTTGTGGAATTTCATTTGCCAGACCCTGACAATTTCTCATTCTTCACCAGGGCATCCCATTTAGGGTTGTCATACAGATGAATAAAGCTGGAGAGCACAGCTGAGTCAGAATCATGAAAAAGGACAGCCACAGCCACCACCCCTCACATCACTGAAAGTATCTTGCTCAGAACTGACATTGGTGCTTTAGAGCAACATGGAACTCAAACAATCCATATGCACAGACACTAAAAAATACCTTTTCCTAATGTCACTCTTGGTGACCTTTGATTTCCTAAGCTGTTTTTTTTTCCCCCAAAGGATGTGACGTTTAGGGTACTAACAATTTTGCAAGTGCCAAGCAGAGGTTTCTTTTAAGGGTAAAAGAGTTTGCCACTCACAGGCCCAACCAAGTTCTAGGACAGAAGCAGCATGTTCTACTAAGTCTCCACCCAGACTAAAAGCTTGATTTCTGTCCTTTTGCCTTGTAAATGTTCCTGAGAGACTATAACTCCACTGTGCCTCAGTTTCCTCATCTCTAACTTTATTCCATCACGCAGCACAACAAGCAGACACTGAAATAGGAGCAGCCAGTGGAGACTGACTCAAAAGGCAAAAAGAAAACAGAGAGACCTAAACCAAGGTGGCATTTACTTCCTCAGCTCCACCCTTTCCCCCAAGCCTTTCTTTCAGCCATAGAGGTGGCTGTGCTATTAGGCAAGGTTGAGCCCTGCAATATGGAGAGCACCCAATATCCCCAAACCTTACAACAGCGCAGACAATAATATGGGAAGAAATAAGTACAATGTTTTTCTTCTTTAATAAAAAAAAAATTGCCAAACTAAAAGCCTCTTAATAAAACACTTACAGACATGGTAGGTAAATGCTTTTTATAAAGAATAACACACAAGTGGGTACAGAGCCACACAGATCTTATCTTTGCTTCCCCCTCAGTGACACTGGCTTCTTTTTCTGCATGTAAACAGACAGGAGATGCAGACTTCCACACGAGTCCTCATTCGCGCAACCCAATGCTATTGTAACTGGGGAGCGAGCACAGTGGGGAGCCTTTAAATCTTTGGAAAGACTCCCTCCAACCCCACCCTGGCTGGGGGAATTTGTAAAGGAAATTTAGCAAAGCATTTGTAGTGTTCTGAAAGAGGATTCCTGTCCCCTCCCCTGCTCAGAATTCCATGCCAAATTAACCTCATTAGTTCCTATTGAGAAACTAATGATTAGTTCCTATTAAAAAGAAAGCACTAAGCATAAACTTAGTTAAAAGTGATTATTTAAAATGCCAAGATATATTCACTCTAAACAGTAACAGATTAACAGAAACTGCTTACCAGGTTCAATATCAGCTGCAGATGGGGTCTTCATTTGCTAGAATCATCAGTGCTGCCAAACTCTCCCCTAAACTTCCTTTCCATTTAAGGAAACCAAGTTCCTGGAAATAATAAAATAAGAGTTTTCCTTATCATCAACTTTTAAACATTCCCTACAAGTCCAATCTAAAACTGTTTTGCATAAAATTAGATTCTCTCTCTCCCTCTCTTTTTCTTTTTCCCTTCCTCCCTCCATCTTTTTCTCTCTCTTTTAATTCATTTGGGAAAATCCACTGCCTTCCCTACTCTTCTCTACTCCCTAGGCATGACTCTAAAACTGAAGGAACTTTGCTTTCCCTACATCTTTACTTGAAATCCCTCTTTAAACACACCACAAACCTCCCTGGTTTCACTGTACTGAATTCCTGGCCAAATTTCACCAAACTCTGTCTTCACAGCAAAGTAAAATGGAAAATGAGGGGGTTGTACCAGACAATCTCCGAGGCCCCATTTAGCACAAACATTCTATATGCGTCTATGATGATCCAGAGAAACTGGAATAGCTCCACATAAGCACCCAAATTTGGACCTCATTTCTATATGTGTTACTGCTGTCTCTCTCAGTCTGCTTTCCCTCCCCCTCCCAAACACTGATGACTTAGCAGAACCTTCACTGAAAATCTGCATTCAGACTAATGCCACAGAGCCCAGATCTACCTGTGACTCTGCCAGAGAACCCTCAAGTGCACAGAGGGCTATGGGTCAATTTTGCTAATCATTATTCATTGGCTTGCCTCATGTTAACCTCCTAAATAGAACCCCCTCCCTAGCCTTGCTGGTATTCACATATTACTTTTTCTCTTACACATGATTTAAATTTCACAGCTTTAAAGACAACCTGAAAAATACATGCACCCATGCAATTCATGGACACTGCATTTCTGTGAATTTTTTGCTGAATTACAATTTAACACATACTTTTCTTTGCTTTGCTTCTTCAACCTAATTCATTTCTTTCTCTAAGAAGCCATTCTGTATCACTGATGATCATAACAACATTCTTTCCATCAAGATCAACATTACCGCCAGCACCTCTTTCTGACCCAACTGAAGAGGTCTTAATACTACTATAATATATTCTTCTAAGAAAAACAATAGTGTCTACTTATCCAATCATTACTATCATCATCCTCATCTTCATCATTAGCTGTGATAACATTTACTGAGAGCTTCCTAGGTGATGGGCCCTGTTCTAAGCACTGCACATTTAATCCTAACAACCTTATAATGCAGATTCTATTATTATCCCCATTTTACAGATGAGAAAATTGAGGCAAACAAAGGTCAAGCCATTTGTCCAAGGTGTATTCCTAAAGAGTGAAAGATCCAAGTTTGAAAGCCACACATTTTGGGTAAAGAGCTTGCACCCTTAACTACCAGAATGCACTATCTCCCAGATTAAATGATTTCCATGGCCTGCCACCTCTAAAATGCTCTGAATCCCCAGCACTTGATTACCTCAGAATATCTGGTCTCCTAATTGTTGTATTAGGTATAATAAGAATATCTATAGAATCGTGAGGATTAAACAAATTTAATGTAAAAAGCATCAAAACAGTGCCTGGCACAGAGTAAAAAGTTTGAAGAAATATTAGCAATTATTATTTAATGAGAGTCTCTCACTCTGCAGATGAAGACACTGAGGTCAGTCGTTAGCTAGTGAACAAACTAGGACTGCAACCCAGAAGTAGTACCCCTACTTCTGTTTAAAAATACCATTCCTTAATGCAATGGTAACTTCAGAGATACCCTTAAATTTTAAGACTTCAAAATATCCCACGTCTCATGTTTCTTAATCCGGGACTTTATCTATTGAACTATGTTCCTTCTTCTCTTGCTAAAAGGCAAATTCGAAGGAAGCAAGGACTGTGGATTCACTTGTCCTTTCCTCCTAGGATCCAGCCCATCTTTGCTACCAGTAAATCCACAGCGTCCAGCAGTTTTGGAAGAGCAAGCTTACCAAAGTCTTCGGATCTATTAATATCACCTCCATGCTGAGTATAGGTTTAAAGTCTTTCCAAATGGGGATTTTGATTTGGAAAAATGAGCCTATTTTATATTTATTAAATAAAAAACAAATAGATGTTTAGAAGGAAAGGTCTCTTTCCCTATATAAAGAAAAGTGGGGTTTAAAAGGGTTGTGCAGGTAATAGTTTTATTTATATTTTAATAGATCAGTTTTATTTATATATATTTTTAATAGTGAGATCAGTTTTATTTCTATATATATTTTAATAGATCAATTTTTATTTCAAAATATTAAGGAGCTACAAATTTTTTTTTACATGGATAGCTTTTGTTATGCTTGAGTCAGGGCTATAAATGTGCCTATCACCTGAATAGTTTTCATTATATCCATTCAGTATATATTTTTAATATAGTAGCTTTGGGCATGAATTTCTATACAGCAAGGAACCAAAGGACCTAAAGTCAATGCCACTGGAGCTGGGGCTTTGTACCCCGGAATATTGCATAGAAAATATCCCTGAGGTATATTTTCCTTCTGTATCCCCATAGCAATAAATAAACACACACACATTTTGTGATAAACACATGCTATACTGATATGTCAAAAAAGTATTACATTACTTGAGTAGAACACAGCTACTGTAGTAATAACCATTCAAAAGACAAAACCATTTTTAAGAAGCATGTTAATCTGGTAATTCCAAAGGTGATTAAAAGCAAATCTTGTCAGTATAGTTTATGTTTTCATAACTTACATCATTACGTGCAGACTTTCAGTTAGCTTATACCATGGTACTGGCTACTGCAAGTTCCCATCCATGAATTCAAGGTCCTCAAACCCTTTTGTATTTGCAGCCATCTTCAAGGAACTTTCCCCCTAGCCTTGGGGTCAGAACCCCAAACATTTCAGCATTTAGCTCAGGTAAATAATGATTATGTTTTCATTTTTTATGTCTGTTGTGCTTTTCTTACAGATTAATTCTAGAATGTAAAATACATTTTAAAAATAAAACAAATAGTACTTTTTGCACAGGATTTTCATTTTATACTAGCTTAGGTGTTACCAACCATACCCTAAGAATTCAAGCCCCACCTCAGATCACTGAGTTTGCCTATCAGTCCAGAGAAATTTTAAATCCATGCTCTCTTCCTGTGCATACACACAAAATACTATCTCAGTAAGATTTTATCTTATTATTATGTGTGGTATTTTTTAACATTAAAATATTGGATCCCAAGGGGGTTTTTTACTAGTATTATGGAAATTTTTGAACAAAGTAGGAAGAATATAAGCACCCATGCAAATATCATCTCTATTTAATAGTTATTAATATTTTGTCATATTTTCTTCATCTCTCTTTTTTTTCCTTTGCTGAAGTACTTTAAAGGAAATTACAGACATGATGGCATTTTACTCCCAAATACTTCATTTTGCACATCTAAAAAATAAGGACATTTTCCTAGATAACCACAAGGCCATTACCATATCCACAAAATTAACAATGATTCTCTAATACCCAGCGCATATCCTAATTTTTCTACTTGGAAACTAATTTTCTTGACAATATACTGAAGTCTTTATTCTGTCATCAGTGACAGTTCACATGTATTCTTAAATAGAAGCCACCTCTAAAGTGGCTAATTCCAGCCAGTTCTGCTAAGGAATCAACGCCCCACTGAACTGCTCCATGCCCGTTTTCTGTTGGAACACCACGCATCATCCCGTCTTGCCCTTATGCCTGTTGGGGATGGGATGTCACTTTAAATCAAACACAGATGAGAACTGGGTAAAAGATCCTGGGAGATTTCAAATAGATATTTTCCCTCAATAATTAGTATGCATCGGGGAACAAAGAGAGTGGGAAAGGGGGACCACAAAACCTAAATGTAGTCACATAGTTGAAAATGGGGTGGTTTTGCCTAATAGCTCAGTACTGGTGTTTGTAACCCAATCTACATTGGATAAAAAGGTGGTAATTTTCTACAGAGTCAAATTCACTGAGGCTCAGGTGGAAAAAATTCATTTTTCCTGTAGTTATTTAGTTAATTCAGAAAAAATAGAATATGTAGTTTTGGGGGATGGATCATTGGGATTTTTCTAGGGGCGAAGAATAAAGAAAAAGGTGTTGGTGGGAGAAGAACTAGAGCTCGACCTGACATATATTTTAAGCCGTGCTTAGCCGTTGAGACCAGGGTAAAAGGTATCTCTTGTCCTTTTGTAAGGATGGCTCAGAAGAACAGGGTAGGGGCCGGGTGTGGTGGCTCACGCCTGTAATCCTAGCACTCTGGGAGGCCGAGGCGGGTGGATTGCTTGAGGAGTTCGAGACCAGCCTGAGCAAGAGCGAGACCCCCGTCTCTACTAAAAATAGAAAGAAATGATCTGGACAGCTAAAATTATATATATACAAAAAAATTAGCCGGGCATGGTGGCGCATGCCTGTAGTCCCAGCTACTTGGGAGGCTGAGGCAGAAGGATTGCTTAAGCCCAGGAGTTTGAGGTTGCTGTGAGCTTGATGCCACGGCACTCTAGCCCAGGGAACAGAGCGAGACTCTGTCTCAAAAAAAAAAAAAAAAAAGAAGAAGAACAGGGTAAATAGCTAACCTAATGAAGATTATCTTTTATCTTCAATTCCATCTATCAACTACTGTACTTTTTTTTTTTTTAAGAACTACTAAGGACTCTTATATATGATTCTTTCAAAAACTGATACAAACAAGAGAAGATGTCAAAGGTTTTATAATCTCTGACACCTAAAGCTGTCTTGGCGATGATTCTTCCATGCCATTTAGGGTGAGAACACTGCTTGGAACTGCTAAACAACATTCTTTTCCCACCTCTACCTTCAGTTATTCCCCTTCTCCCAGAATCCACAAGGCCACCTTAAAAATGTGTGCTATGTTGTTGTTTTCAAATTGTGATTTTACTGATTCACATATAACGGAGCTACTTAAGGAAACACAAATTTTAATTTTTCCCTGAACTAAAACTGTATGGGGGAAAGATAAAGATACTTTCTCTTTCCATTATAACCAAAGCATACCACAGTATGCTTTTCTCTATTTTTTTCTTGTTTAATAAGAGAACTGTAACAAAAGTATTAAGTGGAGAATATTTACAGGTAGTATTAGAATTGAATGAGGCATGTCCATCAACTCTCAGATGTAAGCCACTCCCTTATAAACCTCATTCTAAAAGATATGCCAACATGCTCAGATGTACATTTACAAAAATATAAGTGTAGAATGTTTAAGTTTCTACATATGATAATTTATCTACAAAAATAGTATGTAGAATCAAAGTGAACTGCTTCCAAAATGGGACCAAAACCCAGCGTGGGTAACTAGAATCCAAAAACAGTTCTCAATATTTTCCTGTAGTCACCAAGAACTTTCCAGAAAAGTCAATAAATAAGTTAGTCTGTTGGCTACCTCCCCTTGCCCCTTTCCCAAATAAATCCTTTAAAGCAAGAAAAATGTCAAATATGCAAGTAGTAAAGAAGAGCCATACAGAGTATATGGTGATCTAAACACTAGGAAATCCACCCCTGACCAAGAACTCTGGCTGCAGAGTCACCCCATCTATGAGCAGATGGACAGACAGGCTGTGCACACGTCCTCACACATGGTGGTCATGCCTACTGATACCGTCCTGCCGTTCATCCCATCCCATTCAATGGGATGCTTCAAGAATCAACCTCAACACACACACACACATCAGAAAACTTTAAATGCCTCTCAGGAAAGGGACATTTTTCCTCTAAAAAGTGTCTTTTACAATGAAGATTACAGTATAAGCTGTGTTGTCCCACCCTTTCCGCGCATTCCACTGTCCAAGAAACAGAACATCAGTAGCATCACTTACTCATTTAGTGAATACTTGCTGATTAGCTCTACATGCCTATTGCTAGAAACATTGGTCTTAAAGTTAGAAGGGTCCTCAGAGGTTATCTAATTCAATTCATTTACTCTCGAGATGAATACAAGAGTGGTAAAATGACTTACCAAGGCCATATGGATTGCTGAATTGTTCATTTTCTTAAATAGATGACAGAGAGGGAACCGCCAAATGGTAAACCAGGGTCGTGGTAAAGAATAATCACCAAAACCCAAAGATGAAAGACTGTACCTTCTGACAGCTTTTTGGAAAAAGAAAAAGATTCTGGCCACGTGTCGCTCCCCTCCTCCCCACTGCCCACTCCCTCACACACATGCGTGCACACACACACACACACAGACACACACACACACACACACACACACACACACACACACACACACACACTGCTGGATGGTCACCAGCCACTGCCTCCCGGAGTCCTCTCCAGCCCAGGTGTGGTCCTGAGAGGAGGGATGAGAG
The DNA here is from genome assembly GCF_020740605.2 of Lemur catta. Lineage (NCBI taxonomy): Eukaryota > Metazoa > Chordata > Mammalia > Primates > Lemuridae > Lemur > Lemur catta. Next base: position 91,209,589 of record NC_059134.1, on the reverse strand, counting down.
CCCAAAGAGGAAACAGAGCGAAGGAGGCACAAGAGGAAACTGACAACAGGAAGTGGAGGCTACTAGTATGTAGTTCAATCCACAATCCAGGAAAAATGCCCAGTTCCCTATAGAGTCAGCTCTAAATCAAATACCAATAGCATAGTTACTTTATATCAGAATCCATAGCATGTTGCAATGTGTAGCTGCATGATGCCTTCAGACCAGAGCAGCTAAGGGTTCAATAGAAAATCGTTTTTACAATGAAAGAAATGAAGGGAAATGAGAGAGAGAAAGAGAGAAAGAAAGAAATGCACCATTTCTTTCTTTCTTTTTTTTTTCTTTTTTTTGAGACAGAGTCTCACTCTGTCACCCTAGCTAGAGTGCTGTGGCGTCAGTCTAGCTCACAGCAACCTCAAACTCCTGGGCTCAAGCAATCCTACTGCCTCAGCCTCCCGAGTAGCTGGGAGTATAGGTATGTTCCACCATGCCCGCCTAATTTTTTCTATATATTTTTAGTTGTCCCGCTAATTTCTTTCTATTTTTTTTAGTAGAGACAGGGTCTTGCTCTTGCTCAGGCTGGCCTCGAACTCCTGAACTCAAACAATCTGCCTGCCTCAGCCTCCCAGAGTGCTAGGATCATTTATTTCTTTATTCAGTCATTCAGCCTCCTGATATGGGTCCTTACTGTCTCCCAGCATTAACTTTAACAATCTCCTTTTACCAGATGGGTTAAAAGGAGCTGGTGTGGTGCCTATTAGGATTGACAAATTAGAAATTAGGGAAAATATCTGGGAGACCCTTTACTAACTTGGAGCTCTCTTGTTAAATACTTATAAAGAGACATCTGAGATCCCTTACGTTCTGCCCATTCTGTATTTGTTCAAAAAACCTTACAGATTTTTTTTTTCTAGCCAAACTACCCACCATCTCTTTTCCAATTGCACCAAATTTTAGTCTCCTTTGTAGTCTAAGTCATATGTCCAAGCAACCAACAGCTTCCATTTTTGAAAGACAAAATTACATTTTTTCAAAATAGAAATCTATCGGACTATTAAGATTTATCATTTTATGGCCAGTGCTTCGATAAAGATGACATATTAATTAAGGAAGTGAAAACTCAACCATATTCAACCTTCCTTCTTTTCACTCTTTCATTACCAAGCCATCCAGTTAAGTTCTTAAAAGGAAATGAACTTCACAGAAACACAGGAGTTGAGGTAGCTGAATATCCAACCTTCCCCCACAATATAAGATACCTCATTGCTGGGCATCACGACAAAAGTGGCTGTCAGGGATACCTGAATGCATGGGGGCTTGTCATGTTTTGACGTACCCTCCAAAACACCATGCCCCCCAAAAGTCAGAGGTATGAGAAGCAAACAGAAACATAGGGCATTAACCCAGCCACAGAGAAAATAAAAGGGCACCCTATTAACCCCCACTTTGAGTGTAGCTCAGCACCTTGCAATCTTGTCAATGACAGACACCTGCCATAACATTCATCATCCTCCCAAAACACAGGCTGGCAAAGCTACAAGAGGACTTAGAGATCATCTAGTCCAATTTTCACATTCTGTGGATAAAGAGACCAAGATCCAGAGAAGGGAAATGATTTGCCCAAAGTCCCACAACCAACATGCTGAAAACCCAGGACCTTTGCCTCTCCGTCCAATTTTTTTCTCCATGGACTGGAATTTCACCTTTTCAAAATGTTGACGCAGTTGTCACCTCATTTAATACTATAAGGAACCACGTGGGATAGAGTTTTTCCAGACAAAGAAATTACTGTAGAAGTTTACACCAAGAGTCACTACCAGACCCAGAATCAAAGCCGGGTCTCCTGGTATAGAATCAGATATTCTCCCAATTGGTGTCTGGAAACAACAATAATGTTTCTGTTTATTCATTGTCCAAACTGCACTTTGTATATTATAATTTTTCTTTAGTATCCCAATAAAAAACAAAAACAAATACATATTATTTGAATTAATTCCAACACTGCATCCTCCCTACTTAACATTAAGGAGAACATATTGATTTATAAATTCCCTTCTGGATCTAACATAAGGTTTTGCCATGGCTGGAAGTCCAACGTGATGGGCTTTCCTATTTCAGAGTGATAATTCAATACAGAAAAGAAGCTGCTGTCACTGGGAATTCACCAAATGAAATTAGTACTAAAGCCCATTGAACTGGTGGCTGAAGTAGCATGTCCTTCCGGACACCTGAGGAGGGGGAACTTGACCAGGAAGGCACAATAAACTCCACAAATGGGACCACCAAGTGGTTTTAACCATCTGCCATTGGGCAATTCTAGACTAAAAACCCCATAATCCATATTGGTTAGAGTCACACAATACATTTAAATGCAGAGAAAATTCAGATGCAGAGAAAATTCAATAAACATCAAGGACAAACAGAAATGTAATAGTAACTTTCTAAAGGTACATTTAGAGCTTATGAGCCACACGTACTCCTGTTATGAACAAAAATACCACAGGTAGCCACAACTTGAATACCAGGTCCTTACAGGACTCCATTAAGATCATTTGACTGTGATCATTTGGGAAATTGCAATACCACAAAAATTATATTTTGTCAGGAGGTCTATCTAAAGTTGTTCAATGTATTTGGGATCAAGCTGTTGCAAATAAGTCTTGTCAGAATCAGCAGTTAACCAGACCTTTCCAGATTGCATGGACAGAGAGGAAAAAAGATGTTTCTTCAGATATAATCACCTGTTTCCCTAGCAAAATACTCCTGGGTAAATCAACTTCCAAATCCACCAAGGTGGGGAAAAATTGGTGGGGATGGAATCATGTTTGGCCAAGCAATTGCTTGATATCAATTACAAACATAGATCCAGACATTAGGTGAAATATGGTAACAAGATAAATGGTATGGATTATTGGTTAGGGTGAGTGACATTTTTAAATGCTCATCATATAAGGCATAACACTTTTCATTAAACAGTCAAATGATGTTGCAAAAGTCAACAATGCTTGTTTGAAAATTACTTAGATGAACCTCTGAGCTTTTTGAAAAATTATTTATTTTTTAAATTAAAGTATAGTTGACAAATAAAAATTGTGTATATTTATGGTGTATACAACGTGATGTTTTGATACCTCTGGGCTTTTAAAGAGAGGTCTGGGATAGCTCTACCAAAGGCATAATACAATATTATAGTTTAGATAGAGCCATGAATACAATAAACATGTAAAACTAAAAGTATATGAATATCTGCTTCCTTGCATTGCTTCATTTCTCATTGCTTTGGCCATGGCTATATTGCAGGTTTTAAAAAAAGGTTTAGGAAGTTAACACAGCTCTGCAGACTTACCCTAATCCAGCCAATTCTGTATTAGAACACAATGTTTTTAAGTCAAAGAAGCCAGAAAAATTGGTTGGGGGTGAAGTGGTCTTGTTGCCTATTTTTATTAACATTTATATTTGCTGAACATCTGTTTGAATAGCTGATTTATTTTCTACCTGTATATTGCTCATCTGAATGGCCGACAAATCTGGAGAATTAAAAATGCTTTTAAAAATCCTAGTCAATAGTGACAGTGGACAGAGATCGAGGCCAGAATGTTTTTTGTTTGGGGTTTTTCTGTAACATTTGGACACCAAAGGAGAGAGATATAGGTGATAGTTGCCAAGCAAGAACCAATAATGATGTCATTACAAATTCTTAAATTAAATCTTTTTAATTTGGGGTAAGTTGCAAATAGAAAATTCTTCAGCAAAATGGAATATCACTATTAAAACAAGACAAAGGAAGCTGAATAACAAAGAAAATAAAGAAAAATATTTGTTTATAAAAGGAAAGAAAATTTCATGAAGATGGGGTCCAATGTCTCTAGCAATTAAAAAAAAAAGTCTATTCCTTGTAATATTTATTTTATGTAGCATATTGCAAAACATTTTAAGCCATAATTTTATATTTCTTCTTCTATGGCATTTTGTGAAAAGAATAATAATAACGTCATGAAGACAAAAACTCTGGACATATTGAGAGTTTTCAAGCATTATTATTATTCACATTAAAAATAGCAAAAAGAAAATCTTGCCAGTGCATTTAAATTCTTTCTAATAATTCTATTTCAACACAGATAAAAATTTCTATAACATTAGGCAAAAATCAAAACTTAAAAAAAATTTATTTATCATGATCAAGATTTTAAGGATTGGCATTGTATCAGAATTCTTTAGTCAAAATCTAAAGAAAAGAATATCATTTAGAGTATGTGAAAATATATTCTAGAAATAAACACAATTCAATTGTTAAGCTTTCATTGAGATTAGCAACTAAGAGATCAGAATACAGATTTTTTTAATATTATATTTTAAAAAGTTAATTAAAAATTACATGCTAACAGATCTAACATTGTCATTTTTTGAAAATTGTTTTTAATATCTAGTAAATGAATAATACTAAGCAATAATAAAACAGTAAAATGTCATTTTAGTTTTTATCTATGGCTCCTATTTAATAAGGTACCACTTTAAATTTTTTTGTCTAATCATGTTACTTTTATTTTAACTTAGAGACATAGATATATATTTTTTTTCTTAAATGCAGTTCATTGTAACCAAGTTTTTTTTTTTAATCTAGGACAAATACTTAAATATTTAGATAGCAAATTCAGGAGATAATTTGGCTTATTCCTAACATTTCTATTAATGTTGGTATAGTTCTGTGTTATCACTATAAAACCAATTACTATGCCTTCATAATGTCTATATGTCTGGATGAAAACCAAAAAAATGCAGAGGGTTATGTTGCCTGAGTGATGTCTAACAATTGGATGTTTGTAAACATCACGTAGATAGAGCTGAGTCATATAACCTTTTAGCATCTAAAACTAAGCTGTCTCTTCTTAAATATCAAAACTGTAAAATTAGTTAATTAACGTAAATGCAACTATTTAGCTATGGATTTGAAGGTTCTAAAATTGTATTAAAATTACCTTTGATTGATGATAGTTCCTATTTTCTGTGTGATATCTTTTTTTTTAACCCCATAGGATATACAACATTTATTTCTACCTTAATGTAAATATTTACTTTAGTAAGATATGATTATGAACTATATTTTGAGTTACATTTTGTATCAAAATTGTAATCGACAGCAGCTGTTTTATTTGTCTAAAAGTTGGTAAAATGGAAAGTTTATAAAGGGTAATATGATTTTCCTTTAAAAACATTACTTAAGGTACTATGGGTCCCAGATAAAATAAAAATATTTCTTTTCCTGAAATCATTGTTTTAGCAATTAAAAAAAAATAAAATGCCAGAAAGTTGAATATGACATATAGTTTCTGTTTCTTGCTACTAGTTCATTTATTTGTATGTAAAATCAAAAACCCATCGTTTTTGTATGCATTTTCAAAATCAACAAATGAATATGTGACAAGTTCTAGAATCTGTGTTTTACATTTAGAATTTATAAACAAATTGAAAAAAATAGGAGGTTTATATTCCAACTTAAAGGTACAAAAATCTGAGTAATAAAATACCAAATTACTTAAATGGTTGGCATTCAAAGTAAAATTTTGTTATTCTGCTTTACAAATCTAAAAGAAGCTTAATTAAAATAATTATTCAAATATTATATTTAGGTAAGATTGCTTTTAGGTTTTTTTTTCTCTTTTTATTTTTTTAATCTTATCCACTTTCCTGGTAGACTGCTTTTAGTTTTTAGCAAATGTTTTAAAATAGCATTTCTATCCAGAATGTATACTTTCCCATTGTCTTACAAGTGGTTACAGAGTTTTTTTAATTTGATGTTTTTTAAAAAATTTAAAAATTAAAAAACAGTCTTAAGCAATTAATGCCATCTTAGTAACTCTTTTCTTTTCATGAAAATAAAACTTTTAACTTATAAAACTGGTTCATCTTCCTTTTAGTAATTCATATATGAGTATTTCAAATATCAAGAATTTAAGCTGTTTTAAAAGGTATAAGAAGAGTTTTAAATGTTTGCAATAATTTTATTACTAAGTAGAAATATTTATGAATTAGAAATCTTTCATATGAAAATTTAGAAATTGCCAATAATTCCTTGTTTGAGAAAATAAAGAATTATATTTGGTTTTAATAGTAACATATGTTAACTATTAGACCAGAATTATTTGTTTGGGTCTTTTTAACATTTTTATGAATTATTGTAGACCGAGATATCAGGACTAAATTGACAATAAACTTCTGTTGTTATCAATTTGTCTTAATCAAAATGTTCTTACTTGGCAAAAATTTAAACAATGTAATTTGTAGGGATAGTATACTCCATATAATTTGGTTGTTTTAAAATAAAGTGCACATAAACGTGTGATAAAATGTCTTGTAAACTTATAATATATCTGATTCTTTAAAAAACATATTTTAGTCATATCTGCTTTTTTTCTGAACCATAAATCATTGGCATATTACATTGTTAATAATCAAAGTTTAGTTTTTCAGATTATTTTAGAATTATCTATTTTACTTTAATTCTGAAAATACATGAAGTTAAAAAATATAATTGTTTTTAATAATTATTAAATAATTTTTAACAATATCATTAGTTTAGCATTTAGTGATTATAGCCAGTATGTTGCCACAGGCTTTAAAAAGCCTTATGTTAAGAATTTAAAATATTTAAATATCCCATCTTGAAAAAATTCTTAAATATTATAAAATTATAATAAAATTTCTTAAAAGTTAAATTTGGAGAACATTTAATTTTTGGTTTTGTTTTCTTCTTATGTTTTGATAATTTTTTAAATTTAATAAGTTGTAGGCTTTTTGTAAATATAAAACAGCCATTTCATGTCTGATATCTGGAAGCATTGTTTTGATAATATTTTTATTTGTAGATCTGCCCTTTAAATTCTGTGTATCCAACACATGGAGGAGCAGGCAAAAAAAAAAGAAAGAAAGAAAAAATAAAAAATAAAAAAATAAAAATAAATAAATAAATTCTGTGTGTATCTGAACATTACCTTAAAGCAGCATTAAAATTAATGTGATTCCGGTGAATATATTTTATAAATCCATATTTGAAGAACAAATGAGATAAATACTAAGCTTCCTTTGTATAATCATTTAACTATTCCAGATTTAAATATTATGTTTCTAATTTTCCAATAGAACATATGACAGGCCTTGGTAGTAGTAATTTCTGGCATGAATGAATTTCAAATTTTATTTTAATTTAAATATCTGATATATTTCATAGACTATTAGTCTACTTGATTTTTACCTCAAAATTTGCTGCCCAATTTAGTTTTATTAAATATGTGAATATTCACTTTTTAAAGTTTTAAAAAATATATTCATAATGGGTTTTCAAAATATTTACAAAAGATCATCTATATTCAGTTGACTGGATCAATGTAATTACTTTAGAATTTCTGAACCATTATAATTTCATAGCTTGACTGTTATTTTAGCATCTATCAATAACTACCCTAGTGTGTACTAGATACACAGGTAACAATTCTTTCCTTTATTTAAATTATGTAATTCAGAAGAATATACAAATATCACGTGAACTGAACTGCAAGGTATCACAGCCACTTTACAGATAGCTTAATGAGTCTCTTTTCTCTTCTGTTAAATCTTGTCCTCTCATCTGAAAAAGAAAGGTACTTAGAGAGTTAGTCTTCAGAAAACTTTTTTTGGGGAGGGGGAGTCATTGCTAATACATTTGTCTATCCTTTATAAAAATAACTTTATATTTTCTCGAAAGAGGAGTCTCCAAGAGTCTTGTTTTCTTTTCCTTTATATTATACAGATTTCATTGAGACTGAATGCACAGAAAAAAAAAATGTTCATGAAATTCCTCCCTGACTCAAATCCTGTGGCTCCTTTCAAACTCTCAAGGTGAAGTGCAATTATCTGGTGAATTGATCAGTGAGGACAAACAATCCAGATAGCTCGGGCTCCCCAAATCTTCTTTTTTCAGTGAGAAGATTTTTTTTTCCTTTGAATTATCTGAATAATTGCCTCAACTCTTCACTTCAATTTGCATGTCTAGACAGGAAACTAGACTGAACTAGGCTTGGAAGGACTGTGATTTTTGAAACTGCATTTTGTTTTTTTGTTTTTTGGGGTTTTTTTGAAACTGCAATTTGAATTGTAGTTCTTACTGTCTTCCACATGTAACCTCACTGATGGCTTGCATCTGAGGGCTTCCGGAAATCTTCTGACATTTTAAGCAGTCATGATCCAGGAATACGTATATCTGCTTTAAAATTTACCAGGGCTTTACCTTTCTTCTTTTGAAAGCCCACCACAGATCTTCTTAATTTGACATTTATGTGCAGGAAATTGTGAATTACTGTCTCCTTCTTCCCTCACCCTTGGGTTTTTATGAACAAATAAAAGTATTTTACCCCCATTATACAAAAATTAAAAGAAATAAAAAACTGTGTTTTTAAAAATACATTGCTGAATTACTACTTAAAGGTAATTCTTTTTAGACAAGAAAACTGAATGCAGGAATGGTTTAATTGGTTAAACATTTGTTCAATTGCTGAAACCCTTAAAAAAAAGTTATTGATCATTGTATAAGACAATAAATACAGGTTATTTTTTTTAAAAATCATGTTGTTTGAGGAATATGCAAAAAAATTAAAGCATTATTCATCATTCTTTCAAATGGCTAATGGCAGACTAGAAAACATTAAAAATATGATTGAATCAGAAGCTCTAATAAATGTCAGCTTATTACTCCAACAGTTATTATTGCTATACTGATAAAGAAAGACATGCATGGAATCCTTCATTTACAGCCATTTTAAATAAATTATTTTGTCTTTCTCCAGATTAAAACCTGGAAAATAAAGCTTTAGCCACAAGATCTAAAAAACCATACACCTACTTGAATTTTGTTAATCAATTGGGCTTAAAACATTACTCAAGCAACATTATTTTTCCTTTTTGTTGGTATTGTTGTTGGTAGTGTTGAAACCCACAAAATGGTTGGTGAAAAACATGCTCTTTGGCATCACAAATGGGACCTGTTTATCATTAATCAAGTAGAGCTAACTCCCCCACCAAAAAAAAAAACACCTCATAGGCCAGGGGAGGTGCCTCATGCCTGTAATCCTAGCTTTTTAGGGAGGCCAAGGTGGGAGAATCACTTGAGGTCAGGAGTTTGAGCCCAGCCAGGGCAAGAGCAAGACCCTACTGTCTATCAAAAATAGGAAAAGAATCACCGAGCATGGTGGTGCCTGTAGTCCCAGCTAATCAGGAGGCTGAGGCAAGAGGATTGCTTGAGCCCAGGAGTTTGAAGCTGCAGTGAGCTGTGATGACACCACTCACTGTACTCCAGCTCGGAGTTTGAAGCTGCAGTGAGCTGTGATGACACCACTCACTGTACTCCAGCTCGGGAGAGAGAGCAACATCTTGTCTCCAAAAAAAAAAAAAAAAAAGTTGATCTTAAACCTCATATAACTGTAGTCTCCATCCCAATGTTAAAATTCATGTGGTTGCCTTTTGAAATGGTCTTTTGTTAAGCCATTTTGCTTTGGGCTCACCTCGATTATGTAGTCTTATATTCCTCCCCCCAAAAAAATTTCCTAAGGGGATTAATTTCTTTATTTTCCATGTAATGAAAAATAAATCTTTATTCATGCCCTCTTTCCTCTTCAAAGTGCATAAACTAGTAAAATCAAGGAGAAAGGAGGCGGGGTTAGTAAGTCTACAATATCACCTTTCAAAATAATTGTAGATTCTATCAATTAGTTGCAATTCTTTTCTTTATAAAATCTAGTCACCTTCTTTATCACCTCTTCTATTTATTCTAAAAGAAATTTTCAATATTCTGCCTGATAAAATGAAACTGAGATTCCAACTTTAAATAATAAAATCTATTATTGAGTAGTTGGGCCACAGGGCTCTAGGAAGTCAACAGGGATCAGTAGGGATCTAAACAATAAAACTCCTCATCCCCCCCAGTGTTGTGCAATGCCTTCAGCTCGCTCCTGTCTCCCTCCCTAGGATAATCCAACTCTGTATTACCCTCTCGAAGGACAGAGCCCATGCAACTTTACAAGACCACTTCAGATTGTTTAGGGTGCAAACCCTCTCCTATTTTTGGACAAAAGGGGAAAGTCTAGTGCACCAGCTACACAATTGATTCCGTGACTCAACCAAACCTGTAGGAAGGGGCAGATTGGTTTTCAGAAGAGCAGGCTTCACAACCCAGCAGATGGAGATCAGCTGAGACAACCTATAAGTATGGAGACCATTCAATGTGGATTACTTCAGAAAATGTTATTCTTTTTCAATAAAAACAAATGATTAAACATGCACTAAGTGTGATGCAAGTTTATAACTCTGAAAGACTTTTTCTACCAATAGACTCAATAATTTGGGAATAAAGTCATCCTCCAGATCAAATATCCCCATTTTTAGTTGGGGAATCATTGTCACCGTTAAGCTTAAGAATTTGTAAAATATTTCTTTATGAGAGATATAAACATGAATTTCAAGTTTTCAGTCCCCAGGTTCCTTAAAAGGTACAATCTCTGGTAACCAGGGTATAGATCTGCATTTCATATTGAGATATACTGGGTGACCACAGTCCCTTTACCCTTGATCTACCTGTTATTTATATTCATATCTGTCTCCACAACCCTAAAATAACCAACCACTCTAATAAACTCCATCAGTACTATGGGAACTAGAACAAGGCAAGTCAGTTGTTTGACACTGTTAGCAGGCTTGTTTGCACAAGGCTGGTTGGCCCGTGTAGCCATGGCCTTCCTGCTGATGACTAAGGGGTTCTCGTTAACTCCCTCAGGCAGCCAACAGAAGGAAGGGAGGGAAGGACCCCCGCCTTCTCTTCTACTTCACTTACCACCTGTCAATGGTAAAAGTAAAATTAACTTGACATTGTGTCTGTTTTATTGTGGTGGTGATTTAAGGAACATCATGTCTCAGTTTCACAGACTCTCATTCTCTTATGCCAAACAAGTAAATAAATAGCACTTCCTATATTATTGGTAACCTACATTATTGTTCCTGGGGGTTAGGGCTGAACTGCTGTGCAGATGTCTTCAACCTTTAGCAAATCAGTAAACCAGTGCGGCTCAGCTCAGAAGGAACAAATAGATCCGAGTTCTTTTCTTTGTCTTTTAGGCTGTTCAGCCTTCTAAAGAAGGACTCAATTTAAAATGGAATGGTCATTCATCCTGCCCGATTTATGTGACATATCATATTTAATATTTTGATGGGGTACTGTTAAGAAAAATAATTCATTCAGGAAATTCTAAGTTGATTTACATAGAACCAGTAAGCCCTGGTTTACAGGCATTTGAATGTACTTTCCATGACCACGTCATGTAACTATTTTTCAGTTTTCTCTTTTCTTAAATGATCTCATTCTAACAATTATAACACCTTGCATGCGTATATGACTCTTTTGTGCTTTTACAAACATTATCTCTTTTGATCCTCACAGTGTCGATAATGAATCTATTATTAGCCCCATTTCAGAGTATTTAAAAGCTCAGTCTCTGAAGTGAGACTGATGAGAATTTAAAATTCGGTCCTCTAATTTTCTAGCTGTATAATGCCGAGCAAACTTCACAGCCTTTTGAGTCTCAGTTTCCTCATCTGTAAAAAGAGGGTGATAACAATGTTTACTCCATAGGATTGTTGCGAGGTTTAAATGAATAAAGGTCGAATATAGTGGTACAAATGCTCAGTCGATGGTGGTGTTTAAAGGGAAGGTAAATGAAGCTTAGAGACATTGAGAAGCCTGCTCTCGGGTGCAGCAAGGGCCAAGTTCTAGGTTTGCTGACTTCAGAGCCAATGATACAGCCCTCTCCCTTTGTTTGCAATGCAGCTGCTTTAAAGTGTGACTCAGCATGGTTCCTAACTACCTTCGTACTGATCAAACACAAAAGCACTTTTCCTTTCTAACCAGTGGACTTCAATACCTTCCATAGATGCCTTCGTGAAAGTCGATTGACAACTGGACCTTATCCTGGTACAGGAAAAATGCAGCATGGTTAAAAAGGCAAACAAAGGCAAATAGCTGAGAAAAAAATATTTTACAAAGATGAGCTTCAGTGGTAGCTCATTGCACTAACAGGAAGCTGTTTCAAGAAGTAAATTTTTAAGTGAGATTGAGGAAAGGCTCAAGATCTTTACATCAACATATTTTAGGACATTCCTATACACATGATCCAGCTATTCTGATGGTTTAAAATGAAAAGTGCATTGGCTCGACTGTATGGTAAGTGCCCAGGAATTTCCAAAACATAGATACCAGTCCTCTTAAATCACCATACACATACTCTTTTCCATGTCTGTTGAGAAAGCTTATAAATGAAACTCATTTTGGTATTACAGCTCTTTGAGTTTTCTAACGAGGCTCTCTCCCTTGTGTTCTAAGTGGGGTTGTCAGAAATGAAGTCCCTTGTTACCTCTGCACGTCTTTGCTTCCTAGGTGCCTTCTGAGTCACTTATTTACCCTTTGGCTGCCTTCGAAGCACATTTGAGCCCTACTGACGTTCATGTGGAGTATGTCATAATCAAAGGCAATAAAACTGTGGTCCTCTATTTTTAACCTTGGAGCCAATACCAGTGCAGTGTAGACGTTGCATTCCAGGCCCTTGAGCCCTACACCATGAAGTTTCTGGTTGACTTCTAGTTCTGGGATCCTCAGAAACTGATGGTGATGTTTCATTATTTCAAGTTCAGCATTTTATCATGTGGAACTTTGCAAGCAGTTTGCTAGAAGGAGTGATGCCCTGTGTTGTTTTTGGAAGAACTAAAATGGTGAAAGAGATGGGATAGAAAAGTAGAAACAGAGCCAATATTTAACTAACCCTTCAGTAGGACATTTTTTGAGTTGGTTATTATTACTGTGGGTGACTCTCAAAACAATAGCTCCCAAATTTAACTAAAAATGTATAGTGCAACGTAGCTCAATTTCTTTGATGAAATGTCAGTTGGAAGATATCTTTAATATACACAGTGTAAAAGCATATTTCTTGGTTTTATAGGAGGCATAAGTTGTCAAGCACCACCTGAAATTCTTCATGAGATAAATAAAAAATAGCATCAGAGTTTGAGATTCTTCTTCAACCAGCACAAGGAAAACAAAAAATTCTAACTCAGGTTCTCTGAAGGAGACACATATTTTTCATGTGGAAAAAAATAAGGAATATAAATAAATAAAGTGAATGCTATCTTGGTGTTATTAGTCTTAGAGGAAAATTCCCTGGAACTTATGCATTTCTTTAGGTTCTTTCTTCAGCAGGAGACTCCTTCCAAAAAGAAAAGAAAAATAACAATTATACAGAATAATTGCAGAACTGTGGTTGACAAGAGAAAAAAGACACTCGTTTTCTTGTTCTAAAATTGGCCCAGGTAGATCTGTTCAAACCCAGGTCTTCCCAGTAAATAAGATGTTACGTTTCCAAATATAAACTCCACCTATTTTGCTTCATAAACTGTAATTATCTAGTGTGGTTTCATTACAAATAAAATGTGATATTCATAATACATGGCCCAATCCATGTAAAAAGATACTTAGGGAGATAATCCGCTAATCAGGAAGTTTGCAGACAGCAGAGGGAACAGACAATGGCACCTCCTGTCTGTGAGGACATGAGATTTTATGACCTGGGATGATTTCTGTATAACGGACACTTGAAGGTCCACATTCGCTGTGAGGGCTGCGTTCTGGCATCACTTCTGACCCTCTTCACTGCCGTACTCCTGCTGTGTGATGGGTGACTCAGGGGCTTGGTTTTGGCACACACAGACACTCTCCTCTGAATTTCAAAGGCAGTTTAGTTCAACAGCCACTGAATTGAGTAGTTTGTGACTCAGGGAACAACTGTTTGGTGGCCAAAGAGAAATGATCTTGCCATAATAATAGTCTGCAATCTGCTGTCTCCTTCCTTCCTGAAATCTCAGAGATCACAGGAAGAACTCATCTCAAGGAGATCTTAACTGTCAGATAAACAAGTGGAAACAAAAATCTCAGCGAGATCCAGTGCCTCCAGTTTGGATCCCTATCCACCCTCTCAATCTCACCACCTCAAAGTCAGAAGCAGAACTAGCCTGAAAGTCTCCTGGTGTAAATAATTAATTTTTTTAGGAAAGTAACTTTTTTCCAAACAACTTCATATATCTCCAAAAAATGGGTCTTCACAATTGTCATCTGGTTTCTGAAGCAGTTCAGATTAAGCAGGTAAGCACTGAAAATCTCCCTGAGGCACTCATCAATTTTTGTCCATACTTGAAGGTCACTTGACCATCAAGAGAGAGTACTGCTGACTGATGTTGATGAAATGGAAGATACTAAGAGAGCCAAATGTGAACAATCTGTAAACCAACACTGTGTCTATCTCTTCAATTGTCAAGCATCTTTCACCAGCCCCAAGTCCCAGTAAGGTTTGTATAGCTCACCAAAACTTATCATGGAATTTTTTTGGTTTGGGTATAGGGAAGTACTGTGGGGGGGATGATAAGATGACCGTTTTCTAATTTGAAGGCAGTATAGAGGTTAAAATGTAAATTTTGGGGTGCAGATTACCTGGAATCAAATGCCAACCTCTACCTCTTAACCATTAACCTTGGGCAAGTTATTCCAATTCTCTGTATCTCAGTTTTATAATCTGTAAAATGGGGATAAAACAGGCAATGCCTAGTATACAATGAAGAAATCACTAGCTCTGCAAAAAAAAAAAAAAAAAAAAAAAACAACCAGAAAAATGTGATCCATAACCAAGGGGGGAAAAACAGTCAAAAGAAACAGACCCACAAATAACACAGTTGTTGGAGTTATTATTCAAAGACTTTAAAATATATCAGGAACTAAAGCAAAAACTAGACATAATTGGTGAGCAGATGAGAAAACTCAGAATAGAAATAGAAACTATAAAAAGTACCAAATGAAAATACTATTAAAAATTATGATGAATAAAATTTAAAAAAATTTACTGAATGGGCTTAAGAGCAGATTGGACACTGCAGAAGAAGAGATCAAAGAACTTAAAGCAGAGAAAGTAAAAAGTCTGAAAAAATGGACAGATCCCAGGGAACTGAGGGACAATAAAAAATGGTCTAATATAGGTTTAACTGAATTCTCAGAAGGAGAGGAAAAAGAGATTGAATTATAACAAGTATTTGGAGACCTAATGACCATTCCCCACCCTACATTTGATGAAAAGTATCAATCCACAGATCTATGAAACTCAACAAACCTTAAGAAGGAAAACCACAAACAAAACCACACCTAGGCACATTGTAGTCACATTGATGAAATCCAAAGATAGATAGAAAAATCTTAACTAAATAGCCAGGCACACATACAGAGGAACAAAAATACAAATATCGATGACTTTTCATCAGAAACAATGAAAGCCAGAAGACAATGGAATGACATCTTTAAAGGGCTGAAAGGAAAAAATAACTTAATTGAAAATTCTATATCCAGTAAAAATCTACTTCAAAAAATGAGGGCAAAATAAAGACTTTTTAAAGATAAATATAAGCTGAGAAAATTCATCACCAGCAGACCCTCACTACAAGAACAGTTAAAGGAAATCCTTTGGGGCTGAAGAAAAACTGCATACACAAAGAAGAGAAGAGTATTGTATAAATCTGTGGATTTCCTTAAAAGCAATTGTGTAAAAGTATGGCTTATAATATATGTATAAGTAAAATATATGAAAATATCACATTGTAAAATTCTTATAGTATATAACAAGTCAAATGGCATCATATTAACACATGGAAGGCTATGATAAGTTAAGAATGCAAATAATAATTCCTAGAATAACCAGGAAAAATAAAAATAAAAAGTTATAGCCTTTCAACTGGTCTTCCTGGTTATATTTTTGCCTTTCTTCAATCCATCTTCCACCAGCAGCCAGAGAGATGTTTTTAAGCATACGTCAGAGCATATCATTCTTTTGTTTAAAACCCCTCAATGGATTTCTCATTGATCTTGATATAAACCCAAATTCCTGACCAGGGCTGATAAGCTCCTAAACACCATGGCTCCTGACTACTTTTCTGGTCTCATTGCACTTAGGCTACACTGGCCTACTGTCCCTCAAATATGCCAATCCCAATTCTGCTTTGTGGTCTTGATGTTTATTGGGACACTTGTCTCCCAGATCTGGATGTGGTTGACTCCTCCTTCTCTTCATCCAGTATCAGAGAAAATGCCACTTCCTCAGAGAGGCCTCTCTTGACCACTCTATCTAAAGTAGCCACACACTGTGCCCTACTTCTTAACTCTCTTTCATTTTAGCCATTTGCATTTTCTTCATTCCCCAGTTCAATCTGCAATTTTACTTACAGACTATCTGTCTCCTTTGCTAGACTTTACCTCTCTTGTTCACAGCTGTTTTTTCTTTGTCTGAAATAGTGCCTGGCATGTAGTAGATGCTCATTATGCCTTTGTTGAATGAACAAATGAGTCCCATCCTATCAGACTATATGTCTTGCTTGAGTTGCCACTGAACCAGGCTGCCGTTGGGACAGCCCACACCAAACCCAGACTTTCTCACAGTTTCCAGTCTACCTTTTAAAGCAAGTAAATACAATTGTGTTATGTACTATCTATCCATCTATCTCTCTATATATATGTATATATTTTTTTGAGACAGAGTCTCGCTCTGTCACCTGGGCCAGAGTGCAGTGGCATCATTACAGCTCACTGCAACCCCAAACTCTTGGGCTCAAGTGATCCTCCTGCTGCAGCCTCCCGAGTAGCTGGGACTACAGGCCTGTGCCATGATGCTTGGCTAATTTTTCTATTTTCTCACTCTTGCTCAGGCTTATCTTGAACTCCTGAGCTCAAGCTATCCTCCCACCTTGGTCTCCCAGAGTGCTAGGATTACAGGCATGTGCCACTGAGCCTGATCTATTCACAATATATTTATTAAACATCCAAGTACCTGCTCTGTGAATTCAAAGAATAAGACAAGATTCCTATCCAGAATGGCTTACAATGATAAAGACAGACCAATAATAATAATAACTATTACTATTATTATAAAAATAACTAAAATGAATTATATGATTTGATACCAAGGGAGTTACCATCTTTTTCTGTGATTATTTTCGGCCAGGAAGGAGGCAAAGGAAAGAAGATAGAACCACCCAGATATAGTGGAAAGGACATAGGATTTGGAATATCTTAGAAGATCTGTACTCATGACTTTCAAAAATAACAATAATGAGAATAATAGCAACCACTATTTGCTAAGAACCTACTATGAGCCCAAGCAGGACTAGATTATGCCATACAGTTAACTCAGAGTCAGTAGACAATGATGTACCCGCTGGGTGACCTTCAAAATGTAACCTAACCTCTTTAATTCTCATTTTTTCATCTCTGACATGGTGAATATTTGCATGGCTGTTGTCAGGATTTGAAATAATATATGATGGGTACTCGGTATATGAGAGGAACTAAAAAATATTCACTATTGTTTTTAATAATTACCCCAATTCAGATACTCTAGAGGGGTCTGTTGACAACAAAGGAGAGTGATAGCTCCAGCCCAGCTGTCACTTACTCCTGATCAGAGCAATTTTGGTTGCTGGGGAGATCTGTATCCTTGCTAAGCTAGAATCAGTGAGGCTCCACTGTCTGGGAATCTGTAGTTATGAAGGATTAAGCTAAAAGAACTAACAACTCTGTTAAACAGAAGTTTTATACAGGAAATTCTTAATTATATGTTTTCCTCACTTAATGAACAAATTAATGGCATGGAGCTGTCACAAAACTGGCCCCAAGCAAGAGCTGATCAACCAATCTGGAATCAGGGGAAGGGAGGGCTTCCTTTAAAAAGTGTCATTTGCACCAGACCTGGAAGGATGGGTAAAGTTTGTCCGTTGTCCTATGGGATGCGTAATTCAAAAGCACAGGATAACACAAAATATTTGGGATACCCCCCTAAATATTTTTAAAGTAGATTTACTTTTCTAGCACTTTGCTATTGTTTTTGTTGCTCTAACTTTAAGAAAAATGATATTAAAATAATTTGCATTCCCTGATCATCCACCCATGAAAGATATCAAATGTTTTTTTGGAGTTATTTTAGGTATCAGGAAGAAAAGAGGCTGGACTCATGTTCTGACATACTGTTTGTGTATGCAGGCCTACATACACATTCCACTGATGGATGTAACAATAAGAAAAAAAACTACTTTTTGGTGTCAATAGTTCAAAAATGTCCAAGAACAAAATTTTCCAAAGATCCCACCTGTTGCTCATGGTTTTCCCCAAGGAATCTTATGGCATTTTTTCTGAAATGAAACTCATCTTTAATGAGTCCCTACCACTTGCTATTACTATATATATCCATGACAACAAGGCAGGCATTATTATCTCTATTTTGCATATAAAGAAACTGAGGTTTGGACCACTCAACTAGTAAATGTCAGAGCCAGAATTTGAACCCATAGCTTCTGACTCCACTAGGCTTCCTCCTAAGTATCTTGTAACTTCTAAGTACTTCCTAAGACTCTTACTGAGCTAGTTGTCTTAAAACCAAGAATTGACTAAGAAGTCAGATATGGTACCTGCCATTCTGTTTTGACTCCTGTCTGCTCACCACCCTGCCTTTAATAACAACGATCATTAATCACCAATTATGTGCCCAACATTATGTAAGATTCTGGGAATATACAGATGCATAAGATATCCCTGGTTTCAAAGATTTCATGATGTAATAAAAAACTTAGAATTTCACGCTGGGTCTCTGTGACACCAAATATTTTTTATACATCTGTTTATATCTGAATTAACCTAACCAAACAATAATGGAGCAATCCAAGTGGCTAAAAGGGAAAAATACATTGTGAAAGGAATTCTTTAGAGAAAAGGGATGGGAAAACCATATTCTGAATTTTTCTTTCTAGTAGCCATTAGGAAACACGACCCTCATTTTATCCCTTCCTAATAGCCTTGCAGAAAGAAGCAGGTGAAAATGTGAAACAGGTAACTATAGGTATAGATTTAAATTTCCTACATCTTGTTTTCTTCATGGGACTAATAATTTCTGTTCTGAGTCTATCTCAGAGTTGCTAATGAGAATCATACCAAAATCTTGATGATGGAAGCCACATGGTACAACCCCCCTCATTTTACAAATGGGGAAACTAGTTCCAGAAAGGGAAGGTGACTTGTTTAACCGGTCATGGCTAGTTAGTGGCAGATCTGGGATTAAAACTCATGCCTCCTTGCCAAAGGTCTTTGTCCTTTACCAGAGGTACTGCATCTCCAGGAGATTAAATATATACTGAATTATATGGATCATAGCTCACACGTGTAAAGGTTTTCACTGTTCTAAAAAGGGGTTGTGCATATGTTATTTTAATTTTGTGATTCTAAACCTCAGAGGGCTCCTATGAGGCAGGAAGGGGAGATACTATTATTTCTATTTTACTGATGAGGAAAATGAGACTCAGAGAAATCATCAGATTTTCCCTGATGTCACACAGCATACAGCAGAGACAGAGCATTGATCCACGTTTTTCACTCCGACTCACTACTCTCAAAACTCCCACATGCTGAGCTTGGGGCAGGCAGAGAAAGGAAATAATACACAAAACCTGCTCTTTGAGACCTTAGAGAACTAGCAAGACCTTACACACGTGGCTTCATTTAGAAACGACATCTTCCTCAATAGGAGGACTTTTCCGGCTAACTGGAGCAGACTCCATTATCCAGCTCCCTCTTCTCCCTGCCCGCTCTACTTATTTTAACTGTCATTTAACTGTTTTTGACGTAAGGCCTTCCAAAGAGCTTCACTATTTGGAACAATTTTCTGAAAAGCAGTTTGGCAATAATTTAGTGTAAGAAACAATTAGAGATATTCACAAAGATTCAGCTACAAATATTTTCTTTGCTGCATTACCTATAATATCCAAAACCAATTTTAAGTTGAAAATTTTCCAGCAATATAAGGGATTGGTTAAATACATCCTGATACATGCATATGCTGGAGTTCTACTCAACCATTAAAAATTATATTGTAGTGAATAGATATTATGTAGAAAATTGTTCTCAATTTAAGTGAAAAGTGCATAAATGAGCCTATTTTGTAATACAAAATGCACAGATGCACACACTAAGATGTTATCCCTGAGTGGTAGGATTATGGGTATTTTTTTCTCTCTTTTATTAAGTGTACAGTTGACCTTTGAATAACAAGGGTTTGAACTGCACAAGTCCAATTCTACTCAGATTTTTTTCAACCAAACACAGATAGAAAATATAGTATGGGTGGGATGCGAAACCCCCACACAAGGAGGGCCAACTTTTCCTACACGTGGGTTCCGCAGGGTGGACTGCAGGACTTGTGTATGGGAGGATTTTGGTATATGGGGAGAGTCCTGGAACCAACGTCCTGTGTATATCAATGAACAACTGTAAGGGGCATTGCTTTTTAAATTAAGAAAATGCTATTTTGATCTTTCAAAAATGTATACATTTGGCTGGGCACGGTGGCTCATGCCTGTAATCCTAGCACTTTGGGAGGCCGAGGAGGGAGGATTGCTTGAGGTCAGGAGTTCAAGACCAGCCTGAGCAAGAGCAAGACCCCTATCTCTACTAAAAGTAGAAAAAAAATTAGCTGGGCAACTAAAATAGAAACAAAAAAAAAAAAATTGCGAGGCATGGGGGCAAGCACCTGTAGTCCTAGCTAATCAGGAGGCTGAGGCAGGAGGATTGCTTGAGCCCAGGCATTTGAGGTTGCTGTGAACTAGGCTGACACCACACCACTCATTCTAGCCTGGGCAACAAAGCAAGACTCTGTCTCAAAAGAAAAAAATGTATACATTCCTCTTCAAAGGAACATCACTTCATGTTCCTGATGGCAGAGCTATCAGCATGAACCCCAGTAACAGCCCAGACAGGAGTTATGCACCTGGGATGTACTGAAATGTGTAGGATTTGTTTCCCCTGCATTAAACAGTCTCAGACCAGTGTGCTGAGTTCTCATTACTGCATTTTATAGTCTATCTACTATCTCAAAATCAGCTCTTCCATCTTGTAACCATCAATGTCACTCCCAACATCTAACCCACAGTTTATAATCTAAAGTGGCCTAGGAGGCCAGGCATGGTGGCTCACGCGTGTAATCCCAGTGCTTTGGGAGGCCAAAGTGGGAGGATCGCTTGACCCCAGGAATTTGAGATTACACTGAGCTATGATTGCACCACTACACTCCAGCCTGGGTGATGGAGCAAGACCCTGTCTCTAAAAATAATTTAAAATTTTTTTTTAAAAGTGGGCTGGAAAATTAGATAATCAAAATTTAGAATCCATTTATAAAAGAATTGCATGTGGGAGTCATTGAGAAAATATGTAGTACTATACAAATATATGATAGAATTATTATGCTTTTAATATTATTTTATATATACATTTATATTAATATTTATATTACTGTGCCTCAGTTTCCTCATCTGTGAAATGGGTATATTATTAGTGCCTACTTTATATGATTGTTGTGATGATCAAATGAGTTATTATTTGTAAGGCATTTAGACTAGTATCTGAAACATTAAATAATGAGTGTTTGTTAAAGAAAAAAATTAAAATATTAGGGTAAAATAACAGCACATAGGCTCTGAATCAGAGCTTGAGGAGCTTTCATATGAGTAAAGTGCTGAGCTTTATTGAATAATATTTTTTCTCTACCTGGAGACTGCTTTCCTGTGAGGTTCTCGGGCCTTACCAGGTGGTGCTACATAGTACATAAACACACACACACACACACACACACACACACACACACACACACACACGGGTACTCATGCCAGCACACCCATTGTTCTTTTTCGTCTCTCTCTTCTAAGATCCCTTGTACTCTCATAGTCAAAAATTCGCAAAAGGAAACAAGACAATTTAGCATATGATATCCTACCTAGAACATTTCTATAATGAAAAAATCTCAACGTAATAATAACTAAGATAATAATATATACTATGCATGCAACACACTCCTATCTGAGCTAAGCACTTTACATATATTAATTCATTTAACTTCCACAACAGTCATCGGAAGTAGGGACTACTGCAGTTTTACAGATACAGAAAGCAAGGCCTGGAGAAGACAAAAATCTTGCCCAAGATCACACAGAACTATTCACATTGATTTCCAATGCAATGCTCAGAAGGTGTGTGTTTTCAAGTCACCCTATTGTTATGTGGGTGCACGTAATACCCTGTAAGGAGCACAGGCAAAAATGACTATTAATTGCTTAGCCTCAAATTGAAGGCTCTGGTGATCTGTTTGACTTCTCCCTCTCACATAGAGCACTTGCTATCCTAATTTGGTTAAGGACTCAGTGGGGATATATGGTAAACTTCTCCAGGGATCTCTGCTTAGTACTCCGCACTTGGATGCAAAAGTCCTGTGTTTGAGTTCTGTCTCTTGATCCTTCATTGCTCAGTGAATGCAATGATTCAATTTAAAGTTTTCAAGCATCAGCCTCCTTATATTCAAAGTAAAAACAATGACAATTGAGCTTGTGAGGGCAAAATGAACTAATGTTTGAGAAAGTGTCTTATAAACCCTAATGAACCACGTAGACAGGTGGTAGGATGATTGTTTATTGAAAAAAAAGTCTTCCTGATGGTCCTCAGCTATAATGGCACAGTGGTCACTGACTCCATTTGCACACACAGGCACCCTTGGCCATGAACATGCCTGTACCTCAGAGAACACTGGAGTTGGGCCGCTTTGGGAGTGATGTGCCCAGAGTTAGATTAGGATGCAGCTGAATTGTCCCCCATATTGTCAAAGCACCAAGTCTGCAGAAATATACTTAAATTGTAGCAATGTGAGTGCAGTCAGGCATCAGGATGAACTTCTTCACTACGTAGATTAAATTGATTAAATGATACCATACTACTCCTTTCATGAGAGCTCCCTTTGTGAAGATAGTTACAAATAGAATAGGTTCTTCCACGTTGACTATTTCAGGAATTGACCTGACCAGAGGCAGAGGTCAGTGACCTCATAGGGCCTTTCCCACTTCTGTCTTGCTAGGATGTTGTAGCATTAACTTTGCTCAGTGATGCCAATCATGCTCATTTAGACACTCTGGGCTCCTCCACCTTGAGATGCGCTGCATTCACAATGCCAAAGGCAACTCTCTAAGACTTTCTGATTTCTTTGGTGTATTTTCAAGCACACACAGTCTCCAAGGAACACAGGTCCACTTTTTATCTCAGAATGCAAGGGACTGGGGCACTCAATTCCTCTAGAAAAGTCTGTAATGATTACTTATGATGATAATAAATTCCTTATATTTAGATAGTGCTTTATATCCTCCAGTATATATACTCCTTGTTATTAGCTCTCAGAGCAATGATCGTTGGTACAAATAGGCAATTTTTATTTTTTTGAGGAGAAGGAAAGAGGAGTTTACTAATTTGCTGGCAAATGAGGAGGGTGGCAGACTCCCGTCTCAAACTACCAACGTTGTGCCAGATAGGCAATTATTATGGTTGATGTTTTAAGACAAACAGAGACAAAGAGGTTTAGCAAGTTGCCTGAGACAACACAGCCCATTAGTAACTGAGCTGATCCAGAACATTTTTCACCACTTACAGAAAAAAATCCACTTTCATTCCATGGACCACCTAAGATAGAGATGGAATGACAAGGGACAGAGGATCCCAGGCCAGGGCATACGTGGCTATGTATCCTTCCAGTCCCCAGAAATCCCAAGGAATTATTTCTAATTATCTACTGTTTTTCTGTAACAAGACATTTTGACCACAGAAAACCTAGCCAAGTATTACTCTTGCCCTACCTGGGAGCCTTCCGTACATGGCAGCTCCCAACAGCAAATCCTAGAATCTTCTTGCAGAGATCACTGCTAGACAGATGACCTAACTAGGAAGTCCAAGTTTCCACTCTGCCTTAACACTCATGGAGTTAGCAGCCTGCTAAGCTTACAGAAGAGTAGTTGTAACTTGACTTGTTATAGAAAATATAAAACCACATCACTGTAGAGCGCATTGTAACTACTAAGACATTATTGAAAAAGTTCTCATTTTTGAGGATGTTGGTACTTTAAGATGGGAGTCTGACAACCTCATTTGCCAGCAAATTAATAAACTTCTCTTTCCTTCTTCTCAAAAAAAAAAAAAGTTCTCATTTTTAAGCAATTTTCAAATCACATTTAAGAGGTAGAAAGAAGGTCACATAACTATATTCAAAAATAGAAAGTTGAAATTTGTATTGTAGTGTGAGCTGGTACACATTCCAGATTCCGGGGGCTTGTGGAATCACAGCATTAGACTGTCATTAAAAGAATCCTGTGTTTGGTGCCAGTAATGGATGATGATAGAAATCTTAGCTTTACCTATTTTTCCCATTTTGTGTTTCAATTTTTGATACCATTATTTCATTTACAACAGTAGCTGCCTTCAAGTTACTTTTGTGGCCCTTAAAAAAAAACCCATATTTAAAAATCACAGAAACAAGGTAAAGTGCACAATTTTCAGATAGGTCTACGTTGATAAAATAACAAAATTCAAACAACAGTAACTAAATAAAATGGACTTTTCCCCATATAAACCCATTACTGCTATTGTAATGTTATCCTCCTTTATAAAATAAAACAAATCTAGTTGAAGATTATTTGCCCAGAAAATTTCAAGCATCACCATAAGCCAGTCCAGGCCAAAATAAGTATCTATTTATATGTGATAAATTCTCAATAATTTGAAAGAAGAGAAATAAGAAATTATTCAATATTCAGAATTATAATTTATTTTAAAAGAATACATATTTTTTCATGTACAGTGCATATTATAAGATAAGAGGTATCTGGGAATTTATAAGGAGAAAGAAACATTTAGTTGAGATATTACAATTCAAAATAAGCCCATGTTACATAATAATGAATTTTAAACACAAAAGCTCCATGTCATTTCATTTATTTTAAATATTTCTCAAACAGCATCACAGTTTTTAAATGTTGGCCACAAAATTATTAGGTTAGTATATCAGTAATATATATTACTCTGTATTAACAGATTATGTCTACATTTTAAGAGGCAAATTTGGATTAAATTCTAATGTACTTTTTACCACTGAGCTAGGAATAAATATGGAAAATACTGGTGTGATTCTTCAAAGGAATTTTTTATTAGAAATGATATACTAAAGTTCTATGTAAACTTAATACGGCATAATTGTATGTGATCCAAAAACGAAAAACTCAATCAGCAAAAAATGAAAACAAAACAAGCTTTTATTTTTTAAGATTAAGCAATGGAATTTCAAAATATAAATAACAATTATTCCAAATTCGTTTCTGTAACCCATCATTTACAATATCTTTCTTCAAGCTGGCCAATAAATGTGTGTGCTTTAGGGATCCCAGCACATGTAGGTATCTTTTGCAGCAGTTCTTCTACTTAGAATGATTTTCTTTCTAAATTAATATAGTTCCTCTATGTTTTTTTAAAAAGAACAAAAAATGCAGCACTCTAATAGGGCAAGGTGCTTGGAAACTGCACTCAAAAAGTAAAATTACAACCTAAGCTTTTTTAATAGTAAGGTTAATAAAAATAAAATCACATTACTATAGCACTTTTCATTTAAGAAAATATCAAAGCTCTTAGTGAACTAAGATCTGTTCACTCATTACTGATGTGTATTCATTCCTGCAGAGGAAATATAAAATCTGATTAACAGCAAAAATATACTTTAGATATTACTGTCCTTCTGGACCAAGAAATAAAAAATAAAATAAATGTCTCAGGAGAAAATACTAAATGACATCAATTGCAGCTGTACCTCCATAAATTCATCAAACTAGTATTCTGCCAGTCCTGATGCATGGAACTTTTCTGCATCCTTTTTCCAGTGGTGGAGCTGGGTAGGCACAAGGCCATGCACAGTCTCACACTCAGCCTCCCTGTGCCTGCAAAACAACTTCCTGGAGAATCTGATGATGAGAGTCTTGTCTTAGAAATGAAACAAGCTATCCAGGGTTGCCTCTGTAATCCTCACTAGTATTGGGACACAATGAACCTAAAGTGTAAGCCAGAGAGGAAATGATCCCTTCTGCTTGACAGGGAGGCGGACACCCCAGCCCAGAATCAAACTTCTACCTCAATCTGTGTGTCTGTGTTTTTTCCCATCCACCTCTTGGTGCATAAATCCACAATTACAATAACCAAGATGATACAGCTGGATTACATATGTGAACTCAAATAGCCTGGAGCTATTCATATTTTCCAGGCCTTATCTGGTGCCCTCAAATGGTATAAATACCTTTCAAAATAAAAATATCCGAGGCCTGTTATTCATTCATTCACTTATTTATTCAACAAAAATGTACTCAGTGCTGTTGTGTGCCAGGAGCTGCTGTAGGCAGTGAGGATATAACAGTGGGGGGGGGGGGGTTGGGAGAGGGTGAGCCCACATCCCTGCTCTCATGGAGCTTACATTCTTCCTGAAATTATTATCTCCCAAGACCGCAATGGGAACATTCCACCAAATTAACCAGGTGTACAAAAGGACCATATTTGTGCATGCACATTATTAGTACAACAGATTCACACTATACCTTGATTCTAAAGGGTTCTTGTGTTTTTAAAGGCATTACCTCCCACATCCAAGCTGTTATCTCATAGAAATGAAAATGAAGCAGTCATGTGGAGGGGATGAACTTTGTATTTATATATCCTTGTATTATTTAACTGGTTACGGTGAGCATATATTGATTTCATAACTAAATATAATTCCATAAAAATATTTAAACTGTACTATCAGCCCCTCAATATTCCTGAGAGATTGAAGCAAGACAGATGGAAGTGAATGAAGCTCAGAGAAAGACCCAAAGTCAAGAGGGAAGAATAGTACTTCCCTCTTTCTGTTCTAAGGAACAGAAACTCCTTCCCCCAAACCTAATGAAATAACAACAAAGTTCACTAGTAGCAGCTAACAAGGACAGGGGCATGGCCAAAACTATAAGTCTCAAAAAGTGTCAGCTGAGAAAAGAAATCCATTCTGGGGTAGAGTGGGGCAGCAGAATGGCAAGGTTCCCATCTGTTCCAACTCCTCAAAAGCTCTGGAGATAAGTCAAGACAATCCTGAGAATTCTCACTGAAAATGCCAAATCTGGTGAGAAGTAAACTGAGACGATATCCTAGTGTTTTTCTTCTTCAGAGAGAAGTAGTGGAAACAGCTGTGAACAGCTGCTTGCGAGAAACAAGCAAGTGTACAAGGAGGCTGACTGGCAGATTTGGAGACTCCAGAGGTATGTCCTACATGGGGTATGGATCTGAAGCCAGAGGTTGTCTATCCATCAAAAGGAGATACACCCCCCACCACCCAAACCAGGCAGTGTGAACTCTGGTGCCAGACAATGATGAAACCTCCAAAGAAAGAGCAGAGCCCAAGCTGTCTAACAAAGACAGCCTCAGGTGAGCCCTCCTTGGCCCTTGCTCTCAGGCTATACAAAAAATTGGATAGTTCTTTAGCTACACTCCCTATGTAGGAAAAAACCAAATGAAACTGTGAGATGGGAGTCAAGCTGTCACTAAGACTGTAAGAGTAAATGGAAAACATAGTATGGCTAGAACTGCCAAAGCATAACCAAGAAAAAAAGAAATGGAATGACATCAGTGCAAGCATATACAGGACACACATACACACACACACACACACAAAAGATGCAAAAGACAAACAAATAACCACTCTAGAAAATATAACTCAAGAAACAGAAGAAAAATTCTTCACATGTGCATTTAACTAAAGAATAACCTAATAAGAACATGAGTTCATAAGATGATAAAACAACAGAATGAGATAAATAAAGAAGTAGCAGCTCTAAGGAGACAAATGGGTGCCAAAACAATATTATGAAAAATGTAATAACTACAATACCAAAGAACAGAACAGACATAGTGGAAAATAAATTATGGTTATAGAATAAAAGACTGAAAAATATGTATATGAAATAGACAAAGCAAATCAGGGAGAAGCCAGTAGACATGGAGGATAAAGATGATCAATAATAATAATAATTGGTATCTTTAGAGCAGCAACTCAACAAATAAAGTGGAAAAAATGTGAAAACACCTAAGACCTATTATAATACAAGAAAATTTTCCTAAAACAATAGCAACATTTTAAATAGTGCTTATTATATGACAGACACTGTTCTATATAATTTACATACATTAACTCAAAGCATTCCAACAACTCTACAAGGTAGATGTTATAATTATTTACATTTTACAGATTAAAAAACTGAGGCATGAAAAGATTAAGTAACTTGCTATGGTCTTACAGTAAATACGATTAAGCCAGGTAGAACTGAATCTGCCTATTGAAAAGTGCATCCTGGGTTCTAGAAATATTGAATGTAAAACACACAACATGGCCATTTAAAAGAAGAGAAGTAATATAAAACTCAATAATGTACAAATAAAAATAATATAACTAAATATCAATAATGAAGTGATGTGATAGAACAATAAAAATCAAAATGAGAAAGAAGGAGGTGGAAGGACAAAAAAGAGTGTTAAATTCTTAACTTGGATAGCAGGAAATAAATCAACACTGCCTAAAACTGAATCATTTAGGGTAAACCATAGTGACTACAATCTTTAAGGTATTTCATAATCTCTTCTTAACATTAGAAGGAATATTTTAGGAAATGATATCTTCCATAAAAAAGAAATGTTTATTTGAAGTTTAGTAATTCCTTCAACCCTTTTTCTTCTTTCAATTTAAGTAAAACTAAATGTAATAATTTTGCTCAAAAATAGCTGATCCCATTTTGTATAAGAGTAATAATATCTTGAATGTCTATATCTATCCATCTATCTTTCCATTGTTCTATTTCTATGGACCTAGGAAATCATTAAAATCATAAATTATTTTTAAAGCATAAACTATCTTTAAAAGTAAAAACAACAAAGTAATTTTTTCCAGAAGAGATTTTGGAATAAAAAAATAAAAAAAGTAATTTTTATATAAATAAAAAATAAAGAAAGAATCATGGATTTGGGGAGCTGACTGGGACATTCAAAATCTCCTCCTTTTTTTTTTTTTTTTTTTTTTGAGACAGAGTCTCGCTTTGTTGCCCAGGCTAGAGTGAGTGTCGTGGCGTCAGCCTAGCTCACAGCAACCTCAAACTCCTGGGGTTAAGCGAACCTACTGCCTCAGCCTCCCCAGTAGCTGGGACTACAGGCATGTGCCACCATGCCTGGCTAACTTTTTCTATATGTATATTTTAGTTGGCCAGATAATTTCTTTCTATTTTTAGTAGAGACGGGGTCTCACTCTTGCTCAGGCTGGTCTCAAACTCCTGAGCTCAAGCAATCCACCCGCCTCAGCCTCCCAGCGTGCTAGGATTACAGGTGTGAGCCACCATGGCCGGCCCTATAGTTCTCTTTTTTTGTTGAGTCCTTTCCTGGCTTTGGTATCAAGATGATATTGGCTTTGTAAAACATATTGGGAGGCCGGGCGTGGTGGCTCACGCCTGTAATCCTAGCACGCTGGGAGGCCGAGGCGGGTGGATCGCTCGAGGTCAGGAGTTCAAGACCAGCCTCAGCAAGAGTGAGACCCCATCTCTACTAAAAATAGAAAGAAATTATCTGGCCAACTAAAATATATATATACATATATAGAAAAAATTAGCCAGGCATGGTGGCGCATGTCTGTAGTCCCAGCTACTCGGGAGGCTGAGGCAGTAGGATCGCTTAAGCCCAGGAGTTTAAGGTTGCTGTGAGCTAGGCTGATGCCACGGCACTCACTCTAGCCCAGGCAACACAGCAAGACTCTGTCTCCAAAAAAAAAAAAAAAAACATATTGGGGAGGATTCCTTCTTAACAAAACAGGCATAGACGGGACTCACCTCAAAATTATAAAAGCCATATACTACAAACCCACAGCCAACATCATACTGAACAGGGAAAAATTGAAAGCATTCCTGCTTAGAACTGGAACCAGACAAGGTTGCCCTCTATCACCACTTCTGTTCAACATAGTGCTGGAAGTCCTAGCCAAAGCAATCAGACAAGAGGAGGAAATCAAGGGTATCCAAATGGGGGCAGAAAAGGTCAAACTATCACTCTTTGCTGACGATATGATCTTATATCTAGAAAACCCCAAAGATTCTGCCAAAAGACTGCTGGAATTGATAAACAAATTCAGCAAAGTCTCAGGTTACAAAATCAATGCACACAAATCAGTAGCATTCATATATGCCAACAACAGTCAAGCTGAGAACCAAATCCAAGACTCAATACCTTTCACAATAGCAACAAATAAAATAAAATACCTAAGAATATATTTAACTAAGGAGGTGAAAGACCTCTACAGGGAGAACTATTAAACACTGAAGAAGGAAATAGCAGAGGACGTAAATGGATGGAAAAACATATCATGCTCATGGATCAGCAGAATTAACATTGTTAAAATGTCTGTAGTACCCAAAGTGATCTACATATTCAATGCAATCCCAATTAAAATACCAACATCATTTTTCACAGATTTGGAAAAATAATTCTACACTTTGTATGGAACCAGAGAAGACCCTGTATAGCCAAAGCAACATGAAGCAAAAAGAACAAATTGGGAGGCATCACCATTACCAGACTTCAAGCTATACTAAGGCTATAGTAATCAAAACGGCATGGTATGGCACAGAGACATAGACCAATGGATCAGAACAGAGAACCCAGGTATAAAACCATCCTCATATTTCCATCTGATCTTTGACAAAGCAGAAAAAAACATACACTGCGGAAAAGATTCCCTATTCAATAAACGGGGCTGGGAAAATTGGACAGCTTCATGTAGAAGACTGAAACAGGATCCGCACTTCTCACCACTCACAAAGATCAACTCACAATGAATAACAGATTTAAACCTAAGGCATGAAACTATAAGAATTCTAGAAGAAAATGTTGGAAAAAAATCTTATAGACATTGGCTTAGGTAAATAATTTATGACGAAGACCCCAAAAGCAATCACAGCAACAAGAAACATAAATAAATGGGACCTGATCAAATTAAAAAGCTTGTGCACAGCCAAGGAAACAATCCATAGAGTGATTAGACAACCTACAGAATGGGAGAAAAATATTTGTATGCTATACATCTGATAAAAGGCTAATAACTAGAATCTACAAAGAATGCAAACATACCAGCAAGACAAAAATCAAACAACCCCATTATAAAGTGGGCAAAAGACATGAACAGAAACTTTTCAAAAGAAGATAGACTAATTGCCAAGAAACATATGAAAAAATGCTCAACATCTCTAATGATCAGGGAACTGCAAATCAGTACCACAATGCATTATCACTTAACTCCAGCAAGAATGGCTTTTACCAAAAAGTCCCAAAACAGCAAATGCTGGCATGGATGCAGAGAGATAGAAACACTCATACACTGTTGCTGGGACTGCAAACTAGTACAACCTCTATGGAAAGTAGTATAGAGATAGCTCAAAGAACTAAAAGTAAAACTACCATTTGATCCACCAATACCACTACTGGGTATTTACCCAAAGGAAAGAAAGACATTTTATAAAAAATAAAAAAATAAAAAAAGACACCTGCACTCAAATGTTTACAGCAGCACTATTCACAATTGCAAAGATGTGGAAACAACCTAAGTGCCCATGAATACATGAGTGGATTAATAAAATGTGGTATATGTATACCATGGAGTATTACTCAGACATAAAAAAATGGTAAACTAATACCTCTTGTATTAACCTGGATAGAACTGGAGACCATTCTTCTAAGTGAAGTATCACAACAATGGAAAAACAAACACCACATGTATTCACCACTAAACTGGAACTAATCAATCAAGACTTATGTGCACATATGGAAATAACATTCGTCAGAAATCAAGTGGGTGGGGGAGGACGGTATGGGTAAATTCACATCTAACGGGTACAACGCACACTATCTGGGTGATGGGCACACTTATAACTTCGACTCAGATGGTACAAAAGCAATTTATGTAACCAAAACATTTATACCTCCATAATATTCTGAAATTAAAAAAAAAATTAGCCGGGCATGGTGGTATGTGCTGGTACTCCCAGCTACTCAGGAGGCTGAGGCAAGAGGATCTCCTTAGCCCAGGAGTTTGAAGTTGCAGTGAGCTATGGTGATGCCACCGCACTCTAGCCTGGCTGATAGAGAGAGACCCTGTTTTAAAAAGAGAGAGAGAGGAGTAGGGCTTAGGGACAATGATGTGAGTCCCTAGGGGCAGAAGGGAAAACTGGCAGACACAGAGTGCAAGAAAACAAAGCAGGAAGAGAAGAGAGCTGTATGATGGCATGAAGTAAAAAAAAGGGTCTGGTCCCTACTCTGAGACCCCCAAAAAGATACTTTCCTACTGACATATACTGGTGTGAACAGAAATGGGGATACAAGAAGAGTAAATCAACTTCACTGAGATCAAGTTTGGCAGGAGAAAAAGGACCCACCCAGCTCAAGAAACCGATTTACCAGAAAAAGAGGGTCAAAAACAAGATTAAAAAACAGCTCTTCTTAGAGACGCCTACATCTAATACCCCTGGGGCAGGATGGTGCATAGACACTTGGCAGGTTCAGGTGGTTGAACAAAAGGAATCACTCCGAGGAAAGGAAGTATCATCTTATCTGGGGAAAGAGTTCAAAAGGATCACGAGGGACTCAGGAGACCACACATATAAGACCCATAACTCTGTGTGAAGATATAGGATATACAGAGGTCATTCTGTCACCCAACCCAAGAACTTTTCCCAACCCAGGAGGGACACTTTGTAACACACACAACAGCAGGATGCTCAATAACTTAGCAGCTTTCTGGAAGGCACTGACCAGTACTTGGTACCCAGAGTACACAGAGTTCTATAAGAAGCCTCAGTAAAGCCCAAATAGTGCTGCAGATCACTCCTGGTCACATGAATCATGTCGTCCCACTTGAGTTTCTATCAAGCATTGTCACAACTCTCTTGACTTCCCTCGAAATGATACAAAAAATAAAAAATGAAAGCAGGAGGTCTTTCTTAATGACCGAGACTAATCTGAATCACCTGCAGCCTCATGTTTCCATTTTCTTGCTTTTTCAAACCACTCTTTAATATTATCACCAGAGATCAACCCCCCCTAGTCTAAACGCTTCAGTGGCTCTCTAAGGCCTGCAAAAGTTAGTCCAAAGTCCTTTGCTCAATATTCAACTCCTCTACAATATGGAACATAATTATCTTTCTGGTTTCCTTTTCCTACTCCTCATTCTCAACACCCACTGTTCTAACCACAATATATCCCTCAACGTTTCCATAATATACCATGCACCCACCACCTTAGACCTTTACTGTGGACTTCCCATGGCCAGACGTGCCCTTATTCATTATCTTCCTATCAAAATCTTATTCATCCTACTACCCGCGGCTCACATGCTCCCCACCCCCTGATCTCCCATCAGAATTAAGCATTCTTTCCTGTCAGCGCCACAGTTCTTTGTTTTGACCTCCAGCTGGCACTTGATTAATTTTGTCTTGGATCAGTTGCTGTTTAAATCTGTCTTGATTTAAGTCCTTATAGGTAGTAAGTAAATAAATGTTTATTGAACATCTACTGTGGGTGCCTGGCACTTTCATAGAAAACATAATTTATCCTTGTGTTGCTGTGATGTGGCAGAGTGCTCACACATTTCAGGTGTTTGTAAGTGTTTGTTGTGTTATTCCATGAAGAGAAGGGGGACTGTTTAATTTCTGCACATATTCAGATGAGAGATCACTAAACTATGCCTCTTTTGGAAGACTTGAAAAAAATGAGAAAAAGAATTAGACTGATCAACCAAGAAAAAAAGGGTCACAGATATTTAGTCTTTGATAAGTCTGGCTTAGAAAAGTGCCCTACCCAGGAAATGACATCATCTCTTTTTTTTTTTTCCTGCTTGTTTTTCTTTTCTCTACCCAAGAACTTAACACCCACCTCTACTTTGCCAAGAGTCAGATCTCATCAGGCTAGATGGTCCAACCCCAGACTAGCCACTGATTCATTAATTCTCTGTGACTGTGGGCAAGATGGTGCCCCCCATGCTGCCTCAGTTTTTCCTTGCATAAAACAAGGAGTTTGGGCTGGATGGTCTCAAGGGTCCCTATCAGTTTTATCAAAATCCTAACATTCTGTGTTGAATGAGCATAATCAAAATGACTTGGAAATTGGCCCATTCTTTGGGCCAGCCTGAATTCACCAAAATGTGGAAGATTATGTAAACAGGGGAATAGATCTCTGTCTCTCTGTCTCTGTCTCTCTTTTTCTGTGCGTGTGTCTTTTGTGAATGTTTTCTCTGTGTGTGCAATGGGGGGAGAGGTGGAAAGCTATCAATACATGAGAGTAAATTTTCAAGAATTGTTTTTCATCTATTCAAATGAATACCTAAATAGTGAAAACATTGCTTGGGTACTCCCCACTAGGAGTTATTATTTATTTTTTGTTGTTGTGAATAAGGAGGTTAGTTAATAACGAAGGTTAATTTTAAATACGTTAATCTTACAGTTGAGGATCACCTGAAAAATCCACCAAGCTATAGAATGAGCAACAGAACGAGTAAGTTTTCTTCATTTACACCTAATATCTGACAAATCATCCAGAAGGCTATTCTGTTAGATAAA
Organism: Lemur catta; assembly: GCF_020740605.2. Lineage (NCBI taxonomy): Eukaryota > Metazoa > Chordata > Mammalia > Primates > Lemuridae > Lemur > Lemur catta. The sequence goes on along the minus strand of NC_059134.1, from coordinate 91,174,960 downwards.
TGAACAGATAGATCAACAGTGTTGCATCAACTTCTGCAGGGGCGAGGGACCACGTAATAGTTGATTTTAGTCAGATAATCGAGGAAAGCATTGCACTCAGCAGTTGATTTGAATTCAACTATTGTTTTCAAAACTATCAATTAGACTGGACTAAACCTTCCCTCAGACAGACTTGGGTGAAAAGGCACAGCTTATATACAAGGCATACGCATACACACAGTGCAACGTAAACGCCACTTTAGGTGTCTCCGTGAAAACCCGAGAACCTTTAGCTGGATGTTGGTGGAGCCCACCCCGGATCTCAAAGGTGCATGGAGCCCTTTAGCCTCTCTGCTGTCATAGAAAACCAAGAATAAACAGGAGCTTCAGCGCTACTAGGGTCAGGATCAGTCTTACACCTTTGTTTATATCAAATGTTTGTGCCGTTCGGATATTTCACCAAGACTGTTTTACTCAAAGCCACATAATGGGCCTAAAATGTAGAAATACCCACCACACTGGTTTCAGTAAAAAGAGCTCTGACTATGTAAGAATTATTAGTTTGCTGCAAGCAAATGGTATTTGTTCTGCAGAAAAAATTTTTCTACAATAAGAAGAAAAAAAAGAGACAAAATTTATTTTGATTGGGTACATTTTGGCGGGAGGGGGAAGGCGATGTGAAATTCTGAAGAAAAAAAAGTATCAAGAAAGAAAAAGAAATGCAAGTTACTAATGTACTCCACAGGGTAAAATATTTTTAATGCAAATAGGAGGAGGATGAGGCCTCTTCTAAAACAGGGACCATCTAGCTAAATGCAGTGCGTTACTAGCCCTTAGAAGGCAAAACCAATAGTCTACAAGGAGTAGCACAGCTTTGAGATCAATGTTGTTATATCAATAAAATTTTTAAAAAGAAAGAAAAAAAGAAAAGCAAATCAAATCGTTTCATAAGATTTTGAGCAAAAAAATTCAATAGAATATTTTTAAGATTCAATTTCCTCATAAAAAAATAGTACCCTTTTAAAAGTATTTTTTTACTACACTGAATACTTTTCCTAAAATCAAAAATTTACTTTCTATTTGCTGAGGATTTCCCCCAAAAGAACATTTTCCTCCAAATCTATATTTTCAATATATCAATAAAATAGATTGAATCTTCATGTTTGTTTTTGCAGAGATTGCTAGCATTTTTTTGGAAAGAGTATCCTTCCCCAAAGTTGTATTTTTTTTTATTCAGGATATTTAAAAATGACTACTTTTTCAAGGCTTTTGTAATTATGGAGTAATTTAGATTTTTAAAAGTTAACCATAGTTATGACACAGAAAGCCCTTAATCCAATTATCAAGGTGAAGGATGTACTGACATTTTCTCCCTCTCAATCCTGTTGTTACTTTGGGAAAAATAAATCTTTTTCAGAAAGTACTACTTTGTATATTTACCAAAATATGGTGGCAAATTTAACAGGAGTGAAGTTTTCAATAAGCTTGACATCAATTCAAAAATATTTCTTATGTATAAATTTTGGGTTTATATATGCGTGTGTGTCCCTGCAAGAGGAGAAAAGCACAGAATTTTATCTGATATTTATACTATATGTTTAAACTTACTTCAAATCGTCTTCTAAATTTAATTTCCAATGATCATATTTTTTTCTTTCCTTTTTTCTCTTTAAATTTTTTCTTCCTTTAATTATCTTGGCCTTTCTTTTTTTCCTTTCTTTTTTTTTTTTTTTTTTTTTGCTCATTAGCAATACCTTTTAATAACAAAACCATCAGTAAATAATTATGGTTACCATAACATTAAAAGTTATAATTTTGTCTAAGGATCTCAAGGTAGTTTACAAATATAAAATCAGTTTTCTTTCTCTTTCTCCAGGTTTTAGAAGTTTGAGAATTGCAATTGTTTTTAACCTGATTTTGATGCTAAACCATTCTAGACAGTGCCTCTCTTACGTCATAGTTAGGATTTTCCTATATGCAAGGCTGGAGATTAAAATTTTATTTAAATATATTTTGAGTTAGCATTGCCAGACACATAATTGCACAGTTCTATAATCAGTCTTTTTAAGGAGGCAAAAAAAGTTCTGAGGTTTAGTTTGGATCTGAGAGTAACCTCTTTTGATCAAAAGACTATCCCATGTCAAAAATATTGTCAATATTTACTTTATTTATGTGGCAGATAGACTCCACTTTGATTTTACATGAAACTTAAAGGAATTCATATCTTCTAGTACAATGATCAGCCTGAACCAGCATGAGAGTATGTTTTAACATTAGGGTACCTTCAGATACAAATGGCTAAGCTTGATCTTCTAGGTGAGAAAGACGGCTGAGGGTCTTTGCTTGTGAGCGTCCGTGTGTGAGTGTATGTGTGTGCACACGTATGCAAGTATACAAGCAAAAGAGCCATCATGAAGTTAACAACATGTAGACAGACGTTGAGCATACAATTTTGGGGTTTTCATCACATCACTGAGCTAAGATGTTGGAGTAGGCCCCCTGCATCTCTCTTTACCCTGACCTCTCTGAGTTACTTCCTAGCTGGTGACATATTTCTCCCTCATCCACTGAGAATCCTTTGAGATCACAGCCTCCCTCCTTTACTCTCAGTAAATGTTTATTAGCGTCCAAGAGTGTATGACATCAAAGAAAAGATCCTGACCCCCTTGAAGAGAAAGAATTAACAGCCATCAACTTCCCTTCCTGATGATCATAAAACCTCCATTAAAAAAAATAGCTGTATAAGCCATATTTTCCCCATCAGGGTGCAGATTAACAGCCAACAGGAAGAATGGAAAAAGACTTGTGAACATGGAAAGATTGTACCCCAGGTTGTGACTGCCCAGAAAAATGGCAGTAAGAAGGAAGTAAGCAATTGCACAATGAATTTCATCATTTTAATCACTTTATGTCTCAGCTTCTGTGCAGATATAATACATTTAAATGCAACAGGTAAGTGATCACAATGCAAAATACGAGAAACAATTGAATATTTGTGAAATTTTTGAAAAATAATTTAATTTGGAGCAATTCTGGGACCCAGGTTTTTATACTGTTTTTTTTTAATATTCAATTGTTTGAATTAGAATCATTTCTGGAAATTTTAATAAACTTCATTAATTCTATAATATGATTCCTCAAGCAACTGTCAGAATCTACAACTTCAATTTATTTTAGGGCCCTCCTGCAATTAAAAAATTTTTTTTGCCAAAAAGCAAAGCAGTAAACAAATAATAGTTACTATTTAATGTCTTGTATCATCCCTTTATAATTATAAATATTATAAATAAAACAACCTATTTTGATGTGTTATATTAAGATCAATAAATTTTATAATCTATGAGCACATACCAAAAGGAAAAAGATAGATGAAATCAACCTAGTGCTAAAATACAAACTCTTAAGAATTAAATTAGTAAACAAAAATGCTCTCCATTTAAAATTGTATTTGGAAAAATATTCTGACTAAAAACTACATTTCTAACAAAAAATATTAACTCAAAAAGAAGTCTTCTTTTCAAATTAAGGGATGAATTTATGAATAGTAGAAGAAAGCAATGCATCTCCCCCAAATAAACATGTTAATGAATTATCACATAACTCTCTGTGGACAATTACATTTTCTTTGTGTCACATGAAAAATTAATATTTTATAATCATAAATAAAATATATTCTTAGATATTTGAGCTTTAGTTAAATGATAGTCTTACTGGAATAAATTATCTTCAGTGTTGCACAGCTGACTTTATAGAAAACAAACACAAAAAAAGGAAACACAAAATTTTCTTTTAAATCTCAGATTAGCTGAGAGGTATCTCACTAAGAAATAAGATTTTAAATTATAAGATGAAAACAAAATTATATGGTTCATTTTAAAAAGGTTTTCCTTCTTTTAAAAAGATTTTCTTTTCTCCCAGAATTCTAAAGCATTACTAAAAAATAAATTCAAAAGCTAATAGCTAATCCTCAGAAAAGCAATAAGTTTCTATCTGTATTTTTAAAATCTCATTTCTTTGTTATTTAAAGTGATAGCCACTGTTTTTATGACTGCTTCATATTTGAATGCAGAGATTGTTTGCGGAAAACTACCTAAGACAGGTTTTTTTTTTTCTGGAAAAACTTCCTCAAGGATAATTTTGAGAAGGAAATATCTATGATTTAGAAGGTTTTATAAATCTGAAAATACACAAAAACACTAGATTAGGCACCCATATATATTACAGCCTACAATGTTTTCTTAAACGTTTGTTTTGTAAACAATACTGAGCACATTTTAATTCAGGATACTATCAATAAAAAATGTTTTCTTTCTTTATAAATTTTTTATTATAAATGACAACTTCTCTGCTCCATTACCTACATATTTTTTTAATTAAAAAAATTGAGCATAAGAAAATTCAGTAGGGAAAAAACTGTTTTTCTCTTTTATTTAAATATTATTTCATTAAATGTGCTATTAAGGTTCAGAGCTGATAGAGATCTAAAGGATAAAGTTAGGAGGGCGATATCTAATTAATTCACTCTTCTTTTTAAATTAATTTATATGCTTTCAATTTTTGTTACTAACCCTTAATCAGCTGAGAATTATAGGATTTTCCAGATAATTTCCTTTTGGTTCATAGAACCCCCACCTGTAGCAAGTAGGTTTTCTATCTTGTTTTCTTATGCCTGGCCCAATGCTCTTATCCCAAATTCAAAAAGTAAAGGAGACCCCTTAATTAAAAAAAAAAGTTACTCCACCTGGAAATAAATGCTGGATTTATTTCTTTTCTTGATTTTTTTTTTTAACTAAAGCTAAAATCTGGGCCTTAAAGACAACTTGACCCTGAAGATCATGACTCCCTTACAGTGCTATCCTAAGTAATTCGCCAGTTGAGGTATTAAAGGTTCAATGTGCTATGTCATTGCGATGCAATTTAACTGACCAGAATCTACTACTTAGAGGCCAGGAAGCCCGGAGCAAGCTTGCCTTAGACTATTACTATTTGTTCAGCTCTAGTCTGATTCCCAGCCCAATTCACAACATCTGGAGAATCTTGGTAAGATACGGACCCTTGCGGGAAGCCCTAGACTTTAGACTCCTCTCCTATCTCATGACCCCGAGTAATAATATTGCATTCACCTTTCTGCTTCCCTAGTCCAGGTTCAACTCCTCCAACTACTCCAAGGCTATGTCTAGACCTGGGTCTGCAGGGACATGTCTTAACAATAATAATAGTTAATCTCACTTGAGATCATACTGCAAGCCTGAAGCATTTGTGTGTTTACTGACATCTCAATTCATCTTCCCAACAATCTTATGTAGGTACTTTTAATATGCCCCTTTTACAGATGAGGAAACTGACTCAGAAATATAACTTACTCAAGGGACACAACTGATAAAGGTTGGTCTTTGAAGCCCACTCCTCTTGACCGTTAGGTTTCACTGCTTCCTTCCTATGCTGCCTTTACCATCCTCCCCTTAAAAGGCTGAAAAGAAGAGATGACAAGACCACTATCTAGGCTGTGTTTGATATGCCCCTGAGCTTTTAAAAAAGAAGAAGAAAAGGAAAAGTCACCCAGCAGAAGCAATGCAGAGACTCTGGGTTTAAATATGGGAAAGTGAAACTGTAGAAAGGTCTGGGGAGAAGGCTTCAATTTCATTTCTATGAAAACTAAATAAAATAAATTTTTTAAAAAATTTCTTTAAACATGAAAATATCTTTTCCTTGTCTTTGGAATGACCTCAGATGTGCTTGAGAGGTTCGTGGTACAAATGATGGCCTTGGCCTTTTTTTCCTAGTGTTACCCAGAAAATGTCAAGACCTCATCAGATTCTTCCTATGGCAACCCCTGCAGTTTGCAGCCAAGACTTAGAAAGAAATGCCTCATAGGACAAGTTAAGTGGATCAAAAGGAGAAGAACAAAGATTTTTTTTGGTGGGGGGGGGGTGTGCGTGTAAGAAGAAATGAAAAGACTTATAAGACGTTGAAAAGTAAAGTCAGAAGAATGAAAAAATGAAGATAAAATATATATGAAAAGGAAAGTGAAAACATCATTTACAACAGTAAATAGTGTTATATATTCTTGCCCTTCTATTTTTTCTCTACTCTTTCTTTGGTGAAAATTACCTAAGCTATGAAAATTTAGGACTGGATATAAGTTGAAAGTAAAAAGTGAATGGCAAGTATCCTAGGTGAATCATTTTTTTCCCTCTGATCAAAAAGTAAATAAAATGAAGGTAAAAAGAGTGATTTGGTGATTTCCAAAAACAATTGTGATTCAATTCAATAGATTTTTTTTAAAAAATGTGAAAGCAAGGAATTAAAGGGAGAATGAAACTAGAAAGAGATAATCTTCATGTAGGAACACATAAAGTAGAGAAAAAGATTTTCCTATCAGCCCTTCTGATTTGCTCCCAGCGGGTAATCCTGGGCACTGGCAGGCTATGGAGCAATGGGACAGATGCTTCCAGAAAAGATTATCTTTTATCTGTCACTGGGAATAGCTCTGGTCCTATGGCTGCTGATTCTATGATCTAAGCCTTGAATGACATTGCTATATGTGTCAGACAGGAAAAAAAACATAATAATCACAATTAACATTTATTGAACACTGACAAGATACAAAGCACTTAACATGCATAATCTCATTTAATCCTCACTAGCACCTTATGGTGGAATGTGCTATTATTATTCCTAATTTACAGATGAAGAAATTGAGAAAATTTTGAAGTTAGATGGATTTTTGTATACTTTAGCCTCAGTGGCAGCAACCTACTTTCTTGCTTATGCAGAAATTTCCCACACTTCACCCTATTTTTCCGCAATCAAACACAAAGCTTTTACAAGTTCAGATCCTCATCTGGCCCTTTCAGAGACAGATCATTTCACTTCCAAGGTCATTTCCAGCAGTGACTTCCACTGGTTGTTCACCCTGGGAGTGTGGAATAAGAGTCTCTAACTCTCCTGAAAAGTATGGTTTGCATTAGTATCTGATTAGTACTAAGGTCAGTATGTGCCCCTTTGCCCTAAATGAAAAAGCTCAGGCCTTTCTCATTCCAAGAAAGAATTCTGAGGGTACTGAAAGCAGTGAAGAATAAAGCTCTGTAATACTCAGAACTGGGGCAAAACCTTTTCACACTGACCTCTCCGTGTTCATTTTGAGCCTTTAAGACTTCCAATTTCTCTTTCACTAAAGATCTCAACAGAACTGCCTGCCATAAAGCCCCTTGCTGTGCAACGTGGAAATAGTCAGTCTACCAACCCAACAGGGCCAGCAATGGACTGGTCTTTCCTTCTCAAGGAATCCCTGGTCTGTCTAGCTGCGATTTTGCCTGGTGGCCAAAAACACCACAGGAAATCCATCTTTGCTGCCAGCCCTGACCTTGTGACCTTACAATGTCCAGCTCCAATACAAACCTCTCTTCCCTCCATGGAACCACCAAACATTGCCAAGAACACTTAGTCTGAAAGATGGATTGCCCCTCTGAAATTCTGCAGGACCAAACTAGGTTTGGTCATCAAAGCTTCCCCTCTGCTCTACCCTCAGCTCCACGTCTGCCTTGCCTCTCAGTTTCTGGTTGGCTGTTCAGCATTTATTCTAGCCACTTGCAGTATTAACTAAGTTCCAAATATTTGTTCTCTGAAAAAGAGACCAAATTCACAATAAACATGCAACAGAGGCTGGGCGCGGTAGCTCATGCCTGTAATCCTAGCCCTCTGGGAGGCCGAGGCAGGAGGATTGCTTGAGCTCAGGAGTTCGAAACCAGCCTGAGCAAGAGCAAGACCCTGCCTTTACTATAAATAGAAAGAAATGAGCCAAACAACTAAAAACAGACAAAATTAGCTGAGCATGGTGGCGCGTGCCTGTAGTCCCAGCTACCCGGGAGGCTGAGGCAGGAGGATCCCTTGAGCCCAGGAGTTTGAGGTAGCTGTGAGCTAGGCTGACACCACGGCACTCTAGCCCGGGCAACAGAGTGAGACTCTGTCTCAAAAATAAATAAATAAATAAATAAATAAAATTAAATTAATTAAATATTGAAAAAAAATTTAAAAAAAAACATGCAATAGAATGGTGTGAGGAAAAGAACATGAAGGAGTGACTAAAAACCAAGATTTGACCATACTACCTAAGCTCAAACCTTAATATTGTAAAATGTAAGCCTTAGAGACTAGATGAAAGAAATTTTAACTTGGGCCCCGGGAGCGTCAGTTCATGAACTCCCTGACATTGTATGTAAAATGTCTGTGTTTTTCTTTTTTTCTTTTTGCTGGGGAGAAGATCCATAGCTCTCATCAGATTATCAAAGGGAGAATGATTTACTTATATCTTCAATATCTAGAATAAGGCCTGATACATAATACAGGGACTTAATAAACATTTGTCAAATAAATATTCAACATTTGTTAAATAAATGCATGAATGGAAGGAGTCTGAACTCCAAGGCACCTAATTTTATAGATAGAGAAACTCAGGCCTAGAAAGGATATAATTGCTTCCTCAAGTTCATAAGCCTAGGTAGTCAGGACTAGATAGAATTAGCTCTTTGAATTCTTTCCACTGCATGTCAGTCTTGTTTTGCTTTTTAACCTATTTGTATCTTTTGCCCCGTGTCATTTTTCTTCCTCCCAATCCATTTATTTTTAAGTGGAGAAATGAATCTTATTTCCTAGTTAGAAGCTGTCAGCATGTGCATCTCCCAAAGAGAAGGTGAGGAAGCAAAGAGCATGGACAGTCTATGAAAAAAGCCACTGGAATAATTTATCTGTGATAACACACACAGCATGGCTACTACTCCCATGTTCTGAAGACATGATTAATATGGCATCGAAATGGCTGTCACTGGTGGAAATATGTAAAACTGAGATAGTGGAGTTAGATCCAGGGATTGGCAGTAAATCTCAAGCTTAAAACTGACCAGGCCAAGCAGCTGTCCTACAAGCAAGTGATCTGCAGCATTCTAAAAAACAAAACAAAACAAAAAAAACCCAAAAAAATCCCTAAGGAACCAGGATCAAACAGATTTCCACTTGATTTGAAAGATCTCCACTTGATTTGAGGGCCTTCTTGCTTATAAAGGAGATACGGGGAGAATTTAAACTGGGCCTAACTACCCTTTGAAAAGCTTACAATCAAGCCCAGCAGGCAAGAAGAATGAGAATCGACTGCCAACCAGGGGAAAGAAGCAAGGGAGGGGGGCCTATACCTTCTGGAGCTGCTTCATGCTAGCAGAGGTTTTAAAAGAGACCAATATGGGGATTCTGTGACACAGCAAATTTCTTGGCCTGATGACTTCCTCAGCAGACCAATACAACATGGGGGCGTTGAGGTCTAGGCCACGTCAGAGGGGAAAGATGAGAGCCGTGCCTAACCTCCTAGAGATGCCCCCAGAATGCTAATTGCTAGCAGAAGAAACTATAAACTCTTCTTTGAACCCTCAAATTCTAAATGCAAGTCGTTTGGGAAGCAAATCTATTACAATGTTCTGGATCATGTTTATGGATTATCTGTATTATGTGGTAGTGATAAGAAATATTTAGTGGGGGGAAAAATATCCAGAGTAGACAATAAACAACCTAGGTTTGAGGCCCATCTATATGACCTTGGTAACCTCTCTGAACCTCTTTCTTGATGTATAAAATGAAGAGATTAGTCTATATGTACTCTATATTTCATTCTAGCTTTTGCATGCTACATATTATATTTAAGTTTGAAGTTTAACCCACTGATGGGTTTTTCAAACATAATTAGGAAAGGTTACCCTTCAGGCAAGAAAATTACACACCCCCCTGCAATTATTTTCTTAGATTTCTTCATAGCACAATTGAAATATCAACTAAGGAGGGGAGGAAGAGGTGTTAACCTCTTAGAATTAACAACTCTATTGGCCAAAGATAGGTGCTGCAAACTTCAGATCCTTATATTCAAAAGGGGGATTTAAAAGAAGTTTTGCTCAGTTAATGATTTGAAGGCCTCATCCTAACTTTACACGGTGGGAATTATAGGGTATTCCACTCAACTTACTTATTAAGTTCCACTCTTGAAATGTAAACATTTAAAAAAAATCCATGTAGCAGTCATTTAATTAATATAGCGAATAGTCTGCTGTATAATAACCTGAAGATCTTCATTGTAATATGCTTCTGTTCTGCCACAAGCCTCGAGTTTCCCTCTAAAATTTCTGGCAGCTTCCTACATTTGGCTCACATGACATCCAGGGATTAGCCAGGTAGCTCAGTTTCTCCCGTCCTCACAAATCTAACAACCCTGGGGTTTTGAAATTCTCTGCCAAGCTCTGAACTGAAATCCCCAATAAGAATCACAGTATGACTTTGAAGCTCAGAAAGACAGCTAAACAAAAGCTCTATAGCAAGAGATTTTGCTGGTTAATAGGAAAAGTAAATGTATTTAGAGTTTAATGCTTTACCCCTCAAAAAGAAAATCAGTAGCCTAAAACTTTCCTGTGTATGCATCCTATGCTGAACTCCAGTTAACAAGACACAACAATGTTTAATATCCTCAGAGAAACCGGGCTCAGCAAACGACTCTTCAACTCTGCACATCCCCAGGGCCCCTAAGAGGCCTGAAATGGCCCAGAAAGTAGGGGTGGAGAGGGAACAGTGGGTCCCACTAAGGCCTGCACCCCTCGATACTGAGGATTTGGGGGCTTCCAAACACCCAGGCCCAAGTGCTGCCTAGGGGGCAGGACAGGAATTGAGCCTGCCTCATGTGGTACTGTGTCCTTCCTTGTAACCTCTGTGATGGGTGCCTTTCTTTGCCAATGGCTCAGCCTTTGAGGACAGTCCCCAAGCACTAGAACCCTGGCTTCCCTGTGTCTTACCACAGAGTGGGGAGTGTGTGTGGAGGCCAGGCAAAGGGGCACAGGCTGATGTATCTTGGCACTCACCTGGCACTCCTAAGCTCATTCGTCCAAGCTCTTCATCTCCTGTGGCCTTTGAGACCTCCTCCTTCAGTGGCCACCTCTCCTGCAGACCTCTGGGTGTCAGGACAGGTTGGATTCACTGAAAAGACCAAAAGATGGGCAGGGTTACTCTGCTGGCTCAGAAGGAGAGTGGGAGAGATTGAGGGCTGGGACATTTCATAGGAAATTACCAAGTAGAAAGGCTAAAGGGAAGGAAAATAGGGTAGAATGGGCACACCTGGGCCAAGAGCGACCCGGGCATGGGGTGCTGATGCAAGGATAGAGCTTTTCAGAGATGCCCACGAAGCCCTCCAGTTTGAGAAGTCCCTGGTCTTCTGGGACACAGAGAGGGTCCTGGTCTGAGATCACAGCAGGTCTGCCAGAACCTTTGAATCAGTCCCTGCCCCTGCTTTTGCATCAGTCCCACCTGAGGAAGGCACGGCAGAGGGATTTAAAGGAGCCGCAGGTCCTAGAAAGAGGATAGGAAAGTCAAAAGGGCCAGAGAGAGGGAGGGAAGCTGGCTCCAGACTTGGGGAGTGGGGAAGAGCAGAGCACAAGCGGAGCAGCCCGAGTGGACCTGGGGAAGAGGGCATGCAGAGCACCTGGCCCAGCCATCCCCCTCTCCCCTCCTCGGGCAGGTGACCAGGAGTGGGCTCCGTGGTCCCTTTATCCTTCCCCAGCTCCAGAGGTCTTGATTTTTAACGCAGGCGAAAGTTAAGCTACTTGGCTGGACACGGGGGGAACAAGTTCTCCCAGCTGCCCCCCCCACTTCCCACACCGCAGGGGAGAAGTGGACTGGGGTGAGGAGGGGTCTGCTGGTGCTGCCCCCTCTCCTATAGGGTCTACAGAGGTTGGCATCAGACGCAAGTGCCTAGAAGTTTCCATCAGGTCCCTGGATCCCAAGGCGAGGAGGCTTTTTTTCGAGTGGGGTGCACATTAGCTGTCTGGGGGTTCAAAGAGGTTACCCCCCTTTTCCCTCCTTCCTCAGCAAAGGCAAAGTAGGGCGAAAGGGAGGGATCAACTCCCACTGGCCTCAGGCTGACATAACCGTCCTAAGGAGGGAAGGAAAGGCACAAAAAGCCACCCAAAACCACCTATTTTTCACTTATTGTGAAGGGTGAGGGGAAGGGGTCTTTTCTCCCATCCTACGCCTCTCCGCAAGCTCCCAGCCCCGATCAAAAGTAAGCAGCCCTAGCCCCAGGCGAGCAGCCGCCCCAGCAGCTGCTGCAGCAGCAGAAGCTTCTTCAAGGCAGCAACAGTTGTCTGGCTGAAGCGAGGCGAGACGAGGACTCGCTCTGGTGCCGCACGACGCCGGCTTCGGCCGGTGCTCGCGGGCCCTGCAGCCCCAGCCCCACACCAGCCTCTGTGGGAGATGCGAAGGGGCTGGGGGCGCAGGAACCCTGAGCCACCTGAGCTCCGGTTGCTCAACCTCTTCTGTACAACTTCACTTCTCTTGGGTCACCTCTCTCCCAAATATGGTGAAGGTTCAGGCTTTTGGAGACAGGAGGGCTTTCTGGTTGGGGAGAGGAGGGGATGTAAGAAGCAAAGACAAAAGAGGAGCTGGAGGGACACAGGGTGAAGCTATTTTTACTCTAATGTAGCTCTTACGCCTCTCCCTCCGCCGAGCTACGGCTCCACAGACGGCCCCAGGTGAGAGGCAGGGAGGAAAATCCCCAGAGCTTTTTGCTTTTGCTCCGTCTCCTCTGCAGATCTTAGAGACTCTTTTACTCTTTCAGAAAACACATTCAGAGAGGGAAAATCTGCTTTATCTGGGGAGAGGGACTTTGATTTAGCCCCAGAGCTGGGAGAGCTAGCCGTCAGTGCCTTCTCACAGGCTGAGCTGTAAAAGATTGACTCTGTCCAGCACTGTCGGACTCCGCAGCCCTTTCCTGTTTCTGGAGAGGATGGAGTTCGGGTGTTCAGCTAACGGACAGGGGGATGACGGTGGGCGTTTAGTTTGTTGGAAGAACTGTGGTTCGGGTGCGGGGGAAATTCAGGCCCTCCCCGAAAATGCGAAGCTTCGCAGCCCTCGGGTCTTGGACTGTTGTATCCCTGGACCCATCCTCTGTCCATTTCCACACCTCTGGGAACCGGTGTGTGTCTGTGTGTCCTTCTGGCCCAGTCCCTAAGGGCAAGGGCGTCTAGCAGTGTTCCTAGCTGGCGAAGGGCACGGGGCGCAGAACGTGGTGAGGCCTGATTTGTGCCACTTGTAACCGAAGTGGTCACGACCGCAATGAGTGGAGGGGGAGAGGGGGACCCACAGATTCCCCCTACTCCTGCAGTTTTGCTTCCCTCCCCAGGACTGGGCGCCTCGAGAGGCCGGGATGGGGCGGCTGCTGCGGCTGCTGCTGCTACTACTGCTAAGCTGCTGAGCCGGGCACAACCGCACCTCTCAAAAGCGCCTTCCCTGCGGGGGTTTTCCCCAGTTTTTGCCTGTTTTACCCCCTTCCGTGCTACTTAGTTATGAAAAAGAGGAGATGGGGGAGAGCCGAGGCTGTAAAATGCCCCAAATTGGGTTGGAAGCAGGCGCGGGTGGAAGAGACTCCGGGGAGCGGGCGGTGCCTGGGTGTTTTCCCTCTTTTTCGGAGCTACCTAATGCACCGCGGCTCTCCTCTCCTCGGGGTCCCCGCCATCGGGACAGAAGATGCCGAGGGCCTCTAGCCCTTCCCTCAAGGGCTTCCCCACCCCCATATTGCAGAGTCGGATTACTAGGGTCAAAAATGACCATAAAATGTCCTAAACTGATTCATATTCTAGGTACGGACTTGGCACTAAGACCAGATCCTTTTTTGCAATGAGTGAATGGGGTTATTCGGGGTGTGGTGGGGGCTGGGGGGAAGACACAACTTCTGTAAACTTTTATTGTATTTTAGCTTCTTTTCACTTCTCCGAAAACACATGTACCCCACCCGCTCCAATTCCCCCTGTGATACAAAGTCGGTTCAAAAGTTGGGGGCGGGGGACCCTTGCGGAGGAAAGGCGGGTGACCAAAGCCTCAGGGAGCTCGGAGAGGACAGGAGAGAAAGGACTGATTCTTCCGTGGAAAACGGGGAAAGGGCTGGGGAAGGCTCGGACGGAGCCGCTTCGGGAAGGTGCGGGCTTCGGTGATCGCTGGTGGCTGCAGTCTTCTCGACGAGTGCGCCCTCCGCAAATGCTTTTTGGGGTAAGGGCTTCCGGCTATTGAGTTATGTACAGCAAGCCCAGACCGCAAAAAGATTCACGAAGGGCAGAGTCTGCCGGTGTCTTCAGTTCGCCGTCGCCGCCGCCTTCAGCCCAGGATGTCTCCGAACCCCGGAGCCGAGCAGGCTGGGTCTCCCCAGCGCGCTCCATCGCGGCTCAGCCTCGCCACCCCGCGCGCCGCCCGCCCCTCCCCGCGTACCCAGACCCTTGCCTCCATTTCTCCAGACCGTCCGCGATCCCCCAACTCAGCCCGGCACAGCCCTGAAGAAGTGTGCGGAGGGCGAGAAGGGGACCGCGGAGGGGAACCGGGGATCTGGGAGCCCAGCCTCCACCCCTCTCCTGTCGCCCCAGCACCCCGAGCCTCTCCGCCTGTCTGTCCTATCATCTCATTCCCCTATCAGGGTTCTGACAGCCCAAGCTGCAAGGTCGCGGATCTCTGAACAGGTACAGTTCGGATTCCCCCCCAAATCCCCTCTTATCCCTCTTAGTCCCCTAGCCGAGGTTCCAGCCGTGACTACAGGCGCTGCGTAAAGAGAAAAACTCCCCCAGAGCACTAAATAAATACAGACGAGGCTGCCAGCTCATTGGTGCGGACTAAAATCGTCACCCACCAATCAGAAGAGAGCTCACATTTCCCTTTTTTTTTTTTCAGAAGGGGGAGGGAGAAAAAATATTTCCATTTCTAATTATTCAACAAAACCTAGACTGGAACACGTTAAAATATTGTTGTTGCAAAAGAGCTGTCCAGGACCCCCTCCCCATTCCAGCCCAGGTGGGGGGTGGCGCGACATATTGGGAAAGAGGGGTTCAAGAGAGCGACCTCTCCCAACAGGACCCAAGCCAGAAGATCCAGACGAAAAATGACAAAGATGAACATAAAATAAACCCAAACTCCACACTAGTCAGCCTATTTCTAGAAAAATGAGATTCCTCCCCCCACCATCAAAAAAAAAAAAAAGTTCCCAATGCTCAATAGGAAGGTGAAGCTCCTCCCTCCGTACCCTCCCCGAAATCCGTCTTGATATTGAGTGTCTAAACCCATTCGCCTCAGGTGCCCTTTCATTGCTGCAGCGCCCCCCCAACTCCCTACCCATTCTGCAGACTGCTGGAGGGAACAGCAAGGGGCGAGCCCTTGGATGACTGCCGGCTCCCCCAGCGACGGGAGATTCCAGCTTCGGCTGGAGGAAAGAGAGGAGGAGAGACTAGAGAAGAAGGAGGAAGACCTCCCCTCGCTTTCCCTCCTGCCCTCTTCCCTCCTGCCCGCTAGTCTCCCCTCCCCCACCCCACCCACCCAAACTTTGAGGGGTCGCCCTTCTTTGCAGTGCAGCGCCACCCTTCCCATGTCCTCTCTTGCGCTCCCCTCCCCCATGGGTACCTAAGAAGGGTGTGGGCAAAGGGGACGTTCGGACCATTAACCTCCCCAGCTGCATGGGAAAACCTTAGCCTGGGTGGGATATTGCAAACATTGCAAGAACTTGAGGGGAAAGTTGCCATATTTGTTCTTTGCCACCCTGAAATCGACGTGCAGGGCGCGCGCGCACACACAAACCCTTGCCCAAGCAGGCTCGGAGAAAACGTCTCTAGACGACGGAGTCGCTGTCTGCGAGTCCCTGTCGACCCACCCCCTTCGCCCATCCATCACCCTCCCGCAGCTCTCCGACCCACCCATCTTCCCACTGCATCCCCTCGGCTTGGCGACGGACAGACGCAAGCACACACCCTCCGAGCGTCGGCGCGCCCGCCGCGCCAGAGGGGGCCCCACAGTCCGCGCCCGCCGCCGCCGCGGCGCGGGGCAACTGGGAAAAAAAAGTTCTGCTGGGCGGACTGTTGAGCCTGCCGACCACCGGCCGACCTGTGCACCAATCTCCTTCTCCTTACCTCGGTCCGGAGGCCACCGGAGCGCGCCGGTCCCGTCCGCGCTGCAGCCAGCTTGGAGGAGCCGCTCTCCCGCCGGCCCGCTCCTCTCCGGCCCCTCCCCGCCCCCATGGGTGTTTGCCCAACGGCAAAGCGGGCTCTTCCAGGTAAGTATATAAGTTACTGTACTGTGTGGGAGGGTCACGATCTTGGTAATTGCGGCTTCCCGAGCTTAACCCCTGCGCTCCTGCCTTCTTCCAACTTGTTGAGGACTCGTCGGGTAGCGGCAGAGCGAGCAAGCGCGCCCGGGAGCGCTGGCCGGGCGGGGGGAGAGAGGTGCGCGGGGCAGAGAGGGGAGAGCGAGACAGAGAGCGGCGGAGTTCAAATGCCCCCCTGGCAGCGGTTTTCATTGGATAGGTCTTCCCCCCACCCCCGTTCCCCTTGGTTTGGTGCCCCCTCCTTCCATCTCCCATGTAGGGGACGTCTCCAGGCGAAGTCACGATTCCTTCTCAGTTCGGAATGAACTGTGACTAGAGCCATGACGCAGCCAGCGCGCATTACTCACTTTTTGCAGTCACGACTTGGGAATCCGTGCTGGTTCCAACCAAAATTACACCAATACCATTGAATTATTTAATAGGATCCAGTTTGGGGGGTAAACTCGTGCATTGTGCCAAGCAATGGGGAAGGGGTGGGGGAGAACGGGGGAAAATGAGGACATGGGGCATCCCCTCGCCCCCTTCTTGACTCTTGGAACCCACCACCACCACCACTGCTCCACGTGTTGCAAGTGCTTTATTGCGCTTACCACCCCTCCCGGCCCGGCGCCCCCACCCTTTTCCTTTGCAAATGTAGCAGAATTTGTAAACACAACCACGCGACTTGCAGGGCTGAGAGGGGCGAGGCTTGGAAAATGGAACGGGTAGGTCCGGGTGAATGACGAGGAGGCCGAGGGGTGGGCTGAGAGGCTGTGAACAGCTTTGGTTTGAGCTGAATTGTCAAGACAAAGTGTGGGTTGCAGCATTATTTGTGTTATTCTCCACATCAGTAACAGCCCTTGTTACTATTATGAGTTGAATACTCAGTCTCAGTCAGGGAACCTTCCCAGAGAGGGACTGCTGCTGAGCTCCGACCCCAAGGGCTGCACCCTGGTTGCCCTGCATGGGGGTCAGGTCACTAAAGCCAGAAGCTGTTGCCGGATGGGGAGAAAGTAAATGGAACAGAGAAACCTGGTTTCCCCTTCTCCCTCGACCGAAGGCTAGCCCCCACAGATACTTACCTCACCGTCCCGAGTTTATTAAAATATATATATATGAGATTCCTGTATGCACACAGCTTACTGCAGATCTGCAGGAGTGCTTCAATTCCCTCATCATCTACAGCTCATTCTGTGGGGCAGTTTGAGGATGCATTTTTATTATTTCTCTCCAAGGAGTTAATCAGTATGAATGTCTTTGTGTGCGCGTGAGATTCATCCCCCCTCTCGCCTCTGAGAACCTTCCTCCCTCTCACCTGTCTGGCCACAAGTTTGCCCAAAGTGTCTGGAGCTGATCGAAATGAATCTCAGTCTGGGTCGAGCCCACAACCCTAGGGAGTTGATGGTTTTTCCCCAGTAACATTTGGCGACTTGGAGAACATCTGCTCCCCAATTTCCCTTGGAGCTGGTTTGGAACCCTTTGGCTTTTGGGTTTAAGGTGCCGTGTGATGTTCCCAAGCCTGGATTCTTTGCGCATCACACCAGTAACTCCAGGGCTTTGGCTTCTAATTCCCTCTTTCCACCAACTCATTTGGGGCTTCTATGACTAGGACGCAAAGGGAGGGGGAATAATGAGAAAAATGCCGTAACACACTACCTTACACACCTCCTGGGAATTGCAGAATGTAGGTGTGTGGGGGTGGGGTGAGAAGTGGGAAGGGACGAGGGTCCGAATAAAGCAACCTATAGCCTCTTATTCTCAGAATCACCATCACCGGGGAGAAATATTTCAAACCCACTGGCGGGAAGGTACAAAAGTCTGGAAATGGAGACCCAGATAGTGCCTGGCCTCTGCAGGGAAAGCCGGTGAGCCATTGGCCTTCCATTCCTGGAACGCTGGGCCTTGGCTCATCCTCGAATCTAACACTTCACTCCCCCTCCTTTAAATTTTTTCCTTTCCTTCCCACTCACCCCTCCTTTCCCCAAAGCTCTCACCGAAGTCACGACTATCCCCTTTGAACATCCTTAACCCTCTCCTACCCGTATCCCTCTTCTGCATTCAGGGCGGGGCTAACCGCTGCTGGCTCCAACCCCGCCCCCTGGCGCTCGGAACTGAACTTACTGAGGACCAAGGAATTTTCAGCACCTATCTTCGATGGACAGCAACCGAGTGCTGGGCCAGTCCGACCAGGGTCGCGGTCCTCGGGTTCCCGGACCGGAGCAAGCGGAGAGGTTTGTCAAAGGAATAGAGATTTTCCCCTCTCTTTACCTCTCTTTACTCAGCTCCTTCCATGCAATTTTGATCTACATTGCACCGTTAATCTCCCAGAGAGATGGCCCATTAAGTCGTGTCTAGCCACCCTTTAAGATAGAGAAAATGGGGAAGGGAGGGGGGACCCTCGAGAGAACAGAGCTCAACAGCGCCGACCCATAACGAGAAAGAGAGTTGCAGCAGCTATTGATTCAGAGATTCGTCAGGGTGATTCCCGGCTCTGCAAGAATTCCCTCTCTCGGTTCCTTTGCATGCAGCCCCAAATTCATCATATATATATATATATACACACACACACACACACACACAGCTACGCCCCTTACCCCCTACCCAGTCCCACTCTCCTCTATAGAAAGGGGTACAAAGGCAGCCAAAAAAGAACCCAGAGCATGCACAAAGTAAGCGTCAGCTCATACTCACAGTCTGCGGCATGCACATGACATAATATTACTTACCCAAACGGGAACTCCTTAAGAGAGAGAAAGAGAAACATAGGGGGAGGAAATAGAAAGTGGTGGAAAGAGGAGAGAGGAGAGGAAAAATCCAACAATTAATTTCCAGACATAGTTGTGGGGGGAGGAATGCGGTGATGTCCAGGTTTTCTTCCACCCGCGCTGGCTTTTTATCCCAGTACAGCCCTCGGTCTATTTCTGGAACACGATCAAACCCTGATGCTATTTTTAGCAAGTACTGAAAAAACCTCCACACACAAAGGCATTTCGCTGGAACGTTACGTCCAAAACATTAAATGTGCATTAAGCGCCCCCTCCCCACTTTTTTCTGCACCAGCGGACTCACTTGCATTACTGCAGAGGATGTTTTTCAAAGCAGAAAAACACCCAAATATTTCTTATATTCTCCCTCCCTCCCATTAACTCCCATCTGCCTCTGCCTGTTGCAAGCTCCTCGCAATCTCCCCGAGCAGAAGGCGTTGGAGTGGTTGTATTCTTAGAGCTGCATGTCTCCATTGACCAGACTCCCTACATGCTGAGGAAAGGGGGGTGCTTAGCCCCTTCCCCAGCAGAGCTTCCCAGGAAAGCTCTAAAGTCTAATGCTATCAACGATGGAGATTCCCAAATCAGGGGGAAAAATCATCTGTACCCTTCCCACGTTTCCCACCCACGCTCTGCAAAATCGCGTTGTGTTTGCAACACACCGCCTTTGGAAATGTATATTTTGAAAGCTGCATATGTGTGTCTCTGTGTGTGTTTTGCGTTCTAGTAATTCACTACGAGGGGGTTGGAGAAAATAGACTCATGAAGGCAGCGCGGAGCAGCCGCCTTGAGTCTCCTTTGCCAGCCTGCGTCAGTCATCGGCTACTGACGTCACGTGCAGATTCTCCTCTTTGGTGGGTCTGGTTCAGCCCAGAAGAGGCTTCTGCTCGGAGACAGCGCTTTGTGTTCGGCGCAGCCACTGAGCAGGCGAGGCGGCCGAGGCGGGCGCCACCCCAGGCTTGGGCTGGGCAGCTGCAGAGGAGGCTGCAGCCTAGTCTGCCTCGGGCGTGTGGGGGCCCCCAGGGGCGTGCCCGGCAGGACAGCCCCCTCCCCAAACGTCCCCCGCCGCCGGGTGCAAACTCGGCTGTGCACAGACTCCAGCGCGTGTCCTTTCCCCGCCCTTTCGCATCTGGCCACTGTAGCAGAGACAGCTATGGCTATAACTCGGATTAATTCTGTGTGTTTGTCGGGCAGATAGCCCCGGCTCCTCCAGTGACGCAAATAACAGATTCTAAGGCTCCCGCTCTCTGTCCTGCTCCCTTTTTCTCTCTCCCTCCTTCTTTCCCTTCTTCTGTTTCCTGCGCCCACGCATCCTGCTTGGTCTCCCACGGAATCAGCCAGCTACAGCTTCCCAGAAAGCAATGCTCCGAGTTACAGAGAGACGGACAGACTCCCAGAGCAGGAACAAATAAGCCTGCAATTAAACACACACATACAGCTCTTTGCAAATGGCCAGCAGCCGTTTAGGGGCTCCCCTGTGTGGGGGAAGGGAGGAGCTGATTCACAAATCCGTCGGCCTCCGAGGAGGAGTCCGTGCTGGCGGCGGAGAGCACCCAGAGGGGAGGGTCAGGGCTTCTTGCTGCCGCAGCTTCTCCCTCTTCTCGCCACCAGAGGAGGAAACCCACCTCTATAAATACCCAGATGGCAGGGTATTAGCGAATAAACAACTTTTGCTGAATGGTAGGAGGAGGAGAAAATTCAACAAAGACTGCAAATGCTTAGTCTCCAGCGACATTATCAGGACTTTTTAAGGCGAGGTGACGTTTACCCTTTCTCCCTCTCAAAGACCAGGAGATCTTTCTTCTACTTTAAAAAAGGTCCCTGAAAAATGAGCTCAATGGATTAGTGCTATTTTTAAACCAATTTGAATGGAGCTTGCTTCATGAGGGTGATAAAGTGTGTGTGTGTGTGTCTCGGGGTGCATAGGATGTGTCTGAATCTGAGGTTCTCAGCAGAAGAAATGCCACACCTCAGCATGACAAAGGGTTTATTGATTGATGGAGTGATGGAGGTGGGGAGAATTCTTGCAGATTGGAAGATCTGAACAAAACCATATGTACACAAATCACCCTCCCCAAATGCACATAGCATTCCAGACCCACTTGGCATAACCTCTGCCCTGACAAGGGGAAAAAAACAGAAAGCAGAGAGCTATTTACAGCCGTGGCTGGATGCATGGTTTATCTCCTTTCTTAACTCTAATTATCAACTTTCCCTGACAATGCTTTTCCTTGATGCCGGTAAACAGTTTTCCAGAGGTTACTGCTCGGATTTGAGGCACAAGGCCTGGGAGAGAATGATCTTGGGGCCCAGCCTGTATCATCTCCCTCTTCAGGCCCTCTTAGCTTTTGTAACTTGCCTTGGAGATTTCGGTTTAAGCTTAAGCCTGTCCAGTACCCTCAATTTCTCTGCCTGTGGCTTAAGCCGTGTCTACGAAAGGGAGACAGAGGACGTCTGCTGAGTACGGAGGACACCCTCTGGCAACCCATCAGCCGCTGTTTATTTTTAGCTTCACAAATGCATGCATGTATGCGTGTGAGAGTGTTGCTGCAGTGGGGAGGCGTGCGCTCGGGAGAAATATCAATGAGACAGAGGTGGCCCTGGTTCTTGCACTGAAGATGGCTTATCACCTGGGGTCATCAGATGTGGCCAGACAGACAGGAAACACCAGTAGCGTTTCAATGAAGTCATCTTGGATTAATGAAAATGTCAGGCTAAGCATGTTTTTAAAAGCACAGAGTAAGTGTTTTTAGATATGAGATTAGGTGTGTGTAAGCATAAATTTATGTATGTGGGCACATTCACGGAAGCTGTATAGTTTCTATGTGGACCATATAACCTATATAGAGAAGAGGCAATTTAGAATGTAACCTGCTTTCGATGTTATATTTGGTGGTTGGGTGTTATTGTGTCTGATATTGAGACCAAGACAGAATCATTTACAATCACCGAGAGCTTTAAGCAAACCCTGAACATAGCCTTAACAAATAAGGTAGAGTTGGAAATGGAAGAATTGTACTCAGGCTTTGAACATCAGAACTTTGAGGGCAGCAGCCAAAATTATACGAATGTAACCCCGGCTGCCTGGTGAATTCAGTGTCTTTGCCCCTCCCTCCCAGAAGAGGGCGCCTCTCTGCCTTGTTCCTGTCTTGCTACAGTTGTCAAGCTGACTGCTTAGAATAAGCAAGCAGAGCTGGGAAGCTCAGCAGAGATATTTGCAGAAAGTTAGCCCTCCATAGCCAGCATCTCCATTTTCCCTACTCCTCAGTCAGGTCCTTTGGTGCATGTCTGGGCTGGAGCTGGTGACCTTGGCTTCCCGAGCTATCCCACCATCCTTTGCTGAGGATTGTGGTGCCCAATTCCTGTCTGAGCAGTCAGGCTAAAGACCCAGGTAATTAATAGACCAATGTGGAACCTGTCCAAGATGAAAACTGCCTTCTGCGCTGCCAGCCCATCCGTGGGCGTCCGACGCACGAGGAGGACTTGTTTCCCCTAATGCTCCCCCAGAGGGCCCGTGGGAGTAGGCTGCTTGTCACACAGCCCTTGAAAACAACTGAACCTCTTCTCTTTCAAGGTCAGTGAAGCCCAGAAACGTCCCGCCTGTGTCTATTGTCTCCTCTCCAAGCACCACAAAAAATGCCAGTAGGTAAAGTACTGGGTTTGGAGGAGGAAAAAAGCCCAGCTCCCAGGAAATCAACCAAGGGGAATCAGGGAGGAAGTCTGGGAAAGGGATATCTCTTTGCTTGAAGGTGTCTTGATCAGGAAGCACAACTATTTTGGCCTAAGGAAAAGGTAGAGAGAAGAAACCAATAGTTTTCAAGCACCAACTACATGCCAGATACTGTGCTGGGCATTTTTACATAAATGGCCTTATTCAATCCTTAAGGCAATTCTATAGGTGTCATTATAATAATGGTACCTACCCCAGAGTGTTGTTGAGCACAGAAATCATTCTGAAAACATTAGTTATTATTTTTCCTATTTTAAAGCTGAGGAAATGGAGACCAGAAAGTTTAAGCAACTTGTATACAAGTCTTAGAGCTTGAAGGCATAAAACTAGGAATCTGATCAAATTCATGTCTGTGTGGCTCCAACACTCATGCCCACACAACTCCATCATGTTGCCTCTATTACATTCCAATCTCTGGTCTTTAATATTCCAGTTCTAGCCATCATTTGCAGTTGGAGGTGTCTGGGACTTTCTCAAACACTTTCTGGCAAGATCAGGTGCGTTCAGGGTGGTATAGTCGTAGACCTCAAATACTTTCTGAATAATGAACTGACTTATTTCTCCTAAGGAGCCCTTTAACCAATACATGCCCCCCTGTGCAAAGCTATCTGCCTGTGAGAAGAGATTTCTCCCTCCTATTTCAAGGAAAGCCCTATCTGGTTCAGCTTCATCCAAAACTCAAGGGATTTGTTTGGAACCAGACAGTTTGAAGTGGAGATGCAGTGATGGCCATTGATGTCCTAGATGTTCAAACATGTTTCCACTCCCACTGAGGAAGCCCTTTGGGTGGCACTAGGGAGAAGTTGGGAACTCCCTGGTCTACCAAGAAAGTTGTCTTAAGATGAGAACAGCAGCAAATCTGCACCTTGAGTTAGCTAGTCATCCTTGTCTTCCTTCACTCCTTTAGAAACTGGCATCTCTGATTATTTTCCTGATTATGAAAACTTTACAGGCAGAGCCATTAGCTTGGTAGGGGTAGATAAGTCACAGCATGCATAATACAGGCTATTCCATGATCCCTTTCCCCTGTTAAATACATGTTTTTTTTTTTCACTTACCCTGATCAAGAGGTACATTCAGTCTTGGGAAACACTTCTTAAAAGCCAGCATATTTGGAGGTTTGAGGGTGAATGTTTTAAAGGACCAGTGAAAGCTAGAGGAAAGTCACTGGAATTCCACCCCCCCTTTTTTTGCTTGCCATCAGCAACTCAAAATAGTCCCAACTCTCTGTTCACCGAAAGTAGTTACATTGTTCAACTTCAGAACAGTTAAGATAATATCCGTTGTTCTTTGTGTAACTCCATTATCAAGTAGCATATTCTTTCAAATGCC
This sequence comes from Lemur catta, assembly GCF_020740605.2. Lineage (NCBI taxonomy): Eukaryota > Metazoa > Chordata > Mammalia > Primates > Lemuridae > Lemur > Lemur catta. Next base: position 91,151,019 of record NC_059134.1, on the reverse strand, counting down.
TCACCCCACCCCACCAACAATTGGAGAACCAGATGATAAGTTAGCCGATGCCTTGCATATTTGGGACAATGAGGACCTAGAGAGTCACCAAGGAATATCTAATTAGGTTTCATGGCGAGGATCTAAGCAAAGACAGGGGAGCCAGAGCAAGCACATGATAGGAAGCTGAGGCTGAAGGAACAGGCTGGGGTGGGACTCAAGATTGCAGGGTACTTTAGCAGAGGCCAACTGGAAAAGTATCAGAGCTGGAAAAGCACGGACCATAGAGGGGAAAGGACAATGTAAGGGATGCTTAGTGATACCTGCATTTGAGTTTAGCCTTTATCTTGTAGTTGATGAACTGTCTACCCCACCTGAATTCTGCAGGCAGAGAGAGCTCAGTTATAAATTCTTGGGGGTCTAGTGGGTCTGAATTAGCAAAACCTTTTATCCACTCACTATTAAAGCAGTCTTGCCAGTAGTTGCTAATATATTAAGCTTGGATCACTATGTCTGATTGGCCAAGAGTAAAGAATGGGGACTGCATTTTCTTAATTCCTGGTATAGGCTGTAGAACATAGAGGCAGAATGGACTAGCCATATCTGCTGGGTTGGCCAGTTTTTTGTACTTATTAGCAAAGCTACTAAATAATGAACTGGATCTGAATTTTGTCAGTGAGAAGAGATACCTTTAGCTCATATGTGAAAACCTGGCATCTTTCATCAGTCCTAGATTACCCATAAAGGTAGAAAGAAAAGGGTAGGAGGAACAAACACACTTTCTAGGTATAGTGGGTTTTCAGAGATCCACATTTTTGTAGTGATTGCCTTTGAGAAAGAGAGTGCTATGATATCAACAAACCCTGGTTTGGTCAATCCTCAGGGTCTGTTTTGTTTGCACAGGTCTAGATTAGCATTGTGAGGCTGGACTAACATCTATGGCTGGGCTGGGGATCCCTGAAGGACATTTGAGTCAAGAGGGACCAATAGAGGACAAATCTTAGGGCTTAACAGGGTGGATCTGACTCATCATCACTGGTTTTTTACCCTTGACAGTGCCGGCAAATGCCACTTACCTCACCATCCAGCAACCTGTGGCTCAGGACCCATGAAGAGAAGCCTTGGGTCTCGAATGAAAATGTCTAGAGTGAAGCCATTGCAATGTGGTGAATGAAATGCAAATTTAATTGGAGAAAAAAAATCTAGATGATTCCATCCTGTATTTAGGGGTAATCCAATTCTGAGGTTCTTGCTCCTCCTACCCCCACATTCTCAATCAGTCCAAACAGTCATGAGTAAGCTCTTTCACTATATCTGACTGGGATTCAGGAATTTCTTTTTTCCATCTGATTCCGATTATATCACACTCAGATATACCATGGGCCCCTTCATTGAGTGTGACTGCTCTGGTAGAGGGTCTAGTAACTTCATTTTGGAAGAAGTAGGATTTGCTGTGGGTTTCTTGACCAGGGGGCTGAGTGTTAGGCTGAGTTTGGCACAAGGCAGGGATAAGAAAGAGGGAAACTAATGTCAGGCATCTGGATACGACTTAAAGGGGAACTTGCCAAACAGAGACTAAAGCCACTGCCCATAAGAGGGGCACCTCAGAGAAGGAGCTGAGTGGGTGGTGAATGGAGAAGAGATGGTGGTCAGGAAGGGGTTATTATGGCAAGGGTTAGCAGGAAGATGAACGTGAGCAGCAACATTGCAGAAAGCGTGAGGCAAAGGATGAGGTGTGTCCTGGGTGTGTGAGGACTGCTTTGAAAACTCATCTGGTCTCCTCTTGGTCTTTGGCGCTCCTACAACAAGCAAGAGGAAAGGGACGTGGTGTCAGCAATCCACAAAATTCCATCACTCACAATTCCCTGTGAGCATTCAGTTCCTGGCTCTCCCCTTCCCCTCTGCAGGGGCTATATTTGGGCTTTCCTGGGGATGGGAGGACCATGAGGGGCAGATGCTCAAGGCTGCAATTGGGGAAAGGGATGGTCAGTCTTACCAGCAGGTGGCCAAATAGGAGTTCAGTCCAAATTGGCAGATTTGGACCAATTATTCATCAAGAAGTCACATCTCTGGCAAAGTGGAGTTTGTGGTATTAACAGGTCAAACCAGAAAGAGCTGCTTCCCCCCGTAGCTCAAGGCCAGGAGGTGACATCGTGCACAAATATTTTTAACCCAGCTGCTCTGTTTAGACAATGACAACCCAATCAATCACTCAGGAGGCACTGCAGAAAGTCTGCTCTTGTTACCTCCATGGTGTTACCAGCAGGGACCATTCTGATCCATTATGACATCACTCTGTCTTTAGAGGAAGGGGCAGCTAGTGGGAGGTCCTAGTCAGGGGTCAGGGAGCTGGGTAATATTGGGTGTAGCCACCATCCCATTGTGTAGATTTAGAGACACACTGGCAGTAAAACTGGAGACCAGAACCCCACCCAGTACAGGAATGGAAATCCTGTTACTTACCCACATCTCAACTCCCCAAGAAGAGCCAGTATGGAAATACTTTGAGGTTCTCCTTGGTGAGGTGAAAAGGTTTACATCTTCACATAGTACAGGAGAACTGAAATAATATTTAAGGTTCTCCCAGGAGCCCAGATACCTCTAAAATATGGACTGGTGAGAGACCAACAGTGAAAAGATGAGTGGCTGTGTAATTCCTAATTCCCAAATGGCTCCATATCAAGAAGAGAGTTCAATGATGAACCAACCCAAACAGGGAAAAGAGCAACTCAGGAAAGGATCTGTAGGTAAAACATACAGATGTAAGGAGGTAGTTTCACAATTTTTATTTTCTGTAATTAAAAAGCCCAACCTAGACCTCAGTTCCAACCAACACCAACCAGAAAGTCAGAACTTAACCTGATAGTGACCATTCTGGCCTTGATTCTGCCATTTGCCCCTAAGCAAAACCTGGAACCAGTCACTCAATATCTTAAATTCCCAACCTATAAAATATGTGCACTGCTACATGCCCTACGTACATCACTGGATTTTATTTTTAGAAAAATAGGTGTGAAATTGTTCCACAAATTTAAAAAGGCCTCATGTCCATAATGGAAATTCTTCTTAGTCACTGTGGTAGTTACTCTGCTTTCTTTGGCCCTCGTTTCACAGTTGGTATCACAGTGAGAGTGCAGACTGGACAAGCATTGCCATGTAATTAATTCCCTCATAAGCTGAATTAAAAAAAAAAAAAGAACTGAAATTATCTAGGACCCAGGAAGTTTATGGAGCAATTTCAGAGTCAGTACAACCTGTTTATATTAGGTGATTAGAAGAAGTTCCACGTCCAATCTCACATTGTTCCTTGGTTCTTGCTTCTCTTGAGTTGTCATTCAGGAGAATCATAAAGATGATGAGGGTCACTAAGGGGGTCTAGTCTCTGGTGACACCAGGAACTTATATAATCTCTTTAGGTCTCAGCTGCCTCATTTGCAAAACCTTGCTACGTGGGCTTATGGTGAGTATTAAATGAAATAATGCAAATAAAATGCTTAGCACTGTGTTGGCACTCAATAAACATTAGATGAAATTATCAGGGAGGCAGAAGGAACCGACATCTGGAGTTTCATCTTGCCTGTGCCTCAGGACACCCGTTTTCTCCTTGCTTCAAGGTACCAAGACGCTCAGCTGTTTCAAATAGATGCCCTCCGGGCAGGGCGGAGTAATTGCTATGGCATTTCTATCAAAGAGCCAGTAGAGGGAGCTCCAGAGTAAAACCATTCTCTGGTCCACATTCCCTTCATTTCTCTGTAAAACAAATCTCTGCCCACAGATTTTTTTCTCCACTAGAAACCTTTTACTTAGAGAAAACTGAAGCCCTCAGTAAAGGACCCGAACCCTTTCCTGCCTTCATAGAACCCAGGTGTTCTTGGACTTTAGAGACATCTTGAGTCCCACACCGAGGTTCAACCCTTGAGCTCCATTTGCAAGTTGGAACAGGACTAGTTCTTACTGAGACCAATCCCAGGAGATCTGGGGCTGAGATGGAAGCTAACACTTCTCCTACCCTCGGCATGTTGAATATGTTCTAGCTTGAGTCACAGCCACTAAAGGACCTTCTTATAAACTTGCTATTAAAGAGTCATGGAGCCTAGACATCACTCCTCTCCCAAAAAGATTTGCATCAGCTGGTTGTGTATCCCATTTAACAGCAGCAGGGGGAAGGAAATAGCCATCACCTGCTCTCAGGAGCCTTTAGAAGCACATATCGGGTAAACTAAATGATGGAAGTGGAATCCTTCTCTGATAAAAATCCTAGCATGGCCACCGAAATGTGGCAAGATAGACTCTTGAAGGCTTTGAACAAAGCTTTCCCGCAGCTCTTTCCCTGCTTAGAGTCCTTAGGTCAACCAGCTGGCCCACCTATCAGTGCACAGACTTTTTTTTCACACTTATTTTCTGGTTCACAGTTAATCAGTGCAATAGAAGGAGCCCCAAGACATGATGGGAGCTCTTTCTGGTCTTTCTTACAATTAACATTTGCTGACTGCCTCATTTTGATTAGCAGTGGCCTTGTTTCTTGTAGGGTACTCAAAAGACTCTGTGCCTCACCAACTCACAGAATGATACACAGCCAGAAGGAACCCAGAATAAGACAAAGTCTTGCCATCCAGGAAGGTTAAAAATGTTTCACGAGAGCTCTGCTTCCCTTTTCTGCTAGCATGATATCAAGCGTAACAATAGCTAATATTTGTTGGGTACTGCATACTAACTTCAGGTACGGTGCTAAGAGGTACGTATACACTATCCCACTCAATCCTTACAACAACTTAATGAAACAGTTCCTATTACAATGTCCATTTTCAAGTTGAAAAACTGAGGCTTAGAGAGGTTAAATGACTTGTCCAAAGTCAAACACAGCTGTTAAATGTAGTAGCTGGTATTCTGATATACACAGCTGCCCTCCTTGGGCCCTGGCTGGATTCTCCAGAATGGACAATAGTGGACTTCCATTCACCATTGGGAGAAGTTTTAAAGGGTCAGGGGAACCTGTGCAGTGGGGTACACCTTGTTAAGCCTCAACCAGGACCTATGGAAGCATCTGATGTTCCTTCTCATTCCACTCTCTCATTCCTATAGGGCAAGTGCAACCTGTCTCAGGAAGAAAAATTACCCCAGGATGAAGGATTTTACCTCCTTTTTCCATTCTAAGTTGGCCAAGCCACACAGAATGAAAGGGACTCATTACATCTTTGGAAATGCACTGGACTTTCATAATTCGGAATGAGCTGGAAGACTGACAGCTGGGGACCTAGTTTAAGAGTGTCATTCTTTAGGTCCTACACCTTAAAGGAAAAGACACTCTTTGGTAACTGCCATGAAGAATAATGATCTGGGGATAGGTAATGGATTTTTTGTTTTTAAGATAGGGTCTTGCTCTGTTGCCCAGGCTGGAGTGTAGTGGAAAGATCACAGCTCACTGCAACCTCCAACTCTCCAAGGGATCCTCCTGCCTCAGCCTCCTGAGTAGCTAGGACTACAGGTGTGCACCACCATGCCTAGCTAATTTTTTTTATTTTTTGTAGAGACACAGTCTCACAATATTGCCCAGGCTGGTCTCAAACTCCTGGCCTCAAGTGATTCTTCCACCTCAGCCTCCCAAAGTGCTGGGATTACAAGTGTGAGCCACTGTGCCTGGCCAGGTAATGGACTTTATCAGCAGCTATAAGCCATCACTACATCTGCCCTTATTTGTAACTTTGCTGGGCTCTGTTCACCCACCTCTGGTTAAGGGTCAGCATTGTCTCCTTGGGCTTGGACTAGTTAGGGAAAGCAGAGGCTGTATAGCCAACATCACAGGAGGCACCTCTCCTTAATCATAGATGGCAAAGACCCTACCTTCAATTCCTCAAGGAGCTTGGCTACTCTTACCAATCCTCCACTTTCTAAAGTCAACAGAGGGAAGCTGTCTAGTGAGAACGTGGGCTTCAGATGACATGGAAGAGAAACAATGAAGGAGCTACTGCCTGGAAGAAACTGAGAACCACTGACTCCAGGAAGAAGAGAGGACTTGGGCTCAGGCCTACTTTGGCCTGTCCTCAGCCCCTCACCTCTAGGGCTAGCACCACATGTTCTGATTCATGGAATAACTTGCTGCTGTCTGCCACCAGTATTAGCAAATATATAGGTTCCAATTGGTTTGAAATAGTATGTTAGGTTAAGAACCAAAACACAACTTTGGTCTGGATTGTAACTCAGGAGAATTACTAATGTTTTGATAGGATCTGGGGCTTACACACAGGAGAGGATCATTCTGATTAGGGATTTGTGGTCTAGTTGTCTTCTAGGCCCTGATAGGAGTGCACCAAGCCCTCACCAGGGATCTGCCTTCAACATGCTGCAACTTGCAAATAAAGGTGGTTGCGCTTTTTAAAATCTGAGAGCTTATAAACCAGCAAGTTAATGTAGACTAAGAGAAAGTTACTTTGGTGGAAGTGGCTAAAGAAGTTTTTAGGGAAGGATAGTGGCTATTTTGATCTTCCCTTGTCCTTTATATCACCTCCCCGAATCATTTCTATTTTCCAAATTCATGCGAAGTAGAAGCAAATAACCTTTTAGTGAGTTGGGATCCTAACTCCTGCCCCAGACTGAGGCTGGGTTGAGGCTACTCCCTGCAGACCAGGTCTTCGCAGGCTCTCTGGTTCTTAATACTCAAGATGTGGTGGTCAGGGTCAGTCCTGTAGTTCTGTGACCCATGAACTCTAACATAATGAGTACATGGGCTTCTAATAGAATGAACTGCCATAAAAGCCTGGTCTCCTCACCAAATATTACCAAGGATCTCTGCAACTAAAAATCTGGATCTTAATGGATGGAACTTGTCCTTCTTTCCTATTTGGTACGTCTACACCAATTAACACACATAAATTTGCAAATGAAAGAATTCCTAATAGAATGGGACATAGGACAGATAAGTTTGGAATAGAAAAAGGGAGGTGATAGTGGCTTATTGTTCGTAAAAGGGCTTTATAATTGTGTAAGAATCCAGTGTTGGTAAGGGTCTCGCCAAAAGAAAAATGTGGACTGTTAAAGGCCTCTTTCACCCTCTGGAGTATGCGTGCCATGGTGGCAAGCAGGATTGGTGTTTTAATTACCGCTGGATCCTCAAAACCTAGTGTTTGAGCTTCTATCTGGTCAACCCTCCAGAAATTTTTGTTGAGTTTCCAATTTTAAAGAGTCCATAAGGACCAGGTGAGGGATTACTTTATTCTGTTCTCCACTAGGGAATGAGGTCATTGAAACTCAAGATGGGGATGAGGAGTGGACAGTCATATTTAATACCTGCCTCCAAGGAATCACTGAAGGGCTCTCACAGAGACCAAGGAGGACTTGAAACATCTGCCTCGGTGGAGAGAAGACTCACGTCTTGACTCTAGGCTCCTGCGAGTCAAATGCAGATGACCTTCTCACACCCATACTCTTGAGGTTGAGACCTGGGCTAAACATTGACCTGGGTTCCTTTTTTCTTACCTGGATGTCTCTCCTCTTTCAGGCTTGGGATAAAACAGTTAATGAGCTCTGAGCTGCAGTGAACTTCTCCAGGGAAGTTGCCCAGGCCTGTCCCTTGCTTGGTGGGGGTCAATGAACAACCAATCCTTCGGCTTCAGTAGGGTATGGGGAAGAGAGCCTTTACCCAGGTCTCCCAAGAGGAGTCCCTGTGTATGTGTACTCTGCTAGCTTCAGAAAAGAAAGAATCTTCCCAAGTAAGAAAGGCATATGGTGGAAGTGCCACCCCAAACCAAGCCTCATGAGATGATGTTCTCAAGTCACTTTTCTGATGCTTCCCTGGGCCCACCAATGGCCAAAGGTATACTAGTAACAATAAAAAATAAAAGTAATATATTAGACACTTGGTATGTTCCAGGCACTGTGCCAAGTCCTTTGAAAATATCAGTTCAATAAATCATCACAACAACTCTTTGAGGTAGGTATCCATTAAATGTCAAGAAACAGGCTCAGCGGGTTTAAATAACTTATCAAAAAAGTCACATAACCAACCAAATATAGGAGCCAAGATTTGAACTCAGATTTGTTTGGCTGTAAAACCTGAATGATTCACTATAATACTGTACTCAGGATACTGTCCAGCCTATCAGAGGCCTGTGCCTACTTCTATTGCTGAGTAATATGGGAAAGAGAGGAACGCCAGATTTTAAAAAATTTTAATATCTGCCTTTGTGCACACTCATGTGCACAAACACGTATATCACATATGTATCTGACGTGCTTTTTAGATGAGCCATCTCATTTCTCATTTCACTCTCAAAATAACTCTGTGGGGTAGGTATTATGATGTGAATACTCAAAATTGTTCAGGTGACGTGAGCAGTTCACAAAGAAGCAAAATAATTTGCCCAAGATCATACATCCATTTGGTTGCGTAAGCCTACATAGTTTGATGCCAAATCCATGGCTCTGTCACCATAATATATTGTCATAATGATGAGACATACTCAGAGTGAGCTAACATTTATTAAACACCCACCATGGGTCAAGCACTGTGTTAGGCTCATTCATAAACAGTATATAGTCACTGATTAGTCTTGCAGTCCACTAACTAGCCTGTCACTGTAGCAGCCTCCAAGTCTAGAAAATGTTATATAAAAGAGAAACAAGAGTAATTCCTTTTCCTCCTTTTTCTAGGTACGCTCAGTAGCTTAGACCAGGCTAACTATTTCACAAAAGGGCGTTGCTGTCACCCAAAGGACCAGACAAGACAGGAAAGCTAGATAAAGCCTGAAAAACACAACTCTCAAAGTCCCCGAACCAACGATGGAAGGTCAACAGTGTCTTCCTTCTCTTGGTTGGATGCATTTTTAATGCTATCTTATTTCCACACTAGTCCACCTCACATCTCCAGATGCCCTCTAGCTTTGCTCTTTAGCAGGTAAGGAGCAGGAAGGCAGTTGATGAAGGAAGGAAAAATTCCCTTTTTATTGGGTCCATCAGGAATACAGGACTGTCTTCCCCTTGACTCTTTAAGCCTCGAGCCCTGCTTCTTCCACATCAACATCAGTTGAATTTACTGCCAAGTATTAATAATTTCTGAGAACCTGTTATTCTGGGCCAGGGGATCCCTGGACAGACTTCAAAGCAGTGGTGAGATAAATAATAATTAATAAGCACTAAATAATTAGCACAATTATTCATGAAGCAAGCTATTATTATTTTTATTAACTTTAGATGGTGAAACTTAAGTACAGATCTGCTTGATGGAACCCAGCCCAAAAGTGGTAGGTGGGGATTGGAGCCAGTGCTTCATTTCCGAGGCCTGGGCTCTAACCCAAGGCTTCAGCGGACCCAGAAGAGATCAGCAGATGAATTTTCTCCTCACAGCTGTGACACTGTCACCAGGAAGTGGTAGACTTTTCACAGAGCAGGACTTGGTTAGAGAAGAAAGTCCCAATGGATCAAAAATGGGGGCAGCTAAGGTTTTTTGCTGCAGATGGGATTATTCACTTGATGAAGGAAGATGAACAACAGGGTTCTCAGCCTGGGATCTGGGTTACTTCTCGCTTCCTCCCATCCAGGCTGGTTTCATGAACGTGCAACCTGTGTAAGGTCCTGTATTCAGAAGGGCTCCATGCTTGGTTTAAGATGTTACTGTCATTGTCTTGAAATTTGTAATGATTTTATCTTTGAACTTGTGTTTTGTAAGTGAAGTCTATAGGACAATGGAGAACGTGCATGCCCATCAATCTTTGGCAGTGCCCTGTGAGTACAGAATTCTGGTGGGAACTCAGTGAGACTCAAAGCAAGTAGAACGTAAGTCTGTGAGTAAATGGGGACACTGACAGCGCCAAGCAGTCATGCTTTCTGTTTGAACCAGGTGCGTTGAATGCAGAAAGGTGGCAGTGGGGTTCTAAGAAACAGTAATGACCAAGGAACCCTAGCACTTCATTTTTTACTTGTGTTCCTTCGCTGGATTTGCCAACTGCCTACGCTGAAACCGATGACAGAAGGAAAGGTAAAGATAGAGCAACCACAACCCATAGCTCTTTTTTTTTTTTTAAGACAGGATCTTGCTCTTTCACTGGGGCTAGGGCACAGTGGCATCATCATAGCTCACTGTGACCTCAAACTCCTAGGCTCGAGAGATTCTCCTGCCTCAGCCTCCTGAGTAGCTGAACTACAGGCACGTGACACCATACCTGGCTAATTTTTCTATTTTTTTCTTTTTTTGTTTTTTGAGGCAGAGTCCCGCTCTGTCACCCTGGTTAGAGTGCCGTGGCGTCAGCCTAGCTCACAGCAACCTCAAACTCCTGGGCTCAAGCGATCCTACTGCCTCAGCCTCCCGAGTAGCTGGGACTACAGGCATGCACCACCATGCCCTGCTAATTTTTTTTGTATATTTTTAGTTGTCCAGCTAATTTCTTTCTATTTTTTAGTAGAGACGGGGTCTCACTCTTGCTCAGGCTGGTTTCGAACTCCTGAGCTCAAACGATCCGCCTGCCTTGGCCTCCCAAGTGCTACGATTACAGGCATGAGCTGCCGCGCCCGGCCAAATTTTTCTGTTTTTTTGTAGAGATGACAGGGGTCTCATTCTTGCTCAGGCTGGTCTCAAACTCCTGGCCTCAAGCAATCCTCCCACCTTGGCCTTCCAAAGTGCTAGGATTACAGACATGAGACACTGTGCCCAGCCTCCTACTCTTTTCAGTCTCTCCCTACTCAACAGCAAGCACGGTAGACGGTGCTGGTAGAACGCGCTCATATTAAGAGTTAAATAAAAACAGCTGAGTTCATTTGGTTCAATGTTTCCATTGTTCTGGTAGGAACGAAATACCTATTCATGTACAACCTATGAAACAGGAATTGTGTGATTTCGGTGATTCTACAAATGAGTTAAATGCTCTCATTTACAACTGGCATCGCACAATATAATGACGAATGGTAAAATTCATGCTAAAAATTTTAACTTTTATTTAGTATGACATTAAACAGCAAATAAAAAACACCATGACAAGTCTATAGAGAGACTGTGGAAGAAAGGAAAAAGCTTTATATCCTCGTACCTTGAACAGCACTTTTTTCCCTGCTTTTTGAACAAGGGGCTCTACATTTTCATTCTGTACTGGGCCCCACAAATTATATAGGTGGCCCTGCTCCTTATTTTTCTTTTGAGAAATGGGAGAAGCACCAGGGTTCATCCAAGTTGATGAAGAGAAAAGTTGGATTTCATTCTTCCCATAAATGGGTAGACATCTGCCTGCCATAATGCTCTCTCCAACGTCGCATGAAGGGGCAACTGACACTCCTGAATGAGTATGAGGAAACCCAAGGCAAATTCAGGTTCACCACATACACTCAGGGACGTCAGATCCACCCCTATATTGGATGTGGCATTTTTCAACCGGCATCTTCAGGCTTGACAAAGAGGAAGAAGGTCCGTTCCCTTGTGTGTTGCTCATGAGCTCATGTGTGGAAAGAACCCCGGGCACCCATATATGCATGTATGCTGCACACATGTATCTGCATGTGACATGCACTGGGACATCTGGTAGAACCTGACAGAGATGGTCTTTTACATGGATCTCGGGGGGGGGGGCTGATGGACACGAAACACTTTTAAGGGTGAAAAGGATGGCAAGGAGTATATATTGGGCTGGTGTCCCTGTGGAACCTGGTCCTCAGGAGGCCACAGCTGGGAGCAGAGAGAGATACTGATGGGTGGACTATGGAGGACATGGCTGTATTCCAGAACCAGATTTTTTCCCGTAACAACTTTCCTCTCCCTTTATATCCAAAGAAGGCAAATACTTGTTGACTTAACTAAAGAACAGAAACAATTTCCTTCTGATAAGAGCGTCACAAGGAACCCAAAGCCTTCTAGGCTGTGAAAGATTATCCCCCTTCTTTCACGGGCTAAAAAGTGATGGAACAGGACCTTCAGCGATGTGGACGGTGGGTGTCAGGCAAGCTGGCCTGGTTTTACTCCCCACCTGCAGGTCCCAAGACGGAGTCACCGTGCACTCTGCTCCCTTTAGCAAGACAATGCTTCATCCTAACAGCAGCTTAATCCCCATCTGTACCCACATTTCACCTCCCGTTTCTATGTGCATCTGTACTTGTTGCCTTTTGGTTATGTTAGTTCCAGGGGGAGGCGTGGCACCGGCATGTTGATTCTAACTTCCAAGCACCCTCCCCAAATCCCCCACCTCCCTGCCAACAGAGATTCCCTTCTCATGTTAATTGGTGACCTAGCCAGACCCCCAGGAAGAAAAAGCCACTAACTCACTCCTTCAAAAATCACATCGCCACTCAGGTGGTCTTCTCAACAACCAATCCGGTCCAAAGAACCCTTGTCTTTTATCATCCCCATATTTCCAAGTTCATTTTAACCAGGCATTCAAGTGGTTCCCCTACATCTATATTTAAAGACCATGGGGGGTATTCCCTCCCCCACCTTGTGTTCCACCTCCCAGGAGTGACTGCTCTTCAGAGTGGAGGTGATTCAGCTTTCCTAGAAGATCATTTGCAGGGGAAAAAAAAATACAGTACTACAGCTGAGAGTGCTGCCTGCTTCCCTAGATTAAAAAAAAAAAAATCCTGCTCTCAGACACATGGAATTCCCATTGACGAGGTTTGGCCAACACCAGGCGCTGCATTTTCCCCATTAAACATAAAGCTCAGGATGAAAGATGTGGGGGCGGGAGAAGGCATAAAGATACCTTTTCAGCCTTTTCAACCCTCTGGAGGATTTGAACTCTGGCCCCCAAGGTCAAATGGCTGATGTTCAAAAGCCCCCTCCCTCCATCCGCCCACCTCTCTTCCCGAGGCTCCTTCCTAACAAAGAATGACTCTCTTTGTTACACACAATAAAGCCCTGGTGGATTTACCCAGATTAAAAAAACCCTTGAAGTCCCTGTCAAAACTAATCTTCTCAGGAGAAACACTTGTTGATAACCACCTCGATTTGTGCAGCAGCAGGGAGGACCAGGGCCTGACGGAAAAACTGGCCTCTGACCTCCCTATGGCCACATGGCACCAGGCACCCTGCGATCCCTAACCTCATAGATCCCTGACCTCATAGAACGCCACCCTCCCCAGCCCCTACGCCCGGTAACCTCCCCCCAACTACGCACACACACTCTGCAAGCCCCCGCCCCATTTAGCTCCTCCACGTCTAGCTCAGCCCATCTTGGCACCGGCCCCAAAGCAGGGAAGCCAACCCTGCAGCTCCCCAGACCGGAAGACCCTGGCTGAGCGCCACCCTTTGAGATTTAACCTTTCACCCTGCAGCGCCCAGCCGCTCTTCCTGCTGCAAACTTTGCCAGGCGCCTTTTCAGGCTGTTTCCCTCTACACAACCAGCCCTAAGACATCATGCATAAAGATTTCCCTCTACAGGTGGTTGTGAGCTGTAGCAGTTTTTGCTCTTGCAATGGAAACAGTGCTTTTTTTTTTTTAAATTTCATTTTACCTAATAAGGTTTTTAACAAAAATTATTTTGCTTACACTCACTAAGACTTAGCATTTTCTCCAAATAGTGGGAAGAGAGAAGACTAAATTCTCTATGCAAGAAATGTTACCACTCCCATCATCATCACCATGCCCTGACTCTCTTTATCCCCCCCTGCTCTGACTTCACGAAGCCTTTTTGAAACTAAATTTTCATGTGCCAAATAATGACAAGAATGAAGACATTTAGTGAATGAGAATCAACCCAAAATATGGCAAAGTGAAATAAGCACTTGCCCACTACAGTCCCCCCCTCCACCCTTCCACCCCCACACCACAAATCACTAGGGTGGGGGGAGCCAAGACGGCATCCCCCCCCACAGTTTAACACTACAGGATTGTCTTCCAATTGGCATGCCTCCTGCAAAAACCACACATACGAGACCCCAGGAAAGCCTGCCCAAGAAGTCTAGGCAATTTGCACAAATATAATTGTTCAATGTAAAAGACAGTAATCATGGCCAGTCATACAAATCCACTCCTCCAAACATTCACCAACTGACATCATAAACTTTGCAAAAGCCAGACACAAGACAGTGCATGGTATAACCTACCTTGGCGAGCTCCTTCACTTTTTGTGCAAATGTTTTCCCCTCCGCATGCTTTACATAGATTTCTAGGGAAATTTGGAAGGACTGGTGAGGGGGTGGGGGAGGTGAGGGAATGAGGGTAATATAAATAAGGAAGCGTTTTAAATGCACCACGCAAAAAGCTCGGGATCTCACGTTGTGTGTCTGCACTCTTCCCGGAGCAAAGCAAAACAGTTCGCGTTCAGTGCCAGACTTGGAGGGAGAGGGAGAAGAGAGCGGGAGGGGGAGAGAAGGAGGGAAGAGACGGAGGGGGAGAGAAAGAAAGGGTGGGGGGATGCTGAAGGAGAGAGGGAGAAGAAGAAGAGAGAAAGAGGAAATGAGAGAGGGATAGAAGGAGAAGAGGAGAGGTGGGGGGGGGAGGGAGAGAGGGAGGGGGAGCCAGAGGGAACGAGGAGAGAGAGGAGGCAGCCCCCCTCCCACGCTCCCACCCCCACACATTCAGGCACCTCCTGAGTAACTGTTCAGAGCAAAGAACTCATCACCCACGTTCGAAAACCCCGTTTGGGACTAAGTCCCAATGCACACACGCTCGGGTCTATTTATAGACAGACCCTAATGATATGTATTGCATTCTGAACGTAAATGTGTGTGTGCCGATTACATACAGTTCCTTTGACAGGTATTTTTTTTTTTTTTTTTTGGCACTGCAGTGCGCCTGATTATATCTGTTTGGATTTCCTTCTTTCTTTCTTCTTTTTTTTGCATCAGGGAAGCATGCATCAATTTCAAAGGTGTTGGGGGGTGGGGTGATGGTGGGGGTCTCAATGCTTACAAAACCCTGGCTTTTTTTCCCCTGCAAAGCTGGGATATTTGCAGAGTTGGGGCTGTTTGAAAAGGCTCCAGCTCTGGCTCCGTGTAGCACGCCCAGTTCCAGCGGTGTGTGCTATTGACCTGCATTGACGTCAGTGCGTCATTAGGTCTCCCTTAGAAACACTGACTTTCAAAAATAGTATCAAATTAATTCAGCTGGAGCCTGGTGAAGAAAGGATACTAGCTGGAATCAGCCATAAAACTCCAGAATTTTCAGCCCTGGCTCTCTTCTTTTTCTGGAAGCCAAACAGAAATCAGATTGTATGGAAAATGCCATTGATGGTATTTTTTTTTCCTTAAGAAAAGGGACCAAATTAGATTGCAAAACCCAGAACTGCCTCTTTTTTTTTTCCTTTCCCCTCTTTCTGATCTAAAAATAACTCCCTGCTTGAGCTGACTGCAGTATCTTTTGTGTTGCAGCTCTCTGTTTTTAGCAGTCTAGTCCTAGTGAAGGGTGGAACACAAGTGCAGATATTGATCTATTGATATTTGCAAAGCCATGAATTAATTTTAATAAAACAAGTGTGCCCTATTGTGGTGGTGGGTAATAAGAAAGATGCAGCACCATGGGGCAGATTTATGCCATTCACACTTTCCTGTTTCATTTTTTCCAATTCATTTTTTTTAAAGACATAATTCCACCCTATATGTCTCACGTGGCCTCTGACCAGCACACGCAACCCCCATTCATACAAACACAAAGCACTGGAGCATTCACACTTAGCAGAGACAGTACATTCATAAGCAAGGGCTCTGGGATGTTCCTTCCTTTCATGGCTGCTTGGCAGAAAAGGCACAGCAGCCCACCAAAATAGGATTAGGTTTAATCTGAGGGACTTAAATATGCAACCTGATAATTAGATTGTATTTTTAAAATCTGCATTTAATAAAAGTCTGCTTTTGGGGGGGCAACTGCCCCCATCACATAGCTGACAATACAGTTTTCATCGGTCTGTTTCACAACTCTACGTTTTTATATATACCTATAAATTATATGTGTGAATACAGAGTGCCTCCCCATGGAACCAAAGGGGGTGAGATATGCCACTTTTAAAATTTCTTTGGGGGGGATGTTAGATTTTTCTATTTTCAGAGGAAGCAGTTTACAATAGTTTTATAAAGTCTTCATTTTCCACATTTCTTGCTTCCCAACCCTCTTTCCCTGACTCACCTTCCTCAAATTTGCTGCACTTGTGCCTCTAGATTTTAGAAGAATTTGGTTTCTTTGACCCATTCAGTCTTTGGCTTCTGCTGAGACTATTAATGAGGGGACTAATTGGGGCCATTGTGTGCAGGGGCCCTCACAGAGGCCACTTGGATGACAAGGGATGTGGGGGGCCTTGGGTGAAGGAGAAGGAGAGCCCGAAATGTATTTAAATCGCATGACTTAAAATTAAGGGGGCTTTAAAAATTTTTTTGATACACCCACGGTCAGGCTTTCAATTCGTAACCACATAATCACTTTTTGCTTATCACTACTTCCTAAAAGAATAAAGCCCTTCCTTTCATTGCCTTAAATCTGGCCGGGAGAGAGAAGGGAATAAGATCTTATCAACCTCAACATTCAGACAAGGACAGCATATGCATAATTCTACCTTGCCAGGCTAGTAGGTCAGGGGAGTAGAGGTCAGAGAAAATCAAACCTCAGCTACTACCCATCTGCACCCTGCTCAGCCCCAAGGAGGAGCATTGAGGGCTAGTCAGGAGGATAGGGACTAGAGTTTATCTAAGGACAATTCCTGGTGGCTGCAGGAGCCTTCCACTGACGATAGACTGCCCACGTGTTTTCCCTTGTCTTTTCCCCCTTTCCTTTCTCGGGCTTCAGGGAGAACAAGGCAATTGCCAATGGTTCATGCTGCTATGGCGGTGGTAGCACCACCACCGAAAAAGAGGTGCTATGATAAAACTGAGTATTCTTCCTCTTCCACCATCAACCCAGCACTCATAGACTTTGGTAAAGGTGGGGATCAGTATGAGTATGCTTCCAGGCAGCCACCCAGGCACCTGCAAACCACTAGCTGGGCTTGCAAGGGCTCCCATACACCCTTCATCACAAATGCATTCATTCACAGAAACTTACAGTCATTCATGCACCTGCACACCACCACATTCATTCATATTTTAGCCACACTGCAGCCACACATTCGTCTGCAAAGGCAGAGCAAGTGTGAACAGCAGGAATATGCCTTCAGAAGGCTGCATTCTACCCCTCTCCCCTTACACACACACACACACACACACACACACACACACACACACACACACACACACACGCTCTGCCCTGCCTCTTTCCCCTGGGAGGTTTTAGCTCTGAAGTATGCAAAATCCTGGCAGGAATAAATTTCTGCCATTCAGACAGTCAAATCTCCAGCCTGTATAAAAACCCACTGACCTCATCCATGATTAGATCATGGACAAGATGCCCAAGAGCTGGCAGAGCTGCAAATGCCTAGGTAGATGGGGGGGGGGCAGTTCTTTTTCTGGCCTGGTTTTCCTCACTTGGCAGCCCAGAGACTAAAGAGAGGGAGGGCCATGGGAGGGGCTTGCAATGTGGCCCAAGACTGCACAATGCCCCACTTGGCCTGTTCAGATCTTGTCCTTGAAGGAGAGGTGAGAGTTGTCGTGAGCTGTCAGGTACTGCAGGAGCCAAGACTTGGCATTCAAAGGCCTTGGGAATTCCTGTTAGTCTGCACTGGTGCTGAGGATGGTAGGCTGGGGGTTCTCCATGTGTCCCTCCATGTCACTCCCTCCACTCTGTTCTGTGCCCAGAGAGGTTAACCTCTAGGGAGTGCATTAACAGACTCTCTTGAGCCTGGTTCAGCCAATGGGGCCCCTGGGAGGGAAACCCAAAGACAGGAGGAGGGCATGGCAGGGTATTTATTCCTCATCTCCCTCCCTGCCAAGCTGTGGGTTGTCTGTGGCTGTGTCCCTGTACGAAAACCACAGCTCCCATCAGGTAGCCCTCTTGGGCAACTTCAGTTCCAGCTCTCTCTAAATTCTGTGTGTGCGTGCATGTGTGTGAACACATCTAGACCCGGGATTCTCAAACTCTTAAGCAGGGCAACAGTCCACTCACCTGACTGGTGCCTACTGGCTACCTATAAACATCTCCCATTAGAATGCTGGGTAAGTATAGTGTCTATTTTATTGATATAAAACAAGGGACCTTTTTCTCAGGTAAGTACATGGAATTAAAGAACAGTTGCTGCTGGAGACATTGCAGAGCAGCAGTTAAGGAGAGCTCTGGAA
Organism: Lemur catta; assembly: GCF_020740605.2. Lineage (NCBI taxonomy): Eukaryota > Metazoa > Chordata > Mammalia > Primates > Lemuridae > Lemur > Lemur catta. The sequence goes on along the minus strand of NC_059134.1, from coordinate 91,132,932 downwards.
GTGGGCCATCAGCTTAGCTGTTTACAAGCTTTATGATCATAGGCAAGTTACTTAATTTCTCTAAGCCTCAGTTTCCTCCTCTGAAAATGAGAATAATAATAATAGCAACCTTCTCTTAGAATTGTAATGAGGACTGTATGAGATAACGTATGTGAAACAGTGTAACACAGTATCTGGCACAAAAGGAACCCACAATAAATGCTGGCTACTTAACTATTAAGAGTGTAAGCATGCATTCTAAAAATGACCATCTATGGGCATCTATAGCTTTCAAAGATTTCAGACCATGGCCAAGCATAAGACATTCATTTTACCTGAAGATAGACACAAACAACTGAAAGAAAATAATACCTTTAAAACCTGCAATACACTCTGATATTTCCTCATTTGTTCTATTTCATCAAAAAGTGTGAGTCATATACCATTAATGACTTGAGAGCCAGAGTCGGAGAAACAGTGATCTGGATGACCTTTTGGGAATCAAGGTGACAAAGAATGGGTCATCTTTGGTGGCAAAAGGATACATAAAGACCATTTTCTGATGTCTTCTGAACAGGTATAGTTACATAAATGGGGAAAAATCACTGAAAAATCAGTGTTCTCTGTGCAATTTGAAATTCACTTGTCAAGCCAAATGCATAAAACATGGTGCTTTCCCTCAAGGAGTGTATTTGTAGTTTAGCAGCAGAGTTAAGAGTCCCTCACTCATTTATTTATGCGTTCATTTAGTAAACTGAGCACCTACTATGTGTGAGGAAGCGCTATTCTGCATCAGTGAACAAGAATGTGACGTGCTGAGATCGAGTACGCAATGTTGTGGAAACTCAGATGAAAATTACATCTGGCTGGGGGATGAGCTGGCACTTGAGCTGTGTTTTCAAGGATGAGTGGGCAGAAACGGTGGAGGAGGAGAGGACATTCCAAACAAAGGGAAAAGCATACAAGCAAAGGCACAAAGGGGGAAAGCAGAGGGCACATTCATGGCTCCAGGGACAGTCTGTGGATATGGTGGGCCTGAAAGGGTGGAATAGGAGTAAGGCTGAACAGGTAGGTTTGGGATAAATCATTAAGGGCCTGCCATGCCATGACAGAGTTTGAGCAATGAAGAGCCAGTGCATGTTTCTGAGGAGAGTTGTATGTGATCAGAGCTGAGCCTTAGAGAGTACTGGGCAACTAGGGGCTGCAGGGGAACTTGGAAGCCTCTGCTTCCAGTAGACTCATCTGTCAAGTGGGTCTTCACCGTGCCCCGATCCTTTGTTCCAGCCAAACCAGCTTTCTCCCTGACCAGTGGGCTGGCCACAGTCACCCCTTCCTCTCTGCCTTTGCTCATGCAGTTCTCAGCATCCAAAGCTCCTCTCCACTTATCCAAATCTTCTCCATTCTTCTCTGGCTCCTTGGCCTGTATCGTTGTCTCCCTTCTACCAAAGCACATGTCTACATCACCCATGTTGGCTCTTAACCTCATATATTCACTGGCATTTCATTAAGTATACATCTCGAGAACACAGAACTTCCCCATGAGATATAAATTCCTTTCTGTCAGGGACCTTGCCTGGCACTCCCTTTGTTTTCTCCATGGTGTCTGCCATTCAACAGCTATTCAATTAAACTGACCATTCCCATTCCTAATAAAAGTGAGTGCCCAGAGCAAAGTGGCCTGCTGGAGAGCCAAGGGTAGAATGGCAGTTGTCCACACAAACTGACATCTGGACACATAGATAAGGCGACTCACCTCCCTGCCCCATCCCTCTTCCCATTCCATTTCCTGGCCATCCCAGAAATGAACACACAGGATCTAGACACATTTAGGTTTTGCCTTCCTTAGAACTGTCCTGGGGGAAATTACCCTTGTTTGGGAATACAAACCCCATCCAAATAAACACATCAATCCCACCATTTTCTTAGGGAGACAGGGAAATGAGATTGGGACAGATTCGGTGTCCTCCCAGGCCACCTCACACTCTTGCCCCTCCCTCCTCCAGTGCTTGGTTTTGGTTGACTGGTGGCTTCTCTGGCTCCTCAATCCCAGGTGCTGTGCCACACCATACGTGGGTTTTCATGGAGACACTTTATTTCCTTTAGGGGCCTGTGCTCTGGAGTGCTTGTCCCAGGCAACCCCCTTCCCAATTTCACCAGCGATTGCAAATAGCAACCAGTGGAGACAGTTTCAAGACAGCAACAGGCTGTGTGGACTACCTCAGCACCCGACACCTTGCAGGAAAATGGGTCACTTAAGGACACATTGCAAAGGCACAGGTAATGGGTTTCCTTCTCTTCTGCTGCTGCAGACACTCAGTTTGGTGCCTGACCCGTGTCCTTGGCCTCTATTCTTCACTGATTCTTTCAAATGCTCGGCCATTTCCGGGAGGGAGACTGGGGGTCTGGGACACTCAGTAAGTCACTGACCCAGGAGGAATGAAGGATGTTGGATTCTTGCACACGTGTTGAGCTCTGTGCTGTGCCCAGGTTCCAACAAGCCGGGGCACTTGACCCAAATGTCATGCGTGCAGCAATGGAGGCTGAACAGTGCTGTGGGGACCCCTATCCATTTCAAAAGCTCTTCTCCCCGCCAACCTCCCAAGCTTAGGTTTGAATCTGGAAGCAACGCGGGGAAGAGTCCCCTTACCCTGCCTCCTTCTCGCATGCCCCAGTGCAGGGGCAGAGGGGAGGGAGCCCCCCTTTCACAATTGCTATCCCCGTCCCCTAAATCCAGGCCAGCACAGAGACCACACGCCTCCCTCCACCCCGGCCTTGCCGCGCCCCCCATTCCTAGGCAGAGAGGGGCGGAGGGCCCAGGCCCGGGGCGGGGGCGCGGCTGCCAGGGACGACTTTCCTGCAGCCCTCCCAGGCCGGCCCGCCCCCGCCGCCGCGGCCTCCCTCCCACGCGTGGAAGCCGCGCGGCAGCGGAGGCGGCAGCGGCCGCGCGGGGCCTGCCGGTCACGCGGGTGGCACGCGGCCAGGCGCCGCGAGCACGTGAGGGGGCGGGGCCTGCGCCCAGGATCCCCTCTCGCGGCTGCTGACGTAGCAGCGCGGCCCCGCCCCCTGCTCCCGCTCGCTCCTCCGCCCGGCGCCCCCGCCCCCGCCCGGAGAGCTCCAGTGCGGGGGCGGCCGCGGAGCGGGGAGCGGGAGCTGGTTGGGGGGAGGGAGGCGCGGAAGGCGAAAGACGGGGTGGGGTGGGGGGAGAGAGGAAGGGCGGCTTGAGCCGGAGCGGAGGGTGCCCGAGGCTGCGCGATGCCCCCCGTGCCCCGAAGCCTCCTCCCCAGCCCCTCCGAAGGCTCTCCCGGACACTCTGTTTTATTGTTTTTCTAGCTTTGGGACGAGAAGGAGCAGGGATGCGGGATAGAGCCGCGGGTTGGAGGTGGGAGGGTGCAGTTGGATGCGAGGACCCTCCCCCTCTCCACCCCCGCGCGCGTGGTCTCCCGGCGCCGATGCGGGCCTGCCCGCTCCGCTGCTCCGGCTCGACTCGTGACTGCTTCGTGCTGGCAGAATGCCGCAGCGTGCACTTGGGGGTGTGGGCGGAGAGGGGGTGCTACTGGCCTTGCCCCTTGGTCGTGTCCACCCTCCGGCCTGCCAGGTTGCCGGGCACCTCACTTGCCTGCTCCCTCCCTCCCCCTCTCTGGCTCCCCAAGCCTGGTTATTCCCGGCCCAGCCCCTCTGTCCCGTCTGCTTCACACGACTCTGTCCTGTGTCTCCATCCTACACCTAGTTGTTCCCGAGACATTGAAAGCGACCTTGTCTTCCTCTGGGCCTCACACCCCTACCTCCCGAGTCGCCCTGGGTGTTGACAACACAGGGGTGTGGTGGGGTAGTGGGGCTACACATAGAATGTCCACAGGGCCCCTTCCATGTGCACCTTGGAACAGCGCAGTGGAAAAACAAACAGGAACTCTGCAGGAGGAGATGGAGTCAAAACACCAGCTCTTTTCCATCCTCTCTCGGTGTGGATCACCCAGCACGTGTCGGCCCCTGGGGTAAATATTGTGGTTTGCTTCCGCTGAGCGCCCAGAAGACGCACTTGCTGCCCTTGGTAACTGGGCAGCAAGACCTGGCCCGGGGGCTCCCTCCCCTGGGATACAGGGCTTCTGACGCAGGGTCCCAGATAAGGCAGTGTGTGTTGGACACACAGAGAGAGGTAGGGTGAGAAAATAAATATTATGAAAAGCAAGAGATACTCAGAAATCAGAGTCAGTGCCCTCCCTAGGTAACACCCTGCCACAGAGGGTGTTGGCTCTTTCTGAGGGAGGGAAGGTGTGAGAGCCCGGTTTTTTTGCCCTTCCCCCAGCCTGGGGCTGGGAGACAGACCTGAGGCATTCTCTTTCAACAGCCAGTCAGTCGCCTGGCCTGGCCGAAGTCTTACTAGGGGAGAGGCAACAGGACCAGGCTTCTGAGCTGTGTGCTGAGAATTCCAGGTTCCAGCAACAGAGGCTATCTAAGAGCTTGACCTGGAGGCCTTAAAACTGCCTTGCAAACAAGATCTCTCAGCCCCCAAAGAGAAGTCTGAGCAGATGGCTCAGTTTCCCCTGGTCCCTCTGGTGCTGCAGCCTAATGGATATGTTAAAACTGGTTGCCAGTAACTTTAGAAGCTTAAGGATGTCTCTACCTCCATGCCACACTGTCTTCTCAGAATTCCCGTTACTCAGGATAGCTGTTTCATACAGTTTAGCAGCAGCTTGGTTTTTGACTTGGCTTGATTTTGTCACCTAATGTCACCTTGAAGACAGAGATTTATGTGCAGCGGGCCTCAGGAAAGGACTGCACTCCTTGGGGAGGAAAGGACAGTGCAGAACTTGAGGATCCTTTGGCCATTTATTTATTCACTCATGTTTTTGAGGGCCTACTGTGTTCTATGTCTCATGCAAGGTGCTGGGGGAACATAGTTGAAATGACATGGGCTCTGGTGTTGGAGAATTTGGGGTCCATGGAGAACACAGACGGTAAATGATATCACCGTGAGGTGGTGCTTGGGCTGATTGCAAAAGCAGATTAGAACTGGAGCAGGCAGGCAGACAAGGTAGGGAGGATATTCGTGCAGAGGGAACTTCGTTGGCCACAGTCATGGAGGCATAAAACTGCCTGGTACATTCAAGAGAAGCCAACCATCTCCCGTTACACAATCTTTCCCTCCTAAGTCCACATAATGTAGGGAAACATTCTTTATCTACCCTCCCCTACTCCTCCACCATGTTTAAATCTTTTTTTAAAATTCTTTTTTAATTCTTTTTTTTTATTTTTAGAGACAAAGTCTCGCTCTGTCACCCAAGCTAGAATGCAGTGGCGCCATCGTAGCTTACCGCAGCCTCAAACTACTGGGCTCCAGCCATCCTCCCACCTCAGCCTCCTGGGGTGGCTGGGACTATAGGTGTGTACCACCATTGCCTGACTAATTATTAATTATTATTATTATTATTTTAGAGACAAGATCTCACTGTGCTGCCCAGGCTGGTCTTAAACTTCTGACCTCAAGCGATCCTTCTGCCTCGGGTTCCCAAAGTGCTGGGATTACAGGTGTGAGCCACCATCCTCGTCCCTGAATCCCTTTTTAAGGGCTTGCCCCTGGCCCTGTTTCAAGAGTTGCCACTGAGGGAGAGGTTGCTGGGTTGGTGGTTGTACATGTTCCCAGGGAAAATGGACCCAAGTTACCCAAAAAGACTCCTGTCTTCCATGAATACTGGAATATCTCTGGTGGAGAGGTGCTTTTAAAATGACCAACAGGTCCCATGATATTCTAATCCTTGAGGCCTTAGAGACTGGCTAATGGTGGGTCTGGGTGGCTGTGTATGGAGGCTGGGGGCTCCCAGAGTGACCTTGGCACAGGTATCAAGTCTTCTAAGATTTCAGCCCGTCTCAATGGAACAGTTTGAGGGGATGTCACCAGACAGTCCTGATGGCTGCTTGGGACTCAGCAACCCAGACTCTCTGTTCTGGTGAGACTGGTCAAAAAAGGCCTCCTCCCTACCCCCTCCTTTCAGTTTCTGTCCTGCTTTAGGTGTCAAAAGAAGGACGCCTCTTGGCCAAAATGCCCTGGTGGCGAACACCCCCTCAAATGCTGCTAAGCAAAAACAAATACATGTTATTGAGTCCTGGACTATTAGTTAAACCTTTTATAGTTGTTTGGCTTTTCCCTCATGACATTGTAAAGGCCTTTTCCCCACTCTGTACCCCCTGGTTCCCTGGGTACCATAGCTGTCCCAGGAAGATTTGTTCGTGGGTTGGTTAGTGGAAAGACAACCATTTTGAGAGTCAGAAATCTTTCAGTTGCAAGTGACTAAAAATGCAGCCCAACTGGCTTAAGTTAAAGTGGATTTTTTTAGTTCATGCTACTGTCCATAGGGCAGATTTGCCTCCAGGCATGGCTTCACACAGGGGCTTAAAGGAGACACCTGGTTTTTCTCTCTCCACATCTAGGCTCTGCTTTCTCCTTGTATGGGTCCATTCTCAGAGAGGCTCTTTCTGTCTGCTTGTAAAATGGCTACAGAACTTCCAATCTTACACCCTCCTGGGTTTAAGTCCACTAGGAAAGGGTGTCTGTGCCTCTCCCAGAATTCCTAGCAAGGATTTCACTGGGCACAGATCTTTCCGGACCCATCTATGGTGGTTCATCAACATAAGCCTAAGTGAGCCTGGGTGGAGCCCTACCCAAAGCAAGGGATTGAGAAGTGGAGAGGGATTCCCAGAGGGAATCCAGGGGCAATGAGGGGTGAATCGAAGGTAGGGGACAAATATAGCAGGTGTCCAGTTCACTAACAAAGGTCTGCATAAGCCAGCTATTGCTACGATAATGCTACATAGCAAATCACCCCAAGACTCCATGGCTTACAATAATAAGCATTATTTTCTCATGGAGTTGTAGGGTGATTGGGGCATATCGGCTTTAGGCTGCCGGTTAGCTAAGCCTGATTCCAAGGCATGGGATGGGTTCAGATCTGGTCTATTTTCCCTCATCCTCCTTGGAACCAGGGCATGTTCTTCTCATGGTGAATGGCTGGAGCCCATGGGAGGGAGAAAAACACACCAGATCTCTAAAGCCTTGGCTCAGAACTGTTACACAATTAGCTCTGCCTACCTTCCTTCGGCCCAAACAAGTCACATGGTCAAGTCCAACATCAGTGGCGCTGAGAAATATACCGAAAATAATCCAGTTTATCACTGTGTCGCAAAAAGTGAGATCAATGACAGGATTATAACAGGCTGCTCCACATTTCGCAAATGTGGCTTTATTCACAATTGTCCCATGTCCTTCTGGGTATGCATAAAAAAGGTTCTGCTGAGTAGATCACATATCAAGTGTTTTGTCCTCCCTAACTTCCCCTTATGCTGACCCCAGCCTTGAGGCTTCCTTGAGATTTTCCTGCACCAATTATCTGTGATTCACTTCACCTCTCTTTGTAGCTGTGAGGGCGGATCCAAGAGCTATGGTTGGTGGGTGTGGATAACAGGTGAATGCCCACCTGTTGTAGGTAGCATTGTTGTAGAAGGCATTTCTGCTGTGTGGGAGATTGGGCAAAACGAGATTACTTCTTGAGCTCCTTCCCATTCTAAGATGCTCTGATTTTAGATATCCTATGTCAATTTGTGACCATATATCGTTGTATTTTAGGGCAGTGATCCCCAAACTTTTTGGCATCGTGGAAGACAATTTTTCCATGGACTGGAGTCAGGGCGGGGATGATGGTTTTGGCATAATTCAAGCACATTACATTTATTGTGCAGTCAAACCTCTTTGCTAATGATAATCTGTATTTGCAGCTGCTCCCCAGAGCTAGCATCACCAGCTCAGCTCCACCTCAGATCATCAGGCATTAGATTCTCATAAGGAGCACAACCTAGATCCCTTGAATGCACAGTTTACAGTGGGGTTCGAGCTCCTATGAGAATCTAATGCCACCACTGATCTAACAGGAGGTGGAGCTCAGGCAGTGATGCGAGTTATGGGGAGTGGCTGTAGATACAGATGAAGTTTCCCTTGCTTGCCCACTGCTCACCTCCTGCTGTGTGGCCTGGTTTCTAACAGGCCACCAACCACTACCGGTCCGTGGCCCAGGGGTTGGGGACCACAGTTTTTGGATACAGCATTTGACCTGTGAATCTTTGGTCTCTTTACTCCCAGTGATCTGAATCTGGGATTCACCATGACGAGAGACCAGTAGGCTCATATGCCCAGAAGACCACTGTTCTCTGCTCCCTGGGGAGGACCTGGGAGGAACAGGCATTGGAAGAAGGCAAGTTTCCCAGCAGCCACATTGCTTTATAATGCTTCCCTTTGCCTCTGGACAGCCTTAGGTGGAAAAGCCACCCTGGAAACATTAGTCTGCCCTTCCTTTCTTTTTTTTTTTTTTTTTAAATAGATCTCCAAAGAGAGAACAACTTTATATTCTCTTTTCCAGTGGCTCAAAGCCCTCAATGTCAGGAAGCTCTGCTTAGTGTCTAACTTGATTCACCATGGCTACAGTGAAAGGCTGTCCTTTCTCCTTTCTCATCTTTTACATATTTTCATATGGTGCAGTCTCTCTCTCATATTGTTGTTGTGGAAACCTGTTCATTTTGTGGTTCCAGGAGAGGAACTGGTATTATTTTCTCTTATTTCACATCAATAAACCATTACTGAATGAGTACGATAGTCCTCGTAAACACTGCAGTGTTACAGGCATCACCTTTGGAGCCAGACCGTCTGTGTCCTGGTTCTGGCTCTGCTGCTTACTAGGTGTGTGACCTTGAACGACATACTTAGCCTCTCTTCTACATAGTCTTCCCGTCTACAAAATGTGATTATAATAGAACCTCTCTCACAGGGCTCTCGTAAGGGGTAAATGAGTTACTAACTGCAAAGTGCTTAGAATAGTGTCTGGCACATATGTGCTCAATAAATGTTGGCTATTATTATCCTTACTTTGAGAAGAAAGATTTAGCCACTGTCCTCAAATAACTCAGACTCCAGGGAGGAAAATGGCACTGACCACATGTAACTGTTCTCTTGTTTAAGATGACAAGGGGATGTGGATGGTTATAAGAACACAGTGAGAAAAAGTTACAAGGAGGTAAGTTTAATTTAAGATAAAACAATCTTAAGAATTAGAATTTATCGAAATATTAGTGAGTAATGAGCTCCTCTCTCATCCGACGCATTGAGGCAAATCCTGAATAGTCATTCACCTAGCATTGGAAGAACAGAGTTTGTAGATGGGTAGTCTCTGGGCTGGGTCTCACCTGTAAAGGTGTTTTATTTGGACTACAATGTATTTTTTAAAAATTTCAATGAGTCGCCAATAGATAAGAAGATTTTTGTTTACCAATCTAGATTTTTGGCTTTTTTGGTTTGTTTTTTGCAGAATTGGAAGATCTGGCAACACCAGACCTACACTCCTGCATGTAAATAACAGAGCTGAGCTGCGGCTACTCCTTTAAGACAGAGCCTGTTTTACATGTAGGGATGTCTTTTGTCCTCTTCTGGGGCCTCTTCTCATTCTTTGTGGGACACAGCTGGTGCCTCTGTGTTTCTGAGTGTGTAGCAGTGCCCTCAGAAGATTTGAAGAGTGGGTGGGAGGATGACCTGACCCAAGATTAACACCTTCCTTGTTCTGAGAGCCTGGACTTGTGTTCTGGGACAGAGGTATGACCCCTGCCACAGAGTCATTTATTCAGTAGGACCTGTACCCCTACTCCTTGTTAAGCCTTGTGATTCCTACTAAGAACTCTGGAATACAAAGCTGGGCTTCCAGGGGTCCTATTTATATATATCCACACAAACACAGTGTGTGTGCTAAAATATACATAACAGAAAATTTATCATTTTTAAGTGCACAATTCGGTAGCATCAAGTACATTCACGATATCGCCCACTGTCACCAGTATCCATTTCCAGAACTCTTGCATCCCAAACAAACTCTGTACCCATTCATCAATAACCCCCATTTTCCCCTTCCCCTCAGCCCCTGGTAACCTCCATTCTACTTTCTGTTCCTGTGAATTTGCCTATTCTAGGAACCTCATATAAGAGGAATCACATAATATTTGTCCTTCTGTGTCTGGCTTATTTCATTTAGCATAATGTCCTTGATTCATCCATATCATAGCGTGTTTCAGAATTTCATTCCTTGTTTAGATGAATGATATTTCATTGCATGGATATTCCACATTTTGCTTATCCATCCCTCTGTCATGGACTCTTAGGCTGCTTCCACCTTTCAGCTACTGTGAATAATGCTGTTATGAACATGGGTGTACAAGCGTCTTTTGGAATCCTGCTTTTAATTCTTTTGGGTATATGTGTTCCTGTTATATTTTAATTCAATATTAAACCAGAAGCTTCCAGCTCTGTCTTCTTCTCAGTGCTCCGTAGGCAATAAGGCACACCTGGCACTTCCACTGCACAGCTGTAGACACGAAGCAGAGGCTCAGGGGTGGGAACAAGTGCTGACAGCTGGGTCCCTGGTGCGTGGTCTTTCCCCCTAGACTGTACCTCTCCCCAGGACAAGGCTGTGTCTCTTGGTGTCAAGAATGCATCTCCAGGACGAGTAACTAGAATGCTGTTGATACGTTTGGAAAGAATAAACAAATGTTTTTTGTGCTTTACATGGTAAGAGAGCCTTTCCAATAAACGGCTGGTGTCCATAACCGGCTCCTTTCTCCAATCCCCCTTCGCCGTCTGTCAGACACATCCCCACCCGTGGGACTTGGACACATGAGCTGACCCTGATCTTGTCTTCAACGATAACAACTTCAGCCTGTCAGGCCGGAAAGGGGTCACTTTCCAAAGTGCCTCCGTCCACAGTCCCAGGGGCACGTCTTCCTCCCCATCATAGGTGTGGTGTCACTCTAGCTTCATCCCAGAGCTCAGCTTGCTGCACCTGGCTCCTGGCTGGTGTGAGAGACCCACTGGCGGTGCCTCTGGCAAGGGGAGGCGGGGATGCATTTGAGCCCCTCTAAGCCAGATTTTGTCAGGAAACCTCTAGTGTGCTGCTTAATTGCGGTGCTCTTATCCCACGGTGCTGTGCTGTGGGGGGCCGGGAACCTCAACCCAAATTCCTTTTGTGTTTAAAAATTGAGACAAGTGTAATTTTAATGGAGTGGTGAAAATGCTGCCCTTGGGAAACTGCACCGTTGACTTAGCATTTGGTTTAGAAAATGGAAGGAGTCCTTGCTCTCTTCTCCTTGGAGGAGCCTCCCGTTAGGCTCTCAGAGGAGGTAAGGGGTGTGGCTTAAATCATCTGGGGTCCTTTGTCCACTGCTTGGCGCCCACATAACAACAAAAGCTGTCAGTAATGGCACGAAGATGGACCGCGGAAGGCGCTGTGACTGTCTCTCGCTCATGGCGAGGGGCTGGGTAAGAGAGAAGGCAAGTGGTGGTGAGAAGCACACCCAAGGCATCCGTCTCGTTCTGCCCCCAAAGCCGTCTGGCTTGTGGTTCAGCGTCACCAGGGAAATTTCTTTGACTCTGGTGTGGGAAGGAAGCGCTGAGACAAAAGGTTCGGTGAGGGTGGGGTGGGGTAGAGGTGAGCCTATTCTGGTTTGGCAGAAATAGAGAACTAAATCCATCTATGTCTAGCCCTACGGAAGGCAAACAACCATCCCTCTCTCCTCTGAAAGCGGGCAGGAAAGGACAGCGACGGGGGAGGCAGGGTAGGGGACGCGGCTTCCCGCGGGCAGCAGAGGGTTAACCCCTCAGGGCGCCCGAGGACGTCAGAGCCGGTTCTTGTCTGTGACTTGGATTGAGAGCTTTTATCCCTTGTTATTTTTCCTGATGTCTTTGCTTTTTAATGTGTTTGGATTTCAGGATCTGGCTTTTTCTTTTTAATGTTTGAAATATTTAGAGGGGAGGAAAAAGACATTCATTCTGGTGAAAGGATCGGAAACCGAGCAGGCCTGGAGGTGGGGTGCGGGGAGGTGCCCCTGGGAGTCCCTGGTCCAGCTGCAGAGCAGGGCAGCTGCCCTCACCTGGCCCCGCTCCCCTCCCCGCACTGCCCTGAACCCTGAACCCTGTACCCTGCAGCCTGGGCAATGGGCTGCCTGCTTTGGACACCGATTCAGCCACTAGTCTGCTATGAGGACCGTCACCCAGGGGTGCTCCTCTGAGACATGCCATCCTCCTGGACAGCATTCTGAGCGTCTGACGGGCTGGGAGGCAAGGAGATCCCGCAGTCCCTGCCTCCCTTCCTCCTCTGCTGACTCAGTGGGGAAGGGCATGATGGAGGAAGATGCACTGTCCCTGAGAGGGAGAGAAGGAGCTGCCACTGAGAGGGATGGAGATTGGGTTGAAGAACTGAGGGAAGAAGCAGAATGGGAAGTGGGGATGAGGGAAGAAGCAGTAGGGGTTACTCAGTGACAATTTAGAGCTTCTTAGTCATTTATACGATATTTATAACAGGAAATGTTAAAACCTGGGGATGGAGGGCCGAGTCAGCCTATGGCCGTATGGGTCAGAATTTTGTGTAGCCAGCAGGCTCCACATCAGAGTCGTTGTCTGAAGCAGAAGGTGCCAAGCACTAAGGGCAGGTGCGAGAAAGGGGAGCTGGTACCTGGGTGTGGCATTGTGGAGCCAGAAATTAAGACAGAGGTGAGGGGGCAGCGCCATTGAGCCCCAGAATCCCAGAGCTGGGAGAGATGCATAAGGGTGTCCAGGGGGACCCACGCCCCAGAGTGAGAGCAGGAATTGTGCCGGCCTGCAACCCTGAGATGGAAGCTCCCATCAGCTTGTGTACCTTGAGCCCTAGGGAGATGACTGGGGGATGGAGAGTGTCTACTTCCCAGTGGAACCTTGTGGCTTAGAAGCCCTGGGAAGCTGCAAGAATCGCAGGGGGTGAGTTGGGGGCTCAAAGGCAAGACCAAATAGCATTTGTATCTCTCTTACTCTTGCCTGGAGTAACAGGGAAAGCAAGCTGTGGGAAGTAGTCAGCTAGTGTTAAAGACCAGAGCCAGGTCTTCTGAGCTAAGACTGACTTTACAACAAGTGAGCTTCCACCAGGAAGAGAGCACATCTGAATCGGATCATGACAATGGGGCTTGGCAGGAAAATCTCCCACCTGATCAAAATAACTAAGGAGTAAAATGTGAGAGAAAGAGGGAGGGGAAAATGTCCATCTGCAATGAAAACTGGATATTGTTGAAAATAAGCCTCAGTGGCATCAGTGAAACATAGAAGCAGCAAAAAAGTTCTCAGTAAGGTAGCAGACATTCATGCGGTCTCAGATTTGGGCTGGACATTTTTACTTTCTCCTTTGTCTTTCCACTCACCGGTCTGCCCTGTGCTCTGGGGCCAGATCATTATGGATCCATCAGTGGGCTTTCAGGCCCCCTGGCTTCTACTGGGTTCGGCCAATCAGAGTCAACCAGCAGGAGACTGGGAAATGGGGGGAGGGTAAAGTTAGGATGCTCCACCCTTTATTTTCTGGCTCCTCCCAGCTGGGTCTCCTTGCACTGGCTCTTCTAAGGCCACAGCTCTTGTTGGGGGTGGGGGGGGGGCTCTGCTACAGCCCTCTCTCCTTAATCTGGTACCTCCTTCTCCCCTTACCCCTTCAGGCCTTGGAGTGGTAACAGATCCCCGTGGTTGCCAACTCCATCCCCTGCTGGTTTCGCTGAACCCCGCCCACACTATTTAACCAGTCCTTTTATTAAACCCTCCTCAATTATTCCATCTGAGAGTGCCATCTGCTTCCTGCTGGGACCCTGACCAATATAATAATCTAATAAAGGATATAACACTGAAATTGTAACATGAGATTAGTATGTGTGCAAAGTCATCACCAAGACTTGGTTGGCTGACACTTTGACATGAATTCTATGGTGGTAAGAATTTCCTTCCTCCAAATAAACTGGTATCATTGCAGCAACTCGTTCATTTATTTAAAGAAATATTTGTTGAGTATCTACTGTCTACCATGCACTACAGTGGGGCGTGGGAGTCTTCAGGGGGCGAAACAGGCAAAGGTCCAGCCCTCATGGTGTTTTCAGTCTGGTAGGGGAGAAAGACATTAATCACATAACCACAAATATAAATATATAGAAAGAAACTATAACTACAAGTTTCTCTGAGAGCATCTAATAAGAGGCTAACAAAAGGTGGAGTGTCAGAGAAAGCTCCTTTGAGGAACTGACACTTGAGCTTGGCCAGGCAGAGGGCAAGGGAGGCAGGTGAAGGGCTCTGTAAGCAGAGGGAAGAGCATGTTCAGGATTCTGAGGCTGGAAGGGCCTTACAGGTGTCCAGGAAATCTAGGGAAGGCCTCTAAGACTTGAGGTTTGGTGTTAAGTGCAATGAGGAGGCATTGCTGAGCTGTGAGCAGGACAGTAGCGTGACTTACTGTCATGAAAGCCAGTGGGGGTACCATGGAGGTCACTGGTGGGCGTGAAAGGAGAAACAAAGGGTGTTGCCCTGGGAGGTCCTGACCCCTGGCCTAGCCCCCAGTGTTGTGTTGCTTTCCTTGTCCAGGAAATGCTGAATCTAGCTGGGAGACAAGATGCCATGGGGCTCATGGACACAGCCATTGGGTGCCCTCTGTCATAAACAGGCAGTGGATTGGATTCTTGGCCTGATATGCTTCTTTAGAAAGACTAGAGGGAAGAGAGGAGACCTTTACTTGGGACCCCATTCTGATCAACAAGAAAGAAACTGGCAAAGTAGAAGTATCTGGAGGAAAAGGGGGAGTTCTTGGGAGAAAGGGACATGTGATCTTATGAGGGATGTGTGTGTGTGTGTGTGTGTGTGTGTGTGCGAGACAGAGAGAGGCTAGAAAGACAAAGCTCACAGACTTCAGAAAGAAAATAATTAGGAGTTACTAGCTTCTGGCTAGAGGTTCAAAGAAAGAAAGCGACTTCACAAACATAGGAAACACTACTGTGTGAGTTTGCTAGGGCTCCCACAAAGTACCACAAACTGGGCAGCTTAAACAACAGAAATTTATTGTGTCATAGTTCTGGAGGCTGGAAGTCTCAAACTGAGGTGTCGAAAGGGTTGACTCCTGAAGGTGGTGAGGCAGGATCTGTTGTATGCCCCTCTCCTTGGCTTATAGACGCCGCCTTCTCACAGTCTTCAAGTGGTCTTCTCTCTATGCGTGTCTGTCTCTGTGTCTACGTTTCAATCTTATTGGATTAGGGCCCACTTTCTTGACTTCCATTTCACTTGATTACCTCTGTAAAGACCCTGTCTCCAAATAAGGTCACTTTCTGAGTGAGGTCCTGCAGGTTAAGACTTCAACATAACTGTTTTTAGGAGACACAATTCAACCAATAACAACTAGCAAATGAAATTCAAGTAGAACTTACTTATTCCTCCATCAAACATGCACCAGGTCCCTGTTCTGTACCGGGCACACTGCTAAGTGTGGTTTTGGCCCCGAAGGAACACTTGGACTTGTGGTAGAATACTGGCATGCAAAAGCATGTAATACAGGTTAATGAGTGCTAGGATAAACACATTCACTGCTATGACACTGTAATATATGAGAGCTGAAGGCAAAATCAGAGCTAAGTTCAGGGTATACAAAGCATTGTGGTGGCACAAAGAAAGGTTGGTCAGCTCTGCTCAGGGAGGTCAGGGAGAGCCGCTTGGAGGAGATGACGTGAGCTGAGCTCCAAGGATGACAAAGGAGTGGCCCAGGCAGAGAAAAGGAAGAGAGTTCCACACAGAGAGGAATCCATGGAGAGAGCAAATGCATCATGTTTGTGTGGAATAATGTAGAGCTTCAGGCTCAGTGGAGGGAGGTGGGGTTAGAGAAGCCCGATCACAAGGGGCCTTGTTTCTAGGACAAGGAATGTGGATTTTATCCTGAAAATCTTGGCAGGTGTGTGTGTGTGGGAGGGAGATCATCTAAGAGATTTAAGGAAGGGAGTGACATGATCAGATTGGCTTCTGTTTGGAGAATGGATTGAGGAGCTTGTGAAGGGAGTCAGGGAGACCAGTGAATAGGCAAAAGCAGAGATAGGACAGAGGTCGGGACCAGGGCAGCAGGGATAGAGAGGAGAGAAACCTTCACAGAGCATCAGTGGGAGAATCAAAATCCATTAGTGACAATTTATTAATAGTTATGAGGGGCAAGGGGAGGGGGAGCATAGGATGATTCCTGGATATCTGGTTTGAGGGTCTGAGTGGACAATGGTGCCCCCGCAGGACAAGTACTTAAGAAGGAAGAGTGGCTGTTGGGGGAAGATTAGTTCTGTTTTGAACACATTGAGATTGATGTATCAGTGGGATATGCTGGTGGAAATAGATGTCAAAAGTCAGGGGACATAAAGTAGATAGTTTTTGGATAGACAGTCTAGAAGTCAGGGGAGAGGTCTAGATCAGAGATGTATACCTAGGAGCATTGGTGGTTGAAGTTGTGGCCTTCAATGCAGTTACCTAGGGTGCAAAAATGTAGGGCTCAGATAGAGCCTTGAGGAAAATAGCATTCCACTTGTCAGTGGGATAAGGAGCCTCCAATGGAAATAGAAAAAGATCAACCAGATGGTCATGGAGAATGGCCTGGGAGAGTGTTGTCGTGATGGTCATGGAGGAGAAATTAACACTGTCAGACGCCCCAAGAGATCAGGTAAAAACAAAGGGATGAAAAGGATCCTTTGGATTTGGCCATAAGGTGGTCATTGGTTACTTCAGTGAGGTCACTTTCAGTGTAGTGAGGGCCACAGAGACTAAATTGCATGAACAGAGGGGTGAATGGAAGATAAATAGTGTAGATGATTCCCTTAGGAAGCTTGACAGTGACCTTAGCTAGAGAAAGACAAAGGATTTGGAGGTTTGGATTTTTTTTGTTTTAATGAGAAAGTCTTGATGGTGTTTCTATAATGAATGAACGGGGTAACAAGAGGGAAATATCCAAGATATAGAGGGAAGGGGGAAGATTTGGGGAGATGGAAAAGGATTGGATCCAGAGCAAAGATGGATGGGTTGTCCTTGTAGGACAGACATGGTGGAAGTGGTGGTGGTGGTGCATCCACAGACCTTAGATGGATAGGCAAGAAGTTGAGAAGTTTCTAAATAATGTTGTCTATGTTTTTTCCCTTTAAAATGTAAGAGGTGAGTTCATCCCTGGGGAGTAAGCTAAGAGGTGGTTGGACAGTAGAGATGAAAATTGATGGGGGAAGAAAAATTTGAAAGGGGGAGTATTATTCAGAGTTTAGTTGCAGATAACAAAGTCCATTACAGCTATTTTTAGCAGAAAAGGATTTAATACAGTGAGTTGGTTGCTTACAAAGTCAGCGAAAGGGCTAGAAGGCTAAACTCTGAAGTGAGACTCCAGCAATGAATCCAGGGCATCTCATTACTGACCTCCCAGAGAAGTTTCCACCTCTGTCACAGTCAAGAAATTGAGGAGTTTGAAAGTTGCTACTGCAACTGTTGACTCTAGCTATGATAATCGGGAAGCCGTCACTGCAACTCTTGGATACAGAGCCAAAGTTCTGAATTCAAGTCTCTCCAGATGTTTCTCATTGGAAGAACTTAAGTCACAATCTAAACTCTAGCTGCAAGGAGTCTGGGAACTTTTTAGTTTTTTAATCTCTGCAGTATAGGAATGTGCACCTTTATTCCCATACTTAAATTCTAATAAAACAACAATAGCAACAGCAACGTGCTCCTACCTATATAACTATCCCTTCATGCAAACAACCCCCTCCATCCATCCATGCATCCATCCATGTGTCTATTCATATAGTGGGTGCCAGAAGCTGTGTTGATATGGTACAGTTAATAGGCCAGATATGGAACAGCAGCTACAATTGAAATCACAATCTCATTGCTCTTACATAATCTTCCATTCTTCTTTGAGTCCAGGATACATCTGCATAAGCCAAACGGGTAAGTTAAATGAGAACATGATAGAGATCACCAGTGGTTTTCTGATAAACTGGCTTTTGTAGGGTTTGCCAATTCCCATGGTGTAAATAAATACTCCTACTGTGGCTGATTCCAGACTACCAAATTGAATCTCTAAAGATGAAGTTGTGAGATAATGTTAAAAATCTCATCATAACAATTCTAATGAACAAGCGATCACAGTAACAATTCTCATGAGCCGGTATGAGCTGATTCCAGCACACCACTGGGTCATCAACCTTGCATTTTTCAAGTCTCCTGTGGTGGCATTAACCTCTGTGATTCTCTTGGAAAGTGGAGGCATTGGTTTTGATTCACCACTCTGTTAGGAAGTGCCTTCACCAGGAATTTTCACTTGGTCCTTCCTATCATGACAGTCTATAATGGATAGGTCGGGAAGCCAATATGAAGATCCTGAGTATCTATGTTCCAACTTTTAGGACCTTCAGAAATAACCACAAATGGATGTAAATGTATTTGGCCCACTATGGAATAGTTTGGGCCCAAACCCCGTTTATTTCCTGACTCCCATTAATTTCTACTCAACCTATGACCAGGGACTAGCATTAGCTCAGAGCCAGTAAGTAATAAGCCCTGAGAAGTGTGGCATTTCTTTTTTCCCAGTGCACAGTCACTCTACTAAATGATCACAACTCCCTTGGGGGAAAATTAGGAGGTAGATTTACAATATAAACTTGCACTGTCATATGCTACAGAGCACACAGTATTTCTATTCACCTGACTTTACTCTGGGAATTTAGTGAAAACTTATGACCCTCTGATGTCCTCAGACTATTTGTCAGATCTCTGGATCTTTAGGTTTGCTTTTTCATTCTGCAGGTCAAGTAGGACTTTAATGCAGTGCCCCGTATTTTTTAGTCCTTGGTATCCATGGTCAATTAGCTACCACCAAATGTCCCTGTGTGCCAGTCTATTCTGACTGCCACTCTGGCCCTGTTCCCTTCTACATCCACTTCACTTGTGGTCCCCTCGTGTTACTCCATAGCCAATGCTGGCATCTCATTAGGACCCAGGAACACACTCATGGCTGTGCTCCCCATCCTCATCCCCAGCATGTATCAATGCTGCAACAGCAGCACTTTGGAAGGGGGCTGGTGCTCTCCTCAGAGAATGTCTCTATGTCCAGGTGAAGGGAGAGTCCTCTGGTCCCTCTCAGGGGATGTATGGGCAAACCTAGTTTTACTGTGCTTCACTTTATTACATTTTGCAGATATTGCATTTTTTACAAATTGAAGGTCCGAGGCAATCCTGTGTCTAGCAAGTCCATCAGCTCCATTTTTCCAACAGCATATGCTCACTTCATGTCTCTGTGTCACATTTTGGTAATTCTCACGATATTTAAGACTTTTTCATTATTATTATATCTGCGAGGTAACCTTTGATCAGTGATGTTACTATTGTAATTGTTTTGGGATGCCACTAACTGCACCCATATAAGACAGTGAACTTAATCAATAAATGTGTGTGTTCTGAATGTTCCACCGACCAGCCGTTTCTCCATCTTGTTCCCTCTCCTCGGACCTCCCTACTCCCTGAGACACAATATTGAAATTAGGCCGGAGAATAACCCTACAATGACCTCTAAGTGCTCAAGGCAGAAGAAGCCACATGTCTCTCACTTTAAATCAAAATCTAGAAAGGACTAAGCTTATGAGGAAGGCATGCTGAATGCTGAGACAGCCTGAAAGCTAGGTCTCTTGCACCAAACAGCCAAGTTGTGAATGCAAAGGAAAAGTTTTTGAAGGAAATTAAAAGTGCTACTTCAGTGAACACATGAATGATAAGAAAGCAAAACAGCCTTGTCTTAGTCCATTTTGTGTTTCTATAAAGGAATACCTGAGGCTGGAAAATTTATAAAGAAAAGAGGTTTATTTGTCTCAAGGTTCTGCAGGCTGTACAAGGAGCATGGCACTGGCATTTGCTTGGCTTCTGGTGGGGTCTGCAAGTTGCTTCCACTGGCTACAGAAAGCAAAGGGGAGCCAGTGTGGGCAGAGATCACATGGTGAGAGAGGAAGCAAGAGAGAGGGAAGGGGGGAAGTGTCAGGCTCTTTTTTAACAACTAGTTATTGCAAGAACTAATAGAGTGAGAACTCACTCACCATGTGCTCCCCACACCCCATGGCATTAATCTGTTCATGAGGGATCTGCCCCCATGACACAAACACCTCCCATTAGGCCCCACCTCCAATACTGGGGAATCAAATTTCAACATGCGATTTGGAGGGGTCAAACATCCAAACTGTGGCAAGCCTTGTTGCTGATATAGAGAAAGTTTGGGTGGTCTGGATAGAAGATCAAACTCGTTACAACATTCCCTTAAGCCAAAACCTAATCCAGAGCAAGGCCCTAACTCTCTTCAATTCTATGAAGGCTGAGAGAAAGAAGGAAGCTGCAGAAGAAAAATTGAAGCTAGCAGAGGTTGGTACATGAAACTTAAAGAAAGGAGCCATCTCCATAAGATAAAAGTGCAAGGTGAAGCAGCAAGTGCAAATGTAGAAGCTGCAGCAAGTTATCTAGCTAAGATCGTTGACAAAGGTGGCTACACTAAAAAACAGATTTTCAGTGTAAACAAAACAGCCTTATATTGGAAGAAGATGCCATCTAGGATTTAACACAGCTAGAAAGGAAAGGTCAATGCCTGTCTTCAAAGTGTTAAAGGACAGGATGACTGTCTTGTTAGGGACTAAGGTAGCTGGTGACTTTAATGTGAAGCCAGTGCTCATTTACCATTCTGAAAATTCTAGAGCCCATAAGCATTATGCTAAATCTACCCTGCCTGTGCTCTGTAAAGGGAACATTAAAGCCTAGATGACAGCACATCTTTTTACAGCATGGTTTACTGAATATTTTAAGCCCACTGTTGAGCTCAGAAAAAGATTTCTTTCAAAATATTACTGCTCATTGACAATACACCCAAGAGTTCTGATGGAGATATACAAGATTAATGTTGTTCTTATACCTGCTAAGACAACATCCATTCTGTAGCCCATGGATCAAGGAGTAATTCCAACTTTCAAGTCTTATTATTTAAGAAATAAATTTCATAAGGCTATAGCTACTATAGGTAGCGAGTCCTTTGATGGACCTGGGCAAAGTGAATTGAACACCTTCTGGAAAGGATTCATCATTCTAGACATCATTAAGAACATTCATGATTCATGGGAGGAGGTCAAAATATCAACACTAACAAAAAGTTGAAAGATGTTGATTCCAACCCTCATGGATGACTTTGAGGGGCTCAAGACTCCAGTGGATGAAGTCACAGAAGATGTGGTGGAAATAGCAAGAGAACTTGAATTAGAAGTGGAGCCTGAAGATGGGACTGAATTGCTGTCATGTCATGATCAAACTTGAATAGATGAGGAGTTGCTTCTTATGGATGAGCAAAGAAAGTAGTTTCTTGATATGGAATCTACTGCTGGTGGAGATGCTGTGAGCATTGTTGAAATGACAAGGGATTTAGAATATTGCATAAACTTAGTTGATAAAGCATTGGCAGGATTTGAGAAGATTGTCTGCAATTTTGAAAGAAGTTCTACTGCAGGTAAAATGCTATCAAGCAGCATCACATGCAATAAAGAGATCTTTCATGAAAGGAAGAGTAAATTGATGTGGCAAACTTCATTGTTCTCTTATTGTAAGAAATTGCCATAGCAACCCTAACCTTCAGCAACCACCACCCTGATCAGTCAGCAGCCATCAACATTGAGGCAAGACCTTCCAACAGCTAAATGATTATCCGAATGTTCAGATGATCATTAGCATTTTTAGCAATAAAGTATTTTTAAATTATGGTATGTACATTTTGTAAACATAATGCTATTACACAATTATTAATAATAGATTACAGTATAGTGTAAACATGACTTTTATATGCACTGGGAAACAAAGATTGTATGACTCACTTTATTGCAATGCCCACTTTATTGCAGTGGTCTAGAACCAAAGTTGTAATACATCTGAGGTATGCCTGTAGTTAAAGCATGGATAAGCCAGTCACTTGTGATAAATTCAACATACATACCTCCCTAAATCTTTAGATTTCTTCTACATTATATACCCAGGAATATTTTGGCATCTCAGTTTCATTTGACTATCACTGAGTCTGGGCTTCAGTTTACCAACTAAAGTAACAATAGAACTTTTGTTAGATCCTTGAGCTGGTATATCAGCTCTAGAACCTCTGGCAAGCACAACCATACTGATAAATTTAGCTGGTATGAGAATTATGATCTTCTCTCCCCACTCTAGCATGGTTAGAACATATTTCTATGCCTAGTCTCTGGGTTTTTATTGATCTATAAATTTGCATATTTTGGCATGTAAGCATCTCCCAGGTACAACTTTATAATTGACTCCCTAGGCACATGGAGATTGTCTTTAGTCACGCAGCTGGAGGAAGTGTGAAGCAGTGGGGGCAGAGAACAGTCATAGAGTATTCAGGTAGGACCATCCTCATGAGGTAGGGAAAGAGGGATTGTTTCCACTAATGAGAGAGCTTAGCAGAGTTAAGGGTTAAGGGTCTTTAGATTTAACCAAGTTCTCCTTAATAGCATCATTCAATTCTTTGGGAGTGGCCTTTCCTAATCATTGCCCTACATTTCATATAAGAAATCTGGTGAAGCTATGAATTCAATCTATGTTGTACCATCAACCTACAGGATAAGAATCTATATCTGATTTTTGGCTACATCAACTCACTAGCTCTAAGGGATAATAATTTTAGGGAAATCATAAGATATTCTTTTAGGACGTTCTGGTTCTGGTTCTCTGACTTTATCTTGAGGCATGAAGTTCAAGCGTGAGCTTGTTAATGTACGATTTTAAACTCTCCTGGATGGTTAGAAGAAGCCAGCCTCCCTCATAGTCCTTAGATTCCTCATGACTACTGAATTTTGCTATGGCTTTTGTCATTTGATCAGCCAAAGCTATTTCTTAAAAAAAAAAAACTACTTCATTTCATGTGACCATAGAAGATAAAGTAGAACAGAACCTGTTCCATGAAGAGAGAGTGAGAAGGGAAATCTAGCATGAAGTTTGGTGACAAAGACAACAAGGGAGTTAGATCGCGTGATTCATGAAGACTTTTAGAAAAGACATGTGTGTAGGCTGAGGAGACAGCCTGATGGAATGGAAGAGACAGAGGACACAAGGAAGATGGCAAGCAATGGTAAAGAGGGAGCAAGGTCCTCTTAGAGAGGACCTAACTTTGAACAGGAAGAAGAGTTCAAATACAGGAGTGATTCTGGTGGATGGTCTAGGGTTGGATAGAAAATATCATGAAATCAAAGAGTGAGATCCAGTGGAGTGGATGGATGATGAAAATGAAAGGCTGGGTCGCTGTATAGGAGAGGGCTGTCTAGAGCCTGAGACGGAGCAGAGCAGTCCTGGAGGATGCCAAGGCCCAGCTGTGGCCTTACCTGTGGCTGGCTGAAGTACAGTGTAGACGAAGCATCCATTCGCGCTGAGGTGGTC
This sequence comes from Lemur catta, assembly GCF_020740605.2. Lineage (NCBI taxonomy): Eukaryota > Metazoa > Chordata > Mammalia > Primates > Lemuridae > Lemur > Lemur catta. Next base: position 91,109,636 of record NC_059134.1, on the reverse strand, counting down.
AGAGAACTGCAAGCTGGTAAGTCCTCAGTCTGGTTGTGGGAGTCTAGGAAGGTAAGAGCAGGGCCAAGTAGGGGATAGATCTCATGTTGAGGCAGGTGTGCACGGTCTGGAAGAAGGTTGGGGTCAGAGGGGATCCAGTGGGCTGGTAGATAACACGGAAGAATGAGGGGTGGGTGGACGACCTGGTTTTATAAGGAAGACATGCTGGCAGAGGGATGTGGAAGTAGCCATAGGGAGCCCCCCAAATACCCCAGTCCTTCTAACCTTCTGCACTGGGGTAAAGGGTGACCTCTGTTAGTGAGCTTTGTGAACAAATGACCTCAAGGAAGGATTAAAGGAAGAACACAGCACAGTGCCAGGCACACAGGCAGCAATCAGTGAAAGTTAGCTCCGATGATTATTAAAGTAAAGGATCGGTGGAAGGAACAGAAGATGGGCTGATGGAGGTGACAGAGAGAGGGACAGTTCTGCCAGTAATGAGGGAACAGGAAGGAACAGCAGGAAGTGGTTTCTTCCATCACAGGGTGATGAAGGTCCCTTCTCTTCTCTTCCTTTTTTCCTTTTCTTTCTCTCTCTCTCTCTCCAAATTATACAACTTGTTTTTAGTATATTCACATAATTGTGCAACCATCACTACAATTGATTATAGAACATTATTATCACCTCAAAAGCAAACACCCAAACCCTCCCATATTCTTCAGCCATCACCCCTACCCCCAGGAAACTACTAATCTACTTTCTGTCTGTATATTTGCCTATTTTGGATATTTCATATAAATGGAATCCACATGTGTGATAAGCAAATTCCTTCTTGAATTGCTTGTTATTTTAAGTGGAATAATACTTCAATGCAAAGGAGCGAAGCGCTGATGAACCCTCAGACACTTGCAACAGGAATGTGCATGGGGGTGGGGGTGGGGAGGCGGCAGGATTTGGACATTCACATCTGACTTCCTCTGTGCACAAGCTATCTTGCCTGTTTTTCCTCTTACAATGTGCTTAGAAGGGAAAATGTCAAAAGCCAAGCTGCCACAGAATCCCGGAGAAGGCCAGTGAGTCACCGCAGCCCTGCTGAGCGTTGCACGAAGGCAAGGCTGGGGAATCTCAGCCCGTGGGGCTCCCCTCTGGAGGAGGGGACCAGCTGACTGTGTGGAGGCAGGGCGGGAAGGAGACCAGACGTTGCTAATCTGGAGGTGGCAGAGGGGGTGGAGAGAGGGGATGCGATGGTGGAGCCCACGGCTCGTTAGTCCTCCTAAAGGACAGGATCAATGGAAAGGATAGAGGACTGCACAGAGGACTGCAGAGAGAGGTGGTCCCAAGGCCCTGACTTGTCCTTTAGTCCATGGGAAACAGTAACCTGTACTGGGAGGAGCCAGGACTCTCCTTTGCAGTTCTGAGATGATGTGGGGGGGGGGTCGCTGCATGCCAGCGCCCAGATAACATTAGATCTCCCACGGAGAATAGGTCCTCCCTTTTTACTTCCCTTTCAGACCTCTTAAGGCAAAGAGAAATGATCAACTCAGTGCCTGTGTTTCTAAAACTTTACTAACACTTTCTCATTTCACTTTTAAATAAAGAGAGTGGGTCTTAGAATCAGGGTTCACTGCAGCAACGTTATCTCCTGGGATTTCATCATATTGTTCCGTTTACAGTGAATGTATTTTCTGCATGAAGTTGGTCTTCCAATTCTGGCAGCGATATAAAGTTTCTGTCTTACACACATTTTTTACGAGTTTAATAAGTGAGTCAGTGTAAAGAAAAATATTAGTTAAATAACAGGGGTGGTCTGCAGATGGGGCAAAAATGGCCATGGTGGTCCACAAAATGATCAAGGCAGCTGAAAACTGACCCGGAGGAATGCTAAGATCAGTTGCAGCTCAGATGACCTGCGACTCAGTGCTCAGAACATGAGATGTGCCGTTGAGGCCAGACTGAGCGTCCTCTGATGTGAGCCAGTCCTGGACCCCACGTTGAGGGATGGCCTCCCCAGCGCCTGGACGTCCCCCGTGTAGCTCTGACCCCACTGCACTGTAAGGGCAGTTCACTTGTCTGCCTCTCTCCAGACATGGGACCAGATATGCCTGCTTCTCTTATGTCCCCAGTGCCCAGCACCATGCCTGGCACACAGAAGTCCTCCGTATTTATTTATTGAGTGTAACGAAGTAATGATTATTGCCCTAATACACTGAGTATTACCTGGCACATATATGTATTCATTCATTGCAATACTTACTAAGCAGCTACTATGTGCAAGATGCTCTGTCCTTTACTTCCTTGCAATAGGTTTATTTTTAGTCACTAATCAGTCTACTCATTGTGCATGGCCACAGTCAAGATACCGTCAGTGGTGGGGAGAATATGACCTCTTCTTAAGTTTTAAGTACTGATATTGGAGTCTGGCTGCCCTGAGATTGAATCCTGCCTCTGACACTCAATATCTGGGGCACCCTGGACCATTTTAGCTTTTTGAGTAAGAGCCTCCCTGTGTGTAACGTGGTTGTAATAATATTACCTTGCAGATGGTCCTGAGTCATTTCAGCGAGTGCTGCTGCACGAATGAGATAGAGTGAGTGAGTGACGAGTGAATGGGTGAGGGACGATGGCCTAGCTCAGGTGGGGCATAGCCTGGCTCCTGTCCTGTGGGGCCTGTCTGCTGGCTGAAAATTCAGGATGGGTAAGAGAAATCCTAAGCCCTGTGCTGTGTTTAACCAAGCAAAAAATGGAGCAAACTGGGTGAAAAACCAGAGAGCGAGGAACATTCTCTCCTACGGTGGACCCCGAGGCTTGCGGCTAGACCAGCGGCAGCGGCCCTTGAGCAGGTAACCCGAGGGACAGACTGGCTGCTCCCTGGACTGCTGAATGTCCAACTTGCTCCAAGTCCCTCCCCTCCTCCTCAGGGATGTGGGCAATGTGATGTTGGCATGGTGACCAGTCAGCCTGTCCCCCTTCCTCTGCATCCTGAGGTGACAAAGAGGCCCTGAGGAGTAGAATGGAGCCCTGACAGCTCCACAGGCTCGGGAATGGTAGGGAGGGCCCTGTCCAGGGACTGAGGGGCCTGGCACTAACTCCTGCTGTGGGAACAATGGAGTCGTTGCCCTGGTAACCACACAGGCCTCTCCCGGGGCCTCCAGGCTGAGTCTGGGAAGAGGTGTCCTAAGAAAGGGAGGTGGGAACAGAGGGAGTGTGCCCGTTCTCAGAGCTGTCTGCCCCCCAAGGAAGGGTGGGGGGCCCCCTTTCCAAAGAAGATGATCAGAGACTGTCGGCCCATTCTCCAGAGCCTCTGAGGGGACCCCGCTGACTAGGCAGTGGACACCTCACTGCAGTATCTGATGCGGACCCCCTCTCATGCCCACCCCCTCCTCCCAGGCCTCCAGAGGGCTGGTTCAGGGGCAGAGGCTGTGAAATCAGGGCATGGGGGCTGACAGCAGGCTGGGCCCGGGAGCTCTAACCTTGGGGTTGTCAGGACAACTCTGGGGTGTGTGTGAATGCTGCAGGTGCATGTGGGGGTGGGGCAGGGTGTGGTCGGGCCACATTGTCGGAGCCTGAGAGCAGACCTTTTCCCTGAGAGGCCCCAGGGGTTTTGTACAGGCATCGGCTTGTGGAGCAAGACAGTCCTGGCTTCAGGTCTTGGCTCCGTCACTCTGGCTGCGTGACTCTGGGGAAGTCATTTCATTCCTCTGAGTCTCCGTTTCCGCAGCAGGAGTAGGAGCAGCCGGGCATGTGCGTGGTGAATAGAGGAGACTCCCATGAACACAGTGGCTCAGTGTGCATTAGCCTCTGTCCCCACCCTGCACAGCCTGCTCGTCTCTCCCCAGGCGACTGCGGCTCACGATGCCGGAGGGGTCTCCCTGGCTCTACACAAACTGCCCAGATGCCCCATGGACACACAGACGCACCCCTCATTCTCTCTGAAACGCTCCCCTGTTGCTTAGCAGCCTCCCGAGGAGCGTAGAGGTGAGAGTCCTGGGCAGGACACACCTCTCTCGTTGTGACGGAGCTGTCTTTGAGAAGGGGAGGTTACAGGTGTCTGTCCTTTGCCTATCTGAATTTTTTTCATTTCCCCCTTTAAACTTGGGTTGCTTTTGCCATTAAAAAAAAAGAAAGAAAGAAAGAAAAAAAAAGTTAAGAGGGGTTGCAGCACACCTTGAGAAAGGCCTGAGCGCCCAGAGGCACCGTGCTGGCTGTGCAGGGCCCTAGTGAGTGGCCCGGGTCTCATGCCGCGGCACAGGCGGGGGCTGGGGGGGACAGGTTCCCGCAGGCCCTTGCCTCGCCCCCTGCACAGCCAGCACTGCACGCCCTGATCGGGAGCCTGCGTGGGTGTCGGGTGTTGGAGGGATGGAGGCAGGAGACGCGATCGCATCTGCAAGACTCCCCGTCCTTGCAGAAGGAAAGGGTCCCTCTCGCGGCTGCTGTTAGAGCAAACAGGCTGGCGGGAGCGTGCCCGAAGGGGGAGGCGCCCAGGACTCCGGAGCTGCTGTGGCCGGGCCCCTGGGTGCCCAAAGTAAAGGTCATTCCTGGCCTGGGCCCCTGAGTCTAATTGCAGCTGCTTTTACCCAAGGAAGAGCCTTGTGGAGGGTGAAATGCAGCCATTCGCGCTACCCAGGCTGCGCTGCAGAGCTGAGAGGGGGCCGAGGGGAGGAGCTGGCTGCAGGCGTCTCGCCCACAGAGGTAATCTCAGAGCGGAGAAGCTCATACAAGTAGTTCACGTCCTATTTCTGGAAAATCTACTAGGTCATAGCCCTAGGCAGGGCTCCTTGTGGGGGCTTGTGGGCAGAAACTGAGAAAACCATACTTGTCCTCTAGTGCCTTAAATCTAGGTTGTGTCCTCACTCCAAACAGAGGTTCTTAACCTGGGATCCTTGGACCAGCTTCAAGGGGTCCGTGAACTCCCTGAAATTCTATGCAAAATATGAACTCGTGAGCATTTTTCTGGAAAGAGGGTCAGTGCTTCCATCAGGTTCTGGAAGGATTCAAAAGGGTAAGAACCGCAGCTAAAGTAAACGAGATCAGAACATTCTCATCCCACGCTGTATGGGCCCCTTCAAAATAGTCACCTCGGGAGGGGGCAGACGGGCTCACAAGGGCTCATCTTTCCTTCCTTCTGGGGCTCCTTTGAGCTGTCCTCAGGGACAGCTTTAAAACTATGAAAGAATCTCAGGCTGATGTCTTTCTGACCACATTTCACTGTCATCCTCGGAGTGACCCAGCTTGATCACCCACCTTAGTCACCAGCTTTGGATCCAAATGACTGTTAGCTGTTTCCAAAAATTCCATCCACCTTAACAAGGCAAAGATTTGTCACCCTCAGGAGTATTCAAATGAACATGACTGGCATCACTGCAGGAGTTCCTGAAACTTCCTTCAGAACTGAGAGTGGGAAAAGAGCATAGAAGAGTCTTTTGAGGTGACTACTTTATAAGGTCTGATAGGTCAGTAAATAGTCAGCCAGGTGACTTTATAATGATGAATTGTCACCATCACAGATTAATTAGCAATACCCAGAAGGTGAGATGATGGAATGTGTAGAGGAGGTCAGGGAATGGGGAGGTCATGATGACCAGGAATGTGCCATCAGTCAGCTTTCAAGAGATATTTATCGAGCTCCACTCTGGGATCTAGATGAATAAGGTAGGAGCTCCCAGTATAACAGAGGAGACAGACAACCAACTATAGAACCACGTGGAAATACATTATAACAGAAGGAGATACAAGGCACTACGTCCCTTGAGGAAGTGACACCCCCAAAATTCACTCAAAGTGGCACTAAGTTCACCCATAAGTGACTGATCCTTGCAGAGCTGTGGAGTGAACAGAGAGCACAAAGTGAATATCCTGTTTATCTGGCCCACTGAAGACAAAGCGTGGAAGAAGGCTGTGGTACACTGTGCTAACAGTCCCAGTTCTCCAGTCCTCCCTGTGTCCTTGCCCTTTGCCATGTGACTGTGCAGCACCCTCCCAACAAGGGCAGGTTGGAATTCCCTGTCCCCTGGCATTGGGATATTCGCAGACATGTGATTTGGCTTGTTCTCTAGCACCCCTGCTGTTGCCATAAAAAGAATATTCTGAACCAGCTCACTAGTCCCAGGAAGAGAATGAGAGCTATGTAGAGCAGAGCTGCCCCAACTAAGGTTCTCCAGCCAAGTCCAGCCTAGAGAAGAACCCCTAAGCCACCTCCAGATGCAGAGAGGACCCCAGTGAAATTGGCAGAGCCCCTGACCCCCATCTGAGCCCAGCTTTGATCAGCCTACTCCTTCCTTGTCAACCCAAAGAAAGGTAAAATATAATAGTAAATGACTATTGTTTTAAGTCACTGAGTTTTGGGGTATATTGTTACACAGTGATAGCTAATTGATACAAAGGCCCTTTAATCAGAGATTTCAGTAAATTTTTCCTTGTCTAGTTATCTGAAAGGCCAGGTTCTGGTCATAGAGGAAAGTCATTCATCATTCAATGAATGAATGGAGCACCTACTGTCTACTGTGTTCATGCCTCTATGGCAATTACAACATCCTTAAGAAGCTTCACATCCAGTAGAGGAGATGACGGAAGGATATTACTACAGAGAAGGTAGAGTGATTAAAGTGCCACAAAAGAGATCAGGTGAGGAGCAAAGAGAATTAGAGCAATTGCTTCCAAGAGAGCAGGTGATCAGGAAAACTAGGATTTTAATAGGCAGTGAAGAAAAGAATGGATATTCCCCATGGAGGACTTCGAAAGCCAGACCACTGGGATTGGGACTTATTCCTCAGGCAGGTCACTCTCACTTGGCTGGCCAAACAGCTCCTTCTAGAAGCAGTATACTCCCAGGCAGCAAATCTTCCTTCCAAAAGGACAAAAAATGCAGGTTATGTCACAAGTCTCAGAGAAAATGTTCCATCCAACAAAACTTAACACCGTGCCAGGTGCCAGGCACTGCACGGTGACTAAAACCCAGCCCTGACCTCGGGGGGTACTGGGGCTGGGGGAGAGGGGTAGACACACATGGGGGCCCATTATTCTAGCCATGTGACGGGTGCTTAAGCCAAAGTGAACACCAGGCATGTGGGACCCCCAGGAGAGAATGCACCACTTTGCTTGGTGAGAGTAAAGAGGGCTTTCTAGAGACGGCGGCAGGAAAGCTGAGCTGAGTCTCGAGGGATGGGGAGACATTTTCCCAGAAGACACAGGGTGCGGGACGGCAGGAGAAGACACTGGTGTTGACTACTGTTCTGTCCTTGGACATTGTTTCTTCTCACTCCATTCACTCTCATTTCACCATCCCCTTAGCCCCATGGCTTCAAGCACCTTCTAGATGTGGATGACTTCTCGAGCTACGTCTCCTCAGAGCTTCTGAGCCACGTCAGCTGCCTCCCAGGCTTCACTGCATGGGGTCCCCACGGTACCTCAAACCCAGCCTGTCCAAAACGGAGCTCCTCATCGTTAAGCCCCAAACCTGAATTTTCCTTTGAAATTCTTTTCTCAGTGAATGATTCCATCTCCTGCCCAGTTACTTGAGCCAAAAACATGGGGCTCATTCTAGGCTTTTTCCTTTCCTTCACCTCACAGCCAATGGGTCAAAAGTCCTCTCTGTTCTCTCTCTCTCTCTCCCTGCTGCCCCCTTATGGTGGTATATATATGTAACACAAATTTACTGTCTAACCATTATCAGTGTACAGTTCAGTGGCATTAAGTGCATTTACACTGTTGTGCAACCATCACCACCATCCATCTGCAGAACATCATCCCATACTGAGCTCTGCATCCAGTAACAACAACTCCCCAGTCCCCTCTTCCCCCAGCCCCTGGTAATCTCTATCCTACCTTCTGTCTCGATGATTTAGACCATTCTCAGTACCTTACGTGAATGGAATCATACCATATCTATTCTTTTGTGTCTGACTTATTTCACTGAGCATAACGCCTTCAAAGTTCATCCATGATGTAGCACGTCTCAGAATTTCATTCCTTTTTAAGGTTATTGTGTGTATACACTACATTTTGTTTTTCCAAACAGGGAAATATAATCAGGAAAATGGCTGTGAAATACTTCCGATGTCTCTTCCCTGTCAATAACTTGTCTTTCTTCACCCCCTTTCGTCTACAGTATTTCACCATTCAGGCTGAGCCATGGAGCTGACAGCCCCGGAAGGAGAGGGAGATACTGCTCAGGACAAAGAAGTTCATTGGAAAGGGCTGGAAGATATAAAGCGGTTCTTTCCAGACAGGAGGAGGAAATAGAAAGCGGTTCCGGGAGAAAGAAGAGGCCAGGAGTCCAGACAAGGTGATGGCCAAGTACGCAGTTGGCAGCCGCAGAAGTGGTGTTCCTCCCGGGGTGCCCACGGCCACCTCGCTGCAGATGGGGCCAGGCTGAGGGGTGGCACTGAGAGCACCCCTCTGGCGTCTTCCCTCTCCCCAGTTTCACTGCCAACTCCTCTGACGTGCACCCTCTACCCTGGTGCCCAGATGCCAAGGGAAAAGAAAGACAGGAAGGGGAAGAAACTGATTAACTGCATATTTTTCTTAAAGCAACTACTCTCTGAACTGGACAGTGAATGAGAAAATACTTAAATGTAGCTGAAAAGACACCTATTAAATTGGACCGAGTATCCTGAACTGAGACAGAGAGTCAGAAGAGGGCCTCAAGAACACGGTTGAATTCGGTTCCAGTTCCATTACGGGAACGGAAATGTACGACTTTTGCCCTCTGCCACGGAAACAATTAAGATCATTATCGCCACGTTAGCGCTATCGACAGCAAGGAGATGGATGGGCTGCTGGGGTAGACAGGCCCGAGGAAGCCTATTTCAAATACTGTCATGGCCAGGGAGGGCCCTTGGAGGAGGTGACTCTTGGACTGAGCCTCGAAGGATAAGAAGTGGCCCAGAGGACGGCCCATGTGAGAATTCCAGGCTGGGGCAAGTGCACATGAAGGCCTGGAGCTAGGAAACTGCTCAATGTGTCTGAGAAACAGGAAAAAATCCAGTGCAAATAGGATGCAGTGATGAAAGGGAGAGCTTGACCTCCCAATGGGATTATAACCCCCCACCACTTCACGTTCTTTAATGATCCCTCACACGTTTCAAAATATAGTTCAGATTCCTCAGCTCTGAGCCTCCTTACCTGGCTCCTCTGGCCTCACCTTCCACCACTGTGCTCGGCACCTCCCATCAGCATGTTCGCCCACAGGTGCCCAAACACACCTGGTCCTTCCCTTGCTCCGCCTTTCCTCCTGCCTGGGGCACCGCGCTCCCTCTGCTCTACCTGCCTAATTCCCTGCCTGTGCCTAAAGACCCAGCTCCTGCCATCTCCTCCCAGAAGCTTCTCTGACCTTCCCAGGTTGAGGAGGACCACCCTCTCCTTGGTGCCTTCACTGTTCTTTCTGGGAACTGCCACCATTCCCTCTGCTATGACTGTTTGCATGTCCTTCTCCCCATGGGACCACTTGCTCCTGCCACGGGGGCAGGGAGCAAGTCCTATTCATTTTTGCATTCCCTGTGTTTGCCTGGTAGGTGCTTGTGTATACACTGATGTCTCTCAAAGCTTTTCTGCATCCCAGATCTCGCTCTTGAGCATTAGACCCGTACCTTTACCTGTCTCCCAGAGAAGTTCATGCACTTGGCCTAGAGCAGTCGTTCTGGAGCCACAGGTGTGCATCGGAATCAGCTGGAGCCAGTTCACACTGCTGCAGGGGACCATTGTGTGCATCTCTCCCCAACTCCGTGTTGGATGTTTAGTGATGTCAGACTGGTGGCTTGAAGTCAGCCATGGTGGCATTATTTACACCCCAGGACCTGGCAAACACTACAGTTCAGGGCCTCCCCCCCCCCCCCCCCCGCCCCGGGGAACCAGCTGTTAAACATTGACCAGCACATCACTGGCTGGAGGGCACTAGAGGGTTTATTACAACCCAGGTTTCTGGGCTTGCTCACGGATTCCCTGAGTCAGTAGGGCCCAAGAATTTGCATTTCTAACAAATTCCCAGTGACACTAATGCTGTTGGTTTGGGGACCAAATTTGAGAACCAGTTACCTACAGGTACCTCAAGGTCACGTCCAAAATTAAAGCCATCATCTTCCCCTCAGACCTGCTCTTCCTCCTGGGTTCTGTGCTGCAAGGAAAGGCAGCACCATCCACCCAGTTTCCTAAGCCAGAGACCTGGGATCAGCTTGATGCCTTGGTCTCTCTCAGCCTCTGTGGCTAATGAGCATCGGGTCCTGGCAACTCTCTTTCATCAGCCTCCTCCAATCCTTCATCTTCCTCCCCTCCCCAGAGCCCGGGCCCCCCTGTGCTTTCTCTCTCAGCACCAGCTCTCTTCCTCACCCCCTACAGTTCATTCTTCCCATCACTGCCAGGGCGGTCCTGTGAAGTGTCAGCCCAATCGCATTATTCCCCGCCTGAAAGATGCCAGTGGCTCCCCACTCACTGTCTCCAGGGGTGCTCCTGCCTGGAGCTCCCGTCCCTTGTCCCTCCCTTGTCCTCAGCGCTTGCTTGGCTTCACTTTCCTCCTCTTCCCCCTAGAAACTGTTCGTAACCCCGTCTCCACCCCAGGCCATGCTGGGGTCTCTCCTGAGGTTCCTCACACCCTTCCTTATCCTATTGCAGGGCTGCGTGCCCCCACAGCCCCCAGCTGCCTCTCTGTGCCTGCCTCACCCTCTTCACTGCAGACTCACGAGGGAGGAACTGAATTTGTTGGTTTTTTAAAAATCTCTTTTCCAGCCAGGTGTGGTGGCTCACACCTGCAATCCTAGCACTCTGGGAGGCCGAGGAGGGAGGATGGCTTGAGCCCAGGAGTTTGAAGTTGCTGTGAGCTAGGCTGACGCCATGGCACTCACTCTAGCCCGGGCAACAGAGCAAGACTCTGTCTCTAAATAAATAAATAAATAAATAAATGAATAAATAAAAACCTCTTTTCCTCTGTGCTCACCACCGAGTGTGGCACACAGCAGGCCCTTGTCTTGGCTCAGGTGACCCCAGAAGACGCCTCTAAGAATTCCAGGGCAAGTCATTTATTTGGGAAGTGACCCGAAGGAACACCAGTGGGGACAGGCAAGCAGAGAGAGCTGGTGAAGACTGTCCTATCAGGCCAGATGCCCCCACGTGCTCCTCCCGAGACCAGAGCCCGCAGCCTGGGCGGCAGAAGCGGGTGCAGAAGGATTCGGGCGGGCACCGACGGCTCGGGAGCGCTCACTGTTCGATAGACAGACCTGAAGGAGAGGGCGTCCCCAGTGAAGGTGACAGCGTGTTCAAAGGCACCAGGTCTCATGCTGGGTAGGACCTGCAGCTGGCCTCGTCGTACCTCCAAGTGCTCTCTTGGCCAGAAGAGCCAGGGCCTGTCCCATTTCATACCCACTTTCATCTGCAGCCCTAAACCCCAAGCCCCATCCAGCCTCGAGGAGCAATAGTTAATTCTCAAGAAGGAGGTGAGGAGAGGTCTACTTCCAGGCACCCATGCTTTGGGGCCTTCTGCAGGGGCGTGCTCTGGGGATGAGTCCCATTTCAGACACCTGGAGTCTGGGCGGTGGTGCGTTTGGGCCGGGGTTGGAGCTCGTGGTCCCGGGTAGCACTATTCCACCGCCCGCACTGTTCCTGATGCTGCAAGGGTTTCATACCTGCACTGGCCAATGCAGGAGCCACTGTGCATGCTGAGCACTTGAAATGTGGCTGGTGCAAGTGAGGGACTGAATTTTAAGTTGTATTCAATTCTAATGCATTTCTGTGTAAACGTCCGTAAGCAGACGTGGGTAGCGGCTGTGTACTGGACAGCGCAGGGCTAGGGGCTCCGTCCACCTCTCCATCCTCTGCAGCTAGCGATTGTGAGCTCCGCTGACGGTGGGGATCACTGTGCCTAAGGACAAATCACCTGGAATGCTATGGGGTCCTCCCTTTAGTTGCTGAGTTTGGTCATCAGAGCCTCAGCCTTGTGTCCAGCTGCCACCTGCAGGATTTGGAGAGCAATGTGCAGAAGGCGTAGTGATCCTTTATCCCTGAGCTAGAGACTGCTGGGGCCTGGCAGCATCCCAGGCCCCCAGTTCTCCCTAACCTCACTCCAGGGAGGGCCCTCTCTGTGGCACCTGGCTGTATGACTGGTGAGAACACCTCGGGCTGCATTCTCAAAACTCCTGGAGAGGACTTAGTGGAGAAGACCCAGATTCTCCATCAGCCATTTTTATGAAGTTAGCATGTGGTAGGGGTCTGGCTGGGCCTTAATTTCAACAAAGGCTTGAGTCTGTGTCGGTTAATTTTAAGTGTCAGCTTTAGCTAGGCGTGGTGGCGCTTGCCTGTAGTTCCAGCTAGTTGGGAGGCTGAGGCAGGAGGACCGCTTGAGCCCAGGAGTTAGTTAGAGGTTGTAGTGAGCTATGGTGATGCCATGGCACTCTAACCTGGGTGACAGAGTGAGTACCTGTCTCCAAATAAATAAATAAATAGTGTCAACTTGCCCGGGACAAAGGGTACCCAGATATCTGGTTTAACATTGTTTCTGGTGTTCGTGGGGTGTTCCTGGGGAGGACTGAGCAAAGCAGGTGTCCCCATGTGAGCGGGCACCTTGCAATCCATCGAAGGCCTGAACAGAACAAAACAGTGGAGGGAGGTTTTCTCTACCTGACTGCTTGGGCTGGAATATTGATCTTCTCCTGCCCTCGATGCTCCTGATTCTCAGGCTTTCAGACTTGAACTTTACACCATCCTCTCCCTGGCTCTCAGGCCTTCGAACTACACCACCAGCTTTCCTGGGTATCCAGCTTGCAGACAGCAGATCATGGGACTTCTAAACCTCCATAATCACATAAGCCAATTCCTCATAATAAATCACATATATTTATATATACATGTGTGTGTATGTGTGTGTGTGTGTGTGTGTGTAAAATCTCCTATTGGTTCTGTTTCTCTGGAGAACCCTAACATAGTGCACATTTCCAAATAATAAAATGCACCTCCCCAAAGGAGCTAGACATTTTCCGAGAAGCTAGGCTTTCTGCCACAGGTGCCTACAGAGATTTTGGGGTTGAGGGCACCACCCACCTCTGGGGGAGGTGAACGAGTCTGCTCTTAAGGTAGTGCATTTGAATGCCTTTTTCTATTTCAGCCCTCCAGGTGGATGTAATTCATGTCCATCAGTAGCAATACATCATGGTACCAATCAGATCCAAATCTTGCACCTTTAGAGCTTATGTGGTGGTTGGGGGTGACAGATGATATATAAGTAGTGTAATAGTAGACTCAGTAATGGTAGAGCTATGAAGAGAAGTAAAGCAGGAAAGCAGATTAGGGAAGTGTAGAGGAGGATGTCACAATTTAAAATATGATCAGGGAAGCCTTGCAGAGAAGGTGGTAAGAAGATGAGCCAGGTGGATATTTGGGAAAAGTGGATTTCAAGACAAGGGAAGGCAAATGCAGATGCCCTGAGGCATAAGCATAGTAGAACTTTCAAAACACAACCGGGAGGTCAGTGTGGCTGGAGAATAGTAAGCCAGAGGGCAAGTGATAAGAGATGAAGCCACAGAGGCAAGCCAGATTGTGTAGTAATTTTCTTTTTGTTTTTAGGGTTTTATATGTTATTGCAAGTCAATGGTTTTAAGTAGAAGAATGACATAGATCTGACTTATGATTAGGATTTTTTTTGACCTGAATAATGATATGGAGGGAGTTGCTATTAACTCAGATGGGAAGATTAAAGTTAGACAAGAATTTTGGGGGGAGATATGGAATTACATTTTGTACAGACCACTTGAAGATATCAAGTAGACGGTTGGATAAATGAGTTTGGAGTTAATAGAGGATATCTATGCTGGACATGTAAATTAGGAGGGCACACACATGGAGATAGTATATGAAACCATGTGACTAGATGAGATCACTAAGAATGTGAGAGAATATAGAAAAGAGTGGTGATCCAAAGACTGAGAACTGGGGGAGCATTACAACAATATGGGGTCAGACAGCACATACATCAAGCAAACAGGAAAAGTCATTCCTAATGAACTAGAACTAATAGATCAATTTGAAAAGTAAGTATGTGAAAATGTACAAGTAGTCAAAAGAAAGGCTAGCATCCATAACACAAGGAGAGATTATGAAACATGAGCAGGCATATATAATAAAGAACCAGATAGAAATCCTACAAGTGAAAAATGTCAATATTGAAATAAAAATATCAATGGATGGGTTAAATAGTAGACTAGACACAGTTGAAGAGAGAGTCAGTGAATTGGAAGATAGAATGAAAGAAATCTGCCCGATAAAGAAAAATGTCTTCTATTTTTAGGAAATAGGTATTTCTATTAAGTGCTTTTTTGGGAGGAAAGCTTCCCACCTTAAAACCTAAGAGCCAATGTCCTAAGCAGTCAAGCTTCTGAATCAGGGTCCTGAAATCGAACACAACTCTTGACAGGAAGAAAAAGGTAATTTATTTCTAGAATTGGAGAAATTATAGTAGCAGGATTGAAGGACCCTGCTAATTAGAAGAGCTAACATTTATTGGTTGATTAGTGTGTGCCTGTCACTGTTCAAAGTGCTTTACATGAGTCAGGAGCAGTAGGTGGCTCAGGGGTGGGGCTGAGAGGACAGGTAGTAATTCTATAGATTAAGTGAGAGCAGCTTCTCCATGCACCTGCTGGAGTTCTCCCCGATTTAGTCTTCCCTCTCCTTTTCAGTGGCTCCCATTCCCAATCTCTTCTCCCTAATGTTGCTATAGCTTCTTAGGGTATTGTTGGGTCTGTTCACCATCCATTCAATAGCTCAATAACTGTTTTATTTTTAATCAAGCAACTTCACTGTGCCAGGTTTATGTTGTAAAAGCAGGACACAGATGTTGATTAGACATGGAGCTAAGCGTATGATTGGAGACAAGACACTATTCAGTTCATTTCAATACAGTGTGATGAGTGTCACCAAAGGGATTATTGCAGGTACCATCGGAGCATGGCATCCTGAGAATGATGTATCAGAAAACCAGTAGAACTAAGTGAAAAAACAGGGGGAAGAGTGCAAGGAGTTGGCTTTTTAGGTAGTGGGAACAGCATGATCACAGGCATGGAAATATGGAAGTTTGGTGCATGTGGGAAACACTAAGTTGTAGCCTGAAGTGCAAGTTGGGGAGTGGCTCTCCATTTCACTCTGGACAAAGTCCAGACTCCTTAGCTCTGCTTATGATGTCTTTTATAATCTGGCCCCAGCCTAATCTTTCGCCACCTCCCTCACCCACCTTCTAGTCTCCTACCATATTGAACTATCTGCAGTGGCCAGCACAGTGCCTGGCACACAGTAGGGATTCAATACATGTCTGTTAAATGAATAAATGAGTGGTAGCAGAAAAAGCATGGAAAGGCACACAGGGGCTGAGGCACAGAGGACTTTGTTTGGAGTATCCACATTGAGGTATGTGCACCTAGAAAAGGCTACACTGTCTCAGAGGACTCAGATATTTATCAGAAAATTCAGTTTCTGGGTCTTCAATGTTCAACCTTCTGCTGGAGTGGACTTTGTGTCCTCAGATTATCTCAGTCTTGTCTTTTCAACTAGATTGTGACTCTTTGAGGGCAGAGACCTTGTCTAATGTCTCACCCAGTGTTAGATGTAAATATGTGCTGAATTAAATCTATTTGTAGGAAGAGCTGGAATTGCCTCTTTGCATCTCCACAGGAAGGGAAAACATGGGATTTGACACAGGAATGCCTGTCTAACCATTAGAGTCACCACAAATGCTGAACTTCGAAGCCAGTTTCCCCTGCTGCTGGCTCAACCACTGCTTGGGAGGCAACAGAAGGCACAGATGTCAGGGTGGCGTCCCTGGAGGCCCGGGAAAGGGTGTGCATCCCCTGAACCTGGCTGCACCAGGATTGTCCCACCTTCTCCCCAGCCAGTGGTGTAAGGCTGTTGGGCATTGAATAGGCCCCGTGAGGTTCACAGGAGTTCAGGAACTTTCCTCTATTAGCCTGACTGAGTCAGATTGAGAGCAGGGAGCCTGAGGCAGAAGGATAGAGCTTTCTTTTTTGCAAGTTCAGCAGCAGAGCAGCAAGATATTTTACTTTCCTGAGATTGGTTTCCTAAAAAATTATGAGATGTGGGTGGAAAGCCCTCAGAACACCAACAGCAAGAAGCAGAGAAACGTACCAGTTGCGTTGCTTGTCAATCACTTAGCAGTTACCGAGTACTCACTATATACTAGGTCTGTGTTCAGTGCTATGAGACACAGACATGCGGCATATGAACACAGGAGAGACGAGATCAACACACCTGAAAACAAACAGGGAAAAATTTAGAATGAAGTCCTTACTAGAAATAATTTATACATGGAAGCTGTATGGTAGAGGAGTTAAGAGCAACAATTTGGGGTTAGGCAAATCTGAGCTTGGTTTGAATCTGAACTCCACCAGATACTAACTGTGTGATTAGGAGCCAGTTACTTCACCTCTGAGCCTTGGTTTTCTTATTTGTGAAATAGAGATCGTATTGTCTACCTATTTTGTACTTGTGAGGACCCAGTGAAATAACGGATGTCTAGCATGCTGGTCAGGAGTGCCAGCTCTAGTTAGACTGCCTGGGCTCAGATCTCGATGCTATCACTTCCTCCCTAGCTGTGGCCTTGGGCAAGCTACTTAATCTCAGTTTCCGATTTCCCATTCTTAAAATCAGGGTAACAACAGTATCTACACTACTGGGTTGGCATGAGGCTTAAATGAGTTTTATCTCACGTAAAGCTCTTAGCATAATCTTGGAACATAGTAAGAGCTCAGTAAATCTTGGATGTTTCTGACAGCACACAGCCTCCTGCCTGGCTCAATGAGTGGAAGCTGTTATAATTATCAGAAAGATGTAGATCAATCAGTGTTATCAGGAAAAGCTCAGGAAAAAGAGGCCTAGAAGGGGAGGAGAAATCAGAGAGGAAGGAGGAAGGCACATCTGATGGGGAATGGATTAAGCAAAAGCTTTGGAAATTGGACAGCGACGCTGGACTGACCAGAGGCTATGCCAGGGAGGAATTGGATGGCTGGGTCTTGTTTAAAATTAACTCTCAAAAATTCTTTAAAATATTCAGTTTCTACACCATGGTGCCAATAACAATAGCTACCCCTTCCTGGGCACTTGCATGGTGCTAACTGCTTCATATTTTTTATCTCCTCTAATTCACACAGCAATTCCCTGTGAAAAGTAGTAGTTCTTATCAGTCTCGTGTTAGTTTCGTTCAGCGAGAAATTCAGCTCAGAGCTAAATGACTTGTTCAGGATCTCCTTGCCAGTAAGAGGCAGGACTAAGATTTGAACCCAGGTTTGTTGAACCCACTCTGGGGTTCTCGGCAGCAGGCACAGCCCCACCATGAAGGAGATGCTACAGGCTCCAGAAAGCCAAAGTTCTGGGGGAAGTTACCCTGGAAGCTCTGAGGCCCCTGTCCCTGTGTATGTGGAACGGAGGGACACTAACAGCCACCCCTCGTACTGGAGAGCTGGGCTCCAAGTTCCACTCCCCCCAAGTTGGTTCCTGTGTCTTAGTCCCGTGCAAGTCAGACCTTTAACCTGTTTAGTGAGTGAGCTCCACAGAGTTCTGGGATGGCAGCAACAGGGCAGGACAGCTACAAGGCAGGGGTGAGAAAGACAGCTGCCGGGGCCTGTTGGTGCCTGTCCCCACCTGCCTGCCTTTGCATCACCACAGGGTTCTGACACGACTGGAGGTACACACACGTGGTCACATGGCGCAGCTTCCCACCCGCCTGATTTGCAGCAGCATCTGAAATGACGCTGGGAACGAGGCTGTGGAAGCAATTCCCAATCATTTCAAAGAAAAGTCAAGCTCTTTCCCCTTCCTTTCAGATAAGGAGATTCACACTTGCCCCTGCCCTGTATAAAACCGATTTGAAGCTGCCTCTGTTCAGTGTTGGCTGACTGCTCCTACTTTTAAAAGGTCCAGAGCAGGAAAATAGTTGCTGACACAAAAACCTACCTGTGAATGTCATCGCAGCTTTATCATAATCGCCAAAAGCTGGAAATGTCCCAGTGTCTTCCAAAAGGTGAACAAATGGAACACTCTTCAGCAATAAAAAGTAACGAACGGCTGATGCACATGACACCGGCGAATCTCAAGTGCCTTAATGTTAAGTGAAAGAAGCCAGACTCCAGAGGCCACATACTAATTCCATTTACATGACAATATGGAAAAGGTAAAACTATAGGGACAGGGAACAGATCCGTGGCTGCCCAGGGTTATGGGTGGGGGAGGTTTGACTACAAAGGGGTAGCAAGAGGGGTTCTTTTTGGGGTGATGGAAGTTTTATCTTGATTGTTGTGGCTGCATGACTCTAAGCATTTGTCAAAACCCATAGACCTGCACACTAAAGAGTGAATTTCACTGTGTGTAAATTAAAAAAAAATAAGCAACTGTTCAGGGTTTTAGGAAAACAAATTGTGGTGAGATGGGGAAGCAGGAAACTATACCTACATTAATTTATAAGGATCCCCCCTAGTGAATAAGGCTCACTTTATTTAGTAAAAAATGAGCTTGCTGTTCTAAAAATACATCTGATAACTGTGATTACTTGGACTTTAGGTGCATAAAGGGCAGAGAGTTCACAGGTATGTCTAATCACTTAGCTGCTTCTAAGAAATTACACAGTCTGTGCTAGAACCAAACTCTCCAAGTTGAGTGAGCCAATATTTGAGATGATCAGTGTCTGATAATGTTCTGGGAAAACCCACAGAAATGCTGTCTTCAGTGGCATCTGTCCCAAAGGAAACGCTCAGTTTAGTATTGGTTTGACTCTGCCCCAGGCTCTCCATGAAGCTTGCCTGGAAGAACTTTAGGATCAGGGCTTACCCAAGAGGGTGTCACTTTGTGGCTTAGATTGTTCTTCCTTTTCTGGGAAGGGCAAAGACAGAGCAAACGTGGAACATGTGCTGTGAATCTTTTCTGGTGAAGTGTATCAAGCTAATTAAGTTCATCAACATAAAACCTAGTGATGGACTGTTTCTCCCACCTTGCTGTTGTGGAAAAGAAAGGAAGGTAGAGACAGCCTAGGACTTGGGCAGATCGGATCCAGAGTTACAGCTGGGTTTTAGAGCTGTCCACGTTAGCTAAGTTCTAAAGAAAAATCACACTATAAACCTATTTGCTCATAAACAATGTTTATTTTTGTTCTCAGTATGTGCCCTTGAAGATTCCAAAATGTTGGAGTTTCTGATTCTCCTGGGAGCAAAGGTAAAAGCACTGTATGGAAACATTCAACCCTGGCTCATTTCTCTCCC
Source organism: Lemur catta (assembly GCF_020740605.2). Lineage (NCBI taxonomy): Eukaryota > Metazoa > Chordata > Mammalia > Primates > Lemuridae > Lemur > Lemur catta. Next base: position 91,090,425 of record NC_059134.1, on the reverse strand, counting down.
CGAGGAGCTGCGTCTGATGGCCTCAGAGAGAGGGAGCTGACACTCACCTTATTCCGAGATGGGTAACACAGCGCACAAAGAATTAGTAAAACATAGACTCAGTCTGTAGAGGGCTTCAAATATACATATTCTATATATATAAACCTGTTATATAAGTTTCAACTTATTGGTTTCCTTGTGATTTGTAATTAAAGTACAAATGATAAAGATGTTGCACACTGCTGATTTCCCCTTCTCAGCCCCCCTCCCTCCCCAACATAAATAACATTACATAGGTCAGGTGGTCCTAAGAGTTTTTGTTGTTGTAAATATTTTGTTTGTAAAATCATTTTCCCCTTTTTCCCCTGCAAACTACCTCTGAGAGTTTGTAACATAGCAGCATGGAACGGACAAGACTGGGGACAGCATGGAGATCTAACGGCGAGAGCGCAGAACATTGCTTCTCACTGACTGGCACCAAACGGGCTTTTGCATTTCCATTGACAACAGAGGCTACGACAGGAAGCTGAGAATGTGCAATGTGGTTTCGTTCTCCTCCAAAGAGGAGGCCGGGTGGACCACTGAGAAAAGCCCTAAAGGCATCGAGGTTTTGGAAACAGAGCACAGCTCCAGAAGTGTCTTGGCTCAGTATTTACATGATATCTTTAAGCTGCATTTTCCTTTTAAGAAATTTGTTTCTGAAGATGCCTCTTTTGAGGTTGGTTGGGGGAAAGAAGGAACTTAAAAAACATAAACAAACCAATTCCCACATATGTAAAAGTCCTGTTATGAGTCTTACTCGGTTATTTTCAAACACATCATTAAAAGTAGATACTGACAATGATTGGTTTCTTTTCTTATTCTTTTTTTAAGAGCATGAGTAGAGAGAAAGAGAGAAAGAAGTACATTAAGGAGAACGCCGCCCCTTCTTCAGCATTAAGTGACACTGGATGGTCTGGATTCGGTTCTTGGCTGGGACAAACTCGGGCTGCAGCTTCAGTGTTGACTCATACCACACTAGGGCTTTTTCAAATTCCTCCTGTGAGGGGCAGAGACAAATGTGAGAGGGATGGCACCACCAGACTACATATATAGCGTGGCCTCTTTTTTCCTGAAAAGCACCTCTGTGCTAGTGACAATCCTGCAGCATTTTCTCAATGGATCTAAGTCTCTTTGGAAAACTCTGAGGCTCCTCTGGGAGGAGACAGCTGCTTCCATCCCTAAGGTACAACATCACAAAGAAAACTATGGCAGAGCCCAACAACCAAAGAGAAAGACGTAGATCAGCGTTTACAAACCCAGTGGCAGGAATGATCATGGTGGTAATAAGAATTAACGTTACTGAGTACCTGAAATGTGCCAGGCACTGTGCTAGGTGCTTTATGAAATCCTTCTATTTAATCCTCACAGAAACCTCTTGAACCATGCCTGGCAAATGCTCATTATGCATCTGTCTAAATTTTCTACTGTAGCTGGAAAGATGGAAGTACAGTCAGGTATTTATGTGACTTATAAATTCTGAACAGATTTTTATTCTCCCTAACATTTAAAAATACTAACAGGGCTTGGGAAATGATTGTTGCCATATTGAAGATGTTATTCTTTTTCTTAGACTAAGATTCTCAAAGAGGAGCCCAAACACACAACTCCTCATTCACAGTACCAAATTTCACATTTACTGAGGGCAAAAACAGATTCTTCAGTTTTAAGAAGCAGAGGGAAATCTGCACATTCAGCAGTATCTACCTGGCAAAATTATACTTTCTGCCTCTGAAGTCAAGGATGATACATAAAGCTTGCAGCCTAGGGCTGCTCACTCTATTAACTGTGATTGAGAGCATCCTGGGACTAGCCCCATGTGTGACACCATGCTTTAGATGAAAGCAGAAGGCATGATGCTCATGTTAAAATCAATGAGGACAGCTTTTCGGGGTATCCCTGGGATTTTCAGTTCTGAAACTGGTCTTTGTTTTGGACCAGAATAAGGGATATGGATGAGGACTTCGCCATTTTCTCTGTAAATGATATTCTATGAAACTAGTGGAATTTCATCATTCGTTAACTACTTGGTGAGCACCTACTGTGTGCCAAACACTGTGATGTGCTAGGAATAGGGAGACAAAGAGGAGTCTTATTGCTGAGGAGCTTGTAGTCTGGAGGGAGAGACAAACACTTAAACAAAAAATTATAAATCAAGGTGAAAATACAGCAGGAGAAATATGCACAGGGTGTCATGAGAGCAGTGACAGGTACCTAATCCAACCTGGAAACAAGGCAGCAAGACATTCCACAGTGTCTACATGGAGTATTAGGAGAAGTTTTTTGGAACAGGTGGTGTCTTCAGGAAATTATACGTAAATCTGATTCTACTATTAAACTCAAGGTGAGGAACTATAGAGCTGCAAATACTTAGCTGAATTTCATGTATTATTTTTACAAAAACCCTCCCAAGCCCCTTATCCATAAAATACACCCTTGGTGGAGCTAGCAACTTCAGACATAACATTAGAGGACAATAACATATTCAAAGAAATTTTGAAATCAAAGACGTGCCACAGCAGAATCAGTATGTTCTGCTCACACCCCCGAATCTCACCATCGCCACGTAGACGTTGCCCAGCGTGAAGTGGTTCACAGCAAAGTGTGGCGCAATCTCTACTGCCATGGTGGCCACTATGACGGCATCGTTCCAGAGCTTGGCGTTGTGCAAGATGTTGGCCAGGCTAATCAGGGGCACATCCTGGGAGAAGGAAGGAAAATGGCAAGAAGGGAATATTGGGTTTTCAGCTTTCATTCTTGTTTTTTGTGATCATAAAGAAGGCAGCCAGAGTTTCCTGGAAAATAACAGAGTACTGCAACTCAGAGTGCTTGTGTCTGTTGTCACTAGTGGTCTGTGATAGATAAGGAGCTTGTACCAGAATATAAATCAATTGCTTCTTTCATTGACAAAGTCTTGCCTCAAAAAACAAAACAAAAATGTCAGCTGAAGTAAAACAATCTGCTGAGTAATGTAGTTGGTTTATTCTGGTGCAAGCTCCTTGTATCATTGCAGAGTGGTAGTAAAAAGTCTGTGTACTGTCTACAGATCACACTTTGAGTCATGCTGTCATAAGGCCAAAGTATTATTAATATCTGCAAGGCCACTGTATCGTCTGTCTAGAGCAGGGCTGGCAAACTGGCCCACAGGCCAAATCCAGCCTGCTGCCTGTTTCTATAGTTTTATTAGAAGACAACCATTCCCCTTTCTTTATATATTTCTGTGGCTGTTTGCATACTACAATGGTTGAATCAAGTAGTTGCAACAGAGGCTGTCTGGCCTGCAGAACGAAAATGTTTTACTATCTTGTCCTTTACAGAACGTCTGCTGACCCCAGAGGTAGTCTTGGCCCTTTCCTATTGTCTAACAGGAAGAAACAGAATGATGGATTGAACAAGTAGCAATATTACTGTCATCACAAATATTTATTCCCTTTAAATATGTTACCTGAGCAACTGCTGCCTATATCACACTGCACTGGGCTCTGTAGTAGACAAAGAAACAGAAAAAAGGACCCATCTTTGCCTTTACTGAGCATCCACAGAGTGCACGTCCTTAGATGAGCTCATCAGAGTTCAATTACGTGCCTAAGTTCACAAAGCTAGTGAGAGGCAGAGCTGTGTCTGGAACTCAGCAACGCCTGACAGTAAAGCTTGTGTTCCTTCCACCATTCCATATACTGCCTGGATGAGCAAAGAAGACATAAGCCACGTCTTTAGGAAGTATGAGATCTGGATTAACACAGAACTCTGCACATGTGGATATAAATGTGGTGTAAACACATCGTACATTCTCAGCCATCATAACCAAAACTGGCCTTCTGGAAAAGAGTGATGTTACACAGGCTTAACTGGGTATTATTTTTTTCTTTCTGTGGAAAAGGAGAAGTCAGACAAGGACCAGGAATTGGTTAGTGTATGTGAAAGAATGGAAATTTGCTTCCATCTCTGTGCCTGGAAACAAGCCCAAGTCAAGAGTACAAGCAAAACAGGTCTAACAGGCCTCCAGGCCCCCAGGGATAAGCTAGATAAGGTTTCTAGAATGACTTCCAGGGTGGTGGTCCACTTAGGCCAATGTATTTGCTGTGTGTTGGGTGGCCGTGAATACAGCAGGAGGGGTATTAAATGATGTAATTTCTTTATAGTGATCCTGAAGACCTTCCCCATGTTCCAACTTGCTGTGGCAGAGGAGGCACAGGTTTGCTGTGGCACAAGCCAGGTCAGAGGTTCCCTGCCCTGTCCTGCCCTTGCCCAATGTCCTCACTGGCTAAGCGTAAGGAAGGCCAGTCAAAACATCAGAATAAACCATGGGGAATGGAAACATGGAAACAGCCAGCGGACAGAAGTTCACACCTTCTGAGTCCCACTCACCTTCATCTGGTGCGGAGCGTAATGCAGAGCTTGGCGTAGGCAGTCGATTGCCTTCTTTCCTTGGCCTTTCACTCTCCAGTAGAGGGCTGCCATGCTGGAAAGCACCCAGGATGTCTGGTTCTGCAAAGGAATGGTCAGCTAAGGCTGGTGTTTCTTCAATAACATACTAATTTATTACCAAGATTACGATCAGTAACGTGAGTCACAAGCATTTAACTATTTACTAGGTGGCAGCACTCCGCTAAGCACTGTTCATCCTCTCGTTCATTAATCCTTAGAACAATCCTATGAGCTTGATTCTATTGCAGCCTTTTTATGAATGAGAGAACTACGACTCAAAGAGGTTAAGTACCTTGTCGGAGTCCACTCAACTACTGAATAGCAGAACTATATCTCATGTTCATGTTTTCTTTTATTTAAATTTATTTAACTTTTTGAAAAGGTAACTCATTCACATGTTTCAAAAACCAGAAGTATATAAAGTTATACAGTGAGAAGTGTCTCCTCCATCCTTGTCTCTACTGTATATAAGTAAACACTATTTTTAGTTTCTTATTTATCCTTCTAGAATTTATGTTTTATACAACCAAATATAAATATAGAATTATATTCCCACTCTTTTTTAATGTGAAATAAGCTATTATTTATATAAGAGGTGACACTCAACTACACTTTGCTTTTTTCACTACACCATATACCCTGAAGATCTTTCTATATCAGGGTATGGGAAGCTTCCTCACTTTCGTTAACAACTGCATAGTATTTCCTTGTATGGAAGTATCATTATTTATTTAACTAGATCTTTATTAATGAATATTCCCTTCCCCCTAATTTTTCACAACTACAGACAATGCTGTAAAAATAACAACAACAAAAAAATAACTTTGCATTTTGCACTTGTAGAATACGTTTCTAGATGTGGACACACTATGTCAAGGAGATACACACTTGTCATTTTGATAGAGACTGCCACACCGCCCTCCATAGGATTGTAACAATTTAATCTCCTGCCAGAAATGTATGAGTGTCTCCATTTCCTTACACCTAATCACAGAGTCTGTTATTAAACTCTTTGGACTTTATCAACCTGATAGGTGAAAAATGTGGTTTTAATCTGCCTTTCCCTTCTTCTGAGTGGAGCTGACCATCCTTTCATATCTGACAGCCTTTTCTATTCCTTTTCTGTGATTTATCTGTTCTTATATTTTGCTAATTTTTCTATGAGGTCTTTTTTCATCTATTGGAAAAAATTCTTTATATTTTAGGGAGATCACTCCTTGTCTGGCATGTGATTTACATATATATTCCCCTGAAGTCTGCCTTTTGACTTATGGTACCTTTGTGTGATGCAGATTTTGATTTCTACATAGTTCAGTTTATTAATTTATCTCCGATGACTTCTGGATTTTCAGTTGTAGTTATGAAGAGGTCTTCCTTACTCTAAGGGTATCAAGAAATTGTACCATTTTTGCCCCCAGAACTTTGTAAATTTCATTTTTCACATTTAACTGTTTGATCCATTTGAAACTTAACCTGGCATAAAGTAAAAGACATGGCTGCAACTTAATTTTTTTCCAGATGGCTACTAAGTTGTACCAATATTTAATGAATAATTCATCTCTCCCCCCCAGTGAAATGCTACTTTTACAATACACAAAATTTCAGTATTTAATTTAGGTCAAATTTAGGACTAATCTTGGATTTTTCTATCTATTTCATTTGCTACTTTTGATTGATGGTTTCTGACTCCAGCCATTACAGAAGAGGCAATCAGAAAACCGCTTCCTATCTTATTAATATTTCTTTCTTACAACCTAATTTTTGATAATTTTAAAATTCTACACTGCCAGGGAATATAGTATTTATATTCTGGTCTGTTGCCCTGTGCCCCACCTTTGTCTTGGTATTGGTTTTACTTGTGTGTGGTTTCCCTAACCATTACCTGGTTGGCTAAAAGTTTATCTTCTAATAGTTTCCTCAAGAAGGGTTCATGGGAACAATATTCTTTGAGATCATTACTATGGGCTGAATTGAGTTCCTTTAAAATTCATTTTTTAAGTCCAAACTCCCAGCATTTCAGAAGATAACTGTATTTGGAGGTCTTTAAGAAGTGATTAAGTAAAATGAGGCCATTAGGGTGGGGTCCTAATCTGAAATGACCGGCTTTACATGAAGGACTTACAGGAAAAGACACACCAAGGTCCTGTGTGCACACAGGGACACCATGTGAAGAGGCAGCAAGACGGTGGCTGTCTGCAAGCCAAAGGGGAGGGGCCTTAGAGCAACCAACCCTGCCAGCCCACTGATACCGAACTTCCAACCTCCAGAACTGTGAAAAAATTAATTTCTGTTGTTTAAGCCACTCACTCTGTAGTCCTTTGTTACAGTGGCTCTATACACTCATATATGTTCAAAACTTTCTGTCTGCGGCTTTCATACCCCAAAGACAGCTTGGTTGGATATAAAATTATGGCTTATTCTTTCCTCAAATAATCTGTCAGGATTTCTCTGCTGCCTCTTGGCATGCAATCCTGCTGCAGAGGAATCTGAAGCTAGCCTGATTTGTTCCTCCTTAGCGACTTGATCCTTTTGACTGGCATCCTAAAAGGATTTTAAAAAAAATAATCTTTCTTTAATGCCACCCAATATTTGACATACAAAAGAACATATTTATATAATTATATAACATAGTTATATAGTAAGTATATAATTATATAAAACATATATTGATGTTGCAAAGCATAAGATAATGAATATCCCAGAATATACCACTTTACTGAAGAACTAACTTGCATCTACTTATGTGTTCTTACACCGGCCTATCCTCTTGCCTTTTATTCCAGAGGCACACACTATTTTACGAGTTGTTTTTATTATTCCATTGCTCCTTTTAAACATTGTTTTATCACTCACGTACATAGATATTTGCTTCAAAAATATTCGTTTACTTCTTCCTGTGTTTTATAAAGATGGTACAATAGTTCCTTCTATCTGAGGAGGATACATTACAAGACTGCCAGAGGATGCCTGAAAGCATGGATAGTACTGAACTGCACATATAGATACTGCTTCTTCAATCTGATAACTGACAGGGCTACTAAGTGAATAACGGGTGGGTAGTGTATACAGTGTGGATATGCTGGACAAAGGGATGATTCATGTCCATGGAGGGACAAGCAGGACAGCATGAGATTTCATCACGCTACTCAGAATGGTATGCAACTTGCAACTTATGAATTGTTTATTTCTGGAATTTTCCATTTAATATTTTCTGACCATGGCTGACCCATAACTGAAACCACAGAAAGTGAAACTGCAGATAAGGGGGAACCATGGTATACTGTATGCACTCTTCTGGGATTTGGGGTTTTTACTCAACACAGTATTTCTAAGATTCACCCATGCTGTGGTGTGTAGCACAATTTCCTTGCCCATTAAGTGAATATACTATAGTCTGCTATCTCTTTTCTATAGATGGGCATTTGGATTGTTTCCTGTTTTTATGTCTCTTGTTGAAAATAAATGTGCAGAGTTTCTTTGGAGTCGATACCCAGGAGTAGAATTGTTGGGTCATAGGATATGCAAATGTTCAAAAAAACAAGAGAATGCCAAATTGTTTCCCAAAGGTGTTATGCCAATTTATGATCCCATCAACACCGTTTAAAAGTGCCTCTTCATCTACATCCAGTGGGGATAAAATAGCATCTTATTGTGGTATTATCAGTGGGAATAAAATGGTATCTTACTGTGGTCTTATTTTGTATTTCCTGATTATTAGTGAGATTGAAGAATTGTTTGTGTTTACCACATATATCCCTTCTAATATCTTTAATGCATTTTTCCATTTTTATTACTTATCTTGCTCATCAATTTATATGTTCTGTATGTTAATTTTTTGTAGGTGAAATGTCTTCCACGGTTTTTCTCTCTCTGGCTTACCTCTTTTTAAGTTAGAAAAGTTCAAACTTTAATGTAAATGAACTTATTAACATTTTCTTTTATATTAGTGTTTCTGGGCCTTCTTTTAAAATCCCACAAATTATTATTTTCCACAATATTTGTTTGGGCTTGTATATCTGTTTATTATTTCATTTGCTTGGCAAATCTTCTTGTGTCTTGAATAATCCTTCTGTGGCCATCTCACAGAAAAGTTCCTTTACGGTGGGGCTCTGGGAGGTAAACTTTTTCCAGTTCTTTACTTATCTTTCAATATCTTTATTCTTTTTTTTTTTGGAGACAGTCTCGCTTTGTTGCCCTGGCTAGAGTGAGTGCCCTGGCGTCAGCCTAGCTCACAGCAACCTCAAACTCCTGGGCTCACGTGATCCTCCTGTCTCAGCCTCCCGAGTAGCTGGGACTACAGGCATGTGCCACCATGCCCAGCTAATATTTTCTATATATTTTCAGTTGTCCAGCTAATATTTTCTATATATTTTCAGTTGTCCAGCTAAGTTCTTTCTATTTTTAGTAGAGACGGGGTCTCGCTCTTGCTCAGGCTGGTCTCGAACTCCTGACCTCGAGCAATCCTCCCGCCTTGGTCTCCCAGAGTGCTAGGATTACAGGCGTGAGTCACTGTGCCCAGCCTAAATATCTTTATTGTTACACCTCACTGTAAGTTACACAATTCTAGCGGGTCTTGTATCCTTTCAAAATTGCCATCTGGCTTTGATAGTGGCTAATAAACAGGCTGTCATCTTAGCCATCATTCCTCCGTAGGTGATCTGTTCTTTTTCTCTGTCTCCACAAAGATAGATCTTTAAGTTTTTCTTCACTGATTTATCCCAAACACTTAAAAAGTAAATGGCACATAGTAAGCCTCTCTTATATATCTGTTGAATGAATGAATGAATGGTTGCTGCGATGCTTATTAAGCCATCATCTTTCAAGTCCAAATCCAAAATTCTATTACCTGTGGCTGGACTCTGCAAATCACACTTGTCTTTTGCTAGCAGGTTTCTCAGTAGGTCCTACAGCTGTGTGCTCTAGGACACTGGAAGGCAAGAAGGAGAAGGGACTTCTTTCTTCCTGTTTGCATGTTGCTCCTGTCAGTGTCATTCCAGCAACAGCACCATCTCCAGCTTCTTTGAGCACTCCCAGACCCAGCCTCAGTGCACCCCTCAGCAGCCAGGCTGTGTCCCCTCTTCAGAAGTAGGAGTTCCAGCTCCCCAGAGTTCCTCCTGGAAACTTCTAAATTCTGAAAACCCCAATTGCTTGCTGCCTTCTCCCATACCTAGGGTGGGAGACTTTCCCTACAGTTGTTACATATGGTTTACCTCAGTGTTTTCTTTTTCTCTTTCAGCCCTCCACAAGATTGGAATCAATTCTCTAAATTAAATTTTTTCTTCTGAAATACCTAGTGTTATTTTGTTTTCTTGACTGAAACAGATGCTTTTAAGATAACTTTGTCTTTGCTGTTTTGAAGTTGTACTACAATGTGTGTAGGTATAGATTTCTTTTTATTTATCCAGGTTGGGACACATGGTGCTAAGTCTTGATTCACTTATCACCTTGTCTCTATAACATTCCAGGTATTTTTATTACAAAGGTCGCAATTCACTAATTATTTCATTATGTCTAATCCATGTAACCCATCCACTGAGTATTTGACTTAAACACCTTAAACGATTACATACATTTTTAGTTTAAGATGTGCCACTTTGCCTTTTTTATTTACCTACTCATTTCTAACACTATTTGTTTTCTTATCTTTGTGATCACATCGTTTAAACATTTTACAATGACAAATTTCAAGTATATACAAAAATAAAAAGAAGAGTATAATGAACTCCCATGTGCTTCAACACTTATCAACTCACACCAATTCTGTTTCATCTATACCCGTATCCATGTTAATGTGAAACAAATTCCAGATTTCATATAATTTCACTAGTAAGTTTTTCAGTGTACTTCTAAAAGATAAAAACTTATTTTTGAAACCTAAGCTTAACACCTTATGCCTAAAATATTGAAAATGATTCTTTAATATTGTTGAATGTTCAGTTGATGTTCCTATTTCCCCTATTGTCTTATGAAAGTTTTGCTTTGCTTTTATAGTCTGAATCATAATCTAAATAAGGTCCCTACACTGAAATTGGTTGATGTGTTCCTTAAGTCTCATTTCATCTCTAGAGTCATCTTCATCTAATTTTTTCTTTACAAATTTATTTTTGTAGAAGAAACAGGATTATTTATCCTGTGGTTTTCCACTGATTGAACTCTGCTAACAGCATCCTCATGGTACCATTTAACATGTTCCTTTGTCCCCTGTTATTTCCTATAAATTGGTAGTTAGAGACTTTATTGATTCAGATCTGACTTTTTGTGGAAGAATTGGGACAAAATGGTTTCATAGGTGGTGATGTGAACTTCCAATGGTACAGACACACTATCTGGATGTCTATTTGTGATGTTAGCAGCCAGTGATGATCACTGCCATAAATTCATTAGGGGCTGCAAAACTATAATATTCTAATGTTAGCACTCCTATTAGTTGGAATATTCCCAAAGAGATTTCCCTCATCAATTATTTGTTTACCTCAAAGAACAGTTAGTTTAGAAATGAAGGATACATGCTTGTTACTTTATATTTACATTTTTAAAAACAAGCCATTCCCATGCATTCTCCAAAATAAAATTATCATCACAAATTTAGTAGTTTAAATATATGTGATGTATTTCATTCATTGCAGTTATTATCTTCCTGTTGCTCAAAATGCCCCACCTTTGAACAATGGGAGCTCATTCAGGTTGGTTCCAAGTTCTTTTGACACAACCTTTGTTGTCACTGGAACCTTCCCTGCCTTCCCAGACTTGGTGGAAGCTATTTCTCCAAGGAATCCTGGTTTCTTTTAGTGGAAAATGGTACCCAAAGGTCAAAATCTGGACACTAAAGGATGCTTACTAGTACTGGGACAGTCTTGCCTCTAGTCTTTTCAGCAAATAAAGCCAGGAAATGTGTACTTCAAAAATGACAAAACACATCAGAATTTTTACTAATATTCCCAATTCAGGACCACAGATGTTAACTATGTTAACTTATCCATTCTCACATCTGTATACAAAATTCCAGTTCTCAAAAACACCAACAAAATTACTCATTTATTTCACAATACATACACCTACAATCTCAGAAGAACACTATCAACATCATCAACAAAAACAGTATTATTGAAAAGAGTAGAGGTTGAGTATCTCTAATCTGAAATTCAAAATGCTTGCCAAATCCAAAACTATTTGAGCGCTAACATGATGCTCAAAGGAAATGCTCCTTGGAACAGTTTGGATTTTGGATTTTCAAATTTGGGATGCTCAATCAGTACAATGCAAATATTCCAAAATCCAAAAAAATCCCAAATTCAAAATACTTCTGCTCCCAAGCATTTCAGATAAAGGATAATAAACCCATATAAGATTTTCTTTTGTTCTGAGAGTAAATTCCACTAGGGATGTATAGTCAAACACAGTCGACCCTTGAACGTGGGCCTAAACTGTGCAGGTCCACTTATACATAGATTTTTTTCAATAAAAGTTACACCGAGTATGCCTGTTGCTGTTGCCGCCCCTTCCACCTCCACCCCTGAGACAGCAAAACCAACTCCTCCCCTTCCTCTTCAGCCTATTCAATATGAAGATGATAAGGATGAAGACCTTTATGACGATTCACTTCCACTTAATGAATAAATATATTTTCTCTTCCTTATGATTTTCTTAATATTTTCTTTTCTCTAGCTTACTTTATTGTAAGAATGCAGTACATAATACACATAACATACAAAATATGTGTTCAGTGATGGTTTATATTATCAGTAAGGCTTCTGATCAACAGTAGGCTATTAGTAGTTAAGAGCCCAAAGTGGATTTTTGACTGCATGGGGGACTGGCATCCTTATCCCCCATGTTGTTCAAGGGTCAACTATAATTGTATTTTAAAGTCACTTGGAATAATTTCTCTTGATGTGGTTACACCACCAACTGAATAGTTAGGCTCATTTTACTTTAAATTAGGAATTGCTTTTTTAAAAATTTTGTGTAATTATGCAAAATATTTTGTTCCAAAGTCAAATTGAAACAACAACATAGGTTCAAGGAAATCTAGCTTTATTCCTGTTCTCATCACCTTATTTTTTTCTTCCCTTTATGGGAATATTTTTAAAATTTAGTCTTCTATTTTTAAATATCTATTTCTCTCCACATATATTTATTCTCTCTCCCCTTGCCATTCTTAAAAAGAAAAATAGTAACCTAGGATACTGTGTTTTCCTACTTTGTTTTTTTCCCACTTAATGTAGAGATTACTCCATTGAAGCTTACAAGAGATGGTCCTCATTCTTTTTGACAGCTACAGAAGTCTCTACTGTGTGAATGTTCACACATATTGTATATCCACAGGGAACTTTTTATTCAATCAGTCTCCTACTGCTGGGCATTTGGGTTATTTCCAGTATGCTATTACAAATCAGTCTACAATAAACAGCTTCATTCAGACACATTTTTAATTTTTTGCCAATACATTTTTAAAAAAGATTCCTGAAAGTAGGACTGATGGCTAAGAGGGTAAATGAATGTATAATTTTGCTTGATATAGTCAATTTCCTCCCCACAGAGATTATTTCATTTTGCATGTCTACCAACGTGTGACAGCGCCAGTTCCCCCACAGCCTCACCTGGAGTGCCTTACCAATCTACTTGGCTTTTGCCAATGTGATGGGCAAGAAATTTCTCAGCGTAGTTTTGATTTGTTGTTTTTCTACCTTTTTGAGATAGAAGTCTAGATCACTGACTTCCAGCTCCCTGTCCTTTTTCTTTTTTAAACTAATATATCCAGAGGCTATAAACTTCCCTCAAGCATTGCTTTAGCTGCACCCCACAAGTTTTGATATGCCATGTCTTTCTTACTGTATCCTCTAATTACAGATATTTTGTAATTTCTTTTGTGCTTTTTTTCATTGACCCATGGATTATTTAGAGGTGTACCACTTAATGTTACCAAAATAGTTGGGGATTTTCTATCTACCCTTTTGAAGACCTTGATCTTTTTTCTAGCTTAATACCACTAAGAACAGAAACATACTCTAAATGATTTCAATGTATTAAAATTTAACTGAGGCTTAATTTATGACTCAGCTTAAGATCAAGATAGCAAATGTTCAATATGCCTTTTTAAAAATAAGTACTCTGTCATAGTTGAAAACATTATATAACTATCAGTTAGGTCAAGTTTGTTTATTAGTAAGACGTTTTTACTGATTTTTTTGTCTGCTTAATTCTATCACCTATTGAGAGTTATGTTGAAATCTATTATGACTGTGGATTCATTTTTCTTTTTTTAGATCTATCAATGTTTAATATTTGTTTTATATAATTTAAAACTATGCTATCAGTTACATATAGATTTACAATTTTCTATGTTCATGGTGGACTGACCACTTTATCATTATGAAATGTCTGTCTTCATCCATAGTAATGCTTCTTGCCTTAAATTCCACATTGTCTGTTATTAGTAATAGCTACAACAGGTTTCTTTTGATTAGTATTTTCATGATATATTTTTTCCATCTGTGTAATTGCAACTGTTTTATATCTTATAGTAAGGTCTGTTACTTTTTAAAAAACATATAATTGTGTTCAGTTTTTTAACCCAGTCTCATAATGTTAGTATTCTAAGCACTTAGTCCTTTAATATTTATTCTGATTACTGATATATTGGGTTTATCTCTACAATTTTACTATTTGCCTTCTATTTTACCTACTTGTTTATATTCCTTTTCTCTTCCTTTCTGGTCTCTTTTATAATTAATCAAATGTTTATTATCCATTTTTCCTTAATTATATCATACGTCTTTTATTGTTCTTTTAGTGCTTAGCCTAGAGAGATTATAACATGCATCTTCAAACTTATTATACACTAAATATATATATATACATATATAATATATATATATATATATATATTTTTGAGACAGGGTCTCACTTTGTTGCCCGGGCTAGAGTGAGTGCCGTGGCATCAGCCTAGCTCACAGCAACCTCAAACTCCTGGGCTTAAGCGATCCTACTGTCTCAGCCTCCCAAGTAGCTGGGACTACAGGCATGCGCCACCATGCCTGGCTAATTTTTTCTATATATATTTTTAGTTGTCTAGATAATTTTTTTATTTCTATTTTTAGTAGAGACGGGGTCTCGCTCAGGCTGGTCTTGAACTCCTAACCTCGAGTGATCCACCAGCCTTGGCCTCCCAGAGGGCTAGGATTACAGGCGTGAGCCACTGTGCCCGGCTACACTAAAAATATATATTAGTTATATATGTTATCATGTTAACTTTTTAGTCATGTTCTCTTGGAAAGGTAGAATGTTACCTGTGTTACTAGGCTTATGGTAAAGATGACCTGACCAGTAAAATGCAAGTAGACTGGGAGGGCTGTCAATGACCAAGCAGAAAGTCACATTTCTAGTGTGATGGTTCTTGTCCCTTGCTGGAATCCCTGGATTCTAGGCCCATGGGACTGTTATAAGAAGTATTGTTTCCAATATGAAACTTGAGATTTCCAAGCCAGGGTGGTTCCCACACTATCCATATGGTCTTGATCTCTTGCCCCTGAGTTGTCACGTGGGAGGAGGGGCAGTGAACAGCTCCCAGGGATTGCTGCCAGACAGTCCTGGGGACTCGGAGAAACACATGAAAAGCTGCATTGCTGGCTTGCTGTGTTTCCTGTTTTATCCTTCTGAGTGAAGGACCACGAGTGGCCTATTGGGTTGTGTACATAGGAATTATCTATCTAGGTAGTTCTAAAACCACTGGGAGTGAGCATTGCAGAGTAGAGGCAGCAGTGGAATGGACTTCCTATCCTTATTTCAGTACAGCCACGATATCATGACATATAAGGCACGGGAAGAGAGATACTGACGAGACTCAAGTCACAGCACTCAAGTCACAGCGGGGCCAACTTTCCCGGAGATTGATGGTAAAGGCTTTAGATCATGTGACAGGGGATAAGGAAGGGACAAAAGCTGGAGACAAACCTATGCTGAGGGAAACTGCCACTCCTCTTCACTGTCCATAAAATGGACTTGACCAGAAACTCAGCTGCAGCTGGGCTGGCTGGCAAGAATGATATCGCCTTGCTGCAGCTGATACATTTGGGCCAAAGTAAACATTAATGTCTGGTGGGGGCAGGGAGGAGACAGCACATGAGCTTGAGAGTCCATATTTGTGACTGGGTCTGTGATTGGACAAAGGGAGTGGAGCTGCTGGGTTGGCTGTGGCGGGAGTTGACTGCTCATCCACCTGGCATGAAGTAGTATCTACCAGTCACTACCTGGGGAAGTCTGGGACATAGGTGGGGGAACTACTGGGTTCCCAACCCACAAGGTCAAATAGGACCATGTGGCAACCTGGTGTACAAACTGGCTGCAGTGGTAATGGCAGCATCTTGGTGCAAATCTTAAGCCACAGGGGGAGACCTCTGCATAAGCTTTGAGCACCATTCGTGCTCAGCTGCAACATGAGCAGTGTCCTGAGGGTTTAATGCATACCAATTTAACCCTAAAATGGAGTCCAATCAATGTCATCTGCTGACACCTACTGATAATGTCAATGCAAATTCAAAAACTCTCTAAGAAGACCATTAGAGATGGGCTTTTGAAGAAATAATAAAGGATAATGATTGGATATTCTAAAAGTTGAAGCCAAAAGACTATGGAGATCCTTGTTCTTTTGTGAATGGTAAATGGGAAAGTGGCACTTTTGCTTTGTTATCATTACCGTTTATTAGGGCACTGGCTTCAAAGTGTGGTCCTCAGAGCAGCAGTATCACCTGGGAACTAAGAACTATAAACTCTCAAGTCTGACCCTAGCCCTACTGAATAAGAAAGTTGGGTCATAGGGGCCTAACAATCTATGTTTTAATAAGCTCTCCAGGTGATTCTGATGCACCCTAAAGTCTGAGTACTATACTAAATTTATTAACTCAAGGTCATGGTCTGTGAGCCTGCAAAGGAAACCAATGTTGGATTAAAGTTCTAGCTCTATTTCTCTGAAAACCTGATAAAGGGGGAATGTTAGCTGTTATCAGGCAACATAGCTTATGGTAAAAATGACTCTGGTTGGTAAACTTATTTGGATTGGGATGACGGTAAGTAAACGATAATACCCAGTGGAAAGCCACAGCTTTGAGTTTCTAGGTGCCATGGTTCTTGCAGCCAGCCATGTCCCTTTCTAGTACTCTATGCCCACGGGGCCATCATAAAAGATACTGATTCTCACATGGAACCTGGGGTATCTAAGCCAGGGTAGTTCCCACAATCATTTGATTTACTCCCCTGTGCCTGAACTGTCACTTGGCAGAAAAGGGGCGTGGGTGAGCAGAGAATCGCCCCTGCCCCTGGACTAAGATGTGAGCTACTGTGAGGACTCGCTCTGGAAGTACATACCTGATGCTGCTGCAGCAACGTGGTGCATTTCCACTCCTGCGTCTTTCTGAGTGAGGCCCACGCCAAATCAGGCCTACTGAGCTGCATGGATGTGAAACATCTACCTGGACCTAAGATCACCTAAAGTAGTCAGTGCAGCTCCCTTCTTCCTTTTGTATTACTGTTGTCATGAATTTTAACTTCAGAAGGCATTATTGTCTTTATTTTGTACACTCATACTTATTTATATCTACTCCAATATTTACCCTGTTGCTTTTTGCTCTTTCCTGTATTTTTGGGATAATTTCCTGTATTATCTGGGATAATTTTCGTTCTCCCTGAAAAAAACCCTTTAATGATTTTTAGGGCAAGTCTGTTGGTAATACACATCTTTAAGTTTTTGGTGGTCTAAAATCTTTACTCAATTTTCATTTTAAAAAACTGAGGTATAATTTATATAGGAAGAAATGCTCATATCCTAAGTATAACATTGTTTTGACAATTAATTGTCAAATACAGAGAAGCAGCCGACATTCCAGAAAGTTCTTTCATGCTGCTTCCCAGTCAACACCTTTACCGACAAAGCAACCACTGATGTGATTTCTATCATCATAGGATATATTTGCCTATTCTAGAATTTCATATAGTTGGAATCATACACTATGCACTATTTTGTGTCCAACTTCTTTCACTAGCATAATATTTTTGAAATTCATTGATACTGTGGATATTGGTTCTTTCTTGCTGAATAGCATCCACTGTCTGAATACACCACTGTTTACCTATTCTTCTATTGATGGGCATCTCACTGTTTTCAGTTTTATTGGCTATTATGAATAAAGCTGTGAACACTTTTTCTGCTTTTTAAAAAAAATTTCAAGGTATTATGGGGGTACAGATATTTTTGGTTACAGGGGTTGCTTTCATAATGTTTGAGTCATGGTTCTAAGCGTGTCCGTCACCCAAATAGTGTCCATTGTACTCATTAAGTAGGTTCTCGTCCATCTTCTTCTCTTCCCCGCTCCCTGCTTGATTTCTGTTTTTTACTTCCCTCTGCACATGTGTGCTCACCAGTTAGTTCCAATTTAATAGTGAGTACATGTGGTGTTCGTTTTTCCATTCTTTAGATACTTCACTTAGGATAATGGTCTCCAGTTCCATCCAAATTGTTGCAAAAGGCATTAATTCATCATTCTTCATGGTTGAGTAGTATTCCATGGTACACATATACCACATTTTGTTAACCTACTCAAGAATTGACAGGCATTTGGGTTGATTCCACATCTTTGCAACTGTGAATTGTGCTGCTACTAATATTTGAGTGCAGGTGTCTTTTTGACAAAATGACTTCTTTTCCTTTGGGTAAATACCTAGCAGTGGGATTGCTGGATCAAATGGTAAATCGAATTTTAGTTCTTTGAGGAATCTCCACACTGTTTTCCACAGAGGTTGTACTAACTTGCAGTCCCATCAACAGTGTCTAAGTGTTTCTTTCTCCGTGCATCACGCCAGCATCTACTGTTTTTGGACTTTTTAATAAAGGCCATTCTGAGTAGGGTAAGGTGACTTTTTTAAAAACATATTTTGTGGACAAGTTTTCATGTATTTTTGATAAATACCTAGAAGTAAAATTACTGGGTCATGTATGCTTAACTTTTTAATGAACTGCCAAACTATTTTCCAAAATAATTGTACCATTTTCTACTCCCACTAGCAATGTATAAGGGTTCCGGTTGCTCTACATCCTTTGCAACATTTGTTGTTATCAATCTTTTTCATTTTAGCTCTTCTGGAGGGTAAGTGGTATTTCCTCATGGTTTTTTCATTTCTAGATGACTAACATAATGGGTACTTTTCAATGTGCTTACTAGACATCTGTATATTTTGTTTTGTGAAATTCTGTTCACAAAACTAACCTTTTAAAAATTGTATTTTTAGGCTGGGCGTGGTGGCTCACACCTGTAATCCTAGCACTCCGGGAGGCCGAGGCAGGTGGATTGCTCCAGGTCAGGAGTTCGAGACCAGCCTCAGCAAGAGCGAGACCCCATCTCTACTAAAAAATAGAAAGAAATTATCTGGCCAACTAAAAAATATATATAGAAAAAATTAGCCGGGCATGGTGGCACATGCCTGTAGTCCCAGCTACTGGGGAGGCTGAAGCAGTAGGATTGCTTAAACCCAGGAGTTTGAGGTTGCTGTGAGCTAGGCTGATGCCAGGGCACTCACTCTAGCCCAGGCAACACAGCGAGACTCTGTCTCAAAAAAAAAAAAAAAAAAAAAAAAACAAAAAACCAAAAAACTGTATTTTTAAAAATTACTAAATCGGCCAGGCGTGGTGGCTCATGCCTGTAATCCTAGCTCTCTGGGAGGCAGAGGCGGGAGGATTGCTCGAGGTCAGAAGTTCGAGACCAGCCTGAGCAAGACTGAGACCCCGTCTCTACTAAATAATAGAAGGAAATTAACCAGACAACTAAAAATATATATAGAAAAAATTAGCTGGGCATGGTGGCCCATGCCTGTAGTTCCAGCTACTCGGGAGGCTGAGGCAGTAGGATTGCTTGAGCCCAAGAGTTTGAGGTTGATGTGAGCTAGGCTGATGCCATGGCACTCTAGCCCGGGCAACAGAGTGAGACTCTGTCTCAAAAAAAAAAAAAAAGAGGAATAAAAATTACTAAATCATAGGAGTTCTTTATATATTCTGGACTCAAGTCCTATGTCTGATACATGTGTTGCAAATATTTTATCCCATTCTGTGTCTATTTTCTTAAGTGTCCGCTGAACAGAAGTTTTAATTTTAAGGAAGTCCACTCTATCAATTTTCTCTTGTATAGCTCATGCTTTCGAAGAAATCTCTGCCTACAGCAATAATTTGAAGATATTCTCCTATGTTTTGTTCTGGTATCTTTATCATTTTGGCTTTATTTTTACATACACACCTATGATTCATATTAAGTTGATTTTTGTGGATGATGTGAAGTAGGGGTTGAGTTTTTTTCCTTCTATATAACCTGTTCCAGAAATATTTGCTGAAGAGATTTTACTTTCCCCATTCAAATGCTGTGGTGCTCTAATAGAAAATCATTTGACCATACAGGTATGGTTCTATTCCTGGCCTCCTTCTTCTGTTCCACTGTTCTATTTGTCTACCTTGTTGCCAATACCATACACAATGACTATTTCATTCATTTCATTTTTGAAGGATATTTGCAGGGTGTAGAGCTCTAGGTTGGCAGTATTTTCTTTCAGTAATTGAGATATGTCATTCCTTTGTCTTCTGGTTCCACTGTTCCTGTTGAGAAGTTGACTGTCAGTTTTGTTATTCATTTGAAAGTGACTTTATTTTCTCTAAGATTTTATTCTTTGTCTTTTGTTTTGTTTTCAGCAGTTTGCTATAATGTTCTAATGGGGCTTTTTTGTCTTTATACTTGTGGACCATAGACTTTATTGAGTCTGTGGAATGTCTTTCATCATTTTAGAAAATTCTTAGCTATTACCTCTCCAAACATTGCTCCTGCTCATTCTCTCTCTCTTCTTCTCCTGAGATTCCATATGTTGGATTTTTTTTTTATGTGTTCACATGCCTTTTATGTTCTCATCTGCCCCCACCTCCCCCTCCCTGCACATTGCTCTATGTCTTTATGTATCAGTTTGGATATTTTCTTATTAACCTCAAAAAAACTTTTTTCTTTTTCATGCTTCAGTTTGGATATTTTCTAATAACCTGTTTTGACCTTTCGTCTTTTCTGCTGTGACTAATCATCTGTTCTACCTAATCTCATCTTTTTTATTACAGTGAAAACTCATAACATTTACCATCTTAACAATTTCTAAGTATATAATGTAGTAGTGTTTAGCATATTCACATTGTTGTGCAACCAAGCTTTAGAACCTTTTCATCTGGCAAAACTGAAATTCAATACCCATTAAACACCAACTTTCCATATCCCATTCCTCCCAATCACTGTTAACCACCATTCTACTTTTTGTCTCTATGAACATGACTACTCTAGATACCTCATGTAAGTTTAATCATTCAGTATTTGTCTTTTTGTGACTGGCTTATTTGACTTAGCATAATTCCTTAAAATTTATCCATGTAGGATGTGTCAGAATTTCCTTCCTTTTTAAGGCTGAGCCCATTGTATGTGTATGCCATATGTTGTTTATCCATTCATCTGTTGATGTGCATGTGGGCTAATTCCATCTCTCAGCTATTGTGAATAGTACTGCTTTGAACATAGGTGTGCAAATATTTCTTTGGGATCCTGCTTTCAATTCTTTTGGTTACATACACAGAAGTGGAAATTCTAGATCATATGGCAATTCTATGTTTAATATTTTGAGGATCTGTGATACTGTTTCCCATTGCGGCTGTACCATTTTACATTGCCACCAACAGTGTATGAGGGTTCCAATTTCTCCACATCCTCATTTGACTTTGATTTGCATTTTTCTCATGATTAGTGATGTTCAGCATCCTTTCACGTTTGTTGGCCATTTGTATATCATCTTCGGAGAAATGTCTATTCAAATCCTTTGTACATTTAAAAATATACAATGCTTGCTACTAGTCCCTTATACAAATGCTGTTCTGGTCATTTTGGCTGTCTGAAGCCCATTCTCTAGTAGACAGCCTTCTCAAGAACGGGCTCATGGAAACAATATTCATTGCATGTTCATCATAATTTGTCCGTGAACTCTATACTGATAGTTGATTTGGTAGCACATAAAATCCCAGACTCACATTTTTTTTTTCTTTAAGAATCCTAAATATGTTACTCCACTGACTTCTAGAATCAAGAGTCACTGTTGGGATTTTAAAAAATCCAGTCCACATTTAATTTTTGTATTATAGTCTTTTTGTACTTAACTACCGATGTGCTTGGGTCTGTATTTGCTTATTTTACTATTTGTGTTAAATTTTTTATGTGCCTTTTCTTTTACCTTTCTTGGCTTCCTTTGAATTAATCCAATGTTCTACTTTATTGTATTTTCCTTCTATTAAGTTACATTTTAAAATAATTTTAATAGTTAGCCTAAAGTGTAAAACATGCATTCTTATTTATTAAAGCCACTGCAAATTATTACTTTTACTACTTGTCTGTTACCAATTAAGCCTTAGGACTTTTAAACTACATTTACTTCCCTCCCATCATTTATGTTGCTACCACGCATTTTAGATACACAGTACATAAAACTGAAACTCCTCAGGGTGCTACAATTATTATTTTGTACAGTTACTGTTCATTTATATATATTTTTTCAATGTTCTTCATTCTCTCTTGCATGTCCATATTTCTATCTGGGATCATATTGATGCCAAATTCTCTCAATTTTCATTTGCTTGACTACATATTTATTTCACCTTAATTTCTGAAGAATACTTTTGCTGGTAGCGAATTCTACGCCTGCAAGTTTCTTTTTCAAGCACTTTAAAGATATTACATTGGCTCCTGGTTTCCATCATTTCTGTTGAGAAGCTAATAGTCTCTTTGTTGCAACTCTGAAGGTAACTGTATGGACTTAAAGATTGGCCACATGTTCTTTGTTACTGCTAGAGAGTGGACAATATTTCCTCTGCACTTAATTTTGGTCACGCTCTAGGACTTGCTTTGATAGACAAGACAGACGGAAATAGTGCTGCTCCAGTTCCATGCACAGGCTCTAAGAGGGCTGGCCTGGATGCTTTTGCTTTCACCCTCTCAGAGCCCTGAGCCAACATGTAAAAAGGTCCAGCTGTCCTGCTGGAGAGAGGAGTCCCACCTGTGCCCCAGCTACTGTGGCCACCCCAGCTAAGGCACCAGGCATTTGAGTAAAGCCATGTTTGGTGGCCAGTCCCAGCTGAATCTCCACATGTCTACAGTTGCATGGATGACTAAATGAGACTGGAAGAAATGTCTAGCTGATTGCAGTTTAGACTGCAGAATCTTAAGCAAAGAATATTTTTATTTTAAGCTAGTAAATGTGGTGGTTTGTTAAGCAGAAATAGATAATTGAAATAGTATATGGCATTAGAATGGAATGCTGCCAAAATAGGAACTTAAAGCATGTGGCACTGGTTTTGGGACCAGGCTACAGTGAGACTATTAATGGAACCTGGAAAAGCACTATGGAAATTGCTACTGGAGGCTGGAGAGAAGGCACGCGATCTATGGACAAAACAAGTGGTGAAGCTAGAGCTTAGAAGATAAAAAAAATACCTAATGAAATTATAGACCTGGCTAAGAAGATTTCCAGGAAGAATGCTGAAAGTGAGAAAATTTTTTTTAAAGAACTGCCTATAATAAAGCATTTAAAGAGAGAGAAGAGCTACACAAGGAACTGTGTGGTTTTCAAGCAGAATTTAGGGAAAAGTACTCTCAACTTGTGACTTGCAGGGTTAGAAAATAAAACTTTCTCATTACCAGTTTCTCAAGTCAGCAAAAGATTTTGAAGTTAAAAAAAATTAAATCCAGGGTGTTGTGCTAACAGTAAAACTATGACCTCAGGGTCAAGATAAAATCAAGAGCATGGCAGTATGACCTGGTTACTACTATAGACACTCCTCGGCTTATGATGCGGTTATATCCCTATAAACCCAGTATAAGTTGAAAATATCATTAAGTTGAAAGGTGTTCAATATGACTAACCTACTGAACATCATAGTTTAGCCTAACCTTCTTTAAACATACTCAGAACACTTATATTAGCCTTCGGTTGGGCAAAATCATCTAACATGGCCTATTTTATAATAAGTGTTGAAGATCTCATGGAATTTATTAAATACTGTACTGAAAGTGAAAAACAGAATGTTTGAGTACTTGAAGTATGGTTTCTACTGAATGCACATTGCTTTTGGTATCATCATAAAGCAAAAAAATCTTAAGTTAAACCATCATAAGTCAGGGACCATCTGTACTTCAGAAGGATTTAAGTCAGTGCCTAGCAGACCCTCGCAGTTTGACAAAAGGCATCTAAGAATCTTAAGGGTATTGTCCCTAACTCATATTCAAAGTAGACAGGGGCATTCTTGAAGAAATTTGTGGGTGTGGCTTCTGTCTGATAGAGTGAGTGGTTTCTAATTTGAAAGTCCACAAAGTTTTTTAAAGAAGTTGTGCCAGTTTGGATTAAAAGGACAGAAATAGGCAGAAAGGGGGATGAGAAAGCTATTCAGCTACAAAAGCGGGACATTTCTTATGGGAAAGGAGAGACAGCTCAGAGAGAAAAGTCAAGAGCCGAGAAACAGAGAAGGGAACCAACTTCAGCGAATCAAAATAGGCCCTAATAAAAGAATACACCCTACCCCTGGAATTGGTGACATATGGTCACACGGATTTCAGAATTGCCATGGGATTGCTAAATGTCTTCCATTCCCTCTCTTTTAAATTCATGTGACATCATGGCTGGGCGCGGTGCCTCACGCCTGTAATCCTAGCACTCTGGGAGGCCGAGGCAGGCGGATCGCTCGAGATCAGGAGTTTGAGACCAGCCTGAGCAAGAGCGAGACCCTGTTTCTACTAAAAAAAAAAAATAGAAAGAAATGATTTGGACAACTAAAAATATATATATTAAAAAAAAAATTAGCTGGGCATGGTGGCGCATGCCTGCAGTCCCAGCTACTCAGGAGGCTGAGGTAGAAGGATTGCTTGAGCCCAGGAGTTTGAGGTTGCTGTGAGCTGGGCTGACGCCACGGCACTCTAGCCTGGGCAACAGAGTGAGACTCTGTCTCAAAAAAAAAAAAAAAATTGATGTGACATCCTACCCCTGCTATACCAATGTAGGTTGTGTGTGGGAAGAGGGTGAGGGGGGCAGATAAATTTTTTAAAAATTCATAGATTTACAGATCAAGAAAAGCTGTATCCGAGGAGTACAGCTACTTCCACATACAGTAGTTTCCCCTTATCTAAGGAGAATACATTCCAAGATTCCCAGTGTATACCGGAAAGCACAGACAGTACCACACCCTATATATACTATGTTTTTTCATATATATATATATACCTGTGATAAAGTTTAATTTATTAATTAAGCACAGTAAGAGATTAACAACAATAAAACAGAACAATGATAACCTACTGTAACCAAAGTTATGTGAATGTGGTCTTTCTCTCTCTAAAGACCTTATTGTACTGTACCTCACCTATTTTCAGATCTCGGTTGACTGTGGGTAACTGAAACCATGGAAACTGAAACCACAGTTAATGGGCAACTACTGTATACAAGCTGACACTGAACCTGATGCCATATCTGGATTAATCTTTGGGGATCTTGGGAGGGGGTTAGTGTTATTTTGCATGTAGGAGGTATTTAAACAGTTTGTGGCCAAACGGAAGATTCAGGTAATTTAAAGATGCCTCAAAAGTCTTTGCTACCCCACTCCTCGCCTAGGCGCAATCAACAAGTGAAGTCCTACCCCTTCTCCTACATCTCAGCTGGCCTTGTGATGAGCTGCTTTGAACAACAAGAATGCGGTAGCAATGATGCTGTACCAGTTTCTAGGCTTTAAGAGGCCTGGCAGATTCTGTTTTTACCCTTCTGGAGCCCTGCTTACTGTGCTGGAGAGACCATGTGGAGGGGGAGAGACCATGTGGAGATGGTGCCTGGCTAGCTCTCACTCTTCCAGACTTCCCAGGAAGCACCAAATATGTGAGTGAAGTTACTTTGGGTATATAGCCCCAGCTGCAAAAGTGACTTCAGGTGAGACCAGCAGAAATGCCTAGCTGAGCCTGGTCCAGATAGCATAATTAGGAACAAAAAAAATGGCTGCTGTTTTATACCAGTAAGTCCTGTAGTGGTATGCTATGCAGCACTAGATAACTGATGCAGAAACGAATATTTTTCTTCCTGGCTGCTCTTAAGCTTTTAATTTTCAGTGGTTTTATAATGATGTGCCTAGGTGTGCTTTTCTTTGTACTTATTCTGGTTGAGGTCTGTTGAGCTTCTAGAACCTGTAGGCTATCATACATTTTGGAAAATTCTTAGGCAATTCTTCAAATACTGCTTCTGCCCTGTTCTCTCACTTCTCTACCTCTGAGACCCTAATGATATGTATGTTAGATCTTTGGAATATTTCCATCATGTTTCTTATGCTTTTATCAGGTCCCCCCTTCCTTTTTTTCCTCTCTGTGGTTCAGACTGCACATTTTTCTAGTTCACCAATTCTGAGCTCTGCTGTGTTCAATCTGATATTAAACCCATTCAATGAGTTTTCATTACTGTATTTTTAAGTAATTTTATCTGATTCTTTTTTATAGTTTCTAGTTCTCTGGTGAAAATGTACTTCTTTTCATATATTTTTCTCCATCTTTTCCTTTATTTTCGTGAACATATTAATTGTAGCTATTTTAAAGCCCTTGTCTATTAACCATAATATCTGGATTATCTGTGAATCTGCTCCTATTGTCTGCATTTTGCCTTGTTATCAACCATACACATTTGCTTCTTTGTATTTCTAGTTTTTTTTTTTTTGACAAAAAAACATATTCTGGTCTTTGTGTATAAAAGAACCACAGAGGTTCCAGATGATATTATACTTCATCAGGGCAGTTTCTCCCTTCATTCTATTAGGCAAATAAGGTGTGGGACTGATCAACTCAATCCTGTCAAATACTGAGCTGAGTTGGAACTGGCCTACAGTTTTAGCAAGACTCAATTTGTGTCTGGGTCATCCCTGTTCCTCAGTTGTGGCACCCCAGGGATTATGATTAAGAGTCGAGTGGGTGTCTGTCTCTTCAGCTCCAAAAGACTTTTCCTTTTAGAGGTTTCCAGCCCCCTTCAGTTTCCCATCCAAATAGTATCAAGATGAAAATCCTGAGGGGGAAAACCAGCCATATGCTTACAGCTGGCTCTGTCACCCAGCATCTCTTTATTTCCTAAGCAATGTGAGATGGAGATATTTCACTCTACCTTTTCTAAGTTTTTAACCTAATTCCCCAGACTCCTGTGTGGCCTTAGCTCTAATCAAATGCTCCTTGGAAAAAAAACTGGTCATGTGTTTAATTTCCAATCTGTTAATTTCACCTTGAGCAACTGCTAAAAGCTTCACTGGCTTCTCTTTTCCCCAGCAATGGCTTTCTCCCTGGGATAAGCCTGATTCTTAGCTCATTCCCAGAATAAACAAAGGCTCCCAGGGGAGAAAAAAAACCCTAGCTAGCAATCACCAGCTCACCTTGCAAAGGTTCTCCTGTCACTATCAATTTAGTTCTTTCATATCTTTTTGCTTCCTAGTTCTCCGATGCCTTTAAAAATATGATTTTAAAAGTTTATGTGGTTCTTTCCAGTTACTGCAATGCACTGATCTGCCTTGACCTACTACATCCTAACTGGAATATTAATTTTATATTTGTGTCAATTTTTAATCTGTTACTTGACTAAATTCTCTTATTCTTTGTCGTTGCTTTTCCATGGATTCTTTTGGGTTTTCCAGACACATAATCTTATTGGACACAAGCAGGCAGTCTCAATTCTTTGTTTTCTTTCTCTACATTAACACCTCCAAAGTTATGTTGAGTAGTACCAGATACAGTAGATGTTCTTGTTTTTTGACTTTAGTGGGAAAGCATCTAGAAGGCACCTAGTAAGGACCTGGCTTTCCTGCTGAGAGGCATGGTGTGTATTGATGTTACATGTTAAGAAAAGTACTTATCAATTCCTAAGTTAAAGTTCTTAACATTAGCTGGTATTGAATTTGCCCAATGTTTGTGGAAGTCTGGATATAATTATATGATTTCCCTCTCTATCAAAATGAAAGATATTAATGGTTTCCAAATAGTGAATCAATTTTGTATTCCTGGACTATGGCCAAAGGGTCATGATGTATTTATTGTTTTTTTCAAATATGCTGTTAGATTCTGTTTGCTAATATTTGTTTATCATTTTTGAATTGATGTTGACAAGTGAAATAGGTGTGTAGTTTCCTTTTCTGATGCCAACTTTTTCAGATTTTAGGAACAATGATATATTTCCTTCATAAAATAAAAGTTTCTTTTTTTGATGCTCTGAAATATAACAGCATTGGAAATTTTTAGTCTTTAAAGGGTTGAAGAAATTTCCTGTGAAGTCATCTGGGCCTAGTGAGCTTCTGGTTGGAGTTAACTATTTTCTGTTTCTTCTATAGCAATTTTTCTGAATTAGACTATCTTTCTACTGAGGTGAATTTCCTAAGTTGTTTCTTTTTTTAAAAAATATTTATCTCATCTAGATTCTCAAATTTATTTGCATAGATTATGCGAAATAGTTTGCTTCCTTCTTCTTTTTTTTTGGTCAGAATAGTCTGAGTCTTTAAATTTCCTGTTTTGATAGTTATTTTCTCCTATCTTTCTTATTTTATTTATTTGGGCAATCTCGTTTTCTTTTATTAGGTTAGCTAGTAATGTGTCCATTTTATCAACATATATCAAAATTCAACTTTTGGATTATTTGTATTGATTTTCTGCACAAAATTGATGTATCTTTTTTCTTTGTTAATTCTTTTCTTTTGCTTTTTTTAGTTCAGTTTATTTTTGCACCCTGGCTTGGGGTATTTAACTGATATATTTTATTATTTTTCATTTTTATTGATACAGGTATTTAATATTATAAAAATTCCTTTGATAACTGTCTTAGATCTACTCTACAGACTGCTATTTTGTTTTCATTTATCTTCAAGAAATTCTAAATTCTATTTTGTATTTCCCCCTTTGACTCAGCAGATGTTTAAATGACATGTTTTAGAATTTCCAGGTAGGCTTTTATATTTTTTTGTTATTAATTTTTATTTTTTTGTATTCTGATCTAAGAATACTAGTTTTACTTTCTTCTTTGGAATTTATTTGTTCATTGCTCTGATATGATCAAGTTTCATGAATATTCTATGTTCAAATGAAGAAAAGATGTATTTTCTATTATCCAAGTTCAGAGTTTGATATATCTAATATAGCTAATATATATCTAATAAGATTTGCCTTGTTGATTATATTATTTAGGTCTTTTATATCGTAATTTTTTGTCCACTATTATGAGGCATATTTTAATCTATTTCTCTGAATCTCCTTTAGTTTCTGCTCTATGAAATTTGTTTCTGAATTACTAGGTATATAAATATTAATAATTATTGTAACTTCATTGTGTCTTTGGCATTATAAAGTGTATTTCTTTGTCATTTCAAGCTTTTTGATCTAAATTTTTCCCAGTTAGTAATGGACATAAAATTTGCTCTCTTACTTGTATTTGCTTTGTATGCTTTGTCCATTCTTTTATTTTTACTTTAAATCTTTTTAAATTGTATTAAGATGTGTTTCTTGAATATAGCATAATGTTTGGTTATACTTTGTTAACCAATCTGAAAATCTTGCTCAGATTTTCAGGTGAGGTAAGTCTGTTTGCATTTACGGATACAATTAATATGTTTTCCCTCGGTCCTTTGAATATGTCTGTAAGTATGTGTATATATATATATACTCTTTTACTATATTGTCTGTTTTATTTGTACACTCTTTTCAGTTTATCTTTTGATATTTAGGAAGGCTTGTATTGCACCTATATAGTAATGCCTTTAACTAATTCCATTACTCTGCCCTCCTCCACACTTTTTTTGGACTCTATTCTATTGGTTACCTACTATGAACAATATGGAAACTATGTTCTAACCTTTTCTTACATTTCTGCCTTTCCTCTTCATCAGCATCTGATTGAAGTATCATTTTTAAATTCCCAACTAGTTCCTACTAAGCAATCAGTGAGCTTATTTTACCTTTCATGAATTCTTCCATTCTCTCACCATTTTTTGGCAATTGTACCTACATTTTCAGAATACAAACAGTTCCCACCTTATGATTTTTTGACTTTAGGATGGTGTGAAAGCAATACACATTCAGTAGAAAGTAGTATGATACTCTCTCATGATGCTGGGCAGGAGCAGTAGTGAGCTGCAGCTCCCAGCCAGCCACGTGATTGTGAGGGTCAACAACTGATACTCTGCTGTATACTGTGTTCTGAGCATGCTTAAGGTAGGTTAGGCTAAGCTATGATGTTCAGTAGGTGTATTAAATGCAGTTTTTTGACTTACGGTATTTTCAACTTATGATGGGCTTACTAGGATGTAATCCCATTTTAAGCCGAGGAGCATGTGTATATACCATCACCTAGGATACTGTCTCCTTTATAGCCATTATTTAGTCTTGGTTCTATGGGCAAATGTATGCTTGCTACTAGTCCCTTATACAAATGCTGTTCTGGTCATTTTGGCTGTCTGAAGCTCATTCTCTAGTAGACAGCCTTCTCAAGAACGGGCTCATGGAAACAATATTCATTGCATGTGCATCATAATTTGTCTGTGAACTCTATACTGATAGTTGATTTGGTAGCACATAAAATCCCTGACTCACATTTTTTTTTCTTTAAGAATCCTAAATATGTTACTCCACTGACTTCTAGAATCAAGAGTCACTGTTGAAAAATCTGATAACATTTGTTTTCTTTATTTTACTTGAAGGTCCAAAGGAATTTTTTCCTTCTTTTAAAAAATAGTTTTACTAGAATATATTTTAGAGTTGCCCATTCTAGGTTGATTTCCACAAGTATGTGGTATGCTCTTTCAATATGTAGTTTCATTCTGTCTTTTCTTTTAGGAACGTTTTATCATTTTTTTCTTGACACACGATATTTTACATATTTTGGGGTACATGGAATATTTTGTTACATGCATAGAATGTGTAATGATCAAGTCTGGGTATTTTGGGCATCCATCACTTTGAGTATTTATTATTTCTATGTGCTGGGAACATTTCAAGTTCTCTCTTCTAGCTACTTCAAAATGTACAATATACTGTTACTAATTATTGTCCATCTACTCTGCTGTTGAACATTAGAACTTATATGTTCTATCTAATTGTATGTTTGTTACCTACTGACCAACCTCTCTTCACCCCCCACCCCAACCCCTTCCCAGCCTCTGGTGTCTCTATTATTTTATTCTCTACCTCCATGAGATTCACTTTTTTAGCTCCCACATATGAATAAGAACAGGAAAATTTTGTCTTTCTGTGTCTAGCTTATTTCACTTAAAGACTTCCAGTTCCATCCATATGCTACAAATGACATGATTTCATTCCTTTTTACAGCTGAATAGATTCCACTGTGTACGTATTCCACATTTTCTTTATCCATTCATCTGTTGATAGACACTTAGGTTGATTCCATATTTTTGCTATTATGAATAGTGTTGTGATAAACATGGGGGTGCAGGTCTCTTTCTTTAATTTCAGAATATTACGGGGGTACAAACGTTTAGGTTACATATATTGCCTTTGCACCACCCAGGTCAGAGCTATATGTGTACCCATCCCCCAGACAGTACGTACCTCACCCATTAGGTGTAAATATACTCAGTCCCTCCTCTCCCTCCCACTTGCCTGACACCCGTAGGTATCTTTCTGATACACAGATTTCTTTTCCTTTGGATAAATGCCCAGTAGTGGATTGCTGGATTGTATGATAGTACTATTTTTAGTTTTTTGAGAAACTTCTATACTGTTTTCTATAGTGGTTGTACTAATTTACATTCCCAGCTATATGAGTTCCTTTTTCTCCACAAATATTTTTTTGAGTTTTCTTTTTTAAGAGACAGGTCTTGCTCTATCACCCAGGCTGGAGTGCAGTGGTACAATCATTACCCACTGCAGCTTCAAACTCCTGGGCTCAAGTGATCCTCCTGCCTTAGCCTCCTGAGTAGTTGGGACTATGGGTGCATGCCAACACGCCTGGCTAATTAAAAAAAAAAATATATATATATATATATATTTAGAGTCAAGGTCTTGTTATCTTGCACAGGCTGGTCTCCAACACCTGGTCTTAAGCAATCCTTCCGCCTTGGCCTCCCAAAGTGCTGGGATTATAGGCATGACCTGCTATACCTCTCCTCTACATACTAGTTTTGTTTCATTGCTTTGGTTTCTTCTTTAGGACTCCTGTTATGTGTGCACTGGGTCTTCTTTCTTCTACATCTGTGACTTTTTCTCATATGCCTTTAACTTTTCCTTCATTTCCTTCGTATTTAAAAAAAAATCTATTTTCCTTAAGGCACTACCCATTGTGTTCATTTGCTCTTATGTTCCTTTGTGTTTTGCCTTCATTTGTAAATAATTTCTTTTATTTATAATTCTTTCCGATATTGCGTCTACTTCCTTTTCAAATCTTCCTTTTAGCCAATTACCACATTTTTTAGTTTTTCTAATTCTAATTTAAGTGTTCTTGCATGACTTGTATCAATTCAGTGTAGGACCTAGAGCTGAGCTTCCCTAGTCATTGGCTCAAGGTTCTGTACCAAGAGAGCTTATCAACGTCTGTCCCCAAGATGGATTAGCCTCCTGAAGCTCCAGCTGTCAGCTAGTTCAAAAATTTTTGTTTTTTTAATGAAGGAAGAGGTCTTTGGAGTCCTACTCCTTGTGAGACCAGCAATAACTCGAAAAATGTATGCCCTATATAGAATATAGTTGTTCTAAAGTGGAAGGATCTCTTTGGGAGACTAATCAGCCACGTCAGAAGTAAAAGTCAAGGACTCTTTCTTCTTTAAAGTCAAATAATGTTGCTTAAATAAGCATTGCTGTTGACTGTTCTGGATCAGTTTTCTCTGGCACACAGTATGCCCTTTTAACAAAATATATTTTACAGAAACAAAATAAGACTTATTAAGTCTTAGCTTTCAACACGTTCTTCCCGAACATACTCTCTTCATTATTCCTAACTCTCTATTTTCATTTTGGTCACTTTTGTCATTTTTATCCTATATTGTCCCTTTCTGTGTTTGCACTATATTCTTGTTGTTGCTCCTTCCAATTTTGTCATCATTTCTGTGACTAGTTTTTTTCTACTACTTTCCTGTGTTTGGCCTGCTACTCAAGTTTCATATATTTCAGTTTTCTATCTCCTGTTTTTATATTCCTTGCTAATCTCTCCCCTGTGTTTTATATATTTTGGCTTTGTGATCTTTTTTTTATAAAGGTAATTCATTGTTCAGTATGATTTTTTAATTCATGGGGAAAAGTTTAGTCGGAACTAATCTGTTCCATGTCAATATTTTTCTGCTGAGTGTTCTTTGGTATGTTTTGCTGCTCTTTCCTATGATTTTCTTATATTTTTATATCAGTGTTGTGTCTGCTCTGTTTTTATTACTCAGGATCTTCTTGGCTGGGCTATTTGAAGAAAGTTTCTTCAGGTAGTAAATTTTTGCTAATGTTTTCTGAAATAACTAACCCTGCCCGGTTTCTGCTACAATTAATCCTGTTTGATTTCTGTGTGGACCTTAACTGCTTTTGGTAATCCTTATTTTTTGGAGCCTGGGGATCCTATCTATGTTCTAGTTTCATTATAATTATTTTCCATGTATGATATCCAGAAGAGGAAGGAAATTGCTATCTCACAATGTCATGTTCATACTCGAAGTTGAGTAGATTCTCTTAATGACTATGTTAAATTAGCTCTTTCATACTATATAGCAATAGAGGTTCTTAACTAATTCAATTAAAATTTAAAACCCCCTCCTCTTTACACAAATATCATTTAGAGGTAGATAAGTAGTCTTAGAGACTCTCAATTATATTTTCTGTAGGCTGTATGAAAATGCAGTTTTGTAAATATTTTGTTTCATGATTTCAAGAAAAAAGATATTCCAAGGTATATTACCTATCCACCACCCAAAATGCCAAATATTCTTCACTATCAGAATACCTGACTTATTTCATATACCTAAATAGTTTCCAGGAACAAACTGATGAAATGAGGTAAATTTCACCAAAGAAGGTAAGCAAAGGGGCAAAAAAAGAATACTAACCAAGTGATGGAAAAAGTAATGGAAAAGTGAGTGAAACACTGTTGAGTGAAGTTATTTCACGTTATCCTTTTAGTTATCCGGGGCTAAATAACTAAGAGAAGAGGTTAGAGCCACTTAGGAGGAAATAAACTGGAAAAGAATTAAGAAGGTCAACAATCGTTTCCAGCTTTTCTGTGGGGTGCCTTACCTTTTCCAAAACTTTGGCAATTCGGGTGCCAATCTGTTCAAGTGACTGTTGTGGATATTGGTCTTTGCCAAGATTTTGCAATACCTGGAATAGAGAGGAAGATGGTAGATTAGAAGAATGAAAATGAGGCAGGATCTAGATGATATTGCTGATGCTGAGTTGGGCACCATACCACTAATGGAAATTGTTTCTCTGGGATACATGCTGTGGTCCTGTTGGTAAGGCAGTCTGTGGAAGACACATTTAAGGCCGTTTTACCATCCTCTCAGCCCTCTCTCATTTAACAAAAAAATTACAGAATATAAAACACATGCATTATAGCAACATTAGAAAATTGAGTAGATAAAAAAATAAAAACTATTTGTAATCCTGTTACTGGGACATATAAAGTTGTTAGTAAACAACTAAACAGTAGTTGTTAATACCTTTAAATATGTCTTCCACATATTTTTCTATGTATACATACATTATTTTTCTCATAAAATATGGGATTACACTATATATTATTACCTATATTTTCATATAAAATATCCTGAAAGTTTCTTCATGCCAATAAGCATATTTCTACTACATCTTTCCTAATGGCATCATTGTGTACTATCTTATAGCTACACCAAAATTTATTTAATCTATCCTCTACTGTTGGACATTTGTGACATGTCTTTCCAGTTCTTCTAGGTATATTCTTGGCTAGGTCTGCCTTTTCTCTTTCTTCTTAAAAATGTCAACAGGAGAATTAACTGCCCCAAATATTTCTCTCAGGGCCTAAAAGAAGTTAGGTTTGGCTGAAATTCACCTATATGATGGCCAACTGAAAAAGTCCTTTTTTTTTTTAATAAGGCCTGGCCACTTGTGCTTTCTGCTATCAGGTGCATCCTAACTGTGAGGCTAAAAAATACAGGCAGGCTGAACAAAGCTGAGCACTCACCTCTGTTAACTGACTCTCCCCTGTGTAGTGCAGGCTGGCTCGGTTGGAAACTCCATGCAAGTGGTCCAGGGTATGCATACTGGTGGGGAGATTGCCATTGCAAAGGGGCTCCATTGCTGGCTGTTGTATTGGGGTGGCAAAGTCTATGTGTTCTGTGATGCTGAAAAATGGAGATTGCCAAATTAACTATGGAAAATTTGTGTGGGTGGGGAGAGAGAGGGCATTAACAATCAGCTGATCATAACTTCAATATGCTATCCCCTGCCTGGGGAGGTTTTAAACCAGGTAAGTTTTCTTCTATGATTTCTTCTTCCAGGGTACAGGTAGTGATAAATACCCACAACTGGTATTATCTTTTACTTTTCCTTTATGCATGGAATCACACATGTCCCCACAGAAAATGTTACCTAGAGTTTAGATAGTAAATTTTATACAGATATAGTTATATAATGTATTTATGTATGAGATTAAGTATTTCCCTTCATGGCCCCAAAGCAGTCATTTTCCCACTATATATAAGCTAAATGTTATAGATTATAATATGTACTGATATGACAAATTGGCATTGCCAAGTTTTACTTCCAGCTATTTAAAAAGCTTAACAGTTATTAGGCAAACATTCATTCATTCATTTATTCATTATTTATTCAGAGCCTATTACGTGTCCAATACTAGGACTATAATAATTACCAAAACATACTCAGGTCTTGCTGTCACTGTGGTCCTCATCTTGTAATTCACTTACTGGACAGATGTGGTAAGTTATAAAAGATAAAAACATGGTGCAATGAGAATGCACCACAGGAGGGTATACATTTCCTCTGCACTGACGGAGGAGGGAGGTGGCTAGTGAAGGATTCCCTGAGTAAGTATTTGAGACCAGAAGGATGAGTCTGAATTGTCCAGCTGAGAAGTAGCAGTGAGAACAACAATGCAGACAAAGGAGACACCACGTATAAAGGCCCTGATGGGAGAGAGGGCAGAATTGAAGATGGAAAGACAGGCAGAGAGCAGATCAAGAAGGGCTTTGTGGATGACTTTAAATAGCGATAAGAAGATACTAGAGTGTTTTAAGAATGAGCTGATTTTTATATTTGAAGAATTCTGAGTACGGTGGAGAGAATGTATTGAACAGAGGCAAGAATCAACACAGCAAGAGGGTCAGGATGAGGCTACTAAATGAACCTACGTGGATATGGAGGTGCTCTGTTTTAAGGAGGCAGCAATGGAGACAGAGAAAGTAGATGGTTCTGAAAAATACTCAGGGAGTAAAAGTGGTAAGAATTGATAATAAGCTCGGATTGAGGGGTAAGGGAAGAGAATTGTGAAGGAAAACTCCTAGGTTTCTGGCCTAAGAACTGCTGCAGCTATTTACTAAAAATAGAAAGAGAAAAACCCAACCAAACAAATAAATTTTTAGATGGAGAATGAGCAAGAAAATTATGAGTTCAATTACCTAGAGGTTGGGGTACCTGAGAGCAATCTAGAAAGAGAGGTCAGGGAGATAACTGGAAAAATGAGTTGAGGGCTTTAAAGAAAGGTCTGGTCTAGAGATTCAAATTTGGGAGTTGTCAATACATCAATGGTGATTGAGGTTCTTGGAGTCAATCAGTCTGACTAGGAGTGATTATAAAATAAGAAGCGTTAATCCTGGGGAACCTAACACTTAAAGTGTAGAAAAGGGGTCAGCACTGGAATGAGCACCTCGTGAGGCAAAAACAGTTATTGAAGAGACCATCCTGCTTAGCCTGTATTTTGGTAGGAGCCTGCATATCTGATTTGCTCTGGCTCCCCTACAAGTGCATGATGTGCATGAGAGGCCATGGGTTTTGTGCTTCTATAAAGAGGGATCCAGCCTTTAATCCAAACAAATCAAGTTATACGGGGCTTCTGGACAGCTTACAAATGTGGGTGAAGGCACTGAGAAGGGGGCACACTCACTGCTTCACTATAATGGGTTGGGTCCCTCTGGGGACTGTGATCATCAATGGTCATCCCTTAAACCACTAACTCTAGAAGGGATAACTCTTCCAATAGCTGCTGACAAAGAGGGCACCCTGAAGTCAGCTGAGGCCCAGTGGGTTCACTGGAACACAAATGCCATGAAAGTGGGAGAAGATTAAGATACTCACTCAATGTTTTTTGAAGAAACTGCAAGCCAGGTACTCACGATGGCCGTCAGCTCTACCCAGCGGAGTTTGAGGCACTCATCCGGGCTGGGCCATCCCAGACTCTGGTAGTCACGTTTTTTTCCTGGAAGGAAAGTATGTCATGAATTGACACAACTGCAAAGGAACAGAACCTGAGTGCCTTATGGCCTTGGCAATTACTTCATCCAGACTGGTGTGTTTGGAGGCGCTAGTCATTCTTCTGGTCTTTAGAATTTCCACTTTCTGTAGATCTAACTGAAATCCTGTCATTCACAGCAATGGGAATAAAGATCATCTCTAGGTAAACCCTTAATGTCAAAGATAAATGATGAAGTAAAAACAAATGAGTCCTTTTCTGGATTTAAGACTCATCAATATGAAATACGGGTTAAGATATTCTTTGATGTTAATATTCTTATCTAACTTAATTCTTACCCCTCTACATTTTGATTTTATAAGGACAACTCCAACTTAGTCAGCAAAATATATCTCTAAAGCAGGGTTTCTCAATCTGGCATTATTGACATTTGGGGCTAGGTAATTCTTTGTGGAGGGACCTGTCCTGTGTATTGAAGGATATTTAGCAGCATCCTTGGCCTCTACTTAGCAGATATCAGTAGCACCCTCCCCCAAATTAACAACCAAAAACATCTCCAGATATTGCCAAATGTCCCCAGGGAGGCAAAATCACCCTGAATGGAGAATCAGTGCTGTGAAGAAGAACAGCACGGGTGGAAAATAATGATGTTAATGAAAGGTTATCATCAATGTTTTCTTAAAGCTAGATAAGTGAAGTAGTGGGAGTGGAGAAGGAACAAAGAAATCTAACTGGTTGTGATCAATTAGTTGTAAACACCACTGCACTTGGACCAGCCAAGTTATCTATTTTAAGAGCACTTACTATGTGTTCAGGTCCTGTGCTAAATGCTTTACATCCTTAACCTCACGAGGTAGACTTTTTTTTTTTTTTTGGAGACAGGGCCTCACTCTGTAGCCAGGGCTAGAGTGCAGTGTCATCACAGCTCACTGCAACCTCAAACTCCTGGGCTTAAGCAATCCACCTGCCTCAGGTTCCCGAGTAGCTGGGACTACAGGCACGTGCCACCAGACTGGCTAATCTTTTTTTTCATTTTTTGTACAGATGGGGGTCTCACTCTTGCTCAGGCTAGTCTTGAATTTCTGGCCTCAAGCAATCCTCCCACCTCGGCCTCCCAAAGTGCTAGGATTACAGGTAGGAGCCACCATGCCCAGCCTCACGAGGTAGATTTTAACCCTCATTTCTCAGATGAGAAAAGGGAGGCTCAGAGAGATTAAGTGACTTGCCCAAGGTCAGCAGGCTAGTAGGTGGCTGAGCTGGGACCCAGATCTAGGTGTCTTTGACTCCAACAAGCATTTCTCAATCAATACACTATATAAAGTTATATAGGGCTTTTAAAGCTCTGTTTACTGATATCCTTCACAGGGACTACCTTTTGGGTCTAGGCCTTTTACTTAGACCAAGTCCCCAAGAAAGCAGAACTGCCTTGTCTGGGAAGGATTCTTCTGAGGGTATAATGGAATGGGCAGGAAGAACTTTAGTTCTGTACAGCACTTTTTATACTGTAGGAATTTACCAATATCAAAACCTGTTTGAGGTACAGGCAGCGGTTTAGATTGAGATTTTAATAAAATAGAAAAGAATCGTTTGAAAGAGTTTCAAATAAATTAATAAATTAAGTTTAAATCGATAACTGCTTAAATTAATAAATAAACCATAACTTTCACAAAAAAGCTTTTTTTCTTTTATATTTAAGAAATTCATTTGAAAAATATTTGTTGAACACCTATTATAAGGGGCTGGGAACTGTGTAAGACACTAGGGATACAGACAATAAGGTGGTCTGTTGGGCTCACAGTCTAGTGAAGAAGGCAAACATAAAGAAATCATTATAATAAAATAGGATACATGCTAGAGGGAAGGTATAGAACAATTGCCAGAGGAAAGAGCAACTAATTCTGCCTGAAGGTCCCAAGAAAGAGATGGCACTTGATTTTGAAGTTTAAGGATGAGTGACATTTTAGCACTGTAGAGGTGGCATAAGAGCATTCCAGGCAGGTATAACAGCCTGTGCAAAGACATGGAGGTAAAATAAGAGCATGGTTGGTTCAGACAATGGTGCTGAACGGTAG
This sequence comes from Lemur catta, assembly GCF_020740605.2. Lineage (NCBI taxonomy): Eukaryota > Metazoa > Chordata > Mammalia > Primates > Lemuridae > Lemur > Lemur catta. The sequence continues at coordinate 91,051,417 of NC_059134.1, read as the reverse complement.
AGAGAGGCTGAGTTGTAAAGGGTCTTGTACACCACACTAGGAAGACTGGACTTTATCCTGTAGGCAATGGGAAAGCTTCGAGCCCACATCTCTCCATCTTGTTCAAAACGATATCGTAAGAGGCTCTGTTAAATGCCTTGCTGAAATCCAGTTAGATTATATCTATGGCACCTCCCTGGTCTTCCAGTCTAGCAGCTCTAACCAAAAAAAGAAATGAAATTAGTTAAGCATTGTTACTACTTCTTTCTTTCTTTCTTTCTTTCTTTTTTTTTGAGATAGAGTCTCACTCTCACCCTGGGTAGAGTGCAGTGGTGTCATCATAGCTCATTGCAACCTCAAACTCCTGGGTTCAGGTAATCCTGCCTCAACCTCTTGAGTAGTTGGGACTACAGGCATGAGCCATGCCTGGCTAATTTTTCTATTTTTAGTAGAGATGGGGTCTCACTCTTGCTCAAGCTGGTCTCAGACTCCTGAACTCAAGCAATCCTCTCACCTCGGCCTCCCAGAGTGTTAGGATTACAGGCGTGAGCCACCTACCTGGCCCTGTTATTATTTCTTAGTAAATCTATGATGGCTCTTAATGATCCCCACTTTTTCTCCATGGGCTCACAAATGATCTAATAATTTGCTTTAGAACTTTGTCAGGATTTATCACGAAGGGGATAGGGGACAGTATGCATATTTTTGAAAATTGGGATATTGAACCTCTCTAGTATTTTTGCATTTCCTCCATGCTTTAGAACGTTTCACTTTAATGCCAGTAAGTGGTTCCAAGATCTCATTTGCAAATATATTCAATGTCCTACTTCGGTCCGTCAGCTTGAATCCATTTAAAACTGCTTAAGTGCTCTCATATCATCCCAATCATATCCAGCTTGAATTTTCACTTTTATAACAAATTTTCACTTGTTATAACAATCACATCCTGCTTAAATTTTCACTTTTATAACAAATTTCACCTTAATAATATAGGTTTATTATAAAATAGAAAATGGAAAAGCCATATAGAAGAAGATAAAAATTCATCTATAACTCTATCAGCCCCCAGGGATAACCACTTATAATATTTTGGTATATTTCTTTCTAGATTTGTTTCTATGTGCATGTTTATTTCATCAAATCTAAGATGCTATCAACTGTAAGCTGTACATTATTTTACACGATTTAAGACAGAAGAAAAGTGCCACTTATATAAGATACTACCAGTTGTAAGATGTATCTCAACTTCAGAGATACTGAAATGTAAAAAAAATGTAGTTGATGGAATACAGCATATTTATCATTTTATAAAAGTTGAAGTATTTCCTATATATGCTACTTCAGAAACTGCTTTTATTCACTTACATATTACAGATTTCTTGGCTGCATAGTACACAACACAGACATGCTGTAATTTATTTAGGCAATTAAAAAACATTTAGGTTGTTTACAAATTTTCACTCTGATAAGCAATCCCATGATCAACATTTTTGTGCTTACATCTTTGGCACCTGTAAGATGATTTACTTAGGGGAAATTACAAGAAGTAGAATTACTGGTATATTTTAAAATTTTTTTTATTTCAAAATATTGGGGGGGGGTACAAATGTTTTTGCTACCTGGATGCCTTCTAGAATGCTTAAGTCAGAGCTTTTAGTGTGCTCTGAATAGTGTTCATTGTACCTGATAGATAAGTTTTGACCCCTTATCCCCTCCTCCCTGCCTTCTTGGTTTCCAACGTCCTTTACATCCCTTTGTGCTTGTGTGTGCTCATCGTTTAGATCTCAATTATTAGACAGTACATAAGGTGTTTGTTTTTCCATTCCTGAGATACTTCATTTAGGATAATGACCTCCAGTTCCACCCAAGTTGCTGCAAAAGACATTATTTCATTCCTTTTGATGGCTGAGTAGTACTCCATGTGTTTTCTTTATCCACTCATGAATTGATGGGCACTTAGTTGATTCCACATCTTTGCAATTGTATGCTGTGCTAAGATAAACATTTGAGTACAGGTAGGTATCTTTTTTAATAAAATGACTTATCTTCCTATGGGTAGATACCCAGTAATGGGATTGCTGGATCAAATGGTAGGTCGAATTTTAGTTCTTTGAGGAATCTCCACACTGTTTCCCATAGAGGTTGTACTAACTTGCAGTCCCACCAACAGTATATAAGCGTTCCTTTCTCTCTACAACCATGCCAGCATCTATTATTTTTTGACTTTTAATAATAGCCATTCTGACAGGGGTAAGGTGGTATCTCATTGTGGTTTTAATTTGCATTTCCCTGGGTGATTAGTGATGTTGAACATTTTTTCATATGTTTCTTGGCCATTTGTCTATTTTCTTTCCCTCCCTCCCTCCCTTTTTTTTGGAAACGAGGTCTTGCTCTGTTGCCCAGACTGGAGTGCTATGGTGCAATCATAACTCACTGCAACCGCCAACTCCTGGGCTCAAACAGTCCTTTTGCCTTGGCCTCCCGAGTAACTGGGACTACAGACACGTGCCATAATGCCTAATTAAGAATAATTTTTTTTTTTTTATAGCGATGAAGTCTTGCCTGGGCTGGTCCTGAACTCCTGGGCTCAAGAGATCTCCTGCCTTGGCCTCCAAAACTGCTGGGATTACAGGCATGAGCCACCATGGCTGGCGCTATTGTCTTTTGAAAAACTTCTGTTTATGTCTTTTGCCCATATTTTAACTGGGTTATTTGTTTTTTCTTGCTGATATGAGTTCTTTGTAGATTCTGGATATTAGCTGTTTGCTGGATGTACAGTTTGTGAATATTTTCTCCCATTCTGTAGGTTGTCTATTTACTCTGATTATTTCCTTTACTGTGCAGAAGCTTTTAAATTGAATTAAGTCCCATTTATTTATTTTTGTTATTGCAGTATTTGCTTTGGGGTCTTAGTCATAAATTCTTTGCCTAGGCAGATATCCAGAAGAGTTTTTCCAACATTTTCTTCTAGCATTCTTATGGTTTCATGCCTTACATTTAAGTCTTTTATCCATCTTGAATTAATTTTTGTATATGGTGAGAGACAGGGGTCCTGTTTCATTCTTCTGGATGTGGCTATCTAGTTTGCCCAGCAAATTTATTGAATAGGGCTTCCTTTCTCCAGTATATGCTATTGTCTGCTTCGCCAAAGATCAGTTGGTTTTAAGTAGATAGTTTTTTTCTGGGTTCTCTATTTTGTTCCATTGGTCTATGTCTCTACTTTTATACCAGTACCACGCTGTTTTGGTTAATAATGCCTTGCAGTATAATTTGAAGTCAGGTAATGTGATGCCTTCAGATTTGTTCTTTTTGGTTAAGATGCTTTCATGGCCGGGCACGGTGGCTCACACCTGTAATCCTAGCCCTCTGGGAGGCTGAGGCGGGTGGATCGCTCGAGGTCAGGAGTTGAAGACCAGCCTGAGTGAGACCCCGTCTCTACTAAAAACAGAAATAAAAATTATCTGGACAACTAAAAAAAATATATATATAAAAAAAATTAGCCGGGCATGGTGGTGCATGCCTGTAGTCCCAGCTACTTGGGAGGCTGAGGCAGTAGGATCGCTTGAGCCCAGGAGTCTGAGGTTGCTGTGAGCTAGGCTGATGCCACGGCACTCACTCTAGCCTGGGCAACAAAGTGAGACTCTGTTTCAAACAACAACAACAAAAAAAGGTGCTTTCGCTATTCAGGCTCTGTTTTGGTTTCAAATGAAACTTAGAATTCTATTTTTTCTAGATCTGTGAAATACGATGTTGGTATTTTGATGGAGATTGTGCTGAATGTATAAATCACTTTGGGCCATATGGACATTTTAACAACGTTGATTCTATCAATCCATGAGCATGGGATGTTTTCCAATTTGTTTGTCTCATCTGTGATTTCTTTCATCAGTGTTTTGTAGTTCTCCTTGTAGAGATCTTTCACCTCCATGGTTAAGTATATTCCCAGGTATTTTGTTTTCTTTGTAGATATTGTAGATGGCACTGAGTCCTTGATTTGCCTCTTTGCTTGACTGGCATTAGAATATAGAAATGCTATTGATTTGTGTGCATTGATTTTGTAACCTGAGACTTTAAATTTACTTATCAATTCTAGGAGTTTTTTGGCAGAGTATTTAGGGTTTTCTCAGTACAAGTTTGTATCATCAGCAAACAGGGATAGTTTGACCTCTTCTTTCCCAATTTGGATATTTCTTTCTCTTGCCTGATTGCTCTGGCTAGGACTTCCGGTACTATGTTGAATAGAAGTGGTGACAGTGGGCATCCCTGTCTTGTTCCAGTTCTTAGGGGGAATGCTTTCAACTTTTCCCCATTCAGTATGATGTTGGTTGTGGGTTTGTCATATATGGCTTTTATAATTTTGAGGTATGTTCCTTCTATGCCTGGTTTGTTGAGGGTTTTTATCAAGAGTGCTGGATTTTACTGAACGCTTTTTCTGCATCTATTGAGATGATCATGTGGTCTTTGTTTTTGCTTCTGTTTATGTGGTGAATCACGTTTCTTGACTTGTGTATGTTAAAGCAGCCTTGCATCCCAGGATGAAACCTATTTGATCACAGTAAATTATCTTTTTGAGTGCTGTTGTATTGTTTGCTAGTATTTTGTTGACAATTTTTGTATCTATGTTCATAAGAGATATTGGTCTGTAGTTTTCTTTTTTTGTTGTGTCCTTTCCTGGCTTCAGTATAATGGTGATACTGGCTTCATAGAATGAGTTAGGGAGGATTCCTTCCTTCTTAATGTTATGGAATAATTTCTGTAGGATAGGTACCAGTTCTTCTTTGTAGGTCTAGTAGAATTTGGCTGTGAACCCACCTGTTCCAGGCATTTTTTTTTTTTTTTTTTTTTGAGACAGGGTCTCACTGTCACCCTGGCCAGAGTGCCGTGGCATCAGCCTAGCTCGCAGCAACCTCAAACTCCTGGGCTCAAGCAATCCTTCTGCCTCAGCCTCCTGAGTAGCTGGGACTACAGGCATGTGCCACCATGCCCGGCTAATTTTTATATATATATATTTTTAGTTGTCCAAATCATTTCTTTCTTTTTTTTTTTTTTTAGTAGAGACGGGGTCTCGCTCTTGCTCAGGCTGGTCTCGAACTCCTGATCTCGAGTGATCCGCCCACCTCAGCCTCCCAGAGTGCTAGGATTATAGGCGTGAGCCACCGCACCCGGCCTCAGGCTTTTTTTTTGTTGGTAGATTTTTTATTACTGCTTCCATCTCACTGCTCATTATTGGTCTATTCAGGATTTCTATTTCTTTCTGATTCAGGCTTTCGAAGTTGTATGTTTTTCAGGAATTTGTCCATTTCTTCTATGTTTTCTTGTTTGTGTGTGTAGAGATTTTTTGTAGTATTCATGGATAATATTTTGTATTTCTGTGGAATCAGTTGTAATATCTACTTTTTCACTTCTCATTGAGTTTATTTGGGTCCTTTCTCTTCTATTTAATCTAGCTAGTGGTCTATCGATCTTGCTAGTGAGGCTGAACATTTTCTCATGTTTAGTGGCCATTTGTGTGTGTATATGTGTATTTGGTGAATGTCTATGTACTCTATACCTATTTTACTGAAATCAAGTATTTTTCATATTGATTTGTAGGTGTTCTTTAAATGATACTGATACCCTTTATCATATATTCTGTAAATATATACAAATATTCAGCAAAAAATCCTTTGTTTCAGTACTTTGTCTTTTTATTTTGTGGTGCTTTCTGGTGCCAGAATTATTATTTTCTTTCTCTCTCTCTGCCTTAGAAAATCCTTCTCCATAAATCTAGTAAATATTCATAGATTTTCTTCCTTTATGACTTATAATGTGTAATGTTTGATCTATTGGAATTTTCATTTCCATAATGTTTTATAGTTTGGGCATCGTTTTCACTGATACAGAAGACAGACCTAATAAAGAAAGTATTGCCTTCCTTTTGTAATTTAACACATGCTAGCTTCCTTAAACAGTAGAGCTAATTCAAGCTTTTAACTTCAGCCATGACAAAATGTCCTCCTTGGTGTCGTTAACTTTTTCACAAGTCACAGTTCACTCTTGGATTTAGTCAAGCTAACCCCATTCTTTACATTTTAACATGTGCCCTTTGCTTTAACTTTGGTTAAGTACTCATACCAAATTAAATAAAACACATTTTAATGAAGTTACTTTAAATTTTTAGTCTAAGATAGTAAAAATACCTTTAAAAAAGGAGATAAATCTTTTTGAAAGAAATTCTATCACCACTGTTTAATTGCTGGAAAGAAAGTCAACTGGATGCATGGCAATGGCCTCTAACCTGGAGCCCAGAGATGGAATTCAGGACAAGTATGAACTCCTGAAAGTACATGCCAAACTTTGACATATGCGTGTTTTTTTCTGGGGAACAATTAACAACATTCATCCAATATTTAAGGGAATATCTGACACACACAAAACATTACTAGATAGTTAAAATTTATTGAGCCCTATGTACCCAGTACATTTAAAGCACTTTACATACATAAGTCATATAATCCCCATGACTTCCTATAAAGTAGATGTGATTATGATCCCAATTTTACAGATAAGGAGAATGAGGCACAGGGAGATAAATGGCAGAACTGATGTTAGAACCCAGGGGTTTGTCTCAATCCACACTTTTATATATTACACTGGACTGCCTAGTTAAGAATCAATAGGATATTTAAGCTTAAGGTGATAAGAATATAAGCCAAATAGTTGATGGTTTAAAAGAAAAGTCAAGTAAATGTCAAAATAAACTTTTTATATCAATGACTGGTTTTTTTGTTCACTATGCCTTTTATCTTCTCATCTGAACTATTTCAAGTCACAAATACATGCTCTGGGAATCAGTGAAATCTAAAAGAAGAAACTGGCACAGTAAACACTCAAATTTACCTTGTGGCCCAGGAGATGCCACTTTTGGGCCAGTGATCTCCAGGTTTGCTTGGTGATGATGTCCAGTTTCTGCCTGATTTGATTCTGCCTTTTTCCCAGGAGTTTTCTTAGGATCTCCTTTGGGTTTCTTTACACGTTTGACCTGGAACGTGATCTGGAAAACAGAAACGTGTTAGGGATAAATGAGACCAATTATTAAATCTGTCAATGACTATGAATATCAGTGGCTTTAAGAATAATCCAGTCCAGTGCTAGGGTTAAGTTATCTCCTTCATTTTTAATTTTTAAAGGTCTAAACGAAAAATGGTTAGTGAAACAAACAAAATAATCTAGCTTTGAAGAGTATATAGAAGAAACTAAAAAGAAAGATGTCTGAATTGGGCAGTTCCAAGTCTGTAGGCTTTGACTGTGGCTTCACACCCATCCCATTTCCTTCTATCTCCCAGAAGAGCTAGCAATGCATAAGTGACATGAAATGGTTCCTGCAATACAATTCCAATATGAAGGCTGTACTAAAGTGGGGGGTAAAGTAGTGCTACATACCCAATAGAAACTTCACAGTTTGCAAACCAGGAGCTCCCCAAGACCTGGGCTACAATTTTATGAGAATTAAGCTGGTAAACTCTCACCCATTCTGTTGCTTCGTCATCTTCACTTTTGCAGTCTCCATAGCAAGAACTTCTGGCCACTCCATCCTGGGGACCTTTCTTTAGCACCCTTATCCCCTGCAAGTCTAGACGTCGCCCTTTCATCTCTAGTGCACCCCCAAAGCCTTCCAAAGGCCAGGCTTGTTGAAATTCATCCACCAAAGCCAGTATCTCTTCTGACATCTTTGTTTCATCCGAATTCTCCATCTCATCAGAACCATTGCTCTCCTCAACCACTGTACCTAAAATTCAAGAGCCGGCATGTTATTAAAAGTTACACAGTACTCATTCAAGTACTTCAGTGACTCCAACCCTACTTTCAAAGAAGTTTTGGCTTTGCTTTGAGGTGCTTCTACAGCCCAACATCACAAAAATACCATTCAGTATCTTCAAAATTTGTAATAAAATATCACCTTTGTCATCTTGCTTTTGCTAAAAGCCTGATTGAGAACAATGGCAGCAGCTAGATGGCAGGCAGCACAGATTAGTAATGAGCACGAAGACAGTTACGCTATGTATTATTTTTTGAAAGAAGATCCGTTTGTTCTACATATAAGACATAGATGGCAAGGATGAAGTTTATTATGGCATATTATTTAATATGTGGGATTCTTTAGGCTTTACTCAAATATCATGAAATATCATAGTTGCATGTCCAAACCATACAGTTGGCTTAATTGCCTTAACTGAACAATGATTTATTTAATGGAAAACCATCCTAATTCCACGTGAAGGCTCCCATTTTCACTAATGGCTGATATAAGAAATAGCAATATATAAATTTCTTCCTAAAATGGTTACCAAGATATCATTTATGTTGCTCAAGTCAGCACAATGGCCTAGTAAAAAGTCTCTCTCCTGAGAACTCATTATGTTTCCTTTATTATCCAATGAAGGCTACACAACCCTCTATGTTCCCCTCTATGCTTGGATAACAAGGAAACTCAAAGCAAACTTAGCTGAGTTTCTTAATAGAATGCTTTCTTTACTGCTTAACTTTTCCTGTTTATTTTTAATGGCTGCATCTTACACTGTGTGTTCCATGAAAGTCATCTCTAGTCTTTTATGAAAGTAGACAGGGTACAAAAACAAATAACAAAATGCCCCCTTTTGTAACAGGTACCTACTGGACAACCTGAGAGCTCTGGGTTGATAGCTCACAAAATGCCAGTCTGTTACTCTGGTGCAGTAATTTTCAATTAGTGATTCTGGCTTGTTCAAGGATTTAGTACATGGTATTACAGTTGTGCCACATAACAAAGTTTTGGTTAATGATAACATGCATATACAACAGTGGTCCCATAAATTATAATACCATATTTTTTACTGTATCTTTTCTATGTTTAGATACACAAATACCCTTGTGTTATAACTGCCTGTAGCTGCAGTCCCCAACCCCCGGTCTGCATACCAGTACTGGTCCGTGGCCTGTTAGGGACCAGGCTGCAGAGCTCCTTTGCCCTCCCTGCCCTCCCACCCCATCCATGGAAAAACTGTCTTCCATAGAACCAGGACCTGTTGCCAAAAAGGCTGGGGACCACTGGTCTATAGTATTCAGTATAGCAACATGCTATATAGGAATTTAGCCTGGCAGCAATAGGCTATATCATGTAGCCTAAGTGTGTAGTAGGCTATACCATCTAGGTTTATGTAAGTATACTCTATGATGTTCACACAATGATGAAATCATCTAATGACCCCATTTCTCAGAATGTATCCACATTGTTAAGTGATATATGAATGTAATAAGGCCAATGTTAGGACTTTCATATTCATACTGACCTATAGCCACAGTGAGCAATCCATCTTAGAAATGCATTGCATTAGTCTCGTAAGAGACATGGGATGAGAAACAAGGCTTATTACCAGAGCTAAAAAGAATCTAAGCTTTGAGCCATATTCACAGAAGGTCAGTAGTGTCACCCTCAGCTCTGGTGGCATTTCTACCTCCCATCACACTTTCTATTATATCACACTTTTCTATTCTATTCTATTCTATTCTATTCTATTCTATTCTATTCTATTCTATTCTATTCTATTCTATTCTATTCTATTCTATTGTCAGGCTAGGGGTCCTACTGGAAATCTCTAAGTGTTATTCTTTCTTGAAAAACTATAGGGTTCATCCATTTGTTAACAAGTGACTACCAAATGTTCCGCTGTCTTTTTAAGTAAGTTTCTTTTAGGTTTTCTAAACCAACCTGCTGGTTTCTACTGCTTTCTATTATTATTGTTATTATTTTTTAACTGAGTTCTGAAATGAGCCTATGGAAAAAAGACTATTTTGGGAGTTACATACATTGTAGTCGTTAGAGAGTTGTACTGTTTGGAATAGAAACTGTTTATATAAATGCAATAAAATATCCCTTAACATTACTGTTTCATTTCTGTTCATTGTGAGTTCACCGAGGAACCTCATGATGTTCATTTAGTGTGTGAGTACCTTGATGTTACAAAGAGATAGGCTGTAGGCACTAGAGAGGAGTGTAGTCCCCATTGCAAATGAACTGGCCATTTAGTTTAAGACTTAATCTCTTTTGAATTGGGGAATAGGAATTAGTTTCCTTAAAGACCAATCATTTCTGGTAGAGCTGATGAAATTAATTTTCTTTCTTTTTTTTTTTTCTTTTGAGATGGGGTCTCATTCTGTCACTCAAGCTGGAGCACAGTGGTGTAAACAGAGCTCACTGCAACCTTGAACTCCTGGGCTCAAGTGATCCTCCTGCCTCAGCCTCTCAAAAAACTGGGACCATAGGTACATACCCCACCACACCTGGCTAATTAAAAAAAATTTTTTTAGAGATGGGGTCTTGCTATGTTGCCCAGGTTGGTCTCAAACTCCTAGCCTCAAGCGATCCTCCTGCTCAGCCTCCTGAGTAGCTGGGATTACAGTCATGAGCCACTGTGCCTGGACTGATGAAACTAATTTTCTAAAGCTGCAAAGGTGAAAGTCACAATTTCCACATTGAGGTCTAGCTTGTTTCTCTTAGATATAATTTTTGTATACAACACCTTTAGAAGGAAAGACAAAAGTCTATAATAGCTAAATATGTTAATCTAACCTATATAGGAAGGCAAATGCCACATTTCATTAACAAATATTTATACAAAAAATAAAAAGTTACATAGGGCACGGTATATAAAAAGCTCATATTCTGATGGGAGACATCATATACAAGCAATTAATAGTGTATGAAATATGCCTTGACAAAAAGTAGGAACAAGACAGTAGAGGGGGCACCAAAATACTTGGAAACCTCTGCAAGGTGACATTTGAGCTGGATCTTGGAGATGTATAGGAGCTGCCCACATAAAGCAGAGTATTTAGGGGCCATTCCTGGCCTGTGCAAAAGACATGGAGGCTCAAAATAGCATGGCATGAGAGGGGATCAGTGAGAGGTTTGTATTTGCTGCTATGTTGAGTACTAGCAGTTGGTACAGTTGGAGAGGGAATTGGAGCCAAATTGCCTCATACCCCACACTAAGAGATCTGGACTCTTCCTATAGGGAATAGACGGACACTGAAAATTTAAACCAGGCAACTTACCCGATCAGATCCGCATTTTAGAAACAAATCTTTGGACAACTGGCAACAGTGGTTACTTCTGGTTTTTAAACTCTGTATCAATTACATGTATGATCGTTCTCACCTCTTTCTCTCTCTCTCTCTCCCCCCATACAGACACATCATTTAAAGTAAAAGACTAGATTTAGGGAACCAAATTTAGAGGCTACTGCAATAGAGCAGGAAGAAATGATGAAAGTCTGAATTCAGTCAGTGGCAGAGGGAATAAATAAAGAGATGATAGATTCAACAGGTTTTAGAGATTGATTTGCTATAGTGGTGCCTGGGTGAGTTGTGATGCCATTAACATAGATCAGGAATACAAGAATTTGAAGCATTTCAGGAAATAGGGCGAAAATGAAAAGTTCAGTTTTGGATATGTTAAATTTCAAGTGCCTGTGTCATATCCAGATCAAGACTACACTAAACAAAGTGGAAATAAGATCTGGAGTTGTAGAGAATGCCTTAGCTGAAGATATGGATTTGGAGTCACTGGTGTAGTCAAAGGTATCTGAATCCTCAAGAGATAACACACAGAGGGATGAGAAAAGAAGACCACAGTTATGATCCTGAGTAACCCAACAAATAAAGGGCAGAATAAAGAATAAGTTAAAGAAACTTTAAAAGATGGCCTGAGGATAGGAGAAAGCCAAGAGCAAGTGACATTCCAGAAGCCAAGAGGAGAGAAGAGAGTTTCAAGAAGTGGGGAGCTGTGCACTACATGCACAGTTCCAAATGCAGTAAAGTGGTCAAGTAGGATGAACACTAAAAAGAAGTCATTAAATTTAATCAATTTTGAATTTACTGATAATCTTAGCAAGAAATGTTCGGTACAGCATAGCCCAAAATGTGGTCACAAAATGGAATCTTAGGAGAGGGCCTGGCAGGTATACCCATTATTCCAAATCTTCCCATTTTATTGGGTTAGTGTAAATACAACTTATCTTCCTTTTTTCAATGACTTACTCAATAGAGTAATGATAATGAGAAGACAGACTGGTACATAACAAATTTTTTTTTCTAGCAAAAGACAACACTGAGGTAGAGAAAAAACAAAGTGTGAAGAGCACTTTCACATTATAGCTTATCTTCTGCCTTACCACTTATCACCTGAGGGTCACCCTCATGACTCCACAACATAATGAGTGACTGGGTTTTTTTTGATACAGGGTCTTGCTCTGTTACCCAAGAGAGAGTGCAGTGGCATCATCATAGCTTGCTGCAACCTCAAACTCCTGGGCTCAAGTGGTTCTCCTTCCTGAGCCTCCCAAAGTGCTAGGATTACATGCATGAGCCACTGTGCCTGGCCAGTGAGTGACTGTTAAAAGAAGGAAACAAACTACTGAAAGTAGAGAAAGCCTAAGCTTAAAGCTTGAGAGTTGATTTTTCCCCGGAAGCACAGCTCAGGTCAAATCAACTTACTTTCAAGTCTAAGGGCATCTGAGTCCCTCCCTGAATGTTCAACAGAGAGTACAGGGTCCTCCTCTGTTCCTCTCTCAGAGGGTTCTTCTTCAGCAGCTTCCAGTGACTGCGAGTTGTCAAAATATTTCTGTTTATCATGGCTGTTGTCCAGGGTTTTCTCATGACAATTACCTCAATGACAAGAGACACAGATATACCACATTAGAAACATCCTTCTGTGTAGTCCCATAGCGCAAGGTCCCAACATATCAAGAAAAAAAATGTGACAATGCTAATTTTTCTCCATCAGAACGCACAAAAATCAGTGAGCTGCAGCATCCAAAGCCAGATCATTCCTGTGATTCAAGATTTTGCACTGAAGTTCAAGTTTCAGCTACAAGGCTGTCATAAGAATCAAGGATTTGGAGGGTAAAAAAAAAAACTGTAACAACAAAGATCAGGCCTCAAAACCTTGTTCCATTCATAATGACTGTAAAATATTTCTTTATCATCAAAAAGTTTTCCTTTTATTTGCCCTTTCAAAGGTGAAAAATGACAGATTAGTACCTGGATAAGTCTGAGGTAGATAAAGTATAGTAGAGAAAAATACTGTTCTTGCATCATAGCTTAAAATGAAATATATCAAAAGGTGAGGGATTATAAAAAATTAAAAGCCAAAGAATTCAAAGGGTGGTAGATGGCAAAGTCCACATTTAAGACTGCAATATAACAAAGGTACCTCTTCTTCTTTTGGAAAACAAGTTCTTGTCATATGGATAAAGATTTATCTAAGCATAAAATGTCAAATCTTGAATTTAATCCCAGCACTCTGATAATTTTTGACATGTGTAGTGAGACTGACCTCTTACAATTTTGCCAATTTTCAAAGCATTTTGATCCTATTAGGGATTCTGTGTGAATATGGACCCAAAAACCCACTATTCAGCTCCACCTGATGGTAATTTTCTGCTTAGGGGAATATGTACTAGATTGTTGTGTCTAATGCAGCAGTGATCTGGCTATGACATCTGCCTCTCCTGTGATGGCCAACGGTTAATTCTAGCTGATCTGGCTAGCTGAACAGGTGTCCTCATCCTCCCTTATGTTCCATGGATATTGTCACTGAAGATACATATTCAGTGGAAGGACATAACTTTCCCATCAGAGGACAATTCTTTGGTTAAGAATGTATAAGTAACTGCTCTCCTTTATCAGACATTCAAACATATTCTAAAAGTTTAGAGAACGTTGTCTCAGATGTATATACTCAATCAAGCTCTCTCTGCATCAATGGAAGTACAAGAAGTCTTTTTCTGGATTTGATGGCTACCTTTTAGATTCCATAAGTTAAGAAAGTACTTCTCAGGCCATTTCCCTTATTGTGCCAAGAAAATGTAATGGAATCAAAAGTTCTTCCAATTTAATGAATCACATGCTTAGGGAGTCACTTTCCATTTTCAAATTATACACCAGCGCACATCTGAGGCTACCATATTTAACAAGGCTATGTCAGAAATTGAAGAGTCTTTGTTTCAACAGAGCTTTAACTCTCAAGCAACTTACACGCAACTTGGGGAGAAAGTAAATACAAGACAACAAACAATACTGAGGTAGCATGCTGTGCCAAGTAAGTGCTTCAGAGACTAAGCTCTGAGTAGGCAGAACTTGAATTTTGAAGAATAGGCAGACTTACAAAAGGGGAAACTACAGAGTGGAGTCAATATTTGTTGAGTGCTTTCTATTCTATTTTTTTCCTCCATTTGACCCTCATAAAAACTTTGTGAAGTGTTATTAATCTTCATTTTACAGATGAGGAAACTAATTCTCAGTGAAAGTAAGTAACTTGCCTAAAGTCAAACAGTAAGTGGTAGATCTGGGATTTGAATCAGGTCTATCTTATCACAAAGTTTCTGGGCTTTCCACTCATCATTGTCACCTCTTTAGCAGAAAATGTAGACAAGGCAGCATTCTAGGCAAGGAAGAATAATGTGTTGGGCAAAGCCACAGGAACAGGAATTCTCAATTGCGTTTGAGAGGCAATGAGAAGTACATTTTGATAGCGACAGAGGGTATGGGGTATGCATTTGTGTGTTTGTGTGTGCTCATGGAGGGCTAATGGGAAAGAAACCATGAGCAATGGTGGTCACTTTCTTCAGATTCTCCTACGAGAAGACAGAGGGTGCTGATTTGCCTCCCCTTCTGCTTTCACCATCTGGTATGTTAACTAAGTATAAGAGCATTAAAATAAAACAGTAATGACAACAAACAACTCCGCACACCAAATTGACTATAATTTACCATGAAGAACATCACACTTCTCAGAGAAAATTCTTAACTGGGATTTAAATAAGCAAGACTATTAAAAGCAAAGAGGAAATAACGATGACAATGATGTTGACTACAACATTTTCCACCTTGACATAGGTTGCGTAAAACTGAACATCACAAAAGCAAAGGACAAACTTTTACCACTAGAACCCAGAGAAATTGTGTTATCTGAAGTTGATTTCCTCCCCTAAAATTTTTATCTCTTCTGTTTCTCTCCCACCCTCTTCCCACTGTAAAAATTTAATTGGTTTTACCTTTTTAAATTTCAGCAACACACACAAAAAATACCTTGCAAGTAATTTATAAGATATGATGTGCACAAGACCTAAAGCTAAAATTTGTCTTCTTGCACAACCTCAACTTCAGACACCTTGAGCAAGCCTTTTGCATTCTAAGAATGTCTTGCCCTCCAACTCAGGAAATTGGGGCCAACATCTCTCAGAGAGAGAGGACCACAGAGGATCAAGGAGAATTGGAGGAATAAAAGGAAGAATCAGAGGTTTACGTTAGGGTATTTCTTGGAAGTAGGAATCAAAATGATCAAATAAAAACTACATGTTAGGATTAGAACTGTTAATATTAACTGCCTTACACTAACAGTCAAATTGCCTAATTTTAAAATAACTTCTTCCAGCTGTCTAAGGAGGAAATGAAGTGCTTCAGAAAGAACTAAAGTTTCTACTCTTTGGACTACAATATGGGTCTGTTCCAGTTCAAAGCGGAACTAAAAAAGTTGCCTACGTGGAAAAATATTACTTGTTTTCCTGGCAGAGATGGGGATGATGTTCTTATTAAGGAAACACAGGGAAATGTTGGAGAAGGGAAAATACAAAGACAACTGGAAAGTAAGCAAGTCATCTTCTATGCACATGACTATTATTTTTTGCTGACACAAAAATCAGGAGGTGTTATGGCTTAGACTAACCTTGAAAGGTATGATTTTTTTTAAAAGGAACTAAATCATTTAAATGAAATGCTTTAGATAACAAGGTCCCAGGTGAATATGGAAACACTTTTCTGAGTTTAATGCTCTGTACTTGCTTGCAAAGCATTTAGCATATAATTCAAATCCTGGTAGTTTGTTTTTTCTTAGAAGTAGAGACTGCAAGGCAATACTAGCTAAGTAATTATACAACTCCAAGGAGGGTATTTCTGATTCTGGAACTACTTTGACATCTTAGAGATATTAACATTCTTTTCTGTGTTTAGAGTATCTCCTACATAAACTGGGTTTTTAATATTAACCTATCCTACAAGAGTGTTCTAGAAAACTAAATATTTTATCTACCTTGTCAAAGTATAAGTCTCTTGACAGATAAAGGCACCATTTATCCTGTGGCTAAACAGTTTTTCAATGTAAACTAAGTTCTCAGGATCTCCTATCTTCTCACATTAACTGTTTAAACAGTTCCTAGAAGTATACTTTTCACTTTCTATCTAGAGTTGCGTAACTATTAATACTTACTTGTTAAAAAGACTTCTTATCTTCTAAATCTCATACATTGGTAAAGAGATTCCTGGTGGAATCCTATAGGATTAGTTATAATAAAGAAATACCACAAATAAATTGACTGAAAGGCATCAAAACTTCTTAAGAGCCAGGTAACTAAAGATAGCATCAATGGTAAGATCATGTGGTTCTTTTAGCATTATAGCATAGTGGTTATGGGCACAGATTGAGGCCAGACTATGTGAGTTCCAATCCTGTTTCTACTACTTTTTAATTCTGTAAAACAGGACAAGTTATTTTTACCTCTTTGTTTATTGGTTTCTTCATCTGCAAACTGAGGTTTTGTTTTGTTTTTTTTTTTAAGAGATGGGGGTCTTGCTATATTGCCCAGGCTGGACTTGAACTCCTGGGCTCAAGCAATCCTCCCACCTCAGCCTCCTGAATGGCAGGGTCTATAGGCATGGGCTGCCAGGCCTGGCTGCAAATTGAGTTTAATAATTGTACCCACTTCATTAGATTGTTGACAATGAAATGTAAAGAGCTGGCCCACTGCCTAGCATATGGTAAAATGTTTATTATTAGCGTTGTCTCCCCAAAAAGTTATAATGGAACAGAAGTTATTCCAATATAATCTCTTTTTAATAAGGCCTTTTAGTTACAGCCATAATATCATAATCTCAAATCCTTAGTATGATCAACTAGCTATTAGAAGGTATGAGAGTATCTGCCTAATTCCAACCTTCTGTGTGTGTATATGTGTATGTGTAGAGGGGACACTGAAGGCAAGATACAGTTCACTTCTGTCTTTTAGAAGAAAACAATTAATTCAGATTAAACTGCTCAGCATATTTAACTCCTAAAACATTTAGTACATTTAGAAATTAGCCTCACAGTCTGCTCTGTCCTCTCTAAAGGACTTTTAATAGATTATGTAAATTCCCTGCCTTACAATATGAAAACAGACTATAGATACTATGTTAAGTTAAATCAATACTTACCTCTTTGATGCTTAATGACTCCCTCTAGGTTGTGAATCTTGCCTCCGTCCTTTCCCCAACATACTTTTTGTTTTCGTATAACAAATAAGAGTGATACTCCTACGTTACCTATTCTATAATGATTTTCTAAGATATAAATGATAATTAAACTGATTTGTAATCAGAGCTAGAATTTGAATTTGAAGGCAAAGTAACAAATGTTAGAAAAGTGGTCTTTGTGAACAGAATATTCTGAATGTTTTCCTAGTATCCCGGCTCCAGTGGGTTTATATTATACTCTACTGTCTCCTTTCTTCTGCCTTTTAGAAAAGTTACCTTATAGGAAGCATTCTGGTACATTCAATTAAATATAAGGCACCTAGGTGGACAATACAGATAACATCATCCTCTTAAAAGATATGAGTGACCTTTTTACCTTATTTGTTTTTCTTCTTATCTTTATCCAACTACACTCAAAATTATATAGCTACAAAATCAGTATTTTTTTTTTTTTGGAAACAGGTAACTTAGAAACACGCTGTGAATGTTTTATTTTATTATAATTTAAGCTACCTCATAACATTACTTAATGATACTTATTTTTTCAGTAAAATATAATCTGTGTTTTAGAAAACGTAGTAACATAAATTATAAAGTGAAAAAAATATATCTTTCAGTTACTCACCATTGTTATACAGAATTACTTTAAAATATTATCAGGAAACTTTTACTATGGGTGTTGTGTGGGACTTTGGTACCAGACAGAGTAATAGGTATACTAGAGGAAGAAAGAAATCTTACCAGGAATGGATACCTTCATGATTTCCACTTTCAGAGACTGTAAAAGTCAAGTAGACTTTTCACCAAGAGGAGCATTCCATAGTGTAAATTCAAATCCTGCCTTAGCTGTAGCCTTACCATACAAACCTGGGCAAATCAATTTATTTCTCTGTGTCTAGATTATTTGAAATAGAGAGATAAACTACTGTCTTACTGTAAGAGGATTCTTGGGAAACATCATTATTGAAACCATAAGCATACACAACTTCTTAAATTTGGGTAAAACCTAGGTTGCTGATGACTGCATGTAAGAGAAAAATGAAGATAACTCATCTCCTTTGCTCTGTGCTGTCCTCTACTTGGGGAAGACAAAGGAAATTATTTCAATAGAAATAATGGCTCTTTAGACCTGTTCTCATTCAGCAATTACTGCTGAATGAAATTCTTTACAGGTTTTAAAGTAATGTTTATGTACTGACTGATCTTAAAAGTGCAATGCCAGATAGAAAAACAGACTACATTAAAGACTTTAAATCGGCAATCTCAGGTTCATACTGGCATTCGGTCCTGGTGAGCTGAATGAGTCAGAACAGAGAAAGAAAGAAGAAGAAAGAAGAAAGAAAACTGTGTGACCCCAAATAAGCATGTACATGCACATGCACATTTGTGTGTGTGTGTTTCCCTTTTACTACATATTCTGGAGTTGAATTCTATCCTGTGGAACATTCTGTTCACACATGGTCAGGAAATTTGCTTTGCCCAAGAATTCTCAGCTGAAGTGGTTTCTGCAGACCTATACTCCATGCCTCCTTTGAGATCAGAAAAAAGAGAAGTGGCTGTAAATCTGGCCCCTTGGTCTTGACATGTGGCCTTCTCTTAGATAAGTAAAGCACAGAAAGCAAAGTCAGTGCCAGTTGAGACACAGACGTCATGACATATAGGCTATGTTAGAAACTACTTCAGTGATGAATCCAAGCTCTTGGCAGCTTAATTTCCTTTAGAAAGGAGAAAGATCAGATTACCTCTAAAAACAAGGGAATTTAAACATTCATTAGAGAGTCTTCCATATAGATATTATATGGTAAAAGAAAATTAACTGCCATACCTTTTACTACTATTATTATTATGTTTTTAATTTAAATCTCTGGCTTACTTTAGCCTAGGGAAATTTTCTTCAAGCAAGAAAACTGGAGAAACAAACCCAACAGACTTCCTCAAACTTACCAATTTACCCACAGATTCCAGTGAGGGTCAAAAGGGACATTTGTTTGGAACTTTCATTAAAAACAGTGGGGACTGGAGGTGGGAGAATACAGGCTACCTATTAGATGTGTTAGCTTCTAGTGGGCAAGTGAGTCAAAACTATTCGTTTTCTCTTTTCTCTCTTATGGTAGAAGCTCCTTGAAAGATCTATATCTACATATGTCTTGAGGGGGGTTCCTATAAAGCACTCTGGGTAAACAGTGGGTGGATACAAGTTAATTACTCTTCATTACTTAAGTATTCTGAATAGTTCAGACTTGAAATATCATCAGCTACTTTGCCAGTGAAGTACATTGTATGTGATATAAATTGGGGGGAGGGTGTGGAGTACGTGGTAGGCCAGGGGATGAGAATGAAAAAGAGATTAGTTCCTGCTGTCAGGGAGCTAGGAGAGCCTTGTAAGAGAGTTGTGTGATGTACGCAGATAACTATAATGGCAAATGACAGAGCCAAAGGACAGGCACAGCTAAAATGATTGGTTACAACATTATTTTTATTTATTTATTTTTTTTGAGACAGAGTCTCACTTTGTTGCCTGGGCTAGAGTGAGTGCCATGGCATCAGCCTAGCTCACAGCAACCTCAAACTCCTGGGCTTAAGCGATCCTACTGCCTCAGCCTCCCAAGTAGCTGGGACTACAGGCATGTGCCACCATGCCTGGCTAATTTTTTCTATATATATTTTTAGTTGTCCAGATAATTTATTTCTATTTTTAGTAGAGACAGGGTCTCGCTCAGGCTGGTCTCGAACTCCTGACCTTGAACGATCCACCCGCCTCGGCCTCCCAGAGGGCTAGGATTACAGGCGTGAGCCACTGCGCCCGGCCGGTTACAACATTATTTATAATTAGGGGATCAGGTAAGGCATATGGCAGAAGTGGGCCTTGGAAGATGAGTAAGACTGGTACTTTGGGATTGGTGGAGGATGGAAGGATGGGAGGTTACAGGGCAGACCTGCAGTAAACAACATGTGCAAACATGTGGAACCAAGAAAGCAGGATGTAGGTAGTAAAGAAAATGGCTAATAAAATCACAAAGGCTTTTTTAACTCCTCAGATTAAATGAATTCTAAGAACAGCATCTTCAAATGAGAAACCAAGATCCTAGTTATTCCATAATTGACCAGAACTTGAATCTAGCAATATATCTTAGGTCCTAGATAGAAGGACAAAGAGCAAACACTAGGAAATATCCTTTTCACTGGTATGGCTAGTAAGTATGGTATCTAAACCAAGGTTTAAAAACCCCACTGAAGTCCCTCTGCCAAAGAACATTTTGAGCAGAGCCTTGTGGATTTAAGTAACAAAGTTCTCTAATTCCCTGATTCCAGACTCTACTTCAGGGGTGTGGGATTAAGAGAGGTACTTTGATCTGAGCCTATCTACCTATATCTAAGCCATTGCACAAAATCAAATAAAAAGTATAGAAAAATAAATGTTGGCATCATACTGTTTCCTCTTACTTTATGGTCACCAAATGCAAGTTACCTGGAGGCACTCACCTGAGCGGCTGCTTTGCATGTAATAATGTGTTTTCCAGGATCTTACTCATTCTCTCCAAATTTTTAACATTTTATGGTTTTTGGCTAGTGTACTGTGAGAGAAGTGGTAAATTGCTCATCTTTTTTGGTTTATATTAGGTTTTTCTCTAGCTGTATTTCACATCATCAAGGGAAAGTGGGCCACATTATTACGGGAGTAGCAGGAATCGGAATACTTGCTCCACACCAGGTACCCCATCAGCTGCCATTCACCTCTAGCTCTTTTTCCTGAAACTTACTATGCTTATTATTATGCTTATTATTTTCTATAATCATCACATTGGATATTTGTGATCTGACTAGGTTATGAAGCAATGCCTGACTGCTAAAGAGATTTAAACTGCTTTGAGGATGGCAAATTTTGAAAGACAAATTTAGGTTTGTTCTTATAAAAGGCAAATAAATGAGAAGACAAATCCAAAGCTGTGGTCTTTTCAACAGTTGTGAAATGTGATTGAAGTTTCTCCTGCATCTTTGAGATGATAATTAAATAAACTTTGGTGCTTAAGGAAAAGTAACAGATTACTCAGATTTTCCTATCAAAGAGCACAGTAGCTTAGTATGAAATAAATTCAACCACTAGTAATAACTACCAACAATGAAAGAAAAAGGGGAGAGAAAAACCCAAAGCAGCATACACATGTACACATATATATGGCAGGTATCCTTAGTGATACGCATTTTAAAATCTCACTAATGCTCTTTTCTAGTGATTATCAGGCTCACTGCTTTATCTTCACCAGGCAATGGTACTGAGTAGAGATCATCCAATGATTAAATTTGTAAAGGGTTTAAAAAAATATTCCCAAACTAGGAATTCATTTCAGCTTCTCATAGCACACATAAAGAATTCTCTGAGGCACAAATCACTTAAAAATTCTTTTTTAAAGAACCCACTCTACCAGCGTAGAACGGATTGTGGTGTATGTGTGTATTCTGCCAATTAGAATACTTTTTTTCTTTTTTAAGAGACAGGGTCTCACTATGTTACCCAGGTTGGAATGCAGTGGGTATTCACAGGCACAATCACAGTACAATACAGCCTTGAACTCCTGGGCTCAAGCAATCTTCCTGTTTTAGCCTCCCAAGTAGCTGGGACTACAGGCACGCACCACTGCGCCTGGCTAGAATAATCTTTTTGAATGGGGAAGAGTCATGTAGATGCTCGCTGTATGCGATGGCAAAGCTTAACATTATATAAACTGAAATGTGTCCTAAACATCTAGAATGATGAATGTATACTGAAGATTTAAAAAGAAAGACAACATCCAATGAACTTGCCTAACTTACTACATACAAATATACATAACTAGAAGTCAGTCCCCTTTAGTTCCTATCAGGGGATTAAAATACAACTGCAGCAACAAACTATATTAAAAATATCCTGTTCAATGACTAATGGGAACTAGATAAAACAGACCCCCATCTTGCTCATCCTACATATTTTTTTGATGGCATGTATGATTACTCTGTCCTTTGTGATGTGAATTCAGGAAATCACAGTAAGCTTTTGATGCAGAATATATACAAAGAACAATGTCTAAATATAACTTTCCAACCCTATAAATAGATAAGTTATCACAAAATATGATTAACAATGCCTTCCAGTGGGTGTCTCCACACTACATACGAGCAGAAAGAAAGCAGAACTGTGATCTAATTTAATTTAGTATTTCAAAAATATAACTGACCTCCTTTTGAAGACTCAATACAGTAACCCTAACATTGGCACAGACCATTTGCATGTTAAGCTCTGTAATTCAGAGACATTATAAAACTTATTTTTAAGTTAATGAACATGAGTATTCCATAACTGCATGACAAGCTGCAGTGCTAGCTCATCCTGGCTACCTTCAAGAAGTGCTAGTGTGCTGGGCATGGTGACTCATGCCTGTAATCCTAGCACTCTGGGAGGCTGAGGTGGGAGGATTGCTTGAGCTCAGGAGTTTGAGACCAACCTGAGCAAGAACAAGACCTCATCTCTACAAAAAATAGAAAAATTAGCCAGGCATGGTGGCATGTGCCTATTCCCAGCTACTCGTGGAGGCTGAGGTAGGAGGCTCTCTTGAGCCCAGGAATTTGAGGCTGCAGTGAGCTATAATGATGCCACTGTACTCTAGCCAAGACAACGGAGTGAAGCTCTGTCACAAGAAAAAAAAAAAAAAAAAAAGTGCTACTGAAATGTCTGAAGTGACAGCTTAGTTACCGCCCTTGGTCTCACTCCTCTTGAAGCATCAGAGCCCAGAGCCAAATCTACAGTGACTCAGCTCCAACAGTCCTAGTGAAAAAGGATGAAATCATTACTTGCTTTGTATATAGTATATGATGGGGCTTAGCACACCCTCTTGATAAAAGCCCTATCTCTTCAATTACGCATCAAAATTTTCTATTTTATTTCAAACACACAATTACTTTTTCATGTTTCTAACAAGTAAATTTTTTTAAAAAGTTTTCCTTATTTATGTCCTATTACTATTACATGTTTTCTAAAGAATGATTCTTGGTATTGTTTCTTATTTGCTTTAAAGTTATTTTAGTCACTCAGTGACAGGATGAAATATGAGTTATATTTTAGGAACTATGCTAACAGCTCTAAAAGTAATCCATTTATATATAGAGAACTCACTTTAATACTTCCATTATCTTAAAATTTCATCCTAAAATTTCATATTGTTTTAGTGTAGCTATCTCCCCATTTTACAGAAAATGCTTTTGATAAAATAAAGTCACCAATGACTTTCTAAACTGTTAAACCCAGAGCTTCCCGTACTTTATTCATTACTACCCAGATGATAATTACTATCATGATTTTTACATAGGTACCAGTATCATTATTTACATGTTTTTCTTTAAATGAATTGAGTTTTTTCTTATGCTAATGTTAAATGGGAAAATCAGTACCACTTTTCATAAATCACAGGTTTTACTAGTCACTTACATATATTTTCAAATGCCCATTAAAATAAACCATATATATTAAAGTACCACCTAAAAGTTTGCATACCTCCAGTGATATCTGTGCCACACTTTGGCCACCAATACAAGACATACTACTATTGATCTCTTCTTCCTTCTCAAACCCCCCTCCATTCTTATAACCTTCAGGACCCAGCTCCCCCTTGGCTCTCCCAATACCTCTCTTTACTCACAATTTCACTGGCTCCCTTCCTTAAATTTAAGTATTGTCTAAGATTCCATTCTCGGCATTTTCTTCATATAATGCACATTCTTACTGAAGGAACCAGAGTTATCTCCAAATGCACATGTCTATCACTGAATTCATTATTCCCAGCATAACATTAATGCATAGATGATTTATCCTCCATATTCCTTTTCTTGATTAACGACATAAGACATGTAACCAGTTACCAAAGTGAGAAACTTCTCTAGTTAATTGCCATTCTGAGACAATTGTTTTCAGCCTTTCTTCTCTTATCAAATCTCCAATACTCTCTGCACCTCTTCATTCTCATCGGAAAATTCGCCTCTTATTTTGCTAAGAAGGAATTAAAAGTCCTACCATCAAATCTTTGAACATACCTACAATTTTACCTATATATTTGTCCCTGCTCCTATCTAAGGACAACCCCTACATTTGTGCCTTAGATCTCATCCCCTCCTGTCTACTCAAGAACACTGCTTCTATAACTAGCTCTTTCCTGTATCTTCAATTATTTCCTCCTTATTGGATCATTCCTATGCAAACATGCTACAATATTTTCTATTTTTAGAACAAAAACAAATCTCTTCAATCCCACAGACCCTTCCAACTACATCCCATTTTCTTACTCCTCACTATGGCAAAACTCCTTAAAAGTTCCTTAAAACTGACATCTCCAGTTCCTCATCTCCATCAAAACCCTTTTCACATAAGCTTTTACAAGATTACCAACAACCTCCATGTTACTAAATCCAGCAGTTCATTCTCTGCCCCCATCAAACTCAATCTCTCAGGATATATTCACCTGGTGCAACAATAATGATAAGTTTGATCACTCCTTAAAACACTTTCTTCACTTTACTGTTATCTTCCTCACCTCTAAATGTTGGCTAGAATGCCCTAGTAATTAACTGTTGACCCATTTTCCTTTTTACACTAATTAGTGAGGTAATTTCAGCCAAGCTTATTATTTAAAACCATTCATATGCCCATGACTCACAAGTTACTATCTCTAGCCTGAGCCTTCCCTGGCCATCATAACACTCATATATCCAACTATCTACTTAACATCTCCACTTGAACACTAATAGACAACTCAAACTTTACATGTCTAAAATCAAACTTGTTTTTCTCCCAAAACCTGCTCCTTTCTCAGATTTGACTATCTCATTAAATAGCACCACTATTTACCCGGTTGCTCAAGTCCCAAACTTAGGAGTCCCCCTGACCTCTTTCATTTCCCACATATCTTTCTAGTAGTGTCTTGTTGGTTCTATCTTTAAAATATAACCCAAATATCATCACTTCTCACTTTCCCTCCTTTCACTCAACTGGTCCAGGCCAGTATCATCTCTCCCTGATATTTCTGCAATAGCATCCTCACTGGTCTTGCTTCTGCCCTTACCCCACTATAGTCTATTCTCAACAAAGCAAAGCCACCAGAGGAATCCTGTTAAAATGTATATCAGCACATTTTACTCTTGTGTTAAAAACCTTCAAATCATACATCTTTCTCTTAAATAAAAGCTCAAATTATTAGGATGATCTGCAAGGTAGTAAAGATGTGGCTCTATACTTCCCTCATCCCCCATTCATCTGTTTCATCTCCTACATCTGCAATGCAGCCATGCAAGCCTTCTTGCTGTTCCTTGTATGAGCCTTTGCCATGATACTCACTGTGCCTGAAATGCTCTCACGCTGTATGTCTGCATGGCTTGGAACCCTTAACCTTCAAGTCTTTACTCAAATGTCACTTTCACAATGGGGACTCCCTTGATGACACCAACCCCCCCTGTGCTATTTTTCCCCACAACACTTAATCTTCTAGCATACTAAATAATTTATTATGTTTATCATCTGCTCACTCCTTTCCTCTAATAGAATGTAGTTTCATAAGAGGTAGATTTTTTTTTTGTTTGGTTTCCAGTTCCTAGAATAGTGCCTGACATATATAGATAAGTATTAGTTGAACAAATGAATGAGTGAATAAACCACACCCAGGTTCCTTGGGTGAATATAATAAAGTAAATATTCTGTTGCTTTAGAAGATTATACCTACTATTAAATTTCATTTTTCTTAGGTATTTTTTGGCCAGGTTAATAATCTATAATAACTGGATAGATAGTTGTGAAAAGAAGTTAGGCAAGGGCCAATAAGCTCATTTATCAAAAGAAAAAAAAGTTTTTGGTACATAGGACAAAAAATTCACATTAAAAACCAAGCAATATTTATATATATTCAATGTCTTTCAGAGGCTGATGTGTAAAACCACTAGTCATCAAAATCTGATACATACTATCCTAAGTGCTTATAAAAGCCAAAGATAACCATTTTGTTCATGAAAGCTACATGCTGGAAATTCTAAAAGAAAAACATTGCCTACTGATCTAATACTACCAGAATGGCCCCCAGATCTGTGTAAAATTTAAGGCTATGTGGCAATTTAGCAATGAAAGACTCAGAAAAGATCAAGGAGATATGTTAAATTGAAGAGACCATTTTAGGTGTGTTCTTAAGGGTTCATTATGGCTGCCCCCCATAATCTAGTTTAGATTTGCGTTTTATGTAGAGATGTATCTCTTTTGAGGGATGACATAAAAAGTGCTGATTAGGCCAGGCACAGTGGCTCACGCCTGTAATCCTAGCACTCTGGGAGGCCGAGGCGGGAGGATTGCTTGAGCTCAGGAGTTCGATACCGGCCTGAGCAAGAGCGAGACCCCGTCTCTACTAAAAAAAAAAAAAAAAAAATAGAAAGAAATTACCCAAACAACTAAAAATAGAAAAAATTAGCTGGGCATGGTGGCGCGTGCTTGTAGTCCCAGCTACCCGGGAGGCTAAGGCAGGAGGATCGCTTGAGCCCAGGAGTTTGAGGTTGCTGTGAGCGAGGCTGATGCCATGGCACTCTAGCCCGCGCAAGAGAGTGAGACTCTGTCTCAAAACAAAAACAAAAACAAAACAAAAAAAACAGTGCTGATTATATACCAATTCCATACAATGTCCCAAGAGCCTACAAACATGAATTCTTTCAGTCATGGCAGGGGGACAGTTTATGACCTGAATTGACAGAATTATCCATGGGAACACACTGGCCCTGAAAGGCAGAGGACTCAGATTTAAGTTTTAGCTCTACCACTGAATGACTGACTGTGATTTGAATAAATCATAACCTTTGCTTCGAGATTCATAAATTTATAAAATATTTTCCTATTCTCTTCTCTATCACATAGATACACATCAAGGAATTATTTGTTAAGCAAATAATTACAGCCCTTTTAAGTAAAGAATATAAGAATCTAGGCCAGGTGTGGTGACTCAGGCCTGTAATTCCAGCACTTTGGGAGGCTGACGCAGGAGGATCGCTCAAGGCCAGGAATTTGAGACCAGCCTGGGTAACATAGCAAGACTCCATCTCTATAAAAAAATAATTAATTAATTAAAAAAAAAAACCCTCTGTGGGGGTGGGGAACCTGTGGCCTTCTAGGTCCTTAGTACGGCCTCTTGACTAAATTCAAATTTTACAGAACAAATCCTTTTATTAAAAGGGGTGCAGCAGAGGAAGATGAAGCTTTTCTTGCCTCCTTTGGTGCTTAAAAAAGAACAATTTTGAAATCAGAAGGCCACAGGTTCCCCACCCCCAAAAGTTTTACTTCTTTTTACAGAAATAAATGGAGGTGACCTAACAGCATATTAACAACACTGTAAGAGCCAGGCCCAGTGGTGTGCACTTTTAGTCTCATCTACTTGGAAGGCTGAGGCCTTTGAGCCCAGGAGTTGGAGGCTGTAGTGTGCGAGGAATAGCAACCGCACTCTCGCAACATAGTGAGACTTTGTCTCTTAAAAACAATGCTGTAAAAACTGAGTCTATAAGAATATCTTTAAGAAAAAAAAAAGGAAGCAGGTATCTTCACTAATTCTTATAAAGAATGTGATAAAGCAAAGGTCCTTAACTGCAGGTAGTATATGCTGGATGGTCCACCAGAGGGCAGCAAAATGCAGGATTTCTTTTTCTTCAAAATCTGAACTCTGTAAAATTGCTTTAAGTTGTAAATTATAAATCTACAGAAATTTAGGTTGAAGGATGCAGACTAAAACCACAGGCAATGAAATAAAGCATAAAAGGAGATATGATTTAAGTAAATTGATGCTATAAATACAGAGACATTGTGATGAGAATACAAAATAATCCAGCTGTACATTGGAACAGATATTAAAGTTCATATACAAAATTGGAAAATTCTTCTATTTTTCCCTAGAGGAAAAAACTATGAAATACATACTGTAGAGAAACTTGTATAAAATTCTAAAAATACCTGGACATTAAACTCTGAGTTCAGGATCTGGGTCAATATTTTTAAGTGGGCATGTATCTTAGTGAATTAAGAAAAGACCACGGCTCAGAAATCCTGGGTTTAATGCTTAAGTATATTTGGTAAACACAATGCTGTTGTTTGTGGCAAACCTGTAAGCATTTCACATATATGAAGTCTAATAAATACAACCTACCATTGGTTTTATGTTTACTAATATATAAGAAAAATTATACTGAATAAAGACTATTCAAAATAAAGTGAAATCATACATATCAGAGACATAATAATGGGACAGTCTAAATTACTTCAGTAGCAGAAAATATCTTCGCTAGATGTAACTTTTTTATTTGCAAAGTAGTATAGTTGAAGGATCAAAATATTTCAAAAATATTTTGGAGTAATAATTGCTTAGAAAATCCACTAGTAAAAACTTCTTTCAGTGACTTTACTAAGTTTGAGCAAGGACCTGTTAACTTAATTAGTAAACTAGCTAATTACAATGTAAAAGGGGCTAAATGTTGTTTACCTATTTATTTATTTTAGAGATGGGGTGCTGGGCTCTACTCCAGGCTGGAGTACAACAGTGTGATCATAGCTCACTGCAACCTCAAATGCCTGGGCTCAAGTGATACTTCCATCTAAGCCTTGCAAGTAGCTGGGACTAGAGGTACCTGCCACCACACTCACCTAAAAAAATTTTAAGAATTTTTTGTTGAGATGGAGTTACCTAGGAGTAACTATGCTACACAGGCTGGTCTCAAACTCCTAGTCTCTAATGATCCGCCCACCTTGGCCTCCCACAGTGCTGGGATTACAGGCGTAAACCACCATGCCTGGCCTATTTTTTTATTGATGAGCTCCTTTTGGAAAGAATTTGTCAGATTATTTTCTTTTATTGTTATTATATTGGATCCAGTAATATTTTTGGGATAATCTGGACTATCAGATACAACTCTGAGCAAGATCTGCTCTAAATTATTAGTTTCCTGGACTATTTGAAGTTATGCTCTGGGGAAAAAGGTCAAGACAACTGAATTCCCTGTTTTGACATGTATCACATACTAAGAATAAATTTCAAGAAACTAAAATATTAAACAAAAACATGTGAAACTAATGCTAAAGAAAAGACTTTTTAGAAAAGGGTTACTTTAGAAAAGGGTTTTACACATATACACACGTCTTACTAATAATAGGAAATTCTAAGAAAGGTGCGGGAGATGATTCATATAAGAACTCTTATCAGATTATGTTCAACATTGATCCACAACTGAGATACTGCTGAGATATTCTTGGTTTCTTCAGTAAACAATTGAGCTCTGATATTTAAAGATGAAAGCATGACTTAACTGTCTGTCATTCCATTAAAATCCTAAGGTAGTCTGGTATAGAGAATCAGGAAAACAAATTTCTGGTCCCAAATCCACTAGTAATTATTAATGTCTTTTAGACAAGTCACATAAATAAGTGCAGGTCAGATATTTATTGTTTTTATTATCTAAAGTACAGGAGCTGGACTGACAGCCCTCTGCTTAAATATTACAACCTACTTTGAATATTAAGAAAGCATACACTGTGTGCTCTACAGTGGTTAGGCACTGAGAATCCACACATTATGTCAACTGCACCTATCATAATTCAAGGCAGGGAGTTAAGCTCATGATTTTCTTTTCTTATAGTGAAGGCTAAATAAGTAAATAGCCAAGGATCATGAGATTCATAGAAAGAGAGTTCTAACTGATGAATTTGCAGGAGTTTTAGACAGTAGCTTACTCAGGTGAATACACTTCTGCACATGCACATGCACCCATGGCTGTGGGGAAGAGTGGAAGAAGGGAAAGAGATACCACTTAAAGTCAGATGACTATTTTAAATGCAGTAAAAGTCTGAATCACCTCTACTGAAAGGCAAGGGGCTGTATTTTAGTGACTGAGTGCGTAGAACTGCTTCAACTCGCATTACACCCTTTGACTTCACAGACAGAAAAAAATATCCTTTGCCATGAATATTGGTCATTATAAAATACTAGAGATTTTGGAAGGAAGAAAAAAAAATCTCACATCCTATCAATCCCAGTTGAATATACCACATATTAATATTTTAATCAGCCTTTCTTAGCCATGGTTCTGGGCAAGAATTAACCCTTAATACTCTAAGACATCTGCAGGAAGATGTAATGAATTAACTTATTTCCTATATATCTGGAATTATACTACCTAAAATCCTTGGGTAAAATTAAGAAAATCATTTTCTGTGTTCTGTTGATCAGAACAGGAACTCTGGCTGAGCTCATTATTTTGCCAGCATGTAACAGTTGCTTACCACTGCAAACAGAAGAGGTGATGTTGTACAGAAAAGGATAAAACTGCATACAGCGGATTAACTTCAGGCTGTTTTCACACTCTGGGCATTTGGTAGTTAATTTCAAAGCCTGTCTAAAGGCTTCAAGTGCCCCACTGATATTCTTCAGAGCAAGGTAAGCATTTCCAAGGCTCAAAAAGGTCAGAGGCTGAAAAGAAAAAAAAAAGAAATCAGCAAAATGTTAATGAATTAATATTTTCTGAGAGTTATAAAACCTTTATAGCAGCAGTCCCCAACCTTTTTGACACCAGGGACCGGTTTCGTGGAAGGCAGTTTTTCCACGGGTGGGGAAGGGTCACCACCTCAGCTTCAGATCATCAGGCATTGGACTCTCATTGGGAGTGCACAACCTGGATCCCTCCCATGTGCAGTTTGCAGTGGAGTTCTCGCTCCTATGAGAGTCTGATGCCACCGCTAATCTCGAGGGCGGGGGTGGGGCAGTGATGCCAGAGATCGGGAGCAGCTGTGGGTACAGGTGGGCCTTCCCTTGCTCGATCGCTGCTCTACGGCGGTTCCTGGTGGGAGGTGGGTCTGAGGTCGGAGGGTTTTACAGTATGTAAAACTGCAGCTTATTTTTTTGTTTTGGATTTTGCAATATTTGCATTATATACTAACTGGCTAAACATCCAAAATCTGAAGTGCCCCAATATTCATTTTCTTTGAGCATCATGTTGGTGCTCAGAAAATTTCAGATTTTGGAGCATTCTGAATTTCAAATTTGGGATGCTCAATCCATATTTATGTCTTCTTTCTCTTAACAATGTTTTGTCATCACTGTGAAATTGCTATCTCTTAGCAATCTTAGACTGCTTAATACATCTTTCTTTAGATGCACTGTTAAACATTTGTTGTCTCCTTGATGCTACTGTAAATAGCAGATTTTATACACTATTTTCCAATTGTATGCTGAAACTGCTTTTATATGCAGCCCGAAGTACTCAGTTTAGGCCATTTTAACTAAAATATACCTACGTTTAGTATTTGTTTGTATTTGCTTGTGTGCAAACCATTTGTTTTAAACTTATTTTATCATTAAAAAATACTCTAAAAGATTTAAGAATGTCTTATTCTCAAATTTCACAATATATCCCCATAAAAAGCAACATTTCTGATTTATCCAACTACTTGCTTTTGATTCAAGCTGTCAGTTCAGCAGAAATGTCTCACTGTAACCAAGCCAAAGTATACAAAATACTCCACATTAAGGAGGCCTAATTTAAGCGGCTCTCAGATTACATTTAAAGTATTATTTTGTGGTTCACATCCAGATACAAAATTAAATCCCATATATAGATTTCAAAAGTGTCTTTACATTTTGCATAAGGAAACAAAGTGTTGCAATTATCCCTATGAACAGAATGATGATTGTACAAATATTTTTCATTCAGACCAACTGGTTAGCATTTTGGAAAAAAAGATGAATTTTAATCAATTCCTCCAGAGAGTAAGTGCTGAATGTTATGTTCCAGGCACTGTTTTACACTGGGAATATGGTAGAAAATAAGAAAGATAATTTCTACCTTCATGAATCTTACAGTCTAGCATGGGATGTGAGTAAAATGTAATGGAGAAAAATGTAGAAGGAAGAGATGTAAGTAGTACTAGAATGGGTGTGTGTGTGTGTGTGTGTGTGTGTGTGTGTGTGTCATTTTAAATAGAGTACAACAAGAAGGACTTACTGAGAAGTTAGTAATTATAAGACTTTAAGGAGGTGAAAGAGAAAGCTATGTGGAATCTTGGTGGAGTGAAGTACTCCATGAGAGAACAGAAAGTGCAAAGACCCTGAGGTGCCTAGCATGTTCAAAAAATTGCAAGGAGGCAAGTGAGGCCATAGTAAAACGAGCAATGGAATGATCTCATAGAGATAAGATCAGAAAAGTAACAAGGTCACATATGACCTTTTACACTGTTACAAATTCTTACGTTCTACTCTGAGTTCTATGGAGAGCCACTGAAGAGATTTGAATAGACAAATAACATCTGACTTTTTATAAGGATTTTACTGCTTGCTATATGAGAACAGACTGTAGGAGGAGGACAAGGCAGAAGCAGAGAAATCAGTTCAGAGGCTACCGAAATCATCTAGACAAAAATAATGGCAGTTTGGGTCAGACAGCAATGGAGATGTTGATAATAGTGAAATCCCTGATATATGTTTAAATTAAAACAGAATCAGCAAGGTTAGCTAATAGATTGAATTTGAACCTGAGAGAAGGAGAAAGGTATGAAGGATGGCTTTAAGTTTTTGCCCTGAGCTAGTGGAAAGATAGATAGCTTTACTGTTTCCTGAAATGGGGGGAGACAGAGAAGAACAAATTTGGCAGTGTTAAGGAATCTGGTTTTTGCCTTTAGTTTTGGAGTGTGCTTTGGACATCCAAGTGGAGATGTCAAGTAAACTGTTGGATACAGAAGTTTGGAGTTCAGAGCAAAGGTGACAACAGGTAACTCAACAGGAAGAGGATAGTCTTCAAGATATGGTGCTGGAACAACTGGATATCCATGTAGATATAAACTTTGATCCCTACCTCGAACCACAAAGAAAATTTAACTTGAAATGGATCATAGACCTAAAATTAAAACCTAAAACTAGCAAAAATCTCAGAGATAACTTAGGAAAAGATCTTATATATCTGAAAAGTAACTATGTAAAGGGCAAGTCATAGAAAAAACAAAACAGAATTAATTTTTTTCAAACCTCTTGTAAAGACACTTTAAATCTTGTAATAGAAATCAAAATCAAAAAGATTGACAAAGGGCAATTTTTAAACGCTAAGATAAAAAAGGAAAGAGAAATATTTTTAACACATGACAGATGTAGTTAGACTTTATTGTATAAAGAGTTTGTACAAAATTAAAAAACTAAATTCTAACAAAATGAGCAAAATACATACACAAATTTTTACTTTAAAAATACACTTAAAAGACAAAAATATCCATTTTGCAACAGAGAAGCAACATTTTTAAACAAGCAAACTTGTTTTACAAATGTAAATTCAGAGGCAGTGTAACATGGCTAAAGAGTGTGAGCTCTGTGGACAATCTCCCTGAGTTTAAAACCAAGCTCTATGACTTTTGGTAAATCCCTTAATTTCTCTGTACATTTTAACTTTTTGAGTTTCTTCATCTATCAAAGGGAAATTCTATCTCACAGGGTTGGTGTGAGGACTAAATGAGTTACAGTTACAAGAGTAACATGTAAAATGCTTGGTATGGTGCCTGGCTCCAACACCAATCAAGAAAAGTTAGTAGTTATTTCAAATGTCCAATTCTGGTGAAGATACAGGTGAAATAAATATTTTTAGACCTTGTCCATGGCAATACATATTGCTCCAATATATACTGGTGGATTGTATGGCATTTTGTACCAGAGTCATCAAAATATTCATTCTCTTACTGACTTAGTAATTCCACTGCTAACAATCTTTCCTAAGAAAATTATCTGGAATACAGAAAACACTTCATGCAGAAAACCATTATTGATAATGGCTAAACAGTGTCAGCAACAACAGAAGAGTAGGTTGTGGCATGCCAATTCACTGAACCTTTACATAACCATTTAAATTGATGGCTTTAGAAACTATGTAGTAATAAAATTTTTTACATAAGCTTCAAAGATTACCTGTAGAGTTGCAACATTACAAAATATTTGCATGGAAGACAGTTTCTAAGGAAGTATTTCCAAATGCTGACAGTTGATGAGGGGGTGCTGGTTAAGGTGTATTTTTGGGTTTCCCACCCTGACCCATTAATTTATCTTTTTATTTTCATTGCAGTACTATAGTATTTTAGTATAATTTTAAAA
The DNA here is from genome assembly GCF_020740605.2 of Lemur catta. Lineage (NCBI taxonomy): Eukaryota > Metazoa > Chordata > Mammalia > Primates > Lemuridae > Lemur > Lemur catta. Next base: position 91,016,978 of record NC_059134.1, on the reverse strand, counting down.
TACAGAAATGCAACTAATCTCTAAAGGAGCTCGTTTTTCTGCAGAAGAATGCTACCTAACTGCCTTGGCTGGAGGCAGTAGCAAGTGAACCCTAAGTCTCAAGGGAATACAGCTGTACTGAGCCTTCCATTTGGATAGCCATGTTATCATATTCTGTGCGTGTATAGAATGAATATATATATATATATATATATATCTCATATCTGTTCCTACTGTACCAGCACCTGGTACACAGTAAGTATTAGATAAATATTTGATGTACTTCTTTGGCAATGTAACCTGCAACATAGTATAAAGATTGTAAACTTGTTATTAAAATCCAGTGGTGAATCTATATATTTCAAAGGAAAGTCTTAACAGGCAATATTTTCTTCTTATATTTAAAAAATCGGTTTTGGGATACCTTAAAAACCCAAATCATTCATGAACACTTCCTCTAAAAGTTTCTTTGGATATAAAACATAAACATTTAGACATTAGATATAAAATCAATTTAATTACATATTTATTATAACTGTATTTCATAAAACCTAACCTATGACAACAATTATATATCTGATTCAGAGATGTTAAAATATGAAATGAAAATTATCTTTGAGACTATGAAGGGAAAGAAATACCACTTAGTATAGTAGAGTAGATAACAGTAAATAACTATAAAGCAATGAGGTAACTCTATGGGCTGCATGTGGGAGGCTCAGGGCATGCATTTCGATTTACCTATCTATTCTTATCAAAATCATCTCTAAATTGTGCTCTGACTTGGATAGTATAAATATATCTACAAATTAAAGTTGTAAAACAGTATGATATTAAGCAGTGTGCATGCTGTGATGAGAATAAAATAAGAACCATATGTTTCAGACTGACATAAAAAAGTCGCAGTATATTTTTAAAGCTATGTCATATTTAAACATAACTTTCTTTAAAAACAATTAATTGTGTAATTATAAATTTCACTCATCTAAAATAAAAAATGAACACAACAAAATAAAATCTTTTTATGCTCTCTTTTGAAATACGCAAATTAGACTCTGAAAAAGAAAACATGACATTTTTTATGCTCTTCATAGAAAAATACAAATTGTACTCTGAATTTGAGTTACCCTACTTAGTACAGGGAGCTACAAAAAAACATAAAACCTTACCTCAGAGCTATTGATGGCCAAAGCTTGAAGTAGCAGCTTAGTTGCATCAAGATGAAGGCCATAGTGAATCAAAAGGTTGGCTAAGTTGACAAGAGGGACGTCCTGGTATTGAAGTGGGGCTAAATTCAAAGCCCTCTGAAGACAGGCAATAGCAAAAGTGCTATTTCCTACTGCTCTCCAGTAGAGACCAGCTTCATTGAGTATAAGCCAGACAGGAGCATTTGGCTGAAAAACCCCAAAATACTTCAGTTAGTACAAGAATACAGTATTTGTTCCAAAAAGGATTTTTAATAAATACATTTTAACTTTTAATTATAATTATGAAGTTTTTAATCAGATGCCAAAGTAAACAACTTACCTTGTTAATAGCATGAAATAAGAAAGACCCAATTTCTTCTTCTGGGATAGTATAGTTATTAATACGGGAAAGCAAAATCTGAAACATCAAAAGGAAGAATGACTCAATTGAAAATAATAGAAAAGACATTTGAAAAGAATTTCTATAGATGGTAGTTTTTTCTTGAGCTCCTCAGGAAAAGCTAATTTGAACAGATATTTATAATCATATATATAACATGAGGTCTTTGTCATAACAACAGGTGTTGACTTGCTCACATGTACGTACTAGTTTCCTTTAACTAAAAAAAGTTAAAGATATATACGCACACATATACATATTAAAGTATCTACCATACATCATTAAAGTCAACCTAAGTGTCCAGAATCCAAGGAGAAATTACTCAAAAGACAATGGCATGCAACATCTGATGCAATAAAATCTGCTATCTTCCTTAGCTGGAAAATACCAGATCCCCGATTAATCTATTTAATGTTTTTGCAGCATTTATCTAATTGTGAGCAACTCTGAGGCAGGGATCTGTTTCTCTTTGTATTCCTACCACCCAGAATGATGTCTGGCACATAATGTTTTTTTTCCCTCAGTAAATGTTTAAATATAAGTATTAATAGTAACTGCTTATAGTTTTAAAATTAAGTTTTAAAAAAGGTGGTTGTGATGGTCTATCATCTCCATAGAAAGGTAATTTTTTTCATTTGTATCTATGGAATGGCATCTAATACAATAATGGCATAAAATATGCTAGGATAATTGAACAAAACTGTAATAAAACATTCCTAGTTATACATAACTGATAGGAATACAGAAAAACAGAACTTCTAATGTTTGCGAAGTGGTTATCAAATTAACACAAATTCCTAAGGACCCTATATAAGGCCAGGGAAAGAGAACCTTCAAGTTTTCAATTTATACAAACTTCTGGAGGACTGGAGGATGCAAAGTTAAACTGAAATGATCAGAATGCTCCATTAGACCAATCCCATTCGGGAAACAAAGTTCTATATTATCCATCTTTATAACCCTCATACAGGAATAGCGCTTAAGTAGTCTCATGTATGGCAGCCCTGAGGAATACTCCCCTGACACTCCTTTAAGCATGACTGACTTCTCAATCATTTCACCAATTCTTTAACTCTATCCTTCAGTTTTATACACTTAAAGCTCAATAATTGCCTTTTATCAAATTTTTGTTCCATCTAAGAGGCTCCTGAAGTCACCCAGATTGGACAGCAATAAACACCAGCCTAAGTGAACCTTACTTTTCGTGCATGGTCATCTGGTATTTTGGCTTTCAGATCCATGCGGACCTCTAATTCTTTGACTAAGTAGGACAGAGTGTGGCTTTTTCTGAAGTCAGTTATGGAACAGTCAGGGGTTTGGGCCTCTTCTTCTGAAGAATAATCATCACTGTTGAGTTCGTGGATCCTGGCACAAGAAAAAGGAACAAGATTCATATTTTCAAAGTTTGGGTGATTTGAGATTAAGACTTAACCTTTCAAATCCAAGGCTGGTGCTCTCAAAGAACTGCCAGGTGGCAATCATGCAGAATCGGGTGCTTTGCCAAATCCATCAGCACTTGCCTGAGTCCTTTGTTTTCCGGAGGCAGAAAATATGTTGGCAATTCCCCGCCAACAGGGACTCTAGGGTAGCTTTCTGTACAATCTGCTCTTTTAGGCCACAAAATATGCTGTTTGTCCTAATAAAGAAACAAAGTTTATCATAAATTCTTTTGGATTTAATATTTCAATATGCTAAATAAACTTCTAAAAGAATATAAATATACTAGGATAACTGAACAAAACTGTAGTATATTAAGATAAATGTAGACACTGTGGTAGAGTCTATAATATTTCTTCTGTTGCAGATTATTGGTATAAGTCAGTAATTCTCCCTGCTTTACCACGGACTGGTTCAGGGTTGGGCAGGCGCTACACCAGTTGAGTCAATAAGACACAAGGAGAGGCTTGCTTTGGGTTTTTGGGAAAGAAAAGCAAGTCTTAGTCTCTTATGCTACATATGAACAAAAAAGCATGTTGTTCCAGTTGCTGCTGACTGTCATCTTATGACCATGAGGAAAACAAGCTTTCAGATGACACCTATACTGGGGTTGGCAGAGTCAAGGAAAAAAAAAAAAAAGAAATGAGTAACTGATGACATCACTGGGCCACCAAATCAACCAAACCTGAAGTTTAATCCTATCTCTGGACTTCCTGTAATAACAGGCACATTTTCTTTCTGTTTAAGACAATTTGAAATAGAGTTTGTTACTTGTTACCTGAAAACACACATAAGCTTATAAAACTGGCATTGAAAACTATCTTTCCGGCTGGGTGCAGTGGCTCACGCCTGTAATCCCAGCTCTCTGGGAGGCCGAGGCGGGTGGATCGTTTGAGCTCAGGAGTTCAAGACCAGCCTGAGCAAGAGCGAGACCCCGTCTCTACTAAAAAAATAGAAAGAAATTATATGGACAACTAAAAATATATAGAAAAAAAAAAATTAGCCAGGCATGGTGGCGCATGCCTGTAGTCCCAGCTACTCGGGAGGCTGAGGTGGAAGGATTGCTTGAGCCCAGGAGTTTGAGGTTGCTGTGAGCTAGGGTGATGCCACGGCACTCTAGCCCGGGCAAGAGAGTGAGACTCTGTCTCAAAAAAAAAAAAAAAACGAAAACGAAAACTATCTTTCCATGAACTAAAACCTTTTCTTTGTCAGGACCAAAGTCTAACAATTGTTTTATGATCAGTAAAATGTTTATTTTTTTTCTAAACATAAATAACATGTACCAGAGGCTTACTAGACTTATATCCCGAAGCTATCAAACTTTGGGTAATTTATATTACATATCATTAAATTTAAGTGCTATATTAATTCTGTCAAACACTCAATTAAATTTTGAAAATTGGGGCCAGGCACAGTGGCTCACACCTGTAGTCCCAGTTACTTGGGACGCTGAGACAGAAAGATCGCTTGAGCTCAGGAGTTCGAGGTTGCAGTGAGCTATAATGAGGCTGCTCCAGGCCACCATAATGAACTCCAACCTGGGTGATATAGCAAGAACCTGTCTCAAAAAAAATTCTGAAAATGTAATGAATAAAAAGTACATGGTCTCCGTCTTCATACCTTGGTATCCCCATCGGCTAACACATGTTTATTTCTTAGCCTAAAAATGCATATTTTTTAACTTGCTTATTGTCTATACCTCTCACTATAGTGTAAGCTCCAGGAGGGCGAGGGGCCTGTCTATTATATTGCTAGTACCTGCCTGCACACTGCTGGGAGCTCAATGAAAGAATGCTGATTAAGTAACTGAAGCATATATAAACCTACACTTGGGTCAAGTTTAGAAACTTGTTAAGGTTGGTGATTATACTTAGAGCAAAACCTTTGAACTGAAATCAGGGTATCTATCAGCCCCACCATATTGGGAAGAAGAACTCAAGGTATGGCCTGTGTTTTACTCATCCGCTACCTAGCAGAATGCATTCCACTTAACATAAATTTAAGAAATGTTTGCTGAACAGTGACAGGGCCATATTAATCAGTGAGTTGAGGGCCACTGTTCTAAGAGATCATATCCTTTTAAGAAAACTCCTTCATCATCCTCTATTAACTTACCCTGTATGCATCAGAGTCCCTGCCCCAGATCCAGAGAATAGAATGGGCTACAGGAGAAGACTTGATTGAATCACTGATATCACTCTGATTTGACTGAACGTCAAAGTTCACAGACATCATACTGGATGTTGATGAATCCTCACCAAACTAGAAAATGAAAAGAAAAGTTCAATCAAATTGGAAATGGAAAAGGAGTTGTGACTAAAATTTAACTCAAACCAGAAAAGCTAGTGAATACTCAAAATTAGTAGGAAATCAGAAAATAGGACAGTAATTAAGCAATCAGATCTTTTAACTTTAAGAACTATGCCCCAACAGTATTCTCTCATGGATAATGAATAGCTATGATTAACTCTGCCACTGGAGTATGAGAAAAACAGCACCAATTGTTTTCCTGTCCCTTTGCTTCCTTTTGGTGATTTAGTCTCTTTTAGATTTAATGATTAGCTAATGTTCATTATTCCTTTCCTCTTCCTAGACTAAAATGACCACCACCCTATAAAATTAGTGTGCTGTGGGTAGAAGCAAGGAAACTTAAGAAAGGGTTTTCAAGAGTTTAATGTAACTATCACTTAGGAATTATAGACTATTGTGCAATCAATGCCAAATAAAAGCTTGAGAGGTGAAAGGGAAAACTAGGAGATGAAAGAACACAAACAAACAGCCTTCCTCTGAAACAAGTAGAACAATATTTGATATACTCACAAGATACCATAGTTCTTATGTATTTCTGAAACCTTGCTAGATAAGGAGATGGGATGAGGTAGGAAAGACATAAGAAAAAGGAATGAATATGATGAATTTGAATAGGAATGGATTCTTTGACTATATAGTGGTAATACAATTTATGAATATATTATAGAATATTAAAAGCCACACTGATACAGGGCAGTCCTCCAAATGGTCTGTCTTGAGACTGTCGAGAAGTCCAAGTTGCAATCTATTTCATTTCTAAACATTCCCTTTTTTCCATTTAAAATGCTTGGTTTTAAGACAGGCAGCTACAATCCCAGAGGGTGTGAATCAGGTCTTCCTTTATTCCTTCTTTTGAAAGCCAAACATCCCATATGGAAGCTGGTTTACAAAATTCATAGGAAGCTTTTGGTCCATATTTCCTCTTCCCCTTTTAAATGGCTCCTTAATTTTTGCTTCTTACACTTTTTCAATGTAGTCTGGGTTTTTCCAGATTAAAGGGCTCTAATTTTTTGTGGTTTATTCTCGTACAGAGGCTCTCCTGATCTCATTATTTTAGCAGCTTATTTCTGGAAATTTCTATATCTATGATTAGGTACATGATGGGTTTTCTCTATGATAGGATAAACATTGCTTTATTTCTAATACAGGTTGAGTACCCCTTATCTGAAACTCATGGGACCAGAAGAATTTCAAATTTGGGATTTTTTTGCATTTTGGAGTATTTTATCATACTTACTGAATATCCCAAATCTGAAAATCTGAATCCAAAATACTCCCTTTGAGAGGGAGAGGGAGCATTTCCTTTGAGAGTCATGTCAGCGCTCAAAAAGTTTGAAATTTTGTAGCCTATTTTTTACACTTAGAATTCTGGTTGTGCTTACCGTCTATATCACCTATTGAGTGTCAGTTACATATATTTGGTATCATTAAATTTATTTATTATCTCTTCCCAACTAGATAGACCAGGATGGCATGTGTATGTGGTATGTATACGTGTGTGTGTGTGTGTGTATATATATATATATATTTATATATTTGTGCGTGTATTTTTGTGTTTATATATGTGGAGACAGAAAGAAAATGAAAGAAAGCATGCACCTAGCAATGGTGCTTATTAAACATTTTCTGTTGATAATGAGCATTTTGTTGGTGTTTTTGGTTGAGGCAACATAATTGGACTGATGGAAGATAGCATGGTTGCTCTAACTCTCAAATTTTAAAGAGGTCTTACTCTAATGATTAAGAGGAGAGATTAAAGTTCTGAGTTAAATAGTAATAATACTCCAATTCTAACTCCCATAGTAAAGGAGAAAAGAATCAAATGCATGTGCATATATACATACAGATAGTACTGGGAAACAGAATGCATCCATGGAGTTACTGAGTACTCCCTACAAAATCTGACTTCATAAATATAACACATACTCAAAATCTTAAAGATCTAAATGATAGTCACAAATTTTAGGGATCAAATATATAAGGAATCAAGGAGATAAAGACATGGATATCACTTTCAGATATGCAAAAGGTTGTAAGAACTAGAGGAGACCAAGAAACAGACCTGAACATAGTCCACATTTTCAAAGATATCTCCACGATGATAGCGCACAGGCTGGTCCCACTGGCAATGTAAACTATGCTGCTGGTTGACCAGACGGCATATCTGATGGTTTCCTGGAAGAAGAAAGGAAATTACACAAATTATGAGAAAGGTCAGAAATGCCAATGTGATTTTCTTATAGTTTCAACCCTATATTCCTCAGAACCTAGCAAAGCACTTATAAGGGAATACTTATACAGAGCAACACTCATTAATGGTTAAATTAAATCATTCTAAGGAAGTCCCAATTTCTCCACCGATAAAACAAAGGGGCACCACTAGATGATCACTGAGGTATCTTCTGTCAATTACATTCCGTTATTATAAAATCTATTGATTACATTGTTTGAGACTTTGGCCATCTCTCTGGACACAGTTTGCTTTATATACTTCAAAATTTTGTTTCAAATTTATATTAATATAAGAGATCTGGCTGCATTTTAGTACGGACTGAGTAATCCCAAGGACTACACATACTCATTACACTTAAAACAGCAAAGAAAACTTGTTAGGTGGATCGTAAAATGGACTATAAATAGTCACAGCTAAGGCTTTCTAGACCAATACATTTATCAAGGGAGAAGAGTGTAATTTAAGGGATTCTATTAATTTATTTGCTGGTGTTGTCAAATCTGCTCCCTTGGGGTTTAATCAGAAACAAAACATTCTGGATATAACCAAATTGTTGATCTCCTGACAACCTAAGTTCCCTAGACCAATGGTTCTATTTTGGGGGTCAGAGATTCTAAGATATTTTAATAAAAGCTATATATTCTTTTCCCAGAAAAAAAAAAAAAACAACTGTGCACATACACAATTTACATATAATTTGAGAGAGGATTTCAAAACCCCCTGAAATTAATCCATTGACCCAGGTTAAGAATTCCTTCCTAGTCTAAAATCTTATTTCTGAAACAGTGTTTGTTTTTAAGGGAGCAAGAAAAAAAGAATGTTTAGCCTTATTGCCAGTGTTAGCCAAAGTATTTGGATGCACTGTTTATAGGTTGTGTCTGGCTTGTGTTCACTTGGTCTAAGTCCTTGTTACCCAGTGTAGTTTTTAGACCAGCAGCAACAAGCATCACCTGGGAGATTGTTAGGAAGACAGACGCTCAGGCCCCACCTCATATGCATTCAATTAGAATCTGCATTTTAGCAAGATCTCTAGGAGATCGATATGCATATTAAAGTTGGAAAAAAGACAATGTAAGGCACAATGGGCAAACAACTGTTAAGACTCCTAGGACCTAAAAGACTTAAAAATGTATAAAATCTCTAAAAAAATTTTTCTGGCTCTCTTTTGACTTTCTACATCCTTGGGCTCAATTGCTGAGTTAGTGTATGTATTAGTCAGTTCAGGTTGCCATAACAAGATACCACAGACTGAATGGCTTAAACAACAGAATTCATTTTCTCATAGTTCTAGAGGCTAGAAGTCCCAGATCAAGGTGCCAGCAGATTCGGTTTCTGGTGAGGGCCCTCTTCATGGCTTGCAGACAACCACCTTCTAGCTGTGTCCTCACATGGCCTTTCCTCTGTATGTTGCAAGAAGGGGGAGAGAGAGAGAGAGAGAGAACTCTGGTGTCTCTTCCTCTTATTATATATTTTTTTTGACAGGGTCTTGCTCTGTCACCCAGGCTGGAGTGCAATGGCCTGATTATAGCTTACTGTAGCATCCAACTCCTGGACTCAAATAATCCTCCTGCCTCAGCCTCCTAAGTAGTGAGGACTACAGGTGTGTGTCACCACACCCAGCTAATTTTTTTTTTATTTTTTGGTAGAAATTGGGTTTCGGAATGTTGCCCTGGGTATTCTCAAACTCTCAGCCTTAAGTGAGCCTCTCTCCTCAGACTCCCAAGTTGCTGGGATAACAGATATGAACCGCTGTGCCTGGCCTTATTTCAAAATGTAAATTAAAAAGAGCAAAGGGGACCAAACCAGCTCCCCAGGACTCCTGATATACCCTCTGTGATGAATCTTGATTTTAAGACCTAGGAAAGTCATAAACACAACTTTATACTGCTTTAAGGGTACACGAAAGTTGAAAGCAAAGCATGGAGAAGCGAATCTCCTAACCTGCCTTCAATTACTTGGAGTCACTACTTACCTAATTGTGCCTCTTTTGCCATCTGAGTCTCATGTATGATATTTCTTAAGATTTGTTCCTCCTGAATCAGTTTATGTTTTTCTAGGATCTCCTGCTGTCTCAGGTAGTGGTCATGCTGCTTTTGATACTCTTTTAACTCATTCAGTGTTCGCTGGAGAGATCTTAACATTTTTTAATACCAGGAAAAAGTTAGAGCTTCAAAATCATGAATTTTAAAAACCCAGTTAAAGGCACAGATTTTTCTGGTTCTTGGCAATAATTACTGGGTTTTTGTCCTTCTATTTAACACACAACCTCATACCACCAGTTCAAGAATAACAGGGCTAAAGAAACACTCTTCTTTTATTAAAAGTTGGGGACAAAAAGATAAATGTGAAATGTTTCCCTTAAATACTTGACATCAAATGGTGTGTTGCACTTTTTAGGTACCATAAAAACACATCAAAATATAAAGTTTACATATTTAACAACTCTGTTTCTCTCCATAAAATTGTATTAGTGCTGCTGACATTCAAAGCCTTTCTAGAATTCTTGCCTCCTTTTTCCTTTGATTTTGCCTAAAGACAAGGTTAGAGTTAAGACCATAGTGCCTTGCTTTCATACTCTAGCTTGTTGGTTACAGGCTATGGGAAAAACCACAGAAACTCTCCTTAGAAAGGAATATTCTCTACTACCTGATTTCAATAAATCAGCTGCCTGATTACATTTAGTCACAAAAATTTTATTACCTAATACATTCATATGTAGAGATTTTAGGAGCTATGTAGATTGTGTAAGAGAGAGCCAGTTTGATTGTTAAGAGCTTAATATTGGAAGAAGCTCAGCCAGGGCAAATTCTAACACAGCATAACAGAAGCCAGTTATAAATAAGAAGCTGTCATCCTTTTTTCCCCACTACATTATGCTTTAAACAGCCTGGAAAATAAGCAAGTACAAAAGTTTAATGAGTTCAGTTTAATTCTCTAATAACCAAAGGAACTCAAAATATTAAGGTTAATTCTGAGATATGAACAATTCACTTCACATAGTGAAGTTTCTTAACTAGCCCTATTATTTATGGAATCAAACATATATTTTACTAAGTATACTTCAAGGGCCAAGTACAATAGACTTCCATTACTATACACACAAATCTGATTAAAACGTGGGCCAAATAATGTTCTCAATGCCACTTAACTAACATAATGATAGCCCACCTTCAGAAGCCAAAGGCGAGAAAGATCAAATATTGCATGTGTAAGTGATTTTACTGACACTTAGTGTAATCTATAGAAATAAAAATGTAATCAACAGAATTAGTGAGTAGCCCACCCCCATCTGACTTCATGAAAATAATCAATGGTCAAAACCGTAAAGATTTAAAAGACAGCTATTACTGTGTATAGTTCCCTAGGTCCTAGAATCCATGCTATTAAAGACAGTCTTCTATACAACCACTGAATTATGCTAAACCACCAGGACTTGGAGAAAATGGATGGTATTTATAGTAGTGAAGTTTCTTTCTTAATTCCAACGACCAAATTAACACTGATACCACCCTACACAAATCTAAGGTTCTGTGGTACTAGTGCTTCAGTGAAATTTTTTCTCAATTACCTATGTTGAGCCTCTAATTTCTGCTCGAGTTTTTGCTGACACAGGACAGCATGCTTCCTCTTTATAGCTTGCTCAAACCCAGGTTTGGCCTGCAAAGCATGGTCATAACAGAGCACTGAGTGGTTATACTCCCCAAGCATCTGAAGAGACAAAAACAAACACACACATATACACACACATAGGAGAAAGTAACGTTAGCCATGCCTGGTTGTATCTGTCCAAACCCCATAATGATTTCTGAGATCACACCTACATCTTACTCTACAGTGAACATTATTTTGATCAGTGGCCAAATCCTCACAACAGGATGGCATACTAGAGGATGGTTTAGTTGGAAGTTATTGCTATCCTTAAGAGATGTACCCTGCAGAAGTTAAAATTCCAATCAATTCAGTTATTTTTCTTTTTTGTCAAGATGCTAGAACAATTACAACACATTATTGTGTTGAGGCTTTTTCTTCCAAATTTCTTCATTTCCATTGTTAAGAACAAAGGAGGAAGGGAAAAAAAGTAACATTCTTTTAAAAAAATTAAAAAAAGAAGAAAGTAGCAACCAGTATGGCTCATGAAACAAAAAGTAGTATTTACTGCATATATATTCCCCAAAGTGTAATAGCTAGTGAAGAAGTCACTGTCATCCAGAGCTGCATGGACCACAACAGCAGCATCAGCAGAGAAGTGTGCTCTGTGTAGAACATTTGCCAAATTGACCAGGGCAATGTCTTTATTGTGCCTAAAAGAGGAGAGATGTAACTATATGTTAGGAAAGAAGCATGTGCTCTATGAATATATATAACCACTTGACAAGGAAAAATGACATTCAAAATTGCTGTGCTTAGGAAAATAACTCTGAGTATACTTACAGGTGGAGAAAATAATTTAAAATAATCATAATGTTTCATTTTAAAATTATTGGTGGTTCTTAATCTGATAGCTGCAAATTTTGCCATAAAAGTAAGGTCTGGCAGACATTTTATGATTTTAAAATGTATTTAGGGCTTATATTTGCTTTAAGAAAAGTTAAACTTAATTTATGACAATTCCTACAGTCAAGGTCCCTGTATTCAAGTTTCAAGTGAATCACAGGGCATCTACATCATATATATCTACATTTTTTCTTAATGGAAATGAAAAGTATATTACACAATTATCACTTAGAACTTTTTGACATCTGTGATTTTTTTGTGATGGAACTAATTTCTTTGAACAAGGATGGAGGAGAATGCAAGCATAATGCAAAGCTGCTCTTATTGTTTTCTTATGTATCGTTTCTTTAACAGACCTGAGGAATATGGAAAGTCAGGAAAATCAGGTCCAGAAAAGGAGGAATCTTACCTGGAAGAGAAGTGAAGTGCTCGCATGGCACATTCCACTACCTGATATGGCTCATTCTTTATTCTCCAGTAAAATGAAGCCATGTTATACAGTACCCATGAGGAAGAGTTCTAGAGATGAAACAAAGAAAATGACAATCAAACACAACTCAATACAGTTTCTTTAACTTAGAGTGCTCAAAAGGAGCACCTTCAATACTCGGGCTCTTCTGAAATTCAAGATGAAGAAGAGAAAGACTAGTGATAGTAATGATAAATTAGAGGACAAAGTACAAATAAACTATACCTGTCAAAAGAATCTCTTAATCATCAGTTGAGCATGTGCATTTAGGGTATGATCTTCCTATAGAGACCATCCAACTCCAGGCTATCATTCCAAGGTGGAAATAAAGCTGAAAAATCCACCAAGTGGCTACAACTTACTGGGTCCTATTTTAGGACATCAGAAGTTTAGACCTCATCTACTTAGAAATCCCAGTAGCTTCAACATGAAATTCTTAAAATTAACATTTTATAAACTTTTCTGTTTATGTAATATCTCAGTGAAGGTAGAAACTTAAGCAAATGACTGGCTTCTGCCTTTATTATAGATGAATTTTTATTTGTTATTTTCTCATTTGTGTTTAGAATCTAATTCAACCATTCAAGCTGTTAAAAACTAAATTCTGGGCTGGGCGTGGTGGATCCTGTAATCCTAGCACTCTGGGAGGCCAAGGCAGGAGGATTGCTTGAGTTCAGGAATTCCAGACCAGCCTGAGCAAGACTGAGACCTCATTTCTACAAAAATAGAAAAATCGGCCGGGTGTGGTGGCACATGCCTATAGTTCCAGCTCCTTGTGAGGCTGAGGCAGGAGAAGAGCTTGTGCTCGGGAGTCTGAGGTTGCAGTGAGCTATGATGCCACTGCACTCTAGCCTGGGTGACAGAGTGAGACCATCTCAAAAAAAAGAAACAAAAAGAATACATTACAAACTAGTTTTGAAATTATTTCTACATCTTTTTTTATAGATTTTTATAGTCTGAATATATTATAACCATTTTAAAAATACTTATTTTACATGTAGTCAAAAAGTTTAAATTTAGTTAAATATGGTTTAAAAGTTATTTTAAAAAGTTATTTTTAAGATTAAAATAAATACAATCTTACCTTAAATATTCTATCTTCAAGAAAAGTATGTGATTTTTGAGTGATGCAATTGTGAACTAAGACAAAATCTTAAGGCTCACCCCCCCACTGGCTGACTGAATGGACTCCCTCTTGGCCAAGGGAGTATCCTAAAACTAAATTGCCTGCCATGAGGAGGGAGGTCAGACATGCCTCATCATGCCCCCTCCCTTCTTAGGGACATCCTTTGTAACCATTAACAGACCTAAGGGTATGCAAAACAAACCTGCAGGTCCTCAATTTACGCAACAAATATATGTCCAGTGGCTTGTCTCTGATAAACAGCTCCTTATGTTAAAACATTCCAAGCCTTTAGACAAAGCTTCATGTCTTTAACCAATTACAAGTCAAAGAATATTTAAACCCACCTATAACCTGTAAGCCCGCCCCCCCCAGCTGGCCCACCTTTTCGGGCCAAACTAATGTATGCCTCCCACGTATTGATTTATGACTTTACCTGCAACCCCTGTCTCCCTGAAATGTATAAAACCAAAGTGTAACCCAACCACAGCAAGTCCACTTGCTCAAGGTTTCTTGGGCATGGCTCCCCCCAGGTCATGATCCTCAAATTTGGCTCAGAATAAATCTCTTTAAAATTATTTTACAAAGTTTGGCTTTTATTCCGTTAACACAATTAAAGATTTTAGCACCATGTGCATGCCAACTTCTACTACTTGAAAAGTTGGTTAAGGGACAGTACATTCTTTTTCAACTGACTTGCGACTAAGGTTTTAGTCTTGTTTTCAATAGCCTTTTGAGAAAGTTTTTTTTCAAATCACCAATCCTTTAAAGAAAAATCTTTCCATAAGATTTGTTATAAAGTCTCCTCCAACTATTATAGCTCTTTGAGAATTTGTCTAGCAGGTTTGTTAAAAAAAAGAAAAACACTCTCCAAATCTGTAAATGTTTGAATGTTACTGTTAATTGCTCCCTTCTTCCTTTGAACACTTTTTCTCTTGGCTCTTAAGGATACCACATTCTCCAGGACACCCTGTGTGGTCTTTTTTGCCTGCTAAATGTGGGAGGACCCCAGGACTCATATTGGTTTCTTCTCAAATGTCACTCTTCCAGCAGATGACTTTATCCAGTCCCATGGCTTCATATAATCCCATTTCTTTTTTTGTTTTAGAGACAGTGTCTCCCTGTCACCCAGGCTGCACTCCCTATTTAACAATTATTCTCTATCTATGCACCAAGCTCTAACTTCTCCTGGAATTCTAGACTCATATAGGTATTTCAAATCTAATACAGCCAAAATAGAACTCTATTTTCTTTTCTCCAACCCCAACCCTGCTCCTCCTTCAAGGTGCTCAGGTCAAAAATGTAGCACTTATCCTTGATTCCTCTTTTGCCCTCATTCTCCACATCTAACTCATTAGCTTCTAAACTTCTAAACATATCCTGTAATGGTTCAAGTCTCTCCATTTCCATTACTAACCATTTCTAGTATAAACCATCTTCATCTCTCTCTTGAACTACTGAAACAGCCTTCTAACTGGTCTATTTCCAGTTTTGACTTCTTCAGCAACTTCTCTAAGTACAGTGATCTTTTAAAAATAATAATTGCATTACATTGCTTCTCTGCTCTAGCTTCTCAGCACACTTGGAGTAAGAATCACAGTCCTTACTCTGGCTTTCAGAGCCCTGTGTAATACAGTGCTGGCCTACTTCTCTGGCTTCATTCCCTACCATGCCCCTCCTGCTCACCAGGCTCCAGCCATATTAGCCTGAATTTGGTTACATGCCACCTGTTATGAACTGAATGTTTGTCTCCCCCATGCCCCGAATTCATATGTTGAAGCGTTAAAAGACCTGTGAAGAGAGGTCATAGGGGTTGGGGACCAAATTTCACAGGGTTTGTGAACTAAAATCAAATCTTAAAACTCTCCCTCAGCTGACTAAAAGGACCCACTCTTGGCCAAGTGGACCCCAAAAATACCCTAAAGCTGAGTTACTGGCCATGAAAAGAGAGGCCAGACTCATCTCATCAGGTCCCCTTTTCCTTCTTGGAGATGTCTTTTGTAACTCAATAACTGGCCTAAGAATATACAAGACAAAGCTTAAGTCACACCTATGGGTCATTAGTTACTTAACAGAGCACTTGAGTCTGAACATATATCCAGTGGTTTGTCTCTGATCAACAGACTTCTTTACCTTACAACATTCCAAGTCTTTAGACAAAACTTCATTTCTTCAACCAATTACAAATCAATGAGTCTTTAAATCCACCTATAACCTATAAGCCCCAGCTTTGATAAGTCCCACCTTTTCAGGCCAAACCAATGTATGCCTTCCATGTATCGATTTATGACTTTACGTGTAATTCCCATCTCCCTAAAATGTATAAAACCAAACTGTAACCCCACCACAGTAAGTCCACTTACTCAAGGCTTCTTGGGCATGGCTCCAGGCCATGGTCCTCAAATTTGACTCAGAATAAACCTCTTTAAATTATTTTACAGTTTGGCTTCTTTTCAGTTGACAGTTTGGTGCCCTTATAAGAGGGAGAGACACAGATCTCTCTCTCTCTCTTCATGCATGCACACAGGGGAAGCCATGTGAGGACACAGAAAGAAGGTGGTTGTATAACAGAGGTAATGGCTTGAAAAAAAGCAAAATGTTTTATGTGCTATATCTCTTTAAAACTTCCCCAACCCTTTTGGGCATTAAAACCTTCATCCCTAACCAAGACTAGTAATCAAAGGGGTAAGGGAGTATCCTTTGTTCTTTGTCCTACAGAAAATGTCTCAACAGAATTGTCTGGGCAGAGGTCACAAGATTGTCTTCCCTGGAAATGGGGTCAGTCAGGACCATCAACTATACTTAAACAGCAATATCCTGAAGCTGAAAACCCTCCCTTCAAAAGCTCTGTATTTCTGCTTATAGTGAGGACTATGGCACATTGAGACAAGAGTCTCCAGCCTCCTCATTTACTGGCAAATTAATAAATCTCCCTTTCCTTTTCCTCAAACCACTTGTCCTTGTTCTGATGAGGCCTTGGGGACAAGTACCAAACTTTCAGTAACAGTTGTCTGCAAGCCAGGAAGAGAGCCCTCACTAGGAACGGAATTCCTGGCACCTTGATCTTAGATTTCTCAGCCTCCAAATAAATTTCTGTTATTTAAGCCACCAAGTCTGTGGTATAAATAAATGTATATCTTGTCTTTGTCTCTAGTTCCTGACACACATTTCCTAAAACCTCTGGAATCACAGGAGTGATGAGTGTTTCTGTATGCTAATGAGATGACTGGTGGCTGGTAAGCCACAGATAGCTTCAGGACCTGTGCTGGTCCCAGAAAAAACAAGGTATGAGTAAAGAGTGGGAACTTTCAGCCATGCCCCTCCCCTGCCCCCCAACTACCACTCCCTGCCTTCTGGGGAAGAGATAGAGAGACTAGAGATCAAGTTAATCACTAATGGCCAATACTGTAATCAATCATGCTTACAGAGTGAAACCTCTATTAAAAAACCTAAATGACAGTATTTGGAGAGCTTCTGGGTTGGTGAACACATCAAGGTGCTAGGAGGAAGGTGTGCCAGGGAGAACGCAGAAACTCTGTGCACCCCTCCCCCCAATACCTTGTCCTATGCATATTTTCATTTGACTGTTCCTGAACTGTACCCTTTATACTAAGTCAATAATAGTAACAACTGTTTCCTGAGTTTCATGAGCTATTCTAGAAAATTATCGAACTTGAGGAAGGGGTAATGGGAACCCCCTGACTTTATAGCTGGCTGGTTGGTGGCCTTGACCTGTAATTGGCATCTGAAGTGGGGGCGCTCTTGTGGGACTGAGTCGTTAACCTGTGGGGTCTGTGCTAACTCTAAGTAGTTAGAGTCAGAAGTGAACTGAACTGTAGGACACACGGTGCCAGGAGAATTGGTTGGTGTGAGGAAAAAAACCCCATGCATCTGGTGTCAGAAATGTTTTGAGTAGAAACAATCTAGAGCGGTATTTTGTTATAGCAGCCCAAGCACAGTAATACACAACCTGAGCTCATTCAGTCTTCAGGGCCTTTGCCTTGGCCTAGAATGCTCTTCTCTGATCTCTGAATTTTGGTTCCTCCTTGTCATTCAGGTATCAACTTAAATTTTACCTTTCCAGGGAGTTTTACCTCAACTGCTTAACCTAATGTCCCTGCCCAGTTACCCTCTACTTTAATTTTCTATAGAACACTTACCACTATGGGCTACTCTTAACTAACCATCCTCTGAAGGATATTGTAAAATCCTAAGCCAGTTTTCCCTTATCAAGTTCTGGAATGCAAATGTTTTACATTACCTTCAGAAATAAAAGATGCAGATGGTAACTTAGCTATAAAAATAATCGTATAATGCATTTGAAAGTCAAACTATTTTCTTACTGTTATCTCAGAACTTCTCCTCAATACACAGAGCTATGTATTTCAACAAACTGTACACAAATGTTGCAATTACACATCTTATTTTATACCACTATAATTAATACTGCTTAAAAACTAACCTGCATTTTATGATACTCCTTAGGCATAGAGAAGAATGAAAACCATTTTCTAAATTCCCACATGTCATCCTGAATGACAGATACATTTAAATTCTTGGGTCTTGTTATATAATTCCCTATTTCATTTTTTAAAAGTAGATGTTTCTTTAAAATAAAATTATATAAGAGTTGCTGGGCACACTGGCTTCTGCCTGTAATCCTAGCACTTTGGGAGGCTGAGGCAGGAGGATTGCTTAAGGCCATCCTGAATAAGAGCAAGACCCCATCTCTACAAAAAAACAGAAAAATTAGTCAGGTGTGGTAGCCAGTGCCTGCAGTCCCAGCCCCTTGGAAGGCTGGGGGAGGATCACTTGAGCTCAGGAGGATCACAGTGAGCTATGATGACACCACTGCACTCTAGCCCAGGTGACAGAAGAGACCCTGTCTCAAAAAAAAAAAGAAAAGAAAAGAAAAGAAAAGAAAAGAAAAGAAAAAGAAAAAAAATTATAGAAGATTTTTTTTTGCTGGTGGTGATTCTTTCTCTGGTTCAGAGAATAGTGATAATCTATGTGTTGTGTGTAGACATACCAAAGACAAAATGTTAAATCTTTTTTCACACTATATATATATAATCTAGCCTATAAGCCCTGTTGCTTATACTAGTTTATGTTAGGCAGAGATCAAATCTGCAGGTGGCAGACACAGACCGAGAGGGCAGTTCCTAGGGGTAAAGAAGCTGGGAACCAATCAAGGGAAGGGACTGCAGGAAAACACAGAACACCTGACAATCACGTGTATCAATCATCTGGAAACAACCCACACCTCTTGGAAGCCCTCCCCCATACCAGGCCAAAAAAAGGAAACCACCTGAAAGTCCTTAACATCTTTCTCCACTTGTGGAGACTGACCCCTTCCTCCATCTGAAATGTATTTTCACTTTGTATAGCTTCCTTCTTTTCTACAAGTGTGCAGCTTTCTTCTTTCTTCCTTCTTTTCTACAATGAAAGCTATTTATGTGGAACTGCTTCCTGTCTGTGTTCACTCCGTTGCACTGGCCCTGCTTGCAATTCTTCCAAACAAGGAGCCAAAGAACCAGGACAACATTTCTCCTGCAAAAAACCCAATCCTAACAGTTTATATTTTGTTTTTCATGAATTAGTTTAAATAAAACTTTTCAGTGTCTCTTCCTGGTATAGGAGACGAGTTTCTCCCTAGCATCAAACTATACAATCTACATTAATGTAATAATAATTTTAAGTCATCCTCCGGACAAAAATAAGCTAGGCAGGTATTTTCTGAGAGAAAAATATCTTGTATTGACACAGAGCCTCCTGGCTAAGTCACTGACGACTTACCTTCTGTAGGCCTTCATGAATGAGGTGACCTATGTCATCTATACTTCTTCCTAACCTTTTAGATAAATATGTGAAGATTGGATCTTCTTTAGGTAATAGAGGTGCAGAAAGATTAACTCTCTCTTGTACACCCTGAAGAGAAGAAAAAGGTTGAAAAAACATAGTCAAAGGATATAAAAGATCACAAGTAATTCAGTATCTTGTAGTATTTATTTTGAAGGAATTTTAAGAAATAGATGATTGTAGGCTGGGTGCAGTGGCTCACACCTGTAATCCTAGCACTCTGGAGGCAGAGGCAGGAGGATCACTTGAGGTCAGGAGTTCAAGACCAGCCTGAGCAAGAGCGAGATCCTACTTCTACTAAAAATAGAAAAATTAGCCGGGTGTCATGGTGCCTGCCTGTAGTCCCAGCTACTCGGGAGGCTGAGGTAAGAGGATCACTTGAGCCCAGGAGTTTGAGGTTGCAGTGAGCTATGATGATGACACTGCACTCTAGCTGGGGAGACAGAGCAAGACTCTGTTTCAAAAAAAAAATAGATGTTTGTAAAATTATAAAGCTGTCTGGATGGGCAGATGAAAGAAAAATAGTTTTTATAAGCAAGAGACCAAATGAAAAAGATGCAAAGTTCTCTACTTACTCGCAAGTGCTGAAAAGCATGTATACTATATGGAAGTTCTAGAATTTTAGTACAATCAGGTTGCTCAGGGTCTGGAGGGACAGGAGATTCTGTGTCTATATAATCTTCAGGGCTAAAATCAAGCAGCAAGAAGCAATAAATGAATGAAAGGTGAGATAAACAATACTTTAAGAAACGTCAGATTTTTCCCATATTCTCATAGCATTTCAACTTTGCAACCAGTATTAGTCAACTTCATACTTTTCCACATGGCTGCCATCAACAGTCAAATATTTTGGGAGTTCAATTTAAAGGGAATAAGTCAAGAATTAGAGGGAAAATAGTAAGTAGGTCACAGAATGTTAAGATTGTGGACTTTAAAAAACTAGTATAACTCTGCTAAGTTGTTTCTAAAAATGTTAAACAAATTTACACTTCCATTGGCAGCCTCTCTACATTTTTACTAGTTACCAATTTGTTTTTCCCAATTTGGTAGATAAAAACTATCTAAATGTTTTAATTTGTACCTATTTGTACCATTTTGAGAAATACTTTTCCAACATGTTTCTTGGCCATCTGTAGTTTGCTGTTTTTCTTTACTATAAATTATTCAATTTTCTACTGTGATGTTAAATATTTTAATTGATTTCTAAGAATTTTACATGTAGTATGTATTTTGAACTTTTGAATTCCAATAAACTCATCTGTGCTTGAAGCTTATTCTTATTACAGAAATAATTTATTACTGATTTGACAAAGGTTTGTTTGGGGAAAAAAACAATTTTATTTTTCCAAAGAGAATCTCTTTACCTGATGTCTTTGCTCTCCAGAGTTATGTATGTGCCATCATACAGATCCAGGTCCCCTAAGGGCACCTTGGCTTTGATGCAGTCTGGATCTTCTTTATTATGTCTTTGTTCCAGTCCTGTGTCTCTGTCCTCATTTTCTTCTATGTGAATTTTTTGAGCAACCAATTGTTTCTGTTGAGAAGAAAATAAGAATAGAATGGATTCTTCTAATATTTCAGTCCAAATACCAGTGAAGAAAAAGAATTTAATGATTGCTAAAGAAGTCAGAGGATACTCTCCGAAGGAAGACAAGGATTCTCAAAATGCCCTTAATTTACTCAACTTGCATAAGCTTCTCTAAAAAGATGTCCACACACAGAAAGTAACAGAACCTGACATTTATCATACTGGCACACAGATGCCTTCATAATATGATCTCTGACTACCCATAAAGTGCATGTGCCAACTTCCCTGACACAGAATGGCTCTGCAATTAAAACTTCCCTGAATTGTTCAAACCCACCAGGTTGTTTCAGTCCTTCAAGACAGAAAGCATGATGCTACTGCTACCTGGGTGTTCCAGGTGATTTCTTCACAATTGTAAAATACATATTTTTTCAAACATATAGAGGAATAACATACATATTCATGTTTCTACCACCTACATCTATCATATGCTAGCATTTTATCTTATTTGCTTCAGTATTTTACTTTTAAAAAGTAGTTAATGAAAGCTCTTCTTTACTGGTTCTAAATCCCTAACTTACCAAAGTTACCACTATCCTGAATCTATATATCATTTCCATGTATATTTTTATAAAATATTACCATATTACTCTATCTTAGAATATTACTTTCAGGCCAGGTGCAGTGGCTCATACCTGTAATCCTAGCACTCTGGGAGGCTAAGGCCTGAGAATTGCTTGACACCAGGAGTTTGTGACCAGCCTGGGCAAGAGCAAGACCCCATCTCTACAAAAAATAAAAAACTTAACTGGGTGTGGTGGCACACACCTGTAGTCCCAGCTTCTTGAGAGGCTGAGGCAGGAGAATTGCTTGAACCCAGGAATTTAAGGGTGCAGTGAGCTATGATGATGCCATTGCACTCTAGTCTGGGCAACAGAGTGAGACTCTGTCTCCAAAAAAACAAAAAAACAAAAAACAAACTTTCATTGTGTAAGTATGTACCCCAAATCAACATATAACTTTGCTTTTCAAGTTTTAAAATTTTATATAAATGGTATCATACTGTATATATCACTCTTCCACCTTCATTTTTTAAAAACAATATATATTATGTTTTTGAGAGTTATCTACATCAGTATAGTTCTAGATTTATTTTAGTGGATGTATAAAAATGTATTTATCCATTTTCTTGTAAACAGGATACTTCTTTTAAATTTTTTTGCTATTAAAAATGCTATAATATTCTTATAAATGTCTCATGTGCTCATGTGTAAAAGTTCTAGCAAGGGTAGAAACATAGAGTCATATGGGAAACACATTTTCAGTTTATTTAGACACTGTCAACCGCTCTTCAGATTGCTTACAACAATAAGTAGATCGTAATACCTACATTCCCCTCAATCTTAACAACATTTGGTTTTGTCATACTTTTTATGTCAATCTGTTGAGTATGAAACATTATCTTACTATAATTATTGTGGTAGACCGTATTATTGTGATAGACTGAACTACCATTCACAAATATCCTTTCCCTCCTAACGAGATCATACATCACTGTTCTGCTGGACTCAGCCTTGGGCAACATGACTTGCTTTGGCCAACGTAACATGAGAAGTCTCATGTGACCCTTTTATAGGGAAGGTTTTTTAGAGTCAGTGTATACTTCACCATGTTCTTTCTTTTCCCTCTGCTACTGAGAACAATATTAGAGAGTGGTTGCTCTGTCCTGGGTCCTGACTTAAGGATCAGAATGACATGGTACAGATCCCAGACAGAGCCCAAAATAATCATTTAGCATGACCTTATTGTTTGGCTATTAAGATTTTTTGGGTTGTTACTAAAGGGAACAGATCCTATGATCTGTTTCCAATTATTCGTTCCTTCCACACCCTTTTCCTGTAGGTAAACTGCTCTATCCCTACTGACTTCAGGCATGGCCATGTGACTGACTTTGGCCAATAAAATGGGAGCAGAGATGATATATGTTACTTTTCAGTAGAAACTTTAACCTGGCTTATATTGTTTTGTTGTTCTTCCTTAAGTCTCCACCTCAGCACTGAGATTTTTGGGACTATTTGTTGCCAACACAAAAATTGACTAATATACTGTAACAAAATGTATGCTATATCAACTAATATAATCATTAATAAGACTGAACATATTTTCATATGTTTATGAGATATTTTATGAACTGACTGTTCAAGTCTGCCCATTTTTCCCCTAGGTTTTCTTTTTTAAAAAATTGATTTATAGAAATTTACGGAAAGAATAATTCTATAAACTCATCCTCTATCAGTTACATGCATTGCAAATTATCTTCTTTCAGTTTATAGCTAATCTTTAAATTTTGTTCATGGTGTGATTTGCTGAAGAGAAGCTTTTAAGGTGGGCATCTTTGTCAACTATTTTCTTAATTATTTGTGCTTTCTCTTTAAGAAATCCTTCTGAACCCTGAGGTCATAATTTTATCAATTACAGTCATGTGCTACATAATGTATAATGATGTTTTGGTCAACAAAAGATCCCACATACACAATGATGATCCTGTAAGATTATAATACCATATTTTTACTGTACATTTTCTATGTTCAGATATACAAATACTCACCATTGTGTTATAATTGCCTATATTATTCACTACAGTAACATGGTATACAGGTTTGTAGCCTACAAGCAATAGACTTTATCATACAGCCTAGGTGTGTAGCATGCTATACCATTTAGGTTTGTGTAAATATACTCTATGATGTTCTCATAATGACAAAATCACCTAACACCACGTTTCTCAGGATGTATCCCTATCATTAAGCAAGCATGGCTATTAAATCTATTCTATCAATCTATTTTTTTTATTTAGTAAAAATTTTCACTTTCATATTCAGATTTTTAAACCGAATAGTAAATTATTTGTGTGTATTGAAAGGTAAGAATGTCTGCTGGGCATAGTGGCTCATGCCTGTAATCCTAGATATGGGCTTTGGGAAACCAAGGTGGGAGTATCACTTGAGTTCGAGACCAGCCTACTCGAGATCCCACCTCTATAAAAAAATATAATAATCAGCAGAGTGTGGCAGTGTGCTCCTGTAGTCCTAGCTACTCAGGAAGTTGAGCTGGGAGGATCATGTGAGCTCAGGAATTCAAGGTTACAATGAGCTATGATCATACCACTATACTTCATTCAGCCTGGGTGACAGAGCAAGATCTTGTCTCACAAATAAATAAATAAATAAATAAATAAAATAAAATAAGGATGATTTTTATGATTCCTTCTTGTTCTCAAGCACTCTTATTCTACTCTTACTACTCTTATTCTTCTCAATAATTTCCTCTCATTTTGCTATTTGGTTTACTTTTTCTGTAACTTAGAGTTTCCTTAAAATTTGGATTTCAGTTTATCCTGTAATTTTTAAGCAGAGATTTTTATGAGGAAAAAACGCTAGTTATTCAAATAACTCATACTGTTTGCTATTAAGTAAAATAAGTTTATAGAAATCAATGATAGTGAAAGGTTAAACTGATGCTTGATTTGTTTATTAAACAAAAAGGTCAGATTTTGTTGGCACTAATAGGTTTCAAGCTTGCAATTTACAAAGTGATTAATGCTTTTCATTTCAACCATAAGAAGAAGTGTAAACTAGCAAAACTCTAGTTTTTACTACTTGGGAATGAAAAAAATGACATTTTTTAGGCTACTAAAACCTTTCTTCCTTTGCATATTTTACCCAAATTCTTTTCTAAGAACATCCTCAGAGATTATATTCTTTTCACAGTTGATGAAAAAACTTAAACATAGAAACTCTGTTGAAGGATAAGTGAGTTAAGAGTCAGACACATATATCCAAGTTAGGGTAGTCTGTTTCTCTTACTATTGCTCAAATATCACTTTGATAAGATGGTTTTTAAAACAAAACAAAACAAAACAAAAACACGATATAAAGGTAGTATATTTTTGCAGAAGTCAGAAGAATTAGGCTTAAGAAGTAATATGCTTTAGCTTTTTTGGAACACAATAGAAAGTGTGAAATGTAACAAGTTTCAGCTGCATTTCATGTGCCCAGTTGTCTCACCTCCAATTCTTTGAGGTAGTTAACTGTTGTTTCTTGTCTCATTAATATGACTAGGTCATGAGGATGCTTCAAGTTCATTGGTGAATCCACCTGCAAGCAAGCGACAAATAAATAAATAAAGCTCATATTTCATTAACGTTTGGATTAATAAAGTCTCTTTTAACATGTCTTAAATTATTTTTCAATCACTATTAAATCATTGTTAGCTGCTCAGTAAAACTTAAGGGGTATTTTAAGTGATCACATGTAAATTTTAACAAAGGAAATGACAAGTTCAATAGCTGTCTCTTGAACTACAACTTGAAAGAATGAGCATTTCAAGTAAATATTCTGACTTGAAAGATCATGTAAGAAATACACAACAAAGTGACTATAATCAACAATAAGTTAGGATATATTTTAAAATAACTAAAAGAGTAGAATTGTAATGTTCCTATCAATAACACAAAGAAATGTTAAATGCCTGAGGTGATGGATACCCTAATTACCCTGATTCAATGCACACTGCATGCCTGTATCAAAATATCACATGCACCCTATAAAGATATATAACTATTAAGTACCCATAATAATTCAAAATAAAAAAAATTTTAAAAATAAATAAATCTTGTTTATTTAATAGCATCCATGATACCTATGAAAAAAATATTCAAGAAGAGAAGTATTTGGAAATGAATGATAAAGTAACTTCCTTAAAAGATGTTATATGCTTGTAATAATAAAAAAAGTTGTCTTGTTTTGATAGCACATTTTATACCTGAAAAGTTTGGAAGCAATAAAAGGAAAATATTAAAAGCACTCATTTTTGAAGGCTATTTGCAGAAACCATAAATCAAAGATAATATAATGTAACCTTGAGATTTATTACTTATAGCTCATGTTCTCTGGATCAACAGATCAAGCAACTATGTTGTTGAAGATGTGGGAAAAACGAATGCTCATATACTGGTAGCAGGCTTATAAATTTTTGTTCTCGCTGTTTGTAGTGTCATTTGACAACATATATCAAAATGTTAAAAGTGCATAACCTTTGACTTAGCAAAACACTCTAGGAAACTATCCTATAGACACACACACACACACATACACACACACACACGTATATGAAGTATCCTCATGACAACATTTTTAGTGACCCTCAAAAAAAAAAAAAAAAAAAAAAAAAAACCAACCTAAGTCCATCAATAAAGGAATGGAAAGACCCACTGTCCAGTGGAATGGGATACAGGAGAAAATGTAAAAGCTCTAGCCAATGACCAGAGTGTAAAAAAGCTTTACATAAGGAAGCCAAAGAAAGTCAGCTTATTTTGTCCAGCCCTCAAGAGGTAGCTATTTAGGACATAACTCTATAGGTGTTTTTAAACAAGGTTTTTATTTTTAAAAAATGGGGGAGGGGAAAGGAATGTGGAAGTATTATATGACATTCTCGTTCCAAAATACCTAACCAGTCTGTTTACCAGATATTTAGAGAATTGCAAGAATGAAAGAGTAAGCTAAATGAAGATTTATATAGACAACTATTTAAAGTACAATCTTAATTTTAAACTAAAAAATTACTAGATAACCAGGGTTTTATCATATTTGGATAGCAGGGGTCTGGCCAACATTCAGTTGTGAGGAAGTACTTTTTATTTTCTTGAAGCTTTTAGGTCAGCAAAGATACGGCAGCTTAGAGGAGGTATAAAGATAATATTATTAGCAGAAAGAAGGGAGTCCCCCGACAGCTGTCTTTCTGAGGTGACAATAAATGGCATGGATCTTAGCCAGATAAAGGTTGGCTACAGAAGACTTATAGCCTCAGGCTATAGACTTATAGCCTGACATACATTTTTACTTAGGTATCTTCAAGTTCTTAAATTTTAAGATGTTATAATTATCTTTGACAAATAACAATTTGAATTTTTTTCTCTCAAATACCTCTCCTCCTTGTAAGATTACGAAAGAAGGTATGTTTGACAACTTTGTTATACAGTTAACAACTTTGTAATATATAAACAACTTTGTAATACTGTCATGCTCAGCATAACATTCCAGTCAGTGACAGACAACAAATATGATGTGGTCCCATAAGATTATAATACTATATTTTGATTGTACCTTTTCTATGTCTAGATATGTTTAGATACATAAATAGTTACCATTATGTTACAACTGCCTACAGTATTCAGTATAGTAACATGCTGTACAGGTTTATAGCCTAGGTGTAGAGTAGGCTATACCACCTAGGTTTGTGTAAGTTCAGTCTATGATGTCTGCACAAGGATGAAAATGCCTAACCACGCATTTCTCAGAACCCGTCCTCGTCGCTAAGCAACACATGACAGTATTACAATGTCCATTCAACTAGTAAATATTTATTAAGCCAGGACCACTATTAGTCAGTATTTGGAGCCTCCTATGCCATATGATATGTGTAAAGGAATGGTAATAGGCTTTCAGATTCTTTAGCATTTAGAACAGGATGCTGTAAGCCAAGGAACAAAAAGTGACAGGAATGAGAAGTAGGTTAAAAAGGACATAATGCACACAGAAGATCTCCAAGCACTTTTTTGCTTTTTCACAAAGGACAAACAACCATACAAACTTCCACTGCTGTACAGCACAATAAATGATGCTCATAATGACGTGGACCATAAATAAAAAGTAGAATTATTTTTATTTACTTTATTTAAGAAGGTAAAGAAATTATGAATTACATTTTAGAGCAAAATTTAAACTTCAGGGAAAATCTGACCAAGTATTTGGAAATTAGGCTGTACGGAATTCTATTATTTGGAATGATTCATTCTTTAAGAGTTCCAGGTAAACGAGGTTTCTAAAGCAACTTATTTTAATAAAGAAAATGACAGGCTGGGCATGTAATCCCAGCACTTTGGGAAGCCAAGGTGGGAGGATCGCTTGAGGCCAGGAGTTCAAGACCAGCCTGGTCAACAAAGCGAGATTCTGGCTCCACAAATGAAAAAAAAAAAAATTAGCTGGGCCTGGTGGTATGTGCCTATAGTCCTAGATACTTGGGAGGCTGAGGTAGGAGGATAGCTTTGCTTGTGCCCAGGAGTTTGAGACTGTAGGGAGCTATGATTACACCACTGAACTTCAGCCTGGGTGAGAGTCAGATCCTGCCTCTAAAATAAAAATTAAAAAAACAAAAAAAGAAAGAAAGAAAGAAAATGACAAACCATACAAGGCAATTTGATTTTATTTTCCCTTTGAATATGTTACATAAGTACAGGTTGAATATTCCTGATCTTAAAATCTGAAATCAGAAATGCTTCAAGTCCTAAACTTTTTGAGTGCCAACATGACACACAAAAGAAATGCTCATTGGAGAATTTTAAATTTTGGATTTTTGGATTAGGGATACTCAACCTGTGCATGTATCCAATTATATATAACAGCAGTAAATATTTTACTCATATCAAGTTCATTTTCACATATTTCATTTGTTGCTTTATCTAATTAACCAAGATACAGTTAATATCTATGCCTCCAATCTGGAGCCCTATCTCAACAAATTTAGTAAATTCACATGGTAACAGATACAAATATCACTGTATGAGGGTAATTACTTCATTACCAACTTAGATAAAGGGTGAACATTTTAAACTTAACCAATCTAAAGATGTAAACATTTTTGATGTTCTATAAAAACAAGTTTGAGTCAATCATTTTTCAATGGTCCTTTATGACAGGAAATTGAACATTTCTATTGCAACATTAATTCAAACCCTCACATACAACTTATTCTTCACATACATTGAACATATTTACATGTTTTTTAAATGGTATTCATCTGAGTACATGAAAGCAACACAGGAAACTCACTCTTCTCCCAACAGCAGTTTGAAACTGATGAATAAAATCTTATATTATGCAAATCAGGTGGTTTTTCGACAAGGAGGGGGATTATAGATTCTGGAGAGCAAAAACTACAAAACCCCCCTAAAAGGAACCATTTCAGATTTTACATAGAGTTAAAATCTTGGAGGCTTTGAGATTTTGTTTCTTTCATATTGTGTTAATATTTAAATAATCAAAAATTCTGAATAAAAGATTAAAATTATTTTGACCTTAGTTTCCAACTTAAGGCAAAATTTTTAAAAATGTTTATGGCATAAGATTTCATTCATCATTATGCTTTGAGCAAAGGCCAAAAGACTTGGCTCCAGTGATATTTCTTTTGTGAAGCTACCTTTCTCTTGAGCCCCCACAGTACTTTACACACACTTCGGTAATAGCATTTATTACATGTTTAATTACTGTATGTCTGTCACTCCAAAACAACTTTACGTATTCCTCTTTCCACCCTCAGTATGTAACATGCTTTCAGATACATGTTAGGCACTTAATACACTGTTGATTGATGCATGACAGTGTCTGGTGCCACATTTGTTGGATATTCCATCTCCATCTGCTAAGGCATTACCATTCACTGATAACTGCCTGTAAAAGGAGGTAAAGTGGCTAAGCCACCAGCGATCAGAAACAAAATACATCTTTGATCGGTCTTTGACTAGCTATGTGACTTAAAACAAATCAGCTTCCCTGCCTTGGCTGTTTCTTCACCTATAAACTGAGGGGATTCAACGAAATGACTTCTAAGGTTCCTTTTAATTTTCATATCCTATCTCTATAAAAGATTTTATTTTATTTTTTTGAGACAGGGTCTCACTCTGCTGCCCAGGCTAGAGTGCAGTGGCACCATCATTGCACACTGCGGCCTTGAACTCTTGTGCTCAAGGGACCGTCCTGCCTCAGCCTCCCAAGTAGCCGGACTATAGACATGTACCACCAAGTCCAGCTAATTTTTTTTATTTTTAGTAGAGATGGAGTCTCCCTCTGTTACCCATTCTCCTTCTTGGCTGTATGTTGCTTAGGCTTTTTGTTGTTGTTGTTGTTGTTATCAAGAGACAGAGTATCACTCTGCTGCCCAGGCAGGAATGCAGTGACCCAATCATAGTTCACTGTAGCCTCAAACTCCTAGGCTCTAGTGATCCTTCTGCCTCAGACCCCAAGTATCTAAGACTACAGGCACATGCCACCATGCCCACCTAACTTTTTTCTTTTGGTAGAGAAAGGGTCTCCCTATGTTGCCCCAGCTGTCAAGCAATCCTCCCACTTTGGCCTCCCAATGTGCTAGAATTACAGGAATGAGCCAGGCCCTCTATGAAAGATTTAACATTATCATAAAAGTATCACACTTTTACTACCCTGAAGTAATCTATATTCAAATGAATGAAATTATCATTCTTTCAATTTGCCTATATAAATTCTTATTGGCTTTGGGTGAGAACAATTTCTAAAGCTGCAGCTAAAAGCCTCTTTTAAACTTTCAATTTGTTAAATTAAAACAAGGCTCCAATTAGCAATGGCTATTTCTGAGCAGTTGTTGGTTGTATCATAGACAACAAGAGCCCTCTTTGTCCTTAAGCCACTTAATTCTAACAAATTTCAACTTTAAAAAATCTTTTTCTCATTATAAGCTAAATACATAATACTGTAAAAACAAACATAATACCGTATAGACTATATCAAGAAGAAAATAAAAATTACTTTAAATTTCACCTTCAGAGATATGTGCTGTTAGATGTATCAAAAAAACCCCAAAAAACAATATTGCAATGACTATCCTTACATTTTTTTGGACAGCTGTCTGATTATTTCCTTCCTAGAAAGAGAATTGCTAGGTTAAAGGAACTATTTTTTTTTACTTTTAAATTTATAATTTTTGCTAGATTTTCTCCAGAATAGTTGAATCACCTTAAACTATCAACAGTGACTGAGTTTCTACACATCTTTACGAACACAGAAATAAGGATGAACACATTTTAATCTCTTTCTTGGCTACATGTAGTTCTTCTTTTGTGTATGTGATATTATAAAACATATTTGGTCTCTGATCCCTACCCCCCATTCTTCCTGAAATACAACTCCTAAAATCCTTAGAATCTCCAAAGTGATGTCTATTTGCATGCTGATGAGCTGACTGTGGGTCTTAGGTTGCTTCAAGATGGGGGCGGGTCTCTGGAAAGACATGATTAGAGGCTCAGAACTTTCAGCCCCACCTCCCAACCTCTGGGGAAAGAAGAGGGAATGAAGATTAAACTGATTACCAATGGCCAATAGTTTAATCAATCATGCCCAAGTAATGAAGCCTCCATAAAAAACCAAAAAAACACTAGGTTTGGCAGCTTCCAGATTGCTGAACACATGGAGGTTCCTGGAGAGGGCACGGAGGGTCCACACCCCTTTCCCGTATCTCGCCCTATGCATCTTTTCATCTGTATCTTTTGTAATATAGTAAATTGGTAAATGTAAATTTCCCTGAGTTTGTGAGCCACTCTAACAAATTAATCAAACCCAAAGAGGCTATTGTGGGAACCCCAACTTGAAGCTGGTCAGTCAGAAGTTCTGCGGGCCCAGGTTTTTGAAGTGGGGTGAATGTCTAAAGGTGGGGGTGAGGGGCCTGAGCTCTCAACCTGTGGGGTCTGGTGCTATCTCCAGGTAGCCAGTGCCACAATTGAACTGGAGGAAACCTAGTTGGTATCAGCTGCTGAACTAACTGCTTGCTAATCTTGTGGGGAAGAGATGCCCACATATCTGGTATTAGAAGCATGTTATAAGAGTAGAGAAGGAGAAAATGAGTTGTTTTTTCCACTCACCTCTCTTAGTATCTGGCAGTTTCTGTATCATATTTTAAGAATATGGTTTCTAGTTAGTGAGACTCTGGGTGATTATTCTCTTTTTGTTTATTTATGTTTTCTGACATTTTCTACAGTATTACTTAAATTTATCAAGTGTTTCTTTTTTTAATGTGCTAGTTATAGGTCATCTTAACATGAAACATTAGAGCACTATTCAACACGTTTTATGTGTTTATTTTTAAACAAATTGTAATAACAAGTATAATCTCAGGTCTGAGGAACAATCTTGTAGCTTTTCCTCATGTATTTACAGATACAATCCCTCTCAGGGACCAGGTAGAACACCTCAAAAGTGCAACATCTTCTATATTTTCTTGCTCCTTACCTTTCTTCCCTCAGATTTTTACCCTTATCTCAAATCTAGTTCACAACCATTTCCTAATGATTCCCTAAGGAACCATTAGGAAATGTGGCAAACAAGATGAGTTTTTGAGGAATGGAGTGAGAGAGGCAGAAAAGTTTGACGCCTCACCCTTCATGCAACTCTCTCTTCAAGATTCAAGTCTAACCATCATGGATTTGCACATTCTTTCGGGTTTAGAGAATTGCAAGTTCACAAAATACCAGTCCAGCCTTAGCTCTTTAGAGGGACATACATGGGCTTCTGGCTATAATACTTGTCAAAACTAATATATAAGGTAAACATATTTTACCAGAAACATTTAATTGTATGAGATCAGTAATTATTATGAACTGTCAGGATTTAGAAATATTTTTGTTAGGTATCTTTTTGAAGCTAGAATACTTGTATAGTATTTTAATGAGAAACTAAAAACTAGTCTCATGCCAGACAGAGTGGCTCACACCTGTAATCCCAGCACTTCAGGAGGCTGAAGCAGGAGGATCACTTGAGGCCATGAGTTCCACACCAGCCTGGGCAACACAGTGAGATTCCCATCTCTATAAAAATTAATTAAAAAAAATTAGCCAGCTGTGGTGGCATACTCCTGTAGTCCCAGCTACTTGGGAGGCTGAGGCAGAAGTATCGCCTGAGCCCAGGAGTTCGAGGTTACAGTGAATTATGATCCTGCAGCTGTACTCCAGCCTGCAAGACAGGGCAAGACCCTCTCTCTAAAAAACAAACAAAACCTCCCTACCAAAAAAATCCAGTCTCAATCTTGTAGGCTATCAAGTCATCAAAACTAAAACCAAACTTTAAATAAATGAAAATACTGAATCCTGACCATTATATGATTTTTCATGAACTCATATCCCTATTTTCCCAAGTTTTACCCTCAACTAGATTTTACCTTCTCATTTTCATGGTTCCTGGAAAACAGTATTGTAAATGCTTAAACTCACATAAAATAATCTAGGTATGTGAAGTATACTGCATAGCTATTATCTAGATTTGAACATTTACAGTGTTGCAACCAATTTTATGAAAACATATCAATCACCATTTTCCTAACTGATGAGCAAGTTAGTAACCATTTTAAACATTAACAAAAAATGAACAACTTCTTATAAAAGTGCTACCAGTCTCCATTTTCTAATTTATGTCACCAGGAAATATACAAATAACACAATGAATAAAGTAGAAAATTTGCAACTTTATAAGGAAAGAAAATAAAACAATGGATCAGGACACAAGACTCATGGGTTCTTTCTCATTTGTATACTTCATGGTATTCTTATAAACATATTTAGGAGCAATGCAGCTGTGTAGAGTTGTTTTATATGTAACTGTCAGAAATTCCAACAGCAAATATTTATTGAACACAGTGGCAGGAAGAATAATGGCCCAACAAAGATGTCAGTGTCCTAATACCTATAACCTGCGAATACATTATGTTACATGGCAAAAGGGAATTAAAGATGTTAACCAGATTAAGGTTGCTAATCAGACTGCCTTAATTAAAAGAGAGAGCATAAATGGATTATGAGGTGGGTTCAATGTAATCACATGGGTCTTTAAAGGTGGAATAGGGAGGTCAAAGGGAGAGATGCGACTAAGAATGGTAGGAGGAATACAACATTGTTTTGGAAGATGCAGCAAAAGGGGGCTAAGAGCCAAGGAATGTGGGCAGCGTCTAGTAACCAGAAAAGGCAAGGAAATGGATTCTCCCCTAGAGCCTGTAGAAAAGTACTCAATGCTGCTGTCCCCTTTAGCCCAGTGACACATGGGTGGGGCTTCTAACATAGATAACCATAAGATAATAAATGTGTGTTGTTTTAAACCACTAAATTTGTGGTAATTTTTTACAGCAGCAATGGAAAACTAATACAAACACCCATTAAGTGCCAGACATAATGCTAGACGTTACAGTGATGAATAAGATGGGTGTGAGCTTGAAAATTCTTAGTCAGATGGGTTGTTAGTCAAATATTGAAAAGGGACATTAAAATCATTGCCAGAAATTGAACCTTATCAGCTTTATCATTACTCAGGTGAGAGGGGATTACTTTGCTATTTCATGCTGGAAATTACTGCTCTAAAAAAGAGATAATTAAATATCATTCAATTTGATTATCCATCAAAATATAGTAGATCAACTATGGTGGGAAAAGAAATCAGCATGATCAATTTCTTTTACTGCAACCCCAACAAGTGTGAAATAAACATTAAGGACAAATGTTTAATTTTTCTATGAAGATAACAAAACCAAACTGACGGTTCCTTTTTGTTCATACTTCTACTGATGGCAACAGCACTGTTTAGCTAAGAGCAATGGATGGAATTAGTGATCTTTCGTTACTATCAGATTACGAACAAAGTTTTACCTGTCCCAAATACTGTTGGTCTCAACACAGGATTCCAAAAAAACCAAATACTGTTGGGCATTTTCAAACACTCCTGTTGCAGTCCTTTATGACAATCTGGCAGTATCTAAGAAAATTAAATATAATGCATTCTTTGAACCAGGTAATTTCATTTCTAAGAATTCATCTTACAGACATACTCATAGAAGCAAGCAGAAATGTATACATGAGCATGTTCACTTACGACAGCATTGTTTATGATAGTAAAAGCCTGGAAACAATCTAAATGTCTGTCACTAGGGGACTGGTTATATAAATTACAGAATATCCATACAATAGACAACCATGCCGTCTTAAGGGAGAAGGAGGTAGTTTTTTATTTCTGACATGGAGAGACATCTAAGTCTTATTATTAAGTGACTAAAAGCTAGTTGTGAGATAAAATGCTTTCAGTTCTGTTTAAAAACAAAACACAACTATGTGTTTCCAAGTACATAAAAACTTTTAAGAAGGCTGGGCGTGGTGGCTCATGCCTGTAATCTTAGCACTCTGGGAGGCCGAGGCGAGAGGATCACTCAAGGTCAGGAGTTCAAGACCAGCCTGAACAAGAGTGAGACCCTAGCTCTACTAAATAGAAAGAAATTAGCTGGACAACTAAAAATATATAGAAAAAATTAGCTGAGCATGGTGGCACATGCCTGTAGTCCCAGCTACTCGGGAGGCTGAGGCAGAAGGATTGCCTGAGCCCAGGGGTTTGAGGTTGCTGTGAGACAGCCTGATGCCAGGGCACTCTAGCCCAGGCAACTCTGTCTCTAAAAAAAAAAAAAAAGAAAAAAAATTTTTTTTAAGAATACATAAGAAAAAGTTCACTG
Organism: Lemur catta; assembly: GCF_020740605.2. Taxonomy (NCBI): domain Eukaryota; kingdom Metazoa; phylum Chordata; class Mammalia; order Primates; family Lemuridae; genus Lemur; species Lemur catta. Next base: position 90,981,616 of record NC_059134.1, on the reverse strand, counting down.
TGATTACATCCAGGAAGGAGAGGACTCCAGTAGTTATAAAACTTTCACTTTTTGTTTTATAACAGCTGAGAAGTTTGGAAAAACTATAAAGCACAATGATTATGCATTTTATAGTTTTTTAATTCAAACACAAAATTGAAAATAGATTAAATTTTTAAAAATTTTGATGAATATTTGTTTTACAAATAAAACTATAGAAATATTTTTCATATGTTGGTAGCAATGTTTACAACTGCAGAAAAGAGAATAGGGTATAGAATCAGAAGATCTGAGGTTGAGTTCACACTTTGCCACTCTCTATCTGCAAGGCCTTGGACAAGGAGTTTAACCACATTCAGCCTAAATTTCTTTATTCAACAGAAAGAAGATCAATATCCATACCTTACTGGGTCTCTACGAGGATAAAATGAAATAATGACTATGAGAACACTTGGTAAAGTGTACAGACATTAAATTGTTTTTATTACAAGATACCTGTTGATATCCTAAATTGGAGTCACTTCCATTATATGACTGTATAAAATGCAAACTCTATGAAGGCAGGGACCGTATCTCACTCAAAAGTACTCCACGTACCTAACACAGAAAGCATTAAAATATGTGCTGAATGAGTGAAGTAACCATGCCAAGTGCAATAATGGGCACACAAAAAAACACCAGCAAATATTTGCTCAAATAAAAATGTTCTTGACTCCGTTTGGCCACTTCTGGCATGTACTACTAACGATAATAATTACCCATCTCAAACCTTTCCCACCTAACAAGCAATTATACTCAAGGGGGAAAAGACTGATTAAGTGTTTCAGAGGGAAAGTGAAGACTAAAGTAAGATATTAGAAAAAATACATAAATGAGTTATTTTCAAAAGTTAGATTCATAAATTAGTTACTACTAACTAAACAATTATGGGAGACACAATATAATCTGTCCATTTTGAATTCCTAACAGTATGGCTTCAAACCAAATATATACTGGAAAATGGCATCTGAGGCTGGAGAGGTAGTCAGGGGCCAGGTTGTAGATCTTGCACAATCTTTTAGGTCACAGTGAAAACTCTAGATTTTAATCTTTAAGTGTGATGGGAAACCCCTGAAGGTTTTCTGATGTTGTTTCCTTCCTGTCCTAAAGTAAGTGACATGAGCAGACTTATGCTTTTTAAAAGATCACTTTATTGGTGGTCAAAAAGACGTGGCTGAAGAAATGTTTTTAAAAATCACTTTGGCTGTGAGCTAGGCTGACACCACGGCACTCTAGCCCAGGCAGGAGAGTGAGAATCTGTCTCAAAAAAATTTTTTGAAAAAAAAAAAAATCACTTTGGCTGCTCTAAGAAGAACAGACCTTATGGGACAAAAGTGGAAGCAGGAAGACCAGTTAGGCAGCTACCGCATAGATTCAGGAAAGAGATGAAGATATCCTGGACTAGGGTTACAGAAGCAGAGGTGGAAAGACATGGCGGGATTCAGGATACATTTTGGTAAAGCTGACAGGTTATTGCTAGGTTGGGTATGAGATATAAGAGAAAGAAGGATAAAGAAGACACCAAAATTTTGTAGGGTGGAACATTAAGGGTTTAGGACATGACGTAGTTGTGATGTCTACCAGACGGCTAAATGGAGATGTCCAGCAGGCAGTTGGATATATGAGTCTGGAGTTCAGAGAGAAGTCAGGACTGCAGAGAAGATTTAGGAGTCTTCAGAATGTAGATGGCATTTTGTGTCACGAGACTGCATAAAATCACCTGGTGAGCACATGTACAGAGGGAAGAAAAGAGGCACACCAATATTTAAGACTCAAAAGGAAGAGAGGAATTCAGCAGAAGAGAATGAGAAGTCATGGCCAGGGATTTAGAAGAACAACCAGCTGTGTGTGTCCTGGAAGCCACACAAGAAAATAGTTCAATAAGGTATGAGGATAAATGCTGGGCTGCAAGAAATTAAGATTACTGAGAACTGAGCGCTGAATTTGGCAATATGGAAGACTTTAGGTTTCTTGACAAGAGTTGTAGGAATCAAGGATGGATTGGAGTGGGTTTAAAAGAGAACAGGAGAGAGAGGAGACTCCACGAGCACAAACAACTCTTTCAAGGTGTCTGGCTATAAGAGACCCACACACACAGAGGAATTCCCCTTGTGTTTGCTTTTGCCAAAAGGAGTATAGCTGAGATGCAGGTACTGCTTACATCCTGCTCCCTACATTCTGGAGTGCAAAGCTGTTCTAATCTTTGACCTGACCTGCTAGCAAGCTCTCTTATTCCTCATATCACGGTGCCTCTGTTTACTTCCACCAGTGTTGTTTCTGAATTGCAACAACTGCTGAACCCCACAGCTGATTCTAATCCCTCCTCAACAGTGCAGCTGCCATTCCTCATCTACCTCTCCTCTGCTGTTTCTTCTGCTTATTTACCATTTGTTTTCCTTGTCTCTTCTCCATACTTTTTGATGCCTAGACAATAAAGCTGACCTTTTAGATATGACATTAGTGACAAAGAAGATAATTTCCCTCGTATTAGCACAACATGACCCCAGTAAATAGGCAGGAGTGATCGCTGAAATTATGTACCTATTGTACACCTTTTCTGAGGGCCTAAGGGCTGATTCACTGATGGGTTACTCAGAGCTTTAAAGATCTGAAAGTCTGAGGCTTCTTTTAGGCTAGTCTTCAGATGATTATCACAATAGTGAATACTATAAGGCTTCATTCAGACAATGGTAAATTTCCAAAAGGCAGAAACCACTTTTCAAACTTGTTTATGTCATCCAATCAACAGATATGTATTGTAGCCTATGTGCTTTGGCAGTGTGAGAGATGTTGGAGTTGCAGAGATGAATACAAACACTCCTTTCATGGAGCATGTCTAGTAGGGCATTTATATAAGTAAACAGACACAACATACTATGATAAATGCTTTCATAAACGAATTCAGGATGCTATGGAAGCACATAGAAAGAACAGTTTATTCCAATTTGGGCATCGTAGTATCTTCACCGAGAAAGTGATGTTTAAATTATGAAGAGTATGAGTCAGCCAGATTGGGGTGTTGGAGGGAAGAACAACATGTGCAAAGGCCCAGAAATGAGAACATAGCATATTTAGGGATGCTCAAAAAAGCTAAGTATGGCTAAATGTGTGTGTGTGTGTGTGTGTGTGTGTGTGTGTGTGTGTGTGTTATTCTGGGGAGAATGTGAAGCACTCAAGGATGACCAGAAATAAGGCTAGAGAAAAGGAAGGGACAAGTCAAAAGACATGTTAGAGAATTTGAACCACATCCTGGGATATGCACCAAACTGTTAAAGGTAATTTTCCCTGCAGAGAGAGAGTGGAGAGAGGTGGAGGAACTGCGCTTTATTACTTTAAATACTCCCATGCTGGACATTTATTTTTACAATGCCATGCATTATTTTTGAAATTCAAATTTTCTAATTAAACCAAACAAAGGAGTTGAGCAGTTAAGAAGCTGTGGCAATGATTACGTGGTCTGAATTAGAGTAACAATAGTGGCTATGGAAAGAAGATATAATTAGAAAGTAAAATTAAAAGATCTTAGTAAGGAGTAAGGGAGAAACAGGAACTAAAGAAAACAACTAGATTTCTAATGTGAGCAATTGGGTGGATGGTGAATAGTACTGTCTTTCATTACATTAGGGAAAATAGGGCATGCCACTGGTTTAGGGATAAAAATGAGCTTCAGTTTGGTCACATTAAGTGTGAAGTACCTACGGGACATTCACATGGAATTAAAAGTTAATAGAGAGGTCTTGAATCTACAACTCTGGAGGAAAAACTCTGAGTTGTAGAAAGGAATGTGGATATTCTCAGCATGTATATGGTAACTTAAGTCCTGAGAAAAGATGAGGTTGCCCAAGTGTATGTAAAGAGTAAAACGAGAAGGCTGGAACAGAAGTTGGAGGACTAGCAATACCTAAAATTGAATTTCTGGCTGGGCTCATATCTGTGTCCCAGCAACTCAGGAGGCTGAGGCAGGAGGATCACTTGAGCCCAGGAGTTTGAGGTTGCTGTGAGCTATGACGATGCCATTGCACTCTAGACCAGGCTACAGAGTGAGACCCTGTCTCTATCAATCAATCAGTCACTGAATTTCTTAAAATGTGTGGATTACCTGCATGATAATCTCCCAAGGAGTTTAACAAAAATACAGATCCCTTCTCTCTACCACAAACTTGCTGAATCAGACACTCTGAGTGGCCTAGGAACCTGCATTTTAAGCAAGCATCCCAGATTATTTTCGGGCAAATTAAAGTTTGAGAACCACTGATCTAGAGGATGAGTGGATGAATAAGAGCAGAGGAAAAAAAGGTTAAGGAGCTGAGCTCTGCTTGCCTCCAAAGAATCTCATGTCATGGTAGCCAATAGAAAAGAGCATATCCATCAAAGCATAGTGGTTTGGCAAAAAGTAAATAGTCAAATATTTGTTCAATAAGTAACTGGGAAAATTATTTAGAGTTTAATTTATCTCTGCCTATTTCCAAATTCCTCTTACGACTCTATAATATAAAGTGAATACTTGGGTAATTTATAAGAAAAATAATAGTGGGCAATAGCTAAAAAAATGGATTGAATAAGAATCACTTTGATGCCAAGGTCTAAGACAAATTGCAGAAGTTAAGCAGGTGCCTAGCAAGTTAGTGAATAACCACCATGACCTCTCAGGTCTAAGTAAATCTCTTCAGGGGGTTTCCATGTGTATAAACATAGAAACGCTGCTCTGTAGCAAAAAAGATGGTTTACTTTTTGAAAAGCACAAAAATAAAGATGTTAGCTTCTCAGTGCCATCTGTATGCTCTCCCCCAGATTAACCAAATTACTTAACATCAGACTAAATTAAACCACTCCTTCACTAATAAGCTATTAAAGACCAATAGAGAGAGATTTAGCCTGTTTGTCCAACTGAAACGGATAGCTTTTCCTGGGTCATAGTTGCTGAAATAGTCACTTATCAAACAGTCCTTTGCCAAGGTTACCAGGCTTAAAGCATCAGCTTTGTCAGAAATCTCCAAAGAAAAATGAGAATTTCATTTGATGTGATCAGGTAAAAGGATCTATACTCCAAAGACACTTGCCTGACTGGAGACAAAATGATTAACTAATTGCCAAATGAATTCACACTTATTTGGGACCCCACCCACTTACCCACTCACCCCAAGCTGAAATGATCACAAAATATTCTGCAGAAGGCAAACTGGAAAAGAAAAGACATTTACTTCATTATTTCTATTTTTGCTTTTGTTTCTTTCTAGTCTTTCATTTGTAGGTGCTATGAGGAAAAAAATGTACTTCACATTTACTGAATACAAAGTATTCACTAGCATGCTACCGTAGACTAACACATTTTTACTTATTTACTACCACTAAGTGTCACTCATCAGTTGTGTGACTTTGGATGACTTTCTCTCTTATGAGTTGTACTATATAATCTTTAAGAATTTTTTCCATATCTAAAATTTTATGGTTCTAGGATTGGAGGAGAAACAGTGGCCAAGAAAGTAATATTATAATGTATGAGAGAGTTGATAAAGATGATACTCTTTATTTACTTAAACTTTTAGACCTCCACTTATGAAGAAAGAGAATACCCAGAGGCAATGAACCCAGTGCTAGAAGTACAACGTCTTGATTCAATAAGCCTACTACTAACAAACTGGCAATGTTTTAAGAGTTCATCTGTTAGCTGGTAACTTAGAACATGGAGCATAAATTTTTCCACAGAAATGATGTGGTGTATAGTGATTAGTCTTGTAGGCTAATTCACAAAGGTTTATTTAACCTGTGATGCAAGTGAATTGCTAGACACTTTTGATAAAAATAGAAAACAGATGTTACCACACTAGAGATTAAGCAAAAAGAACATCAAAATGAGAGAACAAAAAAAATCTGGCCAATGCGGTGTCTCACACCTATAATCCAGCACTTTGGGAGACCAAGGCAGGAGGACTGCTTGAGGCCAGGAGTTTGAGATCACTCTGGCTAACATAGTGAAACCTCCATCTCTACAAAACATTAAAACAAAAAATTAGCCAGTAATAGTGGCACACACCTGTAGTCTTAGCTACTCGGGAGGCTCAGCCCAGGAGTTGGAGATTATAGTGAACAATGATCATACCACTGAACTCCAGCCTGGGTGACAGAGTAAGATCCTGGCTAAAAGAGAAAAAAAAAATTTATCTTGAAGCCTATTCTTCACAAAGTTAACCAAAAGACCTGTCGGCCTGATTATATTTATAGATCCTCACAGTAACTAGATTATGATAGCTTAGTCAAGTCCACAGACTTCAAGTGAAGGACCCTTGTTTAAATAAAGGAGATGGTCTTACTAGTTTTCAGGTACAGGGCACAGACACTAGGGTATCAAAAGTATGCCAAAGCCCAAAACTGGGAGAAAAGCACAAAGTTGGAGACAAAAAGGAAGGAAGGGCCTTTTCTTAGCCTTTCCCTGGTGGCAGTAGAAAAGGAACTTAGTGACTGGAATGTTTTCTTCACATCCGAGCTCCAGGATTCCCTGGACCACACTCAGGAATTCAGTAGTAGCTCAGTAAACACACAGCCTAAAAAGTGGGGAAGGTACACTTCCTAGCTGAGGCAGGGACTGTGGAAAGAAAGAATTCACACATGCCTGTAGTCCCAGCTACTCAGAGCCTGAAGCTGAGGCAGAAAGAATATGAGGCTGCAGTACATGTGAATTGCCACGGCACTCTAGCCTGGGCAACACAGCAAGACCCCATCTCTTAAGAAAATTCATGGAACTGCCATGCCAAGTACTAGACACCTGCTGCTTTCAGTAGCAGCCCCAGCTTTTGACTGTGAAGAGGCTGCCTGAAGGAATGTATGCTCCTTGTTCTGACTAAAGCCCCATTTCAACCCACCTAAGAATGTAGGGTTTCTAATACATATGCATGTTCACAAGCTTGCAATATGTAACTGGTGGGTGCCCATCTTTGCTAAACCTTTAAAAATAAAAATCAAATGAATTTTTCACGGCTGCCTGAACTTAACACAGTAAATGTCATGTATAGCAAAAGTGTTGGAAAATTCAATGAAAAGGTCATATACTTAATGCAGTAGTAACTTGGCAGTGATCCAGAAGATTCTTCAGATTTCCCCCCTTCTCTGAGGCAAATTACCAGTAATCTCTACCTTTCCCTACTAAAATGTATGTATCCAATGTACAATAAGAAGCAATTTGCTAAAGAGTGAAAATCAAATCAGACTCTACTTTCCCACTGCAATGTTAATCACAGAAATAAAACATTTCTACCAGCTTTACTTTTTAGATGAGCTACTTTCTCAGCTGAGTGGCAGGATACCAAAATGGGAAGAAGTCAATGTCATAGAGTATAAATAGCTGTGTCCAAAAACAATATTGCAGAATAACCAATAATAGAAAGGCTCCCCAAATTGCAGCAGGAGTGACTTAATTCCATGTCTCCCTTCATGAGGGCCTCAGAGAAAACCACTATCAGGAATCAAAAGAAAGGTGGAAGCAACCAGGACTCACATAAGATTGCCAATCTTATGTTTAAAAGATGGACTCACAGTGTTTTCTAGGGTTTCTGAAACACACACACACCTATATTTTAAGTCTCAGCCGGTACAGCCATGAAAAAGAAACTTCCTAGTGTAAGTCAGACAAAAAATTGTTACCCAACAAGAAGACCGATGTTCTTTTCTCAAATATACTGGAAACCACTCATGAACACCAAGACTGATTTTTAAATTATATTTGTTTAACTCTCTCATTATACTTGAGATAAAATTCGCCATCACAAAGCAAATCTAAATCTAAACCTCATCTTAAACAAAAGTAAACCTTTCAATGTGTTCCTATCACCATTCATTACACATAATCCAAAGTACCAGTAATTCCCCACAACACAGGTTAAAACGTTTGAGATCAGTGGGCAAAATTGCATAGGGCACACACTTCACTTTCTAAATGTTTGCTGGACATTTCAAGGTTGTTCTCAATCATTTGAAGTTATTAAGTTCACCAAGATTTTGTAGCAGAACACGCAGACGTACTACTTAGGCACCAGCAGCATTTACAAAATGCAGACAATGATAAAGTTATATAAGAAAAAGCAGTCTCTCCTCTGAAGAATTAGTTTAGGCACACAAGAATCCAGGAAATCGCTTATCTTCTATGCGGGGCTGGGTCACAGGAGCTAGGTAAAGAAACAGTGCAAAGTACACTGGGAGACAGGGCAGTCACAGCTGAAAAGATACAGGCAACGCCACCAACGGCACTTCAAGCCTTCCTTCACAAGGGGACTGTGTGTGTGCATGCTGTCTCTAACGAGCCCCTGCTGACCTGGGTAACGGTACGAGCTGAAACCACCACAGCCAGAAACGAATTTCACTATGTGCCTGAGGAGACCTGGGGGGAAGCAGCATTAAATGGTCCACTGACTAGGGGTGCAGAAGCTGTCACCGCCCTGGGACTCGCACACACCCCAGCGCCGCCACCTGCTTTTTACTTCCTCCCAGAGGGCTGGTGATGCGTGGCCCCGAGAGACACCAGAGGCAAGGATAATGAATCTGTGATTTCTAAATCTCGAGCACAAGGAAAGGTGCCCAGGGCCTGTCCCCTCACAGCCGCGCGACTCTTCCCCACGCAGCGCGCGGCCCGAGGGCTGGAAGGCTAAGAACTTCCAGGTGGCCGAGCGAGGGCCAGGAGACAAGTGGGGAGGGGGCGGTACCGTGTCCGAGTGCAGGGACCCCACGCCGTGCCGGCACCGTGGGAAGGCAGGCTGGGGGCGGAGCCGCGCGGAGCCACACAGCCAGGGGCCGGCCCGGGGAATCCCCCCCGGGGCGAGGGAGGGCACGGGGCAAAAAGGACGTCCAGGCCGCTACCTGCTGCTGGATCTTGCCGTCCTCCGTGACGACCCAGTGCGTGGTGGCGAAGGCCCCTCGTGCCGCCACACTCAGCAAGGCGGAAAGGCTGAAGAGCCAGCCTGGGCTGGAGCAAGGCGGCAGCTCGCACCGGCCGCGGACCCCTACTGCCGCCGCCATCTTGCCCCCCCCTGGCCCGGCCACTCACACCGGAAGCGGAAGCGATTCCCCGCCGCCCGCCATCTTGGGGAGGTCGGCGCTGGAAGGGGAGGAGCCGCGAGGGCGATGCTCGCTGACGACCGGCTTCCTCGGCCTCGGTTTGGGCGGCCAGGAAGCGCGGCCTCAGGCGGCTCGCCCAGCCTGGCTTCGGGGACGGAGACAGCTTTCTGGTGGTTGTTTTCCTGTGGCGGTACGATCTCAGAGCGTGGGAGCAGGAGGGAGATTAAATCAGTGGCCTAGGTGGAGTTTAAGCCTAAGTGAGAGGATTCTGTGTGGTGTTTTTTTAAAAAGATAAATCCTTTTTTTTTTTTTTTTTTTTTTACCAAATTTTTACTCCTGGTGATGTAGAATAGTTGGGAAACCAAGGTGTGCTTTCGAGCACCTAAAGAAGAGGTGTTATTTTCATTCTTAAAGTCTCGCAGTGATGGAAGCTTCAGAATGGAGACGGTGGTTAGTCAAGGGCAGCGCTGTCCAGTGGCATTATAATGCGAGCCACATGTGGAATTGAAAAAACAGTGTGAAATAACTCTAGAAAAACATATTATTTAACCCATTATATACAAAATATCAATTCAATATGCATCTATACAGATCATTGAGATATTTTACTTTTTTTTTTTTTAAACTAAGCCTTGGAAATCGGTATGCACTTTACACTTGCAGCTCGTCTAAATTCGGGCTAGCCATATTTCAGGGGCTTAATAGCCTCCTGTGGCTAGTGGTTACCTACTGGGCAGCACAGGTCCAGGCTAGAGGTCTAGGTCTGGAGACCAAACGTATTAGCATCACCTGGAGCTTCTGAGACATGCACGTTCGCAGCTCTTCTCCCGCTCCCCCGAGCCAGCTGAATCTGTGTTTTAACCAGCGCCCCAGGGACTGGTATGCATATTAAAAGTTTGAGGCCCCCTTCCTTCTAGTGAACCAATAGGCAGGCAAGCGACTGACTAGCTTGCCTTCTAGCTTCTTCCTAGTTAGGTCATTTTAGGTATTTCAGGGCTGTCTTTCTAGCTTTGTGTGCCATTTAAAGTTCATTATGCTTTTGGTTTTCTCTTTGGGAAAGGAGGATGAGAATATTGCCTGACTAATTTCCCTACACAGGTGTGTTGCAGGAAAACAAAAATTATTGCAAAGTGTTTAAACATGATGCTATAGGGACAATGACCACAGCATTGGTTTTCTTATTCCTTATGAGAGCAGCTTTTCTTAAAATACTGAAGCAGTAAACATTCATTTCATTAAAGATATATGGCTTACCTGCTTTTTGCTTGGTACTATAATAGACTCTGGGTACAGAAATCTGACCACTGAGCAGTGTGCAATATAGTGGGATGTCAGCAAGTTAACAATTAAAATATAGGATAATGGGAATGTATAAGGGCATATGTAGAGAAGAGAGCGAGCAACCAACCAGGTAAAAAAAGGATTGGATCAAAGGTGCTTGTTCAGGGAAAATAAGCAATAGGTGTGAAAAAATGAAGTCAGTGGGAGGTTGTAAGGGTTCTTGTATGTCATACTAAGGAGTTTAAACGTAGACAATAGGAAGTTTTCTAAAGTTTTAAAACAGAGAATTGGCAAATGATGGAGTCCCTTTGTTCTCAGTATCATATTTTTAAATGTAGAGGTCAACTTTCTTGCTTGTGTATAAAGTAGACATCATCATTTCTTGAGTGCTTAATACATTCTAGATCCTGAACATGCAGAGTTCCAATTAATCTTCACAACTTACAAGGCTTCAGCCAGTTAAGTAACTTGGCCCAGATCATATTGCTAATAAATAGTAGAGCTCCTGTTTGGACTCAGATCTACCTGACTCTAGCCTGAGAATGAATGAACAATAATGAAGAATTTGAGAGAAGCCCCAACATCATATATTTTGCTATCAGCAATTTCTTTGACACCCACAAGTTAACCTGTAAAAGGACAGAATTATAGCTTCTGTATAGCTCCTCTGTTTTTCCTAGGTAATAAGCCTTGTCTTTGGGACCCTGTATTAGTTTTGTGCTACTGTGTAAAAAATTGCCGCAAATTTGGCGGCTTAATGCAATATCTCATAGTTTCCTTGTGGCTGGGTTCTCTGCTCAGAGTCTCACATCAAGGCTACAATCTCATGTGAGGCTCTTGGGGGTCCTCTTCCAAGCTCATTCTTTGAGTTCTTGGCAGAATTTGGATTTTTGCCATGGTAGAAGTGCTGGCTGCTGACTGTGGCCATTAACACTGACGCCACCCACTATTTTCTGCCATGTGGCCCTCTCAACATAGCACTTATTCCTTCAAGGCAAGCAAGAGATTATCTGTCAACTTCTGTTTGCCTCCTCTGAATTCTGTTTTTAGCACTAATGTGACTATTAATACCATGCTACTTTGTGATATTACTTTATAAATTTTGGACAGCTGAACTTTTTTTTTTATGGAATGCTTCACGAATTTGCATGTCATTCTTGCACAGGGGCCATGTTAATCTTCTCTGTATTGTTCCAATTTTAGTATATGTGCTGCCGATGCAAGCACTGGACAGCTATACTCTTGAGTAACTCTTGGAAATGTTCTTAGATCTAGTCTGGTGAGACAGAACACTCACACAATAAGTCAGGCAAAGCAAATGTATTACTCAAAGAGTCAGCAAGGATAAACAGAAACCTAGGATCCATAGTAAGCTGGATCCCAAGGCTCAGGAAAGCTTCCCAGGGCAGATGGAGTCTTGTCTGCACATGCCCTACATTGCACAACAGCTAAGGGACCCCCGAAACACTCTGCTCTGGGTTTTATAACCTAGGAATGGGTGGGATCACTTAGTATAAGCATTGCAGAACACCCTGTTTTAGAAGGAAGGAGAACACAACCCAGGTCAGGTTGTTCTAGACATTTCCTGCTTATCTCAGTATGTTCTGCTTGAGAATTACAAACAAGAGAGGGAAGAGCTGGGCGGCCAAGGCCATCCAGGAACCTGTCCTCGTGCAATTTTTTGTTTAATTACCTAGACTGTTAGCAGCTGAGGGCAGGAAACATTTCCTATACTAATATATTTTTATCTTCCATGGAGATTTCATACTTAAATATTGGTTGACTGAGTTTTTTAGTTCCCCAAAAGATAGCTTTCCCATTTTATGTGAATAAAGCAATTAAAAATCCTAACCTAAATAACACTGTTGCAACTTATTTTCTACATCTAGATAGTTCACTTGTCACCCGTCTTTTATTGTATGGTTCCAAGATCTGATTTTTTTTCCATTATAATTATACTTTTCCCCTTAGATAATACCTACAGAAATACAAGAGTTGGCAAAATTGCTGATATCTCAAATTGTGATTCAATTCTTAGTTGAACAAATGATAGACAAGCCCATATCTGCATGTAATTTGGTCTTTCAACATAAAGTATCTTAGCAAATAGGTCTTTTAATTTATTTACTATCATTATAAATTAAATTACAGAATTCTTGAAGGTAGGAATTGGACATTGATAGAATGATCTTTCTGGATTCACTTTCTCCCTTTGGCCACCTTACCTGAAATTGCAAAGGATTTCTATACTTCTTATTCCTTACAGAAAATACTTAAGGTATAAATATGCCGTAAGGAGGTAACACTCTGGTTTAAATTCAGTAAATTGATTATCTTTTGCTTCATAGTAAAACCAATGTAAATCTTAGATGCTTAACTTTTAAGCCTTAAAAACATGATTTATTATTTTTCATAGTTTGTTGGTTGGACTCGGCTGGGTGGTTCTGCTCTTCCTGGTGTTGGCTGGGGTCACTCATAAGGCTGTATGTATTCAGCTAGGAACTTGGATGGGGCTGAAATGTCCCCAAATGGCTCCACTACATGTCTGGTGCTTTAGCTTAAGTGGATGAAATGGCTAGGCCTTTCTTTCTCAGGTGGGGTAGTTACATAGGCTTCTTACAGGGTGGCTCAGGTGCTGAAAGAATGAAAGTAGAAACTGTCAATCAGGCTCCTTGAGGGTAAGGCTTAGAAGTGGGAAAGCATCATTTCTGCATTCTCCTGATCAAAGAAAGCAACAGGGCTAACCCAGATTCAAGGGGGAATGGAAACAAACTCATCTTTATTGGAGAAACAGCACGTTTAAGCAAGAATGGAAGGAATTATGGGCAGCCTACTACATTTAGTTAAATCCTTAAGAGCAATTTTGAATGGGGGTGGGGAGAGGGCTGCTTATGGCAGGAAGGGTTGTACATGTGCATCTCCCCAACATCTATATGCAAAGTGAAGAGGATTTCCTAAGGAGAGGTAGAGGGTACCTAAATAAAGTAATTTAATTTAGAAATGGTTTGCCAAATAGATCAGGCAGTCTGAAGCATGAGGACTACTATGGATGAGACCAAGGATTCTAACTCACAATGACACCAGAGCTGCTCTAAGGAGAGTATGACAGTCATTCTCAAAAGAATTTTCCTGATTCAGACTTCCCAGCCATTAATTTATCCAAATGCTGTCAGCTGTTTATACATTTGGGGGACAGTTTCTATGGAAAATTGTATTGTGACTATTCTCTAAATATTATTATCAAAAAGTCATACCTGCCCCTACCCCTAACTTTTTCTCTCATAAAGACCCATTTCAATATCCTGATTTTATGATTAAAATCAAGTTCATTCTATTTAAACCTTTCATGAATGTGTATTTTTCTTATCCATCACTTTATAGTGTGCTAAATTTTAGTTTTTCCTAACAGGAATACCATTCCCTTATCTTTTATTTGCCCCTCTGTTCCTTTTTTACTTATATATTTTTTGAGCAATACAAACTGGTACTGTATGTAGTATTGTATTCTATGTAGGCTTTGTCTCAGATCTTATTTCTAATATCAACTCTTTATGATGACCAGAGTTTTACTGGATTTTGTTTATGGTTTTAGGGAATAAACTTACAACTTCTAGGAATAAAGCTACAATTTCTTAGGTTTTTTTTTTTTTCATTATTATTGGTACATTTTGTGTTAGTTTAAGCTTTAGTTTCCATCACTCAATTATTAGAATGAAATTTCACCTGCTGTTTTCTACCCACCACATAGCTTGAGAGGAAAGCCTTTTCAGGATGAGTAAAATACAGTCTGATCTGAAGGATGATCAGCCAGAGAAATATATAGGATCAGGGAACAATGATTTCCAGAAGAAAAATACTCCAATATTTATTCTTAACGCCTTTATCTGGTTTTGGTATCAAGATTGTATTATCCTGATAAAATGATGCCAGGAACATTCTCTTGTTTTATTCTCTGGAAGTGTTTGTATAAGATTAGATTTATCTGTTCTATTTATGATTATTAAAACTTATTTAAAATAACCTGGTTAGTGATTTTTTTCTGAAAGATTGATATTTACTGATTAAATGTCTTTAGTAATTATAGGATAACATCAATCTTTTATTGATGTTATCAATAAAAGTGCATGGCATTGAGTTACTGAAAGCAGTCCACTGTTGTAGTACAGAAGGAATTTAGGAGTCTGAGGTCAAGATTAGAAATCTAACAGCTCAGAGATAGCCCATTCCCTAGCACAACCTGGCACATTCTTAAGAGCCAAGTGTCCTGCAGGTTTTGTTGACTTGATCTCAAATGCTTTTCCTTGAGATCTTCACTATGCTGGCTTGATACATCATCATCCAGGTCTCAGCTCAAATTAATTCCTCAGATGCTTTTTCTGACCATTCTTTATACGCTAGCTCTCTCATACATCAGAATGCTTCAGCAGTACAGGTTTGTCAGGCTTTGCATGATAGAATGTAAATTCCATGACAGCCTGTATTGTTTACCACTATGTCCCCTAGGTTTATTATTATTATTTTTGAGACAGAGTCTCACTCTTGCCCAGGCTAGAGTGCCATGGCGTCAGCCTAGCTCATAGCAACCTCAAATTCCTGACCTCAAGTGATCCTCCTGCCTTGGCCTCCCAGAGTGCTGGGATTACAGGCATGAGCCACCGCACCTGGCCTATCCCTAGATATAAAACAGTGCTTTCGACTATTAGGTGTTGAAAGCTTGACTGTGTATTATACAAAGTACTGTTCTAAATCCTTGGGATTACCAGTGAACAAAATGCAAAAATCCTTACCTTGGGGCATTTTAGCCACATTATATTTTAGCAGAGGGAGACAACATAGAAGTTGGTAAATACTACAGAGAACATACAGTAAGTGGGATCTGGAGTCATGATGGGATAGAAAGGGGCATTGCAATGTTAAACAGGATTTTTTGAGGTTATTTTGGAGGATTTGCAAGAGATGGAATCAGATATATGGATATAAGGAAGAATGACTAGAGGAACAGCTAGTGCAAAGGCTCTAAGGCAGGATTGTCTTTGCCTGCCCTGCATGGAGCCAACTAGCTGGGACTAAGTGATAAAGGGGAAGAATAACAGCTGAGGTCAGAAATTGAAAGCCATAGTAATGTTTTGAGTTCTATTTTGAAACAGGGAACTATTGGACTTCAAGTAGAAGAGTGGATGTCTCTTTGCTGTTGTGTTTAGAACAGATTGTGGAGAGTTAATTATAATAACAGGGAGATCAATTAGGAGGTTATTGTGAAATTCCAGGCAAGAAATAATGGAGATATAAATTTGGCAGTCCTCAGCATACAGATGGTATTTAAAGCCATATGTGATAACCAAGGAAATTTAGTTATCTTGTCCTGATCCACTTAAACCGTGGCTTTCAAATACTCCTAAAGCATCCTTGGTGCTACTTCAGGAAGACTTTGATAAAGGCTGGTAGTTAAACTAAGAAGTTCCAACTTGCTTTTCATACTACTCAAGGATGGAAATAATTTGTTTCATGATGATTTGTCAAGTATCTGATGTTCTGCTTTGATAAAAAGAACCAAATCCTTTCTCCAGAAGACTGTATTAGTGCCTAAAAATAAATCCAAATAAGAATTGTAAAGGATGAACATTAAAGATTATTTGCAAGATTATATCAAGACTGAACTCCTTGAAGGCAGAGTGAGCACTGTCTTGTCCATCTTTATATTTTCATGGTCTCATTGGCACGAGAAGCAATCAATAAATGTCAATGAATATCCAAGGATCTGAAGTTACAACAATTATGACACATCAAGACACAAACCAAAATTACAAAAGGAAATTTATTTCAAAAGCATAAGGAAACATTTACATTTAAACAAAGTGATAAACAGGTGTCTTGCAAAAGAAAAAAATCCATGGCATGAAGGTTTCCATTCAAATTTCGTAAGCAAAAATAACCTAACTTTGAACTATTGCCTTAGGAAAGGGAAGAGTGAGGTGAAGGAACACAACTTAGTATCAAACTAGAGAAAGTAAAGTCACTTCTGCTTAGCTCTGAGTTTACAAATATAAAAAGAAAATGGAAAAATAACATTTAATGTTGAAATTTATATAGCTGTAGCCCCAATGTAGTTTCTGTACTTGAAATGGCTTTCGCCACTGGCTGATCTATCTCTGAGGTCCAGACTAGCTGGTCACAGTTTTCAAATGGCAATTCCATGTTCCTATGTCTGTTCAGATTCCAAGGGAGTTTAGGTTCAGCTCATAGTCTTTTGGAATGTTAGAGATTATTGCCACCACTCCATTAGTCAAGCTGACCAACTTTTTTTGCTCACTTGTGTCATTCTAGACTTGTAGAAATATTTTCCTCATAAACATGAAGTAATTAACAAAGGGGTTTTGCTTTTCCCCCAGTGTAGAGGTAACGGTAACAAAGACACCTGCATTGGAATCACAAACTATTCCTCAAAAAATACATCAAACTACTAGAAATGTCATTCAGGCATTTGCTTTGAATAGCAAACTTAGGGAAGGGAAGATTAACTGTGGAACAAAGATATATGAAACATTCAAATGCAGAGCAAAGGGTCTATGCTACTAAAAATGCCCATGACATTAAACACTCCACAAACCCCCCGTCTGTTGTTTTAACCTAAAGATTCTATTGGCTAACATACAATAATTTTGATTAATAACCTGAGAAGTTAAAATCTTGAAAGTGGCAAAAGCAAACCAAGAGGAGCATCCCTTACTTATTGGTGCCATGTTATCAAGTCACTTTTCCTGGACAGCCCTGGTTATTAACTCTCCAAATTCTAAATTATACTATTTCATCCTGTAGAAACCTAAGTGTACACTAGATTCAATATTTTGGCTATATTTCACCAATAGCAATCTCCAAATTTATCTTTGAAAATGCAGCCTTTGTTTATTTTTCCTTTTAAATAACAATAATCATGTAAGTGCAACTGACTCAAAATCCCGCACTACTGGGAATAAAAACCTAGATAAGAAGTCAGTAATGGATTCAGCCTCAAAAGGATAATCACTGTGTCAAAGGCTACCCGTTCCTGGAATTTTGAAAAATGATTTATGTTGTGTAGTCAAGTTTCACAGCATGCACATATATATACATACACACACATATATGCCTATGTATGTATATTATACATACACATTTCTATTCAAATAGTAAGATCCCATATTCAAAAGTTTGTATCACAATATATGGAAAAGAGTTAAGTAAGCAGTGCAAAGCAACTTACTTCCTCCTAAAAATGTAATGTCACATCTACATTTTAAGAAAGATGGTAAGTGTTTAGCTTTTATGATACTAGGTAGATGGGAATGCTGCACCATTGCCTAGCAGCTTTATTAAAAAACAATGAAAACAAAAGGTTAAGATTGACTGTTACTCTTCTCCATATATTGGGCAAAAACTAAGAGATGCGAAAGGAAAATCAGTAACCTTTCAAAACTGATGATCTTTATCAGTTATCAGAACTAGACTGAATTTCATTACATTTTAAACTTGAACATCTCTCAATAACAAACTATCAAGATGTTTAAAAGTAAAAGATTCACAATAGGAAGTCTGAATGATGATGATATTGCAAAAACAAGCATCCAAAAATATCGCTGTGGTTTACCTTGGACACACCATGGTCTGTTACAAAAGTAGATCATACATACAAAGGTATAAAGAACATTAAGTTTTTAGCTGAAGGCAGCAGTCCGTGTAAAGGGACATCCCCGGCAATCCAATCAATGAGTAGTAGTATTTAAGTATATTAAGCTCATGACAACGCTGAAGAGTGTGATGTCTTATTCAGTAGAGTCTTCCCCGACTACGATTTCCTCGTGCGCCCCAACCTCGGGCACCTCTACTTCCCCTGAAGGCTCCTCTCTGCTCTACGAAAAAGCGAACAAGGGTTTAGGTCTTGATTATGACTTCAGAGTACAGCAGACACAGAAAAAATGTAGCTTGTAACTCTGTAGCAGTAGGCCCTACAAAAGCAGAACTAATCTAGTCTGTCTGCAAATTCATTCTGTACATAAAAGCACGGCAACATATACACTGAACCATATATGGCAAGGAGCCAGATACATTCATAGCAGGTACTCAATTAAATGTATCCCATTAACAAATCTGTTTCAAGGTGACAATGTTATGATAACTACACTTACTAGGTTCTTTACTTTGGTGCCCATCACTACCAAAGATAATGAAATTATAAAAATTTCCATACTTAATACAGAATTAACAAAAAAGAGACTGGTCTTCCAAAGTTAGTGCCACACATGAGAAGTATCTTAAACTATCAATGATCAATTTAAAAAAATTAGGCTAGACAGAAAAAATCCCTTTTGAATCAACAGGCAATTTCTTTTGTTTTGATCACAATATTTCAAGCACCTGGACTCACATAAATGTAGACCTAAATATTGACATCTTTTTCACTGCTTTGTTATGTGAGCTTTCCTGAGTGCTGCCAAAAAAGGTGTTGTGTGTGTGTGTGTGTGTGTGTGTGTGTGTGTGTGTGTGTGTCTCGGTTACTCTGGTGTAAATTAAGCCTATCTTTTGCTGAAAAATCAAGTCATCTGTGTCACACAGTATAAAAGGAGAGTCTTTGATCCATTAATCAGTCACTTTTATAGCCTAGAGAAATATTCCTCAAAGGAGTCTTTCCAGTGAAGAAAACTGATTGAAGTTATCAGCAAGGCTAGACTTTTCATCATATGTAAATTAGATCAAATCTCTTTATTGAACTTTCAAACTTCCTCATTGCAGCCATCTTGTTAGCAGCAATAAAAAGACGTTGATTTTGATGTTTTTGATCCATACTCTTGAGGCTTGAAAAATATACCTTTAAAGTCAGTTTTGCAATCCGTTTTTTTGCCATTATGGGTTATTAGGGTGATGTTTTGATGTCTTTTCCCCAAAAGGAAAAGTAACTCAGTTCTGAGTTAGAAAACTAACTAGACCTTTCCTCAGTTTAGCCAACATTTATCTGTGTAATAGAATATGATCTGATTCAAAGTCACCTCTTATACCACGACACACTCTTATAAGCTGATTGGTATGCAAACCATTTTAAAATGAAAGTATGATATGTATTACCCTAGTGAACACATTCAGAAAATCAGAGGTGTTCTCTCTGAAGGCAAGATACTCCCAGTGACAGATGCAGTGAATACGGATGCATTCAGGGAGTGTAGTAACCTTTAAGTGGGCCTTTTGACTATTCAGACTCAAACCCACCTACGCAGATGTCTACACATTTTCCCCCACCATACTCATTATTCACACCAACACATGTAACAAGTTAATACCTTCATAGATATCATTATTAGCTATAAGCTAAGAGACTACTAAAATCTGCTCTTTCAATTTTTTTTTTCTATTTAATGTGAATTAAATGTTTGGCTACATTTAATGAGCGTATCAAATATACTGTATGAAGGTATTGTTTGATGTGATTATCTTTTCTATATTGGCTAATTCTTTTTTCATTTCTGTTACAGCCATTTCTACAATATAGGGATTCACCAAGTTTTCTTTATTTTGAAGAACTATATCCTAAAGTACCATTCTGTATTTTCATGATCTTTTCAATAGCTTCCGGCTTACATTATTAACTTTTTAAAAAACCACTGCTCTCAGTTAAAATTATACTTTAAGGATTAATTTTATACTCTTAAAAAGGTAAAATGTAAAGGATACAAGTCACAAATTTTAGATTGTTTAGTACTTCTAGGTCACTGGGGAACTTTGTGTGCAGGAAAGAAAACTTATTATGGGAATTATGTTTACAAATAATTTGAAAATGCACCAGGAAGTTGAACTAATTTGTGACAGCCAATACCATATTTGTAAAGCAAAAAAACAGAAACATTGGTTAGTAAAGCAATAAACTCAGATACTACAACTATTTTCAACTGAGTGGGTAAAATAAAGTCAAGAAAACTCTTCAAATCTTACTGTGAGACTACCTATAGCCTGATCACATTAAACTCCTAGACATAAAATACTAGCAGAAATTTGTTCCTGCTTTCCAATAACAATCAGAGTTTAGTTTGCTTTCCCTTCTATTACTCTGAAGACTGGGAACAGCTGAAGTTGTGACTCCTGGAATTTTGTCTTGAGTAAAACATTGCTTATTTTTTCATATTGATAATTTTCTTTTTTAAGTCACACACAATCTAAAGTGTTACAGTTTTCACATTTCTTTTCCACATGTATTATATATCACCTAATTCTCACTATCAGGCAGACAATGAGTGTGTCAGAGGACAGAATTCTCAGGCAAACTCAGAGTAACTGACTTGCCCAAGAGAAAAGGAATACAATTCTCTTCTGTACTGCTACAGCTCTTGATTACTTTCATTTAAGCCACACTTTCCCAGTATCTGAGATAACTGTTGATTTAAGAATGGTACTGTTAGATACCACATTAAATCATATAAGTGACAGAGGACTATATGTGGTGGTACCAAGTAACATGGAATCCTTTCCATTTACAAAATGCTTTCACAAATATTCTTATTTGAAGCTTGTTAGAGCTCTGTGTTACACTCATTTTTCATATAAGAGGCAGAGATGCACATCTACATACTGTTATATGAAAGAGTACAATGATCCTCCTACACTAAAGTTGTCTCAAAAGAGTCTGACTGGAGTAAAAAGGTTTATTTCAGTCTCAAATTTGCTTTCTATAAACTGTTTACTCAGATATTAGAGGAATCAGCAATTGTATGATGAATTTACTTAATATCACAATTATCTCTCATTGGAAACAATTATGCTGAGTATATAGTTCAGAATGATGTACTGTTTTAAAGTAAGTTGTAGAATTTATTTTAAAAATAAATATTGCAAAATTAATTCTGACTGGTAATCAAGACCAACAACAAGCATGTTTGGTAGCTAGTATTATTAAACTTTGTTTTCCTAAGCAGGTTAAGTAGTTGAGCTGATATTTCTGTCCATTCTTTTTAAAAAGGATACATGAGAAAAAAACCAAATGAGAGATAAACTTCACTTCTGATTCAGTAGGCCCGGGAGAGAACGGACTGGTATAAAACGTGCTAATGGCTAAAAGGGAGTAGGAGGCATTATATGAGGGCTGAACTCTGAGGGGAAGGACACTGCAACAGAACACATCTTCCTTGCCAGATCATACTTGAACATCTTACTACACTTCTGTGACTTCTTTTCAACTAGCTAGAGAAGATGGGAAGACAACCAGCAGGCTGACAAGGTCCAAGAAAGATCATTAATACCAACATCTGCCAGAAGCTATACCCATCCCTGAGAGAATGCAGTGAATGTCTTGCCTTGAAGCTAGAATTGGGAAAACAAGGAATGCATGGTTCATGGCAACTTCCTTTATTTCTGTTGGTTGCTCTAAATGGAAGAGGCATATTTTTCTTTCTTAAGTGCTTATTGTTGCATGTTCGATTCAGTGAACCCACAGGGTGAGTTGGAGAGGAATGGATGGGATAAGTTGTTTCCCCAACAGCCTTGGTTCCTCAAATTAACTTGGAAAAGTCATCTAACAGAGCTATGATACCATATAAAATTAATAATTAAAATCAAGTACAGTACAATTTCTGTCTAATCTCTCATATTGCTTATACCCAAACGGAAACGCTCACCATAATTAAAGTTGCTCAAATTGCTGCTATATTTCCCACTGGGAGGATTATAAATCTGCCTGGCATCCCTTTTTGGTCCTGCTGGAGATTTCTTGGGAGGTGAACCTGAAGTTGTATCTTCAGTGGCTCTCTTTTGCCTATAATGGTAGGATGAAGAGCAATTAAAAAAATATTCTATTATGCCAGAAGCTATCAATATATCAGGAAAGACATTCTAAAGAGGATAGTCACATCAGAAAAAAGGAAATAATGTTCAATGTCAGCAAATTAACCATAGCTTGGTTATGCAGACATTGTCAGAACACATTTACAAGGCTTTAAAATAATCTGAAATATGTAGCTTCATAGGCTTACATTTAAATGACTCCTTTTATAAAACTTGTCAGAAAATTCTAGTTATGCTACAAGAATACAAACAAGTCTGAATATTCTAGGGTTGTATTCTACCAGTTTATTTCACAAATATGAGAATTAGATTTTGTATCTTAAGTCATGCTTCTAACAGTCATATTTTAATGTTATTATGAATCGATTAACAATGCACCATTTTGTACAGTAAATGCAACTGAATTCTGATTTTGGTAACACTCAAATCCCCTTTAAATATATTTCTTACCCCATCTCAACCTTCTGTACAGGTTTCCAGGATAATGTTACTGTGCTCTTATAAGAAGGAGGAATGTGGAAGAGATCCTGGAAAGACAAAATTTGGCAAGATTTCTGAAGTATCTGTTGGTGGCAGGGAATGGTAATGAAGGTAGGAAACAGGGAGATATAGCTTAAAGAGTACATTTAGGAGGGATGGCTTTAATTTACTTCTTGCTCTTGTACTGGTGACTAAAATAAGGACCTACATAAAATTGCAACAGGAAATTAAACAGAAATAATTTTGTTTACAAGTCACTTATTACCTCAATAATATAATTTTGTACATATCACTTTAACAGCAGCTAATTCTTTTCTAAATGCCATTATAAGTTTCAGGATAAAAATATCAATATTTATCAACTTTCATAAACGAAGCCAACAAATAAGTATTTTCTTTTGCACAGATGCAGTCACTGAGGTGCTTTAGGGAAAATACAACGGTGCAGTCTTCATCTGCTTTGACAAATTTTTAAGTGGTTCGAAATTAGAATGAAACTAAAGCCCTGGCTAATAAGGTTTTTCCCACTTCAAATATCTATAAACTATCAATAAGGGAGAAACTTATAAGATTTAAATACCAAGTTATCGATATGTGGTAGGAATGCAAACGTTTCTTGAATTTAAATGTTAAAATAATCTGGAACTGAAATAGTCTAACCTCATAGTATCTACAAAACAATGAATGAATTACTAAACACATTCATTCTTAGTAACATTTCTTACCAGCTTTACCCTAATTTTTATTTTTTTATTTTTATTTTTTGTTGAGACAGAGTCTCACTCTATTGCCCGGGCTAGAGTGCCATGGCGTCAGCCTAGCTCATAGCAACCTCAAACTTCTGGGCTCAAGCAATCCTACTGCCTCAGCCTCCCAAGTAGCTGGGACTACAGGCATGCGCCACCATGCCCAGCTAATTTTTTATATATATATATTTTTAGTTGTCCAGTTAGTTTCTTTCTATTTTTAGTAGAGACGGGGTCTCGCTCTTGCTCAGGCTGGTCTCAAACTCCTGAGCTCAAATGATCCACCCGCCTTGGCCTCCCAGAGAGCTAGGATTACAGGCGTGAGCCACCACGCCCAGCCCCTAATTTTTATATATAGGTAAAATGTGATAAAGTAAACTTTTTTCCAGTTAAAATGAGTATATTAATAAAAAATCACCTCTTATTATATAAAACTTAAGTCCAGAGTACCAAAAAATGCAGGGAACTGGCCATTGTACCATGCTTTGAATAAAAAATGCTTGAAGTTTCTGGTGGGAGTGATTTAGCATATGATAATATTATTAACTGAAAAAGGTATCATATTCAGCATAATGAAATTAATATTAACATGAAGAAGAAAGGGTAAGGCTTCAATTTTAAACATGTTAAATCTTAGGGGACAAGAGAAAATCGGGGTAGTTTGGAGATTCATTAAAATAGAAGTGAAGGTAAGTTGTAGAATTAAATGAGTCTGCCTAGGTAGAAACTAGGTAGGTAAAGGTTTTGAAAAATGCCAAGGATGAACCCAAGCACATCAGTTTTTCTTGTGAGCTTTTTAAAACAAATAGCTGATCATGTCACATACTCCTACTCAATTTAAAAAATATTTCAGGATTTCCTGGTAAGGCACTTGTGACATTATCATATGTATACAGTTAACCCTCTGTATCTATGGGTTCTGCATCCATACATTCAACCAACCACGGATTGGTTGGGGCAAAAAAACTGCACAAAGTTCTAAAAAGCAAAATTTGAGAATATAGTCACATGTAGGCATTATATTAGGTATTATTAGTAATCTAGAGATGATATAAAGTATAGGGGAAGATGTGTGCATATATGCAAATACTATGCCATTTTGTATCTGAGGGTTCCTAGAGCCAATTCCCCACGAATATAGAGGGAGGACTGTATTGACTGTATTTTGGTTTTTTCATCCATGCTTCCTGGTTCACAACTCCCATAACTCTTGTAATTTCCTAAGTGACTGCACCAATATCTGGCCTTTTGTCCGTTGTTCCTGAAATGACTCCAGAGCAATAAAGGTGAGATACTTTTATTTACAACAAGCACCTTTCAACCACATCTGAGTTTATGTTAATAAGATGAATTTTGAAAAGCCCCTAGATAAAACAGGATGGGGTCAGGGGACTGGTTGCCAGGGGAGACAGCCATGTGCTCAGGGGGTTGGGACACACATCTCCACATCCCACCTCCAAGGAGGGGAGAGGGGCTGAAAGTAGAGCCATCACCAATGGCCAATGATTTAATCAATCATGCCTACATAATGAGGCCTCCCCAAAACACCAAAAGGACTGACAGAGGGGGCTTCTAGGAAGGTGGTGCACACTAAATCCTTGGGGATGGAAGTTTCTGCGCCCAGAACCCTTCCATACCTTGCCCTGTGTATCTCTTCATCTGGCTGTTAATTTGTATCCTTTCAAATAGCCTTTATAATAAACCAGTAAACATAAGTGAACCTGTCTTCTTTCCCATGTACCTTCTTTACTACAGTCATCTTTAGATTGCTTATAGTTTCCTGAATAGAAGACTTTCTCATCTACATGCATTAAGTGATAGTATTTGTTATGTTTAAAAAGTTCTTAACACTATATTAAATCTTAAACACATAGACTTTTACCACCAGTTCAAATCAAGTCAAATCTCACATTTTAATATATGAATTTACTATGTGAAACCATTATTTATATTTTAGATTTGTAATAAATGGTGGCTATTATAAAAATTTCCATGGGAGATATGAGTCAGTAGTCTCACCTCTTCTGTTTTTAATGCCTTTTTACTTTTCTACTTAGCAATATGATATTCATTTCTCGATGTCTAACTCATTGTTGCTTTCTCTGAAAAGGTTCCCTCTCTTCTGATAAAAAGGACAGATGGCCTTTGACCAACACCAGTTTGAACTGTGTAGGCCAACTCACAGTGGAATTTTTTTCAACACAATTTATACTGAGTGTGTCTGCCTCTCCTGCCTCCCCTTCCACTTCCTCTGCCAATCAAGAGGGCAAGACCCAGCCTTCCTCCTCCTTACTCTATTCAACATGAAGATATTGAGGATGAAGATCTTTAAGATGATCCACTTCCACTTACTAAATAGTAAATATGTTTTCTCTTCTTCATGATTTTTTTAATAACATTTTTTCTCTAGCTCACTTTATTGTAATATAGTATTTAATACATATGTAAAATATGTGTTAATTGATTATGTTATTGGTAAAGCTTCCAGTCAACAGTGGGCTATCAGTAGTTTTGGGAGAGTCAAGTTATATGTGGATTTTTGACTGCACAGGAGGGTGGGGGGGTTAGCACCCCAACCCCCGTGTTGTTCCTGCGTCAACGCTAACTATTCCATAGAATTTTCACCAGATTAGCTTTGAGGCAAACTAGTCCCAATTTTGTTACTGTCAGGCTTTGCACTCTAGGTGTTAAATACCATTTCTTTCTCCTACTTGGCCATAATACTGTGAAGCTGTAGTAACAAGTGATGGCTACTTTGTGATTCTGTTTTTGTTCTCCCAAGTTAATAGTTTTTTGTTTAGGTTAGCAGTTACTTGGGAAGGGTAAACAGAACTGAAGAGTATTTATGGCTTAATGGTAAGTTATACCCCTAGGCAACAGTACAGAAAGCTCTCAGTTCATCATATAGACAAGTTTACAGAAAAGACCATGGGAAAACATTTCATGTGCTACATAGGACATGTCCATTCTTAGAGTAAGTGAAGCAGAGTTTTCTGGCTATTCAAAAGGACCCAAAAGCATTAAGACTCTCAGAACTTAAGTTACCAAAAATTTTGAGTCTAAATCTGCTTCAACGCTTTGGGTCATAGGAAATTTGCATGCCACCCTTTGTGTGCAGTATCTTCTGCAAAACTTTTAAATAAACAGTGTATAATTTTATGATAGCTGCAGAAATGTCACCTGGTATTATAAAAAGTATAAAGCTTTCAAAGGCCAAATGTTGGAAATGAAATAGCATCTACCCTTAAACAGTACCATTACAGACCTAAAAACACATGGAAAATCTCTTGCGCTGACTTTTTAGCTAGCTGGTTGGGTTAGGTAAGAAAGGAAAACTTACCTTGATTAAAACATTGATATTATTTGTTATTTTTAATGCAACAACTTTAATCTTGTTCTGCAAAGGGAAAACAAAATTAAATTAAAATGCCATAACTTCTATGATGCACACTCCATTCCGACATAGAACTAGAGTAATTACACTTCTCTTTCAGAATCACTTCTATAGTTAGTAAATTCCTTGGTTTAAAACTATAGAGAAAACTTATTCCTATTTCTGGACTCTAAACAACTCTAGAGATGGCAAAGAAAGCAAATAATCTTTATGTTTCCTTAATAGGTTAGAAAATTAAAATGTTATCTACAATTTATCTGAAAAATGAGTAGGGGATAGGCCATATGTACATAGGAATTGTTTTAAAAGAAATCACTTTAAGTTACAGGAAGACATAATGAAAATCTAAAATATTTCATTAGGACTGGAATGAGGACTGATTAAATTAGGTGAGATCAGGGAAAACTAAAAAAATCCCAACATAAATCTATATAGTTTGGTATGGAGTTGGCAATTTATGAGATGTGAGCCAGTACTCTTACCTCTTCTGTTTTTAAGGCCTCGCCCGTTTTACCCTGGAGAGCCAAGCGAAGTTGTCTAATATAAACTTGCAAACCCCGTGCAAAGTACTGCAGCCTAAATGAAGAAGTTATTTGTTAATTAGCCAATTCATCATTTCAATTTTATTTTTAAACTCAATCTTCTACTATAGCAAAACAACACTAAGTGCAGATACAGGTACATGACCAATAAATTAAAGAGTAATTCCTAAGTTGACTGTGCTTCATCAAGTGTTAAACCTCTGCCTTATCACACAGCGGAGGACAGTAACACAATGGCTCAAGCATTTAAGATGTGAATTTGTTAATGGAACAATCAATACAAAACAACTTCTATTGATTTCTCCGGTGCTGCTCCTCTAGTAACACTGTAAGGTATTACTAACAATAGCAGCTACAGTTTAGAGTACCCACTATTTGCCAGGCACTGTGCTAAAAGCTTTATATTCATTGTCTCCTTAAATTCCCGCAACTCTATGAGGTAGGCACTATTATCATTTAAATTAACAGCTGAGAAAAATGTGGGGAGTTATGAGAGGTTAGGGAATCTGTCCAAGATCATTAAGCAAGTAGGAGTCGTCAGAGTCCACTTTTTAAAAAGTTCACCTCCCTGCATTGATTTGTTATGCCATTTCTGTCACAGGTTTATACACATGCCTGTTTTCTGGACCCTCCATTTTGTTCCACTTGGGTAAGGCAGGGTGGGGAGAATGTGCTTATCCAGCAAAAACAAAACTCAGGGAGCTTCAAGATAGCTATCACCTTTGTCAAGGATTGAACCACCTCAATATATCACCTGATTTTGAAATCTTTGAGCTTTTCTGCATTCAGTTTGGCTGTTAAGAAATCTGGAAGTTTTCGGCCCAACTGGTGAAAGCTGTACAACAAACATTCCACATAACTGAACTGTAGCTTGGGTTCTTCATTACCAGCATTCTCGCCATTTTCTGCTTCTTCTGGAGGGAGGGGCATATATTCCTAAGAGATGAAAATACAGAGATGTTTGCAATCTGCTACACCAAGATAATCAAATAATTGTAGGACATGCTTTTAAGACATGCAGCATTTCAAAACTATTATACCAAAAACAGACACCTTAAATAAGATTTCTCTTTTACTTACTGGATCAATGCTCTAGTCTGCCAACTATCAATATTAACCTATGTTACAGTTGTTACTACTAATAATGAAAATCAAAGTAGCTAACATTCATTAAGCACTTTTGCAGATGAAGGAACTGAAGTTCTGAGAGCTTACATAACTTTCCTATGGTGACAAAGTTAATAAGCAGAGGAGTCAGGATTCAATCTAGGCTTGGCATCAAAAGTTGATGCTCCTGTGGCCGGGCGTGGTGGCTCATGCCTGTAATCCTAGCATTCTGGGAGGCCAAGGTGGGAGGATCGCTTGAGCTCAGGAGTTCAAGACCAGCCTGTGCAAGAGCAAGATCCCGTCTCTACTAAAAATAGAAAAAATTAGCCTGGCAACTAAAAACAGAAACAAAAAATTAGCTGGGTGTGGCAGCTCATGCCTGTAGTCCCAGCTACTGAGGAGGCTGAGGCAGGAGGATCCCTTGAGCCCAGGAGTTTGAGGCTGCTGTGAGCTATGCTGGCGGTATGGCACTCTAGACAGGGCAACTGAGTGAGACTGTCTCAAAAAAATAAAAAAGTTGATGCTCTTAAATACTATGCTAACTACAAAAATCTTTTCTGAACATTTGTCCATACTGTTTAAGTATTGACTCTTATTACATTCAAAGTGCTGCAATGGCTTTCGATATCAGTGCTATAACACCTCAGTAGATATTACAGGTCTGCATGAGCACTAGACTCAATTAATGCTAAGGGCCTAACGTTTATCACTGTGTCACTTACACAATTGCTCACAGAAAATCACTCAGTGTTGCTGATAATGATTTTGTCAGATGGCCTATATTCTCCATAATTATAACTTAAATGGTAGAGTTTATTTCCTGAATGCTAAAGCACCTGGCAGCTACCTAGTTAGTGATCTGGAGCAAATGACCTTTTGTAATATTAACTTCATTTTTCAGACTTTTCGGCCTAATCAGAAGAGTTAGAGCTAATTTCTTTTACAGATATAAAATTATTTTGATACAGGAATAATAGATCTATATAAATCTTATATTTTATGCAAAGCATCAACAAAAGAAATGCTAAGATTAAAACAGAGTTTTTAAAAAAGTAGATATGTGGCCTGAACAGCAAACAACACTGGCTAGGATTATTGTTTAATTGAAATTTCAAAAGCTAGTTCTCATAATCTAGAAATTAATGCTAAATTAGACCTTAGAGATCTATACTAATCATGCCTACGCCATAAAGAAAGGAAAAAGTTCTTACCAATAACTTATCAAATAGTTTCCTTAAATTTGTTTCTAGCTTCTCCATGTCACCACAAAATGAACTCATCTCTGCCAACAATTTCAATACCTAAAACACACAATTCACTGTTATTACCACTAGTTTTTGAATAAGCAAAGGCTATAAAATGAGAATAATTCTAGATAACTAATACTTCACTTATTTTCAATTACGTTTTCACAGAATCATGTTCAAACTGGAAAAAACCCTTAGAGATGCAGCTCTATATTTCATCATTGAGGAAAGTGAAGGTCAGAGATGTGACATGGTAAAGTCACAGTGTTATGTGAGTGTCAGGGTATACCCTAAAACCCAGATCTCATGACTCCCACTGTATCTGTGATAAGAAGTAAGGAGAAGAATATACATAACACTTTATGCTACAGGTTAATGATACAGCTAATTACAATGCAAAAATTATAGCTATATTAACTAACTTAGTTTGTACTATAAAGAAACACTTAGGAAGAACTCTCAATAGCAAAGAATTATTTACTAACAGTTAAGGTGGGACTCATTTGTTATTAAATTTAGTCTCTGGATATTCACTCAAAATGTTGGTAATTATCACTATCCTCAAGGTTTATCCCTGCTTTACCCAATCCCAGTCTCATGAGGCTAGCCCAGGACATTCAAAGCAAACTACATAGTCAGTACATAGTGAGACTCTTCTCTACTCCGAAAATCTGTGAGGGGAATGGCACATACATTTCCATATTTCGGTCCAATTCAACAATCATTAAGTGCTCTTCAGAATCAAGCTCTACACTAGATTCTGGGCATACAGAGAGGAATCAGGTTAAATTACTCCCTCGGAAATCAGATCTAAGTTAGTGTTTTACATTTTTGTTAAAATGTGGGAATACCTTTTTAGTGCTAAAGCAGAAATATTCTCTTACCTCCAACTGTATATCAAGACCCTCCACTGGGGTAGTCAAGGTACTGAGGTTAGGGAGAACCTGCTCACAGAAATAAGTCACAAACCTTGTAGAATGGACATTTTTCTGTAAAAAATCGAAAGAAACTAGTTAAAAAAGAGAAATATTCCCTGAAATATTACAGTAGAAATTCATTCAATAAATGCTGAGCATTACAGCATCCAATACTATGGCTAAAAATACACTATAGTACATACACAGCAAATCCCAGAAATAACCTCAATAGATGATCTGTGAGGAGACTTCAAAAAGTTCATGGAAAAATGGAATTAAAACATAAAAATAAAAAATACAAACGTTTCTCAACATTACCTCCAACAAGTTTGAGACACTTCTATAAGTGATATTAGCCATTCCTAAAGAACTGAGGGTCCTGGGAATTTAACCATGTCAATGTAGCCTTTTTTTAAATTACTAACTGAAAAAAAAAAAAAAACCAGATGCCCCTTAAAGATTTTTTTAAGATTAGTAAACAAAAACAAGTGAGAAGGAGCCAAATCAGGACTGTAAAGTGGATGCCTAATAATTTTCCATTGAAGCTCTCACAAAATTGCCCTTGTTTGATGAGAGGAATGAGCACAACATTGCTGTGGTGGAGAAGGTATCTCTGGTGAAGCTTTTACCTAGGCATTTTTATGAGAAAGCTTTCTCAAAACTCTCTCGTAATAAGCAGATGTTATCATTCTTTGGGCCTCCAGAAAGTCAACTAGCAAAATGTCTGGAGTATCCCAAAAACTGTTGCCATGACCTTTGCTCTTGACTGGTTGGTCCTGTTTTGCTTTGACTGGACCACTTCCACCTCTTGGTAGCCACTGCTTTGACTGTGCTTTGTCTTCAGGATCCTACTGGTTAAGCTACATTTCATCTCCTGCAATTCTTTGAAGAAATGCTTCAGGATCTTGATCCCTGCAGCTGATCTGGGTGCAACAGTTTTGACACCCATTGAGTAGAAAGTTTATTTAACTTTAATTTTTTAGTAGAACTGTGTAAGCTGAACCAACTGAGATGTCTATGGTGTTGGCTATTGGTTCTGCTGTTAATCACTGGTCCTCTTTGATTAGGGCATGAGCAAGATTTTTTCCTTGAAAATTGATGTGGATGGTTTGCTACTATGGGCTTTATTATCAACATTGTCTCGTCCCTTCTTAAAATGAGTTATTTATTTGTAAACCGCTGATTTCTTTGGGGCACTGTCCCTGCTTTTCATAAAGCATCAGTGATTCACTATTCTTTAGCCCAAGCTTCACCACAAATTTGATGCTTGTTCTTGCTTCAGTTTTAGTAGAATTCATGTTGCTCTGATAGGGCTCTTTTCAAATTGATGTCTTATCCTTCTTTGTGACTTAAACTAGATCCTATTCACACATGTTATAACAAGTTAGTATGAGTTTATTTTGGTGCAATTTTGAAATCCATGTATAATTTTTTCATAATGTGCATTTTCCATGAACTTTCTGAAGACCCCTCATATCCTGTATTATTGCAAAGTCATCTGGAGCACTGGAACCTATCTTTGAACTCTTTCTTGATTCTCACATGAAATTTGGGGGGACATTTTAATGGTGGATTTTCAGACTGCACATTTCTCAAAAAGGATAGTTCCTTTAAACCGTATTTTTCAAACTAAGTTATGCACATCCCAGAAGACTCATGGCCAGGGAAAACACAAAGCCTGAGACAGAATGCAAAATTCTTGTGACTTTTCTTTTTTGAGACTGGGTCTTGCTATATTGTGCAGGCTGGTCTCCAACTCCTGGGCTCAAGTGATCCTCTTGCCTCAGCCTCCTGAGTTGCTGGGATTATCTATAGGAGCATGCCACCACACCTGGCATCTCATGACTTTTAAAATCTAAAATGCTCCAAAATCCAAAACTTCCTCAGTATCGACATGATGCTCAATGGTCATGCTCAAAGGAAATGCTCATTGAAGCATTTCAGATTTTCGGATTAGGGATGTTCAAACTGGCACTATGCAAATATTCTAAAATCCAAATTCCAAAACATGTCTGGTTCCAAACATTTCAGATAAGGGATATTCAATGTGTATGTACTTCATTGCGTTAAGAATACTTTTATGGAAAGGTTTAAAGAGAATGTTAAAGTGAGTATCTACAGAAATATAAATAGCTAATAGGATAATCGAAATACCAACTACATAAAACAAAGAGCTTACAGAAAAGAGGGGTACTGCCTGCCGAGTGCACTGTAAGAGCCTGTCCACACAGTCAGGATCTGAGGGATTGAAGGTCTGTTCTAGATCGGCCTGTTCAGCCACCAACTCTACAAGTTGCTGTCTTCCACTCACTGTCTGTAAGCTTTTTAACCCAGACAGTATTTTCATGAACAGAACAAATTCTTCACCAGTCACATCTTCTAGGACCTAGAAAAGAGATAAGTCAGGATAACAGTATCGTCATCATTTGAACAGGAAAGAAAAAGCAACATGGAAAGAGAATAGCAAATTTATTTCAGTTACTAAAGTCAATGTGATATTAATGCTTCTGAAATACTGATGAAAAGAGCCAATCAGAGTTGAGGCTATAAGGTAAAGCAAGCTAACTGAATTCCTTAGTTGTCCCTGAGGACAATGAGGACAGAAAAACTGGTCCACCTTGACAGAGTACAAGATACACTAGCCACCATATAAGCAGGTAAGAAGAAATTAGATGATAGGCTTCCAACATGGCAACATGAGGAGCTGCAGTGCCCTTCCCAGTGAAAACTATGGAAAGAACAAACATTTAAAAGCTTTGAAAAGTACTAAAATATTCTGATATTCCCATGTAGAAAGCTGTTGTTTTCTCTGTCACTGAAAAAATCTTATCAGGAAGCAAGTGAATGGTGCTATTACAGAGAAAACATTGAATCTTCTTGAACATATAAAAAAGGAAGTTATTCCTAAACTTTGGCACTTTAAAATGAGTGAAAAGTTAATTGTAGCACACCTTGCCAATCTTAACATCTGTAACTGTGCTAGGTGTTGGAAGAACAGGCAAATAAGCATGATCTCACCCTTGAAGAGCATAGAGTGTCATGGAGTAGGATGAAAAAACAGACCATTTCAATATAATATATTTCATTTTGAAATAATCAAGAATATTATGAAAGAATACCCTAAAATGGGGGAAAAGAGTAGGAATTAGGGAAAGTTTCCCGAAGAAGGTGATTTGTACAAAGACCTGCAGGATGCACACATTTTGAGGATAATACCATACAGGATTTTAATGTGATTACATCTCGAAATTAACGCACTGATTCATCATTACTAGTAACCGAAGCACTGAATAACAATATAAAAAAGACTTGAAAGTTCCATGGTGGTTCTGAGGGAATATAACATTTTATACACAAGCCACACACTGCTTGATAAATACTGCCAATTTCAAATATGTTCTTTTTCTACCAAATGACGATTGAAGCGTTTACCTTTTTGGATTCTGTTAGTATAAGCTCCTCCACTTCCTTTGTTAAGACTTCATCCGGTAAAGTCTTAAGTTTTGTAGAAAGGAATTTAATTGCTCTTTCTCTAACAATGTCCTCTCCTTGAAGTATTTGGCTGAACAACCCACCTAACGTGCCTGCAAAATGAAATAGTTGTCTGTAGTAAGTCAATTCTATAATGAAGTTTTTCAATTTAATTCAATTTACAGCATTTCTTCTCAAACAAGTTAGTAAACATCCTAAATTGCATCAATACAGGTTAAAGTTAGTTTGAAATTTCTACAGCCCAAACCATAAGAGTGATCACATATTTTGTTTATGGACACAGAGCCAGCTTGAGCATGACTTTCCTTTTTTTAAAATCACTATTAATAATAAAACGCAGGTATTTTGGAAGAATTTCTTTAAAGTGGCAAAGGGAGTTTTTCCAACAGATCACTCATGAAAAAATTTGGTCTGTTTTTGCAATTATTTCTGCTGGTTTTTCTACTCACAAACATCTTGAGCTGAGGAGACTTTTTTCAGAATATCAAGAATTTTTATGAAATAGATCTCTAGATGAACCTCAGACTTTAATTAGTAACATAAAACTTCCTGATTTTTTCTAGACACCAAACACAATTCAGAACAAGAACTGGCCTTACCTTTTGCATCCATCTTAAATATACTTAACAGGGCATTGTTCACTAGGTTAAATTCTGCAGAGTCATCTGGATAGAGAAAAAGCAGCACAACGAATGTAAAACATATTGAAAATACCATCTGCTTCAATTTCAAACTTAAGATTCATATAGTTTCTCAAAGATTACACTGACAGGAGACTTATAACTAAGTCACTTCCTCAAGTACCAAAAAGATATATCTTTCTTATTATAAGGGTAGACAACCTAATCTGGCATGCCTGAAAAACTTTTATGTTGTTAGTACAATTATGAAACTACAAGAAATTGGGGGAAAAATTATAATGCATCAAAATTTCCAAAAGAATCCAGTCATCATGGCTTTATAAACATTTAAAAACAAAACAATGCTAGAATTATTACACAATTAGAAGTCATTAAGCTTCTGCACCAGCCACTAGAATGGAGTAAAAAAAAAAAAAAGAAGTCATTAAGCTTCAAACTGCTGAATGAAAAGAAGGTTAATCACTATCAGAGGGAGGACCTTTAGCACCCTCCCCCAAAGCTAAAAACAGAGTCTCTATTTCAGAGAGAAGTTCTATTTAGATAAAAAGATAATAAAGTCCCTTACCTGTCTGTAGAAGTTGGGTTAGTATATCTGCCACTCGGGGAAGATTTTCTCCAGTGGCAAATTGAGGCAGCTCTTTAATTGCTTGACGTCGAATCTGGGCATGATTTCAAATAAGAATTAACTAAATACTATCGTCTTTAAAACAACAAACTCAGCTTTTTAAAAAAACTAAAACTACAGAGAAACCATAATTAGGGACATATGAATCACAAAAATATATAACATGAGATTTCTAGCAATTCAAAAAAAAATCTGCTCCAATTTAATCTTCAAGTTTCACAGAATAAATAAAATAAAATGTGGTAGAAAGGGAAGTTAAACACAGTATCTGACCAGAGCAGACAGATTTGAGATTATAAAGAACTGTTTATATACTAATTATATACAACTATTGGATTTTTGCTACCTTTGGGCATATAATACAGTATTCCTTCAATATAGCTACTGTGGCAATGTCATAGCTAGTAACCGTTTACTTTAGAATATTCAGTATTGAGTACTTAATACAACATTTGTGGCTATCTTCTATGAGATTAATTCCAAATACTGATCTTGACTTATTAGAGTTAACATAAAAAAATGTACAGGGTTTACATCCAGCAAATTCTGCATGAAATGTTGGTGATTCACTGATTTCATTTGAAAAGCCAGGAGCTAATAATTTAAAATTCTTAGGAACCTGTATCCGCAGCCAGAAATGCTAACAGTTAGTTCTGTTCCAAGGAAAACTATTTCTTCTTAAGCTGGTACACAATTTTTACACAGACCAATTCTTTTTCTGCCACGCAAAACATACAAGGGTGTTGAAACTACACTTTAGGATGTGACACTGTTAATATTTAAATATTCAAGTGAGCACAAACTGAAAACAGTCTAATTTCTTATGTATAACCAATAACAATCTATGAAAAAGATAAGAGCCACCTGTTTTAAACAGTGGATAATGGATAAGCAAAACAAAGTATTTTAGGATTCTATGCAGTTTTCACAATTGAAAGATGGTAAAAAGAACTAATAAATTTTCTCAAATGTAGATTTAAGCCTGGGTATGGTGCCATGCCAGAGCTCACTACAGTATTTTATTGTACACTGATATGATTGCTACTTAAATTATAACAGCCACAAACAAAATCATCTGTAAGATTGCTGAAAAGTGTCATTCACAAACTTACTGATACATCTTCATCTTCACAGAGGTCTAACTGTGCATTGATAGCAGAATCAGCCAATTCTGGAAAATGCTTAAAGAATTTTGGAATAAACTGAGCTGCTAATCTTTTCTCCTTAGTACCACCCTTCACACCATCCAGTATCACTTGATAGGCATCTTTATGCTGAAAGAAAGAATAAAGCAGAAAAGACAAATCAAAGAGCTGGCAAGGAAGATTTTAATCTTATTTTTGCATTATATAAAGGGTAATTGGCTGAAGTCTACTCATAATTGATGTTAAACTATTTCATGAAACTGATGCCTACCAACGGTAGAAATTTTGATTATTTCTAGTTTGAATATGTTGAAAGGTCTTAAATTTCTAAGGGGCTTGTTGCGCTTGGGATGCTGCATCCCAGTTTAGATGCCTGTGTGGAGTCTATATTTAGGCTTAAATTTTACCTTTGATGGTCCAAGATCTGACAAGCTTCCCCCTACCCCTTGGTTAACTAAGGTCTCAGAACATGAGTTTGAAAGACTCCAATTAAATCAGTGATCACGGTGATTTAGTGACACAGCTAAGATTGTAACTAAAATATTTCAAATAGTATAAAGCACTGATTATTTTTCAACTTCCAACACAGTTGTATATTTCAGTTAGATACATCAATTTGTGATCCTGACAAGAAACTTCAATCATAAACACTTTAAATGTATTTCTAAAACTGTGTATTTTGGTGTGTGTTTAATATCTAATTTGAAAGCAGAACTCTAAAGAAATCCTTAAGATTCTTTTAAGTACAAAGTCAGGTATAATTTGCTCTACATTCATCAGATATATTCCCAAGTGGTCAATGATGCAGCATGTAAAACCATGTTTGCATCTAGGATGCAACTTCTAAGAAATAAAGTATTATTTTAGGGAAGTATGTAGTTTCAACAAACACATTTCTCAAGCATGATACAAAAAAAAACTGCCTAAGCTATATGTCCTCAGACTCAGTAAGTCTAGTTTGCATTTGATACTAAAGTAAGTTGTTAATACTTTCACATACTTTGAGGGATTATGAACCTGGCTGATCTGTGATTTTAGCTTCATCATACCAAAACAAACAAACAAAAACCAAAAAAACTACTAGAAGAGTAGTATTTCATGAAGTAAAAGTCAGTAAAGCCCTGAAGAGCTCTTTCACCCTGAAGAACTAGTGTCCTCAATGATTAAGAGAACAGGAGAAATCAGAGTTTAGGCATTACATAGATCTACTCTTAGATCAGCCTAACTGTCATAGTCCCTAAACAGGTGTCTGATATACTTTTTGAACTTTTAGATTTGACTATGTAATATTTACCTACATTTTAAAATTAAGTAAATTCATAAAAATTTGAAGCAGAATTTAAAATAGTGGTGGGCCACAGCTTACTCTATTATGGCAAGTCGGCAACCCTGCCCAGAGTGCAGTGGAAAAAGAGATCAGACAGGTATAAGAACACACAGCAGACGAAAGAGACCTGAACAAGAAGTAGCAGAGGCAGAGTAGGGGAAAGTAGGACAAATAAGTAAGTGGAACATGGCAGTTACAAGAGGAAAGATGACAGAAGAACAGGAAGGTTTTTAAGTATTAAATAATGCCTCACTTAGAATTTATCACCTGCAGTTTGCTTATTAGAAAATACATGCTTGCGTGTGTGTATAAAGTAAAAGTTCCCTTCTTCATTTATCAAAGATAATCCTTGTAAATTTTTTTTAACACTTATATCTGTTCTTTCTTTGTATCTATTTCTTCAACTTTGAGAAAAGAAATGTCTACTGAAGGCTGAAGGGCAAGGTACAGCGCAAGTAGAGAAGCAAAAAAAAAAAAGATTTAATGCTTAAAGACTTCATAATTTAATAAGCGAGTAAGAAAAGTCCTCACAGGAAATAAACTACAAATCTGAAATGCTATTAATAAATACACAGTGCCAAAGGGGTTCAAAAAGAGAAGGATCTGATCTGCTTTAGGGAAATTAGTTCATAAAACCTCAAAGGACTTGTGTTTATCCAATCTATTTAGTGGCACTACTCAGAAAGGAGTATTGACAACAGTTTGGATAGGATGGCTTGCAGTGACGGCAATCTGAGCAACTGTGCTACTCACCTCTCTGGCAAAGGCTAAAAATCAAAATAAAAGGCAGAAGTTCAAACTCAAATACGGTCTCAGAAGCATCCAGCCAGCGTATCTGCCAGGAAAACTTAAGTCTTGATCATAAATCT
Organism: Lemur catta; assembly: GCF_020740605.2. Classification (NCBI taxonomy): domain Eukaryota; kingdom Metazoa; phylum Chordata; class Mammalia; order Primates; family Lemuridae; genus Lemur; species Lemur catta. The sequence continues at coordinate 90,942,941 of NC_059134.1, read as the reverse complement.
CTTAAGTTAATATGAAAATCAGGCTTTGCTACACCAAGAATGTGAACATGGTTTTATCTTCTTTAAAAAAAGTTAAATGGTGTCCCCTCCTTTAAGTTGCTCTTACTTTTGTTGGTTAAGATTACAAGCAACATCCTAAAACCTACTATCTTTTTTGGTGAGCAGTTTTAGAAATCTTCTCTAAAAGAGAGTAAGTATTATACAATAGAGAAGAATTCGTAGGCATTATGGTTTGTCCAGCTTCAGTTCTACGAGAATTCACTGTTTAAGCCTGAGCAAATTGCTACATTTCATCATGCAGATATCTTTTTCTCTTAAGTTGCTTGACAGCTGTCATTACAGAAGCCATTGATCACCCATCATCTACACGAAATTGTGCTAAATTCCAGTGCCTAGCACAGTGCCTGGTATATGATTGGTGCTCAAAAATGTACTGAATAAATTGTGGGCCCTCATTAAAATCTAGACGAAAGGGTACCTCTTTCATTTTTCAAAAGCTTGTCTCTTAAACACCCTTCCTAAATTAATAGCAGATTTTTGCCATGAGGAAAACATTTTGACCTCTTTGAGAGAACATTCATTTCAATCTGGTTTATATAACTAAAGGTGATATTAAGAGGGAAATGTGAGAAACTCTCAATTATGATTAATAATAGTACTACATATAAGTTCCAGCTCGGTTTCCATTTGTTATAACATACTCTAAATAGGTGGATGTCAAACTTTTTTTCCACTCCAGCAAAAAGTGAGAGTAGGGGGACAGGACAGCACTATGTGTATGGTTTCAAAGAGTCCCTGGAAGATTCCTAATAAATCTCTTTGGGAGAGCATCATCTATGAACTGATTGAGAATCACTGTTCTAGCTTCCACCTCATCCCCTCTGCTGATGCCCAACAAAGTCCAATGTAGGTAGAACAATGTGCTACGATCTTCCCCAACTCAGTCACAGACAAATTATACAATAATCAAGAATATCTTCACTACTAGTTCTCTCTGGGAACAACAAAAACAAACTATGATTGACAACAGGATTTCCCATCTTGTTTTAATGGACAGAAAATTCCTCCCTCACGACTAACATAAGACAGACCCTATTCACATCTATAAACAGTCTGTCAGTATACAATTCCCATTAATAGTGAAATTCCCCACCTAAATGGAAATAAGCAGGGAAGGAAAACCATCTGATACTTGAAACTGGTATGTTCACAACTCTAAATTAAATTTCAAAAAAGCCGCAATGTAATGTAAACATTTTTTGTTCAGCTCAGAGGGGTTCCATTTGAATCACACATATCCAGAAAAGAGGATGGGAGGAGTACTGCCATAGCTTTGTTAATGTTATTAGGCTCTAGAATCTTCCACTCTCTACTCCAAGGGATGCATAAGCAGAAGAATCACATCAAGTTCTAAGTACCGAAAAATGGGATTTCTAAAACAATGGTCGAGATTATCTCTGGGACGGACTGGTTCTTTACCCAAGAAAACACGCATCGAACCACTCATCAACTCCTCAGGTTCAATGTACTCCAATATTTGAAAACTCCCTCAAATACCCGACGGCTCACACCGACAATTCAATACTGCTGAGAAACTGTGTCTGCGGCAAACAAAGCAAGAGAACTCTTCCAGACGAATCTAGACCTACCCGCACCACCCTACTCCCTGTTGCGCTGCCTTATCCTATTTTCTTCACGACCCCCCATCTTTCTTATTTATATATCACTAGACTTCCTCACTAAATGTACATTCCAGGAGACCACGGATCTTTCCATCTGTACCTCCAGCGCCCGGCACAGCCCCTCGTGCGCCGCAGGCGCTCAGAAAGTGTACTGAGTAAATGCAATAGTGAGCCCTCTTTAGAGTTTGGACGAAAGGGTCCCTCTTCTGTTTTTCACCAACCTGTCTCCTAAGCGCTCTTTGTAAACGAGTTAGCAGATTTTTGCCTACAAAAAGACATTTCTTGACCTCTTGAGAAAAACTCTCAATCTAATCTTCAAAGGACCAAGTCCCACCAAAAAGGAGGAGAAAAAGTTAAGAGCAATCTATAGAGTAATGCTCGAGAAAAGAGTTAACGTGAACCTGAAGGGGCTGAGTTTGGAAACGCCACGGTGAGAAAAGGCTGGCAGGGAAGAGAGGCAGGGAAGCCCGGGAGCCGGGGGACCGCGGTCTCCAGGGTGAAGCCAGAGCCTACCCTCCCAAAGGGCCACCCCGACGCAATCGCCTGAGGTGGCTGGGAGCCCGCGGGAGAGCGAGGTAGCAGCCCCCGCCCCGCCCGGGGACCGCGGCGGGCATCGCTTTCCAGAGGCCGCGGAGCGCCGGGCCCTGCAGGCCGCTCGGGGACTCACCTGGCCCACTTGCTCCGTGGCATCGGCTAGGATGCCGTAGTTGCGGTAAAGCTCCTCTACCGTCGGCATGGTGAGCGACAAGCCCGGGGCCCGCTCCCGCTGTCGTCGTCGTCCCCGGCGCCACTGCCGCCTCGGAACTTCTCCAAGCCCACAGCCTACACTATTACGCCCCCAGCTGCCGCCAGTGCCGCCGCCAGTCACCGCGCACAGGACGGCTCCGCCCCCAACGCCTACGTGACGTCGTGCGCGTCGGGAGCGGCCTTTATTGGAAGCCCATGAGCCGCCTGGGGTTTTGTCGCCCTCTAACGCTTGGAGGTGCAAAAAGCGGCAAGGACGATTAAATTAGCTCACCCCTTTTTGAAAGATTGTGCTTGGCAGGGAGTGATCTTAAAAGGAGAGAAATAGAAAGGAGGGAAGAAGTGTCAGCTGCATGTATGAGAAGTCACAGACTTTATTTCCTCCCGGTTTAAAGAGAGTAACTTAAATCTGTGGTAATAGAGGGTGGTCGGTCCGCCGGTGAGCACAAAGCATTCAAATGCCATTAAAAAACTCTGTGTTCGCCAAGTGTAGGGGTCAAACAAGTGTGGGGGTCAAATTTGGCTGCTGGATGAGTTTATCTTTGCTTGCTGCCAGTATAAAGAATTGGGTCCACCTGATCATGTCTAATATCCAAGAGGGTAATAAATAAATGAAATCATATATGCTTACTGATAAGCGTGGCTCTTGTACTTCTCGGACAGATTAAGGATATTAAAAAGGATTAGAAGGTCAGGCTCTGTGGCTCACGCCTGTAATCTTAGCATTCCGGGAGGCCGAGGCGGGGAGGATGGCTTGAGGGCAGGAGTTCAAGACCAGCCTGAGCCAAGAGTGAGACTCCCCCCCCTCCCCCCGCCTCTACTAAAAATAGAAAAAAATTAGCCAGATGCGGTGGTGTGCGCTTGAAATCCCACCTACTCCGGAAGGTGAGGTGGGAGGATTGCCTGAACCCAGGAGTCTGAGGTTGCTGTGAGCTAGACTGATGCCACGGCACTCTAGCCGGGGTGACAGAGCAAGACTCTGTCAATCAATCAGTAAAATAGGAATAGGAAATAGAACAGGGCCAGGCCGGTGGCTCACACCTGTAATTCTAGCATAGCACTCTGGAAAGCCGAGGCGGGTGGATCTGGATCGTTTGAGCTCAGGAGTTCGAGACCAGCCTGAGCAAGAGCAAGACCCCCGTCTCTACTAAAAATAGAAAGAAATTATATGGACAACTAAAAATATATAGAAAAAATTAGACGGGCATGGTGGCGCATGCCTGTAGTCCCAGCTACTGGGGAGGCTGAGGCAGTAGGATCACTTGAGCCCATGAGTTCGAGGTTGCTGTGAGCTAGGCTGACGCCACGGCACTCTAGCCCGGGCAACAAAGTGAGACTGTGTCTCAAAAAAAAAAAAAAAGAACAGGAGGAATTGGTGATGAGACTTTTTTTTGGGGGGAAAGATGTTGTGCTTGTGAGTAGGTTGGATCAACTGCTACCTCCTTCCCTCAAGCCTGGGACCATTTTGAGGAGCCCAAAATATGGTCTCTGTGGCTGGGAGACAAAAAGGACTGGACATACCTGACAAGCTCAAGTTACCTGTGGCAGCATTGGGATCTACCGTGTTCCCAGATTTTGCTGGAGCAAGGGAGTTGCAGTGCTTCCCTTGTATCAGAGATGGGCCACGTAAATGAGAGAGAGATGCTGGATTCGTTTTGAGTCCTGCTCTAAGGAGCTTCTGCCTGAAAGTGAGAAAGCCCCATGGCGGCAGAAATCGAGTGGTGACTGGGAGTAGCACATCAATACCTTATGGGAGTCACAGTTGGCAGTGGCCTCTAAAAACCCCAGAGAGTGGCCCACTTGACAGGCCTGATCTCTACCCCACCAGAGGGTGCTGGTATACAGCAGGGTTCCAGACCTTTCCTACCTTCTCCTTTCTCCTCTCTTCTCACATGCCCCTCTCAAAGCTTATGCCTAGGAGGGATCAGAAACAGAAAAGTCATGGGTCTGCCAGAATTACCCTTTATGGCTGGAATGGGATTACCCTACCTGCTATAGTCTGAATGTTTGTGATCCCCCCCAAAATTTGTATGTTGAAACCTAACTCCCACAGTGATGCTATTAAGAAGTGGGGCCTTTGGGAGGGCTCTGCCCTCACCAGTGGGATTGGTGCCCTTATAAAAGAGGCTTGAAGGAGAGTGTTTGCCTCTTCTATCATGTGAGGACACAGAAGTTGCCATCTACAAATGGGCCAGCACCTTGATCTTGGACTTCTTAGCTTCCAGGCTGTGAGGCAATAAATTTCTGTTGCTTATAAATTACCCAGTCTGACATATTTTGTTATAGCGCCTGAATGGACTAAGACACCACCTGAATACATTATAAAGAGATGATGGAAGACAATAATAAAGCTGTATTTTGAATCACATCCCCCAAGTTAGGTGTTCAATATAGTGATGTATATGTGTGTAAATGCAGGGAAAGAGATTTGGGTGTTTCTCTCTTCTAAAATATAGCTATTCCTACAAGTTCCTTTGAACCTAATACTTGACTAACTTGCCAGGCAGCTTCATTCAACACTACGTTTTTCCCTCCTCGATGCAGACTACTTGTTAGCCACAGGAATCAGGTTTGTGAACTCCGCTTGCTTTCCTTTTTCTTTTCTAGCAGTCCTGGGGAATGCTTCACATCATTTAATTTTTTCTCTATTTCTGGCTGATCACCTGAGCTAAAGGCATTGGATTGGCCCTAATGATGATAATGATGACAACACTGATGATGATGATAGTAATATTAATGGGAGTCATTCTAATATTAACTAACATATTTTGAGCATTTGCAACTTCGAAGCACTTTACATGAATCAGTTCTCAAAACCTCTATGAGCTAGGAAATAATATTACCATTTCCACTTTACAAATGAAGAAACTGAGACAGAAATGTGAACTAACTTGCCCAAAGTCCCTTAGCTGAGATGGACTTTGAGCCCTGGTGGCTGAATTCCAAAGCCCACGCTTTTACTATGGGAGTAGATTGCCTCTCAGTCGGACTGTTCCCTCCTCCTCATACTACATTCAATCAATTCCGAGTCTCAATTCTATACCCTAAATCTATCGCATATCTATGTCTTTTTCACTATCCGTTTTGCCCCTTGTCAGCTCCCAACCCCGCAAATCTGAGCAAGGTCATCACTTCCTAAATGGTTTCCTTGTCTCCAGTATTAGTCAATTCTACTCTCTTCAAGTATCTTTTCATAATTTCTTGAGTTTTTTCCTTTAACTAAATAACATAAGAATATCATATCATAATACATTCAAATACTATAAAAATATTTCATGTAAAAACAGAAGTTCCTCTTCACCTCTCTATTCTGCAGAGGTAACTATGACTACCTGTGTGGTTTATATTCTTATAGACCTTTATATACAATATATAGTATTTTAAAATATATAAATAGCATATTGCACATTTTATTCTATGTCTTGCTTCTGTTACTTAACAATATGTTTTGTAGATCTTTCCATGAAAGTACTGCCTGGTATTAATGTGCCATAGTTTTATCTATTAATAGTTTATCTATTTCCTTTTGGGCATGTCAGTTGTTTCCCATTTTTCATTATTGCTAACTCTAATGAATAGGTGATTTTATTTTCTTCTTTGTGATTTTCTGTATTGTTCAGCTTTTAATTTTTCTTCGATTTCTTTTCTTTTCTTTTTTTTTGTTTGAGACAGAGACTCATTCTGTCATCTGGGATAGAGTGCAGTGGCGTCATCATAGCTCACTGCAACCTCAAACTCCTGGCTCAAGCGATCCTCCTGCCTCAGCCTCCCTAGCAGCTGGGACTACAGGTGTGTGCCACCATGCCTGGCTAATTTTTCTATTTTTAGTAGAGACCGTGTCTCACTCTTGCTCAGGCTGGTCTTAAACTCCTGACCTCAAGTGATCCTCCTGCCTCGGCCTCTCAAGAGTGCTAGGATTACAGGTGTGAGGCACCACACCCGGCCTTGTCCAGCTTTTCTACAATGACTTTGTAATTTTATACAGATTCTCCTTCCTTTGCACTGGATCTGTGAACGATTTCAGAGGTCATTTGGTCAAACTTCCTCTATTCTTACAAAGGCAAAATTCAATCCCAGAGAAGAGAATTGGATTGGCTGACCTTAGGTCGCATGTCTGTTCTGTCCAATTAGTTAAGAGCAGAAAAGCAAGATCATACAAAGCAAATATGACTACTGGGGCCCATATTTATAGACACAGGGGGGTGTTGATCCCTTTTGGAGGAGTTGCTGTAGCATCTTCTATGGTCTGAATATTTTTGTTCCCTCTAAAATTCATGTTGAAACTTAATCTCCAATGCAATATTAAGAGGTGGGGCGTTTTGGAAGAGATTAGGTCATGAGGGCTCCTCCCTCTTGAATGGGATGAGGGTCCTTATATTACTTATATAAGGGGCTTCACACAGCATTTGACCGTTTTTGTCCTTCAGTCCTTTGACCACGTGAGGACACAGCATTTGTCCTCTCCAGAGGATGCACCATTAAGGCGCCAACTCAAAGCAGAGAGAGCATCCCTTACCAGACACCAAACCTACATGTGTCTTGATTGTGGACTTCTCAGCTTCCAGAACAGTGAGAAATAAAATTCTATTATTTATAAATTACTCAATCTCTGGTATTTGTTATAGCAGCACAAAGAGACTAAGATAGCACCCTCTGACAATGGGTGTGCCTGAATGCCATCTGGATTCCATTCTGTCAGGCTGAGTGCTTGAGTAGAGATTGTGTTTTGGCTCATCATTCAGCAAGTATGTACTGAACATCTCATGTGAGCCGGGACTATTGTAGAGTGCAACCAAGCCAAGAAAGCATGAAGCTTACATTCTGTTACAGGAAGAGAAACAGACAAAATACACAAGTAAAATGTGTTTGGTTTACAAAAGTAAAGCAATGGCATCAACATAGAGCAAAACTGCAGAATATAAGGGCTTTATATACTGACACTGAGGGCAGTCTGGAATTAGCCTTACCACGTCTACAGAGATTTGGGCAGGTATCTGGTTTAGCGCTTTCCCTGGAAATTCACAGTGAGCTTCTTTTCCCTTTTATCGTTCATCTATGACGCTCAATTCTTTCTAGTACATGCTGCAGTTGTTTCTACACACCTCAACTAGATAATATAACTTGGTGATCAGGAACTACTATTGGATGTTTAATAAATGTTAAATAAATGAAAGAATTGAACTAAGGAACAACAAATTCTAACTTATCTGAGCACAGTTTCTTATAGTATGACAAAAGTTTCTACTGATTTCTTTGCAATAAGTTTTTTTTTAATTTGTTTTTATTTTTATTATTTTATTTTATTTTTAGGAAAACCATTCTCTCCTCCTATCCTGCCTTTCTCTCACCTACCTATCAGTGGATTTTGCCCTATTATATTGTGACATTTTGAGTACTGTGACCATCTTAAAATCTATGTATTTTGTAACTTTGAAGTTGGGTTTGGTTCTCTATTAATTATATATTGAAAGGCTTAAAGGACTACCGCCTCCCCGGCCACTATTTTATATGTTTTGTATTTTGGATTAGTCTTTAGCCTGCGTTCTGAGGGCTTTTATTTTAATCCAATTTCTGTCTTCCAAGGAGGTCTTTTTAATTCTAGCAGAAAAAAGATCATGACTCTCTAGAAGAAGCAAAGAAAGATTTTTAAATTAAGGTCTAACTGGGTCTCAATTGAACTAATGATCATAATCATAGCAAATATCCATTAAGTGTTTACTGTGTGCTGAGTAGCATGTGTGTTATGGTAGTAGCTAAACCTTATGGAGCGACTGCTATTTGCCAGGCTTCGGCCTGAGTGCTTTACACATTTTAACTCATATAATATTCACAACAACGTTATGTAAAGTGGGTACCAGCATTAACCCTGTTTTATAGATGGAGAGAACAAGACACAGAAAGGTTAAGTACCTGCCTAGAGTCACGTAGCTGGTGTGTAGATGTTCTTGGGCTCATATCCAGTCATTCTGATGGTTGCACCTCTAACTATTGTATCAAACTGCCTCTTGTTTGAACTTGTTCATTTCTAAGTCAGGTGTGGAGTCTCACAGTTCCTTACCAAGACACTTCCAACCTCCTGCCAGGGGAGTTTCACATACTTATTAGTGGTACCTACTTCATAGGGTTGTTGTGTGAATTAAATGAAATAATAGAGATTAAAAAAATTAATAGAGATTAGTGCCTATGATAGTGCCTGGCCCATGGTAAGTGCTCAATCACTGTTAGCACCCTTCCCTTGTACCATTTTAAGATCTTGTTAGTTTATATTTTAAGAATGAATGATCGTTGGTCACTGCAAGTTGCTCTCCAGAGGTAAATTTATTCCCTCTGATTCTGTCTCAAATATTGGAAACAAGGGTGGATTTGTTTCCCATGGCTGTCTTAACAAATTACAACATACGTTGTGTCTTAAAACCATTTTAAGATCTCACAATTCTGGGGTGAAATTTATGGTGTCACCGTTCTGGAGGCCAGGACTCTGAAATCAAGATGTTGTGGGCAGACAACGATCCTTCCGGAGGCTCTAGGGGAGATTCTGTTCCTTGCTTCTTCCAGTTTGTGGTGGCTGTCAGCATTCCTGGGCTCCTAGTTGTGTCACTCTAATCTTCGCCTCTGTCTTTACCTGGCCTTCTCCTGCATCTGTCAAACCTCTTCTGTGAGTCTCCCATAAGGATACTTGTTATGGGATTTAAGGCCCACCCAGATAATTCAGGATGATCTCGTCTTGAGATCCTTAACTTAATTACATCTGCAAAGACCCTTTTTCCAAATAAGGTCATGTTCACAGTTTCTGGGGATTGAGAAGTGGGCATATGTTTTTGGAGAACACCATTCAAACCACCACGAGGGTTAAGAACAGATTCTCGGGAGTCAGACACCCCTGGTTCAGGCTGTGCTGTTTACTTGATAGGTAAGAGATTCTCAAGGCAATGGTATATAAAAGTGTTTTTTTTTCTTCCTACAAAGGAAGGGAAAGAAGTTCCTCTCCCTCTGCCCTATTGCTGAGAAAAATGACAACCAAGGCTAATATAAATCTCATATATATGATTTATGATATGTGACTTATTATAAGGAAATGACTCGTGTGATACGGAGACTGGCAAGTCCAATTCGGTAAGGTGGGCCAGCAGGCTGGAGACCCACGAGGGCCGATGATGCAGACGAAGTCCAAATGCAGTCTCTAGAGAATTTTCTCTTACTCAGGGGAGGGTCAGTCTTTTTTGTTCTATTCAGGCTTCCTTCCTTCGACTGAGTGGATGAGGCCCACTCCCACTATGGGGGGCAATCTGTGTTACCCTACCAATTAAAATATTAAACTCATCCAAACACAACCTCACAGAAACACTCAGAATAATGGTTGAGCAAATATTTGGGCTCCCTGTGGCCTAGCCAAGTTGGTGCATAAAATTAACCACCACAGGGCTTAACCAGATGGTTCTGCAAACATTGATTGAGAGACCCCTGTGTCACAAGACCCAGGAACCCAGCCTGCGTTCTTAAGCACTAGGAGTATAGTAAACCCATTGGACATGTTGAATTGTTTACCTGGAAACAAGCTCCAGATGAGGAACAGCTCATCTCCTCCTGCTGGTCTGCTGCCCAGTGGAACACAAGAGCCCCACATATTGGCAATATGGTCCCAGCTACAGACCAACAGGAGAGAGAGAGAGGGGAGAGAGAGAGAGAGAGAGAGGGAGACTACTAGCTGTTAAGAGCACTGGTTTAGAGGCCTGAGAGGGGACCAATCAAATACTGTCCCTGTGACTTTGAGCAAGTTAATAAACTGCTTCAAACCTCTGTGTTCTCATCTTAAAAATGGGAATAATAATAGTGCCACACCATAGGGCTGTTGTGAATTTAAAATGAGAGCTCATTGCACAGAGACTGTCACATAGTGACTGTCTAAAAATAATAATAATAAGTGCCACATTTTGAATTATTCTCTGTGACATGCCCCTGGATATTCCCACTTTGCAAACAAACCACTGAGGCTCATACTGAGTAATACCAAGAGAGGTTCATGGCAGAAATTACTGTTATTAATTTTTTTTGGCCAATCACTCAGTTGATTTTATGCCCTCAGCCTTCTTTTCTATCTGTAGATAAGGGTAATTCCTACATCAATGTACTGTGAAGATTTAAAGGATGTAAGCGAAAAGTACTCTGAAGATGATCAACTTGTTTTATTTTAAAGAATTTTGGCCCATGTTTAAGTTATTAACAGCTGGCATCGTTTATTTCATGCTTTTGAAAAACCTTTTACATTTGTACAGCCACTTTGTTTTGCAAAGTGCTTAAGCTCTGGAAATTTGTTCTGGATTTCTTAGAACTAACTAGGGAGTTTGGAAGACTCAAAAGAATAATTGAGAATTTCTCTCTAAGCTAAAGAAAGTCCATTTTGTCTGAACTATGTCACCTTCTGGAAAAGGCTTTATACAGTGCATAATGTTTCATAAATATTACTATAACCCACTCTTTGTTTTTTTTAATTTTTATTTTTCAAGACAGAGTCTCTCTCAGTCACCCTGGGTAGAATGCCATGGTGTCAGCCTAAGCTCACAGCAACCTCAAACTGCTGAGCTCAAGTGATCCTCCTGTCTCAGCCTCCTGAGTAGCTGGGACTACAGGTATGCATTACTAACTCTGGCTAATTTTTTTCTATTTTTAGTAGAGACGGAGTCTTGCTCTTGCTCAGGCTGGTCTTGAACTCCTGAGCTTAAGCAATCCTCCTGTCTTGGCCTCCCAGAGTGCTAGGATTACAGGCGTGAGCCACCCCATCTGGCCAATATAACCCACTCTTGATCATCAGCACATTTAACAGGTTGTGAATTAGCAGTGACAGAGGTGCAGTGGAGGCTGGGGCTGGTCCCACCTTCCTAGCATGGATCGGTTGCCAACCTTTAGGGTGTCAGGGGTAGAAAGCATCTGAAGGAGGGAGGGAGAGCAGCTGAGATGATGCAACAGCTGCTATTGATAATAATAGTCACGACAGCCACAAAAATAACAGCTAACAAATACCAGTGCCTTCTGTATGCCTTGCAACGCTGTGCTAAGTGCCTTCCTCCTGGGATCTCTCTCCCTGTAGATTTGTGAGGTATAGGTTTAATTCTGTGCCATAACACAGAGGTCATGAGATCACATAAGTTGCCCAAGTTTGCTTAGCTTTATTGGGGATGGAGGTGGCCTTTGAACTCAGATCCATTTAACTTCAAAATCTCAACTTTTAGATTCTGTAGCTTTACATATTCTCCCATTCTTCTACACGGCAGCAACTAACAGAAGCTGGTGAAAATCCTTTCCACCATCCTGGTATGCTTTCCCTTCCTGGAGAATGAGTGGAGTCTGTGCATCTTCATTCCTCCCACCTTCCCCATTCAGTAATCAACACAGGTAGCAGATACCTACTATGAGCAAAAGGACACAAGTTGGTATCAACTTAATTTTGTCCAGCAAGGTAGAATGGTCTCTAGAATTTATTCCCAAACTCAGTGAAAAAGAGATGTTAAAAAAATATGAATGATATTTACATTTTTAAAATTACAAATGTAATTCATTGTTCATTGAAGACAATTTGAACAACAAAAAAAGGGCAAAGAAGGAAATAAAAATCTGCTATCCTATATTCAGAGACAACCTCTGTTAACACTTTGGTATGTTTGCTGAGAAAAAAAAAGCTTTTCCTATTTATCTGTAAAAACATGAATTCTAATTTATAGAAAACATAATTTTAAATCTGTTCTATGTGTATATAATTTTATAACTTGTTTTTCACTTACATCAGGAATATTTTCCTATGTCATTAAATATTTTTTTAAATATGGTTTTTAAATAAGTGCATTGTATCTATCCCACCATATATTATAACTTATTTAATCACTCAACTGCTATTAGGCATTCAGGTTGTCCCTGTATTTCATTATTAGGAACAGTGCTCGAGGGACATCTTTGCATATTACATCTTGGATTACATCTCTGATTATTTCTTTTTTTCTTTTTCTATACTCATTGAATGGTGGATCTGATTATTTCTTTATGCTGGATTACTACAAGTGGAATTATTTAGGAGAAGAGATATATGCACATTTCTCAAGGCTTTTGGGTCATGCTGCCAAATTACTTTTTAGAAAGGTTTTATCACTTTCCAGTCTTGTCAAAGGGTTGTTCCAAGAAGATTTCCTTTCTGAAGTAAATGTTTCCTCTCCCCTGAGTTTGAGTTTTGATTTACATACTTAATAAACCATTTTGGGCAGTTACTCCATGCATATCTGTTCACTGCCTCTGGAGGAGGTGCAAGATGGCAGCCAAAGCACTGTTGTCACTCCCGCAGTCACCTCCTGTGGCGAGTACTGTTGGCTGCATGCAATGGCTGCTTTTCTGTGTGGCAGAGCTTGCCTCTTACTGCATGTGCTGGCTCTGCATTTTCCCAGCTTTTCCTGCCAAGTCATGGGCATATGATCCACCCTGGCCAATGGGACCAGAAAGGAATTCAGGGACATTCAGAGAAAGATTTTCAATCCTCATAAAAGGACAATCTCCTGCTTCTCCAAACCTTTGAATGTGGTTGCGTGGGGAGCTGTGGGAGCCGTATTGTGACCACTGGAGGGAAGGCCAAGAGTCAAGACTGATGACTGGCAAATAAATTGTTGGGGCACAGAAAATGATTCCCCAAAGTATGGCACTTTGACATACTGAAGCTTTGAAAATTGAAAGGCCTCAGAAAAAAGCCTGAGGACCAAGATGGCTCTCTGACCTTCCTGCACCTCTCCCTGTCTCTCCCATCCTCTTTCCCAGAGAAGCATCCGGAGAGACTTTCTGGAACTTCCTTATCGGACCAGGAGAGCTTTTTTCCAAATGAAATGTGATTGTCCGAAGACTTCCTCTCCAGGAATCTCACCAAATAACCAGGAAAGATCAGCCACTAGGTAAGGGAAGAGACTAGGAGTTGTCACCACATCCAGACAGATTTTTCACCTGTTTGGAGGGCAGCTCAAAGAGATTACTTTGGAAACTTTATCTACGTAATAGGATAGCCTTTGTTCCTGTGCGGTTTTGCCCCTCACCTTCCCACAACTCGTGCCATTCGGCTTCCAAAGAAAATCATGTACTAAATAACGTCTGTCTTCCAGGCTCATACATCTCTCCCCCATAAAGAGAGCACTTGAACCTCAACCATCTGGCCTCTCTTTGAGTCTCATATTTTTTGTATGGCTTCCATGTTTATGCACATTAAATAAAATCTGTATGTCTTTTTCTCCTATTAATCTGCCTTTTGTCAGTTCATTTTCAGTGAACCTTTAGAGGGTAGAGGGGAAGTTTTCCTTTGGGCCCTACAAAGTCCTGGAACTTTCCACACTGGACTTTTTGTTATGTGAAAAGTAAAAGAAATCCTATTTTTCCAGTGTCATTTTAATCAGGTAGTTTGTTATTTGCCGTTGAAAGCATTCTGATTTCCCTCCTACCTTCATTCTCCACTTCATGTTCATTCATTGCTGGCTGCACTAGGCACTGAGTGGGGAAGGGCACAGTACAGTGTGGCAAGTGTTAGTTACTCTTGTGGTCATAGAGCTTAGGGAAGGGAAACAACACATAAATTTAAAAAATAAAAAATTGCCATAGATTGTGGTAGATGCTATGACAGAGAAGGACAAGGGTGGCTATAGTGCCTGGGGGAGGTCTGTTAGAAAACAAAACATTTGCGTTAAGACCTGAAGGACAAAAAGGAGCCAGTCCTTTGGAGGATGTTTCATAAGGAGATGCCGTTCTGTGACGTTTAACTTCCAAATGCCTCAGTTTCCTTATCTGCAAAATGAGGATAACAATAGTACCTAGTTTAAAAGTTTTATGAGGATTAAATGAATTCCTAATGTAAAGGGCTTAGATTGTTTCCTGACACAGGTGAACGCTTGGTGAGTGTCAGCTACTGCTGCTTTGGTGGTGGCAGTGATGGTGGCAGGGTGTTCTATGAATTCCCAAGGGTCTGCATTTTGGCTTTATGACCACCTCCACCTCCAGCCCTGTATGTGGTGGCACAAGTTGACTTTTTTCTTCCTGTGCCAACCTGTGTCTTGAGAATCAGCCCCTTTGTTTCCACCAAAACAAACAAACAAACACACAAGCAAACAGATGAAAAATAAACAAAAGCATATTAATAAATAATCCAAACAACTCCACTCTTGCTAAGTGTTCATAAATGTTTAAAGTCCACTGGAGACTGGAAGAGATCACAGGAGAGAATGTGCTAACACGCAGACATCCATCACCTTGTTGGTTTCTTCTTTCCTTTTGTTTGGATATATCCTTCTCTGGAGCAAAACAGTTTCTTTCCTCATCTCATACATAGATGTTTAGCTTATTTTTTGTTGATTGAGCATGTCGTAAAAGCTTGTTTTTTGCACCAAGAGCATATCCAAGATGCTGTGCTGTTATTAAGAAATCTGGTTTTGTTAGGCTAGGGTTTATTACGTTGCAGTAACAAACATCTCTTCAAAATCTCAGTGGCTTAAAACAAGAAAGGTTTATTTCTTGCTCATACAAAGTCTCTTGTGCGTTTGGGTGACTTTTCAGGGCAGCCATCCTACATGTGATGGGTCAGAGTTGCACTCTATCTATGTGTGCTTCAAAATCACTACAGTGGGGTAAGAGTGAGGCAGAGAGTTGAGCTCTCATATCTCATTGACCAGAGCAAGATACATGACTACACCTAACATCAAGTGTATGTACCTTCCTTGTGCCCCAAAGAAGAGGGAAACAGGATATTGGCAAACTGTTAATGCCTGGTGAAAAAATGATCTTGACCTCATTACAATGACACAAACTGAGGTACTAATGGAGCCAGCATGAGAATCTAGAACTCTGGCTCTCTAATTTAGGACGCTTATCACTGGAGGTGGTGCTACCATAAAGGAAACTAGACACCCACCAAGAGCATGAGGTCTGAAGCAAGACTCTAATCGACACTGCCCAGACTACAACTCAAGATAGCAAATGGAGAGACTTCCACTTCATTTGCACAAGAGTGGTTTTCTTTCAAAACCCAAACACAATAAAGGCACAATTATTTTGGGCTCCTTTTTGAGGAGCATTTCATCTGCATTAAACTGAATATTCTTAGAATGCATTAATATGTTTATATATTATGTAAAACATAAAAGCTCACTATGTCTTCACTACAAGCGAATTAACACAATTTTAGCTCTTGTGAGAAATATATCACCAACTGACTTTTAGACGAATTGTTGAATAAATGCAATCAATCACATCAGGCCTGAAAGGCACGTGGTAGGGGCTCACAAAATATTTGTTGAATGAATAAACCCTATTCTCCAGCCAGGCCTACTATGCTTATTTGTTTGACAAAACAATATTGAATGGCAAGTGGTACATTGTTATCTTGGTGGCTTCCAAGGAATCATACCTCCCCCGTATTCACCCCCTGTGTTATGACCTTCCATATTAATCCTGGACTTGCTCATGTGCCTTGCTCTGTTTGGTAGAATGTCAACAAGCATGCTGTGATCAGAAACTTGATAAGCACTCGTTCACTGGGACTTGTCCTCCTGTGAAGCTGCCACCACTGCATGGGAAAAGCCAAATGAAAGACCACGGGGAGACAGAGGATCATTAGTCCCAGGTGCCTCAGCTGAGCCCACCCCACAGCTCACAAAATAGCTGAATGCAGTGGCCTGAATGAGCCCAAGAGAAACAAGCAGCAGGACAGCCCCGCAAAACCGTAGAACGGTGACATATAACAAATTGTTGTTGTAGGCCAGAGGCCAGCAAGCATTTTCTGTAAAGGGCCAGCTAGTAAATATTTTAGGCTTTGCGTGTCATACAATTTCTGTTGCAACTGCTCAACTCTGCCATTATAGCGTGAATGCAGCCATAGAGATACATAAACAAATGGGCATGGCTGCCTTCCAATAAAACTTTATTTTCAAAAAATAAAGCTGAATTTGGCCTGTGGGCTGAATTAGACCATTAGGTTTTTATGGGTTTTTTTGAGACAGTGTCTCACTCTGTCGCCCCTCGTAGAGTGCAGTGGTGTCATCGCAGGTCATGGTAACCTCAAACTCCTGGGCTCAAGCGATCCTCTGGGCTCAAGAGATCCTCTGGCCTCAGCCTCCTGAGTAGCTGGGACTACAGGCATGTATCACCATGCCCAGCTAATTTTTTCTATTTTTGGTAGAGACAGGGGTCTCACTCTTGCTCAGGCTGGTCTTGAACTCCTCCACCAAGTGATCCTCCCACCTCGGCCTCCCAAGAATGCTGGGATTACAGGTGTGAGCCACTGAACCAGCCATTACCTTTTGAGAAAGTTTGTTTTGCTACAATAGATAACAGAGATAACCTGTCACATTCTTCTCATTATTCAAGGTGTCCTCATTCCTGAGAACATTCCACTGCTGTGACTTCATTCTTGAAGACTCCCTGGTGTGGAATGCCCTCATTTCTCAGGCCTGGCCCTGGGAAAATTAGAAAGTCAGCAGCTTGCATTTTTAGCCTCCTAGTTGAAAGATTCTAGGAGGACCAGAAAGAAATGATTGTTGAGGTTCTCCTTTCACTGGAAGTAGAAAGTGCCAGTTTCTGAGTTCCAAATGAGCAAAGGAGCCTCTCTCCTGCCCCAGAACCCCCAGGCTCCATGAAGTCTGGCTAGGATGACTTAAAACTGCATAAGAGGCAGTGGAAGGGAAGTCTCCTAGCCTGATGATCTCGTTATATCATTACAAAGACAACGGTCCCCATAGAATTGTGGCTTCTGACCTACTAATTCACATGTTGCCCGGAAACCTCAGATTTCCTGGAATTTCTACTAGGATTTCTGAAACTCAAAGTAATGGTCTTCAAAAATTAGAATAATTATTGTACAATGAAGAGTTAATCACAAGGAAGTAGAGAACCCCACCTCCTTGTTGTTTCTAGTTGGCTGTATACCTAACTGGTGGGTAAGAGTGTCAATACTTAAGTCAAGCTGCCTAGAAGCAAATCCTGCCTTTTATTCATTTAATAACTATATGACCTTGGGCGAATCAGTTAATACTCTAAGCCCAAGTTTCCTCATTTATAAAATGGTGATAATTGTAATATTTACCTTATGATTTTTGTGACTATTGAGTGATATAATCTGTGTATTTATCACAATGCCTGACACATACTAAATATTCAATGAATTGTTCCTATCATAATTACTAACTCCCTGTCAGTCAGTTCAATCCAGTTTCCTAATTCCTTAGATTTTTGTAGGCTATTTATATCATTTCCTAAAGTGTTCTCACCTCCGTATCTCATTTATTTGCACCAAAAATTTTGGGATTAAGTGACACAGTAGTAACTAGTCTCAATGTAAAGAGCAGGAAAGTGAGGTTGAGGTGTTAGGCAGTCTTCTATTGTCTCAGTTACCTTTATTTTTGCCCAGTGAGGCTCGTAGGAGACTAGCATTATTGTTTTTACATAGCCTCAGTTTACCAGGGGAGAGAATCGGGGAGGGGAAGAAAGAGGCAGGGATTTAGGGGAGCACCAGAAAGAATTGGCTATCTAAGTGTTTCAGGGTGGCTCCCCAGCAAGCAGACTCTGAGAAGATCTGCTGAAGGAAGTTTATTGGAGAGTGGTCTCCGGATTCACATCTGTGGGGAAGTGAAGGAAGGAGGAATGGGCAGAAGAAGATGTTGGGCGTGATTTAGTTGAAACAAATGCCTGATCAATCATCCCATGGGAGCTCTGAAGCTGAGTTGGCCTGCAGAGTTGTCCCAAATGAGGCAATTGAGTTGGGCCTTTAAACTCACAAATTGACCCGTCATTGAGTGTGGGCCACTGCTGGTAAGGGCATGTCTCTGAGCAAGGCTAATGTCTTCAGTAGAGAACGATGCCCAGAGGGGGGCTGGACAGTCAATACTCCATGCTGTGGGTTTTAGGGGTGTCTGGGTGGCATCCCACTGTGTCCACAACATAAAGCTTTTCCTGTGTGCCAGGCACTGTGCTGAGAACTTTCACATACATCATTTCATTCCAACCTCACAACAAAATTGCAGAGTAACCAATGGAGAGAGGCTATGATATTTTTAGTGCCTTCTATATATCCAGTAGTTTACAAACTTTAGTTCACGTCATTTTCCTAACAACTTATCAAGATTGGAATTTTTTGTTACCTTTTATATGTTAAAGATAAACAAAATTCCAAGAATTTATTTGTGCAAACAGTGATCAGTGAATTGGGCAGCCCCAAGATGCAAGTGGTTCAGGACTCCACTGAAGGGCACAAGGGGAAAACGTTTATAAGGTGCGCACAGAAGCAAGGCAAGCAAAATATTTGGTTAAAATGGAGTAGTAACCTAGTTAGAGTTTAGTTGGTGGTTTCTGATTAGTAAAGATTCTAGTCGGAGGTTAGTTGACAGTTTCTGATTGGTAAAACTTAAGTTTTGTTTTCCTAAGATCTGCTCATTCACGCTGTGTTGGTTTGCTTATATACAAACTCAAAGAGTGTTAGAGCCACCTTAAGTGCCTTGGCCTCCCAGTTAATTATTTAAACACATAGAAGAGAAAATGGAAGTTCAGAAAAGCCAAGTGGTCACTCAGAACCTGAACTCAGCTCTGTCTGACATCAGAGCCAGTGCCCCTCCCACTGGGCACTACGGACCCATTTTACAGATGAGGAACTTGAGGTTTAGTGAGATTAAACGGCTTTCCTGAAATTCAGGGGTAGTGGAGAGCAGAGTTGGGGCTTGAACTCAGGTCTTGTGGGATGCTCTTTCCCAGGCACCACGCTGCTTTGCAGGAACGAGAAAGCTGTACACTGGGAAAGATGAGAAAGACCACGATATGGTGGGAAAACAAAGCAGCTTAAAATGAAGCTTAATTTCTCTGAACTCTTTTAACTTTTGAGCCCACTTCAAGGGCTTCAAGACATTTCCCGACAGCTGAAGTTTATTGGCTTTGTGCGTTTCACCAGGGATGGTAGAGAAGGCTTTAGAAAGCTGCCTCTCTGTTTTCTCCTGGATCAGCGGCTGAGAGACTGGACTGGGGGAGCATCTTACTTGGAAAGGTTAAGAATGGAGCCAGGTTCCTCCGGCGGCGCCGTTTGCTGCGCTCGGGGGCCACTAGATGGCGCGCTCCTCCTATTTCTGAGGCTCCCGTTTGTCGCTAGCGGCTTAGTTGCTGCTTCCTGCCCTCTGCGCTGTAGTAACAGTATTAATAGCTAATGGTTATTAAGAAGTTACTACGCGCCTAGTAAATTACTATGCTAAGCGCTTTACATAAATTATCTCATTTAATCCTTACCACAACCCTTATTGTCATCCTTAATTTACCAACGAGGGTAAGTAACTTGCCCGAGGTAACAAAGCTGGTACTCACTGAGTGGAGCCAGGATTTCAACCTGGTCATCTGACTTTAGAGCTTCGACATTCAGCTGCTCCCAGGCAGTATGGAACGGAGCCAACGGAGAGCTTGCGGGTGATGTGCCAGACATTGCGCTAAGCGGTTTGTAAAGTTTGCTTCATTCAAAACCCGCGAGACCGTATGAGGGACTACTTTCCCCTCCCGTTGCAGTGGTGAGAAGATTGAGGGGTGGAAAGGGTGCCAAGTTACAGCTAGGAAGTAGTGGGACTCAGAGTAGAATCCAGGCTGTAAATCCCAAATTTACTGCATTCTCATTCTCTCTCTCTCTCAACCCCCTTCTCTGGTTTACCTTCTAAAGGATGACAAAAATTGAGACTATTGGACCACTCGCTTTGGGCGGGGCCCTAAGATGATTCTGGATCTACCCTCAGATTCTCTGTCGGGACCGTCTGCTTCGTGGAAGCCAGCTCTGCGCGAGCTCCCGCTGCTGCAAGGCAGCCCAGGCTTTGGGTCAAATTCAGGTTAAAATCCTGGCTCCACCCTTTACTGGCTCAACGTGACTTCAGGTAAACTTCGTTCTGGAATACCTTCTTTCAGCTTCTGTTCCCTTGGCTGTAAAAATACAGAGTCACAGGCCCCAGTCCTGCAGTGCTGCTGCGAGTCCACAGTCCAGGCAGGGAAGGGGCGTTAGAGCAATGGCGATCCCCTTCCTCTCCCTCCGTGAGTTCCTTGGTAAGGCAGCCAGGGAGGAGTGTCGGGCAAGACTTTTCCAAATTGAGTCCGAGGCCCTTTAAAATCGACATCACCCTTTTTGGAGGTGCTAAGAGAAGCAGTTACTTAATTTATTTGTGGATCTGCTCAGTGCCTTTCCCCCATTCTAAAACAGTGCCCTCCAATAGAATTTTCTGCAATGATGGGCTCAAGAATGGAAAAACAAGCACCACATGTACTCACCATCAAATTAGTATGAATTGATCAACACTGTGTGCAAACAGCAGTAACATTCATCCGGTGTCGGGCAGGTGGGAGGCGGAGAGGGCATAGGTATATTCACACCTAATGGGTGTAGTGCACACCGTCTAGGGGACGGACAGCTTGAAGCTACGACTCGAGTGTGGCAAAGGCAATATATGTTACCTAAACATTTGTACCCCCGTAATATGCTGAAATAATAAAAAAAAGAACTTTCTGCAATGATGGAAATTTCTGCCTTGTCCAATATAGTAGCTAAGAGTCACATGTAGCTTTTGAGTACTTAAAATGTGGCTAGTAAAACTGAGAAACTACATTTAACTTTTGTTTAATTTTAAATTCTTTAAATTTAAAATTAAACTTTTGTAGCTAGTGGCTACCTTACTGGACAGCAAATCTCTAGACAACTCAATGTTCACTGTTGAGTGCCCAGAGCCTGGCATAGAATCTGCCCTTTGTAGGTGCTGAATAAATATGTTTTGAATGAATGAATGCAAATTATTCACATGAGTTTTCCTAAACTACACCAGTAGGCCTATGCAGGTAGGAAGGCTTGGGGTCTGAGATAGCCAAAGGTTAAGTGAGCACTGTTTTATAGGGAAAAAAGAGAGGAGGAAACGATCAGACTTATAGGCATCACCTAGGAGAGGATGTCTGAAACAACAGACCATGGACTATGCCAAGGATAAAGTACTAAATTAAGCAACACTTAACTTGCCACCTCCCCATTTCATTGTATTATATTTTTCCTGTAGTAATTAGGAATCAAATTTTTAAAGCAAGAAGGAAACTGTGGGTTTGATGGCAAGGACTCCAAGGAAGGGAGGAGCTGGAGAGACTGTATGTTGCACAGTGGACCCTGAGGGAGAGAGACCCCAGGGCACATACCAGGAGTCAGGGAGACAGCAGGGTCCTGGGCTTGAGTGGGAGGGAAGGGAATAGAGATGTTGCCCTGGGGACTTAACAGTCTGGAGGCTTAGTTAAGCCACCTGGTGTAAACTCAGTTATCTTTATCATCCCTACTTTGAAGCTGAAATTGGAGAATTGAGAATACTGGCCTTTTCCATTTTCCTGCCTGTGGAGTCTTTCTGGCCTAAGGCTCCAGCAACATTCCTTTCTCTCTCTCTCCCCCATCTCTCTCTCTTTGTATCTCCTTCCTATAAGCCTAAATTAATAATAATAACAACTGCTAACATTAATAATTAACTAATTAATTATTAATAATTAAATAATATTAAACAAATAATAATTAATAATCAACATGAATGGAGCACAAACTGAAACCCAAGGTCTAAATGGATTGTATCATTTAATTCTTCCACAGAGCTCGGAGGTAGATGATCTTAGGTAACATTTGAGCTTTTATTACATACCAAGCACTGCTCTAACTCTATAAATATATATATATATATTTTTATAGCCATCTCACTTTCCATGGGCAGATGCAATTATCCTCATCATTCTTCAATTTACAAAGGAGGGCCCTGTCGTCTAGAGGGGTTGAGCAACTTACCCAAGTCTATAAAACAAGTGAGCAGCAAAGCCAAGATTTGAACCCTGGGCAATAGGACTCTAGTGCTCACCATATTGTCAGGCTCTGATACTTAATACTTTGCATGTTAGTACTTTATATGTATTAAGTCTTTTAAACTTCATATTAACCCTATAAGATGGAGACATTTATTATCATACCCATTTTATGGATGAGAAAAATGAGGTTTAATGAAGTTAGGTAACTTGCCCCAAATCATACAGTTAATTAGGGCTGGGGCCGGGATTTGAATCCAGGCAGTTGGACTTCTGAGGTCACTCTTTAAACTGTCAGGGTGGATCTTCTGAGTTGAAGAATGTTCTCAATTCATGTCCTTCCTAGAACCTCAGAATATGACTTTAATTTGAAATAGAGTCATTGTAGATGTAACTGGTTAAATTGGGGTTATATTGGAGTAGGGTGGGACTTTAATCAACATATAAGAAGAGAAGAGACACACAGGGAAGTTTGCCATGTGAAGATTGTGGCAAACATTGTAGGAAAGTATCTGCACACCAAGAAATGCCAAAGATTGCCAGAAAATACCAGAAGCTAGGGCAAGGCAAGGCAGGATTCTCCCCTAGCACCTTCAGAGAGAGCATGGTCCTGCAGACTCCATTTCAGACTTTTAGTTTCCAGAACTGGGAGACAATACATTTCTGTTATTTAAAGCCATCCAGTTTGTGGTATTTTGTTACAGCAGCCCTAGGAAACTAACACAGTAGAATACATATTCTAGGATGGAGAAAGAATTGATGATTCTTTGGCTTGCTGGTCAGCAGAAAAAAGCATAAACCTTTCAACTAAAGTTGAAGCTATGTTTTAATGGTGATGGAGGAACAGGCAAGAGAGGAGAAGGGGGGGTCTGACTCCCCACTTGGGTGCCTGTGCCTTCCCCGTACCCCAGGATGGTGGAGGCTGACCAGGTCTTTCTGCCCTAAGGATCCTGGTTATGGTTCAGGCTTACGAGGCAAATGGCTCTTACCAACTACCTGGGAGACCTTAAATTCTCTAAGCCTCTGAAAAAGAGGTGATAATAATAGTCTTTAATGGGATGGTTGTTTTGAGGATTAAATGAGATAATACAAGTAATGCCCCTACATATACACATGAAGCCCTCCTTGACTTATAATTGATGTTCTTTTTCTGGGAACTGGCAAACAGATTAAAGGCACAGATGGCGTCAGGCCTAGATGGTTTATGTTCCAGGGCTGATCTCCACGATCAGAGGGTTGAACGTACAATCTCCAAGGTCCTTTGCAGTTCTATAATCTCCCCCTTCTCAGATTTAAGAGCTAGAATCAATGACATCTTTTCCTATACGCTTCCGTTTCTTTCCTGAGCCAGTAGGTGGCGATAAGTCTCCATCCTTTTTCTTTACCTGTCATTTACTCTTCAGTCCTGGCGCTGGCTGTGTGGTGGGACGAGGCCATCGGGAGTGGTTGAAACGATTCAGACAGAGGGGAATCTTTTGGGAGGCATTAAGCATCCCTCAGGGCACAAACAGGTGTTCATCCCCACCCCAGAGGGACTTCCCCAGCCCTCCTCTGATGAGGTTTATCCCCAACACAGCAAGCTCAGATGCAAAATTTATAACAAAAGGCCTTCTATTTTGTTCCCAGAATAAAGATACATCATCTTGCTAAATCCCAGAGGGGACCCAGCCCTAATGGCTAAGAGGTGAATCCCATCTCCATGCTAACTCTCATGGTGTTTTCCGAGGCATTTACATGCTTCTATAAATTTTGGACCCACAGAGTGGGCATCCTCTGAGAGCTTCTTAGACACGTGGAATGTCAGGGCTCACCTCAGACCTGTTAAATCAGAACCTGCATTTTAACAATCTTCCCAGGTGATTCGTGTAGTCATGAAAGGTCAAGACGTTCTGGCCTCAATGATCTCAGAGGGAAATGTGTCCTCTCTCCAGCCTGGGCTTAATTCTCTTTAATTCAGTGGAGAGTAACAAGCTAGCATTGTCAACATGTGTTGTATTTACAAAGAGCATTACTAGTGTAGTCGTAAAGGAGGTTTATGTATATATTGTCTTATTATTTGATGCGTTACCTTTCCAACAACTCTTTAGCTCCACCCCATTTATAGCTGAGGAAACTAGTTTTGGAGGTACACAAGTATCCAAGAGTACAGCTGAGAGGGGAGCTCAAGTTTTCCAAGTCCACAGTGACTGGATTTCAGTGTAGTAAAGGAAATAATAGCCAACATTTATTGCAGTGCTTGCTACATATCAGGCCCTATGCTGAATGTTAAATGCATTATTTCACATCATTTTCTTGACGGTTCTTAGGAGACGATATGTGAAGTGTCCCCACTTCACGAATGAGGAAACTGACGAGTAGAGAGGTCAATACACTTGCCTAAGGCCACACAGCTGCTAAATAAATGACTGATCTAGAATTATAACCCAAGCCAGTATGATCCGGGGCCTGAGAGCTTAAACACGACAGCTTAACGTCTCCCTGAGGGTTGTATGAATAACGTCTCCCTGAGGGTTGTATGAATGCCTCGTGTATACGTCATTTTGAAACTCTTGCCTATGATTATAATGTACTTTCCGGGAAATCATTATTTTGAGCTTAAAGTTAATAATTATCCCAGACTTGTTTCTTGCCCAATGTTTGGTGCCTTCTCCTGGTACCTACAGTAGTTTCCTAGGGCAGCCATAGCAAAGGACCACAAGCTGAGTGGCTTAAAACAACAGAAATTTACTGTCTCCCAGTTCTAGAGGCCAGAAGTCTGAAATTAAAGCATCGGCAGGGCCATTCTTCCTCTGGAACCTGTAGGGGAGAGATACTTCCTTGCCCCTTCCTAGTTTCTGATGGGTTGCTGGTGGTAATCCTTGGTGTTTCTTGGCTTGCAGCTGCATAACTTCAATCTTTGCCTTTGTCCTCATGTGGTGATATTCCCTCACGTGTCTGTGTTTTCTTATAAGGACATCAGTCACGCTAGATCAAGGGCCCACCCTATTCTAGTATGACCTCATCTTAACTTAGCTAATTATGACCTATTTTCAAATAAGGTCACATTCTGAGATACTGGGGATTAGGACATCAACATATTTTGTGTGTGTGGGTGGGGAGAGGGCACAGTTCAACCCATTACAGTATCTCAAAAGGCAGCAGCATGGCCAAGTGTGTGGGTTCCAGAATCAGAGTGCTGGGGTATAAATCCTGGCTCTGTGAGTGACTTGGAGCAAGTTATTAATACGTGGAGTATCTGAGCTTCACTTTCCTCTTCTGTGAATCAAAGGAGAGTCTCACAGGACTATCATGAATTAATACACACAAAGCACCTAAAACAGTGTTGTGCTAGCAACCGTTTGTTACCCCTGCAGAGACCTTTGCTGGTGGTTGCACCCATTCCTAGCCGTGGCTAATGGCTCGCACCAGCGACCTTCTGTGGAGAATTAATTGCTCTTGGCTGACAGAAGCACCTTTTTGGAGATGCCCTGGATGTTGACCTTCCCTTCCTGGTGTACTGGCCAAGCCTGGGTTTATCTGAGACCACGTTCCTGCTCAGTCTTTCCCTTGCCTCACTCTCCTGCACGTCTCGCCTGAGAGCACAGCCTCAGTAAGTCAAGTGCTTCTGAAGTCCTGCCTCAGGCTCTGTTTCCAGGGCGTCTGACCTGAGACAAGTGCCCTGGATGAAAGCATTAGATTGTTGTTATTATTAACGTTTTCAGGGAGCCAGGGATTTGCCTTCCCATCTCCCTGCCTTCCTCATGGTTTGGTACGGCAGTTATGTTTTATTTTTCCCTGCCACTTATAACACCAAGAATGACAATGTTTTTCCCCATACTCATTGGTTCATAGGCTGAGACTGTCTGGGCACACCCCCTTCATCACTCGTGGCCACCTCTGAGAGTATGTGCAGACCCCGAGCATTTCTCTTCTCTTTGCCTCAACTTGGGACCACTACGGGTTCCTCTCTGTTTCACTTTGACAGCCTGCTTCTCAGTACTTGTTCCTCAGTCATTTGTATAGAGAACAAAGTCTGTTTTGTAACAGGATCCAGGATTAGTAATGGTTGTGGGCTCAGCCTAACACAGTTCCACCCTGTCTGACCCCACGTTGGCTGGCTGTACCTTAGCCCCGTCTGTATCATCATCATCATCATCATCATCATGATAACTGCCACTTAGTGAATGACGTATGTACCAGATGGTATATGGTGTATTTAATGATAACATGGACATTAGTTCTAACCCTCAACAACTCTCTGAAATGGTGAGTGACATCCCTGTTTCTTTAATGCAGAGCAGAGGTCAGAGAAGTTAGGGCACTTACTTGGGGTCACACAGTAGCTGAGTCAGATTTTGAACCACAACTATCTAGGGGGTAGCCAAGTATAACTACTCAAGTTCCTTGCTGAAACTACTTTCTCTAGAAGCCCTCAAACCATGAACCACCGATTTTCTCTGGTGAATAGCACTTTTAATAGCTGGGATTCTAGGCCCTTCCCAGCAAGATGAATTGATGTTTTAACTCCTTAAATCTTTCCTTTCCTTTCCTCTCCAGCCAGAGCTTAAAGTTTTCTCATTTTTTTTTTTTACTTTTCCCTGCCATCTGAAGCTTCCTTCCTTTAAGCTTCTGAACCATTCCCCACGCCCCACCTCCAGTCCCCAAGCCCCAGGCAAGTTCACACGTATTATTCACTCATTTCTTTCTGTCCCTGAGATTTCACTTTCTCTAGCATTCATTCAAGTTTGTGTCACTAAAGTTTCAATCTGTCATAAAATGTGCATTTTCAGACTTCCATTTAAATCAAGGCATATGAGATTTATGTTTGTCACAGATACTAAGAAGCGGGTAGTGGTCGTATCATTTATCATAGTTAATTTACAGTGATGCTGGGAAGACTTCATTAATTAAGTTCCCAAACAAATCCTCCTTCCTTCCCCTTCCCAGTAGCCCAGTCATTCATTAGAATTAGATTATTTTGAAATCACCACTTGGTAGCAGCCTATGATGGATATCTGAGTTACTCAACAAATCACAGGGGCCCTATGAAATTGCATAGGAAAAACTTTGCAAACGAGAATACCCACATGTGAACTCTCCATTTGCAATAGTTCCCAATCACACATCCTTCCCTGATCAGCCCTTGCCTCTATCCCCTTCTCTAACCCAGTGTCTTTGTGGGCAGGTGTCAGACTCTTGATGATTTATGAAGGGTGAACGTCTAATAAAGGCAATACACATTCAATGGCAGTCAACTGCAACGTGAAACTGGAAATAACTGCAAAAGGTGTAGGATTTCATGAAGTCAAGGGAATTGCAGTGAGAGGACTGTCTGAATAATTGCCAAAACAGGACTGGGAAGAATCCTTAAAAATTGAAGAAGTAGGCAAGGAGGAGGATGCCTTAGTTTCTTTGAGAGAGAATGATTAGAATATCAAATGTTTAAGGGAGTCCCTTGGGAAAACTGAGGAAGCCTTTAAATATTTTTCCAATATTTTTGCTCTCACTAAGAATGTTAAAGGCAAAATAAAAAAAAGCCCTATTATGCAATCACACAACTTTGTGGGAAAATTATGCCAAAGGAATCAATGTGAATCAATGCTCAATTTATTCTTTGTTATGGAGTAGTAATGACCTAAAATTTGTAAAATATAAATTTAAAATATATCGACGTTTTTAACTTTTTACTTTAGTTTTTGATGTAAAACCCTGATAAACCTGTTTTCCCCTGTTTACTAAGACATTTTGTTCTCCTTGTAAGTAAGTTCACCGGCCGGAGTGAAGTACCCTCGGAAATCAAGGGCTGTCTGTATACGTCAGAGGAGCTGCCCACGACGAGCTTCTGGTTTTGTTGTTGAGGGTTTCCAGAAACACAGGGACAGGACAGTGACGAGGGAGAGGATTCCCTTTAGCAGGTTGCAACTAGGTTTAACTGGGGAAGGAAGGAGGAGCTGTCTTCCCCGCCCAGCCAAGACCTGCAGAGTCGTTAGCCTGGTTCTGGCCTTGCTTTCCTGGGCTCCCAAAATGACTCTGTCCTTGTACACACACCTTTTCGCCTGCTGCTGTAAGTAATGTGTTGACAAGGCTCTTTTGTTGGCTTCCTGAGGGAGCTCATGAAAAGCACATTGGGGACTAAGCAAAACACCAGAGCTCTAACTGTTCCTGAATGAGACAGAATTAGAAAATGGCTCCAAATTGAAAACTTAATTTTCAATTAGTGTACATTCAGGCAGGAGTGGGAGGGATTAAGGGATGGCAGCTTGTTTGGTTAACATGCTTTTTAGAAGACATGCTTGCGAGCTATTAGTTAGCTTCCTCCTTTCCTCCCCCTCCCACTACCCTAAGTGCTCCTTGCTCTGTAATTTGGCAGCCGCTCTCTCGCAGGCCTGCTGTGCGCTCAGTCCCTGACTCACTCAGATGCAGATGGCAGCAGTGGCAGCCACAGGAAGTGGGACGCAGCCTGTCGCCTCTGAGATTGGCTTGTGTGTGTCCTCCTTGCTGTGGACCCCGTGAGGCCACAGGTGAGCTTGTCACCTTAGAAGATGCATGCCCTTCTGATGGCTTTAAAAATGCATTCAGGAAAAAAAAAAACAAACAACAACTTTTTTCTTTCTTTAACGTATTTGATCATTGTATGAGACTCACCATTGGGCAGATGTAGTCAGTGTAACTTCAAAATTTGGGTTTTGTAATGACAAACGGGTTGGAGGTGAGAAGCATGAATGCTACAACAATGGGGCATGCAGTTGGGTATAGGAGATGGCAGAGGCTGCGGGTCATGGAGATGAATGGCTTTATCTGTCCTCCTCTGGTGCCTCCTCTCCCATCTTCTTTCCCATCTTCTTTCCCATCTCATCCTCTTCTCTCCCTTGCTCCTTTTCCTAGTTCGCAAATACTTCATCAGGCCCAGAGTGTTCAGGCAACCACAGCCCGTCCCCCTGGGTTAGCCCTGCTTTCTCTCAATACTTTGCTACCCAGAGTTATCTGTGGAGTCAGTGTCTCCAAAGCGCTGCCTCAATTAACATGTGAACACTTAACACTGTGTGTTTACAAGCACCGTAACTGGAAATCATTAATTCAGTCAGCAGAGCAATAACTTCATTAGGAACTTCCTTCTGTCATTAGTAGGCAAGAGAGAGTGAGCTACAGTGATTAAACATGCCATTCCAGACGTGGCAGGCAAGACTGCTATCTGCTGGCAGGCGCTTCCTCATCTTTTCATCTTCCTTCCAACTCTTCTCAGATACGGCGAAACTGGCTGCAAATGTTGGAACAGGCATGGCCGCTGGCTCCGTTCATCTGTCACTAGGGTTTTCCTGACTTCTTTTTTGACCTTGGCTCACATCCCAGCCCCAAGCTCCTGGCGACATCTGCTCCCTACAGATTGGCCTGGACAAATTCCAAGTGCTTTTACTTAAGGCTCTCTCTTTCTCTCTCTTTCTCTAGTGCAGCCCTAGGCTAATGTCTGCAACCTCTTCTCAAAGGCACCAGTGTCTTCAGCCACCACTAGTGAAATCCTTCCCAAGGTTAAACTCCTCTCCAGAGAAGTGAGCACCGCATGCTGTTTTTTTATTAGTCTTATTGTGCCAATGAGCGACTCTCGTTAATCCCTTCTCTGCCATCCAGGCTGTAGCCTTCCAGCCAGTTTCCAAGAAGTGTTGGATTTAATTGAAGAGAGGATGAGACTGGCTCAAATGCTAGCACAAGCTTCCAGACTAAGAAAAGGAGAATGGGAAGGAGAAGTTTTGAAAACTAACTCCTGCTGGACAAATACCAATGAATCCTTACAGCTCAGAAGCAATTGACTTTGAGAAATGAAACTGAAAAATAGGATTTTGGGGGTTTGAAGCAGTCTTTGAAGTCTTATAATCCAATCCGTTTATTTTTTAAATAGGGAAACTCTGATTTAAAGAGACTAATGGGCCTGCTCAAGTGATTAACAAGAGAATGGTAGAGGAAGGTGTCCAATCCAAAGCCTGGGACTCTTCCTGTTCCCTGTTGTATTCACTATACACACAGACCTTCTCTTTTTCCTTTTGTGAAAATAGCTGAGAAGATTTTTGGTGAAGGTGTCAATGCTCATCTACTTACAAGTTTTAAGGATGTCAATATGCTTCTTCCCAAAATTTAGAGGCCTATCGTTCAGAAGTCTTTTGGTTGTAAGAGACATAAATACAACTTGTCAGAAAGGGGAATTCATGAACCTATAGAACCATAGAAATCTGGGATGCAGGAAAAACTAGAACAAGGCTAGAACATCACTAGCTCTTCTTTGTTTTTCACTGCGTCTCCTGCATTCTTCCTCACTGAAGACTGCTTCTTTTTCTTTTCTTTTTTCCTCTTTTTTTCACATGGAGAGGGATCATTGTTATCAACTATGCCAAGTTTTATGTCTTACAGTTCCTACCACTGAAGAGAACTTAATTACACATTTTGGCCTGAATCTTGGAGAGTGTCTGGTTGGCTGGGGTGGTAGGAGGAGTCAGGTGATCTCCCCTGAGCCAATCAACTGTAGCCAGGTAGATGGAATATTACCACTGGCTCTGCTCCAATGTGGAGCCCAATCCAGGACCAACCATTAGTGGCCATGGGGTTAAGATCTGTAAGAATGTAGCTACTCCTATATAAACCTCATGGTAGAAATTTGTATGTGTGGATGCTAGGCAGGGAATGACATTTCCACCAGAAAGTAGGTGCTGGGTAGACAAAATGACAGCAGTCCATTGTAAGGGCATACTGCTGCTCCCTCTCGTTTAACAAATTCTGTTTCACCTTGATTTTCACCTCTATGTAGATTCCAAGATGATGCTTAATTTAAAAAGAAAACTTCTGTCTTTTCAATATTTCCAACAACCTTTCCAAATATAAAGAAATAAAAGGTAGTTGGGGTGGGGTGGGAAAAAAAAATAAAAGGTAGTTGAAAGCATCTCATTGGACTGGTCAAATTTGAAAAAGAGAGGCATACATTTATACCCTACTACAGTTTAGTTATTCCAATCTTGGCATTTAAAAATTATAATACATTCTTTACTGTTGAGTGTTTTCATCATTTGTGGTCATACCTCCCAGTTTGGGTTATGAGCCCTATCATCGGTCTATCCTAGAATGGCCTGAAGTCTCAACAAGACATTAACACCTTTACGTCACTGGTGAGAGTTAGAAAGCTCTTTTTTTTTTCTTTTCCTAATGATTCTTAGAGTATGGCATTTATCATAAAGGTGAGTTATTGCAGCTATGAGACAAGAAACCTCCCATTTCTCCACCAAGCTTGCATTTGTAGCTTTCCTGATGCAAAGGGCTATTCTTCTGGTCTAGTGATTATTTTCTCTCTTTCATCAATAAAGGCACAATTAGATCAGCAGTCAATAGACTCATAATCATAACAACATCAACACTTATTAAGTTCTTACAATATGCCAATCACTGTTACCTTTATATGTTATACCTTACTTGATCCTTACAGCCACCCCAGGAGTTTAGTGTAATTAATATTATTATTCTGCCTTTGTAGATGGAGATAATAACACAGATAGGTAAAGTCATCTGCCCAGATCACACAGATAGAAAGCGGCAGAGCTGGGATTTGGACCTGTGGCACCTGGATTTGTGGTACTGCATTAAATTATCATGCAATTCTGTCTCTTAAGTGGCCAGACATTGTCAGGTGTCTCGAGGAGTTTTGCAAAAAAAACCTCTTCTACTTCCTCAAATACTTTACCTACCTGTGGAATTATGACCTTGGTTGATTTAATTCAAAGTATCCATTTTCCCATTAAAAATGGAAATAACCCTGGGAACAATATCCTATTAATTTTGGTTAGTAAGATCCCCTCAAATGCAGCTAATGTTACTTAAGTGCGGGTGGTATAATCCCCATTTTATCGATGAGGAAACCAAGACTTAGCAAAATTAAGTGACTTGCCAAGGTTACACAGAAATAAAGTGGGTAAGCCCAGATTTGAACCAGAGTTTGCCTCACTCTGACTTTAGTGCTCTCTAGAATACAGTACTTGTCAATGAAATGAATCTGTCCCTTGCTTTCTGGTTGTCAGACCAGATTTTAATAGGGAAGGAAGATGGAAAATTCATGACATTGTGTCCTTGAGGGGTTAAAGTTAGATCCCTTGAAAGATCCGAGGCGATTAGGTGTGTGAAGAGGGCAGATGTGAGAGGTTATACTAGAAAGTTCCAGTCCTTTCATTTTGCTGTCTGGACAGAAGGGAAACATTTACTTATCTAACGTTTTTGGAAGGCTCTGGCAATTAGGGTGTTAATATTCTGTGTAGTCACAATTATGCTGTAACTACCAATTATGGGAAAACTCATCATTTTACTGTAATGTAATTACATTAAATAGCACCAGTCATGTCAGTGCAAAGACTGGGGCAGCCTCTAATTATCCACTGTACCCAGACACCTCAGCCTGGATCAGGAATAATTGGTGTAATGCGGTTTTGCATTTCAGGATTGGCCTCCGTTTTCCTCAGGAAAGCTTCTCTTGCTTTCTGATGCTCCCTTGTGTGTGTGTTTGTGATCTGGAAGCAGATGAGACGTTAACATCCCCAATCTAGGTGTGATTTAGTATTTCCCTACACAAGAAAGGCATTGGCAGGAAAGTATCTCTTACAGGTAGTGAGGACCAGGACTGTCTTTATGCATCTCTTCTCTCATCCTTGCATGGGACAGAGAATGAGAATAGCTGACATATGCTGAGTGCTTCTCATACACTAGGGACTGTGCTAGGCACTTTACAGATTTTTAAAAAATAAATTCTTGAAACAACTCTATAAAGGAGGTATTAAAATCCCATCTAATAGATGAGAAAACCAAGAATTAGAGAGATGAAGCAATTGGCCCAAAGCTGTAGAACAAATACGTAGCAGAGCCAGATTTGTTCTTTTCCCTAGGCCTGTTTTCTTTCCACTACTTGCTACTGCCTCCCAGGGGGGCCTAATAAATAGTTATTGAATGAAGATGGAGGAGCCTAAACATATTTGCATGAGAGGATGATCCTTTACTTTTTGGTTTATTTCATCTATTTCTTCAGAATTAAATCTCTAGTTTGATTACTTTCCAAAAATCCTTCCCTTCCTGCAAGACAATCCAAATCTCATTCTCTTGTGCCCTCAGTATCTTCAGTGATTAGTTTGTGTGAGTGTCTGTGTGTGTGTGTTGGGGGGGGGTATACATTTTTTTTTTTAAGTTCATCAATTGTGAAGTTGATCTGAATGAATATCCTTGGGGAAAACCCAAATCTTAGAAGGAAAAACTAAGCTGCAGTGAGGTGAAGAGGCCCAAAGGTATGATAAAGCTAAAAATGGTCTTATTTTTCTTCTTTCTTGGATGCTTAGATTTGGCAGCAATCTGACTTAGAAATTAGGGGAGAGCAGCAGATGGTGTGATTTATATTCACATATAAAATGCTTTCCCCAAGTGATTTGGAGGCCCTGGTGGGTTTTTAAAGTTATAATAGCTGTGATTATTTTGTTGTGTTTTGCAGACACATTGTGTTTTGGTCATTCCTGATTGATTTCTTCTCACTGTAAAAGAATCAGAGGCAAGAATAGGCATCCCCATTTAAAAGACGGGGAAACTGGAATGGAGGAGATGATTAAAAAACAGATTTACCTTGGGAGTCAGCACAGGTCACTGGACTGTGAACTGGGAGTGAACAGAGGCCCCAGAGCTCTGCCTGGTGGACTTTAGTTCATCCTCCGCAGAAACAGATACTACTACAGTGCAGGGCAGCATCGGGCATGCACCAGCTGCAGGATTTGTAGCTTCCTGCTGACTGACGGGTATCACCTTTCCAAATGGATTTTGTTTGCTTATATTAAGTCTCCTCAGAGAGGCTTTTATTGCTCTCTGTGGAGTTAGAGAAGGGAGACTTTTCTGTTTGGACCTTACAATAGTAAGTGAATCTACAACTGGGCTTCTTAATTAATATCTAGAAGAGAGAGCCATTACTTTGGAAAAAACCCTTAAACTATTTCAGGGAGTGGGTAAATCAGGATACCGGGAGGTGGCTATCTTCCACAGGGAGAAGCTGAAGAGGGTGGCACCAAGCTGCAACCTGGAGGTGAGAGCATTTCATAAAAATCATAAAAACAACCCTAGTGGGTATATGTTCATGGCAAGGCTGCAGACCTTTGGAATAACCGAATGTCTAGATAATGGTGTAAAGTTTCAGAATTAACAAAAATTCCTCTACATTTTGATTTCAGTTGTTGACAGCCTAATTAAAAATTTTTTTATTATCTACTTTTATTCTAAAAGGAAGCAATGCTTATGATAAAATCCAAAGAGTCAGAGGATGTAAAATAAAAATAAAAGACTCCCTTCTTAACCCTCATCCCTTCATGACACCACTTAGGACTAACAACTGTGTTATCCCCCTAAGATCATTTTAAATAAAAATAAGCATATATTTATGTGTGTTTACATCATACTCTTTATATATTTGTACAGGTTAGTTTGTTTTTATTTAACACTATATGTTGAACACTGTTCTATGTCATTAACTATAGATTTAAATTGTTTATTTAAAAATTATTGCAAGTTTTTATAGTGCATAAATGTACCATTATTTACTTTCATTCTTTATTGATGAACATTTGAGTGGTGTTCAGAATTATTATTATTTTTTTTGTCCTTTTAAAACATTGTCGTCATTGCAAACAATGCTACCCTCCACACTTTTTGTACTGGTCCATTTTAGAGACCTGAGGAGCAGAGCTGGGAGTATCTCTAGAGGTCAGCAAGTTCAGTTTCCTTTATTTGCAGGTGAGAAAATTGAGGTCAGGCAAAGAAGTGAAGCAACTGGCTCAAGAGTACACATTCGATTATGGTTTAGCCAGGTATATAATCCTGATCTCTTTTTGACTCCAGAATCTTCTGTGTCTTGAAATTTAAATATAAATCGCTATTTAGTAGTCCTTGAAATAAGTAGCCGTAGGCTGGGCTTTCCATTCTTCCATTATATGGTTTTCTGTTGAAGCTGCTGCACATGGGTGTGCACTTTGTGCACTGCACAAAGACACTCGGACTAAGAGGTAAGTGAGGGCTGAAATTGAGGGTTTGCTCCATTTGTTAAGCCCCGAGCCTAATCTTGGTGCTACTCCTGAATGAATTTTCCTAGGTCTTTCTTGAAATTTCCCAAAGGCACTGCACAGGCTAGCAGAGTTCCTCATTTTTGGGGTAAATATATTTGACTATAGAACAATAAGGCAGCTTATCGCATGTTATGCAGCACTGTTCATTTCGGTGGAAATAGAGTTCCGGTGTTGCTCACACTTCCTCATCCAGTCTTCGTTATGACTGACAGTTTGTATCTGAGAGATAACTATGTGGGATTAGGGCTACACGATATGGGCACAATGAGCTTAAATTTAACAGCCAAGTGTGGCTGACCGAGAGGTTGCCCATGCGCAGAAGGTATTATTTATTCCTTTATGATTTGATGCAGCTTTATGGAGCTACGATGTTGCTCCTGCCTTGTGAAGCAACCTGTCTTAGTGGGGATGAGCCTCCGTTTCAGATAATTAGCAACTTGGAGCTGCGCATCCCTCACTCCCTATCTCCCCACTCTGCCCCTGACTATTGTGGTCCCCCCCCCCGTGCCACTGGGCTACAGGCTCATCTCACGTGACAACTGTTCGGCTAAAGACTCTTCACCATGACAGCTCTTGAAAAGTTATTTCACTTTTTGGAACACTGATTCTTATTTTTGGTAGCATGATTTTTAAAACAAAAGCACATTCAAGTAAAACGAACTGAAAACACACTAAATATAAATGTTAACAGGAGGAGTGGTGCTCCAGTGTTCTGTTTGCAGCAAAGATACACCAGGTTACAGAATCCATGTTTTCAGTCAGAGAATGTATGGAACTTTTTGACTTGCAAATCATGTCTGGATGACCTCTGATTTTTTTTTTCATATTTAAAGACTTTTTAAAGGGCAGTTTTAGGTTCACAGCAAAATTGGGAGGAAGGTATAGAGATTTCCCGTGTATGCCCTGTGCCCACACATGCACAGCCTCCCCCTTCATCTGCATCCCCCACCAAAGCAGTGTGCTTGTTACAGTCAATGAACCTGCAGTGACACACCATTATCACCCTCAGTCCATAGTGTTCATTATGGTTCATTCTTGGTGTTAAACATTCTATGTATGGATTTGGACGAATTTATAAAGATATACCATGTATCCACCATAATAGTTTGATACAAAATAGTTTCATTGCCCCAAAAGTTCTCTGCGCTCTATCTATTCATCTCTCCCTCCCCCTAACCCCTGGCATCCACTGATCTTTTTACTGTCTTCATGCCTTTTCCGGAATGCCATATAGTTGAAATCATACAGTATATAACCTTCTCAGATTGGCTTCTTTCACTTAGTAATATACATTCAATTTTCTTCCATGTCTATTTGTGGCGTGATAGCTCATTTCTTTTTAGTACTGAATAACATCCCATTGTCTGGATGTGTCAGTTTGGTTATCCACTCACCTGCTGAAGGACATCTTGGTTGCTTCCAAGTTTTGGCAATTATGAATAAAGCTGCTATAAACATCTGTCAGGTTTGTGTGTGGACATAGGTTTTCAACTTGTTTGGGTAAATACCAAGGAATGCCCCCAAATGTTTTCTTTGCATACATAGGCCTAGTGCGAGGGAGGAGGGAGGAGTGTCAACTAGAAGTCTTTAGTGTGTCAGGTAAGAGCATTATTTCGACACGTTTGGAGCCCTCTTGTGTTTGGACGTCATTTCCCCCCACGTGTTGTTCTGTGCTATAACTTTAAGTAAGTACAACCTGCTAAAGCTGATGGTGCAGGAAGGAGAATGCACCTTTCCCAGAATGGGCTCCCTTCTGCCCCACTACAACTGTCACCCTCTGCTCTTCACCCCGTGTGGCATGAAATAGGCCTTCATTGCACCATAGTTCATGTACTGACTGGATTTAGTTTCAAGTTTTTGTTTAGTACTTGTAAAAACTTGGTTTTACTGTTCAAGTGATATATTATTCTTTTTGTGTAAATTATTTCGATGTCATTGGTCAGGGTGAAGTATATCCTAATTTTTTTCATTAAAATGAATGAAAATGTTGTTTTACTTAATGACTTTTCATGTAGCAGCAGGACTTTCAGGAGTGAATTAGAGACATTAAGCAAGGGACAGCTATACTGCATGGTGGCCTGTTGAGGTCAGGAGCCACGGCTTTTCATTTTTGTGTTGATGACACTGTATGCCATCACACAGTAGGCCTTCAGTAGAAGTTTATAGAGTGAATAAATAAATCCTCTTTGGCCGGGCGCGGTGGCTCACGCCTGTAATCCTAGCTCTGGGAGGCCAAGGCGGGTGGATCGCTCGAGGTCAGGAGTTCGAGACCAGCCTGAGCAAGAGTGAGACCCCGTCTCTACTAAAAATAGAAAGAAATTATCTGGCCAACTAAAAATATATATACAAAAAAATTAGCCGGGCATGGTGGCTCATGCCTGTAGTCCCAGCTACTCGGGAGGCTGAGGCAGTAGGATCGCTTAAGCCCAGGAGTTTGAGGTTGCTGTGAGCTAGGCTGATGCCACGGCACTCACTCTAGCCCGGGTAACAAAGTGAGACTCTGTCTCAAAAAAAAAAAAAAAAAAAAAAAAAAAAAATCCTCTTTATACAACTGCAGGGGCGATGTTTTCAAAAAGACACTGCAGGGACTGGGTAGCAAAATCTATCTTCGAAATGGATGTGTCTTCGGGAATTTCCTTGTCTGAGTGAGTCAGAAGCAATGGTGTAATCTTATTAAAAATAAAGTTTAGAAATGCACATATATGCATTGCACTGGAATGATTTATTTATTCTTCTTTTTAAAATTTTTTTTTACTTTTCTAATACAACATAATGCACTGGTATGATTTAATGCTGTTTTTTGGTTTGATCAGGATTCTTGGGAGAGAATGAGCATTGGGTACCCAGCTGTGTTACTCAGTGAGACAGGTTAAAGAAGGAAATATTGGAGTGATTGCAGAGAAGCAGAAGTGAAGAAAGCATGAGAAACAGGAGAATGGCATCTGGAGGAGCCGATCAAGGCGGTAGGGAGCAACCATTAAGAAAAACTGGAAAGCTGTGGAGCATGAGAAGGTGCGAAGGGGCGGAATACGGTTGGTGTCGGTCCAG
Organism: Lemur catta; assembly: GCF_020740605.2. NCBI lineage: Eukaryota > Metazoa > Chordata > Mammalia > Primates > Lemuridae > Lemur > Lemur catta. Next base: position 90,904,546 of record NC_059134.1, on the reverse strand, counting down.
TGAAGACGAGGCCAATTCGGGGGCTCTCTGGGGAGAAGCGAGGGGGCAGCCAGAAAGCCCTAACTTGTGGAGATGTTAGGAGACGATGCAAAGGTGGCTCAGCCTGAGCAGGTGGTGCAGGTCTGGGCTTTGCTTTTCCCATGAGAAAGGGACGTGGAGAGAGAGACAAAAATAGAGACGCCTAGAGAGACAGAGATGCAAAGAGGGAGAAAGACAGAGGAAAGATACACAGACCAAGAGATAAAAAGAGAGATGGAAGGAGGAGGGAGGAAGAAGAGGAAAAGAGAGGGATGGGGGGTAGAGAACAGAAAACAATGAAGACTGAGGCAGAGACGCAGAGAGAGACAGGGAGTCCTTCAGTTGCTCTGACAAGAGAAAGAAGTGATGGAATCAGGAAGCGAAGCCTACTCAGACGCCGACTAGAGGAGGGTGCCCTAGTGGCCTGTTGGCCCCCAGATCCCTGCACATGGTGGGCTACAAACTCTGATTTTCCAACTGACTGACTGCGTAGACCTCAGGCTAAAGGGACACGAGTCAAACTGAGGCACTTGAAAGAGATAACGATGTGAGAGGCCAGGGAACTCGGGGTTCGGTCGTAACAGGGAAATGAGCTGGACAGCTGGAAATACCGTCAGCTTCCTGTGTGACTTTCTTTTTCTTTTCTTTTTTTTTTTTTTAAATGAAAACTCATTGTTAAAGCAGACAGTGATTTCTTCTCTCTGGGTGTAGGTGGGGATGGGGACGTCCCTATTAGATTTTGGGGGTTAATGTTTCTTCTCCTGCTTCACCTGCTACACTGGCTGCCCTCTTTGCCACTTCTATAAAATGACAAATCAGAAATAACACTAACAGGGAGAACTCAGTGCTTTACTTCATTAAGATGTGGCAGGACTTGATGTGACGGGAGACCCTGTTTCTCCCAGGTTCGGCGAGTGGCTGAAACATTCCGCCGCGACTCTGCTGCTGTGTCACTGGGAGCTTCTTCTGTCCTAGCTGGAGACAGAGCTGTGCTGAGACTGGGACGGTGGCACCAACCCCCTCCCCAAATGGTTATGAAGAGTTGCGTCTTCCATGGCTTCACTTTTCATATCAGAGGAGAAATGGTGGGTGTCTGTAGGAATAAGCCATTTGTGGTTTTGTGAAAGTGAGCACCTCAGATTTGCAAGCTTATGTCCGTTAGGTAAATTCCTGAAAGTGGATACAAATTATTATGCCTAATCTTCTGAGGCCAGCAGACCCCAAAGACCACCTAACATGGGTAAACAGAAAATAAATACTTATATTTTTGGCCTGAAAGTGGTGAGAGCTGTTTTCTATGAGCCAGAAATCAGCAAAGAGAAAGGCCTGGTATTCATTCACATTTTTGTATCTTCAATTTCCATTATCAATTAAAAAACAGTAAACACTTATTCTGAATAGAAGTACAATTAGATCCAATAGTGAAATCATCAAGTACTACTGAGGTGGAACTTGGCAGTAATTAGTTTTTTGATACATAAATACAATTTCCAAATGCAATTTGTCCCTAAGCCCAGGCTACTGATTCAATTTGCCATGTTTGCTGTTATAAGGGAATGTGCAGTAAGGTGTATTCCAATTCCTCAGGGATGCATGTCTCCAAGGAGAATGAAATGAGTTGGCTAACATCTGAAATACCTGGTCAGACACGGAGAGGAGATATTGTGCAGCTCTCCTGGCATTGTGGGGGCGGGTAGAGGAAGTGCCTCTGGGACCGCACTGCCATGCACGTCACTGTAGCAGGTGGCAAGCTGATCTTCTCAGCCCCTCCTTTCCCTATGTCTGTTTGTCTCTCTTCCTCTTCTTTCTCTCCCTGACACTTCCCCTTCATTCATTTATCTCTATGTTCATTCATTCAATATTTATTGAGGGCCTATTATTCTGTGTCAGGTGCTGGGATATAGCAGTAAAGAAAGTAGACAAAGTTTCTGTCCTCAAAGGACTGTTAGTCTAGTATTCAACATGATAGAAATACTTATCTAATTATAATCATTGTCGTGCTATGAAAGGTCCCATGAAAATGTAGAAAGAGGGCTCTATCCTAGCCTGGGGGTTCAGGAAAAACTACCCTGCGGAACTGACATTGTAGCTTTGATCAAAAACATGAATAGAACTGAAGCAGAGAATTTGGAGAAAACTGTCCAGGCAGAGAGAAAAGCAGGAGGAAACTTAGTGCAGTAGAGAAATAGGGCAAGTGCCAGTGAGTAGGAGCAGGGGAAGGAAGCAACCAGGGGCAGGCGGATGAGGTGAGGTCGTGTGGCCACAGATCATTCAGGGCCTGGGAGCTCTTGTTCAAGGTTTTAGATTTGACTTTAAAAGACACAAGGAATTCTTTGAAGATTTTAAAATAGAGGATCGATGTGATCCTACTCCTCAGTTGCTAGGCTCCCCTAAGGTTTGGTAATGACATACCTCTTAATTTAGGAGCTCTGTCTGATAACTCTTCAAGTCAGTTCCCACCATCTCTCAGTGTTTTCAGAGATTCCAGCTGGGAGGGAACTCTAGCGGGTGGCAGATCCTCCTCTGAGGACTCGTAATGTTGGAATTTCAATGCTCCTGAGATACGAAGCCCTAGCAATCACAGACGTACTTCAGGCAAAGATTAGAGACTCATAATGTGGGTTCATCAGATGAGAAAAATAGCAGCTTCCATATGAATGAATATATTTACAAAGTATTGGCAGAAAGTGATATTTCTCCTCCCTGCCTTCCTAACCTAAATCCTCCTAACAAGTTCAGATAATTGCTTGATTTTTCCCTCTGAGGCCTTGGGCCATGGGTTGGTGGGTGTTTAGCACTTTGAATTCTTTCCACAAAATACCAGAGTGAAATATCTGTTGACCTAGTTTTCTGAATGAATGGAGACTGCACCTTCAGTTGCTCCAGTGTATCAGTTAGGGGAAGATAGGTTGCAGTAACAGAAACCCAACAACAAAGCAGTTGAAAGAATAAAAGATGTCTATTTCTCTTTCACATAATATTCACGATGTGAAAAATTCAGGTCAGGGAAAAAGCTCTGCTTCTCTTGGTCATTTGGAAACCCCAGTTCCTTGTAGCTACTACTTCTGTATTCCCTGGAACACTGTTACCAGCTGCATAAATGACACTAGGTTTGTCGCTACATGGAGATTCCAGCTGTGGAGAAGATGGAATAGAGCCTCCCAGAAGATGTTCTCAGATATCATAAATGGTACACGTTCCATTCCATTGGTGAAAACTTAGTCCAGGATGTGAATTTAGTCACCCCGGTCACACCAAGTTGCAAAAGAGACTCGGAAATGTAATCTACGAGGCTGACTGCAGTTCTGTTACCATGGAGGAAGGGAAAGTGAATTTCGATGGATAGCTAGGACTCTCCACCACACGTTCTCTCCCACAGTGTGGTAGATTGATTGCAAAACGGCCCCAATTCTTCACATCTCCCCATGTTCACACTCTTTGGAATGTGATGTTGAGGCTCCGTCCAACAAGAGATGAGTCTGTTTTCCTGCTCCTTGAATTTGCTTCTTGCTTTGCTTTAGCCAATAAAGTATGGTAGAAGTGGCAGTGTGTCAGCCCAAGCCTAGGCATTAGGAGGACCTGTACGCTTTCCTGGATCTGTGCCACCACCACATAACAGGTACAGGCCGGGCTGCTGGAATATGACAGACCAAGTGGTGGAGTGTCTCATTGTCCTGGCCATTCTAGACCAGCTCCGATAGTTGGTTGACTCCCAAACCTGTGAGAAAGCCAAGGTAAGAGATGCCTACCTGGAGTTAGCTGACCATGGGTACATTGATATGTCCAGTTGAGACCAAAGGAGCTACTCAGCTGACTCATAGACCCACGAGCAATAATTAATGCTTACTGTTTTAAGCCACTGGGCTTTGTGTGGTTTGTTACTTCAGGAACAGAGAACTGATACAGCTTTAGATATTTTCTTACAATCTCTGTGTAGCCTCTGGAATTGGTTAGAAATGGAAAATAGAGGAAGTGATATTAATATAAAAGGATGTTAAACTGTTAGTTTTTTGAGACAGTGTCTTGCTCTGTGGCCCAGGCTGGAGTGCAGTGGTGTCATCATAGCTCACTGCAACCTAAATTCCTGGGCTCAAGCAATCCTCCTGCCTCAGCCTCCCGAAAAGCTGTGACTACAGGTGCATGCCACCACACCCGGCTAATTTTTCTATTTTTTGTAGAGATGGGATCTCACTCTTGCTCAGGCTTGCCATGAACTCCTGGCCTCAAGCAATCCTCCCGCCTCGACCTCCCAGAGTATTAGGACTACAGGTGTGAGCCACCATGCCCAACCTAAACTGTGCTTTTTAATTGAAGTGATGACATAGTATAGCCTGGAGTTACCAAAATAGATTGTGATATAGACCAACCAACCAGTAAATAGTTCAAAGTGGAGGTCCTAGAAACCACTTAGCTATCATCAGATTGAGGGCATAAAAGAGAGTATTGAACAGAGGTGGGGAAATATTTTTGTGAGAATTATTTTCTTAGAGTATGTTCTCCAAGGGAGAGGCTATAGTGGATCAGCTGAGGGTATCCTCAAATCTAGGGCGAGGGATTTGAATGAGACTATTTGGAGAGCTTGACCTATTGGAAGGCACAGTGGATTGGTGTCTACTTCAATCTTACCCAGGATATCCAGAGTGCAAGGGGTAAGTTGGTGAGTGCTTTGGTGTTGCAGCATGGAAACTTGCTGTATTTTGTGATTGGCATATATACGTGTCTGTGTGTGTGTGTGTGTGTGTGTGTGTGTGTGTGTGTACTCTCAACACACACACATATATATATATATATATATGCATATATATATTACTCTCAACATTTTTTTTTAAAGACAAAACACGTGAAAGTGGTTTTCCCCATGGACTACATGTGGGTTTTGCACGCAGGACAGCCAGTGTAAGGATCATCTTAGATATATTCCAAAGGAGCTCCCAAGAGGGCAACTGCACCTCAATAGAAGGAAGCTGGCAGCGGATGTTGGATTCATGAGATAGCATAGTGAGTGAGCAACTACTGAAATAGATTGTATTCACCTAGGTCAGTCAGCAGTTCTCAGTCAGTGGGGGGGACTTTAGCCCCTAGGAGACATTTAGCAATGACTGGGGGCATTTTTGGTTGTGACAACTAGGGAAGGTGCTACTAGCATCTAGTAGGTAAAGGGAGGGCAAGGATGCTGCTAAACATTCTCCACTGCACAGGACAGCTCGCCACAGCAAAGAATATCTGGCTCCAAATGTCAGTAGCACAATGGTTGAGAACACTGCCTTAGGTCAAGATGATGTTGGGGGTCTCCAAAGAATGCACAAGAAGGTCCCATGAGAGAGAGAGATCAGATTTGAACACCTGGCAGGCTCAGAGAGCACAGAGCCATTGTAGGTGCATGCCAGGCATGTAGGGAATATTCCTAAGATCTTTATCTCTTCTAGCTTCTCTCCTCCTACCCTATATTCCCCAACCCCCGGGGTACTGCAGTGGTAGAATCAGAAACCACAACTACAGGATCAAGAAGGGAAGGTGGGATGAAAGCGTAGTGTGTAGAAGGTGACAAGAAAGACCACAACACCCTTTTCCACTGAAAGTGACTGGTTTGCAGCATGCCCCAGCTGGAGAAGGGCAGATTCATTGTTAAATTGGGTTTGGAATTTGAAATAGTCCACAGAACTGAATGTTAGAATTATTGAGTTGAGACTGTGTTTGTGGCTTCATGTAACCGTATGACTCCCTGGAGTGAGCAGAAATGTTTTGGGATTCACTTGAAATTTTATCCAGAGTATTCTGAAGGGATGTTGAGATGAACAATGAAATAAAGTTGCTGATTACATTCCTTGGGTTCTGCTTGTTTTATGTACTCATTACCTTGGCAGTTGCTGAATAGCCACCATAAAAGCTGGGAGCTGTCACACATATTATCTCATTTAATCGTCAGCACCAAGGAGAGTATGTATTTTTTGCTTAATGTTTGAAGCAGCATGATTCCTCTTACTTTACAGGGAGAAAATCAGGACTTGAAGATGTGAAGTAACTTGACCAGATGGCACCTCAAGGAAAGGTTGGATAGTGGTGCTACTGGTGGGGAGGTCTAGGAGGCGGTTTCGGTGATATTTATTTTGTTGAAGCACCTTCCTTTTCAGAATCCTGGAATCCTACAGGTAAGTGCTTAACAATATATTGCATACACATTTTCAAGTCAATGTCGTCAGCTAAGAGCGAGAAAGAAAGCAAGAGTTTTTAACATGCTGCACATCAACTGGCTCCAAGAGATCATTTACACATTTACAGCCAATATTTTCAAAGTATAAGCATGCAGAGAGAGGAGGCCAGAGCTGAGTCTCATTCCTTAATAACCCAAATTAATCTCTTTGCAACTGGTTGAGTGAATCGGACAGATGTGTGTCCTCTGTCCCTGTGGGCACTCTGAAAGGCTTCTCCATGGCAGTTTATATAAACCTGCATTAAAGTCCCTGTCACATTGTTTTATAATAATTATCTTTCATATTTTTTCCCCCTCACTAGGTAGGTAAGCTCCTTAGACCTGAGACTTTTTTACTTTACTCATTTTTGTATCTGATAGCACCTAATGTGTGGTAGATACTAAATAAGCATGGAATAAATAATTTATTGAACTGAAATGCCTGCTTTCAAGGAGCTACACTATATAGGTGGAAACATGAAAAAATAGTTGTAAAATAGTATGAATGGCATAATTTCTGTCTAAAGGTACATATATATGTAAGTATATGGACCAAAAATAATATCAATAGTATCAGAAGGATTCTCCACCACATGATTAACTGTGGTTTCCTTTTGAGGTCAAATTATAGGGACTTTTTCTTTCTGTGTAACATATTTCTAAAAGGGTTTATAATAAGCAAGAAGTATTTTAGCCATTTAGTATTTAGTCAGAGAAAGTAATAAGATACAAATGAGAAAAAGGAAATACTATATTTAATACAAAATTGCATATGATTAGTTTTAAAATGAGTCAGTATTCGGCAAGCATAATACGAATTCAGAGAAACTCCAGACAATGGACTGTGTGGTCAGGGAAGCCTCCAGGAGAAGGACTTTGAATCCTACTTATTATTCATGGCTTTGAAATAGATTTCCAAAAGGCATCCAAGTCCTGATCCTCCCGTTTGATCTCAGGATCTTGTTGTTGCTTTTAGAAAAGCTAATGCCATCTGTTTTTGGAAGCTGGCCTCCACACCCAGCTGCTAATTTGGAATCCTAAACCACTCTAAAAATTAATGGCTTTATAAAAGGTCTGCAACTGCCTCTTAAGAGTTTAATATCATATTTATAAACTCAGTCCGCATTGAGTTCCAGCATATTGCAAATAATTTACAGTGTTGTCCTGCTCAGAGCATAACTAATGTGGATCCACAGCTGTGCAGATAACTTTTCCTATCAGCAGATGATAAACTGTAAGTGGCCCCATTTGGATGTGGGGAAATAGTCCAGATTTTAAAAACTGCATTGGTGCAACTGGAAGGGAATTTCTACAGCAATGGCTTCCCTCACCTGGAAATCATCTCAATAGTAATAAATACAGCCAGCTTCTTCTCTGCTAGTTATTATACCTAAGAAGAGTGGCTGGTCATGCTGTATATGGCCGTTTGGTCTGCTTGCATGTACGCATTCCTGAGCAGCTGCTAAACAGTTTGCAGAGTTAGTTTGCCAGCTCAGGGGCCCTGAGGTCAAAGGGCAAAATCTGAGTGGGGGAAGGGGTGAACTAAGGTTTTTGATCAGGTCAGTTGCTTCATAACAACGAAATGCATATGTTTATACCTTTTGCTTGTGCCTCAACATCTCTTTAGTAATTTCTCGGTGCATTTCAGGATCCTGGAAACCAGCTCTGCTCTTCTCTAACAAACCAGGTGTGAAATTCTTGCCTCTAAGGTCCTCCTGGTTCCTACATGATATTGAAGCTACTTGTGCATATCAGGAGTCCTAGTTACATTGATTCCATGGACAGCTTTTGGGATGAAATACCAAGGCGTTTGTGCTAAATTTAAACTGGAAACTTAGGTAAAAAATTTACACACTGTTCTGTTTAGCCAAATGACTAAATCTGTGTCTTCACTATGATTTTTATTCATTTTTTTCAAACATTAATTAATTATCACCTACATGCAATGTGCTAAGAATGGTACTTGGTGCTAGGGATAAAATGTTTAAAAAATATCTTTTGTTTATTATGTTCTCTCAGCCTCGAATGCCCTCCTGACTCATGAATCTGGTATTTTGGTATCATATCCAGGGGAAATATAAGCACTTAGTTTTATTGTAAAATCGTGTCCTGTGGAGCTTTAGTTTCTGATGAGGTACCCTAGGAACCATAATAGGAGGCAGAAGAGAGAAATCAGGTTTTGGGGATGATTCTGGGCTGGCTTGTCCCAACCGTTAACCAGGGCAGCTGCAGTTGCTCCTGTGACATTCCTTAAAAGATAAATGACCCTGACCTTGCCTATTCCTACACATACGGTAATGTCTGATGGGGCTAGTAATTATACTTCTATAATCTATAACCGAATATACTCTTACACTCAAACCTTGATGTGATTCTGCTCTAATAAGCTTCTGAACAAGTTTGATATGATTTTACACATACTAAAGCCTCACCACCTATATGTAAGCAGTGGGCTAACATCCTACGCCAGGGCAGTCCGACAGAACTGCTCCCTGGCTGTAGACCTTGGTCTATAGCTCTCAGTAAGACTCCTAAATAAAACTAAGTTTAATTTTTTAAAAACTTTGTCACTGGAAAAGAAGACAAACTCTGTAAAATAATTTAAGGAAGTTTATTCTAAGCCAAATTGGAGGACCATGGCCCAGAGCCACGCCCAAGAAGCCTTGAGGAGCTGGGAGTCTGCTACCTTCCTCCTTTGCTGGCAAATTAATAAACTCCTCTTTCCTTTTCTCAAATCACTTGTCCTCATTCTTCTGATGCTGCCTCGGGGACAAGTGCCAAGCTTTCGGTAACAGAATTTGGTGTCCCCAGCTGGGACAATTGTGGGGAATGGCACCCCACAACTGCTGGAAGAGGCAGGGAACAGCCCCACGTCAAAGCTATGGGTCTTCACAGGTAGGGGCAATTTCTTTTCAAGGGGAGAGAACAAGGAACAGCCCAAGCAGCTGAGGCTGTTTTAGCTCCAGAGATCTCCCATCTCTGTCTCCCTGAAGTAGATGTGGCTCCCCACAACCTGAACTGAGTTGAGGAGTAGGACATGGATTTGGAAACCTCTGGACAGCCTCGGTCATTTGTTGAGTAAGTTCCCAGGGGTGTACCCCAAGACCCTGATCCCACCCATATGGGGGGTTTTCAGACCTTTCTGTTGGCTTTGTTTTGAGGAGTCTTTTGGGGGGTGGAATTCACGAGGTTGAGTGGAACTAGGGAACCTGGTTTGAATTTGGAGCTCATTTGCGGTACCCAAGGAATAGGGTGACTGGCTAGGCCACCATTTGGGGAGAGTTTTAAATCTTCCCACCCTGTGGGGCATTTGTTGGAGGCTCAGGGAATGGGGGGACTGGGCCACGAATTTGGGGAGGGTTTTGAACCTTCCAGTTGGGGTGGTGTCTATTCCCTTTGGATTCCCATTTGTGAACCTCCCAGCCCTATAGCAGAGCATTTGAGGCACCATCTGAGGTGCCATTTGGGGTGGCGTTTGTCCTCTTTGGGTTCCCATTTGTTTGATAGGCCCTGACATTTTGTGTTGAGAATTCTTTGTATTGTTTATCTTTGTTATTTGTGAGTTTTGTTGCAACATAAGGAAACAAAGTCCCTTGGGAAAAAACACTGGCTGAATGGTTAACATAGTAAAGAGAATGGTGTTATTGTGATCCCATGTATGTGCTGGAGTGTGAGAGGAAGCGGCTGTTAAATGAAAATTCCCACTTGATTGACAGGCCTTGGCATTTTAGATTGTGTTGGGAATTCCCTATATTGTTTGTGTTTGATTGTGAGTTTTTGTCTGGTGAGTTTTTGTACCTTTGTCTAAAGATTACCGTGATACCACTTGTTCGGAGTGAGGAAAAGTCCACGGCGTCCATCACCAGCATGCCATTCTCTATCTGCTCAGCCTCTTTCCCTGGACTGAACGACATGCAGGCTTACCGAGGTCCGAATTTCAAAGCGCAATGGCAGTCTCCTGTGTACTTCACCAAGCCCCAGTATTCATCCAGCAGGAGCTTGGTGGTGCAACCCCCCTCGGAGGTGAGCTTCCACTGCTTCTGAAATAACTCCCAGTGCTCCTGCTGCTCACCCTGGCCCACCTGCTGGGCCCGCTGTGATGAGTTTCTCAGCTGCTGCTTGTCCACGGCTGCCTCACTACCACCTGGCCCCTCCCCACCCACGCCCTCCCTGGCTATCAGAGCAGGTGGTTGATGGTCCGTGGTTTATTTTGAGCTGTTGGTTCTTTTAAAATTCAGAGTTCAAATGGTTGACCTACAACCATAGTATTAAAATGTTGAGTCCCAAGCTCTCTGTTTGAGGTAAACTCATTGTTTATGGCATACAAAATGATCTGTGTTTATATGATTTTTGGTAAATGAGATCCTCCTGCTCCCACCGGAACCCCCACAACTGGCCAAAGCGAGGTACCGGGCAGGACCACAGCCTGGGGGCAGATCCAACAGGAGGGAAGACCAGCACATGTGGCCTGCCACCAGCAGCCCACAGCAAGGGGGAAGGAATGCCTGCTGTTCCTGCCATCTTAGCACCGTGGGAGGGAACAAGGAAGGCACCGCCTAAACCAACTCTTTAGTCCCATGCACTGTAAATTATGACTCGGGGTTCGGAATGGTCTCTCCTTGAAGCAAACTCAACTTGGGCCAGAGGGAACCCATAACCAGGGTGGGGAATTTGCAGCAATATCAGATAAGGGGGCTTGAATGTGCAAGAACAGCTGGAAGGGTCCTTTTAGACAGTCAAAAGGAATGGGTGAAAAAGCCGCTCCAGACTGACTTTTTGTAAAGAAGGACCTTGAAAGGAACATTGCCCCAAATTGTAAAGAACTCTGGGTGGCAGAAAGCCTCCAGGAAAGCAAACAGTTGTTTTTTGTTTTTTTTGTTTTTAAGTCCAGGCCTCAGCAAAGGAGGGGGCCCAGAACCTCCTGCCTCCAAATATCCCCACGGGAGCTCTGGGCAAAATTGACAGTGGGAATTTGATTGGCACTAGCTGTGTGGACAGAAGCGGTCCTGGGGGCCCCTTTCCCCAGCTGCCACCACAATTCCCGGCACCAGCTGCGCCTGATGCTCTGATAGCCGGGGAGGGCGTGGGTGGGGAGGGGCCAGGTGGTAGTGAGGCAGCCGTGGACAAGCGGCAGCTGAGAAACTCATCACAGCGGGCCCAGGAGGTGGGCCAGGGTGAGCAGCAGGAGCACTGGGAGTTATTTCAGAAGCAGTGGAAGCTCACCTCCGAGGGGGGTTGCACCACCAAGCTCCTGCTGGATGAATACCGGGGCTTGGTGAAGTACATGGGAGACTGCCCTTGCGCTTTGAAATTCGGACCTCGGTAAGCCTGCATGTCGTTCAGTCCAGGGAAAGAGGCTGAGCAGATAGAGAATGGCATGCTGGTGATGGACGCCGTGGACAGACAGCCGCAGAGATGGCTCAGCAGCTCCTCCTTCTACAGTGAGGACATCAGAAGCACCCCATTTCAACAGGACCCAGGAGCACACTCTGTGGAGCCTTGGACATTTCACAAGAGTGATAATGGACCTTCCTTTGTAGCAGAGGTAACCCAACAAGTAAGCAAAGCCCTACACCTAAAATGAAAATTATATGGAACCCACCTAAAGTGGGATAAGATATTACTGCTTGCCCTTCTGGATAAGGGTAGCCCTTTAGAAGCAGGCTTAAGTTAAGCCCCTAAGAAATAGTTTGTGAGAGACCCTTCATAGCATGCTAAGTATGGTAATATAACCATGAGTGAAAAAAAAAAAACAGTAAAACAATACGGCAAATGAGTGGCATATGTCAAATCAGATGCTAACCACTATGCATGAGCTTGCCTCTTTCAGGTCCCTGCCCCAGTTGGAAGCAGAGAAGTGAAAGGGGCCCTATGAAGTGCCTCTAACAACTCACACCTTGTTGAAATTGTCAGAAGTGAAACCTTGGGTCCATCATACCAAAGTAAAGAGGTGTAGCCCCCAGTGGAGGGGCCAGCCTTCAGGTGATCTAAAGTATCTGTTTGAGAAAAAGAAAATAACAAAAATGTTGATATTTTTGCTTATCTATCTTTGGTGATTTGTTCTGTGGGATAGAGGGACAACTGCTTAGTGAGGATTTCCTTGGTCTATCACCTCTTCTGTTAATCTGTCTTGCTGCTGGGTGTGTTATCCGAAACCTCGTTTGGTACAAGTATGTCTGTACACAGTCTCTGAATTTGCAGAAGTCAGTTTCTTAGATCACCTACAGGGTACAACTAATAGCCTGTGCTCAGAGATCCCATGTTTTTTTTCTAACCCAGCCCTGTATCAGACATTGTGTGCAAAGTGACAGTCCATTTCCCCTTGTCAGCCCTCATGGTTGTAGTTGTTGCTTATGCCCTTTCTGACCTGATAATCTGTACCTTCCATCTAAAACATTGCCCCAATTTAGCAAGAAGTAGCTTGATGACTACGTTGCTCCTCCTCCCGTAGATATGGAAGGGTAAAATTGACAGTGGGGAATATGTAACAAAGAAAATGGCCTGAAAAAGGATGAAAATGTTTTCTGTCTCTTCAAAACCCCCTTACCCTTTTTGAGAACTAAAACCTGTATCCCTGCCTCAGGCCAGTGTTTGGGAGGGGTGGGGGAGAGTCCTTTTTCTTTGTGCCACAGGAGATGGCTCAAGAGAATTGCCCAGGTGGAACAAGACCATTTTAGCCAAAAATGGGATTATGGGATTAATCAGAACCTTTAAAAGCTCTGTACTTCTGCTCAGAGGCGGGACATTGGTACTTTGAGACAGGAGTCTGCCAACCTCCTCATTTGCCAGCAAGTTAATAAACTTCTCTTTCCTTTGTCTCAAAGGAAAAAAAAAAAAAAAAAGAAGCCTTGAGCAGGTAAGCGGACTCGCTGTGGCAGGGTTACAGTTTGGTTTTATACATTTTAGGGAGATAGGGATTACAGATAAAGTCATAAATCAATACATGGAAGGCATACATTGGTTTGGCCCCAAAAGGTGAGACATCTCAAAGCAGGGGCTTACAGGTCATAGGTGGGTTTAGGGATAAAGACAGGACATCTTGAAGCAGGGGCTTACAAATCATAGGCAGATTTAGGGATTCTTTAGTTGACAATTGGCTGAAAGAGTTAGGCTTTGTCTGAAGACCAGGAGTCAGCAGAAAGGAATGCTTAAATTAAGATAAAGGTCTTCTATCTTTCATGTGATGCTATACCAGAATCAGGTTGGGACGTAAACCTCATCATAAAAACCTATTTACTGAGATTTTATCGTTTGTAGGTGTGACTCACCAGGCCCCCTTAGAAAGGAATTTGGGCAAAAGAAAAAGATCAGAGTTTAGTCCTCAACTTGATATCTCTTTTCTTTAGTTGACACTTCTATTTTATATTTGGAGTCCCTCATAGATGAGGTTATTTTTGGATGAGTATTTATTCCATCCTTCCTCTGCCGCCATGGGAGGAGAAGACTTCCCCCACACGTTGATGTTGGGCTTGGCTATGTAATTTTCTTTGGCCAGTGGAACATAGGAAAAATTGACAAGGTACTATTTCTGAGCCCTGACCTTAAAGAGGCATTGCTTTTTCTGCTCCTTCCATGGGGAGCTTCTGAACTCACTCGTGCGAATATGTCCAGGTGACCACTGCTCCTCCAGCCTGATCCCAAGAAGGAGGCCTATGAGGCACAGCCAGACACATGTTAATAGTAAACACTTACTACTGTATGATACTCAGGTGTTTGTGACTGTTTGTAATGCAGCAGCAACTGATTGACGTAGACATCTAGTTAAGATCTCACTTGTAGTGAGGGTTTTTTCACTAATTCATCCATTTAAAAAATATTGAGTGCCTTACTGTATACCAGGCAGGACACCACTGGGTAGGTGGTCTTAAAAATCTATTGGCTTTGTTTATCTTCCTGACTTCTGCTCTTTACATTTGATGTAAAGAAGTTTATGGTCATTTATAATACATAGACTCTAAGAAATAAAATCAAGACATACAACTCTCAAAGGACAAATAGTCCTAAAATGTCCTTTTGAGAAGTGACAAAGAACTGACAGCAAATTAATATCAATTATCTGCAAAAATAAGCAAACCATATGCAAGTACACAGAACTCCTCAAAACTATCTTTTACAGAAGAGATGCCCCAATTTGAGAGTACTAGCTAACAGGACTTATAATTCCAGCTCTTGCTCTGGGAATTGTATGCCAAGGAAACCTAACAGGAGTCCCTGACGTGGAGGAGGGCTGATATAACAAAACCAGGCTTTCCTCTTCCCTGTGTGGCTAGCTCCTATCTTTCAGGCCTGGGGAAGGTGCCAGGGCTGATCTGAATGTATTGAGAATGAATCTTCTTAATGAGCTGTCAAGTTCAGTGGAATTGCCAGATCTGTGCTTTAACAATTTCCTGGTTTTTAGTACCTGAGCCTATAAAGATGATATACAGGCCACAGAGGATGGAGAGTGGTCAGGGCGGGGTGAAAAGGCGGGGGAGGGGAGTTGGAGCCACCATCATTGTACGTGGCGCATGTTAACTTATCCATCTGGGTCTCTTGGTTGCACACCTGTCTTTGCAGCTGGAGACAAAGGGAATGGAGTGGGAAGAGATGAAGCAGCTAGGGATGAAATCAGAAAATGGGCAAAGCTTGAATGTGGAGGTCCTCTAGCCTACCTTTCACCAAACCCTTCCTGAATCCTGTCTTCTCTTCCTCCCATCTTCTTTTCAATCTATCTTATTTTCTTTCTCTGGAGGCATTGCTCTCTCAGTTGTCTTATAGGTCACAGTATTTTAGGACTAGGTGGGGTTTTAGAGTCATGAAGAGCAGCAGTTCAGACCCTTCATTTTATAAATAGGGAACTGAGACACAAAGATGGACTGACTTTAATGCATTGACCAGCTGGCCAGTGGCAGACCCAGGACTGGGTCTTTTAACTTCAGGTGATGCTTTTTCCATTACTCAAGGGGGAATTATCTCTGCTAAAGACTTAGATATTAACATCACCTGGGACTCTTGAAGAACAAACTATAATAGATATGCAAAAGGATAAGTCTGAGGAAGAAATTTCAGGTTTCAAATACAGGCAAGCAGGGAAGACATTGTTGGACTGAGGATCCCTCCAGTATCCCTCAAATCAGTCTCTGTTTGGTATTTCCTACTCTGCCTAAGGGGGAATCTTTTTTTTTTTTAAGTGAGAAATGTGCCTGGTGCAAAAGAGCCATTCTTCCAGAAGTTCAATATGTATTGACATTTTGAGGGTTCTAAGCTATTATAACAGTTCCATAATGGCAAATTCTACCATAATCAATATGATTGGATACTATTTGTAATATTAAGAGAGATTTCCCCCTTCATCTCCCATTCTTATACTCCTAGTCCCCATCATTCAGATAAGGCATTTCATGCTTATTGCCTTAGGGAAGGGCTGACACAATAGAATGCAGTTAAAATCAAGAATCTATGTCCCAAAGAGACTAAATAATGAGCAAGGGCAAAACTTCTAGCCACAGTCTTGACAAGACCTTTGGAACTGGAAAGAGGAGGAGAATTGAAGAGCAGAGAGAAAACCTTAGAAAATGACATTTTCTTTGTGCTCTGCATCTTGCCTACCATTTGCTTATCTCTGGGGCAAAAGAAATCCTATAGATAAGTTTGAGACTGTCAGGAGTGAGGAACTCTGGTGTTGTATTGGTTAACTACTGTTGCATACAAAGCATGCCAAATAATTGAACATTTACTTAACTGGTGCATCTGTGGGTTGGCTGGGGGCTGGCTGAAACTGATTGGTTTCAGCTTGGTGGCTCTGCTGATCTCAGCTGGGCTTGTTCATAGGCCTGTGTGTTGGCTGGGGATCAAATGATCTAGCCTGGACTCATTGGAGGAGCTTGGCTCTGTTCCACATGTTTCTCATCCTTCTCAGACCCGTGATCTAATGGGGGCATATTCTTCTCATGGCTATAGCAGAGGTGAAAGAGAGTGAGTGGAAACATGCAAAGCCTTTCAAGGACTACACTTGGAGCTGGAACACTGTTTCTTTCATCTCATTTGACTGGCCAAGGCAAGACATGTAGCCAAATCCAAAGTCAAAGGACAGAGAAATACAATCTGTCCCTTTAGTGGGAGGAAGTGCAAAGTCATGGCAAAAGTGTGACTACAGGGAGATAAGAATTGGGCCAATCAGGCAACTAATCATATTCCCCTTTTCTGGGTGGAACCCAAAGAGGGGGCAAGACTTCAGCAAGTCATGGGAGCAAATTGTTGTATAATTTGTCTAGAAGACAGCTGGGCTTTAGCTAGCTTTACAATTTATCCATATCCCATGGGAATATCCCCAAGACTTTGGCTATGGCATAAATGTAACACAAAGAGACATACCTGAAGGGGCCATCAAATGGTTATAACCTAGCAATGACCCACTGGATTAAGGGCTGAGGACCACATGGAATGAAGGATGGTCACAGTGAAAACTTGCATTACTGTATGACAATCAAAGACTTGTGCCCTCTTGCTCCAGAGCCTTGGCACCATAAAAATCTTCTGAAACCTATAAATAATCTCTAGAAAAGAGGATATGTGTGTGTGTGTGTGTGTGTGTGTGTGTGTGTGTGTTAGCTGGGGGGGGCGGTGAGGGGAACAGATCCAAACTGGCTGAGATTAAGTTTTTGTTTTTTTTTTTTAATCTTTGACAAATACTCTACAGTTTTTAATGCCCACTGAATAATTCATACGAGTGCTCCAGGAACAAAGTATTCTAAATAACATTAACATAAACTAGCACTGTCCAATAGAAATATAATATGAGGCACAAGTGTAATTTTAAGTTTTCTAGTAGCCACATTAAAAAAGTGAAAAGAGACAGGTGAAATTAATTTTAATAATACATTTTTACTTAATATTCCCAAAATATTATGAGATTAAGTTTTTACCACTAATTGGCATAGGAGATTGAAATAGAAATATAGAAATTAAGTTTAAAATCACATTTCTAGCATACCTGAGGTTTTGGTTTGCAATTGATACCATGCATCCCTAATGCTTTCCCTACCCTTTGATTTATCCACAAGTTCTATTTTCTGACTAAGTTATTGCTTCCTTATACCTCTCTGCTTCCAGTGTCAGAACTAGTAGTTGGCTTTCTTGTCACTGAGCAACATTTGCTCCCCCCCCATAACTCCACAAAAGTCACTGAATACAGAAAAGAAATGGTAGCCTTGAGAGGCAGAGGCTACGTGATCAATTAAACCCATCCACTGAATGACTTGGTCCAGACACTAGCTTTTTTTGAGATTCTTGCTGAATGACCTTAAAAATGATTTCATATTCTAGACCTTCTGTATTGCCCTCAAATATTAAATTCAGAAATTTTCAGAGTCCACTATGCAACTTTTCTCATTTGAGCCATCCCCTAAACTCCTACACTTCCCTCAATCCCATCAAAGTGAAGAAAGTCAAAGTAGGTTGGGAAGATTTCAATGAATATTTAAACATAGTTTCCTTTTTCCTCTTTAAATATGCTCTCAGTGCTGACACCAACACAGTTTCAAGTGTTGCTAATATATCCTAATAGAAGGATCAAAAAATGAAAACAAAATTGCTTTGCACATATTTCACTTTCAACTTTGTAAACAAACTATGCTGGAGTTTCACCCCTGGGATAAATATGGTTGGCTTTTCTCCAACTAAAAGAAAAAATGTATTAATTTATTTATAGATGGCATGTCTTAGTATTGGAGGATAGTTCTGTTGAATTAAATAGTTTTCTTGGCCATGGCAAAATTCAGGGTAAGATCTATGTGTAAGTAAAAGGAAGAAGATGTGAACCAACAAACAGATGCTGTACTCTTTGTCCATTAGCTTCTTTAAGTCTTAAAAAGACCTTGTGCGGAATTTGGCATTATCCTCATATAACATAATATTTACTAACCATTCTCATAACTCAGCAAGTTTCACTGCTAAAATAGTTGGCTGTAGAGAAATATCTCAGGGTTATTGTGGTTTTGACTCTAGACCACCACAGTAAAGCAAATATTGCAATAAGGCAAGTTACACAAATTTTTTGGTTTCCCAGTACATACAAAAGTTATGTTTCTGCTATACTGTAGTCTAAGTGTTAAGTAGCATTATAAAGAACAAGGTATATATCTTAATTAGAAAATACTTCATTCCCCTTAAAAAGTGGGCAAAGGATCTGAATAGACTTTTCTCAAAAGAAGACATACAAATGGCCAATGGGTATATGAAAAAGTGTTCAATGTCACTAATCGCCAAGGGAATGCAAATCAAAGCCACAATGAGATGATATCTCACCTAAATTAGAATGGCTATTATCAAAAAGACAAAAATAATAAATGCTGGCAAGGATGTGGAGAAAGGGGAACTCATACACTGTCGGTGGGAATGTAAATTAGTACAACCTTTATGGGAAACAGTTTGGAGTTTTCTCAAAAAACTTAAAATAGAGCTACCATACAATCCAGAAATTCCATGACTAGATATTTATCCAAAGGAAAAGAAATCAGTATATCAAAGAGATACCTGCACCCCCATGTTTAATGCAGCACTATTCAAAATAGCCAAGCTATGAAATCAACCTAAATGTCCATTGACAGATGAATGGATAAAGAAATGTGTTATATATACATAATGAAATATTATTCAGCTACAGAAAGAATGAAATCCTATCACTTTCAGCAACATGGATGAAACTGGAGGTCATTATGTTAAGTGAAATAAGCCAGGCACAGAAAGACAAATATAGTATGTTTTCATTCATGTGGGAGCTAAAAAAGATCTTATGAAGGTAGAGAGTTCAGTGATGGTTATTAGAGGCTGGGAAGGATGTGCTGAAGAGAGTTTTATTAATGGGTACAAACATACCGTTAGATTAATGGGATAGGCTTTAGTGTTTGATAGCACAGGGTGGCTATAGTTAGCAATAATTTATTGTATATTTCAAAATAGCTAGAACAGACGATCTGAAATGTTCCCAACACAAATGTTTGAGGTGACAGATATCCTAAATACCTTGATTTGATCATTACACATTGTATGCATATATTAAAATACAGAGGTACCTAATAAATGTCTAATTATTAGGTATCAATAAAAAAACAAAAAAATACTTTGTTGGTAAAAAATGCTAATGTTCATCCAAGCCTTCAGTGTGTCGTAATCTTTTTGCTGGTGGAGGGTCTTGCCTTGAATATTGATGGCTGCTGACAGATCAGAGCTGTGGTTGTTGAAGTTTGGGGTGGCTGTGGCAATTTCTTAAAATAAGACAATGAAGTTAGCTGCCTCAATTAACTCTTGACTCTTGACAATTGACTCTTCTTTTCACAAAAGACCTCTCTGTAGCATGCCATGTGTTTGACACCATTGTACTCATAGTACAACTTCTTTCAAAATTGGAGTCAATCCTCTCAAACCCTGCCAATGCTTTATCAACTAAATTTATGTAACATTCTATATCCTTTGTTGTCATTTCGACAATGTTCGCAGTATTTCACCAGAAATAGATTTCATCTCAAGAAATCACTTTCTTTGCTCATCCATAAGAAGTAACTCCTCATCTGTTAAAGTTCGATTTTGAGATTGCAGCATTTCAGTCACATCTTCAGGCTCCACTTCTAATTCTAGTTCTCTTGCTATTTCCATCACATCTGCAGTAGCTTCCTCCACTGAAGTCTTAATTTAGCATAATTCTTAAGGTCTCCAGGATTTTTGGAATGGTAAATGAGCATTAGCTTCAACTTAAAGTCACCAGCTGCTTCAGCCCCTCACAAGGGAGTCAGCTTGTCTTCTGAAGCTTTGGAGCCAGGCATTGATTTTTCTCTAGCTATGAAATCCTAGATGGTATCTTACAATAGAAGGCTGTTTTGTCTACATTAAAAATCTGTTTAGTGGAGCCACTTTCATTAATGATCTTAGCTAGATCTTTTGTGTAACTTGCTGCAGCTTCTACATCAGCACTTGCTGCTTCACCTTGCAGTTTTATTTTAGGAAGACCACATCTTTCCTTAAATCTCAAAAGCCAACCTCTGCTAGTTTCAAACTTTTGTTCTGCAGCTTCCTCACTTCCCTCAGCCTTCACAGAATTGCAGAGAGTTAAGGCCTTCCTCTGGATTAGGCTTTGGCTTAACAGAATGTTGTGGCTGGCTTGATCTTCTACCCAGAGCACTAAAACTTTCTTCCTATCAGTGATAAGGTTGTTTTGCTTTCATATCATTCATGTGTTCACTGGAGTAGCACTTTTAATTTCCTTCAAGAACTTTTCTTTGCATTCACATCTTGGCAAACTGTTTGGTGCAAGAGGCCTAGCTTTTAGTGTACCTTGGCTTTGACATGACTTCCTCACTAAGTTTAATCAGTTCTAGCTTTTGATTTAAAGTGAGAGATGTACAATTCTTCCTTTGACTTGAACACTTAGAAGCCATTTTAAAGTTATTGATTGGCCTAATTTTAATATTGTGTCTCAGGGAATGGCAGGTCAGTGGAGCAGTCAGAACACACACATTTATTAAGTTTGCCATCCTACCTGGGAGTGGTTTGTGGTACCTCAAAACAATTACAATAGTAACATCAAAAATCACTGATTACAGATCACCATAACAGATATAATAATAATGAAAAAAACTTGAAATATTGTGAGAATGACCAAAATATGACACAGAGTCACAAAGTGAGCACGTGCTGTTAGAAAAATGGCACTTTTAGACTTCCTTGACAAAGGGTTGCCACAAGCCTTCAGTCTGTAAAAGACACAACACCTGTGAAGCACAATAAAGTGAAGTGCAATGAAACGAGGTATTCTTGTATTAGGACTTTGTGGGGATCCGCCTAGGACATGTGGACAGCAACAGATTAAATTCTTATAGAAATGCTCATTCGTCATTCCTATTGGGTGGTCACCAGGCAAGGGGCTGCTACAAATGGAACAAAGTTTCTCCTGCTTAGAAACAGACTTTGATGGTAGGACTCATATGTATAAAATGAGTTCTCTGTTGAATAAAAGTAAGGCAGTTGCCTGGCAAAGACTTTTGCCCTACATGGTTCCTGGGCTCACAGACCACACCTCTTTCACCTTTGCAGCGTGTGCATTGGGATGGGTAGTGGGAATGGAGGGAAGCTTACTGGAAAACTCTTCAGTATTGGATCAAGCCACAGCAAACCACCCCAGACCCAGTGTGTTTCCACACCCACCTCCCTCCAAATCCTCACCATCCCCCAACAGGAAAAACACACACATGCTCTCTCTTTTCCAAAGTCACACAGAATTGTGAACATCCCAGATCATTAGGGAAAACCCTCAATCATAAAAATAAACCTAGGGCCTTTCCCTTCTCCCCAGAAGACAATATTTATTTCTTCCTACAGAGGACGGGGAGGAGTTAGGGGAGGGAGTAGGTTGTCCTTCTCTTGAATAGGCTGTGCCACTGTTCATGAAACTAGAATAAAGAAGGAAAATCTCCAAAGCTGGGGTTTCATATTGGAACAGGCTGAGTGATCATATCCTGCTATGCTCTTTTCATGGAACTAAAATCGAAGCCCGCATGGGTTCATCATTCACCCAAATTCCCACAAGGAGTTAGTGGCAAAATGTAGATTAAAATTTGGGATTTTTCTTTTCTTTTCTTTTTTTTTTTTTTTTGAGACAGTCTCATCTGTTGCCCTGAGTAGAGTGCCATGGCATCAGCCTAGCTCACTGGAACCTCAAACTCCTGGGCTCAAGAGATCCTCCTGCCTCAGCCTCCTGAGTAGATGGGACTACAGGCATGCGTCACCATGGCCAGCTGATTTTTCTATTTTTAATAGAGATGGGGTCTCACTCTTGCTCAGGCTGGTCTCAACTCCTGAGCTCAAGCAATCCTCCCACCTCAGCCTCCCAGGGTGCTAGGATTACAGGCGTGAACCGTTGTACCCTGCCAAAATTTGCAGTTTTTCTGATTCTAACAGTTATGATATTTCCACTCTACCGGAGCATACAGTGTTTAGGTCTGGCCCTAATTAATGAATATGCATTGTGAGCCAAATAAAAAAAAGGAGGTCATTTTAATTTAACACTGAGACTTGGGGTATACAAGACATGGGATGTGTTGTGCAGGAAGAAATAAATCTGAATGCCCTCTTTGTTCCTTACTGCCACTCTCCCTCCCCACCCACCGGCCTCCCATATGAATACTCAGCCCAGAGCTAAGGCAGTGGTTGGATTTGGGAGGGTTAAGGGATGTTAACTAAAATGAGCAAAGCAGAGATGGATTCCAGTCCCATTAGAGGTCAGCCTAAAAGCACTTTCCTTCATTGGAGGGAAGCAAAGATCAAGTGAAGACAGTTGCCAGACCCTCTGCCCTTTTCCTGGAAGCTAATGGACCATGAGAAGAATGTTCATGCAACTATAAATGCAGCCAAAGAAGGTGCTCTTGAACTGCTGCCTGGAGGATACAAATGTGTCTTCCTTTTAGAGCACACTTTGCATGAGCAAGTCAGAAATTTCAGAAGCTACTTCCATCCTTTTCTTCCAGCTTGATTCAGATTTAGGCATGGGATTGATTGATTGATTGATTGATCAATTTATTTAATGAGCACTAATTAATTAGCTCAGGAAGGAATTTCAGGAGTCAACCTGAGACCCAACATCTGCCAGTTGGGTTCTTATTAGAGTCAACCTCAAGGGTGATTGATTAACTCATTCATTTATTCACCTGTTTTCCAATTGGCAAGTGTATGTTTGGCAAAGTACTAGATCAGTGTTTCCAAATATGTGGTTTGTATCTGTCTCTCAATATAGTGCAAGGCTGAATACTATTTATTAACAGGGCATTGACTGTTGGAAAAATGTACAACTATATTAAACTCATAATTTTATGCTTATAATTTCTTAGAATGTAGCTAAAACAGATAACTAAAAAGCGGTAAATTTAAAGGAAAAATAGATTTGAGACTGAACTGTGGCAGAAATTTATAAAAATGTAAATTTATAAAACTGTGGCAGAAATTTATAAAAATGGTTTATAAAAGATTGATATTTAGGAAATATCTGTATGTGCTGTGGGGGATACATAGAATTGCCTTTTCCTGAAGGAGCAAGTGTGTACTACTTTACAGATAATAGATTTTCCAAGTTCAGAAGAAGGGCAGGGATGGATAAAGTGAAGACACCATGGGAGGACTTAGTGGGTGATGTGGAATGTGACTGGATTTGAAAGGCACGAGGATTTGGAGGGAAGAGAAGGGGGTGGAGAAAGAAGTACGAAGGGACATGGGGAAGAATCATAGGGTGCAATGTTTAGGGGGGAAGTGGACTCACTATCCTCCCCTCAACCTATGGCTGACATGGCTAAATCAGTGTTGTGGACATTTGCTGGATTTTAAAAAACTATTTATTTATTTGCCACTCTGTATCCATTTTTACTTCCTGAAAAATCCCTGCTTTCTTTGGTGGGTGGGTATTAGCTGTTTGTCACTTGTGCTGCTTTGGCAGAATTTACCATCAAAGTGCCTGTGACCCTTAACTAAGTAGTAGGCATGTGATCCAAGTTGGCCCATTGAACCTGCTTTGGTGAGTTTGAGGCTTTAAGCAGAATGGAATGGCCAGGTGTAGCTCATTTGTCCTCGCAGCACTGCCCTGCTACAGCAGTTCATCAGCTCCTGTCCTCCTGGGTCCCTGGCTCCTCCCCTGGCTCCTGGACCTTCTGAGTCTTGTGCTTAGGTTGTTCCCTTGATCCTGTGAGCAACTTCATATCCCCACAGTAAGTCCCCTTTCTGCTCCAGTTGGCCAGTGACCAGCTGGGCCATGTGACATGGAAAGTCTGCTTTCCATGGATGTATTGCTGCTTCAGCCACTGGACACCTGGTCCCTTCCCTTGGCACCACCACTGCTGGACACTGAATACTGTCCCTTGCACCATCACTACTGGGCACTGCTGGAAGGAATTCTAGATTCTTGGCCTCTCTGTACCACTTACTCCAGCTTCGAAGGCCCAGATAGAAGGATCTGATTGGCTGAGCCTAGAATGATTAGTTTCTAAAGTTAGAGGATAGACCTACCCTTTCTCACATAGTGGTGGATTCCTCAAACACAGAAAAGGATGTTGGTAAAAAAAAAAAAAAATCCACTTTACCAGACATAAGGCAGTGGCTAAAGTCCATAGTCAAGTGGCCTGGATTTAAATCTTGGCTCTGCCGTGTGACTTCTTAGCTGTGTGACTGCAGATTTCTTAACCTTTCTAAGCCTCAGTATCTTCATTTGTATGGTGCTGGGAATTATAGCACCTATCCATCAGGGTTGGCAGGAAGATTACCTAAAACAATCCATGTAAAAGTGATTGAGACAGTTCTGGCACACAATAAATGTTTAATAAATGATAGTTTTGATTATTATTATGACATACATTTCTGCCATGTCTGGACATAGAATCAAGTCTTTCTCAATACAGCTCTCAAGGTAGTCCCCTCCAATCCATGAGATCTGGCATACCTGACGAAACCTATTTGCTAGCCTTGGTTTAGGATGGTACTCAGTAATCTAGCATAGATGGGTGCATGGTTTGGATTAGGAAGTACTGGGAAATGGGCACAGATCCACTGTTTACAGCGGCTCTATCAGGGGTTGGAAAATTTCTGTAAAGGGCCAGATGGTAAATATTTTAGGCTTTGCTTCTGATAGAGTCTCTGTTGCAACTACTCAACTCTATCATTGTAGTGCAAAAGCAGCCATAAACAAATGAGTATTACTGTATTCCAAAAAAACTTTACTTATAAAAAAGAAGACAGGCCAAAATTTATAGAATCCTGGTCTATGTTATTGATGATGATAATGATGGATAATGAGGATAAATGGAGTTTTCAGCACTTAGCATTCCATATATGTAATTTTTACAACAATCCTGTCACGTAGATATTATTGCCCCAAAATTATAAATGATAAACCAAGATTTAGACAAAATTACTTTCCTAAGCTATTTAGCTACTTAAGTGATAAAGGACGCAAATCTTGGTTTGTGTGACTTAAACATCTATACTTTTTCACCATAATATTATGGGAAAAGGGCCAAGCAGGAATGAAATAGATGATAATGTGAAAGATTTTGAGGGTTCTGTATTATTTAACCTGATTTATCCAAGGAAGGATAATAGACAAGGATTTAGGACAAAAGGCTGTCTGCTCAGGGATTAAAGGGAATGAATTTGGCTTCTGGATCCACTCTGTTGTATCTCTTAGGAACCCAACTGTAGATTTAGATAATTTATTGGGGTACAAGGAGGGACAGGATGAGGGTAGCCCCTGCCAGTGAGATTGTATAAGTCAGTGAAGGCCAGGTTTCATGACTTCCAGCTTATCCTGTACATCAGTGTCGCTCACACTTTAGTGTATGTCAGAATCACCTGCCAGTCTTGTGATTACATGGGGTTGTCGAGCCTTACTCCCAAGATCTTCTCTTTAGTAGGTCTGGGGTGAGGTCTGAGCTTTCACATGTAAACACTGCTGGCTGGAAAACCAGACTCTGAGAACAATTGTACACAATGTGGAGCTATGGAAGTCGGTGAACATGGAAGGTGAATCTGCCAGTAGCGTGTGGCATGGATTGTTCCCCAGCTGAACTGATATGAAATAGTTATCTACCCATAAGAGAGAACTTGTTTTCACCTTAAATGTAAGGACCTCTGCCTTCATTAAATAGTAGCTAGATGGTGGAGACTATATAGCAATCCCTAGTATCAAGCTTAGGGCTGTGTGCTAGAGCTGTGGTCCCTAACCCTGGGATATGAGCTGCAGGCCAGTGAGTGAAGCTTCATCTATATTTACAGCTGCTCCCCATCGCTCACATCACTGCATAAGATCCATCTCCTGTCAGATTAATGGCAGCATTAGATTCTCATAGGGATTCAAACTGTACTGTAAACTGTGCATGTGAGGGATCTAGGTTGTGCGCTCATTATGAGAATCTAATGCCTGATGATCTGAGGTGGAGCTGAGGTGGCGATGCTAGCTCTGGGGAGTGGCTGCAAATACAGATTATCATTGGCAGAGAAGTTTGACTGCACAATAAATGTACTGCTGTTGAATTATCCCAAAACCAACTCCCTCCAACCCTGGTCTGTGGAAAAATTTTCTTCCATGAAACTGGTCCCTGGTGCCAAAAAGGTTGGGAACCGGTGTGCTAGAGAAGGAAGGCTTCATTAAACCTCCAGCATGATAGCTGCTCTGAAAGCTCTGTTTGGTTTGGGTTTGTCTCTTAAATGGTTTCTTGTTGCATATAAAATCAAAACTTTATGTAACTTTGCACTTGGTATGAATCTTATCAGTTGTCCTATATCCTGAGAGTTCTGGCTTTATTTGTGTGGATGTCTACCCATTAAGTTGGGAGCCTTTATCACATCTGTAGTCTTCACAGGACCTGGGACAGTGCCTGGCACACAGTAAGTGCTCAATAAATGTTTCTTAAATGGACTGAGTTCCTGGGCCTGGCAAACATGCCACTGAGCAGGAGGTCTCTTTGTTTTGTTTATATGACTTTTCTCTTTGGCTTGCCACTTCTCTCAGATTTTGAGCTGGAAACATTAGCTTGCATTTTCTCTAAGAAGTATCAGAAATGTATATAGATTATTAACATTGATAGTGTTGATGATGGTGATAATGATAATAATAACAGCTATTTATTGAATGTCTCCTATTTTCCAGGTACTGTTTTAGGTAGAAACACATATCTCTAATTTTGGATCTTCACTATGCCTCTGTGGCATAGACTCCAATACTCTCATTGTACAGTGAGAAAATGTAGGTTTAGAGGGCTTAAGATCACTCAGCTACATGCGCCACAGCAAGACATGGAATACTTGTGTGTCTGACGTCAAAGGCATTTGGCATGTTTCTTCCTTTGTGCAACACTCTCCATCGAGTTTGTTCTTAACTGTGACTAACAAATCCACCCAAATGCTAATTTTTTGTGCATTGCTTATCTGATTACAGATCAGGACTGACTGCATCAGAATGGCAGTTTGAAATGGCGGAATTACCTTCCCACCACAGTTGGGAGGACAAGAAATTGTGCCCATGTGTAGCCACTGAGCCTTCCAGTTATATTTTTTCACCTCATTACACACACACACACACACACACACACACACACTCTCTCTCTCTCTCTCTCTCTCTCTCTCTCTCTCTGTCTCTCTCTTCCTCTCTCTCAAAGCCAGCTAGCCTGAGCTCTCTTGAAAAACCTTTGAATTGGGGATTTTATATTAAAGCTGCATCTTGCCGCCTTAGGGAAGAGGAAGGCGTGAGGGAGAACAACAGAGGTTTGGTAAGAAAAAGTTCGGGTTACCATCCGTGTGATTGTAAGACAAAAAACAAAAGTAATTTGGAACTCTGTCCTTCAGACTGCAATGACTTCACACTTGCCTTTCTTTGTTATCTCAAGAAAGGGATAATAGAAGTTATGATCTCCCAGAAGGGCTCTGTGGGACATCCGCTGTGTACTTACCACTTCAAATCCTCTCAGGCCCTTTATTCCAGCCACTGTGTGGCTACCCGTTCTGTGCAGGCTTGGACCAGCTTGAGGTAGGGCCGGTGGAGCGTTCCCATCTCCCTTCTTGCTATGGACCTATCTGACATCATGATGCTGGCCACCTATGCCAATAGCCACAACTCTCAAATACAAAGAAAACAATGTCCTGGGGTGCCACCCATGACCAATGGGAGACAGCAACTGATAAGTAAAATGCTTCACCTTTATTTCCCTAGTGGATGGTTCTGAGATGCACTAAGGTAGGTTCCCAGGAAGGTTCTGGGGAGCCAAGTAACCAGTAGCCCGTCGTGGTGGCCAACTCAGTAACACATCCTTGTGTTGGCCCTCCGTTTGTTCCTATTTCACTTCTCCTGTCCCTTACTTCTTCCTGCTGCCAGGCATAATGTTTCCAAATATGTACTGTGTGTACATAATAAATCTTTTATTATGGTTCTTTTTTATGGGGCAGCTCAGGCAAGGAAAGATTCTAAGAGTAATAATAATGGAAAACTCAAATTTGCATAGCATTTCATAATGTATTAAGCTTTTCCACACAATATTCTTTTATCTGCACAACAACCTTGTGCAGTATGTAGTGCATTGATTATCATTATTCTTCTGTCCTAGATGAGACAGCTAAGATTCCAATAGGTGAAGCAGTTTACTCAAGGTTATACAGACATTAATAGTAGAGGTGGAACAAGAATATTGCTTCTTGAGGTCTTAGTTCAGTGTACTTTCTACTCTGACTACATTGAGAGTCTTGGAATTGTGCAAACTAGGACAGTATTCCAGAACTTTGCCTTTATTAGACTTAAGTTGTAAGTGTATTATATAGTACGTGGTATGTATAGCTTAACTTAATCATTGAAATGCAAATTTATATGTAGTTCTTTATTTCCTGAAACTTTTCCTAAGCAAGCTTTCAGCTCTTTCACTTCTGCAGAGTCTGATATGAGGCCAGACTGCTTCATCAGCAGCCCCCTCCTGGGAAAATAACAGGAGGAAGGTATGATACTAAAAATAGCTACCATTTATTGAGAGTCAATAAATGCTCTAAGTGCTTTCCATGCTTATCTCTTTTTATTTTAATTCTATTGTTTTAGAGACAGGGTCTTTCTCTGTCACCCAGGCTGGAGTGCAGTGGCCCAATCATAGTTCACTGTAACTTAAAACTCCTGGGCTCAAGTGACCCTCTTTCCTCAGCCTCCTGAATAGCCCTCACCACCATGCCCAGCTAATTTTTTATTATTTGTAGAGATGGGGTCTCACTATATTGCCCAGGCTGGTCTCGAACTCCAGGCCTCAAGTGATCCTCTGTCTTGGACTCCCAAATTGCTGGGATTGCAAATGTGAACCACTGCACCCACCCTCCACAGTTGTCTTGATTAATCCTTATAAGGATCCTGTGAGGCAGGTAACATTAATATCGGCATTTTTCAGAAATTGAGGCACAGGGAAATTAAGCAACCTACCCAGGATCACATAGCCAGTAAGCAGCATAGTCAGCATTTAAATATAGGCAGTCTGACTCCAGAGTTCACTCTCTTAAATGTTATGTTATAGTGCCTGGGTGAAGAAAGTTATTTATTATTGCTCATTTTGTAATTTTAAATGAAATGCTAACTCTGTTGCGCAGTTCCCTCGAGTCTGGGAGAGGGTGATGAGGGACCGTTTCCTCTGCTAGAACACTGTTTCATCAACTCTGCTTTACACAATACAGCAAGTCAGTACTGTATTAAAGTTATCCCTTTGCTTATAACACTAACGTTTAACAAAGAACCAAAGAGAAGCGTTATTTGTCAACTTGCTCAAATGTAGGGAGGTTCTTATAGGTGAAAGTATCTGGATTTATCCAAAAATGTAGGCATGTTAAGAAATTAGTTCATCTACTTTAAATCCTCATATGTATTAGAAGTTATCTCTAAAAGGCTTATTATTCTTACATTTAAAAATTAAACATCAAACTTCTAATGAATTGAATTTAAAAAAAATTAAGTGCAATATTAGTTGATAAGAATTGTGAAATAGAACAGCTCCATGTACATTCTAAGGATTGAAGAATGGTGATTCTCAAACAGGGGTGGGGAAGAGTTAGATCAGAATCACCTGGCATTTGTCTATTCAAATGGTAAAGAAACAGGGAATATTATTCAGCCTTTAAAAAGGAGGAGATCTGCCATTTGCTGTAACATGGGTGGACCTAGAGGACATTATATTAAGTGAAATAAACATACACAGAAATAAGTGTACATCGAAAGAAAAATATTACATGATCTCACTTACATGTGGAATCTAAAAAAAAAAAAAAGGACAAATATATAAAGATAGAGAATAAACAGTTGTTACCAGGGTCAGGGCTAGGGGTAGGAAGTGGGCAGATGCAGGTCAAGGGATACAAAATAGCAATATGTAGAATGAACAAGTTGAAAGATCTAATGTACTATATGAGGACTATAGTTGGTAATAGTGTACATCAGGATTTTTGCTAAATGAGTCGATTATATTTGCTCTTGCCACAGGGGTAACTATGTGAGATGATGGATATGTTAATTTGTTCCACTATAGTAACCACTTTACCATACATGTGTATACTGTAACATCATGTTGTGTACCCTAAATGTATACAATGCAATTTATTTAGAAAAAGGAATCACATGGCAGAAGATTGCTCTTCAAGCTGATTACAGCCAATTTGTACCATTTTCAGCCATGTAAAGGATATTCCATTTTCCCACATCCTCCATAATGTTGGTCTTACCCAGACTTTACAATTTTTCAAATCTGATAAATATGAAATGGATCTCATTGCTTTTTCAACATAAAATTTCTTTCTTTTTTTTTTTTTTTTGAGACAGAGTCTCGCTTTGTTGCCCAGGCTAGAATGAGTGCCGTGGCGTCAGCCTAGCTCACAGCAACCTCAAACTCCTGGGCTTAAGCGATCCTACTGCCTCAGCCTCCCGAGTAGCTGGGACTACAGGCATGTGCCACCATGCCCGGCTAATTTTTTCTATATAGATTTTTAGTTGGCCATATAACTTCTTTCTATTTTTAGTAGAGACGGGGTCTCGCTCTTGCTCAGGCTGGTCTCGAACTCCTGACCTTGAGCGATCCACCTGCCTTGGCCTCCCAGAGTGCTAGGATTACAGGCGTGAGCCACCGCGCCCGGCCATAAAATTTCTTAAATTAAGGAGCGTGACAGTCTTATCAATAAGTCCACTTCTGTTCCTACATCCTGTCTGCCATTTAGGCTAAACCATGAGAGTTTATGTCACACAAGAGAAGAGAGCAAGTGCTGCCTGGAACAGCAACCTCCACAAAGTAAGGATGAACGAGGGCAATTCCCACTCAATAGGAAGGAGAAATAGAAGCTCTCCTTGTAGAGATTAGAGGAGAGAAAGCAGAGGGAACAAAGACTTCTCCCCTCCACTACCCTCCGATTGCCAATGGCATGGGGTCACCTGAGGTGAGACTACTTAATACCCAATAATGCAAACTAATGTTTTTTTATGCATAGGTGATTTGCTCTGTGTAAAAATGGTGACTCACACTCTCATTACCAACATCTTAATAGAGTTCCATCTACCAAGCCTTTGAGAGAGTGTCAGGTGCTATGCCAACTAAGCACTTCATCTGTACTGTTTCCTTCAATTATCCAAACTACCCTGTAGGAGGTGGGACAATTCCTCTTTTACATATGAAGAAACTGAGGTTAGTAAGGCAAAGGAAACTCCCCAAAGCCAAGTCAATAGGAAATGGTGGAGCTGCTATTCTAATCCAGATGTGACTGGCACACCTGACCACTGAATGATCCAGACTCCAGTTGGAGCACCTCTTGGCAGTGGTCTGACAGGAGAGTGGTGGACGTTAGGAAGATAGGACAGGTTTGAATTCTTTCCTGTCAGAACAGCTTATGGGATCTTGGGCAAGAAGTTCTACATTTTAGCAAATGCTCCCATCATGATTGCCTGGAATGACAACAGTCTGTCTAGACAGAGGCAGGCAATGGGCTCTGGAAGACATCTGGAATATGGTTAATTCAATCAGGTGAGAGTTAAAGGACAACAGGGCATAGTCATTAAGAACTTGGACTCTGAAGCCAGTTATACAAGGTTTTGAGTCCTGATCTTTGTTATTTTTTATGACCTTAGGCAAACTACTCAACCTCTCTGAGATGCTTTATAATCTTCAAAAAGTGGATAATTATATGTGTTATATAGATTTTTGAATTCAGTGAGATACTGTATATAAATCCTATGTGTAGTACCAACTATACAGTAAGTGCTGCCTAATGGAAGCTGTTGGATGGAGAGATAGTAGCTAGGAAGTCTGGCAGTATGCAACAAACAGGGAGTAGTACCTAAGCAAATTGCTGCTGGCTTTTGCAATAAGAAATCACAGTGAGGAAATTTTGACAAGTAACCAATGGACATAGAACCGTGGACTTCAAAAAAAAAAGATCTATCATATTGGCAGCATTTGATCTTGAACACACATTCACATCCCCACACCTAGGCACTTGAGTTCAGTGGTTTACTTTGGAATGAAGGGAGCTGAGGCAGTTCTTTCAATTTCATCACTGAGAGAGTGCCCACAAGGAAACCTGTTCCATAGGTCTTTCATGTTGGATTCAGAAAAACTTGCAAGTGATATTAGTACCTTGTTGCCTGCTCTTTGTAGTGGCATGTTCCCAAGTCTTGTAGGAGAAATTTTCAGAAAGTAATAAGCAGAAATAAACCAGAACTCTAATTGGGTAAAGTCTTAAAACTTTTTTGTGGGTGGAGAAGGATCTAATTTCTGCATGGGGAAAAGAGCTATGATGCTTCGTAAAATGAGCTGTTCTTTGTTTGAGATGATGGCACTCTTGGCCTGAGATCCCTAGACATCCAAGTTGATTCATTTCCTCACTGTTGGATTGGATCAGTACCGAGCCTCCCATGCCAACATTTCCAAGGTGGATGCAGGATGATGGTGTATGGCTGCCTGTCTGGGGAACCACCCTTCATCTTTTGGTCTCATTTTCTCTAGGATCTAATCATAGAGCTAAGCTAACCAACAGAAATGACTGGCCATGCTACGTGTTGGATTGTCCTTGGGTTCTGTGTGTGTATGTGTGTATGTGTGCGTGTTTCCATTAAGTGGCAATTTCTCCATTCAGGCCCTGTAATTAAACTCTTGAGCATGAGAAGGAGCAGCAGCAGAGAGAACACCAAAATGAGAGCACAAGTAGGGAAGAATGCTGTCAAGAGGAGATGACTATTTTTATTCTGTCTGCCTGAGCAGAGAGCTGTTACGATACATCAATGCTGAGCGAGCAGGTGAGACCTGGTGCTTAGATGACACATGAGCTGTGAGGCTGCCACACACCCAAAGGTCAAATGCTCATTGTCCTTGTGTCTCAGAGAGCCTGAGATTGACTACACAGCTCCCTCCTGGTTTCCCCCTTTCCATCAAACTGCTTTTGTACAAGAGCTATTAGCCCTAAGCTCTTTCTTTCCTGAAAGAGCCAGGAACGGAGTGGGATGGGAGGTTGCAGATATTCTTGGAAACGGAAGCGTTTGTCAGTCTGTTGCTTCTGAAGAGTAAGGATCAGAGAGAGGGGAGCAAAGCCCTAAACAGTGTCACAGGGGAGGGAAAAGGGATATGGTGTCCTTTTTATTTTTTAGGACTAAAGGAGTAAGTTTTACCTCTTCCTTCAGCTATTGGGTTTTCCTCTCTTATTAATCTCACAGAAGAGAAATGGTCAACCCAGAGTTACTGTCTGAATTGACTTTTGTTCCAAAAGTTATACCTCATCCTACATATTCCTGTGCTTTTTGTCTTCTCTAAGCTGATCCTTTTGAGTATTTGCTACATTTCAAAACTTTCCCCCAACTTCTACCTGCCAAAAAGATGACTTCTAAACCAAAGTGAATTTCTCTCTTTCCTCCCAGCCTACTAACTGGTGCCCACTTTGCAGATACCAGCTGGTCGAGTTTTTGCCCATGTCTTGTTACTGAACATTAAGCCCAGCATTCTCTGTGGGTCCAGAGTAATTTACTTTTTAAAGGAAAAGACACATTGTGCTGTAATTTGTGTGGTCTGTGGCCTATAAAAGGTTGTGAAGGCTTATGATGGTTCTTTTTTAATTGTAACTTAAACGACTGAAATAAATTGTTTTAACGAATGGCGTTGTGAAGCGCTACTGCTATTAAACTAAATTTCATTCTCTTGGGAGGATCCACAGATGAAGATTTAAGTAAAGATGAAAGCACTTTTGTCTTTTTAGACCAATTCCCAAAGGCAATTCTGGGTCATCAGATATTTCCCAGAAATTGTTGCAATTAAATCTAAAAAATGAGGAAATTAGTCTCAATATGAGAGACTTAGAGGCCTTAAGTCAAGTTTGTCTTTGGGTGAGTTTTACAAGCCTGTGAAGCATTATTGAACTGTGAGAAGTCACTTTGCTGAAGATTACAGAATGTGGCCTTTATCTCTTGGTAAAACACAGTAGTTGTTCATTGTAGCCATTTAATGAATATAGGGAAACTGTAGAACTCTAGCCCCTTCAGAGGATTACTGCATGCTGAAGTGAAATGCTACATGGAGGCCCATGAGATGATGCCAGACCTTGGTATTACTCATCCCACCTTCAGAGTTTCTTTGCTCTAATTTCAATAGTCAGTTCTTAATCCATAGATCCTCCTCCCAGACCTAGGATAATCCATGTTGCATGTTGAAGCTTATTTTTCAAATATCTCTTCTTGGGATGGTGTAACAGTTAGGTTTTGCTGTGTAACAAATCATCCCAAAACATAGTGGCTTAAAAAACAGCTACTTATTTACCTTATAATTCTGTTGGTTGGAAATTTGGGCTGGGTCTCTATAACTGACTCTTCTAGTCTGTGTTGGACTCATTCATCTTCAATCAAACGCCAGGCAGTTAGATCTTTGTACCATATGGACTGTAATCCAATAGTGGGTTATCCCAGGCTTGTTCACATGACCACTGGGTGGCAAGATTATGAGAGAGTGTGGAAGCTGCTAGGTTTCTTAAGGCCTAGGCTCAGAAACTCACACACAGTCTCTACTGTTACTTTCCGTTGATCAAAGCAAGCCTCCAAACCAGTTATGCTTGGAGGGGCAAGGAAATAAACTCTACCTCTTTGTGGTAGGATCTACGAAGTCACATTTGAAGGGATGTAGATATTAGGAGGGGAATAATTAAGACCATTATTTTTTCAAACAGTACTCCACAGTTGGTGTCTATATATATATGAGTTTTTTTTTTTTTTTTTTTTTTTTTTTTGGCCTAGAGAAGACTTATGCTCATTTGGGATAGCTTTTTAAGCCTATGGAGGCTTAGTCTCTGTAGATCCAAGGAAAACAACAGACTGTATCTTTTTCTGGAGTTTAAAAATATAGGTCTAGGGTTTAGCAATCTCCATGGGGCTGCATGAAGTATCTTCTTTGTCTCCAATTACCAATGTAATGCCTAGCACAAGTGCTTTAGGATGCTGTGTTCTTTTTAGTTCCTATGTAGCATTAACATCATCTCTGCTGCCAGGTTTTCTGTTATCCCAAAACTAATATTGTGAACTATCGCCAAAGGACAGCACACTCAAATCTCTATTCTCTGTATGTTTTGATTTATCTTGGGTGATTCTTACTCACGCTGTTGGTATTTCCATACTCACTCCATTTGTAATTATGGTGGATGTAGACTGTATGCAAGGAATGGAACTATCTCTATTGTTAGGAAGCTCTGAGTGTGTGAAGACTTGACTTGCACTACCTATTTTGAATCCACCTGCTTGAGGAGCTGCTTCGTGCCTGGGTGGGAGAAGATGTAGGAAAGCTCCATAGCCAGGCTGATTGTCCTAATTCAAGATTTCTTAAAGGAAAATACATTAAAAATTTCTTTCCCTGAATATCACATACATCTGAGTTCAATGCAAATGTCAAGACAAATCTAAGAGATTTTTTTTTTTGATTGCTCACTCTTTTGGACTGTCCCCATCTGCTTTCCTTCCTTATATGAATAATTGAGAGTTGACTGCATAATACATGCATGGTGGCTTATTTATGGTTTTTGATAGAGCCCCTTGCATGCTTCATTGTGCTTTATGAAACTCTAATCTATTCAGATTATAAATCTTCTATTCTCTTTTTTGGAGGCAGCTTCCTGCAGGACCCAAAATGTAGTAAATATTAAAATGATAATGCTTTAAAACTATATTGTGGGGCTTCAGAGTTAATCTTCTAATAATAAGGGTCTCTTATGAGACAGGCACTGCCTAGGCACTTTAAATACATGAATACATAAATAAGTAATTCTCACTGTCAGCCTTCAAGGTGGGTTTGGGGATCCTTGTTTCATACATGAGGAAACTAAGGCTCTTTGCAGTTAATTCACTTACTTAGAAGAGCACAGAATCACTATGTTGCTAAACCAGAATGGGAACCAAGGTCAACCTGACCCCAGAGCTAGTTCTTTTTCTACTACATTGGATTCTTAATATGATAATGGCCTTTGACTGCTGAGTCAATGTCATCATTATTTTGTAGGAATGTACTTACTTCTTCCTGGAAGAAGCAGGGAAATTTACCCCCTCGCCTTCCCATCTTTATGATTTCATGCCAGCTACAAGATGGAAGTCATTTTTTAAAAACTCATAAGGAATTGGAATGGTAGACATTGCACAAGCCTAGGGTAAAGGCACTGGCAGAATGGGGGACATGAGGTGGGTAGAGAGAGTCAGAAAAAATTTCTCTGTCAATCTTGAAAGGATGCAATTTGAAAACAGCCTATCTTACACCTGAATTCAAAACTGTAAGAATGCATATCATCATAAGGTTGCCCAGTATCAGGGTCTTTTTTTTTTGGGGTTTTTTTTTTTTTTGAGACAGAGTCTTGCTCTGTGGCCCGGGCAGAGTGCTGTGGTGTCAGCCTAGCTCACAGCAACCTCAAACTCCTGGGCTCAAGTGATCCTCCTGCCTCAGCCTCCCCAGTAGCTGGGACTACAGGCATGTGCCACCATGCCCGGCTAATTTTTTTTTCTCTCTATATTTTTAGCTGTCCAGATCATTTCTTTCTATTTTTAGTAGAGACTGGGTCTCACTCTTGCTCAGGCTGGTCTCGAACTCCTGAGCTCAAACAATCCACCCGCCTCGGCCTCCCAGAGTGCTAGGATTACAGGCGTGAGCCACCGCGCCTGGCCAGAACAGGATTTTTCAAGTCTGGGAAACTCTTGGAAATTAACAATGTGCTCTAGCTTATGTAAGGTTCAAGGAAGTGTTGTGCTTAACGTATCTGCTTAACTATTTAATTCTGGGCAGAAATCAAGAGTTCCATTTTGGACCTGTTATGTCTGAGATGCATATTATATATCTGGAGATGTTCCAGGGAGCAAGTGCATCTATCAGTCTGGACTCAGAGAACAGATAAAGATTAGAGATGAATGTTAGGAAATTATCATCATATAGATGCTTTCTAGCACACTGGGACTCTCCCTACTGTAAACAGAGTGGAGAAGAGGGACCAGTTGGGAGCCCGGAACACTCTATGTAACACAAGGCCCCAAGGTATAATAAAATCACATTAAATAACTTGGAAAGCTTTAAAAAACACACATAGAGGGGAAACATTAATTATGACTTAAAAACTTAAAAGTTGACCTAAATAATACTAATTTACATAAAGCTATGCGAAGTACTTGGTGCATTTGAATTTAATTTGGACTTAATAATTTCAAAAAAATGGCAGCTTTGCTGAAAATAACGTCTTAGATTAACAGACTTTTTTTGCTTCTAAGAGACCTCCTTTCTCCAGAGTCCATAAAATAGAATAGACAGACTTATTTGTAGGTCCTGCTGTTTGTGTTCTCTATGGAACCTCCAGAATTTTATGTTTGGATAGGTGGCTCTGGCTTCAGAGGCTGGAGGAAAGACATGGGAAAGCACAGGAAAGAAAGAAAAACGCAAGGTGAAATGAGCAAAGGGACACATTCATAGTCACACACATAAATGTAGAGGAAGTAGTAGGGAAACGTAATGATGAATACGTACATCTTGAAAGAAATAATGTGAAAATGCATTCACTGGGACCCACATTCAATGGAAGACAATCAAATTATAATGGGTATTGTGAAGTCATATCTTTCCCCTGACTTATAAAATCTATGATTATTTTTAAGGTTGTTCTATGTAACGTTGGAAAAATCTCACCAAAAGATGTGAATAGGGCATTTAGCTTTTTTCCACTTTCTGCATTCTTTCTCATGTCCCTTCTCCCAGGTTTCCAGACTCTTATCCGGACTAATCTTCTCCATCAAAGAAAAAGAATCCTCAGGCCAATTTACACTGAATATACAGCAGTACCCTTTCTCCGAAGTTTTGCTTTTTACAGCTTCAGTTATGCATGTTCAACCATGGTCTGAAAATATTAAATGAAAAATTCCAGAAATAAACAGTTCATAAGTTTTAAATTATGTGATGTTCTGAGCAGTGTGATGAAATCTCACACAGTCCTGCTCCATTCCACCTGGGATGTGAATCATCCCTTTGTCCCGTGTATCCACACTGCCATTAGTCAATTAGTAGCCAGCTTGGTCATCAGATCGACTGTCACGGCATCGCAGTGTTTGTGTTCAACTCACCATTATTTGACTTCATAACGGCCCCAAAGTGCAAGAGTAGTGATCCTGGCATATTGTTATAATTGTTCTATTTTATTATTAGCTATTGTTGTTAAGCTCTTACTGTGCCTAATTTATAAATTAAACTTTATCATAGGTATATATGGATAGAAAAAGAACAGTATATGTAGGGTTCGATACTATCAGTGGCTTCAGGCATCCTTTGGGGGTTTTGGAACATATCCCCTAGGGGTAACTGGGGGACTACTACATCATTCATTCATTTATTCATTGAGTAGTGATTAATTCATTCCTTCAACAAAGACTTATTGAGCACTTACTATGTCCTGGGAACTGCTCTAGCTCTGAGACTACAGGTGTGGACAAAATACTATATATAAAGATGTCTGCCTTCATGGAATTCGCATTCAAGTTGGAAAGGATGTAAAGGAGTTAGAAAATAAATAAATATAAAAATAAGGGATATATGTCAGAGGGGGGTAAGTGCTATGGAAAAGAAATAAAGCAGGAAAGGAGAAGGATGGTGGTGGTGGGGGTGAATTTTAAATAGTGCCACCAGGGAGGGCATCACTGACATTTGAGCAAAGATCAGAAGAAAGTAGGGAGCTGTGCAGATATCTGGGGGGAATGTATCTATTTGCTACAGTATTGGGGAGAAGGAAATGTTCAATTCAAAGAAAAAATGTTAATAATAATGGGATTTCAGATGACAACTAGGGAGATAATTTGGGTGCAAAGACCTTCTTGGAGTCCTGTGTATCATGTCATGCAAGTTGCTGCCAACACTGCCAGCAGGAAAGGCCAACACAGGAGAGGGGTTTTGAGTAATGACTTACAAAGAGGAAGGCTCTGCTAACTGGCAGATGACAGCCAATGAATGTAAAAAGTCAAAGGCTCCCAAGACCGTGATAGAATTCCAGAAGACATTTGAATATAATCAAAGGGAGTGGGGGGGGGGGAGAGAGAGAGAGAGAGAGAGAGAGAGAGAGAGAGAGAGAGAGAGAGAGAGAGAGAGAGAGAGAGAGAGAGAGAGAGAGAAACATGAGTGAGAGAGCGAGCACCAACAGGGATTCATTTTTTTAAAACAATCATTTTTCAAAATCATTAACTTCACTTCCATCAGCAATGCCTCTTTAGACCTTTGAATCTGTGCTGGGTTTAGGCTTTCTTTGGTTCTCTGTAGGTCTAATAATGATCCTACATCCCCAGGAATCAATCTTGATGATACATGTTAGACATACAGCTAAGAAGGTCTATCTAGGTTCGTGGAGGAAGTGAGAGGAAACCAGGAATGGCCTCTAATATTTTTGGTGTGACACTCTCACTTCTGGATCCCCAGTCTTTTCCTTGGGTACTCTAAGTACTTGATGTCTCTGACGCCAAGGTGAGGTGTGTACTATGTAGTGCTTGTGTCGCTCATGTTCTATCTGCCAACACTCATGGTCTAAATACCCCCAGGTTCTCTAGAGTGTCATGCCATTTGCTTGGATGACTCTTTCTTCCTCTCATCTCCAAGACAACTAGGTATCCCAGCCAGGGTCACCATGTGTGCTGTTCAGATAGTGTCTTACACAAGGGCACCTAACTAAGGGTGCAAGTGGGAGCTACAATCCACTCTGTGGCTTGTTCACCAAGCCATTTACCCTGTTGTAGAGCTGTATCCATCTGGAGAAAGAGATGTCCTTTTCTAATTTACCCAGAAGCAACCTATGCTAGGCAAGCTGTGTCCCTGTGTGGCTGCAGTCCCCCAAAGGGCCTCTTTTCTAATTCATACAGTGGAAACCTGGGGCAAGTAGTGGCCCCGATAATGACACACCTTCAATAAAAACCTCTTTCCCTCTATCTTTCTTTCTATATGTATGAGCAGACATATCCATCAGATCTTGTGCCTTTGGCTACATGCACATATATATCTCCTGTCTGTAGTTAAGGAAAACTCGTTTTGTTCTTCAAATTCTGTTCCATCCAAGTTGAGGGCTGTACTTATGCTGAGAACAAGTCAAGGTTATTGTCCACCAAACCTCTTCAGAATGAGTGACTATCACTGAGTAAAATCAGGTCTGGTTTATATTCTGCTTTTAATGTTTGACTAAATCTTAGGATTATAGTGATAAAGAGGGACTTGCCAGGCCATCTTACATCTAGAAAGTGCTTTACCTAAATCATCACAAACGGGGTCGGTTATGTCGAGCAGGGTCAAAAAACATGGTGTGGAGTAAGAAATAGCGGTTAAGTCTGCAGGCCAAGCTCCACGACATGAGGCAGGTTTGTGATAAAACCAGCTGGACTTGCTCCTACAGAAGTGACGTAGGCTGTGTAACGCTACTTGTGTAAGCCAAGAATGTGCTCACCTCATTGTTTTTGGGTTAAAAACAATCTGGCTTTGGAACCAGATTTCTAAGATTCAAATTTAAACTCTACCTCTTACCTGCTTTATGAATTTAACCAATTCCCTTAACTGCTCTGTGATTCCGTTTTCTCATTACCATCTTTGTCATCGTTGTTGTTGTTGTCGTCATCATCATCATCATCATCTAATTCTGGTCCCCATTCCCTGAGTGGTTTTTCTCTTCAGCTGGATCCTGTGCTCCTTTTGTCTGCAGTTCCTTCCCTTCCTATATATTCCTGTGGCTGCCAAGTTATTCCCAAGCACCAGATTGGGCTTTCCTCAGTGTCTGGGTTCCTCCTGAGTAGACATCCTGGATATCACCTGGATACAGGCTGTTTCAATTCAGTTGGATCCAAAGTTAACAGACTGTGCTCCCTACAGGAGGAGAGAGTTGGGGGTTTAATGTGTTCAGAAAAATAAACCCATAGATTGCAAAAAAAGAAAATATTGCCCCTAGCAATCTTTGTGAACTTACTTGGTTTAGGGTTTAAAGAAAACATAGTGGCACTATATGCATAATAAAAATGATAGGTATTATTTTTTGAACATATACTATGCACCAGGCACAAGGCTTGATTTTTTAAAAGGACAAGTTTCTTAGCAACCCTGCTAGGTTGATCTTCTGATGAGAAACTATGAGGAAACTGAAACTCACAGTTATGACAGATTTATAAGGGACAGTGCTAGCTCATGCTTTTTCTCTGACACAATCTTCTCCCATATAGTGGTTTGATCATTTTTCCTGACCTCTGGATGCCCTATACATGTGTATGAAACATCACTCAGTTTTAGATGGTAAAGGCAGCCTTTTCTCAGTTAACAAATTTAATTATTTTCTCACCATGAAAGTAATACATATTCAATATAAAAAATTTTGACACAATAGATAAGTTGCCCAAGGTCATGATGATCTGATAAGTGGCAGAGTCAAGGCTCAGCCTTCCCCAGAATCTATGTTCTCAATCGCTGTTTTATATGAAACCATTTCCCTATGTTAGTCTCCTTTGGCTGACTCACCTACAGGGTCAAATTCATTATTATTTAACACACTGGCACATTTCACTGGCATTTGTTTGTTTTGCACAGCTCTATCTGTCTTTAACATAGGTTAACAGTATGGAACTCCTCTTGGCCAAATAGCCAATTTAGGGATAGTAACATCCTCCTGATTAAAAATGTAACTGAAAAAGCTAGGGATGCAAATGGAATTAATGTCCATACATGATAAATTGGTTCCTTTTTAAGAATGTCTAGTGATCTGTAAAGTCATGTCTAGCTTGATGGCAATGATGTCATATTATATGCATATTGGTAAATTGCTTGCATAGTATTTGGCTGAGGAAGGTCCCAGGTCATCTCCCCCTTTACTTGTATAATAGTTCCCCAAACTCTACTCCTGTTGGTGGGGTTTGTTTGTTTTTTTAAGAATTATACTTTAAGACAATGCTGGATAAATACATCACCACATTTAGTGTCCTTGCTAAATATTGATTTAATTCTCCCTCTCTCTCTCTCTCTCTTTGGTCATAATTAAATGCAATGGAAGCCCCATAAAGTGATAGAAAATAAGAATCAGGGCCTCAGGCCTTTCATTTATACTATAAAGGGTCAGACTAGCTGATAACTAAAGACTTTTCCATCTGTCAGATTCCTTAAAATCCTCCATCAATCACAACAGTAGGAGACATTTCAGTGTCTCCTGAAGCACATTTCAGTGCTTGACATCATGTTTAAAAAGTTTTTGGGGGGTAAAATTGGGTCTCTTCCAGGAAATGTCGCTAATTCATTTCCCGCCAGTTGCAGAGAGTGGAGTTTCCATGGTAGTCATCAACTGATGACTGTCGAATAATGTTCATGATGAACTGAAGTCAGAAAGAAAGTTGATTTTAGGAAAGACACAAAAATGACATGATGTTAGGGATTAGAGCCTATTTCTCATGCCTGACGTGGAATTAAGTAGAATAAAGTTCCCTGCCACAAATATATTTAGTGAAATTTAAGAAATCTCCTATTACAGTTTGATTATGGCTTATGAGAATAATACTGATTTTTACCTAATCTGTAAGCCTGGGTAGAGTGTAGGCAGAAGTAATGACCATCCAGTTGCTCATCACAGTGGGTCTCCTTGGAGGGAGCAGTGTATATAGTAGGAAGCACACTGGTGGCAGAGGCAGAAAGACTTCCTCTGATTCTTGGTCACCCCTCTCACTGATGTGTGGCCTTAGCCATGGTATTCAATTTCTCTGAGCCCACATTTTCTCATCTATAAAATGGAACTAATGAAATGTTCCTCAGAGGTTTATTATAAAGATTAAATTTTAATGTATGTGTAATGCCTACTGCTCAATAAATCCGGGTCCACACTCTCATATTCAAAGTTTTGAAATCTGAAAGTTGTGAAGATTGCTTTCTTGAAAGCCTCTTTGTGGCAAAACCTGAACTGTTTGATTTTAATTTCATTTGACAGAAGAATTTTATTTGACAATATGAAGCTATTTTTATAGTCTTTGTCCCACTCAATATGAATACTAGTAGGTTTTGGTGCATAAATATATGACTGATTATTAATACTTGTGCTGTCTCAGACTTTTTGAGGGGTGTTACATAACGTACAATTTAATATCTTTCTAAAATCTAAAAAAAATCCTGAATGCTGAAATATATGAGGCCCCAGGGATTTCTGATAAGGGATTTTAGGCCTATATTTCTTTCCCGCTTTTAGAATGAATGAATATTAAGATAATTTTCTTTTGGTATTGCCTGATTCTAGTTAATATCACAGACGGTAATTCTGAGAAAATAATCTTTAGGTTTTTTTCTTTATCATTTTCTTTGAAGGAATATTTTCACATTGTCTGAGCTAAGATTTACGACCACAATCTGGGAATTATTGTAGAGTTCTTAACAATGACCTTAAGACCTAGAATCTAGTGGATTTTATGGTAAGATAAAAATATCTCAAACTCTGATTTGGTCTGACAGAGCTAAAAGAAGCCCTTTAACATTAGCTGTAGTAGTTGCTTAATAAATATTTATTGAGATGAGTTGAAATCCCAAGAAATATGCATGAACCTTAAAATAGTATGCCAGTAGATGGAGGAAGGAAATTTAATAGATCCTCAGCTTCTATGAGGATTCTTCTATTGAACATCTTTTCAAAAGAGTACAATCATTTCTGCAGAGCTTTAACATGCCTGACTCAACTTTTGGTCTCTTTTCTAAAAAAGTTGCTTTTGTTATTTGAAAAGGGAAATCAGGTTACTTTCCTGATTCTTAACTGCTTATTCACACATAAACATTATTATTCTTACACTTAGTGTTGCATTTCTGCATTTATTGCTAGAAATTGTGGAGGCCTAATAAAGTTGCTGATACATATACCATACAATGAAAAGTGGCAGCCAGGTGCTGTCCATGCTACTAAAGCAGCCTGGTTCTGTTGCCAAGAGCATAAGCCACTTGCTGAACTATAACAAAACCAAATGATCAATTGCCTGAAGTGCCGTTAGCTCATTTAAAACAAATTCCAGGTTTA
Organism: Lemur catta; assembly: GCF_020740605.2. Taxonomy (NCBI): domain Eukaryota; kingdom Metazoa; phylum Chordata; class Mammalia; order Primates; family Lemuridae; genus Lemur; species Lemur catta. The sequence continues at coordinate 90,860,298 of NC_059134.1, read as the reverse complement.
ACTGAGCCTGTATCAAATAGATCATCCTGTATCGAGAAGATGTTTTTGTAGTTTAAGACTTGTAAGAGAGACTATCAGTAGTACTCCACACGCATGGTGAATAGGCCAGTGTGATTCACAAGCTACTAAAGAGAAATTATTTTGGAGGCTACATAGTCACTGTGTTAAAACTAAAGTAATTTATTTAATTATCCTTTGGAGGGCTCTCTATATTATTTTTATGAATGCAATAGAAACATTGAAAAGCCGAAGGAAAAATAGGAAATTAACTTCTATGAAAGTTGGCTATTAATTTTCCCTTCATGTAGAAATGTATTTTACTGTGTTTGGAACAATGTAATTTCAGAAGCAGTGAAAGTGTCTTAACTCACAAAAGTAAGGAAACAAAAATGGGATCAGAGAAAACATTCTGAACCTTTGAAGAGATGAGGGTTTTGGCATGTTAAGGTGCTTGATTGTGGTTGTCAGACTTCTCTTGGTGTAATTCTCTTCTAAGACTGAGAAATAAATATGGTTAAAGGCACTAGGGTAGGTTTTAGGTATGACTGGGGAGTAGCAGAAGCGTATTTAGTCACCCTTTTTTTCCTGTCTGTAGAGCACTCTCACCTTCCTCAATGCTCTTCCCTCTCTTTTATCAAAGCAGGAATGTTTGAATTTGAAACTTTTCCTTGACTTATAGAATGAAAGGCCTTTTGGCATAATATGATTACAGGCACCACAGAATAGTAGGTTTTCCAGGCAAGAGGATTATCCTGCTGCCCATGAAATCACCCAGTGGACTTACTAAGAGCATGTCAGTTATGACACAGAATTTTTTGAATTCATCTTTTGTGGAGCAATCTAGTAATGACTGAAATTTTCCATCTCTTTTTTTTTTTTCCGCCTTCCACAATCCATTTTTTTTTTTACAATGAGTCAGAGGGACATTTTAAAAATACAAATTATATCATATTCTTATATCTTCCATTTAAAATGGTTTAATGGATTTCCTTTATTCTCAGAAAAAATACCCAGGGTTGTAATAAGGCTCTGTAACAATGTGGCTTCTGTGTACTTCTCACTACTCCCTGAGTCCAGACACAGTGGCTTTGTTTTAGTTCTTGAAAACTGCAGGATGATAGGAACTAGGTTTTATTTACTGCGTTACTTTCAGGTGCCTAGCACAGTGCCATGATTAATAAGTGTTTCTTAAATGAATAAATGAAAGAGGGAATGAGTGAAATGCTGCCATTCTAGTTAGTGTTGGTAAAACTACTTCCATTTTTGGTACTACTCTTCCTTCCACAAATATATATTGAGTCCTTACTATGTGTTACGCACTGTGCGAGGTGCTGCTAAACAACAGTCGCAATACGAAATAACCAAGCTGCTGGGAATTAAGAGTGGCCTCCCAGGGCAGGTTACAATCGCAGATTTGGAGATCTAGATATGCAGAAATGGTAGACAGTATAACTGTAGAACTCTGCCTTTTTGCTGCTTTTGGACTAGACAGAAGACTTCATTTCCAGGGAGGCATAATTGCTTTTAAAACAGAGTGAAACACAGTGTTTCCTTCCAAGAGGAAGAAATTAATGTCAGTCACTAATTGTGTCTGAAGAGTGAAATGTGAAGAGACCCATATGTCTTTGCTACCACGAGGTCCATAAGGGCAGAGACCTGAGGCTCCATTGTCTCATTTCCTGCCCCCTCGCCATTCCATCCCGGGCATAACATTAATAGGAATGAGATCATGGGCTGTTCCCAAAACCTCTTCTGGTCTGAAGGCATTAGATGCCTTACTGTGTCATTTTACATACAAAGTGCTCAAGTGTTCAAAACTTCTTTGTCAAATGGTGGCAAAATTACCATGACTTTTAGAGGGATTTGGGTGTAGTAGCGAGGAGGGGTATTAGGAAGAAGCTAAGTTAGCATTAATCCACTTCTACGAGGGAATTATTGTTGAAAAACAATTTAATATTTCTTTTGGATTAGTAGGAGTTTTGTATCTGTTGCATGACTTGTTCCAAATTGGCTTTTAGGAAAAATTTTAATTTCCTCTTTTTGTATTAATAGTGTGTGTACATACAACACATAAATATTTTTAAGAATGGTATGCATATATATGTGCTGTTTGATTTGCTTCTTTATTTTTTTTTCTAAAAAATAGCTAATTTGACTATGACTATCTGAATATACTGTTATTTTCTCCTAATAATACCGCTAACTTGCCACAAATTTGGTCATTCACATAGGGTACTATGTCAGCCAGACTTAAAACTTTATAATATCAACTTAGAAGTATAATTTTAAAATTTTAAGAAAGAAAAGTGAGACCTTAAGGCATGCTTGTTTTTTAGTTAGCCTTCAGAAAAGAATAACTTACGTTACAGTAACCTTATGATAAATCGTATCTTCTGTCTAATTCTTGGACTTGCATGCAGCAGTATCTCCTCAAAGATGTCTTCATTCTAGTGAGTTTCACAAGACAGAAGCCCAATTCCTCATCTGTATTAAGGGCTATCATTGCCTGCACCTTTTATTACAGTAAACCTCAGATAATTTCACACTATAGTGACAATCTCTGAGCCTGTTCTCTCAGTTAAATCATCTTCTGTTCAAACATTATATCAATACTATCTCCACTTGACACACCAACAAACATCAGTCACTGAAATTATAGGTATTAAAGGACTTAGCTCCCCTGTCTTGTTCCTTGTTTTTGTCAGTTAAGATGTCTGTTATTTGGTTGTTACATGTATGATTAAGTGCAAACTTCAAGATACCAATATTCTCTTTGGAATATATATACTCATTTCCCAGAAAATTAGTCTAGAAAGTTGCTTGATGCTAAAAGAAATTCCAAACGTATAAATTTATTTGGAAAATTCTGAGTAATATATTACCACTCTTGGAAATCCATAATGCATATGAACTGGTTAAGGTCTCTGAAAAGTGCTTCCATAAAAAATTGTTTCCTTCTTTCTTTAATCTAGGATTTCCTGAACTTAGTTGACGTTTTTTTAGTTTTTCTGTTTTTTTTTTTTTTTGAGACGGGGTCTCACTCCGTTGCCCAGGCTAGAGTGCAGTAGCGTCATCATAGTTTGGCTGATCTAATAGCTTAGGTCGATATTCTATTCTTTCTCAGTGCTTTAGGCGTTCCTTTCTATTCCACTAGTGATCTAGTAATGAATGAAATTTTGCATCTTTTTTTTGCCTTTTACAATCCATTTTGTTTTTTACAATGAGTCAGAGGGACCTGTTAAACATACAAATTATATCATATTCTTTCTCCCTTTTAAAATGGTTTAATGGATTTCCATTATACTCAGGAAAAATACCCTAAGGAGAATACCTTTCTCAGAGGAAAACTTTCCTTTGGAAAAGAATGTAAAAGTAATTCTCTTTTCCTACCGAAATCCAAACAAACCATCAGCCCTTTTTGGGAAACATGGAACTTTGATTCTGAAGTTTGTTCACAAGCTTGTTAGGAATGTGAAAGTTGTGGTATCCCTGCCCAATAAAGTTTACTTTTTCACAGCATAGTATAAGCACAGGGCAGGATGATTCAATGGAAGTCACAGAGTGGGTCTGGTTATAGAATTGGGGATCTGCTAGCATGGGAGCACCAGAGAAACTCTTTAAAACTGGTCTGGATATATTCTTAGGAATGTGAAACTTGGTTTAACAATAGGTTGTATGTATTTATAAATCATTTAGTAACTTCATATGATGCACTATTCTATTCATCTTTGTCTGCAATGTATATTTCTGGCTGTCAGGAATCCAGGAATTGCTACCCATTTTCACAAATGTACCTCAGTTTCACCCCATTTTTTCCCAATGTCTCTTCCTCAGGGCTGATGAGCCCTCCAAGGCTGTTTCTATAGTGTCATGAAGAATGTAGTGTCACAGTTAGCTTTTTATCAGTGTCCACTTTGCAGGTTTAGAATACTCCCTGTGGTGTTAGTAAAATGAAGATAATTTTTGCTTGCATAGCTGTAACGCAGATGAATCTGGTGCCACATTCTTCCTGGCCTTAGGTGCTGCTTGACCTCTACCAGCAGGAAGAGGTCAGCCCCAACCTCATGCTCCTCAAAATACTTTTTAGAGAGGTGGTTGACACCCGTGCCAGCAAAGCCACTGTAGAAGTTAAACAAACTGGTTTGGGCCCCTTGGAGGAAGTAATTTGCAATGTCAGATATGAGGGAGAATGGCTTTTCTGCAGGAAGGAGTTTGGATGGCATAAGGAAGATAAATAGCCCTGAATGAAAGGGTGAATAAAACCCTCGACAGTTTGAAATTCCTTTGGAGGAACCTGGGAGTTAAGCATTTTCTTTCTTCTCCTTTTATCTCTTGTCTGTCTCATATTTCAGTTTTATGGTCCCTCTTTTGCTGCCCATGGTGTTGAATTATGATGAGCCCCAGACTTAGTTTAACCTTAGCTATTTCCTGACCCACACTTTCTTTTAAGGTAGAAAATGACTCAGATTACTTCTTTCTCTGCAGTCATGACTATTATTAAATCTTTTACAATAGTCACATCTAATTTCTTATTTCGCTTCCCCCTCACCAATGCACTGGGCAATATGTCTGGTAGGGAGGACACAGGTACCATCTTTGGCTAAAATAACTTCAAAGACTGAAGCTAAGACTTGGTAAGTATACTCATTTAATTAGAGAAGTATGCTGGGATAGTTCAGGATATCTGTAGATGGCCTGCTCCTCTGCAGAAGGTTTCTAATTCTGGCTCGTAATTTACTAGCTGTATTGCCTAAAGGCAATTACTTAACCTTACTTTCATTTGCTCGTCTGTCAACTGAGGAAGCAGCAATTCCTATATCATAGAATTATTCAGAGTAAAATGTGAGATAATATAATAAGCTTAGCACAGGGCCTGGCAGACATGATCAATTAATGCTAGTTTCCTTTTCTTCTTTGAATAGCAGTGCATACTGTCTTACTGGTCCAGAGGGAAGCTGGTAACTCTTGATGGCAAAGTTGTGAATCTTTTTATTTTTTTCATATTAGTTTTCTCGACATTGTTTCAAGTGACACAGGTTCTAAGATCTGATATTTGGGCTTTCTAAAGAAAGCATATAGTAGTGAAGGAAAACATTTTATTTGATTAAAAACTCCAGATTATCTGGATTGAGAGACAAGGTAGAAAATATTAGGTCATTGGAACTATGAGAGCAGATACAAGCTGAATGACATCTACATATGTTGAACAATGTAAATACATTTGAGACTGTCGTGGTATTTCAGTCCTAGGTGGTGGTATTGGTGGTGAGGGTTCTAAGAAATAGCCTTTCCAGTGACTGAGAGAGTTGAGATGTGGCTTGAACCTTGAACTGGGCTTGCTTATCCAGAGAGAGATCAATTTTATGTCTCCACTAAATAGGCTAGTTTACAGATGAGCTCAAGTAGTTGGTAATATGAGTGCTAGGCAGGGTAAATAAGTCAAAGGCTGAGTTTCACAGACTTGGACAAAGGTGTGTGTATGTGAGTGTGTTGGGAGTAATGTGAGGAAATGCTATGCCTATGCCTCAGACACGTAGAAATATTCAGCACTCACAGGAAATGTGTCATGGTTAAGGGCTCCAGTAGGGGAGATAGACAGACTTGTGTTCAAATCCCAGATCTACCACGTGATTTGTCAAACACCTAATAAAAATACACTTAATAGAAAACCTGACTGAGATTAGATTTAAGGATAAAATATTTATTTTCTCACACATTAAGAAATATTGAGGCAAGGTAGGCTGCAAACTTAGTACATCAGGGCTGTGGCTCCAACTCTCTGTGATTTTGGTGTGTGTGTGTGGGGTTATACTTTTGGCCTTCTCAGGCAGCTTGCTTAATATTTGAGTTGGTAGAAAGATTGCAGCAGCAGTTCTAGGTACCACATTCAGGCTTGAAAGTCTCCAAAAGAAGAGGACACTAGTTTCTTTCTGCATCTCTCATGAAGCAGTGATAAAACCTTTTCCAAGATCTCCACAGAAAAATTCTCACTTTTCATTGACCAGAATAGGCTTACACGCTCATTTCCAAACCAATGATGGTAGGGGAACAAGATTACTATAACTAACCCAGACTAAAAAAATATCTACTCTGGGATCTTGGATTGAGGATCACACTTAGTATTTTGAGGCAGGGTGGACACCTGAGAAAAATTGGTATTCTGTTAGGAAAGAAGGGATAGGCAACCAACAGTATATGCTGCAACTTGCTAACTCCTTTGAGCTTCCAATTTTCCGTCTGGATAATGTATTTATGTTGCATATCCAGAAATGACTAAATAAAATGACAAAGGTAAAGCCTCAGCACAATACCTGTTAAAGAGTAAATATTTAATAAAATAACAAAATACTTGGCAATTGAGATACCACATTTTTTGTCTGTAAGACTGCTTCAAAACTCTTACTACCTTGTGTGGCTATGTTCTTGAGAAGCTTTCTGAACTTGTCCTGACTGGCTAAGAAACCAGAATAATCTTGAGATTCTAGTCAAAATCTTTTATCGAGTCTGCTTTGGGGAGATGGTAATGTCACTGAAGATGGCCTTTGGTCTATTTCCTATATAGGTAGACTGAGTTTCCATTAAGAAGTGGGAAAATGCCTCAACACAATCAGTGTGCTATTGTGGTCACGTGGACCTCTATATGTGTGTGTGGGGGGGAGTGTGGGTGTGCATGTGTGCACACGTGCATGAACATACATTGTCTACAAATATGTTCAACTTTTATCTTGCTTCCAAGCCACTTGGCTGAGCACTTCAATTATTTTCAAAGTACCAGTAAGGTATGAGGATTATGGTGAGAAAGCAAGAATGCACAAGGGCAATGTTAGCAGGGCTGTCACACTGTACAACTCCAGGAGTGTCCCCCAGGGCTGTGTAGTACACAGCTTATGCAGCTCTGTAATGGCCTTAGATGTCAGTGACTTTTAGTACAGGAATCAAACTTTGCACAGATAATAGCATGGGAGAACAGGGCACATGGTTTATACTCCTTTCTTTTTTTTGGCAAGGGTTTCACTGTTGTCCAGGCTGGAGTGCAGTGGTGTCATCAAAGCTCACTGCAACCTCAAACTCCTATGTTCAAGCGATCCTCCTGCCTCAGTCTCCTGAGCAGCTGGGACTACAGGTGCATACCACCACGCCTGGCTAATTATTCTATTTTTTTGTAGAGAGCGAGTCTCGCTCTTGGTCAGGCTGGTCTTGAACTCCTGGTCTCAAGCAGTCCTCACACCTCAGCCTCTCAAAGTGCTAGGATTACAGGCGTGAGCCACACCACTCAGCCAAATTCTTATTTTTTTAAAATAAGTAGAACAAATAATTTTAACAGCTTTGCAGAGTGTGGTGTAGTGTGGTGGTTGATCCCAGAGATTCTGGCATAAGACTGTCTGGGTTCAAATACCAGCTACTTTACTATCTGCAACTTTTGCTGTCTATGCATCACTTTCCTCCACTGTAATATGGGAGTAATTATAAAGCTGCCTTCACGGGATTATTTGGAAATTTAAGCGAATTAGTAGATGTAGAGACTTACAATAGGGTCTGTACCAAAGGAAGCACTCAATCAGAGTTAGCTGTGATCATCGTTATTATCACACCTCCTTCTTGTAGGATTTTGGTATTTCTGCAAATTTGAGGCAATTTGTATTTTAATACCAATATGACCTTTTATATTCAACTGCATGTTTTTTTCAGTGGCATTTTCATATACATTTTATATTTTTGTCCTTGCAGCAACCTGTCAGCTAGGTAAAACAAAAATCATTATCTGCACCTCTATTATAGTAATTATTTAACTCCACAGCACTTTTCTGATGATTTGTCAGCCTCCTCTATCAGATGGAAAACTCTCATTAGGTGCAGTGTGTAAGTTAGAAATGCAATTGGCTGGGAGTAAAAAACATTCAAACAATAGTAGCTTAAATCATAATGACATATGTCTTATTTAGTAAAAAGTTCTGAGGTAATAGTCAATGGCTCAATGGTAGTATTAAAAACCTGATTTTTCCATCACCCTGAGTGGGTTTATTCATCTTCCTTGTGCATGATCACAGATGACTGCCATGATTCCAGGCACTGTGTCTCTAGGATCCCAAGTGGGAATGAGGAGAGTGTGTGGAAAAAGGATCTCTTTTTATTAGCAAAGAAAATTTGTTCCAGAAGGCCAGTAGATGTTTCCTTATGCCTTATTGACCAGACTGGGCCGAATAGCCATTCCTAGCTGCAAAGGAGGCTAGAAAAGAGACTATTTGGCAAAGGGGAAAGGAATTACCATGACTAATTCAGAACAATCATGATTATCTCTTGGAGCTGGGCACATTGGAGCCTGAACATTTTTTTTTTTTTAATCTAGGAAGATTGTGGGACAGAAGATACAATGGCTATAGAAAAGGAAATTAATAGTGTCAGCTACAAACAAGGATGGTGCCTGACTCCTTTTTAAAAAAAAATCTGAGCCTGATACAAAAAAATTCCATAAATATTAGAATAAATGAAACTCTTGACAGATGGACTGAGGCATAGAGAGCAGAAACTATATGATTTTCCTAAGACCACAAAACTAGTTAGGAGAATAAGTGGAACTAAAACTCATCTATGCTAACTTCTGGCTTGGAGTTCTTCCTATTAGCAAAGCCACATCCTGCTTTTTGTCTTATTTTTTTATGGAAAAGTTAATGCAACATGTTTCCTTTCTATCTGTTGGGTGTTTAATAGAATGGTTCAACTTACATGACATAGGTGTGTCTCTTCAGACTTAGTTAAGGGATAGCACATTTAATGTTTTTTTTTTTTTCCTGTAAGTTTCAAGCCACCATGCCCCCTTTTTTTTAAATTAAAAAAAAATTAATTGTGGTAAAATACACATAACATAAAATTTACCATCTCAACCATTTTAAAGTGTGTAGTTCAGTAGTGTTAAGCATATTCACATTGCTGTGCAGCCCATCTCCAGAACTTTTTTATCTTGCAAAACTATAACTCTGTGCCCATTAAACACCTCCTCACTTTCGCCTCCTCCCAGCCCCGGGGAAACCACTATTCTACTTTCTGTTTCTATGAGTTTGACAACTCTAGATACCTCATATTAGTGGGACCATACAATAAAGCTTTGTTTTAACTTTTCACCCTGAGCTTAGCTTAGAACATGACTATGACTAAAATAATTTCACTGATCACATAATGTTGAGTTTAGAAGGTTGACTGGGCCATCCTGTAAGTGATAGCAGAAGCCACAAGAGGTCAAGACTAGGTGAAACCAAATGTGATTATCACCAGCAACTCAAGATGGCGGACGAGAGGGAGGCCGCAGAGAGGCCACGGCACTTCCGCTCTGGCCGGGGAGGGAGGGGACCGGAAACGGCCGTGAGCACTGCGGCGACTGCGAGAACGCGGAGGACAACAGCAACAACAGGGGTGGTTTGAGTCCAGCCAATGACACTGGAGCCAAAAGAAGAAAAAGAAACAAAAAGAATAAAGTAAAAAGGCAGCGAGGCAGATTCAACCCAGGATCAGCCTGTGAAGATGAACAACTTGCCAGCACAGAGGATCCGGGAAACACAGACGGCCATGGAGCTGGTCTCGGTGGGTCAGGGACCTGCCGAAACCATGGAGGAGGCTAGCAGGCGAAGCTACCTGCCCGGGATAGGCAGCCTGTCCCCACACTGGGCGAAGCGGTAAACACCCACGGTCCCGTGGAGCCTGACAGAGACGACATCCGCCAGGGCTTCACCTGGGATGCCCTGGACCATGGCGTGCTGAAAGAACTCTACACCCTCCTGAATGAGAACTATGTGGAAGATGATGACATGTTCCGATTTTATTATTCCCCAGAATTTCTTTGTGGGCTCTCCGGCCACCCGGCTGGCTACCCCCGTGGCACTGTGGGGTTCGGGTTGTCTCGAGTCGGAAACTGGTTGGGTTTATCGTCGCCATCCCAGCAAACATCCACGTCTATGACACAGAGAAGAAGATGATGGAGATTAACTTCCTGTGTGTGCACAAGAAGCTGCCCTCCACGAGGGTGGCTCTAGTCCCGCTCCGAGAGATAACCAGGTGGGTTCACCTGAGGGCATTTTCTAGGCTGTTTACACTGCCGGTGTGGTACTACCAAAGCCTGTAGGCACCGGCAGGGACTGGCATCGGTCCCTAAACCGACGGAAGTTGATTGGAGTGAAGTTCTCCCACCTGAGCAGAAATAAGACCATGCAGCTTACCATGAAGCTTTACAACTGCCAGAGGCTCCCAAGACACCTGGGCTGTGACCAATGGAAAAAAAGGACATTCTAGTCGTGCACTATCTCCTCATCAGGTACTTGAAGCAGTTTCACCTCACGCCAGTCATGAACCAGGAGGAGGTGGAGCACTGGTTCTTCCTCCAGGAGAATATGATCGACACTTTGGTGGTGGAGAATGCAAATGGAGAAGTGACAGATTTCCTGAGCTTTTATACGCTTCCCTCCACCATCATGAACCATCCAACCTACAAGAGTCTAAAAGCTGCTTATTCTTTCTACAACGTGCACACCCAGACCCCTCTTCTAGACCTCATGAGCGATGCCCTTGTTCTCGCCCAAATGAAAGGGTTTGACGTGTTCAATGTACTGGATCTCATAGAGATCAAAACCTTACTGGAGAAGCTCAAGTTTGGCACTGGGGAAGGCAACCTGAAGTATTACCTTTGCAATTGGAAATGCCCCAGGATAGGGGCAGAGAAGGCAGGGCTGGTGCTACAATAACCAGTCGCCAGTGAGATTCTGGATAAAGCCACTGAGAATTCCAACCAGGAAATGGAACCCCACAAATTGATCCAATTTTCACAAACGTGAGAATCCCTGGCAAAGGGAGCAGAGCTGATCCACCTTTACCAAACCACCAGCAAACTTGACAATTGTATTACAGTGGTGTGGGCTGCGTGATGTCACCTTTGGCTGTGTCTCTGGTCTCCCTGTTTTCCAGTTAATCACATCCTCATGCAGCAGTGATGAAGGGAATGTAATTGCTGAAAACTAGCTCGTGATTGGCATCTTATGGAGTTAACAGGTGAATAATAAATGTATATAGATACATATACACACACACACACACACAAACAAATGTGATTATCAGATGACCCGTAATAACCATGCCTTAGATGTGCTATTCACATTCCCTTGAATCTGTGGCTGACTACATTTTCAATAGGAAAAGGAGGGCTAGGATAAACAGAGACCCCAGCTAAAGGGCTTGGTGGTTCTTTTGTTTGAATAACCCATAATTATAGGGTAAGATTGCTGGCATGTAATAGACTACAGTTCAAAGCCACACTGGTTTGTATTGTTTCACCTACTTTTTAGGATTATTAAATATGAAGTAGAAATATTTCAGAACTTAAAAGAACTCATATTGACAAGCACTACATGTCAGACATAGTTCTAGATGTATAATTTAAATATTATTCTCCTCATTTTGCAGGTGAGGAAACTAAAGCTTATAGAAGTTGTGATTTGCACAGGGTCGTATAGTTATAAAGTGGCAGGGCTGGCAAAGGTGAACTTCAAAACTTGTGCTTTCCCCATTGTCAAAAATTCCTGTTGAGTGCTTGGACACTACGATAATCAGACTTTAATGAGCACCCACTGTGTACAAAGAAGCTCTCAGTACTTAGACAAGGACATAGTATATGTCTGAATAATTTTTTGCCTCTAAGTTGTTCAGGAATTAGCATTTTAATATTTTGCATGTAAAAAGTGTTTTATGTGTTTTATAGACTGAATAGTTTTATATAACTATCCATTATCATTATCCTTATGTCAAAATTCAGGTTAAATTTCTTGGAATTTCAGTGTAGGCCTTTACAAATCATTGTATGGTATTTTGAAGTTTTTCATATTAACATAAAGAAGTAAAACATACATTATGAGTTGTTTAAAGATTCCAGCAGCTATTATGCATCATAATGTGTACTGAAGTTAATTCTAGAGCATATCCATAGTTCATTTTATTTTATGCCATGGCACCTTGTTTATAGTATAGTGTATTTATGAGTTAGAATACCTTTAAATATTCTGGTATTATGTAGTTGTTTTTTTCTTTCCTGATAAAATTTTAAAATGACATTTAATGTTTTAAGAAACATTGTACTTGAGGTGCAAAGCTGTTTTATTATTTTGCTACAAGTTAGCTTTTTTTTTTTTTAAACAATCATTAGTATCTTACTGCCCTGGCTTGTAGTAAAGTTTCATTCTTCTCATTTTATGATTCTAGCTTGAGGAGGTTTGTAGTTAGAATAAGCAAAGTACTATATTAAATTTAAAAACTTTATAGATCTTTACCTAACACTGCAATAGCAATATCATAGGACTAATAATTAATCTTATGATATTGCTACTACAGTGCAGTATGTCTTCACATATTGAAAAAGTCATGTTAAGAGACAATTCTCCATAGGCCCCTCGAATTTCTGAAGATTTCATGCGCAAGGCATTGACTGCCTTTGTCCTAGATTATACTTTCAAGAATGCTTGTACTGTAATCAGCCTTGTAAGATGAATATAGTGTCTTTCTCTGGAGCAAAGGGCAGATTGGCTTACAGCCTTGGAAGATAGAGATAGTGTCCAGAGTATGGGCCAAGCAGTTTTACTGCCCATTATAAAAGATTTAGGTTCCATATGCTCATTGTTACTGTCCTGTAATGTAGCCCTCTTTGTATTGCCCTGTGGGAATTGGATCTTGGAGAACTGACACAAATGCTGACACTCTGGCTACTGCTATTGTCATGAGTAATAAAGTCTTTGGTTTCTGACCTAGAAGTCTCACATCTTCTGTAAGCATACATGAAACTGTGGCAATCTATCTTCTTAGCTTACAAGTAGGGTAAAATCTCAGATCCCTTATAGATATTGAAAATTCCCAAACTAAACTCTCCTGGGGCCCCCACCTAGATTAGCAATTTTAACACAAGCTAAATATTTTTTTTTTTTTTTTTTTGAGATAGAGTCTCACTCTGTTACCCGGGCTAGAGTGCCATGGCATCAGCCTAGCTCACAGCAACCTCAAACTCCTGGGCTCAAGCAATCCTTCTGCCTCAGCCTCCCAAATAGCTGGGACTACAGGCATACGCCACCATACCTGGATAATTTTTTATATATATATTTTTAGTTGTCCAGATAATTTCTTTCTATTTTTAGTAGAGACAGGGTCTCACTCTTGCCCAGGCTAGTCTCGAACTCCTGACCTTGAGCGATCCTCCTGCCTTGGCTTCCCAGAGTGCTAGGATTACAGGCGTGAGCCACCGCACCCACCCCACAAGCTAAATCTCAAGTATTTTTTTTTAATTTTGAAGAGGATTTAAGCTTCAGAAAATTTCAGATACTAATATACCAAAAAGGCATAAATAAAGGATAAAATTTCCTCATATTCACATCAACTTTACAAAATAAAATAATTTAAACATTATAAATAAAACTGAATTCAACTTTGCTGTTTTCTCAAAACACTTCTCCTTTCCTTTTTGGAGGCAATCAATCTTGACTTTGGTGTGTGTCCTTACAATCTATGACTTAATACTTTCACAATATGTATGTAGAAAGTATATAGTTATAGTTTGTATTTAAAAGAATTATATAACTTGTTTCATAGTATATGATTTTTCAACTATCATTTCATCATTTTAGATGTATTCTTGTTGATAAATTATGATCCAGTGTATTCATTTTCTTTTGATCCATTATATAAATACAGCAAATTTTATTCACCTAAACACGTTATTTCCAGTATTTTGATATTACAAACAATGCTATAATGAACATCTTTGTGCCTTGGCACAATGTGAACAAGTTTTTCTGGAATAACTGATAGAATGTGACAAAACTGACACTGTGCCAGTCTGGGTCTAAGAAAGCAAGGTAGGTTCTACATTTGCCCTTTGGAGGAAGCCAGCTACTGTGTAAGACATCCAACTGCTCAGAGACTGCCATGCTGTGAGGAAGTACAAGCTAGCCATGTGGAGAGTCTATGAGAAGGGAGAGAGAGAGAGAGAGATCCTTCCAGCCTCCCTGCTGTTCCAGCCATCCTAGGTGAAGTGGCAGACATATGAGTAAAGAAGCCACCTTGGACATTCCAGCCTAGCAAATGTCACATAGGGCATAGACAAGCTGTCCCCACTGGGCCCTGCCAAAACTGCAGAATCAAAAGCAAAGGAATTTTGTGGAATGCTTTTTCTGCATCCTTTGAGAGGATCAGATGGTCTTTGTTTTAACTTCTGTTTATATGGAGAATTACGTTTATAGATTTGAGTATATTGAACCATCCCTGCATCTCTGGGATAAAGACTCCAAAAGCAATCACAGCATCAACAAAAATAAATAAATGGGACCTGATCAAATTTAAAAGCTTCTGCACAGCCAAAGAAAATATCACTAGAGTGAATAGACAACCTACAGAATGAGAGAAAATATTTGCATGCTATATGTTTGATAAAGGGCTAATAACTAGACTCTATATAGAACTCAGGGCAATCAACAAGAAAAAAAAAATCAAACAACCCCATCAAAAAGTGGGCAAAGGTGATGAACAGAAACTTTTCAAAAGAAGATGGACTAATGGACAAGAAACATATGAAAAAATGCTCAACATCTCTAATCATCAGGGAAATGCAAATCAAAACCACAATGACGTATCACTTAACTCCAGTGAGAATGGTTTTTATCAAAAAGTCCCAAAACAACAAATGTTGGCATGGATGCAGAGAGATAGGAACACTCGTACACTGCTGATGGGACTGCAAACTAGTACAACCTCTATGGAAAGTAGTATAGAGATACATCAAAGAACTGAAAGTACAGCTATCATTTGATCCAGCAATCCCATTACTGGACATCTACCCAAACGAAAAGAAGACATTCTATAAAAAAGAAATGTGCACTCAAATGTTCATAGCAGCACAATTCAGAATTGCAAAGATGTGGAAACAGCCCAAGTGCCCATCAATACATAAGTGGATTAATAAAATGTGGCATATGTATACTATGGAGTACTACTCAGCCACAAAAAACAATGGTGAACTAGCACCTCTTGTATTATCCTGGATAGAGCTGGAGCCCATTCTCCTAGGGAAGTATCACAAGAATGGAAAAATAAGCACCACATATACTCACCATCAAATTGGTACTAATTGATCAACACTTATGTGCACATATGAAAGTAACATTCATCGGGTGTCAGGCAGGTGGGAGTGGGGGGGAGGGGATGGTTATATTCACACCTAATGGGTAAGGTACATACTATCTGGGGGATGGGCACGCTTGTAGCTGTGACTTGGGCAGTGCAAAGGCAGTATGTGTAACCTATACTTTCGTACCTCCTGTAATATTCTGAAATAAAAAAATAAAAGCAAAGGAATGATAGTTATTTTGAGCCACGAAGTTTAGATAATCAAAACACCCATTTTTCTTGTAAGTATTTCTTTTCTTTGTATCAATTAGAAAGTATTCTTGATATATTATGGATGCCAAGAACCAGGGTTTTAGTGAGGCATTTCAACTCATCAAGATATAAACCCAAATGGTTTTACTTTTTTCATTAAGTGCTACCAATTTTATTATATTGAAAGCTCCTTTTCCATTGGGACATTCTGTCAGCATCTCCATTACTTTTAAGCTACACTCCATTATTGGAACAGATTTGTTGCATTTTCTGAGATTTATTCTTGTGTATTTTGAATTCTAAGTCTCATATTTGATTTAAAAATCCTCTAGATCTCCCTTCTAAATAGGTGAGACTTGTAGCTCTAGGCGTTTGGAGTGGTGTGTGTGTGCAAGACATTGTCTAACCATGGGAGGTTTGGGCAGGCAGGAGTGATGTGTGAGACAGCTTCTGCCCTGTTCCACTGCTTCTAAGGTGCTGAGGTTTAGCTCTTTTCTGTGTTGGCTCTACATGGCATTTGAGCTTGATGTCTATGGGCTCTACAGGGCAGGTAACATCTCCAACAGGTTCAGCTGATCATGGCCTCACTCTCAAGCAGCTTTCGAAGGCATTGGCGGGGGGTTCCTTGTATGATTGGATACACCTTCCACTGATCCTCAGTTGGCAGCTTCACAGAGCATTTCTTTGATGTACGTGCCTCTTTTCCTCATGATGTAACTACTGCTAGCAAGACTGGGGCCCCAAATCTGAGTTCTCTTGGAAACTTGAACTCAAGGTGCGGATGGGGGAGTCCTGGCCTTCTCTTTGCCCTACGTCTCCCACCATGCCGTCTTTCCCAGTCCTTTCTTCTCCCACTCAAGTAGTGATAAGCAGATTTTCAAGTTCAATGGCTAAGTAAATAGCCTACCAGGAATTAAAATGTCAACAAGATCTTCTTGCAGGCATCTTTGAATTTTACTAAGTGTTGTCTTGAGTCCTTGCTCCCTAGGTTTTGAGGGAGAGAGAGGAGAGAGGAGAGAAATAGCCTCTATTTAGAAACAAAAGAATAATTTAAAAAGTAAAATTTTACATCATAGTATTATTTGACCACTAGTAACTTCCAGACTGAGTAGATATTATGTAAAATAAATTAGAAATTTCCAAACACTCTTATTTATCATATTAAAAATAGTTTCTTGCATTGCTACAATTGCGTTCCTTAAAATAACTTTATGAAACACAGGTATGTTTTGCATAGCAAAAGAATTTTGAATAAAGCATATAAAATTCTTAAATTAAAAAAAAAAGAAACAAAAGACAACCTGTCAGAGGTTTGGAGGTGATGGTAGTACCAGTTCTGTTGAAAATACATCTCTCAGCAAGCTCTGAAGGGAATGACTAGCCCGGTGGCTGGAAGTTTCTGATCTTAGGTATGTGATTCTTGAACCTGTTTTTCTCAGCTGGGCCTTGATTTTCCTAACAGCATCCTTTCATATAATTAAATCTTTGTCTGTTATATATGTTGCAAAAGTCTCTTTCCAATCTGTTGGTTGGTTTTTAATTTTGTTTATTGTGGCTTTGGTCTTGCAGAGGTTTTAATTTAGTCAAGTTTATGTGCTAGCTAAGAAATCCTTCCCTACTCTAAAGTCATAAAGACATCCTCCTATATTTTTTCTCTAATACTTGTAAAATTTTATTTCCCACATTTTGGTCTCTCATCCATTCTGAAACTTATAAAAATTTGTGTATTATCTGATAAAGGAATATAATTCATTTTATATGGATAGAGAGTTGTTCCAACACAATTTATCGAATAGTCTATCTTCTCCCCAGGAATTAGAAATACCAGTTTTGTCTTACATCAGGTTTCCATATGTGCACAGCTCTGTTTATGGCATCTTTATTCTGTTCCATTGGTACATTGGCTTTCTATGAAGCAAAACTATACTGTCTTAATGACTATGGCTTTATATGTTTTAATATATAGTAAAGTAAATCCCCTGTTCTTATTCTTTCTTTTGTCCCAAGTTATCTTGATCTCTTGATCCTTGGTCCTTTATTCTTGTATATGAATTTTAGAATTTCCATATCAGTTTTATAAAAATATATGGTGGGATTTTGATTAGCAATGCTTTGGGTTTATAGATTAATTTGGGTATGAAATAATTCCTTAATTTTAAAATATGAATTAGGTAGTTGCTCAGAAGTCTAAATGCATAAAGCTTTCCATTTCATGTATAATTAATTTATCTTTCTTACTTTGCAATATTTTACATAAAACTACCTGTTGTCATGGTCAATGCCTAACACAAAGCTTCTCTCAATAAATATTTGTGGAATCAATAAATGGACCATCTGTAGACATTTGTGCTAGGCATTTTGTAACTTAAAGTATGTTTTGGGAGCTCAACTCCATTAGCTATAAATTTTCCAAATTACAAAAATGTTCTTCATGATTTAGTGTGAGACTCTAGTATCACAACAAGAATGCCTAATTTGTAATTTTTAAAGCTGCATTAAATCAACATTTTGCATTTTGTATGGTCCTGTCTTAGTGATTACTGTACCATTTCTGCTTATTTGTTGAGAGTGATAGAGTGAGTTATGCCTCCAGATTTTATGAGACTGACGTGCTGCCTCCTGTGCTAAGGAGGCAGGTTGCCTCCAGATTTTAAATGCTTGGGATTTGTGTTTATTTATAAAAATTCCTCCCTTAAGAAAATTAAAACCAATGAATTATTTTATTTTGTTCTTTATTAATATTCTACACTTGCTACATAGAATATGCCTCTCATATTTGTTCATATCTATTCTAATCCCATTTAAAAGTGTCACATATTTTGGCTTCTGTGTCATTTATTCATCTATTTGTTTATCAGATATGATGGGCTGAGTGTGGTGGCTCACTCCTTTAATCCCAGCACTTTGGGAGGCCCAGGCAGGAGGCTCTCTTGAGCCTAAGAGTTCAAAACCAGCCTGGACAACATAGTGAGACTCCACCTCTACAAAAAATTTAAAAAACTTAGCCGGGTATGGTGGTGCACACCTGTAGTCTTAGCTACCCTGGAGGCTGAGGTGGGAGGATCACTAGAGCCCAGGAGTCAGAGGTTGCAGTGAGCTATGATTGTGCCACTGCACTCCAGCCTGGGTGACAGAGTGAGACTGTGTCTCTAAAAAAGAAAAAAAAATATGATGGACCCTCCACTATAGGATCAGGTTGTTTTGGGGTCATAGAGAAGAATAAGTAGATATATAATGTACATAATTAGTCTTAGATTGGCTCTCTAAATTTTCCTCTGAGGAATTCCTTTTCATTCTTTTGTGTATTCATCTTGTTGTGGAAGAATGTCTTTTCTTAAGTTATATTTTTTCTGTCCATTTTCCACATATGCCACTGATGTTACCAGCTCTGAGGTCACTTTCCTCACATCCTCAGGCATAATGAATCCCTCCCTCCCATGTGTTCACAGAACACTTGGCCCATACATCTCGTACCAGTTTCTCAGGGCTGCCATTACAATGCACCACAAACTGAGTGGCTTAGAACAACAAAAATTTATTGATTCATAGTTCTAGCAGCCCCAGATCGGGGTGTTGGCAGGGCATGATGGTGATGGGGAAGAATCTGTTCTGGTCCTGTCTCCCAGCTCCTGGTAGTTCCTTGGGCTGTGACAGCGTAACTCCAACCTTCACATGGCATCCTTCCTGTGTGTGTGTCTGTCTCTACACATTCTTTTTATAAGGACAACAGTCAATTGGATTAGGAGTCCACCTGACTTCACTATTACCTCATCTTAATTATATATCTGCAGTGACCCTACTTCCAAATAAGGTCACTTTCTAGAGTAATGGGGGTTGTAATTTCAGCATATAAATTTTTGGAGGATACAATTCAACCCATAACACAGCTGTTAGAGCACCTGTTATATCTTATAATTATTATAATTAGTTTGTTTACATATCTCTATCCCTTAAGCCCTCTGTAGAATATAAATTCCTTCAGGAATTCTTTCTTAAGCATTAAAAAATAAATCCCAGTCCTTTGCATATTGCTTGATACAGAAAAAGACAAAATGTTAGATGAGTGAGTATTTTAAGTGGTAGACTGTGATATTCAAAGGTCTGGGATTTCCATACTTCCTTTATAATAGTGACATCTAATATCTACCCCAAACACTAGTTATTTGATTGCTTTCAAATAAGATTATCTTTTATTATTTTGACAGGTAGTTAATATGGCTTTCATTCAATCTAATAGAACAATGTGATAGAGAAATAAAACCAGGCTTTTCTTTGTTGATCACATCATTTGGCACTCTGAGTAAGGAAATCCGTCTTTAAAAATTCCGCAAGACGTTTTCATTTAATTTAGAGATTGAAGAGCACATATTTAACCTCAATCGCTTCCGTATTCTGTTACCTGCTTTAATTTGAATTTAGAAGTGATTGAACACAGGAGGTCATTAGATACATGACTACGCATTCAATTTTGTGAACTCACGTTGAAGTCTGATGCCTGAAAATAAGTTCACTGTAAGCTTTGGATATGAGATTGCAGCCTACATTTCTCTTTCCTTTATGGTTCTCCATTACCTAAACCCTTTCTTCCTATGTTTGGGGAATCTTCCCTGTCCTCATTCTGAGTCCTGTTAGGAGGCTGAGCTGTCTCCTACTCCAGAAGCTGAAAATGTCCAGTCCTAGTTTCCTAGGCTTCCTTTCAGTTTAGGACTCTCTGGCTGCAGCACTGCAGGAGGTCAGAAACTACAGGGCTGATGGTGGCAGCCAGCATTGAGTACTACTAGCTGGGCTTGCAATACAAGGCTGTGGTTGGTGCAGCACCAATGGTGTCTTCCCCACAACAATTGTGTGGCATATTTTGTATGTGGCTCTTGGCTGCATGACTTCTACAGGGTCATCATGTTGTAGTGCAAATGCACATGGCTGGGCTTGAAACTGCTACTTCAGTCACCCTGGTGAGTCTGAGATAGCCACCATCCTTTAAATAAATTCCTTTTTCTGCCTAAATCAACCTTTTTTGACAAGCACTGGGATGTGCAGTGTTTAACTGATCCACCTACCATGAAATTTTAGATGTGTGGACCAAAAGAAATTGCTCAGAGCTATCTATGTATGTCATGAAGACTTCCCATACTTCAGCTTCCATGCTAGCTTTGATTTCTATTCTTTTTGTCATTCCTAAAGTCTCATATACTTATTCAACAAATATTTCTTAGGTGCCTATGTATTAGTTTCCCATGGCTGCTATAACAAATTATCACAAGCTTAGTAGCTTAAAATAGCACAGATTTATTCTCCTACAAGTTCTGGGGACAGAAGTCCAGGATCAGTTTAATGGGCTAACAACAAGGTGCCAGGCTCCAGGGGAGAATCCATTTCCTTGCCTTGTCTAGCTTCTAGAAGCTGCCTGCATTCCTTGGCTTGGAACTTCTTCCTGGCATCATTCCAGCTTCTTGCTTTTGATGTCACATTGCCTTTTCTTCTGTAGTCAGATCTTCCTCTGCTTCCTTCTTATAGACATTTATGATTACATTTAGGGCCCACTCAGATAATCCAGGATAATCCCTTCATCTCAAGATCCTTAACTTAATCACATCTTCAAACTCCTTTTTGTCACTTAAGGTAACATCCACAAATTCCAGGGATTAGGACCTGGATATCTTTAAGGACTAATATTTAGCCTTCTGCATTCTGCTATGTGCTATGGGTTGGGAATACACATAAGGTGAAAAAGAAGAATATTTCCTCTGCCCTTATAGAGCTAATAGGATACACACGCTTAAATAAAAATTATACAAATACATATAAATACATGCAGAGCCTAGTGGGACAGACATGTTTAAATAAAATCACACAAATGATTCTACAAGTTCACTTATGCTAAGTGCTCAAAGGAGAAATATAAGATGGAATGAGACAATATAACAGACTGACCTGGGAGGTCACAGAAAATTATCTAAAAAAATAACATTACATAGCACTTGCTATGTGCGGTCACTGCACTCAGTGAGTTACATGTATTTGTTAATTTAATCCTCACAACTCTCCTACCAGGTAGGTACTTTTACTGTCTTGTGACGGAAAAATAGAGACACAGATACTATAAGCAATCTGCTCAAGAGACTATGGCTACTGACTGACAAAGGAAGAGATGTTTAAAGCAGCTCTTAAATGGAGTAGATTTTGGTTATTTTGCCTGTCTACCATTATTGTATTAACTGTGTCTGTATTGTATTAACTGATTTTCTTTGGAGGAATTTTTGCTCCCTTGATTTACCCAAATACTCAGCCCTCTCCTAGTCAGGGGTGGGCATGTGCCCCTCTCTAGGACTGAGACTCCTCCGGTGAACAAGCAAAACAAACAAAAAAACAAAACGAATAGCTGAGGATGGTGCATTCTCTGGAAGAGCCTGTCCGTCATTTCCTTCCATCTGAATTCCTTGAGCTTCCCTGGCTTTTGTTCTTTTCCAGCTGTGTTTTTAACTAATTATTTTTTAAATCTTTGATTGTGTGAGCTACATCTTACCCTTCCAATGAATTCATTTTCTGCTAGTTTCTGTTGCTTACAACCAAAGCACTTCAAGAGTGGGGAGGAATTAGCCATGTGAGGCTAGGAGGAGGCACACAATTCAAAGGCAAAGGAAAAAGTGTGGGCCTGGGGTGATAAGCACTTATATTTTTGAAGAGCTTCCAGAAATCCACATGGCTGGAGTTATTGGGTGAAGGGAAGGTGGCATGAGGTGAAGTTCAAAAGATTGGTAGGGGCCAGATATGCAAGCACATTCCATGCAAAGATTTGGGACTTTATCCTAAAAATAATATTTTGTTGTCATTATCATTGTTTTGTTTTGTTTTTGATTTCTTAAGCAAGACACTTAAAACTTGCCAGTGGGACTCTATGAGGGTTACAAGTAGAAAGCAACTTCATTCTTTCTCACTACTTTCTGTTAAACTTGATCCATTTAGTCATTTTTTTCTCCCTAGATTATAAATGTGATTTTGGCTAGCTAGTATCACTCTTCTGGTAGCTCTTGGATATGAATGAATTGTCTATCTTTCATTTTTTTAGGTTATAAATGCCTAGT
The DNA here is from genome assembly GCF_020740605.2 of Lemur catta. Lineage (NCBI taxonomy): Eukaryota > Metazoa > Chordata > Mammalia > Primates > Lemuridae > Lemur > Lemur catta. The sequence continues at coordinate 90,837,820 of NC_059134.1, read as the reverse complement.
TTAGTCTAATATCAAAACCCTCACATTTTCATCCAATTATAAAATTCTTTCCTTCCCTTAGCCCAGGCCTGAGGCAGGCTTTGAACCGTCTTTAGGGGAAGAACATGGTCATCTGCTTCTCCACATTGCTTTTCTCCTCTCCTTTGCCCACTAAATGTGCTACCTCTGGCTCCTCCAGGGTTGGGTGGTGGGACGGGGCTGTCCCTTTCCTAGGAGGTTTCTTTGATGTACTTGCAGTTTCTTTAGAGCCACCAGTACTTCTCTGGCTGGGCAACTGCTGATTACCCTTTGCCTTCAAACCCTAACTTCTACCCATTCAAGTTTAGCCTCTTTCTGCTGGTCTCACCGTCAAGCTCAGGTGGTCATTTTAGATGCACCCATTTTTAAGGAAGTTCGGTGCTGGAGGAGGCATCAGGCAACCTGCAGGAGGAGGCAAGCTGTCTATCTCACCAAACTTCAAGAGTGCAGCTATTTCCAAAACAGCCTCACTCTTCCATTCTGCCATTATGCTGGCTAGACTCTTGTTTTTAGAGTTTTTCAGGTATACCTTAGTTTACCATCTTTGTTTTCTTCCAAGTTTCAAGCTCTTCAAATATTTCTCCTGAAGCTCCCCTGCACTTGGAAATGCCCCAGACTCCACCCAAGTTTTCCTAATCACTCCTCGATTGGTTCATGGAGGCCTATTGGGCTAAGATTTGCAAGGCTTGTTTCGGATTATCTTTTTTGCATAGCTAGGAACTTGCTTTATAGTGTGGGTGTAACTGGTATTTATTGTTCTTAACTCTGGGGCTCTAGTTCAAACTGAGACAATAGGAAAAGTGCCATTTTAATACTGTCTTACAAAGTAATGTGATCAGATGTCTATTATTTGCATAATTTTAATGAATACAGTCTCTAATGACATTACTTCCCCAGCCCTCATACAGAGCAAACAAAATGCTTATCCTTCTTATATAAAAAGTTAGAATATTTTATAAATCTGACCAGGTTTGTGTTCCTTTGCTTTAGATGGTATTAAATGAGTCAAACAATTCCTTCTTCAATACTATACAGGAATTGTGGGGACCTTTATTTATTTATTTATTTTCTAAACTTTGAGAGTTTCTAAAAAACACTCAACCAGCTGTAAAACCCTTGAATGTGGACCAAACATTTAAATATTCAGTGGAAATTTGGATGTACTGTATGAAGTGCTCAGCAAAATGGAAAGCCTTCTGACCAATGTCAAAATAATCCAAGCAAACAGCAATTAGGGACATATTCTCCTTCCTTCTTTTTGCTCATGACTCCGCAGGACATAATGTGATCTCCCATGCATATTGGGAGGGAAATGGACAGCACTTAGATTGTTCCTTACTTAGATATGTGACTGTCAGGGTTGCAAATAAAGCATCTGCAAAAGAAAATTGCCTCCTGGTGCACCTGAAGATAGAATTTTAAAAAAAAAATGTTTCTTTCTGCTTCCTTTTCTCTTTCCATTTACTCAGCATTATGTGACTCTGCTGTTAAGCACCTGAACAGAGGACAGAATTGTTTACAGTGGCCCCAGTGAGATGGGTTTGACCAAGACAAAGTAGGTAACATAGCAAAGAAGTGTTCCCAACATTTATTTAGTATGTATTTGTTAAGCACCTATGGGGCACAAAGAACATAATACATGGTGACTGGTTCTTAGAGGCTTTTAATCTGATTGTAAGGATAGGACATACATGTACAGTAATTTAAATTTGAAGTTTGTAATAGTGAAAGGCAAGTCAGTCTTTACTGTGAGCCTATAAAAGGCAAAGCTAGGGGAGAAGCTCCAGAGAGGTAAGTCTGGGCTAAATGTAAGTTTCTAACAAAGCTGACCAAAGATGGCCTGGACTACCTTGCAGAGAGGTGAATTTCTCGTCGTGCACAGTGTTTAAGCCAATCTGGATATGCACTTATCAGGAGTGTTTGTAGACAGCATTATTGCATCTGACAGGTGGTTATCCTTAGATGACCTTTAAAATACTCATATGACTTTGTGATTCCATGATTCTGTGAGTCCCAAGAACAGTGAGCATGTATGTGTGGGCTCACAAAATGGCCAGGAAAGAAACTATTGAGGTTGAAATATTAAGGAAGAAGCAGATGTGGGATGGAAGAAGGGAGGGAGGAGGTAGCTACAGGCAGAGGGTATATTGTGAGCTTAATGAAAGGTCTTGGGTGTTTTTTTTTTTTTTTTGTCCATGTATTACAAGATGAAACTACCTTATCTTTAACCACATTTAGCGTGTGTGTGTGTGCGTGCGCGTGTGTGTATATGTATACACACACACACACACACACACATGTATGAGAAAGGATTTATCATGAGAAATGGGCTCACATGATTATGGAGGCTGAGAAGTCCCATGATCTGCCATCTGCAAGCTGGAGACCTAGGACAGTCAGTAGTATAATTCCAGCCTGAGTATGGATGCCTGACACCAGGGAGCCTGTGAGGTAAATCCCAGTTGAAGGGCAGGAGAAGATGGATGTCCCAGCTCAAGCAGGCGGGCAGGAAGCAAAAGGAGTGACTTCCTTCTTCTTCCTCTTTTTTGTTGTATTCAGACCTTCAGTGGATTGGATAATGCCCACCTACACTGGGAAGGGCCATCTATTTTACAGAGTCTCATGATTCAAATGCTAATGTCATCCAGAAATGCTCTCATAGGCACACCCAGAAATAATGTTTAATCTGGGCGCCCTGCAGCAATTTGACACATAAAATTAACTGCCACCATTACACAGGAGTTTAAGAAACAATATTTTAAAGAGCAGTTCTTCACTGGTTAAAAATTTGGAAAAGTTAACTCATAAAGTCAAGCTTGAGGAATGGGCTAAGGATTTTTGTCCAGTTTACCCAAATAAAATTTTTCTGCATGCTTGTCGTGTTGTAGGTTTCAGGCACTAGGAATGCAGAGGTGAAAAAAGACATAGTTCCTTTTCTTGAATAGCTTGTTATCAAGCAGGGAATTTTAAAAAGCCCATCCTGAAATGTTTCCTAATAAAGACTTAAATTTAATTTCCCCAAAGTTTTATGATCCCTTTAATAATAGCTATATTTATTGAGTACCTTCTAAGTGCTACATATACTCTTGGTCTCTTTCCAGTTCTCATGACAACCATTTAATATAGATATTTTATTATTTCTGTTTTTCAAGAAAGGAAATTGAAGCTCAGAAAGGACAAGCATATTTTCCAACTATTAGTAAGTTGCTAGTTGGAAATTCAAACAGTAGCTAAATTAACTGAGTAACATGTGCCAGGCATCTCACTGGATGCTGGATACAAAGTATCTTAGAGTCTTCACAACCACTGGAGAAGAGAGGTACTACTGTTATCTCCATTTTATGGCCAAGAAAAAAGCAGCCCAGGAAAATTAAACAAATTGCCCAGAGTCACACAGTGCCAGAGCATGGATCCAGGCTCAGCCTGCTTGGCTCCAAAGCTGACATTCAACCACGATGCTACCCTTCCTCTCGCCTTGTATTGTGTAGTCCCACACTTCACTATGGCTCTGATTTCCATATTTGATGGGTTTCTCCTGAACTCCTCTCTCCCTTTACCAAAAATCAGAGTGAATGACAAGACCATTTTGAGCATCTTCTTGAAAGGAGTAAACTTGGCCAAAGGAGAAATATTCGTTAGAATTCTGAGGCTCAGCAAGCATACAGGCCTGGGAGGCAAAAATGCCATGCTAATGAAGCAATTACTAATACTCATGATTAAAACATAAAGTTGCCTTTCTACGAGAATCCCTGGAATAAATGGTATTCTTCCTCTTGCCTCGGAGCTTGGTTAGCTCAGCTTCTTATCCGTTATCTTTTTGGATCCTTACAACCACCCTTTGGAGATATAGGGGGTGAAATTTGATTTGAGATTTAAGTGGCTAGTTAATCAGACTCCTTTCAAATCCTGGATCATTTGAGAAATATATATATAATATATTATAATTATTATATATTTTATATATCATATAATTTATATATATATACTTATATATATATAAAACAGTGGTTCCAATTTCATGTTTTTTGCTTGAATTGGATCTCATGTCTTGGATGTATGCTCAAATGCCCCTCCTTGTACTTCCCTGACATCCCTGCTGAAGCTGGATGCTGGGATCTGCATTTGGGAAGGGTTGAGTCTATAGCCAGCTGAGTAGAGAAATGTGACTGCTTCACACCAGATAAGTGCAGGGAGCCAAGGAGAGGAAAGTCCTCAATGCAATGGACCTGTAGAATGTTCACCTCTCCCAAATAAAGATACGTGGATGACTAAATGTCTACCTCTTACCTTTTCACCTTGTAGATGAATCATTCTTGCTCCTGTGAGGAGAAACCAATGAACCTGTAGAGGACAACAGTTTCTACCAAGCACGCTCGAGGTGCTTTACTGGTTGATAAAATCTTAGGGAGAGGGAGCATATGGCTTTCTGTACACTCTTCGATCTTGTTCTTTTAATCCATTGCCCTCCCTCAATTTGACAGGTGCAGAAGTAGAATTTGAGGCTCAGAGAAGTTAAAGTTTTGAAAGTTACACTTTAATGACAAACCTGGGCCTAGACTCTGGCGGGTGAAGGGGAGTTTAGAGCTAAAGGTGTCAGACGCCTTGCATTGTAAATGGGCCAAGTGCCTCACAGAGACGTCATGTGACTTCCTCAAGGCCAAACTGCCAGAACTAGAAACTCAGCTCTTCTGGCACCTTCTGATGCTCTTTTTAGTGCTTCACAGAATTCTCCTTCCTAACCCTGAGACATTGTGCTATTGGCTTATGAGTATGGTCTTCTGGATTCCAGTCCTGACTTTAAGCCTCTCTTTCCTCATTTACGAAAGGAGAATCACAGAAGTGGTATCTGCCTCTCAGCTGTCTTGTGAAAACCAAAGGAGGCTGGGGCTGTGCAAATGCTTTGTGACTAAAACACACCCTATGTATGTTGGGAAATTATTTTTGAGGTTGTCACTCTCATTGCTGTCCTCTCCCATGGGCCCTATTTTTTCCCTTTTATTTTTGGTTGACACATAATAATTGTATGTATTTATGGGATACAGAGTGATATTTTGATACATGTATATAATATGTAATGATCAAATCAGGATAATTAGCATAGCCATCACCTCACATGTTTATCATTTTTTAAAATTTTTTTCCTTTCTTTTTTCTTTTCCCTTTTTTTTGACTCACCCACTCACCCACTCTCTCCCCTTTATCATTTCTTTATGGTGGGAACATTCAAAATCCTCTCTTCCAGCTTGTAGAAAATATGCACTAAATTATTGTTAACCATAGTTACCCTACAGTGCTGCAGAACGCTAGAACTTATTCTCCCTATCAAGCTGTAACTTTGTATCCGTTAACCAACCTCTCCCTATCCTTCCCTCCCCCTCCCCTTCCCCACCTCTAATAACCACAGTTCTACTCCCTACTTCTATGAGCTCATTTTTTTAGCCCGCATTTATGAGAACACATGGTATTTATCTCTCTGTACCTGACTTATTTCACTTAACATAATGTCCTCCAGGCTTATCCATGTTGCCGTGACTGACAGGATTTCATTCCTTTTTTGGAACTGAATAGTATTCCATTGTGTATATGTACCACGTTTTCCTTATTCATTTGTTTGTTGATGGACAGTTTGGTTGATTTCATGTCTTGGCTATTGTGAGTAGTGCTGCAGTAAACATGACAGTGCAGGTATCTCTTCAATATACTGATTTCCTCTCCTTTGGATAAATATCTAGTACTGGGATTGCTGGATAGTATGGTAGTTCCATTTGTAGTTTTTTGAGAAACTTTTATACTGTTTTCCATGATGGCTGTACTAATTTATATTCCCACCAATGGGCTGCATTTGGTAGACAGGTGGCTCTGGAGGAAGCCAAGCTGCTAGAGAAACAATCCTTTAGTGCAGTGGATTTCAACACTGGCTACATATTAAAATCACTTGGAGAGTTAAAAAACAACAACAACAACAACAACAACAACAACAACAAACCAATGCCTGTGGTTCAACCCCAGATGTATTAAATCAGCATCTCTGGGGGAGGGGCTTTGTTGCTAACACATTTTTAAAACTACCCAGGTGTCCTCATGCACAGGAAGTTTGAGAGACACAGCCTCGGCGATCTCACACTCCTGTCTGTTCTGCAGCAGTGCTACTCTCTTGGAATGTGGAGATGATGGGGCATCGTGTTCCCAGGTAATTTTTCTGTCTATTAAGATTGGAAGCCTAAATCCAAACCTCAGTGGGGCCCTGTGTGAGCCTTTTTACCATGCTAATGACAGTTCTTTACCTGAGGATAGATTTTGCAGAGGAGAAAACTGAGGCACAGTGATTAAGTTAGTTATTTGTCCACCAGCCAGTAGGTGGCAGAGTCAGACTTAGAGTCTGACCCCTGTGCTCGGAATTCGCATCTAGAAAACACCTGGCGGGGACTGGGGGTTATATTCCAGGAACCTTCCCTTTCAAGGCACTGAGTCTGCTTTGTGTTCACAATTTTGTAGTTTTTTTTTTTTTTCTAAAAGGCTTTTGAAATGGTATAAACTTCAAACCTGTGTTTGCCCGTGAGTTTAGCTGTAGTGGGTGCTCAGAAAAAATGAGCTACCGGCTCTTCCAGCCTAGTGAGGCCTCAGGAGTGGACGGAGAAGAAAGACAGGAAAAGGCACAGTGAGACGTGGACCACTCATCCCTGGTGGGGACGTGTTAACTCCCTTACTGGCCGACCCTCTTCCTAACACAGGTTGTGACTCCCCTTCAAGGGGCTCTGCTTAAGCACGGACTGAAGTTCCACTTCCAAGCGGTGCCCTGTGGCTGTCTGAAAGCTTTGCTGAGCTTTGCTGACTTGCGGGAGCTTAATTTATAGCCAACCAGTGAGGGGAGCTAAAGATTCATGAGACAGCGGCTTGTCCAGCAGCCCTGCTCGGGATTTCCTGCCTGAACATCGCCCCTTGCTGAGCGCCCGGCTCCTTCTTCACCTCGCATCAACAGTCCCGCTGAGGAGCTATGGCAGCCTGGTGGAGCAGAGGGTCACACTCGCAGACAGGCTGTTTGCGCTGCAGATTACCCCCTCTGCCCCACCTTGCTCTCCTCTCACAGTCACGGCCCCTGGCATTCTCAGGGCGAAACCCACGCAGTGTTACCTGGGTTTTTATTAAACTTCCTAGCCTGGAGAGAGACGCAGTTGCAGAGATTCTTTCTGTTATTCTTTGGAGCGAAGAATGAGCACACACAGGCATTTTAACTCCTCAAGCCAAACTATTTGTTTAAACCAAGGGTTGCAAACTCAAATGCCTGCAGGGGCCAGGCAGGAAACATACGGGGAGAGGTGAGCTGGGGGAAGGCAGCAGGGACTGATGGGGACTGTGGCAAACTGGAGAGCACAGGTGCTTTCTCAAAAGGGGACAGCAGCCACCCAGCTTCAGTCCTTGTAGCCTGGGGGGAATGAAGGGTGAGGGTTGCTTGATCCTCAGATACTTCGAGAGAAAGTATAGAACTGGATTTTAAGTGAAATTTCCCAATTTTTAAAGCCCTTTCTGAACCAAACAAAACACCTCTGTCTGCTTGCTTAGTGTGTGGGCTGCCAGCTTGAGAAACCTGGTCTAACCTGTGAAGAGAAGCTTGGTGTAACCCGTGAGAAGTCCTGGTTCTGGCTGCTTTTTCCCCTCTTCTTCCTGCCACTCTGCCCTATTTGATTTTCATGGTCGTGGCTGTTAATCAGGACACCTTGTTGTTGGTCTGAGGAAGAGGCTGCTTGGAAAATATTTGAACTGTTCTCAGTGAAACATGAGCACAGCATTTGCTTGTTATTTTGTTATGTCTGTTTGTTCATTCATTCAGTTATTTGACACACGTTGAGGGGTTATTTTATACACACATTATACTCTAGAGGTGCTGGAGTGAGCATGGTGCGGCTCTCAAGGAGCTCAGAGTCTCAGGAGAGGTGAGAGATACGTGCACTGGTAATGACTTGGTGTGGTGAGGGCTTTAGCAGCTGCCTAATAGACAGACAAGAATGTGGATAGCAGAATTCTTAGCTTTCCCAAAGGAAGCAGAGAAGAGTTCTGGAAGCTGCAGTGAGGAGAGAAGGTGGGATGAGGGAGGAGGGGGACAATGGATTTGCAAAGCTGAGTGAATGGATGAAGTAGATAATGGGATGGGAGGGCCTTCCAGATAAGCACAGCAGGGTGAATTTGAGCTTAGTGGCATGACAGTGCATGGTGTGTTTGGGGCGTATCAGGTAATCTGTGTGGGGTACCTTCTGGGGTAGCTACAGAAGATGCTGGGGTTAGTTAGGGAGTTCTGGGGCCCTGCCAGGAATGGGCCCATATACTGTCTTAAGAACTCCATCTGGTAATCCCTGGGGAGCTACTGAACTTGTGCAAACAGGGAAGTATCATGGTCATATCTATTTTAGAAAGATCATTCTGGTTCCGTTGATAAGCATAGTTTGGAAAGGTGGATTGGGAGGATCACAGGGGGCCATAGGAGGGGTGGAGAGTGGAGAAGGAGAAAGGTTGACAAGTTAGGACAGTGGTTCTCAACCCTGGCCATGATATGTACTTAATAATAAGACCATCCCAGACAAATTAAATCAGAATTTCTGGGTTTGAAGTCCCAGCCTTGGAATTAAAATCTCCCTGAATGGTTGAGCATCACTGAGCTAGGAAACCATTGCGTAGTGAGGGAAATGACTCATGGGAGAACTGGGGTTGCTGGGGAATCCTGTGTCTCAGGGCTGAGGAGACTGTAGCCCTTGCCCAGTCCCATAGCTTAGTTTCACAGATGAGCAATTGAGGCTCCAGAAGGGCATTTGCTGTTATATTAGTGTTTTAGTCCATTTTGTGCTGCTGTAACAGAATACCTGAGACTGGGTGATTTATAAAGAGCAGAAATGTATTTGCTCACAGTTCTGGAAGTTGGGAAGTGCAAGACCAAGGCTCCAGCATCCAGTGAGGGCTTTCTTGCTACATCTTCACATGGTGGGAGGTGGAAAGGTAAGAGATAACAAACCCACTCCTGAGAGGACTTTTTGCAGTGGTGTTAATTCATTCTTGAGGGCAAAGCACTCATGACCTAAACACCTCCCAGAAAGACCCACATCCCAACACGGTTGCATTGGAGACTAGGTTTCCAACATAGAAGTTTGGAGTACACATTCAGACCATAGCAGTCAGGTAAGGAAATTTTGACCAATTCTGGCAGGAATGCAGAGAAAGGGGAACCCTCATACACTGTTGGTGGGAAGGTAACTTAGTGTAACTTAGTACAACCCCTATGGAAAACAGTATGGAGGGCCCTCAAAAAACTAAAAATGGAGCTACTACACGACCCAGCAATCCCACTGCTAGTTATATATCCAGAAGAAAGGGAATCGGTATATCGAAAAGATATTTGCACTCCCATGTTTATTGTAGCACTATTCACAATAGCCGAGATTTGGAATCAACCTAAGTATCCATCAATGCATGAACGAATAAAGAAAATGTGGTACATATACACAATGGAATATGGTTAATGAGTGTAAAAATATAGTTAGATAATTAGATAGAATCAACAATATTTGATAGATCAACAAAGTGACTATACTCAACAATAAGTTATGGTATACTTTAAAATAACAAAAAGAGTGGAATTGGAATGTTCCTAACACAAAGAAATGATAAATGCTTGAGGTGATGGATACCCCAATTACTCTGATTTGATTATTACACATTGCATGCCTGTATTGAAACATTGCATGTGCCCTATATAACCCTATAAATATATACAACTATTGTGTACCCATAATAATTAAAAATTAAAAATTAAAGAAAATAATGCCTGCCTTTGAAAGTTGTGATGAGGATTAGTATTTGTAAAACACCAAGCACAGTGCCTGGCACACTGTTGTAAATGATTAATATAATGCTATTATTCTTTTGATACTTATAGTTATAAGGGAACAACTCTCTGTATCATCTGTGGTTTCTGGTCTGTTCTGCTAAGAAGACTCAAGTAATAGGTGGTCAGTTGCAGGAAGCAGGTATTGTTCAAAAGGATTCTTATGAGAGCTTTGTTATGAGCAGAGATGAAATGGAAAGAATGGATAAGATTTAAAATCCCTTCCATAATGACCCCCTACATTTATTTTTTAAAATCATGTGCTCCTAGTCAACTACACTATGCTGCCTCCCCATGCACATTTGCCTCTGTTTTTTTTAAAAAATAACTTTTTATTTTGAAATAGTTTAAGACTCATAAGAAATTGCAAAAATAGTAGAGAGAGTTTTTGTGTACCTTTTACCCAGCTTCCCCCAATGAAAATACTTTATAGAACCATAGTTCTGTCCTTTTTTTTTGTAGAGTTATACTCATCTCACTTAATATAATAGTATACACACTTTCATTTATCATAAATCCATGGTAAACATGTATTTTAAAGTCTTGATATTTCATGCTATAAATGAAGCAATTTCCTTACTATTGGACTGGCAATGGTATTCCAATTGTATCAGTTGTGTTCATTGCTTTGTTATTATAGTACTGATGGTGAGCATCTTTGTGTATAAGGCTATTTCCATTCAGGATTATTTTATTAGAATAGATTACTGAAGGTGAAATTGCTGGGTCAGAGGATCCAAATGGGTGAAAGTCTTTCGGTACACATATTTCCTGGCAGTTGCTGGAGGAGAGCTGCTTGAAATGAACTGGAGGAGCAGGTACTCCAGAAGTTGAGAGTGGACCCCAGGGAGGGCCTTGAACTGAAAAGGCTCTGACTGCGGCAGCAAGTGACTGCAGCTGAAGCTTAGCTGGAGCCTGAGCAGCAGCTCCCTACTGAGACTCAGTCACACAAAGCACCCCCTCTGCTCCTGGCTCAGAATCCCAGGGCCCCTGGGGCTCTGCTGTTCCTGATGAGGCTGCCTGCTCAGTGCCACTGCTGAGACTTGCCTCTAATCTACAGTACCCAAGCTCTGGGCTCTTTTTTCTTCCCTGTTTCAGGCCATTTCACTGAAATCTGAGTAAATGATTGATCACTTTAAAGCAAAGAACAAATGGACTTGCTGGGCAATCAGACCTTCTTCCAGCCAGCATGCATTCGTGCACCCAGTGGTGGATACAATGTCATCAGCATACAATGGTTGGTATTTTCTGTGCTGTGACAGGCAGAACAATCCCAGTGGTTTATCAGAGCTGCAGTTAAAGGCTGAACAGGAGTACTCTCAGTGTATGGACTGGATGTTTGGTCCTTTATCTAAGGCTAAGACTTCCCATACAGGCAGGGTGGTGGCTATAGGCACTGATGTGGGGGAAGGAGAGTGTGGACTGAATTGGTGGCTAATTCCCCCAGCACAGGTTAGAACCTGGCACTTGTTTCCTGTCCTGAAAATGATAACAATCTCTTGCCCATGAATAGTAATTAATTGCAAATTACTGCCGGCACCACCACATTTGTTGCACACCCACTGTGTGCCAGGCGCAGTGATTGGTGCTTTACAAACATTAGCTCATTTAATTGTATGTCAACGTTTCTATTTCCCTCCATTATTTCTCTTTTATTTAAAAAACTTTGGGTGTTTTTACATTTTATTCTTTTTTTAAAATGTCAAAATATTAATAGGGCACAAATGTTTTTATTACATGGATACCTCATATAATGCTTAAACTGGGGCTTTTAGTGTGCCTGTCACCAGAATAGTGTGTTCATTGCACCTAAAACGTAAGTCTTTACCCCTCACTGCTCTCTCAACTTCCCCGCTTCTTGGTTTCCAATATCCTTTATATCTCTTTGTGCCCACGTGTGCCCATCACTTAGCTCCCAATTATTCTGAGTACATTTGGTGTGTGTTTGTACATTCCTGAGATACTTCACTTAGCATAATGGTCTCCAGTTCCATCCAAGTTGCTGCAAATGACATTATTCCATTTTTTATGGCTGAGTAGTACTTCATGGTGTGTGTGTGTGTGTGTGTGTGTGTATTATATATATAATATATGTATATGTGTGTGTGTATATATATATATATATATAGTTTATCTTTATCCACTCATCAACTGATGGGCACTTAGGTGGATTCTATATCTTTGCGATTGTGAATTGTACTGTGATAAACATTCAAGTGCCAGTGTCTTTTTGATAAAGTGGCTTATTTTCCTTTGAGTAGATACCCAGTAGTGGGATTGCTGGACTGTATGGTAAGTCTGCATTTAGTTCTTTAAGGAATCTCCATACTGTTACCCATAGAAGTTGTATTAGTTTGCAGTCCCGCCAACAGTATATGAGCATCCCTTTTTCTCTATATCTATGCCAGTATCTATTATTTTTTGACTCTTTAATAATGGCATTCTGACAGGGGTAAGGTGGTATCTCATTGTGGTTTTAATTTTCATTTCCCTGATGATTAGTGATGTTGAGCATTTCTTCACCTTTGTTGACAATTCGTCTATCTTCTTCTTTTTTTTCTTTTTTTTGCAGACAGAGTCTCGCTCTGTTGCCCGGGCTAGAGTGAGTGCCATGGCGTCAGCCTAGCTCACAGCAACCTCAAACTCCTGGGCTTAAGTCCTACTGCCTCAGCCTCCCTAGTAGCTGGGACTACAGGCATGCGCCACCATGCCCGGCTAATTTTTTCTATATATATATTTTAGTTGGCCAGATAATTTCTTTCTATTTTTAGTAGAGATGGGGTCTCGCTCTTGCTGAGTCTAGTCTCGAACTCCTGACCTTGAGCAATCCACCGGCCTCGGCCTCCCAGAGTGCTAGGATTACAAGCGTGAGCCACCCCGCCCAGCCTCGTCTATCTTCTTTTGAAAAACTTCTGTTCATGTCTTTTGCCCACTTTTTAGTGAGGTTGTTTGCTTTTTTTCTTGCTGATTTGTTTGAGTTCCTTGTAGATTCTGGATATTAGCCCTTTATTGGATGTATAATTTGTGAATATTTTTCCCATTCTGTAGGTTGTCTGTTTGCTTTGTTGATTATTTCCTTTGCTATGCAGAAGCTTTTTAATTCAATTTGTCATTTATTTTGTTATTGTTGTATTTGCCTTTGGGATCTTAGTCATAAATTCTTTGTCAAGGCTGATGTTTAGAAGAGTTTCTCCTACCTTTTCTTTTAGAATTTTTATGGTTTCGTGCCTTACATTTAAGTCTTTTGCCCATCTTGAGTTAATTTTTATATATGATGAGAGATAGGGGTCCTGTTTCATTCTTCTGCATGTGGCTATCCAGTTTTCCCAGCACCATTTATTGAATAGGGCTTCCTTTCAATAGTGTATGTTGTCTGCTTTGTCAAAGATCAGTTGGAGATATTTGCATCTATGTTCATAATGGATATTAGTCGTTTTCTTTGTTGTTGTTGTTGTGTTCCTTCCTGTCTCTGGTATCAAGGTGTTACTGACTTCATAGAATGAGTTAGGGAGGATTCCCTCCTTGATATTATGGAGTAATTTCTGATGGATAGGTAGCAGTTCTTCTTTGTAGGTCTGGTGGAATTTGGCTGTGAATCCATCTGCTCTGGGCTTTTTATTGTTGAAAGATATTTTATTATTGCTTCAATTTCACTGCTTGTTATGGTCTGTTCAGGATTTCTATTTCTTTCTGATTCAGGCTTGGGAGGTTGTGTTCCCAGGAATTTATCCATTTCCCCTATATTTTCTAGTTTGTGTGCATAGAGGTTTTCATAGTATTCATGGATGGTATTTTGTATTTCTGTAATATCAGTTGTAATGTCTTTTTTTTATGATCTGATTGAGCTCATTTGAGTCCCTTCTCTTTTATTAAATATTTTTGGTTACTCTGGCTAACAGTCTGTCAATTTTGTTTATCTTTTTAAAGAACAAGTTTTGTTTTATTGATCTTTTGTATTTTTTTTTAATTTCATTTCATTTAGTTCTTCTCTGAGCTTTGTTATTTCTTTTCTTCTGCTGGCTTTGGGTTTGGTTTACTCTTCTTTTACTAGTTCCTTGAGATGTGACATTAGGTTGTTATCTTTGAAAGATTTGAGATCTTTCTGTCTTTTTTGATGTAGGCGTTTAAGGCTATGAACTTTTCCCTTAGGTCTGTTTTTGCTGTATCCCATAGATGTTAAAATCTTGCGTCTCTTTTGTCATTCAGTTTGTGGAATCTTTTGATTTCATCTGAGTTTCATCATTGACCCATATTTTTCAGGGGAAGGTTGTTTAATTTCATAACTTTGTGTAGATTTGAATGTTTCCCTTGGAATTGATTTCTAGTTTTATTCCACTGTGATCTGAGAATATACATGGTATGATTTCAAATTATTTTGAATTTGCTGAGATTTGTTTTTTGGCCTAAGATATGGTCAATCTTGGAAAATGTCCTATGTGCTGATGAGAAGAATGTATATTCAGTAGTTTAGAGGTAGAATGTTCTGTAAATGTCTGTTAGGTCCATTTGTTCTAGAGCCCCACTCTATTGTTTCTTATTGATTTTCTGCTTTGATGATCTGTCTAGGTCTGTCAGTGTGGTATTGAAATCCTAGACAGTTTTGTTGCTACCATTTATTTATTGGCTTAGATCTAGTAGAATTTGCTTTATGAATCTGGGAACTTCTGCGTTAGGTGCATAAATATTTAGGATTGGTATGTCTTCTTGTTGAATTTCTACCTTTACCATTATATAATGACCATCTTTGTCTTTTTTACCATTGTTGATTTAAAGTCTATTTTAACTGATATGAGAATGGCTACACCAGCTCACTTTTGCTTTCTATTTGCATGGAATTTTTTTTTTATATCCCTTTACCTTGAATCTGTGTCAGTCCGTGTGAGTTAGATGTGTTTCTTGGAGACAGCATATATTTGGGGTGTGTTTTTTCATCCATTCAGTCAGTCTGTGTCTTTTAAGTGGGACATTAAGACCATTCATGTTCAGTGTTAGTATTGATATGTGGGATACTGTTCTGTTTATCATGTTGGATAATCCCTTGTTGTTTTGTTTTCCCTCTTGTGCTATTGTTTTACAAGAACTTTGAGCTTTAAGTTTCTGATGTATTTATACTCTTCTTTTACTAGTTCCTTGAGATGTGACATTAGGTTGTTATCTTTGAAAGATTTGAGATCTTTCTGTCTTTTTTGATGTAGGCATTTAAGGCTATGAACTTTTCCCTTAGGTCTGTTTTTGCTGTATCCCATAGATGTTAATTCCATAATGCACTTTGGAGTATTTCCTGTAGGGCAGGCTTAGTAGTAACAAATTCTCTTAGTGTTTGCTTATCTGGAAAAGTCTTTATTTCTCCATCATTTATGAAACTTAGTTTTGCAGGATGCAAAATTCTTGACTGGCAGTTGTTCTGTTTAAAAAAGATTAAACAATGGGGCCCTAGTCCATTCTGGCTTGTAAAGTCTCTGCTAAAAAGTCTGCTATTAGCCTGATGTGTTTTTCTTTGTAGGTTAGTTGTTGCTTTCGTCTTGCAGCTTGTAGAATTTTCTTCTTCATTTTGACTTTCACCAGGTTGATGACCATGTTTCTTGGAGATGTCTTATTTGCTGTGAATTTTCCTGGTGTTCGATGACCATCTTATATCTGAGTATCTGAATTTCTTGCTATACCAGGGAAGTTTTCCTCAATAATTCCCTTGAATAGGTTTTCCATGCCTTTTGCTTTTTCTTTTCCCTCAGAGATACCTATAATTTGTATATTGACTTGCTTTGCATAGTCCCATATTTCTCTGAGTGATTATTCATTCTTATTCTTTCTTTTGCATCTTTGACTGACTAGGTTAGTTCAAAAACCTTGTCTTCAAACTCTGAGATTCTTTCTTCTGCTTGGTCTAGCCTGTTGTTTAAGCTTTATGCTGTATTTTGAAGTTCCCTAAATGACTCATTTCTTTAAGTTGTGTTATATCTTTTCTATATTGTCTAGCTCTTTAGTGACTTTTTTATTGACATCCTGAAATATTTTTTTGCCTTCTTTGTGTTGGTTTTCAACTTCCTCTTCAATCTCATTCATCTTATTTACCATCCATATTCTGAATTTTATTTCTGACATTTTGACAATTTCCTTTTGATTAGAGTATGTTGCTATAGATCTATTGTGATCTTTTGGGCATGTCATACTAGCTCATTTTTCGTGTTGCCAGCATTCTTTTGTTGGTTTCTTTTCATCTGAATCTTCTTCTCTCAGCTTGGGGCAAATAGGCTTGCAGCACAACTGTTCTCCTTTGCTGGGAATTCTCCTACTTAGTGAGAAAAAGGAGAAGTCCCTAGATGGCACTTTTGTGACCTACTCTGGAAGATTGACCCAACAGGAGAGGGATGGATGCACTAGAGTCTCTAATGCAGCTGTTCTGTGTTATCCTATTTCTCTGTGATCATTACAGTCCAATCCAGTGCTGGATGATTTTTGTGCAGAGTGATTGGTTGTTCCCCAGGCCACTGTCGTCTTGTGGGGGCTGGGTGTGTCCCTCTCCACGGAGGCTGGCATTGTGGGAGATTGCTCTGCCTGGCTCTCCCTGCAGTGGTGGCAGTGGCAGTTGGGAGAGGCTTTCTAAGCAGTGGTAGTAGGTGTCAGAGCAGTAGGTATTCACTCCACCCAGGTCTAGGTGTAATGGTGGCTCACAGTTAGCAGGTCCTTTCAGAGCATTGGACTGTGGGAGCAGTTCCCACCAGGCAGTATTGCATCCTTGTGAGTGGGGCCACAGGCCCAGGTCACCAGGTGGCTGGAGCTCTCTCCCTGCCCAGGTCCCACTAAGGCAGTTGTCATGGGGCTTCCCTGGTAGTGTTGGTGGCACCCATTGTGCTCAAATCCCCCATGATGGGGGCAGGGTTGCTTGGCTCCCAGTCATAGGGCGCATGAGAACGTCTGCTCTCCCTGCTCCCACCCTGGCCTGGCTGAAGTAATGTGGAGGTGGCTGCAGCAAAGCTGAGTCCTGTGTAGCCCTGGTGCTCTGGATCTGAGAGCTCAGAATGTCCTCAGCTGCAGGGACTCAGGAATGGAATCCACTGGGTCCCTGCTGTACCCTCTCTCTGGTGCAGTGTCAATGCACAGACTCCAAGCAGCTCCCTGATTGGTCCAGAGGTCTGTGGTTGTAGGGGGGCCCCCTTACAGCTCAGGTCACAATGTCCACAGGGGGAGTATGGAACCTCAGATTTCTCTCCTCCTGTACTTTCCCACGTGTGGATGTCTCCCCCGGGTACCTTCCAATCTTGTCCAGTGGATAACCCCATCACAGTCTCCTTCACTTTGAGTGTCTTCCATCACTTCTCTGATGATTCACAATGCTCTCCCTAACAAGACCCACCTGAAGGTGGGCATCTGCTTGCAGCTTTTCATCGTCTCCTTGAGAGTGGTGTGCATGGGCTACTTCTAATCCTCCATCTTGCCCCTGTCCCTGTTTCTCTCTATTTTGTGGGGGAGAAATATGAGGCTCAGAGAGGATTACAAATAGATCTACCAGTGTTCTTGCCCTTGGTGCCTTAAGTTTATAATTGCCTATTTTATGCTGATTGTTTCATGAGTGCTCTTAAAAAAATATCCAAGGTGTTTTCCATCAATAGCTGCTGCTTATCAAAATCCACATTCCTTCTTCTTCTTGAGTACACTGCTAGACTACATTTCCCAGCCTTCCTTGGAGTTACATGTGGGCATGTGACTGAGTTCTATCTATCCAATGGAAGATGAGTAGAAGTGATGCATATCACTTCCAGGTGCTTTTGTCCTTGTAGCTTGCTGTGATGGAGAGTTTCTCTGGGATGATAGAACCCATATGTGAAAGATGGCAGAGTCTCTGACAGTGCTGTGCAGAGCAGGAATATGCTACCCCATCCACCCTACAATTTGGTATTCACCTGCCAATACTGTTATGTAAACAACATATAAACTTCTACTGTGTTTAACCACCATATATTTTTAGATTTATTTATTTTACAGATATTAGTTTACTCAATAGTATAGAATGCCAACTCTTATCTCGACAATTCAGGAGGATCCAGCAGGGCTGTACAAACTATAGGTTGGGAGTAGGTCAAAGGGATTTGCAGCTGGAAGCAAGTCACTTCCTCAGGGCCTGCATACATGGCAAGGGGTGGGTGTACTCCCTTGGGTGTCCTTAGTGGAGTGCCAGGATACTCAAAGCTTTATAAACTCCAAGTTGCAGAGCAAGTGGATGAAGTTCCTACACCTTTGTTCAGAGATTGGCCTATATTTATCTCACATAAGAAAATATCCTAGCAATAATAACAGTTAGATTTCTATTCCCATTTAAGGAATAATCAACTTTGTTTGGTGGTGGGTGGTGGCTGGAACTGGAACTTATCCATATTTTATGAGGTTATATTAGGTCAGGATAATCACAGGATTCTATTTAACTTAGGGCCAGAGGATCCTAGGACTTAGTCTGACTTGTCTTTTGAAAAGTATTGAAATGGTATCAGGAGGCAATTTCTGGGGTATTGAAATGGTCAGAAGACAATTTGGTGTCTTTGTGAATCCTGTTGGTTGTATGGTGTCCAGTAGATTAAGAGGTCTACCTAGAAGTGGGTGGTTTTGATGAGCTCATGGGTTGAAATCATACAGTTGAGTCTGGTGAAGACCTTCCTATGAGGCAGCTAAGGCTTCAGCCAGGTGCCTGGCTGGAATTCTTTCTGTACACCTTAGCAGAATGGCTAATAGTAGTTGGGGCACTTTGTACCATATAAAGTAGGGGGGAGATGAAAGGAAGACCATATTTTTCCTTTGTTCCTGCTTGTCCTTTGGTGTTCAAGATGTTGTTGGTGGGTGTAGTGATGGTGATATGATGAATGATGCCATAAGGAGAGGACCAGAGGCTAACTAGATATGAAAATACTTGAAGCAATATTTTTGAGGACACCATGATAATTAAGTAATTTCAGTTTTCAATGTCCATAATTATACCCAGTTTTTCCAGGAGTCTAGTCGAATTTCATTGTTACTTCTAAGTATTTCCTGATAGCATCCCTCTTCCTCATCCCCCACAGGCAGTTGGTAGTGTCCTGTGTGCTTGCATTACACTAAATAAACACATCTATTATAACACTTACTGTATCAAATTAATTAATTCAATTAATTTATTGACTTGCCAAAAGTTTACTGAATACCTACCCTGTCAGGTACTGCAGAGGATATAGGAATATAATAATGCATTAGATACAAATAGCTCACAGGCTGGCAAAGGAGACTCAGAAGTGAATCAACATTGGTGGGGCAGTGTGATGGGTGTTATGACTGAAGTATGCAGACGGTGGATTGGGAGTTAGTAGGAGATGCATTGAAATCACACTGCAGGTGGTGCCTGGGAGAGTGATGCCCTCTGATACAGCTGAAGTAAGTCCATAAGAAGAATCGGGACATGAACAGGCAGACAGAGGGGAGCTGTTTAAGATGAGGGAATAGCATGGGCAGAGACTTGGAGGTGGAAAAGAGCAAGATGCATTTCAAAGACCATTAAGTGATGTTGTGGGGGATGAGTGTGGGGGAAATGTAGGCAACACTTGGTTATGATTGGGTTTTCTTTTCTGTTTTTTCTTGCTAGTTTTTGAGTTCTAGGATCATGCTTTACACATCCTTATATCCAGAATCTGGAACACCAAGGGCTCCAGGAAGTTTTTGCTGACTGTGTGGGAGTTGGCCAATTCCAAGGCACTGACACATATGCTAGTCTCAACTCTCAAAGCTGCTGGTCTCATGGTCCAGCCTTGTAGACCCTCAAGATAGGAAGGAAGGGCACAAATCCTCTGGCCAAGAAACAGCAGGATGCTGCTTTGCACACGACAAGAAAAGGAGCACTAAATATTTAAAGCTTAAAAGTTAAATATTATGATAAAAATAATTTAATATAAATGGCTTTCAGCAAATCCTTATCCATATTTTATGACTGAAAATAAACATTAGAAATCAGATATCTGATTTTTTATGTTTGCAAGCAATTAATTTTAATGATTATGTACTCTCATTTCCCTTTATTTTTCTCCTCAGCAGACCTCAGGTCCGTCAGGGAAAGTGAAGAGCTAGACATCAGATGTCACTGTGGACAGAAAGAGACACAGACCCCCGAGTTGAGGTTTCCAAATGACAAGTTAATAGGCATTTGGAAGTTGGTAAGTGGTATATAAGCAGTGATGCTGTAAATCTCTCAAGTAGAGTATTGACTTGGAAACATGATACCTTCATTCCCCCACTGAATAGTTCCATACGGTTAGGTGTTCCCTCCTCTGCAATTCCGTAGTACCTTTTATATTCCCTTATAGCAATTATAATTGTGCTGACTCTCATTTATTGAGTACCTACTATGTACCAGATACCACACTGAAACTATACTATTATACTAACTGTGGAAAATTGATTTCACTCTCCATTTTTCAGATAAAGAAACTAAGATGAAAGAATGAAGTTGCTCAAACTCATGTAAAGTTTTGTTGTTTTTGTCTCTTTGGATTGTGAGTTCTCTATTGACGAGGGTCTCATCACATCTTCCCCAGTAACACAGTGAAGGGGATTAAGGTACTCAGTGGGTGCTCAGTAAATGTTTATTGAATGAATAAATGAATGAAGATAAGAACCAGTGCTATGAAATTATTATTATAGTAAGTACTTGCCATCTCACAAAGATCTTTTGAAGAAAAATTCCTTCTGGTATTGAAGGGAGGTTGATTTTTCTCCAATGCAAAGGTCCTCAACTGTACATACACTCTTGGTGCTTTGCAAGGGGTTTGGAGGGCAAAAGTGACCTTGTATCTTCCTCTCCTGTATCTTTCAGGTTTCACAGTAATCCAAGGGTAGGGGTGGGGAAAAGGAGGCTGATTGTTTTTTGATTTTTGATCTTCAACTCTTACCTAGGTTTACTCTCTTTTTCATGCTGACAACAGTCATCTTTTGGTAATTTGGAAGCCCCAACTTTGGCTGTGATGGAGGCAAGGGCTGCAGAATTGCATTGTTCTCTAACACTTGCGCTATATGCTATGGGAAATCACTCTTACCCTTGGTATTTCACACCTGCATCTTTTTCCCCCTGAATAAATATATCATAAATTGATGTATAACATATGCAAAGTTATGCAAATACAGATAATTCTCCTAAACGAGTCCCTGGGTCACACAGACAATTTGCCCTTTGCCGATTTCCACTGTGTGCCCTGGAAACCTGATAGGAGAGCTGAGTAAGGGCCAAAGCGGCTCTTATGCAGTGTTTGACTCAATGCTAGAGCACAACCAAAATTCCCAAATTATGTGTAATATTCCAGTGGGAGGCCATACCGTCCAGCTCAATGGACATTGACTACTTATTTTGGGCCAAGCTCTGTGCTAGGTGCTGGGAGTCCTTGGCCAAGATTTGAAGGCACCCATGTCGAGATGGCTGTGGCAGATAGAGAACAAAGCAGGTAGAAGGAGATGCAATGCTTCTGAGAACTAATGGCACTTAGCAGAGAAAGCATGGGGGAGAGGAGGGCAGGGGTGGACAAAAAACTATTTACAAGAGGAACCTGGGATTCCAAGAGGTTAAATAACTCACCCAAAGTCACACAGCTAGTAAGGGGCAGGACAAGGATTGAAACCTTGGTTTCTCTAAGAGATGATGTTGCAGCTGCTTAGTGATGAAGAGAATGGGCTGTGGAATAAGGCCTGGGTGTGAATTCTGATCTGTCTAATAAGACTAAGGCTATGTTATGTAGCTTCTCTGAGCCAGAGTTTTCTCAGCTTGTCTTGATGGTGCTACTTCAGAGGGTGGTTATGAGGATGAGATGAGATAACACTGGCAAGGCACTGATCACCTTGCCTGGCATCTGGTGAGCACCACTGAATGGTAGCTGTTAGAATCTGCTGGAATGTATTTCTTTGTCAAAGCCTAACATAACATTGAGTACTGGGAAGCAGGAGGTTCCAAAGGTAGGCTGTGGTAGGTAAGACAGTTGGGCCTGTGATTCTCAAACCTAGCTGCCAATCATCACTTGAGGAGACTTAAAAGCATAATGATCTCTGAACTCTATACCCAGAGATTCTTAGCTCTGAAGCTTTTCTTAAAGAAAGCTACTGGTGATTCTAACCGTATGACTACATTGAGAATCACTGGCTTGGGTAATCCTAGGAGGCAGATGGATTTGATGATAAAGCATAGTCCATCCCCACCTCTGTTTCTCAGTGTTAGCTGGGATCCCAGCCAGTGGGTCACCAGCGAGTATCTGGCAATGTCTACTGCACAGTAATATTGATCACTCCAGAGTGCTGACAGCGGGGGTCAGCGTACTAACGAACCCAGCAGCCATGAACTCTGCCCTAAAGGGACACGATCAAAGTGACATTGCTGAGATCAGGCCCAAGGTTGATGTGTGGTGTTGACAGGTAACAAATCTAATAACAGGCCAGAAGGGAATGGCAAAGCAGTAGTACTTACAAGACCCTCCGTGCATATATATAAACCTTGGGCTTCCTTGGCCTCTTCTCAGCTGCCCAGGCAGGGTTAATTTCTCCAGAACAGTAGTCCCCAGCCATTATGTCACAACATGCTTGTGTCCTTATAATACACGATTTGTTGTCATAATGAAGCACACAAACTTGTAAATGATTTATTTAAAAATCTAATAAAAATAGATATTAGAGTGAGATGAGGTTATCTCTATTTTTCCCCTTTGCCTTTGCAACCAGCCAAGGACAAGGCAGAAATCATCATCTCTTGCTTGGATAGCTGCAATGGCCCCTTTCTGCCCTCTCACATCTATTCTTGCCCCTCTGTTCATTCTCCACCCAGCAGCCAGAGTAATTTTCTTTAACATGTAAATCAGATCATGTCATTCTCCTGCTTAAATCTGCTGGTGCCTTCCTATTGTACTCAAAATAAAATACAAACTCCTCACCCACCCTCAAGGCCCTGCATCAAATACAGGTATCTCTCCATCAACATTTCTTTCTCTCCCTCTGGACCACTACCCTGAGCTCTCGAAAGTGTTGAGCTCTTTCCCACCTCAGGGAGTTTGCATTTTCTATTCTCTCTGCCTAGAATTCCTTTCTCTTCGCAAGATGGGTTCTCAAACATTACCTTATGGGAGAGGATTTCCCTGTCCACTTGGGCTGAAGTGGCTTCCCCCATGCACTGCCCCTGGGTCAGTTTCTATCATATCACCCTACTGGTTTTTGCCATAGCAATAAACACCCTTGTTAATAACCAAATCTCTCTTTTTATTTGTAGATCAATGTACAGCAGCTACTTTTTCACTTGTATAATGGAGCCACCATAAGGCAGAGGCCTTGTCTGACTTATTTACCATTTTATTGCCAGCATAGTACCTGACATGCAGTAAACATTTGATAAATATTTGTTGAAAGAAAGAATAAATAGTTCAATAATTCTGTCACTCTTTCTTGCACATTTTGAAATACTTTCTAGAGAGGGAAAGAAAGGATGGAATGACAATTGGCTTGCTGTTCAGTTGCACATAAACTGTGTCAGCCTGTGGTAGCAGTCATTCATTCAGACAACAAGGGCATATTGAGTATTTGCACTGTCCAGGCACTGTTCTAGGCACTGAAGATACAGTAAAACATAAGTTACCAAGCTCTCCTGATCTTATGAAGCTTATAGAAAATATTAGCAAATGAACAAACATTGTTCTAGCAGGTGATGAATTCTATGAAGACCTTGTTCATGACAGGTTGATGAGGTCAAGAATGATGGTGACTCCTGTAGAGAGGGTGGTCAGGGAAGGCTTCACTGAAGAGGGGGCATTTATGGAGGACCCCAGGGAATGTGTCTCCTAGAAGGGTCTTGTGCATATGAAAGAAAAATCTTTCAAAGTCACTGCTCTAAGAGATACTACTCAAGTTTTAATTAGAATCCACCTGAGTCAGATGCTATTTTGTTCCCTAATAATGATTAGTACTGTCTTGGGTAATTAACAGCTCTTAGATTTGGAGGGGGAAATAACTTAATTATCTGTCTGACCTTGATTTTTCGTTAAGTGTTGGGTCAAAAAGAATGAAAGGGACTGGGATCTAGTGGGGAGTGGAGACAGATGAAGACCAAACTCCATCCGGCTACCAAGGGATCCACTGGGCAAATGCGGAATGGATTTCCTGCAGGGAGGTAAGATTCCAGTGACTGGGCTTGCTGGTTCTTTTACACTAGATGTCACGGTCAGATAGCTGTTCCTGTGCTATTTCTGGTGTGATCTGACCCAAGACATCTGCGTGCCACCACTGACTTTGCTTGGTTGCCTTATGCCCACCCACTTTTCTTGAGACTGGAATTGAAAGCTCTCTGTTGCTAACTCCTTCCCCACTTTAGCCTCCCTGGCTTGGTCACAACCCAAAGCTGAGAGGTCCCCCTCTTAATAGAAGTGACAAACTCTCTTCATGCCCCTCATTTCCCCTGCATCATATCAGTCTCGCTCAAAGCCACAGACAGGCAGACTCTGGAAAGTTGTAACTGAAAGAGACTGGATTTTTTTCAAAGTTAGGCAAAGTAATGTGTGTCTTTAATTTTTTCCCCCGTCTCCACATCCTCCTCATCTTCCTCCCCCTTTCTTCTCCTTCCATTCAAGTCTGCTTTGGATTAGAGTGTCAGATTAACTTGCAATTCTCTTTTAGCAGATTTTTAATTATCCCGGAGCCACACTGAGAGGAGGTTGGTTCAGAGGCTCCGTGCGGCTTTGGTCACATCTCCAGATCACGTAGGTATAATCTCTATGGCAACTGACCCATGTTGGGTAGGAGCAAACAAGCGCAGAACTAAAGGTTAATTGCTGTTTCATTTCTGCTTTTTTCCCCTTGCAATTCCAGCATTGTGGATGGAGGTTCTAATTAAGATTAAATTATCAGCAGATTGAACATCTTCTTTATAATTTCAGCAGTTGAAAAATTACTCTGGCTGCCTTGAAAAGGGAAAGCAATAGACAGTTTCCATTGGCCTTGATGACTCCTTTTCCCACCTCTAGGGAAAATACAGACAGCTCAGATGATCCAGCCAAATGGCCTGGATCTTTACAGCACCAAGAAACAGCATGCACCTTCATTTTCACTTGACTTTGACATTAATAATGTCACTGTTAGTACTGACTGTATTAGGAATTCACTTTGTGCCAGGCACACTGCTAATCACATATGTACTTGATCGTACTTAATCTGTGAGCAATGCCACGAGGTAGAGATTCTTAACCCCATTTTACAGATGAGAAAACAGCATCAGAGATATTAAATATCTTTGCCAAGATTACATAGCTAGTAAGTTGCAGAGGTGGGTTTTGAGCTTAACTCATATGATTCTAAAGCTTTTAATCATTAGCCAGATTCCAAGATTGCCCTTGAAGCTCTGAGATGGTTAAAGAGACCAGGAGATTGGTACAGAAGGCTTTCCTTGTTAGTCGTTTCAAATCAAATATACTCAGGGATTTGGCTAACCTCATTCTCTTCCCAGTGTTCCT
The DNA here is from genome assembly GCF_020740605.2 of Lemur catta. Lineage (NCBI taxonomy): Eukaryota > Metazoa > Chordata > Mammalia > Primates > Lemuridae > Lemur > Lemur catta. Next base: position 90,812,449 of record NC_059134.1, on the reverse strand, counting down.
GAAATAATTATAGAAATAGAGTATCATGGTACACATTAAATCTTATATTAGTTTCTCTTTTCTTAGAATGAAAAAAAAATCAATAAAAGGTCTTCACTCATTCCCCTCAAGTACAGTGCAATTGTGTTCATTTCTTGCCTTTGCTCAAGTCTTCTCCCTTCCTGGAATTCTCCTTCGCTTTCTATATCTACCATTAATGTTTCTCATCCTTTAAAGTCCAGCTGAAGACACAACACCCTTTATGAAATGTATTTTCTTTGTAAGGATGGCTCACATTTTCTCTTTGATCATGAATTCCTATAAACATTCGCTTTATGAATTGTATAGTTGCGGTTGACAATTTAGACTCTGACTCTCATTTCCTGGATTTGAATTCCAGTTCCACCATTGAATACTTCAATGTTCTTGAGCAAGTACTTCTCTGTGCTCAGTTTCCTAATCTGTAAACTGTTGATCATACTAGAACCTACATCTTAGAGGGTTCTTGCGAAGATTAAATGAGTTTCCACAGGTAAAATACTTAGAAGGATACAGAGCTAATATTAAGTGCTTGCTGTTATGTCCTGTCTTGCTTATTAGCTCTATTGTTCAGGACAGAAATTTAACTCAACCAAACTTAAGCATAACAAGAAAATCTATTGGCCCTTTAACTGGGAAGTCCAATGACACCCCTAACATTGGCACCACTTGATCTGGGGACTCAATAGTCTCACTCAGCAATACTTTTTCTCTGTGCTGGCTTGACCTCAGGCAGGTGCTCAATCTGGGGTGCTCCCTCCAGCACTAGGTTTATATTTCTCTCACTTAGTGACTCTAGAAGTTAGGCAGCATTTCTTTCCTGTAGCTTCAGCAAAAATTCAGGAGCTGGCTTTAAATTGGCCCAGCTCAGATCACTGAAGCAGTAGTTGTAGTCAGGGGGATTAAGTGACCTCACTGGCCAGACCCTGGAGACAGAGGATGCAGTTAGTCCTATTCAAATCATGTGGCTTTGGGGTTCCCCAAAGAGGAATCAGGGCATATGTCTACCTCAGTGTTTACCACTGCACTTTTACGGTAAGCTCTTATTGGGAGAATAGTGATGAACTCTCCTCTTTTGTCCTCAACATTGGGCAGAAGCTCAAAAAAAAAAAAAAAAAAAAAAAAAACTTTCTGGTTGATGAACTTGCACGTGGTATCTGCCCTCAAGACTAGGAAGTGAGTTGCTTGAGTCGTAGCCTAGAAACCTAGACCCATTCAAAGGTCCCATGGGAAATTAGCACGTGGGGAGGGAAGGGGAGAGGGTAGAAGAAAATGGGAGAGGTGTCCACCAGCATTTGTAATATTTTATTTCTTGACAAAAGGATATGAAATATGGAAAGATGTTTATATTGGTTAAATCTGGGAGGTAGGAACTTGAGTGTTTGAATAGTCTTTGTTTTTTCTGCATGTTTGATACATTTTATTAAAAATCAACATGACAACAACAGCAACAACAAAACAAGGTAAAAAACAGTAGCTACTTAGCCAGGCAGTTTTTTTCCTTCTGGGTCTCTTAAATACCAAAAGAGAGCAAGCAGCTCAGCTATCACAGAATCCCTGGTGGTTTCCTGACAAATGTCATATATGAAAGTTTGCACTTTCTGCTATCGTGTCTGAGGAGAAACATAAAGTTCAGAGTTATCTTAAAGGAGAGTTCTAGAACGGACGCGCTTGGGACTCTGACTCGGGGGGATGGGCGGGACATGGACAATGTATATGACCTAAATTTATGTACCCCCATGATGAGCTGATATTAAAAAAAAAATAAAGGAGAGTTCTACAGCTTCTGGATATTGATAGGAGAAAGAACTGTAGCTAAAAACAGTTATGAGAAATAACAACGTCAATGTTTATGATAATCATAACGATCATAGTAATACTAGTTATCTCTTATGGAGAGCCATTTCTCAGGTACTGTGCTGAGCCCTTCATATACATTATCCCATGAAGTTCTCACAACAACTCTCTGAAGTGGGTAATTTTATTATTGCTACATTATAGATGGGAAAGTAGAGGTTCAGACTGGTTAAGTGACAATCCAAGGTCACAGAACTATAATTTGTGGAACTTGGTCTCAACCTAGGTCTGTCTGATTCCAAAGGCCAGTCTTGCCCGCACTTTAAGATACTAATAGGTTATGAAATCCAAATGCCAGGTTGGACTGTGCTACTTACTAGCTATGTGACTTTGGGGAAATCTCTCAAACTATTGAGCTTCAGGTGTACATGAACGAGATGGAGGGAAAGAGCACTTACTTCATAGATTATCCTGAGGATCAATTCAGGATGCACGTGTAAAATGCTTAGTACAAATAGCAAGTGAAAACAGCAAGTGCTCAATAAATGTTAACATTCTTTTCCTGCCATTTGAGATACCATGTTTGAACCTGGAGGACATTATGCGAGTTAAATAAACCAGGCACAGAAAGACAAATACTACATGATAACACAAATATAAGGAATCTAAAATAGTACAACTCATAGAAGCAGAGAAGAGGATGGTGGTTACCAAGGGCTGGTTGAGGGGAGGAGGAAATGGGGAGGTATTAGTCCAACGGTACAAATTTCAGTTTTGCAAGAGGAACAAGTTCTAGACATCTACTGTACAGCATAGAGCCTATAGTTAGCAATGCTGTATTACATACTTATAAATATACTTACAAATGCTAATATTTAATATAAGCATTTGACATAATGCTTATATTAAATATTCTTGTTAGAAATAATAATAAGCTGGGAGGAAACTTTTGGGGTGGTAGGTATGTTTATGGCATAGATTGTGGTGATGGTTTCGTGGGTATGTATACTTACCTCCAAACTCAAGTTGTAGACATTAAATATGTACAGGTTTTAGTACTTCAATCATACCACAATAAAACAGTTTTTTAAAAAAGACCTCACAAGTGCATTCCATTTTAGTCTCTTTCATCACAATAGCATCTCTCAGTACTTTTAAAAATTCATTTTTATCACATGATTCAACAAACTTACATGATTCTACAAGGCTTTTAATAAAAATGAGCAATCCCTTTCTTGATCCTTCTGTACTGTTGATATCTGCTTCTGAGAGACAACCACTTTTGCTTCTATTAGCTAGGTATTTTCTGGGACTTTACTTCTTATTTTTAAGTTAAACTTTTTATTTTGAGATAATTATAGATTCACATGCAGTTATAAGAAATAATACAGAGAAATACTGTGTGCTCTTTGCCCAGTTTCCCCCAATGGTAACAGCAAAACTACCATTCATTATTATAACTGGAATATTGACATTGATACAGTCAAGATACAAAACATTTCCATCACCATAAGCATCTTTCATGTTGCCCTTTTATAGCCACACTCACTTTCTTCTGCCTCCATCGTCTCCTTAACTTCCAGCAACCACTAATCTGTTCCCCATTTCTATAAATTTGTAATTTCAAGTATCTTATATAAATGGAATCATATAGTATGTAACCTTTGGCGATTGGGTTTTTTCAACCAGTATAATTCTTTAAAGATTGATATAATGCTCTTTGTTGTATGTATCAATAGTTCTTTCCCTTTTTTCCCCCAGCTTTGTTGACATATAATTGATAAATTAGAGGTGTACAATGTGATATTTTGCTACATTGTGAAATGATTATCACAATCAAGCTAATTGACATATCTATCATCATAGTTCTGCCTTATTTATTGCTGAGTAGTATTCCATGATACGGATGTACATATTTTATATCAACAGTTGTGTATTGACATGGGGCCCTGCATTTATTTGTAGGGCCAATACCACTTTCTTTTGTTCTCTTGGTCTTCTCTGTCAATATATGTTCGTCGTCTTCACAATGATGTTTCCCAGCATTGTCCATGTTAGTCTCTTGCCTTTTAATCTTGTCATTTGTTATTCCCCCAACAATTTGAATTATGCTCTAAGAAGAAGAAGAAGAAAATCTATAAATTCTTCCTTCTACATCATTTTCCTCTGGTGATGCTTTCTTGGGTGCAGAAGTTTTTTTTTTTTTTTGAGGTTTGCATAGAGCATTTGAAGAATCACAAGTGACCAAGTTTAGTGAAAACACAAGGAGAAGCCTTGATGGGGTTAAAGTTCTGACTTAATGATCAAAAGCTACGTCTGAGCGGGGAGAGCCACGTTCTGGGCTGCACTTCCTAGAGTGTTCCCTAGCCACTCTCTCAAGGATAACATTATTAGTGGCATCTGGAAATTACTTCCCTGCATAATTGTTCCTCTCATTCAGTCTTAGTAGCAAAACATCTAATAAGTGTGTGTGTGTGTGTGTGTGTGTGTGTGTGTGTTTCGAGTGGAGGTCAAGAGGGAAGTGGGTTTCAGCACACAAATAATAGTTTTTCTACATTAGTTTATTTCTCTCCTTTTCCATTTGGGTTCTTACTGCCTGTTTCTTGGAACGCTCTTCTTAGCTCCACACATAGTTCTTCTCAAGGCCAATGGTAGCAGGATGAATTAATAAAAGAAAAAAATAAAGAAAAGAGCCTTTTTCTCCCTATTCAAGGTTGCAAACACTTTAAGGGAAATGGACTACTCATTCCCATTTTTAATTGTCACCAGCATAGTGTCTTTTGCATAATAAGAGGTCAATAAATACTTTTTCGTTTGAAGTGATGTTGGTTCATGAAGGTGTGAATTAAAATAATTCAACTTTTTGAGTTTGGCTGTTTCTAAGCCTTTGAGAAGGACGTTTTTTTAGATTTGCCCTTCTCTCTCTCTCTCTCTCTCTCTCTCTCTCTCTCTCTCTCTCTCTCTCTCTCTCTCTTCCTCCCTGCCCCCCGTACATTTCTGACATTTCTCCAAAAGGCTTGGTTTGCCCAATCCTCTCCATTCCTATAGAAGAGTGGAATGGAATCAGAAAGCCTATTTTGGGTCATGGATCCATCATTTACTAACTGCAAGATATTAAGGAAGTCAATTAATCTCTGTAAAATGGAACTGGTAATGAATTCTCAGGCTGCCGGGGCACTTGGAGATCGGTGTGCCAGAATTTTTCAGATACAAACTAAAATATTTGTTGCTCATTGTGAGAGGTACAGGGTGGGGGGCAGGTAAAAGAGAAAGAGAACTCTTTCTAAAAATATATAAAGAGATGCATATTCCAAAAATGTGGACACTGACCTTACTTATTCTTCATTGCATGGATTTTAGGGCCTTTATTAAGAGGTTTTTGATATCTTTCACTTTAATTATCTTAAAAAGGCAAAGGCTTGCCATACATTTTCCCCTTTCATAAGGTAAAATCTCTTTATGTAATTTGTTGCAATTAAAAATTCTTTTGGCTTTTCCTGCAGAGCTCTGGGGATATTGCTTTTTCTTGGAGATCTCAGTGGAGCGAATTAATCTACATTCAAGCAAAATTAGAGATTCAATTACATGATAACCTTTAAGAGGATAATTATGTTCTTAATGCCTTTAGCTTTATTGTCAGAGCTGATTACTGAACATTCCCTTCCAGGATGGCCTCTAACTGTATGCCTGAGGTCAGTGGTGGTTCCCTCTTTGAGATATGTCATTTTCATTATTTGTAAGGCATAGTTGCTCCCCACCCCAAGGAAGCCACCAAGATGCCTAAAACATTGACCATGAACCTAGATACTTCAAGATGTTGGCCTGAGTAAGAACAAGTACAGGGATTGTGACAGATGTTGCTGAAATGTCAAACCAAGAAAGGGGCACACTGGTCAACATCATTGCTTGGAAATCAAATTAAGGGGAAAATGATTAATATTTCTGTGCAAGCTACAGTGTGCTACATGCTGAGAAAAGTGTCTTAAATATATTTCATTTACTCTCCACAATTAGTACCATTTCATAAACAAGCAATTGAGACTCAGAAATGCTGATTACATAGCATGTACAAGGTTGCACACATAAGGGGAAGATTTGAACTCTGATGTCTGACTCCAGAGCTGATGCTCTTTCCAGTAGAACTTGCTGCCGTGTGGTAGAGGAAACAAGTTCACTAGGATGTGTGGGGTAGGATGAAGAAGAGAGTTCTGGAAAGATGGCAACATGAAGCCAACTCTCTTCTCCATTCAGTATCAACCAACTCCAGTATATCTTCCTATTTTGAGATAATTAGTTGGGGCATGAAGGTTGCCAAGTGGAAATGAGGCCATGGGCTCTGTGGGAGTCCTATTGGAGAGAACTGGTACAGGACTTCCCGCACCATGGGTTAGATTAATGTCTAGATACCAGTGACAGAGAGCCTTGAGGCAGAGGCTGTGAAATGGAGATGCTGGGAAGAGCTTGGCCCAAAGAGATTTGTGGACTCTGGGAAGAAGTTTGAAGGTCTTCCATATGTGCATGTGCCAGGTCTCCATGACCTGAGATGCCAAGGAGTAGCCAAAAGTATGGGTTTAGTCATCCCCTGAGAAACAAGGATGCTCCCTGCAGAGGACCACTTTGTCTTCTTCCACTTGTTGACTGCTACCTAGTTAGGGTATTCCAACAACAACAACAACAACAGAAGTCTCAGTTATCAAGAAAAATAACAATATATCCAAACCTTACTGTTTCTGTAAGGCTAGTAGAGCACACAGAACACACCGCAAAGAGATCTTTTGAAGAAGACAGATGACAATGTGGACAGAAAAATAAGAAGTGCATTTAAAGAGATTTATGTGCAGCTTGAGAGGACTTCCTGGAGCTCAAAAACACTTCCCACATCCATAAATAAATTAATGCAAAGATGGCCACTATTAAGACAGAAACTACTGGCCTGGAAGAGCAAACAGAATAAATTTCTCTCAAAGTGTTAAACAAAAATATGAGCTCAAGTGTCGTGAGTAGCTGCTTAAAACACAGTGTAAAACTAATTCTTTCCATGTGAGCAGTTCATCCCTCCAATAAATTGTGTATCACAGTAAAACATGATCTTTTGCAGATATGTGTATTTTTCATTGTGTTTAGTCCAATACCCTAAACCCTGAATAACACCATGAGAGCCTTATGAAGTGCCACTAGTGATGCTGAAAGAGCTCCCAAGGAGAGAAGTCTTGGCATTGCAAGAAAAAGTTGAATTGCTTGACATGTGCCATAGATTGAGGTCTGCAGCTATGGTTGCCCACCATAAATCCAGCATAAAGACTTAAAAAAGAAAGGGAAATTTGTGAGGCTGTTGCTATAGCTACATCAGCAGGCATGAAAACCTTGCACTATTGGTGAAATACCTTTTTGTATTGTGTTGAAAATGCGACTTTTATGTGGGGGAAGGATTGGTGTAAGAAAGGCATACCTATGTGATTCAAGAAAAAGCAAAGTCATTGTATGACAACTTAAAGCAAAAGCAATGACAAGAATCTAAAGCTGGAGAATTTAATGCTAGCAAAGGATGGTTTGATAATTTTAGAAAGAAGTTTGGCTTTAACAAGGTCAAGATAACAGGAGAAGCAGCTTCTGCCAAACAAAAGGCAGCATACAAGTTCCCAGATGCCATTATGAAAATCATTGAGAGAAATGATTATCTGCCTGAACAGGTTTTCAATGCAGATGAACACAGAGGACATCTATTAGTGAGGAACGGTGTGCCTTTGTCTCCTGCCTGCCTTTTTTTACATTTGTAAAGAGTTGAAAAATAATTAAAAAATAATATTGTTATATGTGAAAATGAAAATTCAGAAATCAGCATCTATGAATAAAACTTTATTGAAACATAGCCACATTCATTCATTTACATATTGTCTATGGCTGCTTTTGTGCTATGATGGTGGAATTGAGCAGTTGCCATAGCCTGTGTGGCCTACAAAGCATAAAGTATGTATCTATCCCTTTACAGAAAACAGTTTTCAGCTCCTGACCTATAAAAAGTATATAATTTTCTAGCAAAATATAACTTATTCCAATTATTTAGACCAGTTACCATAGACCAAAATGAAAAAGTGATTTAGAAAAACCTACTTTTGAAAAAGCCATCAGAATGGTAGATCTTAATATAGGACAGAGGTGGGGGCTGCGGGGAGGGGATGGGTGTATACCTACTTGAGTGCAAAGCGCACTGTCTGGGGAATGGACACGCTTGAAGTTCTGACTGGGGGGAATGGGGGGTGGGGAGCGGGGATGGGTGTATACCTACATGATGAGTGCAATGTGCACTGTCTAGGGAATGGACACACTTGAAGCTCAGACTCGGGGGATGGGGGGGCATGGGCAATATATATAACCTGAACTTTTGTACCCCCATAATAAGCTGAAATAAAAAGAAAAAAATTTTAAAGAGCAGGTACTTTTTATATTTAAACTATTCCAGGCCATTGAAGGAAACAAAGCTCTTCAATTCATTTTATGAGTATAGTAGAACTTTAATATCAATACTAAAACCTGATAAAAATACTATGAAAAAGGAAACTGTAGACCAACCTTACTGATAAATATAAATGTAAAATTCTAAATAAAATATTAACAAATAGCATAGTGACACATCTATAATAATATCTCCTATTACCAAGGACAGTTTTCTTCCAGAAATGCGAAGGTTATTCAATAGCAGAAAATTTACCAGCACATTATAGAATAAAAAGTATATCCTACTATTAACAGATTTAAAAAGAATTTGATAAGCAGCCATTAAAAAATTTATATTAAAATCAAATCAGGAACAGATAGTACTGTCCATTATTGTTACTGCTCAGTATTGTCTTGGAATACTGAATAATTTCAATGCAATTAGTGAATGCAATAGGAAAATATTAAATAGCTTGTAAAATATTGGAAAATAAAGAGATAATATTGCCTCATTTTCTGACTATATAGTGTGTACCTATATAAACCAAGAGACTATTACAAAACTACTAGAATTGGTGAGGCAATTTGGTAAGTAGTTGAATGACTATACAAATATAAGTAACTATTCTCTATTTTATCAATAACCATTTCACAAAGAAAAGAAAGGTAAATATCCATTTATAAAAGTCCAAAAACAATAAAATTCTTATAAACACAAAACGTAATAAAAATTTCATAAGAAATTCAGGTAGTTGCACATACAGAGTCAGTGAGACGTTAAACTTTTTGACTACATATAAATAGCTATGGTAAGTAGCATAAACAAAGTCAATAGATAAGTGACAGCTTTCAAAAAAATGGTAATTCTGATGAAAGAGGACTAATATTCTAATATATCTAGACCTTCTAAAAAATGGATAAGAATGAGACAAAAGATCCCCCCACCAAAAAAAGGAGAGAAGAGCATGAATACATGCATGGACACAGAATATAAGTATGAATGTCCAACAAAATACATGGAAAGAAGGTCAAATCCAATAAGTACTTTGGAAAATGCAAATTAAAATAGCAATGGGCTATCACTTCCCAATGTTAAGAAAAAAATTAAAAAGACTGGTAACACTTATTGCTGGTTGGGATGCAGGAAACAGGTACTCCTATATCCTATACATTGTGCTGGAAATGTAGATTGTTATGGCCCTTTTGAAGAGTCATGTAACGGTATCTATTAAATTAAAAATACATAAAGTTTTTGAGTCCAATATTCCACACTTGGAAATCTGTGCTATACACTAAAATCACTACTATACAAGCACAAATGTACAGTTCATTTATTACAACAGTTTAGATGGTGAAAAATTGGAAACTTAAGTGAGTACCCATTATTTTGGGACCAGCCACATAAATTATTGTTGTAGGTTCACATCAAGCACTATTACATAGCTTTTCAGAAGCATGAATGAAAGCTGCACTGCGCCTCTTTATGTGAAACAATGCCCATGATGTATTTAATATCAGCAAAATAAGATGTGTGTGAAACGGAATGTGTGTATTTGTATTTGGTTATATACATACGGAGAAAGCTATAGGACAAATACTAGGTTATTAACATGCATTATCTGAGTGGGAGTAGAAAAAAGAAGAAGAAAGGTAGCCATCAAGAAAAAAAAGGGAAATATGTAGGGATTGAACTAAAAAAGATAGAGGTCAAACTAAAAAATACCTAGAGCCTACATGAATTTATCTTGTGTACACATTTTTAAACACATAGTGCATATGTTAAAAGAAATAACAAAGCTGAAGAAAATAGATGCTGAATTTGAACGATTAATCTCCTCCCTTTTCTCTGTTGCACTATGTCTATAACTTGCAGACTCCTCAGTTGCCATTTGACAATCATTCTAGTTAGGTGGAAGAGGCGGGGGAAAAGTTCCAATGGCTGTGTCAGAGAGGGCAAGAAGGTCAGCTTCAGCCCAGTCTAGGGTCAGGGATTGAAGAGAACATTTAGAACCCTGTGATTTTTGGAATATTACTCAGGATTTAGTTCTGCTCTTTTGGCCTTGTTTTGCCTTCAAATGCATTTGTTCTGACCGGGTTTTTCTTTCCAGACCCATACGGTGATGAGAAAGGAGTCATGGGCTTGGGTTTAAGTCCTGGCTCAGCTGCTTTCTTTTTGCAGTGATATTGATTAAGTCAGCGGTTCTCAAACTTAAGCATGCATGGAAATCACTTGGAAGGCTTGTTAAAACACTGACTAAAATGCTGGGTCTTACCTCGAGGGTTCCTGATGCCGTGGGTCTGAAGTGGGGTCTGATAATTTGTATTTCTAGTAACTTCCAAGTGCTGCTGCTGCTGCTAGTCCTGAGACCGACCACACTTTAGAAATCACTGAAATAAGCCATTCAGTCTCTTGGAACATCCTTTTTCCCCATATGCAAAATGAAAATAATAAGAGGCTTAGGGTTTGCTGGGGTTGGAAGGACTTCATGGATTCAGTCCTTTCCCTTTGTAGGTGAGGAAACAGTGGCTCAGAGAAGTGAGACCAATCGCTGTTGACAGAGCCAGGCTGGAAACCAGGTCCTTTGGGTTCCAGTGCAGTGTCTGTAGCACCCCCTATTTAATGCTGTGTCATAGCCTTATTGTGGGGGGTGGGATATGAGATGAAAGGGCTTCTATTAAACACAAGAGCAAAAGCTGTCACTCTTATTTATGCAGAGGGTAGTCTTTGAAGGGTCCTAATAGGTAGCATCCCTCTTTTATTACTAAGTTCTAAATCAATTGAAAAATAACAGATAAAACAGATACAGGATGGAAATATTTCATTACTGACAAAGATAGTTTGAAGGATGAAGCTTGTATCTATTGATGAGGGATTTCCAAATGCTAAATCCAAGAATTAGAATGAGCAATAAACGTTTTCTCCCTAATGCTTTTAACGTCAACACTATGCTTTCATGCTTAATCTCATTTAACCATTTTTATATTCCTAAGAAATACATCATATTATTACAGTGTGAACTAAAATAAAATTTGAAGACCTTCCCAGCTGACTGAATGGACCCCCTCTTGGCCAAGGGGACCCCACAACCCCACTAAAACCCTTAAAGTTGAGTTGCCGGCCATGAGGAGAAGGGAGATCAGACACACCTAGTTATGGTCTGTCCCTTTTGTAGTTATTTTTCATAAGGATAAGATACAAAATCATTAACAAGCCTGAGGCCATGTAAGGCAAAGGTTAAACCATACCTGTAAGTCATCTATTTACTTAACAGATCACTTGAGTCTCGGTGTACATCCAGTGGCTTGTCTCTGATTAACAGACTTCCTTATCTTAACTTAAAACATTCTAAGCCATTAGACAAAGCTTCGTTTCTTTAACCAGTTGCAAATCAAAGAATCTTTAAACACACTGGTAACCTGTAATCCCTTGCTTCGAGATGTCCTGCCTTTTCAGACCAGACCAATGTACACCTTCCACGTATTGATTTAGGACTTTACATGTAATTCTTCTCTCCCTAAAATGTATAAAACCAAATTGTAACTCAACCACGGCAAGACCACTTGCTCAAAGGTTCCTGGGCATGGCTCTCCAGGCCATGGCTGCACATATTTGGCTCAGAATAAACCTCTTTAAATTATTTTACAGTTTGGGTTCTTTTTCATTGACAACAGATTGAGCATCCCTAATCAGAAAATCTGAAATCTGATATGCTTCAAAATCCAAAACTATTGAGCGCCAACAGGATGCTTAAGAGAAATGTTTATTGTAGCATCTGGGATTTTGAATTTTTGGATTAGGAATGCTTTGCCAGTAAATATAATGCAAATATTCCCAAATTTGAAAAAAATCCAAAATACTTCCGGTCCCAAGCATTTCAGATAAGGGATACTCTCTGTGTATCACCATTTTACAGGTGAGGAAACTGAGTCTAAGGAGGACTAGGTGATTTGTCTTCAGTGGAGCTTGGACTGGAACCAAAAGATGGTACTCTTAACAACTGTTTACACTTGAATTATGCTGGTGTTTCCTTTTGTGAGCATTTTGTATGTGCCAGGCATGGTTTATCAGTATGTATGAGTCATATGCAATCAAGGGTTTATCATACTTGCAGGAGCTGAAGAGGCAGCCCACAGAAGGCTGTTGTCCCTATTGCTGTTGGTGGCCTGAAGTCACTGTAAATCAGCAGGATGGACAGTTGGAAAGACATGTGGGAGAAGGAGGACAAACTGGAATCCTGTCTGTTTATCACCTGCACTGAACCTTGGGGATGTGGGTGACCTACAGAAGGGCTGGCACATGCTCTGTCCTGGGACTCAAGTTGAAGAGTGAGCCCAACCAACAAGGATGCCAGCAGACCAGAGACCATGTGGGTGAGCTGCAGTGAACCTGGCACCCTCTACCAACCTCCAGAGCACAATTGCTGTTGCTTCACTTCCTCATTCCAGATCTCACCCAAATTTCTTTGTGACCAACCCTGACCCCAGAACCATGCAGGGCAGGGAATTCTGGGAAATGTAGTTCTAGCTTGGCTAAATTGACTATACAAAACCACACAATGTGGATATTGTTCTTGTTGTTTTTATCCCCAGCTTTACTGAAGTATAATTGGCAAATAAAAATGGTATAAATTTTTTAAGGTGTATAATGTGATGTTTTGATATATGTATACATGGTGGAATGATTACCACAATCAAGCTAATTAACAAATCCATCATTTCACATAGTTACCATTGTTTTTTTGTGCTGAGAATCTATGATTTACTTCCTTGGCAAAGTATATTTTAAGTATATATTACATTATTATTATCTGTAGTCACTATGCTGTACATTTGATCTCCAGAACTTATTCATCCTGCCTAACTGAAAACTTTGTACCCTTTGACCAACATCTTCCCTTCCCCCTCAACCCAAAGCCCCTGGCAATCACCATTCTACTGTCTGCTCTTTGGAAATTGTTTTACACACATTATTTCATTTACCTTCAAAGCAACCTTCTAAGGCAGGAGCTCCATTTAACATATAGAGAAACCAGGGTTTAAGAGGTTACCTAAGTTGTCTAAGGTACAACCCCAGTACAGTAAGGAAATTTGAACTCAGAATCTGTGTGACTTCAAACCTGTGCTCTTAGCCACTCTATGATGCTATACACCGATTTTTCTCTAAGTGTCTATCATTGACATAAAAAAGTTACAGGGGTCACACAAGACTTTGGAAAATGACCTCCAAAATGCTTTTCTCACCTTTCCTCATTTCCTAGGACTGAGCTTCCTAGCTAGGGCACTGAGACGGGGTTATAGGTCTGCTGAGATAATGATCCACCCCTCCCCTCATACACAGCTTGGGGTGGGCCTGGGACACAGCAGGAGCCCTGGGAAGATACCTCCAGCCCTCAGCAGTCTCATCCATTCACACTGTGTGTACCATTCCATGAAGGTTGGGGAATGATACTATAGTCCCCTGGGAAATGACTCAACTCACAGAGATGGACTTTGTTGGCCTCTGGGAAATGAACCTAAGAGAGGACTGGGATGAACTGATGTGCATCTTGTTAGCACAAGAGATGCTGATGAGAGGCAGTGGCAGAAAAGGCCTTCATATGACACAGTCAGGCTCCCAGGTGGCAGCCAGGTGTCTTGGTTTTGATTTTTGTTTCATAAACATTTTCCCTGCCTGTCAGTTCTCCAAATGGAGCCAAACACATCTCCATGGCAGCTGAGGTGTAAGAGCCCCAGCAAATATGTCAGAATTGAGGAGAAAGCTCCACTCCAAAACAGGCATAAAAGGGAGAAAAGAAAGAGGTTTGCTCTTATCACAGAGTCTGGACAATATTGAGGGAAAAAAAAGAAATCACACAACAGAATGTTAAATGAAAAATGTGCTTCTCCTTATGGAGCTTCAGCTGAGGCCCAGAATTTGGGGTATTGGCAGATAAATGCTCACATCCTCTATAAAGAAAGTTGTCAATCACATCTGTGAGAGACTTGCCAAGTAAGAGATGGCCACCAAAGCCCATCCCTCTTAACAAGTGCATTTAAGAAAAGCCTAGAAATTCATTAAGACAAAACAAGATAAAAATTCCCTCTTAGGTTGGATTCTCCCAGAAGCAGATCCCCAGCTCAAATATTTCCAAGTAATTTATTAAGGAAGTACTCCCAAGAGAAATCAGCAAGGGCATGGGAGGGTGGACAGGGAAGAGGAAGATGCAAGCAAAGGCTATTTCAGGTGAAGTCCCTGGGGCACCAGTGCGTAAATGACACCTCTGTGTTTGTTCTGCCTTGAGGCAAAGGAGCTGGGCTCATGTCCTCCCACACAGGGCCTGTGCTTAGCTCTCAGTGCCCAAGGGCGATCCTCTGAAGGTCGCAGGTGCCGGCACCAGCAGCAAAGCATTGCAGAACCTGGAGGATGAGGTGATAAAAGGGATCTCAAAGGGACTTGGGCATAGTGGCAGCCAGCTGCAGTGATTGGACAGAAGGGAATTTGTGGAGTAGAAGGCACTTCCTCTCCCCACCTTAGAATGTCAAGCCAAAAGAGGGGGCTCTAAGAGAATCACTCATGCAGATCGGGGCTGTCTGTATATAAGGAGCCTCATCTCTCTTGTATCTCTGCTCTCGTCTAGTGGGATGCTTGCTGACCTGAAGAAGCTCTTAGGCCCACCCCATGCTGCCACTGGGCCAGAGCGGAGTGCGGTGAGAGTTCTGGGGAGAGCTTGACTTGTGCCTCCTAGACTTTGGTGGGCAGCAAGGCTGGAGAAGCTGGAAAAAGTGGCAGCTCATAAGGGCACAGGGAAGAGCCAGCCCAGAAGTGGGAGCTTTGTGCGTACTGGAGGCTGCATGGTGTGGTGGTCAAGGGTCTAGGCCCTGGAACTAGATTCCCCAAGTTTGAATCTTGGACGTATGGTTTACTAGCTGTTCAATCTTGGGCAAGTTTCTTACCTTCTCTGTATTTCACTTTCCCCAAGAGTAAAACGGGGATAATACTATTACCTTTCTCATGAGGTTGTTCTGAGTATTAAGCACAGACCTGGCATATTATAAGTCCTTAATCTACTACATATATCCCCCTGCCCCCTCTTAATACTTATACATATAATACCTATAATATAATCTAATATATATCATATGTCTTAGATATTATTAAGCAATTGCTCAAAGTCATTCTATAACTAGGTGTCTGACTTCAGAAACTGTGGTCTCAGCCACCATGCCATACTGATCTTGTTGAATATGTGTTGAACGCTAAAGGATATACTGGTGAGCTTTGAGGTCAGCAGGCCTGAACCTAAATCCCAACTCTGCTGTTATCATTAACTGTGTGACTGTGACAAATTGTCAAACCTTTCCAAGATTAAAATCATATCTCCTTCATTGAATTGTTAGACTTAGATAACAGAGATAAAGTACATAGTAGAGTGCCTAGCATAAAGTCCTTATTAAACTATTATTGTGCTACTTCCCTAGGCCTGATTCTAGCTTTGACTTTCTGTCCATGTTGGGGAGCTGCAGGCTTGGGGGGTGAGAGGGAGAAGAGAGGCAGAAAAGCCAGGATGAGAAGGGTATCTCTCCGTGACAGGGTCTCGGACAAAGAAAAGGGAGAGAGAAAAACGAATTAGCAGTGATGAGAATGTCACTGACTATGCATTAGCGCCTTGGGACTTTAAGTATTAGTCATTTGACTTTCCTTTGTGTTTTATTTATTTTCTATTCAGCGTTATCAAGCTCTGAGTTAGGTTTTAAAATTGAATGAATCATCCTGTTATCCTTGAGAACTGCATCAGGGACAGAAAACATTATCCTCATTTCACCACTGAGAAACTGATAAACAGAGAGGCTATGTAATTGGTGCAAGGTCACAAAGCCAAAACCAGCATTTGTGCTCAGGATGCTGGCCTTCAGACATTGCTGCATCCCCAGGTTACAGGGTACTGGTTATGTCAGGAAATGAACAACAAAGGTAGCCTTATGAACAAGGAAGAAATGGGTGAAAAAACTATGCGGTTGATCACCTGCCATGTGCTAGGTATTATGCAAAGCATTTTATAGTAGTCTTTCATCAAATTCTCACATCCACCCTATGAACCAACATATGAATCACATTGGTACTATAGTCTCAGTTTATAGATGCACAAATATCCAGAGGGATTTGGACTGGTCTTCCTCACTCCAGAATTTGTGTTGTTCCCATTATGCTAGGCTGCTCCTGGATATTTGGTTCTTGTTTCTATTTCATAAGGAGCCTGAAACCCAGTGGGGCTTCCTTTGGGGCAACTCTTTCCAAAGCTGCTGCCGCCACCTCCTCCCCCAGCTCTAGGAATCCCTGAGTCTATTCCAGCAATAGGATGCTCCATTTCGGTTTGTTTTCTGCCCTCACCCCTTCTATCCCTAAAACCTGAGAACTTAGTGATGTCTTCCAGGGATGACAAACCCTGTGAAATCACATAAGTCCTTAGACAGTGGTTGTTTACTACATAATGCAGTTCATGTCTGCAGATATTTATTGATTCCTTGATTAAGCCAATACCTTGTTATATTCATTTCTTTATCTCTGGAACCTGGCAAGCCCTTCTAATAGCTCATGGCTTTTGCAGCAGTGTGGATGGAACTGGAGGCCATTATCTTAAGTGAAATAAGTCAGAAAAAGAAAGATAAATACCACATGTTCTCACTTATAAGTGGGAGCTAAATAGTGGGTACACATGGACATAGTGTACGGAGTAATAGATATTGGAAACTCCGAAGGGTAGGATGGTAGGATGCAGGTGAGGGATGAGAAATTACTTAATGGGTACAATGTACACTATCAGGAGATGGTGACACTAAAAGCCCAGAGATCAACACTATGCAATATATTCATGTATCAAAATTGCACTTGTACCCCCTAAAATTATACAAATAAAAACAAAAACAAATAATCCCTGTTTGCAGATAACATAATCTTATATTTAGAAAATCCTAAAAACTCCACCAAAATCTCCTAGAACTGATAAACAAATTCAGTGAATCACAGGATACAAGTCAACATACAAAAATCAGTTGAGTTTCTATATACAAATACCAATAATGAACTAATGGAAAAAGAAATCAAGAAAGCAATCTCATTTCTAGTAGTTTAGAAAAATGCCTAGTAATAAATTTAACCAAGGAGATGAAAGATCTCTACAAGAAAAACAATAAAACATTGATAAACCAAAGAAGACACATAGAAAAAAGAAAAGACATCCCATATTCAAGGATTGGAAGAATTAATATTGTGAAATTTATCATATTACCAAAAGTGATCTATATACTCAATGCAATCTCTATCAAAATACCAATGACATTCTTCATAGAAATAGAAAAAACAAATCTAAAATTCATACAGAACCACAAAATACCCCAAATAGCTAACGTAATCCTGAGCAAAAAGAACAAAGCTGGAGGCATCACAGTACTGTACTTCAAAATAGACTACAAAGTCATAGCAAACAAAAGAGCATGGCACTGGGAAATGCAAATCAAAATCACAATGAGATATCATCTCACCCCAGTTAAAATGGCCATTACCAAAAAGACAAAAAATAATGAATGCTGGCAAGGATGCAGAGAAAGGGGAACTTTATACCCTGTTGCTGGGAATGTAAATTAGTAAAGATTTTATGGAAAACGGTATGGGGGTTTCTGAAAAAATTAAAAACAGAACTACCATATGATTTAGCAATCCTACTGCTGGGTATATATACAAAGGAAAGGAAATCAGTATATGAAAGGGATATCTGCACTCCCATGTTTATTGCAGGTATTCACAATATTCACAATAGCCAAGATATGGGGAATCAACCTAAGTGTCCATCAACAGATGAATGGATAAAGAAAATGTGGTAAATATACACAACTGAATACTATTTAGCCATAAAAAAGAATAAAATTTTGTGATTTGCAGCAACAGGGATGAGCTTGCAGGACACTATGTTAAGTGAAATAAGTTAGGCACAGAAAGATAAATATTACATGTTCTCACTTATATGTGGAAGCTAAAAAAGTTGATCTCATGGGAAGTAGAGAGTAGAATGGTGGTTACTAGAGGCAAGGAAAGGAAATGGGGAGAGGGGATAACCAAAGGTTGGTTAATAGATACTAAAGTACAGCTAGATGGGAGAAAGTTTTTTGAATATTTTTAATCCATGGTCGGCTGAATCCATGAATGTGGAACCCACAGATATGGAGGGCTAACTGTACTGAGTTTCTATCCAATTTACTGAAGGCAGAAAAATCTTGAATAACATCAATGGTACTAGTTACTATATTTAAAGTATTTTCTGTACATGTATGTATTAAGTGCTTTACACATTATTTTATTTAATTCTTACAATAATCTTATGAAATAAATCTTAATGCCATTTACAGATGAAAGAAATTGGGGCCCAGAAAGGTCAAATAACTTGGCCACGGCCGGCCAAACAGCTTTAGAAAAGAAAAGCAGTGGCTTGTATTTATATTCAAGTCTTTTGACTTCAAGACCTGGACTCATTGAACTATCTGTGCTACACTAAACTTTCACCATGGAGATACGTCTGATTACCAGTATGTAGCTCTTTATAACATGGGATATTGATGGTGGGTTTCTTTTAGGGTTTTGTGATCCAGTAATATTTTTTTAAAAACTGAAATTTAGTGGAGCTAAAGAGGTTTTTTATGTATCCATTTTATGTTCTGATTGCCATGGTATAAAAGGTCATACTTAGCCAAACATGGGGATATATTAGATATGACCTAATTTGCTTAATAACCATTTAGTGCTCAGAAGATGCAAAACACACACAGTCCAGCAAAGAAGAGACAAGAATCCTCAAAAGGGATAAATTAAGAGAGTCCTATGTGGAATTTTGCAAATGTGATAAACACTTATTAGAAAAATGAAACTTAGACAGATGTGCCCTTAGACTAATTGAACAAAAATCCTTGAAAAGTTCAGTGGTGGACATAACAGTAAAAGAACACTGAAGGAATAAAAATAATACACAAAAGGGACTAAACAAAATGTTTTGTATTCCAAATGCATTGTATTCATTAAACACTTAGGAGCAATATGATCTAAATGTGAGGCTATCCTCAGATAAATTGATAAAAGTTCCTTGAACAATGCAGAAGAAGAAAAAGAAACCTAAAAGAATATGAACTTTCTCAAAATGGGCTGAAACTGTCATATCAGTTTTGAAATGTTTGTTTGATATTATCAATTATAGGCCAATGTTGAGCCAATGAATTGGCTTGAGGTGAATTTGTCAGTTTCCCTCTTACTTCCCAGTCTCTCAGATTTGTCCCTTTCTCTCTATCCACCTTGCCTCTACCTGTGTTAAAAATGTTCATTACTTTTAGAGAGAGAGCAAGAGGCTTCATGCGGCTTTGTCATCCCTTATCTGTCTTCCTCATTGTAAAGAGTGATTTTTGGCAAAATGCAAGATTGATAGGTACTACTTCTCTCAAACTCTAGGAGTGGTTTCCCATCACCTTCATGATAAAAGTCTGCCTTCTTAGCTCAGCATAAAAAGCCTTTTGTGATTTGGTTGTTTCCTATGTGAAACTTGTCAGAATCAAAATGAAGTTGTGTTTAAAAACACCCTGACAAATAGAGCCTGGGGAGGCTATCAAGAGAAGGTTCTCATGCTTGTTTGTAATGCTTGATAACAAAACTATCACAAAAGACTGCAAAAACCACAACCTTTTACAAAGGCCATTGGAACCTTACACAAGTAACGAGGACATATGCCCAGCAACTGCCTGTCTAACCTTGGACTGGCGTAACACTCGTCATTGATCCTTGCAGCCAAGGATAATAATTTCAAAACAATTATGTAATCCTCCTCATTTTTTCCTTAAAATCCTTTGTCCTACCTCCCTGAATACATACATAGCTTACTATGGCTTGCATATTCGCATATTCCCATTGCAATGCCTTATTCCTGAATAAGCATCGTTTTCTTTTAGACAGATTCTCTCTGCTTGTTATTTACATATACTCCTATTTTCCATTCCCTTGGCCTTTCTTTTCCCTACTTTAAACTTTAGTCCAACTATTACAGACTGTTTTGGACTTCTACTGTCCCTCAAAGATATACAGTCAGCCCTCTGTATCTGTCGTTCCACATCTGTAGATTCAACTGTGGCTAGAAAATATTAGGGAAAAAAAAAAACAAAAAAAAAAACTTACAATACAATAAAAAAAACATAAATAAAAAATATAGTATAACAACTATTCACATAGCATTTACATTTTGTTAGGTATTAGAAGTACTCTGCAGAGAATTCAAATATTCGGGAGGATGTGCATAAGTTACATGCACATACCATGCCATGTTACATAATGGACTTGAGCACTCACAAATGGTGGTATCTGAGGGGGTCCTGGAACCAATCCCCTGCAGGTACTGAGGGACGGCTACAGAGTACCCTGCACTCTCAGGGGGAGCTTAAAATACAACAGATCCTGAATAAATTACAGCAA
The DNA here is from genome assembly GCF_020740605.2 of Lemur catta. Taxonomy (NCBI): domain Eukaryota; kingdom Metazoa; phylum Chordata; class Mammalia; order Primates; family Lemuridae; genus Lemur; species Lemur catta. The sequence continues at coordinate 90,791,721 of NC_059134.1, read as the reverse complement.
CATATTGCAAATGCATTGCTGGGCTCCAAGGGTTAAAAAGAAAAAAAAAATGTAAGCTAAAATCTGACCAGCAAATGGTTATCCTGACATAATTATTAATGTCACCTGTGTTTCATTCTCAAATGTGTTCTCATTTGAGCAATAAACTAAATGATCATTTTATTCATAGGCTGTAGTATCAACAGATGTTTTATCATCAGACGACAAGGATCACCAGCTTCCCAGGTTCAGATCAATGTGTTCTCACTGCCTTTCACCTTACCTTCTCTACTCAGTCAATTCTAAATTTATAGGTTTACTACTTTTACCACTCTACTTTCCGGTACAAAATTCTATATCAGTTAGGAAACAAATCAGAATTCACACAGGCTTAAAAAATAATGTCATGCATAACAGGAAATCCTAGACATGTTTGGTTGATCCAGCAATTTAACACTGTCTTTGAGGACCCACCTTCTTTCTTTTCTTTTCATTCTGTTCTTTGTTCTGTCAGCTTCATCTCAAACTGAGCCTCCAACCTAATGGTAAAAAGGCTGCAGCCATTCCAGGCTTTGCATCTCTCTGCACCCCAAGCCATTCCAGCATTCCAAGCAAGAATCCTGAACTTCACCTTTATAGACTTGTTTAGGGCACATGTCCCTCCCTAATTCAATCATTCTGTGCAGGATAATGGGATGTGCTGACTGGCTTCAGTAAATTCAGGTTTATTCTTACAGCTGCGGTGAAGTCAGCCTTTCCCAAAGTATATGTGTGCTCTTTGGAGGTATAATCAGGAAAAAGGAAGAAAGAACAGAGGCTGGATAGACAGCTAGCAAGTTTGTAGTCCATAGTGTAAGCCTTGATGTGCCTAGCAACCAAACCCAATTGAGTCAGTAAAGCCTCAAACTTGAGAGTTATTATGGAGGTTACACTAAAGAACTTTTAATTTGCAGCTGTTTGGGCAAAGACAGGAGTTTGAGAGCCAATGTGGTGAGTGAAAAGAGAATTTATTCTGTTTCTGAAGCCAAATAGATCTGAGTCTTGAACCTGGGTATGAACCTCTTAATTGGCTTTGAACTTTGGCCAAGATAATTACTCTTTGATCCTTATTTTTCCTTACTTACCTGCAACGTGGGGATGATTTCCCTATCTTATCCAGTTTTGTGAGAAATAAATAAGATTATGCATACAAAGTGCCCAGTATAGTGAATGGCACAGAGTAGAGAATCAATGTAAGTTCCTTTTTAGTTTCTAGTCACTAAATTGACTCTGAAATCATCAGCTTAATGATTTTTCCTTGGGTCATTTAGTCCACTTGCCAAGCTGTGGCAGCTCCTTTAGCCTCTGTATATAGTGGCAGAGCTGCATTGTGAGGTAACTTGGTCTTTCACTCTTAGCTTCTGTTCTTTGAATAGTGGGAAAAATCTGATTATTGAAATTTCCAATGAATGTAAATGTATTTTTACATCGGTAATAAACGAACACTGAGCTGCCCCCAATCTTGCTGACCTGCTTCATTTTCTTCTCACCCTGTGAAGCTTAAACCATTGCATTTGGCCCTTTCCTGATGCCTCAGGACACTATAGCTATTTATTCATTTCTCACCAAGACCAAAAGCTATTTTGCTCCAGGGGAGCCCATTAGCTCATTTGCATTAACTTTCCAGACTTTTAGCCAAGAATCTCAAGGTCATAAGGCCGTGGAGCATCAGCAAGATATTTAACTAATTTTTGGTTCCTTCTTTTAATGCTCAGCCTTGATGACATTTGTGTTCATGGTTACCCTTTACCCACAACCTAACATCAACTGATTGGTCAGCTCAGACATGTAGGAAATATCAGTATAAACAATGCTTCACTGAACCTCTCCAAGCCTTTAAGATCATGAATAATTCATCAGCTTGCAGTGGTCCTCTTTGCCTCTGGTGGTCCCACTGTGGGTTACAAGTGACTAAGTTCAGGGGAAGCCCTCTCCTCAGGATAATTAGTCTTCGTTCAGCTCCACAGAATTAGCATCTTATTTTATTGTACCCTTGGGTTACAGTGGCTATTAAGTTATAAAATAAGCAAATCATTGCTGAAGGTCAGCTGCAGACTATTCTGAAACCCCTGAATAGGCTTAAATCATCAGGGAAGTTTAGTCTCTGACTTCATGATTAGAGGGATATTTATTATTTTTTAATCTCCAAAAGTGAAAATAGATTTATTTTTCTTTCTGATCATAAAGATTATAAAAGTGAATGTTCCCACATCAAACAATACAGAAAAGTATAATGAAGAAAAGCAACAGTAATTCTAAATCCCAACACCCAGAGATAATCTCTGGTAACATTTTGCCGTGTGTGGTCTAGACCTCTTTCTCCCTCTCTCTCTCGTTTTTTTTTTTGAGACAGATTCTTGCTCTGTGGGCCCAGGTAGAGTGCAGTGGCATCATTGTAGCTCACTGCAACCTCAAAACTTCTGGGCTCAAGCCTCCCAAGTAGCTGGGACTAAATGCACACACCACAATGCCCAGCTAATTTTTCTATTTTTAGTATAGATGGGGTCTTGCTCTGGCTTAGGCTGGTCTCAAACTCCTGAGTTCAAGCGATCCTCCTGCCTTGGCCTCCCAGAGTGTCAGGATTACAAGCATGAGCCACCACACACAGGCTCTCTCTATCATTTTGCATAAATAGAAGTATAGTATAAATGCAATTTGACCACAACAGAATATATCTTTTATGCCCATATAGAATTATATCATCATTTTTATGATTATGTAGCATTTTTTTGCATTTGTATGCCAGACTTGATCCAGTCCTCTGCTGATGATCACTCAGTTGTTCCCAAATTGTCCCTATTAGCAATAAAACTGCAATGGGTGACCTTAAACACTTTTGTGTACACATCAGCTCATTTCCTTAGGGTACATTTCTAAAAGTGGAATGGCTAGGCACATCAGAAGTCTTTGATTCTCAAACGGTATCACTGATTCTCAAAGGGTATCACAATTTACATGTTGACTGATGATACCAGAAGACAGGCCAGAAAGTCTATTAAAAGAAATCCATTGAGGGGATGGGCTTCCAGGTCCTACTCCAAAATCCACCTTAGACAATCTATAGAAGTGAGGATCCAGAATGGCAGGACCAGGAATGAACACAAGAAGCCCTGGGGGACTGAAGGCTCTTCTGGATGCTGAGTACAGGAGGTGAGTTGCTATAGCTGGAGGAAATTTTTAGGGGCTTAGCTCTTGACTCTTTCCCCCACTGCCTTAGGATAATCCATGTCTAATTCTTCCAGTGCTAAGCTACTAGTGTTAGTAACCATCGTGTTGAATGAAGGGTTGATGGAAATAGGTATAGACTTGACTGTTCTTGGACATTCCCTCCTCCACTCCCCCCCGACCCTTGGACTAGTATATTGCAAACTAGACATATGCTTCCTCTGCACACTGCTTCTCCCCGAATAAGGGTTAAAAAGCCTGCCCAGAGGAGTTGTCTGGTGAGGTTGCAACACACAGGAGTGGTGACCCTGGGACTCATAGTAATGACAAAGGTAGGGTCTGACCTTTGAAGCTTCTTCAATACACTGGCCAGATAAAGTGGCTGAACCCCTAGGGGAACCTGAGCTCTTAAGCCAAAATATTCAGACACCAGAGAAGTACAATTTCCTCAAAAGAGAGAAGACAAAACTGATTAACATCTTTCCATCTGAAGCAAAAGAGTGGCAACAGATGGAAGGAGAATTTAACATAAGTATGATAAATATATTTAAGCAAATAAAAGAAGATATTAGCAATCATAAAACAGAACCAAGCAAAAATATTAGATTTAAAAAAATAATTTTTTAAAAAGGAATGCTACCACTTCCTTTCATAGCAGAATATGAATTTGGATATATTCCAAAGAGTTTAAGGAGTAGGGAGGGATGAACCCTGGGGCAGAAGACCTAGGTACCACAGAACCACTAATCTTTTTGTTGTCTCCTTGCCAGGTGATTTATACATCCCCAATCAGAGGTATTCTTAAGTGAATCAAATTCTCACTTAACTCTCAAATACAGTCATGACTAAGTTTGGAGATAAGTTTGTTTGGCTTATTCTCTCCCCTCTATTGAATTTATTATTAATATTATATAATTTCACCTTAATTAAATACACTTTTCACCTTGTCATTGTTTTATGTATGCTGTATGTTAGTTAACTCTTTGGAAAATAGGATAACACCTATCTTATCTACGGCATGTACTATATATTTATTCCGTCCAGCCACCCAACATCTGTTTGATGGGTGTCACAGTAGGAATCAGTAAAGATGAAAATAAAACATGACCTCTTCCCTTAAGGAATTATACTCTGGTGAAGGAGTTGAACACACACATGAATGTGTCATGGTGATGCTGCAGTCAAGGTTACACAGTTGGCTACTGGCAAGGTTGGACTGAATGGAATATTTTGATTGTTAGACTTTGTGATGCAAAGTGCATAATATACATGTTTCATGAAAGATGTAGTGTGTAATACAGGAGCAAAAGCTTAAACATGTTTATTACTTATCTTACCAATTGCATCTCTTCTTTAGGACTCTTAAAGGCCTGTGTTAGCAGTCTTTCAAAGTCATGTGCACACAGAGAGAGAGAGTTATTCTGCTGTAGGCATTTCAGAACCAATGGAGTGATTGATCTTTGGATTCTTGGAACAGATTCAGTGCTCTAAAATGTTCATGTACAGTAATAATAAATTGAGCCCAAGGTCATACACAATTTAGCTGCAAAATCATAATAAAGTCTTCTCATATTCACAGGGTCTCTGTGGTAGCTGAATTTCTATAGATAGGTTATTGTTACTCTTTGCAGTCTGGGAGGGTTTACTTCTGATTGAGGAAGATAGTTTCCTAGTTTGATATTGGGGGGAAATGAGGGTTTATTGGTCCCTGCTGTTTTTATTTATTTATTTATTTGATTTCACTATGTTGCTCAGGCTGGTCTTGAACTCCTGGCCTGACGGAGTGATCCTCCTGCTTCAGCCTCCCAAAGTGCTAGGATTACAGTTGTGAGGCACTGTGCCCAGCCCCTGCTGCTTTCTCACTGGTTCATTTTTATTTGAATTCCCCAGAGCAATTAGCTTCATAGGATATTGCCAGACCTTTCTTCCAAACTTTCTGAGCATATCCAAGAATAGCTGAAATATAAGACAGTCTTATCTCAATGCCATATTAAATTTAATTAACTTATGGCACTGTGTAATGCATATGTTTTATAACACATCAGGATATTTCTTTTTTTCAGACTTCACACATACTCTGGTTGGAGTTCTCTTTTCCACATTTATTCCCTCATGTCTAGCTCCTCATCCTATCCTTCAGGTGTCAGTTCATTTATTATTTATTTATTTATTTATTTACCTATTTCAGGATATTATGGGGGTACAAACATTTTGGTTACATGTTATGACTTTGCCATACCCAAACCATGATTTGAGGCATGCCTTTTCCCTGTATCATGCTAACCACGTCCATTAGTTGTGAGTTTACCCACTCCCAAACCCCCAATCCCTGAAGAATACTACTACTGTGTGAGCACCATAGTGTTGATCAGTTAGTGCCAATTTGATGGCCAGTACATGTAGAACCTATTCTTCCATTCTTGTGATACCTCACTTCAGAGGATGGGCTCAAGCTCTATCCAGGAAAATATAAGAAGTGCTAGATCCAGGTGTCAGTTTAGATGGACACCTCCCACCCACAACATTATTCTCAATCTTGATGCTCATCCATTCATCCTTTTTTAACACGTTTATGGACACCTCACCTGCTATATACCATGCACTGCTAACTGCTAAGTGTTAGGATACAATGATAGGCAAAACCAGAAGAGATTCTTGCCCTCTTGGAGCATACAGTGAGGAGTGGGAAGAAGACCTTAAGGAAGTGATCACACAAGGAGAGGTAAATTGCAACTGTCACAAATACCATGAGGAGGAGGTGTCCCATGGTGTGTATTAGAGTCTAACCTAGTTGGGTTGGATAGGAGGGACTTCCCTGAAGAAGTGACATAGGCATAATGTTTGTCAACTTCATGGCTTTTATGGGCTGAACTGTGTACTCCCAAAATTCATATGTTGAAGTTCTAACTCCTGGTACCTCAGAATGTGACTGGATTTAAAGAGGTAATTAAGGTAAAATGAAGTCACATGAGCAGGTCCTAATCCAGTATGACTTCTGTTCTTACGAGAAGAGAAGATTAGGACATAGAAAACACAAAGATAGAAGGACAACCATGTGAATGCACAGTGAGAAGTTGGCCATCTACAAGCCAAGGAGACGTCAGAAGAAAGCAAACCTAACACTTTGATCTTGGACTTCCAGCCTCCAGAATTGTGAGAAAATAAATTTCTGTTATTTCAGCCACCCAGTCTGTGATATTTTATTATGACAGCCCTAGAAAACCAATATAGTGGCCCATAGAAGTATTTAATTATTTTATTTATTTGTTGTTTGACTTGTTTGTTTCCCACCACTGGCTTGGAGGACTGAATCTGTCTTCTTCAACATTGTATTTCAGCATCTAGCACAGTGTCAAACATGATATTCACTCAACAAATATTTGTTGCATTTTGACAACAAAGACTAAGTGGGTGCATGCCATATTGTCATCAAGAATTCTGGGTTGACATTGAACTTTGAGTGCCCACTTCCTTCCTTGACCCACATGGAGACCATGTTCTGCCTGTGAAATCTTGGGATATATGCTTCCTTTTGTTATGTTTCCTGAATTTCCTCAAACTGAAACAAAATATTCACTTCACACTTTTTCTTGGAGAAGAAACATCTGAATGAATGAATCTCCCTTAGGGTGAGTTATTCATTCCTTCTCCAGTGTTTGCACTTAACACATTCTGAATTTTCAAATTCAACACATTTTTGGATTCATCTAACTTTCTGAAAGATCCCAGTAGAAGTGCTGTTTTTTCACTTCTGCCAGCTCCATTTCCTCTACTAGTGCTGTAGTCTGCTTCACTTGTTCCACCCCCCAGGAGTCCACAGGCCACATAAGTGCCTCCAGCTGTCACCTTTACTTTCGGTTTGGGTTTCCTTATTTGATGGCTGCCTACAGTTTTCACACAGAAAAAGGAAACTTATTTTCCCTTCAGGATACCATTTCTCCTCTTTTCTCCTTCTGGATATCTTGAGCTGGTTAAAATTTTGTGTCCTGAAATCTGCCACTTATTAGGAGTGTGAATTTGGGAAATTTATGTCATCTCTTTAGAGTAAGCTTCCTTCTCTTCAAAAGGAAGCGATAATTTTGTAAATTAAAAGAGATGGTATACCTAGTAAATGCTTAATAAATTTAACAAATGATGGTGATGGCATTTTTGGCTTCTCTTTTAAAAAAACTTTTATCATGGAAAATTTCAGACATCTCTATTCTATATAAGAAGTAATATAATGAGTTCCATGTACCCATCACTCACATGGCTAGTCTTGCTTTTTGTATACCCTCACATGATGATGTATTTACTACTGAAGAGATTTGTTTTCAGCCTCCTTTATCCTCCAATTAATCTGCAGCCCTTGAAGTGTAAATGCTATAAAACTTAACTCACTGAGATTAATTGGAAGTAAAAGGTTGGAATCTAATTTAGTAAAAACTTGTCAGCCATTTAAAGGCAATTGTAGTTTTATTATTTTTAAAGTCTTATAGTAACTAAAATTAAACTATCTATTGGAAAGCTGAGATCTTTTAGGATCTATTTTGATGACTATAAGGATATCTAAAGGACTACCTTAATTGTTTGTAAATACATACTTATAAAAACCTTGTTTTTCTTAAATGAGAAGGTTAAATATTTTTCTTAAAATTTATGTTGTAAGGAAATATTGTCATCTCAGGTTGTCAGAAGCATAGAGCCAAAGGTGGGTCATGCTGAAATTGTCTTTTCATTCATGGAACAGTTACAAAAACAGTTATCATAACTTCTATCATCTGTTTAGCATCTACCATGTATTGAGGCTTGACATAATCTAATTTCATTAAAATGGTCACAGCTATTACCTGTTGGCATTATCTTGATTTTAAAAATGAGGTAAAAGTCAAACTCATAGAGGTTAAGTAATTTGCCCATGTTTATACAGCTAAGAAGAGGAAGAACTGGAATGGAATATGAACCAGTTCTTGCTAACATCAAAGCCCACATACTCTCCTCTATGCCTTGCTTCAACCTAATAGTAGAGGCAAACTCACAGGTGGCTGACTATTATCAAATGTAGTGAGAGCTCTGGGAGAGGTAAGAACAAAGTGTTATGGGATCATAGAGGAAGGCAGAGCAGGGTACCACTAACTAAGCCCTGAGTTTCGGGTGAAGGCTTCCCAGAGAGAAGGCAGATGGGCCTTGAAGGGTGATTAGAACAAATTACAATAGAGTCTGTTCAGTGAAAAGTAGGCAAGTGTTTTTGTGAGGTCAGAGGTGTTACTGAAAAAAGTGTATAGAGTAGAGTGGATAGAAGCCTGGGCCCAGGGAGCTAACATGTTCAAAACCCAACTCTGTCATGCAGGAGCTTGTTAAGTGCTTTAACTTCTATCAATTTCAGTTTTTTTAATATGTAAAATGAAAATATCTTATAGGTAATCGCAAGGATTAGGTTAAAGGAGATGATGCATATAAAGGATTTAGCACACTTCCTGGCCCATTTTGATTATTATTTCTCAGAATAGAAAAAAAATTTCAGCCCTTTTTTTCATCAATGATTGGGTAAATAGTACACATTTGGAGTACTATGCTCAATTAGGAAAGTCTTTTCTGGATTGTGAGGCAGGAGAATAGTATTTAAGCCACGTGTAAACTATTTTTGTTTTCCATAAAGAGGCCTTTGTCATAGCAACTATGTAACATTAGTTGCACTCATTATTTATTTAATTGACAAATAAATGTATACATTTATGGGGTACAATATGATGTTTTGAGCTATGTATACATTGTAGAAAGACTACATCAAACTAATCAACATGTCCATCACCTTACCAAGTTATTATCACTCATTTCTTTTGTACGTTTATGTTGTTATACAGATATGAGTACCCCTGAATAGGCCTCTGGCTTCTCTTTTTACCTCAGCAACATAACAACGTTTCAGCTTTTGCTAAATGAGTGGAAGTTTTCTTGCTTCTAATTTTCTTGAGGTAAGTTACCCTTTCTCTGCCTTTAGTTTGTATAATCCCAAATGTGGATGCCCACCTAGAGAAGTGGTTGTCAAACTATTTTTATAGCAGAAACCTTAACCCAAATGAAATCTCTTGCTGAAGCCGGATATGTAAAACACAAAGAATTCTTGTTTTGGTTAAAGGAGGTGGAAGACGGTCCCACGTCTTGCCGTCCTGGGCTCCTCAACCTGCTGCCCCATGGACTGCCTGGAAGCAGAGCAGCGGTTCTCAAAGTGTGGTCTGTGATTCAGCTGCCTTAGCATCAGCATCAGCTGGGCACTTGTAGGGAATGCAAAATCTCTTCTCTACCCTAGATCAGGTGGGGACCATTGGCCTGCGTTTTAGTAAACCTTTAGGCGGTACGCAGGCACGCTAAAGTTTGATCACCACTGCAGGAGAGCTCCTTGGGGGCTTCCTGAAGACATCGCCGAGCACAGGAAGGCCTCTGGACCCCCATGAAGTGCTGTTTTTCATTAATATTCTCGGAACAGGAAGTGCCATCGTTTGCCATTAAACCACAGGTCTTGAACATGCCCAGTGGCTGCAAGATAAGTTAAATCTGCCCGTCGAAGACTGGCGGAGCTAAACTGCGCAGGCGCAGTGCCGCACGCCAGGTGCGCTGTGGGAGGAGCCGCTGGGGCTGCGGCTTCAAAACCGAAGCGGGACTTCCCGCGTGCGGAGCGCAGCTGCCCGGGACCTGTGGGCGCCGCTGCCTCGGGATGGTCACCTCAGGGATTCCTCCGGCAGCGGCAGGTGGCGGCTGTGCTTGTGCTGGGATAAATGCAAGTGCCTGTTGTGGTTGCTGTGGAATCTGATTCCTTCCCGCTTGGCCTTTCTCACTGGGTGTGAACTCTTCTGCCTCCATCAATGTGAAAGACCGGTAGACAGCTCCGACTGGCACGTTTTCGGAAGAGCAGAAGACGGAGCCGGAAACTCTGGATTGAAGTCCTCAAAGCCGGCCGGGCTTGCTGGCTCCCGCCTGTAGTCCTAGCACTCTGGGAGGCCGAGGCTAGGGCATGGCGGCGCATGCCTGTAGTCCCAGCTACTCGGGAGGCTGAGGCAGGAGGATCGCTTGAGCCCAGGAGTTTGAGGTTGCTGTGAGCTAGGCTGACGCCACGGCACTCTAGCCCGGGCAGCGGAGGGAGACTCTGTCTCAAGAAACAAACAAAAAGCCCTCAAAGCCCCCTGCTTAAATGCTCCCCAGAAATCAGATGATAACCGGAGAGACTTTCCAGAGACTTTACCTCAGATACCTGGACAGTATTTCCCAGGGAGGTCACCCATCGTGCGGATCAGAGCCTCTCATAAAGACCTGAAGTATGGGATGCAGGATGACACCAAGAAGGAGGAGGAAAAACGCTGTCAAGGTCAGGAAGAAGGTAACATTTTGAGAAAGGGCCTTAGCTGGAAGGAGCAGTGATTGAGCCCTAAGAGGAGCCTCCTCACAAAAAGGAGAGGCCCTAGCACGTTGTCACCAGTGGAAGCCAAAATTTAGGAAGAGCCAACTCCCCCAAATGGGTGCCAGAAAGCTGTGAAAATGCCTTTTGCGTTGTGAGGAAAGTGCAGGACAGTTCTCTGGGTGACCTTGGACCAATTCAGTTTTCCCACCCTTTCTTGCTTGCAGTTCTCGAGAATAACCATAGAATGTTCTGGGAATACGATATCCTGAGATAGGGAGAAACTGCTGGAAACAGCCCAGGAATTGTTCCTCTCCCTCCTAGGGAATGTATCATTTTGAGTTAGGGAGGAACTCCCAAGCTCAGCCCTGGCTTTGTTTCTCCTTATCCTGGAACTAAGATACCCTTTAGAGTTTTACCCAGTGAGTCCTTTTGCCCCTGAGGTGTACAACTTGGGGTGGGCTGCATTACGGGGTCCCTCAGCTGTATGGCAAGTGGGGCATGCACAGTGGAGACTCCACCTTCTCCTAGCAGCTTTCTTGAGCCTTGGGGACCTGCTCACAATGGCTCCTAAGCTGTTTTTGTTCCTTGCTGGCTATCACTGCTTCATGTAATGTGTTGAGTGTAAGTGTGTTTTGTCTTACTGAACTTGGCACAAGTTGGTTGGCAGTACAGAGCGAACCTGCTCTGCAGAAAGGATATAGGAAGTTTGCTTGGGGGCATGATACTCAAGGCAGTATCTAAATAATTCAGTGGGGTGCATGGTCTTGGCCTAACTGTTATTGGTATCCTGGGCACCACGTGGATTAGGGGGTCTACAAAAAAATTTGAAGGAGCTGCATAATGAGCATCAAAGTTTCAAAAAAATGTGGACCCCAAAGATATTTGAGATCACTATCTGTATCTTGGGTAGATTTCTGTGACAGTATTTTTTTTTTTTTTTGAAAAAGCTAAAGATATATTGCAGATTAGCTAATGCTTGCATTCAGAACTCCCTCCATGATTCCATACTCTGATGTAAACATTGTCACCGGTGAGGCCTAATCAGATGTCAGTACATAGTGTTAGAAATGATGAGCATTTAGTTAGAGTTCTGAGAGCGTTTTTGTTTCACTGAAGGTAAGAAATTTCAGGAGGCAGTGATGGGATTGATAAAGCAGATACATTTTCTTCCTGGGAAGAATGATAGGCTAGTGCCCATCATTCATTTATATCAGCAGTGGTTTCTTTATTCCAGTGGATGTCTTCACTCTTGAAGCCAGAGCTGCCAGCTACTGTGTATGTCTGCTGAAGCAGTTCACAAGAAAGAAAAGCAAACTTTTCTTCCTTGGAAGAAAAGCAAACTTTTCTTTCTTCCAAGGAAGAAATTCAGTTGCTAAAAGACTACGTTGAAGCCATAGGAGGAATAAAAAAAGCACTTCTTCAGCAGTCTAAGCCCAGCAAGTTGACTTCATGGGGGAAGTTGTCAATGGCAAATTCAGAGCTAAGACAGATCCTTTAGTGTGTTTTTTGCCTGGGACCTGGCTCTGAATGCACACCATAGATTGACCAATGACCACATGGAACTAGCCAAAGCTTTTATGGAGATATGTTACCAGGTGTAGCATCAGTTTGAGACTGAGCTCAGCCTAAAAATTGTGTACTTCAACATTAACCCCAAAGATAGCCATAAGGATATGAAAGTCTGGCCTGAAGACAGTTTCTGCTATGACCAGAGTCAATGAAAGGTTGTTCTATCTGTACTAGTTCAGTGGGGAAAATAAATAGCAGGATTGAGAATAGGAGATCCTGCAGTGCTTCAACAAGTTTACCTCCCTCCATTCAGGTGGCTGTTCTTCCATCCATAATCTTCAGAATGTAATCCCAAGAGGCCAGATGGAAAGCTCCTTTTTGGGAGAAGCTCTAAGGTATGTATATCTTCTTTTTTTCTGATGACATGGACTTATTTAACCTTAGAAAATATGTACTTAATACAGAGGATCATCTCTTGCCCATCTGGACGTTAGCTTAAAAGGATTGGGAAAAAAACCAATATACGTAGCAGTGTCACAACTCCCAATCCTGAGACTTTTCTGTGTTGAACATTGTGTATAACAGAATTTTTATTTCATGAAGGTCATAGATTGGCAAGCCCAATTAGTTATGGATAAAATTAGTCATCCTTTGACTTTTGGCTACTGTGAACCAGACAAATTCTAAATCTGGGCTGAAAATGGCAAGTCCAGTGGGACAGCTGGAGTCTAGGACACCTTGGAAGGCCACATGTCTATAGCCTTTTCAGGGCAGGTGCTGGTTGGCTTTGAATCCAACCTCATACATTTCTTTAGGTGGTAATTCAGGCTGGCTTTGGGGATTGTTTCTGTGTCTATGCTTCCTAAATTAGGACCACTGTGAGGAGGAAAAATAATAAAGTCAGCAAATTTGTGATTCATGGGGGGAAAAAACCAAATTAAAAAAAATCTACCAACATCACAAAATCCTGCCAAACAGCCTGATTTGTGTTTTCAATTAGCTCCTTTGGGCGGAAGCTTCACTGCTGTTGGAAGAAGAGAGAGGCTTACAGCTGGTTACAGAGTTGTGGGACCCTGGCAGTGGAAGCTAATGGGGAAGGCAGAGACTGACTAAATAAGCCCTGTGGAAGGACATGGCTCCTGTTGAGCTTGGTCAGCTTGTGATTTAAAAAGATATTAAGGAAAAAATAATTGGTTGCAATTTTGGTGACACTTGCCAGTGTCATTGTCACTATTAATTGAGTTACCATACTGTGCCCAATAAAGTTTTAACAGAGCGAAGCATGGCAAATTTGTAGACCCAGCAGGTTGCTTACTGGGGCTGTATAGCCTGGCCTTTGAGATGAACATGAAATGATGGTCTATCAACTTTACATTTACCCTCCAGCTGGGCTCTCTCAGCTGTTTGGAAGAGGTAAGCCAGGTGACTATAGACAATAAGTAAGGGGAACAACCTAAAATCCCATGCAGATTAATAGTGAAAAAGAGATTTAATCATGATTTTTTGGTTAGAGAGTTACTGTCCTAGAACAGTAGAGAGGCATTGTGGGACAATAAATAAGAGCTCAGATTCTGGAGTTGTTAAGACTTGGTGTGATAATTTGAATTATTGTTCCACAAATGTTCTTCCCTCATTCTATTGTAGAGTGGTAAACTTCCCTTCCATGCAAATGTTGGGCTTAGCCATGAGATCTGTTTTGGGATGTTAGCAGATGTGATTGGAACAGAGGTTTGAAATATGCTTGCTTGGATGGTTGGGCCTGCCCCTGTGTGCATTGGTTATCTACCACAGGAAGGACATGACCCTGGTAACCTGAGGTCCAGAGTAAGATATATAAGGTAGGCCTGCAATACATAGGCTGACACAGAGCCACCTGGCTGAGAATAGCCTAGATCAGCTGAATCACAATTGACCTGCACATTCCTGGGCGTGAAAATAAATGCTGTTGTAAGTCACCGAGTATGGCTAGTGTAGATACTTGGGTGCAAATACTCCCTTTGCTGCCTTCTAGTTGTATAATTATGGCAATATACCACTCTATTAATATTTAGGCCTTAACTGCTTTATCTGAAAACTGGGCATTATAATAACTATTACACAGATAAACATTAAATGTACTAATACATGTAAGTATGTTTTGTTTACCTTGCACTCAATAAACACTAGCTATAGTTTAGAGCTTGCTATGGTTTGAATGTTTGTATCCCCTTCAAAATTTGTGTAGAAACTTAATCACCAATCTGATAATATTAAGAGGTGGGGGCCTTTAGGAGATGATTAAGTCACGATGTCCAAGCCCTTGTGAATGGAATTAATGGCCTTATAAAGGTGTGAGAGAGCTGTTCATCCCTTTTGCCCCTTCCACCATGTGAGGACACAGCAAGAAGGTATAGGTCCTCACTAGGTGTCAAATCTGCTGGCTCCTTGATCTTGGACTTCCCAGCCTCTAGAACTGTGAGAAATAAATTTATATTATTCATAAACTACTCAATCTGAGGTACTTTTTTATGCAGCAGGAACAGACTAAGGACTATAAGCATAATAATGATAGCTATAATTTATCGAGCACTTGCTACTCTGTGCCTAGAGCTGATGCACATATTTTGCTTTTATCTTGATTGCTATTCATTACAACTCCAAGAGATTGTTATTAATATTATATGACATAAAATATTACAAATATATAATATTTCCATTTTACAAATGAATGCTTAGCAAGATTGACAAGCACAAAGTTACACAGATAGTAAGTGGCAGAGCTGGATTATTTTCCTAGTCTGCTTTATTCTGTGGTTTCCGTTCTTTCCACTATGCTAGACTGTTTCATCAATCTTTGTGACTACAATTAATGTCAGTATAATGTGCTGTGATTAATGAAATACTTTCACACTATTGCATATAATCCTTTCAGTAACAAAGATGGACATGCAGTAATGTGCTCCACAAGAGATCATCTTTTCTTTTCTCTGGGTGCCAGGAAAATCTCTTTGGAATCACAGAAGGCAGATCCCCTTCATTCAGAGGGATAAATGTGGTCACCATAACATCACTTAGGGATTGTCCCCTTAGAAGAGTAAATGTGTTTAAACCACTGAGGCTAGCTTTTGTTAGAATGGTGGAATTTGTCCTTCTCAAGTCCCTGGGTGGTCACTCTTAGAAGAGTAGACAAAACCCCTCATATTCTAAAGGCAAAGGCTATATAATCAGACCTTTTTAGTTTTGAGGTCATCAGTGGAAAAGTGGCCTGTGTACCTAGTCTGGAAAGGAAGTGGGTGGGTAGTTCAGGATCTGAGAAGCAGAGAATGTAGAACCAAGAGTGATCCAGTACTCCTGGGGCCAGATGGTGCCCTGGAAAATGGCTGTCTATAGGAACTACAATGTCAGTCATTAGATCTGTAACTGGCAGAAGTCCATCTTTGGGGCATTGTTGGCTGAGCCTAGCTCCGGCTCTAAAGGGACTGGGACTCATCTCTCTCAAAGAATCGCTGCAGCTGTGCTGGGATCTGGAGTAGTGAAATATCACAGACGTGGATCTGCAGCTACTTTGGTAAAGAACCAGATCCAACGGAGAAACTATAGGCCTGTTGACTGATCAGAATCAATTTTCCATGCTCCTGGTAAGAAAAATGCTTTTTATGGGTCTCTAAATCCCTTAAGTTTCTTGAGTAACTCATAGGGATGAGGAGCTTTAAGAGCTTGGATAATTTTTATTGCTAATAAAAGTGATAGGACTGTATTTGCATCTCTAGTATGTGTAGCTGTTTGTACTTGTTAAGTACAGTTGCAGAAACCAAAGCTTGGAGACATGCCAGGGATTTATAGTTAAGAAGTGATGGCTCTAGAACTGAGATTCTGATTTTTGATTGTGTTTCCTGTAGCAACTGCCTGATTCCCTCAATCTGCCCAGGTGGAATAGTCCAGCACATGGAGTTGTCACCCTGAATATGAGAACACTGGTGAAAGCAGAAACCTATGAATCAGTGACATGCAGATTCCCTAGACTGCCTTTTAGCTCTCAGCCATTAATTGCCATCATGGTGATTGGAGTTGATAAGGCTGCATGGCGATAGGAAGAAGAGAGCAACTGTGAGATAGGCCAAAAGGTTATGCCTCCTTAAGAGTTAGGGGGAGGATTCTGGATGGATTTCAGTTCTGTCCTACCTAGGTAATAGGGGAACTAAATCTTTGAACAACTGTCATGCTATTAATCTGTACTGTGTAACAATGTTAAGGAAGATAACAGATGAGGGCATTCTCTCTCGGGGTTATTTATATTTCAGTGGGGCTTAGCACACTGAGCTAAAGAGATTGGTGAAAGTAAAACTTTAGGGCATTGGGAGTATCTGCTTCATCTATGCTGAAGAAGACTGTATTTACCAATACCCTAACTGGCACATGTTTTGAGTCTGTGAATTAATTTAATTGAAGCATCTTAAAAAGGCATAAGATTTGATCATATGTAGTTATGCATTTAATAAGTAACTTTTACTTAAAAGAATAAATTACATGGAATCAAAAGTGTTCCAAAAATCTGGGATACATTGTTTTCTGCTGTTTTTTGACTAATTTATTTATGTATTTTTTTCTCATATGCTTTATACACTAACCCTAAATATATTCTGGCTGAGAACATTTCAGAATCATTCATTAATTCAGCATATATTTATTGCACATCACTGTGCTCCAGGCACAGTACCAGATGTAGGAAATTCAGCAATGAAATATTTGGCTTGAGCCAGGCAATTGTCATTAAGACATTGAGATGGACATGATTAGTTGCTTAGCCAGCTCAGTTTTCCCCCCTTCTTTTCTTCTGTCCTAACAGAAACTATCCTTTCGCTGTATAGCCACATGCCTCACAGAAAGCTGATACTACCTGCAAGGGTGGGGTAACTATGTAAGGATGATATTGTCCCTTCCTTTGCCAGTGGTTGGTTCAAAATGGTCACGTGTCTAATTTTATCCAATGAGACAGGAGGGAGTTTGCCAAGGACTTCTGACAAGAGTTCTTCTTTTTCTAAGAGAGAACCACAGGCAGATCAGGTTTGTTTTCTTTCTCTGGACAATACTGTGTTTGAATGCTATGTGTATCTTGCTATAACTCTGAAATTGAACTATATACTAAGGCTGGGGATTATAAAGCAGAGAGAAGAAAGAAATCCTAGATTTATAATATTATTGGCTGAATCCTGAAGCCCATCCTACATTTAGCAGAGATAACATTTTCTTATTATTTTTTTTTAGAACAGCATGAATCATTTTATTTGCATCAAAAATAATCTTAACCTATTCTGACTTGAGATCCTTTTTTTTGGGAAGACAGATTGGGTATAGAGGTATGCATATTAACAATAAAATCCACCCCAGAACTTTCACAGTGCTATGGATTTTATATGTCAGAAACCCCTTTATTCCTGATATATTTTTTCTTTCTTTCCCTTCTTCTTCTTTTTGAAAAAGTGTCTTTCCTTCTGGAAAACTTATGTGTTGGGCAGTTGAGTGTTTGTGTGTGTGTGTGTGTGTGTGTGTGTCCATTTCTACCCACTTCTTTTGGGGAGCTGTTCTGCCCCCATTTAGTCAAGAGATTGTGGGGAGGCTGCAGTCACAGTATCCCATCTTCTTGCCATGAGGATGTCCACTTGACACAGGCCTAGCTGATTAGAATAGCCCGGTTTCCTTGCCATGGTGATTGGTGATTGGGTTAAGAGTGGGCATGTTGTTAAATCCTCTTCTGGAGACTATTGATTTGAAGGTGTAGAAGATGGGGAGTTGCCATTAGAGTCAAAAAGCCTGAAGTATATGAAGCTGGAATTTTGACAATGTTAAACACTGTATGGAGAAAGATCTTCAGTAGTTGGAGAGGGTAAGTCAGGACGAGATTCTCTCATTTAAGCTAATTTTAGTTAGGCTATGACTTGCAATTGAAGTAATCTTGGTTAATCCCGAGTATTTTGAGAGTTTAGAGATTGGGCTCTGTTAAGAGCATTGTGTCTGGATAACTAAATGCCTATCGGTAGGAAAATAATATATAGTAGAAAATTTTTAGATATCAATGTCAAGTGGGGGTAAAGTAAGGCATTTACATGCTTTCACATTCTTTTGTATGTGTATGTGTTCATATTTCTTCCTCTTCCTTTTTAACTTGTACCTTGTATTAATTTTGGTTCTCTAGAGAAACAAATAACATAGATTGATTCATCTATCTATGTATCTATTGAGATTTTAAGAAATTGACTCACATGATTGTGGGGGCTCCAAGTTTGAAATTTGTAGCATAGTCAGACAGTTTGGAAATTCAGTCAAGAGTTGATATTGCAATCTTGAATCTGAAATCTTTAGGGCAGGCCCATAGGTGGGAAACTCAGGAAGGGTTTCTTTGTTGCAGTCTTGAGGTAGAATTGTTTCTTCTTCAGGAAACCTCATCCTTTGCTCATAAATCCTTTAACTGATTGGAGGAGGCTCACTCATATTATGGAGGGTAATCTGTTTTATTCAAGTCTACTAATTGCAAATATGAATCCCATCTGAAAAAGTCTTCACAGCAACGTCTGGATTGGTGTTGATTAAACAATTGGACACCATAGCTTCGTCAAATTGACACGTAAAAGTAACCATCAGATACTCTAATGATTTGAAACTATCCTTGGATGTGTGTTTGTGCTATGGAAAAGAGAAAGATAAGCATTCTATTCTATGCAGTTGATACAGTATTATTTTCAGCAAAGTGGAATGAGCTTAACTAATGACTGTCTAGCTGTTTAAATACTCCCCCCAAAAGAATTAAAATAAATTATTCTAAAACTCAAGTCATGACTTTTGGGAATGATCCCTGAACATATAATTGGATAATAATCCTATACAATTAAGAACTTCATTCAATTAGGTGTGTTTTGCAGCTTGAAGGAATGGGGTCCAGGTGAGTGGTTGAAGTTGAAGGAGATGGAGAGGAAGAGCTGATGAAAAGCTACGTTGCTCAAAATTAAATATTTATGGCTATGTTATTGGGAAAAAGATGATAGCCTAAGTGGCTCTCTGGTTATTTTACTTAAAAGATTCTAGATTATTCCCTATAATCTATGATTCCCAAACTTATCAAACTTTAAGATCTCCCCTTTTAACACAAAAATTCTATCTACCCTTATAAGATAGTGGTTGTACTTTTAGCTTGTATTGATTGAGATAACACATGATGACAAAAACTTGCCATAAATTATGGAATATTTTTTAAAGCAGTAATATTTTATCAGTCACAACTAAATCTATGTATAGCCCAACTGTTAGATGAGGACATTCTTCCCCTTGAGATCTAGGTAAAATGAGTTCAAATACAAATTCCTGGGCCAGTCCAAAATTTCCCAAGATATAGTTGAATATTAGGGGCCTGGATATGAAGGGTGCTTATATTTGCATGGCCATATCTGGTTTTGAACTTCTGCTGTTTTAGTTTAGATTATTTGGCACCCTTCATGTTGCTTCTTTTCTACCCTGTATTGAACCAGATAGGACTGTCAGCTGCTTATATTCCACATAAAACTACTCACATAAAGTGATGTGTAAGTTTAACAGACTATGCATTGATACAACATGGGAGGTTTAACAAAACTTCAAAGAGAATACTGGGTACTCTGTTTATAATAGGTTTTACTTTTCCCCTTGTAGGTTTTTTCCCCCCATTGACCACTTTACCTCCCTTGGTCCTCATATTCCCTTCTTTGACCTCTCTGTTTCTCTCAAGAACAGAAACCAAATACCTCTTATTATCTCATGGTTTTCTTTATTCCCTTGGCTCTTGCTTATACCCATGTTCCCAAGACTTCACCTTTACTCCTAAAGGCTTAACAAAGTATTTTGCCAACAGAATTAGTTCTTTTGCTAAGAGAAGTTAAATTTTGTTACTAGCTTTTAAGACAGTTTATTCATACATCAAATGGTACATGTATTTTCCTTATTGAGAAACTACTGTGTGCCAGGGACTTTTTATAGGTGCTGGGTATATAACAGTGAATGAAACAGAGTTTATACTTTAATGGAGAGAAATAAACAAAAGCATCTTGGTATATAAGATAGTGAAATTACCACAAAGGAAAAAACAAAGCACAGTAAAGGAAGAAGATGTCTTGAGTGGGAGTAGTTATTTCATACAGGGTGTTATATGTAAAATGAGATGCCACAAGGAAGAGAGGAAGTGAGAAAAATTGATAACTTAGGGAAGAATGTTCCAGTAAGAGGAAACATCAAGTGCAAAGGCCCTGAGGTAGAAGTCTGCTTAGCTGTTTGGAGGAAGCACAGAGGCCAGTGTAACTACAGCTAAGTGAATGAATAGGAGTGGGGTGGGCTGTGACTGTGTGTAGTTCATGTCCGGAAGAGCCTTACAGGTCACTGGAAGGAATTGTGGTCTTATTCTGAGTGAAATAGAAAGCCATCGGATGGTTTGGAACAGAGGGTGACTTGATCTGCCTCATGTTTCTAAAGGATTTCCTCATTGCTGTCTGGAGAATAGATGCTAAAGCACCAAGGACAGAACCATCATCTTCCCCCAGACTGCCTGAGGCTCACAATTGGTCTTTTTAGCATAAGGCACTGGGTTGTTTATTGCCTCTTTGTGCCCTAGAATGCATCTTAAACTACTGGAGGAGAATCCTGTTCTGAATGTGTGTGTATCCTTATGACTCTCTTCTGTGAACATGGGGTGATCTGTTCAGGCAGAACCCTGTGCATGAAGAACATACCTAGAACAATTATATTGCCACTCTGGGCAAATGCTGAAGCAAATCTCTCAAACCATAAGTAGAGAAGGAATTTTTTGGGGGGGTTGGAGGGGGCAGATCGAGCTATGTTGCTGAGAGCCCTGCAGCTGTCTCAAGAAAGGGCAAATAGACAAAAGATCATATTAACTCCTGACTCTTCAAGAAATGGCTTTCATTCTGCCAGTCCAGCAGGAGAGGCAGTGAGTGATTCTGAACACTTCTCCAGTGCCTTTGCATCGGGAATGCACAGCTGTCCATGCTGATTGCTTGCTTTCTTCTGATTAATATCCTCCTGGTGTTGAAATTCATCTGGGTTCCAGTTGCATCATCTTATGGATTTCAATTTAGAAGCGAAAGGAAAATACAATAGGATTCTTATTATATAGAGCTTTAAATATCACTAAGTAACCTCCCTCCTACTCTCTGCTTGGCCCTGCTCTGAATTACTTTGGAAGGCAAAACTTTTATTTCTCTTTGGGTGTTGGAAGCTCATGGGAACCAAGGCCAGGGAGCTCCCACATTCTGTCCATGGGGAATCAGTAGAGGGGAGTCCTTCACTTTTCTCACCCCACATTTCTAATTCCTCTTATAGAAGAGGGAACATATGCTGGCATGTCCACTCTCTTGGAAGGACTGGAGAGGAATCTTTTTTTCATTTTCTTTACTTCTTTACTTAACCCTCTCCTTGAGAGGACAGATGGTGAATATAATTGTTCTAATTACCAATGGGGCCTCCGAGAGTTTTCCAGAACCAGACTCTGTCCTATTGCTCTTTCTTGGGGATTTTTGCCCTCAAGGGATTGAGCTAGTCTTCTCTCTGTGGTCTACATGTGGTAAGTTGACCAGAGAGAGCCTGCTTCTAGTCAGGTCTCTACTTTCTCTGTTCTAGGCTGGCTGTGTGTAATGGGTGGATCAGTTCAGAGCTGGAAGTGGGAAGCCCTGCCATGATTTCTAGCTTAGGTATACCAGTAATAAAGCAGACACTAATTTGATGCTGATTTTTCTCCTTGTACTGGCCTCAGTTGATTAGAACTTGGAGAGGAGAGAGATTTGGTTTTCTGGAATTTCAAATTCTGGGTAATAAGCCACAGGTCTTCCACCCCTCAGCCACAGGGGATTCAACCAGGAGTGGGAAACTGTTGGGGTGGAGGGGGGATCTATGGCATAGCCAATGACTTATGATATGTATAGAATGACTTTTAAAAATGAAGGACTGCAGTGGAGTTCCCTCTCTGGAAATTTGAAGTGAGACTGGGCGAGACTTGCCAGTAGCATTTGTACTTAAAGCTCACATAATATTTGGGTTGGGATATTTATTATTGGGCCATATGCATACCAATCATTGAGAGGATGGTACTCATGGAAAATATGGCTGAGAAAGAAATGAAAAATGAGAAGATTTCAAGAGAGAAACAGGAAAACCGGAAACTAGGGGAATGATGGAGACAGAGAGTAGCCGCCCCAGGAGCTGCTTCCGTTTTTGCTATTGCTAAGGTGTGTTTGCTCAACTTTTCCTGGTTACCTATGAGATATAGAATGTTTACCTCCAACTATTTTTTACTAGAATGAGTTCAAGAGGGTTATTTATTTTTTCTCTATGCAACTTGAAGGTTTCTTTGAAGAACCCTTACAAGTAAAATGGACTTGAGGCTGTAGCACAGGCAGGACAATTGGATCTTCCCATCCCCCCAGCAGACATGGCAGGATAGAGACATCTAAGCTTTGTAAAAGTGAAATAATTAGTCCTCTTGTATCTCCACTGGGACTACTGGATGCACCTGAAGATAGATGAAGTATTTTCCTGGTGCCAACTCTTGCTCACTCAGCATTTCCTTTCATTGCTTTCTCTATGCAGATAAGAGTTCCATGAACATTTAACCAATAATAAGCTGAATTTTGATTATCAATTGTTAGCTAGGAGACTTACAGAATGCTATTACCTGGAAAGAACCATTCCGGCCTGTCATCTCTTGAGGAGTCATGTATCAGAGAGTTCGTATGCACCATTTCAGGTCTTCCTGGCCTCAGTGCTACAGCACCAGCTATGTGGCCCTCGACTGACTTTATGCAGATATAACTGGCAGAACCTCACCTGATGCCCACATCACACACCTCTTTATTGCTAGAAGTGTGATTTACCCTCACTTCTTTGGGTGACTTTAACCAGCATCAAGATTATAAAAAAGTTGTCCACACTGGAAATCATAGCAATGTAGCACAAACCTGGAAAGAGTAGGGAGATGTAATGTGTAATTGGTGTTGGAGGCTGACTAGTTGCTCACAAAACAAGTTTCTTTTTCCTGTGGAGCATGACTAGATTGCATTCCCAGCCTTTCTGTGGTTAAGTGAGGCCCTTTGACTGAGTTCTGGTTAATGGATTGTGGGCAGAAATGATATTAAATAGGTGCAATTCTAGCCCTGGACCACCTTGCCTGAGTGCTTCTCTATGCTTTGTCCTCAATTTAGAGCTGAAATGAGAGGATTCCAAGGACTCAGAGGATTGTGGAGCTCCAAGATGGAAGGAGCTTGAGTCCCTGAGTGACTCATGCCCCATGTCTAAGCCATATTGAACTGTATATTAGAAATTGCCTATTATTGTGTTAAGCCACTGACATTTTGGAGTTGTTTGTTATAGCATTTAATCTTCCCTGACTGATATTTAAGTGTTACAGAGGTGATTATCATAAGTAAAGCATTTCCCTACTGACTGGCCTTCATAATAAACACACATGGGAATATCCTCTGGGCAAAATAGGTGCTGGCAGACAAGATTATATTTAATGGGCCTTTTTATCCTACAACAACCCCCTTTCATCCCTTATGGGGAAGGTTGCTGAATGCAGTTTCCCTAGACGGACGAGAATATCTTATGATTATAGCAAAGGACAAGTGGGTAACTGTGTGTGTGTGTGTATGGTGTATGTATGTAAGCACTGAAACAAGCCTCTTCAACCATTATGAAACCTTAAACTTGCTCTCCTTCTCTTCCTTCTCCCTTTCCCTTCTTACCTCCCTCCCTTCCACATTTAGTGGTGCTTAATCTGTGCTGGGCAATAGAATCTACAGGCTTAGATTCTAGGTGCTTTAGGCACCAGGAGCTCTTCTGGTTCTTACCAGTAAGTATAATCCATTGGGGTCATGGGATAAATAAGAGACGTTTGGCAGATAAAATCTTGGGAGATCGTATTGGTATAATTTCCTAATCCAAGCTTGACTCAGAGAACAAGGCTTTCACAAGATTATATAAGCTTTAAAATTACAATAACTTCTCACTCTCTCATCACAACACCATACCCGTCCATGTCCATATGTCAAGATGTGGGTGGAAGGAACATTATTTCTATCTTGTGAGAACAACATAATCTCTGTTTTTGATATCTAAATAGGCTAGGATAAGACTCCCACAGCTTTTATACTCCCTCTATCCCACTAAGTCCTAGTGAGTCTTAATCATCTATATTTTGGAGAGATAAATTAATTTTTATAAGGGACACTAAGTACTATGTCTACATGCATTGTATAGATAGTTAAAAAGTGAAGATTTGAAGTAGGGGAGTGACATGGCATGATGCCTTCATTGTGCAAATAAGGAAGGGAGTCTTGGGTAAGACAAAGAGAATTATCCCAGGTTTTATAGTGAGCAACTTTCTGTCTGTGTCTAGAACTCTGATTGTTTGAACAAGATAGTATTGGAATTACATTGTCATTTTCTGTTTCTTTCTTCATTTATAAAACATAGACATCAGACCATGTCATTTCATTTCCCTGCTCAAAAATTTTACTTTTCCAATATGTATAAAGTATCTACACAGACTGAACGACTGCATGGAGTAGAGCTCCCCTCTGCCAGTTAGGAACACTCATTTTGAACTCATGCTTGATCAAGAAATAAACTTCTTTTATGTTAAATCTCTTAGATTTCAGAGTTGGTATGATAAAGCAGCTGGTGTTACCTTTAATAAAAAGATGGACGGGCTGGACTCTTTCTGACTGATCATAGTGATTGATCCAAGAGATGATCACTTATTTTAAGCACTTCCATGAACCTGAATATGTGACACTAAGAGAGACATGATATTTTTATTTTGGGGGATCGTAAGTTATAAAGGTCATATAAGCTGTAATTGTTGTGGCTGTTCGTATCTCCTTATAAAGAGGTTCTACCTGAGAATGAAGCCAACTCAGAGGAAAGTAGAGAGTGATGGCAAAAGTGGATCATGAGGGCATTATTTGAGCACCTAAATTTGTCTGTATCTGAATTTTTCGGAATTGCAGCTATGTGAGTTATTTTTTTTCTTTCTGTTTAAGCTAGTTGGAGTTAAGTTTCTGTGATTTGGAACTGAAAGAGCTCTGGCTAGTCTAACCAGAAGTTAAAGCAAGAGTCAAATATAACTGAAGTGTTTATGAAGTCTTAGAGTTCTTTGATTTTTACCTTATAAACATTTTTGTTTAATCAGCTGCAATATGAATAGGTAGGTAACTGCTCCTGGGAAACCCTGCTTCGGTGATCTCTGGGTTGATTTCATGAATTCTTTCCAATTTCTATATCCTTGAAGGGCCTGCTTCAGTAGTAATTCAATATTGTGACTTGATCATTTGAGGAGAACAACACATTTCTATACTTTCTTAAAATGATCTGAGCCATGTTGCTACCTTTGCCATTTTCTTCTAAGCTTGCCTTCTCTCTTAGTCAAGCCCTTGAAGCAGCAATAAATTAAACTAAGCATCAATAAACACATATTCCCTCAACTTATGTTTCTAGTTGCCAGAGCTCATTTCTCTTTGGTCTGTTGACAGGCAGCAGGCATGATTCCAGCATGGAATATACTGTAGAGTTATTGACTTTTGTGTGATAATAGTAATAGGAATATATCAAACTAGCAACCTGTACTGGGACCTACACCCTACTTGCAAAGATTACCTTCCCTTAAGGGGCACTCTTAGGTTTCTTGTGACTGTCCATGCTAATTAAAGTCTAGCTCCTTTAGCTTATTTGAAGTTTAAAATTCTCTGCAATCTGACCTGTGCCTTTCTTTCCCACTTTATTTCTGTCACCGTCTTTTAGTCAGATTGAGTTGCTTGTGTTTCCAGAACATACATCTTGCATTCCTATGTCTTTGCTTTTATTCACTGTTTCTTTTGCCTGCAGTGCTCTTTCTCTGGTCTTCCTCCATATGTCCGTAATTACTTATCCTTCTAGGCCAAGTTGGAAGGCCACCTGCTCCACAAGGTCTTTCTTAATAATCTTAGCTGGAATGAATCCTTCCATGATTGGAATTTGGCAGCACTTTGTATATACTCTATTATCAACTACTACACTCACCACAGAACTAACACAACCCTAGCCTCCACAACCCCACAACCAACCATCGCAATCCAGTATTCTCAAGTAATGATGACCATCACCACCCTCCTCTTCCCCTGCCCTCAGTAACAAAGCTGTCAAGTGCCAGAGCCAGAATTCAAGTCCAAGCTGTCTGACTTCAAATCTGCAGTTTTAACCATTGTGCTTTACTACTTTTTCTTATGATACATAATTTGGTAATGATGATGGTGATCCTACTAACTGTATATATGGTTAGGTTCATTTGTTTCATTTAATTTTAAATTTTAAAAATTGCTTTTAATTTAATTTTGTTTTATAATTATATAAAATTTTTACACTGTTCCAAATCTAGTATACAATACAATGTATATTTCAAGAATTCCAGCTTCAAAACCTATCTCTTCCAACCTATCCTTATCTCTTCTATAAGTAATCATTTAAAAATTGTTACTTTTTCATTTTTAATATAGACATATATAGAAGTACACACACATATAAAGTATTTCATTATATAATTTATTGGATTTACTCTGTCCCTCTTCTGGTATTTTTTTCTCCTTTATTTTGGGAAGTTTGTAGTTTTGTTCTAATGATAACCTGTATACTAATACTTTTCTGTAGTACTCTTAGTCCCCTTTTTTTCTTGTTTTTTTATTGATCCCTAACTATGAGCAATATTGAGATTAGCTAGTAACCTTTTCTTCCCACTCTCCCTTTGTATCAAGCATTGATTGAAGTAGTGTTCTTTCATTCCCAATTAATATCTATAAGACAATCAGTGAGCTTAATCTACTTTTTAAATACTCTCTCCTTTCTATGGCAGATATTTACTTTTCCTGCATTGTAAGAGCATATACTCATTATACTATCTCCCTTATGATCTTCATTTAATCTCAGTTTTACCAGTAAATATATATTTATTCTTATCTTTAGGCCTTATGTCCATTTTTTTCTAATCATTTTAATGTCTGAATCTTGCCCCATAAAGCATTTCTCAGGAGAGGCTCATAGGAACAATATTTTCTTAATTATTGCATATTCATATAATTGTCTGTACTTTTATGCTTAACTTGTTTTACTGCTCCCCAAAATTAATTTTTGGTGTAATATTTTACCTCGAGAGTTTTCAGTATGTCTTGTCATTAGCGAGTTGTTGTATTGGGAAGTTTAGTGCCTTCCTGATTCTCATTCTTCTGTAGGTGACACATTTCTCTCCAGAAACTTGTAAGGCTATCTCTTTGTACCAATGTTGTGAAATTTCAGAACATTGATGTGCCATGATGTAGGCCTTTTGTTATTTACTATGCTTGGCACTCAGTGTGGCCTTTCGGTATGGAAACTCAAGTCTTTTTTTTTTTTTTTTTGTAAAGCGGTATTTGTGTGTGTGTGTGTGTGTGTGTGTGTATCTGTGTATAGTGGGGAGATTGAGTTTTCCAAATGTTGACATTTAGCCGGTTTTCCTGTTTTTATACTTGTAGTCTGTTAACATCAGTTAGAGTCTGGTGACTCTAAACCTTGAGCCTCTCTGGGGTTCAGTGAAAAATCAGCTTTTGATAACTATTTTCCTTCTGCATGGTGTGATTTCTTCCTCTCTCTCTTTCTTCCCCTGCCTCCTACTCTTTCTGCTTCTAGAAATTTATTGAAATATTACATTCATTTCCATTCCTTTCTTAGTCTCTTTATCATTATGAATTTTTTTTGCTACTTTACTACCATTTTGAGAATCATGGGAAAGATGTGATCTATGTGGTCAATCCCCCATCATCAATTGTAAATCCTCGAGGTTCTTTGGATTTATTTTGAAAGCTACAAAGAAGATAAACTCTTGATTCATGTTGATAGGTACAAAGCATTTTAACTTATATTAGCTATAATCTGGAAGAAAAAGAAAATAATACAACTTTTTATCAATTGTTTAAAGAGAGAAAAAATGGACACATAAGCTGGATTTCAGGAAGAGGGTGAGTGAAGGGCAGAAGGGATGGTAAATATAACTGTGTAAAATGATACTCATAGTGCTGTTTGGTGCCTACCTACAAGGTGAAATTAACTCTCCATTGTACTGTCGGGCAGGAGTTTCAAGCCAGTGTCTGAAAACCGAGCCTGTTTCTTAATTTGGACTTAGTGTGTTGGTTGTTTGTATCAGGCATACAGCAATTGATGGTTCCTTTATAGAATATTGATTACATTTAATGAGTATGAATGAATAGACTCTGGCTCCATGGGACAATGAATAAAATGTAATTCAGTTCAGTCATGTTCTATTGTGTCCCTGCTAATTTTCTACTCTCACAGCTTGCTGAGATATTTTGAGAAGTCGATTTCCTAAAATTCAGTGTGATAGACTCTTCGTTCTCATGGCTTTCTTCTTTGCCTCCCCCAACCCCTCATAAACCTGTGTTAAGGTTTGGGTTGCGGGAAAAGTAGGGAGAAGAGAAATGAAGTAGTAATAGAAGCCTGTTTTCCTGGAATGAGAATTTTGATGTTTGAGCTTTTATTAGCTCTTAGGAACTCCACATTGGAGAGCATAGACTTTCCAGTAAGTATAACTAGGAATTCTTATAGCATAAGAGTACATATATTTTGCGGGTAGATAATAGTTAGGTGCATGGTCATATGTAAGAGTGGTTTAAAGTTGGTAAGACATTTAATAAGGGTTTATTTTGTCTCCACACACCTGAGGTCAGCCTGAGGATTTTTGCTTATTTTCAAGTTGTTATTGGTTGAGGCTAATGGTGGGATGTGCTTGACAGAGAAAATCAGGGCTTTTGATGGAGGATGATTCTTCCATGGGTTAGCTTGATGAAGATTTTAAATGTATTAATAAATAATAGTTCTAAAGGACTTACACATGTCAAGAAGTGTTGTAAACTTAAATGCATTAACTAATTTAATCCCTATGAGGGAATTGCCATCATTATCAGTTTAATTTTACACACAATGAATCTGAGACACTGAAAGTTTAAATTTGTCCAGCAACTTGTGGAGCTGGGTTTAGAAACAAGGAGGCCTGCCTCAGAGCCTGTGTTCCTGAGCATTATGTTATACCACCTTTTGAGCATCTACAGATGGTAATTGCCTTAATAAAATGTTAGATAAAGATCCAGATTGTCTATCCTGTGATGTTTCTATTTGGCGCTGATGATGTTTTGTTGTATTACCCAAGCAGAGGTTCTGGTTTGACAAACCTCCCTTTCTTTGTTTTATAATGGAGGAAGATAAAATGGTAGTGTGTGCATATGTATTTAAAAAGTTAAATATACAAAAGTATTTATATGTATGCAACTATTACTAACTGACTACTGGAAGTTAGCAGGCACTCAGTGTACTTTTTTTGGCAGAAAAATGACCATATGACACTGAGAAATTAGCAAACTGTAGCAGAGGGCTGGAAATGGTGCTGTGGGAGACAGCATGGTGCTGCTGAAGTTATATCCAAGGGGAATGGATTAACTGTGTGACTTTGTCCATTGGGCATGGTTGATTTTTACCATTTAAGTTTAGAACACTTTTTGGTACATGTAAGTCCTCTGGGTAAATGACATTCTCTTCTTGTTCCTTGGTCTTCTCACTTATACAATGCAGGGATTGGATCCAATTATTTACAGCAGTTGTCTTAAAACTGTTCTGTGGATTTCTAGGGTTCTGGGGTGTATCTTAGTGGCCGTAGAGGATGGCCATGGGGAAGTTGAACAGAAAGTTATTTTCTCTTCCTCCAATTCAGAATCACTCAGAACAGTGTTTCACTTTTCTTAAATTTCTAAATTAAAATTATACACAGGGTTCTCTATGACAAAAGAGTTCTCATGCTAAAATAAGTTTAAAACCCACTAAACTCATAATTTATATGTTCGCTTATGTTCTAAAATGTTATAGATTTATGTTATCCATGCTGTGGTCCACAAAACTCATGTGGGCCCCGGTTGCCTTTTCTGCCACAAATACACTTGTAGTATGACTTTCCTTTATCTATTGGGCATGGTTGATTTTTACCATTTCTCAAAATGGCAAAGTCAACATAATTACTAAGGAATTGTTATCCCTGTGAATCCATCAGTTTACTTAACACTTTTACTTCATTATACCATTTGTACATCCCTATACATTGATAAAGGAACTTGACCAGATATTTTAGATAAAGGAACTAAAAATAGGGAAAACTGCTGTCCCAGATTTATATTTATGAGTTGTGAGTTTGATCTTTAATAGCACCAGCATGTGGCCGGGCGCGGTGGCTCACGCCTGTAATCCTAGCTCTGGGAGGCCGAGGCGGGTGGATCGCTCGAGGTCAGGAGTTCGAGACCAGCCTGAGCAAGAGTGAGACCCCGTCTCTACTAAAAATAGAAAGAAATTATCTGGCCAACTAAAAATATATATACAAAAAAATTAGCCGGGCATGGTGGCTCATGCCTGTAGTCCCAGCTACTCGGGAGGCTGAGGCAGTAGGATCGCTTAAGCCCAGGAGTCTGAGGTTGCTGTGAGCTAGGCTGATGCCACGGCACTCACTCTAGCCCGGGCAACAAAGTGACACTCTGTCTCAAAAAAAAAAAAAAAAATAGCACCAGCATGTGCATTTGTTTATAGTGGGCCCTTAAAACAGCCATGGTTTTTGTTCAACATGCTCTGTGTTTCTGTACTGCTTTTGGTTGTGCTAAAATTGAAGTGTCTGCTCATTGGTGATAAATGGGGCATTTTTACTTCATTTCTTATCACTTACATCCTTTTATAATATTTCATGCACTTGAACCATCAAATTAGTTGGCGTTTTCTGAAACCTGCCTTGCTGTTTCACTTTTCTGTCTTACCATACGTATTACACTTTCTTTTTGAATACCCTGTCCCTCCCTCTACCATCTCATCTTCCCAGAAAGCTCCTATTCATCCTTCAAAGACCTGTGCCATCATCTTGTCCTTGAAAAGGCTACCACTGAACTTGTACACATCAAAATGCATAGTAATTAATTGGTTATTTGTCTATGTTTCTTACTATATTGTGGCTACCTAAAGGGCTTGATCTCTAATCTATATTCATAGGTCTTGGCATTCAGTGTGTGTGGAATGACTCTCTATTGGGGAATACTTTTTACTGAAGAGAAAATCCCAGTGTGATATCAGACAATCTCATGGTTTTAAATACCAAGTATGTACTGGTAACGTCCACATTTATTTCTTCTCACTCTTCAACTTTAGACTCCTTTATTTCTCTATTTACTTGACATCCACACTTAGGATGCCAAACAGACATTACAAACTTACCATATCCCAAATTGAACATCTAATCCATTTCTTGCTAGGGTAACCAACTGTCACAGTTTGCCTGAGGCTGGGGAGTTTTGTAGGCCACAGGACTTTTAGTGCTAAACCCAGGTGCATCTTGTGTAAAGCAAGGTAGTTGGTCACCATAACACACAGACATACACACACTCACCATCCAATTGACACCACTTTCAGTCTTTCCCATCTCTATCCTTGTCAACTTTATCCTTAAAATTGCTCAGGACAAAAACCTTGGAGCCACTGTTAACTCCTCTCTTTCTCTCACACCCTCTTCCCCCCCATTTAATCCTTTAGTAAATCTTTTTGGTTCTACCTTCAAAATCTAGAGTCCATCGTGTTTACTCTATTTAAAATTGCAGACAGGAAAACATCTCCACCCACCTGTTTTTTTAACTTATTTATTATTATTATTTAAATTTTTTTTATTTCAGCATATTATGGGGGTGCAAATGTTTAGGTTACGTATATTGCCTTTGCTCCACCCAAGTCAGAGCTTCAAGGGTGTCTATCCCACAGACAGTGCACACTGTACCCATTAGGTGTGTATATATCCAGCCTCTCACCCCCTCCCATCTACCTGACACCTGATGACTGTTATTACTATATGTGCACTTAAGTGTTGATCAGTTCATACCGATTTGATGGTGAGTACATGTGGTGCTTGTTTTTCCATTCTTGTAATACTTCACTTAGTAGATGGGTTCCAGCTCTATCCAGGATAATACAAGAGGTGCTAGCTATATCACCATTGTTTTTTGTTGCTGAGTAGAACTTGATGGTATACATATACCACATATTATTAATCCACTCATGTATTGATGAGCACTTGGGTTGTTTCCACATCATTGCAATTGTGAATTGTGCTGCTATAAACATTTTAGTACAGATGTCTTTTTTATAGAATGTCTTTTGTTCTTTTGGGTAGATGCCCAGTAATGAGATTGCTGGATCAAATGGTAATTCTATTTGTAGCTCTTTGAGGTATCTCCATGTTGCTTTCCACAGAGGTTACACTAGTTTGTAGTCCCACCAGCAGTGTATGAGTGTTCCTATATCTCAGCATGCTTGCCAACATTTATTGTTTTGGGACTTTTTGATAAAAGCCATTCTTACTGGAGATAAGTGATACCTCATTGTGGTTTTGTTTTGCATTTCCCTGATGATTAGAGATGTTGAGCATTTTTTCATATGTTTGTTGGCCATTAGTATATCTTATTTTGAAAGGTTTCTGTTCACATCCTTTGCCCACTTTTTGATTTGCTTGTTTGGTATTTTCTTGCTGATTTTCCTGAGTTCTATATAGATTCTAGTTGTCAGCCCTTTATCGGATGTGTAGCATGCAAATATTTTCTGCCATTCTGTAGGTTGTCTGTTTGCTCTCATGATAGTTTCCTTGGCTGTGAAGAAGCTTTTTAATTTGATCAGGCCCCATTCATTTATTTTTGTTGTTGCTGTGATTGTCTTTGGGATCTTCTTCATAAATTCTTTGCCTAGGCCAAGGAGATGGGGCAAGAAGATGGCAGACGAGAAAAAACACCAGCCAGAGTGTCTCTGCAAGAAAGATAGATTTTAGATGAAAGTGAAGAAAATAAACAGGCAGACAAACATAGATCGTATGAGGGTTGGAAGGAACGGTGCCTGAACTACAGGAGACTCCACAGGAAGAGGTTGTGGAGCAGAACTGGAAGGAGAAAGGCATCGGCAAAGGTCTAAACCCTGAGAGGCTTGGAGACCAGTGACAAGGGTAGGTGGAGCAGTTAAATTCCCCTCCCTTGCATCCCGGACTGCTGATGGGCTCCTGAGCAGTTGGAGAGACCTGCCAACACTAGCCCAGACCTGCTGCCGCTAGTGAGCAGTGAGCCTCTTTGGGCAGGGCACCAGGCTCCCAGCTCCCTTGGGGCACCTCCTGCCCCATAGACCCCAGCTTATGGGCAGGTGCCATATTGCCTCATTCTCCCCTTCCCCTTCCCTACCGGGGCTGCCAAGAGAGACAATTTAGCTGCCACCTGGAGGCATCTGCAGGGAACGGGACCTTTCCTTTTGGGGCCTTACAGTGGACTGGGGGCTACTCAGACTGTGAGCTCCCTACCCGCCATCCCTCCCAGGTGCTGCTTGCCTGGTGGCTCCAGGACAGTGGGACAAATCCCGAGGCGGAGAGACTTTGATCCAGTTTGGACACCCTGTGGGTGACTTGAGATCAGCACTTTTCTCCCTGGCAGGGTCAGGGATTGATCTCCGGGGCCCAAGGGATAGGCATGCAGACCAGATCCCGTACACCCAGGTCCTGATCACATTGCCTAGGGGCACAGAAGGGATATTTGTGAAGGAGCCTACTGAGATGTGTGTGCCTTCAGGGGCAAATCAGCATGCTTGAGGGGCAACACTCCTCCCACGGGAGGGCCATGCTTCCAGCTCAGGCTGTGATCCTGGGCAGGGAACCTTCCGGCCGGCATCACAGCCAGGGGAGATCCCCTGGCTTGAAGTCCTGCCTGCTGGCAGAGGCCCAGGAGAAGCTGCGGAATAGGGGAAGGTGGAAAGGAACGAGGCCCATCTACCTGTTTCCCAAGCTCCCTTACCTGGCTCTTTTTTTCCCTCAGTTTGGGGTACTTACTAGTTATTACGTGGTTTGCTTATTTATTATTTATTACCTCCCCAGGGACTTTTTTGTTTGTTTGTTTTGAGTCTGTTTTCTTCTCTTTTATGCCTCAAGTGTCTAGAACACTGTCTGGTACATATCAGGTACTCAATGCATATTTATTGAATGAATAAATAATTTACCTACAAGTTCTAAAGCCAGAACTGAGGTTACTTTCCTCTCTACTATTTGTGGATCATTTATTAGTTTTCAGCCATTGTTCTAGATGCTGTATATATATTATATCATTTAATCCTCACAGTAGCTCTTAGAGGTTCATCTTACTTCAGAGATTAATTGACAGAGGGAGTAGGCAGTGAAGCCAGGCTTTGAACTAAGTCTGTATGACTTCAGAAGAATGTTCAACCACTGTCACGCTGCCTAACAGCTAAACCAGCTTATTCTGACTGCACAGTTTTAGGATTCTACTTCAGTAAATCACAATGTCTTATGTTGTTGCTCAAAGCAACATGTTCTAATTCAACAGGAGATGGTGTCACCTACAAGATCTGTTTTTGTAAGGAACTGTGTTGGATGGGAACCAATTAAAATGCCATACAGCAAACAATGCTTACTTGGAATAAGTTTCCAACTTACTAAATAGCATTGCTAATGAAAAAAATCACATTTAACAATTTTCACAATAGTTTAAAATCCATTGAGCACAACAAGACAAGCATTTAGCTATCTAGAGGGATAGCTTGAGCAGTGTGGTGGAAAGGGAAACTACTTAAAAATATGACCATTTAAAAAATTTAGTTTGTCTCTCCTTCTCTTTTCCCATCAAGTAATTAAAGTTCTTGACTTGTTTGAAAATGGCTCAGATTTAATTTCATTTTGTTAAGCACCTCGATTTTTTAGCTGAGGAAAAAAAGGCTATTAGCAATTTGCATTATCCATTACTACCTCCTTTGTAATGTGAAATTTATATGGGAAATGCTAATTGGACGTTCATCATCATAAAGATAATGATTTCTGTACTTTTGGTGGTGATAATTAAGATGAAAGGTGAAAATGATATGGGGTAGAAGTCGTAGTTTTTTTCATTTTCCACTGAATGGAGACTGGGAAAGGCATTCTGTTCCCAGCTTCAGACAAGTGACAGTGGAGGGCAGAATCAGGAGTCAAAGTAGGGTATGTAAATTGGAACTACCTTGATGTCCCAGAACTTGTCATTTACCTAATCCCTGGTGACTGATCCAGTTCTAGATGAGGAAGTGGGAAAAGGTATATTTCTCAGAGACAGATGTATCTGAAAAGACCTTTTCCATTCCAGTCTGTTGCTTTATGGATAAGATGTGCTCTCTCATCAATCCTTGTTCCTTCCTCTGTGATGAGAATAGATGGCTGAAATTGACTGCATTATGAAGAGTAATAGGCATGACTCCAGTAGACGTTTCTACTGAGCGTTGTTGCATCTCTTAGCTTGCTGATATAGTCAAGATTAACGTTTTGGAATTGACTCCTGATAAAGAAGGTGTGTCTAGAGTGAATGAGGAATCTTGTTTTATTTGCCCATCATGTTGCTGAAATGGTTTTAAGTTGAGCAGAAGTCACTGATTTTTCTATACTTAAGGGATGGAAAGGAGTTTAGTTTACTGTAACTTATGATACAAGCATCCTTTTAAATAGTTTTATTCATATGTTTTACAATGAAATAGGTGAATTTATTGGCCATTTACTATAGTCTAGACATTGACTTTTGGTTCTGGAGATTTCTCCCCACCTAAGAAGCTATGATTGATCAAAATTTGTTTTAAAGATATATAGACATGTATTGTTCTTATACGTACTGGTGTCACTTTGACCTCTTGTATACTAGAAAAAAATAATCAAGAACACATTGTACTTTTACTAATTATAATATAAACATTTAAAGCCTTGCTTTAGGCTTCTTGTCTCCACTGTACAGTTTGTTCTGGGATTATTTGTATATTCATTCATTTTTCAACAGATATTTATTGATTATCTGCCATGTATTTGAGGCATTGGGCTATGGAATTGGTTTATGCTTAAAATTTGGTGAGAAACACAACTCTTTGAAGCCCCAAATATTTTCTTGATTTTCTAGAGTAATTTTAAGTTGATACCTTTTTGGTATGTATAATTACTATTTTTTTAAAAATGGGCACAGACTATGAGGATGTAAATACCTTTGCCACAGGTTTAGAAAAGTCTTGTCTGAAAAAGAGAGTTTAGGAAGCTGGTGATGATTAGATTTTAGAACTTTTCTGCATTGGATAAAATGCTATTTATGAGACACCACAGTGGATGAGACCAGTGATTTATTTGGCCTTGGATCTGGCCCTGACCTGAGAAATTAAAGGGGAGTCATGATGTTTGCCTCAGAGCAGATTTTCTTAAAGGTCCTATTTATTATTAGTTGCATCAGGCACACTGCTAAGTGCTTTACCTACAGCAATAGCCTCCTAACTGCTCTTACTGCCTTCCTTTCTGCCCTATGTCCATTCTCCACATACAGCCAGAGACATCCTCCCAAGACATAAATCAGATCATGCTGTTGCCAACCCTTGTCACACTTAGAAGAATGTCCAGGCTCTTGGCACACTTTCTGACTCCATCTCCCCCCGTGGTTATTCCCCCTGTTCATGGTGCCCTGGCAACAGCAGACTTGACTAGGCTGAACGTGTTCCTACTCAGGGTGTTTGCATTTGATGTTTTCTTTTCCTGGAACATAATTTCTCCAGATCTCTGCAAGGTTTATTCCTTTACTTCATTCATGTCTGTGCTCAAATGTCACCTCTGGAAAGGATCTTTCCTGGCAACTCTGTCTAATAGCACATCCTATCACTATTCTAATACCTACTCTGCTTGATCTTACTTTTTGACACTTATTATTCTTTGATATTCTATGACACATTTATTAGTTTATATGTTTATTGTCTCTCTATTAGGATGTAAGCTCCAAAAGGGACAAGACTTGATCTTTTCACTGTTCTATTCCGAACACCTCCTACCTGCCTCATAGTAGGCCTTATTAATATTATAGGTATTATTCCCATCCACTGTATAAAAGGAGGACCTGAGGCTGGGTGAAGTTAAATGATTTGCTAGGTGGTGAATCCTTGGTCCATACTCCAGTCTGCCTGCAAAGCTGAAACTCTTAGTTTTTTTGTGCTAGGCCACTTCTTATAATGCCTCTTAAGGGCCAGGGCTGGGTTTTATACTTTCTTGTGTTGGTAGGTGCATATGATTTGTTGAATGGTTTAATAATAATAGTGTACATCTGTTGGACACTTATGTGTCAGATTATCTGCTAGGCACATAATATGCATTATCTCATTTAATTAGAGTGCCTAGGAGATGGTACTATTATTATCTACAATTCGCAGATGACAGAAGGGCTGAATAAGCTGAGAGAGTCTCAAGTTATTAATACTTGTCTATGAGGGATGGAGGTAGAATTCAGTCTGACGTGATGCCCCATGCTCCTTCCCACTAAGTTCAGTGTTCTTCAACTTTTTTTATTATCACACTCTTAAGAAGCCTTTTTAGAATTTTGCTTCCTAGTCATCCCCCCATGAAATTTTAATGCTATAGACATAGTATATATAGTATCTGTTTATGTACCAAATGTCTATCTGTGCTTTATATATACAAAGAGTAAAATTTTTTTGCCTGCTTCTAAGAAAAAAGTTTTACCTCTGTGGTCTAGGCTGATCAGTCCCTTGTCACCTTTCCTCCTATACCCAGCAGAGGCCTAGGGGTGGAGTTCTAAGATTAGTTTTATGCACTGCATTGGTATTGGTTTCTTTCTGTCTCCTCTTAATCCATTGTATTACATGTAATATATCAATACATTGTAATACCTTAATACATTGAATTCCTCAAAGGGCAGGGACCACATGTGGTCTCATATTCAGAGTGGAGCAGAGTAGGCTCACATAGTGATTATCAAACAATATTGTTCCCTTCGTCTCAGGAACCTGCTGTGGGTGTGTCCAGCAGACTTTGTCTAAGCTGCAGAAGCAGAGCTGCCTTTCTCTCACGCTCACTGTGCTCTGACCCCAGGCTTCAGAATCAGCTCCTTGCTTCTTCCCGGATCATCTGGGGACAGCGATGACGTGAGTGCTCAGATAGTAGAGTCTGCAGCAGGTTTCCAGGCAACAGAGGTGAGGTCAGCAGTTCTTGGAACACAATAGGCTTTTAAATATCCTGGAGCATCTGAAGGATGCGTTCACAGAAGTTTCCTGTCATGAGGAAATGAATGAAATCATACCTGCCTCTCTCCCCATAGTGTCCTGCATTTATGCTGAGAGGAAGGAAAAGGCAAAGGGTTGGAGTGAAGAAATAAATTTTCCTTTCTTCTTTGGCTGCTCTACCTCCAGGCAATGCTCAACCCTGTATGTAGATATGTATTTTTAAGCAGGTCATTTGCAGTTTTTTCCTAAAGCAGAAGCTGTTCCAGCTCCCCCTTGTGTGGTTCCAGTACTGATTTGGATGACTTCCTGAGTGTGCTGATGCCTTCTCTTTGCTGCTCCTATTCCACTTCCTGCTCTTTTCCATTCTACTCTCTTCCTGGGCAGGTGGACCTGCATGGACCACGTCAATGGTCTCCGTTGCCCTCTGGCTTCTAGTTGAGTTCTGCCAATGGAGACCCCTACCAAGAAATTGAGGGGAAGAGGGGAGACAGGTTGGGTATTTATTTCCGTTGTTCGCTCCATCTGTGCTGTCACCATGAGCCGACTGCATCCCTTGACTGGGTTGCAGCTCTCTGTGTGCTTCTGCGTTTTGGTGGCCCTCTCCATAGGAGTCTACGTTTTTGGGTTGTGGTAACCATTTCCTTCTCCTTCCTTAAGACCTATGGGTGTGATTAATCATGTTTTTTTTCTTACTGTGCTTTATGATACTCTGACATCTTGGAGCCTTATGGACCCAGGGAGGGGAGGAACTGCCCCTCTCAGAGTTAGCTAATTCCTAGAGATAGTAAAAAAACTTGCCTATGAGCATGCTTTTAGTATGCAAAGCAACCAATACTGAGTCCCTACCCCACCCACCTCCTTTTGTCAGACTCTTGTAGTCAAGGAAGTAATCCCTCTGCCCTAAACGACAGGGGAAGGTACCAGACAACTGGGGACACTCCCATAGCTTAGAGCCCACCAATATTATTCACCTAAACCTGCTTAGCTTGCTTACTCTTCCCTGCTTATTCTTTCCTGAGGAGACCACAATAAAGGTCTTTCCCATGTTTTCCTCCCATTCTCTGTGCCTCATGACTGACCCTGGTGCTTCCCCATGTGGCCTCCAGCCCCATGGCACTCTGTGCCCCCTCCTTTTGGGAACTGTGTGTAATAAACTATCTTTGCAATGGCAATTACCTCTTGATCTGTTGGCTTCACTATACCTGAATAAAAACAAAATCCCAGGCACATTTTATTTAATAAAACAGGTGGGCCCTATTAATTTCTCTGTAAGCTACCGTCCGCTTTGTAAAAAGTCCCTTTAGTAAATCCTCCTTTAATTATATTAATTTGATATGCCATCTCTTTCCTGTTGTAACCCTGACTGATGTACTTTGCCTGTGTTCTGGACTCTGAAAATCAGTGAAAGACAGACAAACGAGGGCCAGGTCTGTATAGCTTGGGGCTATGTTTTAATGTATTTGAACTTAACTCATTATTATTTTACTAATTGTGGAAAATACATAGTGCCTAGTTCCATACCTGTTACCTATTAGGTGCTCAATACATACTTGAATCAATGTCTTCTCCCTTGATGTGCTCTGTGCCACACTGTGCTTGAGTATATGACACATACAGAGTAAAACTCCTATGGCTTATATTTTAGTGGTTGAAGGAGTTTTAGAGGTAATTCAACTCTCCTTTCTTATTTTCCTAGTTTACAAATGAATAAATTTAAAGACACAGAAGGAAAATGGCCTCAGATTAGAGGTGGAGCCAAGACTGGAATTACAATTTCCTGTTTAGAATTTTGTATACCATTCAGTGATAGTAATTTTAACAGTACTTCCCAAGTTTAGTGCAGGTAGAATTATGCTTGGCCCCATGTTAAGCAATTCTCGTATATCATTCATTTAATCTTCATTCAACCTTTTAAAATACCTAACTAGCCATACGAGGGCCACAAGGCACAGAGAGGTTAAGTAACTTACTTAATTCATAGCTAGTAAAAGTGACACACCTGGGTCTAAGTTAGGCGATCTGTCCCCAGAGCCTGTGCTGTTATCTTCCTGATCTACAAATTTACATTAATTATCCTTTTTATTTGACCTGCCTCTCTCAAGGAGTTGTATGCAAAGGCTGACCACCAGTATCCTTTTTCCATGCGTAGGAGACTTAACATATTACATGACAGACACCAGGTGCTCAATCATTACTAACCAATTGTTTGCACAAAGTCCTCTGAGCTTCTCAGTTGAACTCTTGGATCCAGTCAGCAGTCAACTCTAATTCAGTGTCTCTTGTTTTTTTTTTTTTTTTTTAATTTGTTATTCACCAGCCTTGAGTAACCTTAACTAACTGAGTAGAAGGAGCCTTCCTGGAGAAGAGGGAAATCCAGTCAGCTGATCTGAGCCTACACTTTCCCCCTGGGCTGAGGTCTGCCTAGAAGTCAAATGTAAGCATCTCTAGAAGAGGTTGTTTCCTCCTGCTGAGGAGGGAGACTGCCACTTTTACTTGCCTTGTATTACAAAATTTGTAGCAATACGGCAATTTAATTAGCACAGCAGTTTGAGGTTTTAATAGTTACTGTATTTAAGCAATTTCCCTGGCACTCCTACTGTTTTATGAGGCTATAATTTGGCTCCCAAATGGAGAAACAATAAGGCCAAATAAAGCAAAAAGATGGCAGTGTTATTCTAGAGGTTAAGCTCCTGTATGGCCCAGGGCAAGGTACTACTGAGGCAGGGCAACCATCTCTGCTGGCCTCCTCCAAGGACACTCGAATTATTTACTGTGTTTCATTGGGTTATTTTGCTAAGAATTACACCGTGTGGCTGTTGGATCTAAACCTAAGAGAGGATAAGGAATTTTCTGGGACTTGAATTCACATTGGTCTGTCTCCATTTAACCAAGCAAGGAACTAATGTCAGCAATGATGCAAACATGGGAACTATAGAGTAGCATTCACTTAGGAAAATATGGTGCCCAGTTGTCCTAGAGCAGAGGAAGTGGGAGTTATATGATGTCCATGCAGGAAAGAATAGAAACCAGTTTTCCTGGTGTAGAGGATGTGGGAATAATTTGTTGTCTATGTGGGAAGGGAGTGGATTTCAGTTTTTCTGCTGTAGAAGATGTAAAACCATGAAGTATCTATATGGACAGGGTTGAGGACCAGTTTTCCTGGAGCAGAGTTTAGGGAGACCACGAAGTGTCTATGCAGGAAGGATGGAAACCAGTTTTCCTGAGCAGACAATGTCTGTTTTAAGGAACTAGAAATCAAGAATTGGCCTAATTCCATGGCAACTACTGATCTTTTTACTATCTCCATAGTTTCTATCTCCAGGGTCAGAGGGGAAGGATGCGTAGGTGGAGTATAAGGAGATTTTTAGGACAGTGAAACTATTCTGTATTATACTGTAAAGGTGGATACATGACTATGCATTAGGTAAAACCCATAGAACTGTATAACACAAAGAATAAACCCTAGTGTAAACTATAGACTTCAGTTAATAATAATGTATCAATCTTAGTTCATCAATTATAACAAATGTACCAAACTAATGTAAGATGTCAATAATTAGTTGTTATTATTGTTTGTTTGGGGAGGGAGTGAAAGAAGAGGGAATATATGGGAACTCTATATTTTCTGTTTAATTTTTCTGTAAAACTAAAACTTCTTTAAGAAATAAAGTTTATTAATTAAAAGAAAATAAAAAGACTTGGCCTGAGGGTTTTACCAGGCAGAGACTGGATGACTGGGGAATTAGGCAAATGGAGGTTTATATAGTATCTTTTGGTTAACATTATATTTAGATTGGATGTAATGTTTCAGGTTAAGATTGGCATCAGGACAAGCAGCATAATAAGAGTAAC
Organism: Lemur catta; assembly: GCF_020740605.2. NCBI lineage: Eukaryota > Metazoa > Chordata > Mammalia > Primates > Lemuridae > Lemur > Lemur catta. Next base: position 90,749,654 of record NC_059134.1, on the reverse strand, counting down.
TATCATTTTTGAGCACCTACCAAGAATTAGGCACTGTGCTAAGTGTTTGAATAATCTCATGTAATCTTCTCAATAATCCTTGAGGTAGGTACCATTATTAAACCCATTTTGTGGATAGAACTGGAGGCTGGTTAATTAATTCACTGAAACACTTACTGAGCACCTGCTAGGCGCTCAAGATTCAGCAGTGGACAATATAAACAAGTAACTTACAAAATGTCATACGGCAAATAAGTGGTGGAGTCTAGACTCCAGCTCATTTCTAACTGATTCTAATGTCTATATTAATAATCAGAACAATTATTTACTAGCTGCATAATTTCAGAACAGAAACTTAACCTTATTGTTTTTCAATTTCCTTATCTATAACCTAGGGGTAATAATATCCAATTTATAATAGTGAAATGAGGATAAAATGGAGAGTTAAAGTATGTGCTAACTATTAGGTTATCAAGGAATTCTGATTCCTTCTCTGCTCGGTGGCTTTGAGGTTCTGAATGCCTTTGCTCCAATATTCTAGGTGGTATTAGAGTTGACAAAGTGCAGCTTCAAGCACTTTTCTGAGGTTCTCTTTATCCTAATTTTCCAACTAAGACACCCAATGGCCTCAAACTCCACTTCCCTGAATCTCTGGAAAGGGTCTGTCTTTTCTCTTTTGGTAATTTGTGGTATCATAGGAGACTTCTAGGATGGCTTCCAATGTCCCCACCTCCTGTATTCACTCCCTTCTGTCATCCCTTTCCCTTGAATGTGGTCTGGATTTGGTGACTTGTTTCTACTAATAGACTATGGCAAAGGTGATAAGATGTCACTTCTGTGATTTGGTTACAAAAGAATGTAACTCTCATCTTGCTAGCGTACTCTCTCTATTGCCTTCTCCTCTTGTACACTTCAATGAAGAAACTTGGAGAAAGTCACATGGCAAGGAACTAAAGATGGCCTCCAGCCAATAGTCCTTGAGGAACTGAATCCTGCTAACTGCCATGCAAATAATTGTGGAAGCTGCTGCTTTTTCACCAGTTGGACCTTTAGATCACCACAACTCAGCTGGCACCTTGATTGTAGCCTATAAGAGACCCTCAAGTGGAGGATCAGCTATGCTGTGTCCAGATTCTTGACCCACATAAACTGAGATAATAAATGTGTGTTGTCTTAGCCACTAAGTTTTGGGGGTAATTTGTTATGCAGCAGCAGATAACTAATACATGTACTTTTGTAATAGGGGACAAAATCATGTGTTAAAAGAATCAATTTCTAATAAAGCTGGGGTTTTTTGTTTGTTATTTTTGATAGCACATGCTTTCAAAGAACCCATACAACTTTACTCTGAACCTCAATTAAGTTTCCATATTCCAGAATTGGAGTTTCTCATTTTCTGGTCCACTGACTATTATTTGAGCCAGAAGTGATCAGCTTTTTTCAGGATGGTTAGTATAACTATAAGGTATATAAATCAGGTAAGTCTTATAATTTCAGTTTACCAACACACATGAAAAATAATATTCTTGATGGTGTTGATGGTCATGAGACCAGATCTTTCCTTCTCCCTATAGCCAAGTCACTTGGAAGCCACATCATAATCAGATAGTCCCTTCACTCATTGGACAAAAATTTATTAGACACTGAGCAAGGTAGAGGGTATACAATGGTGAACTGAACAGGTTTTATTTCATTTCTCATGTAGTTTACACTCTAGGTTGCTTTGATGAGCTTGAAATCCAAGTAGAAGAAATTGATAGAATTTTACTAATAGTTGCACAAGTAAGCTACATTGAGGGACTATTCTGCAATGGGAGTTGCCTTATAGAGGAGCCAGAATACTTGAAGCCATTGGCCAAGACTTCATCTCCTCTGCATTGTACTTAATGAAGCTCTGTATTGTTTTACCTTTTGTATTTGCTTTCTTCTGTGGAAACTTTTATATTTCTTTGGATATGTAATTACTGTTGATTACATAGCTTAAATTTATTTACTTGAGAAATATTCATTGAGCATGCACTAGTGTCTAACACTGCTTGGTAAAGGGAATTCAGCAATACTCAAGACATGCAATATCTTGTGAAATTTACATTACAGTGGCTCAAGTAAGCTTTAATGTGGTAATTTTGCCCCATTTTGTCCATAGACTTGTTGCATCAGTCAAGAGTCTAGGCAGGAAAGAAATTACACACTGAAATAGGATTATTTGATAAACTTTTAGTGAAGGGACTATTTACAAAAGTGTGGAAAGGTTTAGACTGGTTGTTCTCAACTGGAGGGACCCCCTGCCCGCATAGCAGGAGGTGAGCAGCGGGTGAGGCAGCGAAGGCTCATCTGTATTTACAGGCTCTCCCCATCACTTGCATCACTGCATAAGCTCCGCCTCCTATCAGATCAGTGGCAGCATTAGATTCTCATAGGAGTGTGAACCCTACTGTAAACTGTGCATGTGAGGGATCTAGGTTGCACTCCTTCTGAGAATCTAATGCCTGATGATCTGAGGTGGAGCTGAGGCAGTCATGCTAGCGCTGGGGTGTGGTTGCAAATACAGATTATCATTAGCAGAGAGGTTTGACTGCACAATAAATGTAACAATGTGCTTGAATCATCCCAAAACCATCCCTGCCCCCTGTCAACTCCCCACACCCAACCCCTGTCTGTAGAAAAATTGTCTTCCATCAAACCAGTCCCTGGTGCCAAAAAGGTTGGAGACCACTGCTCTAGGGGACATTTGGAAATGTTTGGAGACATTTTTGGTTGTCACATCTGGGGGGTGGAGTACTATTGGCATCTAGTAAGTAGAGGCTGGGAATCAATCCTGCTAAACATCCTATAATGCATAGCCTTCCACAACAATTATCTGCCTAAAATGTTAATAGTGTTGAAGTTGACAAACCTTGATTTAGAGAAATCAACAAAGGATATCACATCTCACTGAGACTAGCAACTGGGGATCTCCTATCACTTGTTAGGACTGGAGAAGCAGGTGGAGGGAGGATGGAGGGGTTACCAGAATGTGGAGAAGACTGCTTGGCAAGACCTGTGATCTTCAGTAAAGGGATGGCAAATCTGGCAAAGAGAAAAGCCAGGGTAACAAATGTCATGATCATACTTTCCTGCTGATCTCCTGTCAGTTGATTGACCAGGAGTCAAGGGAGCTTGTTGATAGAATTCTTTCAGGTTGACCTCACAAGGAATATGGTAGGGTAGAGAAAGGTAAAGAGTAGATTAGGAGGGGTAAATAGAAGAAAGCTAGCAGAGAGCTCTGCCTGAGTTTAGAAAATGCTTCAGTTGTATACAGTATTTAAAAAGTTTTGTTTAGGAGAATGCTCTTTGGTTCACAACCACCTTTGTAAAGACTGACTTTTATAGTATAAATCTCCTGAGCCAATTTTGTTCTATCATTTCTGAGTTCTTATTTATAAGTACCAACGATGGACATTTTGACCATCTCAGGTGTGGGTGCAAATACAGTGAGGATTTGGATTTTAGGGTATCTAGTAGAAGGTTGTTGGGATATAAGATGATACAGTGAACAGAAAAAGAAATGGAAAAGAGTCACAGATAGCTTTCTTTAGAATTTATCTCAAGACTGAACCTAGTTCCTCCCCTTAAAATAGAAGTGAAGCCAGCTAGTTTAACTCTTGTTGACCTGGGCTGGGGTGGGGTGTTGGTGGTTATCTGGGGTTAAATTAGACCAGGCTCAAAGGAAGGACCTGTTTTCACCTGTGTATAAGAATCAAGAGGTGGGCACAGAAGTATTGATGTTGAGAAAAAGGATAGATTTATTATTTTTTACTTGGTGTTTCAGCTTTAAGGTCATCTTGCCTATGTTTCCTCCAAGACTGGATTAGGTGCCCCTGACATGTGCTTACTTCCAGGTAATATTTATCACAGTTACCTGTTTTTATTTTTCTCTTCGAGGGCAGGGATCATCTATGAACCTTTGACCATTGTATCCTCAGTGAATGGAAATATAGATAGTCAATAAGTATTTGTTGAATGAATAGATGAAAGTGCATTGGAACCTGTTTCAAAACTGGAGAGGACTATGCTGGTCATTAATCTTCCTTTCTTCTCAATATGTGTGATTTGTCACTTTTTGGTTATCTATTATCATCTAGCCCTACCTGCCTATTAGTGCCTCCCTCCCCCTCTGGAGGAATCTCCATTGTGTTGATAGGAGGGTTATTGCTGAGATCACCTCTCACTGTCCTCTCTCTCTTTGGAAGCAAAGGAGATCAGATCCTTCTTTTAAGCTTGCCCTGGGACAGCCAGGGGCAGGAATGTGCTCCAAGTGCTGTTACATCCAGGGACACTGAGCCCTGAACAGGGGACCTACAGAGAAGGAAGATGTGGAGTTCAGATTCAGTGTGGTGGCAGGTGTGTCCTAGGTACCAGCTTGTGCCTGTTGTGTAACTCTTGTTGGGGAGTCCTGCTCTCTAGCTCTGCAGCATGCCTAGTTCCTGACTGGTTTTCAGGCCTGGACTTTAGAATGTCCCATAGATTTATTTTGTGAATTCCTGAAACACTTTCAATAATTCCTTTTCTTAAGTGCTTAAAAATTAGTTTCTTCTACTTTCAATAAGAACCCTTACTAGTATGTGTTGGGAAAAACTTGAGGATACACAGAGTATAGGAAAGACATCGAAGACATATAATTTCCACTTGATGATACAAATCACATAACTGATTTAATTTCTCCTCATAGATTTGAGAAAAGATTTATTACTTATGTTGTATAGAAAAGAGGGAGTAGAGAGAATCAGGTGTCTTCTGTCTTACCAGACATAATATAAGGGATCTGTAATCATATGTCAGTGAATCCAGCTCAGTAAGGCGTTATCTCCATTTGGGAAAACTGAGACTCAAATAAGGCAAATATATTATCTATGTTTCACAGACAACAGGTGTTAGAACTATGGGTTTCAAATAAGGAACCCTGTGCATTCTCTTCCTCTTGTATCATTCAAGGTGAATAATCGGTCCTATGTCCAGCAAGGCTTGGCCAAGACTGGAAGCACTTTGCCTCTTGCGTATTGCATTAGTGTAAGCTGATGAGGTGGCAGACTTTGTTAGCCTCCTTTCCCTTATTCTCATGTGTAGCTATTTTAAAATTCTCTTTCTATGATACTGCCTTGTAGTTTTGCTGTGTAGTTTTTCACCATTGATGGTAGGTAGTAATTCCCATATAAATAAGAAATCATTTAGGATAAAAGGGGCATTTAAGCCCCTGTATTCAAAGTCAGTCCATGGTGGTGTTTATATTTCCTGGTTCAAACTTCCTCTCACAGAACGGAGTGTAGGCATGTATCTGGAAAAGCAGGATACTGTGATGCCAGTATTTTGACACGCGTTATAACTGTCAGCCTTTGTGCAGTTTTTCTCCCTGAGAAAAATATTTCTGACCTTTGTCAGTAATGTTTGATGAAGGCTAATGGTACTGCTTTCCATTTCCAGTGCAAAGAATAAATAGGAAGTTTTTTTTTTTTTTTTTTTTTTGCAATAGTAGGTAATACCTACTTTGTTACCCTAAGAAACAAACCTCCAACGTTTCAGCTTTTGACAGCTGTTGTGGGGCATCTGCTGCCATCAGCAATATAACCACACAACATTATATTTATTTTATTTTATTTAACAAACATTTACATAGTGTTCATTATGTGCCAAGTTCTATTCTGTGTGTGTGTGTGTGTGTGTGTGTGCACGCGTGCACACATGCTTGTGTGTATTTATAATTATAGACTCTATTAATCTCTTAACAACCAAGAAATAAATAGAACACAAACCCTCTATAGCCAGAGGAATCTCTCCTTATGATGCCAAAACCATCCAACCAGATCATTCTTTTCATCTTGATTAGGATTCTCAGTTCATGCTTAGCTGCTTTTGGTTGTTGCTTTTGGTTGTTGCTTTTGAAGTGAGCTGAAGTAGAAGGACGATTTGAATGAGTGATCTCAAAACACTGCAGGCTTCTCATATGCAGAACTTGCTGTTCGAGTAAAGTTAAATAACAAACCCCATAGATGTTAATATTGATGGGAAATTGGACATGACCTAAACCAGGGCATGGAAAAATTGGTCACTAACAAACCTTTTTCTGATTTGATTGATAATTTGGCATGGTTAGAAGGTGAGAAAAAATATAATCATGGTGTGGAAAGCAAAGTAGGAATGGAAAGAAAAAAAGCAATGTTTGTCAAAATGCAACCAAAATGGCTGACAATAAAATGGTTGACTCAAAAAGGTGACATGTAAAACATCTTGAGTCTAAGAGGGATGTGAGGCGTTGATGGAGAGATTTAGTGGGACTGAAGCGTAGATTGTGGATGTGGGGGGAGACTGGCAAGAGATGAGCTGAAGAGATGGATGGGGTGAGGGAGGTTAAGGGTGGATTTTGACTTATGGGAAATGGGGAGCCAAAGCAATATAATTGAATATGGATTTTAAGGCATCCCTTCAGAACTGATATGGGGAATTGATGACGGGAGGCAGAAAACCAGTTGCTTTTTTCCACTTTTGTTTATTCTCTGACTGTACTCTGCTTGTTGGGTACTCAAGGACATTCTGGATAAAGATAGTTGATTTTAATCAGCCCTGCCTTCTCCATTCCAGAATGTTCCACGTATAGTCAAAGTTCATGTAGGGTGAATAAATACAAATAATAATAATAAAAAAGAATAGAATGCTCCGGGTAATGTTCTTTGGAGGAATTTAGTATCTGAACAATGGTCAATTTTTATCGATGTGATAATTTTCTGCCATTATGAAGCAATGCCTATCGACCTTTGGGACTCACAGATGTGGTAAGTCAGATGTGTTTGAAACCCCCAAAATGCCAGGAGTATGCCAGGGAAATAATGAAGGGTCATTTGTCCTGCTGAGAGTCTCTGTAAAGAGAATCAATAGCCTCATTGGAAAGAAAAATTGCATCGTTTCTGTGAGGCCCCTTTTCAGGTGAGTAATGCTGTTTGAGTGTTTTAGTTGCTATTTATAGAATGTATCCTTACAGCAGGCCCTGACCATGTGCTAATAGATAGGAGCTCTTTTCTTTTAACATAGGTTATACTGTTCCCATTTTTGGATGAGGATACTGAGGCGCTGTAAATTTAACTAATTTGCCTACCAGCACACAGCTGGTTTATGGTAAGGGATTTGAACCTGAGTTTATCAGACATTAAAGACATTATACACTTTTTTTTTTATGTGCGTGTGTGTGTAGGTGTCTCTGTGTGTAAATTGTTTTACTTATCTTTGTCTTAGTATACTTATTTGTAAATTGGGTATAAAGGTTCTACCCATCTCTCATAGTTGTGAACATTTGAATAAAAATATGTATTAACTTTATCATGATATAGAAATAATAATTTTTTATCTATTAAATAGTGAGTTTCCTAAGGCATAGACACCATCATTTTACATTTCTGTATCCATGTACAAATCATTGCCCTGAGTAACTCTAGAAAAGACTTACAATTGAATGCATAAGTAATTTTATTATTTTAGAGGAAATAATGGCACAAAGACTCTGTGGTTCTAGGGACATTTTGATTATTTTGTAGTAATCTTTCCATCAGCTGAGAGTATGAGTAGCCTAAGAGGACTCTGAAAAGGTTAATCATAAAATAAAATGCTTCTGTTCTCACATCTCTAAGTCAGATCAATATACACTTTCTCTTGGATAATTCTGAGGGCTGGTTAATTTAGTGACACTAATGGTTTCTATGACAATCCTGAAGTTGAGGTTCCCAGACTCCCTACTGAGGACGGTAGAGACCTGGGAAGTTGTTTACCACTCCAAGTGAGACCTGTAAAATTCTTGGCCCTGTAATTAGGGAATTTGCATATTAATTCTCAAACTGGGGGAGTACTATAGGCTGCAGAAATGATGTCTGATCTGTAGGAAGAAACTGTGTACCTGTTTGCTTTGCTGGTTGAATCTCTTAGAAATTGCCCTGAGGTCATTCTGAAAAAAGAGACCTAGTTATATCCTTCATGCTTTCACCTCTTCGCCTCACATTTAAGCAGGACACATATACAGATACCAGTTTGGTGGAATATCCTTTATTAATAATACTGATAATGGCCACCATTATTTAGAACAACAACTGGGATCATTTAAAAAGACCTGTGTTAACCCTTGGCCTCGCTCTCAGCATGGGTGGCTGATCTTTAGATTTTTGATCTGGTTCTTGCCATCAGAGGAAATAGCAGGAGAAAGATTGAAGGCACGAAGTAAGCCTTATGAACTAGCTCTTATTGTACAAGCCACATATTGTTTCTGTAGACTTTCTACTTGGGGAAGTTTTGTAAGCAATTTTGACAATCCTTTAAGTAAATCACCCTGGGCAAAGTAATATTAAGTATATTGGATGAGGGAGAAAATATTCTAACATTTTTGACTGTATCTGAGTTTGCAGACCTTTGGGGTTATCTATCCCAGAACCATTATTATTAATAGTAGGGAAGTAGGTATTAATTTTCATTTGCACAGATGCAGAAATGGGGGCTCACAGAGGGGAAGTGACTTGCCCAAGGTCACATAGCTAGTAAATCAAGTTTGAAATGCAGTTCTAGCTCTGGTCTTTTCCACAAGGCTCTGTTGGGAGCTGGGAGTTCTAGGAGCTAGTCTGCCGCCTTGGGAACCCATCTCAGTAGTTCTGGTGGATATGGAAAGAAGGTTAAGGGCTCAGAGTAGAGAAACTGCAGAGCCATCCTACCTATCACCTAGTGCTTATGACCAGTAGGGGGCTGTATCATCTGTGGGTAACTTCACTAGCATCAATTCAGATGATGTTGAAATAGATGAAGTGTCAGTACAGTTAGGAGTTTTTGGTCCCTGACCCTGTTCATTTCCAAGCACAGATTCTGCTTGTGTTCATAGTTGCCTTTCTTTCGTCTCCACCCCCCATCACAGGGGAGCTGGAGTGTGTAAACACTACAGGCATCTCTCCTCAGGCATTAGCTGTTTGTTTGGAGAATTAATTTATGTTCCTCTAAAGGAGTATTGATTTGAGTTAGGTGATTAAAGGCACTCGATAAAGAACCTGCTAAATCTATTCACCTATGTTCCACTGATTATGGAAAGGAATATATCAATCTTTTCTCATCAAATGACTCTTCCTTTGCCTCAACCACTCTTCTGTTCTGCTGCCCTCTAGCCTTCAATTAGGCTAAGAGGTAGATTCCTTGTCTCCTGGGGAGATACGGAAAGGAGAAGCTATAGTGTAGAGTGCTCTTGAAAGCAAAAAGAAGAAATGACTTAACCTTTCTACCAGTTGCATAAGCTTAGAAAACAGAGCAATTCCAGACACCTCCTTCTCATTTCTCTCTCATCTAATCATTTTATGATTCCACATCCAGAATGTTTTCAAATCAGCTTTCTTCCCTTCCTTGCCTCTGGTGCTGTCCTGATTCAGGGACAGACTATTTACCTGAACTATTTCCATAGTCCCTTAACTGGCCATCCTGCCTCCAGTACCTCCCATCCCTCTGGTCTCCTCCCATCTCTCCAATCTCCTACACCCTGCCACTGCGTGTCTTCTCAAAATCAAATTCTGGTGATGTCAGTGATGTCTCTTGCTCTCCTATTTGAAATCAACCAGTCTCCTCATTGTCATTCATAAATTCTGAACTTGTTAGTATAGCCCATAGGCTTTTTGTGGCCTGAATCTAGCTCATAGGACTGATTTTTGTCCTCAACCACTCATATATACCAGGCTCTAGTCACGTTGTATGACCTGTCATTTATTGAAGAGACTGTTTACTCCCATACTTCTACATCTTTGCTTATGTTTTTCCTCTGGAAACTCAAATTTATTTTCAAGTTCCACCTTGATACTCAGATGTAAAGCTTTTGCTGATTCCCTAAGCTCAAGAAGCATTAGATTCCCTTATTTGTGCCCCCACCATAGTATTTTGGATGTTTCCTTACTTAGCAGTTTTAACATTTTTTTTTTTAGAACTTTCTCCCCTGAAGTGTAAGTTCCTTGAGGACAGAAATCATGACTTATTCATCTTAGTATTTCTAAAATCTACCAGAACCTTTAATTAAATAATAGATTGGATTGTTTTTCAGTAAAAATTTACCTTCATTCTTTCTCCCTTGGGATGGAGTATACTTTTTTTGCCCAATTGACTTTGACTTTGGGAATGTGACTTCCTTATCTACTGGAATGTGAACAGACACAATGTAAACAAAGGACCTAAATGTGCATGGATGGCTTTTGTTGTCGTCTTGTGCTCCTGTGACTCACTGGAGCCACTGGTCCAAGGCAAATGGGGACACACGTGAGCAGATCTGAACCAAAATCAAAGGCTTGACCTGAGTTTAGTCAATTTGAAGATCTGTGGGCAAGAAGTAAATGCTTGTTTTAAGTTATTGGGTTTCAAGGTGGTTTTTTACTCACTATTATTACAGGAACAGCTGACTAACACAGATGTTCAGGTGTGAACCAATACATGGATGGATGAATAATAGAGGGTTAAAATAGAACAAATTAAAAGGGTGAGAGAGGAAGAGCTTAGAAATTGTGAGCAGAATCCCTATGCATTTATTTTTTTTAGGAAAACATGGCATTAGGGCCTGATGATGATTCATCATCCATGGGAAGTTCAGGATGGAGTTATACAAAGTTATGGTGCTATCACAAACTTTAGTGAAAAACATTATATTTCAGTTCTTCAAGCCTGGAATGGAGACTGAAGTTTATACATTTTAAAACTCTAAGATAGAAATTAACTATCTTGCTTGAATATTTATCATGAAAAATATAATCAGAAGGTAAATCTTCTGGGAAGAAAGTCACATAATGAATTCTAAATCCTAATAGAAATTATTATTGGATTGTAAACTATTTTGGATTAACCATGCCACTGTTCCCCTTCATTAGTGTGGATAATTAAAAGTTAACTGTGTATCATTTTCTTGATATTTATGAATATTGCTGTGCCAATGATGGTGTAATTAGGATGGTCTTATGACTAGTTATTTCCTTGAGTTAAGGCACTCAGTTAATGAGTTTAGCATTATAGGATTGAGACTTAACTGGGCTCTTGAACTTTGTCTTCATAATCTCAAATGCATGCCAGAAAGACCTAATGAGAGTGTATGACTGAACAAACACAACATTTATCTTGATGTTTCCAGAAATAATGTCACATTCAACACATAGTAGGAACTAAGTGTTTGTATGAACGAGAGGTTCAAATTATATAGAATAAGACAAATGAAAGATGGGGACCTGTAGCAGCACTTGTATGTGGGATAGCTCCCGAGTTTATGTGCCTTTGCTTCTGGGTTTGAATGTGGTGGAAATTAGGTTTGATCAGCCACCCCTGGAGAATTCATGATGCAATGAGGCGACTCATGAATCCAAAACTATCCTGCATTGTGTTTCTAGCCTCAAGGGACCCAGGGTTCTTGAACCCTGCAGGTTGAATTCATAAATTTTTGAACTCAGGGTTAGAAATTAAGTTGTTGCTTGACTATTAATCTTTCAAATGAGAAAAATGTCATAAGTTATTGGTTTGATTTGGATTAATAGGGTCATGTTTGTATTTTGAGAAGAGAAAATTACATGCTTGAAGGTGTAAATTTGTTTTTTCTTGGTTCTTGTTGGGATATTGTGACACTTGGGGATTGTGCTAGTGTATATTTTGACCTGTTCGTCTTCTATTCTCAATGCAGGGCTATTGCATCTCCTCTAGAAATGGTTTGCTGTTAATTTAGGGCAGGAAAAGATGTTTCTGCCAGAGTAGTTTTTCCTGTGGATCACTCTTTTGTGTCTATATTGTACATCTCCCCAGTGAAACCGAACATCTCTTTGGTCACTGGAAATGCCATTAGAGACGTCAAGAAAACTTTGTTGTGGTTTGGGGAAGGTGATGCTAGTGATAAAATTAAATTTCTTCAATTTCAGAGCCTCATAATATTTCATCATGATACTCCCCATAAGCATAATTCTCACAGAGTGTTTAAATTTCCTCTCTTTAACAGCTTTAGAATATATGCATCATTCACTCAAGTGTTGGAGAGAGCTGAATTCACATATGACTTAGGAACTATCTAAAGTATTGGTTATAATGCAGAGAAGATAATTATGTGACAGCACAATTGGATTTTGTAATGTGTTTCTAATAGAAACTCTGTTTTCCTAAGTTACTACTATAAATCAGGATAGACCTTGTATATGGTGTAAATTGTGATAAGGTGACCCCAATACAGCATCATTCAAAAACATGTCCAAATGCCAAGTTACTGAGGCCTACACAAAAGTCAGCTCTTCATCTTTGTGAAATTAACAGCCAGAGAAATAATCTAAAGAAATCCAGGTTGGTGGAAGGAGTTATCTTCTTACATCTCATTATAGAAATTCTTTCCTTTCTTCTTCCTTTTGGGCACTGTTGGGGGCCAGATACCATTCTCCTGTCATATGCAGAAAGAACATCAAAAGGAAGTAAACAGCTTTTTCACTGGCTCAGGGTTTTTTGCAATAAGGTAGCTGGAGAAATGAGCTAAAATAACACATATGCAATTGTCATTAATAACATGAGGACTATAAATTCTTAAGTCTTTCGTTGTCAATTTCAGAATGTTATGGTTTGTACAAAATACTTTGATGTCTGCTTATGCTAATAACTGTTCTGTTGCTCAATGTTGTTTTCCTTGCATTGCCCCCACCTCCAAGCTTCAAAATGTGACAATCACCTCTTACTGGTTCGAGTAGGAGATGTACCATTTCCTTTTGAGCCTGAATGGTGGTAGTGAGGTTAATGCTATCACTGTGTTTGAATTATCACTTTGATGTAGAACTCTTTCCATATAAGATAGAATTTATATTTATAGGTGGGTAGATATTTATTATACCTGTTATTATAGTGTGATGGTTAAAAGAATGGACTCTGAATCAGATTGCCTGAGTTTGAATCCTGTTTCTGACACTTATCAGCAACATGATCTTGGATAAGTTATATCATTTCTGTGCATTAATTGTTACATCTGTAATAAGGGAATAATAGTACTCATCTCATAAGGTTGTTTTGAGGATTAAATGAGTTAATACTAATGGTAAGTACTAGATGTTAGTGATGATGATGCTCTGTACAATATGATGATAATGCCCAGTGTGTGCTTGACATTAGAGGAGAGACTGTGACATGAACTCCACCCACCTCCAGATCCATTGATTGCCTGATTTACATCAAATTCTTTTTGGTTGAGATTGAAGAATTGCAGTTTTCTTGAAGGCAGAGGAATGCACTAAATGTGTACTCATGGGCCTTTAGACTTAGTCATAGGGGCAAAATTCTGAGTCAAATGTTTTTTCATACTATCTTTTAAGCTGTGATGTCTCTCCTCAATTTGTGCTAGCCTTTTCTTTGTCTTTCTTTCATGGCAGTTTCTAAGATGGACATAACCCCCAATGTTATGTCTGTCTGTAAGTTGTCTCAAAGCATCACTGCAGAGACTGCTCAGAGATTGGGATGCTGAAATTTACAATATGCATTGGAAATTGGTAGGGGGGACAAGAAAACTCCCAGGTTGAGTGTAGTTGGTAATGGACTAATTGGTACCTGGGGGAAGCATGACTTTCAGAAGGAGATAAAGAAACATATTTCTTTTTTTTTTTTTTTTTCCAGTGGAGAGGGTTTTGGAAGTTTGCCATGTCAGTCTCCAGTACAGATTTCAATCTTCCAAGTAGAGACACGTAGATATGTCAATTTGGTATCTTGTTCTGCTTTCATCTGAATCCAGGTCTTCACTCCTTCTGTCCTGGAATGTCTCGCTTTTTCCAGTCTGTCTTCTGGAACCATCACTCCTTTGAGAACTAGTTTCTTTATATCACAGACTTTGTCCTTGAATTATTCTCCTCTATTTTGCATTACCAAAAATTAAATCTCTCCCCTGATGCTACCGTAACCTTTGAAATCTTAGGTGGAAATCCCTCCCCTTGATTTCCCTGCTGCACATGGTTGAGTTGGTTCACTCCTTGTTTATATTAACATGCTTCTGGGTCTTGAACCTTTCATGTCCTTTAATTGCTTCACCCTGTTTTCATCCTCACTAGTGTCAGCTATTCACCCTCCATACATGCTTCTTCTTTTCCCCATGACTTCAGAGGCTTTCTCAGTCTTTCTTTCCCACACTTTCAGCTAGTCTTTAGATTATTTCCCCTGTTTTAAAATAATAAATTTATTATTTTAGAAAAAAGGGTAAACAAAAGGAAGAAAAATTTAAAATGTATTCCCAGTTCAGATATGACTACTATTGGTGTTTATCTGCCTTAAAAAATGGGATCACACTCATATCCTGCCTTGTAAACTGTATATTGTTATTTAACAACATACTGAGACTGTCTTCTCATGTGGCTAACTTTTCTCCTACAGTAGATTTGGAGTGGCATTCAATTCCAGTGGGATCTCTCCACCTGTTTGACTAGACATTTGCCCTCCTCCACATCTCATCTTGTTCAGTCTTCTTCCCCCTTTACACAACCTTCTATTTTTCCTTTGTCCATCATCTCAATCCTGTGTTTTGAAGTTAATCTGACCCAGAGAAAGAGGGCTGGGCTTGCTGACTGCTCAGGGCTTCATTGGGCACAGGGTCAGTGGCAGCACTGTGATGCAGGCATGGCTTTCCACTTTGCGTTTCCAGACACGCTTTTAGTTCAAACCATGACAATATGGGGGGTGGCCGTGCACATAGGCTCTGGATCAAATGCCCCAGACTGAGTTCAAGCTTTTCCACTTACCATGCACTTCAGTGTCCTCAGATGCTCTTCCTGTGGTTGCTGAAAGTGCAAACACATTAATACCCAGAAAGCACTTGAAACTGGGCCCAGCACATAGCAACCACTCAGAAAACAGTGTTAGCTATTATTTTTATTCAGATAGAGATTTAAAGTTGATTATGATTTCTTAACACCACTCAGATCTGACTCTTATGATCTATCCTCACTGGCATTTTTTAGTTCAGGAGCCTTGTCCCCCTGGCAGTCTCCTAACTGCTCCTGTCTATGCTATTTTATGCCTCTAATCCATTCTTCATACTGTAACCAGAGTGAATTTTCTAAAATACAAATCTAATCAGGAGCCTCCTCTGGCTAAAACCCTTCAGTGGGTGCCCTGTTGGTCTCAGGGTAAAGTCTACTTCCTTTTGCTTGACATATGAGGCCCTGCAAGATTTGGCTTCTGCCCTGCTCTACAGTCTCATCTCTTGCCATTCTCTTCACTCCGCTTAAAACTGTGGTCAACTCTGTGCAGGTTCCCAGACTGACCATGCATTTATCTCTCATCAGGGCCTCAACACTGTTCTTCCCTCTCTGGAATGCCTGCTACTTTTCCTCCCAGGACCCATGACTGGCTAACTCCTACCCTTTCTTCAAGATGTTGTGGAAACTTTCTCTCCAGAAGGCCCCCTAGAATCTACCCTTGCCTCCAGTGCCTGGGTAAAGTGCCCACCCAAGTGCTCTATAGTAGTCTTTGCTTACCTCTGCCATGCAGATACTACATTACATTGTAACATCCTCATCTGTTTCCTTACTAATCTGCAGACTTCTTGATGGCAAAAGAGAGTTTTACCCTCTATTCTTAGTGTCTGGTATAACAGCTGGACCATGATCATTTATATGAATTAAGTTTATTTCTCAGAATTTTTTCCCCCTGGATGGTTGATCTCAATTGTTATATGTTGACATTTGATAGTTTCAGGCTCAAAGGGTAGATTTTTGTTGCCCTTGTCCCCATCTTCTTACTCCACTTTAAAATGTGTTTCTTTGACCTCCTGTTTCAAAGCTTTGGATTTACATTGTCTACTGCTTACCAAAGTCCTTTTATAGCAAGGCTCTGTGGAAGATAGGTGGCCAAGAAGGCAATGTCTCTACTTTCAAGTTGCTCAGAATCTCAGGGGAAAGCAGACACTGGGACAATTCACTAGACTCAACCAAGTGTGAGAAGTATAACTTCTTAAGCTCATACAGTTATAAAGTAGCAGAGTTTTAATATAGTTTTATTTGACTCAAAAGTCCATGCCCTTTTAGAAGACAATATAGCCAAGGCTGGCATTGTTTTGAACATAAATCTCTGAATGAGATTGTTCAGGTTTGTCGTTGTGACTCTTTGTCTCTACGTATATTTGACATTCATAATCAGCAAACTCATGTATCAGAACTTGATGTTGTGTTAGAAATCTGATTCTTATCCATGTGGAGCAGGGTTTTATAACCACAGCACTGTTGATATTCTGGGCTGGATAATTCTTTATTGTGGGGCTATTGTGTGTATTGTAGGATACTTAGCAACATCCCTAGTATCTACTCATAGATGCCAGTGGCATCTTCTCTCCCCGAGCTGTGACAACCAGCAATGTGTCCAGATATTGCCAAATGTCCCCTGGGGGTCAAAATTACCACTAGCTGAGAACCATTGACCTGGAGTATAACATAATGTTCACTGTGCTATTTGTCCTTGGTATATTTATATTTAAGAGAGGACAAACCCCAAATGAAACTATCCTGAACAGGACCTGTTTCTAATTTTCACCATGCTCTTTAAGCACAACCATCTGCTACCGATGCCTCCTTTGACCCTCAGGTCACATTATCTTCTAAGTAACTAGGAAACCTTGCCTTACCCATCCTGTATTATTTTGCTAGGGCTGCCATAACAAAATACCATGCAGTGGATGGCTAAAACAACAGGATTTATTTTCTTACAGTTCTGGAGGCTGGAAGTCCAAGATTAAGGTCCTGGCAGGGTTGATTTCCTCTGAGGTCTCTCTCCTTGGGTTGCAGATGGCTTCCCTCTTACTGTCTGTCTATATACTCCTCCCTCTGTGCATGCATGCTCTTGATGTTTCTTTGTGTGTTCAAATTTCTTCTTATTATAAGAACAGTCATAGCAGAGTAGGACCCACTTGAATGACCTCAGTTTAACATAATCACTTCTTTAAGGGATAGAAATTGATATCTGGAATGGGCGTTGTCATAATAGAAATCTAAAATACATGGTGCTTCTTACTAGTTGGGTGTCAGGAAGCAAGGAAGCTAATGTCTGAGGCAGGAATAATGGTTTCTATGTAGTGAATTGGAAAACATCTGTTTGAAACCTTTCTGTGATAACTTCGGAGGCAGACTTATTGCTAATGAACTTGTACCTCTAGGGAAGAAGTTAGAAAGTAAAAGTGTAGTTGTTATGTTGGTTTTTATTGGCTATGTTTGATAAGGTCCTGAAAGAAAAAGATGGGCTTCGGAAAGAATCAGAAAATTCAGTTGGTATATAAACAGAATGAAAGGCATAGAAAGAATATAGAAATTCAATTGGGAGAGTCAACTGTTTCTAGATCCCAAAAGGTAAGAGATAAGATTAAACAAGGCTTTGAGGAGCACAGACCCATTATGATTGAGCCCTGTTGCAAAGATCAAGATTAAGAATGTGGATTTCTTCCTTGAGCCTGTTATCCCAGCTTGTTTCAAGTTGGCTTCTGTTTACTTAAGAGGGAGAAGCAGGGGATGAGAAAGCAAAGTTATAGGTTAGCATTAGCTTGAGCATTATATTCAAGAAAGAATTTAGTTAGCAACTGACAAGGGTACTGACAGGGAGTATATAGACTTGCAGGCTACTAAAATATTAGGAAGCTGTGCTGCCAAGGAACTGTAAGCCCAAACCAAAAAGTCTGTGATTATTCAAGCCTTAACACTTAGGGCCTCAAAATTGCATCAGCAGGAATTGTGCTAAGAACATTAAGTAGCTGCACAAAAAGAGTATACTCCACAGCACCCACTTCGGATGTTGCTACAGAGAATAATGGACAAGGGAATTCTTCCAAGAGAGCATAATCAGAGCATGATCAAGGAATTTGCTCACCTCCAGGGAAGGAGTCGTCATTGTGCCCACCCAGCAGGATTTCAGTGACTGCACCATTTCTTCTATTCTTCCTCTTTTTGAGTGAGAGGTTTAATTGTAGTTATCTTGTCCCGATTCTTCCAATAAATATTGCCTGTGGGTGTGGGGAATAGCAGTTAACTTTTTTTTTTTGTTCATAGATGGATGAATTTTGGAGAGCCACATCCAGATCCAAGGGTGAGCACCACACCCTTGTAGTATCTGGATTTGAGCTGGATCCAGGGACTGGATGGGACTTGAGGTTTCATCCTGTAGGGACATGTTTATATGTATATAAGAAAGTGAAATGGGTGTTTCATCATCAGGACAGTTGCTTGCAGAGACTAGAAAGCTGTTCATTAAATCCATGGCCTCTTCTTCCTAAGCACATGGCTAGGGTACCTGTCTTAGTCTTCCTTACAATGAGATGTGGTCATGTAAACAGAAGTGGTCTGCATATTTTCCTGAGCTGGCCCATAAAAACTTCTCTCACATGATTATCCCACCTCCCCGCACCCTCTGACTGAATGCAGAAGACTCTGAGACAGAGAGTGAGCCACACGTGAAAGAAACCTGGGTCATTAAAATAACCATAAGGAAGGCCGTACACCAACTAGGAATACACATTTGTTTGGATTTCTTGAGTGAGAAATAAAGTTCTATTTCGTTAAGCTACTGAGAGGTTGGAGTTTATCTCTTATAGCAGCCATCATTATTCTATTAATAATTAATACTACTCTGGGCTGACATACACAGCCCAGTCCTTTCCCCAGAAATCCAGCCTTGTATATCCAGTCCCTTCTGTACATCTCCAAAGGATGCCTAATGGATACCTCTTAATTAACACTTCTCAAAATGTTATTCAAAACCTACTCTTCCCCATTATCATAAATGACAATTTTATTCCACTGATTGTTTGGGCCAATAACCTTAGAGTCATTCTTGATTTCTCTTTTTCTTTTACATGCTACATTTAATCCATACACAGATACTATCTGGTTTACTCTCAAAATATGCCTAGAATCCAGCTACTTCTCACTATGTCTACTATCATATCTAGGCATATGATACTGTGCTTTGTCATGTGGATTATCCCAGCAGCCTCCTAACAGGTGTCTGCTTTGACCCTTGCTACCCTTATTATCTGTTCTCAATATTGCAGAAAGAGTAGATTTTAAAAAATGTAAATCAGATTACACAATTGCTTTGCTCAAAACTCTTTAAAACTGCCTGACCCACTTAGAGTACAGTTTAAAGTGCTAAGATGAAACTGAATCTTCCTCCTCTTAGTTCTCTGACCTCACTCCCTCCCACTCTCTTCACTCATTCTATTTTGATTACACTGGCTTCTGTGCTGTGCATCAGATATGCCAAGAACACTTCCGCCTCAGGGCCTTTGCACTTGCTATTTAAGAATGCCTGATGTCCCTTGAGATCCATAAAGCTCACTCCCAAATTTCCTTTGGATCTACAATCTTAAGCAATTTTATGAACAAGTTGTGTACATAGCCCTCAATACATATTTATTGAATAATCAAATAAATAGATGCATTTTTTTTCTCTTTGAATATTTATAGGCTCTCTTCTGATATGCTGAAGTTTCACAATAATGTACCTTAGTGTGATTATTCTTTATCCTTTGTGCTGGCACTTGTTGGACCTTTTCATTTGAAAACTCATGTCCTTCAATTCTGAAGGTTTCCATGCATTATTTCCTTGGTAATCTCTTTTGTGTTTCTTTAGTTCTCTATATCTGGAATGTCTTATGTTTTTGTTTGTTTTTCTTCTCTCTGGGAGACTTTATTTACTTCCTCATCTAATCCATCTATTAAATACATTTTAAAATGTCTGTCATGCATACTGTTTTCATTCGCCATTATTGTTTTATTAATATTAATTTTCTTCTTTTGAAGTACATATTGTTCTGGCATCATGGATGCAGTATCTTCTTTTGTTTTTTGAGACATTATTCCTTTTAGAAGCTTTTCTGCATTGCCTCTGTTTCCTCCAAGATCTCCTTTAAAAAACGTTGCTTGTTTAGACTCTGTTTTTCATGTTAGGTGCTTTCCTTGAATGTGTAGTGATCATTGACTACCCATTCCAATTATTGAAAAGTGTTGGGAGGTGATTGGGGCTCTGATGGATGTCAGAGTTTCAATGAAGGCTAATAAAGTGGGACTTGGCATTTTACTGTTGCGTCTTCATTTGTCAGTGTGTGTAATTCTTTTGTGCAGGTTAGTTTCCCCAGAGAGGAAGCATCTTTATTCTCCTGCTTAAAATGTGGGGGGTATGTTTGTGGGGGTGGAGGTGAGGAGAGCTATCAGCATTCTGGGAGCCAGGCAGAAGAGGAAGATGGGATTCTCACTGCTCAATACCAGAGTTCTGCTGACTTTACTTGCTCCTACTTTTTTTTTATTTGGACCTGTTGTCCCTCAGACCAGAACCTCTCTTGTTCATCTTCTCCAGAGGTTAAAAATCCAGTCCTCCCAGCTGAGATGGGAGAGGGCAGTCACTAGCTTGTGGTGGGTATCAGTTTTACTCTTCTTTATACAAACTTTCAAGCTATCTTTCCATTTTTAGCCCAGTCATACTTGGAGCTTCAAAGATACTTGCCCTCCAGTTCCTGAGCATGCTATATAAATAGGATTTTGCTTTTTTCTGTATTCTTCCACCCTCACTCCAAACCCTTGTAACCTATGTTTTAGTTTTCTCCTGAGTGCTAAGCTAGTGACACTTGCTCATCTCCTTGACAATTTCCAAAACTGTTGACATATCTAATCTGCTGGTATCTCCTATTCTATTCTCTTTGTGTATTTACAACTTAAAAATATTTTTATAGTGCTTTGTTTTGTTTTTTATCTCGGAGAGAAAATGGTAAACATATGTATTCAATTTGCTTTGTTTTTCCACAAATCCTTTCTTCCTGAAACTCCCAGCCTCCCTGGCTTCTGTCACTCTTGCCTGATTCTCTCCCTCTTGCTCTGTTTCTCTGCTCTGTTTTTCATGGGCTGCGCTTACTTTGCTTTCCCCTTCAACAAGGTAGTTCTCAGCCCTCCTTCCCAGGCTCTACTGCTGTTCTTGTGCTGTACATTTTGATAAAGGGACCCTCATATTGTCTCACGGTTTTAATTTCCCCCATAGGCTAATACCTCACACGTCTGTGCCTCTTGACTTGACCTCATCCCTTAGTTCCATATTCCAATGACCAATTCTGGAGATATCCACTGAGCATCTTCCCATAAGCATCTTCTCACATGCAATAGGCACAAAACAGAGCACAGTACCTATTCTCCTCCTCACACCAACTTCTTCTATATTTGTATCCATAGTCACTGAAGTCACAAACATGGGAGTCATCTTAATCTCCTACCTCTTTTTCAAGCCATAGATCCTGATAATCACCAAATCCTGCCAGTTTTCCCTCCCACGTATTTTCTTGAATCCGTCCCTTTCCTTTGTCTCCACAGTGACTGCCCTCATAACTGCCTTTCTGCTCTACTGCCACAGCCTCCTAACTGCCACCTGCTTCTGCCTTTTCCCTTTTAAATTCATCCTCTGCTCAGGTACCATAGTGACCTGTATAAAGCATAAATCTCATCATATAGTTCCCCTGCTGAAGCCCCTTCAAGTGCTCCCCTGCGAGGGTGGAGTAAAATCTATGTTGCTTGGCATAGTATACAAGGCCTTCCGTGACCTGGCCCTGGCTTATCTCTCTTGCTTCATTTCATTTCACCCCTAGCCTCGTATGCTCACTCTTGTACTACAAAACTGCCTCTTTCTCTCTCCCCTTAGAGTTCTTGCTTCTGCACCTTTGCTCCTATGATTTCTTTTGCCTTATTCCTTCTTTTCACCCAATTAGTTCTTATACATCGTTCAATATTCAGCTCATGATGTATCTTCTAACCCAGGAAGTAGCTTCTAATTTCTCTGGTTTTGTGAAGTGTCCCTTCTCTGTGCTTTTATATATCCACGAGTGCATACCACCATCCCAGCACATATACATACATACATATATATATTTTTTTCACTGAAGCAAATACACACACACACACACACACACACACACACACACACACACACATATATATATACATATATATATATATATACATACATATTTGTTCCAGTGATCCTGGTAGACTGTAAGCTTCCCCAGAGAAGGAATTCTCTCTTATTCTTGGTGCTTGGAATATAGTTGGGACTCAGTACTTAGAGATTGAATGAAAGTGAACCTGCTTATAAATTACTTCTTGGTGGTTTGGAAACAGCAAGAGTTCAGAACCCAGGAGGGGTGTGGCGCAGGAAGTGTTGACATTATGGTGATGATGGGAGCAGATTGTGAGACAAAAGTGATCATTTGGCCTCAGTTTCTCTTGCTAATTTGCATGCTTCAGGTGGTACATGTCAGGGAAGGATGCTTCCTGATCTGGAGGTGTATGGCAGGAAAGAGAGAAAACGGGAGACAATTTTTATCCTCAGTTGATGACTTGAGTGTACAAAGAAAAGCTGAGTGTGACTTGGGTCACGACCGTCTGCTTGGGTTAAAGCAGATGATTTTATAGTGTCAAGCGGTCTAGAAGAGGGTTGGTGAAGGGTGGACCCTACAAGTGCCTAGCAAGTAGGACTGGATTGGTAGAGGGGCAGGAAGGGTTGAAATAATTGAAAAATGACATCTACTTTCACCTTCCTCACATATCAAAATTCTCTTGGTCTGGTCCCAAATGTCTCTGGGCCAGGTCCAGTTTACTGATGGCAGTGAACATCCTAATGTTGCATGTAGGCCCTTCAAGACAAGCTCTCAGAAAGAGCTCCCATGCCCTGGGAGGCAAGCCAAAACGCATTTCTGTGATGACTGCAGAGATGCTTGCTAAAAAGCAAACAGCACATTAGTGGCCTTCTGAGTTGTTGTGCAAATGGGCTGTGAAATTGTGGCTTGGTGCTCCAAAGCTGTACCTTTTTGTCTCCCTGAAGATGATTAAGAGAAACTGGGCTTGAATTGATTGGGAGGGCGTGGGAGGCTGGGGGGCGGGCGCAGATGTGCAGTGAAAGAAGAATGGCTGGCAAAGGGGAAGAAGAGAAGTGAGCACACCCCCTTCATTGCAGTGCTTCATTTGACCTTCAGGAAATTGGAATAGAAATCACATGATTTAACGTTTGCCTAGAAATTAACTGCCTCTGTTTGTTCCAGACCCGGGGATTGATGAAAGAGCCAGGGGATTCTGACCATAGAATTATAATAAAGGGAAATGTCTCAAGCAATTATTAAATATTTAAAGAATCGTCTCAACACTAACTTGTCAGATGGAATGAATGAAATTGAAATGATTTTTAAACATTATCTCCAATGGCATGGATTGAAATTGAGGGATAAAATTTGCTCTGTGCTATAAAGAAAATATTTTCAGTTTGTTTTTCTGACACTGGTGTTTTTGCATCACCTTTCATCCCCAGTGTTAATTAAGGAATAGTATGCCCAGGAGGTGGATCAAGTGAGGAATCCAAAGGAAAAGGACATGGTCAAGGTTTTTTTCTTATTCCTTTGTGGTATCATTAAACCAAGGTATGCAGAGTACAAGGGGACATTAATCCCTAGAGCAGTTGAGATATTCTATGTTAAAATAAAGGGAAGAAAGAGCTTTGTTTACAGTAGTTTCTTTTCTTGTCTAGACTGGACAATGTGAGATGAATAGGTGGTAAAATAATATTATTTATCAGAGATACCAAAGAGGTTTTTTCTCACTGGATATGTAGTAAATATTGTGGATTATCTACCTAACCCTCATTACCTTTTCTTTTTGTCCAGAACCCTGATTTTGTTCAAGGTCCACTTCTGGAAGAGATTACTTTGCAACTACTCCTACCCAATTATTTTTTTATTTCAGAATATTATGGGGGTACAAATGTTTAGGTTACATATATTGCCTTTGCCCCACCCAAGTCAGAGCTACAAGTATATCCATCCCCCAGACGGTGCATACCGCACCCACTGGATATGAATATACCGATTCCCTCCTCCCCTTCCACCTGCCTGACACCCAGTGAATGTTACTACCATATGTGCACATAAGTTTTGATACACAATTTTTACTTATTCACATAGTAGTATTACACAGTGTCATTTGATTATGAGAAGTGAAAGTGCTCAGCTAAGCAATTACATTTTTCAGTCTCCCTGGTGGTAGGCATGATCATGTGACTTAATTCTGGCCAATGAGATAAAAGAATAAATTGTAATATGGGATACTAGAAAAGTTCTTAAAGGGGGAGTAGGGTCATTTGGCTTGTGTACTCTTCCCCTCCTTTTTCTTTCTTCTTGCATAAATTGTGGATGTGATGGCTGGAGCTACAGCAGACATCATGGACAGACGGTCAGGGAAAGGCCAAGAGAACTGCAGACATTTCTCCTGCCCATTGTATCTTTAAGCTTTTGCACAAGTCTTGAATCTCTCCTGGATTTCAAGTAACATAAGAGAATAATAGGCCTCACTTTTTGTGTAGGTCTCTATTATTTGGGTAATAAGTTACATAAAACTAAACCCAATCCCTAAGAGGGGATTCCATCTATCAGAGCATATGTCTCTAGCTTTAGCTTATTTGTAAATTAGATTAGTCTAAGCAATAAGAAATCTCATTCTACTGAGAATGATTATTTTAGGCAAGAGTATGTGATGGCAGCTGATAAATCGTGACCAGTGAAGTGCGAGAGGAAATATGCTTTCCCTTGGACGGAAAGGCTTCCCCACTCTTAAAAAAATGCATATTGGAAGGAATGATTTCTTCTTCTGTTGAACATTGTGTAGGTCAGAATATGATATTGGGAACCACTATAGCCAGTTTGCAACTATGAGGGGTAGCATTAGCTTGGGGATAAAATTGATGGCATAGTGGATATTTGGGAAGAACCAGTCCTTGATGACATCATTAAGCTACCAAATCAACCAGTCCTAGAAGTTGTCCATATTTAGGCTTCTTGCTTTGAGAAGTTTTCTATCTGTCTATCTTTCTATCTAGCTATTTATCTATTTAGACTAGAGGTTGGTAAACTTTTTCCGTAAAGGGCCATATAGTAAATACTTTAGGGTTTGTAAGCCAACTCTGTCTGTCATCGTAGCATGAAAGCAGCCATAGAAAATATGTAAACAAATGAGTATGACTGTCTTCCAATAAAAATTTACAGAAACAGACAGTGGGCAGGATTTGGCCCATGGGTGGTGGTTTGCTAACCCCTGGTTTAGACAGTTGACTTGAGATTTTAAGCTTCTTAACTGATCTACATTTCACCTGATAAAGAGTTAGAAGTTGGAATGTATAAAAGCCAAGGCCTCTTCCAACTTAGAGACTTGGAGAAAGATGTAAGAAAAGATCAGAAAAAAAGAGAATCAAGACTAGGAATGATAAAAGTCATTCATAGAAGATCTGGAAGTAAAGCAACTTGAAATGATATACGTGCTTCAGGTGAATAGGAAAGAGAAGAAAATCTGGTCCCTAGGAGAAGGCTGCTGGAAGAAGAAAACCTCACAGAAAATAGCTGCATTTTATTTTTAACATTTTAAATTTCCATCATTTATTTGGCATACAGATAAAAAATTGGAAATATATGTAAATAAAAAGTGCTTAACAGCCCACTATCCAGACATTAATCTTGTTATGCAGATGTAAACATATACTTTTTCTTTTTAAAATATGCAATCGCACTATGCATGCTGATTGGTTGTTTGCGATTTCCACCTCAATCATGGATTCTGAACATCTTAAAAAGTTTATAAATATACAGAAAAATCATCATTTTGAAGGTTGCTTAGTAGCCTATTGTGTAAAGGTAATAATTTATTTAACTGGTCCCTTATTTTCTTTCAGTTTGGGTGTCTTCCCCTCTTCCCCCTTTTGCTATTACATAACAATCCTGAAATATTCTATTTGCTGTTGGGAAATTCTGCCCCATTCCTTCCCTTCTTGTTTCAGATGATAATGTCAAGCAGCTGGTAAAGGGCAATTTTAAAATGTTCCACTTTAGCAATCAGAGGCATCATCTTCTATTCTGCTTTGGGTAAAATCCTAATGAGGTCATTTGTCCAGATGTAAAACCCATGAGTCTTCTGAGATTTCAGTGATGATTTTGCTATTACGTTTAGTCTTCTGGCCATACGTCTCCATATTATATACAGACAGTCCTTAAATTGTAAGATCAGGCTGGCTGTTGACCATAAGCAGTAATAGTAATGGGTTTTGGATCTTCCTCCCTGCTTCCCCTCTTCTCCCTCCATCCTTACATCCGAAGATTGTCTGAATCATTTTCAGGACCAATTCAGTTTATTCTGTTTTGGTCTGGAATTTTCTAATCATTTTGTGTCTGTCAATTAGTAAGTACTCGTGCTCATTGGACCAGATGGAATGGAAAAACTATGTCCTTTATCATTGGATGATACAGTCATACTATAGATTATCTACATTATTAGGAGGCAGTAGTGGTATAAATAATCCAAGCATCATTCATTTATATTTAGCTTTAGAATCAATCTGACACCCAGAGAAGGAAAGGAACTTGCCCAGCGTTGCACAGTTAGATAGAGGGGGGCTGAAGAAGGATCTGAGTGTTCCTGGGGACTCTCTGCTGTACTCCAGTGGTTCAGAACATAACAGAGGAAAGTCTCTTATGCAACGTGTTCATCTAATGTCCTGGGGTTGGGGATGGGCTGGAAGTGGAGAAGATAATAAACACAGAGCAGCAGATGTACTGCACAAAGAAGGAAGGTTCTGGGGGAAAAAAGAACCCACAATAGAAAATCTAATATTAAAATGTTTTATAGGCAAACATTTATTGACATGAAAAGATATCTACTATATTTAGGTTATAACATGTGGAACATATCCCCGTTTTTGTTGACAAATTAACCTCATATCGGTGTGTCTATCTATCATCAATCTATCTTCTATCTATCAATCATGTATCTGTCTATGAAGTTATATTTTAAGGTGTTACCAGTGGTTATTTTGGGGTACTGGAAATAGGGTATTTTTATTTCCTTCTTATTGATAGCAGTATTTTCCAATTCTTTTTTTTAATTTTTTTTTAATTTCAGCATATTACGGGGATACAAATATTTAGGTTACATATATTGTCTTTGCCCCACCCGAGTCAGAGCTTCAAGCATGTCCATCCCCCAGACGGTGCACACTGTACCCATTAGGTGTGTATATACCCATCTCCTCCTCTCCCTCCCCCCTGCCCGACTTCTGATGAATGTTACTACTATATGTGCACTTAAGTGTTGGTCAGTTAATACCAATTTGATGGTGAGTACATGTGGTGCTTGTTTTCCCATTCTTGTGATACTTCACTTAATAGAATGGGCTCTAGCTCTATCCAGGATAATACAAGGGGTGCTAGCTGAGTAGAACTCTATGGTAATGTTGGAAAAACTCTTGTAGACATTGGCCTAGGGAAAGAATTTATGAAGAAGACCCCAAAGGCAATCACAGCAACAATAATTCTTTTATATAATAGTAAACATGTATAGCCTCTCTAATAACAAAAAAGTGTTATAACTTTTTAAAAAGGCACTTAAATATAAATTTATAGATCATGTCTTAGAAGCATATCTGTATGTCACTAAGACTGAAAAGGAACATTTTCATGCACTCTTTTCAATGAAGAATATTCCCTCCATAGGAGTACCTTTCCCATGGGCCCTTTTCTGTATCATGCTGTCTCACGGTCCTCGCTATCCTTCATAGCTCTTGAGGGCATAGTGTACGTCTTACTCAACTACTTGGTGGTCCTTGGCTTATTGATATTTTGCTTTTTTGCTTTTGCTTTGAATAGTTGAATGACTAAGAAGCCTTTAGCAACATTATTCTAATATCACTGAGACTAAAAATCATCAATGAAGGGACATCAATGAAAGGGCAACAAATGGGACAATAAGTCTAATTCTTACATCTTGGATGGGGGAGGGGAGGCAGGAAGCAAAATCAGCAATGTGACCTTTCCCCCCCAAATCATATATGAAGAGGAAGTCATTCCCAATCTGGCTGAGGATCATTAAATGTAGTTGCATTTCAGGTGCTTTGGGATTTGTG
Source organism: Lemur catta (assembly GCF_020740605.2). Taxonomy (NCBI): domain Eukaryota; kingdom Metazoa; phylum Chordata; class Mammalia; order Primates; family Lemuridae; genus Lemur; species Lemur catta. Next base: position 90,721,712 of record NC_059134.1, on the reverse strand, counting down.
CTGAGAATCTGGAGTTGGAAACGGGGCTGTGAATTTGGCACTTTCCGGGAGGGCTAGTGACTCTGGGTAGGCACAGGAGGGGGTGAAGGAGGGACCTCCTAAAGAAATGGCAAAATGAAGATTTTGAGAAAATGGTTCCAGGGACCATAAAGGGAACCTTTGAATACCCTTTGTCATGGGCTCTGTGTGAGATAAAGGTATCTGGTAGAATTCAAGGAAGGCACTGGCTCAAGGCTGGGTTAGATACAAACAGAACATGGGGGAATCAGAGAATAAGGCCTTCCTCTGTTATCAGAAGTGTGGGATGGGGCTGGTAACTGAAAGGATGGGAAGAGTACCATGTAGAATACAGCTATAAGCCAGTGGAGGGAAGGGTGAGCTCCTACCTTCCTGCAGTCCATTCCCTAAACGGCATATATTGTTGCTGTCAGTTACCATCTGATTTAAAACAAATTTCAATTCCTTTACCTTGGCTTTCCTACTAGGCTTTGCATGATGTGTCACCACCCCATCTCCTGCCTCTTTTTGCTCCTAAGCACCAGCTCTATGGGTCTACTTTGTGTTTCAAGAACAGACCAAGTGTGTGCCCACTTTATAACATTGCACTGGATGTTTCCTCTGCTTGGAAACCACTGCCCTGGATCTCGGCTTGCCTACCTCTCCTTTCAAGTTGTAGCTTGATGTCACCTCCGCTGAAAGGATTTTCTCCACCCCTCAATCTAAAATATATCACTAGCCACTTTCTGTCATATCATCCTCTTTATTTTCAACAAAGCATTTACCCCACTGCCTGACATTTTTATTTTTATTTTATTTTTTTAATTCAGGATATTATGGGGGTTGAAACATTTTGGTTACATAAAATGCATTTGTCTCGCTCAAGCCAGGGCTACAAGCATGTCCTTCCCCCATACAGTGTGCCCCGTTTACATTAGCTGTGGGTTTACCCCCATACCCCCTCTACTCCCCATCCCTCCACCCCTTACCCCTCCACCTGACCAGCACCATTTTTAAAATTTACTTTTAAAAATCTTGGGTCTTTTGCTAGAATGTAAACCCCATGAGAAAAGAGACATGGTTTATTGTAATGTTTAGAATAGTCCCCAGCACTCAGTAATATTTATAGAGTGAATGAACAAATGTAACCCAAGAATTCCATATCTTTATTCTAGGAAGACCACTGTGTCCCCTTATGCTGATATAGATATCTTTCTGTTTTATTTCCAGTGTAATCTCTGTCTTTGAATGTAGTAGCCAGCTAAGTTGTAAACTTCTTCAACACAGGCACAATGTCTTTTTCATTTTTCATCCTCACTGCTCAGTTATGTGCCAGGAACTATTTGCTGAATAAATGAATGAATGAATGTTGTGCACCGACATGGTATTATAGATCCTTAGGCATAGCTTCTGAGGTCTGAGAAAGGGCTATGAGATGAGTTGACAAAGAGAGAAAGTAATCAAGGTAACTTCTAGGACTGGAAATCTGGAATGTTGATTTTAGAAGACTCTGCTTAGGGTACTCCCAGTCTTCAACTTTTATTAAATATGAAGGCCAGTGGTACTATTCTGCCACTTTGGAGATATGATTAAATATAAAATTCTTGACCAAAAGAGAAAGAAAGACTATGGAACCTTAAGAGATCTCAAAAGGAATATTTTGGGGGTAGGAGAAAGGGAGAAAAATTAGAAAATATTCCACTGGGTGAAATAGTCTTTCCTACTGTCTCTGCATTCCAGTATATTCCTGACATTTTAAGATTTAGCTGCTACTGAGCATATTAATGGCCCAGGGAAGCTGGGAGTTCGTCATTTATTTTATGATAACTTTTGAATTTCACTAGGTAATTTGCATCGAATGAAATTCCTGTTATTCAATTTCTATGAAGGGTTAAGGTATTTGGGGGCTTATTAACATGGTAGAGAGGAAGATGTCCCACATGCTATGCCCCCTCCCAGATAACTGGTCTTCAAGACGTAAGGCCAGGCAATTCTGATTCAGTAGGTATTTATTAAAATATGGTGTGATAATAGTACACTATTTATTAAAATCTGACCTCTGGGACAATGGTCCATGGCTCGCTCTGGGTGGCATTTGTGTTATTCTCGTAGCCTACCCCTTGTCCCCCAGCCTCATGCCTAGCTGCTGTCATCTTGACATTAAGAAATAACTTTGTTTGTTTCCCATATTGTCTCTTCAGGTATAAATCCCCAAGGGAGATATTTTGCTGCTGGAGTGTCTCTCCAAATACTCTTTGTGAATTGAATGCATAAAAACTGAGAAAATTCTCATGGGTGACAGCCAATTGCTTAGAGACTTGGTGGGGAGAGGAGTTGAATGGCAGCAGGGACACTGTTTATAGAGCATCAAAGAAACTATAAAACAAATTTTCAACTTTGGTTTCCTCTTCCGTCAGGGAAAAAGAGAATCACCCTTCCTAAATTTTGGAGAGATCATTTATAATGGTAGTTTTTAAGAATAATGTATGGGAATGGTTAGTTACTGTTTGAAAAATGATTTCAGAATATAAGGGTAACAAGTATTATAAAAATAATAGTTAAGAGTCTTTCCTTGTGCAATTTCCCTAGATTTGTTTGAATGCTAGTATTTGCATTTATGTGGAGAGTAATGGCAAATATTCAAAATCATCGAGAAAATATTTGAGGAGATTTTCAAGTTTTTTGAATGGTTTGAAAGGTGGAAAATGAATTTTTATTCTTTAGGAAACCTCTTTAGTTCCTTTATGCATATGTTTAAAAAACAGGAGTGTTTTATGAATCATTTGGAATAGAACACTTTCCTGAGCCCTAAGCATGCAGCATATCAGTAGCTTCTACCTGCGGCACAGTCTTTGAAGGCAAAAAGATTTCACTCAGAAGACTTAAGGGGCCTTGCAGGTGAAAGAAAGAAAATGTCAGCTATGTGACTACAGAGGGACAATTTCCTACCCAAGAAGTGACCTTGAAATGCTGTTCAAAGTGCCTGTGAGGGATGCGTGGCTCATTTTGGCTGGAGAACATGTGTGCTTGGAAATGAACTGCCCTCTTGGGTTGAGCCTGCTTTCTGGTGGGGGGGCACTAATGCATTTTAATGGTATTGCTCACACTAGAGTTAGCTGATGAAGAAGAACAGCTGTTGCTTAGCTGTTTTTCCAGTCTTTTGTCTTGCAAAATGATGTATCCCTCTGAGGCTTGAAGAAAGGATGTGGCTGAAAAGACCAAGTAGGAATGAGTTGAGGAATCAGATCCTCTGCTTTTAAAAGTGGCCATTTATTGAGGCCTCACTCTGAGCCAGGGATAGTACTAAATGCTTTAGATTCATTTTTTCTTTTAGCCTAGATAGCAACTCTATGACAGATATATGATTATCCTCAATTTACAGATGATCTGCAATTTACTGAGGTTTAGAGAGGTAACGTGAGTTGCCCAAAGTCACAAAGCTAGTAAGAAAGGGAATTGGAGTTTGAACCCAGGTCTGTTTGTATTGAAACCTTGTTATCCTTTGAATATGTTGTGTATTACAATGCCTACAGACAATTACTGGCACCATTATCTGCCATTACCACCAAAGGCAACAACTAATATTGATTGTGCTCTTACTGTGTGCCAGATGTTGTGCTTGGATTATCTCATTTAATCCTCACAACTAGACTTTGAGATATTATTCTGGTAACATCTCCATTTAGAGATGCGAGAACTGAGACACAGGGAGGGTAAGAACTTAACCCAAGTCACACGCCTGGCAAGTAGTGGAGGCAAGCTTGGAGCCCAGACAGCTGGACTCTTGCCTTTGTCTTCCCAGTAAGGAGTTCAGTGTATCAATAAGCCCTGTAGACTTGACATGAAGAAGAGAAGTTGGGAACATCTACTAGTTTTCTGGGGATGCCGTAATAAAGTCCCACAGACTAACCAGCTGGCTTAAACAACAGAAATTTATTGTCTCACAGCTCTGGAGGCTAGAAGTCTGTCAGCAGGGTTGGTTTCTTCTGAGGGCTGTGAGGGCCTCTCTCCTTGGCTTGTAGATGGCCATCTTCAAGTTCACATGGTGTTCTCTGTGTATGTGTCTCCAAAATCCCCCTCTGTATAAGGATACCAGAATAGTCTAACTCTGAATTACTGCAAAATATTCATATACTCGTTCTTTCGTGTATTCATCAAGCTTTCAAAGAGTACTGATTATATTCTGGGTCCTGTGGTAACAGCTGGGAGAAAGTGAGTTCAATGTCATTGATTTTATCCTCAAGGCAAGCATATATGTTAAACCTTAGCAACCTCTAAGGAGCAAATCCACTGTTATGGGAGGTCTGGAGTAGGGCCCAAGAGTCTGTATTGCTAACAAATTTCCAATTAATAGCACACAGTTAAATATTAAGCCAACACACAGTTCTTCCTAAACGCATGGACTCAGTCTTTTGAAAGAGGGATCTAGTCACAGGGCAGTATGCACTGAGACACTTCATTATCCCCAGCCACATTTCTCTCCACCACTACTTTGATTTCATTTATGTTTAAATTACTGCCAGCTAGAGGAGCCAAAGATCCACACACAAATCCTTGAAGGAAAAATGACATTTTTTTCTTCCTGAGCTAGGACACATAATGAGAACTAACAAAGAGTCAAAGAGGATTTTTGCATGTGAAAATGCAGGTTTTGGTTAACTGTATCTATTTCATACAAAGAGGATGCTATACCTGAGACATTGTGGTCTATTTTTATTGAATAAATTAACCTATCTATTTTGGTCTTTTAAAAATAAACATCAATGACAAAGCTAGCTAGAAATTTGTAATTTCTTTTGGAAAAAGCTGAAAATTATAGAGGTAGAATTTAGTCTCCTTCGTTAGGAGACTGGTTGTGTGACAGTTGTTTAGGAGAAATATGTGCCGTGGTCTTCTAGGAAAGAGTAGCAGTTTTGTCTTTTCTTTGTTCACAGGCTACTCTCTTAAGAGAAGTGACTGACACTTTGTTTGCTACGGAGAAGTAATTGTCCACAGACGTAGGTTTCTAGGGACAAACTCAAACCTATAGTTTTTCACTGTTTTCAAAACTCTCTTTTATCAGGAAAGTTGAGAGTTTCTCCATTTTGCCTATTTCATGGCTCAGTTTGGATGGCAACACATTCGCTGGGGAAGTCAGAGTCTTCCTCTGCCATTTGTCCTGGTGTGGCCTAGCTTGGGGTCAGCAAGGCTGGTTTGCAGAGACCAGGAGCTGCTTTGCTGGGTCACAGCTTGAACCCAGACACGTCTGAGTGCCCCATCTGAGCTGATTGACTGTTGACTGGATAAGGGGTCAGTCTGTGCACTTGCAAGGCATAATTGTTCCCCACCCGATATCACTATACACAATGGGGGGTCTTAAGTGAGTTTGGATCCTAGTTTCTTAGGAACTCATCCTTGATACTCTGTCTGGGGTTGGTGCTCCTTTTATGTACCCTCAGAGTGTCCTGTAGTCCCTCTATCACTATATTTATTACACTTAATGCCTGTTTTTTTTTTTAAGTTAAAATTTTATTCTTGAAAACCAGTGTGATTTTTAAGTATGATGAGTAATTAAACTTAGGAACTTATCCATTTATTAAACTAGTCTTTAATAAAAGACTACTTTTTTATTTGTGGTTTGTGATTACTGTGTGCCAGGCACTGTGCTAGGGACTGAGGATTTAGTCATGGGCAAAATATTCAAACAAAATGGGGATGTGTGAGGTAAAAGTATAAGTTTTAAACTCATTTCTCCCTCAAGTCTTACTCCTCTGAAGGAACCTACTTTTAGTAATTTAGAGCAGGGGTTGGAAACTACAACCTGAGGACCTAATGTAGCCTGCCACCTGTTTTTATAAATAAAGTTTTATTGGAACACAGCCATGCTATTTTGTTTACATATACACTTTATGGTTGCCTTCACACTATAGCCACAGAATCAAGTAGTTGTGATAGCAGCTGTATGGCCCACAATGCTGAAAATATTTACTATCTAGCCCTTTACAGAAAAAGGTTTGTTCCCCACTGATTTAGAGGATATTTTACTAGAACTTATACATGTATTTTACATATGCATATATATTGATGTTTTGGTTTGTATATTTTTACTTAAATGAGGTCATGTTTTATACACACACACACATACACAAACACACACACACACATACACATATTTCTGTAATCTGCCTTTTTTTCTAATTGCTTACATAATTGGCTCCCAAGCAGGAGAAACTGTTCACTGTTTACACTTCAGCCCTTACTTAGCATGGTGTCTGGTGCATTGTGGGTGCTCCATAAATATTTTGTTGAATGAATGACAAATATCTTGTTATTTTTATTAAAGTTTCTAAGTTATAAATGATTTACTTAAAAAATAATTGAGAGTGTAGTCAAGGTTATTCATATTATAATATCCTTCCTTGCTTATATTCCATTGTGATTTCTTAGGATGAGAGACAAAGGAACAATTTCCTCTTGTCCCTAGAGTATTGTGTGAGGTGACGACATATGTCTTGCAGGTGTGAACCACCTGTTAAGTAGGTTGAGGTGGAAGACAGGTTGGCAACTATTCATTCTTGTGAATAAAGGGATTTCCATAGTGTTTGGTAAGCTCTTTGTTGAAGTGTGAGTGAATACAGGTAGTCCTCTTCATTTGGTAGTTTGTATTTCATGGTTTGAGAACATGGATTGTATTGGTCCAATGCCCATGGCATTGCTACGTGTAGATACACTGTCCTTAAATGTATCTCTCATTCATGTTTTATAGCTTGTACTTTTGCTTAGGGCTGTTCTCTATTAGACAGTACGAATCATGTATTTAGCTATTCACAGAGATCTTTGTTTTTACTAAAGGCGGGAGGGTGTGCTTTCTTAACAAGTTTATTGTTTTCCATAATTTTGGCAAATTGCCTTTCCTGGATATTAAGGAAAGTCTTAGGTGGCTTTATTTTAATTTCAATGGCGTTCTTTTCTTTTTCTATCTGTTATCCTCATGCCTCAAACCCTTATCCCACCTTGGCAAAGCATGAGGTGCGATAGAGTAGAAGTGTTGCCAGGTGAGTCGAGGCGGGTGGGCACCTGGGAGCCTGGCTGCTAAAGACTTTCCCAAATTTCTGTGTAGGAGGAACACGTGTGAGTTTTTCACCATCTGGTCAATGATTGCTGTTGATCTTTCTCTATTCCAGGCATTTATTTGGTTTGCGGGCAGGATGTAGATCTCAGGAGGGAAAATGTGGCTCCTGGCAGATTCTTCCTGAGCCACTGGGACTCCGAGTGGGACTGTAGCTGCCTGGGAAGCCAGAGTACTCTGTTACTTTTCCCTCCCACGGTGAACACTCTTGCGTGGCCATAGCACAAAATGAATGCTCATAGTTACGTTCACATCTTCTCAAGAAAAGCTGTTTATTGTGAGCACACCGCTGAACTGGAACCAAGACTGGGAAAGGTGGGGGGGGCACTAAGGCAACTCTTTTAAGGTCAGCTGCTTTTTATTCGCTTGCCCTCTCTCACCATGTCTATCTCTTTTTGTGTGTGTGTCAGTGTAGTTCTTTTGTTTATTATTATTATTATTTTTTTTGAGACAGAGTCTCGTGCTCTGTTGCGCAGGCTAGAGTGCCGTGGCGTCAGCCTAGCTCACAGCAACCTTAAACTCTTGGGCTTAAGGAATCCTTCTGCCTCAGCCTCCCGAGTAGCTGGGACTACAGGCATGTGCCACCACGCCTAGCTAATTTTTCCTATATATTTTTAGTTGTCTAGCTGATTTCTTTCTGTTTTTTAGTAGAGATGGGGTCTCGCTCTTGCTGAGGCTGGCCTCGAACTCCAGACCTCCAGCAATCCTCCTACCTCAGCCTCCCAGAGTGCTAGGATTACAGGCGTGAGCCACCGTGCCTGGCCTGTGTAGTTCTTTTTATACATGTCTTCCTCTACTTTTCTGCATCTTCATATTGCCACACCCATCATGCTTTCCCTATCAGACTCTACCAATGTCTGTTTTATAAACTGCCTTATTTTCCATCCACCACACCGAGGAATACAACATATTCTCATCAGTGGCAGTGATTCTTGCTCACTGAAATCCCTGGGTGTCTGTACAAACAGATTGAGAGAGCCCCTCAGGTGGTTCTGGTAGAATTCTCTTTAGCTAGAACACACCTCCTTGCGTGAGCATTATTGCTTCTCATTTTGACTATTTTTAACTTCTTCCATTGAAACTCATTCATTGTTTCTCCTCCGTGTCTCAATCTTTAATGTGCACACCAGTTATCTGGAGATCTTGTTAAAATGTTGATACGGATTCATTAACACCAGGTTCTGTGCTTCAAGCAAGTTTGCAGGTGATTCCAATACTGCTGGTTGATGGAACATATTTTGAGGAGCAAGGCTCTGGAGCCATGATACTCAAACTTTAGAGTCCTTCAGAATCATCCAGAGGGCTTGTTCAAATGCAGGTTGCTGGGTGCAACCACCAGCATTTTTGATCCAAGAGGTCTGGAGTAGGGCCCAAGAGTCTGTATTGCTAACAAATTTCCAAAGAATACTGGGGCTGCTACTTTGGGAACCACACTCTGAGAATCATTGCTTTAAAGCAGTGATGCTTAACCTTGGCTTCATGTTAAAATCAACAAGAGCGCTTTGCAAAATACATATATTCGACTCAACTCCCGTTGGCCTGATTTAATTGGTCTGAGGTAGAGCCTGGTACCATTTAAAAAGGTCATCAGTTGATTCTAATATATAGCCTGGGAGAGAAAGCCTAGAGAATTTAATTGGCCCAGTTGACCTTTTTTTAACCAGTCCATGAATTGACTGCCCTAGATCAAATTCTTGTTTGTGGTCTTAACAATTGCAATCAGGAAATGTTCATATGGGATAAGTGTAGTGTCTTAGGCTAAAAAAGCTGTGAGCAATCCAGTTGTTATTAGAAGCTGCAGCAGGAAGATGGCTGATTTTGTAGCCCATTAGGGATAACGATACCTAATCTAGGGGATTGTCGTAAGAGGACTCAGTGTAGTTGGTTTGGGCTTGGTACAAAGTAGACATTCAGGCACTTGTAATAGTAGAAGCAGCTTTAGTCATAGAAGTTATAGTGGTTGCTATTCTTTACTGGAGGCTTGGAGTCCATGGGAGATACCTTGAAGTCACCACCAATGCTTTTTATGGCACTAGTAGTAAAACAAATATTCACACTGCCTGACACCTCTAGTCTTCATACTCATTAGTTACTTGACTTAATTCTGTTACTGGTCTGTGAGTCCGTTGGTTCTAGGGGCCATTCCAGACTTACCTAAGCAACCTGGCCACCTCAGCACCTTGGTTAGTATCCAGTACATAGTAATACATACCTTCCTGTTAGGTGAAGGAATGAAAGATACACAGACAGTACCAGGTAAAGTTGTGTGTTGGAGTTGCTGTTTGTGCAGCTCTAACACAGGCTCAGCCTCCACCTCAGCTTCAAGGAAGGAGTCTTTGGGGATTCACTTGCATCCCTGGAGAATTGCTCAACAATATCTAGACAATTCCTGTTGGAATTGAGGAAGCAAGCAATTTAATACAACCACTTCATTTTATGTGTAGGGATTCTGAGGCCCAGAGAGTAAAGAAACATTTATCTCCAGGTGTTGAATTATATTATTAATCATCCAGTGTCTTAATATTTACATGGAGCTGGCAGTATAGTTACAAGGGACAAAAACTTGCAATTTTTTCTTTCTCTTTTATTCACAACTAGAGAGCTCTGCAAAGCAGGATAGTAATAGTTTTTATACGTGCCAGGCATTGTGCTAAGCACTTTCTATGCATTATCTTATTTTATTGTCATAGTAGGCTTAGAGGTTGGTGCTTTTTATTAACCCCAGTTCGTGAATAAGTAAAGCAAGGCTAAGAGAAGCTAAGATTTATCCACAGTCAATCACACTGATAGTAAGTGTCAGAGCCCACGAAATCGGAGTGCAGAGCCCGTGTTCTTAACCAGTACATGTTCTCCTTATGCTTAAATGAGACCATTTAGAGCACCTCCTGCATAAGAGCCTGATGTGTGAAAAGTGGTCAAAATCCAGTGTTTAGTTTCTAGTGTAGCCTGGCTTCTTCATTGTACCTGGGTGGACAAGGATTATAAAGACCTCAATGTACCAGGGCAAGGTGTAATCCCTGACTGCCTATGTCAGAGGGGGTGAGCAGAGCAGGCTTCTTGCACCTGCTCTTTTCCTCCTCACTCCCCTCCTGGTGTTGTGTTTGGAAGAGGTAGCAGTGAAAAGGGGCTTGGTGACTTATTGTAATTTTGGAGATCATAAAATATTTGTGAAAGTTTTTCTCAGAGTAAGATTTGAAACATTTTTCAATTCCTGTGGCCTGAATCACACCATGGGGCCAATGATATTTCTTGGAAGAAACATTATTTCTTCCAGTCCAACTTTCTTCATCTTAATTTGTCTTACTTGAGGTTACCCCAAGATTCTGAGGGGCATGAGTGAAGAGGGTCAGGCTGACTGTTACATGGTTTAATTTCAATCACTTATCAGAATCCCTGCCATTTCCTGTGGTCTCTTAGTAACAAATGAACTTCATAGCATCTGTCTTCCTAATAGTGTGGATTAAATTGCGATGTTGCTGGTGGGGAAAAATCAGTTAGAGGGGGGTCAGTTAGAAGGAACAATGTGAAGGGAGAAAGACTCTAAATATTCTAACAAACATAAGTAAATTAGCCCTCCCTCTTCTTTGGATACGTTTGAAAATTGAAATAGATTGCAAAAGGTCTAAGCCTTGAAAGTGGACCTATAGTCACACAGGCTTTATCAGATTCATTTGACTCCTTTTGATTCAGAAATAGGAAGAGGAAAATGAAATTCATTTCTCTCAGTGATGAGCTGGCTGCTGGGAGAATGTACAGAAAGGATTCCAGTCCCAGGAGCCCTGGGAAGCTGCTTTCAATGGCTTTTAGAGTCTCAGTGCTTGAGACTTTAATTTACTTGACATTTAGTTGTTGAAGATGGTTTATTTTCCCTGGCTTGTTTTTATTATCTCAGGCACATGAAAGGGGGGAATTTAGAGACTAGGAAGTAGGAAAGTAGTTCTTTAGGTCCTGGCTACTCAAAGTGTGGTCTCAGGGCCAGAGCATCACCTGAGAGTTTGTTAGAAATGGAGAATCCTAGGTCTTCACCTAGAATCAGGTGAGTCAGAAGCTGCATTTTTCACAGATGCCTTGGAGATTCATGCACACATTACAGTTTGAGAAGCACTGCTCTAGAATGTCTCCTGCTGGGCTTTGAGATGCTCAAGGAGGATTGTAAGCTGTACTGGCCTAAAGTATCTTTTGCCAGACTGGTGTAATTTCTTAACACCTGCACCTAGCACAGTGCCTGGCATGTCTGTCTTCTCCTTATCATCGATCGCTACATCATCCATCAACAGCACTGATAACTGGGTGGTTACTGCGTGCACAGTCCTAAGTGCTTTATAAATACTATTTCATCGAATCTTCAGAACAATTCTGAGGGGGAAAAACTATTGTTATCCCTGTGTTATAGATGAGGACAAGAGAGACTGATCAAATATTTTTTTGCTCAATGGAATTGAAACTGAAGAGCTGAACTTAGAGAGGCAGCATGAGGGTAATGGAAAGAGCTTAGGCTTTGATGTTGAGGAGACAATGGTTTAATTTTGATTTGTTCTGCATATGAACAAGGTAATCTTGAGGATATGAGTACTTAGAGGATATGATTACTTGAGGATATGATTACATAGATTGTAATGAGTATAAAGTGCAATAATATGTTGACTATTGAGTAGAATTCCTGGAACATAGTAGGTACTCAATAAATGTCTTTCCTTTTCTTCTATTTTTTTTTTTTTTTTTGTATTTCCTCCTTCTTTCTCTTTCTCTTCCATTCCCCTACCCTGTGGTACTCTCTTGCTAGTTAACTCTGGTCCAACATTTAAGTCCTAAGGACCTGTGCCTGGAAACCCTCAGCTGTGTGGGCCTGCGGCTTTTTTTTTTTTTTTTTTTTTAATGCACTTATCTTCTTAAATGTGCAGCTTAGAAAGGATTGTAATATGAAGCCTTAAATCAATTGTTAATTGGTTAATAAGCACTCATGATTTAAGTACTCAGCTTAAATAATTCCTTGGGTCCAGGTCTGTGCTGTGAAAGAATTTAGATTCTGATCTGTATTGAAAACAAGTGCCTTCAGGTGAAATGTGTGGAAACATATTCAGATACATTGCCCTACCTGGAGTGTGGCTGAGTTTGATTCCGTGTCTGTTAAGTGCTGTCTTTTATGATCTAACACCGTTTGAGAGTGAAACAGGGTAGGGTTAAATACACAGACTCTGGGGCCAAATTGCTTGGATCTGATTCTTGGTTCTGGTGCTGACTAGCTGTGTAAAACTGCAAAGTTGTCTAACCTCTCTGTGCCTCAATCTGCTCATCTGTAACGTGGATAATTAACCTACTTCATACGTTGTTGTGAAGATTAAATTAGTTGATGCATGTACAGCTCTTAGAACAGGTCTGGCCCATATGAAGGGCTTATCCTTAACCACTCTGAGCCTTCATTTCCCCACCTGTGTAACAGAGGTAATGCAATCTGCCACGGAGCAAGAAGATTAAATGTGGCCATATAATGGGTCTAGCACAGTGCCTGGCATGAGTAGCTCGTGTTTGTTTTCTAGCCAAACTAGTACATGCAGGGTTTCATTTTGAAAAGTTAGCCATGTACTTGTGCTCTGCATTTATGTGCATAATTTAGTGGTATTGAGTTGGAAAATTTTCCCAGACCTACTTTAATTTATTCATTGATCTTATTATATGAATCTTTAAAAGGAAAGGTAGCTATCACATGAGCTGAAAACTACATAATGATGTAATAATACTAATACTAGTAATAATGAAACAGGCTAGGATACTTCCAGATTCTCCTTGGAGAACTCACCTCTCTTCTCCAGGGGTGGTGGTAGGGCAGATGTTGACTGAAATGTCATTTAGATAAGGAGATGCATCCATGGCAACTAATGAGACTGGGAACAGGCTGAGAAGACTCAACTGGCAAGGGGTCAGGTAATAAAATGACGGAAATGGCATTCTTTAAATACTTTCCTGCCAATCATCAGCTAAACTTGGCATTCAAAATGCCCCAGGTGAGAGGTGATCATAGTGGTTCTATGCAGCTAATTTCTTCATAGTACTGGGACCCATTATGACAACATCAGCTGTAACCTTGCAAGCCTCCTGAGAAGTGGGAAGGCACAGAATGACATTTTTCTTGTCTTATGGATTGGCGAGGTTATTCCCAGGATATATTGCGAGGAGGAACTTGGTGCCTCTCTTGCTGTTCAGCCCTCCATGGTGGCATGACCCTTGCCACCTCTCTTGAGGTCTCTCTTTGTCCTTCTCTCATTCTGAAGTTCTTTCTTTTAGAATCCTTCTCTTACCTGGTTCTCAAGATGAGTTTAGGTGATAAATTATATAGCTTAAGGTGTTATTTCCTACCCTTGATCATTTTTGTATGTGAAAGTTTTTAAGACTGAACAATATGTAGCTAGGAGAGCACAATTTCAGGACCTCCTGGTTCAAGTTGCCTCAACATCAAGTTGTCTCAACAGGAGAAGCCTGTGTTTTTGGTGCAGGAGAAAGTACCGTTTCCTTTGAGATTTATTGTGTTTATCTGCTGAGCCTGCTGTGGCTTCCAGTTACTGTCTTGGCTCTGAGAATAGCAGCCTTTCTCCATATGAACTACTTTCTGTCCTTGCTCTCTTGCTCCAATAGTTCTTGACTTTTAATTTGGTTTCTCCTCTCTGCTCAGTTTAGCCTGCCAGTGGCTCACACAGGCTTCCTGTAGCTGCACAATTGGGTCTGAAGGCGTAAGGGATTCCCAAACTCAGCTTAAGTCAAGCAGCCTTAACGAGTGCCTCAAACTATGTCTTGTCTCAAAACATCTACATATAGCTACAAAGTCAATTAGTTAAAACTATACTTAGGTATTTGCCAGTTTTAGTCAAATGCAAGTCTGTGCCTTGTGTTTCTCCTTGTACATTTGGACGATCACATTTTAGAGTTGGAGGTAAACTAGGCTGATGGCTCTCAAACCTGGTCTCCTGGGAATTTTTAAAAAGTTGATTCCTGGGCCCTACCCCAGCCCCACTGATTCATACTCTTTGGTGGTTGGATCTCAAGAATCCCAGGAATCTGTATTAAAAGGAACAACAACAACAAAAACTCTGCACATGATACTTACAGAGCCAACTGTTCTCTAGTCCAGGCACTTAGGAACCAGTTGAACACTTTTTAGTTATCACTGTTGAAACTTAAGCTCAAGAAACTTGACCATAGTCACAGGATGAGGCTGCAAGCAAATTGTATATACACATGGCTTTATGATTAGCTTTAGCTTTTCCTTTGCAGGGACCACTTAGGGATTGTTGACAGAGGGACTGTGCTTTCAACATGTTTCCTTTTTAAACAGCTGAGTAGCAACTTTCCTTGCAATTGGTACTCACAAGCCTCATCCCATTCTATCAGTAATGGCTTTTAGTTTTATATGCCCTACTGGGCCTACTTTTCATTTAAGGGGTTTTTTATTATGGTTAAAAAGTACTTTATTGTTGCTTAATTTCCAAATCAAGTGTGCATAAATAATTTATTGACTCAATATTGCACTCAGACAATTTTTTGAAATTGCCCTGTGTAACTTTATTAAGTGCAGAAGCTGGAATGCTAATTTGTCTGATTGGAAAAGGAAAAAAAGGATCTATATATTATTAAACTATTCAGGTGGTAAACAGCATTGCCCCCCAAAAGTCCTAATCACTGTTTTTAGTCATCAGATTTAAATTGTAAATGAAACAGTATTGGTGCATTAGAAAAGCACATGCCATGTTTTGTTAACATAATCAGAAAAATGGAGTGGCTACAAACCCTTTCCCCATCTGCCAGTCATTGTATTAAATGCTTCTGCAATTTTATTAGAATTCTCTGTCTCTGCAGATGCCAGTCAGCTGTGAAATTGAAATTGCAAACAGAAATATTACATTTTCATCTGTAGTGGAAACTGAGAAAGTCCATTTTTTTGACAGGCAAAGAAATGTCATGACATTGTCAACTGGGTCATCCTGTGTTTAGGTTTGAAGGCATTTTTGAGCACTTTTCTTGAAAGGGAGAAAGGAAGGTGTCTCTATAGTTATGTTGGCTTTTTCTGGCAATTTGATCAAGTATCCTCCACAGTTCACAGATGGAGAGCTTTTGAGTTTTTCTGAATGCAACTTATTTTTCTTTTTCTCCCTTTCTCAAAGTGAATTGAGGTTGTGCTGGAGAGGCTCTAGTTCTTCAGAGGTGCAGAAATTTCAACAAGATGTTAGCTCTAAAATTTCAAAGTTTTCTAGTGGGTGGGGAGGATGCATGGCAGTGATGAATAGTTTCTTGCTGGGCTGTTGTAACCCTAGCTGGGCCCGATGCAAAAGTCAAGAATGTTGGTTGGGCCGGGCGCGGTGGCTCACACCTGTAATCCTAACACTCTGGGAGGCCGAGGCGGGTGGATTGCTTGAGCTCAGGAGTTCGAGACCAGCCTGAGCAAGAGCGAGACCCTGTCTCTACTAAAAATAGAAAGAAATTATCTGGCCAACTAAAATATATATAGAAAAAATTAGCTGGGCATGGTGGCGCATGCTTGTAGTCCCAGCTACTCGGGAGGCTGAGGCAGTAGGATCGTTTAAGCCCAGAAGTTTGAGGTTGCTGTGAGCTAGGCTGATGCCACCGCACTCACTCTAGCCTGGGCAACAGAGCGAGACTCTGTCTCAAAAAAAAAAAAAAAAAAAGAATGTTGGTTGGATTGTATTTGCTTGAAATACTCTTTCCTCTCTTTTCCCTTGGGTATTTCCTGATCACTCTTTGAGTTTTGCTTAAATGTCACTTTTTGTTGGAAGATTTCCTCGATCAACCTCATCCACTCATTCAAGACCAGGTTATTTGCATCTGGTTTGAGCTATTATCCTTACCCATGAACTTTGTGAGGGGCAGAGATCCTAGCAATCTTGCTCATCTCCAGACTTACAATGGTGCAGGCATGTAAGAGTTATTAAATATATGGGTAGATATTTGTTAAAAGCATAAATGTCTGAATAAAAGCTACTTCCAGAAACAGGTTAGGTGAGAGGTTCTAGGAAAACAGGAAGATCAGAACTAGGTTAAGGAAATTTAGGATAGAATGCCAAAGGATAAAATACACAATATGGATTAGACAAATTATTGTAATTACATAATGAGCAGTCTCCATAACAACATTTATAAATTCTGACCAAGGTTTTTAGGTGGTAGGGAAAAGTTGAGGTAGGTCCTTTATCTTCATTTCAATTGTAAATATCTTGTAGTTTGGAAGGAAATTATGAGAAGAGACTTTTTCCCCCTCACATAATTATGTTGTAAATGTCCAGGCATCAACTTGAGTTGAAGAGATCTGACCTAGCTCCTTTTAAATTCCACAAAGAGGCCAGTTCAGTTTAGCCATTGTGTATTTGTGCTATCATGTGCCAGCCTTTGTGTTAAGTGATTTTTGTATATTATCTCACTTAATATTGAAAACAATCCTATGATTATAGGTGTAATTTTTATCTCCCTTTTAGATATTGGAAACTGAGGCACAGAGACGCTTTTGTACTTGACCAGGGTCACACAGCTAAGTAATAGTGAAACTATGGTTTAAGTCCATGACTATTGGATTCCAAAACTCAACAAAGCTCAACAAAGCTCTAACTAGTGTGAAAAGCTACATCTCTACACAGATCAGACCAGGTGCTTGATAGATCTGTGTTTAATTACCTTGAAGAAGGGCTTTGGGAATATAGGCAGGACTGTCCTCTGGATGAACCAGATGGCTCTCACCAGGTTGCCTGAAAATAAGGCAGCTGGGAGGGTGGTCACCTTTCCTGGGTGGGAGGGGCTACTCCGCAACTTCATACAAGCTGTCCAGGTGCTGTCAGCTGGTGTTCCCAGCATTGTTGTGCAGTTCCCCTGAACAATTGACACCTAAGCTTGTACCGTTTTTCCAGACTTGGAAGACTACTTCCCTGAAATCCCTACAAAAAGGCAAAGCAGAAGGGAAGGGGGTCCTTCTCCTGGAGCACAGCCAGTAATGTGTCCAGCTGTGCCTGATGGTAGCACATCTGTGGGATGCTGAGAGAACGGGACCGTGTGCATGTCCTGCTGCTGACTCACTTTCCTGAGAGTTCCAGCCTACACTCTGTGAGTTTTGCGGTTTTTGTTTATCCTTCTTGCTTGCCAAGACCAGATGAAAGGGGCAAGCATCCCTCAAACTTGGGGTGGCAAAATGTAAGCAGATAACTCTGAGTGCTGCTGGCCCTCCTTCCCCTTCTGGGAGTTTCTGTGCATGTTGGTCTTCAGTGTTTGCTCCTGATAGCCATGTCCATTGTTCTATCCATTTGGTCATCATTATCTTAATAGTGAGTGACATTTATTGAACACTTTAATCATGTGTCATGCAATGTATGAGCTGAGTGCCTTGTTACAGTGCCATTTGTTCTTCATAATACTGCTCTGATGTAGGAAATATTATTAATATAATCTCTATTCACAGATGAAAAAAAAAACCCATCACATAGATGGGCTTAGGAACTTCCCTAGGATCACATAGTAGTAAGTTGTAGGTCTAGATGACCATCTAGGTCCATCTGACTCTAGAGTCCAGCTCTTAAATCAGTACATCATGTTTCACTCTATACAATGCTGAAGAGTTGGCTGGGCCACGTTAATGGGCATTTTCTTTGAAGTCGTCTCTCTGGTTCAGCGATGGCCGGAAGGTACATTGATGTAGGCTGTTGGGCAGACATTTTTGCTGCCAGGACTGCTCTGTGTCTGTGACTACCCCTTTATCAACAAAGTCTATGTACAGCTGAAGGACCCCAGAGGCAATTAAATCTACTTAGGAGCCAGTACTTCTCTAAGGGATATAAAAGCAGTGCCAGTTCATTCTGGTCTTCTCTGTAGCGCTAGCTGGATACTGAGCTTCAACAATATTTTCATTCCTTAGGCTATAAGCCTGATGCCTTACAGAGCCTCTCTGGCAAAAAATCTCCAGGAGGCACCTGCTATTTTTGAATACTGTCTTCGTTTGCTGGCATGGTTCTGGAATTTAATTATGGAGCCTGGATTAGCGTAAGGCCATGTTCCATCTGCTACTGTACTTAGTTCTTTTTCCCCTCAAGAGAAGATGCTGTTTCCACCTCCCTCTTCCAATTTCTATTTGGAGTCAGGCTTGACAAGGGGCTTAACTGCTGTCTGGTTGGTGCCTTTGGGCTGGTGTATTGCTTTTGATTTTGCTCAGACTGGCTGCCACCAACCTTGGGATTTGCTTTCTGCATTTTGTCAGAGCCTGACCCTGCACACACTCTTTTTATAATGTCCACAGCAGACTTGATTATAAAAAAGGCCAGGGTAGATCGGCTTTTGAACACTGACAAAATACTGCCATTTCTCCTGATCAAAGGCAACTGGAGCTCAGCAGTGCATTTGAGAAGCTGCAAATTGGCATCATGCTTAGTTCCCTTAAGCATTCTTGGAAGTCTGCTTACACAGAGAAAGCTTGTGTCTCCACGCCTCAGCCTATTTGGAAGGGTGGCCTGCCCGAAGTGCATAGGCTGAGCTTAGCCCAGCAGAGGGGTAGGCTGTTCACTGCCAGTGTGCAAACCTTGAAACTTGTGTAACAGGGCATCTTATTCACAGATTTGGCAAGTTTCTGAAAAAGTGTGAAATTTGGGATTTGGAAAGTTTGTCCCAGTGGCAGCAAAGGGACTTTTTTTTTCTTTATGGGATCCTGGCACTGAATACTTTCATCTAGAAAATATCTTTTTGTATATGTGTGAACCACTGGGCTTTGTAAAGCAGGGGCCTACCTGCAATGGGGAGCCATCACTGCCTATGGTAGGCCAAAAAAATGCTCCCTCACCAAAGATATCTATATCAAATTCATGGAACCTGTGATTATTATCTTATCTGGAAAAAGGGGTCTTTGCAGATGTGATTAAATTAATGATTTTGGGATGAGATAATCTTGTATTATCTTATATTATTTAGGGCAGACCCTAAATGCTGTTATAAGCATTCTTATAAGGGAGAAGAGACAGACAGAAAAGGGGGAGGCAACATGACCAGAGACAGAGATGGTAGTGACGTGGCCACAAGTCAGGGAATGCCAGTAGCCATTGGAAGGAGGAAGAGATAAAGAACAGGTTCTCCCCTAGAACCCCCAGGGGGAATATGGCCCTGTGGACACTGATTTTTGGGCTTCTGAGACAATACACTTCTGTTGTTTTAAGCCACCTGGTTTGTGGTCATTTGTTACATCAGCCACCTGCCTTTATCAATGTCAAATGAGTTCTAATTCATATTTCCTCTCCTTTCCAGAGGCTTTATGTTCTGCTTGCCTATCTGTCTTTGCTGGGTGCATGTTTATAATAGCTACTGACTGTAAGACAGTATAGTTTTAAAAGTTTTTGAGCAAATCTATGAAAGAAAACAAAGGTTATTTACTCAGTGCACTTTTGGGTTAAATGCTTGGGCTCCAGAGTCCATCTGGCCCTGGTATGACAACCTAGCACAGTAGTTAAAAAGTGGTATTCTTCCTTCTCTTCTCTGAATATGTTCATTGGACTTTGTTCTTCTTAAATGCAGTGAAGGAACTGAAACACCAGTTAAGAAGAGGATTCTTGAATCAGAATAGTTGGGTCTAAATCCTGGATGTGTGACTTTGAGCAAGTTACATAACCTCTCTGTGCCTCAGTTTTCTCACCTTAATTCACGTGACACACTTGTTCACATAGTAGCAGGATACTGTAAACCAACTTAAACAATGTGAAGTTATTAATATTTTTATTGCTATGGTGGGGGAACAAATAAATTGTAGGCACTGCAGTATTACAGATGAGAAAACCTAACTCAGGAAGGTGAAATAATGTGCTCAGTGTTCATACAGCTTGTGAAGGGCAGAGTAGAAAGCACTCATCACAAATAAGATTGTGTAAATTCTCAGAGGAGAAAATATTTCCAGAAAAATATGTTGAATTGGGTGTGATTTTGAAGAAATATGTTCTCTAGCTCTAGGTCTCCTAATGTAGTTGGCATTCCAAGTCTGCATTTAGAGTTCTAATTCCAGCTCATTCTCATCTACCCATGGAAGTTAACCTGGTGGCTTTCCCTTCTTCTAGGGCTCTATATTCCTTCAGGGGCAGCTATCTACTCTCAGACTCATCAGAGCTAACGAGTATGTGGGTATCATTGTGTTCATATCAGTTCTTCTGGATTAAATGCTTGTATTTTGACAAGAATGTTTAGTTTATCATGCCTGAACATTGTTGGGGTTTGGGGAGAAATGAATAAATATCACCCTTTTCTTTTGTCTCCAGAAATGGATCCAAGTGAGTCAGACAAACTATCATCTTTTCCTGGATAAGCTGTGCTGTCGCATGCACTCTCAGACCTGCAGGTTGAAAACACCTCACTTCAGAATATAACAGATGTATCCACCCAATCACCAGCATTGCAGGGCACTAGGGCAGGGACAAGTTTTTGTAAATCTCATGGCAGAAAAAGGACTAGATGCATATTCTCAGAAAAAGGCTGATTCCTCAAAGAGAATCCAGAGAGGGGTGAGTCTTATTTTTTTTTTTTAATTTGTAAATTGAGTTCTATGGTTTGAATGTGTCCTTCAAAGATTATGTGTTAGAAACTTCATCCCAATGCAACAGTGTTGAGAGGTGGGGCTTTAAAAAGTGATTAGGGCATGAGGGCTCTGCCCTCATAAGTGGATTAGAACTGTTATCATGGGGGTGGGATCCTGATAAAAGGAGAAGTTTGGTCCCCATTTCTCTCTGTCTTGCAAGCGTGCTTGCCCTTCTATCCTTCTTTCGTGGGATAACCCTCCCCAGATGCCAGCACCATGCTCTTGGACTTCCCAGCCTCCAGAACCATGGGCCAAATAAACTTCTGTTCTTTAGAAATGATCCAGTCTGTGGTATTTCTGTTATTAGCAGTGGAAAATGGACTAAGGCAGAAAATTGGTACTGAGAAGTAGAGTTGTTGCTATAACAAATACCTGAAAATGTGGAAGCAGCTTTGACACTGGAAGAATTTGGAGGAATAGGCTAGGAAAAGCCTGTATTGCCATGAATGGAACATTAGGGGTGATTCTGGTGAGCGCTGAGAAGAGAATAGCTGTAAGGAGAGCCTAAATCCTCTTAGAAATTATTAATACTTAAGTCATGACCAGAATGTTGGTAGAAATATAGATAGTAAAGGCCATTCTGATGAGGTCTCAGACAGAAATGAGGAACAAGGTATTAGAAACTGGAGCAAAGGCCATCCTTGTTACAAAGTAGCAAAGAACTTGGCAGAATTGTGTCTTGTCCAGGATTTTATGGAATGCCAAACTTAAGAGCTAGAAGCTAGACTATCTGGGAGAAGAAACATCTAAGCAGCAAAGCATTCAGGCTGCTGTGTGGCTAATATTAACTGCGTACAGTGAGGTATGAAAAGAGAGAGATGACTTGAAGACAGAACTGATAATTAAAGGAGAAGCAGAATGGAAAGATTCATGTCAATAGTGAAAAAGTATGTTTGGGAGAGAATACTAAGAGTCTGGCCAAGTTATCATCTGCTAAAGAGATTACCATGGCTAACACTTCTTGGCTGTCCCAGCCATGGCTTAAGTGGGACCAGTTGTGGCTTGGGCTGCCACTGTGGAAGACCACAAAAGCCTTGGCAGTGTCCGTGTGCTGCTAATTTTGCAGGTGCACAGAGTGCAAGAGCTGTGGAGGCATCACTTCCTCCACTTAGATTTCACAAGATGCTGTAAACTGCCTGACAGCCCAGAAAGAAACCTGGGGAATAAGCACTGCAGAAAGCTCCTACTAGGGTAATGCCTAGTAGAGCAATGGGAGCAAGGCCACCTCAGAGACCCCAGAACTATAGAGCCACCAGTGTGCAATACCAGCCTGAGAGAGCTGCATGGTCTGAGCCTGGCAAAGCCATAAGGGTAGAGCTGCCTATGGGCTTGGAGGTCCAACCTTTGCCCCAGTGTGTCCAGGAAGTGGGATGTGGAGTCAGAGGAGATTATTCTCCAGATTTAAGACTGAATATTTTTTTTCTGTCGTGGGTTTTGGATATACTTGGGACCAGTTATCCTCTTTTTTCCCGTTTGGAATGAGAATGTCTATCTTATGCCTTTCCTATTGTATTTTGGAAGTAGATAGTTTGTTTAGATTTCACAGGCTCATAGCTAAAGGGAATTTGCCTCAGGATAAATTATTCTTTGAGTATCACCCATATTTGATTCAGATGAAACTCTGGATTTTGAACTTTTGAGTTGACACTGGAATGAATTAAGACTTTTAGGAATATTGGGATGGAATAAATGTATTTTGCATGTAAGAAGTGCATGAATGTTGGGGACCAGAAGCAGAATGCTATGGTTTGAATGTGTCCCCCATGAACTCATGTATTGGAAACTTAATCTCCAATGCAACGGCAGTGAGAGGTGGGGCCTTACAGAGATGATTAGGTCATGAGAACTCTGCCCTTATGAATGAACTAATGCTGTTATCACAGCAGCAGGTTAATTATTGCAGGAGTGGGCTTCTGATGAGAGGGTAAGTTTGGCCCCATTTTCTCTCTGTCTCATGAGCTCACTTTGCCTTTCTACCATGAGATGACCCTCACCAGAGGCCAAGATGCCAGTGCCATCCAGAAGTGTAAGCCAAATAAACTTCGTTTCTTTATAATAATAACCAAGTCTTTGCTATACTGTTATAGCAGCAGAAAAAGGACTAAGACATTGAGGAAGTGGATCTAGATAGCTTGTGTCTCTTGCTTCCCTCTTAGTATTCAATGCAATTCATTTATGAAGATGTTTTAGATAATGCCCATATCCATGCTGAGTCATGGTATAGTTATGATTGGAATCTAGGATTCTTCTTTTTTTTTTTTTTCATTGTTTTTCTTTTATTGGGAGGGGACTGAGCTGCAAGGCCCGCCCCCCCCCCCGAAACTAGGATTCTTGACCTTCCCAGTGATGTTTCTTATTACTCCATACTGCCCTGATCTTCCATTGCACCCATTTCAATGGTAGAATGAAAGTCAGTGGCATTACCCTGAAATGATATATTCAAAGATGCCATATAATATTTATAATGTTTGTTAGAAATGCACAATGTTTTGCCCATAGATAGACCTGATCATTAGACTGATGTAAACAACTGTCCACTTGGGAGAAGTTTAATTACCAACTCCAGATGTCAAGAGAAGGAACCTGGCTTTCTCTCTGCCAGCAGGTCTCTTTTACCTCTCAATCAGACTTGCACACTGGCCACCTCATGTCTTGGCAGTAAAAGCAGATGCTCCAGATACTTACAAATAAAGAGAATAGGGATGACAATCAAATATGCAGGGGTTCCTGGGCTACCCAATGCATCACAGACTTTCTTTCCCTTTTCTCTGGTTTCTGGGGAGGGTCTAACTCTCCGTTTTGAAGTATGCCCAGAAGATATTGTAATGTTTTGGCACATTTCTGTATATAACCCCCCATCTTTTGCTAACATACCCATTTTCCTTATTTTTCTTTCAAAAGAAGTAATTGTGGTAAGACCGAATGAATCTTTTACTTAGCAGCCAGACATGTTATATGCCTACAGCATGGCAGAGGTGTTCATTGCTCTATAAGCTGTGGTTGTCAGAATCAGAATCTGTGATTTAGATTATAGAGGTTGTGCAGGTGTCACTCATTATATACAATATGTTCATATGCATAACATTTGCTACTACAGAATTATATACTATCTACCTCTACTTTTTAGTTAATTGTAGGTCCGTGTTTTTTTTTTATTTCAACTTATTGTGGGGGTATAAAAGTTCAGGTTATGTATATTGCCCATGCCCCCCTATCCCCCCGAGTCTGAGCTTTAAGCGTGTCCATTCCTTAGACAGTGCACATCGCACTCATCATGTAGGTATACACCCATCCCCACTCCCTTCCATCCCCCCGAGTCAGAACTTCAAGCGTGTCCATTCCCTAGACAGTGCACATCGCACTCATCACGTAGGTATACACCCATCCTCTCCCCCCACCCCCATCCCCCCCACGTCAGAACTTCAAGCATGTCCATTCCCCAGACAGTGAGCATTGCACTCCTCAAGTAGGTATACACCCATCCCCTCCTCCCAGCCCTCACCTCCGTCCGATATCCAATTGGTGTTATTCCCAAATGTGCTCTTAGGTGATGATCAGGGAAACCAATTTGCTGGTGAGTACACGTGGTGCTTATTTTTCCATTCTTGGGATACTTCACTTAATAGAATGGGTTCCACTTCTCTCCAGGAGAACCAAAGAGATGCCATATCACTGGTCCATGGCTTTAAATACACCTATATGTTGACAGTTTTCAAATTTATATCTATGGCCAATTGCCTACAATATTGTACATGATCCATAACCTGTTCTTTCCATTAAGGATGCTGCCACAGCCATGTAAACATCCTAACAGATACACAAATACTCCTTCTTACATAGCTGCATGCCACATTCACTCAATTTCTTCATGTCCCTGCTAAAGTATCAGTTTTGGGAAAGCTTTTGCAACTTTTATCATGAGGGATTAATAGCTCTAATATAAAAAGAACTTCTAAAAATACAGAAGAAAAATACCAAAACCCTATTGAAAAATGGGATAATGATATGAACAGAAAGGTCAAAGAAAAAGAATTGCAGATTTTTTTTAACCATATAAAAGATTCTCAATCTCACCTACAATGGGAGAAATTTAGATCAAAACTGTGCAGAGAGAGACCATTATTGACCACAAACCCTTTTGGAAAAGCTGTGGGGAAAGAGGCCCTTTCATTTATTGCTGCTTGGAATTCAGTATGTACAGCACTGTGGAGAGGGATATGGCAATAGTTAGCAAAATTACACATTTATCCTTTGAATCAAAAATTTCTCTTTTAAGAAGTCACTCAGACCTGCTGAGGGTGAGGAGGATTTCATAGGGAGTGAAGGATGGAGAAGCTGAATATTAATTTTGATCCCAAGATCAATTACAGTGATGGGGTTTTAATTTGTCCTCTAACTTCCTTCTTTTATGTTTCCCCTAGGAAGAGCAGCTGTGTCCCCAAAATAGGAAAAATAGGTCTGTTCAGCATGAGGGAGGACCTTTGTTCCCCTATCTTTATTTTTCTTCTTCATATTTATCACCACCTGTCACATTCTGCAATTATTTATTATATTCTCCCCTACTAGAATGCAAGCTCCATCAGAGTAGCAGGCACTCCACCCCCATTTCTTGTATCAACACCACTGAGATAGTGCTTGGCTCATAATAGGTGTTGGTAATATTTTTACTCAATAAATTTAAAAAGATTGAATGAATGAGCAAGACTGAACCATTGACTATATTTTTCATCTGTATGTCTACATATTAATATTATATGATACACATAAGACTCAAATACTGTCAGAATTAAATACTGTGTATATGATTTTTAATGATCTAGAAAGTTCTAAATATTAATTATAATTTTATAAGTAAGGCATGGTTAAAATTTCCTTATAAAATGGATACCTTAATATATAAGGCAAGAATTTTCTTTGTCCACTGTCTGTAATTCCTTCCCATATACCCTTCTGGTTTGACATGTATCTTTCTAGACCCATCTAGCTATATCTACATTAAAGCAACGTCTCTATCTATAAATGTGTTATTGCAAACAATAATAATCTGTGTATTCTTACTAAATATGTAACACCATCATGAGTGTATACGTGTGCATGTAATGAATGGTATCAGCACATATTCTGCATCTTTCATTTTTTTATTCAAAATGTATCTTGGTGCTGTGCCTATGTCACTCTGTATGGATATTCCTTATTTTTAAAGTCTGCATACAATTCCATAATTTGGATATAGCATAGCTTAATTAAGCATTTTTCTATTAATAGATAATTAGGTCGTCTCTAGTATTTTGTGTTACCGGCAATGATATAATAAATGTTTTTATACATTTCTTTTGAATGTGATAATGAGCATTTAAAATTCTAATTGGTACTGCTAAATTGCTAAATTTATGATCGCACCTGCAATGTGTGACAGTACTCATTTCCCCATATCCTTTCTAGCACTTCATATTATCACGACTTCATACTTTTGGACAGTCTAATAAGTAAGAAATATATTTGTCATTGTTTCAATTTACATTTTCCTTATTACAAGTAAGATTAAACATATTTTTATACTTTTATTAATATTAACCATTCATAATTTCTCTATGAATTATCTGTTTGCATTTTTGCCCATTTTTCTATTTGTTTGCATTATTGATCTGTAGGAGTCCTAGACATTAACCTCCTGAGTATTATGGATACATTTATGTTAGGTAAATATATTTTTCCAGTTTATGTATATCTTTAAACTTGCTGTTTTGTCATGCAGAAGTTTTTAATTTTGATCTAGTCAGATCATCAATCTTTTCTTTTTTCTAAAAGGCTTTTGCTTTTTTTTTGTTTTAGTTAAGAAAGTTTCCAACCTCTAGGACTTAATATATTCGTCTATAATCTCTCTTATTGTTATTATGGATTTTTTTTTACATTTAAGCCTTTAATCCATCTGAAGACTTTCTACCAAATTTCCACATCTAGTTCACCAAGTGAATCCATGCAGCTATCCCCTTCTGATTGCCTGTGTGTATCTCCCTTTCCACAATAGGCAGGCTTCTGAGCAGATATTCTCAAATTACTTCTTGTCAATCAAGTATCTTTTAAAATGCTGCACAAGAATGCAGGTGGTTCATTTTCTGTCATGTGAAGATAATTTGTAAAGTAAGTACCCCTACTCCTAATATCTTTTGCATAAATCCCTGCCTACCTATGCTGTGGTCGATTTCTTTTCATTGAGGTCCAGCTGCAAGCCTGAATACCTTTAACAAATGTTTGCTGAGTTAATTTGAATGTGTTCTGTCTCAGGCTATGTTTAAATCATTGGCCCTTCTGTTTTTCTTTTCTTTTCTTTTTTTTCTGCTCTCTTCTATCCAGTTCAAATATCTCACTAACTAAACACTCAGGGCATTCCTTTTAGGGAGGCAAAATAATCTTACATTGTAGGATCTCACAGACAGATTCCTCACCATTTTCACTTTCCAAATGCTGTGTCTGCTGATACTGGATATTCCTTTAACAGGGTAAAAGAGGTTGCATTGCTCAGCTTGAGAGGCAGTTAAGGTGCACATTGTTCTTTAGAGAGCCAGTTTATCAAACTGAGTTCTTACTGAGGTGTTACGGTTCCTTTGCTGAAAACACTTATGATCCAGATGTAGAGGAGAGCAGTGACAACCTGAAAGGAAGGGGTAACTTGTGGGGGAAAAGGACAAGATCTTAGTTTCCTCATCTTTAAAATGGGGATAATTATAGTATCTATTTCAGAGGGTGATCCTGAGGACTAAGGAAGATAATGCCTTTCCAGCACTCAGCACAGTGCTTGGGGCATAATTATTAAATAAGAGCTATCATTTAAAAAATTTTAACCGACACATAATAATTATACACATTTATGGGGTGCAACTATCATTTTTAACAATTGTAGCAAATATTTTTTCTCAAGTATGTTTGTGCATCCCTTTGTCTATGTAGTTCTGATGAAGCTGACTCAGGTGGGGCACAGGTAACCTAGGTCTGGCCAATCAGAGTACTCCATTCCCTTGGACACAGTTGAGTTAGGGATGAGTTGTGACCCAAGGTAGTCTAAGAAGTACCAGCCCTAGGAGTTTAGCTGGAACAATTGGGAAGGATGCATTCTCTTTTCCTGGTATTGCCAATTTGGCAGAATGAAAACCTGGAGCTGCTGGCTTGCCCTTGCTTTATAACAAACACACACAGGAAGAAGCAGTGCTGAGAGATTGCTGCTGGCACTGTATAGCATACCTGAAGCAAGAAATCTCCGGGCTTCTTTTTAACAGGAGACCATAAATTTACTCTTTTACTTCAGCCAATCAGAGTTGTTTTTGTCATAGTAAATGTTAAGGTTGCTATCCTTTGTTCATATGAAAGCTTCAGGTAGATTGATTTGAAGCAGGCATTTTTTTTTTTTAAAGAGATGGGATCTGACTATGTTGCCCATGCTGGACTTGAACTCCTGGGCTCAAGCAATCCTCCTGCTTCAGCCTCCTGCGTAGCTAGGAGTACAGGCACTCACCACTATGCCCAGCTAGGCGCAGCTATTTGCAAACTCCCTGGAAAATGCAAGCCTTTCTGGGGATAAGGAGAGGGTTGGTTGGAAAAGAGGGAGTTAAATAAAACTGGACTCTTGTGGCTCTGTAATATCTACCTTTTTACTTAGAACATAAGAATCCTGTTGGGCAAGGAAGTCACAAAAGTAGAAATGGCAGGGATTTTCTTAAAGCATGGTTTTATGCAGTTTCCAATTAATTCACTGCTTACTGACCCAAAGTCCGTTTGGAAATGCTTTTATTAACACATAGCACCCTAGGTCTTTTTGAAGCTGCCAGGGCTTGAAAGTAAATCACGAGAAAAGGAAAAAATTGAAAGGAATGAGGAGAAACCCTCCATGCCCCCGCCCAAGCTTACTTTAAAGTATCTGCACAGTGAATTATTATGGGACCCCCCAGGTTGCATTAATACATTTCCGAAGGCAGGTGCCTTTAAACTGAAGGCTCAGAAGTTGGCTCCTTCCCAGACTCCTGTGGTACACCATAATAACCTCAAACTCTGAAAAAAAAAATATGAATTGCTCCCAAGAATAAATTTTGGGTTTGGGGTTGCTAGTTCTAATGACAAGGGCTTTCGTGGTAACAGAGCTCAAACACGCTGGAACTCTGTTTACTTTTCCCCCTCTGCATCCTTGTACTGAGTGCTATATAGTGATTTCTGCATGTCTTATGTACAGTGTTCTTCCAGGTGTGTGTGTGTGTGTATGCATGTCTGCATGCACGTGAATATGACTAAAGAGGAAATTTTCCTGATCACCCTCTGCCTATCCCATTAGATGGGTAAAAATCACCTCCTGTTTCCTTAATGCTCTAGGAATACCACATCATATTGTGATTATCTTTGATATTCACCAGGTTCAATTTTTTTTTTAAGCAAAATTGCCTCTGGACTATGTGCTCCATGAGGGTAGGGCGGGCATATGTCTTATTCAATCCCGAGTCTCTAGACCTTGATACAATGCCTAAACCAGAGCAAGGTATTGATAAGCAGGAGAGATACTGTTTTTTGATGCTAGGTCTCATCCCAGTCCTTCTAAGCTCTCCCCTGTATTAAAGGGTGTAAACCTGGTGACTGGACTCCCTGTCTGCAGGATCTAGTAGATTTCATCAATGAGAGGCCCTCGTGAAATTTGGGAGGTGGAAGAAGAGAAGCAGCCACCTTGTTCCTCTGGTGACATCTGTTGGCAGGTGTGTGAGCACTGGAGATGGCAGGAGTGATGTTTCACCTGTGACTTTTGAGCATTCTCCTAAGAATCAACTACTTTGGTGCTGTAGGTAGCTGAGACTACTTCTGGATTTTTTGAAAGCAGTCTTCCTGCCCTTTGCAGCTGCAGCCAGAATTCCAATGGTCATACAAACCCTATTTTTCTATAATAAAGCTCTTCCTATTCTAAATACCTATAATGATTATTGTTTGCCTGATTAAACTCTGATTGATAAAAATAAGCTGACCGTTGACTGCCTGACCAGTTTGTGCCATGGAATAATTTTTAATTTTCTGATTTGAATTATTCATGCTGGAAAATGTATATATTACTAGCTAGTGAATGTGCTTAGTTGCCAGGCCAAGGTCCAAATCTCAGACTGGGTTTGGTCTGATTGTCGTCTCATATATGTAGCTCTTACAAAGAGATGAAACTTTGCTGCTTGGTGAAAAATGGTCCCCAACTGAAAAATAACAGCTCCTGCCTAAATATGAAAGTGAAAAGAATGTAAAGAGTTATAAGAAAATAAGAGTTCTGCATTATTCAGTTTTCACTGTAGAACAAGCAATATCAAAATCTCAGTGGCTTATAGCAAACGTTTATTTTCTCATTCATGGGTCTGCAGGTTAGCTGTGACTTTGCTGGGCTTAGCTGGGAATTGGCTGGGGTTGGCTCCAAGTTGTGAGATGGTTTGAGATCAGTCCCACGTGTTTCTTCATTCTCCATGGACTAGCAGCCCTCTGAGGCAGGTTCTTCTCGTGTGACAAATCACAGGAGTCCTACAGGGCAAGGCAAAGCAGGCAGGACATTTACAGCTGTTGTTCATATCATGTCTGCGAACACTGGCTAAAGCAAGTCACGTGACCAATGACACCATCAATACAAGTGTAGGGTAGTCTACTCTTTCCACACTTGGAGGCCTTATAAAGTGACCTGGGAAAAGGACATGGATATATAATTCTACTATAGTGAAGGGGGAAAGAACTGGGAACAATGATCTAATCTACCACAGGTTCCTAGTCAAAACAGAGAACTTTGTAGGTAAATCATAGTAGAATGCACATTCAGGTCAGGGTTTCTTTGTGTAATATGGACCCAATAATCCAGTATTCTGCAGAAAAAAGATCAAGCAACACATGAAACTCTTTCTGGGTAAAAGATACTGGCAAGTGTGAGATGCAAGTGAAAGTAGGTGTGTAAGGAGAGTCATAGAAAATTTCCAATACAAATGTGATTTGGAAGGAATCCAGAAGCCAATGTCCTACTCAGCTCTGTATTCCTAGTGGCTAGGCCATAACGTGTACTAGGTAGATATATGTTGGGAAGTGGATTACCTAACTAACTGTAGTGGTTGACTAGGAGGCTGTGATGAGAAGGTCTGATGCCAGGCATAGGCTTGTGATTGATCAGTGAGGTCTGCTTAGAGCGAGGTACAGAGGAGGCACAGCATTCGCCATTTATGTCACTATACTTTCCCTTAGATCAGTTGGATCTCTTTCAGCTTTAATATCTATAACTCTATGACTGAGATTCCTTGAAGGGAAACACTCAAAATCATCTGTGAATATCCTACAGTACCTAACATAAAGAGGAAAACAGAGTTTCCTAATTCAATAAGTGGTTCAGCACATGCTTTTTGAGGTCATATAGAGTAGGATTCAGCTTCTACCAGCAACTTCAGGGCTCTACACATATCCCCTCAGCACTTTCCATTTCCTTGCACATTATAGGATGTGGAATTAAATGAGATGATGCAGGCAAAACTCTTAGCACAGTACTAGGCACATCAAAAACCCTCCTATATTATTGATAACCATTTTATGAATGCAATTATAGTCTTCATTGCTGGAAAGTCGAAATGGATTTAAAGATCAGAAGTGGTAGAAAAGTACTGCTGCATAATGAGATTACAAAGCTGGTGTCAGTCCTCAGTCTTTGCATTGGAGTCCCTGATAATTGTTATTCACAGTGCTAAAGCAAAAAAGAAAACAACCAAAACCAAAACACAATCAAAACAGAACAATATATTCTTTGGAATGCCAGTTTAGCCTGGGAGCTAAGAACAGGCTCACTTAATCACTTTGGTAACATTTTCTACCTGCCTCTGTTCTTGTTTTTTTCCTCCTTCTCCTCCCACTTAAAGTTGGCCGAAAAAAAACGAGTGGAGAAATTCTCCCTTAAGTAATCAAACATGCCAATTAGAAAAGAAAGACTTCCAGGTCCCAGGAGTTGGGTGGCAATTTGTAAGCTCCAGTTGTATTAAGGCACATGGGAGGGATGTCGCTGGAAGCCTGGCATCCTCAGAGAAGGCCAGTTTGATGTGTTATCCAATTCATTTGCATGAATGCCTGGACTGCTGAGTTTGGTTTTCCTCTGTAGACACTCAGGGAGAGCAAAGCATGGGAAACTAAGTGCCTAGCATGCTGATTTTTAGTCAAATGTTTGCAGAGTGTGCTTTCCATTAATGGGAAGTCAGTTGCAGCAGGAATAGAGCTATTCAGGAATCCTCTTTGTATATGGTGTAATATACAGGTGGAAGACTGGTACCTGATAGACTTGGGTTCAAATTTTGGCTCCACCAGTCAATAGCTATATGTCACTGGTTAATTTCTGAACCACGCCTAGCCTCTGTTACCTCAGGGAAATGGAAACAATATTGCCTCTTTCATAAAGTTATTATAAAAATTTTGTCACTTTCTTATAACCCTCCAATGGTTTATTACTGATCTTTGAATGAAATCCCTTATCCTGGATTATGTATTTCTCTGTCATCTGGCCCCTGCCTACCTCTCTGACATTATTAGCTACCACTATCCCTCTTGCCTACCATGATCTGAACACCCTCGTCTTTTCTGTCTTCCTCTAACATGCCAAACTTCTTCCAGTTTATTAAGGCCTTTAGCACCTGCTGTTCCCTCTGCCTGGAATGCTCTTCCCCACAATTCTTATATAGTACTTCTTGTCAAACGTGTCTCAGCTAAATTTATCACCACCACAACCCTCATCAGTATCACCATTATCATTACCATTATCCTCATTATCGCCAGTGTCATAATCACCACTACCATCACTACTACCAATGTGTTCAATAAATATTGGTTGAATGAATGAATGGATGAATGAATGAATGTTGTAAATCTAATATCAGGCTTGAGCCTGGAAATTAACTGGATTTTAATACATGTTACTTTCCCCACCCTCATGACCTTCATTGCAGTTGAGATGACTTCATTTTGACTACGATGGGGGCCCTCAATTTTTCAGTACTTCAATCTTCTTCATTCTCTTTCCTGTGGCTTATTAGAATTCTCTAATGGCCCTTTCAGTCACTGAATGCTCTTTTGGGTCCCTTTATCCTACTCTCCAAGTCAATAGCCTTAATGTTTAGTGCATCTTCAGGTTTAGACTAGAGTAATCTAAAGTAGCTCTTAATTAGAAAAAATTTAGAGAAACTTATGTACTTTGGCAAATTCAAACTCCTCTGCATGAATTTTAGTGCCCTGCACAAAGTGACCTGAATTGGAAGATAATTCCTTCCTTCCTTCCTTCCTTTCAATTCAGGATATTATGGGGGTATAAACATTTTGGTTACATGAAATGCATTTGCCTTGCCCAAGCCAGGGCCACAAGCACATCCTCCCCCATACAGTGTGCCCTGTGTCCATTAGCTGTGGATTTACTCACCCCACCTACTCTACCCCCCCCCCCCCGCTACCCAGTCAGTATTACTACCTTGTGACCACCTTAGTGTTGATCAGTTAGTACCAGTTTGATGGAGAGTATATGTGGTACATGTTTTTCCACTCTTGTAATACCTCACTTCGAAGGATGGGCTCAGTCTCTACCCAGGATAATATAAGAGGTGCTAGATCACCATTGTTTTTTGTAGTTGAGTAGTATTCCATTGTAGACATATATACATTTTATTAATCCACTCATGTATAGATGGGCATTTGGGTTGTTTCCACATCTTTGCAATTGTAACTTGTGCTACTATAAACATTCGAGTGCAGATGTCTTTATTATAGAATATCTTTTTTTCCTTTGGATAGATGCCTCGTAGTGGGATTGCTGGATCAAATGGTATTTCTATTTTTAGCTCTTTGAGGTATCTCTAAATTACTTTCCACAGGGGTTGTACTAATTTGCAGTCCCACCAGCAGTGTAAGAGTGTTCCCATCTCTCCACATCCACATCAGCATTTGTTATTTTGGCCCATAAAGGACCTCTTTATTCTTTTGTATTTCAGGTGCAGAGAGTTGAGTTAAGTATGATTGTCACTTCATGGAACATCATTGCTCTAGGTCTGCAGAAGCCCATTTTCATTATTATTTAAGTTATTCATTTTCTTTCTCCCTTTTCCCCACTCCCATTTTATTTTCTTCCGCACAGATGATGATTCTAATGTTTTTAATGTATGTGTTATATATGTTGTCTTGCAAAATGTACATTCTTGCTTTATAATTTTGTATTAACTTACGGAAATGGCATTGTATGATATGTCATTCTGTTCCTGACTTTCTTTTTCAGTCGGTACTATTTGGTAAGATCCATTCATGTGGCTATGTGTGCATCTAGTCAAATGCTTCTGTTGCATAGGCCTCTGCCATATGTGCCTACCAAATTCTACTGAGACTCCCAGTGATAAACCTTTCCAGTGTTGGGGCTCCTCA
Source organism: Lemur catta (assembly GCF_020740605.2). Taxonomy (NCBI): domain Eukaryota; kingdom Metazoa; phylum Chordata; class Mammalia; order Primates; family Lemuridae; genus Lemur; species Lemur catta. The sequence continues at coordinate 90,687,594 of NC_059134.1, read as the reverse complement.
CGATGCACTGGGTGATTGGAGATTCCTTCATGCTGTCCTTGCGAGGAGTGTATTTCTTCTTCTGTTTCTCTGCAACCTTCTTTCAGCCCAATTCAGTCTCACCCCAACTCATCTGTAACAATGCCATGCCCCGATTTGCCCATCAATTTCCAGCATCTAGACTACAGATTGCAACTGAATATTGGTAGTATATTCATGTGCTTATTCATTGAACAATTATTTGTTAATTGCTCCTTTGTGCCAGGTCACTATCCTAGAAGATGGAGACTTAGCAGTGAACAAGACAGGCAAGGATCCTGTTCTCATGGAGCTTAGATTTTAGGCGGGGGGATGGATAATAAACAAATGTACAAATAAGCAATATCTTTTCAGGGAATACCTCCTTTGAGAGATGAATTTGATATGAGCTCCAAATGACACAAAATAGCTGTACAAATATCTGGGGTGTGAGAGAATTCTCAGCTGGAACTGCAAGTGCAGATGCTGTACAATCGATAAAAGCTTGATCTATTCAAGAAACAGAAAGAAGATCAATGTGGCTAGAGCACAGTTGGCCAGGGTGGGGGGAGTGGGAAAAGATGAGGCTGGAGGGGCTGGGCCAGGAGAGACAGGGTATGGTGAGCAGGATAGATTTTATTCTAAGTAAATAGAAAACCTATGGGATATTTTATGCAAGTGTTATAGGATTCAGAATATGTAGATATCTCTGTTCTCTAATACTTTATTAAGTCTTGGAGGTGGGGAGATCCTAGTTTGGTGTCTGTATGTGTATAGGGGGATTTATTACTCTAGACCATCTTTCCCCTAGTGCAGTTGTCCCTGGGATAGATATTGAACCATATGTGCCCTGTGTCATTGACACTGGGTTTGAGAGAACTCTACCATGCCATGTGTCATTAAAAACCAGTGGCCCTGGACCAAGCTGACTCAAATACTTTTGAATCAGAGACAAGCCCCCAAAGCCATCCAGAGTAAAATGAAGACAAAGGCTGATGCTCTAGAATCTGAAGCTTCTCCCATCATTGGGGTGCACCAACAGCCCATTACCAGAGGGCCATGCCATAGAAGATTGGATGGAGATGTATAGAGATCTGGTTGTTTTTATGATAGCTATCTAAGGTTGCAGTTTGCAGTGTTTAGTCAGTTAAGGTAAAGCTTCAAAGCACTAGATCATCCCACTGAATATTGTAAATATTTTCTTCTGAGCATAACAGCCTGCATCCACACCTATTTTAAGCCTTAGCATTCACTTTTAATTGAGTTCAAATCCACCTTTAAGATTATATAACAAGTTGTGCAGTTGTGCTGAATTCTCTCCTCACTGGGGTCCTCAACCTGGCCCACTTTCCCGGCTGTCTGTTGTCCTAGATCATCGACTTGAGCCCCATACCTTCCTGCCTTCAGCCTTGGAGTAGCCAATTCCCCAGTTTGTTTCTCCACATCATAACCTCTCAAGTGGTTAATGGCTCGTAAACAAGTAATGAGCTCTCAGTGTACATTTAAAGGAGTCCGTGGTGAGTAATCCTTTGTGTTGTGAATAATCACCCAATAATTCATCTCCTTACCAGTATAGATTTGGAGGTTTTTATTAAAGGATGTCCTTGCAGCTGTATTAAGGGGAATTAAAGGAGTGTTTTTGGAAACTATTTGGCTAGGGTGAGAGAAATAAAAAGGATATTCAAGGTGAGTGATGTGAGATAATGGAATGTATAAAACTGTTTGTGAGGAGAGTTTTTCGTAAACCTAAAGGAATGAATGTCTTTGAGGTAGTATTTTGGGAGAAAAATATGGGGAAAAAGAAATGTAAGTAGAAAAACCATGCACCCAGTCTACATGCAGCCTTCATGTTTGCCAAATAGAAACTTAGTTATGCAAAAGGGTATGACAAGCAAACTGTCAAAATGCTTCACATATGAAAACAGACAGGACCAGCTACATAATTTTGGGAACCCAGTACAAAATTATTATGAATCTCAAAGCTGTTACAGTGGAGCATTAGACCAGGAATGGGCCTTTCTATGAATGGGGCATTATACAAAACACATGTCATGAAGGCGGCTCTGAGCACAGAGTTGCTTTTTCCGGAAATTTTTAGAAGATGCAGTCAGCATGAAGAGATAAAAAGAATATGGACTTTGCAGTGGGAAAAACTTGGGTTTTAATCATAAGTATCTGCAATTTAATAATTTTGTGGTCAGTGGCAAGTCACATAACCTCTCTGAGCTTCAATTTCCTCATTTATAAAATGGAGATGTTACTCTTTAGCTTACAGTATTCCTGAAAGGATTAGTGATACATCACTTACAGTGCCTTTTAAGGAGAGAGTGTTCAATAAATAGTAGCTATGATGATGATGGAACAAGTTCAAAAACTGAAACTCTTGAGTGACTAGCATATTTGTTTTCTAGTGCCTGTTTCTTCAACAGACCTTATGATATTTATAGAGTTTAAGCTTCTTTAAGACCGATTCTAGGATAGAGCTCCTGGTACTTGTAAGGGAGTGAGAGTAGAAGACAAAAAAGTTGAGTATGAGACTTTTCTCTTCTTGAGATGTTTGTAATCCTAGTTAATGAGTTAAGAATACAAATAGCTTCACTATAATGTAGAATAATATAAATGATACAGGAGAGTTACTTGACCAAATAGTGAAGGAATTTAAAGAAAAATGAAAGCAAATATGGTTTGAGAATAACTACTTGATTGAGGTGGTCCCTTTATTGCTGCAAAAGATGAAATTATTAAAATTGAAGGAACAAGGGTTGCTACAAATAACAAATTAAAATGACTTTGTGAGCATCATTAATTTGTCAGATAAACTCTTAGCTTGGTGGCCTCAATGAGCCATGCCTCTCAGTATTCAGGCACTTATGTAGCTCCTTCTTGAATCTGTATGAACCTGTGAACTGCTTTACTCATTAAAATGTGGTAGAAGTGACGCCATGCCAGTTCCAATCCCAAGCCTTATGAAGTCCAAGAAGCTTTTACTTTTGCACTCTTAGAGGCCTTGAACTACAGTTCTGGAGAGATCATGCAGAGAGGCTACAAAAAGAGTCTGAGAATACATGGATGGGAACTAAGGAACCCAGTTGGCAGTGAGAACTGTGACCCAGATACATGGTCCACATAAAGTTCTTCCAACTAGCCCCCAGGTATTTGATCCATACTAGCTGAGGCACTATACACATAAGTCAAGAGGCCATCTAGAATATTCCAGCCCTGGTATAACATCAGGCAGAACAGAGATGAATGAGCTGTCTGTGCCATGTCCGAGTTTCTGACTGACGGAATGGTGAAAAATAATAAGATAGTTGTTTTAAGTCATTAAGTTTTGGGACAGTTTGTGTTATAGCAATAGATAATTGAAACACAAATGGGCATCTAGAAGTGGGCTGCTGCTATAACAAAAGGTGTAGAGCAGATATGACTGGTTTGGGCAGTAGGAGGTGGCAGGGGCCAAAAGGGCCTTGACAATACTGTTGTGAAGACTGAAGAATGAAGGGAAATTGCTACTGGAGGCTGGAGAAAAGGAGACTGATGTTATGTACTGCAAAAACAATTGGCCAAACTGCTGCCTTGGTCTTGATCTAATGGATTTATGGGTTTGGTAAGGAGATATCCAGGCAGAATATGGAAAGTGCCAACTGGCTTCTTTTAGCTACCTGTCATAAAATAAAGGGAAGATCAAGATGAACTAAAGAAACTGTTCAGTTTTCAAACAGAATTTAGAGAAGACATAAAGAAACTAGAACATGCTGGGTTGGAAAATAAAATTGTTTCTTGTTCCCAGCTTCTGGTGCCAGCAGAAGATTAAAAAAAATTTACACACAATGCTTTATGCATTTACTTTAAATTTATGACCATACATCTTATGTGGATACTCAGTACTACCAGCTAATCCTAATATACTTTCCAAATAAATTATTTTCTCCAGTTAGCCAGATGTATTTTATAACTCCTCTTCTATCTTTAAGTCTTTAGCACCTCCTCCTCTCTCACTGATACATTTACTTCAGACTTCATAGAGAAAAAAAGACACAATCAAATAAAAATTAATTCATCTAACACCAACTCTAGTAATCTTCATGCATCTGTGTCTGTAGATACTGTCTTTCTTCCCAACACAAGAAGTGTCCCTATCTTTCTCCAAGACCAATCTCTTCACTTGTGCCTTGGTTCACCCTCATCTCATGTGCTTTAGGATTTTTCTCCTGTGGTTATCTCTATCCTGTCTTGGAACACAAAATTCCCCTGCTCTCCCAGGTTATTTCCATTGGCATTCAAATTCAAGCATGCTTAATACAGCTTTAATGCATTTTCCCTTGGCCCCTCATTTCTCACAAGTTTCACAAGTACATTTATCTCTTCTCCCTGGAAGAAAAACTTCTTGAATGAGTTGTTAAAAGTCGCTCTACTTTTCTATTCTACATTCTCTCTCTCTAACTCTTTCTGAAGAACTTTTGTGCTCACTTCATTGAAATGATTCTTACCAAGGTCCCCTCTGACCCACATCTTGCCCTAGCCAGTGATGACTTCTGCCCTCTTCTTACAGGATCTCTCAGCAGCCTGTGACATATTGACCATTCCTTCTTTGATTAGACACTATCTTCTCTAGGCTATTGCAATACAGGGTTCACCTGATTGTCCTCTCACTTGACCATCACTCCTTGTCAGCTTGTTTCACTGATTCATCCTCTTTACCAGCCATCTAAATGGGAGAGAATATCTCCTCTCCTTTATTGGCACCTTTACCCTGGCTTATGACTAAATACCATTCATCTACTGAGGAGCCTTAAAGTCATCCCTTAGGGGAGTGGGATTTCAGAGTTGTATATCTAGAAACTGTCCTGAAATTTCCATTTGAATGCATAATAAGTACATCAAAAATATGGCCAAGACAGGACTTCCAGTTCTTACCTCCTCCGCCCACTTTGCTATCTCTGGAAACAGCATAACCATCCAGGAACTCAGACACTTTTAGATACATGATGGCATACTTACTCAGGCATTTATACTGTTTTCTTCCTAAAATGATTCTAATTGGTCTAGTCTGCTTTTATTTATTTATTTATTTGCATCTAGGCTATGATTGATATTAGTGACTCTTATCACTATTTCTTATCTGTGTTTTGACTTGTATGGCCTTCCATTTTGGACAGTTCTAGAATGAAAAACCAAGAGTAATTTTGTCATTTAAATGAATGACCTGAGCACTTCTCTGAAATCAGGTCACTAAGTAACCCTCTCAGCTGATTACCAGTGCCATGAGCTCATTCATGATCACAAGGTGTTAAGAATTATGTTTCCTCTTTCAGAGGCCTGACAGCAGCCAGGCTTAATCATTGCAACACCAGCAAGGACTCAACTGTGGGGAGACATCATGATGATACTGCTGTCAAAGGAGACAAGCTTAGTCTAATTGTCTTTTTTCTCATTCTCAGAATCTGAGGACTGAGTAGAATGACTACATACCTTGTTTGTTAAACAGGCGTATTTCACGGTAGACCTGTAGTTATGGTCATCTAGGATTCAGATACTACCTTCTTCCAGAGAAAAGTGGCATGTATGGACCAAGCAGATTATGGATTCTTTCATGTTATTAAGTGACATTGATGCTGCAATTTGGGAGAGCAGTGTATATAAAAGATGTCACCTGGCCAGGGTAGTCTATGCTGGGATCAGTGATCTATGGGTTGGAATAAAAGGTATAAATGTTTTCCTTGTTCCAAAGTTTTAAATTCCACATCCTTCCCTCCTTGCACGCCTTTGGCCCTCCCAATCTCACTATAGCTATGTTGGACAGTCTATGGTAAACAGATTGCTCTGCAGAGAAGAAATGAGTAAATGTCCAGCAGTGAGGAATGGGAGAATTATCTCACTGTCCATTGCATGTCAAAAATAATGTTTCCTTCTCAGCCTGGAATTTTCTGGCAACTGAAGTAAATTCTTGAATTATGAGAGACGTCCTGGAGAATGTGTGGCTTTAAGATGGAAGATACGGAAGCTTTTTTCCCCTTTTTATTAGATACCCTATAAAAGTGAGATTATACAGTATTTTTCTCTCTGTATCTGGCTTATTTCACTTAGTATAACGTCCTCCAGGTTCATCCATGTTGTGGCAGATGGTAGGATGTCCTTCTTGTAAAGGCTGGAGGATACTCCTTTGCATATGTATACCCCACAGTTTCTTTGTCCATTTGTCCCTTGATGGGACACTTTGGTTTCTAATCTAGGTAAAAGGATACAAATAAATAGATACATAGGTGGAACAAGTATAGAGATCTAATGTACAACATGAGGACTGTAGTTAAAAATATTGTATTGTATTTGGAATTTTTGCTAAATGAGATTTTAGGTGATCTTGCCACACATGTACACCCCCCACACACAAATGGGTAACTTTGTGGGGTGATGGATATGTTAATTTGCTTGACTACAATAGCCATTGCACTATTTTTATCTATATTAAAACATCATGTTGTACATCTTAAATATATACAATAAAATTAAAAAATAATTAACTAATAAAAAAAGATATGGAAACCTCTAGCAATGCTTGCCCCTGGGTTTTCTGTTTAGATGACTTTCCTGAGGTTGACTTCTTGCTGTCATCAGCCTCATCTCTTGGGTCTTTTTGATCTATTATCCTTCCAGTTTCATTAGCTGGTGGGCTGACTCCTCAAAGGCAGACTTTTGTACAACTCTGAGAAAGTCTCATCTAGCTCAGGGGGAGCTATAGGCAGTGATTACTTATTAGAAGAATTCTACAATAAGCAGAAATTGCCAGGTTCTATAAACCCCACTATGCTTATGGAGAGATGCCCTTGGTCCAAACCCTTCTGCGCATCACAAAGGCACTATCAGTTAACTGCACTTTTCACAGCAGTTTCCTCTTGAAAGGAAAGTTTGTGCATTTCTATGGCTGTTGTGCCTTGTCCTTGGCAAGCATTCCCCTTAGCAGCTTCTGTGGACATTTTTGTATGAAGAATGCTAACCCTGGGCCCTCGCTTCTCCTCCGAATTAATCCAGTGAGTTCCTTAGAAAAGAAGCATGGAAAAGTTTTGTTCCTGTTGATACTCATCTTAAGGAATGTTATTAATTACCAAGACAAAATTCTTGGCCATTAACTTTTATTGATGAAGTAAGTTTTGTGAGTGTCGAAGTGTGGTTTGGCATCTCGGTAGGTAGAGATTCTGACTGTGAACTCAAATCAGCCAATGTAGACTGTGACTGATGTGAATAGTTAGTAACTTCTGTGGTGAGAGCTCAGGGCCAAAGGTGGTAAAGGGACACAGATACATGTTCTGTGGGGAGCAGAGGAATGGAGGCACCTGAGATCACCTGGAAGTGTTTAAGTTCACAAGAGGTAAGCAAATGGGAAGAGGGCTAGGGTTGGGGTTAGTGTTAGAGTCTTGCAGCTGGACCGAGCCTGTGGAAGAGTGCAAAGGAGGCTGGGTTATAGATCAGGAATAATGGCATGCCCTTAACCTCTATCGAGAAACCATCGCCCTTTCTGGAGTATAGTGGATGTGTCTCTCCTATGGGTCCAGGTAAACTCTCCCTGTTGCAAATGTTCTTAAAATTTGCTGCCTACTAAGATGCACTGTTAGTTCCTGATTACTCTTGTTTGACTTTCTTTTTGTCTTTTCTTTCCCTTGCAGTCAATGATCAAGTTATTACTTATTCTTTTCTCTTTCTCTAGATGCCATTACTGATTCTCTGAAGCAACACATGCTTGACCCAATGGTGACCAGGAGTCTCCAACCAACTTTCTGACTTTGCTTGAGAAATGTATGGATTTTTCAAACAATGTCCGATAAGTCACCAGGGTGGCACTGGAAAGGAAAAGAGAAGGGTAGAAAATAAATTGCGTTTGAACGGTGGCAAAGCAAATGTCATGTTAACTCAGGCATTCAATATATAGAAGCAGTTGTCTGATTCTTTGGTAATTAAACTTTAAAGAGAGGCTTGTCTGGCTCCAAGTAAACAAACATAATGATCTTTCTTCTACAATAGGACTTATGCATGTGATTTCTCACTGAGACTCTCAGTTTTAAGCTGTCATTAAGTCCTTCACAGGAAAATGTTGTTCCTGTTTAATTCATCCTCTTGGGTTGGAAGAGAGTGAGAGTAATGTGGGAGATAGGAACCTTAGTGTTTGTGGTGATAAGGGAGGGATCTGAGCTAGGCTGGTATGCTGCTAAAAGGAAAAGACGTCATGGAATTTGAGCTGTTAACAATCTTAGCATCTACTCCAAGCTCTCATTGAGCAGATAGGGAAACAGAAATTGAGAGAAACTAACAAGCAGAAATATGGAAAAGCAAGAAAACTGGAGCCAAAAGGACTGGGTTTAAGTATTAGCTGTGACCGTAATGATCTCAGTGACCTAGGAAAGTAGCTTTGATGCCAGCACTCTTCCCCTGAGGCCTGGCCATCTTGGGTCCCAGAGGCAATGTGGAATACTCAAAGGCCAAACAGGACTTCTAGAATCTTAGGCACAATTCCAGATACTTGTTGACATTTTGAATGTAAACATAGATGCAGGTTAAACTTCCATTGCGTGTTGCTACATTGCTTGTAGTCCAGCCTTCCTGATCCCTACAACAACCCTCATCTCCTAACACGCAGTTGTAATGAGAGCAAATTTACAGATTCAATCTTTGTTCTTGTTTTGGAAGTGTTTCTGTGGATGTTCTCATTTGGTGATTCTAGGATGTTCATACACATAGATCAATTAACATTTGAAAGCTTCCATCTGGATTCTTGGCTTTAAAATTATAAGTTCTTCCCCCATACCCAGCACCAATAGATAGGCCTACATAGCACATAGAGGGATGGCAAAAAAATCAGACTATCTAACTCTAACATTATCAACATTGGAGCTTAACATGGAAGAATAGAAACATATTAGAGTGATAGCAGCACCATGAGGAACAGAGAAAGAGGGACAGCAGGCTAGTACAGGATGACTATGGACCTCTGCCCCATGACCGCTGCCCACCCCAGTTACATGACAGTCCTCAGAATTTTAAGCTTCTTCCTACATATGTAACCTCTCAGTTACATTTTTTCATTTACCAGATGGCAACCACGTCTGTCTTGACTCTTAAGGCTATTGGGAGGATAAAATCAAGTGGTGGCTTTATAAAGCTTCAAAGTGTTGTTAAGATATTAAGTGGTTTACTAGCTAGTTAGTAACATTGTTTGGACTAGAACTGGGGATTCCTGGCTAGGTCTTTTCTCATAGCTCGGGGGAGAAAGTTGTGAGTAACAGTAGGTAGTAGAGAAGACAACTAATCTTTGAAGACAAGAGGAAGTCAGAACTAGCACCATGGCATCCTTCTTGAAAAGACATTTAAAATTTTTAGCATGTAGTGTTATTCACGTCATAGTACAGAGCTTAGGAACAACATGAGTCTGTGGTCTAAAGGGAAAAGACAGTAATTAAGCTGAGCTGTTTTTTTTGAGTAGAGAGGTTCACTAAGTCTAGGCACAGAGCTGACTTGCTTCTCCTCTTTCTTCCAAGTGAAGATGAGACAGGAGTGACCACATAATAACTTAAAGCCTGGGCATATTAAAGCATGAATTCTTGTAAATAAAGCTCAAACATTTCCTGAGACCAGGGAGCAGCAGTAAAGCAAGAGCCTAGGAAATTGGACTTCTTACTAATGGTTTTGTCCTGAGTAATATTTCTCCAACTGTCATTCAGATGGTATCATATTTCATTTTTCTGCTTCAACCTCTCATTCTTTAGAGAGGACCCTGAAAATCCATTTGCCATTCTGTGAGATGGAACCCAGGACATGCTCATTATTATTATTATCATCACTGAAGATAAAGAAATCTATCAATTTCACTATTTCATGCTGCCTGCATAATAACTCATGCTCTGTCTTGGTCATCTACTTTAAGGGACAATATAATGACGTTGCTGGGAATTACATATCTCTGCTCACCTGAAAGCCAGCAGCTCTTGGTTCAGCTTTAATAGATCAAATTCTATTCAAAAAAGTTATGAGAACAATGACTATTTTTTTTGGGAGCTAGGGAGTCTTATCTCTACAGAAGTGGGTCTAAAAAGTTCACTGCTCAGTGAGTACCAATTTTCGTCTAAGGAATGACATGTGATTTTTGAATGGTATTCTATATTATAAAACTTTAGCGAAGTATTTTCAATTATTAAACAATGACCCAAAGTCATGTCAATGGTGGGTCTGCTCCATGTTTGCTTACTTGGGAAGACCATGAGAGCACAGTTCCTGCATCCTGACCTTTCACTTCAACTCCAGAAGTTCATGCAGCCCACATTCATTGACTGCCTTCTGTATGCAAAGCACCAGGTCCAAGTGCTGAGTATACAAAATAAGTAAGACCTTGGCTTTGCACTTGAGCATGTTTGGCAGGTAAGCAAGTGTCAACTCTCTTCTTCAGTGAGTGTCCGGAGTTTCTATGAATGGTGCTATGTTTCCAGAAGTGTTGTGTTAAGATTTGGCTGCTTGGTCAATGCCTCTAAGTGTTTTTTAAGCCAAGTATCCAGACAGAATGATGCTTGATTGTGTCTTTTTGTATACCATCTGGCTGTGGCTATTGAATCCAGAGGCCTGCAATGAGTAATTGAGTCCATGTAATAGTACATGGTGAATGCTGCCAGAGATGTATATACAAAGACCAATGGAAGCACAGAAGAGAGAGTTTGGTAATAGAAGAAGTAATAGTTGAGCCTGACCTTAAAAGGTGAGTTGTATTTTCTAAGTAAAAATATAGATAAAGATATCCAGGCAGTAAACAGCCTGTGTGAGAGTCCAGAGGTGTGAGAAAGTATGGTGCATTTGGGCATTTCCATAGTTGATATAGTTGTAATATAGGGTAGTGAGAGAAGTTTACCCTAGATGAGTAGGCTGGGCCAGTTTGTGCAGGGGATGTCGTTTGTATATTAGGCTATCTCTGTCTTATTCATTCTATTCGTATCTTCTTAGTTGATGGGCAAATTGAGGAATTATTACGATTTTGTTCAAACTCCTCTTCTGGTATTGTAACTCAAGACAAACATAATTCTAAGTATTGGTGTGTTTGAAATTTTAGCTGGAACTTGGCTTCCCAACTCTGTTTTCCATAGAAGCCCCTTCTTCCATACCAGTAACATGCAATTCCAAGTTGTTCTGATTTACTTATGGGCACTGTGTTTGCAGGAATCTCATTTCCACTTAAAAATTTAGCCTAGAAAATGAAATATCAAAGCAGAAAAAAAGATAATATAATTACTGAGTTCTTCACTTAAAACTTTTTCTAATTAATGATTATATGTTGAAATAAAAGCTGTCAAAATATTGATAAAAAGAATTTGAGGAAGCAGGTTGAAAGCAAGACTGATGAGACAGGTAAAGAGGCTCTTCAAAGGGAAGAGCTATTCCCCCACCGAGCCTGATGGTTCTACCTCAGTGGTGCTTCTTTGCCCTGGGGCTAGGAAGTTTTTGTGCCTCTGACATGGCTACAGTATTTTCAGTTAAATGCATGTTTGGCTTTTTTATATATGTTTATCTGTGCTAAACATGTCAGGCATTGGAGAGATTGATAAGCAAATTTGATTGTATTTATTTCTCCTCACATTGTGTAAAGGAAGCATATTCAAGCCGTGCATGATATATATTCAATCACATGGGTTTATTGTATTTATGTGACACTTTTGTTGCAAAATAATTGTGCAGAAGATGAAAGCTTAACTTCCAACTGTGTGTAGTCTGTCTTCTATGGAGGGCCTGAGACTGCTATCTCTAAGACTTGTATATCACAGTCTTCAGTTGGACTTATGTAATATACTACAATACAAAATGTATAATATATTATATGAAATATAGAATATGAAATATGTGATATATAATGATATCTTATATGCCATTTAATCAAATTATATATTGTATAATATAATACAATATATATTGTGTATATATATATATATTCATCTTTCGTTTTGCACAACTCATCAGTATTGTTGCTGATCTTGGATTTGATGGAGTATGGTGTTATAGACGTCTTTATCCGTGTCTAATTTTGGTCTTGATTTCATAACTGTTTCAATACGAGAGGCTTGCATCTCCTTCTTAAGTTTTGCCCCATTTTACAACAATCTGAGAGTGGCTAGGTGTTCTGCCTCTGCGTCTGCACATACTTAGCTATGACCTTTGTGTTCTGCCACTCACTTAACGAATAAATCTTAAATGAATTACTTGAGTAAACCTCATGTTGATTATTTGAAAAATGAGGAATAATAACTGATTTAGGGGGATTACTTAACCTCTATTAAATGGAGATAATCATAATACCCATCTTATATGACTGCTGTTAAGATTCATTGAGACAATTTTTATGTGTTTTCCCAATGCCTGAGACATGGTAAATGATCAATAAATATTAGCTGTTATTATTATCATCCATTATGATGTTTAGTGTGTTGCTATGTCTCATATTCTGGTGTTAGGTTTAGATCATGTATCATAAAACACTGCAAAACAAATGGGTATTGATCACCCAGTGCTTGTGATTACTGGGTATGGTTAATTCCCTGGATGTGGTAACTACTGTTACTACTATTTGACCATCTTTTAGTTGGTGATCTTATTATTTCTAAATCCACTGGATAGAATCCTTGTAGTAGCTGTATTACCTTACTGTTGGCTTGGGTTTATAAAGGTAGTCCTTTACCTCCTCCTAAGGAGTTAGCCTGTGATTTAGGTGTATGATAACAGATTGGTGTTGCAGCTTGATTATGAACTCAGCCCTGAACCTTAAGGAAAACTAGATGTTCATGGACAAAGTTAATAAAGAACACACATTAGCAAACTTCCATAGATCCATATACCATGTGTTGCCTCTCTAGCCTTTTTCAAGGAACACCCAGATTTTCCATGAATGGTGTTATAGCTCTAGAAGTCCCATGTTGGGATCTGCCTCCTTTCTCAATGTTTTTTTCCATATGCTTCCTAACACAGCACTAAGACAGAATTATCCTCGATGGGGTTTGTGTGCGTGAATGTGTGTGTGTGTGTGTGTGTGTGTGTGTGAGAGAGAGAGAGAGATAGAGAGAGACAGAGAGAGACTGGATATAGCTTTTGAAGTCAGAGAAGACCTTGCAAAGGGTAATCTAGCTCATCTAGTTCATGACCTTTTGTTGCTAATCTGGGTAGGAGGGTCTGCTGTCAATAGAAGAAACTGGAATTCATATATATCTAAGGGCTGTAAAGTTTGGATAGAAAACTAAAGACTTTGTGGGCGGCCGAGGTGGGTGGATCGTTTGAGCTCAGGAGTCTGAGACCAGCCTGAGTAAGAGTGAGACCCCATCTCTACTAAAATAGAAAAAATTAGCTGGGCATGATGGTACACGCCTGTAGACCCAGCTACTTGAGAGGCTGAGGCAGAAGGATTGCTTGAGCCCAGCAGTTTGATGTTGCTGTGAGCTAGGCTGACGCCATGGCACTCTAGCCTGGGAACAGAGTGAGACTCTGTCAAAAACAAAAACAAACAAACAAACAAAAGAAAGGAAACTAAACACTTTGAATGGCTTCAGCTGTTCTTCTAGTAGAATGTGACAGCTTTGGAAGAGAAAGAAAAATAAGAGAGAAGGAAGAAAAGGAAGAGAAGGAAGGAAGAGAAAGAAGAGCCTGAACACTTATTGACATAGATTGTTTGGAAGAAGGGGATGCATTTTTGCGGATTTTGATTTCATAATATCATATCGGTGATCTCCTTGGGGACAACTAGTCACCTTATAAAGAGCAAAAAGAATGTATTTATTGGAACATTTAGTGGCTTAAGCAAAGGAAGAAGACAGATACTTAGAAACTTGATACCAAGAAATGGAGGAACAACAGTATAATACCTTGCAGCATATACAGCATGCCTTGGAGATATTTCAGGTTCAGTTCCAGACCATCACAATAAAGCAAATATCACAACAAAGTAAGTGACAAATTTTTTGGCTTCCCAGTGCACATAAAAGTTATGTTTATGCTATACTGTAGTCTATTAAGTGTGCAAGAGCATTATGTTTAAGAAATAATACACATAATTAAAATATTTTATTGCTAAAACATGCTAACAATCATCTGAGCCTTCACCCAGTAACAATTCTTTCACTGATGGAGGGTCCTGTCTTGATGTTTATGGCTGCTGATTGACCAGAGTGGTGGTTGCTAAAGGTTGTGGTAGCTGTGGTGATTTCTTCAAATAAGACAACAATGAAGTTTGCCTCATCAGTTGACTCTTCCTTTCACAAAAGATTTCTCTATCGCATATAATACTGTTTGATAGAATTTTCAAAATGGAAGTCAATTCTCTCAAACCCTGCCACTGCTTTATCAACTAAGTTTATATTATATCCTAAATCCTTTGTTGTCATTTCAACAATGCTCACAGCATCTTCACTAGGAGTAGTTTCCAAGTCAAGAAACCACCTTCATTGATCATCCCCAGGAAGCAACTGCTCATCTGTTAAAATTTTATCATGAGATTACAGCAATTTATTGACTGATGTATTAGTGTCAGCTTTGAACTGTATTAGTGTCAGCTTTGAACTATCTCAAAAGGTATTTCTAGGCTATGACCTCTACTTTCTTATTTTTATTAATGACTTGAATGAGAACATAACTCATTGATTACATTTTGGAGTGAGAGGAAGTCAGAAGGGAAAGTCAAGGTGTACTGGGTAAGAGTCAGAATCCAAAGAGAGGAACAAATTGAAATTATGAACCAAATATAATTTAATTGGAAATAAATATAAAATATGACAGATTTAAAAAAATCAACTGTATTATGGACTAAGGGAAGGTATATTTTTTGAAATAAAATATTTGTTAAAGATCTTACTGGAGCTTTAGTCTATAAGCTTAATATGAGCCAAAGTATAATTCAGCTTTTACTATATTTAATGTAATTTTGCATACTATTTATAGAAATGAAGAGGTGCACAAAGGCAAGAGTCCCACAATCTGCCTCATTGATGAGATCATGGCTGAAATATTGAGTACAGTTCCACACATAATATTTAAAAAGGATCATGCTGAAGAATTTGGAAGGAAAAACTATATTTTAACATGAGAATTGAGAAGAGATTGTAGCTAGACCATAGGACAGATGTCCTCACCAGGGAGTGAATTTTTGGGATTCTTGAATGCCCTGTTACAGCAAAGGATGATTCAGTTTGCATTTTGTGGCCCAATAGGTGAAAGTTATAAGGAAGCAGATGGTGGGTTACTATTCATAAGAAATTTGTAGCAATTAGGTATTTCCATCAATGAAATGAAAGCTTTGGGGCAGTCTTCATCTCGCTTCACTGGAAGAGTTTCAACCAAGAACAGGAGGACTATAATCAGAGGGAATTCCTAATTTGCATAAGTGATTAGATTCAGATGAGCCCTCAGGTGGCCCCCAATCCAAAGACAAGGCACTCTTTCCATGCTACACCCCATGGCTTATTTGGAAAGTACTTTGTGGATGTGGATGGACACAAAGGACCTTTGGACCAAGTGGCAGAAATGATGAAGAGAACTGCTTAGCTCAAAACAGAGTTGCCTGGATTTCTCTTGCCCCTTACTCTGTATTCAGGACACATAGAAGGGAACAATCTGGGCTGTTGGACAGTAATTCATGTGAAAGAAAAGGAAATAACTCCTTGGTGGATGTGAACTGTGAGGAAGAATGATGATGCTACTCTATGTTCCGTGACTCTGTACCTGGAAAAATAATGGGACTTGATCAATGGAAATGTTTGGCAGGGGCAGGGGGGATGCCAGTGATAAAGAGGAAAGTGTGGTTTCATCTGGGAGAATGATGATATTTTAGCCCCATGGTCCATGGCTCTGAGCCCAGCAGGTGAGTCTGGGACAATTGATGGCTTCTGACACTCTGGCAGTTGCAGTAATTCTGAGCTATGTGCCATGGCCAAGAAGCTCTCAGTGCTGCAGACCGCTTCATTACTGTGGGCCCATCCTTCACTTAGCAGCAGACCATCTTCCATCAGCCAAAGATGAATGAGAAAATTTCCTAGGCTCTACATGTTTTCAATATTACCCTCCCTCCCTCTTCTGTCCAGACCAGCTTTGGTTTATGTGTTCTGCTGCCTCCCATCTGAACTATGGTGCAGAAGGCCCCTCGTACCACCCACCCCTCCAATGACATGTGAGACATGGACAAGAGAATGTTCTCAATGGATTTGCCATAGTGGGAATTTCTGCAGTGATCAAAGACTGACAGAGTGCACCCTGGCTTGTCCAGGAAAAGGCAGAGGTTCATTGCTGTTTTAATTCATCAAAAGCAACTCCATTCTCATTTCTGAGCAGGGAGACAGTGAAGACAACTTCTTCCAAGAATCAGAATGGGCAACTAGCAAAGCTTAATTTCTTGCCAGGAGAAGGTAAAATGTTTCCTGGTGTCACAGGTAACATGAAAAGATGTACATTTATGTAGCACTAAATTGAATTCAGTATTCTCTATCTTCAAATTGCAGAGAAGTATGGTCTCTGAATATCTCTAAGTCACAAAATGTACTGATTGTTTTCTTCTTAGTGAAGTCAAAGAGAAAAGGCAGTAAGTAGATGTATTTAAAAAAACATCTTTGTGTACTTTTTTCTGTTATCCTTCTTTCTGAAGGTGCTGATTGCCTCCCAGGCTGTGCTGCACCTGCTGTCTCTCCCAGTACCCTTGCCAAGCACTCCATGCAGGTGGGAGTTTGACCAGAAACCCAGAACCTCCCAGGTGTATCCTCTCGGAGTTGGGCTTAAGTCCCTTCATCTCTGGATTTAGATAAAATGCCACACCACGGGACATGGGGCCTGACTTCCTGAGCCTTCTCTAGGAGGTCACATGACAGAACCTGGAAGTGTAGGAAAGTCAGCTCCCCTGGCATAAACTTTGACCACTGGGAGCAGAGGCTGCGAAGATAAATTATCCCTTTTATCTCTCTCAGGAGGGCTGCTCCAAGGTGCAATTACTCGCCAACGTTGTGCTGCATGCTGAGGGCACGTGCCTGCCGAGCTGCATGTGGTGCCTCTTCATGGCTCCCCAGCGTGGCAGTGCACTGCCTCTCACTATGCAGCATCTTCCCTGGCCTCGCTTCCCCTTGTTTCCTCCCCTGCACCACTCTGGGCTTGCACCTCCCTGGTGAAGTACCAACCCTTTAATCCTTGTGTTTCTAGATGATCTGGGCTAAAGCCTGGAGAAAAAAGCCAGGAAACTAGTTCATGGCTTAAGCATTCATTCATTAATTTATTCATTCATTCCAGGCTTATTGAGTACCTACTGAGTGCTAAGTATTTACTAGTTTCTGGGGACATAAGGATGGGTAAAATGTAATACCTACCTTTAAATAACTCACGGTCTAGTTTAGAGATTCAGACATGTGATCAATTGAAGTTCTTCAAATGTAGGAAAGAAAAGATCTTTCTGGTAAAATATTTGTGATGAAATGTTGCTCTTGTGATGAAATGTCTGAGAAACCTGGCTTCAAGAATGCTGCATATGACTTAGTATTGAGGCCCTAAGCTAATGGTTTCTTGCTGTTGTACCAGAATTGAACTAAGGCTGAAGCTGAATACAGAAGGCTTTGAGTACCCCACCTCTGAGCAGAATCAAGGGAGCTGTCTATCAACAGGCCAGATGCTTTCGAAGGTGTTTGAGAGTTGGGAGAAATGGTCCCCCTTCCACTAGGGCCTGCCTCCCCACGCCCCTCTCAACTCTGAGTGAGAAGCATACTGGAGTGACGACTAGTCATCGTGTGATTGGCGTTGTGGTGAGAGTCATGTTCTTAGAAGATTCTTCTGCCTCTTCTTAGAGTGCAGGAAAGCCAAATGAAGCAGCTCCAAGAGAACTGCCTATGAGAATTAGGAGTGCTGAAAATAAAGGTCATCTGATTCCTTAGAGAAATACTTGCTGAGGTAAAAAAAATCAGCTGGTCTACCCTGGTACTTCCCGCAAAACATGCAGGGTGAATTGTTGGGAGAGTGGGGTTGGGTATCAACACACACAAGGACTATAAGGATCTGGAGGTGGGAGGCAATGGGTGTAGCACAGACCTGCTGTCTTGAAAGGACAACAATGAGGCGTATCTGAGAAGACTATGAAGCAACCTCCACCACATTTCATTTATTTTGGTCCTCAGAGAGTTCAGACATAATAGTTTCTGGGGCCCCCCATAGAGGGGTTCAGAGAAGGGGCAGCAGCTCAGGGCTGCCCAGGTGGCCACCAGGCCTAGCAAAGGAACACCCAACCCACACAAGGGAGAAGGGGCTTGTACAACAGGCAAGGCTTGTGAGAGAAATAGTTGCTCCATTGATCAGGTCCTGGAGAGAGCTAGAAAGAAGATTAGCACTGTCCCGGAGAAAATTCCATACTGATGTGAGGACCAACAACTCATCAAAGGAGGCTACAGACATCAAATAAGAACTAAAAGAACCAGAGTGAGGCCAGATTCATCCTCACATCCTCACAAGTGACTTGTGGACAGTCATTGAAGAAGACTATGCATCTCCATCCTTCCTCCCTGACCCCAACATCAGAGTCTCTGCCTGGAGTAGAGAGGGGGCTCAGCTGTTTTCCTGCTCTCCCTCCACTCTGGGAAGCCAGGGCCACTGTTCTGTCTTATGCTGGGGAAGAGTGTGGGGAGAGCTTTGAATACTGAAGTGTTAAACTAGATTGGACCATGTATTAATAATTAAAAACAACCAGAAAGTTATAGACTGTGCAAAAAATATTACTTAGGGATGGAAAAAGAATTTAACGTAGCAGGGTGGACAGTCAGAGCCTGAAAGATGTATAACCATCTCCACAGGGGTTGTGAAGGGCAGGACTGAAGCGGCTTTTCCTTTACTTGCATTTACTTGGCCAGAACCCAGTCCCATGATCTCAACCTAATTGTACGTGAGGGTTGGAAACTTCCTCTTGTATGTCCAGAAAGAACCATAATGTGAATACATGGCACTGTCTATGTCACAGGCAGCTACTTGGAAATCCAGTACATTGAACGACTTGGATAGAAGACAGGAATCTAGTGGTTTTGTAGTAATTATTCATGGTGAAAATCTGTGATGTGACAGACACTCTTCAGGAGTTGTCATCGTGTTTACTTACACAATCCAACAATGTTTTACAGGTTGGGACACTAAGAGAGTGTGCTCTGATTTGTCCATGATTAGAATCTATATTTAATCCTGGCACCCTTATGACATGGGTGTTATGACTCCCATTTTCTAGAGGAAACAAAAGAGCTAACAATTTAATGGCACAGCTAATTAGGTGGTAGATTTATTGTTAGTGCCTAGCTCTGTCCCACTTCAATATCCCTGGTGATTCTATTATACCTGTACCACCTGGTCATCTGGACTTCTTAAAATCCAAGGTCTTTCTTCTTCTCTTTGTTCAGAATGGTTTTCCTGAGCCTCACTTGGATGATTCTGCAAAGACCACCCCTTGACTTTCCACATGACATGTATTCCCTGTGCCAAGGTTCATGCTGCCAAGCATCAGAGTTTATTGTTCCATCTGGCTATTATTATTCCATTTGTGCAAGATCCTGGTTTGTCTGGTTCTTTTTGGTATAAGCTTCCTGTTTTAATGGTTTGATGATGTGCTGAGCTCCATTTGGTGTGTTGGATAATTTCCTTAATTTGACTCTGATGTTTGTGAAGATTCAGTGTTTACCAATTCATGCAATTTTGATTCTTGACTCATAAAACTAGAGCAGATGAGCCTGGGGCTCAATAATTCAGTGACTGCTGATCAGTTTCGTATCTTTGTTCATTTATTAATGGTACTATTGCTAGCAAGTCTTTCTCTACAGTTTTCTTCTAGTCCCCTGAAATAATTGTCTAATATTAATACACTATTACATTAATTCTCATGTTATCATTTTCAGGTTTCATGGCAGCTCAGTACAAACACTTGCTTTAAAATAATCCATTTAGTTCTGTTAAATAAGCATCACAATACTATAATTAGATGTTGGGGACATTGGGACCCAAAATATGATCTCCTTTTTAATAAGTTAGAAACTCATTAAATATCTTCCTCGCATGTTCTGACTTGCTAGTTGTTTGGAGCTTCCAGAAATAGCTAAAATGGGGGAGGACATTTAGGCAACCTTTGTGTCTGATTGTAGTTACTGGATTGAAATTGAGAAATTAGCAAAAGCAATTTGGTCTTTCCCTTGATTGTCATTAAAAAGTGACCATTGGTGAAGTCCCTTACAAAGTTGTATATTCAACAGATATACATCAGGGATACTATATCTTTATGCCAGTCTCTGTGATCAAACGTGATTTATTCTCGGACCTTTTGTTGAAGTGCTGCATTTGAAGTGCTGTTAGCCTTGTTGGGGTAGAGAATATATATATATGTACATAAAATCACAGAGTAATAAGCACAATAATGTAATATGTACAATATACAGTGATTGCACAGAAAAGGAAGGATAAATTGGACAGGAAGTCAATTTTTACAAAGGTTTAATTGTTATTTAATCTCTCAGAGAGCTGTTTACATAATGATTCCTTTTCTGAATGTTTCCGTGTTTCCTTCCTTAATGTGTATCTGATGTGTCATATTTATACTATAGTTTATTTGAAAAACAATGCTAAAAGCAGGAACACAGAGGTTGTGATTTGCTCACTGTCACAAAGCACCATAGAAAGGAAACTTGGAGAAGACTCCTGCCTCAGGTGACTTTTGTCAGCCCCCTTACTGTTTTCAGGTATGTGTATGGGTAAAATTGACTAAAGGGAGAGTAAATTCTGGGGAAGATGCTAGTAAGCCTAATTGCAAGTGGCTCTTGCTTACTGAAAGGTGGGAATGGTGGTTGGAAGTCAAATACCTATATTGACTCTCCTGATGAAAAGAACATTGCATGGGGAGACAGAGATTTGGATTCTAGTCTTATCTTCTACACTATTTCACTTTGTGATCTTAAGTGATTCATTTAGTGTCTCTGGCCCTTCATTAACTGTAGATGATTTCTCAAGTTTCTTCAAAGTTAGACACTCTCTGATCTGGTGAGCAATTCACTCAACAAACATTTATTAAATATCTATTGTGTTTCAGACAGTAGATTCTCTTAATAGTGCATACTTAAATATTGTGTTAGAGAAATCAGTCATTAGTTTTCTTTCTTTGATCCTTAAGTTTTTCTCCATGAGGCTAGAGGGCTATATCGTGGGACTTAGGTCTAGAAAGATCATCAGTCTCTGAGCTGAACTTGACTTTGCCTTCGCTATCATGCTCCTTATTTTTTTCCTACTCTCGATGTTAACCATATGTATAGAATAACTTCTCTCCCATATTGAGAACAGAATTCTATTTTATTGAGTGTTGCTGCACAGAGATCCCTGAATGTCCAGGACATGGAAAATAGAGTTCTCTTCAGGGCAATTTGCCATTTCACAGGTTGTTTGCCAGAATTTGCAAGTACATCAGTCCTTGCAAAAAGTGGAGTGTTTTGATTTTTAATTCCTTTTTTTGTAATTAAAATACATTTTTTATTAAGAGCTGCTAGATACCAACATTTTTCCACCTATAAATTTAGCATTCCATGACACAGTGAGAATTACAATGGTAGGAAGAAAGGGGACTGTGCAAACAAAACAGACATAAAATGTAATGAGGGAAAAGCAGCCAGCTTGCTGCAAATGTAAAGACGAAGAAAACTTCAAGGAGATCTGATTTATAGGGAATAATTATTATTGGCTGATTTAGAAAACTGGGGCAGAAAGATAGGAAGTCGCTGAAGTGGCTGTTTTTGCAAACTTATTTGAAGACTCCTTCTCTTCTATGTCATTATAAAATAATAATTCTTGGTGAATGTGTCCCCTTTCACTTAAGGATTTGCGAGGACTTGAAAAATACTGCTTGAATAAAATTATGATGCCTAAGAAGCACATTCAGACCACTATTTAAATGCAAAAGCAAAGACCAGGAGCAGTACAGGGATTTGTCAAAAGTTGTCTAAGGGATCTGAGCAAAAGAATAGATCCAATTTCTAACTTCTGATTTCCTAAATTCAGAAACAGTTGGTTCCCACAATTGAACTTTAAATTCTAATTTGAGAAACTTAATCTTCACCATAGCTTTTAATCTAAGAGAGACTACTCGCTCATTGGTTCATTTATTCACTTATTCATCAGACATTTATGGAGCACCTACTATATGTCAGGTATAGGTTTATGTGCTAAGAATACAGGATGAGTAAAACATAATCACTTCCATCAGACAGTTCATATATTTAAAGGGTTGTGTTGAAATGAACATGGTAAACTAAGATATGCATTTTCCCAGTGTGAAATACTGATTAATAAAGTATTTATAATTAAAAACCCAGATGTTATCTTTTTGTTGGTGGTGGTGCATTTTTCCCCTATATGATGGATGGTTTACCTAGTTATTTATATAATTTTTATAAGTTCCATAATATTCAGAAATTAAAAAATGTTCCCACCTTAATGATAATACATTTCGGCAGACCACAAGATGAGGAGAAATTGAAATCCAAACATCAGAGATAGCCTGTTACAGCCAGAAAGAGCATTGAATTAGGAGTCAAGACACCTGGGTTATAACTGTTTATTTTATTAATTCATCCCATGAATTAATGCAAGACATTGTATCTGGAGAAATCTCTAAGATTCTCAAAAAATTTTAAAATATTAAACAAATGTGGATTGAAAGGAACTGGGTCATACAGAGGTGAAAAAAATAGATGGTAAGGTAGGAGGAAAATCAAGTAAGTACGGTATTCTGGAAGCCAGGTGAAGAAAATATATCCAGGAAGAAGGAGGAATCAATTGTCAAATGTTATTGATAGGTTAGATAAAATAAGAATAAGAATTGGCCATTGGGTTTAGCAAAATTAGTCATTGATGACCTTGACAAGAATAGTTGAAGGGAAGTGTTGGGGACAAAAATGTGACTGGAGTGGCTTCTAGGGGAGAGATTGAATATACAAATGGCTAGTGGTCAGGTCATATGTAGAAACAGAACTTGAATGCACAGTCTGTAGCAATCAGTCCAGAAAACCAAACTATTATCTGCACTAATCAGCCCAGGAAGCCAACCTACTCTCTACACGTCAGAGTTGTGGAAAGTCAGACCACCATCTTCAGCAAACATTCCAGGAAGATACACAATAACTTTTGTTAACAGTCAGCCCCAAATGGCTGAGACTTGATTAATTACTGAAAGCTCCCTAATTTTTATTCCTTCCTTCAACATGGGACCAACCAGGAAAGCCAAATATGCACCACTAACCAATCATGTGAAGAAAATGTAAGAACAAGAATTGGAAATAGGGAAAAAAATATGTGTGTGTGTGTGTGTGTGTGTGTGTGTGTGTGTGTGTGTCTGTGAAAGGGGGGGGGAACTTCAAGAAGTTTGTGGAAATAGAATTATTATTTTTTAAGGGTATCCAAGTCTATTTATATATTTTTCACTTTTAATTTTTTTTAATTTGGGCATATTACAGGGGTACAAATGTTTAGGTTACATATATTGACCTATGGAAAATGGAATTAAAAGATTAAAAAAATATAAACTTTATTTCTCAACATAGGCCCTATCAAGTTCAAGCCACTTTGAAAATGATAATAACAGCCATTTAGTCCATCCCTAAAGAACTGAGGGTCCTGGGAATTTAAGTATTATGAATGAATGAGGACAAGGTAGAAATACAGTCAACATTTTTTGTTTTTTAGACAGGTACTCTTCTTGATGTTTTACTACAATTGTATGAGAGAAGTAGTATCAGCTCTATTTTAAAAATAAAGATGTAGCTTAAAAGAAGTTGTTATGATTCTCCCAAAGTCAAACTGTTAGTAAGTAGTAGAGCTAAGATTCAAACTTAAGTCTGTTCCACTGAGGGGCCTGAAAGTAGTAATCTTTGATATTATCATTAATTCTGTCTTTATTTATAAGACATCTATTTTTCACAAGGTATTATTCAATCTCTAAGGAAAATTACTGTGTGAAAAAGCAGCAATCCAGGATGATGTTATTTATGCATATCTTAAAAAGAAAAACTCATAAAATAATGCTCTACAGTTTTCATATATACATATAAAAAGAGTCTGAAAAAACCCATAGTAAATTGGCAACAGTGGTTACATATGAGGAAAGAATCATGACGGGCAGAGAAGATACAGAAAATTTATGTCTAATGTTTTAATCATTCAAAGAATATATTCATGTATTATTTGTGTAATTAAAATTTAATTTTTAAAATGAATATTTCTGCCCACAAAATGGCTTTCAACACAGACTTGAGTATGATACAAGAAATTTGAATTCAGTAAGTGAGGAAACAGGATGAGTTTATAGAAATTATTGAAAACAACTTTGTGTTAAATGAGAGACATAGTTTTTTTTTTTTCCATGACTGGTTGCTAGTGTCTTCTGAAGGAAGTCAGGTACGGTTTAGGTAAGCTTCTATGAAGAACTCCAGGAAACACAGGCAGTTGCTCGGACCTCACTGTGTCCTGCTACAGATGGGTGGCCTGAGGCAGAAGTTCCAAAGCAGGAGATTGGATAAAACATGTCCACTTTTATGGTTAGAATCGCTAAAGACCAACCGAGTTGTCTTGTAGCCCAGAGGTGTAAGAGGGCTCAGGCACCAGTCTGGGGCTTTTTTCTATTGAGCTTTCCCATGGGGGACCCCCTTTAATCACCATTAGCTCCACTCATACCCCGTAGTGAGTCAAAGCTCTGTTCACGTCTGGCTTCTGCCAGGTATTCTTATGTAGCCCTGCGGGTTTTCAAATTTGCTATTTCCTTTACCATGTTTCCTCTTAGCTCCTTAACCCTCCTCATTCCTTAAGTCTCAGCTTAAATTCCACTTCCACCAAAAAGTCATCTGTTTCCCACCACCTCACAAAGTAGTGGGTGTTCCTGCATGTGCCCCGTATTTCAGACACCATTGCATGCCCCTCCCTCATCTAAGGGAGCTCTCCACCCTAGCGGGACATCAAATTCACAATGGAGATTTTAAAAAATGTATTAAATAAATGTCTGGGCTCACCTCAGACCTATTGCATCTGAATCTTCAGAATTATATCAAAGTATTTATTTTTGTATATAGTACCTATCATATATTGCAACGAATATTTCTTGACTCAGTAAATTAAGCAAAGGTTTCTGATTGTCTATAGCTATTTGTTTTACCGATTCTGAGGACTTTTTTTCACTCTTGTCAGTAGTTCTGACTTTTCTGGAATTATCATGATGATGTTGTAAAGACAGAGGTCGTTTTGGCTCGTTCAATCTAAGAAAAATATTTTGACATAATACATGATGTCTGCTGCATCCCAGATATAAACAATGGGATATCTCACATAAGGCCCAACAAAGTAAACATTCACAATAGCATATTCAAAGTGGTCTCTCACTGCAACATCTTTCGCTGTCCATTCTACTTCAGCACCTTCACATCACCATACCACCCCTATCTGCTAATAGCAGTAGGATGCAGAGAGGGAAGGAATTGAAATGTTCACTTTTGTCCTCTGGAGTCTCATTCTTGACCTTGTGGGCTCTTAATGTGCAACACCAGCCAGTCGGAATTTGATTAGTTGTTCTTGGACCCAAACACTTAGGATACCTTGGTGCCCAAGACACTGCTCAAAATCATGTATATTCTCTAAACACTCAACACCCATAAATCAAAGAGAAGCAGAAGAGCATAGTGTTCAAGACCCCAGGTTCTGGAGCCTGGTTCTGGGTTCATAGACAGGCTCTGCCATTTTGACTAGTTGTATACCTCTCTATGCTTCAGTGTTGCTATCTATAAAATATGAAAAACATATTTCATAGATGACCTATAAAAATGGAAAACATATTTTATAGATAGGAAGTAGGGTATTTACTGTACAAAATATTAGCAATATTAAATGAGCTTATATAAGTAAAAAGCTTAGAAGATTGCCCAGGGCGTTGTTTTAAAAATATTAGCTATTTTACTTTCAAAGATTAGACATTCACCCAGGTTATACAGATACTATAGAAAAAGTATGGGGAAGATAAAGAATGAACTAATCACAGATAATATAAAATTACTAAAGGTAAAACAGAGAACAAAATGTAACTGCATGCATTGTAAAAGATTAAAAAAATTGGAACTTGCTAAAGAGCATATCAACAAGAAAGATTTAACACTTTCACCAGCCTCTCAGTGGGTCCTGGGAAGGTATTAGTAATTTTGTGTTTGTAATTTTGCATTTGTTTCCTTAAAGGGTTTACCTTGGCTGGAGTGGTGGCTTATACCTGTAATCCTAGCACTCTGGGATGCTGAGGTGGGAGACTCGCTTGAGGTCAGGAGTTTGAGACCAGCCTGAACAAGAGTGAGACTCCCATCTCTATTAAAAAAAAGATAGAAATTAGGCCGGGCACGGTGGCTCACGCCTGTAATCCTAGCCCTCTGGGAGGCCGAGGCTGGTGGATCGCTGGAGGTCAGGAGTTAGAGACCAGCCTGAGCGAGACTCCGTCTCTACTAAAAATAGAAATAAAAATTATCTGGACAACTAAAAATACATATAGAAAAAATTAGCCGGGCATGGTGGCACATGCCTGTAGTCCCAGCTACTCGGGATGCTGAGGCAGTAGGATCACTTAAGCCCAGGAGTTTGAGGTTGCTGTGAACTAGGCTGATGCCACGGCATTCACTCTAGCCTGGGCAACACAGTGAGACTCTGTCTCAAAAAAAAAAAAAAAAAAAAAGAAATTAGCTGGGCAACTAAAAATAGAACAAAAAAAAAATTAGCTGGGCATGGTGGCACACGCCCGTAGTCCCAGTTACTTGGGAGGCTGAGGCAGGAGGATCCTTTGAGCCCAGGAGTTGGAGGTTGCTATGAGCTAGGCTGACGCCTCAGCACTCTACTCAGGGCAACAGAGTGAGACTCTGTCTCAAAAAAAAAAAAAAAAAAATAGGATTCACCTTAAGTTGTGTAAACTAGGTTTCATAAAACCAGGATCTTGTACAATCAAAATGAAAATTAGTATTCAGGAAAACAAAATAGAAGAATAATTCAGCAGTTAAGAATATCCACTGACTGCTAATTTTTGCCTTTTATGCTAGGGGCTCAGAATAATGTACCACATTTTTATACGAACTTTTTTTGAGGCTCTTTTAATAACTCCCTAAAGAAACCAGGTTTCCCCGTGTATGGACACATTAACTCTTACTTGTTCCCCTTAATTGCCTTAATCTTAAAATATAAGGAAGAATTAATTAACTATCCTGATGGGGGAGGAAAAGTTAATAGCAATTTTAATGAGTGTAACCTTAACAGGATTTGTAATAACCCTGAAAAGATGGTGAAGTCACTTCTTTCTCCACTTGACTCTCTCACTTTCTGTGAATGGCCATAAGTGCTGATTACAGGTGATTAATTACCTACTGGAAGGCTTGTCTCTAGATCATCTTCTTATCCTAAAACCAAGTGTAGTCTGAAGAATATAGTGAGAATTCTAAATGCAAAAAAGATAAAGTGGCCTTTCTACAATATAAAATGCTTAAAAGAATTTGATGATGGTAGTGTAACACTGATACCTAAATCAGACTACAATATTATAAGAAAATAATGTTTATAGGTCAATATGCTTTGTAAAAATAGATGCAAAAAACCTTTGCAATACATTAGCAAATCAAATCCAGCAACATGTATAAAAAGAATAATACATAATGCCCAAGTGGGATTTGTATAAGAAATTCAAGATTGGTTTAACATTTGAAAATCAATCAATGTACTTCATTATATTAACAGAATAAAGAGAAAAATCATATCATTTCAATAGATGCAGAGGATGCCTTTGACCAAATTTAATATCCATTCATGATAAAAACTAGGAATTAGTTTTTAGGAATTAGAGGAAAATTCCTCAACCTCATAGAAGGCATCTACCAAAATACCTACAGATAATAGCACACTTAGACTTGAAAGTCTCAAATGCCCCTCTTATCATGAATGCACCTTATTGATTTGCAGCAATTCCTTGTGTATTCTAGTTATTAATTTTTGTCAGTTTTTTGTTATTAGTAAGACAAAAATCTATCGTTTTGATTTTTTATTTTGAAAAATGCTATAAATAACTTTATTTTCTAGTCAAATCCTTCAATTTTGGTGGGCTTTGCTTAAGACGTCTTTCTTGAGCTTTGAGTCACAAATTCTTTTTTCCTTTAAGCTTTGCAGGTTTTCTTTCATATTTAGGATATCACTTCATTTGGAATCCATTTCTTTATATAGTATAAAATAGGGAGTGACAATTTTTTTCTTTTTAAAAAATGTTATATAGTAAGACTACATTCTTAATTTTGTCTTCTAAAATCTTCAGTATCTCTTCAGAGATTACAGGGATACTTTATTATTAAATATATATATCGAGTCTCCATGCATGTGTTGTTCTAATCCTGGATTTATTGGTTCCTACACAAATACCATACTTTACAATTTTTGATAGAAATATTCTTTTAAATAAAGTAATTTTTAAATAAAATAAATCATTTAAAGTCCTATAGTTTTAAGGGTAAATAATGCAAAATGTTTTCTGTTAAACTTCCAATTCATATTACCCAGAGGCAAACATTTTTCTCTTTTAGCTGTTTCCTTTGTTTTCTCCTTATTTGTAAATTTATTTGCTATTTTTTTCTTGCTTTTCTCCTGTGCCAGGTACTTTCCCTATCATCCCCTCAACTTCTTACAAAGTATATATTATTATTACTGCCTTCCCCTCTTTTAAAAGAGATGAATAAGCTACAGCTCAGAGACACAATTAGCAAAATAAAATTATGATACAGGTTTATTTAATTTCAAAGCTACACTTCTCCTTCTAAACCAGGGGTTGACAAACTTTTCCTGTAAAGAGAGAAATAGTAAATATTTTAGGCTTTATGGACCATATAGTTTCTGTAACAACAGCTCAAATCTGTCATTGTAGTGTGAAAGCAATCATAGATAATACATAAATGAAAGCAGTCATAGATAATACATACATACATAAATGTACAGTTGTGTTCCAATAAAACTTTATTTAAAGAAATAGGCAGTAGGTTGGATTTGGCCCATGGCAAGTAATAGTTTATCAACTTCTTCAGTAAACCATATTACCTGTGTTTAAAAATGTGGTTTTCAAAATAAAGACATATCATTTAAACATAACCATTATTTTTTTATTTATTTATTTTTTTTTTAGTTTTGGAGACAATCTTGCTCTGTTGTCCTGGGGAGAGTGCACTGGCATCATTTTAGCTCACTGCAACCTCAAACTCCTAGGCTCAAGTGATCCTTCTGCCTCAGCCTCCTGAGTAGCTGGGACTATAGGTGCATGCCACAACGTCAGGCTAAATTTTCTATTTTTAGTAGAGATGGTCTTGCTCTTGCTCAGGCTGGTCTTGAACTCCTGAGCTCAATCAGTCCTCCTGCTTCTGCCTCCCAGAGTGCTAGGATTACAGGCATGAGCTATCACACCTGGCCAACCATTTTTTTTTTTAAAGTAGTCTCTGTATATAAATGTGGGTTATGTATGAAGATAAGTTCAAATTAATAATTGATTATCCTGGTCAGGCATATCACTAGGTTCTCCAATGACTTATTTGTGCTTTGGGTTTTGACTTGGACTCAAGATACCAGAATAAAAATATTAATAGCACTAGATATTAGAATACTAATACTAGATACTAGAATAGGCTTGGCCACCCAGTTTTTGTTTGAATACTTTCAGTTCTATTTCCCAAATTTAATGATTAACAATTTTCTATATGCTTCAAAAATTATTTACACAGCCTCCCAAAGGAGATTATACTATGTATCTGTGCTACAACTCTCCTCTCTTCCTCCTTTCCTTCCTTCTTCTTTTCTTCTTCCATACTCTTTTGCCTCTCTCTGCCTCTTTCTGCCTCTCCCTCTTTTCTCTTGGAATTCCTATATTTAATGCCAGAACAAATAAATTTGATTTAGAATAATATGAATAGCATTTTCTTCATGAAGACTATGTCACTTAACATAAAGAACATAGCATCCCAAATATAATTTGTTTTTAAAAAGTTATTTTGTTGCCAATTTCAATTTGTATGAGATCAATTCACTAGAAAATTAAATACATTTTCTGTTAAACATAATAATGAATACCATTGTCTTTACCACTCAAGCATAACTACAGTATAATTGTATTTAATACAATTAAATATATTTTCTATTAAAGGTTGACAACAGAATCCATTGTTATATTACTTGGGCAGAAGTGCCATGCAATTAGGGCTCTGTAGCTAAGTGAGTTGTAGAAAGAACCAGACTCATTACTGCTTCAAACATTCCATTACATTCCAGTTGTGGATTAAAGGGTTTTCTTTCCCTTTTCAATTCACTTCTGAAAACTGGTGACTAGCAGAAGGGTCAGACTCTGTTTTGGGAATCATGGATCAGTATAAAAATTTCACTCTTGCTTAAATAATTCTATTCATTTCACAAATGTCAATCTAGACTTTTCCCCTGTTTACTAGCTTAGTAATTCTACCTATTTTTTTTTTCAGGTTGAGAACCTTAGAAAGGATAAAATAAGCTTTCTAGTGAGAGGAAATTTTGGCTTCACGATCAGATTCTTGATTATGATGTCTTGCATCTCTTTTACTGCTTCTCCCTTCCGCGTTGGTCACTACCTCCCGTGTCTGCCTTGCTTGGTGCATTTCTTGGTACTCTAGACTATCCCAGGTCTAATCTGCTGAAAACATAGCTTCCTGTAATACATTCCTTTTTCTTTCTCTGTACACCTATCTTTTACCTTTCACCCTATATATCCTTAACCCTCTGCTACTCATATTATTGAGATTATCACTCATGATAATGAAGAGGCTTAAAAAATATCTAAGCAGAGTAAACTCTGAGGTTACCTTTATGTAGATTATGTAGTATGTGTATAGGTGCATGAATTATTTCAGTAGGTAGATGAATCCACTGTCACTTAAGTAGATGTGCATAGTAGATTGACTACATTCATGTCCCTAATTAACGGCTTCCTTATATCCATATCTTTGCCTTGCAATTTAAAAGATTTTGTAGTCCTTTCCTACTTTGAGGTTGGCCAGGTGACTTGTTTTAGAGCATAAGATGTTAGCAAATGTAACATAAGCAGAGGCTTTAAAAGTGAATGTGCCTTTCTCTTGCCCTTTTGCATGTTTCAGATTACCCAGTCATAGACCTCAGCTATGTCATGAGAACAAACTCAGGTTAGCCTGCTGGAAGATGAGAGACCTCATGGAGCAAACCTATGCCATTTGAGCTGAGGCAATCCTAGATTAGTTGTACCTAAACTGATTTACCAGATAACTGAAGATACATGAGTGAGCCATCAAGATCAGCCAAGAATGGCTTATAATAGTAGAACTATCTCAATGACCCACACCCAAAAGAAATAATAAATAGTTGCTTTAAGCCAGTAAGTTTTGATGTGATTTATTACTCAGCAACATGTAATTGATACAATCATTAGGTTAGGCTTAAAGAATTCATCCTCCCCAAACTTTCATCCAAACCTCCTATAAAACTCCCTCCTCTCCCCTTCCTAGGGGTATGTTAGGCACCTAGCCTTTGCCAGACCCCTAGGGAGATAAAGGAATGAAATGCAAAAGGGGAACTTACTTTCCTTATCCCTCCCAGTTGTTTGAAAAGAATTTATTTACTCCCCCCAGAAAAATTGTCTAAAAAACCCAAGGCTCTCCGCTTTTCTCTCTTGGATGCCTTTTTCGGCCTCCACCCATCTGCACCCAGATGCTCAAAATGAACAGCATTTTGCTGCACATGAGGCTTCGTGTCTCTCTCTCTCCCTCTCTCTCTCTCTCTCTCTCTCTCTCTCTCTCTCTCTCTCTCTCTCTCTCTCTCTCTCTCTCGGCTCTGGACCTAAACATTATAGTGTATTAGTCAACTGACACAATACAATTACCCATCCATATTTCAATCAATTTTTAAAAATAAGAAAGTAAGTTCTATATTTTGCTGACGTATTTACTGTTTCTGGTGTTCTTCATTTTGTGTAGGTCCAGGTTTCTATTTAGGATCATTTTCTTTCTGTAAAAAGAACTTCCTCAAATATTTCTTATTATGATGGTCTGTTGGTGATAAATTCTT
Source organism: Lemur catta (assembly GCF_020740605.2). Lineage (NCBI taxonomy): Eukaryota > Metazoa > Chordata > Mammalia > Primates > Lemuridae > Lemur > Lemur catta. Next base: position 90,655,461 of record NC_059134.1, on the reverse strand, counting down.
TCAGCTTTTGTATGTTTGGAAAAAAAGTCTTTATTTGTCTTTAATATTGAAAGATATTTTTGCTAGTGGACAATTTTTCTCTTCAATACATTTAAGATGTTGCTCCACTGTCTTCTGGATTGCATTGTTTCTGATGAGAAGTCTGTCATTCTTGTCTTTGGTCCTAATTTGTCTTTTTTCTCGGTGTTTTTAAAATTTTCTCTTTATCATTGGTCTTGAGCAATTTGATTATGATAGATCGTGGTGTAATTTTCTTCATGTTTCTTGTGCTTGGACTTCATTGAGCTTCTTGGGTCTGTGGATTTATAATTTTCATGAAATTATAACAAATTTTGTCTATATCTTCACATATTTTTTTCTGTTTTTCCTCTTCTTTCCCTCTGGACTTTGATGGCATGCATTTTAGTCTGCTTTTATATTTTTCTACAGCTCAATGATACTCTGTTCATTTATTTTTAGTCTTTTTCCTCTTTCTGTTTTATTTTGGATAGTTTCTGTTGCCATGTCTTCAAATGCGCTAATCATTCTTTCACATTGTCTAAATGCTATTAATCCTATCAAGTGCATTTTTCATTTAAGATATGGAATTTTTATCTGTAGAAAATCAATTTTTTGTGTATATCATGTCTCCTTAAGATGTTCACACTTTGCTGAACTTTCATGAACATTTGAGGTATAGTTAGTTATAAGAGCTGTTTTATTGTCATTTATTAACTTTCATTAACATTGTTAATGATAATTCTATAATTTATGTCTTTTATGGGTCTGTTTGTATTGATTTATTTTATTCTCATTGTGATTTATTGCATGCCTGATAGTTTTTTATTGATGCCAGACATTGTAAATTTTACCTTGTTGGGTGAGGGAGTTTTTGTATTTTCTTAAGTATTTTGGGAGCTTTGTTATGGAATGTAGTGGTTAACAATTTGACTCTTTTTAAGACTTGCTTTTAAGCTTTAGGCAGCTCATCCAGGGCTAATTTGGCCCCATATTGAGGTAACACTCTTCTTGAGGACTCTGCTTAATAATCCATGTGTTGGAAAGTCTTTTCACTCTGGTTGGTGTGAATGCAAACTATTCTTGGCCCTTTATGAGCTCCCAAAACTATTCCATCGGATCCTTCTGATGATTCTTTCCCATGTCTTGGGCAGTTTCCTCACATGCAGCTGCTGATCATTACTCAGAGAAGACTCAGGAGGAACCCTCTGCAAATCTCTGGAGTTCTCTCTCTATGCAACTCTTTTTTCTGCCACCTTATCCCCTTGAATTCTGAACTTTGTCTCCTTAACTCAGGAAGTATGCCAGGCTTCATTACATGCAGGCAGTAAACTGGGACATTTGTTGGTCTCACTTCATATGTTGTCTTTTTATCAGGGATCAATAGCCTATCCTGCCTATTGTCCAATGTGTGAAAATTGTTGTTTCATATATTTTGTCTTTTTCTTTTTCAGTTTTTAAAAGTAGGAAGATAAATCTGTTTCCTGTTACTCCTTCATGGATGGAAGCAAAAGTCTCTTCCAATTAGATTTTGTTGAGAAAATTAAAATTCATTATAATAAAAACTTGTGCTCTAATATGTAGAAACTTTATGTTAAATATTAAGAGGTCTAAGAAGTCAGAAACTTTCAAATCTGACACCTTTTTCTCAATATCTTCTTTAGCTTTCATTACTTTGAATGATATAAGATTTTTACTTTTTAAAATATCAACTAACTGATTTAAAATACTACTGTTGAACAAAATTCATTCTTCCTCCTATTTGGTTTGCAGATTGAAGATTTTTGAAGATTCTTTGGACACCAAAGGACCTTGTTATGACCTACAGGGAAATTAGAGGATAATAAAAACTTTCTGATATGAACAGTCAAGAGTAATTTCTCTTTCAATAAGATTTTTCTCAGACTATAATCCCCACCTCCTTCCATTATGGATATAGGTATAATAGTGCACTTGAATTGAGAGGAGAGTAAAATTGGTGATGAGGAACTTTGAAAGTTTTGCCATTTATAAATATTTTTGAAAGCCTTTTTCTCTCTAAGTCCCTCTTGGCCCAGAATATTGCTTAACTCCTCATGATGGAGGATACCATGAGGTCAACAAAGTCTCTTAATATTTTTATGAAGAGTTTCATCTTTTATTTTGTTCCTCATGAATCCTAGGGACCAGGGTTATCATATTGGGAAGTAAGTCCTGCTTAGCTATAATTTTAATGATAAAATTATACATTCCCAAGACAAACAATGATAACTGTAGCATTTTCTGCGATTTAAAATTATCTCTACCTCTTTTCTTTTCCCTGGCAGTGGAAAAGCAAGTATTATGTTTATCAAGTCTTCCTTAAGCAAAAGTTCAAGAGTCAAAGATAAGGTCTTTGGTAAGGTCCTTCCATGATAGAGTAGAGAAAATAGAAGGAAAAAAAATGAGAAATTTTTCTTGAAATTGCATTTTTCAGCTAGAGAGAAGACATATTTTAGATACTGCTTCAGATCACTGTGAGTGGTTGTGTATTAGGTCTTCAAACGTGCTTTTCAAAACTCTCCTAAAGGGTTTTGGGTGAGGGTAAGCAATGTGATAGAAATCTTATGCATTCATCTCCCAGACTTTGCCTAACTTTAGAAGTAGGCTGTCTTTCTGACACCTTTCACAGCCCTTGAACAACTTATGATCTGAGAGATGAAGAAAAGAAGTAACTGTGCAAAGACTTTGGGCTCCCGGCATCGACTGGCTGCTTTCAGAGTCCTCTTTCAATCTTGCCATCTTTCAGGGTTTTGTTTGCTGTTTGATACAGCTTTTCAGAGACTTAATAGCTTTTCAGTAACCAGTGTTAAGAAAAGGAACGTAGCCAGGATTGATTGTGTGTGTGCTGGCTGGACTCAAAGTCACAGTGAAACCTCCTGCCTTACTTAGCAGTTTAACCCTTTGTAGTAAAAACACCATGATCTCCTCTTGGAAATCAAACTAACGTCTATAACCAGTTCCATACTCTGCTAAAGATAAAGAGGGACTTGGTGGATTCTTCTGTAGCCCATTGTCACTTTTCCCTGTGAACTCTGATATTTGGAGAAAACAGAGAGAATTCAGAGGAACTGGAAATCACAGTGTGGCAAATATAGAAGGAACTACCATTTCAGTGCTTTAATTTCATCCCTCCCTGAGTGCCAGGGTTCTTGATTTAGGCCTCATTTAGCCACATTAAAATCTTGTCTTTCCCTCCAGCCCTTATGGATTAAGCCTTGCCTTCTAACATCTCTGCCAACATTTCTCCTCCATCTTCATTGCCCAGAATGGGAACTGATAAATTGAGAGAGGCTAGATATTATTTTTCTTTTCCTTTTCCTCCTTGGGAATTTAAATGACAGCTACCTGGGACAGATTTTGATAATAGTCTTTCATACGCCTTTAATCTATTTTAAATATTGAGATTTGATGGTTTGCTTTAAGGTACCTGACTGGACAAATCCATGTGGCTACTATAGATGTTGAGTAACATTCCTTTCTTGGTGATAATTCCATATGTTATTATGAAATAATAACTAACACCAGCAGCATCAAGCTCATACCCAGGGAACCAGGGTCTGCAGTGTGTGATTTCTACAGAAAAACACAAGAACATCTTAAAATGAAGAGAAGCCTGCTTTGAGGTTTGTAAAGAGATCCAAATCATCAAGACAGGAAAAAAGATATTATGTGGAAAGAGGAGACATGTTTTCATTCAGTCATTTTGCTGCTGAAATTCACATTTCATGCAAAATAGATTCTTGGGTCCAATGAGTACAGCGTTGTAAGAGTAATCAACTTCTTCAGAATACAAATTAATAACAATACAGAGTATGGAGAAAACTTATTAAAACTCAAGAACATGAAGGAGATTAAAATACAGTATCAAAACAGGTTAATAATCCTGTTTGTGAAAGTAATCATTGTAGAGAATAGAAATAAACAGCGTGAACTTATGCCGAGGCCTCTCAATGTACCTGCTGAAAAAGAGCCTGACTCTCTTTTTCTTCTAAAAAACTTTTCTAGATGAATTATTGACTATTTGGCTTTACATGTATGGATATATGCCAATAAATTTGTAGTGAAGTCAAGAAGCTACCCATGTTGCTTCTCAAATATACAAGAAAATTTAATTTTGTTGATTTTCTAAAATGAATTAAATCTTTTTTATGAACCCAGTCTCACTGGGTAGCAAGTTGCCTGTGTTTATGTATGTGTAGGGATTTGGAGGGCTTTATAATTACCAGGTAGCTGGGGGCAAAATCTGAAATTTGCCAACTCGTCATGGTATTGCAATCTTGTCCAGTTTAACCAGTCCCTTCTGGATTTCTGATTATGTTGGCCACATGGCTACTCTTTAGATTTCCTCTACTTTCCTTATTTTTCTCCAAGTTAGTGTTTGAAAATTGAAAGGAGGTTTATGTTACTCTGTGGTATTGGAGGAAAAAGTGGTTGTTACCTATTAGGTGTCCCATGGATTCCTGCTGATTTTGGGTGTGTAGTGGTTGTCCTGGTCTCCCACTGATGTCTGGCCTTTTGAGATATCATACAGGTATATGCCAATGGAGTTCATGGTTGGGGCCATTCGCCTCCATTTACAGTGATTCTGTTTACTATGGAATCTTTGTTCCAGCCCAGGCCTTTGATATTTTGCCTGCCGGTTCAGCACCTGTCACCTGTATATTCCCTCAATTGGACACCTGGCCATTTCCATATCACTTGTATGTTATACACAGGCTGGGAAATCCAGTGGTGCTTCCTTCAACTCCTGTACCCAGCATAATATATCTGCCTCTGATACACTACATCTTGCAACATGTTGGGCATGGCTGGGGATTTTCCTAGGGACTTATAGCCTCCCTTAAGCTTAACTAGAGGATCCTGTCATTATCCCTTCAATGTTGAGGATCTTCCATAACCACCATGATACTTTCATTTCTCTTTTCCTATGGTTCCATTCTAATGAGGGGAAAATGAGGACCTGTGTATCTGACCTCTTCATCTTCCCTCTGTATGTCTTCCCATATTCCATAATGCCAATGGGGATTGTTTTTCTCCTTCTTTCTGTCTGGCAAGGACTTCTCCTATACATATATTCTACTTCTACCTCTTTGCCTAGGTCCTCAGTGGCAGGTGATGGCAGTAAGATGCTGGCTTACTGATAAAGGAAGATCCAAAAATAATATCTCTGCTACTATTGGAATATATGGCTTGGGAGCAAGAAAAATCCATACTTGAAATCCTTTCTGAAATAAAACAGGGGATAAATAAATAAATGTACATCCAATACAGGAATCTTTCCTACGATATGCTTGACAGGTGGTTAGTCAGCTCTTACCTGTATCTCCTTGCTGAGACCAAATGTTCTCTGCTCCATGGCTCAGTCCATTCCATGTTTGCACAGTTCTATTTATTCTCATGTATTATGTGACCATAATAGGTTGTAAAGGACTTGAGACTAGGGACCTTAACTAATTCTTTTTTGCAATAGTGCTTTATATAGAAGGCTCTCAATAACTATTCGCTGAACTAATGAATAAATTCTGTTGAGGTTCATTATGCCTCTATAATTCCTATCTCTTGATTCTGATTTTGCTTCTCAATGCTATGGTTTGACAATCCTTCAGATGCATGTAGGCAGATACTATGTTTTTACTTAGGCATCTTTTGGGCAGGCCAGTTATCACTATTTCCTTCAGTTGCGCTCCAGATGTTATCCACACCATTCTGTTCACTTTCATTTGAATCTTTTAAGCAGAAAAGCAGAGTGAAGGCCTGTGGTTGTATCAAGTGCTGTGATCTGTTACCAGCAGAACAGAGAAAGAAGTTAGATGAGGAAAGATTTCATATATATGATATAATATTAAAGGAAAAGCCCTGAAAAAAAATGAGTTCACTAGTAAATAAAGAAGGGCACAAAATTAATTGTGAGCCTAGAATGTATATTTGGACATTCATTAAGCATCTGATATAGCCACTCATGAAATTTTGTAATTTTATGCAAATTTGAATAAAATTGATTTGGCTAAAAACAGAATCTCAAAAAGTCATTTGTAAGGCTATTAACAGAGGGTACTGAGTAATAGCAGGGCTTCTGGATTAGGGCAGTATCCAGAAACCACCGGGTAGGGTCTGAGAGAAGGTAGAGAAAGGCCTGTGCATAGTTTTGTGAATGTTTGAAGGAAGAATTTAAGAGCAAATTATTGGTCTTTCAAGGTTCAGAAATGCAAGTGTGAGCAAAGACTGAGGCAAAACAGAAAGGTTGCTAGCAGGACATAATAAAAGTAGATAGCCATACATCAAATGTGCAAAATGACAATTTAAACCTGCTGTAAGATTTGCCAAATGCCCAGATTCAGCACTTCCCACTCTGGCTTGTATGTAGTTTAATGGAATATCTGTTCAATGCGGGGTATACAACTGAGTGTTAGAGTGTGGTTCACTTGATCTGAATCTGCCAAATGGTTAAAGCCAGACACATTTGTTTCAGCTCACTTATAATATGTAATCTGATGCCTTTGGTAATCTTAAGACTTCTTCTAAAAAATTAAAATCAATAGTAGTAATTTGAAAAATACTAGAATTTTCTTCACTAGACCTTAATGTATTCTTTAGAATCTCATAAACTCTTTACAGCCTTGATTTACTTTCGCAATGTGGACCTAAAGCTTGGAATACTCTTCTCAGCTCTTATTTATAATGCTTCTCAGTCTCAGCATCAAAAGGCAGTTGGCTTCTTTATACTCATTTGTTCCTGAGTGCACTACTGTACTTGAAATTTTTGCATTTCTTTTTCAGAGTTGCTGGCTTCCATTAATCCATGTTTTGGAGAATTGCTGCTTCACAACAATAGCTACATGATTTTAAAGCTGGGTAAAAAGTTGGCCAAAAATTTCAGGCATTTAGCTGGTTGGAAGATTTGTGATACTTTTTATGTTAGGTGACCAGGTAATTTATTGTTCAAATTAGAAGACATTTGAGAGTGAAAGGGGGTGCTCAACATTGGAATACTTGGGCAACAGGTGTCAACTGGCATTGTCTTGGGAATACTAAGATGTATGGTCGCTTACCTGTGACTAGTTGAAGGGATCCCTGTAGATGTATTGGGGGTTGTATAGGTAAATGTAGGCCCTTGTGTTCTGAGGGAAGAAATTTCCTTAGTCATTTGTCTCTACTTTTCAACCAAAATATATCAAATAAACTATCTTCTGTTTTGAAATTGTTTTCCCCAGTTTTGAGCTCTCAAGTATTCTTTGTTTTCCATAGAGCTTAAATCACATAATTAACCTGTGTATCATGGCACATTGGGGTTCTAGCAAACTTCCACTGGTGGGTTGTGCATCTGAAGAAATAGAGTGTTATGATGATATCTGGGAAATGGATTATTGAAATGAAAGGACATAGGGTAGGGTACATTTTGTCAGGTAAGATATAAAAAGTATAACTTAATGTCAGGCCAAAGCTGAACTGCCTGTGCGTTAGAACATAAGAAGATTTTGCTTTAGGATTGTATGTAAAAGAGTAGTGTAGAAAACTGTTTAATTCAAATCATAATGCAAAGCCTAAGGACAACCAATGAAATACAGTAGTGACAATACATTTTTCTTTCATTTTGAAATACATATTTTATATGTGAATATATTTTAAAAACTGGCATTTACATTTTGATCTCTCTGAGAGTACCACCAAAAGTCCTATCCTAATATTTAGAAGTCACAAAGACAATAAGGTTGAGAATCATGAATTTGATGGTTTAATGCCTTAGAGTCAACCCAGTCAATGAAGTGAGATGTTGAAGGCCAAAAGAATATTTGGAGATAGGGCTTACCGTATCTTTTGGCGAAGTTAAGAGTATGTGACTTGTGCCTTTTGACTAAGAGAGAAACAAGCAGGATCTTGAGGGAGACACAAGTCTACCAGATGCTTTAGAGTTCCAGAGGGGACACAGTGACATTTGCTAATGTGGGAAGCGTACTGAGCATTAATTAAAGGGCCTGCTGTATGTACTTAGGCTAATGCAGATATCCTCACACTGTAGAAGAGAACATATGCTGTGCAGGGCCTGTGGGGAGAGAGCCTGGGCTGATGGTCTCTGGAGACACAAAAGGACAGTCAATCTGCTCAGGCAGCTGCTTCCACCATAGTCAGTGTAGACATGACTCATGCTATTGTTTGGATTTGGTGAAGCCCAGGAATTGATGAGAAAATAATTGAGTATGAAGTTTGGAAGCTTCCCACCACCATATAATGACTGAAATCTTTCTGGAACATTGGTCCTATATCCCCTCTATTTTCTGGCTTCTCTTCTTTTCTTATAGCTAAGCTTGTTGAAGGAGTTTATTGCCACTATATTTATTTGCTTGTATACCTTTAAATCTGGTTTCTTTTTTTTATCTCTATGGATTTTTTAAAAGGTTTCTTAATAAACCTCTTTAGTTATTTGTTTATATCTGAATTATTTCCTAGACGGTAAGCCCCATGCAGGTAGAGCCTGGGTTGTCTTGTTTTTCACTGTGCTCTCACCTAGCACAATGCCTGGCTCATAGTAAGCATAATATAAATATCGATTAAATAAGTGAATGAATGAATGATCTAAAGGTCAAAACCAGTGAGTACTGAGTAATCCTTAATCCTTTTCATTGAAACATCTTACTCCTGTCTCCTTCACTTTTTTTTAAAATATATCCCTTAAATGTTGGCATTTGTAGCATTTGATCCTCTGTCTTCTTGTCTAACTCTATGTATTTTTCTTGTGTGACTGATATCCTTGGATAGATCCTTCTGTAGATGACTCCAAAATGGTATGTCTGGTTAAAAAAGCTAAGACCTTTCTTTCCTGAATATTGGATCAGTCTATCTGCTGAACACTTCCACCTGAATAAGTGGTCCTTCAGTTTATATTTGGAAATATCCTGTGATGGAGAACTCCTCTGGATTCTTCAGGCTTCTTCATATTTCAGTGAACTAAATATATCTTCCTATACCATGTATTGTTCATATTGGTTTTCCTTAGGACTATTATGGATAAGCTTAATCCTTTGTCACTTTTTGCCAGTGTAGTTTTCATATTTATATTTTCTAGTTATTACATAACCACTGAAGATCAAGATTTATGAAAAATACAAACAAGAAAGTTGGAGAAAACATGGGTGCTGCAAAACCTAGCGCTTTTGCCAAATAATACCTCTAACTGAGCTCCTACTATGTGTCAAGCAGTGTATTAAACACTTCTACACAGATAATTGTTAATCCCTACAAAAGTCCATATTATTATCCTTATTTTAATATAAATGAAGAAACTAAGTATCAGAAAAGTTAAATATTTTGTCCCAGGTCAGATAGCTAGAATGTGCCAGTGCTATCCCAGGTCAGATTGGCTCAAGCTGAAGCTCTTAATCACTATATAAACATTTACTGGGCCTCTCTGTGTTTTATGAAGTCAGTGGGCTTGGCATGTTTGTTAGCAATATTTTTTATTTGGTGAAACCTCTCTTTCTCTCTGACTCTACCACCCCTGCATGCACATTATCTCTCTGAATCTCCTGCTTTTTCTGGCTCTTCCCTTTGAGACCCTGGCATGACTAATAGGACAACCCTGTTTCAGAGCCAGAAAATTGTTCCATTTCAAGGACTCCTGGTTCATCCTTGAGGTGGTAAATGGAAAGTCTTGAGCAAGAATATGAGCTCCTGAGGGTGGGAAGTGAATGACTCTGTTCTGGTATAACTAGATTTTGCTTTTCCATTATCCTGAACTGGCAGGAACCTGCCAGAGGATCAGGAGATAGAGGGCTGAGAGATGACGTTTAAGAAGGACACAACTCTGGGGAGAGAGGAAGGTGATCTTGAATTCATGGAAAGACACATTACTATCCTAGTTTTTCATTCATGGGCTGGGCCACTCTCATCTTGGGAGAAGGAAATTTCAGTGAAAAAAGGAAGTCAGGAGAAGAGAACTTTAACACTGAATTTGAGGTGAAAAGTCACAGAAAGTGATTCAGATGCTTCCAAATTGCTGTTCCTTTGAAGCTTCCTCTTAAAAATTGAACGTGGCCATTTAGGAAGCAGGAGTTAGGAAAATACCATTGCTATCAATAGTTAATTGTTATTGTTGTTGTTAAGTGTTTTCTCTGAAAAGCACAGATCTAAGACCTTATATCCATACCTCATTGATTTTCATATTTCCTATGCAGAGTGTGTAATTTCCTCTGCTTTAAAGTTGGAGGAACCGAGGCTCAGAGTTGTTACATGCCTTGCCTAAAGAACAGCAAGAAAGTGGCAGAGCCTTAGAGAACTTCTGCTACATTGTACTTCCGTGGTATTTTCCTTAGAGTATTCACTGACTTGGTCACTCATACGCTTCATGAGACCTGGAAGAATCATTTAGATATTCTCTTGCCTTTTCTGGGTTTCTTGCTGTAACTGGCTCCATGAATCCATGTATGTTTTTTATAATCCTCTTCCTTAACTAGCTACTTGACCTTTAGAGTTATTTCCAAGCAATGATGGACTTGAACTCCTGACCTCAAGTGATACTCTTGCCTTGGCCTCGAAAAGTGCTATCTACAACACCGGGCCTGAAATGATGGATTTTCTACCAGACAAAGGAGTTGAGATTCTGAGGTCCCCAGGGCTGACTTCTTGACACCAGGACTCACCATACCCCTCTACTTGTGCCAAGGTTTGTGTCCCCTCGTTAAAAAGCCTATGATCTCCCTTAGAGAGAGACATATTTGAGGTAGCTTCTCCCATTCTCCCAGTGAGACATCTGTCATATTAAAAATTCCTTTTCTCCTTGGCAATCCTCATTGTCTCAATAATTGGATCTTTGTGTGATGAGCAACTGGGCCTAGACTGAAACCCCCTTGCGATTTTGACAACAAAAGCTGGTACTCCCAGCAGCGCCGAAGGCCGATGTGACGTGTGCCTGCCCACATTCACACACGAGGATGTTACCTTGCTCTCCCTGGCTGATTAATAGTGAGGATACATTATCAGAGCTAATAGGACTCAAATGAAGAAAACTGGTCAAGTGAAACCCTGTAAATTGGTTTGTGTGCTTCCTCTGTCTCTTCTAATACCTGATGCTGGGGGTTTTCATCCTTGTCCAGCCAGGCTACAAGGGAAAGGATTAGCGTAAATAACTCCCATGGCAGTGATAAGGGTGCAGCCAGCTGCTTCCATGGCCCATTTATTAGCATGACAAGAATCCAAATCTACAACAGAGGGATCCTTTCTTTTCTCTAAAAACACTGCTTTGCTTCAGAAAAATGACCAAAAATACATACCCCTTTCTCTCCCTGCATTCCTCTCTCCATTTGCTTCTTTTCCTACCATTTCTGTCTGTTATGACTGCTATAACAAAATATTATACCATAGCCTGGGTGGCTTGTAAACAACTGAAATTTATTTCTCGTAGTTCTCAAGGCTGGGAAGCCCAAGATAATGGCAAATTTAGTGTCTGGTGAGGGCCGCCTTCCCAGCTTATATACAGCTCCTTCATGCTGTGTCCTCACATGGTGGGAGGGGCCTCTTTTATAAAGGCACTAATCTCATTCATGAGGGCTCTGTCCCCATGACCTCATCTCCTCCCAAAGGCCTCATCTCCTAGTGGCATCACATTGGTGATTAGATTTCAACATCAGACCACTGTAGTTTCCTTCTGTCAGGGTGAGTTTTCCGCCCTCTTCCTGTTCTCCCCCTGACAGACTTTTTGCCTTGTGATGAATGAAGTGTGAAATACAAGGGGCAAACATCCTTGGATGTTCCCTCAAGCAGCAGCAGTAGCAGCAGCAGCATGGAGTAGTGGAAAACAGACAGCCTGGTTCTCAGCCTAGCTTCTCTACTTACTACCTGTGCGATCTTGGGTCTATTACTTAACCTCTCTGTACCTACTTCTCTCCCACCCCACAGCCCCTTTGAAATGGAGATACTAACACCTTGTAATAAAAATAAAAAATATTCGTGTAGGTTTTTGGTGGAAATTAAATATAATGGGTTGAGAACAATACTGCCTGCAGAGTCAGTGGTTATTAATTCATGTTAATTATTATTATTAGTGGAGAGAGGGCACAAACACATAGGAGGGAAATATGGTATGGGTGACCCCTCCATAGCTATTCGTCTATTCCGTGTTTCCGTTCCCTGTCAGATGCCCCACTGGCTTCACTCTGGCTGTAAGACCTGATTTTGTGTTTGAACTAGGGCAACTGCAGGGTCACTGAGTGACCCCTATGTAGGGCAGGCGCCACAGAAGGGCCCAGGATTGTTTGCAAATGATATAGATGTGGTCCATTTGGAGAAGAAGCCCTCAAGGGCCAGCTAAAAGAAGAGCTCAAGGACAGCTTTACAAAAGCTATATTCCCTCTGTTTCTGGGGTTTCTAAAAGAACATATATACATGCTAATTACCCAGGGGTCAAGGGTCTTGGACAGATGAATCCTGTCCTGCCTTAGCCATGGCCTGGGGAGGTGATGAGCAAAGGTCAAAGCTGGATAAATGCATATTCTTTATGTCAGTCTTTGAAGCTTTTGCTCTACCTTCCATGTAGTCTCCTGATGTTGGATCATGAGAAGAGTTCCTTTGTGTCAGCTAGAGGTAGGCTTCTCCTTGTCTCGGACTCACCTCCTCAGTGAAGGAGGCAGACAATCCTGGGGAAAGCCCCATAAATAAGATATCAATTAAGGAAGATTTTTGTCCCTCTACCCAGAGCAGAATTGGGGTGGGCCCATTCACCCAACGTCGTCTTAGGGGGTGGTGGTGAGCTAGGAAAGAGTAGGGGGCCGTCTTCAGTGCAACTAACTATTTAAATGTTGGTTTAAAACATTGTGAATGAAAGTAAGGTAATCACATACAAACACACACACACACAGAACCATAAGAGAGAGAGCCTGGCCCCAGGTCCAGTGCTTAATGAATGTCCTTAGCTTTGGCAGTTCACATTATTAACCTTTCCTGGGGTTAAGTAAATGGTGGAAGGTCTAGGGCAGAGAGGAGGAGTGAGCAGGGCTGTGCAGAAAGAGAAGCAGATTGTCTGCAGAGCAAGAAAGGAGTGGAATACGTAGAGTCTAGGATACAGCAGTATTTCTCAAACTAAGGGGTGAAGATACATTCTCAGATGTCCATGGCTTCTTTTTTGGGAATTATTTAACTTTCTATCTTCTTTTATTTGATAATCCAAGAAGAGCATATGTGAATATTCTAGATCATCTTTATAACCCTTTCAGAATCCCCATTTGCATTTATGCTGACATCAAGAACTACCTTTTTAAATCATCAAGTTATGATCATAAAAGACAGAAGTAGACATCGTACATGTGATGCATTTGCTCCAAAGGAAGGCTAAGTGATGTTGTGTGGTCTATGCAGTGGTTAGAATGAAAAAAAAAAAAAGGTAGAAAGTGTAAATTATTACATGATATATCATGTTAAAAAAAAGTTAAAAAAAAAAAAACAAAACAAAACTTCCAGACTCAAAAGAACCAGCTCTGGATCAGTCAGCACTGCTTCTATGAGCACTGGTTTCATGTATTAAAAAACACATTATCTATCACATTAAATTGATATTGATAATTTGAATTTGTTGGTTTTGTAGTTTAAATTTAATGTTTAAACTTATTTTAATTTTAAATGCTTATAAGATATATAAGCATAACATATTTTATCTAGTATATTATACATATTCAAATAATATTGTTTTATTTAGTAGATATTAAATAGTTCATACACTCAGCCAGGTGATGTTTCAATGGTTTTCCATATTTTAACTCATTTAGTCCTCAGAAATTACTCTATGAGGCTGGTATCATTATTACTCTCCAATGACAAAATGAAGACGTAGAGGGTTAATTACTTTGCCCAAGGACGCATGACCAGTAGGCAGTGGAGCTGGGATTTGAACCCAGGTTTTTTGGGACTAGAGCCCATGCCTTTAATCACTTTCTGTATTGTCCTGCAATTACCTAAGTTGTATTCTTTCTTTTAAATGTGATCTGTTCATTACTTAAGTTTCAGAAATGCTAAGAAGGTGTCATTAAGATCATTGAAAGCATTTATTATTGTTCCTTCAATTTCCCATCTTGTGCATCTTCTCTTACTTTCTATTCACTTCCCTTGTACTATTTATTTTCCTCTGACTCTATTTTACTCCTTTTTTTTTTTTATCATAATAGGCCTTATGCCTAGAAAGTCCTACTAGTAACTTCAGGGCTAGATAGAATTCTGAGCTACTGTCTCTTCAACAGCCCTTCCACCTACCCTGGCTATGCATCATTGATATAATTTGGGAAGGATTGACTCGATTGTTTTAATCTGACTTGGGTGGGCAAAGGTAATATACGTAACCTAAACATTTGTACCCCTGTAATATGCTGAAATAAAAAAAATTAAAAAAAGATAATCTCATATCCCTTTATATAGTGACTGGTTCCCCTAATTCAGTCTATGACAATAGCACATAACACTCTTTTGCCCAAAGAGATTGATTTAGGAGTGGATTCGTAACACAGAATGAGCCAATAAGATGTGAGGGCAGGTTTGAGGGACCTTCCAGAAGCCAGAGTTCTCTCCTTCTGAGTATTGTGGTGTGAGGATATAAAACCATCAGTCACCACAGCCAGTTTCCTATGACAAGGGAAGCCAGCGTTGGAATGGGACTCACTGAAAAAGGCAGAGCAAAGAGGCAGAAAGACAGGGCTGCTGACGAAGTTGATAAACTATTAAAATATTCGGCCCCCTCAATAAAAGGGCAAAGAATATGAACAGAGACTTTTAAAAAGAAGATAGAATAATGGCCAGCAAGCATATGAAAAAGTGCTCAACATCTCTAATCATTAGAGAAATGCAAATCAAAACTACAGTGAGATATCACCTAATTCCAGTGAGAATAGCCTCTATCAAAAAGTCCCCAAATAACAAATGCTGGAGTGGATACAGAGAGATTAGAACACTCTTACACTGCTGGTGGGACTGAAAATTGGTACAACCCCTGTAAAAAATAATTTGGAGATACCTCAAAGAGCTAAAAATAGAAATGCCATTTGATCCAGCAATCCAACTACTAGGCATTTATCCAAAGGAAAAAAAAGACATTTTATAATAAAGATATCTGCACTTGAATGTTTATAGAAGCACAATTCACAATTGCAAAGATGTGGAAACAACCCAATTGCCCATCGATACCTGAGTGGATTAATAAAATGTGGTATATGTATACCATGGAATACTACTCAACTACAAAACACAGTGGTGATCTAGCACCTCTTATATTATCCTGGATAGAGATTGAGCCCATCCTTTGAAGTGAAGTATCACAAGGATGGAAAAACATGCACCACGTGTTTTTCAGCATCAAACTGGTACTAATTGATCAATACTAAGGTGCTTACATGGCAGTAATACTCACTGGGTGCTGGTCAGGTAGGGGGATTGAAGGGCTGGGGGGTAGAGTAGGTGGGGTGGGTAAACCCACAGCTAATGGAGACAGGGTGCACTGTGTGGGGGATAGACATGCTTGTGGCCCTGGCTTGAGCGAGGTAAATGTACTTCATGTAACCAAAATGTTTGTACCCCCATAATATCCTGAATTAAAAAAATTAAAATAAATAAATCAATAACCAATTTTTTCACTCCCCTCAAAAAAAAAATCTGGCCAACAATTTTGAAGGCCGCAGTTTCTTGAACTATACGTTACATGAGCCAACAAATTTTATGTCAGTTTAAACAGTTAGATCAAAAAAAAGAGTTCTGAGATATGTTTCATAATTGGATGAACTTGTAATGGATTCTGATTGTTTTATCCAGTTCAAGTTCCAGAGGATTTTCACTTATCTGTATTTGACAGTGAGTTGTGGTTTGATTGCAGTATTCTTTCTCCATTATCTATGTATGACTAAAGCCTATATTAAAATGAATTAATTTATACTGTGTATTAGTTTTCTGTCAATGCATAGCAAATTACCACAAATTTAGTAACTTAAAACAATACAACTTTATTGTCTTACTATAGTCAGAAGTCTAGTTGGTACAGGCCTTTACTGGACTAAAATCAAAGTGCCACCAGGGCTGTATCAGGCCCTGGGGAAATCTGTTTCGCTGCCTTTTTCAGCTTCTATAGGCTGCTCACATTCTTTGGTTCTTAGCTTCCTTCCTCTGTCTTCAAAGTCAGTGGTGGTGGATTGAGTCATATCTCATTGACCAGACCCATTTTTGGCTGCCCCATCTTTTTCTGATCACAGCCAGAAAGGGTCCTATATTTTTAAGGACTCATGTGAATCAACTGAAGCCACTCAGATAATCCAGCATAATCCCATCTGAAAGTCCCTTATGCCATGCAAGGTAACATATTCACAAGTGCTAAGAATTAGGGCAAGGACATCTTTGGGGGCCATTATTCTGCCTACCACATGGTGTGACAGAAGTAACCCCTAAGATATTTGGCTCTATGGTAGCAGACCAACATGTATGAATGATTCTCTACTTGAAAAATAATTGGACAGTACTAGTATAAAGTATTACTACCAACTAACATTAACTTAGCAGTTACTATTAATATATACCAGGCACTACTTTAAATCATTTGTATTTATTAACACCATTTAATTTTCACAACACCGCCATGATCTAGATGTGCCATTATTACTCTAATAACTGGAAGCTAAGACCTAGACAGGTGAGACGATTTGTTTACTGGTTACCAGTGGATCTGAGATTTCAACTCAGGCAGTTTGATTCCATGTTCTTAACCACTATGCCATAGTCTTTCTCAAAATATCTTGTCAATGGATGTTGTATTAAAATGGTAATTCTACTCAGCCACAAAAAACAGTGATGATCTAGCACCTCTTGTATTATCCTGGATAGAGCTGGAGCCCATTCTACTAAGTGAAGTATCACAAGAATGGAAAAACAAGCACCAGATGTATTCACCAACAAATTGGTATTAACTGATCAACACTTAAGTGCACATATAGTAATAACATTCATTGGGTGTCAGGCAGGTGGGAGAGGGGAGAAGGGCATGGGTATGTTCACACCTAATGGGTGTGGTGTGCACCATCTGGGGGATGGACATGCTTGAAGTTCTGACTCGGGTGGGGGAAAGGCAATGTACATAACCTAAACAACTGTATCCCTGTAATATGCTGAAATAAAAAAAATTAAAAACTTAAATAAAATGGTAGCTTATCTGTATGAATCATATCCTACCAGTTAGAGCTCCTATTATGTAGGTGGAATAAGACAGTAAGGCAGTTTCCTCTTTAAACCAACAACAATGAGCACTTCTCCCATGAGGCCTATCCAAGGAGTCATATGTTTTGGGAGGAGATGACGCCTTTCCCAATAGCCACAAGCATGGTCTCATGACCAATTCCCCAATGCTGATGCACTGGAGTCCTTTAGCACTGCCAGATTTTCCCCCACAAAAGTCTCCCTACTTTCTAGTGGAAGTCAAGTATTTGGAGGATACACTTGGCAATAAATTTTGGGACAAAAGTTTTAGGGTTGCATATATGTGTCTCTAAATGATGGCTTACTTTGGTCAATTGGATGGATTGAGGATTCAATTCAAGATAGAATTTAGGACAGCCTATTATGGATTGAATTGTGTCCCCCGCAATTCATATGTTGAAACCTTAGCCTGTAATGTGATTGCATTTGGAGATAGAGCTTTTAGGAGGTAATTAAAGTTAAATGAAGTTATAAGAGTGGAATCTTAATCCAATAGGATTGGTGGCCTTATGTGGAAAGAGAGAGAGCGTGAAAGAGAGAGAGCATGAAACAGAGAGAGAGAGCACAGTGCATGTATGTCCACCAAGGAAAGACCACATGAAGACCCAGAGAGGATGGCCACCTGTGTGCCAGGAAGAAACTGAATCAGCTGGCACCTTGATCTTAGACTTCCCAGCCTCCAGAACTTTGAGAAATAAATTTCTGGTGTTTAAGCCACCCAGTCTATGGTATTTTGTTATGGTATCCTGAGCTAAGACATCATAGCCGATCATTTGACGTTACACAGATATCTTATAGAAGCTGTGGAAAGAAATCAAAGATGGGTGAATTTTCATGGCAGCATTTTCATTGTTTTCGTATTCTTTTCCTATTCTGGTGGCATAGAAAGGATTTGAAATCTGAAACGTCTAGACTAGCTTCTGAGAGTGAATAAATAGTTATGAATGAATTGTTGAAGTACTCGTTACTTGCTCTGCTCTAGCTGTATTGTTTTCCTTGCTGTTACTAGGACCCACCAGGGATGCTCTTGCTTCAAGTCTTCACACTGGGCTTTCCCTTTGCCTAAAATGCTTGTATCCCATTTTACATGCATGGGGTCCCTATGACTCACTCCTTTATCTCCTTACAAGGGTATCACCTCCTTAGTGAGGCTTTCCTCACCCTCTGTATTTAAAATTACAACATGCCACCCCTGACTACTCTCTATTTCTCTTCCACATGACTTATTTATTTTAATAGCTTTTATATCTATCTAGCATACTCTGTATTTTTCTTTCTAATGTTGTTTATAATCTGTTTCCTCTCAGTATAATATATGCTCCATGTGGATGGGGATGTTTGTTTATTTTGTCTGCTGCTATAATCCTAGTACCTAGAATAGGATGTGGTACATGATGGTGTGTTCAATATTTCTTGAATGAAGTAATGTGTTGAGTTCCAGGCTCATTTTTTTCCCTATGTATATTGTCTCATTAAACTCTCATAATAAATCTTTGGAGTAGATTTATTTTTATTATCCCAATTTTACCAATTAGGAAACCGAGGCTTAGAGAAATTAAGTAGCTTATCTAAACTCCTACTGCTCAAAAAGGCAGAGTCAGCTTTCAAACCCAGGGGGTCTGCTTCCAGAGCTCGCACTTAAATCCACACATTGTACTCCTCCCAATCTCATTTGTTCATTTTTTTTAATTTGGTAATAAATAACTGGCTTATGTATTTTTTTATTAGGGCTGCATTGGCTGCATAAATGAAACTCAGCTGTAGGGGCTTATCCAAATAGAAATTTCTTTTTCTCATTTGCCAAGAAAGTTTGGAAGGAAGTCTTTCAGGAAGAGCACAGCAGGTCAAGGTAGACATCAAGAATTCAAGTGTTAGCTGGGTACGGTGGGTCATGCCTGTATCCCAGAACTTTGGGAGACTGAGGCAGGATAGCTTGAGGCTAGGAGTTCAAGACCAGCCGGGGCAACAAATAGCAAGACACTGTCTCTATTAAAACTTAAAAAGAAAAAATTAGCCTGGTATAGTGTCTCATGCCTGTGATCCCAGCTACTTAGGAGGCCAAGGCAGGAGGATCAGTTGACCCAGGAATTAGAGGCTACAGTGAGCTATGATCACACCACTGCACTCTAGCCTGGGAGACAGAGAGAGACCTTGTCTCTAGAAAAAAAAAGAATTAAAATTTTCAATTTCCTTCTGGTTTATTGCCCTGACACCCTGAGCATGTTGGTACTCTATTCATGGCCTTTTGGTCCACATATCAGGCAGAAAGGAGAAACAGCAAAGGACAAGGGGTACTGACAGACATCTTTCCTTTCTAATTTTTTTTTAATGAAAAAATAACTTTCTCATAAGCCCCAAGAATGGACTAGAAATTGTCATTGTCTAGAAATGACTGTGCATTTATAATTGAGCTACCTTAAACAGAACATGGAGTAATATTAGTAGGAGAGGAAAAGAAAACAGGTATCAGTAGTGTCCACCATGCTCTTGTTTCTCTTTAAGACCTTTGTATTAGGATGCTCTGTCCTGCAATAATCAGAAACACAATTCAAATTGGCATAAACAACTAGGAAATACATTAATCTCACACCAGGATATCCAGAGGTAGGATAGATTACAAAGTTGGTTGATTCAATGGTTGAAGGATGTCCTCAAGGAATTAGGCTTTTTTTTCGTCTCTCTCCTTTGCCATCCTTAGCAATGTCTTCATTCTCATGCTGGAAGCAAGGTGGCTGTAGCAGTTCCAGGTGTTAGATCCACACATGACAACATCTGTAGAAGAGGGACTGACCCTTCCTTTCTTTTTTTCAAGAATGAGATCACACTTTAATGGATTTCTCATGTCTTGACCAGAACTGTGTCATGTGCCTATTACTACACTCCTTACAGTTAAGCAGGTTTGACTTTGACCAAAGAGGATCCATCATTCACAACAAAGGGTGGAGTCAGCTGCCCTTGAAACTTGTGGCCACAGGATCTGGGAAAATGCCAGAATACAATTTCTCATTCTGTTACAAGGAAAGAGACGAGAATAGAAGTTGAACAAACAACGATTAGTATCTGCCAAAATAATAACAATTTTTAAAAAACTGTGACAATTTGGTTCATTTCTTTTCAACTGATTTTTGAATAATGACTTCCTTTTAGATGAATTTATGACAGATAAATTTCTAAAAATGCTAAAACTGTTAGATCAGTAAGATTCTGAGGCTTGAATTAATTTTAATTTGTATCTTTGATCACATTTCTGCAGCCATTCTTCACTAGCCTAGCATATTACCTCTGGGGTGGGGGATAATTGTGGGGGAGTGAAAGAAATTTGGGGACCCTTCCCAAGAGGAGCAAGTGAATTTCTTCATACCTTCCTGTCCTTGTAATTCAGGATTGTTTTTGTCTTACTCCTTCTGTAATGCTCTCTTTATGTGAGTGATATAAAAACAATTCATCATTGCAGCCATCAGATTCTTTAAGACAACTCCATATAACCTGAAATATTTTTGCAGGAAAATTGATTTCCCAATTTAAGCTTCATGGTTGACTGGTCGTGCTGTTTATAAACAAATAGCATGAATAATTTACTTGAAGATTTACTGTGAGTTGCAGATATCATTCTTTTTTGTTTTTTCAAAGTCATCTAAATATGCTGTTATCAAGGAAATAGGGTCTTCAAAATCAGAGAAGGTACTGTTGGAGTTTTGTGCAGATTTTGTGGGGGAGTTTGCTACATTTGGTGGAAATTTATATAAGCCATAGGTCAACTGAAAATGAAACAAAACTAGCATTAACAAATGTGTTCTGTAAGCTGGCTATTGTCCTAGACTCTTTGACATACGTTATTTTATAAGCTACAACACCTCATTTTATAGAGATGCAGAAACTATTGTTCAGAGAGGTTTAAATAATTTGACCTAGGATAAAGGTAACAAAACCTAGATTCAATAGCTTTTTCCATACCTATATTAATTGCCAAACTGCAAATTGAGAAAGGCCCCCACCCCCCCGTGAGCTGGCTCATTGCTGCTGTTGCTGCTGCTTTTGTAGTTTGCTCTTTGTAGTGGGTCTCTTTGATTCTTCTGATGTATAAGATTGGTCCTCCTGCTCTACTGGCCATTTTAAACCAATCATTAAATACTCATGAGGTGCCTACTGTGTGCAAGCTCTGGATCATAACAGCTAACATGTTTGTAGTGGGTAGTAGTGTTGCTTGGCACATTTCCATTTCTCCTCCTCTGGACACAAGGGAACTTACACTTGCTGGTCCCCCTTGTGGTTGAGTGAGGACATGTGATTAGTCCTGGTCATTGGGTGGTGAGCTGTATCATCATATGTCACCTCCAGGCCTGGTATTTAATGGTTGGTGTGAAAACCTCCAGGGAGAGCTCTTTCCCATTGGTATGATGACTGGCAGCATTTGAGTTGGTGTTTGTGCCATCAGTCTGACTCCTTGAGTGAGAATGGTGAGCAAAGCTCCCCTGCCTACCTGAGGACAGACATATAATATGAGAAAGAAATAAGTCATATTTGTATACAGCCACTATTATTTTGGGGTTATTATGGTAGCTAGATATGACTAGTTTCCACTGATATTGATATTGAATGATTATTATATACCAGGCTCCGTAAGTAAACAAATTATGTACATTATCTTCACAACAACCCCCTCAAGGAGCATAATTATCTCTATTTTACATTCTAGGAAACTGGGGCTTATAACTGCAGTCCCCAAACCCCAGGGCCACGGATTGGTAACAGTCCATGGCCTGTTAGGAATTGGGAAGCTTCATCTGTATTTATAGCCACTCTCCATCGCTCGCTATCCCTACCCCCCACCACCATGCAGGTCTGTTTTCCATGAAATTGATCTCTGGTGCCAAAAGGGTTGGGGACCACTGGCTTATAGCATTTAAGTAACTTTTACAAAGTCACCCAGACCACCCAAACCTGGCTGAAACCAACTTCTGAATTTGGACTCACTATGCTATGCTGGTCTCAGATGCTCTTTCTTATTAATTCCGCTTATTTTAATTCACCAAAAGCATTTGACTTTCATCTGAATCTGTAGTAGTGGACTCTTCTGGGTATGACTTACATTAATACTGGGGAACAGGAACACAGTACTATTGCAGGATTACCGTTGTTTGGTAAATTAGATAGAATCTTGTATCAAACCTACTTCAACAATATGGATAAACCTGGAGGGCATTATGCTAAGTGAAATAAGCCAGGCACAAATACTGCGTGATCTCCCTTATATGTGGAAAATAGTCAAACTCACAGAAGTAGAGGGGAGAATGATGGTTATCAGAGGGTAAGGGGTAGGGAGAGATGGGGAAAGGGGAGATGTTGGTCAAAGGGTACAAAGTTCCAGTTAGGAGGAACAAGTTTCAGTGATCTATTACATAGCATGGTGACCCTAGTTAATACTGTATTTTGTATCTCAAAATTGCTAAAAGAATAGAATTTTAAATGTTCTCAACCACAAAAAAATTATAAGTAGGTGAGGTGATGGATATGTTAATTAGCTTAATTTAATTATTATACAATGTATACATAAATCAAAACATCACATTGTACTCCATGAACATATGAAATTATTTTCCAATTAAAAAATAACAGAAAAGCAAAATGAAACTAGCACCAAATGGCATGTTCCGTGTCTATGAACTGGGTATTGTCCTAGACTCGTTGGTAAGTTATTTTATAAATCATAACACTTCATTTTGTGTATATAAAGAAATTGAGGTTTAAGAGAAGTTTAAGTAATTTAATGTAAGATAAAGGTAACAAACTGAGATTCAAACACAGTGTTGTGAAAATCTGTGCTGTTTTCACACTACCACGCAGCAGGTTTTAAATGCATAGAGAAAACTGAGCATTCCATCTCTTTGTGGATTAGAGAATTCTAGCATGTCTTCCATAGAGCACCAGCCCTATAAGATTCTCTGTGAACCAAAGGGCTCCCTGTTTCCAAATTCAAATTAATCTGGAAACTAAGTCACCACTTTTCAAGACTCATGATGTACATTAGCATAATTTAATCTCTAAGTTCTTCAGTTAAGAAATCTATTTAACTTGTGTAACTTAAAGTTTCTCAAATGTATTTGACTACTGAAAATACCCACCAGACTCTGCCATTGATTTTAAATATCCTAAAAATAAGCACTTTTTTTGAACACTCTTTGAAAAATTTTGTGGTATAAATTAAAAGAACTTGACACTATGCTGGAATGAAACATAACCATTGCACCCTGGGAAAACCAACAAAGGTCTATGTTTCTTTTTTGGTAACTTAACACAGCAAGGATTTTGACTTAGCCCAAATAGCTCCTGGTCCAGATCCATTTCCTGTGGATAGTCAGAAAGACAGCACCATGTTGCTTTGATGTCTTTTGCTTTATTCCTAACAAGGAACATCTCTGGGTTTTGCTTCTCCCTGTTCTACTGTGTTAGCAGAATCCTTCTTTCCTAGGGTTCTTGGTTCATGGATGGATAATGTGATCAATCTAGACCAATGAGAATCCTCTCTGGGGCTTTTCCACCAGTGCTATCAGAGATGTTCTCTTCTCCCTTGATGTTACTAAATGCTAGGATGTGGTCTTATGCTGCCAGTGATCTTAATGTTTGTATACATGGCTAGAGCCTAAGAATGGACAACATTTGAGTCTATGAGTCCTGCTGTGCCTGAAGCCACAAGTTCTATTCCCAGATATTTTGATTATGTAAGCAAATACTTTATTTCTTTGTGTTTTTTTTCTGTTTTTTTCTTGTTATCTGTTTTTCTCCTTCTCCTTTTCCCCCCTCTTTTTCCTCTTCTGTCTTCCTTTTCCTGCATCTCTTTCTCTTTTCCTAGTAGTTTCAGTATTCTACTGCGTAGTTTCAGTATGAACTGAAAGAGTGTTGATTAATATATTTACCTTCAGGCATGCTGTGGCTCATGCCTGTAATCCCAGCACTTTGGGAGGCTGAGGGAGGAGGATCACTTGCGCCCAGGAGTTGAAGGCTACAGTGAGATATGATGATGCCACTGCACTCCAGCCTGGGAGACAGAGTGAGACAAGACCCCATGTCTTAAAAAAAAAAAATGTATATATATATGTATTCAATAAACTTGGGCAAACTGCTAAATAATAGAAGATGTACACGTAAGTGCTGTACAGGCTAAGAAATCTCTCCCAATGTTAACAGAACTGGGAGGTTTCAGAATGTATCATTGTTTTTCACTGCCATAGTCCTAGCAGCTAACACAGCTTCTGGCTATGATGAAATGTATTTAAGGAATATTTGTTGGCTGGTTTAATGAACACTGATAGCTTCCTCTTTCAGAGAAGATCAACCTTTTTTTCTTTCGTTCAATTCTCTTTACCAACTATATACCGAAACTTGGAATTAAGAAAGAAATCTGTTTTCAGAAAGCTTATACTCAAATGGGGGAGAAATTTAGAGACATATGTAAAAAATATTTAGAAAACATATCTGTAGGAGAAACATATCTGGGAGGACAAGGAAGTTCTGACCTTTGGGAGGTATGAGAGCTCAGAATAGGTATACTAGAGTTAAAGAACTGGAAATATCCAAGCTAGATTTGGCCTGGAAATATGTTTGAAAATTTGGAAAAATTTTATATAACATTACTTATTTACATTGTTTCTTCAAACATTAGAAAATTCAGCAACATGGGGTCATGTGTCCCCTTGGGAACAAACGGCAAGAACTGAGGAAGAGCTCACCCATTTATGTGATATGAAACACGCACACCCCAGTTTGGCACAGGTTTTTACCACATCTTATTGTCTTGTACCCGGTCTGCAGCACTCATTTTTGTCACGTGCCTGGCTCATAAGGGCATTTGTGTTTGTGACCCTGGTGTCTACTGTGGCTGGCAAGGAAGAACACAGAGGTTCTAAGATCTCAGAATCCATTTGCCAATAAAAATACCTTTTGAAGAGTATTAAGCATAGACACAGAAAATAGAGAAAGAGTACTCTAGAATTATGAAGGCTGATCTGATGATCCATTTAGAGGAGGCATATCAGCTCTGCATTTTCTTTCTTTCATTGGCATCATCTGGGGCACAAAAATGTGATTGTTCAATTCTATGCAAAGCCTGTGCTTTGGTAAGGGAGGGAATCTGTTGTGGGTGGAAACTTGAGTGGAATATCTGTCCTCATCATACAAGCTTGTTTACTGGGAAGGAAGCTTCACGATAAACTAGATTAAATAGATGGGGACCCAATGCGGAATAATGGAAGAGCCCTGCCTAGAAATCAGGGAGCCCAGGTTTGAATCCTGGTCCTGTGATTAAACAGTTGGGTGATAATGGGCATGTCACTTTGCATTTCTTGGTCCATCTACTCTTTTATATAATGAGGGATTTGGATTAAGTAATATCTAAATACCTGCCAGCTCCAAAATTATAAATATCCTACAACATATGAAGAGGGAATATAGTCTAACCCAGCCTCTGGAATCAGGGGTTTAAATCCCAGTTCTACTATGTATTGTCTCATCTTTCTCAGTAATGGGGATTGTTGTAATATTCACGTTGTTGTTGTGAATGAAAGAGAAGATTAAGTGCAAGTGCTTAGGATGGTGCATAACATATAGCAAGCATGCAATAAGTGATAGCATCTTTAGAGTTACTAATTCCTGCTTTCTTAATACAATTATGTGCCCCCTCTCTTTATTTTTAATTGTTCTCTTCTCTGATTTTTATGCATGTGCCTTACTCACTAGCAAATTGATATTGTGGAGTCTGGCACAGGAAACAAAAGTCCTTCTTTTTAAGTACATTGATTTGTTATCATTAAGAATTTAGATTTGAATAAAGTTAATGGTTGGTGATAATTCAAGTGATAATTCAAAGAGCTAAGAAACTTTAAGGTGGGATCTGTGACTTGCCCAACGCTGCATCTCCGGTGTCTAGCACTGTGCTTGGTGTGTAGTGAATGATCAACAGATGCTATTTTGCTAAATCTTTTAGGGTCTACTGGCACGTTAATTTTAGTAATAACTAATATTTATTGAGTATTTAACTGTGTCCAACAATCTGTGCTAAATGTTTATATGTACTATATAATTTAATTCTGATAAGGGGTACTATTATTTCTCCTATTTTTCATATGAGGAAATTAAGGCCACTGGCATTACAGAAGATAAGTAATTTACCCAAGAGCACACACAGGTAAAGTGGCAAAGTTAGACTTTAGCTCCAGGCTTATCTTCCCTTAGAAGTGGTGTTTTTTACCCCTGTGCCACACCATACTGACACACTACTCTTTATCTTGGTCCTATGGATAGATGAGATGATGGTGACCAGGAATTGAGCCTTGCACTGGTTACTGGACTAATAGATATTATAGCTACTGGGGTTTCAGTTTCTTGAAACCCCCTGTGATTCTTATAATTGTCAATACTAACAGCTGTTCAGCATTTTCATGCAGGTAATCCATTGGATGTTGGTATACCTCTTGTGTATTTGGTCAGTTCCTATGAAACTGTCATTGTCGCATGCATGTTCCTGGTGGTGAGGTTGCAGATAGTGAGACAATGATGGCAATAGTAGGGTGCTTTGAGAGTAGGCTGTCAGGCATACATTTGAAAACAGCTGAATTCCCTCAAAACGCCACAGTCAGCTGAGCTGTGTGAGAGCAATTTCTCCCTCTCTCTCTTTCTCTCTCTGTCTCTCTTATCTCTTTTACTTTAAGTAGTCTTTGGCTTTTAAGACAGCTTGTGACTCATCTAGAGATGATCAAACGTGATATTTTGAAATTGAGAGGAAACAAAGACTCCTCTTTATGCCATGATCTAACCCTTTTTTTTCCATATCTGGCTGGGACATGACACAATTTTTCCCCCATTTGCATTACCCATAGCCACAAAGGTTCTCAATTATGTCTGGCCTGACTAAGGACACCCATTAGCTTCAGAGATCACTACCCTTTCCCTCTCTTCAACTATATTTAATGAACAAGTATATCTTGTTTGTGTGACATTTAATTTTATACAATGTTAATTTAAGAAATGGATTAGTACAGTGGATATATTAATGGCTATGTCTCTTCAATCTATTACTGAGCCGTCGGTTTATCCCTGAGAAAATATTGCTGGGCCAGGACCATTGCTCAATAAGAGTAATTTTGCATTGGCAATGGCTGTGCCCTTGTTTTGTCAAGGCTACATTACAGGCATTCTTTATTTTGTATAAGTCCGGGTTGTATTGTTTTGAGGATCCAGCTGATTCAGACTAGGTCAACCTCCATCCTCTCTGCATGAATTTCTTTATCATCATCATTTTCATTGTTTGGCCATCGTATGGGTGGATGATTTTTTTCTTTTTTTCCTGTTTTTTCCTCAGATCTCAATTTCAATGCATTGAATAATGGCACTTTTCAGTTCATGGTTCATGACCCTCATTACTCCTTGCACGACCCCTGCTATTTTATTTATTTATTTCTTCACTTTTATTTCTATTCCCTACTCTCATTCCTCTCCTTCCACTATAGCAATCATTCTTGCTTAATTCTGACTTCTTTGTTGTGTGTGTCTTCCAAATATGCACTGCTGTTTTATGTGCTTTTAAATTATGCAAGCAGTATGATGTAAATATTTCAATCTTCTTAGGTTTTTTTTCAATCAACTAGGTGCTTTTAAGATCTACGCATGTTGCCATGTGTACTTCTAATCCTTTGCCTCTAATCTCTTTCTTTCTTGTTCCTAAAGCCTTGAAAGGGAACATCAGTGTCTGGCATGCTGACCCACTCTGATCATTCAGCTTTCTCATACGAGGTTGACATCAGAATCAAGAGGAGCCCCTGTGTGGTTTACCTAGGGCCCTGATCTATGATAAGAGGCATGGACTTTTAAAAAATTGCTTGTCAGTTCTTGAAGGTGCAGTGATTTTTTTCTTGTGGGGAGGTGACTGCAAAACCCTACATTATCATGGAAGCAATGGGAAAAAAAAAAACTTATTCTGAAGACAAGCCTCAGTTTCTTTATTAGTAACATGGAGATAATAATAGTACTGACATCATGAGGTTGCTGGGGTTAATATAAGATAATTTATGCAATCTGTTTAGTACTGTGGCTGACACATTGATAAATAGTTTGTAATTAGTATTCGAACTCTAAGCCCTGTGTTATGCTCACAATGCAATGTGCTACCTTACAGCAAGAAAATTTGCTCTTTTATTAATGTGGACATTATATGGATTATCTAAAATACCCAAGAGAAAACTAGGGATGGGGACTGATATTCCGTATCATGATATTTAATTGTGAGCACAGTCATGCTTCATGTACAATGAACTGTGAAAGCTGAGCGTATGAACACAGCTTATTGTTGTAATCGAATACAACCTATGACGAAGTTCTTATCTCCCAATCAATACTCATAATTGTTACTGTGCTGCGTGGTCATTATGCATAAATGGTAAATGGTATATACACACATCTACTAACTCTTATTACTCTTTCCAGCAGAGCATGTTTTAATTTTCCATTTGTACTTCCCATCTTGCTTTGTATTTCTAGTTTCACCTACCTTCATCCAAGTGATACAGGGAGGAGGGATGCAGGGAGGAGAAGAGCCTGACTTGGGTTCACATGGTAAAAGGCACAGAGGTCGTTCTACAAAGGGGCTAAGGGATGGCAGTGTGTGGGCACTGTGTTACAGCACAAAGGCTGGACAGTGTGAGAGAAACTCATGTGTCTGTAGTCTCTCTTCTTCTCAGTGACAGACACACAGGGACTTCAGGGGGACTCACTTTAGTCACACCCTGCTCAGGGGAGCAGGGGCTGGGGGGTGGGGGAGGCAGTGTTTGCACAAGAGATGAAGAAACTGTGCCCACTGGTTCTTATCCCTCAAAAACAATGGAAGCAAGTTCACCTTTATGCTGAGCCTGAAAGCCTTATTTTTATTGGCTTGACATTCCTGTAATGTAAAGGCTGGAAATGATAGTCCACAGACTAAATTCATCTCACTGTCTGTTTCTATAAATAAAGTTTTATTGGAAAACAGACATGCTCACTTGTTTACTATTGTCTGCTTTCACCCTGCAGTAGCAGAACTGAGTAGTCATGACAGAGACCCTATAGTGAGCAAAGTCAAAAATATTTACTATCTGGATCTTCACAGAAAAAGTTTGCCAACAGTTGCTCTAACTGCATGTAATACTTTCTTTGTCTCAAATAAATGTGAGCAGGCAGTAGAGTGGTGAAGAGTATGCACTCTGAAGTCAGAGCAAAGGCTGCAACTTTCTTACTGTGTGATGCTAGGTCTCAGTATCCTCTGTGAAGCAGGAAAGGTCTGCTATCTACCTCATAATGTTCTGGTAAAGAACCAATAGGATAATGCACATAAGGTGGTTAACAGTTGCCTGAAGTTTAGTAGTCATTCAGTGTGTATTAGCTATTTGTAAAAGTCAAAAGCTTGGTAAGGAACTGAACAGTAAAGGTAGAACATTGTGGGTAAGGAATACAATCACTCTGGGTGTTTTGTGTGCTGGGAAAGTGTATTTTTTTCTTTTTCTTTCTTTTCTTTTTTTTTTTTTTTTGAGGCAGTCTCACTCTGTTGTCTGGGCTAGAGTGCTGTGGCATCAGCCTAGCTCACAGCAACCTCATACTCCTGGGCTCAAGGAATCCTCCTGCCTCAGTCTCCTGAGTAGCTGGGACTACAGGCATGCACCACCATGCCCGGCTAATTTTTTCTATTTATATTTTTAGTTGTCCAGCTAATTTCTTTCTATTTTTAGTAGAGATAGGGTCTCACTCTTGCTCAGGCTGGTCTCGAACTCCTGAGCTCAAACGATCTGCCTGCCTTGGCCTCCCCAGAATGCTAGGATTACAGGTGTGAGCCGCCACACCCGGCTTGGGAAAGCATATTGTGATTGATTGCATGAGAGTGGGTGAATGGAGCCCTGGGTTGTTGGAGGTGAATTATGCTGAGATATTTCCCAGGGTCTGGCCTGGTCACTTTAAGCATGTGAAGGTATAATAGAAGCTCTCTGCCCTCTCCCTTGGTGTCTGCTCACACATGCAGGGAGCTGTGGAGAAAACAAGGGTTTCTTTCAATCAATGTGTGGTGTCTTTTGTCCTCCTGCATCAGCGGGGCTCAGGTCAGATCAGATGTCCAGGAGTGAAAGCCTGTTACCATGTCCAACAGCCATTCACTCAGGGAACCAGAAAGGGTGTGAACAGCTGCTGCATTTCATGTGGGGAAGCTAATGGGTGTCCAGGGTTCTTCCCCAGAGGTGCTGAATGTCTGATCTGATCTGGGAAGCATTTCACAAGATAGAAAATGAGAAAGAAAAATTCTAAATTAAAAAAGGCTCCCTGCCATTGAGTGGCAATGAGATCACTTTCTGCCAGTCTTGTTCCAAGGGCCATGTTCCCTGTGAAGCTGCTACTGAGCAGTGAAAGACCAGGTGGACCAGCTCAAATGTAAGGATTTAACTACTTCTTTCCCATCACACTTTTATTTCTTTGCTATAATAGGCTGCCGCTATTATTGTATGAAGTATTACTTTTAACCGACCGTTTTTGCCTTTTATGACTTGCTCCTATACCTGCCATTTACAAGGAAGACACTTTCCTTAGCTGCTGCTGTGGTGGCTGAACAAAATTTTGTAAGGAGTGACTCTTCTAAACGTTAGGTTAAGCACTTGTTTCCTTGTTTAGATCCACTCTAGAGCCTGATATATATCAGGTGCTCAGTAATTACTTGTTGAACAAAAGTTGAGTGATGATAAAACAATGAATATATCAGATATAGTTCCTGCCTTTATGGACTTCAGGGTGGAAGTGGGAAAGGTAGACATTAATGCTGTTATGTGTGTGATGAATTCTAGAATTCAGAAATATGGTTTGTCTTGGGGAGGAAGCTGAGCTTCAGAAGGAAGGGAGGAGGAGAGGTGCAGAGCTTGGCAGATAAGAAAACCCAGAGGCTTCAGGAAGGGAGACTGAAGACTTCCCAGTCCAGTGAGGACTGGCTGTACTACCCCTACCTTGTGGTCTGTATGATACTTCTTCAACTTTAAAATAAGTCTCTCTTTACTTAAGCTAGCTGGAGTGGGCTTTTTTCTCTTACAATCAACCAATCCATAATTAAGATAGAAGTTCATGCCTAGCAGGGTATATGAACATGTAAACAGAGACAATGACAACAGTGCACGATTTGTGCTGTGAAGAAAATTATGTACAAAGTCCTTTGGGAGACTACAGGGTGAGTGTGTTTGTATTCACCTTCCCATGCATTTTGGAGCTGGGGACCAGCCTCATTCAAATATTTTACAAATGATGCTCATTAAGATGCAGGGCAGTGCAGAAGAGAACTGATGATGTTCTACCATAGAATTCTAAACAGGCTGTCGACTAAGGCATAGGCTGGTTGGTCATTGCTGTTTTGGGAACCCAGCCCAGGTTCCTTTTTAGTAATTATATTGTTGCTTTTCAAGGTCCTTCATTTTTCTGGCTGCACTCAGTCTCTATGTACTGTTTCCCTCTCCTGCCTGAGCTCACCCTTCATTCTGTTGAGATCATTCTTCACTGTGTTAGACAAAGCTGTACACTTTTCACTCCCATCTTTGTCACTGTCTTCCACCTATTCTTTCTCTACACACATCAAAATCACCCTTTAAGGCCTAAATCATTCCCTACTCTTTTAAGAAGCCTTACCTGATTGTACCACTCCAACCCACAGCTTCCTTCTCTTAACAATTCTTGTATGGAAATCATGCTTAATTGTTTTATTAAGGTTGGTGTTATTCTTCCTAACTAGAGTGTACAGTCTTGGAGGGTGGGTGCCATATCTTAATACTTTTGTTCAGAAAATAGATATTGAGTTATGTGTTCAAGTGCCAGACACTGAGCTCAGTAATATAGGGAATAAAGACAGTCTAATAGGTGAGAAATGATACTTTATAGAAATGCATATATCTTAAAAATGGTAGAAAAAGGACAAGGTGTAGAGAAAAATAGAGATCAAGATCTGTGGGAGTTTAGAAGAGGAAGAAATAGTTGACTTCCAGTAGGGAATGTAAAGGGAAGCTTTGCTGACACAATGGTGATTAAAGGTGGTTAAGATTTAGGCATATAGAGAATGGGTGGAGGTAGGAATCCCAGTGCACCTTGGCAGTCAGTACATTTAGTGGTATCTGCCCAGGACTGGGATTGGAAAGATTTTTCTGTAAAGGGCTTGACAGTAAGCATTTCAGGCTTTGCAGACCATACAGTCTCCTGTGTCAGTTACTCACTCTGCCACTGTGGTGGGAGAGCAACCATAGACAATATGTAGATGAATGAGCATGGCTGTGTACTAATAAAATTTTATTTATAAGAATAGGCAGTAGTCCAGATTTGGCCTGCAGGCTATAGTTTGCCAACTTCTGGTTTAGAGCATTAAATGATTGAGTATATAATGTAATATATAATCACATTTTCACTAATGCTCAAAATTAATAGATTAAAAACTAGCAAAAATTGTCAAAATGTCGATAAAAGTTATCTTTGATTTCTGAGACTACAAATTACATTTTTTTATTTTGTATACTTTTTATTTTTCCATCCATTTTATAAGAACCAAGAATTAATTTTATCATGAGAAAAATAACACAAACTTTATTTACCGAATTAAAGTATAGATAGCAGGCAGGATACATAACCCAGAGCATGGCACATAGATGCTCAGGACATACCTGAGTTTTGCCAATTGGTACCTTTTCTGCAAGTGTTGCACCTACTGCCAAGGAAACTATCATCTTTGCAATGCCAGCTTAGCTGGGAAAGACACGCTTGCATCAACACTGGGATGCTTTTCTGTTACCCTCTGTCATCAGCTCCACAAAGCTATTATGTTGTTCAAGAAACATTATAGCAAAAAGTCTTCCTAGATGGAAACTAAATTGATTTTCTGGTTCTACCCTTAACCCTATTTTATTGTGGTCTCTAAAGGGAGCTCAGGGTTTTTTTTTAAAGTACTCTGACATGCTGCCAAGTCAGATATAAGATGGAATAATTGGGGACTTAGCCTTCACCCCATATCACAGAAATGTCAGTGAAACATGGTGAAATAACAACCGTCTGATTATACTTGAGCTTAGGAAAGAGACATTAGGCTTTAAATTCTAAGGTGGAGGTGCTGCTAATAATAAGAGCTATGACTCCTTGAATGCCTTCATTGTGCTTTTATTTTGTATGCTTCCTTTACCTTCAAAACAATACTTCGAGATAGGCACACCTTTCCCTATTTGACAGATAGGAAAAGTGAGGCTCAGAGACAACAGTTTACTCAAGCTTAAAAAGTGGGTTTGTGGTAGTCAGGATTTAAGCACAGATCTGCCTGGTTTCAGAGGCTACTCTTTCTTCCTTGCTACTCTATTTTCTATTATACTTGCTCCGTCTCTCACCACAAAAGGCATGTGCCCACAATTGAATCTTAAAGTAGCCCTGAAATGCTAGGGCAGTATTACTAACTGTCTGCATAGGGAAGAGGGTATGGCAAGCTGAATAGCTTCAGACAGTACAATTTAACACTGAATGATGACAAATCACATGGGCTTGGGGGCCAAGATCCAAAGACATTTAAAAAAGTTATAATTTATTTAAAATGTATATGTCAGCATAATTTTTTAATTGACAAATAAAAATTGTATATATTTATCATGATCAAAATGTTTTGAAATATGTATACATTGTGGAATGGCTAAATTAAGCTAACATATGGATTACCTGATATACTTATCATTTTTGTTTGGTGAGAATACCTAAAATATATAAAGAAAATGTGGTGTGTGTATACACACACACACACACACACACACACACACACACCATGGAATGGAAGTGGGGAGGGTGAGAGGGGGCTCAGGGATCAAAAATTACCTGTTGGGCATAATGTACACTATTCGGGTGATGGGAACACTAAAAGCCCTTGCTCCATGCTCCACCACTATACAGTTCATCCATGTAACAAAAAACACCTGTACTCCCTAGATCTATTGAAATAAATAAATAAATAAAATATATATCTTCTAGTCTTGTTAAAGAAAAGAATGCAATACTTTGTTATTGACAATAGCCACCATGTTGTACAATAGATATCTTGAACTTATTACTCTTGTCTAAGTGAAATTTTATATCCTTTGATCAACATCTCTGCAGCCCCCCTACCCTACCCCCTGGTCACCACCATTCTACTCTTTACTTCTATGAGTTAATTTTTTTTAGATTCTACATATAAATGAGGTTATGCAGTATTTATCTTTCTGTGTATAGATCATTTCACTTAACATAATGTCTTTCAAGTTCATCCATCTTATCACAACAGAATTTCCTTCTTTTTCACAGCTAAATAGTATTTCATTGTTTGCATGCATATATACAGTTTCTTTATCCATTCATCTGTTGAGGGGCACTTCTGTTGATTCTGTATCTTTGCTATTATGAACAATGCTATGATGAACATGAGAGTGCAGATATCCTTCCAACATACTGATTCCATTTACTGTGGATAAATACTGAATAGTAAGATTGCTGGGTAATATGGTATATTAGTTGTATTTTTAATTTTTGGAGGAACTTCCATACTGTTTTCCATAATGGCTATTCTAATTTACTAATGTTGGGAATATTAACTTTAGTACTAATTTACTTATAATGTACTAATGTTGGGAATACCAACAATGGGCAAGGGTTCCCTTTTCTCTACATCCTCACCAACACTTGTCTTCTTTGCTCTTTTTCGTAACAGCCATTTTAACATATGTGAGGTGGTATTTCATTGTAGATTTAATTTGCATTTCTTTGATAATTAATGATTTTGAGTATTTTTTCCATATACCTCTTGGCCATTTGTATGTCTTCTTTTGAGAAATGTCTATTCAGATTTGTTTCCTATTTTTTAATTCAGTTATTTGTTTTCTTACTATTGAGTTGCTTGAGTTTCTTATATATTTTTGATATAAGCTCATTTTCAGATGTATGGTTTGCAAATATTTTCTTCCATTCTTTAAGTTGTTTCTTCACTCTGTTGATTGTGTTCTAGGCTGTGCAGAAGATTTTTAGTTTGATGTAATCTCATTTGTCTATTTTTGCTTTTGTTGCCTGTGCTTTTGGGGTCTTATCCAAAAAATCCTTGCCTAAACCAATGTCATGAAGTGTTTTCCATATTTTCTTCTAGTAGTTTTATAGTTTCAGTCTTACATTCAAATCTTTAATCCATTTTGAGTTGATTTTTGTATATGGTAAGAGATAGGAGTCTCTTAATTTTTCTTTTTTAATTTTTTCTCCAGCTTTGTTTTGTTTTGCTCAAGATGGTTTTGGCTATTCAGGGTATTCTGTGGTTCTATATGAATTTTAGGATTTTTTAAATCTCTGTAAAAAATGTCATTTGAATTTTGATAGCGATTGCATTGAATCTATTGTCTACTTTGGGTAGTATGGAATTTTTAACAAATATTAATTCTTCCAATCCATGGGATAGCTTTCCATTTATTTGTGTCCCCTTCAATTTCTGTCTTCAATGTTTTATAGTTCTCAGTGTGTGGGTCTTCCATCTCTTTCATTAAATTTATTTCTAAATTTTTTTTTCTGTAGCTATTGTAAATGGGATTTTTTTTCTTGATTTCTTTTTTTTTTTGGATAGTTCATTG
The DNA here is from genome assembly GCF_020740605.2 of Lemur catta. NCBI lineage: Eukaryota > Metazoa > Chordata > Mammalia > Primates > Lemuridae > Lemur > Lemur catta. The sequence continues at coordinate 90,619,594 of NC_059134.1, read as the reverse complement.
CTGGTGTATAGAAACTCTACTGATTTTCACATGTTGACTTTTAATCCTGTAGCATTATTGAATTCCATTTATTAATTCTCACAGTTTTTTAGTGGAGTCTTTAGGGTTATCTATATTTAAGATTATGTCATCTACAAATAGGGAAAATTCAACTTCTTCCTTTCCAATTTGGATGCTTTTTATTTTTTTCTCTTGCCTGACTTCTCTGGCTAGGACTTTCAGTACTATATTGAATAGAAGTGGCAAAAGTGGGCATCTTTGTCTAGTTCCTGATCTTAGAGAAAAAGCTTTAAATTTTTTTTACTGTTGAGAAAAACATTAGCTGTGATTTTGTCATATATGGCCTTTATTGTGTTGAGGTACATATCTGTTATACCTAATTTGTTGAGAGTTTTTTGTCCTGAAAAGATATTGAAGGGTAATGTTGGCCTAATTCAGTTTGGAGACAGAATTGTTTCTTCCTCAGGGGATCTCAGTCTTTTATCTCTTAAAGCCTTCAACTGATGGGATGAGGCCCACCCACATTATGGACGATAATCTGTTTTACTTACAGTCTGCTGATTTAAATGCTAAGATCATCTAAAAAATACCTTCACATCTAGACTGGTGTTTGACCAAACATCTGGGCACTATAGCCTAGCCAAATTATCACATAAAATAAACCATCACACTATGTAAATGCCCACTCAAACCTTGTTCCTTCTATATTAGATGCAAATAATAGTAGTATATGCAATTTAAGGTTGCTGTGAGACTTAAACAAGCTAATGCGTATATACTTTTCAGATGGCTGGCATATGATAAGCACTCAATAGATTTGAGCTAATATTATTGTAGCAAGATTACAAACTTGTCTTAAATTTGTCTGGTTAGTATCATCTAAGAAACATGAGGAATTTTATGCATTGCCTTAAAAATGCCCTCTTCCTATCATGAGGGAACATTGAAAATTACCATTTATTAAATCAGAAATAAACATCCCAGAGAGGTCAAAGGTGGTGTGATTGGCTGTAGGTCAAACCACAAGTCAAGCAGAAATAGTGCAGGGCTTTTAGCCTCTGTAAGGCACTTCCCATTAGGCTGTCATCATTTATCATATTCCATTCACTTACAGATGGAGCCATTTCCTTATGGTATTTTTCAAGAAATTCACATGTAAATCCTGGTAGTGAAGTGGGGCTTCTTTTATTAAGATCTGAAATGTCAAAGCAGTTGGAATGTTCAGAATGCCAAGCATTCTCAAAGTTGACAGCAATTTTTGTTTCTGTAATTTAATTTAGAGGATACAAGCTAAATGACCTGTCATGATGAGGAAGACTGTTGTGGTAATTTAGAGTCTGGGCTCTGGAGCCAGAGTACTTAGGTTGAAATCCTGGATGTGTGACTGTTTAGCTACGCAATCTTGGGCAAGTGACTTCACACCTATGTGCCTAAGTTTCCACAAATATAAAATGGAGATAATATTATAGTACCTATGTCATGAGTACTATAATGGTGGTAAGGCAGTGGCTAGAACATAGTGAGCATTAAATAGAGTTTCACTATTATTATCATCTTCATCACTACCACCACCACTATCCAGGTAGTATATTCCATATATAATGTCTTTCCAATCTGGTTTTTACTGTCCCAGGGTTTAAAATGTAAAATGGAATTGGTATTAGCAAGACTCTCTTGTTTGGAAATAGCAAAATCCAACCCAATCCAATTCAAAGCTAGTTTAAGACAAAAGAGGAATTCTTAGGCTTGCCTGTAATAAAAAACCTATACCATCAGGATTCTCTCTTTTTTTACTTAATCTCCATTTTTCTCTTTGTACTAGCTTTATTTTCTTAGCCTGGATTTTCCCTGTAGCAGAGAGCATTTTCTCTGGAAGATTTGTTCTTATATACATATAATGTAACGACCGAATTGGAAAAGGTACTTCCATCCTAGCTTCTCTTTGAAAAATCCCAGGGAAGCACTCTGATTGGCCGGTCCCATGCCTGCCCACTGGACCAGGATAATGATTGGCCCATCCAGGGTCTTGTGCCAATTCCCATAGAAGAGAACCAGACACTATTTCCACTAGAGAATTACTGTATGGAAAATAATCAACTGGAAAAGGGCCTTGGAAGTCAAACAGTACTGTCTAATACTCAAATTTGATAGAATTGCTCTTACCCTGTATTCTGCTCTTCCCTACTTCCATGCCATTACATCCATGTAAGGATGTGTGTGATTCTCTATGAGGAGGTAGTTGGAGGGCCCACAGTTTTTTGAGGCAGTGCTGTCTATGTATAATTAAAAAAAACCTCCCTGTGTTCCTGATTCACACCTTGGTTAGGAGTTGGGAGAAGTTTGGGGTGAGAGTTGGGTGCCTCATCCCTCACCATTCCCAAAATGAGAACCACTAAGGTAGATTCTCCTAATGTAATGACTTTAATACAAACCAACTGGGAAAAGACAAATGAGGTTTAATGAAAAGTGTGAATTATGCACTGCATTCTGAGAAACACTATTTTGCAAGTTCAGTATATAATTAAAAAATTAATATCAAGGATAGTATTTCCAGGTAGACTTTCTGAAGAATCAGCACTAATAACAAAGCTATAAACCTTTACAAAGATTATAAAAGTTGTTTGTAAATAGTTTTGTTAAATGATTAAAACACTTATTTTCTTTAGTAGGTTAAACATTCCCTCTGAGATTTTGTTTAAACTTGAAATTTGCCTAGCAAAAGAATTTTAAAGAAATTAATGCTGAGTGAAGCCATAAGACCAAGCTGGAAAGAACTTGAGACTTTATCTATCATTTTTGGAGGTGAGTGAGGAAAGGGGTTTGGGGACCTCATGATTCAGTATGTAAAATTGCACTTAATCCACATGTTTTGAATATTGTACTCTAACCTCATTTGTGCCCTGGGAACCCAAATCCAGTGTATTTGAATCAGCCTCTCCAGACATAGGTAAATTCCTAGGTTTCTGTAGGAGTGCTAGAAGAATACCATCTTTATGGTGGGGTTTGAGAGTGACCTTTTTTTTTTGTAAGGACATTCAAACAATCTTGCTTTCTAAACTATATGTACCTGCTCTTTCAGAGTTATATGGCATTTATAATTTTTGAGCATTTCTGGGGTTTTGTAGCAGGTGCTTTCTACTTCTAGGGCTTGTCCAGAGCTAGCTTGAACTTTAGATTCATTTGGGTTACAAGAGAGTTACCACATGTCCATTTGCTTTCCACCTTCTACAGTTTTGTATCCTTTCCTGTTATCTTTGCCTCTATGGGTATTTGATTTAAAATGCACTTTATTGTCACTTTAGTGGTGATTAACTAGAAGTTGTAACCAGATTTTATTTATTTATTTTGAGACAGGATCTCACTCTGTCACCTGGGCTGGAGTTTAGTGGTGTCATCATAGCTAACTGCAACCTCAAACTCCTGAGCTCAAGCGATCCTCCTGCCTCAGCCTCCTGAGTATCTGGGACTACAAGGAGTGCACCACCACAACTTGCTAATTTTTCTATTTTTTGTAGAAATAAGGGTCTCTTGCTCAGGCTGGTCTCAAACTCTTGGCTGTAAGCAATCCTCCCACCTCACCCTCCCAAAGTGCTAGGATTACAGGTGTGAGCTACCGTGCCCAGCCCAGTCAGCTTTTTTGATTTGACAATATATTTTGAAAATATTGTCATATAGTTTAATATTAGATACTGTGGTTTTTAATGATTACATAGAATTTGATGATTGGATCAACTATAATTTATGTAGTTACTATGGTTATGTATATACTTAAATTGTTCTTATTTTTCATGATTATGAAAAATGTGATAAGTATTCTCGTAACTGCAACTTTGTGCATCTGATTTTGTCCTTAGGATAAAATATGATACTTTAAAGGCATTTGGTATATGTGGGAGTGAATATATTAGTTTATGCTCTTGGATCCTTCAGGGACAGCCAATGCTCTTCTGCCATTTGAAGAATTCAGATGAGGGTTTGAGAACCGTGGCTCTATGAGACCATCATAAAATGGTGGTCATGTTAATAAGGTAGGATCAATGAACAGATATCCAGGGAAAACAGGCTTAAAGCACTTGAGAAAATTTTCTGGGGCCCATAATTAACAAGTGGCATGGACAAGTTGACTCTGATTGACTCTAAGACATGCCAGAACCACTGTCCTGCACTGCCCTCGAACCCCACTTCAGGGTGTAAGAAATCCAAAGGGGTCTACATTTATGAAATCCAGTGAGATAGATAGTTATACATCACACCTCACACCTTTATTATGCAGGCACCTGAAGTTACCACCTGACTGCAGTGGGATTTTAAGATGTAGACCCGATCTTTCAAATGAGACAAAAAAGGAAGAAGACCAGCTTGTTATTGAATTTATACTTGGGTAAAGGCACTTTGCTAATCCTTGAAACAATGTTAAAAGCTGAGATGGATTTTGTCTGTTTTATAGATGAGGACACTGAGGCTCAGGGGAAAACAAGAAAAGCTTTTCTTTTCTTTTTTTCCCCCAATGTCCCACATAATATCAGAGGTAGGATTTAGCCCCAGGTGCGTTTGTCTCCAAACTGATACTGCTTTTAATGTATTAGGATTGGTGACTTAGGAAACACCTGAAGATTCAAAGACTTTGGAAATAATAGAGCAAATCTGAAAGATTAGGTATACTGTCTGATAGAGTTGCTATTCATTGTCAGATAAGGGCAAATGGATGTGTCTCAAGCCTTCATTATGCCTCTAGAAGCTCTTAAAATTCAATCCTACTTGTCATATTCATCAAGAAACTACAAAAATAGGATTTAGCTCATTTTACTGTTAAGTACACAGCTGGCTCAAATTGAGAGTATTTGTCAATGGGCCATTGCGACTTGAAAGTAGGGAGAGAAGACACATTGAGATAAGTTCTGTTGTGGTACTTAAGAAATTTCATTAATGCCTTGGATAGTGGAATGAGCATGCTTATTAAATATCCCATTGACAGCAAGTTGGATGTGTTGGCTAATGCCTTGGAAACAGGATTGAAATAGAAAATGGCCTTAACAATTGGAAGAAGTGGGAAGATAGAAAAAGGGTGAAATTCAATTGCTAGAAAAATTGATAGTTGAAAGAAACATCAATATGCTCTACTGTTTCATTAAATCTATCAAATGGAAGAATATCAGGGCTGCTGGCTCATGGTGGTATTGCCAATGATGATGATTGAAAGTCATATCCTGAGTTTTCTAGGAGATAACAGTAGAAATCAATGGATGAATAATTGATTTTCATGCCTGTGTGAAAGATTTGGTGATCTAAACAGTATCGATTTGCCTTGAATGGAAACATATTACTGACTGAGTCATGTTTAACTAAGTCCTTCCAGCTATGATACTTAAGTTAAATTATCTATTTCTTCTTCTCCAGAGAGAGTCGTATTTTTAAAAACCTGATAGTGGGAGAATCCATTTTAAGACTGTACTTTATGGCAAACACAAGGTGGGGGTCCAAGGTTGTGGGAAAGCCTCTTTTCTGTCATTGAGTGGCATGCAATGTTAGTATGTGATAATCAAGCAGCAAAATGGGACCAGCTTAGGAAATGTAGCAAGACCTTGTATCTAAAAAAATAGTAGTCCCAATTACTCAGGAGGCTGAGGTGAGAGGATTGTTTGAGCCTAGGAGTACAAGGCTATGGTGCACTGTGATCACACCACAGCACTCCAGCCTGGGTGACAGAGTGAGAATCTGTCTCTACCAAAAAAAAAAAAAAAAAAAATTATACATATCAGGGCATTTATGACAAGCTGAGTAATAATCTCCATTCATGACTCTCCTTCTCCTATATCTTTTTCTATCCATTGAGATGTATAGTAGGATCTCTCTCTCTCTCTCTCTCTCTACTCTGCCTCCTTTTCATTCAGTGGCCCCAAAACTCTGCAAGTTCCTAAACTGCAGTCACAATCTTCCTCCCATCCCCATTTATAAAATAGATTTACTTGCTTGGATACCTACATATTTCAGAATTCTGGATGGGAAATCTGAAGGCTCATTCCTATATAAAATTAGAGTGACATATTAATGTAGCATGAAATGGGATCACCTTGTTCAACTCTTGCTTTTTGAACTCTTGATGTATTTTGCTATTTTTCATTTCAGGTTGCACGTGTTTTTCACTGTAACTCATTTTGGGGGGCATTTCAGGTTTGAAGACTAATGGGCACTTATCACAGCCTGTCTGCATATGTTCCAAACACGGAAGCCTTTGGGAAATTGCTTGTGGAAAGAGGGGCTGTTGTACTTAAAGACTTTGAAATAGCACAGTATGGCAAGTTGAATGGAAACTTTAACCTCCTCAAAGTGTCCAAGTTTCCTGTAAGGCATGAACTGAAGTCCTTTGATGACTGCCTGGACACCTGATATCCAAAAGTACATCCCCTCAGTTTCAGAAATACACAAAACCTATGTTTGTGTTTGAGAGCAGAGGAGGCAAGTAGACTGGACTAGAATTTTCTGTGTTTAAACACATAGTGGTACAGTAGTAAGAGCAGCTGTGGGCACAGGAAATTTATAAGATTAGTTCATACCATAAGCCCTTAAACTAGGTTCACCAATTGTTATCATCTCTCTTTTGTCTCTCCCTTCCTTCCTCTTTCATTATCTGGCTCTGTCTGTCTCTCCACATACAATACACATGTACACTACACACTTAATTACTTGTGTGTGTGCTGAACCATTAGAGAGTAAGTTATAAACATCTTGACGCTTTGTCCATGGGGCTTCAGCAACAATTTCCTATCAGATTTTGAGATAGTTTGTTATACAGCAAACACTGGCTGATGCAAGGTGCTAGAGTGTATCATAACAGAAGGTATTGAAGGTTACAATGAAGTCAGACACTTGAGCTGAGTCTTTTCCTACTTAGTCTACTTCAGGGAAAGTATCCTTAAAATAAAAATAGAAATAAGAGGAACATGTCAAGTGGGAATAAAAGGCTATCAGGGCATTAGAAATGGACACAGGTACTTGTTGAGGCTGAGACGAGTGGCAGAAGTAGACTTTGTCACAAATGTTTGCAAACTGTAAGGACTAATTTTGTGGGCCACAGTAATAAAAATATAGGGGAGTAAGATGAATAGCTTTAAATTTGAGTTAGCATTGGTCATACATTTTGTGCTGTGAAAGGCATTGATAACCTGGGTAGCCATATTTGACTAGTTTTTTTTTTTTTATCAATATCCTGTACATATGGGTCTTTTCCCCCCCATTGCATTATAATTAAAACAAAATCATATTGGGGATATATGGAAACTGGCTGATGATCATGATATAATGAAAGCAGAAGTATCGGGGTGCATAATAAAACTTAGGCTATACCTTTGGAAGATAAGAAGCCATTGTGGCTTTCGGTAGAGAGAACATAGTTCAAAGATGGTCTAACAGCACTACTTGTATTTACATGATATGGCTCCAGGTTGGAAGTTGGAGTCCTTGACTTTTCTCCTACAGCTCAAGTAAGGCCAACTCCATATGGCCATCTCACTCTCAAATATGCCTGCAACCGTCTTGTTTATTCACATTGTTGAATCTCGGGGTATCTGTTTCTCTGTATTTTAATTATTCATTACTTACATCCATCCAGATCAACTACCTTATTTTTACCTTGAACTCTTTCCTTGTGAAATGACAATAAAGTATTGACTTTGTCATCTTTTAGGATCAGATACAGGGCTAGATTAGAGTCTATAGAGTACCAATGAATAGTAATGGATATTGCTATTTGTATCATCCATTCATAAAATAAATAATTATTGCATATCATTATGTCCTGGGCACTCCTCTGGAAGAAAGAGATAGAGCAGTGAGTAAAGACAAGTTCCTTGACTTCCAGGACTTTACGGTTTAGTTGTTACTTACTCATTTAACAAATATTTATTAAACAACTTAGTACTAGGTTTAAGTTTACTAACTGGAGTTTCAAAATAGGTTATGGGACTTGGAAGGGGGCTTAATACACTAAATTTTCTTCATCAAGACAAGAAAGGAATTTTATAACCAAAGCCTAATCCAGAATCAGCCACATTGGCAAAACTGCAGAAATTTTCCTCAAAATCATTTTTTTTTTGTTATTTTTGCCCTCTCCCATCCTTTACAAGTGCCTCAGAGCAGCTCTTCTCCTGCCATGTCTGCAATGTAGAGAGATAGCCAGTCTAATTCTATCTATAAAGCCATTTCCCTGCATTCCCCTCAGACTTTATGCAGCAATATAAATCTCGGATAATGTGTCCAGGTTAGCAGAGTTACTTAAAAGAGCGGACAGTCAGTGTGGCACATTTATTAACATCATATATAACAGAGCTGTAACTGTACAGTAACTTTCTATTTAGTCAAAAGGTGGGGAAAAGTGCTGCTAAGGTTTATGGAGCTGGCTCTGGACCGGCGAGGTGAGTTATGTACCCAAATAGTTCTTGTGTATCATAAGCTGGAAGCTAATAAACCATCTTTAAACTGTACACTGTCTCTCCATTAGAAGAAATGGATCTATTATTTTCTGTCTTTGGAATGGCATAATAATGACTCTACTGGAAAGAAAAAAGAACACAAAACAAACCAAGAAAAAACCTGAGCGGCTTCCTGACTGCTCTCAACAAAAGCTTTTCTACCCACATGCTGTATGAGACAGGTCATTTAGGGAAGAGGAAATGCTTTTTAGGCTGTTCAGGAGCTGGTGGGATATCAACACTGAGGAAGTTGTAGATCATATATTGTCATTTCCATTCTACAGCAGTAAGAGTCCTTGGCCCGCTAGCTTAGTTAATTGAAGTTGTAGGCTTCAATGAGGCAGTTAAGCACTTATTACAACACAGTGCTATACGGTAATTACCTGTTTACTTATCTGCCTCATCCCTGGACTGTGAACACTTTGAGAGTATGTACTGTGTCTTATTCATTTTTGTTCCCTCAAAGACTCTAAGACCTTTATGTGTCTAAGAAAAAAAATCTTTGTAACTTATTCTAAACTTGCTTTTGTTTTCTCTTTCCTTCACTGTGATGACATCTACTATGTCTGTCTCATGTACTGCAGAGTCCTGATTCAGCTGTGGAATACCTTGCCTGCAGTATGGGAAACAATTATGTGTTGACTCAAATTAAATACATTTAATTTAAATTGTATTTAAATAAATTTATTGCCCCAGGGCCATAGCTGTATTCATCTAGAGACTTTTGCCAGAAAAACCTTTACAAAGAGAGAAAACTCTGAAGGCACCAAGAATGGGTGAGGTTGATCTTTGTTTTTATAACAGTTGAGAATCCCAAATCTGAAAATCTAAAATCTGAAGTGCTCCAAAATCCAAAACTTTTTGAGAGCTGACATAACACTCAAAGGAATGCTCATTGGAGCATTTTGGATTTTGGATATTTGGATTTGGGATGTTCAACTGGTAAGTATAATGCAAATATTCCAAATCTGAAAAAAATCTGAAATTTTAAACACTTCTGGTTCCAAACATTTTGGGTAAGAGACAGTCAACCTGCAGTAATAATCGCATCCCTAACAAGGTGACTTCTAAATTCCATTAGTAGATGCCCTTAGTAGGCATCTACACTCATGGCCCCTCTGAGCTCTATCTGAGCTCTCAGACACATAGAGCTATTCCAGAATCCTCCCCTCTCTCTGCCGGTTACAGGTTTTAGATAGTTAACCTGTTTCCCACGCTGCACTCAGTTGCGCCAGTGAGAACCATGTCATGAAATTCTGATATATGAAGAGGCATAACATGATATACTAAAATAGGGAGGACTTATTTATATCAAAGATGAACTCTTTGTACTATAAAAATATTTCTAAGAAATTCCTTTAAATATTAATAATTCCTATAGCATATTTATAATATTGCTTAATTTAAAAATTGCATTTACATATAATCATCTCTAACTTATTAAATAACTTTTAATGGTTTCCATGGTATAATCCTAAAATAATTTATGACCATTTTCTCAATAATAAAAAAATTAAACTATAACTCAGAATCTACTTCACCAAGCCCTGATCCAGTTTCGTAGCTTGTGACCTCTAGTTGAAGAATCTGTCTCATGTTGGAGCTTAATATCACCTAGTAAATGCTTTCTTCTTCACTTTTTGCTAGAGCTTGTACACATTTATAAGATAATCTATATGGGTGATGTTGTGTGCACTCTAATGTGCCCCCAAAGGGAAAAAAGTGACCAGTGCTTCTGCTAAAATACACTAAAGCAAGGAGACATTTTTCGAAATGATTCTTTAAGTACTAGAAGAAAGATTGAGCATGAGAAAGCAGATGTAAGAGAAAGCAACAGCCAGGGAGAGCATCTATTTCCATCATCTTCTTAGGGAGTTACTGAGAATGCGTTTTAAGGTTTGACTTTGCTAGAGAAAAAATCACTTAGTAATTTTACTCAGAATATTTTTGTGCTGAAATTGTCTTTTCACTTGACATTCCTTTGCCTTATGCCCTGATTTTTCTTTTCTTTTCCTTTTTTAAGTTGGTTAACAAGTGCTAAACAGCCGATAGGTAGGCGTGTTATTTTCTAGGAACATGGCAAATGCACACAGTGAGGTTCTTATGTTCAAGAATTATAGAAGAGTTTTCTACACTGTGAGTACAGAAAGGAGGATCCCATAATACTGACTGATTCATTAAGCCTTGTTTGAAATTTCCCTTGCAGGGAAAACTGAAGATTTTTTTTTTTTTGATTGGGAGTATTATAAAACGGTTCATACTTTGAGGAAGAAGTTATACTGGATAGTCTCAAGTTCTTTCAAACTTCCCTTAGCATTAGATGCTAGAGGACAGTGCAGTCTGCAAACAAATATCTAGGTGGTTTCCCCTCATTAACCGCCAAATATGGCCAGAGCTGATTCTGCAGTGGGTTCAGAGAACCTCTTTTTTGTTGTTGTTGTTAAATTAGAGAAATCAAGAGTCAACAGAAATAGCAGATACGAAAGGGAGAGACACAGACTAGAGTTGGTTTGGGGAGCTTCTTTTGAAACCAGAGAAAGGTTAAAAATCAATAGGTTCTTTGAGAGGGGCAGGAGGTGGAAGATAACGCCTGCATTCCTGCAGTGCCCTGGGCGAATAGTTGTGTTCATCTAGGGAGCTCTGTGGCACCGCTACAGAGGGTGGCATCACAGTTCTCAGCTTCCTGGCTTTGACAGTGACTTCTATGTCCAAGTTTGAAAGAAGAGTCCAGGTATTGCCCATTATCAAGGAACTGTGCAGGCATAGGCAAATAAGCATGCTTGCAGTGGCCACTATGAGATGAAGACCACAGGGTCTTTTTTTCACAGAGTCTGTACAGTATAAGAACCCCCAGATTGGCCAGTTTGATGACTATGTGTCTAGGAAATGTCCTATTTGCTATGAATCTTCCCGATGTTCAGTGACTATCTTGTATCTGGATATCTGCATCTCTGGCAATACTAGGGAAGTTTTCCTCAATAATTGCCTTCAATAGGTTTTCCACATTTTTTTGCTTTTTCTTCTTCTCCCTTGGGGATATGTATAATTCATATATTGGCTTGTTTCACATAGTCCTATAGTTCTCCGAGTGGTAGTTCATTCTTCCTTTATTCTTTTTCTCTGAATCTTTGAATGGCTGCATTAGTTAGAAAGCCTTGTTTTCAAACTCTCAAATTCTTTCTTCTGCGTGTTTTTGTGTGTTGTTGAAGCTTTCTGCTGTATTTTTAAAGTTCCCTAAATGACTCTTTAATTTCTTTAAGTTGTGTTATATTCTTCCTTATGTTATCTAGCTCTTTAGTTACATTTCCATTCTTTTCATTGATGTCCTAAAATATTTTTTTGGCTTCTTTATGTTGGTTTTCAGCTTTATTTTTAATCCCATTCATTTTATTTGCTATCCATATTCTGAATTCCATTTCTGATATTTCGATAATTTTCTTTTGATTGAGTTCTACTACTGTACATCTATTGTGATCCTTTGGGTGTGTTGAACTAGCTCGTTTTTCTTCTTTTCATGTTGCGAGTGTTCTTTTGCTGGTTTCTTCTCATCTGAGACCCCTTCTCTTAGCTCAGGTGAGATAGGCTTATGACACACCAGTTCTTTGCTAGGAAATCCCCTACTTAGTGAGATGAAGGAGCAGTCCCTACGTGGTGCTTTCGTGACCTACTCTGGAAAATTGGCTCAGTAGCAGAGGGACAGATGCACTGAGAGCCTGTAATGCAGCTGTTACGTGATGTGCCATTCCCCTGTGATCATCACATTTCAAGCTGGTGCTGGATGATCTCCATGCAGAGTATGTGTTGTTCCCCAGGATCTGGTGGAGGGCTGGGTGAGTCCCACTCCACTAAGGCTGGTGTTCCAGGAGATTGCTCTGCTCAGGTCTCCCCAGCTGGTGGCAGTGGCTGCTGGGCAAGGCTATCTAGGCAGTAGTGGGTGTCAGGGCTACAGGACGTTGGACCATGGGGGTGGTTCCTGCCAGATGCTCAGTGGGAGCCTCGATGGTGGAGCCACAGGTCTGGACCTGGTGGCAGCACAGTAGCCTAAGGGGTAGGGTTGCAGGTCCTGTTGGCAGTGCAGGAGCCTCAGGGACAGGGCTGCATGGCCTGGTGGCAGTGTGGGAACCTCATAGGTGGGGATGTGGGGTCAGGCCGCCAGGAGGCCAAGGCTCTCCCTTTACTCAGCTCTTATCAAGGTAGTCACTGTGGTGCTTCTTAGGTAGTGTCTGTGGTGCCTGCTCTGCTCAAATACCCCATGGCAGAGAGGGGTGCTAGGATCCCAGTCATGGGACATGAAAGAGCATCTGTACTCCCTGTTGCCTCCTTGCCCTGGCTGGGGCACTGTGGAGGCAGCTGCAGCTAAATCTGGCCCCATATAGACCAGGCACTCTGGACCCGAGAGCTCAGAATGGCATCAGCTGCAGCAACCCAGGAACAGAAGCCACCAGGACCCTGCCGTGCCTCCTCCACAGTGCAATGTTGCTGCACAGACTCCAGGCAGGTCTGTGATCAGTCCAGAGGTCTGTGGTGGTATTGAGTTTCCCCTCACAGCTCAGGCTGCAGTGTCGGCAGGGGGAATGTGGAGTCCCAGGGTTCTCTCCTCCTGTCCTTCCCTAAGTGTGAATGCCTCCCCTAGGTACTGTCTGATCTTGCTGAATGGATCAAACTGACACCTTTTCCTTCACTCTTATTGTCCTCCATTGCTTCTTTGATGATTCACATTGCTCTCTCCAAGAAGGCTCATCTATAGTTGGGCATCCACCTGCAACTTTTGATCCTCCCCTTGAGAGTGGCATGTGTGGGCTGCTTTTAGTCCATCATCTTTCCTCTAACCCCTGCAAATAACATATTAAGACCAATTATGGCCAGGCACGGTAGCTCATGCCCATAATCCTAGCAGTCTGGGAAGCCGAGGTGGGAAGATCGCTTGAGTTCATGAGTTTGAGACCAGCCTGAACAAGAGTGAGACCCCCATTTCTACTAAAAATAGAATAATTAGCTGGATGTGGTGATGCGTGCCTGTAATCCCAGCTACTCAGGAGGCTGAGGCAGGAGAACTGCTTGAACCCACGAGTTTGAGGTTGCTGTGAGCTAGGCTGATGCCACGGCACTCTAGCCTGGGCAGCAGAGCGAGAATCTGTGAATAATAAATAAATAAATAAATACCAATTATTTTAAAATGATGGCAACTTACTCTGGCTATAAATAAAGAATATACACAAGCAAAGAGGACACTAAAAAAACTTTATACTTTAACTCCATCTTTCCTGCTTTTTGACTTTCCATTGTTTCTATTTTTAACCTTTGTACTATCTATCCCTTAAAAAGTTGTTGTTGTTATTATTATTTTGATAGGTTTTTCTTTAAGTCTTCCTACTTGGGATATGAGTGGTTCACATACTACAATTACAATGTTAGAATATTCTGCATTTGTCCTTGTACTTACTATTACCAGTGATTTTTATATGTTCAGATGATTTCTTATGTGTTAACATCCTTTTCCTTTCATATCGAAGAACTTCTTTGAGCTTTTCTTATAGAACAGGTCTGATGTTGATGAAATGCCTCAGCTTTTGTTTGCCTGGAAGGTTTTATTTTTCCTTCATGTTTGAGGGATATTTTTTGCTAGATATAATATTCTAGGATGGATGTTTCTCTCTTCAACACTTTGAATATACATCCCATTCTCTCCTGGCCTATAAGGTTCCTGCTGAGAAGTCTGTTGCCAGACTTTTTGGAGCTCCTTTATATGTTATTTGCTTTTTTTTTTCTCTTGCTGCTTTAGGATCCTTTTTTTGTCCTTGACCTTTGAGAGTTTAATTATTAAATGCCTCAAGGCAGTCTTATTTGTATTGGGTCTACTTGGTGTTCTATGACCTTCTTGTACTTGGAAACTGATATCTTTTTCTAGGTTTGGAAAAGTCTCTGGTATTTCTTTGAGTAAACTTTCTACCAAAGTCTATTTCTCTCTACCTCCTTTTTAAAGCCAATGACTCTTACATTTGCTCTTATGAGGATATTTTCTAGATTTTACAGGTGTGCTTTGTTTTCTTTTGTTCTTTTTGCATATTTCTCCTCTGACTGTGTATTCTCACATAGCCTGTTTTCAAATTCACTAATTCTTTCTTCTGCTTGATTAATTCTGCTATGAGAGACTCTGATGCATTTTTCAGCTTGTCAGTTGCATTTTTTAGCTCCAGAATTTCTGCTTGATTTTTTTTATTATTTCAATCTCTCTGTTAAATTTCTCTGATAGAATTCTAATATCTTTCTCTCTGTTATTTTCTTGATCCTTGTGAATATTAGTCAATGTCTGGGCATTGAAGTCTTAGGTGTTTATTCCAATATTTGCAGTCTGCACTTGTTTGTACATGTCCTTGAGAAGGGTTGCCAGGTATCCAAAAGGAATTGAGTGTTGTGATCCAAGCCTGTGGTCACTGGAGCTGTATCCTCACTAGGGGGTGTTCTGAGCCCAGTAATATTGTGACTCTTGCAGTATCCCAGAGACAATGCCTTGGTAGGCTTGAGTAAGATCAGGGAGAATTCCCTGTATTACCAGCTAAAGTCTTAAACTGTCTTCCTTCACTTTCCCTTCATCAATAGGAATCTCCCTCCTCACTGGGATGTTGGGGGAGAAGTGATGCAAACACTCCCTTGGCCACCACAGCCAAGTGGCTCACTGAGTCAGGTGCACCTCAGGTCCATTGCCTCTGAGCCCAGCACAGTACCAGGGCCTCCCCAAGGACTGCAGTCCTTGTAGCCTGACTTCCTCTCAAGTTTATTCTGGGCCCAGGCCACTTTAGTTAGACAGTTGTGGAGCTAGCTGGAACTCAGATTCCTCCCACTGGGGCTGATCTAAATGCTCCCTCCATGGGTATGGGCAGAATCCTGCCCTGTGTTGTGTTCTGCTGTGACAGGGCAGCACAGAGTTCCAATGCAAAGTTCCACACTCACTTTGCCCTCCCTCTCCCCAGCACACAGACTCTCTCTCCACCTGCTGCTGACTGGGGAAGGGGTAGAGGTGGTACAGGCAATGCAAGACTGTTTTTCCTACCCTTTTCAGTGCCTCTTTCCTTGATATTATGTTACAACCAGGTACTGTGATCACTTACTTGATTTTTTTGTTTTTATGAAGGTAGGTGCTTTCTTGCATGGATAGTTATTCAATTTGGTGTTCCTATGGGGGAAAATTGCTGGTTGGTTCTATTTAGCCATCTTGTTTCAACTCCCTTGTAAATCATTGTATTTAAATAAACAATAGAAAAGAACTGAAAAGTCTTGACTTCAGCAAGTGATTTTGGATTTCCCTTGTGGGTTTCATCTCTGTCTTTCTAGTTTTGAACAGATAAATGGACATCTCCCAGGAGGGGACAGTTTGAGTTGAGGAAGCATGGCATAGGAAAGTGTGGGTCCATTTCTATTCCTGGCAGGTTTTTGCTTCTCCCCGTTCATACAGAACATCTCTCAAGTCCTCCTCCTTGATGTTTATTACTGGTTCTGAAGGAAGACAGCATGAAAACTCTTATACAGAGACAAATGCCTTCAATTTCCTGTGGATCTATCTTACTGAGGGCTTCTGTCCCTGAAAAAGAAAACTGAAGATCCAAACAACTCAATTAGCAATTGTTTTGAGCATTCATTTTTGGACCCAAGGATGTTTGGCTAATTTTACAGTTGGCTTTAGCTGGAGTCATTACTGAATGTCTCTTGCATAAATTATTGTATATTCAAAATGTGAAAATTCTCATTTCAGCAGCAGCAACTCAAGTGGAAAACTGAAAATCCCCAAACAGAAAATTAGCAAACACTTGTTCTGTCACAGATCAAGCATGTGCTGTTCTTTTCTTCCCCTGAACAAAATTATTCTAGCCTCCTAGCCAATGCATGTAGCTATTTTACAACATCCCTGGGGAAAGGCACCTCATGGCTACCAATGAGATGATTATTTAATTACAAAAGACAAGTATTTAAATAAGAGAGATAGAAACATCTTTAGGAAGAGTCACTGGGGATGCCAGGACTTAGAAAGCTCTTTGCCATAACTCAGCCCCATGTAATATTCTGCATGTCAGTGGTGTTGCAATGAGTAGCAGAGGGGGCATCTGTAAATGTAGCTTGGTTGAGACTCTACATAAAAGAGCAGCTTTCCCATCTCAGCATCACATTTTGTTCAGAGAGTTGATATTCACATTGAACCAAGGGTATGGACCAGAGGAAACTTCTAAATATCAGATCATTTTTGTTTCTTTTGTTCTTTTTATGGCTTGATTTTTGTTACATAATAGATAATATTTTAATATAATATTCACACCCTTCTTTTTAAAAAACATTACCCTTTTTTTTTAAAAATGAAAAAATATCTTGTAACACTTCCCCCCCCCCCCACTCTTGCCTGTGTGGTAGGGTTAATGCTTAATGTAGGGAGAAAGAAATGAGTTAAATGCTTGTCTTTGAATTTAAAAACTGACTTTTAAAACCTAAGGGAGAGATAATAAGTATTTGAGAGCAACATGTGCGCGCCCATGTGTGTGTTGCCAGAAACTACTTTTTATTTTTGTTGTTTGTTTCATTTTGTTTGTTGAATATCAGAAACCACAGCTGATGCCCTAAATAGTAGATTTGGAGATAACTGATAAGAAATAAACTACCTCATCCTTGAAGGTAGGTAAGGGCTGAACTTGTGAGGGGGTCACTCAGAAGAAATAGGACTACAGCTTAAACTCAAGGGAGTCCCTGTTCTCTCCCCACTGCAAGAATCTCCAGTTATGGGGAGGGGATTGATAGAAACCTCAGTGAGTTTTGGGAGAGAATTTGTAGGCAGAAAGGAACTGCTCTCAGTCTTTGGAAGAAGTCCAGGAAAATGAACAAAGATCTAGAAATTTTCAACTTTGAAATATTGGGTTAAGCCATTTATGGAAAGGGCAATGTGCTGTGTTTAGGAATTAGAGGGACCAGGGAAGCACCCTATGCCTTTCTCATGCCCCAGAGTGGAAAGAAGGAACATCCAAACTTTCCCATTGGGCAGGGGCAAGAAAATAGCCAAAAGAGGGCTGGCACCCTGAAGAAGCCCAGGTGGGGAAGAGCCAGCATGACTTTCAGTAGGGACCTGATGACTGGGGGTCACTGCAGGACTTGTGGGCATCAGCACTAGATGCAGCCAGGATTGCAGAAGACCATGAAGATTGGAGGTGGCGGTGGACATGCTACCTCACTCTACCACTGCCTGCTGCTCCACAAGACCTTCTTCCTCCCCAGCCCTTATAGGGCTGAAAATCCTGAACTGCCCAATCTCCAGCCTAAGTTGACTGAATTTACCCAGAATAGATTGAGGACACCTGGCAATCACTAGATAAAATTTCTATTACTAGGGAGAAAAATAGATATTTGAGACAGAAACTAAGTTCAGTGGCTAAAAAATATATAAGAAAATTGGATTTTTATATTTATATTTGTGGCCTTTGAAATTCACAATCATTTCAATTGGGTTTAATATTCATATGAATATTCTTATTCACAGCTGAAATTGCCACATCCCCCTAAATGCCTTCCCCTGGTCTCTCTTTGCCTCCAGGTAGCAGTGCAATTTTTCCTCACACTTAGGGTCCTCTAAGATTCAATTTAATTTTTTTATGGTGCTTATCACTTCTCACCTTTTACTATGATTGTATATATACACATATAAAATAAATACATTATTTATATATTATATAACAGGATACTTAGAGAGGTTAAACTATTGATAAATGGTGAACCCCAAGTTACACCTTCACACTTTCCTGGTTTCTAATACCCTACTTTTGTGATTCCCTTTCAGTGGTTCTTAATCCTGGTGTTATATTATAACTATCCTAAACTCTCTTAAAAAATACCAAATACCCTGGCCCAATCTGGAAGCAAATAAATCAGTGGTCCCCAAAATCAATTCTTTGCTACTTCTCTGCCTCCCTCCCTACCTACCTCCCTTCTCTTCTTCCTCAATGCACAATGCCCCTCTCCCCCTCTTTCTCTACTCTACAGCCAGGGTTTAGAACAAGCTTCTTATACTATGCTGCCTCCTACTCCAGTTCTTTCCCCTCTTTGTTCCTGTGACTGGCATGCAGCCTAAAGCCTACCCAATCAGCTTTGTAGATAAACCAGGGACAAGATACTCAGCAAATAATCCAATGTTGGGTCCTATTTGGTGGAGGAGTGTCTGGATAATTGATTTTCAACTCTTTTGTTCCCTTATTATTTGAGGTCACCAAAGGTAGAGTGAGAACAATGTTTTTGCATAATGAATATACTTATTGGTTGAGGGAATAATTAGGCTGCAAACTCATAATGATTGTCACCCTGGAGGCCTCAAAGAAGGAGGTTGCTATTTGTCTACATTGACCCTAGTACATGTACCAGGGGACTTTGTTCCCCCAACATCCTGTCTGGCAGCTGATAATTAATAAAACTAATCATAACAGCCATTACCATTGCTGAGACTGTTTTTCTGCTGACTACATTTTTACTGAAAGGGTCAAGAACTATACTACTGGGAAGGAACATCAACAAAGCCTATTGTTTAAGTCTGAATAGACTGAGAATGGGTACTGGACTAGCTGGATCTCTCTGCACATTGAGCCTTTTGTGCCATTAATATGCCTTATTTTTAACTTCCAGAGTTGATATCAAAGTGCATGTAGGGGCTGTGCTAGTGAGAGGAGGTGGTGGGGGGTTATTGAGCAGCAAAGGAAGAGGGGAATGAAAGCAGACAAGTAGGCGTCACTTGATGACTTTGAGCTTTTCCCTTTATGTCCACAGTGTTTTGATTCTAGCCACTTCCCTCCCCAGCTGTCCCTGAACTCTGCATCTTGGGAACAAATATAAAGCTCATTTGGTAGCCCTTTGTTAACAATCTCTTCCCTGGATCTTGGAGCCTGGGTTTGCCTTTCTAGGAGTTGTAGATCAGGGTGTTGTTGCTTGATTTCAGGTCCAATCTTGTCTACCTTACATGTTAACCACTTGCCTTTAAGCAAAGCATTTCCCAGCTGTAAAACTCAGTGTTTCCTCAGTTGTCAAGCTGGCATGCTAACAGTGGCTCTCTGCCAGTTTTCACCAGCCTGACCTGGCTACTTCTATGTTCACCTTTGCCACTGAAGCAAAGCCTCACTTCCTTGAACTGGGTGAGATCCTGGCTGCAGGCTGCTCAGACGTACACGGTGTCAAATTCTTCCATAAAGAATTTAATTCTTAGAATTATTTTGATACAGGTCTTGGCTAGCTGTGCAGAGTTTTTATGTTAAAAGCATCTATATTTTGTGCAAAAAAAAAGAGTCCCAAAAAAAGTGTCCCAAAAAAAAAGAGTCCCAAATCCATGGGTGTAATTATCATTTGTGCCAGCTTGCTCAACCTCTAAATAACTGGCAAAATGGTGACCACCAATGCTGCCACTGGCACCAAATATTTGTTGATTTTTTTAGGGTAAAGCTGGAGTTTCCAGGGTTCATAGTATATAATTATGAATATATATTATTTATGTTACCAATCTGATGCTAGATGTTCTTTTTCCAAATATAAACACACTGCACATTACAGCTTATTTTAATGAAACTTTTCTGTCTTCAAGAAAATCTTTTGGAAGTAATTATGTGGTTAAACAGTGTGACTTGAAAGTTTATAAAGTGCAGATAATGCATTTAAATCATTTAGCACATAGTGGGATGCTTAGTAAATGGTAGGTATGATGATGATTATTAAGCACAAGCAATTACTCAGTGCCAGCTCTGTGTCTGGGACCACGTTAGGTGCTGGGAATACATGAGTGGGTATATAGTTCCTAACTGCGGGTGTTTAGAACCTGGCTTTCTTTATTATATGGCTTTAGACTCCTTTTTGGTTACATACCTGTATGTGGGGACAACTTTATTGCTTAGAACATAACAGGGTGGCAGGCAGCCTGGTCTGAGGTTGAGTTAGACTCTGCTAATTTTGCTGTCCTCTGACCCACCCTCCTCCTGTCCCAGGGCACCCACACCCCACACTCTTTGCTATATTTTCTAGCTATAATACAGCAATGTGTCTCCTGAAACCTACACTCCAAAATTATCTCTTTTGCCTTAATATTTCCCAGTCAAAATTCCTATACTGAAATTTATAGCTTTATCCAAGTAATGGGAAAATAATCTTATTGAACAAATCCATCTTTAAAATGTTACAAAGGGGTAGGAGGAGATTACCTGATTTCTATGTTCATTTCTTCCCTCATTAGGTTATTTAACAATCATTTATGGATCCTCACAGATAGTAGGGATGCAAAATAAGGAAGACATATAGTCTTCCTTAGTTTTTATTATTAAAACCTTTGAAAAAAGTTTTTGGGCTGTCTAAGTCAGAGAACAGGAAAATAGAATAAATTTTTCCCATTTTATTATTTTCTTCTTTCTTCAAGCCAAATCATCTCTGGATATGCCAAACATGGTAATTTTATGAAAAACTGAGGTTATGTATTTTTTGTGTCTAACCTAGCAAAGTAACCTTAAATCTGTAAAGGGTGTAAAAATAAGTATTATATATATTTAAATTTAGCCAAAATATCCATATAAAGGACATCCTTCTATTCTATGCCTTTAAAAATCTCTGGAAATTTTTCATCTCAATGTGTGACCTACTCAGTTATATATGCAATTCAAAATAATTCATATTAACTGAAAAGATCAAGATTTCAGGTAGAAGGGGGAAGGTGTATTTGAGTCCTCAGATGAGAGAATGATGAAAGTGGAAGATGTTTCAGGGGAAGCATTGTGGTTAAGAGCACAGGATTTGGAGTCACAGATGATGATTAAATCCTGCTCCACCACTAAGTTATGTGATCTCAGGCAATTCGCTCACCCTCTTTGAACTTCAAACTTGTAAAATCAGGGTTGTAATACCTAACTCAGAGTGTGCTTATGAGTAGTAAATGTGAGAATGTTTGTAAAACTTTTAATATTAACACAATGCTCAGCATGTGAGAAGTGCCCAATAAATGTTCACTCTCCCATTTTTATGGTTAAGGATACTGAGAGTAAAAGAGATCGAGATCCCCCAGCAAGCTGATGGCACGAAGTCCAAAGCCTCTTCCATTCTGCTGAAGCAGTTTCACCATATTACTTTTTCTAAAATACATTTTATTGTGTATATCTAAAGTATATATCATGATGTCATGAGACACATATAGATAGTGAAATAGTTACTATAGTGAAGAAAATTAACATATCCATCATGGTTATTCATTTTTTTTGTGGTAAGAACAACTATAATCTACTAATTTAGCAAAAATCCACAATACAATACACTGTTATTAACTATAGTCCTCATGTTTTATATTAGATCTCTAGATTTGTTCATCTTACATGTCTGTTACTTTGTATCCTTTGACCTACATCTCCCGTTTGCTCACCCTGGACCCCTTCACCTCTGGTTTGTTCCCTCTGACTCATGTTGAAACTTACTCCCCATGTAGCAGTATTGAGGTGGGGCCTTTAAGAGGTGATTGGGTTATGAGGGCTCTGTCCTCATGAATGGATTAATTAATTCATGGATTAATGGATTGAGAGGTTAATGAATCAATGGGTTATCATGGGAGTTGAACTGGTAGCTTTATAAGAAAAAGAAGAGAGACCTGAGCTAGCATGCTCAGTCCCCTCACCATGTGGTGACGTGCCACCTTGGGATTCTGTAGAGAGTCCCCACCAGCAAGGCAGCCTTTACCAAGTGTGGTCCCTTGATCTTGAACTTCTTAGCCTCCCTAACTATAAGAAATAAATTCTTTTTCTTCATAAATTACCCAGTTCCAGGTATTCTGTTATAAGCAACAGAAAATCAGCTAAGACACCTGGTAACCAATGTTTTATTCTCTCTCTGTGTCTACCTGACTTTTATTTTGAGATTCTACATATACGGGAGATTATGCAATATTTTTATTTCTGTGTCTGGCTTATTTCACTTAGTATAATGTCCTCCAGTTTCATTCATGTCATGGAAAATGACAGTATACCCTCTTTTTTAAGGCTAAGTAATACTCCATTGCATATATATATATATCCCATAGTTTCTTTCTTCATTCACCTATCAGTAGACACTTAGGTTGTTTCCATATCTTTATTATTGTGAATGATGCTGCAATGAACATGGGAGTGCAGTTATCTTTACAAGGTGGTAATTTTATTTCCTTTGGATATATACCCAGAAGAGGGATTGCTGGGTCATATGGTAGCTTTATTTTTAATTTATTAATGAACATTATATACTATTTTCCATAATGCCTGCATCAATCTACACCCTCACCAACAGTGTACAAGGGTTCCATTTTTTCCCACACCCTTGCCAACTCTTTTTATTCGTTGCCTTTTTGATAACAGCCATTCTGACAGGTATCAGGTGATATCTCATTGTGGTTTTGATTTGCATTTCCCTGGTGATTAATGATGTTGAGCATCTTTTCATATACATGTTGGGCAATTTTATATTGTCTTTGGAGAAATGTCTAGTCAGCTCCTCTGTCCATTTTCTAACAAGGTTATTTGTTTTCTTGCTGTTGAGTTGCCTGTGTTCTTTATAAATTTTGGATTATAACCTCTTATTAGGTATATGGTTTGTAAAAATTTTTTCTCAATCTTTAGGTTGCCTTTTTATTTTGTTGATTGTTTCCTTTGCTGCACAGGAGCTTTTTAGTTTGATGTAGTTTCATTTATTTATTTTTGCTTTATTAGCCTGAGCTTTTAGTGTGATACCCAAAACATCATTGCCAAGGCCAATGTCAAAGAGCTTTCCCCCTGTTTCCCTCCAGCATCTTTATAGTTTCAGGTTTTACAATTACGGCTTTGATCCATTTTGAGTTGATTTTTTTGTATGGTGTAAGATAAGGGTCCAATTTCAATCTTTTGCATGTGGAAATCTAGTTTTCCTTGTACCATTTGTTGAAAAGACTATTCTTGGCCCATTATGTTGGGCCAAAACTTAGTTGCTTGCCAAAACTCAATTGACCATATATCTTTGGATTTACTTCTGGGCTCTCAATTCTGTTCCACTGGTCTATGTATCTGATTTTATGCCAGTGCCATGTCACCATATTTCTTAAGTTGACCAGTGCCTCTGGACTCTCAAACCTATGTAAGGATCCTTGAAACTGTTAAGCCTGCCCTGAACCTAGACAGAGTTCCCTTCATGCTTATATATTTGGGTGTTTATGTGTGTGTGTGAGTGATTCTGTGTCTGTGTTTACAGATACTCATGATTCTGGATCCACTCCTTCAGTCCTTCCTAGGGTAAAGCAGGGTTCCTTTGTTCCACATGGGCCTTTTGATGGAATTAAAATTCTTCTGTTTAAGGAAAAGAACAAATAGGCAAACCAATTTAGGCTTGGCACTTTGTCATCATTTGAATTCAGAAGCTTGATAATTGCTTCCCGCATGGATTGTACAGAAGGATGTCTCAGGATCTGAGAGTCTTGTGGGAGTGGCACACACTTGGGTAGGTTCTTCTTGTGGAGCAGTGGTTTTCAAATTTGACTGTGGAAAAGAATCACATCTGTTAAATCACACATCACTGGACTTCATTCTCAGAGTTTCTGATTTGGCAGGTCTGCAGCTGGACCTAGAATTTGCATTCGTAGTAAGTTCCCTGGTGATACTGATGCTGTTTGGCTGGTGACCACACTTTTAGAACTGCTGCTTAGATCCCCACAAGGAGTGCTTCCCAGCCTGAAGAATGATGATACTGGGCAAGGAGAGCCTGCAGATTTAGTGTTTTCAGAATGAGTTCAACTGTCCAGAAAGTGCCAGCAAAGAGGAGAAATATTTCTTTATAAATGGGATCATGTACTACAATAAATCATATGGCGATTTACTTTCTATGATTAGTGCCACCACTGTTGAAAATGCAAGTTATTTATCAGACGTGGAAAATTCAGATCCCATTTCAAAGGATGGATTTTCTTTAGACAAATGGAAAGAGTATGAACTTTAGCCTTCTGGGCTCAAATTATGGTCTATAATTTATTTGCTTCAAAACCTTGAGCAAAAGTAGCTAATTTCTCTAAGCTCATCTAAAAAAATGGAGATATTAATACCTAATCTTGAAAGGCTATTGTGAGGGCTTGATGTAGTGCGTGGCTAAAAGCAGGCACTGAATAAAAAGTAGGTATTTATGTTAGTATTCAAAAAAGTGATTGCTTTCCTGTCATTTGCCTTTAGAGTGCTGAATGAGAGGATGACTTCATAATTGTCTCCAGGCTAAACCCCCAATATCTTTTTTTCTTCAGTCTATCATTGCAACTAAAATTCATGCAATTCAATTTAAAAATCTTTATTGATTTAATGTCAAGTTAAATAGGATTGGTGGTTCTATACTTCATTCAATGCAGCGTGCACATGTTGCAGGCAAACAGGTCTAAAAGAGTTAATTCTATGGAAAAATGCTTTTGATCATTCAGAGACATGAAAACCACTATTCATGTGACCAGTTGATGATTTTTGAGGATCACAAAAAGCAAGCACACGAACAAAACCCAAAATATTGACGGAGAGTTATAAAATCTGATGAAAGTCATTTATAGGATTATATAAAAAATTTTCTAAATATATGAACAATTTATGAGATTTTCAAGAATAGGTTTGCCTATGTGAATTTGTTGTCTAATATAGTGACTTCAGTTCCTAATGCCCACTTAAGAAGCAATTCTGCCCAACTTCACTGATTTTATAATTTGCCATTTAATACAGGTTTTTACAAATTGATGGCAAATGTGTGTAAATAACTCCCTTGGTTGGGTAAATGCTTACCTGACTTAAATGGTCAGTCCTGTCTTTGATTTTTAATGCTTTATTATTCTTGGAGTAGTGTCACTGCTGGTGCCAAGGAACAGCATTGAACTTAATTTCTTATTCCTAATTAGGGAACTCGTTGTGAGTAATTATAAGTTCATTGGTTAATTGACTCTATTTGACAGCCAGACAATTGATTCTACTCTCAAGGAAGTTACCTGTGGACTGAAGTAGTTTGCAGCAAGAGTTAACTGCGTCAGGGTTGGAAAGGAAAACAATAATATTACCACCCTAATTAACCTCTAGATGGAGCTGAAGACATCATTTCCTCCCCCTTCCCGCAACCCCCATGCCATGGCATTCAAAGATGAGCAAGTTACAAGTGAGTAAAGGAATAAAAAAGCATTCTCAGGGACACATGACTGAACACAAGGTTCAAGAGAAGAGCAAGAAAAGGGTTTTATCTAAAACATGAAAGTGGCTCTCTCTTCCCTTTCATAAGTCTGCTGTAGTTCAGTAGTTTATCATATTCTCCAGCAGGACAGGATAGAGAGTGAGTCTCTTAGGACCATCACTGTCAGGTTTAACTGACCTTATTTAGTTTCATTTTGGGTATTCCTTTCACTATCTGAGTGCTGAGAATCAGGAAGGCCAAATTAGTATGTGATTCCAGAGGAGAGAGGCCAAGGAGAAGGTGACTTGACTTTCCTAGAATCTACAACCTGTGACACAGCATGTGATAGGCTAAATAGAAGACCAGCCGGTGGTATGGGGCCAAGGTCCATCTAGTAAAAATGGGCACACGTATGGGCATACACCACTGTGGTTGCTGGAAGGGTAACAGAGATTCTGTTGTCCAATAATGTCCTCCAATCTCCCTGTCTTCTCATCAGAGGCGGGTCTCATCAGTAGAAATATCACCTTACTGTCACATGGTACATTTGCTAACAGTAAAGAGTGCTTTGGAATACACCCCTCCCACAGCAGCCTAGCCTGGTCTGGCCTAAGAGGCTCACTCCTTCCCTCCTGTGCTAAGCCCAAGGGAGCCAGGCAGCTCCAGGCCATACTTTCTCGCCAGGCCACGTCCCTCCTTGCTCAAGGCCGGGCCCTGCCTGACCTTGATCTTCCACCCAAAACAGTTGCTCTCGGCCTCTGAGCTCCAAAAAAACCCATGCCGCCCACACTGACCTCTGTGCTGACTGCGGCTCACCCGGCGGGAGGGGGCGCAGGGAGGCCCAGTCTTATGAAATACATAAATTTATGAAATGACTTATGAAATATATAAATGACTTATGAAATATATAAATTTATGTATAATGCTCATACTTGCACAGTAGAAATTCGGAAGGCTAAATGAGAAACTGTTGGTATTTGTTGCAGTTCAGCTACTTTGGGTTCTGGTTACCTCTGGGCTCTGGGGCAAAATAAAGTCTTACTGTTCATTATACTGTGTGCGTGTGTGTGTGTGTGTGTGTGTGTGTGTGTGTGTGCGCGCGCGCACACACACACACACACACGTGCGCATTTCTGTTTCTATCAGTAAATGTTATGGACTAAAATGGTCATGGTGGTTATTTCTAAGTCGTATGATTAAAAGTGATTTATCTGCTCTATCTCTTTATATATCTTCCTTGGGTTTTTTAAAGTTCTTTTGTAATTATATTTATTACTTTAAAATGCAGCAAAAATAATTTAAAGGGATTCATCTTTAATCCCTAAACCAACCCTATAATATGAGTGATAGTGACATTAATCCTTCTGTGTTTCAGTTTCTAATAGGATTAAATAATTTGTCCAAGATTGTATCTGGCCAAAGTAGGGCACAAACCCTGGTTTTCTGACTCTTCTACCATGACAATCAAGCCTAATAGTAATAAAAAGAGCAAAAGCTTAAGGGTCCCTGAGGAACCCTGCAGTCATTGCACCGTTCCATGACATTTCCCACCAATGCCTCATCAAGGCCAGTCTGCTGGGACTCTGTGGGTGCCTAACAGTCAACAACTGGGAGAAAGGGCCTGAGAGAAGGGGGATCAGGCACCCCACAAACCACGAAAGGGTTGACCTTCTCTTACCTATTGTATTCAAAGGGTTACATTCGTTATCTGTTCAAGCTAGATTTCTCTGGGCACATCCACAGGGACCAAGAAGATTTATTAGAATTCAATCCCTACTGTCTGCAGAAAGACAATTTACATGTGGCACCAGCTCAGACATGCTTCTTCTAATTCATTTGAAGGGCATCGAAGGAGAGCAGCAAAGCTTAATATTCACCTACAGTCTCACTAGTGCTCGTTAGGGTGGCTTTATGCTCTTATTTTGGCCTGGCTACATTCCAGAAGGATTTACCTGAGTTCTTAGGGAAAGGCCACTGTGAGGCTGAGGTACAGGTGAGCCCAAGGCCCAGCATTGGATTTCTGTGGTCAAAGGATGTAGCTGACCAAGCAGGTGTGACCAACACTGAGGCTAAGAGCCACCGCCGCTCCTGCCCCATGGCTGTGCACTCATGGCTAATTAATCTCTTGGCTGAGTTTGCATATAGTCTCAGCACTGTTGTCACATCACTCTAAAAATTATGACTAACTTGCTATACTTGTCATGCCACAAGTTGAAACCTATTTGCTACCCCTGAAAATAGAGTGGGCACAGAGTAGGAAAGTGTTTAGCTGAGGTGTCTATGGGTACGTGTTTACAACATCAACAACACCAGATTTTATTTCATTTTGTCGTTTAAAATTTACAATCATCCTGGTCACTTTTCTTTGATGATGTTACAATTTCTCTTTAGCTTGTCTGATGAGGAACTGAATACAACACACCGTTCCAAGAATGATCTGATTAGAGCAGAGCCGAGAAAGCAGGGTGTTTACCTTCCTCCACCTCAGAATATTCTATATCTATTGATGCAGCAACATTTATTACCTCCTAGAAGACGTGCTTCTGTTGATCTGTGTCTACTTAACCCTGCAGAAGAGTGTTTAGATGTAAAAAAAAATTGGAACCTACAGGGGGGTTATACATTTATCCCTATTAAGATTTTATTATGTGATTTGATCCATGGGTCATCATTTAGTACTCATTTGATGGAGAATTCTGTTGTAAGACACATTTTCTCTTCCTGAAAGCTTTTCTTGCTTACAAGTGTGATTAGCAATGTCCTGGATCATCACTGATGAACAATCCATGATAGTTAGTGTCTCTGTATCTCTGTATAAGAGGAGAGTACAGAAAGCCCTTCTCCCTCTCTGATCAGTTTCCATCCACGCTTCAGTTCACAGCTGCTTTTCCTTGGGAAGATGTTCTTGACTCCCAACTCTGCTACTTTACCCAGATGTGTGACCTTGATAGGTCAGGTGACTCATCTGTGAAATGAAGGGTCAAGTACTAGATACTATCAAGAGTCTCAGGATGCCACCCCGGGTTATTTGCAAACATCTCAGCTACAGTTATTATCCTTTCCTTTCAGTTCAAGATGTTATTTTGGCATGTCAAATAATTTTCCAATCAGATTACAACAAAAACTATAGACCTGCTCTAATCTTAAAAAACAAACAAACAAAACCCAAAATAAAACTCTATCGTAAGTACCAGGATTCTTTATTGTTTAAATCCAAAGCAGGTTAAATAATAACTGAAGTGAGGGAGTTGTTTTTATATGGAAATTATTTGGCACTTATAGCAAATTGGACCCAATTTTTTCTTTCTCATTCTCCTTTCTTCTTGCTTTCATTGACTTTAGTGACTGCTAAAAAAGAATATATATATATATATATAATCATCTCGGCTGCTAAATCAAGACAGAAGAGATCAGTACTTTCCTTCCCAGGGGATGTATCAACCATCATTAAAGATGCAGACAGCAAAACAGCAATTTGAGCCTCAAGAGCAGGTTGGAAAAGAATAATTTACAGTTGTGTTTCTGCTGCTGGCATTACACTAAATCACACCAAGTCCCTTCATTTGTTAGGCATGCATTCAGTCTTGAATCAGAACAAGTCTATCAAGGTATATTTTTCCCCATTTTTTGCAAATAACATTTTATTTTTCAGAAATCTAGGGCCAAGAAAAAGAGAAAATTTCCTGCTCAGCTACCAGTGCCTTATCTGTACTTGAACCACAGGCAGAGGAAAGCAGGAAGGGCAGATGTGAAGGCATGTCTTACGGCCTTTGAGTGGGAGAACAAAAGTCTTGTTTCCCCCTTTTCATTTTCAGAAAGCCTCAATCAATACCCCACTTGTAACTGTACCGGGGGCACAGAAGCAGAGAATCCAATACAAATGGATTTGAAACTTTTCAAATTTGACACAGCAAAGGCAGATGTATTCTTGACATTGAATTTCTTGCATCAGAACAATGTTTCAAATCTCTTGGGCAGAAGGGATTCTGCGTTAGAAGAGGTTTGTGCCAGTTTAGTATTGCCCTTTGTCTTCTTAGAATTTTATGTTATTTAAAAAAATTGATATCTTATTATTTGATTTAAGTTATCAGCAATAATAATGTTTGTTTGTTAGTTCTGTGGACCTTCAATACAGATGCATAAAACTTGGAAATCAAGTAGACTACTATTGCCCATCTTAAAAATGAGAATTTTGAGGTTTAGACTGGAGAATATCTTTCCAACTAATGGCAAAGTTGTGACTAGCAAAGTTCTGCCGGGTCTTTGTCCAGATTCAGCCTCAGGGTGAATCCTTTTTTATCTGACCGTGTCCCTGTGAGACCATCAACTGCACGTCATTGCTGCCATGAATATTTCCAGTTAGAGGTGTCGGAGCCCCGGAAGGCTGAGTAACCTGTGCCAAGCAGGACATGGTCTCTCTCACACGTTCAAAACTCTTGATTTATGGGTCTTTTCTGAACTGAACATTTTTAAAACAAAAGGCCTCATGGTTTAAGAAACTTAAAAAGTAAAAAAGAAAGGCAAAACAAAACAGGCTTGGAAAGCAGAATAACATGTGGAAACAGTAAGTGAACATTTTGCTTTGATGATGTCAAGGGCACTTTTAAGTGCTCAGATAAAGTTCAGGTACTGTGAACAACAAGATGCTTTTTTGTTTTGACATTTATGCTAGCCCCATTCTCTCTTGGTTTTTGGTAATGTGAATTGATTTTTAGTCTATGATCCCATGTAAGTATGAGTAAACAAGATCACCTGCTACCTCTAAGATTAAAAGATGGCTATTTTCAAAAGAAGAAAGTGAATTTTTCAATGTTTAATCCCCTTTAATTTATTTCTCTCTCTCCCTACCACTTTTGTTTGTGTCCCCGTATATTAAAATACTGCCCTTCTTTGGCCTAACTTGTGAATCAAGCGCATAAGTTTAGCCTCAGCAGTACTCCCTGCAAACCAACTGAACTATCCTATTTGTCCTCCTTTTCTGTTTTCAGTTTTGTGTGACTACCCTTGGTCAATGGTTGCCAATCAAGAAAAATGAACCAGAAAAAACAAACCAGAAGTGATTCACTGCCACCTAATCTGTGAGTTGTGGTTTCTGAGATAAAAGTTGAGGCAGCTAAGAGCTGACTCACTGCTCTGTTGACTGCTCCTTCCATGGACAGAGTGCACTGCGGATCAGTGATCTTCCTCTGTTGCTGCAGTCTTCACATCCCCTACCCTGCTTCCCTGTAGACTTTAGTGCAATGAAACAAAGTTTTCCTAACACCAGGAAACTGCTTTACTCCCTCTGAAGCTAGAATCCAAAGGAAGGAAAGGCTCAAACAGAGCCCTGTAGAACCCCTCAGGTCGCATCAGCACCTCTGTGCCATCCTCTTTTGTTATTTGAAGTGAGAGCTCCACTCTGTTGAAGTAAGTGCAGGGAGGCCCTGAGAAATCAGTTGCTGCCAGACTCCCTCGTTAGGGTTCCGTGTCTCCAGGGCAGAGTCTCTGCAGAGCTTTCTAAAGACACAGCCACCTCTTCCACTGGGGCTTGGAAAATCATGCCACATCCATTCTAACTCTTCTGTCAGCCATTCATACTTCTATAATCCAAATGTAGCTAATGATCCTGTTACTGATGTGAAAGGCAAAATAGAGAGTTCAGCCCTCCTCGAGTTGTTTTGGGACCTCCAAGACTGATAAGACACAGGAAAAATCCAGTTTCTGTCTTGAATATCAAGAACTTTTTTTGTATGTAAAATTACTTTGTAAATTCTCTTGGCAATTTTAGTGACAAGAAGGAATCGTCTTTGTAGAAAAATGAGTAAAGTTCTTGTGCAAAGTTGTCTTTTAAATGTCAGGGTTTAAAAAATATCAAAGATAAACAAGTAGTCTGAAAGAAGGGGAAACTTATGAAACTTACAATGCATATATAATGCTCCAAGTTAAAATTTTGTTTCCCCAAGTCTTGCTGCTGGTAGTTTGACTTTGGATGTAAGGAACTTTTGTCATTGACAAACAGATGGGACATATGATATTTACTGAAATTTGTTTTATATATATCTTTAGGATCACAAACAGCAGTTCTTTTAGATTATATTTGGACACAGATCAACTACTTAATACCTACTTATTCTCTATGTCCACATTGGCATGGCTGTACTTGTGCATGTACACACACACATGTGGCACACACATGCACACACACAAGCACAGCCTATTCATCCAAGCAAACGTTTGAAGGAAAATATGACCTTGAAAATGAATAAAAAGAAAAACACATAAATTGCAAATGTGATACTGAATCTAGACAAAAACAAGACCAGGCAATAGAGAAAGTTCCTCAAAATATGTTATTGTCAGTTAATTCTCTTCTGTGATTATTCATGTCACAAATGAAAAAAGAAATCAGCAGTATCATCTTAGACTTGAGGAAATATAATGAAATCTTTTCATAGAGAAGATCTATGATCCATGGTAGCAGCTGTTGCCCATTTTTAGCAATTATAAGCATATCATTTAGTATTTATTAAATAACAATAGTAGCAGGGTGCTATAAAATTAATGCTTTTACCTAGTTCTTTTTCTTTGAAGTTGGTGTTAAATGGGGGAAAAAAGAACATACAGAGGAAGAGAGAAATACTTTTGGAACAATGCTAAAATAGTTTTGCAAGGTTCAATAATATATAATACAGTACAATTGATTCTGGCCACATTGGAGGTGTCTTGAGGATAGTGTATCCTGAAGGGAAGGATACATTTTTAGGAAATAATAAGTCTTAAGTCTGTATGATGAAGTAAAAACAGGCCTCAAAGTCAGACAGGGATTTGAATGTATTGACTCATAATTTTTAGGGTTCCATAGGTGCAGAGCAACTGGAATTCTTGATATTATAGAATTTTTGAGCAACTTGTATTCCCCACTTAGTTTGACATAGGCATCCAGGAGGTGTTTCCCAGCTCCTGCCTTAATGCACAAGGTGATACAACCTTGGCTCAGCTCATGAATACTTCATGCTTTGGACCAGCACAATATAATAAGAGGAACTGATTTTGTGCTGTAAGACTCCCTTAACACATCTCAGATTCCTCTCCTGTTCTCAACTCAGACTCACACAGTTCCCGTCTTGGGAGTTGGGGTGGGGGGACGAGCTAACTTTTTATCTTGTAAGACTCCATGGTAAAGATACCTAATCATGATTTGTCATCTTCTCTACCTTTTTCTGTTCTTCTAACTCCTAAAGACTCTCCTTGCCTAATAATTCCCCCATTGAATTCTGGCTTCTCTACTTTCTAGATGTGCAATCTCAACTGACTTCTCTAAAACTCTACTGTCTCATTAGGGAAATGAGTAGAGCAATATCTGCCTCATCAGATAGTTGTGAGTATGAAATGATTATTATATCTGGCAAAACACTGTGAATTTACTTAATGCTAATGAACTATACACTTAAAAATAGTTAAAATGGTAAATTTTATGTTTTGTGTGTTTTACCAAAATAAAAAGTATAGTATTAAAAAGATAAGCAAATGCCTGTGCAAACAAATGGGAGACTAATTTTGACTGGGAGTATGAGCAATATTTTTCAGAGGAGGCATAGTTTGAACAGAATTTTGAAAGACTGCGGGATAAATGGATTTGAGCAGGTGACATTCCAAGAGCGTTTTTAAATAAACGATGAAAACCTTTGAAGTAATGGAGGCCATATTTATTCTGCTGCTCTAAATTGATTGCTAGAATGTGGTTAATGATATTAAAATATTTATGAATATATATTTCATTTCCACCCATCTCTACCAGGAACCATAATGCAAACTTTAATCAGCATTTTCCATAACGTTTGAAAGGCAATTATAAGCCAATATTAACATTCATCTTACATGGCTTCTTTAAAAGGCTCAATTGTTTAGCAGGGCTATTAAATCATTAAGCAAGTGTATGGTGAGATATTATAAACAGAGCTGATCTGAATTCACTATTTTTTGGTCAGTACAATTGATA
This sequence comes from Lemur catta, assembly GCF_020740605.2. Lineage (NCBI taxonomy): Eukaryota > Metazoa > Chordata > Mammalia > Primates > Lemuridae > Lemur > Lemur catta. The sequence goes on along the minus strand of NC_059134.1, from coordinate 90,585,985 downwards.
CTGATCAGTATAAGTGAAGTCCAAATCTTTCAAACCTGAGTGTAATTGTGCAATATCTTCTTTGGTGTAAAGGAGAGAGTAGGTTACATTCATTTCTATAGTCTAAAAATATTTACGGACCATCTATTAAGTACCAAGACATTGTGTTAGCCATTGGAAATGCTATAGGAAATAGCCTCAAATCTTTACAATATAATTTGCATTCTATTGCATGGAGGGAACTTGGTGGGAAGTAAGTTTGATGGCAGCGGGGCAAATGGGCGATAGCTTTGAATAAATGCCTAAAGAATTTGGACTTCAGGGAAACATTGGAACCTTACTTGTGGCTATAATATAAAATATGAATTAGTGAGGTAAGAGAAGATTAGAGGAAGACCAGTTAGAAAATGATCAGGTTATACTAAATGAGAAGTGATGAAGGCCTGGATTAAGGAAATGGTCATAAATAATAAAGAAGAAAGGATTTGAAGGGTGGAATCAATCAGGAATGTCAAAGGGATAGAGGGATGGATTAAAGATAAAAATGACTCCAATAATTTTTAGCTTGGATCCCTGGGAAGAATCAGGAACCTCGCTTTTAAATATAGCCTCCTCATTGGAAAGCCAACAGGATACTGAAATAAAAACTCAACCATTTATAATAATTGGCAAAGAGAAAGCAACATGAAATTCTCTCTTAAAGTTCAGCCTAGGCTACAATGTAGATGACTCCAGAATTTTGTTTATAGAGTTCTATCATTTAACTGCCAACTATTTATGGTAGTAAAAGGTTATTTCTTTGACTCTCTTCCACTTGTATTGTTGCTGCTCTTATTACGTTGGTGAAAATGTCTTATGGATTTAAAGAAAAGTTGTATTCGATAAAGATAATTTGGTTTCATTTGAGGTACTGGATGACTGACTCGACCAGTGCAGTGAGATCATCTTCCTTCCAAGGTGACAGATCAATCAGAGAATTGTGTCTGGCTCTTGTATGATAATTAGGTAATTTCTTTAACCCAACTCTGGGAAAATGTTTTAGATAAGCAAATAGTGAATTCAGACCAGCTCTGTTTATGATATCTCACAGTGTGCTTGCTTAATGATTTAACAACCCTGCTAAACAATTGAGCCTTTTAAAGAAGCCATATAAGATGAATGTTAATATTGGCTTATAATTGCCTTTCAAACATTAGAGAAAATGCTGATTAAAGTTTGCATTATGGTTCCTGGTAGAGATAGTTGAAAATTAAATATACATTTATAAATCCCAGCAATCAATTTAGAACAGCAGAATAAATATGGCCTCCATTACTTTAAAGGTTTTCATTGTTTATTTTAAAATGTCCTTGGAATGTCACCTGCTCAAATCCATTTCTCCTGCTCTTTTACAGTAAGCCTCCATGGTTAGTGGCTAATAATAGTGTCACTAGCTCTGTGAGTACTGGGTAAATGTGAATTGCTGGCAGTCATTACTTATGCTGATTCTTAGCAAAAAAAAGAAGCACCTGAGTGAGAATCACGGGACCTGATACTGGTCTTAATTTTGCCTTTGCTTGACCTTGGGGGAAGTTATAAAATCCACGTAGGCCTCAATTTTTCGATTTGCAAGATGGGAGAATAAATGACCTCTCTGGCAGGGGACAAACTGTGAATACTATGACTACAAACAGACGTAGCATGGCTAAGAGGGAAATTTGCTGTAGCAATTAAAAGCAATCTGTCAGGCCAATTTCACTTCCAACAGACTTGGCCTCAGAATTCTGCTTTTAAGCTATTAGACTGCAACCTTCCTGATTTCAGAGACTGAACTTCTTTTTCATCTTTGTATTCCCAGTGTCTGCTCATAATGTGTACTCATCTGATTTCCATTCAATACTGATTTATTGAATATCCTCTTTGTCCTCAATGGTAGAACCAGTGTTAAAGAACCCAGGCTCTGGAATAAGATTCCTTGGTTGCTTGATATTGAAAGCTGGCATTTTACCTACTAGATGGGTGACACTGGGCAGGTTAACTTCTCTGTGTCTCAGTTTCCTCCTCTGTGAAAAGGAGGTAATAAAACACTTCTAATTATGGGTTGTTGTGAGGATTAAATGGTATTATTTGTGTAAAGCTCTTGATGCAGTATCTGCCACAGAGTAGTTGCTTAATCATTTTTTTTTTTTCTGCCATGATGGTGATGAGGAAGAAGAAGTGGAGGAGGGAAGAGGAGAAGGAGACATACTGGGGGCACAGTAAATGTTTATTGAATAAATATAAGTCTTAACTATTTAGCTCCATCTGTGCTATGATATCTTGACTAGGGTCTTGACTAGTGGTCTGCCTGGGTGTTATCTTGACATTGTCACTTGAACCAACACTGTTCTAGATTCATGCTTTCTTGTTTTGGTACATGGCCAGACAAGTGCTCTTCTTGGTCCAACTCTGATTTCTTTTGTCTCTCTTGGTTGTTATATTTATTTTATGCCTTTTTTTCTTTTTTAAAGTCAAAATTGTACATATCTACAGTATAAAGAGGCAAATAGTCTTACTATTCTTGTTATTAAAAACAATAGTCCCTTAAACCTGCGGTCCCCATCCCCCAGGGTGCAGCCAGGTACTGGTCCATGGCCTGTTATGAACCGCTGCTCATCACTGCCTGAGCTCCACCTACTCCCCCACCCCCCACCCCACCCTTCCGTGGAAAAATTGGGAAACTTAGGAACCAGGTCACACAGGAGGAGATGAGTTGGGGTGAGCAAAAGAAGAAGCTTCATCTGTGTTTACAGCCAGTATAGCTGCTCCCCATTGCTTGCATCACCGCCTGAGCTCTGCCAACCCCCGACCCCCCACACCTACTGTCTATAGCAAAATTGTCTTTCGTGAAACCTGTCTTCGGTGTCAAAAAGTTTGGGGACTGCTGCCTTAAACCCTTTTTGCATTTCCTATTCCCTAGAGGCAACGAATTTCAACTGTTTCAGCTGATCCTTTTAATACCTCCACATCTTCAAATAACATATTTTTATTGCAATTTCTTTATATTTCACTTTTAGGTATCCTCTATGAATTAACCACAAAGGATGATGAAGATTTAACTCTCTTTGACCACTGCCACTCCACAAGTACACACACACCTCTCATCTCTGTATCCTCCCAATAGGCATTATCAGAATGGTGCTTATTGTCATTATTCAGTATTTACACTGCTATGGATATGGAAATGATATACACAGAAGAGCCATATAGTATACATGATTTATTTTCCTTTCCTAACTAACATTTTGTTTCCTTGGAATTAGTAATTGTCTTGTTTGGTTATGTTGTTTCATTCAGTCATTTTCTGACTGTATGGTTAATTGATCCCACACACTTCACCCATTGAGTGAATTTCCTCTGAATATGTTCAAATATATGGAGAATTAGTTTTAGTCTTATTTCTTGAAAGATTTTTCCTAAAATCTTCAGACAAATCTGTTCCCTAGCTGGGGATCTTCTTTCACCACTAATCTGTTATTCCTTTGCCCTCTCTTTCATTAATTCCAGATATTCCTTTTTCTTGGCTTACTTTTTCATTTGGTGATGTGTGCCCCCCGGTAATTTCCTGAGGAAGGGAGCACAGAAAAAAAATTTTTGAGAACTTGCAGGACCAGGAATATCTTCATAATATCCACACTTAATTGATATTATAGCTAAATATCCAGTTCTAAATTGGAAATTATTTTTTTCTTACAGTTTGATGCATTACTCCATTCTTTCTTTTAGCTTCCAGTGTTGCTGTTGAGAAGTCCAATGCTATTCTAATTCTAGAGTCTTTGTAGGAAATCTTTTTTTTTTTCTCTCTGAAAGATTTTGAGATATTTCATTTATTCTCTGTTCTCAAACTTGATGATAATATATCTTAGAATGGGTTTATTTTCATATACTGTGTTGGTCACAATATAGCCCATTTACTCTGCAAACTGAGTTCCTACAGTTCTGGAAAATTTTCCTTAATTATTTATTTGGTGATTCCTTTCTCTGTCTCTCTCTCTATATATATATGCACATATACACACACACATATATGATATATATCTTTCTCTCTCTCTTTCTCTATTTCTCTTTTCATTCTTTCTGGAATACCTGTTACTCTGAAATTCAATGTACTAGATGGTCCCTCTAGTTTTTTAAACCTTTTCCTCTTATTTTCCATTTCATTGTCTTCTTGCTTCCTTGTTTATCTTCCAATTATTCAATTGAGTCATTTTCATTTCTGTTATAGTATTTTTATTTCCAAAGTTTCTTTTTAATCTTTTGAAATTCTTGTGTTTTATATCACTTGTTTCTTGATTTATCAGTGCAGTATCTGCTGTTATAAACTCATGATTTAAATGTTAGATTTGTGTTTAGTAGTTTGTTTAGTTTCCCGCCCCCCACCCCAATTACATTGTCTTCTTTCAAGTGTTTTTTTCTCTTTCCTGTCTGTTTTGGTCCCTGTCAGTTATTTTAGAGGCATGCCATTCATAGCTGGTGATCATCGGCTGTCTGCTCATATTTAAGAGTGGGACATTCAGAAGTTGATTGGAAAGCTCTGTATGTATAAATGAGGCTTGTCAACTCCTGATTTTAATATAGGGCTGTCTGAGGTATTTCCTTGGGGAACTTCCTATGTCCATATTTTTAGTTCTTTTCTTTTGGGCTGGGAAGATTCCTCAGAAAGTGTTTTCCAGTTTTCTGCTTAGTGGGGATTTGGCTGGCTTCCAGAATTATAGAAGAGAGAGAATCAGGAAAAAGGCTGAAGTCACAAAATTCAGTATGGATGCTCTTACTCTCTCATGCCCCATTTCACCATGGTAGTCCTGACTTTGCCATGTCTAAGGACTCTGAGCCCAGACACCCCATGATTTAGTATTTCAGGGAATAAACCTTACTTCATGTTGAGCTATGAGAGAAAATCTTGGGATGTAACTGGTGTTTAAACATACTTTCAACCAAATCTTCCTTTTAAAAAAAAATGAATTTCAGTCCCATTTCCAAAGACACTCAGTACTGCTAATTCTGAGGTATAAAATAACTTGCTTTTATCTTTTCCTACTGCTGGCTAAATATGTAGTGTGTGCTAAATCAGTTTCTTCTCATCTCTCAGCTTTCCAGCTTCTAAAATTATGAAACTGTATTGCTGTTGTCTCTTCTTCCATTTTATTGGTCCTTGCAGGTTTATGTCTCTTAAATATCCTTTTACTGTTGTTTAAAGTATTTAGGTGATTTCCCCAAGTTAGCCAGCTCTACATGGCATAGCTAAGAGCTCAACCCAAGTTGCATTTTTTTCCTGTCTCACATTGTACCACCTTTATGCTGAGTTGATATTTTTATTTTCTGCATCAGCATTTAATTGGCATAGCATTTATGGCATTTTTAATCCTTATTAATAGATAAGTCCTGGGTGGTTATATATTTGATCATTATCTGCTTGACGAAACTAAGAAAGTAGGAAACTAATGAGAGACTGCAGAACATGAATCCACTTTCCAGCCTTTTTGAGAAGCTATCGTACCTTGTTCTGGTGGAAGATCAGAGGCAGAAAGATGCAGAGTTGATGGGGATGGGGTGATCAGTAAGAGAGTTTACCTGATTTTAGGGGGCTTGGTATCAGGAATGGAGACACTGACATCCTGCAGGACATCTTTGTTACCCAAATTAGATTCCAAAGACAACCATAGTGGAGGGGTTATGTGAATGGGCTTACACATTGGACAGGCCTGGGTTTGAATGCTGGTTTTACCACTTATTAGCTGCATGACCTAGAGTTTGTTTCTTAACCAGCCTAAGCTTCATTTTTTTTTCTCATAAAATGGAGGTAAGGTTGTTGTGATAATAGAATTAGGCACTCAAGACTGTGCTTACCACTTGGCAAGGAGTCAACAAATATCAGTCCTTATTAATAATGTTATTCAGATACAAACAATAGGGATCTTATTGAGCTTTAGAATCTCATACATCTACAGCTATTCCAGAAAACAGGTTCCAGTCTCTAAACTGAGGAAAGGTTCATTCTTTTCCTCTGTTTGTACATTTCATGTTTCTCTTCTCTCTCTCCACCCTCATCCTCAGTTATATATACTACATGTATATTTTAGCCCCAAGTTCTCTGCTTTGACCTTTTCTTAATAGGGTAATTTTATTCTTTCACATTAGCCTTGGGTGTATGCTGAAACTTCATCTGAAATGAAAGTTTGATTGCAACCATTACCAATATCTTGGGCCCTAAATCACCTTTGAGCAATTACACACCCAGGAACCCAACTGATTACTTTTCAGCTTTGCTGAGCTTTATCATAAGGCTGATACTGGCCAAAAATTGCTCTTGTTTTACAGGCCCCAGATTTCAGGTGGGAGTGATTGAGTGAAATATCAGGTTGAAGAAAATCTTTTTATTCCCATGCTCCAGGTGCAAGTCTGTATTTCCTGCATAAAGCAAGGGTATGTTTTTCTGAGGCACCAGGGTAGAATTCTGCCTGGTGGGGTGGTGGATGTCACAGGATTATGGAATGTGAGAACTAGGAAGAAGGACTGATCCTTTTCTTTTTAATAGGGTAATTAACTGGTTGCAGAGGGCTCTCAATCTTTGTATAATTATTCTAAGTTTGGATTTTAAAGATATCAAATCATTATTAACTGGTCCTACTTGTTTTTTGTTTCCATCCTGTGTGATATCAGACCTGAACAGGTACAGCCTTCTTCCAGTTCAGTGAGCCTTCTTGCTATAGCTGGTTTGGTAGGTCTCAGATTGTAAGGGTAAGAGATAAGTAGAGAGAAGAAGAGAAAAAATCAATTATAAAAGAAAAAAAATCTTTATAGACCATCTTGGCTTTTGAACAGTGAAAAGAAACCTGAAGCCTGAGGACTACCACAAAGTTTTTCATCTTATTACTAAACACACAATACCACTGTGTGATTACGCCTTGTGTCCCATTCTGACATGCCATCCTGTGAGAAGCAGCTTGGGAATTTGTGGTTCTGGCACAGGAAAGCAATTTCCAATGCCAGGAATCATTCGGAGTCCAAGTGGGTCCTTGGCTTCATGCGAGAAAGAATTCAAGAGCTAGCCGACAGTATAAGCCAAAAGCAAGTTTTATTTAGGAAATATAGAAGATCTGTCTACTCCACAGACATAGTAGAGGCTAGTTCTCCCTGCTGAGGAGAACAGCCTCTTTGCTTTTTTTGATTTTTTTCAATTTAAGCAATGGCTTAATCATAAGCTAAGCAGGGGAGGAATATTCATGTTATTTCTTGGAAAGGGGTGATGATTTCCTAAAACTGGGAACCTTCTTCCCATTTTTTAAAGGAGGTCCCTCTTGGAACCATCATAGTGTTGGTGGGAGTTTCTTTTAGCATGCTAACATATTATATCTAGGGTACAATGAGCTGCAAGGTCAAACAGTGGCTAATTTCCTTGCCATCTTGGTTTTGCCCAGTCTTAACTTGTTCTGTTACCGCATCCTATCTTTGATCAGGGTGGTTAGGGGCTTTTGACTCTGTTAAGCAGTGCCTGCTGGTTCCTATCTCAATTTGACTATTGTATAATGTGTGAATTAAGGTTTTTTAAAAAAAAAACAAAACTGAGATGAAGTTGAAATAAGGGGTTGCTTCATTCACAATCTGAAAACTTTCCATTCCAGACTGTTAGATCCCACATAAAAATCAAAGCTGCTAGAAGCCTCATCACACAATACATACAGTTTGAGGCCACACACTATTATAGTGTTGTCTATTTCAGATGTGTTTGACCTTCATTTATACAAAGGAAATAAGTTGGTTTCAAAAATCACAGTGACAGCTGAACATTAAAACAATTTCAGTGCATTGTGATGTGGAGAGTCAAAAGGAGAGATACTGAAGGCAGAATTTATGGGTGACTGACAATGGCACTGAGGTCACAAGGACTGACTTTGCAAAGAAATTCTACACTTATGGGGATTCTTGTATATGTACAGCAAAGCAGTAACTGCTTTGCTTAGAATCAGTCAGGTAAAAGTCCATAAAACATTAATTGCCCAGGTTCAGAGGGACAAGAGATTGGTGCCCATACTGTACTTCTTTGTAAAAGGGAGCATGTATTTTCCCTGCTATAATTCTTTTCTAAGCTACTGGCAAATATTATGTCATTTCTGCTTTTATTTGTTATATTAAAGAAAAATTACTAAATCCTGTTAAAAAAAATAAGAGCTGAAATTTGATACCCCTCATACATTGTGTGGTTCCATCTATACCCACATCTATTTCTGTATCTATATCTGTATCCAAAAGACAGTGCACTAGCAGAGAAGGAACGAGATAGTCCAGATTGATCAATTTAGCTGGAGCTTTCAACCTTGCTGGTTTAGTAGCTGGGCAGAAATAAGTGACCTTTTACCACAGAAAGTCTTGATCAGTGAGTTGAATATCATCTACTGCTTGAATAAACATTAAATTTTTTTCATTTTAATTTGAGAAGCAGTGTGGTAGCATGAAATAGGCCCGCATCTTTGGGGTCATCTATACCTGAGTTCAAACCCTAGACTATTTCCCCCATTAACTGTACAACCTTGGGAAAGCCACTTTTCTAAGCCTCAGTGCTCTCATGTGTAAAATGCTGACATTGTAAGGCTATTGTTAACTTTAGGAAGAAGTCAGGATGTTCCAGGAGGGAACAAGGAAAATGACAGAACAGAGTAAACAGCCCCGAGGGGGTCTGATGATCAGGTAAAAGGCTCAGGTGTTGCTTTCTCTTATTTTATCCAAATTGGTCATCCTATTCTATGCTATTGCTGTTCTTCCAGGTCACCTGCCAGCATTACTACTGCATTACTCTGCACGGTGGCTTTGCATTTGAAGAATAAGCTATCTTTTCTCAGAGGGTTGGGGTTAATTTAAGACAAAGTAGTTTCAGCAGCTCAACAAATAGCTACCTGCTGAAGAAGACAATGTAGTTAGAAAAGCAAATGTTAAATGAGAAGAAAACAGAGCACTAGAAATCTTCAGCCTAAATCAAAGCATAGGCGGGGGGTCGGGGGGTGAGGGCAGCTGTGAAAATATAACAGCTGAGAGAAGAATGCAAAGATGCTGTAGTTGCTGGTCAGAATCCTTGAAATATCTGTTTGGAAGTTTAATTAAATGAGAAGCAAGACTATCCTTTGTGTCTATCAACATTTGGAAAATTAAAAGTTGCATTCTTCTCTTTTGGAACCATGCCTGTCCACCCTATATGAAATTAATTCAATCATTATTAAAATACTGTCCCATCTGGGACAAAGCGATTGCTCTAATAGGCCTAGAGTGAGAAAGTGACCAGGAATATAATCTTGATTTGAAAGAGTGATGTGTTCTTATTCTTAGAGAGAGGAGACCTGGCTGCTGCGAACCTGTGCCAGCAAACGAACACTCAGAACAACTCTCTTAAGAGGACGAGTCAAGTAACAGTCCAACTCCTTTCATTCCATCCAGTGCAAATATATCAAAACCTTGCTCTTATACTCGCCATCTTTCACAGAGAAATCTTTGGCAATTCCACCTATTTCCCCAGGATTTACTGGGCAAGGGAAGGAGATTATGTTACTTTAAAGGTCGATCTCTCTTTTCCAAAACACTTGTGTCTGCTAAACAGTGGTTCTCTTCTTATCAGACATTTTTTTCTTTCTGTGGTTTCAGTTATCCACAGTCAACTGCAGTCAGAAAATATTAAATGGAAAATTTTAAAAATAAACAATTGATGAGTTTTAAATTGCATGCAGTTCTGAGTAGTGTGATGAAATCTCATGCCGTCCCACTGTACCACTCAGAGTATGACTCATCCTTTTGTTCGGCTTTCCCATGCTATATAGGCTACCCACCCATTAGTCATCCACATCGTCTGCTCCTGACATCCAACTGTTGACACTGTCAGGGATCAAGGATCATCCGGAGCAATTATCCTCCTTCTGCTGGATCATCAGAACGTCAGTTGCAGCCTCACACTGCATCACAATGCTTACATCACTCATTTCTCTTTGTCTCATCATGCAGTCATTTTATTAACTTAACATCAGCACAAGAAGAAAGGTGAGCAGTGCTGAACAATAAGATATGGCTCCATCTTCAGGCTCCACTTCTAATTATATTAGTAGTTCTCTTGCAGTTTCCACCGTATATGCTGTGACTTCCTTCACTGAAGTCTTGAATCCCTCAAAATCATCCATGAGGATTGGAATCAACTTCTTCTAAACTCCTGTTAATGTTGATATTTTGACCTCCTCCCATGAATCATGAATGTTTTTAATGGTATCCTGAATGGTGAATCCTTTCCAGAAGGTTTCCAGTTTACTTTTATCCAGATCCATCAGATGAATCACTGTCTATGACAATTATAGCCTTTCAAAATGTATTTCTTAAATAATAAGACTTGAAAGTTGAAATTACCCCTCAATCTATGGGTATAGAATAGATGTTGTGTTAGCAGGCATGAAAACAACATTAATCTTCTTGTACATTTCCATCAGAGCTCTTGGGTGACGAGGTGCGTTGTCAATGAACAGTAGTATTTTGAAAGTAATTTTTTTTTTCCTGAGCAGTAGGACTCAGTAGTGGTCTTAAAACTATGATGTAAACAGATGTGCTGTCACCCAGGCTTTGTTATTCCATTTATAGACCATGGGCAGAGTAGATTTAGCATAATTCTTAAGGGCCCTGGAATTTTCAGAATGGTAAATGAGCATTGGCTTCAACTTAAAGTTGTAAGCTGCATTAGCCCCTAACAAGAGAATCAGCCTGTCCTTTGAAGCTTTGAATCTAGGCATTGACTTCTCTTCTCTAGCTATAAAAGTCCTAGGTGGCATCTTCTTCCAATAGAAGCTTTCATCTACATTGAAAATCTGTTGTTTAGTGTAGCCACCTTCATCAATTATTTTAGCTATATCTGGGTAACTTATTGCAGCTTCTCCGTCAGCATTTTCTGCTTCACCTTGCACTTTTATGTTATAAGAATGGCTTCTTTCCTTAAACCTCATGAACCTACCTCTGCTAGCCTCCAGCCTTTCTTTCTGCAGCTTCCTTACCTCTTTTATCCTTCACAGAATTGAAGAGATTTAGGGCCTTCCTCTGGATTAGGCTTTGGCTTAAAGGAATATTATAGCTGGTTTGATCTACTATCCAGACCACTAATACTTTCTCCATATCAGCAGTAAGGCTGTTTCACTTTCTTATCACTCATGTGGTCACTGTACTAACACTTTTAGTTTCCTTCAAGAACTTTTCCTTTGCATTCACAACTCAGCTGTTTGGCTCAGGAGGCCTGGCTTTCAGCTTATCTTGGCTTTCAATAGGCCTTCCTAACTAAGCTTAATCATTTCTAACTTTTCATTAAAAGTGAGAGATGTGTACTCTTCCTTTCACATTAACACTTAGAGACCATTGTGGGATTATTAATTGGTCTAATTTCAATATTGTTGTGTCTCAGGTAATAGGGGGGCCCAAGGAGAGGGGGAGAGATGGGAGAACAGCCATCAGGATACCCATAATATTTACCAATTAAGTTCACTGTCTTATAGGGGCATGATTAGTGGTACCCCCAAACAATTGAAATAGTAACATGAAAATCCACCGAACACAGATCACCATAATGGATATAATAATAATGAAAAACTTTGAAATATTGTAAGAATTACCAAAATGTGACACAGAGACCAAAAGTGAACACATGCTATTGGAAAATGGCACCAAGAGACTTGCTTAATGTAGGGTTGCCACAAACCTTCAATTTTTAAAATTCTCAATATATGTGAAGTGCAATAAAATGAGGTATACCTGAGTGGGGGAAAACACAGCATATACGGAGTTCAGTATTACTGGCAATTTCAGGCATCCACTGGGGGTCTTGGACTGTATGCCCTATGGATTGGGTGGTGGTGGTCGGGGGGTGGGTGACTGTAGCTTATTCAGTGAGAACCACATAGCCCTATATCCACTTCTGTTTCTGTCATTGTCTCTGTTACAGGAACAAATCAATTTTGTGCCACTGTCTATTTCCATTATAATCCTTGTCATTTGAACAGATTCATTATGGACCATTTTTGGTTTCTTTTTACTGTGTTTGTCAAAAACTAGAGATTGTACAATGAGGATAAGAGCAGAAATTTCATTAGGATTCATGAAAATTTATCAGCTTCCATGACAACCATGATAATGACATATTGTAAGAGGGGATCAGGGCTCAGTCCTGGTGCACAAGGTTTGTGTGAGTGGACATGTGAGTGGGTGGCTGGGAGGCTGGGAGCAGCACTGCAGGAGAGAAGAGTGGAGATAAACAGTGCAGAGGGTGTTTGCAATTTTTCTCATGGATGGAGCTTATCAATTATGTTTCAGTTCCTAGAACTAGGAACTTCTATTTATGACAATTAATATTAATTGGTTTTCTTTTAATGATAGTATCTTATGGGGAAAAAAGGATGCAGGCAGATCTTGTTTGGAATATTAGCTCTGACTTAACCGCTTTGTGCCTCAGTTTCCTTACATGTAGAATGAGAATAATATTAATAATAGAACATCCTTCATATGTTCATTGTGAGTAAGAAATGAGTTGTGAGGGAGGGTATAGCATTTAGAAAAGTTCCAGGCACACAATATACATTTATACTGTGTTAGTTGCTTTGAATTTTTGATCCTCAGTTTTTCTTATCTGTAAATTAGGGCAATAACTACTTTTTGGGGTTGTTGTAAAGAATAGAAATAATGAATATAGAGGACTAGGTCCTGCTTCACAATGGATTTAATAAGTGTAGGCATTAGCTTCTCTCCAGATACGAAGTAGGTCTAAGAATCATTAAAAAAGGATGATGTTTATGCATAGCCTCCACCATTAGTTCACTGATTGACTTTGATCATCTAGCAGCATAGTGATCATTAAAGCCCTCCTCTTTTAAGCTCCCTTGGCCATTTCTCAGTTTCGGGGCTGGCTTCTATGCTTTTCTCTTTTGTATCTTTGTCATAGGCCCTAGACAATCATCTCGACTCTCCCGCTGCAGACTGTCTCTCTTGGGCTTCCCTTCTGCGGGCCTGGCTGCAGGCAGTTGGTTGTCACAGGTCCTCTTTCTTGCTTCTCTAAAGATAATCACACAAGCTCTTTTCTTTTAAATGCTTTACTACTAATCCCTGGAAGGAGGCAAGAAGAGTACATATGACAAAGTAACATAGATTTAGGAATTTTACACGGTACATAGAGTCCCTAATTCTCTGTTTTATTGCTTGAAGGCCTGTGTTAGCCTTCTGCTCTTTTGTTTTATTCTTGATACTGGAATTTAGACGACTAGGCCTCTTGATACTCAGGCTTGCAGCTATAATGCAGGCACCCAGATAAGTGAATTCATGTTCTGTCTTGGGCTTCCTGTGCCCAGAAGATATTTGCATTTCTAAGACCTGGGTGATATTTAACAATGGTTGCTCCCTAAGTTTCTGTCCCCACAAATCACACAAATTATGCTTTGGCTCTTGCTATTTTGGGAACTTCTTTTTCTTTCTATTCTGTATCTATCTGGAGGCAAAGCATCTTTTGGGTTTAACCAAATTCACCTCTACCATAGGGCTGCTCCTTAATATTTCAGTCTTGTCAATAAATGTGGTGCTTGGTAGATACCAGGCATTGTATCTACTCTAATTACCCCTTTTACCAAAGCCCAGGCAAATCCTAGCTAATCCTATAGAATTTAGCACTTTGCCATAATGGTTCCTTATATAATGACAGTGAATAATTATGTTGTATAGTACTTTTATTTTTCTCAAAACTTTCTCGTATCTTTGAGGTTTTTATCTTTTCGGTAACCTTACCAAACAGGTAGGATTATTATTTCTTTTTTCCATTTGACAAATAAATAAATTAAGTCCCACAAAACATATGTGTGTATGGTTTGGGGTGTTTGTGTGTAAATGACTTGGGTAAGATCTCATAGCTAATCTGTAGTCAAGCTGAGACTGAAATGTCAGGCTTCTTTTCTTCAAACCTGTACTTGCTGAGTGAGATCATCCTATTTTCTCATACCCTACTGTGCCCTTTATATTTTATTCTGTGAATATATCAGTTCCAAATACCCATCTTCCCCCTCCACACACACACTTGCAGGTGAAAGTTCTTATCAGTGATCTTTTAATTCATTATAATTAATGTAAAAATTGTGTTTTATTAATGAAAAGTATGTTCAATATTAAATTGGTGCTATCTATAACATGCATGCATAGTTATATATAGCAGAAAAATCTTAGATTTGTCATTATACTTACAAAATATAAGCTTCTCTGCAATAGATGGAGCTTTTTGGATTGCAATAGCACCTCTTGTTATCTTTCTAGTTGTTTAGAAACTACAAATTAGGGCAGACTGGCCAAAGTGTTCTTAGAGTATAGGAGCTGCACCTGCACAATTTTTTTAAAACATTGAATAAACTGAGATAAAACAATGAATTTTTTTTTGCTGAAAAACAGTATGCCAGTGTGAGAGCATGAGGAATTAAGAGTACCAGGACCACAGATGGATGCTAAGAACATCAGCTTAATGGCAAACTTGGCATTCCCTTCCTTTGTGAGAACTCAACCAGACTCTCCCTTAGGTTGTTCCAGCAGCAGGACTCAGTATATACATTGTGAAGGCAAACACAAATTAAAAATTCTCCCTGTTGAAAATAAGGGAAGAGACTCTTTAATTGGCCTTTTCTTAGAGTAATTACTTTAGAAAATTTTTAATTGAAAGTTCTTTCTCCATCTCTTTGAAATGTATGTAAATCTTTTTAAAAGTTAAATAACCCTGTTGTTAGCTTTACAACCCAGGAATGTCTTTCTCAATGACCTGGGAGCCACTTCTTTGAAATATAATCTGGGCAGGAGCCTAACTTGAACTGGTCCCTTGTCTCAAGTTTCAAAACTACCTCTTGTTATAAACCTGTGAGAAGCCTATATTTCCTTTGGATAAAGCCAATTACCTAATGCAGATAGTCACCCTGACTACCAAGTGAATTTAGGATGAACTATGAGTGACAAATGGTGCTGTCAAGTCTTCTTACTTTAGGACTAGTTATTTATCTTAAGAACAAGTATTTAATGGGTTGTATCTGCTCAGCTATATACAAGGGTGAGATTTCCTTCTGTTTTTACAATCTCTTAGCAGATTGAATATGATGTCATCACATTCTGGTGTAAGTTTATTCAATAATAAAATTGCTTTTCTTCCCTTATTTTGTGTAGAGGTTTTCTAGGTTGGGAGGAAATTTTTTTTTCTTAATTATATTTCCCAACAACATGTGTGCCTTGAATGAGCAAAACTTATAAGGAGAACAATTGTATGGCAATGACAGAGAATGTTATTTTGTATTGGACAGCTGCAACCAAAGTATTCCCTAAGGCCTGTTTCTGTGTCTTCTGTCCATATTTTTGTATGCCACAAAGTACTGAAAGTATCATGATATGGGACCCTTAGTTAAATTTTGATTCTGTGACCACCATAAAGTCCTGGATAAATATTTTATCTAATTTGTTTTATCTAACATGGTCAACTTGCTACAAGTATTATAGCACAAAATTATGCTATAAGGATTTTGATTAATAGTGAGCAGAACATATTGCATTGAGCTAGTTGCAGCCATTTAAAGCTGATACTGGCAATTTTCCAGTCTCTTAAGTCCTCTTCCCTTGCCCATAAGGACTGGAAAATTGCAGCATTAGGTTCAAACCTCACCACTTCAACCTGTGTTGATACAACTTGAAGAAGACTCATCTGGGTTCAATAATCATCAGTATATTGAGACTTACTCCACAAATCTTCAGTCATATCTTGATTTCTCTCAAGGGAGGAGGGAAAGCCAACCAACCAACTTTAGTTTTCTTTTTCCCAGTGTTGCCATGTTATCTTCTCCCATGCATAAACATCATTGATTTTTCTGTAGATATTTTTCTGGCAAAGAGGTACCTCTGGTCTTTGTTGAAATCTTTAGCTCCTTAGTGAATCCACTGATCCATCCTCCATCACTTAATGCCAAAGGGAAAGCTTAGGCAGCTTTCTCTGATTAGTCAAAATTGTTGATGAATTTTTTACTGGATGTTACTGAAACCACAAGGAGGTTTTGGCCCAGGTCTATTTGCTTATCACGCAAGGATCCAATTATTGAGACAACCAGGATTGCCAAGAAAGAAAGGAATTTTTTTAGTACAAAAGATGTCTTGAGAGAATGGGAAAAGCTACCTCAAATCTGTCTCCCTGACTAACAAAGATCATGGGCTTTTTAAGAAGGTGCCATGTGCCTTGGGGCAAGGCAAAAGGGATGATGAGTCTTGGTGTCAGGAAGTCTTTCCTGGGGATGTCAGAATCTCAACGTCTTTGTTTCTCAGAACATAAACAACTCAAAAGATTAAGTAGTTAGGTAAGGGAGAGGATTATACAAAACATACAGGGGTCATTGAAATTTGTTCAAGGAGCCAGTTACAACTCCCTTCTTCTTTTTAGTTCATTCCTTAATCTTGGGAAGTGAGGACATTGATATATTTGGTTGCTTCCTGCTGAAATGGGATATAGTTGGGTTATGAGGAAGAATGAAAATGTTGGGTCTGTAACTGAAATATTTTGGTATATCTAGTTGAGTTGCCACCTTCTCCCCACCAAGGTAGGAAAGTTTATCAAAGGAAGTACTCATCCCCCACTGAGAACCCTCCCAGGAAATATTGGACCAGTGTCCCCAGATGGAATTTACATCCAAAATTCCCTCATCATTTATGAAAACAGCTTTAGGGAGGATTTCCAACAAGCAGGTGTCCAACATTGTCCAGCTGTTTAGACATTCATAGGTCCAAGGTTTTTTTCCCATTGACCCCCTAGACAAAAATATAGTCAGAGGGTGAAACCAACAGTACCTGCTCCTGTTTGCCTGTCCCTCTGGAAGCTGGCATCTTATCAATTTCCCTGGACCTTGGGGAAACATCATTTGCTGATGTACTACTATTGTACAAACAGGGATAGCTAATTTCCTGGCTATTCAGTTGGAGGAAGGGGATTAAGGCCGACTGATTGGCCAATGCCAGGCTGCTCTTCTGGCCCTGAAGCCTACCTACCATATACAGTTCTCTGATGTCCCCAACAGAGCATGAAGGCTACCTCCCTGGGCAGTAAAATGCCTTTTAACAACTCAATAATGTATGGTCCATATTTAATATTCTTGTTCTCAGAGGTGAGCTACCCTTGTTTCTTCCAAATAGCTTTATGAGTATTACCACCATAAAGGCACACATAGAATTAATTAGTCTAGTAAGTGCAATTAACTTATTCTTCTGGACAAATGTCCCAGGGGGGAGGGTAGGGCTTGTGGCTAAATTATCTGTTGGCCAGTAACCACAGCACACCCAGCCTGTTCCATAAGGCTGCTTCCATCCATAAAGAGCTCTTCATCTGGGTCCAACAGGGGCTGCTCAATCAATTCCAGGAGACTACAATACACTTAGTCAACAATCTGAATGTAATCATAGAATGGGGAACGAGTGTCCATAGGCAGCAAGGTGGCTGGAGTTAAGGTGGACACCACCTTCGGAGTTACATTAGGATTATCTAACAAAGTAGCCTGATTTTTAATTTCTCGTCTGGCCACTGGCCATTAACCTAAAGCCTCCCTTTTGTCCTAAAGTGGTTAGCAGCAGGGTATTGGCATTGGAGAACAGGTTAGGGCCAGCGAGATTGAATAGTTTTTAAATTCTGGAGATACCAGGTAAACTTTGCTATTTACTTAGTATTTGTCTTGACTCTGAAAACAAAGCAAAAAGAATCAGTGATGTTTTAAATAAAAAGTCATAAAAATGTTTGAGTCCTTTCCATGACTTTTTCTTAAACTTTTCTTGGACCATCGCTGATTTTAAACTGTTGTTTGAGAGGAATCAAAATAAAATAATAATTGTTTGCAGATGATAAAGTTCTTAGAATAGCCATGGTTAAAAATGCAAAGGAGACTTGGTTATTTCTGTGGCACACAACAATTTAATGTAATAATTATAATTACTATTGATAACATATATCAAGATGTATAAAAATTTTAGGAATCTCATAAAATATTGGAATACATATTCATAACACATTCATAAAAATATAACCCAGAGAAAGTTAAACACCATTTCATATTTGACAATGTTTCCTATTTGGTTTTAACATACCAGATAAGCCTAATACATTTCTCTTGGACTTTTATTGCTCTATTATTAAAAAGCTAGTTTGAGGTTGAAAGGACTGACTTTAGGAATTTGCTTTTGGAAAGTTTGTCAACTATTAAAGGTTTAAAATATTTGTTCAAAATAGAAGCACAAGTCACTGTATAATATTGGTCATTTATTTAACCAAGAATGATAGTTGTCAAAAGACTTTAAAGGCAATATAGGAAGTTACATGGGTGTAAAACCCTTAACCTTTTTAAAATTTAGTTTTTTTAGTTAGTCAAAAACTTAATGTGGATTATCTTGATAAAGCATAAAATCTTTGTTTCTTTTAGGCTGCTTACTCAAAAGGTAAAGAAAAATCTTTTTTAATGTGATTGTTTTTTTTCTTATGGAGAACCCATTTAGACAACTTAGAAGTCAAACCTTGTGTAAAGGGTACCAGAATTTATCAGACATAAGAAGACTATGTCCAGGGTCATGAGTGAACATTGTGTTAATATTATAAAGGAAACAAGAAACTAGAAAACTAATGCTTTGAGAAGGGGAATGCACAACTCTTAGTTAACAGCATAGGAAGATTTTTTGACCATATTTCACAATTCAGACGTATCAAGAAATTAAGTAGAAGCATTGCTTTTCAGACCTTTCAGGTAAACATTTCAGCATCAGACCTTAACCTCAAACTTAGAACCAGAGCAGGGAAATAGTTACAGGAGCTGATGAAAAGGTTGGAGAGGGTTATCATCTCAGCTCTTCTCAAGGGGAGGAAAAGCTAAAAGCAGTAATAAACAGCAAAAGTTGAACTTCTGAGATATAAATCTAAAAAGTTTCAAAAGAAGCAGATTATAGAGTTAGAATTAAAATGTCTCGTAATTTTATCAGGCAAAAACTAATATTTTAAGAGAATCCTGTTGTTTTAACCTAAAATTTTTCCTTTTAACTATAGCCAACTTGATCACATACAAAATTCCTTTATAAATTTTTATAACTTACATAGACAATCTGTGACATGACTGAACTTACTGTTCCCTAAATTTTTCTTAAATAATCAGTCATTTTATTTTAGAACCAAAAATTTACTATATAAGATCTTTTTCATATAAAATTATATTCTGCTTAACCTTATTTATCAAAATATAACTTTATAACTTTCTTCACATCTCTTTCTCCTTACTGGCTTTTTATCTGTTTTATAAAAACCTTTAAATAACCTCCAAATTAAACAAAATTATTTTTTTTAATAAAGAGCAGCACTTTATGCCCATTTTATACTTTTTTCTATAAAAAACATCTTACATATTTATTTTTGTCTCACTTTACATATAGTATTACATATATTAACCAGAAATTTTAACTCCCAGTAACCCAAACCTTAGTGAAAACCTACAAAGCAAGAAATCTTAAATTGTCTGTAGCATTTATCTCATTTACATTTACCTAATTTAGCAGTTTACTTAGATTCTAGTTATCATTTCAAGTTATTTTCCTGTTAACCAGTTCTATAGCCTGTGAATATTAGATATACAACCAATATGATTAATTGTGCCCTCAATAAAGTCATTCCATGGCTATACAAATTTAATATCTAAAGATATTTTCCTAAGCAAAATTGAGGGAAAAGAATTTTAAAACACATATCAAGAAACAATTATAAAATGTAGTTTTTATTATTAATATTACTTTTAAACTTAAAAGAAACCCTACCAAGATAACAAATATAAATATTCTAGTACGATTTGCTATTATGGATAATGTAACATCTTTAAGTTCTATAAATATAGTAGAAGGTTTAGAACACATCCTGCTTAAAGATGTTAACTAATTAGATATTTCTAAAACACTGATATTCAAAAATAAAATTTATTGACATGACATCACTTGACTGTAGGCCAAATAAACCTCTAACATCAATCCTTAGCATCTCAAATAATGATACAAAGTCATAACATTATTACATATGGATCAAGATCAAGCTATTTTAAAAACAATCTAACCAAAGGTAAACATCTACCCAAAGGGAAAAAAAAAACATTCTATAAAAAAGACATCTGCACTAGAATGTTTATAGCAGCACAATTCACCATTGCAAAGATGTGGAAACAACCCAAGTGTCCATCAATACATGAGTGGATTAATAAAATGTGGTATATGTATACCATGGAGTGCTACTCAGCTACAAAAACAACGGTGATTTAGCACCTCTTTTATTATCCTGGATAGAGCTGGTGTCCATTCTACTAAGGGAAATATCCCAAGAATGGAAAAACAGGCACCACATCTACTGACCATCAAATTGTTATTAACTGTGATGTGCACATATGGTAGTAACATTCATTGGGTGTCGGGCAGGTGGGAGAGGGGAGGAGGGCATGGCTATATTCACACCTAATGAGTGCAGTGCACACTGTCTGAGGGATGGACACACTTGAAGTTCTGACTCTGGTGTGGCAAAGGCAATATACGTAACCTAAACACTGGTACCCCCGTAATATGCTGAATATATATATATAAATTTAAAAAGTATAATATTTTTATGGAAAAAATATAAATCTTTACTGAAAACCCAAACCAATGGGGAGATATGATTTTGATGGAAAATCTCAAATCATAAAGGTCTTCATTTTCTAAAATTAATCCCCAAACTCACATCATTTCCATATAAAGTCCCACTGGGATTTCCCACTGATCTTGACAAGCTGATTCTAAAGTTCATATGGAACAACAAATGACCAAAAATGGTCAGGACAATTTCGAAGAAGAATATCAAAATAGGGGGACCCCAATTACCAGATATTAAGAATCATTGTAATGTTGTACTAATTAAAACAACGTGTTATTAACACAGAGATAGGTAGTAAACTTGTACAGACACACATACATACGGATAGTTGATATATAACAGAGCTTATGTTGTAGATCAGGGGAGAAAAGAGGGATTATTGAAGAAGTAGTTCTGGAACAATTAGTCATCCTTATGAAAAAAGTAAAATTGGAACCATTCCTTACAACATATTGTGAGAACGATTCTGTTTGGATTAAAAATCCATGTGAAAAACAAAACTGTTTTTAGAAGACAATATTGGATAATATTAGTATGACTTTGGTATCGAGAAGGATTTCTTTAGAAAATGAAAAGCAAAACCATAAAGGGAAAGATTGATAAATGAGCTACATTAAATATTTAAATCTATCTCTCTGCATTAAAAGACACTAAAAAGAGAGTCAGAAGGTATTTGTCACAGAATGAGACAAGATTTTTGAAACAAATTAAGATCTAAGATTGTGCAGCATACTCAGAGAACTCCTGGAAGATAAGAGGATAAATACAAACAATACAATTTAATAATAAGAAAAAGATATGATCAGACAAATCACTGAATAGAAAACTCCAAAGACCAACCAATCTGAAAACTGCTTAGTATCAATAGTATTCAGGAAAATGCAAATTAGAACTACAATGAGGTAATATTTAGTACAAATGAGACTGACAAAATGAAAACGATTAATGATTTCTAGTGTACCAGGGAAGTGGAACCACAGGCATTCTCATACACTTCTGGGAGAAGTGTAAATTGATACAATGACTTGGGAGAGCAATCGACAAAGCTGGTAAAGGAGTGCCTACCCTCTGACCCATGTATTAAAATGTTCACTGAAGCATTGCTTGTAATAGCTGAAAAATTGGAGAGAACATAAATGTCCATTAAAAGGAGAAAGGATAAATCAATCCCGGTATATTCATACAACAGAATCCTTTACAGTGGTTAAAATTAATGAACTAGAGATAAATGTATCCATATGAACAAATCACAGAAACATAAAGCTAAGTGAAGAAAACAAATTGCAAAATAATACTGTGTAGGTTCAGGTCTTGTATAATGCAAGCACCAAGATAAGATTAGATGTGCAAGAATTTATTAGGGGAAATGGCTTTGAGGAAGAATGGGAGGAGAAGGTGGGGAGAGCTTTCAGACCATGTTGCCAGGTCTGAGCCCTGTGGATAAGCCAAGACTGGTAGAGAGAGTTTAGGAATCGAAGTTGTCCATTGAAGAAGTCCTGTGTCTTGTAGGATGGGCCTGCATTAGTATCCCCTAGTCCTCAGTTATTGGCTAGGAGTAGCCTGTGGGAAGCATGGCACAGGCAGAGGTGGGACCCAGAGGGCAGCAAGTATGGCAGTGAGACAATTATGCCCACAAGAGCAGGAGATCTGACTGGCACATTTTCATGGCCACCCCAAAGATCTATGGAACGATCCCAGTGATATAAAATTAAAACCTGCAATACAATTCTATGTGTTGTTTGTGGGTGCCATACATATACAGGAAAAATGTCAGAACATGCCTGGAATACAGGCCAAATTCAGGATAATCATTGGCTATGTGGGTTGGGGAAAGAGGAAAATGAGAACAGGCAAAGATGCACAGGGGGATTCATTTTGTAAATTTTTAGTTTCAAAAATCCAGATGGTGATTATGCTGATATTTACTACATTATGTTTTTAATTATCCTAAAATATATTGTATTAATTGTACACTAAAGCTAATTATTTTATAAAGCAATATAGTGGGTTACAAAAATGGTTGGGAAATCTTGTTTTAATGGAAAAATAGATGTTGAAGAGATATGTCTAAAACTCAAAACTTTCAGTTAAGACAACTGATATGAGTCAGGTTCCATAAGATAAAGTAATCACCGATTAAGAACAAGATCAGTTTCCTTTTCCATTTTGGGACATGGAAGAGAAAGATATTTTTAGAGTCACAGAATAATCTGTATGGCAACAATTGCAAATGCCCCAAAGAACAAACATGACTTTCCTTGTCTTGCGAGAGGGGAAGGTGGAACAATGCCATAGCTGTTAATTTTCTGTCATTGTTTCATTGTTAATATTTGGTTGTGGTGTTAGCATTTTACAGAAATAGCTAAGAGTTTAAATAGATCCCATTAAGAACGGAAAAAGAGAATTTAATTTGCAAATCCCACTGCTTAGGCAGCTAAACTTCGTCCCATTATGTCACAGTCAACATAGGGTATTATGTATTGCAGTGGCAACAAAGAGTAAATCCTTTATAGTTTCCACTGTGTGCCAGGGACTGTTGTAAACATTTCACATTTCCTAGCTCCATTCTCCCAACTACCTTATGAGTTAAAATAATATCCTAATTTTATATTTTGAAAATACACAAGGAGGTTAAGAAAGTTGCACAAGTTTGTACAGTTAGCAAACTCCCTACAATGCCTTCAAGATCTTGTATGATCCTGTCTCCTGCCTACCTCAACCTCACATCATGCCACATATCCCCATATTAATGCTCCAGTGACACAGGCCTTTTTTTAGTTCTTTATCAAGCCCTTTCTTGCCTCAGGGTGTTCACACTTGATAATTCCTTGACCTGGAATATTATTTCTTCCACTGTTCACTTTGGTGAAGTAGTTGTTAAAAATTTTTGCCCAATTTTTTTTGTCTTATTATTGAGTTGTAAGAGTTTTGTAGATATTCTGGATTTTTGTCTTTCTCATTTTTGAAACAGTGTCTTTTGAAGGACAAAGTTTTTAATATTTGTAAACATATGTTGGATGAGGGACTTGCACCTAGAATTCACTAAAGAAGATATACGGTGTCAAATAATCAAAGGAAAAGATGCTCAACATCATTAATCAAATGTAGGGAAATACAAACTAAAAGCACACTTAGATACTACTATACTCCCACTAGAAGAGATAAGATAAAAAAGTTTGGCTATATCAAATGTTGGTGAAGATGTAGAGTAACTAGGACTCTCATACAGTACTGATGGATTTATAAAGTGTCACAATAACTTGATAGTTTTGTAAAAGTTAAACATCTACCATATGACCCAGACATTCCATTCCATAGGTATATTTTCTTGTTCTTCTTTAATATGTCTAGTAATCTCCTTTCATTTCAAATTTTGGTAGTATCCATCCCCGCTTTTTTTTCTTCCTATCATTCTGGCTAGAGGTTTATCAATTTTATTAATCTTCGTCCATAACCAGCTTTTGGTTTCACTGACTTTCTTTTTTTTCTGTTTTGTATTTCATTGATTTCAATTCTTTGTATTACTTTTATTCTTATGCTTACTTTAGATACAATTTGCTCTTATTTTTCTAGTTTCTTAAGGTGGAAACTGAGGTCATTGTTTTGAAATCTTTCTTTCCTTCTAGTATATGTATTTAGTGCTATAAATTTTACACTAAGATTTGACTTAACTGCATCCCATACATTTTAATATGTGGTGTTTTTATTTTTATTCAGCTCAATATATTTTCTCATTTATCTTTTGATGTATACTTTGACTTGTAGTTATTTAGAAATATCTTTTGTTTATAAAAAAGTTGGGATTTTCTAAATATATTTTTGTTTGTGATTTTTTTATTTAATTACACTATAGTTGAAGAACATACTCTGTATGGTTTGAATGATTTCAAATTGACTTATATTGTGATTCAGAATATGATCTAACATGGTAAATGTCTGTGTCCATTGAAAATTACATGTATTCAGTTGTTAGATGGAGTGTACTATAAATGCCAATTAGGGTAAATTTTTTCATAGTGCTACTCAAGTTTTTTTTTTTTTTAATATCCATACTGATTTGTTGCCTATATGTTCTAACAATTATTGAGAGAAGGGAATTGAAATCTCCCACTATATTTATGGATTTGTCTGTTTTTTCTTATACTCCTATCAGTTTTTGCTTCATGTGGTTTGAAGCTCTGTTATTAGGGGCATAACATTTAGGATTGTTATGTCCTCTTAATGAGTTGACCCCTTTAACATTATGAAATGACTTTCTTTTTTTTTTTTTTTTTTGAGACAGAGTTTCGCTTTGTTTCCTGGGCTAGAGTGAGTGCTGTGGCGTCAGCCTAGCTCACAGCAACCTCAAACTCCTGGGCTTAAGTGATCCTACTGCCTCAGCCTCCCAAGTAGCTGGGACTACAGGCATGCACCACCATGCCCAGCTAATTTTTTCTCTATATATTTTTAGTTGTCCATATAATTTCTTTCTATTTTTAGTAGAGATGGGGTCTCGCTCTTGCTCAGGCTGGTCTCGAACTCCTGACCTCGAGCCATCCACTGGCCTCAGCCTCCCAGAGTGCTAGGATTACAAGCGTGAGCCACTGTGCCTGGCCTGAAATGACTTTGTTTGTACCTTTATACTTTTCTTTGAATCTGCTTTGCCTGGAAGAAATGTAGCCCCTCCAGCATTCTTTTTATTAGTATTAGCATGGTATATCTTTTTATAGTCTTTAACTTCTAATATGTTTGATCCTTGTAGGAAATATATAGTTTTCTCTGTTTTAAAAAAATCTAATCTGACAATCTCTGTCTTCTAATTGGGATGTTTAGACCATTTACATTTAATGTGATTATTGATATTGTTGAACTTAAGTCACCGTTTTACTATTTGCATCTGTTTTCCACATATGTTCTTTGTTTTCTTTTTCTATTTTTTCTGCCTTCTTTTGTATAATATTTCTATTATCCCCTTTTGTCCTTTGTTGGTTTATTTAAGTGTTGCTTTAGAGGTTATATAGTATGCATCTTTAACTTATGTCAATGTACTTTCAAGTAGTAGTATACTACTTCGTACATAGTTTAAGAAGTTTATAGAAATGTACTTTCATTTTCCTCCTCTTAGTCTTTGTGCTACATTTGTCATATATTTTACTTCTATGTATGTTATATAGCCCCTAATACATTGTTATTTTTTTGCTTTACTGAATTATATTAAAGAGATTTTCAAAATAAGAGGAAAAAGTCTTTATCATTTACTCACATTTTTACTATTAATATTTTGAGTGCTGTTCTTGCCTTCATGTTGATGCAGATTTCTGTTATAATTTTTCTTCTGCATCAAGGACCTTTCAAAATCATATTTTTGTAGTACAGTTCTGCAGGTGATAAATTCTTTTGGATTTTATATACCTAAAATGCCTTTATTTTCCTTCATTTATAAAAGATATATATTTTTGCTTGGAATAGAATTATCAGCTGACAGTTTTCTATTTGAGTAATTTAAAGGTTATGGGCTGTATTTTCTGCTTCTTTGTGTGCCCGTTAATTTTTTGATTGGATGATAGGCATTGTGAATTTTACCTTGTTAAGTACTGGATATTTCTGCATCCCTGTAAATGCTCTTCAGTTTTGTTCTGAGCTATAGTTAACTGACCTTAAAATACTTTGTTCCCTTCAAGACTTTCTGTTCAGCTTTGTTAGGCAGCACCAGAGCAGCCTTTGTTCTAGAACTAATTTTGTTTCATTACTTAGCCAACATCTTTTGAATATTCTACCCTATGCTTGGTTAATTTCAATTTTTTTTTCTGGCTCATGGGAACTCACGTGTTTTTTGCTCTGTGTGTCCTCTGGAGTTGGTAGCCTCTTCTTCTTTTAGGTGTCACTCTACATGGCCTCGAGTAGTTTCCTCAAGTGTATGTGTTGGTTAGTACTTGGATAAAGACTTGACAGGAGCCTCTGCAGATCTCTGAGGCTCTCTCTTTATGCAGCTCTCCCCTCTATGGTGCTTTGCTGAATGAATTCTAGCCTTTTTGGCCTCTTTGAACTCCCAACTCTCTCTCTCTTCAACTCAGTAGAATCACCTGGCTCCACTTGGTTTTTCCCCTTCCTGTGTTGAGGCCTGGAAGCTGTCTCAAGGCAATAAGCTGTGCAATCGCAGGGCAGACTTCATTTATTTTCCGTCTGTCAGGGGTCACGTTCCTGTGCTGCCTCATGTTCAGTGTCTGGAAAACATTTTTTAATTTTTCTTCAGAGTGCTTACACAGTTTGGAAGTTTATAATCATTGTGGGCTTCTTTGTTTAGAGTCTATCTCCTCTACTAAATAGTAAGCCTTGAGTAGGGACTATGCCTGTCAGATTCACCTTTGCATCCTTAATGCCTAAGATGGTGCTTGGCATATGGTATAATTCCAAGTATTTTTTTGAACACATAAATGCTTATGGTACAAAGATAACGTGTTTCTTTTGTCTCATCTGTGTCAGTGTATTATTTGTATTTATTTTGAAACTATTTTGATGGAATATTGCTAGAATGAAGTAATATTAGAAATAAAGGTCACTTAACTCAAAGTATTATATTTTTATATAGTTAGTTAACAAAGAGCAATATTTACTTAAATACGAATATGAGGTCTTCCAATGTGATAGATTCCAACTTGTGTGCATTTCTACCTATTGTAACAGGTGTGTGTGTGTGTGTGTGTGTGTGTTTGTGTTGTAGAGAGTGGCTCATTTAGACTTATTTAATATCATCAAACCCAGTCCCCTCTTATTTGTCACAGATGTAACCGCAATTATGAGTAGAGTTTGTACACCTGCAGATTTTTTCAGATTTTATTTATAAAACTTAGCTTTATATTTTTTAAAACTATGTTAATAGAATATATATACATTTATAACTTGTATAATTGTTCTTTTATTAATATGAAGAATTCCCTTTTTGTACCTTTAATACTTTTTTGCTTTAATTCTATGTTGACTCATATTTGTATTGCTACAGGAATCTCTTGAGGGAGGTTATTTTCCTCTTACTTCTTTTTTCAATTCCTTCATTTTTACTCTTCCCGTGTCTTTAGTTTTTCTTATCCATTTATTAGTTACATTTAATCCTTTTAAATTCATCATGATTCCTGATTTTTTTTATTTGTTCTTGCCGTCTCATTTTGTATTTTTACTTTTTCTGCTTTATTATTTTTCTGTTGCTATATGTCTAATTATCCCCAAACTTAGTGGCTTAGAGCCACAATAATTGTTTCATTATCTCTTGCAGTTTCTATGGATCAGGAATTCAGATAGGGTAGAGCAGAAGTGGCTTTTCTCTGTTCTTCAATGTTTTGGTTCTCAACTGGAAGACTCAAACATTGAATGATGGAATCATTTGAAAGCTCATTCACTCACGTGTCTGGTGGCTGATGCTAAAGTTGGCTGGGAATCTCTCTGGGGCTATATTTGCCTCAACAACCTCAGATGGCCCCTCCCTGTGGCTTGGGATTCCTTACAATGTGATGACTAGATTCAAAGGACTAGTGTACCAAGAGAAAGCCAAGAAGAAGCCATTTTGTCTTTTATAACTTAAGCCTCAGAAGTCATGAGCATGAAAACCATGGAATTCTATCAGCTGATGCTTTTATATAGTTCTATCCAGGTTCAAGGAAAGGGAAGATAGACTCTATTCCTCAATGGACATGTGTCAACAACACAGTTTAAAAGAACATCTAGAAGGGTATACATAGTGGAGTGATCACCCTTGGCAAATACAATGTGACACATCTGGTTTATAGTTTTCCTTTTTTTATATATCTTGTTAAATTGATACAGTGTGCTTTGTTCCATTTTCCCCCACTATTGACTTCAAAGTTATAAATTTTACTTTTTTGCTTTTAAATTTTAATATGTATATACACATGTATGTGTATATATGTAAACTTATATTTTGCTAACAAACTTTAGAGTTTATTTATATCTAGTTCTATCAAACAAGACAAAGGGCAGCACACTTTTACTTCTCTCTGCCTGCTTGTACTCTGCCAAAAATCATATTATAATTGACTGAATTTTAGCTTTTGTTTGTTATTAAAATAATTTTTTAAATAATCAGGATTTATTGTATTTTCTAATTTCCTTTTGCTGCCTGAGAGGCAATAGAGTGAAATGCTTATTCTCACTGAGGGATCATACAGCCTGGATTGGCTAGAATTTGGTTCTACTGTTTAAGAGTTGTGTGACTTTGGACAAATTACTTAACTTGTGTGAGCCTCAATTATTTTGTCTTTAAAATTAGAAAAGAGTTTAAAATATTACCTAACTTATATAATAGCTAGAAAAAATAAATTAGGTGATATATGCAAAGCACTTAGCACAATGACTGACAGTGAACTTTCAATATTGCTAAAATATTATCAGTGGTTTCTAAATATCTATAAAAACTTTATATTTTCTTTTATTATTAATATCTTCTGCTAAAGGGACTATCTGGATTTTCCATTTTTCCATTTTATTACTCTTGTGTTTTTTTCCAGGTATTACATGAAAAGTACATTAAGTACATGGCTTGGGATTGTTGTGTAAGCATTGGTATTCCTAAACATCAGTTCATACTTTGATTACTCCTATGCTAGTGAGGACATTCTCAATGGAAGTAGATATATATATTTTTGATCACATGAGGTTGATTTTGCCATTGATAATTTGAACCTATGGCCATGATATATCCTTACTACAAGATGAGAATATCTTGAATGGCATCTAGGCATGTACTGTAAATGGAATGTTATATGTAGGGATGAGGGAATAGGCTATGAATTGGTGATGCTTGATTCCTGTCACTTGGCTTTGACTCTGGAAGGCAATCAGTACCAAGATGACTTATCTGTGGTATGTCTCTGTCTTGGTTGGGTGGTCCCATGGAAATATCCAAGCCACTCAGGGACTGGATTGCTTAAACCCACAAGTTAGCCAGGGGTAAAAACATAGTCTTAGTGGAGAATGGGTGTGGGAACAGGAGACAAAGTACATAGTCCACTCCAACACCCAACCCTGTCTCTGGAGGAGAGAATTATGACTGTCAAATACATGCTAGAATTTTCAAAAATACTTGGGAGCCCTTATGTGCATATATCGCCATGTGTCACATAATGACATTTCATGACCACATATATGACAGTGGTCACATAAAATTATAATGGAGCTGAAAAATTCCTATCAACTAGTGACAGGATGTGGAGGAGGAAGACACTGATACTGATGATCCTGACCCCATGCAAGCCTAGGCTAAAGTGAGTGCTTGTGTCTTAGTTTTTAACAAAAACATTTAAAAAGTAAAAAAAAAAATAGATAAAAGTTTATAGAATAAGCATATAAATAAAAAAATATTTTTGTGTAACTGCACAATATATGTTTTAAGCTAGGTATTATTACACAAGAGTCTAAAAGTTTAAAAATTTAAAAGTTTATAAAGTTAAAGAGTTACAATATATTCAGGTTAGTTTATTATTTAAGAAAATAATTTTAAATAAATTTAGTGTTAAGTGGACAGTGTTTATAAAGTCTACATTAGTGTACAGTAATGTCCTAGGCCTTCACAGTCACATGTCACTCAATCACTGACTCACCCAGAACTACTTTCAGTCCTGTAAGCTTCATTCATGGTAAGTGCCTTAGACAGGTGTATCATTTTTTTTTCCTCGTATATATTTTTACTGTACCTTTTCTATGTTTAGATACACAAATACTTACCACTATGTTACAATTGCCTACAGTCTTCAGTACAGTAACATGCTGTACAGGTTTGTAGCCTAGGAGCCATAGGCTATATCATATAGCCTAGGTGTGTAGTAGGCTATACCATCTAGATTTGTGTAAGTATGCTCTATGATGTTTGCACAAGGACAAAATTGCATTTCTTAGAATGTATCCCCATTGATAAGAGATGCATAACTGTTTTATAAATCATGATTTATGGTCTCATTTATTCTTTGACAATATGATAAAGATTAAAAAATCTAATCATTTAAATCAAGATAGAAAATAAATGCAAAGAAACCTATAAGTGATCTGGCATAGCTCAACTAATGATGACATCCATCTCAGCAAAACCCCTCTTGGGGTTTTGCTCTCCTGATGGAATAAATTTGTGTACTCATCTTGTCATTTGCACAAGTTAGGATGGCATGGTACATCAGTTATGAATTACACTCAATTGTGAGCAACAGAATTCTAAAAATAATGGTTTGAAATACTGGGGATTTTATTTTTCCAGTGTAAGATAGGTTTGGTGTTCGTGGCTGGCATGTTAGCTCTTCTATGTCATCAGATTAGTCTCTTACCTGTCCCTGCAGTCACTAGATAATTCATGGTGGTTTTATTAATATATATGAATTCCATGCAAGAAAAAGATGTAGGACATTGGAAAATGGCATTCACTAAAGCAGTTGGCCATCTTCTGAAGAGTTTTCCGAAAAGCCTGCCCAACAACCTATGCTTACATCTTATTGGCCCAAATTGTGTCACATGGCCATTGCCATCTTCAAAAGAGTCTGGGAAATGTAGTTTCTCTCTTTCTTTTTCTTGTAAATCTAGACACATTATGGCTCCTAAAAAATTTTGGTTCAAATGCTCAGTAAGAAGAGAGAATAGATATTGGGGTAGACAACCAGCAGTCTCCACGATACTCAATTTAAAAAATTATTCTTCAATCACTCTACATTTCAGCCATAGTTAGTTTTGATTTCTTTCTTGGCAATTGTGATTATTTGATCTATATAATACATAAATATAAATAATATTGATATAAGCATTTTTTTTCTCTCTCTAGACATGTTTTAAACTATCAGTTATTGTCCAAGAACCTTGGCCCTTGTACTGGCACCAATCTGATTGATCAGAGCAGGGATAGAAGTTTGCATTCAGGGAGATGAGAACTTAATCAGGGATTCTACTTGGGTTTGGATTTGGAAGGGTTTATAGGCATCCTGAAAAGACTGCATGGGCCATCTGGAAGAGCCATTGGATCCTTGAGGCACGTGGGAAAAGAGGAGCACATGACAACACACACACGTACACACACACATGCACATACACACACACACACACACACACACGAGTAAACCTCTTTCTTAGCACAGAACCTATTGCTTTTGATATATATATTTTGAAAAACTTTCTGGTGCAAAGAACAAAAATAGCATAATGGTTAAGCAAATGAGCCCTTGATTAAGACTGCCTGAGTGTGAAGCATGACTCTAAAACCTACTTGCCATGTCTCTATGGGCTAGTTATTTAATTTTTTCTCTACCTCACTTTTCTCACCATTAAAATAGAATTAATATTATCTACCTCATAGGGTTTTGCATATCCTAAGCCCTCAATAAATATTAATAGCTATTCCTAATACTCGAAAGACTGAGTGTGACATGGAGAGTGAGTGCAGAGTGTTTGAGATGTGTTCTCATACTTGTGATTCTTACTTATTCATTTCTCAGCATGTCCTTAAGGAGAGCTGGTGGATGTACTAGGTGTTAGAGGAGGTAATTGAAAGAGCATAGCCCAAGGCTCTCAGAGATTTGTATATGGCCTTGGGGAAGTCACCTTATCTTTTAGAGCCTCAGTTTCCTTTTCTTCCTGACAAGAATATTAATCCTTGTTTTTTTTTACCCTATAGGATTGTCATAAGATAGAATGCTTTATAAATTATAAAGTGCTATAGCTGTCTCACATCCTTTCTGGGAGCGGCAGTGTATAAATTATAAATAAAAAGCACTATGCAAATATAAGGAATTATTACTGTTGTATATTCTGGATGTGCCATTCTGATATATGAATCCACTTAATACTGGTGTGTGTATGTTTGCTGGTGAAGGAAGGCACCTAGCTCCAAATGACTGTGTATGCATATGTGTTTGCAAGAATGAAATGCATGAATATTGAAAAATGAAATGCTTTATGACAAGTTGATTGTCTTCTGGAAGGAAAAGGAAAAGAAAACTCTTAAGTTGTCCTGAATACCAAATCATCTGACAGTCAGATTCCACCAGAACACCTAATCCCAATCGCAGTTGGCTGAAAGCACACAGCCATTCATCTACCAGTCGTGAAAGACAGCGACCAATATGAATATGTAAATTGCTTGGAAGAGCAGTTCCTTAACATAGAATGGTCTTGGGAAGGTTATTTAGGTTTATGTGTAATTTATCATTTAAACTGAAATGCCCTTTTCAGGTAAACTAGAGGGAACCTTGTCATGGTGCACTAATCTTGACTGTTTTGGGACTATATTCCAGTGGTCTTCCCTTCTAGTTTGGGTTTGAGAGGTGAAGAGGGATTGACATATCTTATTTGGTTCGGTTTGATGAGAGATGGTCTTGTGGGAGGGCTCCATATTTCTTAATGAAACCCATATTCTTAGACTTGGATCTATAAAGCCTGTCCTGTTTGGTCCTTGCTTACTTTTCTAGGCTCATCTCTTCCTGCTCTCTGTGGCCAATTTTTACCCCAATTTTTCTGACCAACGTGCAGTTCCCCGAACAATCATGTTGTCCCCCCTTCTTTGAAAATGCTGGGACATTCATGCCTTAAAACCTATTTCTTCACTCTCCTCCAGCAAGTCTCTATACCTCCCCAAGATGGAATTATGAGTCCCTCCTATGTGGTCTCCCAAGGTAGCCACTATGAGGTAGCTGTCTAAGATTGGGTCATAATTTATTGTTTACTTGTCTGCCTCTTCTAGTAGGCTGTGAGCAACTAGAGGGCAGGGAATTGGGTACACTGAGTT
This sequence comes from Lemur catta, assembly GCF_020740605.2. Taxonomy (NCBI): domain Eukaryota; kingdom Metazoa; phylum Chordata; class Mammalia; order Primates; family Lemuridae; genus Lemur; species Lemur catta. Next base: position 90,552,554 of record NC_059134.1, on the reverse strand, counting down.
TCTGTTTTAACTGTGTCTGTATGATCTTGATCATTCCTGTCTGTAAGGCTTATTTTCTTCATCTATAGAATTGTTAGAATAATGCCTGCTCCTTTAACCTTGCAAAATATGATAAAAATAAAAAATAGGTAAAAATGTGAAAGCAAGTTGAAAGCACAACAAATTTAAATGTAGAAAACTAAGCTCATAGTTGTTAAAGACATCTGATGATTGGTATTGCTATGCCTTGGCTTTGAGCCATAAACTTTGCATACCTCACAACAACCCAGAGATAGTTGGAATTATTCCCATTTTTTGGATATAGGAATCAAGGATCAGAGAGGTAAAGTAACTTCCTCAAAATCATGAAGACAGAAAGTGGGATTCAAAGTCAGTCTAAGTCTAAAGCTCATTCTGTTTTTCTTTTTTATTGTGAAATTGAAACAAAATAAAGTTGGAAAATAAAGAACTCAGGTTCTTCTTACAATTGTTCTCTGGCCCTGGATGGATATGGACAGTATGATTCCGTATCAAACCCAAGTAGACTTACAGCTTTCTTCTTGGTCTTATTTTGCTTCCCTGGAAGTGTGTTGCTTCCTCCATCCCTTTACTGTTGTATACATTTGTTCATAGATAATGTAGGTGGTTTACAGAGGTATAAACCTCTATATACCTTAGTGGCTACTCTACCTATTATCAACTAACTTAGAAAATGTTTTTCCAAGGAGTAGGATGTATACTACTGTGAAATGAGAAAATTTTAGGTGCCACACAGACAAAATTTTAATCAAAGTAATTTTAATGTGTTAGAAAAAATTTAACTCCAACATCTATCCATAGATTTTATTGATATTACTTAAAACAAGGCCAAAATACATATTGAAATATAAAAAGGAGTCCATTAAAACATTAAATAAATAGTACAAGTGTTATGTAGATATATAAAAACTTGGAAGATGTCTGAAGTTTGGGAAACACTGCCCTAGAATAATGAAGATAGTTTATTTTGTCTAATATAGTTTTGGGGAAGGGAGTCCTGTTTTCCTCTCTTTTAGTCTGTGTAGAAAGAGGATTTTATTTAGAAAATGGTACCTACTCAGCAATACTAAGCAGTGTTGGCAAGGGCAAGGCCGTTATTCAATTCTCTTCAGAAATTATTTGTTTCCAAGCATAACAAATGTAATGAACGTGGGTATTAAGAGAGGGCTATGGGAAACATGGCAGATGTAAAGTTGACATAATTTCACAGCTGTTTTATTCCTCAGAATTTCTCGTAGGAAGAACATTGTCTTGGTTTGCAAGAACACTTTGAAAAGTGACGTGGATGGCAAGTCACCTCTGGGCATCCACTCCCCACCTTCCAGCCCATCTTCAATGCTATATGTGCCTGCTGGCATCAGAGTTGAGATGGGAGCAGGTCCATCATTTCTCTGCATGCGATCCAAGGGAGAATTCCATTGTTTTGCACTGAAAAGGGTGAAGGGGGTGGCAAAGAGGCACAAAATGAATTAAGTCTGGGGTAGTTAGGACTAGTATAAAAAATTCTCATTTTGGGGTGCCCTCAAGCATCTGTTCAAGTGGTCTGCATTGTTGTTATACAAATCCCTCATAACCCCTCATTTATCTTTTGAAAGAAATATGGGGGAAATTTTACCATGCTTACCAGTGTGTGTGTGTGTGTGTGTGTGTGTGTGTGTGTGTGTGTGTGTGATTTTTGTTGTGGAAACTAAGGAGACATTAAGTTTGTCAAGGTCAAAAAGTTTCAGGACAGAGGTAGCCTCTTATACTGCTGAAGCTTGGAGGCCGAGGTGAAGAAGGAATGCCCTGTACACTTGCAGAAATATCAAAGATATTTGGATTCTGCCAGGAATTGGGATTGTGGATTAGAGACAATTCAATCTAGATTTTAAGGACGAATGTGAACCTGGGTAATACCTGGGTTATATTAAGAAAAATTCATCAAGTACCTGAAAAATGTGAGACCCTGCAGTAAGCACTGTGGAGTGATATAGAAATGGAATGCCATGGCAACAATACATTTTCCTTGGCTTCGTTGTGTCTGAACCTCTCCTGCCAGTCCCTGGGGGAGGTGCTTGACCCAGGTCTGGACACAAGCACATCATCATTTTGGTCACACAGGTTGATTCAAGGAAGTGTCCAGATCAGCTCAATGAGACTCAACCTTGGGTATTTTTCTGGAATAGAGAAACTACTGTTAGAGCAACTTGAATCCTGAATGGGAAGAGAGAAGAGAGTCTACCTAAGAAAGAGCCTAACAGAGGAGAGCACAGCCTGGGAAAAGAAGACAACACCAAGAGGAGAGAAAGATTTAATGAAAAGATTCAACTTCAGATTCCAACCATGGCTGAAGACATAATTTCCATGGAGTTTTCAGTTTATGAGCCAATAAATTCCTTTTATTTCTTAAGCCAATTTGAGTCAGTCTCTGCCATTTGCCCTCAAAAGATTCTTGCCTAACACTGGCATGAAAAAAGGCAATGGAAATAAATATCAGGGGACAGATGTGAGAGAAGTGGTAGAGAGAAAGTTGACATGCTTTCATATCACAAGTTGAAGTGGAGCTTTGAAGACGAAAAGCAGAATATGGCTTTGGGATTGACATGCTGAGTGGTAGAGTAATCATAAGAAAGATTTTTTTCCACTGTGCTGGGTTTTTTCCTTTGACCCTCTAGATATACTCTCTTCCCTCTTCCATCTTGCTCTTTACTTCAGGAGCCTGACCTGTGTGAATTACATATGCAGTCTCCTGGCTGCTGGTAGGATGTGGCCAAGGTGGAGAAGTCAGAATACATACCTCTGGTTCCCTTACTTGCCACCTAGGTTTGGCTGTGTCTGCGAAAAAAGGTCATTGCTCTTCCCAAGGTAGCCTTCCATCATTCTGGGTTCTTTAGGTAATCTCTCCTACCTTGCATCTTTTCAGGGTCACGTAATCACAGTCATGATGTTGCCAGCCTCAGCTTCCTGCACTATGCCTTATGATTTCTCTACTCCCACTCACACCTTTGTAATTAGCCCCTTGGTAAATCAATCCCACTGGAATTATCCTAATTGGAGTGTTCCATTTATTTCTGCTTAAAATATCAAACAGACTTATCTACTCTTGAAATGCAGTTCATCAAAGGATGTGTTTATGTTGAAACAGCTTTCTTGTCTATGTAGAGTGCTTTACGGTTTTCAAGTTTTTATTAATTATTCTCACAACAACCTCATGAGATAGGCAGTTCAGGTGATCTTATTCTCGTTTTATAAAAGAAACCAAGACTTGGATAAAAAAATTGATGTCCAAGTTCACACAATTAATAGGCTACCCTTGAACCTATGCCTTCTGACTCCAGTTGCTCTGTGTTTATTCTATTATACCTTGATTTATCTGAAATGAATTAATTTGATTAAAGCCATGGTATTTTACTCATTCTCTTTTATCTCTAAGCCAATATCTAGGTCTTATAGGAATAAACATAAACAGAGATAGCTTTCCATTACATAGCTACAACAGAAATGTGGTAAACCCTAGACAGAGAAAGGGAAAAATTGTGTAAGTGGGCAAATAATGTGTCTAGATTTTGTATATAAAGAGACACCTTAGATTGCAAAAAATGGGGGAAATATTTATAGATATGTTTGTACATCTTAAAAGAACTAACAGTTCAATGTGACTTATGCAGTCAGGGTAGGCTAAAACCTCACTAGTATAATAGCTGAGTTGTTTGTCTTAGCAAGTATCTTGTTATTGGCAATCAATAATGCAGCCAAGATGACTGATAGCCTTGTTTTCTTGTGGTGCCTCAGCTGGTCTAAATTATTTATTTGACATATAGCCTCTTGGCAGATGTAAGGAAACCAATGATAATATGTTTGCATTTCTTGGTTATATATTTGAGAGGGAAAAATGGGTGTTCTTTTTCTGTCCCTGATTTTTGGGCACATTATATAGGTAAATATATGTTTTATAGAATTGTCATATCATCAACTACATATATGGGGATGAATGAAGCTATGAGGTTTTGAAAATTTTATTCTGGTTGTCCTAAAATGAAATAAACTTTATTACTGTAGAGAACATGATTCATTGGCTGACATATGACTTCTTTCCAGCCACAATGAATATATGTGGGCCTGGGGCCCAGGGCTCTTTCTACCACACTCTATGGAAATTTATCTGTTAGGATGTCTCTCTTTCCCAATAGACAGGGAAGTTCTTGAGGACAGAACCTGTGTCTTATTTATCTTTGTAATTCCAGTACTCGGCACTGAGTCTGATACAATAGTCACTTAATAAGTATTTGCTGATGAATGAAAGACAAGAATGAATGAATCACATAAAAAATTTATACCTTTTGCCTTAGGTTTAGAAGTTATTAACCTTACTAAACAAGGTACTGCTTTGGAAAGAGGGCTAAACTAAAAGTCAGATCTTTTTTTGAATCTCAGTTACAATAGGAAAGGTATTTAAACACTTTAAGCTTCACTTTAAGCTTGAGTTTTCTTTACGTAAAAAGAGGAAAAACAATAGTTTCTTCATAATATTATTAGGAGATTTCAAAAATGAACTTGAAAAACTTTGTAAACTCTAAATGACTGTATAAGTAAAACTTTATGTGAGGGCAGTACTTTGTTGATAAACTGGCTTTATCAAAATAAATAAATAAATAAGCCCTGATTTGTTACATTTGCCAATTTCCAAGGTATAAATACTCCCATCATGGCTGATTTCAAGTTAACAAAGGTTTGAAAACAAATTTACAAGATTTTTGGATATTTAACAAGTGACTTTTGTGAGCTGGTTTGTAGATACTACTGGGTGAGAGGAAGAGGTTTGGCTTAGATGAGTAAGATATATGGTGCCCCTAGGATTTGCTTGTCATTTGGAGATTTTGAGAGGGGAAACATAACAGAAAATTTCTGGTAGCATTAGCTTGAGATTTCAGATCTGTGCTAAGTTCAACAATATATATACCACAGGTATAGTGAATTTCTTAGTAATGGAGAACCATCCAGAAATGCTTTTACTCTTAACTTAGGATTTTGGATATTAAAATTGAATTATTCATTCAACAAATATTTATTCATCTTGGGTAGACAGAGGGTTTATGTTGAAAAAGTACTAAAAATGGAGAATGCATTCATTAGTTGACTTGTGACTCAAGGAATGGATTCAGTGCTGTGGTTTGAATGATGATGTTCCCTCCAAAATTCATGTTGAAACTTCATTCCCACTGTGGTGGTACTAAGAGGTGGGGCCTTGTGGGATGTGATTAAGTTAGGAGGGCTCTGCTCTCATGAATGATTAGGGTCTTTATATAAAGAGCTTGCAGGAGTGGGTTTGCTCTCTTCCATTCTTCTGCATATGAAGACACAAGGCCAGTCTTTTTCATCCCTCCACTTTCAGCTATATGAGGATGCCACAGGGAGAAGATGCCATCAGTGGAGCAGCCCTCACCAGACACAGAACCTGCAGCCTCTGAAACTGTGAACTGTGAGAAATGAGTTTCTGCTCTTTATAAATCACGTAGTCTCAGGTATTCTGTTTCAGCAGAACTAACAAAGACATTCACATTGACTATTTTAGGAGAAATGGGGTAATGGAAGGACCAGGAGACACCAGAATCTGGGGTGGCTCTACTGATCTCTTTTTTCTTGGTATTCATGATTTCTCATGGTGTCTTGGTTTTTCTCTACTAGTCTGCTTCAGTTTTTCCACACTGTCAATGGTTTATATGTTTTAGGTCACGATTCTTTCTGATGGGCTTAGTTTACCATAATCCTTATTCGTAGGTACATATCAAAAGTTCAGTGTGATTAAGTTAATGTGCAAGTCAGGAAGTGATTGTCAGCTTTCCACATGCATTAGAATTACCTTGGAGAGTTATTAATAGTTAAAATCAGATTTGGAAATATAGTTAGAGACACTATAATCCAATATCCTGGGGTGGAGCTCAGGAAAACAAACAACATTGATGACACTGATGGTAATGGTTGAAATAAGACATTTGGGAAAAAAAATCTACTGATTTTTAAAACATCTTACCTTTTCTGGTAGGACTTTATCCTTTAAGTCAGTGGTTTTCAACTTTGGCTGCACATTGGAATCATTTGGAAGCTTTTAAAAAATACTGAGTGTTGATACTCAAAAAAAATTCTGGTTAATTGATCTGCGATATAGCCTGACATCAGGTTTATAAAGAAGATCCTCAAATGGCTCTAATGTGCAACCAAGTTTGACAGCCACTGTTACATGCAGAGTCTCTGGAGGGTTTTGCGCAGGTAGGCTGTCTAAGAGTGAAATAGTCAATCTGGCATTTGAATTACTCTAACAACTGAGTGGAGAAGGGAGCTAAGAATGACAATAGTGCTGATCTCAATCAGGAATAAATGGACAGGAGGCTGAGACCAGAAAGTAATAGAATACTTAAGCAGAAGATTTTAAAAGTAGAGCACAGTTTTCAGGTGCACAGGAACTAGAGTGTGGCCATGGGACTGAATTAGACAATGGGTGAAGGTTACTAGAGTTAACAAGATCAATGAATGGAGAAGGTGGACACAAATGGCAGCGATGAAGAGGAGTACTAGGGATATCTGTATTTGTAAGAACATCAAAGAAGGATTTTTTTTTAAGAAAACATAAGAATGGTAGAGTAATAGTTTGCAGGTAAGATATTATGGAAGAAATATTCTGATCCCACCTGCTGACCCTGAGAAGAGAGGTGGGTAAGTGTGTGTATGAGAGAGGAAGGGGAAAAGGAGAAGAAAGGAGAAAGTTGGAGAGGTACATTATCTAGGACAGACAGAGATACTAGTTAGGGCAGGAGGTGGAGAGAGTATTCTGGGGTAAAACACACTTTTTAACAATTGAAATAGAGTTATAGAGGGTGCATGAGGAACATCAAAATGGCAGTTGAGCTTGGGGTGGCATGGAGCTGTAGTCACTAGGACTGCACACAGAGATTCCAGTTCCCCCTCCTGGGCCCATGGCTTGACTGCATTTTCCCACCCATGGAGTTAAGGGTGGCCACGGGGCTTGCTTTGACCCATGTTAAAGTAAGCACAAGTGACATGTGCCACTTTTAGATGAAAGCTTTATAATCTAGTTCAGGATTTACCATACTTATCTCCTCCTGCTTCACCAACTAGTGACCTTTTAAATAATGAAGTCAATATCAGCCTGGGGTTGATAGACCAGGGCTCTCCTGCTGACTTTTGATAGGCATGAAATAGGAACAGGGAGTAAACCTTTATTTTTCTTTAAGCTACCAAAATTTAGGGTTTGTCTATTACCTCAGCATAACCTAGCCTGTCCTAACTGATACATAAATCTGTGTCTAGAAATGATGCTGCCATAGAAAAATTAAATATGTGACATTTAGGGACTGAGTGGTAAGAAACAAGAAATTGCTTCAAAGCCCCAAAAAGTGACAATCCATGTTATTCTGTGCTAAAATGTTTGGTAAAACTGTCACTGCATGTGATTTGAGAGGCACACCATGTATCAATGACTGTGTAGATCTAAGGTAAAAGTTCAGAAAGTAAAGCATTGATATCATGTGTTGGTTGCCCTATATTTGGGGGGAAAAGGTAGGCTTGTAATCAGGAATGAAAGGAAATAAAATATACAAAATAAAAGCACTTCAAGGTTGGAAGAGTAAACTACAAACAGAAAAAGATGTAATTGAGAAAACTTTGGAATAGAAATGAACAATTAAAACTCAGTATTAGGGCAAGCATCAAAAAAGGGTATGACAATCATACTCAATGTAGGTAGGGTTACCTCAAATTAAAGATCCAACCAAACCTATGCTGCCCAGTGGTGTGGTACAATGTGCTACGGAGCGTGCTTTTGGGTAGGGTGACCAACTGTTCCAGCTTGTGGGTACTTAACCATGCAGAAACTGGGAAAGTTCAAGGCAAACTCGGAAGGTTTAAGGCAAAGTTAACACCCTACCTGTGAGCTCCAGGATGGACAGTTGGCCTGAATGAGAAGGAAAGCTTTGTGATTTTAAGCTACCAAATACTTTGGCATGGTTTGTTACTGCAGCATAATCTGAGTTATTTTGACGGATACAGGAGGAGAGGAGGGTAGGACCCGGGGAGCTGACCAGCGCACTCTATTCTGACTTCTTATGAAGTATGAAGTGCTGAGGCTGAAGGGATTAGGTGAGCTTTTGGTCTGAACAGTATTCCCACTCAAATTGCTACCAAGTGATGCTGGCGGTGTGTAAAGGCAAAGGTCATATTTACTTTGACATTTTTTGGATTGTTTTTCAACCTTTAAAATAGGGTTAAGACCCTTAAAATAATTCAATTCACTCCTTGACTTCGCACTCAAACTTTTGGATGCACATCTATTGCATGGCGTGTGGTATTCTTTCCCTGTGATTTCTTTTCCCATGTCTGGGCATAGTAATGGGCGGGTAGAGATTTCTGGACTAGTTTGAACTGATGGAGAAAACAGTAGTTGTTGCACTGCTTTCCTCCCTTGGAAGGGTAACTTTAGGCTTAGAATTATAGTGATTGAATGTGAATGATATCTGGGACTTTTTATTTACTTTTCCTGTTCAAATGAAATGAATATGCATTGCACTGGGAAGGTAGACAGGGCTATTACCAGTGCAGCTGAGAACAATTAGTTCTTATTTACTTAACGCCTTTTCTTAATGTGCAGTTGTGAAACTTTTCACAGGATGTTTTAAATGTAATCAATTTTTCATTGCTGTTCCTAATAATTCAAAGAGCCTGACATTTGCAATCAAGCCAACTGTGGTCGATACCCATTTTCTCTTAGTTAAATAGGAATTTAACTCAGCGACACAAGCGGTGGCTTTTGGAATTGATTCTGTGTATTTATTCTTTTGTGAGGGCTGCACCCAGATTTATGAGTTTGTGGAAGACACGTCAAGTATCACAGGCCCAGTTGAACTCATTGCATATCTCGGGTCAGCCCCATCAGAACTTGAAACTTGCCCCTACTGCCTTTCCTAGAAGTGTGCACTTTGGTGTTTTGCTTCTCTGCATGGCAAAATGAGAAAAGAATTTGTTTCACAGAATTGTGTTAGGATTAAATAAAATCATGCATTATTAATGAGGATATATCACTCATTGTTGGCTGCATGTGACCCAAAATCCAACCCAAACTAACTAAATCTAAAAGTAAATTCAGGGTCTCATGTAGGAAGCACATCTATAGTTTTATTGATTTCAGAGATAACTGGATTCGGGCACTCAAATGATGTCAGGACCCTCTTTCTGCTGTTTGTAGTCATGTGTGTTGATCTCATTCTTTCCTTTTCAGATCCAGATTCTAAGTCAGAGGGAACAGGTTTAGGGACATAAAGAAGAAAAGGGCATTTTATGGTTGGTTTTGGGGAGAATAAACCCAGAAAAAATGGCAGCTTTAACTACTTTTTCTACAGCTCTCGTGGACTTGCCTTCATACTACTCTTTTGAACATCTTTTCTTCATATTTTCAGTGAGGGATTTTCAAACTCTGGCCAGCCAACAGTCTTATGTAGCCTGCTACCTGTTTTTGTAAGTAAAGTTTTATTAGAACACAATCACACATTGATTTATGTATGTCTATGGCTGCTTTCATGCTACAATGGAAGAGTTGATTAGTTGTGATAGATTACTTGTGATAGAGACTTATGACCTGCTAAACTAAAGCTTGCTGTCTGTCCATTTATAGAAAAAGTTTTCTGAACTTTTACAACAAAAGATTTAAACTAGTGGTCTTTGAAGTGGCTTATTTAGTGGTGGTATGCAAGTTAACCCACTGGGAAAGCAGAAAAATAAATTTTGGCTTGTGTTTTTCTTATTTTCTTTCTAAAATATTTAAAGAATAAACTTTTCTAATATTTACTGTACATCTTGACAGTATTTAGTGAATGCATACAATTTATATGTGTGTGTGTATATATATATATATATATATAGAGAGAGAGAGAGAGAGAGAGAGAGAAATTTAGATAGTGAGAGGGAGAAGCTCAAAATTTTGTACTGCGGTTAGTCCGTGTTAAAACAATAGTTAAAGACCACCAGACTGACAACTGTCATGCTATATATTACACTAAAGTTTTGTGAAGGTATCAGTTTGGGAGAATGGGCTTATACTTGACACCACTTTTCTTCCCAACCCAGCTGGCTATATGTATCTGCTCCTACAGTAGGCTTGTGTCTCTCACCCCTGGGTGGTGAATATGGTGTGCTAAATCTAAATGTTCCTTTAGTGAGATATATATATATATATATATATATATATATAAAATGATAAAAATGTAGCAGCAGGTAGAGTAAGGTAGGCAGCCTTGGTCTCTGATTACTGAAACCAGGCACATCGTAGAAATATCAAAAGAATAAGCAATCAGATCTGCCTTATTTCTAAATTTTAAAAGAGAATGGTATTTCTATTCATAATTTATCTTGCCTAGGATTTAAACAAATACAGGATTTCTGGCAGCAATTATTGATTTTTCAATATTTATAGTAAATGACACATGTTCTGCCAAATGTGATATTTAGGAAGTGAGGTGAGTTCTATAAATCCAGAGGATTGGTGATTGTGCTACCAGGACAATTTATAAAATGTGTAAAAGCTGATTAATAAGAAATAGAAACGTCAATGAGTTTCTAAAATGAAACAATAAAGGGGCTGTGGGAAGCTGGCGGGGACACCTTTGGCTTGATTCTGTGAGGACTGGCTGGGCTCAGGGAATGGAAGCCTGGATCAACTTTTTACCCTCCTGGAGAGATTTGGGGGTATCTTAGTCCACTCTTTGTTGCTTATAACAAGAGTATGTGAAACTGGGTAATTTATAAAGAAAAGGAATTTATTTCTTACAGTTATGGGGGCTGAGAAGTTCAAGGTCGAGGGGCCACATCTGGTAAGAGCCTTCTTGCTGGTGGAAACTCTGCAGAATCCCGAGGTGGTACAGGGCATCACATGGCAAGGGGGCTGAGTATGCTAAGGTGCCAGCTCAGGTTTCTCTTCCTCTTCTTATAAAGCTACCAGTTCTCCCATGATAATCCATTAATCCATGAATGCCCCTCTTAAAGGCCCCACCTCTCAAGACAGCCACATTAGGGATTAAGTTTCGGGATGAGGTCTGTAGGGGACATTCAAACCATAGCATGAGGCAAAGAAGCCTTTCCTGGGTAGACAGTGGTGTGTGAGTAGATGGGGAGGCATTAGCCTGTGTTCTGTCAGTCTTGTCCCTCTTTTGGTAGGATTTGCAGCTCGGATCCATTGGATTTCTTCCTCACTTAAATATATATATTTATATATGTATACATTTATATACACACACATATATACACACACATATACATACACACATATATGTGTGTGTGAGCATGTGTGTATGACAGAGAAAAAAACTATTGCTATGTGGTGAAAGTTGTTTAAGAAATGTGAACCTATTTGTATAAGGAGTTGAGAGAAAGAGCAGAGATCCTAAAGATGAGAAGTTACTGGAGCCTTGGAGCCTCTTGGGGAGGACCAGGTTAACTCTGACCAAATCCCTGGGGCAGGAATTGGCCCCAAGCTTTCTGTTATAAAGTCACTGGCAAGAAAGAGGAAAGAGTTGGGGCAAATAATGTGGCTCCTGTGCTGAGTCTGTTGAAGGCGAAGGGGAAGAATAAGTCTGTGTCTTTGACAAAATGAACTCTTACCCTTCCCTGTCTTTGTCCACCTTTTAATGGCAAATTTGTGCCCATAAGACATGGAGAGAGAAGCCCGTTCAAGAGTTGTGATACTAGAAACTGGGTTAATTTTGGTGTGGATCAAATGTGACGCAGTATTACAAAGGAGGAGATTTACTTTTCCCCTTATCCTTTGAAGAACATTTGCATTCTCAGTAGAGAGCTGGATAAATAACAGAGGCTAGATCAGGAGATCTGGCCTCCACACCATTGCTTTAGATGAGACAGGCAGCCCAGAGCAACAGCCAAGGGCTTCCTCAAGCACTTTCCTGTAGTTGTTGTGGGATATTGCTGCCACGAGGGGGCACCGCTGAGCTGTGACTCCAGACTGGCGGCAACAGAAAGTTTACCTGGTGTTTTCGAGATGGGAGATTCTGGGGCCTGCAGGCTCAGGGAAGATGAGTGCTGCATAAGGAGAGAGGAGATTTCCTGCTCCTCTGGGTAGGTAGGGGCATGAGTGGAAACCACGCTTGGAAGCTATTATTTCCACCCCATTTGTGAAGTGGGACCCTCCATTTACACTTACATGAAGCCCTGGCCATGTGCTACACAATGCTGTGCTGGCCTTTGAGGACGAAGAGGTGCATGGGACAGGTGCCGTGTGAGATGACAGACTTACTCAAAGTGCACTGAGAACAAATAAGGTGAACCTGTGACCTTGGGGCGTGGTGAAGTGAGGCTTCCTGGGATGGAAGTGTTGGGATTGACTCTGAGCAGGGGGTGAAGGGATGGACTGAGGTTGTGTCTAGGCAGAAGGTCCACCTGTGAGACCGAGCAGAGGTATGAGGAAGCAGTGTGACCTGGGCAACCACCAGTGACTGCAGAAGGGGACTCAGTGGCAGAGTAGCACCCCACCTGAGTCCTTCAGAGGTAGAAAAGGTGTAGACCGTCAGACGAAAGACCTTGAATGCCAACCTAAGAAGTTTGGATTTTAGACAAAATGCAGTGAGGACCCATTAAAGGATTTTGTATAAGGAAAATATCATGACATTTTTATTTCAGAAAGCTAAGCTTGTTATGAGTTACAGTGTATTGAGGGAGGATTGATTTAGGGGGGAGGTAACCATCTGAGAACTGTAGAAAGCAGGATTTGTTATCAAACCATGGTGCCTTTCTTTAGCACTCAGCATGTGATCTAAAATGTTGGCAAATAATTTGCTTGCCTCCGCAACTCATGTCCTGCTCACGAGTCTCAGACCAAATGATTGAGATAATTTAGGTATGAAATCTAGTGTTCTCAGCTTCTTGACCTATTCAGCCCTACCCAATATCATTTCTTCTCAGCTGCTCTATGTCTATTTTTGTCCCTCTGCACTGTTAACCTGGATGCTGACCACTCACTATCTGCGTTGATTGGGTCCCAGGGTTCAGGATAAGTCCCAATCACACATGAGTAGTAAACAGTTATTTTTGTCTATTCGATGGTCTAACATTGTGGTCCCCAAACCCCTGGGCCATGAACTGGTACTGGTCCATGGCCTGTTAGGAACTGGGCTTCACAGCAGAGGTGAGCACCTGGAGAGCGAGCAAAACTTCATCTGTATTTACAGCTGCTCCCCATGGTTGGCATCACTGCCTGAGCTCCACCTCGTGTCAGATCAGCAGGGCATTAGATTCTCATAGGAGCACGAACCCTACTGTAAACTGTGCATGTGAGGGATCTAGGCTGTGCGCTCCTTATGAGAATCTAATGCCTGATGATCTGAGGTGGAGCTGAAGCGGTGATGCTAGTGCTGGGTAGTGCTGCAAATATAATAACTGTAATGTGCTTGAATCATCCTGAAACCATCTCCTCCCCCATCCCCCACGCCGGTCCATGGAAAAATTGTCTTCCCTGAAACTGGTCCCTGGTGCCAAAAAGGTTGGGGACCACTGGTCTAACATCATTTCTCCCTTTATGCCATATGAGACTGTACTAGGAAGTCTCATTTCAAATACAGCGTGCGCATTTCTTTCTGAACCATTGGTGAAGAGCTGTTTTCTGTAGGTCAGTCTAGCAGAAGCACAGTATACATTAAAGAGAGCTAAAGGCTCAGATAAGTCCTGCAGGAAAGCATCTGGCTTTGCTTTTTAACTCAGGATTTCTCCAACTTATCAGATCAAAGAATCTCATGTGTAAGTGTAATATCTATTATAACATCTGCAGAGCCAGTTTTTCAGGTAATGTACTTTGGGACTTTCTGTCTTATGTGGAAGTGTTTATAATTAAAATATTAACATAAGTGCCAGATACCCAAGGGTCAACCAGGTCTTTCTTGAATTGAATACCCTGGTTATTCAATAATTCTCCCAGGCTCTTGGGTAACATTTTGCTCTCTGGCACATAGAAGCAGGCAAATGATATTCTGAATAATTGAAAGAAGTTCCATTATTACAGAAATGCACATGATAATATTAAGCATTCATAGCAAAAGCCCAAGAGTTGATGACAAAGATAAATGCCGATGTGTTGACAGGGATGGGGGAGAAGCACTGACTACAAGGCTTGGGACTTCCCTTTCTGGCCTGAATGCTCTGGGCCAGGCTTATATTTTGAATCTATGTACCCTGAATAGGGCACGTTTTTTTGTGGAAGCAGAGCAATGAAATGCTGCTGACCTGAAAGGGTTAAAAATGCACCTTTGAAAGCAATACATACAGACATTTATTGCTTTTTAAAGGCAGAGTAATTATATGGATTAAAAAGACAAACTCCAAATCCAGAGTGCTCAGAGCCACCACTTATTAGTTATGTGAACCCGGACCAGTTGATTAACTTGTATGTCTCAATTTCCTTATCCATAAAATGGGGCAAATTATAGAGCCTATATTTTAGAGTCATTGAGACAGCTGAATGATTTAAGCCATGTGAAGTTCTTGAAATAGTGCCTGGCATATAGTAAGTGCTCTGTAAGTGTTTGCTATTAATACTATTTTGTGCTTGGCACTGTGAGGTGGGGGGAAGCCAAAGTAAGTAAAACATCATCCCTGCTCTCAAGCTGTCAGAATAACATGAATAAATGATTCAGGATACAAAAATAGAACTATAAAACTATGTAGGAGAGAGGTAGTTTAATACATAAGAGAGTAATTCCCAGGGTCAAAGAGATGTGGGTTCAAATCCTGGCTCTGCTGTTACTAAGAGCTTAGACAAGTGACAGATTTTTTAGCCTTATTTAATTATGTGGTAGGTGGGATAATGCTGCAGCGAAGGTTGCAAATGCCAGTAATTATTATTATTATTATTGAGCTAGCATAGAGGAGAGGAGCGGTAGAGCTTTGTGGAAAAGATGCCATCTGATTTGGTACCACCTGCCGACTTGGGGAGTTCTTTCCAGCAGGATCTGAATCTCTGCCTGCCTCTTTCCTCACACAGGGAAGAAAATGAGGTTGGTGGCATGGAACGTGGGTTGGCAGGGACTCTCCAAGCTTATTCCAACCCTCTTCTCTGAGACAGGAGAGCACAAAATGCTTCCCTGGCCCCCCATATCGTGTCCTCCAAGTTCTGCATTATTTAGGCACTCAGGGCAGAATTCAGTCCAGGAATCCACCTGTGACTGACCTAATAGCTTCTTCTCCATGTCCCCTTGTTGCATGAAGGGCAGAGGGGGTCGTAAGCTCAGGTTGGCAATGCTGAGTGAGGTGTTGGTGAGTCATCCTATTGGCTTCATGACTCTCACTGTGGAAGATGCTGAGCATCTGGACTCCCTGGCTTGGAGTTTTGAAATCTTGCCCGGTGGGTGCCAACTGATTGAGTGGTTGCGAAGGCACTTCTGGAGGAGCAGCCCCAGCCTCTGCCTTTGAAGGATGCTTGGGGATAGTAAGCAGCATTTTAGTCTTCCTGGAATGGAGCTGGAATAAACAGATCTCTGGCCGCATGGCTCTGACCCTTCCCTTAGCTCACAACCTGAGGGGGACTTGGCCCCGCTTTCAATTCTGCAGATCAGTCTCTGCGTCAGTGGAGTATGCTTTTGAAACCCAAACACCATCTTAGGCTGCCAGAGGGGACAAGAAGTGCTCACAGAAGTGTCACCTGAGGGGCAGAGAAGACCAGAGTGGACAGAGCTCTCTGTCCTTGAGTTTCTCCTCTCTCGCGCCTCCCTCCCACCCCACACCTGGGAGCCTGAGAATCTTTTGCTCCTCACAGAGGAAAGAAGGGGTAAAGGCAGAAACTGTAAATGCAGGGAGGAAGGAAAGTGAAAACATCTGTTTTGTTAAATATTTTTGCACCTGCTCCTTTGTGTTTATTTATTTATTTTTGTCACAGGCTTGCTTTGGAGGAATGGTGCTCTCATCCAGCCAGGAAAACCTCAGCTTCAGGGTATGATTGGCTTTAACTAAAGAGAAGTCCCAATGGCTCCCCCTCTGCTATTGCACACCTGAGCCATTTACTCCTCGGTTTCACCTCTGTCCTTGGAAGAATAAACACCTTGATAAATTCCTGATGGAAGTGAGAACTTATGCAGGTAGATGTTCTGGGTAGAAATTTAGCAGTATTTGGTATAATTATGTGTACACGTGCCCTGTGATCCAGCAAGTCATCTGGGTATACATTCAAACAGAGGCTCACATGGATGGGTAAGGGGACGTGTGTGGTGATATTTATTGTGCCATTATTGGTAAAGTTTTGGAACCAACCTGGATGAGCTGAATCTCTATTACCGGAGAAACAAATAGGTACAACGTCATAGGTGCCACCAAGGAGCGCTATGCAGCATTTAGAAGCAATCGAGAAGATGTATATAGCAACACAGGTAAATCTAAAAAAAGGCAGCACCAGATTTTTAAAAAAGTAACACACAAACTGAGATTTATAACGTAACACTATGTAAAAAATGCATGCAGAGAAAACAATAATACATGTTTTTACAAGAACAAATACCCATACAAATAAAAGGGTAAACATCAAATATATTAGAACAGAGATTTGGGATAAATGAAAATAAGTAATACAAGAAAGAAACCTTATACAAATCAATAGTGATAGTGTAGGAAGACGTGAAGAGTGTGATTAACTGGCCCTCTGAAAATGAGGTTAAAAAAATCTGATCTAGATCAAGGAATAGCTGAAGTCACTTCAAGTTAAATGAGTAGGAGACAAAATGTCATTTCTGCCTTTTGTTTATTTATCCCCAGACATGGTTGTTTGGAGCCGAATTCACAATTGAACTCTTTCAAGTCAAAATTCTCCTTTTAAAAACCCTGGGGGCAAAAATAAAAACTAAAAATAATAAAAACAACAAAAACTAAAAACTAAAAACTCTGGGGGCAATAAGAAGGCCTGGATTATAAATTTCCTCAATTATTTTCTAGATTTTTCCAGACACATTCTAGCCTTTTGTGGCAGCAAATATACAGTCATTGGCAACTCATCCCTCTCTTTATGCTTTTCAAGAAAAAGGACCACTCCTCCTGAACCAACTCATTTGAGGTTCCATCTTCAAGATCATTCAGGATCCCTTATGATATTGCCCATGTCTCCATCACTCCTATCTTTGGTTTCCAATCTCCATATTGCAGACAACATTTTTTCTTTCATATAATAATTTTGTTAAGTGGATATGTATTTTGTGCAAGCCCTTGGGTTAGGTGTCAAGGGAAAAAAAAGGCATAAGATAGAGTCTATGCAGTCTTCTATTGCTGCTATAACAAATGACCATAGACTTGTTGGTTAAAATGACACAAATTTATTGGATGATGGTTCTGGAGATCGGAAGTCCAAAATCAGTTGCCTGAGTTAAAATGAAAATGTTGGCAGGGCTGTGTCCCTTCTGGAGGCTCTAGAGGAAAATCTCTTTCCTCGCCTTTTCCAGCTTCTAGAGCTGCCTGCATTCTTTGGCTCATGGCTTCTTCCTCCATTTACAAACTGAGGAGCTTAGCCTCTTCTCTCCTCTGTGGCCTCTACTTCCATCACTCTATCTTCTCTCTCTGTCTCTTATCATCCTGCCCCCCTCTTATAACTACTCTTGTGATTACATTGGGCTCACTCAGATATTCTAAAATCATCTCCCAATCTCAAGATCATTAACTTAATCACATCTTTACAGTCCTTGTAACTATGTTAGTTAACATATTCATAGCTTCCAGGGATTAGGATGTGGGGTGGGGTAATTATTCAGCCTACTATAGATAGAGTCCTTGCTCTTAAACTATCCATAGCCTAGTGGGGGACACCAAAAGTTGATGGGCAATTATAGTTGAGAGTGGTGAATTCTATGACTGGGGAAGGCCAGGACAAAAGAGAGAAACTTAACCTAGTTTAAGTTAGGGCTGGTTCCCCAGAATTATGTTCAAGAGAGGTATAAACTAAAGGGTGTGGCTATGTGGAAAGGGGAAGAGTGCCATGTGCAAAGACCTAGAGGTGAGAGTGAGAAGCAACAGAGGGTCAAGGCTGATCTACTTATGCTCTCTCTACGCATCCTTTTTCTTCTACCTCTCTGCCTTTGCTTGTCTCCTTGCTTTTTCAATAATACCTCTCTCATCACTCTACCTATCCTTCAACGTCCCTTCAGGAAGTCTACACCTATACTCTACAACCAGCGTGATCACTTTCTCCAGTGAATTCCTGTAGCTTTTTATCAGTACGGTAAGTCCTCACTTAATGTTGCTGACAGGTGACTTTTAGTGAAACAATACATCCTCGAATAATGTCATTTCCTTATAAAGTTCTTGAGAAAAAGAAATTGGTTTCCTTGTATATACCCATCTTTTACTTAAGGTCCCAGTTTCCAAGAACTTGTCACCTGCATTAAGGGAGGACATACTGGACTCCTCTTATACTCGGTTTTACTTTAGCATATAAGGTAGAGGTTCTGAAACACTTGTTAAAAGTGCATTCTGTATATCCTTCTTTTCTCTTTGGAACTTGTGATTAGAATCAGTAGGAGACTGTGTATCCCCCTCCTCATCTCCCCTTCCCTCTCCAAACTGCTTACTTCAGCACCAGGAACATAATAGACTATCCACAAATATAGAATGAATGATTAAATGAACAACAGCACATCTAAATTCAATCTCATATTGGTTTCTCTGGCTCCAGTCAGACTGGGAATACCCTGAAACACATGTGGTATATCGAGGAAGCTTTTAATTTGATTTTTAAAGATACAGCGAAGACACATTGATTCAAAATATTTATCTATTTATTTTAAATGACCATTATAGCAAATATACATAGAGAGTCAAAACAATACATTTTTATTGATGTTGATCAATTGTACTAACAGGCTGACTCAGTATCATCCTGAGGAAGTGATGGTGGTATGTGTATATTCACTATTTTATTGGACATATAAAGAGGGGATAGATAATGGAGAATTGAATGGGTGGGAGACAGAAAATTCATAGTTATTATTTTTCTGCATTGATCCCAATTTAAAATTTAAATATCAAGTAAGGCCCATTGAAAACCTGTTTTGTGAAAAGAATCCAGAATCTCAATTACATGCCCCATGACATAATTCCTCTCTATGTGAGATCATACCTTTATTCTCTGGAGAACAAATGCATTTGTTTGTTTCAATCCTCCAAAAGTATCTTCCTTGAGCAAAATGGGCCAGCAAAATGGATAAAGTAAAATTTACGTCTTATCCAAAAATAAATTAATGTTTAGGGAAGCTTTAAAATCAACTAAGTTTTTGAGACAAATTTTTATTACTTTCTTTCTAAGTTTTCTTTATTTTTCAGTGGGTATAATCACCATGTTCTGGCAGTTTCCTAAGTATCTGGCTCTTATAGCTTTTGAAACTAGACTCATATCACCTCTTCATCTGACACTTTCCGTCCTGTCCTACCTCCACCTGCGATCTGACTCCCAGGACGTCTTCTTATTTCCCAATCTGGGGAACCAGGTGAAACCCCATGACATAATTCCTCAGCTGACCACTTAAGTTCCCTGTCAACTGAGGTGACTCTGTCCATTCCTTATTCACTCTGACAACTTTGGGATATAAGATTTTGCCAACAGTCCCATACTTTCCAGCAAAATATTCTGGATAATGACTTTCCTGCATCAGACACAAGGATAAATCCCATCATGAATGATTTCCGTTTTTACCTTGGGCATCATCAGACTATTAAGACTTACAGATAATATGTCATCTGGACAATTGGGATTGAGGTTAAGCACTTGATGAGACAAGTCTTAGAAAATGGGAAAAAAAATTGTTACCTCTGATTTACAGGGTATGCATTTTCAACCCTGTTACACACACACCCAAGCTGGTACAGTTTAAATCAAAGTGTACTTCTAAAGGAAGCCTGAAATAGTCTAGTTTGGTCAGGAAAACAGAGCCACTACAAAAATCATGGAAGTGAAGGTTTAGTATAAGCATTAGCACATATGCAAATGTGGGAGGAGCTGGGGAGTGAAGGCTGTAGCTGGAGGGACTGGATAAACAGTCACTAACCATTTCAGCCCCAAACCATTGAAATGGGTACAATTGGGTGAACTTTCAAGGACGTTTGAGAAATGACCTGAGTCTAGCTACTACGAAGAAGGAGAGTCCATGGCAAATCCTGTGGAGCTGCTGAACAGCAGAGTGGGAAGCCTCTGAGGGGCTCTGGAAAACTGTTAAGTCAAGGGAAGGTGCCTTCACTGACCCTCATGACCTCTTAAGATTAACGGCCTCTGCTTCATTTCTACTTTCCAAATCTCGATCAATTTCTTTCATTGGCAAACTCCGAGTTAGAACCATTTAGAAAGGGGTTCTGGGAAATGCCCCAGGGTGATGGTGGTGCTAACAAGTTGGAAACATATCATGTAGCACAGGAAGGCTTTTGCTTGATTCCATTCCAGAGCTTTCTCTGGGCACATGATTTTGAACCAGAATTGCTAAAGGAAAAGGAAAATTTAGTCCTGGAGTCCACTCCAGAATAGGACTTTTTTTTTTTTTTTTTTTGAGGTCTTATGATTGTAGATAAAAATAAGTTTTAACATCTCCCTTTTCCTCTCCAAACTGCTTATTTCAGTTTTTCAGGTAGAATCCAGGTTTCTGGTCTTTGGGGATGGTTTTCAGACAAGTAAATAATATGTATGATCTGAATCTAAAAGGGCCATTAGACAGTGTATATATATAGTTTGTTTTCTAACTATATGCAAACATTCAGACTCTTTGGTTAAGAGCTTTCCTATCTGCAAAAGAAATGAAATCACCCTTTCATTCATGGTACCATAATGGTAATAATAACTATAGTGATTGTTTATGGAATGCTTATCATATATCGTGTTTAGTGATTTATGTACATTGGCTCTGATGCATACCCAGGAAGTATGAGGATACAGAAGCAGTAATACATCTTTGGGCTGTTACGAAATTTAGATGATATATTTGTAACACATCTAGCATATTGCCTAAGACAAAATTAACTTTCAAGTGACTACCCTAATTCCATATGACTAGTAAATGGCAGTGCAGAGATTCAACATTTTGTTCATCATATTGATATTTTTAAAGGTAAACATTATTGTTATTATTATATAGTCATCATAAATAAGGGATATTTATAAACAAATAAGAAAGAAAATTATAAATGCTTTATCTAGTCTTTGGGTTCTCATGTTTCCTTGGTATACTGTCTACTATTTACTTCTCTGTACAAGGGTCAATAATGAATAATAAGGATAGCATTCTACCCTGATCTTTGTGGTTAATTTTCACTTTGCAAAGTATTTTCCTATATATATAATCTTGTTTTATCTTCTCAACAATCATTTAAGGTAGATTGGCCAATAATTATTGTCTTCATTATATATATATATATTTTTGGTATCCACAATGTAAAGGGAATTTTTAGTCTCTATTACAGTCATGTGAGTTTCCCCTTTTACAGACACAAAATGGAGAGTCATAATTTATATAACTAGTCACACAACTGGTGAAGACATTCTAGTCTTGCAATTCAAACCCAGTATTGTCTGGCTTCAAAGCTATTATGTCTTCCATCACATCCTGGTGCCAAAGTATCATAACAAATTAGAAACATAGCTTAAACTTGGACCTTGGATTCTTGACTCTTTTCCAAGCTAGTAATCTAATCACTAAGATATTTTGCTACCAAATAACTGTAGTTATAATAAATATTATAAAATCGACCATTAGACAAAGAGTTGGAACTGTATTATACCGGTATTTTAATCAACATGGTTTTATAGAAAGGATATCATTCAAATGATCAGCCATGTTTCTTTTTCTTCAATAAAAATATTAGACAATATAATTTTAGTCATTTAATGTTTGCTTTTGTTTATTTTCTTTTTTCTTCTTCATAACAGAGTTGTTATGTTTTTGTGTTAGTGAATGTGCATATTCACACCAATAAGTACACTTAACTGGGCTCTTTTTAAACAAAGAATTTCTGTTTCGTATGCTGAGAGCTCTAGCTACAATAGATTACAAGGCATTTAGATGGTGATTATCTCTGCCTTCTATCATGGGAACTGAGATGATTTTAAAATTCTCAGCCTCTGGAATAGACTCTGCAATTTCTCCTTATCTGAAAGGTTATTCATTCCCACCTTTAAACTTGCTGAGCAATTTGCCTCAATAATACCCCTTGATTCAGGGTTCCATAGATTAATTTTACGTTATATAAAGATCACTTTCCTTTGATCTAAATGCTGTCATAGTCTTGTATTACAGGACAAGGTTAATCAGATCACACCATTAGATTTTTTATATCAGTCTCATTTCATATATCTTTATCTCATTGCCTCTTATTATTCCCCTTTCAGAGTCTCTTAAATCATATGCCATGTGCAGAATGTATTTTAAAAGCTCTTTGAAAAGCTAAATTGCTTTGAGTTTAAAAATTGGCATAAACACTATTAATAACAGCTTCTACATGCTATAAAGAAGTCTACCTTAAATATGGGCACATACAATGGAAAGAGATTAAAGTCACAGCACTTTAGTTAGAAATGATCTTGGAAAGCTGTTTTCTATGGGGTTGGATTCAAAGAATGCTTTTGCATTTGGAAATTAAAATGCCATAAGGGAGAAATTTTTGTAGAGTGATGAAGCTGAAGGCAGATTCCCATATACTGAAGAAGACTAGTGGAAGTGAAAGTAGGAGTGGATGGTAGACTATGCTTCAAAGTATTTGATAGATAGGAGAATTAGGATTAAAGAAGGCCTTGAAAGAAATAGAAGATGCAAATGCTAACTCTTGAACAGGTTAATATTATTTCATGAATGAAGTTGTTTTGAGTATGGTTATTTGGTCATTTATTGATTCATCTACAGGGACTCCAAATACTTTTAAAAATCCACATATCCCATGTCTGCCTGCCTATCTTCTACCTTCCTCACTCACTCCCTCCCTTTGTTTCTTCTCTCCATTTTTGCCTCCTTTTTTGTCTCTCTCCCTTGCTTTAACAATTTATGTTGAGCACCGCCTTATCTCTGAAGAGTATTAGTCTCTGATAGTACAGGATAAAGAAGACATAATTTAGGTTCTCAAAGAATATGAAAACTGCAAAGATACCATGATTTATCAACTTAAAACCACCTGTTCAAAGAAAAAAAGGGAAAGAGAAGAATAACTTGTTTTTAGTTAGTACAAGTGGCTCCAAATGATCACCATAGTCATTTCTGAACACCACATACTGTATCCTTAACCTGTTCCAAAACATTTCTGGGGTTTACAGGCTTGTAGTTTCCAAAAGGGCATGGGGGGTGGGAATTTCCCCACCTATAATCTTCTGGCATCTCTCCAATTCTCTGTGGCATTTCAGAGATTTCAGCTAGTGACTCTGCTAACACATCTGGGTTGTAGCATTCTGTGGTTGAATTTATTATGGCCCAGAGACTCTTACCACGTTTTCATTTATCTTAGCTTCTATTTCTCAATTCAGTTTAAAGACCATTCCCATTACCAAAAAGCAAATAAATAACAAAAACCTAAAAAAAAAAAACGAAAGCAAAATGAAATTATAATAATTCAGCTTTTTCCCCTCATTAAATGCTTTCAAACTTTCATAAAGGTTGCAAGAATAGTTCAAATAATTTCTTTTTCCTGAACCATTTGGAAGGAAATTGCTCTCATGATGCCTCAACATCCTTGAATATTTTAAAGTGTAATCTCTACTAACAAAGACGTTCTGTTATGTAACTTCAATGCGATTATCAAAATCAGAAAATTAACATGGATAATTACTAGCATCAAATCCACGACCTCTTTCAAGTTTTTCCAATTATCCTGATAATGTTCTTACACCCCCTCAGGTTTATTGAGGCTAGATTGACAAAGACAAATTGTATATATTTAAGGTATACAAAGTGATGATTTAAAATATGTATACACTGTAAAATAATTACCATAATCAAGCTAATTAACATATCTATCACCTCAAATAATTACCCATTTTTCCCTTGTGGTGAGAAACTTATAGTCTACTCTCAGCAAATTTCAAGTACAAAATTCATTTTTATTAACTCTACTCACCATGTTGTACATTATATCTCCAGAACTTACTTGTCTTATAGCCAAAAGTTTGCACCCCTTAGCCAACATCTCACCATTCCTCATTCCCCAGCCCATGGTAACCAATATTCTCCTCTCTGTTTTTATGAGTTTGACTTTTGTAGATTCTACGTATAATTGATGTCATGCAGTATTTCTCTTTTTGTGTATGGCTTATTTCACTTAGCATAATGTTCTCCATGTTCATCTATGTTCCTGCAAATGACAGAATTTCCTTGTATTTGAAGGCTGAATAATATTCCAGTGTGTGTGTGTGTGTGTGTGTGTGTGTGTGTGTGTGTGTGTATGTATTTAATTTGTACTCTATGTTTTCTTTATGTATTTGTCTGCAGTTGGGCACTTCGGTTGTTTCCATGTCTTGGCTATTGTGAAGGAAGCTGCAGTGAACATGGGAATGCAGAAATCTTTCTGAGATACTTTTTTTTTGTTTCAGGGACAGGGTCTCATTCTGTCTCTCAGACTAGAGTGTAGTGGTGCAATCATAGCTCACTGCAACCTTAAACTCCTGGGCTCAATCTGTGCTCCTGCTTTAGGCTCTCAAGTAGCTGTGATTACAGGTGTGTGCCACCATATGCGTATACTTTTACTAGTAAAAATGATCCACAGGTTTTATCATATTTTCAAGGAAATCTTTGAACAAAACTGGTTAAAACCCTCTGTTAGTTCATTATCCCCCCCAATTCTGTGTAACAAACCATTCTAAAATTCAGTGGCTTAAACCATCATCATTTATTTTCACTCACAAGCTTATGTTCAGCCAGAATGGTTCTGCTGGTCTCCACTGGGCTTGACTTGTTGACCTCTGCTCCAGTCATGGATTCAGGTCAGATCTGTTCCTTGTGTCACTTGTCCTTTTGAGTTTAGTGAGTCACTTGAGATAGGTTGTTTTCATGGTGGTGGCAGAAGAACAGGAGTAAAAGCCCAGCCCAGCAAGCACATTTCAAGCTTCTGCTTGTATAGCATCAGCTGACATTCTACTGGCCAAAGCAAGTCACATGACACATCTCAAAGACAGGGGTGGGGAAGTTCAATGAACCTCTAAGTGGGAGGGACTGCAAAGTCATATGCCAAAGGGCACTAATATCTTGCTTGATAATTCCTGATTTTTGATTTCCCTTTCCAAACTTGTACTACCAAAAAAGTCAAGTTGGCATTTTGTGGAGAATGAATATATTAATATTAATTTCCACTACCCTTGTAGAATCTCCTGCCTGGACTTTGTATTTGGAATTTTCCTCAACTAAAGTCCTAATCTTTGGATGTGGCTTGATAGGACTTTCGTAGTCAGCTGTCAAAGAAGCAAAATTTCAATAAAACCAACATACACACAGAATCTATAAAAAGATATTTCTATCCCATGCAATACTATTTCAGTTTTCCGGCAGCTAGATATCCCCTGGAGCTACTACTAAAGGATCTCAAAACTCAGAATATATTTTCTTTCTTTCCAACTTCAACTCATTCCAAGCAGAAAATATCTTATCCTGTATCATTTGAATCAAAACAAAGTGAGAAGATCTACATACAAAATCAACTGGCAAATATATGCTCATGACTCCCTCTGTCAACAGGATTAAAACTCATCTGTGAAATCAAGGATTCCCTGTAATAACATCCAACCAGACTTCAATCAAAACTCAGGCATATGAAAGCCTCTTGGTTTCAGATGTATTTAAGAACATTTCCTTTCATTCTCTGGATCTTTCTTGAAGAATAAACCTTTTGTCTTTTTTGAAACATCTCCTTCCTCTTGTATACACATGTAATTTTTATCTTTTCCTCTCACCAGGACAAAGATTGAAGAAATCTGTAATTAATATCTTGAAAAACATGTAGCTGAATTTTTTTTTTAAAAGAGACCCAAACAGTAAAAAGCTTGACATATATGTCTCTTTTATGTGAAGAAATGCTAGAGAATTCTGCAAAAATTGCTAAAATACCATGGCAGTTCCACATTGAACCATTAAGGGATATGTGAAGGTCTGTGTATCAGTATTTTAGTGGCTCTCCTGATGGTCTACAGATGATCAATAATTAATCTTGGATGTTTAACTTATGTTTTTATTTGGTAGCAGAGGACTCACCTAGATGACCTCTTTGCCTCTCTTCCAATTTAGACCAAACCAAGTTGACTTAATTAAATGGGATACTCTTTCTTCTTCAAAGTTATGTGTGCTCAGGGAGAAAGGTTGTAAGTGTATCTCTGTGTATCGATTTCTTTCCTTGTAGAATGTGTGAAGGAGAAACATCTTGCAAGATCTTTCTTTGGCATAGGAATAAGTAGATAATCTAATTTTAAAGGCATCAAAACATAGAAGGGTAAATGTGGGACTGTAGTTTGCATTTGAATTCTGACTTCCTGGCTTATGTACTCTGTGATCTTGGGTTAGTGGGTAAGCTAGTTTAACCTCAATTTGCTTCAAAGATTTGTGTGAGGATCAAGGGAAATCATGCATGTATAGTCCTCAGCCCAATTCTTGACACAGAGTAAGGATTTAAAAACATTATTTAATGGCAATTTATTGTATCTACTAGCTTTGTTTGCATCTTCAGAAATAACAGGTTGTATGGGCTTTAAAAATGAGTGAAATATTGGTTTAATTTGTTGATAAACGTGACATTTGAATGTACTATGTATAAAGGTTCATTCTACCTTCTGGGTGACATGGAGCATTTCTATTAAGTGATATTTTAATGAAATCACATCATCAAAGCAACTTATCAACATGTGCTTGTTACCAAAAGCTAACCAAAGTATTTCAACACATAATCAAAGGGAGATCAGGTGGGTTTGTCTTCAGAAAGCTCCTAGACGGGGAGAATTTAGGTTTGGATTTTAAATAAGGAACAAGGAGGCATTTCCTCTCTCTATTACTTATCTTTTATGTATCTTTTATGTACTAGGCCCTATCCTGCGTGCACTGAAGAAATCAAAGGTGAAAAAACAAAGTCCCTGAGCAAGCAGGAATCTGGTTCAAGGTACATTTGTACCTGAAATTTTGTGTTTTGCAGAGAACACCTGAACATCTACTCTCTCGTGTAGTGGGAGGTTTGACTTGGGGAATAAAACAATGATGCTGGTGATCTGGGTGGAAACATTTGAAGAAAGATCTCAGAAGTATTATGAGATATCTGTGAAAAATTTAGTAGTAAAAATAAGAGAGAACCTCAAAAAGTTCTTTTTTTTTTTTTTTTTGGTGGGAAGAAGTGGAATGATCAAAATGATAGTGAACAATGCTTATGCTTACTTCAGCAAATATAAATGTAATTGATGAGATAAGGGATAGAATGGGGTTAAGTGAACATCTATATCTATAACCATATCAGAAACAACTTCATATTAATTATATATCTATTCTAGGTAACAGAATATTGTTTCCATTTGTGGAGCATGAGAGAGTAATTGAAGTAGTGAATAAGACCTAAAAGAATTACCAGATCACTAGTAGGTCACGATGAAAGCTGTTTTTAATAATCCTGTTAACATTTTCTGAATATTTGAACTTATCACTGATTATCTCTCTGCCCTTCAATTCTTACTTTAATGGTGAGACATTGAAAAAGGGAATGATTAGGATCCTAGCTCCAATAGGAAGATATCTAGTCACTTACTTATTTCTAGAATGGTTCACAGTCAGAGCCAATCAGAGAAGCTGATTTCCAAGTGTCTCAGAAACTAAAAATGGTATTTACTTTGTAGGAATAGAGATTAGATGAGGGCAAAAAAGTGGTTTACTGTTATTCAGAGACAAGCTAGATTTGATATTTTCTAGTGACTTTCTCACAAATGTATACAATTTCTTTATTTTTAAAAATTTAAAGTGGTATTTCTAATATTATTCTATCAAATGCTATTTATAATACCTCTGTTATGGACTGAACATGTCCTCCCAATATTCACATGTTGAAGCCCTAACCCTAACTGTAACTGTATTTGGAGATAAGGCTTTTAAGGAGGTAATTAAGGTCAAAGGAGTTCATAAAGGTGGGGCCCTAATCCAGTTCCAATATGACTGGTGTCCTTATAAAAAGAGAGACACCAGAGATGCACATGCACAGAGGAAAGGCCATGTGAGGACACAGCAAGGAGACAGCCATCTGCAAGCAAGGGAGAGAGGCCTCAGGAGAAACCAAACCTGCTAGCACCTTAATCTTAGGCTTCCAGACTGCAGAACTTTCAGAAATAAATTCCTGTTACTTAGTCACTTAGTCTGTGGCTTTTTATTTTTTTATGGCAACCCCAGCAGACTAATATGACTTCTACATATGAAACATAAATGTGATATTTAAATATAATGGTATAATGTTTATTTTACATTTTTCTTCAACAAACAACCTCTATTGAACAGGTTCTGGGAAATATCTCTATATGCATTAATTTTTTAAGTGTCACAGTTTTGCTACATGCTTGTTACTCTTTCTTAAGTTCACGTAGCTGGTTAGTAGCAAAGTTGGGATCTGATCTCAAGTCTCACTTTACAAATATAATTATTTTCCCGTAATTCTATGCTAGATTCTACTGAATGGAATCTAAAACATACTGCATTTTAACTCATCATTCATGTGGGACACCTGGAGAGCAAATTATACTACCTTTTAATTCTGTTTCTTGAGAATTAGACATTGTGCTACTACCTTGTAGCAACACTGATCATCTGAAAACAGAGAGCATCTGGTTTTGCTACAGGCAACAAGCACATCACTTTCTGTGAACACACATATTATGAACTCATGGTTAGGAAAACCTTGCATCGTGTTTCAATTTAATGGCTATTACTTCTTGTTCAAAGGTCTTGCTGTGTGTTCCATTTTCCCTCAAATGTCAGAGGGGAATGGGAAATTGAAGTGCCATAAAACACTTGGAGCCTTCATTTATTGCAGATTAATTACACAATCAAAGGGAAATAAGAAGCAGGTCTTCAGTTATCAAACCCTGGGGAACTAGTGTGTAGCAGAATGAACCAAATAGACACTAAGGGATTGAGATTTTTTGTGTGTGTGCAAAAGAATAAAGTTCATAGGGGCAACCCTGAAATGTGTGGAACTTACAGTGCCACGAATAATATAGATGAGGATCATGTAAAATATTTGTTCACTAAACTCTGAACCTCTACAATGAGCGCTTTTATGAAACTCCAGATGATGTGCAGCCAGTTGGGAGCTGAAAAATTAGGGGAACAGCCGAATTTTAATGCTTAGACATTTTTGTCTAAAAGACACCCCTGATTTTCAGATAATCAACACTCCAATTGAGCCAGTCCCTGCTTAAAGCCTGTAGTCTTCCCCTTAATACTCTTTCAGCCCCTCTTTGTCTCCCTCTTCCCCCTCCCCAACATAGCAAGGACAGTGTTTACACATAAGAAGTATTCATGGACAGTAAGGAGGGGAGCTATTTCCTCCTTTTTCTGCTACTGGATTGTAACTAAAACAACCTGGGGGCTCATTTCTAGGTGAAGAGACTACATGAATTATATGTGGAATTGCTTCTGCACCACTGAACAGTTCACACAATTATCAATGCAATCATGACTTCTTAATGAACTTGGAACTTCTTAACTTCTTGTTTATTTGGAAGGCTCAGCATATGGTGCATGAGAAATTGGAATCAGAGGCTCATAGACAGGCTCCTGTTTCTTTGGCGGCGTTAAGGAAGCATTTGGAGAGATGGTGGGTGGGTGTCTCTGATGTTGAGAAATGTGCCAGCAAGGGTGGGTTAAAAAATCCTCTAGGTCTATCATCCTTTGCCTTTGTGCCATGCCTGCTGTGAGGTTCGGTGGACATCCCAGTGACTTATTTTTAGTCCACACTATCTTTTTTTGTTTTTCTCTCTCATGCTCTCTACTCCATGGATGTGATAGCTGGGTGCTTGGCAAATGGTTGCCTTTGGACTGATGAAAGGAAATTCTACCCAAAGAAGGCCAAAAAGCAGTCTATAAAGGATGCCACATTAGCATCTTGGGATGATTTCTTGGAAAAGAAAATGGTATTTTTATTTGTTATAAAATGGATTTGTCACTGCTTCTAAAAAGTGTGTGAGTGTGTGTGTGTGTGTGTGTGTGTGTGTGTGTGTGTGTGTGTGAGAGAGAGAGAGAGAGAGAGAGAGAGAGAGAGAGAGAGAGAGAGAAAGAGAGAATCCATACTTGTAAAAGCCTTCTGACCAATACATTGTTGTGTAGGAATAAAAATTTTCAGTCTATACTATTTAAAGTAATAATAGTAACAATGAATTGGGTGATTATAGCATATGAATAAATGAAATAAATCCCATCAGTGTCATAAGGAATGAGAGGGAGGAATTAGGAATACTCTGTTGTAAGATGCCTACACTACACATGAAGTGGTATAGTATTATCTTAAGGTGGACTTAGTTAAAAATATATATTGAAAACTCCATAGACATTGCTAAAATCTTTAAGAAGGAAGTATAATTGATATGCTGTGAGAGGAGATAAAATGAAATCATACCAAGTCCTTTATTAAAACCATAGGAGGCAGAAGAGGGGATGCGGAAAGAAAGGACAAATGCGATAAATAGAAAACAGTTACAAATGCAGTGGATATTAAATCAGCTGTATCAATAATCACTTTAGTGTGAACGGTTTAAATATTACACTTTAAAAAGACTGTCAGAGTGGTAGAAACAGCTGCTAGTAGGACTAGACAAGATGAGTTTGAAGCAAATTTTAGTGTCAGAAAATAAAGCATTGCTCCAAACAACAAAAACCAAAATGCCCACAATAATGTAATATGTCAAAGGGACACAGGAAACAACTGAAGAGCTCCCGATGGCCAAGCCTGGAAAAATTGCAGCAACAAAATAAAGTAGTATTGGATTATATTTCAAAGTATGCAATAAATATCCTTGAGTGCATAGTGATATAAATAAATGAGTAAATAAATAAATAAAAGTGGCAAAGCAGAACACAATGCAGAATGCAGAATTCCAAATAATTTATACTCTGCCCTCAGGAGGTGGAACAAACCCCTCCCACTCCATAAGTGCAGGCTTCTCAGAGTGACTTCTTTTCACAGAGTACAGTGTGGACAGGGTAGAAAAGAGGAATTTTATTGTGGAGAAATTTGACAGACATTACCTCAAAATTAACAGTGCTAAGTCATGTTGATAGTGTATCCCTTGTTATGATGGGATAAAAATGGCACTTTTCCTCAGTGGTCTTCCTCCCAGTCTAATCATGAGGAAACATCAGATAAATCCCCATAGAGAAACATTCTACAAAATACTTGAGCAGTACTTCTCTAAACCACTAAGCTCTCAAAAACAAGGGAAGTCTGAGAAACTGTCACAGCCAAAAGGAGTCTGAGACATGACAACTGATGTCATATCCTAGATGGGATTCCAGGACAGAAAGACATTTAGGGAAAAACTGAAGAAATCTGGTTAATATATGAATTTCAGTGAATTAAAAAAGTAATACACACTTATTTTAAAATTATAGAAAACACTGAAATTATGAAGAAAGTAAAATTGCTTTACAACATGAACATTTCCTTCTAGTCTTTTATATGAATGCAGGTATATATATTTAAACACATACTGTGAGATGGATGGCATAGTATCCTTTCCCTAGAATAAAGTCAAATGGATGTCAGGGAAATTTAATGAATATATATATGTGGAATTATATTTTTTAGAAGTTGTATATGCTGCTTTTTTATTTATTGTAATACTTTTTCCATTCTATTAGATATTCATAGAACAGATGGATTTAAGCTCTCCATAGTACTTGACTGAGCATGTTTTATTTAATTAGACTGCTTTCTTTTGTTTGCTAGTCCTGTGGGTATTTCAGGTGGGCAGGTTCACTGTACCATGCCGAGGGTCCTCTGCACTTACACCTACCTCATCAGGACCATGTAGATCATGCTAGGTGGCGCCTAGCCTGTGAGTGCCTGTCCCTACTGCTTCATTGTGTGCTCCTGGGAAGGCTCCTTAACTTTTCTGAGTTCTTTTTCCTATTTCTTAGACTGGAAGGGCTTTCTCTGTGCTCTGGGGGAGCCCAGTTTCAGTAGCTCCTGATGTCCAGCGACTTCAGTTTAGGCAGAAGATGAAGGCTTATGCATCTTCAGTATAGTTCTTTTGTTCAGAAAATCACTGGGAAGATGCTTAGATCTACCAGTTCCTGACAATGTGCCAACCACCATGCTAAGCCCTCGATATTCAATAAATATTGAATATGCCCCCAAACTATCCAAGTTATCATTATACCTCACCTAAGCAAACACTGTCCTTGCTATTAGTCTGCTCAGACTGCCATAACAAGATACCACAGACCGCGCGGCTTAAACAACAGACACTTATTTTTATTACAGTTCCGGAGGCTGAAAGTCCAAGATCAAAGTGCCAGCAGGGTTGGTTTCTGGTGAGGCCTCTCTTCCTGACTTGCAGATGGCTGCCTTCTTGCTGTGTGCTCACTTGGCCTTTTTTCTGTACGCAAGCACACAGAGAAAGAGATCTCTCTCATGTCTCTTCTTTTTCTTGTAATGACACCAGTCCTATCGAATTAGGGCCCCACCCTTATGATCTCCTTTAGCCTTAGTTATCTTGTCAAAGGCTCTGTCTTCAAATACAATCACATTGGACTTTAGGGATTCAACATATGAATTTGGGGTGAACATAATTTAGTCCATAACAGCTGCTCCTAAATGCTAGAGTCAGGATCAAAATGCAATTTTATGAAAGTTCAATTTTAAAGCCACACCTCCAGGATGGCATAGCTCGTGATGGGAAGGAAAACGTGTCCTCAGTCACCCTCGTGGGTTATCATCACCATTCTCATCATCTTTATTCAAAACTGATGAACTGCACTGTATCTGCAGCCATCATTTTTTTCTAGGAGTTCTGTCTTCTCTTTCCTTTTCCTGAAATGATGTCACACAAATGTCAGAAGGAGCTAATGAATTGTGACAACAGACTGAAAAGGGCTGCCTTATTATAGTGGGAGGTTTTGGTCAGCTCCAGCTGTGCACATCTCTGCTAATGACACCAAACTTTTGATCCCAGGAACTTTCCTACAGTATGTTAGGATCTGTGAATTCAATCTTGTGAATGACTAGGGTCATTCCAGGGGTGTTCTGATGGCTA
Source organism: Lemur catta (assembly GCF_020740605.2). Taxonomy (NCBI): domain Eukaryota; kingdom Metazoa; phylum Chordata; class Mammalia; order Primates; family Lemuridae; genus Lemur; species Lemur catta. The sequence continues at coordinate 90,519,298 of NC_059134.1, read as the reverse complement.
AGGTTTATTTCTTCTTATCCTTATATGGCCTTTGGTCTGTCTAGGTCTCTGTCTGCTCTTCCCTTGGTTTTACATCGCAATCCTCTCCCTGTCTTTTTTGGTATCAAGCGCAATTTGCAGTCTTGTCTGAAGCCACCAGCTCACTTCACAGATGGCGAATTGCAGTTGAGAGTAATGGGCCTATTCGGTTCAGTCCAGAGAGTATATTAGTGTCTGATAGCCCATAACTGCCGAACATTAGACATCGTTCACACTGCTCCAAGGTCATCTGTAGGGCTGCCTCTCCCTCCTTTCCCTCATGTTCGTTCCTCCATTTCTCTCTCTCTACCCCGCCATCAGATCTAAATTACAGAAAAGTCATGAGGCCATTAGGGGTTGGTTCTGGGACTGTGGAACAATGCCTCTTTGTTACTCGTCTGAGGTCAGTGTTGCTCCAACTAACTGAGCAGACTGCCTGAGCACTTGAAAGAGAACTCAATGAAACGGTAAAGACAAATTTAACTGCTAAGAGTACCTGGGTCTTAGAGTATTAGCCCCATGCTCTCTAGAAGGCATCATTTCAAAAAGAAAATCAGAATCAGGCAGCTGACAGAGCGTGTTAACAAAGCATCTGAAGTATTAGTTACTATACGTACAACATGGTGCTGGCAATCTTGATGCTATGTTCTGGAATTAATCCTAATTAAATGAAGCAAGGTATGTGAATATGTCTAGCTTAATGCTTGACACATAATAGTGTAAATATTGTCTTCCTCTCTTCCACCATTTTTTCCTCCTTCTTTCCTCTTCTTTCCTTCCTTCCTTCCTTGCTTGCTTGCTTCTTTCCTTTCTCTCTTTTCTCTCCCTTTTTTCTCTCTTTTCTTTCTTTGTTCGTTCATTTCTTTATTTCTTTCTACCTCTTTCAATTTTTCTCTCCTCCCCTCACTTTCCTTGTTTCTTGAGCCACTGTATTCACCAGTGGCTGGAAAAAGGCTTCTTTGCAGTATATGCTGTATTTGAGATGTGATTGGGCTTTTCAGATACATCTTCCTCCTCAGTTTCACAGCTTTAACATACCTTCTCAGGAAACATTGAAAATCATTTTGGAATTTTTTCTTTATTTCAGAATATTATGGGGGTAAAAATGTTTTGGTTATATAATTTGCTTTTGTACAGTTTGAGTCAAAGTTATAAGTATGCCCTCCACCCAGTTAGTGTGCACTGTATCCATTAGGTGTGAATTTACCCATCCCCGCCCCCCACCTGATTGATTTCCATTGAGTTTTACTTCCATGTATGCACATAAGTATTGATCGATTAGTTCCAATTTAATACTGAGTACATGTGCTGTTTGTTTTTCCATTCTTGTGATATTTTATTTAGAAGAATGGCCTCCAGCTCCATCAGATTGTTACAAAATGTATTAGTTGAACATTTGTTTTTATGGCTGAGTAGAACTCCATGGTATATACATACCACATTGTATTAATCCACTCATGTATTGATGAGCACTTGGGTTGTTTCCCATCTTTGCAATTGTGAATTGTGCTGCTATAAACATTCACTTGCAAGTGTCTTTTTAATAAAATGTCATAATGTCTTTTTTTGGTGGGGGCGGGGCACAGAATAACCAGTAGTGGGATTGCTGGATCAAATGGTAGGTCTACTTTTAGTTCTTTGAGGTATCTCCATACTACTTTCCATAGAGGTTGTACTAGTTTGCAGTCCCACCAACAGTGTAGAAGTGTTCCTTTCTCTCTGCATCCATGCCAGCATCTGGTATTTTGGGACTTTTTGATAAGAGCCATTCTCTCTGCAGTTAGGTGATATCTCATTGTGGTTTTGATTTGCATTTCACTGATTATTAGAGATGTTGAGCATTTTTTCATATGTTTATTGGCCATTAGTCTGTCTTCATTTGAAAAGTTTTTGTTCGTGTCTTTTGCTCACTTTTTAATGGGGTTGTTTGATTTTTTTTCTTACTGATGTGCTTGAATTCTTTGTAGATTTTGATCATCAGCCCTTTATTGGATGTATAGCATGCAAATATTTTCTCCCATTCTGTAGGTTGTCTGTTCGCTCTATTTTGATTGTTTCCTTGGCTGTGAAAAAGTTTTTTCATTTGATTAGGTCCCATTTATTTATTTTCATTGTTGCTGTCATTGCTTTTGGGGTCTTCATAAATTCTTTGCCTAGGCCAATATCTATAAGAGTTTTCTGTGAAATTTTACTTATTAATACTGGCATCATATGACAGCTTTCAAATCATAGGAATGCTCTGACAGAAGCCAAGCGAGGAGGATTGCATTCCAGCTCAGATCTCAGACCCAGAGGCTTTGTCAGCATTGAGGAGAGGGGATGAGGAAAGGGTGAGGGAAGGAGCAGAACTTACCACCCATAGCTAGAGGTTTCTCAGTGCTGGGCAAGTGGTCCCTGGGTAGGGCAACTTGTCTACATAGATTTTGAGAATTATTACTTAAAGGAGAATCTAGTAATTATCAAAATTAGACAGCTAGCCTTGGGGACCATGGAATACTGAAGCCACATGGACACATAGGATCATCTAGTTCAGAGATTGTAATAACTTTGACCTCATTTGTTCTCATTCATTCTGATCAGAGGCAAAACTGACAAAGACAACATTTTTTCTTTCTTATTCTTCTACATTTGAGTCACTGGACTTACCCAGGAATCCAGATCATTCATCCCTGAGGCTATCACTTGCCTTTTCATTTCTCTGAGGAATTGAGATCTTATCCTTTAAAGACAGTTTTTGCATCTAGTCCTTCACTCTCTGCTGGACCTGAGGCCTCTCGTCGGCTTACATTACTTTTATGTAATTCTCTGAATGTTTGCTTAGAAATTCACCTGCTGGGCATGGACTCACATATCTTGGTATCCACGTGGTGCTGGAGTTGTATACAGTCACAGACCAGGATTTCCAGAGCAAACCCTAATTTGGTGACTTGCTGCAGGAAGTTTATTACTGAAGCCCTTGGAAAGCATGAAGGAAGCAGGATCAGACGGACTTGAATTGTGGTTCATTCTCAGAAAGGCCTCGGCCAATTACACAGAAGTTTTGATGCTGGGAGAGCTTTGTAAAGTTGTGTGGAAAGTGGGCACCTTTCCACACCTGCTGGTCATTGGGCTGAGAATGTCCCCAGGAATGATCATGACCTTGGGGGAGGAACCTCTCTTGAGATGAGGAACTCCCTGATTGCTGACAGCTGCAGATACTCGAAGCAGCTGGAGAATAAATCCTGAAGAGGGGCCTAGTAGTGCACATATCATTCACCACATAGTGCAACACCAAGGTCAGAGATAAGATGGAGGAGGCTGGTACTGTTATATGGCTGGTTCAGCAGCTCAACTCTGTCATAAAACATCTCACCTGCTCTCTCTCTCTCTCTCCTCCGTCTATTTCTTTATGGTGCTTAGAAAGCTGCTATAGATGCTGAAATCATAAGATGTTACAATAATGTTGAATGGCAAAAGAGGGACTGATTTATCCCAAGTGTCTCTTGTTAAAAATGAGGAAAACTTGACCCAAAATCTCCTTAACAGGCTTCTTGCAGGTCCCATTTTTTTAGAGTTCAGTTACAGGCTTTTGCCAAAACCAGTCATGGGCAAAGAAGATGAGACTGGAATGTTTGGCTTTGTATAAGTGTGTTTCACTCCTGGAACAAGAGATGGGGCTACCTTTCTTAAAGCACATGGAAGGTGAATTTCTAGACAAAACCAGGATTTTGTAAGAGGAGACAAAATCGTAGTTGTGTAAACAGTCAAAAATGTCTGCAATATGTATCCAGGGGGTTAAAAATCCCCTTAATAATAATACGAATAATAATATTAGGTTCCTTAACAAAAAATATTACAGTTACTACAACAACAGCTATTCTTAAAATTGAATATGCAAATGAATTACCTGGAGAACTTGTTAAAAGGCAGACTCTGATGCAGGAGTCCCATGGTGGGGCCTTCAATTTTTTGCAACTTGACCAAGCTCCCAAGGGTGCCAAGGCTACTGGTCTGAGGACCACAGTTAGACTTGCAAGGTACTTGCACATCTAATATCTATTTAGTACTGACTATGTGACAGGTGCATTTTATGCTTCTTTCTTGGGCTATCTTATTCAATCCTCACAGTGATCCTGTAATGTAGGTACCATTATTATCTCTATTTCACTAATGAGAAAACTTAGGGAGGTTATACTATATGAGGGGTACTAAGTTTGAAGTTTTTGTCTTGTGAGATGTTTGGGGACTTGAGGGTTTATGTAGACTCCATAAAACTTTTGGGGATTGCAAAATAATGTTTATGGTTCAGAACCCCCAAAAGGTTAACCTCAGACTAGATGGCTTCAAAGATCCCATCTAGATTAGACATTTAAAATCTGTTGTCCTGTTTTTTTCTATTGCAGGATTGCAGTCTCCAACATATTGAGAGACTTTTAACAAAAGTGCTCAGATCTAAGTACTAATTGAGAGCATGGGGGCTTGGTATTTGTCATACTTACTTGCCTTTATCTGAGAGAACAAGATATGAAATTATCATTACGTGATGCCGCATGATCTGTAGGCAGCAGCCAAAATGGAAGCAGCTGAAGAAGTCAGAAAATTCTCATGTAGTTAGGACAGGACTTTTTTAGAGGCCCTGGCTTGGGTTTAAGTGAGGCCTACAGCTGCCTGCCTCTTCCTCCTCCTCTCTCTCCTTTTCTTTCCTTCTTTCTTTTTTTAACACAGAGATCTCAAATTGCTCCAGTTATAAGTTGCCTGGAATTTGATAAGGACATTTAAACAGTAGCAAGGTCTGCAAAGAATTTGCCTCCTGACACTGCCTGTCTGCTAAATAGGGCCTATCACATAACCATGTCACTCTCTTCATCTGCAAAAGAGGGGAGGGGAGAGTCATTATGGCTCCTATTAGGGTTTTTGCCCAATCAGCTTCAATTAAGTTGAAGCTGGAACAAGTTTATTTCATTTGTCTGTGCCACTTTGCTAGTACAGCAGAGAATAGAAACAGGAAGCCAGCATCTAATCATAGAGTTTAGACCACTGCTCAGGGCCAACTTCACAGGGCCTGGCACTGAGAAGGGCCCTGTGCTTAGTTTAATACTCTATTGTTGATGGCTTGTAGTTCTTAACAATATTTGAATGAAGGGCCCTGTGTTTTCAGTTTGCACGAGGCTCTGCAAATTATGTAGCTTGCCCTGCTGCAGTGGCTCCCAATCATTTATTCACCCCAAATTCAGAGTGTTTTGCATATAGTTCCAAATCCTAGGGACACTATTTTCTCCTTGGAATTAGGATATTGATTTCCAATTTCCCTGTGAGAGATGGTGAGAAAAAGAATGCTGGAATTTGACTGGAGTCGTGTGGTAAAACTTTTAATTAACAATCTACAGGAAAAATATGGGTAGAGATAAGAGACCCTAATATATATGGAGCTTCTACTTTGTAGCTGGAACTTTATAACTGTTATGTTATTTAATCATCTCAATAATTCTCCAAGGCAGGTATTTTATAGATGAGGCTAAGAGAGGCTAAGTAACTTACCCAAGATCACACAACCAATAAATGACAGAGCTGGGAATTGATCTTAGACCAATCTGGCTTTAAATGGGGGCAAATGTGTTATCTACTGAACATAGCCAGCTATTTAATAAGTTTATTTAGGGATTGGGCTCAAGAGAGGTGAAATAATTGGATGGAAAAGTACTTTAGAGAACTGGGAAAGGAAGTACTTTTAGAATCTCAGTTTTGAAAGAGAGAGAGAGAGCTAAAGAGGTCAGACCAGAAACTAAAAACTTGATGTAATAAGATGTTAAAGTGAACGCATTATAGAAGCTGAGATACAGTGGACACCTCATTCTAAGAGAAGTACAAGATGCAGATGCACTTTTTAAAGATTTAGCCAAGAAGTTGACTATAAAAATCTTGGACCCCTAACCCATATTAAAGACAGAAATAAGGCAGAAAGAGTGAAGATAGAGAGACATTTTATAATGTGGAATTCTGGAAGAAGCTTTCAGTGTGCTGCGAATCCTACAACGTAGCTCTGGCCAGATGGGGAGGTCCCTGCCCTGTAACTTAGACTTAATGACTGGTTTCAATGGTCTGGGCCTTATAGCTGTTCTCTTTGACTTGGAGGACACAGTGGCCTGTTTATAAAAACTGCCTGAGGAATCTAAAGGGCAGGAGCCTGATCAGCCACCTGCTTGTGGTGGAGCAGAGGAGTGTGAGAGCAGCATGGGAAACATCCTACATTCCTAGAGTTTGGGGTAAACGTGTGAATGTTTTCCATGGGGCAGAGGCAGGAGAGACAACTGGAATTCAATTCACATTAGGGCCATACAGACATCTGAACATTCTTTAGCCAAGAGAAAGTGTTAATAGCTTGAGATTCGTAGGAACTAACAAAGGAATTAGTGATTGGCTCAGCTGAGATTTATTTGTTGAGATCAAGAAAGCTATAAATGAGGATATCAGCAAGATGGCAGCATAGGAGGTTTTCAGCTCATGACATCTCCCATACCCCACAGAAACAACAATTTGGCAGCTATCCACTGACAGAAATGCCTTGGTCAGAGTGTGAGGACCCAGGCAAGAGACTGAAAAATCCTGGTGGAGCTCGAGACTGAGAAGGGCCACATCCAGAAATCAGGCCTGTGCAGTATGTTCACTGGCTGTGGTCCTGGCTGGGGACCAAAAGCAGCTCCGTGTGCCTGTGGACTCAGCTCTCATTCCATGGTCTGGGGGCCTTGCTCACCCAGGCACCTGGCTGGAGACATCCCTGTCTGTGTCCCAGTGGTAAGTGCACCGACCTTGGACCCAACCTTAGACTCCCTGTGACTTGGCTTCAGCCCTGCTCTGCCGTGGCCCAGGGACAATCCTGTCTACTCAGGGGCCTGGCAGGAGCCACAGCCATTAGCACCAACCTGGGAAGAGAAACCAGCCAAAATTTTCCCCCAAATTTAGGGGGTAACCCAAGGAAGGGGAGTGTCTTGAACTTTACAGCAAGTTTGTAATTTTTGATGGTTGAGTTGGATATTTTAATTTCTAGTGTCTAAGAAGGGTGAGAAAAATTATAGGATCCACCTGAGTTTGCACTTAGAACTAGAAAAGCTCTTCCATTGGAGCACATTTAAAAGGGAGAGAGCTACAAAATAAAATTGCTTTGTGGTTACCTCCCTTTACTCATAGTTGTGCACCATGCTGGCTGATGAGACATGCTCTCTGATTGCAGCAGGTGCTGAAGATGGTTCATACCAGGGAGTATCCAACAATGCAGGCAGGGATGATGTTTGGGAAGTCTGGTAAAGGTGATGAGTGGCAGCCTAGGCAGGTAGCCAACAAGGTAGTTAATTACTTCACTTATGGGTAGAGTACAGTGATGAGTTCCTGGGAACTCATGTTTCTGGCAGTAGACTCTTTTGGTAGCCCATTCAGATACCCTTTCCTAGACCGGTGCAGCCATCCCCCAGTTGTTGAAAATGTTGGCAGGTAGAACCTCACACCTGCATCCATTTCCTAAGGCCTTTCTTTAACCGACATGAGTTTCTTTATTTAGAAGTATCTGGGAGATTATGCTCACCTCCTAAGTGGGTCCACAGCCAATGCCTTACAAATATAAGGGTTCAAAAGCCTAGACTGAGACAACTTTGTAGGGCTGTTCACGAGATCTATTATATATTTCAGCAAAATCATGTCTTGGCTTAGCTTCTTCCCCTGCTCTGTCCTGCTTTCCTATCTCTTTTACAATTTCATTTTGAGACCATTCTCTCAAAAAATCACTTGCATAAGAATCCCATCTCAGGTGCTAATTCTAGGGTATCTGATATAAAACTTGGAATGATACTAGAAGGCTAACTTTAAAAATTGGGATTCTGGAGTTGGGTCATTTGCTGGCTGAATGGCAATGAAGAACCCAGCACTGGTGGTAGGCAGAGTATTGATGGGCCCTGCATGATGCTGCAGCAGTGAAATTGCTTAGGCTTTCACCTGTAATGAATCGGTATGAGATACAGGTGGAAGGGGATACATTATTCATGTAATATTACTGGAATTTTATTGGAATAATTATAGGAATTGTGAAATCGGGTGGTGGTACAAAGCACCATTGACACACTGAAGAGAGAAAATTACAAGTTTATATCTATTAATCATCAATTTAAAGCAAAGTGTGAAATTCAGAGGGCCTCCTGGGAAGCTTATTTATTTAACATTAGACATCACTCTCACTGGGAAGCTTTTTAAAGAGATATTGTCTTCTGAAGCTGGAGGGCAGTCTGAGTTGATGATTAGGATTATTTGGGTTTTGGAAGCCACATGGTTCACAATTGTGAATACTACTTTTACCAATTTATTAGGTGATGAAGAAGGCTACTTATTTTGAGTGAGGCTCAGAGCAAGAAAAGCAGGTCCAGGCTGCTGCTTTTCCACTCGAGCCATATGGCTCAACGGATTCCATGTTACTAGAGGTATTTGTAGTGAGCAAAGCTGCCATGTGGTGTCTCTGGCAAGCCCCAGTAGGAGAGTTACAGCACATATCCCTGAGGTTCTGGAGCAAGGCCACGCCATCTGCAAAAATGAACCAAACACTTTTCAAAAAGTAGCTACTGGCATAATACTGGGTCCTAGTAGAATGTGTTTATGCCACCACAGGGCATCAAGTGAGTGTGCAGCCAGCAGTGTTCATTATGAACTGTATGCTGTTAGACCCACCAAGTAGTAAGTTTCAGTGGACTCTGCAGCGATCTATCACAAGGTGGTATTGATACTTCTGGAATTACATCTGAGTAGGTTCAGTGACCACAAGTAAGCTGCATGGACAGGTGACCCTGACTCTCATGTCACTTGTCATTGCTGCATTGATGGCCTTCCCTCAGTTCATACCTGTGGCCCTGTGGGGAGTTCCTGATGATCAGCTGAGGGAGGAGGAAAGAACAAACCAAAAAACTGTGCTTGGTTTGTATAGGAGTCAACTCAGATATACTAATGTAAGCCAAAACTAGAGTGCAGCTGCACTAAAGCCCTACCCGTGAGTGGCCCTCTAAAATGGTGATGAGTAGGAATCCTCCCAATGAGAAGAGTGGAAGAGTGTTAGCATGGTCATCTGCTTTGTATGAACAAAAAAGTGAATTTCTTTACTAGTTGGTTAGGGGCCTGAAAGAGCAAGATTGGAAGATCTGTGACAACGGGGTCTTGGGAAGAATCAGGTGGGTGGACCTATGGGAACAGATATTAAGCATGGTAATCCTTGTAGTGCACATTAATGCTTATGACAGAATATCTATTGTGCAAGAGTTTTTTTTTTTTTTTAAATCAAGTACATAGGATAACTTGGCCAGTAGATGTTAGCCAGTCTCTCTCCTCAGTCACCCTTTATTGGATACTGGACGAATAAAAGAAAAAACTACACTGGCAGAGATGGAGGCTATGCAGGGTGACAGCCTGGATTTCCTCTTACTAAGGCTGATCTATTGAGTGCCATTGCTGAATATGCCACCTTCCCGGTAAAAGAGAATAACATTGAGCCTTCAATGCTGTACTTTCCCTGGAAGGAGACTCACCATCCACTCAGTGTACAGTTGATTACATTAGACCCCACTCCATACTGAAAAAAGCAACAATTCACCCAGAGTTGAAATGACACATTTTCCAGAGTTTTTTTGCTTTTTCTGGTTACAGTGCTCTCTCATCACCACTTCCAACATGGGATTCTGTATAAATTCCTCTTGAACCAATGGACTCACTTTATAGCAATGAAGGTACATCAGGAACACATGATCATGGATCCAGATCCACTGGACTTACTATGTGCCAAACCATCCTGAAACTATTGCCCTGATAGAGCAGTGGAATAACTCTTTGAAGGTGCAGTTGTGGTGCCAACTTGGAGAAAGCATCCTATAAAATTAGGCACCTAACATATAGAATGTTAGATAATACAAACTAATGTGTAGTGGCAGAAAGCAAACCATTGGTTGCCTGGGAATGAGGCAGAAAGCAGTCTGTAAACATATGAGACACCATAACAACAAAATCTAATAAATAATATGCTATAAGAAGGCAAGTTACGATAGCATCAGGGAAGGACTATTTTGGGAAGTTATATGTAATCTGAAACCTAACGTAAAAGAATGTCTTAATCATGAAAAGAGGAGGAAAAAAAGAAAATATGTTCCAGATAATGGGACAAGTATATGTTGTGACCTGGCATGATAGATTAGAATAACTAGACCAAAGCAGGTGAGGAGGTAATTGTAACAGATGAGGTAGGAGATGTAGCAGAGGCCAGATTACAGAAGTTGGAATTGGGAGTAAAGTAATTTGAAGTGTACCAAAGAGTTTTAAGTATTTGGAAATGGATGACATGCTTAGTTTTGTTTCTTAGAAATTAAGATGGTTTGCAGATATATTAATAGTTTTGGATGAGAGTAAAATGAAAGGCATGGAGGCCAGTTAAATCTTCTACTGCAGTACACATGAGCCATATTACTGGCTCAGGTCTGGCCAGTAGTACAAGTGTCAGGAAGAATTTTGACTGATTCAGATACGAGGAGTGAAGGGAAGAAAACAGGAGACATTTTGAAGTTTTTTTTCTTGAGTAACTATATTGGTAGTTGTGCCATTTACTGACATTACACAGGGAGAGGAGAAGAGAAAATGTTGAAAGTCCTTTCAAACATTTAGTCTATGAGGTGCTTATGTTATATCTTAGTGAATATCTCCATCACATAGTTGTATTATCAATTTGGAGGTAAGGAGAGAGATCTGGGAGGTAGGTAGAAAGCAATGAGAGTCAGGGGGAGTATGTTGAGAAGAGAGGGTTGAGCATTGAGCCCTTAGGAACACCAGTAGTCAAGCAAAGAAAGAACAAGGTGCCATGGAAACTGAAAATAAGGAGCATGTCAGTAAGGACATTTGCTGTTAAGGTTGAACATCAATAAGAAGTCAAGAAATTGGGCAAATTATATGTAGCTTCTTAGGTGTTCTATCCCATTATATGATATTCCCTCTGCCTCCTATGCTCTCCCCCTTTCATTCCTTGTAAACTCTCATTAATCCTTTAAGTTCGTCCAAGAGCCCCTCTTTTGGGAAATTCTCCTTGAGTTCCACAGATGGACTTTGGAGCATGCTTCCTTATGGTTCCACTTTGTTTTGATTTTGCTCATAACCTTGCACTTTCATTATCTGTCTACAAGCTTATCTTCTAGCCAGACTGTGACTTCTGTTTTTATATTCCCAGCATCACTACATTTCAACCTTAGCTGAATCCCTAGTGCCTAGAGTAGTAATTTTATAGAAGATACTAAAAAATTTGTTGAATGAAGAAAAAGCTCTTGAAAAAATGAAGGAATCTGAATTATTAATGATGAAAAAAGGCAAATGATGTTTCAAGGCATAACTTTTTAAGGATTGTGCCACAAACTAGCTTGGGCAAATAACTGCGTTTTTTTCTAGGGAATCAGCTTCTTCATGAGTAAAGTCAAGATGTTGTTTAATGGTGATATAATGTGTTCTATGGCCAGTCTTATTTCAGTTATTATTTCTGGATTGAAATAAATATTTTGAATCTTTCTCTTCCTGCCTATCTTGGTGCTTCCTCTGGTTTTTAAATGGGCATTATTTCAGTCTAGAAAGTATTGGATCCAGTCTCTTGTGTGTCTTTGTTATTTTTATTTTCCATGAGCATTTCTGAGCTTGGTGTGGTTAAGACTCACAGACCTAGCAATGTCCTAAATACACATCAGCAGGTGTTGAAAGGCTGTGGATGAGAAAATGCCATCACTTCCTGGGTAATTGGAACAAGGCAGAGGACACTGTGCTCAGTGATTTGACAAAGGATTAACCTGTCTCCTCTACTGTAAAGAAATAATGGGCTCATTTGTTACTCATGGCACGCCTGTCACCACATGATAAGGATAACACAGTGTCTAGCACACTTTCCTAGGATCCCTGACCAAATAGCTGAAAATGGAGATGTAAACATAGGACCCAGAAATTGATCTATATTCGTAGGAAGCACTTCAAAGTTCCTGGGCGTGCTTTGCTGTAGCCATGAATATGAGTGCCATCCCAGGTGCTTAGTGGCTCATTAAACTTTAGGCAGACAGAAGCGATTAAATGGCAGACCCGAAAGTCATGCTTCTCATTTCATATCTATTTTTTGTATGACTTTTATGTAATTCATGATTAGGGAAACCCAGAATATATTTGCTTATAGGGTTTTGGTAAAATAAGGCTGCTGATACAGCCAAATGTAGCATACACTAGTGTTCTTAGTGTAGATCTGACACTATGAAAATAGAATCAGGACCTCCTGATAATAGGTAATTGTACATAAATGTTGATTGATTAAATACGAGAGTATTTTTATATATTGATGAGAAAATAAACATTTTCTTGACTATATATCCACTTTTGAATTCTAATGCGTTAACAATATTAAGCATGACAAAGATATAATTTAAAATATATTTAAAATTTATATATAAGAAGATGTTCAGTTCAGAATTATTTATAAGAATAGACAGTTTGACATAAATTAAATATTTTTTATTATGGAATGGGCTAAAAGACTTTTGGCATGATGACCCAAAGCAAATATTATATTATAAAGCCATTTAAAAAATGGTAAATAAACACTACCTACCAAAGTTACTGTATGTACATGGTAATCCTATGCATATGAAGAAAAGCCCATAAATGTGATTGTGTGAGGATAGTAGTTTTTCCCGTTATACACATGAAGAAACTGAGGTTCATGGTGGCTAAGAAACCCATTTAGGTCACATAGCTGCTAGGGCTCAGAGTGATAAATTAAACCCAAGCAGTCTAATGCCAGAACCTGTACTCTTAATCCAGGCATTAACACTGCCTACCAAACTTCAGTAAAATAAAAATAGCAATCTTCTACTCCACTACTTCTCATCCCTGAAAAGGCAACCTCTTTCAATTACTTTGGTTGTTCCTTTGGGTACTTGCCTTTATATTCTAATTAATATTCTTTATTTTTCAATCTTAGATACTATATATTATGTTTCAACTATGGAGGAGGATGCCACCATCACCATCCCATCTTCATTGCTTTTCTCCTAATATATCACATGTGGCAAAAACAACTATTCATTGTTATTATTACAACTATGTAAATATTGCTCACTGACTACATTTGCTTTTAGTGCATGGCTATTTATGTTAGCTGGAGTTAGCCCCTTATTTAATCATTCTTTAAATTATCTGTTTCTATCACAAATTCTTTTTCCCAAGCCCAATTCCCCCTTAATTTTATAGTTACTTTAAATATGAATTAAACAAGTGAAGAATCTGTTAGTTCTTTTTTCTGCTTTATTCTGGACTTGCTCCTTTGATCTGCTACACCGTTCTCTCTTTTCCTGGGAATTCCCATCTCTTCCAACCATAATTAGAACCACTGTTTTCAGGATCCTTTTTCATGATTTGTTCCCTCATCTTGGTGGAGGATCTTCTTGGGGAAAAGTGTGTGAATCATAAATTCTGGGAGCCATTGGGTATTATTTAGGGATTTTTTTCATCTGTATTAACAGATTATGTACATTTCTTCTCAACTTCACATTTTGCAACATTACATTAGTAACTTGAAATTGACTGGAGTATATTTGCACCATGGAAGTCAGCAAACACCACAAATCAGTGCTTTTGTTTATTGGTTTTTCCAGGAGAGCCAGTTGCTAAACATTTACCAGCATGCCACTACTGCTGCCTGTTACTCATGAGCATTTCAGGGGAGTTTACAGTGCAAATTGCTGAATGGATTTGTCTCTTGTCAGCATCCTTCTCTGCCCACACTAGCTAACTGCCTTTCTCTGAACTGTTTACTCTTCCAACATATTCCCATCTCCTAAAAGTTGCTTATTTCTTATTTATACCTTTTTATTGCTCAGCTCTCACTTAAGATGGGTTTGAAGAGAGGGAGTAATGCACACAGTTTTAAAATTCTACCACATATATCCAGATATCCCGTCATCCACATTTAAACTGAAGGAATCTCCCTGAGTTCATTGTTGAAGGCAGATACCCCGGGTTAGAGATGATGTTGGCTTGAGAGAGGTGTCAGTAGAGGTGGAGAGAAGTAGATCAGCTTGTGAGTTTTTAAGAATAGGAAAGAAGGAAGTTGCGATCATGTCTCCCAAGTGTCTGAATGGATGGGTTCAAGGAATGCCATTAGTCCTTTAATAAGAAGATAAAATCTGAAGTTGGAGCAAAGCAGGCAAGGAAAGCCAAGAGTTTGTATTTGGATATGTTAAATTTGAGATGCCTTTGGGTTATACAAGTACAGATGTCAAGTTGGAGGTTGGCTATATGAGAATGGAGCACTATAGAGACATGTGTTGCATTCCAGCCATCCAACCATGATTTATTTTTCTTCCAGATAAGCTGTTGGCTTTGTGTAGGTGGGTGCATGTGTATTCTTGTGACCATATGTGGGAAAAGGTCTGTTGATCCAGGTGTAACTCATTATGGTATCCTGTGGATGCTTGGTAAATTCCATAAAGACATCCTTTAATCCATCTGGTCATTGGATGTCCTGATGGAATCTGGTATTAAAGTTTGCTGCTAGGTGAACAGAAAGTCTTTTATCATGTCATCATTAGGGCTCATGTCTCTCCCCCAACCTTAGCTTTGGCTGTCACAGCAGATAGTCTAGATCTTGGTAGCATGTTTGTTTCAGCTACCATCTGTTTCCTTCACTGGAAGTACATAGGAACTTCTAGATCCTATCATTCATATGAATGTTGAGAGAGACTCTAGTGGCATTATCTTTGATTATTTCTCTTACAACTATCCCTCAGCTATTTTTTAGCCTACGACTTAGATTATCATCTTATTGGGCAGATGTAGTCTTTCTTCAAAGGAAACTGAAATTGTACTAGTCTGTGGCCAGATAAGTATGGAATGAGCTCTATCATTCTGCTCTTTGCTAAAGTTTTATGATTATTTTAAACAGTGTTATCTACCCATGATTTTGATCCAGAATGGAGAGGTAGGGCATATGTGTTTCACTGCTTCCCCTGCTTCCTTATTGTTGTCCCCTCCTATCCAGAACCTGCTGAGCCTGGCTTTGTCTTTCACGTTCTGTCAGGTGGGGGGGATACAAACTTGCTCACATTATATCCTCCATATCTCTAATCCCTGGCTTTTGGTAAGGCTTTGCTTTCACACCAAAAACTTTATTTTATGTAAATGGAGTTTCTAGAATTAAAATATTTAGTTTTTTGATCAATTCTGCCCTTTGATACTAGTGGACATGTGAGTATTTTCTGGTCAGTAAGAGTTGAAGCAAAGATCAAAATGTTTCTTCCCCCATGATTACATCTCATGTGTCTTTGGAATTTTTTTTTATTTCAGCATCTTATGGGGGTACAAATGTTTGGGTTATATATGTTGCCTTGCTCCACCTGAGTCAGAGCTTCAAGCATGTCCATCCCCCAGACAGTGTGCACCGCACCCATTACCTGTGTAAATACCCTCCCCACTTCCCCCTCCCATCTGCCCGACACCTGATGAACGTTATTACTATATAGGCACTTAAGTGTTGATCAGTTAATACCAATTTGATGGTGAGTACATGTGGTGCTTGTTATTCCATTCTTGGGTACTTCACTTAGTAGAATGGGTTCCAGCTCTACGCAGGATAATACAAGAGGTGCTATATCACCATTGTTTTTTGTCTCTGAGTAGAATTCTATCAAAAAGTGGGCAAAGGACATGAACAGAAACTTTTCAAAAGAAGATAGACTAATGGCCAAAAAACATGAAAAAATGCTCAACATCTCTAATCATCAGGGAAATGCAAATGAAAACCACAATGAGATATCACTTATCCCCAGTGAGAATGGACTTTATTAAAAAGTTCCAAAACAATAAATGTTGGTGAGGATGTGGAGAGATAGGAACACTCATACACTTCTGGTGGGGCTGCAAACTAGTACAATCTCTGTGGAAACAAATATGGAGATACCTCAAAGAGCTACAAGTAGAACTACCATTTGATACAGCAATCCCATTACTGGGCATCTACCCAAAAGAACAAAAGACATTCGTGGAAAAGACATCTGCAGTAGAATGTTTATAGCAGCACAATTCACAATTGCAAAGATGTGGAAATAACCCAAGTGTGCATCAACACATGAGTGGATTAATAAAATGTGGTATATGTATACCACAGAGTTCTTTCTTTGCAATTTCTAAAGTCTTGTCATTAGGAGTTGTGAGGCACTCTGCTGCTGGTCTTCACGACTCAGTGGATAGAGGAAATGGGCCAGGTGTGGTGATGCAGTGGTGCGGTGGCGCAGTGGCTCATGCCTATAATCCTAGCACTCTGGGAGGCCGAGGCAAGAAGATCACTTTGAGTTCAGGAGTTCAAGACCAGCCTGAGCAAGAGTGAGACCCCGTCTCTACTAAAAATAGAAAAAAATTAGCTGGGCATGGTGACACATGCCTATAGTCCCAGCTACTTGGGAGGCTGAGGCAGGAGGATCACTTGAGCCTGGGAATTTGAGGTTGCTGTGAGCTAGGCTGACACCACAGCACTCTAGCTTCAGTGACAGAGCAAGACTCTGTCTCAAAAAAAGAAAAAAAGAGGAAATGAGTTGCTTTGTGTGGATCCATCAGTGCACCATTCATTATTCTATTTCTCTACTCTGACCCCTGTATCCTCTTTAAGTTTGCCTCTTCCCCTGAAATGTGTGAAAAGAATGTCAGAAAAATTAATCTAGTGATTTTTAAATTATTTATTATCAGAATATTTGCCTGTTACAAAAAGTGTACATGGAACACAAAACTTAAAACAGATGAGAGAAAACCTGCTGGGTTCAAGGGTGGGATGGGATCCCAAAGCCATGACAAATGGGCCTCCATCTCACCCCTCCAGTTATCTCCAGGATACTTATGGCTTTACAGTGCACACTCTGTCAACCTTTTCTGGCTTTGTCATAGAGATGACATTTTTGTTCTTTACTTAAGTCATTTAAAAAGTTTAAATAAGAGCTTCTTAGGTCTTTAAGACTATCTGTGAACTAACCCCCTGTTTCACGCATGAGAAAACTGAGGCCCAAAGAAGTGATATAATTTGCCTTAGGTCGTGTAGATAGTGTCATAGTGTAACTGGAATTCTAATAGTCTGTTCTCTAAATTGGTGCATTTTCCATTGCAGTGACCTACTCTGAAGCTCAGGGAATTCTTGCAGAGGACCTGTTCTTTGTGATCACATAAAGGAAGCTATGTTTAGACTCCAGAAGAGGCATATTTGTGCTGGCTTGTCTGTTCACTAGCCCTGACACATTATTCATTCAATTTGCTCAGTCTACAACTCCATTAGCTTTATCCTATGGTGGGGCTGGCCCATTTATCCCTGCTTAAAATTTAATCAGACATTTCACTGCTCATCAACACTTTAACAGGACCATTTAGAGCCCTGAAACTCCACACATCTCTGCTTAATTACTGCTAGCCGACAGATGTCACTTTCATTGTCCTCTCTTCCCTCTATCGTTCAGTTGCACAGACTTGGAGGAGAAGCTTATTGTTTAAATAAACCTTAAAGCAGGAAAACAATCAGAGACTGATAGAGAGATACCAGCCCATGTTTCTGCCTGATTGGAATCTAGTCATTTGGAGATGGGAAAGTCTGTATTTGGTACTTCATCAGGATTTGAAGCCCACTCTCAATTTTTTCTTGTACAAAGTGAAGGGAACATAGGAAGAAAGAGGGATGTAGAATAGATGACTGGGCTTCCCCATCTGCCATGCTTCTCATGCCTTTCTTAGACTACTCTCTGCTCATGCTTGTTCCTTATTCAACTGTGAAATTGGAATCGCAAGAGGGATGTTGCATTTCCCCTGCCAAGATTCCTCTCACGATGGAGCACAGGAAAGAGAGACTGCTTTTGGAGCTGGAAAAAGGGATGTGGCAATGTTGGCATGTAACAATAGGCTGTGTTTATTTGATATTACCAAATCTTGGTTTTCCTGAACCACCCACTCCATCACACATATTAATGGTATTTTCAAGGACACTGTAAATATTATCTCAAGTAGCCTCTGAGCATGAAAAATTTCTTTAAAATTAGATGTTAATAGCTCATGGCCTTTTCTCTGAAACAAGCTCAGAAAGAACAGGTTATCTTTGATGCTTTGAAAGTATGGAAGTATTTCAGATAACTGATTGGTATTTTTGGATTGAACAAGACAGGATTTACACAAGCTGCTTCTAATCTACTGCATCAGTTATCTAGTGCCACAATTATACTGCATAACAAACAATCATAAAATTTCAGCAACAGAGAGCAATAAATGTCCTTGAGAGCTTCAGCTGCTCTGACTTGGCTCAGGTAATCTCAGCTGGCCTTGACTGGGTGGTTTTGCTGTTTTTGGCTGGGCTTGCTCATGTCCGGAGGTCACTGGATGGTGGACTTGAATGACTGGGGTGACTTGGCTCTGTTCCACATCTCATTTTTTAGCAGGCTAGCTCAGACACGTTTTTATGGAAATGGCAGAGGGTGAGAGAACAGTAGAAATGCACAAGCACTTTCTCCAAGCTTTTTTTGAATTATATCTATTTAGACTTACAAGTCATGTTTGGCCAAAGTAAGTCACTAGACCAGGTCCAGAGTCAGAGTGACAGTGTTCCATAAGATTATATAGGAAAGCTGTATTAATAGATAGAGGAAATGTGGCAACGAATACAATAAGCCTACTATAAATAAGGGTGAGAGACCAAATGCTTCCCACTTAATATCAAGAACAAGACAGAATACTCACTCTTACTGGTTTTATTGAACATTGTCCTGGAGAACCTTGCCAGTGCAATAAGATAACAGAAAAAAAAAAAAGCATATAGGAAGAAGTAAATCTGTCTTTCTTTGTAGGTGACAGGGCAAATATATATAAAACTCTAAGGAGTATACTAATGATATTAGAACTGAAAAGTGGATTTAGCAAGGTCACAGGGTCCAAGATCAACATACAGAAGTTGATTGAATTTATATATGCTACAACTAAAAATTTAATATGAAATTATATATAATAATGATGACCAGTCAAGAAGTTCTATATATCAACTACTCTTAGTAGTCTCTTTCTAGAACTATTGCTTTTTAAAAGAAGACTATTGAGAGGAGACGATGTTTAACTTGCTGCCTTTCATACTGCATACACAACTGGCCATTTGTCCTTAGGTTAGTCCTTGTAACTTTGTTAGCTCTGGCTTCGAACAGTTATTTAAGAAGAAAAACTCTGGGGTGCTGGGCTGCAAAGCCCTTACTGGTTGTTAGAGAGCTAGAACCAACTAGAATACAAATGAGCTATAGTGTACATGCAAGTCCTTCTTGCCTTATTAGTTCCTCACAGAAGCACACCATAGCCCAATATAGCTCTCTCTTTCATTCTTTTTAAGTGGAAATAGCCATTATAATGGCACGGAATAATAACTGTTTGAAATTCTAGTGAAAACAAACAAAAACTTTGTTTCTGTCTTATGTTTTATGATGATACTGATTAAATTTATGAAAAGTTTATGTTGTTATTGGATTGGGTTGATGCTTATCTCCTGAATTAAAAATAGAGTGTTCTAATTAAACAAATAAAAAATAAAATGAAATTAAACGAGAACAATTTAGGTATAAATCTTGATGAGTAAAGTCTTAGCACTCCAAATTACAAGATACTTTTGAGATAAATGAAAGATACATAAACAGGTGGAGAGTTACATGATGCTCTTATATTGAAAAACTTAATGTTATTAAAATAATAATTTCCTCAAAATTGGTCTCTAGATTTAATACAATTCAAGTCAAAATTTCAGGAGAATTTTTAAAACTTTTTTTTAGGATTTGACAAGTCGATCCTAAAATTTATATGGAATTGTAAAGGACCTAGAGTATGAGAAACAGCTTTGAAAAAAAAAGGAGAAAATTGGAAGACTTACACTATCTGATTTTAAGAGTAATTACAAAGCTATAGTAATCAAGGCCATATGGTTTTAATATAAGAATAGACACAAATCCAAAAATGGACCTAAACTCATATGACCTAAACTCATATGACTGGAGGCAGATGAACCCCCCCCCGCCCCCAATTAATAGGTAGGATGTTGAGGATGATGACACTGCACACACCAAAAGAATTTGAGAGAAAATGTTTTAGACACTAGGGAGTCCTTGGGAGAGCAGAGCAGGAACAAGGAGATCTTGGATGGCTTGAGTGAGGCTGAGAGCCTGGGTTGGGACTTTACAGTGGCTAGGGAGTGGCACTGGGGACAAGTTTCCACATCCTGGCTGGGACTTTGAGAAGCTTGAATTTCCTATTGACACCTGCCCCAATGTGGTGCAGAAGGGGAAAGGAGAGGTGAAGCTTGAAAGCTGTCATCAGTTAAACATCAAAATTGGAGTCAAACTCTTAATTACAGATTTAGAGGCAATTCAGAGTGGAAATGATCATATTTTTTAATAAATAGTACTGGAATAATTGGATATCTACATGGAAAAAAATGAACCCTGACCCTTTTAACACATCTTACAGAAAAATTAGTCAAAATGGATCATACAAAATTTCAGTTAGATAAAAGGAATAAGTTCAAGAGATCTGTTGTTTAACATGGTGACTATAGTTGAGAGCAATGTGTTGTGTTCTTGAAAATTGCTAAGAGAGTAGATTTTAAGTGTTCTCACCACAAAAGTGATAAGTATATGAGGTAATGCTTGTATTAATTAGATCTAATTAGCCATTCTATGCATATATATATTTCCAAAAAAATCATGTTGTGCATGACAAATATACACGATTTTTTGTCAATTAAAAAATAAAAATAGATTATAGATTAAACATAAAACCATAAAAATTCTATAAGAAAACAAGATAAAATCTTTGCTACTTTGAATTAGGCAAAGATTTCCTAGTTTGGACACTAAAGGCACAAATTATGAAAGAAAAAAAGAATGAATGGACTTCATCAAAATTAAAATTTTTGCTCATTGACAGCTACTGTTAAGAAAATGAAAAATAAAGCCATAGATTGGTGAAAACACTTGCAAAATAAAATGACCAAAAATTGGATCAAGAATATATAAAAAATTCTATACCTTAGTAAGAAGTCATATAACCCAATTTTTAAAATGGCCAAAAGATTTGAGCAGACACTTCGTACACACACACACACACACACACACACACACACACACAGACACAAACACGGAACACAAATAGCAAATAGCACATGAAAAGATGAGGAAAATGAAAATTAAAACCACAATGAGATACCATTACTTATCTACTACAAAAACTAAAATTAATAAGACTGAAAATTATAAGCATTTCAATTGTTGATAGCAGCATTATTCATGAGAGCCCCAAATTTGAAATAGCTTAAATATCCTTCAACTGGCAAATGGATGAATTATAACCATATTATAGAATTTTTCTTAGTAATAAAATGATCAAAACATTAATTTTTATAACATAACATGGATTAATCTCAAAAACATTATGCTAAGTTAAAGAAAACTGACCTAAATATTGAATAATTACCAGAAATTCTAGAAAAGGCAAAACCACAGTGACAATAGATCATTGGTTTCCTGGGAGTGGAAGGTGGAAATTGTCTGTAAAGCGGCATAAGGGAACTTCTTAGGGTGATGGAAGTGTTCCAAAACTTGATTGTGATGGTGGCTGCACTATGGCATACATTTATCAATACTCATCAGACTGTATACTTACAGTTGGTCAGTTTTGTGGCTTCAAATTATACTTTAATAAAGCTGAATAATACTTTTAAATTGGCAAAATAATTTTCTGCCATAGGGCAAGAGGACCCAATGTGCATCATATGCCTTCTTACAGATGTCAATGTACCTGGAAATATTGCTGCTATGGTATCCTGGTTTTTAAACTTATGGAAGAGGGTCTAACAAGGCTAATGGATATCCCCATGGTCATATAGATGCACACACAGCTTGCCTCTTGCCCAAATAGATCTATAATTGTCAGACACTCTGCCTCTTCCTCAGGGCTTGTGTTTAGGCCACATATATCTTATTGCAGGAATATGCTGTCACAATGAACCACACCCTCTGGTGCTCTAGTACCAAACAAAATCATCTAGTGCCTGCTTATGGAGCTCTCAGAAAACAAAAGGGCCAGGGATTATGCAGGCCAGAACAGTAGGAAAAATGACATATCCCTTTCTTTGCTTTACCTTACCTTGCCTTTTTTTTGAGTCAAGGATAAACCTGTTTAACTATTGATAGGATTCTACCTGATACTGAAGTCTGCTCACCTGTGATTTGACAATTTTGACAACATTAGAATCTATGCTTTGAGATGCAAGGTAGTGGCTATATCTTGACACTTATACAGTGGGTTGGAAGGGGGGAAAAATGCATTGATTTTTGCCAAAGTTCTGGTTATTTTTTCCAGCAATTGGAGAATAACCCATTACTAATTGCTCATCCAACTGACTTTAAATGGCTATTTGTGAAGTCACATTTTGTTAGAGTTAAAACTTTATGTTCCCAAATAGGTGTTGTTCAATTGATTTATCTTGCTTTGGATAATGCTTATCAAAGTGTATGTGTAGGCAATATTTAAAAGATGGTACTTGATAGTATGGATGTGGTGTTGAGAAGGCAGGCTGATACCTAAATGCATCTATTGGTTGGTAAATACAGCCTCAAATAATGTAGAGCCTAGACAGAGGGATCTTGGAGGAGGTCATTTAGTCTAAACCCTCATTATGACCATTAGGAAAATGAGGCACAGAGAAGTTAAATGACTTGTCCAAGATAAAAGAGTATGTTACCTTGTGTGTTTTGAAACTAAAATTGAGGTTTTCTGACTCTTCTAATAGTCTTACCACCACATCACTGTACCATACTTCCAGTTAAATAAAAATTCACATGTCACAGAATGTAGAGGGGGTTTTGCTTGAATGAGAATGGTGCCAGGGCCCTACACTGTAATGCCAGGTGTTGATTTTAGCCAATATTCGTGGTGTTCAAAGGAACCCGTATTTGCAGGCTCACAGCATTACTCTAGTTATTAAGAGACAGAAGGTAACTGGGTGGGGATTGAAATAGTTCCTGGTAGTAAAATAGAACGACAGCCTCATAGAATTTGATACTGTTTTCAATATTTTATAACAAGTTCCCTTTACTCCAAATAAATGGTGGTTCATGTGGTTCCAGGATGAATTTCTTTTATAAAGGTTTTTACTCTTTAAGAAATATAGACACAGCTGTAAAAACAATTCAGTCTTTTACTTCATTGCCTTCTTTTTCAACTGGCAATAAATTGTTGGCTGAGGCTAGATAGGCACATAATAGGCAGTGGGAAAACCTCCATCAATGAAAAGATTTATCTCTGAGTAGTCTGAGAAACATTCCTTTATGCAATAAATACCAGAGGTAGGAGATATGGGCCAACAAGGAATGAATGGACTATAAAGAAGATTTATCAGGATGATGGTAAATATCAACCTTCAAAAAAGGAGAATTCCATAAGCCACAATCAGTGGCTTAATTTTTTTGTACACTACTTTTGACAGGATCTGCCCCATGCTTTAAGCATATCTTCTTAAACAAATTTATTCTAGACCTCCCTAGAGATTTTGCCTCTAACACTTCTTTGTGTCTTATGCTGAAGACTTATTACTATGTAATATTAACTACATTCTTTGGTAATTTGGTTTAAGTTATTAGTTTAGCAGAGTTCAGTCTATTCCATTCTTTGTACCTGGTACCTGTCTGGTTATTATCCCCATGGACAGAAAATTTCTAAGATTATACTTAGATAATCTTCTGGAAAATACTGATTGTATAGAAGGGGCTCAATAATTAGCTACTGATTGCTTTTTGGAACTGGCTATTCTCCTCCTGCAAGACTCTTGACTTATTTTTTCAAATGATTATCTTTAAGATGTTACTAATTTGTTTAGTGAAATGTTCATTATAGATTTATAGGATTGTCCCTTTCCCTGGAGCTGTAATTCTTTTTTATATTTGTTAAAATCATGGAAAGATTTTCTAGAGAGTTGTGAAGGAGACCCCTTGTAGATAAGCATGTTGCATAGATTTTGTATTATAACTCTGAAGGTTGCTCATTTTTCTGGAAGGGCAGAGGTTGAAGCTGGGCCTAAAGAGTTGAAGATGCTTCATAAATTCTTTGCTTAGACCAATGTCTGTAAGAGTCTTTCCTACATTTTCTTCTAGAATTCTAATCGTTTCCCATCTAAGATTTAAGTCTGTTATCCACCGTGATTTGATTTTTGTGAGAGGTGAAATCTGTGGGTCCTGTTTCAGTCTTCTACATGTGGCTATCCAATTTTCCCAGCACCATTTATTGAATAGGGATTCTCGTCCCCAGAGTATGTTTCTGTCTGCTTTGTCAAAGATTAGATGGCTATATGAGGATGGTTTTATATTTGGATTTTCTGTTCTGTTCCACTGGTCTGTGTCCCTGCCCTTGTGCCAATACCAGGCAGTTTTAAGAACCACAGCCTTGTAGTATAGTTTGGAGTCTGGCAAATCAATACCTCTCATTTTGTTTTTATTGCTTGAAATTGCTTTTGCTATACGGGGTCTTCTCAGATTCCATACAAAGTGTATAATTATTTTTTATAAATCTGTGAAAAATGATGTTGGTAATTTAATAGGGATTGCATTGAATCTGTAGATCACTTTGGGTAGTATAGACAGTTTAACAATGTTGATTGCTCTGATCCACGAGCATGGTATGATTTTCCACCTATTTACATGTTCTGCAATTTCCTTCCTCAGTGTTTCATAGTTCTCCCTATAGAGGTCCTTTACCTCTTTAGTTAAATATATTCCTAGATATTTTATTTTCTTTGTTGCTATTTTGAAGAGTATTGAGTCTTTAATTTGGTTCTCCGATTGACTGTTATTAGCATATATGAATGCCTCTGATTTGTATGTATTGATTTTGTAACCTGAGACTTTACTGAATTCGTTAATCAATTTCAGGAGTCTCTTGGTTGAATCCTTGGGGTTTTCCAGATATAACATCATATCATCAGCGAACAGTGAGAGTTTGATCTCTTCTTTCCCTATTTGGACTCCCTTGATTCTGCTCTCTTGCCTGATAGCTCTCACAAGGACTTCCAATACTATGTTGAAAAGTAATGGGGACAGTGGGCAGCCTTGTCTGGTTCCAGTTCTGAATGTGAATGCTTTCAATTTTTCCCCATTTAGTATGATGTTGGCTGTGGGTTTGTTATATATGGCTTGTATCATTTTTAGGTAGGTCCCATCTATGCCTGTTTTGTTAAGCGTTCTTATCATAGAAGGGTGTTGAATTTTGTCAGATGCTTTTTCTTCATCTATTGAGAGGATCATATGGTCTTTATTTTTGCTTCTATTTATGTGGTGAATTACATTTATAGATTTACGTATGTTGAACAACCCCTGCATCTCTGGGATGAAGCCCACTTGGTCGTGATGGATTATTTTTTTGATAAGCACTTGGATACCATTTGCTAGGATTTTATTGAGAATTTTTGCATCTATATTCATAAGAGAAATTGGTCTGTAGTTTTCTTTTTTTGTTGCATCCTTTCCTGGTTTTGGTATCAATGTTATATTGGCTTGGTAAAATGTGTTGGGGAGAATTCCATCCTTCTCAATATTGGAGAATAGTTTATGTAGGATGGGCACCAGTTCTTCTTTGTATGTGTGGTAAAATTTGGGTGTGAACCCATCTGGACCAGGGCTTTTCTTTTTGGTAAGGTTTTTTATTGCTGTTTCGATTTCAGTTCTTGATATTGGTCTATTCAGGAATTCTATTTCTTCCTGATTGAGCTTGGGAAGGCTATGTGTTTCTAAAAATCTGTCCATTTCCTTCACATTTTCCAGTTTGTGTGCATAAAGATTCTTGTAGAATTCATAGATTATATCGTGTATCTCTGTGGCATCGGTTATGATTTTTCCTTTCATGTTCCTGATGGAGGTTATTAGAGATTTTTCTTTTCTGCTCTTCATTAGTCTAGCCAGAGGTGTGTCTATTTTGTTTATCTTTTCAAAGAACCAACTTTTTGTTTTATTAATTTCCCTTATGGTATTTTTGTTGTCCTTTTCATTTAACTCTGATTTGATCTTAATAATTTCTCGCCTTCTGCTGGGTTTGGGGTCGGTCTGTTCTTCTTTCTCCAGCTCTTTGAGTCTATTCATTAGGTTGTCTATTTGTAAGTTTTCTGTCTTTTTGATATAGGCACTTATGGAAATGAATTTTCCTCTCAGGACTGCTTTAGCTGTGTCCCATAGATTTTGATAAGTTGTGTCTCCTTTGTCGTTTAATTCAAAGAATCTTTTGATTTCTGACTTGAATATTTATTCAATATTATTATTCTATATTATTTATAAAATAATCGTTCAGGAGAAGGTTGTTTAGCTTCCATGACTTTGAGTAGGAATGAGAGTTTCTGTTAGGGTTCATTATTACTTTTATTCCACTGTGATCTGAGAAGATGCATGGCATAATTTCTATTTTTTTAAATTTTGTAAGAGGCAATCACAGCAACAACAAAAATAAATGAATGGGACCTGATTAAATTAAAAAGTTTCTGCACAGCCAAAGGAGAATAAACAGACAACCTACAGAATGGGAAAAAATTTTTCGCATACTACACATCAGATAAAGGACTGATAACAAGAATATATTTAGAACTCCGGAAAATCAACAAGAAAAAATCAAACAACCCTATCAAAAAGTGGACAAACAAAATGAATAGAAATTTTTCAAAAGAAGATGTAAGAATGGCTAACAAACATATGAAAAAATGCTCAACATCCCTAATCATCAGGGAAATGCAAATCAAAACCACAATGAGATATCACTTAACTCCAGTGAGAATGGCCTTTATCAAAAAGTCCCAAAACAACACATGTTGGCGTGGATGCGGAGAGACAGGAACACTCATACACTGCTGGTGGGACTGCAAACTAGTGCAACCCCTGTGGAAAACATTATGGAGATACCTTAAACAGATTCAAGTAGACCTACCATTCAATCCAGCAATCCCATGATTGGGCATCTACCCAAAGGAACAAAAGTCATTCTATGACAAAGACACCTGTACCCGAATGTTTATAGCAGCACAATTCACAATTGCAAAGATGTGGAAACAACCCAAATGCCCATCAATTCACTAATGGATTAGTAAATTGTGGTATATGTATACCACGGAGTATTACTCAGCTATAAGAAATAATGATGATACGACATCTCTTTGGTTCTCCTGGAGAGAGTTGGAACCCATTATATTAAGTGAAATATCCCAAGAATGGAAAAACAAGCCTCACATATACTCACCAGAAAATTGGTTTCCCTGATCATCACCCAAATGCACATTTGGGAATGATACCAATTGGATATCAGACTGAGGCGGGGAGTGGGGGGAGGGGATGGGTGTATGCCTACATGATGAGTGCGTTGCGCACCATCTGGGGAATGGTCATGCTTGAAGGTGCTGACTTGGGGAGGTGGGGGGTGGGGGGAGGGGATAGAGGTATAACTACATGGTGAGTACCAGGCCCACTGTCTGGGAAATGGACATGCTTGAAGCTCTGACTCAGGGTGATGGGCGGGACATGGGCAATATATATAACCTGAGCTTTTGTACCCCCATAATAAGCTGAAATTAAAAAAAAACAAAAAACCACAAATATTTATACATCTACATATATTAAAAATTGTAACCTGTTGAAATAATGCATCATAGATGTCTTTTCAACTAGACATCTATATTATTTTATTGGTTCCATTATGTGTTGTCTGAACTATAAAATTTATTTAATGAAAAAAAAAGAGTTGAAGATGCAATTCTTTTCACTACAAGCTTATTCTAATTCATCATCCATGCTATACTTTCTCTAACCATAAATTTGAATTGTAGAATATTAGTGCATTTGTAGACTGCTTGCTAATCACTACATTAACTTTATATGAATAGAAATAATTTGAGGTTGGTGTGAATGTGAGAGATTTGGACAGCAAAGTACAAGTTATACATTCATGCCCGGCCCCCGCTGCCAAATACTCTTGAATTTTCTGATTAAAATTGGGAAAGCCCAATTTAATGTCGGTGCATTGATTCAGTGTATGGTGGGTGGAATATTTATACTGACAATTCAATAAACATTTGTTGGCCACCTTTATGTTTTTATGTTTTTAATCTAGTAGGTTAATGTCAGGATCACTATGTATTGAGAGCTGAAATTTACTGAGTACTTAGTATGTAGCTGGCACTCTAGTTAGCAAATTTCACATGCAGTATTTCCCCTAATCTTCACAAAAATCTTGAGGCAGGTACTGGGCTTACCAAAAATTTTTGGATAGGAAAATAGAGACTCAAATAGGACAGGCAATTTTCCCTATGCCACTCACCCTATGACAAAACTGGGACTTGTACCCACACTCATGTGATTCCAGAGCCACTGATCAGAACCTAATGCTGTGCAGCATCACAACCTAAAGCTTTGATGGGCCTCATTCCCCTCTGCAATTTCACTCAGCTTTAGCACTAGGAAACCTGGATTTTATTCTCTTTTTATTTCCACTCATTGACAACCTACTTGGCATTTAGTCTGTGTTCAATGAAAGTTTGCTGAGCAGATGCGTGAATAGGAAGGGATGCTCCTCCTCACGGTTGTTGCACTGACCTTGGATGGCTTCTCATTTCATTTTTTAAAACACAGATAATAATGCAGAGTTACTAAGGAGGACAAAGAAGGTCAAATAACCAAGTTAAAATGTATTTTTCCCCAAACATTAATAACCCAACATTTGAATGAAAGCACTGAACATAACAGATTATTTTCTCCTCTTCTAACGAGTACAATTATTCATGAAGTGAAGGACAAAGGCATTTTGTAGCATTTGTTGAAGAGAAACATATATCAGAGGACATAATGAAATTTTTGATAATAGAGTTTTGCCTTTCTATGCCAAGCCTATCTTGCAACATACATTCTTAATGAAGGAAAAGATCAACAAACCACAAACAGATCTTTTCTGTGAGAGATAAAGCAATTAGAAAATACAAAAGGAAGGAAAGAAAAAAGCTCCAACAAACTGGAACAATTACAAGCATTATAAGAAAATCAATAAAATAAAACCTATTCTTAAGGCAAGAAGTCTATTCAAGCATTGTTACAGACTATCTGATCATTACAAAGAAATCTCACTTTGGAAGATTACAGTGAAATTGAATAAAACCACAGATGTTAGGACTCAAACAAAGCATGTGAATCAGCTTTTATGCTTTGCAAGGATGTGACCTCATGAAATATATTCTTATGCAGAGCAAGGTCTGCAGAGGTCCCCAAATTAACTGAATTGGGGTGGAGCAGACAAGAGCTGGGATTCACTTTCTTTCAACCAAGTTACTGGTTAGTCATTTCAGTCTCATTCGTCAGTCAATACTATTGAGTTACAATTGAAGGCATAGGACTGTGCTAGATAATGTGAAAAGAAATTGCTTTTCAAGTTCTCTGTCCTTCCCATTTATTTCAAAAACTCTTACTTATCCCTCAAGAGTCATATCAATTGCTACCCTCTCTGAGACACTGTTCCTAATTCCTTTAGGTAGAGTGAATGACTCCCTTTTCTGGGCTGGGCATTAATTTATTTGGTTATAAACTCTCCCCTGCTCATTTTGCTGGAAAGGCAAGGGTTGAAGCTGGGCCTAAATAGTTGAAGATGCAATTCTTTTCACTAAAGTCTTATTCTAATTCATCACAGCCCTTGCTCACTGCATGGTTTGCTTGTGGCTGTCCCCTCCGATTAAGAACCATGTCTTATTGACAAAGTCTGCATAGAAGCATGTAGTCAAAGAACATTTTCAGAGGAATGAATAAAGAAACAAATCTAGAAAATAGAACAACTGTCTTAGCCTAGCACCCATTTACCAACTTCCACCTATGAAATGGGTTTTATAGCATTTATTCATTCAACAAGTGTTTACTAAGAACCCATCATATTCCAGGCACCTCGTTAGGCATAAGGGATAGAAAAATAAGACATGAAAGCTCAAATCAAGGATATCTCAGTTTAGGAAATTGGAAAACTTATTAAAAATACTTTACCATTTGGTAAATTTAATGTTATGTGTTTTTTCATCACAATTTTAAAAAAAAGCTGGCTTATTATCTCCCAAAGTGTCAGAGACAAAGAAAAGCTAAGAAACTATTTCAGATTAAAAGAGTTGAACAAGCTATGACAACAAAATGCAGCACCTGATTCTATTTTACAACTGTGCTTCCTTTTGCTATAAGGGAATTTATTGGAACAGCTAACTTGAATGGAGTCTGAGGATTAGATGGTAGTAACATGTCTGTATTATTTTTCTGATTTTGATGATTTTATTGAGTATGCAGGAGAATGTTCTTCTTATAGGAAGATTTTTGGGCAGATGGAAATCTGGATTTACATAAAGAAATAAAGAGCACAGGAAATGGTAAATATTGAACAACAACAAAAACTTTCCCATAGACCCTCACAGAACCATTTCTAATTTCTGTGCCTTCAGTAACTTGATGTAGCTGAAATCAAGGTGGGAAATGTTGGTTTTGTTTCTTTGTTCGTTTTTTTTCATGGAGAATGTTGCAGTCTTTTAACATCTAACAAAATCATTAAGTGTGCTGGAACAGACCACTGGTGAGAGTTTTTCAAAGAAGGAAACTTTTTATGAGCCAGAGTCATTCTTTGAACATCACAGCTACTCTAATATCTCAGAAGCCAGATCTAGGCACAAAGTTTGTGACATTGTTCAAAAGAAGGGTGGGGCCTATTGCCCCCAGAAAAAATCATTACATCATCTGGTGAATCATGGGTAGGAAGGTGGGCTTTTTGTACTTTTATTTTTAAAAATAACCTTTTATAAACACAAACACACACACACACACACACATATATATAATTATAGGGAAAAATTGAATATTATTTACAATACCACACAGAGATAACTGCTTTAATATATTAGTATAATCCTTCCATCTCTATCATGCATATGTAACCTAGATGAATTTTTCCTTAGAACTACACTGGCAAGAAGCTTGACATATTTTTCTTTCTCCAAATTAAATGAGTCTTTGAATACCTTTCTTTGCATTCCTTTTACTATCTACTCTTCCTAGGACTCCCCAAGAAACCCAGGGATTTACATGGTACCCTAGGGCTACATGAAAGGCCATTAATCTTTAATCCATCATAGCCCCAACTGAGATATTCACTGATCAGGCTCTGTTGGTCTATCTTCTCTATCCATCCATATCAGGGGCCTTCATCTAAGGTCCCCAAAACCACAGCTCTCAACATCATGGCTGTTAATGTTGAAGGTTTGCAACATTTATAAACTACATGGCCAGATGTCCTGTCTCTTGGGCATCCTTCACTCATAAATCTCTTCCAACTCCCAACCCCCTTCCTCTGGTTCAAGACACTCTCTTTTTGCTGCTGCTTTGCACATCTCAGGGGTATGTTCCCCACCCTATGCTTAGGCTTTAGCTCTTTGCCTGGGGTTTTGAAAACAAAGCAGCTTAATTCTCTTGTGGAGATCACTGGATTTCATGATCCTTTTCCTGGAGGATGAGTGTTATATACGTATTTTTTCTGATTCTTCTGCAGTAGTAAATTATATCATATATTAATAAATTATCCTGCCATAAATTTCAATCATAATTTTATAGTTTATAAGATTTAACACTCTCAGCTTGATTGAATATATATTTTTTAAGCATCTTATAACAATGAAGAAGGCCCCAACTATGAAGAAGACATTTTCTGCAGTTGACAAACACAGTTCCCCACATGACTATATTCGACAACTGTGAGTGATAGTCTATAAGTGACTGTACTTCTGAGAAGGAGTCTCTCTTTTTCCCTTGATGTTCCTGTTTCTGTCTCCCCAGACCCCTACACATATAAACACAGGTGCAAGTTACTACCATCTGTGATGCTGCACTGGTAAGCAATTTAGCTATTCTTTAGGCTTAGTAATGCCAAGAACTGTGGATGTTTCTGAAACCTTTTCAGTTGATTTCCCCTGTTTTCTCTCTTATAGTAGGAATGAGAGTCATTGGGGTCCATAGACACCCGCTGGGTGCAGAGACTAGATCCAGATGCTGCTATAATGTGTGGCTCACCCAGGCAGAAATATCCCTCATTAAGACAAAATTCTGCCAGCAGTGATGCTTACCTGGCTTTTCCTACTGTGTGATACCTGAATATTGACTGTGATTATTCCACTCTAGCCACCCAATCCTAACATTAGAGCATCCTGGGAGCAATTGTTTAATTGGGTCTTTATGAAAGCAAGAAAACAATGTGTTTAAAGTGCCAACATTTTAAACAAGAATTCTATTGATATAAGAATGTATATATAATAGATGGCATTTATTGAACTCATTATGTGCCAAGTACTATGCTAAGTGTTTTATATTTAACTCGCCCACCTAATTTTCATCACTCCATAAGGTAGATACTATTATCTTTCATTTTATTTATAAGTAAACCCAAGCTTTGAGTGGTTATGCCCAAGGTCAACAGAACAAACAAGTGACAGAACCAAATATTCTGGTCTTAGCACTTATGCTTTTAAGCATGAGATTTTACTGCCTCAGAATATGGAAACCTTAAATGATATTCAGTATGGTTCTGAATTTAAAGTATTAGTTGCTTCCCTAGAGGAAGTGCCTATATCGTCCTTGTCTCTACATGGTCTGCATCAGAATTACCGGTACAATTTTATAGTACTTTTTATAGTTTACAGAAAACTTTAAGTTATTGCACATACATTTCCTCCAAGTTACCTATCAGTATTATCCCTATCTGCTGACTTCTATGAAAATTTGTTCCCTGCTCTGCTAAATACCTGCTGCTAATTATTCATCATGGAGTGCCTTAATTTCCTATTGCTGCTATAAAAAATTACCACAAACTTGTGGAGATGGTTAATGGGTGCAAAAATATAGTTAGACAGTTAGAATGAGCCATATTTAGTAGTACAACAAAGTGACTATAATCAACAATAAGTTAGGTTATAATTTAAAACAAATCAGCACAAATCTATTATCATACAGTTCTGGAGGTCAGAAGTCTGACATGGGTCTCTTTGGGCTAAAATTGAGGTGTCAACAGGGTTGTGTTCCTTCTAGAGTTGTTAGAGGAGAATCGATTTGCCTTTTCCAGCTCCTAGAGGCTGCCCACACACAGTCCTTGACTCATGGACCCTTCCACCCAAAGCCAACAAAGCCTGGCCAAGTCTTCCTCATGCTGCATCACTGGGACATTGATTCTTCTGCCTCCCTCTTCCATTTTGAAGGACTCTTTTGATTAAATTGGGCCCAGATGGATAATCCAGGACAATATCTTTATTTTAGAGTGGGACAATTATCAACCTCAGTTCCATCTGCAACCTTAATTCTCTCTTTCCATGTAGCATAACATTATCACAGGTTCTGGGGAGCAGGGTGTGAACATGTTTGGGGGCCCATTATTCTGCTCTCGTGGAAGGATAGTTTTAGCTCCCTTGTTTGGTGTTTCTACTTGTCTCTGCACTCTGATTCAAAGGCTCTCTCCTTTCTTCATTCTCTGCTGCCCTCCTGTAATCTAAGAGAGGTTATATTCATTTTATGAGGAGGAAGAGATACCTGTTATGATTGGAGGTGAACTAAAATTGGAGTCTGTTTGGGAGAACTAAGGGCACTCGTAACATGTCCTGTGAACCCTAGTGTATTCTCCCCTTTGCTGGAGCACCTAGGAGTCGTTCCTGTTCCTGTGTCACTGTTGCCCATCCAGGATGACATGAGTTAATTTATTCAGGGTTCTGGGAGGGCTTACCTAAGTAGAGGCTAGGGCCTAGGGTATAGGATTGGATAGGTGATAGAAAACTCCAATTTTCAATGACCAGAGGGGCCATTTTTGAACAATCATTATTTGTAATCATTGACATTCTTAGCTTATGGAGCTCTAGATTATCTGGCCTAAACCACTCCTTTCACAGAGGAGGAAACCCAGTGCCAGAAAGATGAAATGACTTTCCCACGGTTCTACTTCCAATAAATTGCAGGGTTGGAACTGGAATTCAAAGGACTGCTTTTCCAGTTCACCACATTTCTTTCCGTTAAGTAGTGATTTCTTTTACACTGGCCCAGGTGCATCCAGTGACTTGCTGGAGTTCAGGAGGCTCTAAATTGTAAAAGTCTGGAGCCTGTGATTCCTGTTTCCTGTTCTCTAGTCCAGTGTTTCTTCTACAAAACAATGGATCCTGGAATCCAGTATTCTTGGGGATATGGCATTCTTGGGGATGTGTTGTGACCCTGGGTGACGTGTTTCATGTATGTTAGGTGAACAATGAGATCTGAATAACTGTGAAGGCAAGTGGGCAATGTTGGTGAGAGGTACTGAGGTATTGAATAGTAGTAGCTGCTATTTTTGAACACAACATTCATGCTGCCCAGACACTGCACTGACCTCGTTATAGGCATTTTGTTACTTAATCTTCACAACAGCCTTATGCCTTCATGTGGTAAATGTTACTGAGGCTTGTCAACATCTTATTGTCTACTTTTTCCAGGCACAGAGTAGACTATACTTCTCAGCCCTGTGGTGGAAAGAGGTTGCAAACTCACATGCCAGCTCTGCACAATGACACATGCACAGAAGGGACACATTTTACTTCCTGGCAGAGGCTGTGTGAAGCCCAGTACAGCCCTCTCCTGTAGCAATCGATGTTAGAGGCCCCATTCTTCCTGGCTGCAAAAATGGGAAGTGAATGTGGATAATAGCACCCTTCCCAACTGGTGTGGAACATGCAGTACAGCCCCTGAGCTGGTGGGATTGCAGACATATAACCTAGCATGAACCTAGCCCATGCTAATGTAAGTAAACATGAATTATTACTAGCTGATGAAACTTAGGGGCAGAGAGTTAAGTGAATTGCATCCCTGTAGACAAGAATAGGGATGCAACAAGTTCATGCCTGCCTGGCTTCAGAGCCTGTATGGTGAACCCACATCACCACACTTATTGTCTCCAGGCTGCCAGGCAGAAGGAGAAGCTGCTTTTGAGGAAAGGTTTGTGCATTTTTACATCCAAAGCTGGTGTCTTTGGGGTCTTTTTCATTATGAGTTTTCAGAGCTTCCCGCTTCCCTTTGTTTTCTCGTTCCCTTCTTTATTCAGAGCCGGTGCCCTCAAATAACTTCAAATTCTTTAGAAAAATTAATCACAGTTATAGTTTTATCTCCACACTTCAAGGCATTTTGCACATGCCCTTGAATGCTTTTTAACTTTCAATAAGTCCTCTGTCTCTTTCTCTCTGTAGTCCCTGAGAAGTGTGTCTGCTTCCATCCCTTTTATGGAAGAAAACACTCTGTTCCAAACAAACAACAAACAGGACTGAGCAATTGTGGGAAAAGCAGTGACTAAAAAGAGCTGCTTGGTAGAAACAGGGAGCATTGTAGACATGTCAGTTAAGCTGTAGTAGGGAAGAGAAACAGGAGCAACGTGGCATCTGGCGACTTGATCATCTCAGATTTGCTTTTCCAGGGACGCCCACCAGAGTTAGGAGCATTGTCAGCCTTTAGGCTGGGGAAGTCATTGGGGGAAGGAAGCCTCTTTGCCTTTGTTTCAGGGAGTAACTGTGGTTGAGAAAAATCAATCATTAGAGAACAGGTTTGGCTCTGTTCCTGTGCATCAGAGCCCTTCTCATTTCAGAACCAGACCCAGCTGCTTGCAGAACGCTTCTGGCTGTGAGTCTCAAGAAGGCAAGAAGCTGCTTCCATAAGTGATTTTAATTTTTTTTTTTTTTTTTTAGTGGAAGAGGGGATTTGGCCACAAATGAGAGAAGTCAGAAAGTAATGGGAGTGAGAGCTGAACTAGAGAGATTTTTAATCTTCACTCTCCTCTGGAAAGAGCATCTTGGAAAGTTTATGAATGCTGCACAAGCTAACGTACTGCATTGGTAGCAAGCTTTTTGTATAGTCCAGGAAGGCAGAATTAAATCCTCCTAGGGGAGAGTTTCAGGGGCAGTTTTCTGGGAAAAACTGCCTGAATATCTTTCCTACAAAAAAGGAAAGATATTCTAATGGTATTAAGTTTCTTATAATTAGAATGAGTTTAAACAAAAGTGAAAGAACATTGTAAGAGGACAGCAAACAACTGATAGGCAGAATTTCCCCAGTGGTGGCCTCTGGTTTGTCTCCTTCAGAACAAACTAGGCTCCCATTAGAAATGCACATTTGTGGCTTTATCTCAGACTTAGCATTTGAGAATGTCTTTAGGTGGGGGCTGGAATCTGAGTTCCCTTGGAAAATACTTTACATTCTAAAGACCAGTCTTAGAAGAGTTATGCTAAGATGACTTTGTAAGATACTTTTCAATTCTGAGATTTTGCCACTTAGGTTCTAGAGCTGCTTTTACTGTTGACAAGATATTTAACTATCAACAAATCATTCGATCCTTAATTTCCTCATCTATCTGGATGATCTCTGATACATATGTGGACTTAAAAATCAATATGTATTCCTTCCGGAACGCTGCCCCTGAAAATTCTGATTCAGTAAGTCTAGGGTAATTTGTATGGTAAGCCAGGTTTGGGAACCATTAAACTAAATTATCTCTAAGGATTTACTGGTTTTAAAATTTTATGAGCTTATGTTATTTAAAGTTGTCAAAGATGTGCTATGGCCGATCTTATCCATATCTTCTTCAGCCAGATGTTTTAGGAGCTGGCTTCCTGAGCTAATTTCTGATGATTTTATTTATTTTCCAAATTCACAATGAGGTTGACATTATTTAGGAACATGCTTTTTTCCCCCTCTTGTAAATGTAGTACTAACTTATTGTAGTAACAAAAGATGTCCAAGTATTACCTACGTTGTAATGCTCTCTTATAAGAGATGGTATTCTCTAACTGTATAGGGACTGGGTGCCAGAGCTAGATGGCTCACTGATGATAAGGGTGACGCAGAGGATTGCCTGCTTTTTGTACCATATCTGTGGACAGTATTGGGGGGACTATTATAGAGTGGGGAGGTCTTCTAATATTTTTTTATTTCTTCTCCCAGAATAGAAATTAGGGGCCACAGTGCATTCTCATCAAAATATTCTCTACCTTACTTGGAATACCATAGGGGAAAAGTTTTCCTAGCCTTTTATAGAAATGCACAAGTCAGGCACATATGAATTCTACACATAGGGAACCTATAAGGGAGGAAATTGTTAGATTTCACATGTTTTTCTACATGTGGCAGATATATAGCCTATGTTTTAGAAGAGGTTCAGAGAATATAGTATATGTTATGTGAAAAAAGTTACAGTTATACAATATATCTATTTTGGGGAGAAGGAAAAATCATTACATGGCACTTTCAGGGG
The DNA here is from genome assembly GCF_020740605.2 of Lemur catta. Classification (NCBI taxonomy): domain Eukaryota; kingdom Metazoa; phylum Chordata; class Mammalia; order Primates; family Lemuridae; genus Lemur; species Lemur catta. The sequence continues at coordinate 90,481,888 of NC_059134.1, read as the reverse complement.
CCACAGGCTCCATAAAGGGAAATTTCCCAAGGGTTTTCTATCACACAGAGTTAGAGAGTTTCTGACAAGATTGTCTCACCAACATCAAAGTGAGTTATTAAACATAAACCCCATATGCTGGTGGCTTTTTTCTAAACAAAGTGAGGATAGATGTCTAAAAGTAATCCTTGCCATTATGTATCATCTTTTCATTTGATATTTTGTCCCTCCATTTATTCAGTAAGTATTTATTGAGAATCTGCTACATACGAAGTACTGTACTAAGCATTGTCAGGAATTTAAAACAGCATCATACATTGTCAGTACTTTCTGTAAGAGCTTAAAATGTAGTAGGAGATTCAAGATATACAAACAATGTCACCAGCCAGTATATATGATTAAGTGTCAAATAAGTAGGACAGATGTGTGTCAGAATATCAGAATATACCAGTGTCTCTTCTACCTGATGCCTCTTGCAAACCAGGTGGAATCTGTTCTTCTGTCATTCGGTATTAGGTCCAACTCCAATAAAACCATCTTCAGAAAACAATGTGTTAGTAGAAGCTGGCCTGAGAATCAAGGTTTCTTTTTCTGGCCCCTCTAGTCAATCCTATGATTGTTTGCATTTGTCTTCCTTATTTCTTTTTTATTAGCACAAACAAATGTAACTGCTATACAATGTAAAACTGGCATCTGCTGTCACTTTATTATTATTTACAGCTGACAGTGATTATTTACGCTATGGGAAAGTAAAATGCTGTCAAGGGAATCCTGCAATAATTAGTTTCAAAGGTGTTTGTGCACATGAATGGGGAAGGAAGTAATTAAAAGCAAATTTGCAAGTTGTCACCCAATGCATTTACTGTAGGGTAAATATATTTATTTTTAAAATTCCATTGGAAATATATCAAAGCTATATTTTCTCTTGTAATTTAGTTTACTAACACATATCCCTGGGAATAGTCATAAGATCAGTTAATACTAGAGTGCATTTTATGGTATTTTATTATTTGAAGCTTAGCTCAAAACCCGGAAATGAGCCAGTCAACTAAGAAAAAAAGAGGAAAACTGTAACAACTAAATTGATTGAAAGAGTATCAATGATCTGGTAGGTCAAGAGTAACAGCGAAGACTCTCCATCTATTTCCTTGACTTCTAATGGAATGTCCTTCAGATATCTTTTGCAAATAGCTACCAGAAAATATGAGAAGGTACTGTTTTGGATTTAGGCCAGACATAAATTAAAATCTTGCTTCTATCACTGACTGGCCAAGTAACCATGGCAAAATCTTAGTTTTCTTATCCATATAATGGAATTCAAATAGCTACTTCATAATATTGATAATGGCTTTAATTGAGATAAGGTTCATAAAATGCTTTCTGAATACCTGGCAAAACAGAAACACTTAGCAAATGTTAGTTCCCTTTGCTTAACTTTTATGCATTTCCATTTGTAATGAAGTTCTATAATAGATAGAAATAAACTAAGTGACAGATGCTAACTACAGTGGTTTCTAAGGGAAGTGTTGGATTGACTGAACAAGGGACACAAGGGACCTTTCTGTGGATGATGGAAATGCTGTGTATCTTGATTCGTGTAATGCTTGCAAAGGTATATACATTTGTCAAAACTCATCAAAGGGTTAACTTATACAATTGCATTTTATTGTTTGTAAATTATACTGTAAAAGGTAGAAAAGGGAATGCAGAAGAATATGTGTAATTATATAATATCAGAACATTCCAAAGGTACAAAATTTCTACCACCAAGCTTCTACACACTTGACAAGTAGGGACAGAAAGAAGAGTTTATAGCTGGGACCAACCAGGTCCTGCTCCTGCTCATGGAGGTGTGGTGCCTTCCAGCACCTCCTCCTCCCCACCTGCTTTCCCATCGCACTCCTTCTCCTTCCTTCCCCTTTCTCTTCTGCCTTCTCCCACCCTTCTTCTCCTCCCCAATATATATTTATTTTAACGATTTGGAAAAACACACATACACACATGAAAATCAGCAAGAAAAATATTTATACTTCATTTATACTTCCGGATATTTCTATCATTTAGTTAATTTCTCTCTTACCATAAATTTGAGATGATGCTGATTATATAGTTTTGAAGCCTGCTGGTAACTTATCATAAGCGTTTGTCTACTAAAATCCTTTCTAATAAAATCTTTTCATTAGCAGTACATTTCGTTATACAGCATACAGTAATTTAGCTATTCATTCTGTGAACATGGATATGTAGATGGTGTTAATTTTATGTTTATAAACAACTTTGATGAGCATCTTTGTATATACATCTTTTAAATTTATTTCAAAAATTTTTATCCAAGTTACACATGCACATATTTTAAGGAGTCAAATACTGGTACAAGGCATATTTAAAAATGGAAAACAAGAAAACACAAAACCCCCCAAACACTATCTTATCCCTCCCCTCATGACTACAAGTTTTCTCTCCTGGGAGGCAACTACTTTCTATTATTGTAGCTATTTTATTTTATTTGGGTATTTACTTCTCTATGTCTAATTAATGTGCTTATTTTGCACTTGTTAATTTTTAAATTTTGAGCATAGTCTGTTGAATTCCCATGATGGAAAACGAGATTGACTTATCTTTTACAACACTCCTCATCATGTATCACACGTACCCTATCTATGCATCATCTCAGTAGAGTTATGAAGGCCTATAACCCATTAAATATTACTTTGTCTTGCTTTGAAAAGGCAGTTGTGGTTAAGAGTAGAATTTGGACGTTCCTCATTTCTATGATGAAATATTATCTTAATATAATCTTAATGACACCTCAGTCTCATTATGACTTTTGACATGGATATATTTAAAGCTATTACGTATTTAAAGCTATTACATATTGACAGATAAATGACCTTTTTATGCTCTTGTATGACCTCAGACTTTCTAATCAGCTTCCTGGAAGAAAGACAGAGTAGGCTGTCATGGAGGTTTCTCATTGGCTAGGCTTCAGTGTTGATAGTAATACCTATAAGTCAGGCTTCATTCAAAGAAGCAGAACAAGTAGTATGTAACTGTTAAGACAAAGCAGTGAAAATATATATATATATATATATATATATATATATATAATATATATATACATATATTTGTTACAGGGATTGTACTTTATGCAACTGTGGAAACTAGTTCAGTGGTCTCTGAAAGGTTATTATTTTTGTGTCTGATTCTGGATTTTGAAATCCACAGTATAACAGTTGGGAAGGGAAGTTGGGTATAAAGGGGGAGCAAGAACAAGCTGGAATCTGTGAGCATGAGCTGCAGCCCATGAAGATAAATTGAAAACTATGTAGTTCTTGTGCCTCATTTTAAAGATGTGGGTGTCCTGGAGAAGCTGGGGATTTTGCCATGATGCAAAAACACTCACCTGCCCAGGAAGCAGAGATGCTGAGGGAAGATCCAGGAAAAGGTAGAGCATTTGTGAGCCTGCCTGCTACCTTGTGCTGACAAGGCAAGTCAGCAAGTCAATGTTTATGAGCTATAAAATGACTGCTTTCTTTTTTTCGGTTTGTTCTGGGACACAGGATTATCTCAGCATAGAAACTTGGTGCACATGTGTTCTCCCCACACTGGTTGTGATATTGATGGATGCTTTTAATTGAGTTGTTGGTGATTGGGTTAGATGAGTTTCAAAATCAGGTATTTTAATGATTGGCTATTTATTAGATGTTTGACCCTGGACACCAAACAAAAAGGGCTAAGAGATTCTTTGAGAAGAGAAAACAACAAAGCAGTGAAAATATTAAGAATGCCATGTGGAATAAAAGGGAAATGCAAATGCAACAGTGACACAAGTACTTAGAGATGTATATGCATTGAAAAAACTACATGGCATTTTGTATAAAGAGAAAAATATTACAAAATGGCTGTTGCTTCCCATCTACCCCCTCAATCTCCCACAAGAATTTCTCTTGTACTTCCCCCTATCCAACCAGAAACATACAGGAAGGGATTATTGGAAATGTAACTCATCCTAGCCAAGCTGATATTTTACAAACACACTACATCATATATTTAATAATCAGGCATTTGTTTCTCCTTGAGAACACTGTTCTTTATGAGACTCTTTGAATTGATTATTTGCTTCAAGACTACATGCTGAAGTGTGTAACCATACACGTGGAGAATCGTTTTCAGATTCTGATAATGATGTGTAGGGGGCTTCACTGTCCAGGACTTCACTATATTACCTCTGAGCTTTAAGCTTACAACACCCATATGATCTGAGAGAACCCAAAATAGTAAGCTTTGTTGTTTACAATATGGCAATGTTTATAAAATTCTCTGGAAATTCCTTTAATAAATGATAACATGCCATTACACTTTACCAAATAATATACTTATTTAGATACCCTAATTGTAAACTAACCATTATTGATAACTTACTACATGTTAGCCATTGTGCAGAGCTCTTTTGTATATAAATCATTCAGTCTTCAAAACATAAGAGAGAGGGGACATTATTCCCATTTAAAATGAATAAACTGAAGTCTGTCATGGCTAAAAATCATCCAACATCTGATAAGTGTTGGAACCAGGATTAAAACCAAGTCTACCAGATTTTGATTCATGGGATGCTAATATTAGTACATGTTTTGCCCATGTCAGTAAACTGATGAAACTTTGAATGAAACAGGAATTTAATTCATTAAATATTTTTTTCAAAATTTCTTTTTAAGGTAATTAATTTAGCCAATTCCAGCTGGCAGGAACTTTTAAAGGATTACATGTAGTTATTTCATTTATTTTTTTTCTATAAACCAGAAGAGAACACTTGTTTGCATCTAGAGTTTCAGTGAATCTGTATTTCCCTTCTGATATCTTGGCCAATATTAGGAACTAGGCTGCTATCAAAAGTTTTATAACAGTTCATTCCACTATGCTTAGATCCAGATGCATGACTTTAAGTGAAAAATTGAAGTCATTTTTGTTTTTGTTTATAGAGAGGAACCTTGCCCTTACAACCCAAAGGACCTTGAAATACCAATCATCTGGGCCCTTCATTGGTGCTGCTGCTTCATGGTGGCCATCATTGGGTCCACCAAAGGAAACTCAATGTCTGGATGAAGCCAGGTGTAGTAGAGGCAGAGACTTGAGGGAGGCAGTGTAGTATAGAGGCCAGGATCTTAGGTTCTGAAGTCAGCCAGACCTCAGACCAAACCCTGCTACTAATTAGCTGTGTGAACTCTTTCATACTGCTTGATATTGCTAACTTTTTGGCAATAAAAAATTATTGCTAAATAATCTATTCAAAAGGATTAATAATAGCAGCTACTTCATAGATTTTTTGTGGAATTAAATGAAATAATGTGTGAGAAATTCTTAGTCTAATACCTGATGACTAGTAAACATTCAATAGATATTAGCTAGTGCTATTTCATCTTCATTGTCATCACTATAGGAACAAAATAGCATGAAAATTCTCTTGCAGGAAATGGGAGGTCCCATAGCATTGATGGAGCTGTAGATTATAACACAGACCCATTATTAGAAAGCACTTGGAGTAAGAAACAAGAGACATGAGCCTGCCTCATATCTCAGCCTTCTTATCTGTTAGAAGGAAAGGCATTGGACTGGATGATTTTAGAAGACATGGACGACTATGGTTATGTGACCCTCAGTCATGAAGTAAATACATCATGCTATTCAATATGAAGAGCGTAAGTGTAGGAGGAATTAATTCATTTATTCAAAATGTATTCATGGGGTGCCTATTCTGGATCTGACACTCACTACTTTAGGAACTGTGGTACAGCCTTCAATTAAAGGGATAAAAACTTCCAACTCACGGAGTTTGCATGCATGAGAGGAGACAGACAATATAACAAAAGAATAAAATATATGGTATGCCAAATAGTGATAAGTGTTAGGAAGAAAAATGAAAAACAAAGCATAGAAAAGTTATAGGTAATTCTGGGCAGATGATGTTGCTATTTAAAATAGAGTGGCCAGAGAAGATCTCACAGAGGAGGCAACATTTTAATCTAAGAACTGAAGGAGGTGAGAATGCAAGGAAAGAACATTTCGGATAGAGGAAACAGCAAGTGCAGAGCTTTGAAATGAAGCCAGACTATGTAAGGAGCCATCCTCACTAGAGTGGAGTGAGCCAGGGGGATGATGTCAGAGTCTAGTAGGGTTGTGTGTTAGGCATGGGGGAGGAAGCATATTATTTAAAGATGCCTAAGCTATTCATTCTAAGGATTTTGGTGTTTACTCTGTGCAAGTTAGAAAACCATTGGTGGGTTTTGAATAGATGAGTTATATAAATTGACTTACTTTTAAAATGTATTACTCTAGTTGTTTTACTGAGGACAAAATATAGGGGAGCAAAGTCAATAGGAAGCTGTGTTAGGCTACTCTGGGTAAGCAGGTTAGTGGCTTGGACAAGGATGGTAGTAGTGGGGTGGTAAAATGTGATAGGTTTCTAGGTATACTTTAAAAGGTAATTTATCAAGATTTATTGCTAGGTTGATTTTGCAGTGTAAGAGAAAGAAATTAAATGAAGATGATTCCAAGGTTTTTTCCCTGAACTACTAGAAGGATGGGGTTGACATTTACTGTGATGGAGATATGAGAAGGAATAGATTAAGAGTGGAAGATCTCACATTTGTAGAAATAGATGGCTAGATAGAGAAATAGATATGGATATATAGATACGTATACATATATCTTAAATTTCAGATGCCTATTAGCCATCCAAATGAAGATACTGAGTAGGCAGTAGGATAATTGAGTCTGGAGTTTAGGAAATAGTAGACCAGGGCTGGAGAAATCCATCTGTGAGTCGTCAATATATAAATGGCTTTAAAAACTATGAGACTAGATGACATCACCAATGAAAACAAATGCAAATAGAAAAGGTAAGCTCAACAGATGAGACCTAGAATATTTCAAAATTTAGAGGGCAGATTGATGAGGGGAAATCAGTAAAGGATTCTGAGAGCCAGAGAGGTAGGAGGAAAGCAAAGGGGTGTGGGATCCTAGAAGTCAAGTGAAAAATATGTTTCAAGGACCAGGAGCTGCCCATTGGATTTAAAAACATGAAAGTCTTTGGTGATCTTTACACTAAATGAATGGCAATCTGATTTAATTTGGAAATTAAGCTGACCTTGCCGTTGTTTTGTAGTAGAACTCCAGGTGGATACACTGAGCTAAATGCTTGGACACAGACAGAAATAGGACATAGTATCAGAAGTACCCAGCCACATTGGGTAAAGTAATAAGAAATTAGCTCAGGGGAGCTCATTGATAAACAGGAGCTAAAAGAACTACAGTGTTCATCTTGCATTCCATATCATCTCCTGGAGAGGCAATGGCAACTAAAAATATGCTTGTTTCCCACTTGACTGATACTGAGGGATTTTTTTTTTAAATTAACTATTCATATTCTTTTATTTAAAGGTATGGCCTATGTGTGTAATTCCAAATAGGATGCTTTTGAGTCTCATTTAAGGAGTTAAGAGAGCTCCCGTAAGTCCTCTCAAAGCAGTTTCTTTTAGTACTCATAGCATCAAACTGCTATCTTGATAATTATGTTTATTAAATGAATTAGTGAGTGGAGAAAAACGTAGTCATTTATTTTTCCTCTGGGCCAATGTGAACCTTTAGTTTATTCTGATGTTCAACTTCACTCAGCCTTACAACTTGGAATTTTTTGACTAAGTTGATTTGATCTTCTAATGTTTCCTGTGATACTGTCTAAATTGCTAATAGATGCCTATAGGAAAAGAGGATTAGTCCTCTTACTGTCTGAGTATAACTGAGATCCACCTTCTTCCATTTCCTATTATGACAAATATCTGTGCTTGGTAATTACCTAAGGCTATTAAAATATCTTCTCTCAGCCTGCCCCAGGGTCCCTGGCAATTTATAGCTACTATGTATGGCTTTCATTATTAGTGAAACTAGTGATAGAATTTCACCTTGGGTGTTCTCTGGAATTGGGTTATCTGTGGGGGTGTTGCTAGGATTAGACACCAAGGCAGAATGATGTCATCATGTTATTTAATATTAGCATGGAGATGGGGATTCCAAAGTATTTGTGAGCTGCAAAAGGCTTCTGATTACAACATTCAGGGTGATCAGAAGTTTTTATACAGCTCTGTGTCCAGTTTTCTTGCTTCAGTTGATACGTATTTTGCACCTACTATGAGCTATGTTACCTTGTTACCTATAAAGTCATATTTTGCACTTTTTCCTAGTGGTACCTTTACTGCTCATTCACCCTTCCAAAAAAATGTATCAACCAACTAAGAAAGAATAATATCACAATATGTTTCACAAGTCAGTCTTGTAAGTTTGAAGATGAAAATGTGAGATTTTCTCTGTCATTATGAGCAACGATGCTGAGCCAGACATTTGCTCTCTCAGAGACCTGAGCTTACATACTTATAAAATGGAAATGGCATTCACCTCCCAGAGCAAGAACCAAAAGCGCCTTGCATTCAATAGGCATTTTGATAAATGGTAGGATTCCCTCATAAAATATTTTATTTATTCTTAATCCTACCTCAAGTACCAGACTCAACTGTAAATCATAATCCATATTTTCTATAAAATGAAATTTTCTTTCAAAGGTTTTGTCCTACAAGCAACCATATTGAAAAGTATGCACCATGAGCACTTGATCTGTGTAACACTCATTTGCTTATGTGACAGAGCATCTACTTAGGGGATAAGAATATTGACAGCTGGCCTTTCCTTATGTGTACTGAAGCTTCTCATTATCCCCACTTTGCCCCACAACTCCTCTTTTAGACTATCTTTGGTCTTATGATTGTCCTTGGGGCACTGCAGGGGGGCATCCTCAAGAGGCATCAAAATAGTGGCAGAATTATCTCCCGATGTGGACTGGATATTGCTTTTGTCCATAGGTGACTAAGTGGTGAGAGCTTGGTGTGGACAGACAAAAGTTCTTCCACAAAGGGTGTCTGGGCACAGGGGCAGGCTTATCTAGCTGATTGTCAAGGACACTAAGTAGTGCTGTGGCACCCCTAGCATATACTTACCAGAGTTTGCCCTCTTGGATCACTTTTCCTGCTCTGGTCTCCTGGGGGTTTTTCCCTTCTGCCTACCTCTTTCAAACTCCTTTATCTTCTCAACGTTTACTGCCTTTATCTCTCCACATCAAAGGCTTACCCATCCCCCAACCTTCTCTCAATTTGTTACACAAACGCCTTTTCTCTTTTCCTCTCACAATAACCCTTAATGACCAACCAAGAAGTTCCTGAGCTCAAATTATCAACCACAGGATAAATGGTCCCCCTGTACTCCAGGGTCGGTTTTAAGTCAGTATGGCGTGGCTTGCTCTATGATTAACAGACTTCCTTATCTTAAGTTAAAATATTCCTTTCTACTGACTCAAAGCTTTTAGAAAAAGATTTACTCCTTTAACTAAGTGTCAATTAAAGATTCTCTAAACCCACTTGTAAGCCCCTGTTTTGAGATGCCCTGCCTTTTCTGGCCAAACCAATGTATACCTTCCATGAATTGATAATTTATGATTTTACCTGCAATTTCTGTCTCCCTAAAATGTATAAAACCAAATTGTAACCCAGCCGCCCTGGGTGCATTTTCTCAAGACCTCCTGAAACTGTTTTTTCCCTGGGCTGCAGTCATTTATATTGGCTTGGAATAAACCTCCTTAAATCATTTTACAGAGTTTTTTTTTTTTTTTTTCCTGTTAACACTAGGTTGGGTAAAAAATTTCTGAAAAGAATAGATTTTCCCATGGGAAAATATCATTTGTGTCTTCAGATGTCAGAAACAAACATTGTAAAATAATGTAAAGGAGGGAATGGCCTGTTGTCTCCTCCTGGAGGTTCATAAGTCAAAGATTCATGCCTGATTTTTTTTCACAGATTTATTTAGATATAAATTACATACCACAAAATCCAATGATTTTTAGTATAGTCACAGAATTTTGCAACCATCACTAAAATCAATTTTTGAATATTTTTATCACCCCAAAAAGAAACAGCTTATCCATTAGCATCACTTCTCATTTCCTCTCTTTCTGCAACCCTAGGCAACTATTAATCTACTTTATGTCTCTGTGGTTTTTGCCTATTTTGGACATTTCATATAAATGGAATTATATAATGTGTGGTCTTTGTGATTGTCTTCTTTCACTTTGAGTACTATTTTTAAGGTTAATCCATGTTATAGCACATACCAATACTTCATTCATTTTTATTGCTGAATAATATACTATTGTGGGGATATACTGCATTTTATTTACTCATTCATTAGTTTATGAATGATGGGTTGTTTCTAATTTTTAGCTATTATGAACAAACATTAGTATACAAGTTTTTGTGTATATATATTTTCATTAATGGTGGGTTTATATCTAGGAATAGAATTGGTGAATAATATGGTAACTCTATGTTCAATATTTTAAGAAACTGCCTGACTTTTTTCCAAAGTGGCTGAAGCATTTTCTAGTCTATCACCAGTGTATGAAGATTCAAATTTCTGTACATCCTCACTAACATTTGTTACTATTTGTCTTTTTTTTATTATTATAATAGCCACTCTAGTGTATGTGAACTGATATCTAATTAGAGTATTTATTTGTACTTCCCCAAAAGCGAGTGATATTGAACATATTTTCATGTGTTTATTGACATTTATATATCTTCTCTAAAGAAATATCCATTTAGTTCCTTTTCCCATTTACAAATTAAGTTGCTTGTCTTTTGTTATTAAGTTGTAAGAGTTTTTTATGTATTCCACACACAAGTCCTTTATCAGGCATACAATTTGCAAACATGTTCTACCATTTCATAGATAATATTTTCACTTTCTTTCTTTTTTATATTGTTATGTGTTTACTGGATGTGTCCTTTGAAGGGCAAAAGTTTCCTATTTTGATAGAGTCCAAATTACTTCTTTTTTCTTTTGTCACTTGTGTTTTTGCCCTCATATCTACAAAGGCTTTGACTAACTCAAGGTTATGAAGATTTCCTCATAGTTTTTCTAAGAGTCTTATAGTTTTAGCTTACACAGGTAGGTTTATGTTCATTTTGAGTTAATTTTCATATGTGATATGAGGTAGAGGTTCAAAATTATTATTTTTGCATATGTATATACAGTGGTCCCAGCATCATTTCTTGAAAATATTCTTCTTTCTTCATTGAATTGTCTTGGCACCCTGGTCAAAAATCAATAATTGTAATTATAAATCATAATTGTGAGAATTTATTTCTGGATTCTCAGTTCTATTCTGCTGAAATATATGTCTGCCCTTATGCCAGTAACATATGATTATCTTGATTGCTGTAGACTTCTAGTAAGTTTTGAAATTGAGAAGTGTGAGAGACTAACTTTTTTTTCTTTTCTCCAAAGATTGTTTTAACTATTCTAGGTCTCTTACATTTGCACATAAGTTTTAAGATAAGCTTGTCAATTTCTGAAAAATAATTCAGCTGAGGTTTGGTAGGAATTGTGTCTAATCTGTAGGTCAATTTGGGGGACTATTGCCATCTTAACAGTATTAAATCTTCAACTTTTCAAATGTATTTTCTACATTTATTGAGATGATCGTGTGGTTTTTCTTCTTTATTCTATTTGTATAGTTTATCACATTAGATGATTTTCATGTTATACCAACCTTGCATTCCTGGTATAAATCCCACTAGATCTTCACTTGTTGCTGTGGTCTGAATGTTAGTGTTCCCTACAAATTCATATGTTGGAATCTAATACCCAATGTATTAACAGGTGGAGCCTTTAGGAGGTGATTAGGTCACAAGGGTTCTGCCCTCATGAATGGAATTAGCGTGCTTATAAAACAAAGCTTGGGTAGCATGTTTGACTTTTCCACCATGTGAGGACACACAGAGGGTGCCATCTATGAGGAACAGGTCCTCCTCAGTTACCAAATCTGCTGGTGCCTTAATCTTGGTCTTCCCAGCTTCCAGAACTGTGAGCACTAAATTTCTGTTGTTTATAAATGACCCAGTCTAAGGCATTTTGTCATAGCAGTCTGAACAGACTAAGAAATCCTATTTGATCCCTTATATAATCCTTTTGATATGTTGCTGAATTTAGTTTGCTAATATTTTGTTATGAACTGTCTGAAGTTTATAGGAAAAGAAATAAGGAGGAAACAGTTCATCTTTCATTATTTACATATCTTTTCCTTAGAAGCCAGATACATGCACGCACACACACACACACACACACACACACACACACACACACACAAATACTAGCAGAACACATCATTAGTGTTTTTCTTTAATTTGTTAAAAATAATATTTTTTTTCTTTCATGTTTGATGGTTTTGACTCTATTCTCAGTAGAGTGTCTTTGTGATACTCTATAGTTCTTCTCCTGTGATGTGGAGTAAGTAAGCAGAACTGGTTTGAGGAGACAGAAGTTGCCAGAGAGAGAAGAATGCAAATGCTAAACTCATACCTGAGCAATTTTTCCAAAAAGATATGTGGTAAGAGTATATATGTAAATATTTTAAATGGTTCCCATTTTCCTAAGACTTGACAGCTTATAAGGCTCTGTCCCTGTTTGATTTCATGATACAGGAATGTGGGAAAGTGTAGAAGACTGGAAGACAGGTGCTGGGGCATTGTTAGTGTGCCGAGAGTAGAAGGCTGGTTATGTATTGTATTTCAGTTTTTCAGTTGTTATGTCTTAGACTTCATGGTTTTGCAGATGAGGGCTCAGCAATTCTCTTCCCTGTCACAGAATCAAGCATTAGTAAGAATTTGATATAATAAATTATTCCTATCCTATGATAGAGTTACATGATCAGGCTATTTCTGATCCATAAAATTAAATTGCTAAAACAATCCTTTAAAACAAACCTGAAGTCCTGAATACCTTTAATCTTCTCTTTTTCAATAATACTTATAGATAGGGTTCATGTATCCTTGAGCCCTGTCTTATTTAATCCTCCATATCATGATGAGATAGGAACTATTACTATCCCTATTTTATAAATGGTGAAACTGACATTTAGTATGCATCTTGCCCAGAATTATCCAGCTAATACAGCAAAACCTGAACCTGACTCCAGAGGCAGCCCTCTTACCATTTTACTATCAGAGTCAGAGACCTGATTTCCTGGTGCTTGGGAAGCAGTATGTAAAAACATCTGATGCCTCGATAATTAATCAAACAAGCTAGTTTAATTGTGGAGAGCCAAGAGGATCATGATGATTTTGTCTCCTCAAACTGAGCCAAATTTCATCTTGAATCCACCAAACAGAGAGGAGAAAATGATGGTTATGCCTCTTCTTTATAATATTTAATGTGGAAATAAGCCTCCTGATTCTTGAATGGTAGTCTTTCTTCCTCCAGTGGAATTTATTTGCTCTCTCCTGTTGGCCCATCACGCATAATGGGGAGTTTGGGAGAGAGGGAGAGAAGAAACAACTCCCATTTTCAGTTCTTATAAAATCCAGCGTGGAAGACTTTAACTTCAAGTTGTTGTATAAACTTGGTAGGTGGAAAGAGAGGGATAGATAATAAAATTTGCATCATTACATAATTTATTCTAGTATGGACACAGCCTGAGAACTCAAATTCAGAGACTGACAGTTTCGAGTTTAACATTTGTCATTCCATTTTACAGTTACTTCACTGTGAAGGACTGTTCATTCACTGTTTATTGTCACAGACTCTAAACATACCACACATTAGTCAGTAGCTTGCTGGCACCTGTTCTGATTCTGATATTGGCTGCTGTGCCTGATTTGCAGTGACTCAGGTTTGTCCTTCCCTCCATCTCCCACAACATACTAAGTGACCAAAAATGAAGCAGCAAAATATGCTTTTAAGACCAGTTGAAAGTAAGTATTAAAAACTCTGACATGGTAATGCTTTGCTGCTTAAAAATTAAGTGAAATTAGGAATGATTATAAACATGGTCACAGAGTGTGGCAGAAGCAACACGAGAAATGACAGGTTGTGGTAGTGGATTCAGAAGGAAGGAACATAATTCCCTGGAATAGAAGACTTATGCTGATTGGAGGTTTGGCCCCAGAAGTGGCTACCCAAAAGTCCATAGAATACTTTAAAATGCAGCTAGGAAAATTCAGACTTAAACTAAAAATTAATAATCTTTGGTCCTGGTGAGTTTTCATGGAAATGGACACTCATATATTGTTACCATGAGTAAGAATTGATCCTTTCCTGGAGCATAATTCAGAAATGTTAATCAAGAGTGCTTAATTTTTATTATGTTTTCATAGGTATATTCATATATCATTTTATTTGCTATAATATTATTTTAATGGCTGCATTATATGCTATCATATGGATGCACTATTTTTTTTATCAGATACCCTATTATTGTACTGTTAGGTTGTTTTCCACTGTCATAAATAAATCTGATAATAAGACATAGTAAAATATGTACATTTTTAATTTTGTAAGATATATGCGTACATAGAAAATGATAAAATGAAATAAAAACATGATTGATTTTTGAGAGGTGACTTAGGGGTCATTTTTATTTTATTTGTCCTAATATTTTCCCCTAATTTTCCAAAAATGGGTGTGTCATATTTGCAGAATAACTTAAAAATATTAAAATGCATCTTGTCATACAGTAAAAAGAAAACTATTAAAGACTTCTGGAGTTGCATCAAAAGGACTCAAGAACCAACTTGAAGAGGCTTCTATTGGCTAAATGTAGGATAATTTGACATTAATAAGAATCACAGAAATAGATTGCACAAATAAAATACATTTAAATCCATGATTTCATAATGATACTGTAAGTAAAAGTCTTACTGATTATCCCTGGGGGATTCTAGGAACTAAATCATTATTTTAAAAACTGATAAATTAGGAGAAAGAACTATGCATTTATGCTCATTTTCCTTTAAGAACTATACCTGAGAATAACCAGATAGTTACTGAATAATAAGTTTTATTTATCAAATCATTTTAGCTAATAAATGAAGAGAGATTGCAGAATTTTCAATCTCAAATGAAATAATGGATCTAGGCAATGATCATCAATGGCTGCTAACTTTGTACAAAGGAAGATGGTCTACAATATACATCTTCAGATGGAAGTACCTATGGGCTATGAAATATTCTTGACAAAATGTCAATTGATCCTGATTGAGTCTCTAGATCCAACTATCAATGTGTAGAAAATAGAGGGGACAGAAAAACATGTTAAATGACAACACATTGACTTACACAGACAATGGAAAACTCTACAACACCTACCACCTAGCTTCTTTGAAAAAGTGAAAAAAAAAAGTGGGAAGGAAACTACACATTAAAAGTAACTTAAAGGACATATCAACCATTCAGACCTTATGTAAATTCTGATTTGAACAAGTCATTGCGGATTTACTCTATGGGACAGTCAGGTAAATTTGAACATGGACTGGATATTTGATGATATTGAGGAATAATTTTTAAATTTTATTTGGCATGATAATAGTACTATAGTTAATTTATAAAGAAAGAATCATTATTTATATATACATCCTAAGAAATTTTGTTTTCAAATGATATGATATCTAGGATTTGTCTCATAATAATTAGTGGGGGAGGAAGAAAAGGATGGAAGTGTTGAAAAGATAAGATTGCTCAGAAGTTATTAATAGTGATTATTAAACCCAGAATTCAGGTACATAATGTTTTATTATATGTCTTCTACATTTGTATATATCAGAAATTTTTTAATAATAATTTCCAAATAATCAGTCTTGATTAGTGCTTAGGTTATAAAAATTGGGACGGGTGGGGAGGTAAACTCTGGTTGTGGGGCTAAGAATCAAAAGTTAGACTACAGAAATACACAAAGTTGGGCAGATGATGGTGCCATGTGATGGGAGAACAATTGGACCTCTTTACTTTAACTGGCTTTGAGAATTAGCTCTTAGTGCTTCAGAACTCAGAGGGAACTGATTATGAATGTATCTTTTGGAGAGGGTATTGACCTTGATATAAAATACATCTTGGCACAGAATGTCATATTTTTGGTTGGGCTAGTTGGACCTAAAGCTTTTCCTGTCTGCTATGCAATTTTAGGGCTAAGGTATTTACTTTTATGATTTTTAATTCTCCCATCTCCTACTCTCTTCCCCTGTCTTGGAGGTAGAAATCCCTAGAATCCCCTTCAGGAAAGTACTATCAGTCCTCTCAAGAGCTGGGCTCACACCCAGGAAATCAAACCATATTAGGAATTAAACTAATTGAAAACAAGCCCCTGAGGTCTTGGAGAATTCACAGCAGCTCCTTTGCTGGCACCAGTGGCTTCGTTTTGTACAACAGGTAGTCCCCTCTGAAATTGCGTGCTAATTGAGCTTATAGAAAGCTAATGATGTGTTAATGGTTTTTTGGATTAAATTTAAAAGTAACAGTCTTCTAATACATTTTTAATGCAATGAATTGCTCCAACTTCATTTTTCTCTTTGTAAATCTGGATGTGGGGTATGGCATATCAAGAGTGTGTAGATGGATTTGGCTTTGTGTGAATAATGTCTCAACAGTATCAAGTCACCTCTACCATGACTCTTCAAGGTAGTATAAAGAGTGAACTACAGGCATCATCCTGGCTTTCAGGTAAAATCTGTGGGGACAAGTGATATAGTGAATGATAATGGATACTTTTGAGCCAGAAAGACTTGGATCTGAATTTCTTTTCTACCCCTTATCAGCAAGGTAAATGTGAAGGTTAAATCCCTTCTAGTCTGAAAACAACTGGATCTCACTGTTCTCACCTGTAACAGTCTAACAATATGTGTCTTAGAAAATTGTTGTGAAGATTAATAAGAATTTTCTAAATAGTGCTTGATAAGTGATAGCCTTCAAAGTCTTAGGGCATTTTGTAAATTTTTCACCAAGGAAATCAATAATATAATTGCTAATGTAATTTTATTTGTTAAAGTGAGTGTTAATGTAGTGATAAATTGTTGTCATTAACTAATAGATCTGAGAGGGAACTGAGTGGTTAAATACTGAGTTTCCATGAAAGCTGATATTCAGAGTGATAAAGTTATTCAAAGTCACACAACTAGTTTAGATTTAGATTCAATCAAAATTGATTGACCAGCCAATTTTCTTATATGTTCATCTAATAATGTCAAGACTAATAATTAACATTTATAATTAAGAGCCAAGCACAAAGTTTTACACTTTACTGATATAACTCTTTACACCAGAACCCTTGGAAAAATGAGTTCTGTTGTCATTTCCATTTTACATATTAGGAAAGTGAGGGTGTAAGTATTAGGCATCTTATCCAAGTTCATAAAGTACTAACAGGCCAAAAACTCAAGAATCTATCATTTCTTAGTGTTAGGAACATTCCAATTCCACTCTTTCAGTTATTTTAAAATATACAATAAATTATTGTTAACTGTAGTCACCCTATTGTCTTACCGAATACTAGATCTTATTTATTTTATCTAATAGTATTTTTGTACCCATATACCATTTCCACTTTATCCACCCCCTCCCGCTACTCTTCCAAGCCTCTAGTAACCATCATTCTACTCTTGATCTTCATGAGTTCATTTAAAAAAATTGTTTTTAATTTCCAAATATGGTGAGAACATGTAAAATTTGTCTTTCTGTGCTTGGCTTATTTCACTTAACATCATGCCCTCCAGTTCCAACCATTTTGTTGCAAATGACAGGATTTCATCATTTTTTATGGCTGAATAATATTCCATTTTGTATAGCTACTGTATTTTATTTATCCATTCGTCCATGATGGACACTTAGGTTGATTCTGTATCTTGGCTATTGCAAATAGTGTTGCAATAAACATGGAAAGTCAGTTATCTCTTTGATGTGTGATTTGCTTTTGGATATATACCCAGTAGTGGAATTGCTGGAGCATATGATAGTTCTACTTTCAATTTTTGAGGAATTTCCATACCGTTCTCCATAGTGGCTGTACTAATTTACATTCCCAATAACAATGTACAAGGGTGTCTCTTTCTCCAGCATTCATTCCTGCCTGTCTTTTGGAAAAAAAAAAAAAAAAAAACATTAAAACTGGGGTCAGATGATACCTCATTGTGTTAATATTTTTGATTTGCATTTCTCTGATGATTACTGATGTTGAGCACATTTTTATATACCTGTTGGTCACTTGTGTGTTTTCTTTTGAGAAATGTCTGCACAGATCTTATGCCCATTTTTTAAAGTAGATTATTTGATTGTTTTCTTAATGAGTTGTTTGAGCTTTTTATATATTCTGGTTATTAATTTCTTGGAATTAATGGATAGTTTGCAAATATTTTCCGCCATTATGTGGGTTGTCTTTTCACTTTGTGAGAGTTTTCTTTGTTATGCAGAAGCTTTTTAGCTTGATATGATTTTGTTTGTCCATTTTTGCTTTGGTTGCCTATGCTTTTGTGCTATTACTCAAGAACTCTTTGCCCTAATGTTCCAGAGTATTTCCTCATTGTTTTCTTCTAGTAGTTTCATAGTTTCAGATCTTAGATTTAAGTCTTTAATACATTTTGATTTGATTTTTGTTTATGGTGGGAGATAAGGGTTGACTTTGCTTCTGCATAGGGGCATCCAGTTTTCCCAGCACCCTTCATTTATTTATTTATTTGTTTTTTTTTTAATTTTTTTTTATTTCAGCATAATACGGGGGTAAAAATGACAAATGTTTAGGTTACATATGTTGCAATTGTCCCACCCAAGTCAGAGCTTCAAGCATGTCCATTCCCCAGATGGTACTTACTGCACCCATTAGGTATTAATATACTCATCCCCTCCTCTCCCCTCCCACCTGCCTGACACCCAATGAATTTTCATGTGTTTCTTGGCCATTAATCTATCTTCTTTTGAAAAGTTTCTGTTCATGTCCTTTGCCCACTTTTTAATGGGGTTATTTGTATTTTCTTGCTGATTTTCCTGAGTCCTATATAGATTCTAGTTATCAGCCCTTTTCGGATGTGTAGCATGCAAATATTTTCTCCCATTCTGTAGCTTGTCTGTTTGATCTCATGATAGTTTCCTTGGCTGTGCAGAAGCTTTTTAATTTGATCAGGTCCCATTTATTTATTTTTGTTGTTGCTGTGATTGCCTTTCGGATCTTCTTCGTAAATTCTTTGCCTAGGCCAATATCTGTAAGAGTTTTTACAACATTTTCTTCTAGAATTCTTATAGTTTCATGCCTTAGGTTTAAGTCTATTATCCACCACAAGTTGATTTTTGTGAGAGGTGAAAGGTGTGGATCCTGTTTCAGTCTTCTACATTTGTCTATCCAGTTTTCCCAGCACCATTTATTGAATAAGGATTCTTTTCCCCAGTGTATGTTTTTGTCCGTTTTGTCGAAGATTGATGGCTATATGAGGATGGTTTTGTATCTGGGTTCTCAGTTCTGTACCATTGGCCTATGTCTCTGTTCTCTTTTCACTGTGATGTCAGGAGTGCTTAGCACAAAGTTAGTGCTTAGTAGACACATGTAGACAAAATGAATGGATGAAAACAATGAATGAACTATGCTAACTTTCTTACATAAAATTATTTGATTCTTTAATTATTTTTTGACAGGAATAAATTTTATTATCATCATCATTTAACAGGAAGAAGTGGCAGCTCAGAGTGGTTAAGTAACCTGTCTGAAATCAAATGGCTAGTAAGTAAAGAGTTGGCATTTAAAACCATTCTGGGGAATGGGCACGCTTGTAGCTTTGGCAATTTATATGACAGTGCAAAGGCAATTTATGTGACCAAAATGTTTGTACCTCCATAATATTCTGAAATAAAAAATAAATAAATAAGTAAATAAAAATTAAAAAAAGATTCTGTTTGACACCAAAACCTGGCTCATTATTATGATAATGGAGGTATTTATTTTTATATCAGAAACATAGTATTTCTGAAAGTTTATGATGAACTCTTCAGGAAGGTGGGTAATATTGATTGAAACCAAACTGTGATTGTATTTGGTAAACTCTGCTGAGTAGTTTGGACTTGACTTCTGTGGGTGCCCAGGCCTCTCTCCAGACCTACTGTGGGAACAAGATATTAGATGTTGCCATGAAAAGAGAGTGTTCTGGAAACTTCTGTGAAGCTGGGCAATGTCTGAGTCCTAACTTCTTTTCCACTTTCTTAACTACCAAAATAGGCCCAGTTGTTTTTGAAAATTCTAAAAGGAAGAAAAAAATGGCTGATAAGGTTTTCTCTTCTCCAAAGCAGCATTTTTCTATAGCAGTGGAAGGCTGACAGAGCCAGCAGGCCTCTGGCTACTGCCTTCCTAATTGGTTGTGTTGTGTTCTGGCCTCTCACTGGCTTTTTCAGTAAGGCTTAAGAACAAGCCCCAGATGGTTCCTCTAAAAGTAACCTTTGTGCTCCAGGCCTTGGCCAGTCCATCTGGTCTTTTATGCATATTAATAGATTTTTCACCTAAACCCTAGAAGTCAGTAATGCACATGCACTTGTTTCCTTGATTCCTGTGTTGCCAAGAAATAAATCATTAAAGACCAAGCAGTCTTTTCCCAAAGACAGCAATGCCTGGCTACTTAGGATTGTGCTAAGCCTTTGTCTTGCAGTGCTGAGCTGGACTCTAAAAGTGATTCATTAGACCATGTTTTAAATACCTTCATTCTTATCCTTCATTCAGACTGCTCTTATTTCTTTCCTTCTTTTAACCTCACCGTAATAATGCTAAATCTTTTGAATTATTTGCTTTTCAGTGGACAGATGGTATAGGAAACAATATTCATGATAATAGTTTCTATCTATTAAGTACCATCAATCTATAAAAATACCTGTAAAGTATCCTCATTTTATAGATAATTGTAATGTGTTTGAAAGTAAATGACTTGCCCACTTAACACACAGAGCTCTCCTTCTCTCTCTCTGTTTGCATGTGTTTGTGTATGTATATTTTTTATATATATTATATATAATATATATGTTTATGGCAGATCTAGAATATGAACTCTGTTCTATTATGAAACTCATGCTTATTTTTATTTAACTATGCCAAATACTCTGTTATTAAAAGCCATAGTCATAACTGTTGCTCTAGCCACACATATTGCTCTTGGTATTTTATTAATCTTTTGAACCTGACCATGGCTTCCAGCAAAGAGAATCACCTCGTGTACTAGAAAGAGAAAGATAAGGGAGAATTGTGGGCATATGCATCTCAACCCTTCCAGACACCCAATAAAGTGCCAGTGGAATAAAAAATATATATAAAAAAACTTGCATCAACATGCAAACCACAGAATAATTACATAGAAAGTAAAGACAAACAAACCAAACCCAACCAACCAAACACAAAACACATGTTCTAGATGAATAAAATTATTTGGAAATTTGCCATATTGTCCATGCTCTAAAACTTACTACATTATATAAGAATTATCTATTCCTTGAATATTTGGAATTTTTCTTATAGTGTTAGGTGAAGAGTTTTATGCTATTAACTTAGCAATCTCCAAAGCTTTTGATCACATATAAAAAACTTGGAGCATTTATCTCAACATATGAATATTCAATACATGCATTTTGGATTAAATCCTCACTCTCATTGACCTACTAGTGATAGAAGAACTCCCATTGAGAATATATTAAATATTAGCAAAACGTGCTTTCTTCTATATTATTTTACATACAAATAAATGTAATAGTAGTTCTAATATTTTCTTTCCACATCCTGTTGATTTATCTTGTTCAACCTTATATTGCTTGTGTATTACTATTACCCCAACGCTTAGGTAATCTGATTTTTTCCCACTAATTATTATATTCCTGCCTTATCATCACTTAGTTGCTACAAAACTCCTGCTAGATCAAAGACGTTGAACAGCCATCCTCTGAGGGTCTTGGTACATCCAGATGGTGTGATGTAGGGAAATGGTTTGGAGTGACATTAATCTCTCCCTAATACCTATGGCTTCCCCACTGCCTTCTAAGGACCAGTTGTTAAAAACCTTTTCCATTCTCAATGAGCTTTCTTTAAGGCTAAATGAAGACCACTGATTTGAAGATTAATCATCTAGTCTCCTAGTTGGTCTCAAGAATTTGTTGTAAATGATACAATGAATAAACACACTGAAGAAAATCATGATCTTTTTTTAGTAGGTTCATATAGCAGACCATAAAAAAAACATACTTGGCAAGCAGTAAAATCTATCAAAGTTTTTCAACAGCCCCATATTTTTTACATTCCTTCACTGCCACCAGCAGCTGCCTCTACATATGTTCCTTGATTTTATGGGTGCATTACAACAGCATCAAAGCTGTTGTAACATTGCAGGCACGTTTTTATGGAGAGTGATTTCAGCATCATGCCATCCGGCTGGCCCACCCCAGCCTTCTGTCACTGGAATGGAATGGGGAAGATATTTAATGAAGGGGATAAGGAATAAGATAGAGGGAAGGTGGTACATGCTAGGGGAAGGGGCTCAGAAATTACCTCTTTTTGCAGCTCATCAGCACAACAAATTTCCCTAGAGATGGCCGAGAGGGCAAAGTGTCCGAGTATCCTCATTTCTGTGAGGAAATAGCCCATGAAGAAGCAATTTATAATGTCCATAATGACAGCATGATATGTGTATGTGGTTAGATGAGAGTGCTTATGTTCCAGTAGAGTGATCATAATGATTATATCATTATTATCATTGCATGTAATAATTATGTAATTATGTCATTAATATTGAGCATTTAGGCTGTATCTGCAGAAAGCATGTATTTCTAAGAGTATTGTTGCATCTAGGGGCCCCATTTAAAATTTTTCTTCATATCTAAATAGCAAATAATCAGTTGATGTGGGGTGGCATTGTTTTCATATCCAGAAGGCCCATATACACCATCCCTCCCCTAAGACTTATCTTTGCTGTCTGCACAGGGCACAGCCTTGAACTTGTCTAGTTTTTGCTTCACCATAAACAAGTGGGACTAGAAGGAAATACTAGAAATACTAGAAATACTAGAAAGAAAGGATGCAAGGATGTATATGAAGGAGTACATGAGGACTTCTCTGTGGGCACAGACGATAGAAGCTCATATTACCACCTTTAAGACTCTGAAAAAGGCTCCTTTTAAAAGAAATGATGAGACTCCAGTACTATTCTTGAGGAAGTTATGGTTTAATGCAAGGGTTTCCAGAGCTGGGCTTCATTCTGCATGGTTCCAATGTATTGAAAGTCAGTATTTCCAAAGTGACCTTGTATTTCATTTAACTGGATGTTAACTAATCACTTTGAGCATGTTGAAGCAGTACATTTCCAAGGATTTTTAAAATTCAACTTCTATTGTTTTGGGCTCTATGCTAGGAACCACCTAGCAAATTGTTGACCTCTTGGTACAAATCAATCTCGAATACCTTTGACAGAAAGAAACAACAGCATTTGTTGGTGCTGAAAGGGACCTCAGAAATTAGCTAAGGCACCCTCGCTCCATGTTACAAATGGTAAAGCTGAGGTGTAGAGAGATGGAGAAGTGATTTGTTCAGGGTACAAAGCAAAGTGGAGGACAGTTCAGAGGTGAAATCTTCTGATGCCTTTTCCACTGCATGTCTTCAGAGTTGCTTTTAACTTTAGGCTTGGGAGTCAGTGTCCTTAGCCCTGGATTTTATGCATTCAGACAGTTCTTGGAAGGATGTGTGTGCTGGGCACATTTTTCCAGGGGCAGTGATGGATTGGCACTGAGCCCACTGTAATTCTCTTTCCATTACAACTGATGAGCAGGGCTGCACCCTCGTGAAAGGTGTTCCTTAGCTAGATGCTCCGTGATGTTCTATATTCCTTTGCACCACCCTGAATATATGGCATTCTTCCCAATAGTCCAAACACTTATTATCAGGCTTCACCCCTGTGAATTTCTCTGCTGACCTTTTACACTAAAAATATCACATAATCACTGGAGTCCTGTTTTATCATAGTTAAGGCATGCTTGATCTCTTTCTGAATATTAGCATATAAAGAAATCAGAATGTACATTGTCTTGGCATTATTGTTTTAATTATTTATGTAAAGTCTTTACTTCCTAAAGGAATCTTCTGGACTTTTATTTATATTTTATAAATATATGCTTGGCATCTTCTTATAATGCTTATTCTTCCCACTGCCACCTCAATAAAAACTTAGAATTAGGGGATTACACTAGTTTGCATTTTTGGATTATACTAGTTTGCATTTTCCAATGAGATTCCATAGAAGTGAAGGGAAAAAGAAACTTTTTGAATTTGTAAGAGTAAAGATAACTTAAGAAACAGACTCTATGCTAGACATTTTGCAAATAATATTTCTAATCTATACAATAAATTTTTCAAATTCAGTATTATTTCTCATCTGAAAAATGAGGAAAAGGAGGCTCAGAATACCTGAGTTGCTTGTACAAATTTTCGTAGACAAGCAATAGCACAGCCAAGATTCCAACTTTTCTATCTCACTTCAAGCTCATTTTCTTTCTGCTGCGCCATGTGCCCAGGCTAAACACTGAGCACATTCCCATTATTTCTCTCACTTAATCTTTGCAATAATTTCCTAAGACAGGCATTTTAAGTCCATTTTACAGATAAAGAAATTGAGGCTCAGAAAGGTTAAGTAAAGCATGTATGGTCACTCAGCTAATAAGTGGCAGAGCTGAGGTTCAAATTCAAGTTGGCCTGGCTCCAGGGTCCACATTCTTCCTATCTGACCATTGACTTTTAAATGAAACATAGTTATGGACTCTATTGGACCATACTGTCCACTTTGAATTATTTGTTTAGAAATTAAGTCATACTAGTGTCTTCTTTTTTTAATTTCAAAGGCTATTAGCTATTCATATTTTTAAGGTTATTTCTCTGATCTCCCTGGGTGGTGGGAAATAAGTGAAGAAGCAGGGAAGGGTAGAGGGTTCGGTAGTCAGAAAGAGTGGCAACCAAGAGATGTGACTGTGATTTCCAGTATTTTTCAAGGGCTGCCATATGGAAAGAGGATTAGTTTTTGTTCTAAATGATTTACTAGATTAGAATTATGACAGATGATGAATGTAAGCCACAGGGAAAATATTTTGGATGAGTATAAAGAAAAGCTTTCTAAAAGTCAGAGCTGTCTCAATATGGAATAGGCCGTCTTGGAGTGTGACAATATTCAGGAGACTCAGGGTAACCACTTGGCAGGGTTGCTGTAGTAGGAATCGGATGACATTTAAGGTCCTTGAGATTGGATGGTTTTCTGACATGGCTTTGCATTCCTGTGCACTCATCACTGGATGCTTGCCTGCTAATTCTGCAGAATCTGGGATTTGTTCCCTAACAGTTGGCACAGGGTGACTTAGAAAAATGGACAGCCAGGAAGGGTGGATCTCTGTCTCAGTCTTCATCAACTATGGGAGTGTCAGTCTACAACACAAAGGGCTGAAGAATATTAGTGCCAAATGTCATCAATGAGCCTCTGTCAAACTCCTAGACAGAGGGAGGAAGAGTATACGATTTGCAGTGCTCATTTTCATTTGTGTTTTTCTGTGTCTTGGTGTCAGAATAATCAGAAAAAAAGAAAAAAGACGTTATCTGGGTGTTGTTTTGAAATGGTACAGAGTAGCTAAAACCTCAATTTTTGAATAAGTTTACCATTTGCAACACTGATCATTTTCATTTTTGTATAAATGGTAATAACAATGATAATATAATAATGACAATTATTGGGAGGTCACTGTATTTTAGGTGTCATAATTCATGATATGTAATAGGTAAGCAAAATAAGGTGCAGAAAGCCTATCTAATGTAATCACACAGCTACTAAGTGGCAGAGATAGGGTTCAAATCCAGATCTGTTTGATACCAGAGCATGTGTTCTTATTATCTTTTTGTTGCTGACATTTTCCTTTATTTATGATATGTCTACCTTTTATGCAACAGATTTTGTTAATATTTCTCTATTGCTAAATTACATCTTTTTCTGATAAGATGTTAACAAGGAAGCACAGTAGATCTCTTCTGGGTATATTTTGGAACTGTGTGGGCTGTCCTGATATAAATAGGGCAGTGGAAAGAACACTGGATTGAACGCTGACCTTGGTCTAGTTATATTGCCTTCCTTTGACTTTAATTTCTTTGTCTTTAAACTAAGAAACTGTCTTAGTTTGTGTTCTCTGAAAGCAGAGCCTCAGACAAGTACTTGAGTGGAAGGAGTTTTTTAGAAGATAAACCTAGGGAGCAGAGATGAACAAGCAAAGAAGGAAGAAAAGCCAATATAAGGGTACATTGTTGAGGTCACTCCTGTAGGTAAGAGGGTTTAACTTCTCTGGGACCCCTGACCAGCATACCAAATGCTTCCCAGAATTAAAGATGGGAGACTGATACACTTGGCCATCTATTCCTGTCCCGTGTTTGTTGAGTGTTTCCCCCAGAAACTCCACTCAACGTGGTGCTCAGAGAGCTGACCCTGGAGCAGAGTGTGGAAAAGCCAGATATGTACTTGAGATGGGCGATTGACAATGTGAAGGAAGCACACACTGTCTACCATAGATGCAGCTGAAATCAAAGGTGGCCTTAGAAAATGCGATGTGGCACCAGTGAAACCTGCCACATAGAATTAAAATAGATGCACTTAAAAATGTGCTTCAATACAAAATTTATAAATCATACAATTTTTGATCTGGGATTATATTGAAACCGCTTAATCGAATTCCTGATTTTTCAGTGGTGGAAGGTGAAGTCCCAAAAGAGAAATGATTTACCTAAGCCCCATAGTGAGTTAGTGGATAAACTGGGGCTCAAGTCCAGGTTCTCTGGCTCTGGCCACTGTACCTCGTGGGCCATTTCCTAGCTGATACCATTAATGCCTAATTAATGACCATTTCCTTTTTTTAGCCTGGGAATCCTAAAGACAGTTATCTCCACTGGCTTAGTTGAAACTTTTCAAAAGTTATCCCAACAGAATCGCCTTATCTATGTTGGCTAATTCCTCCTGAGACTCCACAGTAAGAGGGATCAGGATGATAATGAAGGAGGGGCAGGCAGAGCCATCTCCACAACTGTGCATGACTCATATTGTTCATCTCTGTTCCTTGTAATTCTTCCACTCTGCCATTGCCAGTTGTATTTGCATACTTCTATAGTGTACAGCAAAGGCTTGGAGAGTGATGAGGAAGGATTGTCAGAACATGAAATCCAATAAGGATGCTGAGTTCCATCTTCTGAACTAAGGAGCATGGTAATTAAAGCAGTATTTACAATGCAATAAAGGCAGAGCTAATTACGGGCAAATGAGATGGAGATGATGCTCTTTCCCACTGAAACTAGAGTGGGATCAGCCTTCACTATAAATCCTCCAACTGTCTCCTTTGTTAATTATAATCTTCATAATCCCCTCCTTAGCAATATTTGTTTAATTTATTGCTACTCAATAGCAAGAATTAATGGAAACTGAGGTAGGACTGATAGAGCTCAGAACAACTGTTGGGCCCTGCATCTCTAACACAGAAATAAAGACGTGGAGGAGGAGGGATCTATTGGTAATAATCTAAAACCAAAATCTTTTGTATGTGCAGCGAGACTTGATCCTTTGGTAAGGTGCAGGGGGCTTTATGTTTGATATCTGCATGCAGACCGCATGCAGTATTGACAAGTTAGAAACTATCTTTTCTACATCTTCATTATTAAAAATCTATCCTGGGTTAGGCACCTGTTTGCATGGTTCTGTGACTGACCAATGTTTTCTAAGGAGAGTCCCAATCACCATCCTTGTCTCAAAATGCTTGAAGTAAAAATTATTAATGCTGGAGTTAGACAGTTTTTTCTGTAAAGGGCCAAACAGTAAATATTTTAGGTTTTGTGTGGCCACATATGACCTCTGTCAAATATTTTCCTCCTCCTTTTCTTCTCCTTCTTAACAACCCCTTTAGCTTTCAGGTTGTACAAATACAGGGCATTGCTGAATTTGGTCTGCAGGCCGTAGTATGGTAACACCTGCAATGCATTATAAACTCACACACTGAGCTGAAGCATAGCCCAATAGATGCAGAACCACATGATCATATCCTAACCATCAGTTTTTGTCAAGGATTTAAATTTGGAATTAAAGTAAGATGTAAAGTTAGGGGAGCATACAAGAGAGATAACTGTGCAACAATGAGGGACAATATTATTTTTTGTATGATGAGCCAGTCTAGGTTTTTTCTTTAAAGTTGTCTTGAAAATCAAGAAATGCGATATCTGTAACTTTGATTAATAGTTCTTTTTTTCAGTCTATGAATATTTATTTTTATTTTTTTAAAGTTTATTTATTTATTTCAGCATATTACGGAGGTATAAATGTTTAGGTTACATATATTGTCTTTGCCCCACCCAAGTCAGAGCTTCAAGCATGACTATCCCTCAGATGGTGCATGCCGTAACCATTAGGTATAAATATACCCATCCCCTCCTCCCCCCGCCCTGCCCGACACCCGATGAATATAACTGTGTGTGCACATAAGTGTTGATCAGTTAATACCAATTTGATGGTGAGTACCTGTAGGGCTTATTTTTCCATTCTTGTGATACTTCACTTAGTAGAATGGGCTCCAGCTCTATCCAGGATAATATAAGAGGTGCTAGATCACCATTGTTTTTTGTGGCTGAGTAAAACTCCATAGTATACATATACCACATTTTATTAATCCACTTATGTATTGATGGGTGCTTGGGGTGTTTCCACATATTTGCAATGGTGAGTTCTGCTGCTATAAACATTCTAGTGCAGATGTCTTTTTTATAGAATGTCTTTTTTTCCTTTGGGTAGATGCCCAGTAATGGGATTGCTGGATCAAATGTTAGTTCTACTTATAGCTCTTTGAGGTATCTCCATATTACTTTCCACAGAGGTTGTACTAGTTTTCAGTCCCACCAGCAGTGTATGAGTGCTCAGGAGGCTGAGGCAGGAGGATTGCTTGAGCCCAAGAATTTGAGGTTGCTGTGAGCTAGGCTGATTAATAATTCTTATATTATTTCCCCTATTTACTTTCTTTCCATCCATTATTTATCTTCTATGGCCAAATTTTTAGAGAATATCGAACTAGTATTAATTTTAATATCTGAGGGAATACTGGTTTTTAGTAACACATTTTGTTTGAGAGGAATATGATGGTTTAAGGGATTGGGGGACAAGAGAGGTAATTTGACATCAGAGTTCAACTATAGGCTTGGGACCAAATAACAGTTATATGGCTTTATTTCCCTACAGAGGAATTGGTCTCTTGATATTTTGTGGGGCAGTTTAATGTATTACCTTTAGATTCCTGGTCCCCTCTCATTAAAGGACAGATCAGCTTTCTGATCCACATGGCAATAATGGAACTTCTCATACCCTACACACATTTCCAAACCTCAATATCCAGAGTTGGGGATGGACAGTATCTCCCATGGTTGAAAATCACTGTGTTATCCAGTTCTTAGCTGCTGGGGATACAATATGAAAAGGCATCTCATGGATCATTGAGAATATGGCTGTAGGAAGAAGGCTTGGGAATGGTGGGTGCAGACCACTGTGCTAAGAACATTCTTCTTTTTAAATTCCACCCTAATTATATCTGGAAGAGACTAGTCTTGCTGCCATCTTTCCCCAGGAGAAAAGTAGGAGCAATTTTTTTAAGTCTATGTGCTCTGCCACACACACTGTGATATAACAGGTGAGCAAGGTTTGGAAAATCACATCACTTGAAAAATCACTGGTGGCCTCTCCCTAGCTTAGTGTGGTGTAGCCCCAGTGGTGCACAGATGGGAGAACTGGCTGAACTCAAGTAGCTCATAGGTGGCTTTCTCATGTGTGTGAGAAGGAGTGGATTACAATATAGTGATATAAATAGTTTTGGCTTTTTTTTTCTGAAATGAGACTGCATTCTCAGAGCTAAGTGAGTCACAGGTGGCCATTCTAGGGCATTCCAAATTCGACGTGTGTTTTTGTGTCTCTAATTTCCTAGGAGAGGGGAAACGTGGTGGTGCAATGAGCCTTCTATTTCCTTCAGTAATGGCTCAAGGGTAAGTGCTGTGAAGAGGATATAGCTCTTAGAATTCAATGCAAACAATATATTCGTATTTGACAGTCTTGCAGCATGATGTCTGGAAAGAGCATGTGTTTTAGAGTTAGATAATTGTGTATTTAAACCCCTTATCTTCCACTTGCTAGCAGAGGAACCGTAGGCAAATTCCTCCAGTTCTCTGAATCTCAGGGATTATAATGCTTACCTTGCAAGGTGCAGGAGAAGATGATTCACCGTAAGTGAAGTGTTCAGCACAAGGCCCAACGTTCCATTGCTGTTGATATCAATGATAATAAATCAGATGAGCCTATGCACAGAAGCATAGCCTATTGACTATTATTTACTATTGATTACTGCTAATCAGTGAGGGGTAAGATGGGTATTCTGCACATTCCTAGGAGTGCAGAGTGAGGGTCGCTCTTTTTGTCAAGGCCAGCATCCTTTTTTGCATGTGATTTTAAGCACAGAGTTGTGTGTGGCAGTGCTGCATAGTATGTGAGACAAACTCAACCCTGTCCTAATCCCAGGTCTACCTTGTCCCAGGTCTATGTCTTTAGGGGAAGTTTTTCGAGCATAATATGTCTTTTCTCCTTCTCTGTAAAATAAAAGTATCTAAAGGGATCTCTCTGGGTAATTATGAGGATTAAATGTGACAACAAATCATCAGCTGGAGCATCTAATACATATTGGGTTCTCATTTCTGTTCAGGGTTTTTTATGGCAAGATTTGCAATAGATAATGTTTGTCTTTGCCTTGGTTTCCTTGCTTCTTTGTCTTTTTTCCTTTCAGTGTGTCAAGGTTTTTGGTTTCTGAGGGACCCCAAAATAGTCCATTCATATCAAAGTGAAGGTAATTTCTTACTTTTCTGTCTCTTTCCATTTGGTGAATCCTGCCTCCATTTCCTACTAAAGAGGTATTATTCAATTTACCATCAGTAAAATAGTGACAATGTATCAAGGTCAGGTGAGAGGTGTCTTTGGACATTTGAAGCCAATATTGGGCCCCTGGATAGGTCAGCCACAAATGGGGATTGCGCTAGAGTGGGGCACATTCAGGGGGCGATACTTCAGGGTCACAGTGAAGTGGCACATCGGCCTGCACTGAGTTTTGCATAAGACAAACCCTGGACAATAAGCCAGAAGGAGGTAAAAAAACAAAAGTTGATAAGATCTGTGAATTTCATTAAGCTAATTATAATGTTTTACAAGTCTACAACGTTTTATTTAAAACTCTTGGGGCAAATGTGTTTTGGAATTCAACATTTTTCAGGTTTTAGAAAGGTGCTAAAGTACATAGAGTGCATATTATATAACACCCCTAGAGAGGTTGGGGGCAGCACCACGTTACCCACACACCATTAGTCAGCAAAGTGGATAAATATTCACACTAATTAGAGTAAATAAAGATTAAAAATAGAGTTATGTCAGTCCAGGTCAGGTTTTTCCACTAAATGAGATCAAGTCAGGTTATATTTTGACATCAAATGAATTAGGAAAATACTTTTGGTTTTCATAAGTTTTTGCATTTTGGCATTGCTAATAACAAACTGTGAACCTGAATCGAAAGCAGACAGATGCAAAATTATGGTCAAACATGAGTCAAGATAATAGCACTTCTCAAATCCTGTTTATCTTTGTACCAAGAGTTTATCTAACTAACCGATAAATAGTGACAGCAACATGTCAGGCAGGTGCTACCACAGTGAACAAGACAGACAAAATCCCTGCCTCTATGCATCTTCTAACACAGGGCCAGGCATGCAGACTCTTCCTCTTCCTCTTTCTCTGTCTTTTCTTTTTTAGATAAAGGGATTATTATCCTTTACCTGCTTTCACATTTTCTGTGAGCTTTCCTGGGTTGATCCAGGAAGAGAAAGCAGTCCCCTGCTCTGTGTGGTAGCATATAGCACAGTGTGATTTATTCTTCTCCCATCTGACTCCGTAATCAAACTGAGAGTGATTTAGGAAAGGGAGTCAGTCCAGGGGCCTGCGCATAGTAGGTGCTCAACAAATGTATGGTGAATAAACACCTGTTCCCTGGATGACTGAAACATCTTTGAATTTCAATTTCATCGAATCATACAGAAAAAAGAGAGAATTTAGCCACTCCCCATTTTCTGACTCTCTGAATGTTTACTTTTAATGCTGAATAATTAAGTTAAAACCAAGTAATAAAAACCAAGTATTTTTACCATTACACATCAGCAGCGAATCACCAATAGTGATGATAATTTTATGTTTTCCTCCTGCCTTAGCTCTATAACGTTATTACCTTCCTGCACTATTGAATATTAAAATCATCAATTAATAATAATATTAATTGAGTTCTTGATATTAATAATCAAGAACTTTATTAATCTGTCTAAAAGTTAAATAAGACAGTAGCACATTTGAAGGTTAGTGGCATCTGTTGGTTGTATTATAATTCACCAAGCACAAACTTAGCTCCTTGCTTCTCTGGTAATACAACAGACTGTATTGTTTTCTGGAAGATTAATTATCATTATGATATCTTAGAATATGCAATAAAATCAATGTCATTTGACTGACTACTACTTTTAAGTTATAAATTGAAGTTAAGATGACAGACTCACTCACCAGAGGCAGGGTGTAAAGAACAAGTGTCTTGTTTTGGAATAAGTGTCTTCTTTCTTTTCAAGGTTCCCTAATATTTTCTTTGGTATAATTAGGAATAAGGGACTGGGAAAGAGCTTACATGTGAAGTTCTGGGATCTTATCAGCCTCTCACTGGCTAGGTATCTTTGGGCACTTAACCCCCAGGAACCTGGCTTTTCTATTTATAGTGAAAGAGGAATATTTTTCCCTCTTTTTTCTCCCAGTAGTACTGTGAAATTGAACGTGGTATTTCCTGAGAATTCCTTTTCAGGTATGTCCATTCAAGTGTAGATTGGAAAGAATTCGAGATCTGCTTTGATCCACACTGGCTGTATTAATTTAGGGAAGAAACTTGACTTTTCTGTTCCCTGGTTTTCTTAACCTTAATACAGGAATAACATTTTTACCCTGTCTACCATGAAGCACCATATGAAACACAAATGTTTGCAAAAGCACCTTGTAAAATATTATTTGTTAAGAAAATGTTATCAATATTTTTTTTTTACCAATAATAATAAGGGTGAGATTATTCACATCACAACTGTCCATGAGTTCACACTCATGGAACTCAGACCAGAGTCTGTGTTAACTGGTAGAAGTTGCCTCACACTTCTGAGGTGCCTCTCTGGGTGACCATGAAATCTGAAGACCATGTGGCTCCCGCAGGAATTCAAATAGGCTTTAATATTCCAGGGTACATATGTACATTAGGTCCTCAAGGAAACCCATCAAGCACCTACTTGGACAAGGGCTGGGTTAACACACTCTCCGGGACTGCTTCCTGCAGAATAAACTATAGCAGGAGACACTGGGAATTAATTATCTAATCTTGGTTTTTTGTGAACTCAGATAAGATTTTCTCACCCCATTAGGAGGCAAAAACAAGATTTCGCCTGAGAGTCACTGAAAGCAGATAATCCAAAGTTCTGAGTTCTGGTTCTTGAAGCCAGACTAACACATTGACTCAATGAAAAAAGAAATAGCTGAGTAATACTCCATGGTATACATATACCACAGTTTACTAATCCATTCGTGGATTGATGGGCACTTGGGCTGTTTCCACATCTTTGCGATTGTGAATTGTGCTGCTATAAACATTCGGGTACAGGTGTCTTTGTTATAGAATGACTTTTGTTCTTCTGGGTATATGGCCAATAATGGGATTGCTGGATCGAATGGTAGGTCTACTTGAATCTGTTTAAGGTATCTCCATAATGCTTTCCACAGGGGTTGCACTAGTTTGCATTCCCACCAGCAGTGTATGAGTGTTCCTGTCTCTCCGCATCCACGCCAACACGTGTTGTTTTGGGATTTTTTGATAAAGGCCATTCTCACCGGAGTTAAGTGGTATCTCATTGTGGTTTTGATTTGCATTTCCCTGATGATTAGGGATGTTGAGCATTTTTTCATATGTTTGTTAGCCATTCTTACATCTTCTTTTGAAAAATTTCTATTCATGTCATTTGCCCACTTTTTGATAGGATTGTTTGATTTTTTCTTGCTGATTTTCCTGAGTTTTAAATAGATTCTTGTTATCAGTCTTTTATCTGATGTGTAGTATGCGAAAATTTTTTTCCATTCTGTAGGCTGTCTGTTTATTTTCGTGACTGTTTCTTTGGCTGTGCAGAAGCTTTTTAATTTAATCAGGTCCCATTCATTTATTTTTGTTGTTGCTGTGATTGCCTTAGGGGTTTTCTTCATAAATTCTTTGCCTAGACCAATGTCTGTAAGAGTCTTTCCTACATTTTCTTCTAGAATTCTAATCGTTTCCCATTTAAGGTTTAAATCTGTTATCCACCGTGATTTGATTTTTGTGAGAGGTGAAATCTGTGGGTCCTGTTTCAGTCTTCTACATGTGGCTATCCAGTTTTCCCAGCACCATTTATTGAATAGGGATTCTTGTCCCCAGAGTATGTTTCTGTCTATTTTGTCAAAGATTAGATGGCTATATGAGGATGGTTTTATATTTGGATTTTCTGTTCTGTTCCACTGGTCTGTGTCCCTGCCCTTGTGCCAATACCAGGCAGTTTTAAGAACCACAGCCTTGTAGTATAGTTTGAAGTCTGGCAAATCAATACCTCCCATTTTGTTTTTATTGCTTAAAATTGCTTTTGCTATACGGGGTCTTCTCTGATTCCATACAAAGTGTATAATTATTTTTTCTAAATCTGTGAAAAATGATGTTGGTAATTTAATAGGAATTGCATTGAATCTATAGATTACTTTGGGTAGTATAGACATTTTAACAATGTTGATTCTTCCAATCCACGAGCATGGTATGGTTTTCCACCTATTTATGTGTTCTGCAATTTCCTTCCTTAGTGTTTCATAGTTCTCTCTATAGAGGTTCTTTACCTCTTTAGTTAAATATATTCCTAGATATTTTATTTTCTTTGTTGCTGTTTTGAAGGGTATTGAGTCCTTAATTTGGTTCTCCGATTGAATGGTATTGGCATATATGAATGCCTCTGATTTGTGTGTATTGATTTTGTAACCTGAGACTTTACTGAATTCATTTTGGTTCTCCTGGAGAGAGTTGGAACCCATTATATTAAGTGAAGTATCCAAAGAATGGAAAAACAAGCATCACATGTGCTCACCAGAAAATTGGTTTCCCTGATCATCACCTAAATGCACATCGGGGAAGGATACCAATTGGATATCAGACTGAGACAGGGGGTGGGGGGAGGGGATGGATGCATGCCTACATGATGAGTGCGTTGCGCACCGTCTGGGGAATGGTCATGCTTGAAGGTGCTGACTCGGGGAGGTGGGGGTGGGGAGGGGATGGAGATATAACTACATGGTGTATGCCAGGCGCACTGTCTGGAGAATGGACACACCTGAGGCTCTGACTCAGGGGGATGGGCGGTACACGGACAATGTATATAACCTGAGGTTTTGTACCCCCATGAAGAGCTGAAATTAAAAAAAAAAAAAAAAAAAAAGAAATAACCAAACTTTGTTTTTGGTGTCAAATAAAATAAAAATAAATAAATAAAATAGGGGAAAAACATTTGGGGAAACATTTCTAGAGATTTAATGCTGTGGATGCTTAAAATAATCTTTGAATTTCTCTCCTAAAATCCTGATTTTAGAATTGGATAAATTATAGTGCAAGTGTCAGAGGGGAGCCACTTTGTCTGTCAAGGTTAAGGTGAATTGGCTTAGTCTCCTGTGGTCTATAGAAGCTCTTCGAACTGTCAGTGAATCTGGGGGAGGGGTTTTATTCTCAGCTTTTTGTCTGTCTCCTGCCTCTTTCATGAATACTAATCTGTGCCTTCCTATGTTGACCCAGATGTGAAATCAGCCTTTCTCCTGAGTTGTACAAAAATTGAACTCAAAGAAACTATTTGTGGATCTGGACTTCACTGAAGATTTGGGGTTCCTTTTGTACCTCTTATAGGCTTTATTAGAATGTGCTGTATCAGTTTAGCTAAGGCTGGGAATCTAACTTCAGCCATGATCAACTCAACAAAGAAAAATATAAACCCTTTCATGTTATTAGGTAAAGCAAACAAGTAAAATAAGAGTTTGTCAAGGGAAGAACTTGCATGGGATTTGGAAGATGGAGTTGAAGCCAGAATCACTGCTCTCAGAGGGTTGTCGTAGTCAGAGGGTGCTACAGTTTACATGTCCCCTTCAAAACTCATGTTAGAATTTAATTACTATTGTACCAGTATTAAGATGTGGGATGTTTAAGAGGTGATTAGGTTGGAGGATTAAGGCCATTATCCCAGGAGTGGGTTATTTATTATGAGAGTGGGTTTCTGATAAAAAGGATGAATTTTCCCTGGTTTTCTTTCTGTCTCATGTGCTCCTTCATCATGTGATACCTTCTGCCATGGGATGACCTTTGACAGATGCCACAGACATACTCTTGGACTGCCTAGCCCCTAGAACTTTGAGCCAAATAAATCTCTTTTCTTTATAAATCACCTAGTCTTTGGTATTCTGTAATAATAGCAAAAGAAACAACAAAGCAGATGGTGACAGGCATACAGAGAGGTTCCCTCAGCATCCCAGCTTGTCTTCACTTTCCTCTGCATCCAGCTTGTTTATTCAACTGTTGCTTCTGTTGACAACTGCGGCCCCGAACCCAGCACCAGATCACTGTCTGTGGGGCCACTGACGAGGTTGCTATACAGAGGCAAGAGCTTCCCCTAGAAGCAGTAGGGTCCACAGACTTCCACATGAGCTCCATCTCTGTGGTCTCACTTCGGGAGCCACATGGGCTTGGATCCCACTCATCCATCCATACCAGTACTTCAGACAGAATGGCTGGTTAAGGTTTCACTAATCTTCCCACTCACGCCTTTCAAACATTCACTTCCTCAACCCCCTCACAATTGTCTGAAGTCTCATTCCTATGGTAAATGATGTCCCTATATTACTCATAGCTTCTGGACTGATAGTACAGACTTTAATCCTGGCTTTTTACCACAGGGCCCACTGTCCTCTTATTTCTCTTCTCTCATCATCCCTTCTTTGTCTGAAGCAGCAGATAAATTGTTTTCTTTTTCTAATGTCTAAAGAAAATGTTTCTTCATCAGATCTTCAGGAACTCTTTTTTTTACTCCAGTACCATATCAAGGTATTGCCCCAAATTCAATTAATCCTTCTTTAGAGGAATGTGAGTACTTTACCTGTGGTATTTACATTTGTGAGTTTACCTGTGGTTCCATGTATTTGGAGGCACACTAGGCATTATGATATTTGAAAAAAAGATGGAGAGGGGTCTTTGCAGATGTGATTAAGTGGAGGATCTTCAGATGGGGAGATCATCCTGGGTTATCGAGGTGGGCTCTAAAGGTCATCACATATATCCTTATGGGAAGGAAGTAGAGCGAGAATTAGACCATCATGCAGAAGAGAAGGAGGGAGTGTGAGCACAGAAACAGATCTGAATGAGGCAGACACAAGTCAAGGAATGGAAACAGCCACCAGACCCTAGAGGAGGCAGGAATAGGTTCTCCTCTAGGGTCTCCAGAGGTAGTATGCCTCTGCTGACACCACACCTTGATTCCAGCTCATGGAAACTGATTTCCAAATTCTGGTCCCCAGAGCTGTGAGAGAATGCCGTGGAGTTTTTGGGATTTGTTCTAATACCCTTAAGAAACTAACGCATCACTCTAGTGTTATTTTCTTTGAGCCCATTGCTTGCAAACCCCAGAGTTCATGCTTCCTGCCCTTGCTTCTGTGCCCTCACATATGCAATTCACAATTCTTCCCCAAGGACTACTCCTCCACAGGTATTCATTTATACAACTTTGATTTTCCCTTAAAAACACAATTCAGACATTATTATCTTGGTGAAATCTTTACTGAATCTTGGTTTGCCTTAACTACTCTTCCTTTGCCTTCCAAAGCCACCTGTATTTCTCTGCCAGAACACTTGTCATGCTATACTGTAATTACAATAAGGTTAACTTTTCTATTGCCCCCTGTAGAAAGCCTCTTGAAAGTAGGAATTATGTTCTCCATAGTTCCAATGTCTAGCATCAGGATGGCATATATTAAAAACACA
Organism: Lemur catta; assembly: GCF_020740605.2. NCBI lineage: Eukaryota > Metazoa > Chordata > Mammalia > Primates > Lemuridae > Lemur > Lemur catta. The sequence goes on along the minus strand of NC_059134.1, from coordinate 90,443,812 downwards.
GTAAATGTTTTTTGAATAAGAGGATATAAGATTAAATGAGACTGAGTGTAGGGAGTGATGGAAATAACTCATATTAAAGTTTTTTCTGTTTATAAATTGCTTCAGAAAAAAGATTGGTTAGAGAGGTGTATACTGTGAATTTGAGGGATTTTCTTGAGATTGCAATGATCTCTGAAAGCCAAGTTTTTCATTCACATGGATTAGGAGAGATGACTCAAGAATGAATTTGATCCAAGGATTGATTCATTCTTCCATGTATTATTCCACTTACCAAATATACAGTGTACATCTAGTGTGTGAAAGACACTATTGGCAAAAGAGAAATGAGTGAAAAAATTTCTTTCCATCAAGGAATTTATACAGTAAGGGGATACAGTCTGTTCTTGGTAATTATAATAAAATGCTGTTTGTTACAAGTGATGTGGTAGTTCATTAAAAAGAAAGAGAATTCCTCGTAGCCAGAGATCAGGGGAGAATTTCGTAAAGGAGGTAGCTTTATAGCTGGGGGTTGAGGAATGGACAAACACAGAAAGATACAAACCAATTAGCAGACGGAATGCATGTAGAAGGGAATGCAAATGAAAAAATGCACGGCATTTTCTGGAAATGGCAAGTAGTACAAACTCTTGAATTGTAAAGTTCAGAGTGGGAGTGTGATGGAGGACAATGTTGGAAAGATGGACTGTGTGTAAATTATGGCAGACACTGAATGCTAAGATAAGGAATTTGAATCTTACTCTATAGGATTAGGGGACTCATAAAAAGACTTTGATGAAGGAAATAACATTGCCAGAATAAAGACTTTGGATCTATTGGAAGGGGAATATATATATATATATCAGAGTTGCAGAGAAGGAAGGGAAGGAAGTCTCTAAAGAGATCTTTATAGAAATCTAGTGAAAGGCAATAAATGAACAGCAAGGACAGGTGACAAAGGAAAGTGTCAGGACCTGGTCAGCTTTAAAATTGAGCATGAGGGAGATGCTAGGGCAAAGATTACCCTGGCATTTTGATTGAATGAGGTCAGTGATCATTCAGATCATAAGGAGAAAAGGAAAAATATAAATATGAGCATAAAGAATGCAATTGTATACAATTGATAAAATATCTATTAAAGCTAATAAAAATTCAATGGAGTATGTTAGGAGAACTTATTATTTGAGCCACAGTTTTGGAGTCATATATTGATCAGCCTCCTCATACTGCCTTCCAAAGGACCCCTGATTGAAATCTGTACTGGCAATAGGACTGTATCATGGTACTCACCATCTTGACCAGGAAGCCCAAAAACCATGGTGAGCATCTTTCCAGGCTGTGCTGTGAAGACTGGGACAGCTGAGCTACATGAAACATTGGTTATCCCATTCTACCTACCACTGTAGTAGGGCTTCAACTGGACAGAACACAATTTTAAAATCCAGGATGGGCCAGGTGCGGTGGCTCACGCCTGTAATCCTAGCATTCTGGGAGGCCGAGGTGGGTGGATCACTCGAGGTCAGGAATTCGAGACCAGCCTGAGCAAGAGCGAGACCCTGTCTCTTACTAAAAATAGAAAGAAATTATCTGGCCAACTAAAATATATATAGAAAAAATTAGCTGGGCATGGTGGCACATGCCTGTAGTCCCAGCTACTCGGGAGGCTGAGGCAGTAGGATTGCTTAAACCCAGGAGTTTGAGGTTGCTGTGAGCTAGGCTGACGCCATGGCACTAACACTAGCCAGGGCAACAAAGCAACACTCTGTGTCAAAAAAAAATAATAATAATAATAAAAAAATAAAATCCAGGATGGATCCTTAACATACTCAGAACATTTTCATCATCCAAATACTCATTTGGGGTTTGCCATGGAAACCCTCTTTTGACACAGCCTGGTCCCCATGGCCCATGAAATACTAGCTCTTCCCTCTTGTCATTAGGTGGAACAATTCCTCGGCTATTCCACTGGCTCACACTTGCTTGAACCACCCTATGTATTATTTGATTTATGACACATGGGAACTCCAGTTGTATGGTTAGCATGCAGTACTTATATGATTTATGACATATGATCTCTTGGCTCCTCTAGTCCTACTGTACCAACCTTGGGTCTTAAAGTTCCGTTGTTTCTTTTCTTGCATTCATCTGTGACTACAGGCTTTTTCTGAACTATTTTTATATATTCAATATCCAGCTCCCAATTGTATTGAAGCAATCAGTAGTGAAACAAAGGCTAGAAGCATAAGGTGACTAAATTGCTTAGGAAAGGAGGGTCGATATGTTTTATTTTTCATGCTAGCTCTGTAAAATGGAAGTGGCACTTTGGAGCACTGGGTTAAGAAGTATTTCTGTACTCAGTGGAAAAGAGTACCATAATTAACAATGTGTTCCTTGTGTACATGAAGACCTTCATTGTGTCCATGCATAAGACATTCGTGCAGGTACATGCCATTCTTGCCCTAGAGGCCTAAGGGTAGCAGTCTGAAAGCAGAACATTGGGAGATTGTTTTGTCAATAGGTGTGATTGTTAAATTTTATGTCAACTTGGCAAGGCTATGGTGCCCAGTTTTATTGCTAATTTAGATGTTGCTATTAAGGTATTTTTTTAGAGGTCATTAGCATCCAAAATCAGTTGACTTTAAGTAAAGGAAATTATCCTTGATAATGTGGGTAGGCCTGCTCCAATCAGTTGAAAGTCCTAAGGGCAAAAACAGGTTTTTTTAGAGAACAAATTCTCTACCAAGACTTAACATAGAAATACTGCCTGAGTTTCCAGCTTGCCAGCATGCCCTACAGGTTTACACTCATTAGTCCTCACAATTGCATGGGCCAGTGCTTGAATTATGCACACACACACACATACATATATATATCTATATCTATCTATCTATATCTATATTTATATCTATATATTCTATTTGTTCTTTCATTCTGTTTCTCTGGAGAACCTTGATTGATACAACAGGGGTTCATCCTTAAAGAAAAAAATCGGTTTAGCATCAGGCTACACCATGGCAAAAGTCTAACTACAGTTATCACTTTAATAAAATGAACGGTCATACCTGTTACAAGTTTTGACAACACATGAAGATTAGAATTTACTCTCCAAGAAGATTAGAATTTTCTCTCTGAGAGCTACATTAAGGGATCAAAGTTCTCCTTCATATCCCTAGAAACTAAAATGATGCCATGTTAGGAGGAAATGGAATTGATTGAGCCAAAGCAGACCCTGGTTCTGCAAGTATCTCCTCTTGCTCTTGCCTGCACATGCCACACAGGTAACGTTAGCGATGAAGTTCAGAGGCATTGATTAGATGAAATATGACAGGTGGCTGACTTCCTTTCCTTCCACATAATGCATTCCCAAAGACTTAAATGCCACTTGGCTTTCCTAGCAAAGTTTGCCATTTTCTGTTATTCAGTCATATTTTTTCTGTGTGACCTGCAACAGCTGTTCTTTCACCAATTACACTATTTCTACCTGATAAACTAAAAACAATTCTAATTAAATGCTATAATGAAACTATCAATCAGTGTTACTGAGGCAGAACTTTAATGTAATTAGTTATTGATACCACAAAGCAGGGTTTTGTTAGGATGAAAGTAGGATGGGTGGCTGGCTCTAGGATTCTTGCAATACCTATGGTCATGGTTGGAAATATATAAGTGATTTATCTGGTTGTTTTCTCAAAGGGCATTTGTTATGTTAATATGGTCCATGAGAGAAGTATAATAATATTGTTTTGAAATATAACACAACGATGCTTGATACAACCAGTGAGGCCTACAGGAATAGAATAGATTATTTTCCTTACATAGCCTTAGTAATAATTAATTTGTATGGAAAAAACAATTGATTTGAGAAATGAATAGAAATGAATAGAATTTTTAATTCTGGAGACCAGAAGCTCTGGTACTGCTAATGAAGACTTTTCTAGTGTGTATACCACTCTTATTCCAGGGAAACTGTGATAGTGAGAGCTTGAAAACTGGGGCTATCTCCTATTATTAATTTCATGCATTGCATGTTTGCTACCCATTGTACCCAGAAAGTGGTTAGTAATTGCTCACAGAATGAATGCCTTAGTGTTTAGGGTAATTGTATTAGGCAGCCCAGTTGCATTTTCCATTGCACTTTATTAAAATGAAATACCAGTTACAAAAACTATACCTATAAACACATCCTCTTTTAACAACTCAAAAATACATGCACTGAATGTATAAACATGGAAAAAAAGAAGCGAAAATCTATTAGCGTGTTAAGATTGGGTCATCATGTTCTCTAGAATGTATAACAAATGCCTAGTGCTTAGATTTTTTTTTTCCTAAGAATCTCAGTGACAGTGTTAGCATGTCAAAATAAATAAGATTAGTTTATTTTGTATATAAATGTAATACTGTATGATCAATTGTTTATTTATTCAGTAACTATAGAAGTATTATGCATTGCAAACAACATTTACTTTAACCAGTAAAGGAATTTGTAAAAGATTACTTGTAACTTATGGCTCTCCAGGAGGGTATGAGAACCTGACTCTTGAGCCACTGATTCAGGGACAATTTTTGGTCCCACCAAAGGGCTTTCTGCAGGGGAAATGGTACCCGATTAGTGCTTGACCTTTTTAATTCTGGAGACCAGAAGCTCTGCTACTGCTACCTGCAAGGAATGAGGTGTCTCCCCGATTAGAACTGCCAGAATAGCAATTATCAATTACTACATGCTCGGAAGTGTGTGTCTATCACCTTGTTCAGAACCCAAGTGTGCTCAGGTATGTTAGTGGTAGAGACTATGTCACATATCTGTACCCTATTAGCAGAGGTGTCTGGGGATACAAGTTCTCTGGCCCTACCTTGGAATGGCAGATTTCCTAAAAGTAGAAAATGACTAACATATAAGGAATCTTCAAGACGTGTTGATGCATATTTACAACGAGGAGACAGTCCAGGTGGACAACTTGTAAATAGTATTAGAGGCTTATGGGCTCTTGATATGCTTGAACTATTTTCAAATAAAAGGGACTATTCACTAATCTGTAAATTATAACTTCATCAAGTTATTCATAATCCTCCCAGACTAGTGCAAATTTGGAATTTTATTGTAATGAATGTGAAACAAAAGTACATAATCAGTACAAAATTTCTAGTATTATATGATGCAAGAGACACAAGTAGACATTGTTTGATTTTGGTGACATTTTCTTTGTGAAGGAATTTATAAACTATAATGGAAAATAGCACTGAATATATTACATTGGCTTGGAAAGAATTATAAAAGAGTTTGAAAAAGAACCTTAGATGCATAACTTAGCAGGACATCCAAGGTCAAGGCCAGAATGATCAGTTACTGGTATTGGCTATATTTCACAGATGGAAGAGTTCAACTTTTAATAGTGAGGTCTATTGAAGAAAATAAAGATTTATCCCTGGAGACTTTTCAGGGTATACCATGAGGTCAAGGAAAAATATGCAGTAGGAAACAATGCCTTTGTCACAGATTTCTCCATTTGAAAGAGATTTAAAATTCAGTTCTATAGGCTTGCTTGCAGGCAAAGAGATCAGCAAAATCAGAGTACTTTATTCTGATTTATGCTAATTTCTTCCACCTAACCTCAACTTTATGCTAATTTTCTTCTATATAACCTCATAGACATTTTTCCTATTTCCTGGGAAAGTGTTAAAATATTAAATAATGTGTTTTTTCATCCCTCCTGATAATTTCATCCTCCTGAACTTTCTTATTCAAATAGCTAGGGCATCCTAGGCCATTGCCTCGAGAGAGGGATATGGCAAGCCAGAAAGAAAAAAATAGCTGCCAATCTCTTCCTGGCTTTGGTTTAAAGCCTAAAGCACTTAAGGGTAATTGAGAGAGCTCCAAGCACAGACAAAAATGTTTGGAGAAATATGAGATAGAGGAAAAGGGTTCCACCTCCCCTGCTGGCCCTGCACGTTCTGCAACCCCATGCCTTCTTTTACCATGACCATGTTTTTTAGAATAGAGTCACCTAAACTGAACTCTCGGAATCAGCAATCTTCCCAGAAAAGGCTGCCTACTAGATCCTTCCAAAGCCTCAGAGAGTGCCTCAGAATGTCCCGGAAGCCAGAGGATTTCTCCAACACCATGCATTGCACAAAAGCAGCAAATACTCTGTACCTGTAGGGCTCATGTGCATGGGAATAGGGCATGTCTCTGTTGCTATCTGGGTGTACCAATGACCAAAGACCAAACAGGATGATGGACATAACATTAGATGCCTATACAGAGAAGTGACATCAAGACACAGACCCTCACCTTGACTCATGTATTTCTATACAAACCGTAACTAGGATTTGGAAGCTTATCCAGGGAGAAGAGAGGGAAAACATCAAATTGGCTGATATATTAAGATACTATTTAGGTTTTGAAAGATAAATTATGCTTCTATAGAAAAAATAAAATACTTCTTTCTATGTGTGAACTGTGGACTAAGATAGTACACAGAGAAATGGAAGAAAATGCTTTTATGGTCTTTGTTTTTGATTAGAATGAACTTACATATAGTAATTTGTTGAACACAAATGTATTTCTCTGCCATTTATAGAATTAAGAATTCTACTTGTACAACAGTAAATACCTTTACTCTTTGTACTTTATGGGGGGCATATGATTTTGTAATATTTATTTATATGAATGGGGACAAATTCAAAGGAAAGTGTTCTTTATGGCAGTAGTAACTACTTATCACCTAAAGTTTTAGGATATCTTATTGTCTGTCACCATTATTGGCCTCTTGTTTTCTACTTTATTCTAATAATTTTATTATATCTGGGTCTAATAATTTTTTTTGAATGTGAACAAGGTAAAACAAATAAATACTACCACATTTTCATGTAGAAAATATAGACTTTGAAGATATAATACACTAAAGCATTTATGTATTTGAGAGCCAGGCTTAAATGAAACTCATGAATAAGGTACAACTTGCTATTCTCATCTCACTAATTTTTTGACTGTTCTTGATCCAGGTTTTAAATACAGGCTTAAGAGGAATATTTCTTTTGCCAGTATGGTGTCTTTTCATCTCAGCCCAGAAGTCTTTCCAGGACTCACACATAATTTTGTCTCTTGTTCTTTGGGAACTTAGAGTTTTACATAAGCTAACTCTCTCTCTCTCTCTTTCTCTTTGGCTTTTTCTTCTCTAGATTTCAATTCCTCTACCACAAAAACCAAACAAACAAACAGACAAAATCTTCTTTTTATAACTTGTTAGAATAAGAGCCACTTTTAATTTGAAAATCTTCAACTTTTATCATACCACCATTCTCTCATATCCTAATCAAGAAAGCAGAGTGCCAGGAAAATTTAAAAATTCCATGATGTCACCGACTACATAGAACTCTGAGATCTGAAAAAAAATAGAGGGAGAAATTTTTCCTCTCCATAGAACTAACTGGCTCTAATTTTTCTTCTATTCTTAATTTGATCAATAACTTTTATAGATATGAATTATATTAATGAATGAGTTTATATGTAAGAATGAATAATTGAATTTACATGAAGAATACATTTATTCATTGACATTTGGGCTGTAACTCTTTACCAACTTTTATGATTTTCTTCTAATCCAATCTCCTTTAACAAGTGAAAAAGCTTTCTGTTTCCATCCAGTTTACTCTACTTTTAAAAAACACACTTAAACATTTATTTATGGAAGGCCCAATATCTGTAAGCTACTGTGCTATGTCATGCCTGAGATAGGAAGATAAAATCTCCCCCCTCAGGGAGCCCACATTCTTGTAGAAAAGATAAGACTTATCCACATATAACAATAATAAAAGTAGCAAATGATAAATTCCACAAGAAAGGTACAGATAAATTGCTATGAGTGTGAAAGGCTTGGGAGATTACAGAACATAACAAGGTTTTAAAATAAAGTGTTCCTTTCAAAATGTAAATAGTGTAAAACAGTGTGCGTATTTGTTTAGTGTGTCTCTTGAATTTATCTAACTACATTATTCTTCTTTTTAGTTTCTCGGGAGAGTTTACTGATGACTTTATGTGACACAGAGTTTGTCTTTTCATTTGGGAAAGACTTTGGCATATTGGCTCATGGCAGTGATGCCCAAAGATTATCCTTGTGCTTTGCCTAGAAGGTACCATTTTAACATACTGGGTAAGTCTGAACCTTGCGGGGGCACAGTATGCAGTAACAAAAGGGATTGTTTTATGTGTAAGGTATTTATTAAGCTTGATGAGAACAGGTAGGGGGATAACTTTTTGGTATGTCCAACCACAAGTCTCTCTTCCAAATGCAACCACCTTATGATGGAATTTTTATAATCTGGTTGTAAGATTTTTCTTTTCTGATTGATGCCCATCATAATTTTATAGTTCCTATTTGCTTGCTGAGTTGAGGAATTAGAACAACGGTTGGCATTTAAAGACCCTGAATGCAGAGGGTATTTGAAACATACAGAAAGAAAAGCCTTTCCAACAGGAAACAGATGGGATGATTTGTTCTAATGGGCCATGTGTTCTTGGCTGGCCTAAATCCGAGTATGCTGACTCCCTATGCCCATTTAATTTATACTGAAAAGAAATTTCTTTTCAAGCAAAACGGCGTTGGGACTAAAACTTATGTTTGGCTTTTATGATTTGTCCTTGTTAAAATTATTTCTAAGACACATAAGCAAAACTTTGCTTAAGCCAAATAAATTAAGAACAAGAATTTGTTTGCTTATGTAATTGAGGTCTGAGTTCAAACATACTCATGTATAGATATAGGGGCTCAAAAATTATCATCAATCCTTTGGAATTTTCACCATTTCTCAGCAAAACTTGCCCCTGTGCTAGTTTCACTTGCAGGCTTAGGTCTAATACAAAAGAGGGGACTCCTGCACTAGTCCTCAGATGCACTCTGATTGAACAAAAGTGGGTCATATGTCCACCATTCCTGAACCAATCACAGTTGCAAGGGAATTGTTGATAGGCTGGGACTGGGTGATGTGTTCCCCATCTGGAAATAGAAATAATTCCCCACCTAAAATTTCATCTACTGAGAATGAGGAAAGTTTGGTGGGTGATCAGAAAAATAAATGCCCATTACAGTGTTCTAGAGCTGTGGTCCCCAACCCGGGGCTGCAGACCAGTACCAGACCAGTACCAGTCTGTGGCCTATTAGAAACTGGCTGCACAGCAGGAGGTGAGCATGGAGTGAAGCTTTGTCTGTATGTACAGCCACTCCCCATCACTGGCATCACCTCCTAAACTCCAAGCTCCGCCTCCTGTCAGATAAGCAGTGCATTAGGCATTAGATTCTCATAGGAGTGTGAACCCTATTGTAAACTGCACATGTGAGGGACCTACGTTGCCCACTCCTTAGGAGAAACTAATGCCTGATGATCTGAGGTAGAGCTGAGGCAGTGATGCTAGTGCTAGGGAGTGGCTACAAGTACAGATTACCATTAACAGAGAGGTTTGCCTGCACAAAGACCATAATAAATCAATTGCTTGCAGACTCATATCAAAACCCTATCAGTGAGTGGTAAATGTCAATGTAATGATAATAGAAATAACGTGCACAATAAATGTAATGTGCTTGGATCATCCCGAAACCATCCTCTCCCTCTACCACACTCCCCCATGGAAAAATTGTCTTCCATGAAACCAGTCCCTGGTGCCAAAAAGGTTGGGGGCTGCTGTTCTAGAGGCCTGATTACCTTTTAGTCTGGATCACATGCCTGCCCAATAGCGAGGAGGTCCAAGGAGCTCTCTATTATATATAGGTCCAAAGACCAGTTTTGGGGTTCCTTGCAAACAGTTTTTAAGAACAATAAAAACATTCCCTAGAAGTAGAATATATGAGTATGTTTGTCAATATATGTATATACAGAGCAGGAAGAAAAAGTATGAATACTTATTTTTTAGGAAAATTCTTAAAAATATATATATCTCTCTTAAAAAAGGATTCAGAAATAGTTTAGTAACATGAAACTGTATATATATGTTTTTACATACCTGCATGAAAACAATATTATTTATGTATAATTCATAAAAGTATTTAATACTAAATAATTTTAATTTTGTTTTTTATTTTGTTTTCTTAAGTTTCTATAATCTATTGCAATTGATATAATAAATGGCTACTTTAAAACTATGTAGTTGAAATGATCCAAATAACAGTATTACTAAACTATTAAAGTAAATCTTTGTTTTTCCTCAATTGATTTGCATATATAAAACCAACCTAACACTGATAATTAATATAGATCATACTTAGGAGATGCCAAGTAGAAGATGTAACACACTGACTTATAGTCTTCCCTCTGAGCTCTCCTCTTTTTGTTCTATGAATTCTTTCTGGCAACTAAGCTTATATTTGAAGCTGTGCTATGTATCTAGATATTTTGTTCTCTCCTTTAATAAATAGCAACAACAACAATAATAAGGACAATAAGAATAATAACAGCAGCTACCATTTATAGCACAGTCACTAAGTTTTAGGTACAGAACTAAGTACATTGTAGGCATTATCTAATTTGATCCATACAAGTCTAGCATTAATTTATTTACTTAATCAAGGGAAATTTATTTAAGAAGTGACATTTATTTATTTATTTATTTATTTATAAACAGGGTCTTGCTCTGTTGCCCAGGCTGGAGTGGCACGATTATAGCTCATGTAGCCTCCAACTCTTGGGCTCAAGTAATACACCTGCCTCAGTTTCCCAAGTAGCTGGGACTACTGGTGTGTGCCACTATGCCTGGCTATTTTTTTTAATTTTTTGTAGAGTTGGGGTCTCACTGATCTCAAACTCCTAGCCTCCAGTGATCCTCCCTCCTTGGCCTCTCAAAGTTCTGGGATTACAGTTGCGAGCCACCATGACTAGCTGAAAGGTGGATATTTTGTTATAGAGATGAATTGTCTAAAAAAAGAAACCACTAAAGGTGAAGGAATAGAGAGTGTTCCATTCCAACAATGACGTGAGTTCCCTGGAAACAGAGTATTAGGTGCTAAGAATGGTGAGGACCTACATCTGACTCCAGATAGCTGCTTAGAGGTGGTTAGCAAGACTTCTGATGGAGGAGGGGGGTAGGCATGCTTGTGGAACAAAAATCTACCATGCAGGGTCTTTGTCACCAGGGAGAATAAAGAGAAATTGGCATTTGCTTTGAGATTAAGTCCATGTTCTGTTGTAGTGTAAATGTGTCCTCCAAAATTCATGGGTTGGAAACTTAATCCCCAGTGTAACAGTTTTGGGAGGAGAGGCCTTTCAGGAAGTGTTTAGGTCATGAGGATTCTGCCCTCATTAATGGATTAATGCTACTGTAAGAAGGGTTTGTGGGAACAGGTTCTTTCCTCTCGCCCTTCTGCTTTCCGCCATGTGAGGACATAGAAGCCAGCACCTTGACCTGCATCTTGGATTCCACAGCCTTCAGAACTGTGAGAGTAAATTTCTCTTCTTTATGAATTAGCCAGTCTCAGGTATTTTGTTATAGCAGCTTGCATAATGATTATGAGTAAGCACTTAAAAACCAGACTTCCTTGGTTCGAGTTCCCCTCCACCATTCCACAACTGCATGACCTTATACACCTCTTGAGCTTCTTCATCCTTTCATTTCTAATTTGTAAAATGTGGATAATAATGAAAGTACCTTCCCTGTGAAATTGTTTTGAAGATTACATATGAGGCAATATATGTAAAGTACTTGGAGCTTAGTGCTTAATACATACTGTATGTGTTATATCTCTTCACATGTTAAAAGAAAATGCTCTGTCTGTCCTTGATATCTAGGGGGTCTCCTGGGAACCTTGACTACTCAGGAGCAGGGTTCCTGATGATGGAAATAAATGTTAGCTATGATAATCATTCATTGTAAAAAACAGCGAGCTAAGATTGTATGATGTTAGTGTATGTGCTATAAGATGATGATGATGGTAAAGATGGGATTCTCAATATAATAATCTTCATTCAAATTCCCTTTGACACAGGACTGAGGTGAGCAAATGAGGTTCCAGCTCGTATATAATCAGCTTGGAGTCAGGAATTAAACACTTACAAAAATGAGCTACAAGTTGAAAAATATGGATGCCTGTCATTATGGCCACAGAACTGTGCAGGGTTCTCCACTCCTTCTGCTCTCTCTGGTCTCACCTCCTTTGGTTATCACTCCTCTTCTTGCTCTGTTTCTTGGCAGGTGGTGACAATCGATAGGAAATAAATAGGTGGGAAATGGTTGTGTTCCTTGGAGGAATTTCTGAGATAAGCGGGAGGCCTTGTACTTATTATATGACTAATGAATGCTGTTTTCCCTCACTGCACTCAAATGTGGGCAAGTATTATTGAACCTAGCCTTGGTCAACTGGGCTATTGATTTCCTTCTGTGATTTCAGATTCTCTTCTCAAGTAACCTCAACTAAAGATCTGAAATGGGAAAACCAATTTCAGATTAGACAAAGTGTGCACTGAACTTCAGACCTAGATTTCATTTTTTGATTTTATTTTTGATTTTTATTGTTTTCACTTAATGACTAATGATGTTGAAAGACTTTTCATGAGCTTGTTTGCCATTCATATATTTTCTTTGCTGAAGTGTATTTTAAATCTTTTGACCATTCTTTAACTGGATTCTTTTATATTCTTATTGTTCGGTTTTGACAGTTCTTTACATATTCTTTTTTCCCTACATTTTGCATTTCAAGTGTATTTCTTTACAATACTCATATGTTAACTCTGATATATATATGTGTATATATATTTTAATTTCAAAATATTACAGGCATACAAATGCTTTGGTCACATAAATTGCCTCTGCACTGCCAAGGCAAAACTACAAGTATGCCCATTCCCCAGACAGTGCACACTGCACCTGTTAGGTGTGAATTTACCCATCCCCTTCTCCCCCTCCAATCTGCCTGATTCCTGATCAGTGTTATTTCCATGTATGCAGATAAGTGTTGATCCATTAGTATCAATTTAATGGTGAGTACATGTGGTGTTTGTTTTTCCATTCTTGTGATACTTTACTTAGAAGAAGGGTTGACAATACACAAGCTCAGAAAGTCAAAAGAGGAAGGGGTTTGTGGATCTTTGCCCATTGGTAAACACATACATTGACTGGTCGATGTGGGTTATAAAGGCTTGTACACTTGCTCTGATTTGAAACAACTCTGAAGTCCATCCCAATTCTGAAGCTCCCATGGGGTCTGCTGAAGCCTTTTCCTGTGATGCATGCTGATTCAACACTTCCCTCTGCCCAGTCCTGCTTCTTTCACTTTCTTGATCTTAGGTCTTGATCCTAAGGGCAACCTTAATAAGCCACCTGTGTGCAAACCTCCATCTCAGAGTCTGCTTCCCAAGGAAGAGAACTTAGGAACCCTTCACAAAGCCTTCCCTCACCCATTCCCAGTGGAAATCAGGTTTCCTTTCCCTGAAATCCTCTAGTCCTTTTAGATACCTCTCTTACAGAGTTGGCATGTTTCTGCCTTGAAATTTCTATTTGTGTTTTGTCTTCCTTATTAGATTAGTGGCTTTCTAAAAACAGGATCTTTGTTTGATACATTTCCATATATTCTCCAGTTCCCAGACTTTTGTCATGCATAGATAACAAATATCTACTGAAATAATTAAGTAAATCCAGGTTGCAATATGAACTTTCATCCCAAGGTAATCTTAATAACTAAATTTTAAAGTATAATTATGGAGCACCTGGAGAACAACAATCTGTTTAAAGAAGGTAGTGTGTCTGCACAGATTAAAACCATGGTCTTAAGATTGATTACCTCTAAGGGTGAGGGGCTGCAGTAAGTAGGGATAGTGGAGCAAATGTAGGAAAATAAGTCACTCTTGAATGCACAGCCTGTGACTAGTACAGAGGAGAGGGCTGATACTCCAATGTGGCCAATTAATGCCATGTGGGATGCAGCCTCAGTGTTGCCATATCCTCCAATTATTTCAAGAGAAGCTGGAAATTCAGACTTTATATGATATTTTCTAATAATTCAAACATATACAGGCCAAACAAATGTCTATGAATTGCATTCAACTGGTGTGTGTGTGTGTGTGTGTGTGTGTGTGTGTGTGTTTGTGTGTGTGTGTGTGTTTCAGGGGCAGGCATAAGCCTGAAACTCCTGGGAAGGAATTCTTAGGTTTTAAACATCTCTGGTTTTTTGAATTGTGTGTATTTGTCCAGAATAGTTGTATTTCATGAGAGAATGATGAACTGTATTTATTTGGAGGGTCATTTTTATCCACTGTTGTATACTTGTATTTCTCACTGAGAGGACAAAAGGAGAATGGTTAGGTGCTGAACACGGTATTTGGATCATAATTTCCAGAATGTTTTAAGAGTCTCTGAAGAAAGGTGCAATACAGCTGTAAGATAATTGTTGTTGCTGTTTGTAATGCCTCTTTTTTCACCTTTAAGAGAAGCTTGTGAAATGGCTGGCTAACAATCTTGCTACTTATTGAAAAAGGCAGCCAGACTATTTTGTGCCAGCATCCTTGCATTTATATTTCAAGGATATAAAAATAGAGAATCCAGACCCAAGTCCAAATTCTTTCTTCTAGCATCCAGAGAAATATATCTCCTTTTTCTTCCATCTGATCACTCCTGACATCTGTGCAGTAAATATGGATTAGATAAGAGCATAAGCACTAAATTTCTTTTGTTGCTTCTAGCTCATAAAATAAGATTATCAAGTGTAGGTAAGAAAAGGGCCTTGTCTGTGAACACAGGGCTACTTAAGGGTGGTATTTTAAATGAAGGAGGTGTGCGTTTGTGTGCGTCTGTGTGTGTGTGTGAATTATCTAGGCTCAGAATATGGAGTAGTGGGAGGGGGGCTATGTAGCACTCTTTTGAGCAAATGCTGGGAAATTCAATGGCCTATTGTGGAAAATGCTATGAAATGCTAGTATCTTACTGGTGGGGATTCAGCTCAAAGAGTTACATTTTGTTTGCTAAGGAGAGAATTATTAGGTTAGGACCTGATTCACTTAACCTGGGACATCAGAGTGGGGCTAAGCAACTGAGAGACAAATAAATATCAAGATTTATAATTTACTGTGCTAAAATTTTCTATGAAAAATGCACAGAAAATTCCCAAATTAAGGTACATTTTTATCTGGTACAAAGGGAGAGAAATCACATCAGCTGAACAGCTTATGAGTTGTTACTGTTTATGTGGTGTTAGACTCTGGCTTATGGACATCAATCTTAGGCAGCAAATAGAGACCAGAAGTAAAGGATAAATACCTTTTAAAATCAATTCTAATCATTTGTCTATTTGAACTAAGATGTTTTACTTTCAATAGTAAGTAAATCAAGGCAAAATTCAATAAATAAAACAAATTTAAAATATTATTGTGGAAGATGTTCTTAAACTTTACATCTTGCTTTACAATATGGGGATTTGGTCTCAGTCTATACTCTTTATAAAACATTCTTTATAAATACTTTAAAGGCATTAATTCAACTAACAGATAATGCTATCAGCTTGACTCTGTGACCATGCTAAATGTTGTTACTTTTTTTATATGCAATTTCATTGATTTTGAAGAAAAGATATATAAGTGTCTATGAAATAGATATATAAATGTTATTTTTAAATTCTTTTGAAAAGTACTAAGCATTTTGTTTCAGTGGGGTTTGGTTGGGTCATGTCCTCCATTTTAATAAGTGAGGGAACAGGCACAAAGAAAGAATGAAAACATGTATTTCAGAGTTGAAGAGAAATGGAACACCTCACATTTCAGTGTACTTTCATTCACACTGGACGGCATCCCTTTTTCCTATATTGTACTTCTAAGAAGCATTGATGGCTAAGTGGTATTCTGATGGCAGAAAAAGACCTTTTCTCCAATGAATACTTTCCAGTGAACAAGGGGAGAAGAGCGGGCTGATCTCATGTGAAATTATCCCTGATCAGAGTCCTTGTCTAGTCCTCAAAGGTTTGTAGCTATTATACAGGGGAAGTTGAGGCTTTTGGTTTCAATTTCCTAGGCTAGTGTATTGTGCTAAAGATGTGTCTCTGCCAGATACTGACAGTAAAGTACACTGATTGGAGACCAACAGAAGCCTTTCAACTTCTGAAGAGTTTTCCCATTTATGTCTGTTTTCTGTATTAAATGTCAACAGAAACACTTTGGAGGCAATTACTACCTTGGACCTCTGCTAGAGGTTCCTGATTCAAGGATCTGTGAAGATGATAGACTACTTAATCTTATCCTCATGGCTTCCTCCCTTAAACAACCTGGACATTTGCTCCGGCTTTCACAGGAGGAACACAACTTTCTCTTTTCTCTCACTTAATAAGAACTCACTTGACTCTTCTTCCTAAGTTACTGGCTCTATCCTGATTGAAATGCTGAAATACTTTTCCCCAGGATCAGAGCTTCTAGCATAATACCTCTCAATTTTTCTCACTGAAGTACCCTTAAATAAAGAGGAGAGTGAACATATATTTCTAAACAGGATGGAGAAAGAAAAATGGAAGAAATTGGTAGGCCAACTTAAAAGGTGATGCTAATGATATCTGACAGCATATCCCAAAGCCTGATTTTTTAAAATTGTTGCAAATATCTTATAAATTTACATCACAATTTAGCATTCTATTCTGTGATATATAATACCAAACTATATAATACCATATGTAATTTTAATATGTGACACTATTTAATAATATATTAATAGAGAATACACATCAATATTTACAATAATGCAATTTCTTACTGGTTCCATATAAAATATTTCCCTAAAAATGATTATCCAGGACGTTATGTTAACTATGCAGTGGTTTCTCCTACGTTTACTGCAGATTCCTCCCCCATCTCTTCATATCCACAACTGCCTAGAGGTACAAGGAATGCATGATGAGAAACATTGTCTTATCAGGTATGCTGGTTAGTTAGCTCAATTGCCTTAAATACTTGCTCAGAGACTTGGGGTTTTACATTTTTATGCAGATTTTATTTTTAATGTAGTATATCCATTTTTATACTTTCCCTCTTTAAAAATGTCTATAAGGAGCAACAGAGCAAATTCACAACTAGGAGTGTTGTCAAATGTAATTTACCCAGAACTGGTAGCCAGGAAAAGGGCATGGAAGAAAGACCTCTGAGAGACTTTTTGGAAGCGTGCTACTTTATCTTTTTATAAACCATATGGAGGTTAGAATTTCATGCAAAATAAGAAAATAAATCTAAAAAATAATAGGACGTAGTTAAATCAATATTGATTATTTAGTGTGAAAATGCTTTATGGGAGGCAGTAAAATCTTTTAGGATCCTAGAGGAAAAATGTGGGTATAAAAGTGGAATAAATTACTACAGTGTAATCACTTGGTAAATAACTAAAATACTGTTTCTAGATTTATGGTGTCAGAGAGCAACCTCCTATGAAATATAGAACATGTTAGTGATTCAGGTGTGATGGATTTTAGAGAAACCATTTAAGAGCCATTGCTGTCTGTATAGCTTGCCTTTAGCATTTCTCTTCATGAGTCTTCCCTGCATGTCCATTTAAAAATGTCCCATGTTTGTAGAGTAATAAATTTTCATTTAAGGGGAGTCCAGCGGATTCTGATGTATACACTCAAGAGCCTTATTTACCTGTGCTATTCACACTGCTGATCATTTTCAATGAAACCATTTATGATTCTAGTTTGTTTTTCTCCACTGTAACCAGGGCTAGGTTTTTGGCTGCATTCTCACAGCTGTATTTGACTCCAGAGAGTTTTGAGACGATGGTAATAGTTATAATTTTGTGCAAGGTGACAACAATAATGGATCTTCGAATAGTTAACATTTTCTGGCTCACCTTCAATTTATGATGGTAAAACATTGATCTGAAGAAGCAGAGAAACTAGACTAGCGATAGGGCCTCTCCTCAAAACCATACACGTGGTGGTTAAGCTAGACGTTGCTTCCAACAAGAAGGACGACACATTTCCATTATCCTTCTCGCCAAAATACTCTGCCAAGGTTTCTCTTTCCTGAACAATTCTGAAAATTTTAAAACTTTTTCTTAACCTTCTTAACAGAATTTCTGTGTCCTTTATCCCATTTTTTATAATTAACTAGAAAATAGTGAAATAGATTAAGGCTCATCAAATTATAAACAATTAATAAAATAATGTTTTTATGGCTTATATCCATTATAAATATTCAGGTATTTGTGTTAAAATAACAAATATGAAGATACAAAATGTTAAGAACATCATGTATAGAAAAGGTAATATTCAACTACCCTATAACCACTTTCTTATTCTCAATTTAAGATCATTTTCTTATTTTCAGTGAACTTTACATTTTTCTCATAGGTAGTATTTCTTTTGCCAAATGACCTTCAATCAGATTGAACCACATGAGATTGCTGATATCTAAGTGCATCAGACAGCGTTCAAACCAGAGAAAGAGAACCAGTAGGGAACATAAATTAAGAGATTCACTGCAAGGAATTGGCTTACGTGACAGTGGAGGCTGGCTAGGAGAGTCCGAAATCACAGGGCAGGCAGCCAGCAAGGGCCTAGCCGAAGGTGCTGTGCATAAGCAGAATTTCCTCACCAGCAAATTTTCAGCCTTGTTCTCAAGGCCTTTCAACTGATTAAATGAGGCCCACCCAAATTATCTAGAATTACCTCCTTCACTTCATGTCAATTGATTATGAACTTGAGTCACACCTACCAAATATCTTAACAGCAACGCCTACGTTAGTGTTTGATGGAATAACTGGGGCTGTAGCCTAGTCAAGTTGACACAACAAAGGATCATCCCATGGACATTTTTTGACTACTAGAAAAGGCAACAACTACATGTGGTTTGACCTAATAGTTAAACACAGATGCCCAGATTATATTTATGTATTGCCTATTTTAGGATTTAAAAACTGCTCTTAAATTACCTTGGACCCATCAATAGAAGTCACTTGATACCTTCTTAGATTTTTTCCGTGGCCCTTTAATCATATTAGAGTGTTTATTATTATTCTTCCACATGAAAACGCTTGTTATTTGGAGGCCTGTCTTTACTTATTCTATTCTTTTATGTATGACCAGCTTCATTTATTGGGCCTGAAGGGAAATCTGTGTGGCGATGGCTAAGAACATGGCTTTTGAAGAAGACAAATGGGAAATCAAAACCAATCTCTGTTTCCTGTAACATGAATGACCTTGGACAAGTCACTTAACCTTCTGGAATTTTAGATTTCTCATCTATAGAGTAAAAATGTTAATACATACCCTGTAAAGTTGTCATGAAGATTAGATGGTGTCTTAGTCCAGATTTTCCCTAAAAATAGAGCCCGAGACAAAGAGATGTATGTGTGCAGGTAGATTATTTTTGGAAGTGATGACAAGGAATTGTACTGTAAAGAGTAAAACAAGGAAAGAGGAAATGCCAGTTCCAGGTAACTTATTGTGTCCATGTCTACCGAGGGCAACTGGGAATTGATCTCATTGGAGGCCCCACTAAGGGCCCCTCAGGATTTTCTGCTTCAAGGAAGAGGGCAGTACTTATCCTCTAATTCTCAACTCTCATTGGCCGTAGGCTACTAACTCTTCCCACTTCTATGTTCCCTGAGGCAGCTCACAAAGAGGTACTGGGGGAGATTTGTGTTGCACAATGTGCCTGGATGAGGTGCCATCAGTAGGTTGTACCTACATCCCCTGCTGTTTCTGTGCTAAGGGCTGGAGCGCAAACAGGCAGAGCAAAACTGTGTTTGAATCAGATGAGGTAACAGGTACAAAGTATCCAGACAGGGAGCTAGTATATAATAAGCACTAAATAAATGCCAGGACTTGAAAATATGGTAATGAAGATGTTGAAGGCAATAATAGATATTATTAATAGTGATAAGTGTAATAATAAATGCCATGGTTTTTAGATAACTTTGTTTTTTGTCTTTGCATTATAGATATGCTCAAGGTTGTAAATATCCTTCTTAGAATATATTGCTCAAAACTGAATCAAGCATCATAGATTAGTATGATCGATTCAAGGTAAAATAGGATTACCACTTTACTCTTGTGACCATATGAATTCATATTAATTCATCTAGGATTAATGTTTTGGCAATAACATCAAACTCTTAGCTGATACTTATTGTTCTGTTAAAATAATCCTTAATCTTTCTTCCAATATGAACATATTTTAAGTTTGTTCTATACTCGTCTCAGTGTTTAAACTACCATTCAGGATTTTATGGTTTTTCATATTTTATAGTGAAAATATTATATAGTAAAAAAAATGATTGGCTTTGAATTCTGCCTCTGCCACCTACTAGTATCCAGTCTTGGTCAAATAATCGATCTTTTATTACATAAGCCTTAGTTTCTTAGTCTATAAAACAGGGGTAATATTGCCTGCTGTGTTGGATTGTTGAAAAATTAAAATATCATTTTTATAAGGCATATAAATAAATGTACACTAATTTTTATTTTGCATTCTTTCCCCTTTATAATTCTGGTATATTATTTAAATTTTGCCAAGATCATTTTAAATGTTGATTCGTCATATAATTTATAAGTTATTCCCTCCAGTTTTGTTATTCATATTTTGCCAAGCAAATTCTCTTTATGTTTTCATTTGTTTTCAGGACAGGTCTAAATCCAATGTTTCTTTGTATCAGTGATAATCTTCATCCAGTTTGATACACATGAGTTTTTCCAGGATGCCTCTATTCAGCCAGATTTGGTTTCATGCTACTCCAAATGTGGTCATTTTTTTTCTATTTCATTTGCAATAAAATCATAAAATGATATCTGCTAATGCCTTGCAGAAAGTCCAGCATATTTTTGACTGTAGAATTTCTATGCTCATTGGCCTGGGAACATAATAATAAACAAAACAGTAATTTCAATTATTTTCTAATCTTGAACCAACCAGATCTCAAACTAATTACATACACTGAAAGACCTAGTTTTTTCTTCCTTTTTAAATAAACAATATGCTGACTTGGCAGCACTCACAAAAATAAATTACAAAGCAAATTTTTGACCCAAGTTCTGAAAGTCAGCCCTCCCACAACTGGCTCAGCTACCTGCTGTTTCTTAATGGAGGGTGGGAAACAGGGTGTTATATGTTGCTCTTTCCACTGTCCTCAGAAACTTTGAAGACCCAGCTATGCTTTTTGTATTAAACAAGTCAAGATACCAGTGTAGCTAAGGAGAGCTCTGCAAAAATGTCAGAATGGACAATGAAAAATAGCAGTTTTAAACTTTAAAATCTTAAAGCAGATGTTAGAAAATGTCAACTCTGTAAACAATTGATTGCCAGCATAGTGTTTTGCCTGACACACTTAAGTCAGTATTTTTCCAGGATCATTGAAGTTATGAAATTTGCAGAAAGTAAATCTGCATTATTTATGACAAAGGACACACCTGTATTCTTTTTTTTTTTTTCTGCCAAGTGCTGATATAAATCAAGTCCCTTTATACTCTGAGTCAATAAAAGCTTTATTGGCTTTCAATTATCAATTCTCACTGCAGCAGCTGGGACAAAAAGATGGTATCTGTGGTTAGAAAACCAAAGAAGAATCTCTTTTTCTTTGCTTTCTATCCTGTGTAGTTTGGGGCATTTAAAACCACTATGTCATGATGGAACCGGTTTGGACCTCGCTGGAAATTGGTGAGCCATGGTGTTGAGGTGAACAGAAAAGGTTTATTGGACCCTCAGCATTTGCAGATTCCAATAGCTAATTCAGGGCTAGGGGTTACCCGAAGGGGCAGTAGATAAATATGATGACTTGGTCATCCTCAGACCCAGGATGATGTGGCACTATTTTGCCATCTACTGTCTCTGTGATAGTCTGTAGTGAACATTTATTTTTCCTAAGATGTGGCTGATTTCTCTTCAGAAATGAATGGAAGGAGTAGGCCAAAGGGAAATTATCTTTGTTTAAGGGATGCACCAAAGAACCATGAATCAATGAGTTCTAATACTATTAATAATGTTGAATAATATTTAAGATTGAATTTATTGATTTTTTTTTATTTCAGCTTATTATGGGGGTACAAAAGCTCAGGTTATATATATTGCCCATGTCCAGCCCATCCCCCTGAGTCAGAGCCTCAAGCGTGTCCATTCCCCAGACAGTGCGCCTGGCACTCACCATGTAGCCATACCTCCATCCCCTCCCCCCACCCCTCACCTCCCCAGTCAGCACCTTCATGGACCAGCACTTCATGAGAAGGCTGCTACTATTATCTGTTTTCTCCACATAAGGATACTAACGCTTATGGGGGTTAAATAATTTGCCCAAAGGTATGAGCTATTAGATGGTATATCGAGGATTTGGACCCAGGCCTAACTTTAGCCCTGTTGTCTATACTCTGTTACATAAAGCAAAGTGAAAGTGATGTTTCCAAACCACACCACCAGCCATAAGAATTATTTTAGTCTCCTCAGTGCTCATCATTCTGTCTTGTACCTTTGGCCTTCTCTGCTTGCCTCGTGCCTTGTTTAAATTGCTAACTTCCACTGGCTCTCAAAGAATCGATCAGACAGAAACACTCCCTCTTCTTAGAGGCCTTCCCTTTGCCCACAGTTTAGGGCAGGTTCCCTTTCTATGGGCACCTGCAGAATCCCAGGCTTATCTCCAGTATAACACTGGGTTCTTGTTGGTGTTCTCACTGAGACTCTGAGCTTATGAAAGGCAAAGGATTTTACCATTCATGCTAAATCTCCCCAGCTTAACAGAATTCCTGGCACATAGTGAATCCTTTGGGAATTTTAGTCAAATGGCATGAATTAGCAACACCATGACCAAAGTCTTTATTTAATATGAGCTTCCTTCTCTATTTTGGGATACACACACACACACACACACACACACACACACACACACACACGTGTGTGTGTGTGTGTGTGTGTGTGTATGTATTTGTTTTCAAATATGTGTATATATTTGGCCTCAGAGTTTTAGTTTTTATCTGTTTTGGTCTTTTAGTGACTTTTGATGATTGTATCAAAAGGAGTCAGATGAAAATACAACTGAAATCTGGACAAAATTAGTTACTTAGTGATGCTGAATCACAGAGGTTACCAAAGAGATCTCTTTCCCTTTCCATCTAGATTCCTAGCAAAGGCTCTGATGGTCTTGCCTTGTTTGCTCTATTTCTTTCTTACCTCTTACCTTTCTTCTTTCTTGAGTCTACCATTGCTAATCCAGCATGAAGACACATCCTTGATGCATTGGTGTATCAATTAGTCATCATCCGCTGTATAAACTTAGTCACCATTTGTTAATAAATTCATCACTCCAGTCAAAGGTGCCAGTGTTGCCACCCTTGCTATACTACCTGGTGAGCCAGGAAAGTCCTGGCCAGGGCTCCATGGAAGCATGGGACATTTGTTAAAGAAGTTCATTAGTCAAAGACCCTAAGTGTATTTATGGTGTGCCAGGAAACATCAGATAGAAATAGCTATTATTTCTTATCATTCCTTTAAAAATATAATGCTTTGATTTACATTTTTATTGCCATTGACCCGATTGGGAACTACTCTTGGAGTAAAAATTGATCTTCATGAAATTTCATGAAAGATGTGAGAAAAAATAATATGCATATATATATGGAATTTATAAATATATATATATGATTAAACAATTATATAAGTGAAAAGAAAGTAACTTAAAACCTACATTGAATTAATGATATTTATGAACTGCTTCTAAGATTTTTTTCCCTATTGACTGACTGCACTTTAATGCAATCTGGTGTTTTTTAAAGTATTCAAGGAGTGTTCAGCTTTTAGATGTGCAATTATCATGCTGAAAATCAAGAACAACATCTGGAATGAGGAAAGGAGCAAGAGTGAACAGAAATAGAAGCTCATTTATTTCCAAGCTGGAAGGTGGTAAAAGGAAAGTACAATATTAACACCTGAGTGTGCAAATCGATATCTGTTACATTCCATTCAAAATGCTGGCAGCCCCTATTATAAGGACGGTGTGAATGTAAAAGATAACAACTCTGCTATAGGCTTTTGGTGTTATCATGACAGCTGTATGATGGAGCACCTAGTATCAAGTGCAAGTAAAACTTGGTTGCAATGAGGCACTTTTAACAAGATTTTACTATATATGTTTTGAGTCAAGTAATAAAATACAATTTCATATCATCCAATCATTATTTTTGCTGCTGACAGAATAACTTCTGCCTTGGGAAACATGTTGCTGGAAATCGCTGTTGTCCTTATGTTTAGGGACCAATGATTGAATTGGGCTTGTAGTACAGGTAACTATAACTTACAGGTAAATAGATAAGAGTGTAAGTAATGATATTCACTTGGAGTATACATTGCTAAAGGTTGGGGGCCACTGCCAGGTAAAGGAACTGCCAAGCTGCTTGTCTGGTTTTATTAAAAAATAGTTGTCAAATCCTGAAGGATGTCTTTCCTTCCTTTTGTCAAAATAAGGCTGGGTTCATTCATGATCAATGTTCTACTTGTGTCTTCAGAGCTAGCTGTTTTTTAATTATGTATTGCCTAAATATTGTTTTGACAGCATAAATAATATATAGGCTATTGGTCTGGAGTATTTGTATGGTCTGGAAAGGTAATATTAATCAGAGCTTCCTAGACATGACTGCATCTGTATTGTCTACACAGCACTAGTTTTCTTACTTGATAAATTTCAAGGAAAGAATTAGCTTCTTTCTCTTGCTTTCTTGCTAGACTCCAGACTAAATATATAAACACATATATATTTTTTCTGATTGTAAGCAAAGTATATGTTTATATGTTATTTGGAAAATATAGAAAGTCATATAAAGAAATTAAAATCACCCATAAGCATAATACCCAAATACAAACATTTTATAAGTATCATTCAATATTCATTCATTTATCAAATATTTACTGAAAATCTACTCTACACAGATATTTCCATCTGCTGGAAATACATTAGTGGCCCACTCAGATGAAAAATCCCTATTCTCTTGGAAATTACATTCTAGTGGCAGGGAGTCAATAAACAAATATTAAGTAAACTTTGCAGTTGTTTGTTATTATCCACTTGGATATTTCCACGCTGCTCTGTGTCCTAGGAGAAGGAACTTTAAGGATGAGCTCCTTTGTGCTCTGACTTCTGATTGGGTTCAGAAAGGGGGAGGCACTAGGAGGAGACGTGGAAGGAGAGAGAAGCCAGAGTATTTATTCCTGCTGGGCTATGGGTTCACAGTGGCTTTGTTCCTTTGCATAGGCCACAGCTCCTGTCTGGCAGCTACAGTTATAACTTCTCTCTGCGTTCTAATAACTGCTGTTTCTTCTTGCCCCCTCATGCCCAGGGATTATATTGGCTCTCCCATTGTTGTCCATCCTGGGATGCTTTATAATCTGTTTGCTGATTTTCCTTACCTCTGCTCACACACTCTTGCACGTGGTCCCTCCATTAAACTCTTCTCAATTACTATACTCTGTGTGCCATCTGTTTCTGTCTAGGACCTTGACAGATACATTTAGTATGCTACAAAGTTATAAATGCTAAGAAGGAAAAATAACAAGGAAATGGAGAGTGAAGGTTTTGAGAAGAGCTTGAAATTTTAGATGGAGCATCCAGGGAGGCTTCAATGAGAAAGTGAGTTTTTGGTGTGATCTGAAGGAGGCAATTGAGCACATTCTACACACACACACACACACACACACACACATGCACGCACACACAGAAAGAGAGAGAGAGCGAGTGAGCACAGGCATTCCACATATATACACATTAACATGTTGTAGCAATAGAATCATATTTTTGCACAATGTGTTCGGTAACTTAAAATGTAGGAGCATTTCCCCATGCCATCAAATATGCTTTTATTATTTGACTGTAATGGTTCTATGGAACTTTGTTTTAAGATTATAACATACTTTATTTAATTGATCCCCTGTTTTTAGACAATTAGGTTGATTTTACAACTCCATTATTATAGATGAACCCTGCTGACAGTTCTTACTTTTTGAAAGCATTTTACTGATTTTGAGAGCCTACTGGGTCACCTTTCAGGAATCACTGTTTTGTTCTTTCATAAAATGGCAGAATGGGCTTGGTTCTGGGGGCTGTTAGTGTCAGTCTTTGGGATAGATTCATCATTGGTGTGCAAGAGGGTAATTTTGCAAATGGGTGTGGGATATGTAATTACCGTATTGAATAACAAGAAGCAACATCTGGATTAAGGGAAAATATAACAGAGGGAGTAATACTTTTTTCCCCCTAAATTGGATGCTTGTGCAGTAAAATGGAAGAATAGTATTCATAACTGCAACTTCTTTTAACCTGATGAGTCCTTGCTTCACCCACAAGGTCCTTATTTCTCAAGCTGACCAGGAAACATAGAATCCTTGTAAGTGCTAACTAAGCTGTTTCGTTGGCTAAGCTCCTGTCTTTGGAGGAAGGCATATAAAGATTGTGTTGGCATGCATGAGTGCACTCGTGATTGCGTTTGAGGACAGAAAAGTTTTCCTTCTGGCTAAGTTTGGAGTCTAGGTGAAAGATGAGAGTGGTACATTTATATGTTCTACCTTGTTAGCCTAGGTGGGCTATCCTGTCCTCAGCCAATCTCAGATGATATGTGTCATCACATAATCAGGTTCTCATAAAAGCATAGTTTGTCATACCCTGCGTCTCCTGCCTCTAAATTTTTATAGGACAAATTTTATTCTGCACTGATCTTTCTCTGGTGTAAGTATTTTAATAATATTTTAAGAAAGTAATCCTTTGTATATATTTAATACACACTAATTGTAATTACATCATAATATACTTCCAGCATCTATAGTTATGGTTGTCCTTCTTCCTTTCTCTCTCTTTCTCTGTTATAGTCAAGATCCTTTCCCTCAGTGATATTTTATGCAGAAAGACACCTCAAAAAGTTATTTAAAAGTCAACTCAAAGTGAAGAGACAAACTCTTGTGCTTGCTCTGGCTTTTAAAAAGTTCTGTTTTCTCCTGTCTTTTTTCATATCTCAATCACACCTCCTGAGACTCCAAATGCCAGCATAAATGTAAACACAAGTCACTAACTTTCTCAGGCACTGACACCAAATGAATCAACAATGGCAGCCCTGCCCTGCTCAAACTGAAGGAGCCTTCATTGTTAAGCCAAGTTTGGATCAGAGATTTTTCTCTCTGAAGAGATTTGCTATTTCTTTCCAACTGTGGAGTGAGTTATAATGACAGCTCTGGGTTATGGAACACAGGAAGAATTCATGTAATCAAAGAAATCCAATATTCTCATGGGTGAAATCTTTGCAAATATTATTATAGCCTATTCACAAAGGAAGAAATGGGTGCTCAAAGAAACCCCAAAACTGCACAGATCTTGAGTGTTGGTGCTAAATCATAGACCTGACCATACAGAGCATTCATCGTGACAACCTGGGTGAATTTGTTTCTTGTTACATTGTGATGACTCTAGAGAAAATTGTAGCGATAGGCTCATATTAAAAGCTACACAGCAGATCCAATAAGCTGTGTGTTGGGCACTCCATATTAATAGTAAAAGGGTTTTAGAAAGTTTCTAATTTAGAATTTCTAGGAGCTCCAGTGGTGCAATCGGTTAGCTTGCAGTACTTATATAGAATTTCTTACATTTGCCTTTTCGCACACTAGAAAACTGAAGGAAAAAAAAAAAAAAAGAGGACCTTTGTGAATATAAAGTTCTAGTCATAACATTGGACTTTCTATGTTTTCCATGTTGTTTTAGAATAAGTGTTCAGAGACCAAAATAATGGGCACATTCTGTCATTACACGAAATGAGTGAAATACTTTTAGTTCCCTGAATATTCTAATTATTTCTTTGGTACTGGGCCTTTACACATACTTCCTATCATTCTGGACCATTTTCCATGCTCCTATTGGTCTTTCATACAACCCCCCTTCTATATTTATGCTGACACATTTTGATCATCTGTTAATAATTTCTACTCACTCAGGTCAGGTCACCACACTTAAGTGGAGCAGACGTTTCTCCTCAGTGTTCCCACCCACTTCACAAATTTTACCCATTGTAGCTCTTATCCCTTAGTGATATAATTGCTTGTTTAGTTATCTGTATTTTCTACTAAATTGGGAAATATGGAAAAGCAAGGATATTATCTGTTACATGTACTACTGTATCCTTAGCATCTAATACAGGACTGGTACACAACAGTTGCTCAATAAATCTTTCTAGCATGAATAGATGGATGAAAGCATGAATGAATGAACAGAATAAGTGGACTAATCCCTTTAGCAGTTGAAGAGCTTATTTAAAACCCTTTGCACTTAGATCCGCTAAGTTCAGGTCACTCACTGCTTGAGATATTTGCTTGATACAGTTGAAGAGTGATCATTTATTTAACAGAAACCTTCAGATCCCTGTCCATATTACCAATAACCATGCTTCAGGGGACTGACGTTAGGGCGGCCTCCATGCTTTTTACTTGTGACATCTAAACAGCTATAGCCATTGCACAGAATGGAATGGCCCACTACCCAGGTTTTGATTCAAGTGTTGAGACTTGAGTATGTCCTGCTCAAAGAAAAATGTGAAGTAGAAACAAGTAAACATTTTTTATAAGAATTATTAAAGGAGGCCAGCTGAAACCAGAAAATTTGGGAGCAGACAATTGTTTTCTAAGTGATACCTACTGTTAACTTATGGCTGGGCTGGAGACTATTTGTTGAGCAGTATTAACACAGGAAGGTAACCTAGATCCCCTTTTGAGTCTCTGTGAAGCAGTGCATCTTTTTGTTTACTCCTTGTGTAATTAATTTAGGCCCTAATTGTATTAGGTAAGGGGTGGAGAATTAAAAAGAAAACTATTAAATGATTCTGGGAGCATGAATTTATTACTGTGAAAAAGAAAAAAAGCTGTCTCTCTCCATCTCTGTTTGCTGCATAGTTCTGGTGCTTCTCATCCCTAATAAGTCACAGAGGCTAGTATCTGGTCCCTTGGCTGAGAACTCTGCCTGAAATGGATGCTGTAAGTGGCCTAATAAAGCCTTCAGCTTAGGGCTTCCATTTTTGACCATGATTTAGAATGTATGTCTTCCTATGAAATGATATTCTTTTTCTGGCCTTGACCTGAGTTCTAGCTTAGACTCAAGGAGAATATATGGGCTTTCCGCAATATTCCCGGAAATGCAGCCCTTGAGAAAACATGACATTCCTACTCTAATAAAAGGTAATCATAGCAAAAGAATGCCACTGCAGCAGACACGGCTTGTTCCACCCAGATGCTGTAGGATCTTTGCCTCCCAACTCTTTCCTGTTTCTCTGCCCTGAGGGTACTCTCACCACCTTGCCTGCAGGTATATAGAGCCTGAAGATTTTGCAGTCTTGCAGCCCCTGTTCCCTTGTCACTCCTGCTGTGGTTTTTATTCAATGACTGAGTGGTGCAGAAGTGTGAGCGCTCATTTTCTTTCCTTGACTAAGGGTGTGTGTTGGGTGGGGGGAATGCCAAACGGTGATCTAATTTATCCTCTAGTCTTCTGAAGCGTCAGGGTGAAACTGGGAACTTTTCCTGAAAGTGCACCTTCGCCTGGCTCTTCCCCCCTGCTTGTCCCACTTCCTCACTCTCTCTGCTCCTCTCTTGGGAGCACACACCTTTGTTTTCATGGTTTGCTTCAGAAGAACCCCACCTAAGACTATACTGCTGGCCAGTCCCGTTAAATTATTTAATTCTCACAAACATCCTTTGTAGTAAATGTCAGAAGAACGAATTATCTAGGTAAAACCTAATTAATCAATTTTCCCAAATAGCTAGTAAATGTTGCAGCCTAGATTTGAACACAAATTCATGCAACCCTAGCAACTATTCTCTGAACCATGAGATATATGCCTCTCCGTTGTACAAGGCTAATATTAAGAGTCAAGAGTTTCATCATAAAAATAGTAACCAAGGAACTGATTTACCAGAATAGCTGAATTCACACCACCGTTTTACTTGGCAAAATTGCTAGTTTTTTTAAAGTATTAGCTTATTCATTTATAAAAACAGAAAAACTCATACCTGCCCTGCTTATTCTTAACTATTTAAAAATTGGGATGCAATGATACGATGAAGGTTGAGATTGCTTTGTAATTATGAAGTACTAGAAGAAAGAACTTAAGCTTTGGATGTAGATTTAATGCATGATTTAGTAACAAACTAGCAGTGTTTTGGGCAAAATAGTTTGTCTCTGTAAGCAATGTCTGTTTCTGTAAAATGGAAATAATCATGCATTTTTCATAAAGGTGCTAAGATTAGGTGAGATAGGCTGCTATGCAAATTCTGTCATGAATGCAGGGTATTTCCAACGTCTGGCATGAGATAGTTGCTCAATAAATATTAGCCGTGCCCACCCTCTTTACTTTCCTTCTTCAAGTAGGTGCTTGGACTCAGAAATAGCCTGCTATTGTCACAGTTTCCCCCTGGCCACTTGCTCAGAGAAGGAATGCCTGTGTGTGTGTATACTCACAAGCACATATTTTAGTTAGTCTTTTCTTTGCTTTTATCAGTTGCTGTACTTTCATTTTTTACTACCTTTTTATGTATATTTTATTCCCAATCAATGTCAGAAACCTTGTACAAATATCTTGTTTCTCTTTTCTTCCTCGATCTCTACCCAGCTCTGTACTTTTATGAAGCTTATTTTTCTCACTCTCACTTCTTTTAATTTTTATTTGTTTAAAATCAAGCACTAAGAAAAAAAAGTGTGAGTGTGTGTTTGTGTGTGTGTGTGTGTGTGTGTGTATGTGTGTGTACTTCCCAGCAGCAGGGACTCAGGGCCATGCTCATGGCTGGATACTGCATATTTTGGGCATCAGTACCCAGTGACTAAGACTTGCTCTCTGAGAAGCATCATAAACTTTTAGATCTAGTGACTTGAAAGACCATTCAAGTTTTTCATTTACAAGTACGTAAGCTGAGAGAAGGTAAATGGCTTGCTTAGGATTAGAGCCCAGAACTTTTCAACCAGGTTTTCCATTGAGACATGTGAGAAAGACAAAAGTCCTATAGAAGGGCTTAAAAATATTTATAGCTGTTCAGAGTTTATTTGTATAATTTGTTTCTTCTCTCCTCTTGCCAGCTGTTCAGGCTTTCTAACAATATTGCTTTGGTTAGGTTAAAATCCAGTCCTTTTATAATTCCTGACATTGTCACCTTTGTTAAAGATGAGACAGACTCAGAGAAGAAAGCCAGACTAGCTTTGAATTTTAACTATGCCAGTGACTGGTCTCATAAACTTGGAAGGTTGTTTTGTCTCTCAGTTTCTTCACCAGTAAGTCCAGAATGCTAACATCTATGTTGAAGAGTTGTTGAGAGAATGAGACTTTATAATATCAGCAAATTGCTTAATCCAGAACCATGTACATTTATTACTATAATACTATGTGGGTCTTAGAACACTAAGAGTACTTTTCTCCAAATTATTTTCCTCCAAATTAAACTTTCCTCCAAATTAGAGAAGACATTTGGTTCTCCATGGAAGTAATAACACATATAGCACTTTCCAGAGTAAGATGGGTTGTTTGGAGGAAGTTTTAAAAAGTATCCCAGACAAGTCTAAAATTCCTATTTACTTACTTCTTATTAAAAAAAAGTCAGATGCACTTGAATGGTCTTTCAGGTAACTTGATCTGGTGCATTGTAACAGTGATATCAGGATGATGGGAGGCCCCTTTCTGATCTTTTCACCTTCTGTAGGAGCATAGCTGACAGTAGAGAGTGTTCATATGTTGTTTCTTTTGTTCTTTTAGTCTGGGAGCTGAGTGACTAGCCTTTACTAAAAGTCTCCATGGGGAAGGCTGTCCATCAAAGAGCACTACTCTTGTACATGTCATATTGACTTTGTCACTGAGCCTCTATACTCCAGCCACCCAAATGTACCCCGATACAAAGTAACTGTAGAAAAGGAACCTACTACTTATTGAGAATCTATTTTGTGCTGAGAATTACCCTGGATGCTCTATGTACATCATTTTATTTAGTTCTCACCACAGTTTTGTGCTTAGATATAATTACCTGCATTTAAAAGGGGAGGAAATTGAAGCCCCACATATTTCCTGTAAAATGCTAGACAATAAATATCGATGGCTTTGCAGATCACATAAGACCTCTGTTGCAACTGCTCAGTTCTATGGTTGTAGTGTGCAAGCAGCCATAGACAATATATAAACGAGTGAGTGTTACTGTATTGGAATAAACTTTTATTTCCAAAAACAGATGGTGGACTGGATTTGGTCCATAGGTTTAAGCTGACCTCGAATTTATAGTGACTGTAAGGTAAAACCAGTAATTGAAACTAGCTTTGTCTGCCCTTAGAACTTAATCTCTACTATTGCCTTAAGGAGTTTTGAGATTAGGGAGACACCCTAATGTCACCATATCCTGTTAGATGTTGGTTTCTCGGTTTCTCAGATTTAAGGAGAACCCACAACTTATGAACTGGCATGACAGCTTACTCAGGAGAAGTTCCTGGAATTGGAGACTTTGTGCCTGCGAAGGTGTAGCTGAGTCTCTCAGGCAGGCCTTGCATGCTTGGCCCTATTAAGTGATGGCAAGCACGATACCTGTAGGCCAGATACACTCTGTGCCTTGACGTTCTCTGGCCTGAACTGCGGGCCATGCCAGTGCTTTGAGTTTACACTGAGGATCCCAGAAGGGGTTCTCACAGAATCAGTCTAAATGCACCTCCCAGCAGGCCAGGAACTTGACATTATTCAAAGGTAAAGAAAGCACTTCTGCCAGGACTTAGAGCAAGTAAAGAAGACTCTAGATGTAGCCAATGCCTCTTGGTAAAACTACACTCCATTGCCTTTGAAAAATAGCCCAATTATCCTCAATTTCAGCATGCAGAAAACTGATGCAGCAATGTGACCTTATAGCACAAATCCCACACACATAAACACTCCCTATTCTATTCGTTGCTCTAAATTATTCTCATCTAAGAGAAACGAATAGTCAGTTCTATCTGTCACCTAGGGGAGGCATAAAGTAGTCACAGAATAAGATCATTCTCTACTTTTTCAACCATCAAAGAAGAATGGTTAGGTTTCTAGTTTAGTGGATATGCTACTTGTGAGAACACCTGTAATATAGCACAGCAAAGTGCTGGAAAGAAGCCAGTCATTTATAGTTCATCAACACAATCTTGCCAGAAAGAAAGGGTGGGAGAAAAGATCCCAAAATTCAAAATCAGGACAACTTGTTTCTGTTTTCAAGTATGGCCTTGGGCAGTTCTAGAGGGGAGAGCTGGGGACACAGAGTGAGACTGTCTGCTTTTAAGCTCTCACTTTCACAGTTATCAGTTGGGTGGACCTAAGCAAAGTCACTTAAAGTGACATAGATGGCTCTGTGTTCATGCAAACCCATTCTCTCTTCTTCCTAAGGACACAGTTAGACAGCCTTTCCCAGTCAGTCCTCTTTGTAGTTGGTTTGGCCAGGTGGTTGAGTGCTGGTTAATGGAACGTAGGTGGAAGAAATGAAGCTGCTTCAAGGGCTGGACCAAGAAAACCTCCGTTCATTCTCTCTCCCTTTTCTCTTCTGTAGGTCAAGTACAGGGGGTCCTTCCAGGGATTCCAAAACTCCAGGGGATATTAGGGGAACCTTGATACCTGAGTGGAACGAAGCCCATTTCTCTTTCCCTACTTCTCCTGTCACCTTCACCTTGCCAACTAGACTTTATATTAGTGGGGTAAGCCACTAAGATTCCTAGATGTACCTGTTATAGTAGTTAGTGTTAATCTAGCATCTTAATAACAAGTATAAAAACAGCTGAAATTTCTAAGCTGTTAATTTAAGATAGGCATTGGGCCATCATGAATTATCTCTTATCAAAAGAGTAACTTTATTATGTAAATTCTATTATTTTTCCCATTTCAAAGTTGAAGCTGAGGAATACAAAAGAAAAGTAACTTATAGTAGAGCTGTGACTTGCTTGAAACCTCAGTTTTCTCATCTGCCTAATAAGGATGGTATATCTGCCACACCTATGAAAAATATCATCACGTGTGTCACATGAATTAATATATATAGAGGCTCTCAGAGGACTAAAGGCATGGTATAAGTGCTAGATATTGTTATTATTAATCTCTCTGAGCCTCAGTTTTTATAGACATAGCATTTGTTCTATTTAATCACGATTTTTTAACACAATAACGTGAAATATTTATGTGTTCCATGGAGGCAGGTGGTGGTGACAAATACTGCCTGCTGTGTGAATGGCATTTGGTGGTGATGAATGCATGATGCGCAGGGAGCCTGAGGGGTGAGCATAAGTGGAAAGATGGAGCAGGAAGAGGACACTTACAAGGGTTCTTTCTTTGTCTCTTTCTCCTCTCTGCTCCCGCCAACTACATATTACCTCTGGTCAGTAATCAGGCATGCTAGCGCAGACTGCTAAATGACACCACTAAATGACTCCATCATTTCTCCAGTGGCTGATGTAATACTTTGCTCAGGTCTTAGGACCTAAGGAAATGGGAAAAATAAACTTTTATGGCTTTGCCTGTTAAGAAAAGATAGAAAATTGTTATACCACATGGTAGTTGATACTAATGTTCAATTGTGATGTAATTCTCAGTACAGGCCAGATCTTAGAACATAAAAAAATGGGAAAAATTAGGTTTCATGGCTTTTCCTTTAAGAAAAAAAAAGATTGACTATTATTATACCATATAACAATTGATTTTGAAGTTTAATTCAAACTTAGAAGGGAAAATCATATGGCAGATTATTGAAGTTCATTTTTAACATGTCTGCCATCCAAGTTCTAATTCCAATATCCCAAGCTGTAGTTTTCTGGCATATTTCTGACTTGTTTTATTGACAGTGTCATCCCATAGAGTGTTAAATTGGCATTAAGAAATTTCTTACACACACACACACACAAAAAAAAATAATCTAGATTTGTTTGGCAATAAGAAAAATCTAGAATCTTTGAGGCCATATTTTTGCATGGCAATTGTTTGAAACTGAACAGTGCAATGCATCGAGGCAGGCCCTGGACTCTCCACTTTGCTGCAGTCTTCACCACTCCCTATTGCTTCTCAACATGGTGGTCAGGTGCCAGTGCGCATCTCTTTCATCTTGCCTATTTGCCTCATTTGCTCTGGTATTCTGTTTTTTGTACTGAATCTGTCTCCTCTTTGTATTACAGCTTTACCAGGAAGTCCATATTAGTTCTGTGAATAAAATTAGACTCTTTTCCTCCCCATTACTTCTGGAACAGAGAGAATGTACTATACACACTGGTTATTAAATAAGTTAAGCTTTCTTTTCTTTTGTTTTGTTTTGGTTTGGTTTTATTTGAGACAAGGTCTCTCTCTGTCACCTCTGCTAGAGTGCTGTGGCATCATCATAGCTCACTGTAACCTCAAACTCCTGGGTTCAAGTGATCCTCCTGCCTCAGTCTCCCGAGTAGCTGGAATTACAGGCATACACCACCACATCCTGCTAATTTTTCTATTTTTTGTAGAGACAGGTGTCCTACTTGCTCAGGCTGGTCTTAAACTCCAGCCTTCAAGCAATTCTCCCACCTTGGGCCACCTAATAAATGCTAGGCTTATAGGCATGAGCCACCGTGCCTGGCCTAAGTCAAGCTTTTTAATGTTTGTTCAGGTACCGTTCATTTTACAGAAAAATCCTCCCTTACTACCCCTTCTCTATTTGAATATCTCCTATTTGTCATTCAAGACTCACTTACATGTCACCTCCCCCAAGAAGTCTTCTGTAATCTCAACCAGCTCAACAGGCTGAGTTGGTTTTCCTTTTGGTTTTAATGTAGGAACATGTGCTCATTTCTGTCAAAGGACTTATTGTTGTAATAGTTGATTTTCTTGTGTACTTATCCCACTAAAACATAAGGTTGGGAGAATTATCACCCCCTCTGGATATGCTTTATCCAGTCGCCATGCCTTTGCACATGCTGCTTCCTCTTCCTCGAATGTCCTCTCCTACCTGCAGCACTCTCCTTGGCACAAGTAAATACGACTCATCTCTGGGGGCTTCTCAAACATTGCATTTTCAGCGAAACTTTCTATGGAACCTTTGCACTGGCTTGTTGTTACCCTTAATCTACACTCTCACAATGCAGTTTTCGACCATAGTATCCAGTACCTGTCACAATGTTCTCTGCCTTTCACAACAGACCATCATCTCCCTAACATCAGGAAGATTCTTGAATGGAGAAGGTCTTCATTCTCCATAACTTCAGCATTAAATAAGATGCCTGGGACATAATAGATGACATGTGCAAACACACACACACACACACACACACACACACACACACACACACACACCTGAAAGGATGGAAGGAAGAAAGAAAAGAAGAAAGGAAGGAAAGAAGGAAGGAAGCATTTTTTTGTGACATGGTAGGCTCTTAGCCAAGTTCCTAGTGTTGTCCTCTATTCTCTTCTGTTCTACTCTAAATCCAGATGGGCTGCTCCTGCTCATTGCTCATTTGAATGTCACTAATATGACCTGGGCTGGTTTCCTTCCCCTATGGTCTAGTAATTTCTCATGAAACTGTTATGCAGTGTCTTAATTGGTCAGATGAGCTCTTAATGGATTTCCTTGTTGTTTGAGTCTTTATATTAAATATCCTGCCTTTGGAAAGGTCCTAGGTAAATGTCTATAGTTCTGTTGTAGAACTTAGTGCTATTTCTCCCTCTTATTTTCTCCGGCCTCTATCATCACTTGTGTCTTTTATCAGGCTGGTCTCTGCAATAGTTAAGGCTCTTTTGGAAGCAAATGACAAAAATCCGTCTTTAACAAGTTTAAACCAAAGAGACATGCATTAGACGCTTGCCCGGATATCATACAGCACAAGTATGTTGTGGAAAGGACAGGTCTGCAAGTGAACTTAAGGGACAATTGCGCTTAGAGACTTAGAGATCATCATGACTCCTCTATACCTCAATTTCTTTTCTTTTCTTTTTTTTTTTTTTTTGAGATAGAGTCTCACTTTGTTGCCCAGGCTAGAGTGAGTGCCGTGGCAGCAGCCTAGCTCATAGCAACCTCAAACTCCTGGGCTTAAGCGATCCTACTGCCTCAGCCTCCCGAGTAGCTGGGACTACAGGCATGTGCCACCATGCCCAGCTAATTTTTTCTCTATATATTTTCAGTTGGCCAGATAATTTCTTTCTATTTTTAGTAGAGACGGGGTCTCACTCTTGCTCAGGCTGCTCAGGCTGGTCTCGAACTCCTGATCTCGAGCGATCCACCCGCCTCTGCCTCCCAGAGTGCTAGGATTACAGGCGTGAGCCACCGCGCCCGACAGCGCTAGCTGATCAACTTAACTCACTGTGTTCTAAAAGTCCTAGAGAAGAGGTATGATTAGCAGTTTTATTATGATTTGTCTTCCTGGGACCTATCAACTCCACCTGAGAGAAAGTCACACATTTTATAAACTGGCTACTTCTGCTTTTCCACTGTGGCAAGTGGAGAAAGAGTCAGAAAAGCAGGGTAGGCAAAACAGTATGTCTGTTACATTCCATGGCTAGATATTTGGAAATTGGTATCTATTTAAAATGACAGCCACTTTTTGGGTAACCACCATTTCTAGATACAAAAAAATGCAGCAATAAATAAAATACATAAGATCACTCCTACCATGAAAATTACAATTTTTTCATTCATTAACAAATATATACTGGGTACTTACTGTGTACAAAGACTGTGCTGGGAACTATGGTGAGATAACAGTAAAAGATGCAGAGATACACATAGTCTCAGCCCTCACAAAGCTGGCAAATGAAATGGGAGAGAGGATGTTTCAAAAGTAAATGTTACACAAGGCTGGTCAGCCCATTAATTTTAGCAGTCATTCACTGAGTATACAGCACATGGCATTGTGTTAGGCACCGAAGATATAAAAATGAATAAGAAACTACTGTGGCTATTAATATGTTCATAGACTAGAGCAGGAGTCTGAGATATAAACGGTTAATTTCAACCTAGAATAATTCACTATTTTCTGACAAAGCTGTAGAAGAAAGGAGATACCTTTATGAAGCAAAATGTTTTAGAACCATCCAGGAAAAGAAAGAATAGAGTTGGCAGAAAAGCCTAAATAGAAAGAATAAATCTAACCCTAATGGACATAGCTAGAACAAAGATCCAGAGGGTACAGGATAGATTTAGAGGACAACCGATGAGGAATTTAAAAGAGATATAGAAGATAAACCTGGAAATGTAGGTGGGAACAGATTGTAGCATGTTAATAAGAAGTTTAGAGATTTTTGCTTGACAATGAGAAGTCACTGAATGTTTTGGAGCAGCAGTACCATGATCAAAATACATTTTTAAGTGATGAAATTGTAGACGGGCTACTTCTTGGTGCTGCTGCTGGTGGAAAACAGTAGGGTGCTATTTGGTGAATGGAAAGAGATTAAAACTTTGGTTTAGGAACTACTGTAATAGTGATCATTTTCTGCTTTAATTTCTATTACATTTCATAGCTGTTGAGGGACGTAACTTATGTCACAGCCTTTTCAATTAAACTGTAAGCTCTTTGAAAATAAGGAGTGTTGTTCCTTTTTGCATCCTCTGGAGCCTAGCACAGAATCTGCTTTTTAAATTCTAAATAAATACTGAATGGGTGCAAAAATTGATGGACAAATGAATGAAAGACATAATGAACGACTCCAACAGAGGAATCTAAATACCCAGTACCCTGAGTGTTCATAGCATTTGTTCAAATCTTGAGCATCATAGGAATACAACACATCATGGTACAAATCTTGACTGTGTTATTTTCTAAATGTGTGGAATTGTATAAATTTTTGTATTTCCTGAGCCCCTGATTATTTTTTTTCCTGCTGAAATGGGATTAATAATTCTTACTATCTCACAGTGGTAGTGTGAAGATGAAAAGGAACACTGCATAAACACTTGGCTTGTTACTGGTACAAAGTGTGAACTCATTAAATGGTATAGCTTACTATGTTTACAATAGCCTACTAATGACAGACAAGGCTGGAAATGGTCTCTTGCCTTTTCTCAGTCCTTTATTTATTTATGCATGCACTTATAATTCAGTCAAAAATATTAACGAATGCCTATTATTAGACACTAAAGGCACAAGGGTGAAAAAGATACAGTATATCATACTCAAACTCATGATACGATAGAGAATACTAGTAAGTTAACAGGTATTTACAATACAATAAGTAAGTGCTGCTATAAGGAAATTTATTTTGAGAATACCATCTTTAAGCAAACCTGCAGGGTGAGAGAGATCATGGCTAGTTCAAGAACTGTGAGTGATACATTTGGCTGGAGCTTCAAGTGCAAGGGAGTGCTGTTAGGAGGCTGGAGAAGTGAGCTAAGTCAAGTCATGGCAGACTTGCTAGTTCTTCACAACTTTGAGAAGGGAGTTCTGATTTCTCCATGGTTCATCTTCTTCAACACCAAATATCTTTTTATTTATGCCTAGTTCTTTGATTCTTTTTCTGATTCTGCAGAGCAACCTGAGTCTTAGGAAATGT
This sequence comes from Lemur catta, assembly GCF_020740605.2. Classification (NCBI taxonomy): domain Eukaryota; kingdom Metazoa; phylum Chordata; class Mammalia; order Primates; family Lemuridae; genus Lemur; species Lemur catta. The sequence goes on along the minus strand of NC_059134.1, from coordinate 90,404,417 downwards.
ATGGGATTCTCAGAGAGCTATGTCTGCACCAGATGGGAGATTGCTCTTTGCTGGAAGCCAGGCTTCCTCTCTGGGCTTGCTTTTTCAGTAGGAGAAAGGACCCAGCTGGGACTGACTTGAGTCAACTTGCAAAACTCATTTCACACATGTGTTCTTTGGGAGCAGAATAAGAAGTCCCTAGCTGGTGGCATTAAAAATCAATATTTGTCAGTCTGTTTGAATATGAGAGGTCCGATGCTAGCTGTGCAAGGAGAATCTAAATAGAGTAAAAGAATCAGAGGCATCAACTGGTTTCACTGAGTGCTAAGAGTCTTTAAAAATTAAAGTTGCATTTTTACAAATCCCCCCACTCCAGACTTTCTTTTTTCTTTTTGTTTCTTTTCTTTTTTTTTTTGGTTCTCTGAACAAAACCATTGCTCTCTATTAAAGACAGAGTTGTATTGCTGTATTTCACCATCTACCCTTTGCCACCCTCCAAGATGTCACACTGTAACCAGTTTGACATTATAAGGGCTGTTCCATTCTTTATGCTTTCTGCATTTGTAGTATGAGCTGGCTGGGAAAATTGATGTTTTTTTTGTTGTTGTTGTTTGTTTGTTTTTGTTTTCTTTCCCAGAGGGAGTAAGGCAAGCAAAACATGATTGGCAAAAAGGAATGACTTCACTAGACTCACCTTCTAACCCTGCTAAAAAGAGATGAAAAATGAAGTTCAAATTAGGGTATATCCCATCTGACTCTTTCCCTGAGAAATGGACATCATCCTCTGGTTGGTCACATCAGTTCTGGCCACATTAGTGGTCTTTACGAAGTGGCATTTATTTTCATTGTCATTAATCTATGGTCACTCAGCTTCAGTATTTCAGAATATTCCTGAAATAGGGTCAGATAAACAGATATTAAGGTTTTTCATGTTGAATTATCGAGAGCCAAGAGGATGACTTCTGTTGGAAGCCCATGATTTGGTTGATACAAACCGAAAGCAATTGTGTCTTCTAAGTTGGTGACTACCTGGTCTGATAAGGGCTCCTGCTAGATTTGCGTGGTGTTTGACCTGTGCCAGGGGCTTTACTTACTCCAGTTTATTTAATCCTCACTGCCATCCAGTGAAAACTGAAGTATTATCCCTCTTTTATCTGATAATTAAAAATGGCTCAGAGATGCCAGTGAATATTGAGGATCCCAAGTCAGTACATGGGGAGTGGATTTAAATCTGGATTTATTTGATTTCTAAACTTGTGTTAGTTCTACTGCACCCTTAGGGTAAAAGGGAGAGAATTCAGTTTGCATTCTTACCATTACCCTTCTGAAATTAATGCCCCTCTCCTTTGTATGTCTGTAGGAATGAAAATTTCAGGGTCTTTAAGAGAAATGGCAACACACTACTAGTTGGCTGCTGAGGACGACATTGGGGCTTTCTATTTATATTTTCTCTAGTCTTCACAAACATTTTTGGAAAAAATGCAGGTTCAAATAAATAACCCAGTGATTTCTCCTCAGTGGTCACATACACAGTATGACGATCCTGGAATCTAACAGTAACTGGAGAGAACTGAAACTTGAATTTTGATTACAAGCATAGGCTTTGGGCACAGACTTTGGCTCCATCACTGGATAAGCATTTTACTTGATGTGTTTTTCTGAGCAGGTTACTGCATGTCTCTGAGGCTCAGATTCCTCATCTATAAAATGGTGATATAAAATTACTTTCTTTTTAGTTCATTTGATAGTTTAATATGATAATTAATGTAGGCATTTGGCACATAATAGGTTATTTGTAAATGGTAACTATTATTATTAGTTTGAAGTTATAACTTTGGGATCCATTGCAGGTTCTTGTGTTAGCTTACTCTTAAACCTTTGCTTAGTTACTTAACATTTATCGGCATAACTAATGTAAAACTAATGCAAAAACAAATAAACAAAAAACTCAAAGGTAAAACAAAACAACAAATAAAAACAACCCCCTAAAGTAGGGGGGTTTGAATTAGTTCCCAACATTTTCCCTACCAAGTATTCCTTCTCTTAGTTTCCATCTGCTGCTTGAACTGCATTTATTAATACTTAATTTGTTTTCCTATTTTAATTAACCAAGATATATATATATGTATATAAAAAAGCATGCAGCACAGACAATAAGTACTAACCCAACAATAAAAAGACTAAATAGAAACAAAGCAGTAGTAAATCTTGTTAATGAGTCCATGTTTTCATTAACAAATGAAGCCATGTCTTGTACAGATATTCAATTTTCAAAAACTATTTTTTGAATATCTAAAATCACTCAAGGATCCCCCATTAATGTTGTCTTGGTTCCCTGGAGATTTGAGAACTCTAGGTTTGGAATCACTGGGCTGGCCCTTGTATAAGGACCCTTCAGCTGCATTTGATCTTTCAAAACCCTGGGCCTGTTCTTACATTTTAAGGTTGTTTTCCTGTAACTTTCTACTTTTTTTTCTCCTAATTTCTGCCAAAGGAACTCACCATTGCTAACATTCATGAACTCTGATTTTTACCCCCTTTTTGACACTGTGCACTTTTAAGGCCGGGGCATCTGGATCCTTACTGCTCACAGTGAGGTCTGTGGGCCAACAGCATTGCTACGGCCTGGCAGCTTGTTAGGAATGCTAATCTCAGACCCCACTTCAGACCTTCTGAACCTGAATCTGTAATTTAACAAGATCCCCAAGTGGTTTGTATGGACATTAAATTTGAGAAGCACTGGATTAGAATCCACACTAGAATTCAGCATGGACCACTTGCCTAGTAAATTCTAATTCCTAGTCGGTTACCTTGAACAAGTCATTCAACTTCCCTGTGCTCCAGTAAAATAACAATAAGAGTACCTGCTTGTCTTACCTAGAGGTTTTGTTGTTAGTCTCAAGGAAAGAACCAATAATAAAATGTCTCAAACTTTTCAGCTGATCTACAATCCAAAGTACATATCATCTCATAATTACTACATAACACTTTTTTCTAAGAATCGGAATGAAAAGTACAATTAAACAATTCCTCTTACAATTCAGAAATCTCTTTAGAATCATGTCATCACTCCCCTGTACTTCCCCTGGGCATTGTGAATCCCTCCTTCTTGGCTCTGTCCAGACTGAATTGGAGTTACCTGTTTTCCCATCCGCGTCCCACTGAGATTTATGAATTCCTTGAAAACATTGACGTGTAGATCATGTTCCATATTCGACTCACTTCTGCTTTCTCCCTTACTTCTCTGTGCTCCTCCACCTCCTCCCAGTGCCCAGAACACAGAGGGCCCTCCATACCTGCTTGTTGAGTGAAGAAAAAGGTACAATAATACTTGACAGCGTCTCTCTGAAAAATAAAAGGTAGCCGGTGCAGTGGGTACCTGCACCACCTGTTTAATAGAGTTGTTAAGAGAATCAAATGAGCCTGGGCACACACTGTCCCTATGTGAGCTGTAAAACACTGGATAAAAATGAGAGAGTATTATTAGGCATATGTGGTCTGGCAGGGTCTTACAGATGGCAGTCACCTGTCATTATAAAAACTGTCTGCAAGCCAAAGCTGGAAGAGTTTAGAGGTTCCTGAAGCAGTGAATTATAACCTGTTATCCCTGCTCCCTCCTTAGCCCAAGTTTTCATTTGCCATGTGTATTTGCCCCCGGGTAGTGTGTCTGCTGTTGTTCTGCTGTTGTCTGGGTTAGTGCGGCCACCTTGTTGAGCTGGCGTGCACACTCTGCTTCCGGGAGCTGTGGGTGGCCTTCCGGAGCACCACATTTGGTTGGCAAGGGCTCTTGTCTTCTCCTGTGCCAAGTGCTTGCAGCATTTCCATGCTGTGTTGCTTCATTAGGAAGACTCACTCAGATTGTTTTGCTAAAAAAACAATAAGATCTGCACTGGGATAGAACAGAGTTGAATAGACATTTATCTTTTCACAGGGCAAATCAATGAGTAATTTTCTGGTTTGAATGCTATATTTAACACTGTGTCTGGGGAAATGCTGTCAACCGTGTCCTATTCCAAGGTGGCTTTATTAAAGATATTGTAAAAAAAAATTCTTATTTAATATTCCTGGAATATACCTTTTCTTCTTTGCTTAAATATTTCCAGGGAGTAGCTGCTCCTCCTGCCATGGTCCTGATGTGTAACCCTCTGAGAAGTGGGCTGTGTGCTGACAACATGCGCTTGTGTTGGGTAGCTTTCTCTGAATGCCAGTGAGGTAGAAAGGCAGGCAGACTCCGCACTATATCAAATTCAAAACCCAGGCTCTCTCCTCTACTGCACATCAAAGTCAAGGGTGTAAAAATACTTTCACCTGTCAATTATTGGCCTACTGCCCAAAGCACAGGACAGAAACGAGTTAGGTAGGGGGGTCCACTGATGATGACCAGTGCCTCATGTTGTCATAAACAGTAGAATAGTCCAATTGACTTGAATCCCATTCAGCAACAGAATCACTTACTATTTTTGAGCTAAGAGGCCTCAAGCTTCAATGTCTTTCTTTGTTTTCAACATCTATTTAAGCATCCAAAAGTTGGATTATTTTATCCAACGTCATCAGTGTGCAGATGAAAAAAAAAAGGAGGTTCAGAGAGGTCAAGTGACCTGCTCAAAATCACACAGCTCATAGTAGCAGAGCCGAGATGATATCCTCTGCTGGTGAATTGGCCCCATTGTCCTCACAGATGAATAGCAGGATTCATGGAACCTAGGAGGGCGCAGTTATTTTCATTGACAGAAGAAAAGGTTGAGGTGAATTTGCAGCTGTGGGACTTGGGGAGAGCTCCTTAGATATTCCTGAAGGTCCCTCCTCTGAACTGTTCTCATCTATAAAATGAGGATACCAGTACTACCTATACAGGTTTTTGTGTGTATTAAATGAGATTATACTTGTAAACTCTTAGGACACTGCAGAAACATTGTAAAAGTATAGAGACTCCCAACACACCCTTCCCACCACTCCCACCACTTCTGACATACTAAAATTTTGAGCTGTAAATACCGGGTTGTCATTTATCATTGATCAGAAAGCATTCAGATGTTACACATAAAATCACTTGAAGAATATGCTCACACAACGTTAATACTGAGATTTCTTTACATTGAGTATAGCAACACAGAACGATTTTAATACTGATTTTAGGAAAACAGCTCTTAGAAACCCTTTAGGACTCTTTTCAAAGAGAAGTCCAATCCAGTGCCACAGACTTCTCTGACTGGGTAAACTAAACAGCAAATGCTTGGGCAGGCTGTTGATTTTTCTCCAGGGACAAAGCGGTCATTCATGAAATTTCATGGGAATCTTTGTGGCATACTCACATTGGCTCTAGCTTAACATCATGCACAGGCCAACATGCTGTAGGGCCAGACACCAAGGAAGGCAGCCCTGTGCCACGGAAACCTACTTGTGCCATGTCCTACCTCCCAGGCTAGTGTGCTGACTTGCAAATCCACCGGGGTTACAGCGATCTGATTTCAGGGCAGTTTCTGGAGTTCCGTGACTCCCTCAGAGCAGTTTTCACAGTCAGCTGTAGATGGCGATGTTGCACCAAGAACCTCCTTCACAGAGGCCGTGGCAGGCAGACGAACATCCAGCTGTGGCCTGCTGAGGCTTAACTCTGCAAATCCTGTTTTAAGTTCCTCTGGTTGGTCATAACCCAGCAGTTCCCTTCCTGGGTCCCCTGCTTACCAATCATTCTCCCCAGCTACAAGCTGAGAGGGCTGAGAGGGAGAGTTCCGCCTCCCCTACCCTCCTCCCTACTTTACTTTTCTTTACAGTGGTCTGTGATTAATGGCAGCACCAGTGAACAATTGAGAGGAAAAAGGTACTTGCCTAATGCAACAGCAGATAGATTAAATGCATCCCAGTGTTGAGCCTCTTAAGCAAGAGCATCCTTGCAAATTTGTTTTCCCTTCCCTCCCACAGCGGCCCCCTCCTCAGCTTAGAGACAGACAGGCACAGTGACTTCATTAATCAAGGCACTTTGCAGGGACCGATGAATTTTAACAGCGAATTGTCACTTACAATCCTTCGCTGTCTCATGTATCCCTGAGCACTGGTTATTTCATCGTCACCAATTAATCAAGGCAGCCACAAAACCACCCTGAAGTTTATTAGCAGAAAACAGATTGCCTCTTCCCCAGAGACAACCTTTTTCTGTTACTTCAAATGTGAAGAGTACTTTTGCTTTAGTTTTTTGGTTGAGAGACACATCCAGGTCGCTACTTATCCTTCTATCTTTCTAAGGTGATCATTTATCAGACTTTTCTCAAATCTTACTGTATGTCCTTGCTGTAAGGACTCAAGAAGCTTGAATGGAAGGTTGACAGAAACAAACTAGAGACAAGATGCCTTTTTACTTACAGTGGTTCTCAAACCTGGCTGCATATGAGAATTATTTGGAGAGATTTTCAAAAACACCCATGTTCCTGGGCTGCATCAAAGATAAATTATCACAGAATTTCTGGGGCTCTTGCCTGGGCATGGATAGTTTAAAGTTTTCCCATGCAATTTACAGCCTGGATTGACAACTACAAAACCGCCTTGCTCGTCTGTAGTTGCTTTGCTCATTTGTAAAATGAGGGACTTAGGTCAGTGAGTAGGTTTGTGTGGTTTTTTTTTTTTTTTGTAATAGCATAATTCTCTTTAATTTCCAAACGTAAATATTTTGAGGAGCTGCACTGGCTGAAGTAGTGATGCCAATATGGAGTTTTAGGGGTGCTTCAAGGACATTGCCCGTCCCTCTCTTTACTGCCTCTCCCTAAGACAGAACAGTTTCGGTGGTCAGATATTTGCATAATGCATTTCTTCTACTCATCTGCTCATTCATTTATTTATTCATTTCAACAAACATTTATTGAACATTTTTCTCTGAGCCAGATTAAATCTCTGCCATCATGGTTCTTAATATTCAACAAATACTTACACAAATTACATTTCATTACAGTTACGCTAAGTACTAAGAAGGAGAAACACAGGGTGCCTTGAGAGCATTTGATGCAGAGACTGAATCTTGCCTGTGAGTCAGAAAAGGCTCCGCAGGAAATGACATTTACAGGGAGACCTGAGAGTGGATAGGAATTAGCCTTGTGGGAGGTTGGATGGAGAGGGGGTTAGGGTTATAGGCAAAAGAACAATGTGTGCAAAAGGCCTGCAGGAAGGTGGCTGATTATAAGTGTTAGAAGGATGCCTGGTGGGCGAGTGCTACAGTTTGAGGCTGTAGGGACAGAAAGGGTATAATATCTTTCCTCCCCTTCGTAGGGCTATGGCTGACATTCCTATAACAAAACACAGGTTAACAAGGGAAAAACATAACAGATTTAATTAATAGAAGTTTCACACGACACACAAGCTTTCAGAAATGAAGACCCAAAGACCCAAGGCAAAACCGTTTATTTTTATGCTTAGATTTGATAAAAAGTAGGCAGCTATGTAGAAATGTGATTGAACAAGAAGGGGGTGATCTAATAGCAGTAGACTCAGAGGGGAAACCAAGCAAGGCCTGTCTGTTTGAACTCTTCTTGGCCTTTCTATGTGGCATTCCCTCCTCCCAGGTGTGGGGCAGGAGCCCTTCTGGAATGAGAGTCTTATGCTCTACTTTCAGACAAGGTAGATCAGAAAAGTTCTTTATGGCCAGCTCTTCCACAGAAAGGCAGGGGAATGGTAGAGTAATATTTCTAGGTTTTATGGCTGGCTTTGTGGGAGAGGGGTTCCGGTTTCTGTGACCCATCTTGGAGAAGAGGGATTCAGTTCCTATGGCCTGCCTTGGGAATGGAAGGACAGCAGGAGAAAGAAGAGCAGGAGAAGATCAGAAAGAGACTTTGCTTTCGAGGTCCTTCCAGTGTCCTTGCCAATGTGCCACACTTTAGGGTATCAGTTTTTGAGCCCCAACAAGGCTAAATTTTAGGTAGAGATCAGGTTACATGGGGCTTTCAAAGTCATTTTTTGGATATTATCTAAAAATTAAAGAGAAGCTATTACATAATTTTCAAAAGGGGGTAAATGCTTAGACTAGTGCTTTAAAAAATATTATCTATGAGAAAAATTTCCAGAATGGCAGCAAAGTAAGGACCTCTAAAAATCTACTCCCTTATAAAAGCAACAGGGGCAAGAATTGTTAAGATCAAGTTTTTCAGAACTCTGCAGATTAACCAAAGCCTTGCAAAAATTTGAGGCCTATTTATTTAAGAAACATGGCTGGAGATCACTAAAAACAGTGAGTTTATGGTGTTTTGAACTGCCCTATTCCAGTGTCCCACTGCCCAGGTCCCTAGTAGCCTTCAAAACTAGTAGCCTTACAACCATGGTAGCTATACAATCCAGAAGTCAAACAGCCACTGGAGGGGTCAGAAAGGGTTTGGTGTTTCTCAAAAAGCCATATCCCCAGGGAATTGTCACTATTTAACCTACCTGACAGCTCCCTGGAAAAGTCTCTTTTACAGGGCTTGTCTGTGTTTGACCTGACTCAGAGATCACTCGATGGGAAAAGCTTTTTTCCCCAGGGTCAGGGTCATTTGTTGACAATCGTTGGCAACTCTTTAACAGCACAAGTGCCTAAGGTAGTGGAGCCAGTTGAGGCAAACAAGAGACTAAACCAACAAATTTAAAGGAAAATCTGGGAAATGAGATGCTTATATGATGCATTGGAAAGCTCCGACATATTCCTGGGGATTTAAAAGGCATGTGTGCATGTGTGGGACTGTGCACATAACTTCCAGTACCTGTGAGGCCTCTGGATTTTAAAATGATACCTTAGGAGGCACTAATCTTTCACCTCTGGCTGACCTTGAGGGTCTGTGCAAGCAAGATGTAAAAGGGAGAGCAGATTTATAAACGTTGAGAGTGTTGCCTGTGTGCCCTCCCACATACACCCAGCCCCATAGCAAAGGATCAGAGACATCTTGGTTTAGGACATTTAGGAAAATCTCTGTCCAATTATTAGCTAACCATGGAGCTAACCAAGCAAAGACTTCAGTCAGTGGTCAAACATAACAAAGAATAGAGAATTTGCAGAATTGGATCCAGATATGCCCTAATTAAACAGCAGCAGCAGTAGCGGTAACAGCAACAGTAATAACAACAATAAACAGCAACAACAAAAAAACCTGCAGGGCAGGGTAGGTCTGATTTTCCAGAATTGCCACAGTATATTATTTAAAACATCCAGTTTTAAGCATAAAATGTAAAAAATATACAAGGAAATAGGAAAGTGTGGCCTATGTGCAGGGGGAAATATCAACCGATAGAAACTGTACCTGAGGAAATTCAGATGTTTGACTTACTGCAAAGACTTCAAATCAGCTATTATAAGTGTGTTCAAAAAATTAAAAAAAAACTAAAGAAATAAAGGAAAATGTAAGAAATGCCTGTCTATCTAGAGAATATCAATAAAGAGAAACAATAAAAAAGAACCAAATAGAATTTCTGGAGTGAAAAGTAAAATAACTGAAGAGAAAAAAAATCACTAGAAGGTCTTAACAGCAAAACTGAGCTGCTTAAAGAAAGAATCAGTGAACTTGAAGATGGGTCAGTTGAGATTATACGCTCTATAGATGAAACAGAGAAAAGAATGAAGAAAAACAAAACCTCAGAGTTGTATGGGCCACCATCAAGCATACCAATGTTTGCCCTTATCCACTTATACACAAGGGATGTATTCCAAGACCCCTGAGAGATGCCTAAAATCATGGAGAGTACCATATTCTACATATACTATACTGTGTTTTTTCCTATAGTGGAGAACTTTCACCTTTTCACTTAAAAGAAGCACTTTATGGTTTCTCTTTGGCCTACCTGAATATGGCCACCATCACTATTCTTGTGCTTTGGGGCCATTATTAAGTAAAATAAAAGGCATCCAGAATAAAAAGAAATAAGTAAAACTAGTTTTATTCACAGATGATGACTTAATTTTGTATATAGAATATTCTAAGGAATCAACTAAAAAAACTATTAGAACTAATACATGAGTCTAGCAAAACTGGAAGTTACAGGATCAATATACAAAAATCAATTGCAATCTCTAAACTAGCTATGAAAAATCTAAACATGAAATTAAGAAAATATTTCCCTTTACAGTGGCATTACAAACACTGAAATACTTAGGAATAAATTTGAGAAAAAAGTACAAAACCTATTCTCTGAAACCTAAAAAGAAGTGTTAAAATTAAATATGAACTAAATAAATGAAAAGACATTCCACGATCATGAATTAGAAGCATTAACATTATTGACGTGGCAATAGTTCCCAAACTGATTTACATTTTCAATACAATCTCTATCAAAATCCCAGCTGGTTTTTATGCAGAAATTAAGCTGATCCTAAAATTCATAAGGAAATGCAAGGGACCCAAAATATTTCCTCAAAATTGAAAGAGAGCAAAATTGGAGGGTGTGAACATTCCAATTTGAAAACTTACTACAAAGTAACAGTAATGAGGAGAGTGTGGTACTGGTATAAGGTTGGATATATAAATCAATAGAATAAGATTGAGGGTGCAGAAATAAACCCTTACATGCATTGTCAATTGATTTTTGAAAATCCAAAGGTGAAATAAGAGTCTTTTGGACAAATGGTGCTGGAATGATAGGATATCCACATGCAAAAGGATGAAGTTAAATCTCTACCTCATACCATGTACATAATTAATTAAAATGGATCTTTGATCTAAAACTATAAAGCTCAGAAAAAAACATAGGAGTAAATCTTCATGATCTTCAGTTAGGCATGTTTCTTAATTATGACATTAAAAGCACAAGGGACAATAGAACAAACAGATAAATTGGATTTCATCAAAATTAAAAATGTGCCTCAAATAATACCATCAAGAAAGTGAAAAGACGACCCATAAAAATGGTAGAAAATAATTTGCAAATCATATACCTGAGAAGGGACACTGATCTAGAATGTATAAAGAATATTTGCAATTCAACAGTAAAAACACAGTTAATTCAATTAAAAAATTGGCAAGGGATTGAATGGCACATTTCTCTTAAAAAGATATACAAATGTCCAATGAGCTCATAAAAAAATGATCGATATCATTGGTCATTAGGGTAATACAAATCAAATCCAGAATGAGATATCACTTCACACTTACTAGGATGAGAATGTGGGAAAATTGGAGCCTTCAAACATTTTTGATGGGATTGGAAAATGGTGCAGCTGCTCTGGAAAACAGTTTGGTAGTAACTCAACGTGTTAAACAGAGTTATCTCACTGTGCAACTCCACTTTTAGGGATCTACCCAAGACAAATAAAAACATGTCCCTGCAAAAACTTGCAGATGACTGTCATAACACCATTATACATAATAGTCAAAAAGTGTAAAAAACTTACATATCTCTCAATTGATGAATGGATAAGCTAAATGTGGCTTAGCCATATAAGAGAATATTATTCTACAATAAAAAGGAATGAAGTACTGATATACACTAAAATACGGATGAACTTTGAAAACAATATGTTAAAGAAGCCAGCCACAAAAAAACCCACATATTGTATAATGTCATTTAATACAGAATAAACAAATAAATAGATACAGAAAGGAGGTTTCTGGTTGCCAGGGGCTAGTTGGAAGGGCAATGGGAAGTGACTGCTAATGGGTATGGGGTTTCTTTTTGAAGTGATGAAAATGTTCTGAAATTATAGTGGCTGAACAGATCTGTGAATATACTAAAACTAATGAATTGTATAACTGAAAATAGTAACTTTTATGTACTTGGATTATATCTCAGAAAATGTCACTCTATATGTTTCATGGATATGTTTGGAGAGGGAAGAGGATAATGCAGAGAGCCAATTTAGGGACAATTGCAGACATTCAGATGAGTGATGATGGTGGCCAGGACCACGGATGGTAGCAGCAGAAGTAGGTAAACTTGGGAAAGTGGAGTTTGAAAAACATTTTGATGTCATAGATAATATCAATATACTAACTTTTATTGATTCGTTTTTATTTTTTGGCTCTGTGCTAAAACTCTTTACAAATATCAATTCATAATCATCCCAACAACCATTTGTGGTAGGTGCTACTTTAGCTTACATTTTATGGATGTAAGCTTTTATGGATGGGGGAAACTGGTATAGAAGTTAGTTTATGCTTAGTATCCCTGTATCTATCCATATGATAGTCAAAGAGATCTTTTAAAAACACAAGTCAACCATCCCGTCACTCCTCTGCTCAAAGTTCAAAGGATAAGCCAGATTTCTTATAATAGCTTTCTACACATCTATTACCTTTTTCTGACTTTATTACCTGTCACTATTCCTCTTGGTCCTTATCCTCTCTGTAAAAACTCCAGGTACAACTCTATGCCAGGACACATACTTTCAGGAAGTGTTTTTCCTTAGAGATCTGCATGGCCCATTCATTCACTTTTTTGAAAACTTTTGTCAAATGCCACCTTCTCAGTGAAGCCTACTCTTACCACCTTATTTAAAATTGAAACTTCCTTGCCCTCCACACACCAGACTTTCTTGATTTTCTTTACTCTGCTCAAATTTTTCCATTTTTCAAAAAATGCTTATAATTTAACATGCTATTCATTATACTCATTTATTATGTTTATTGCTTGTTTTTCATCTCCATCTGTTAGAAAATAAGCTCCCTTAGGGAAGAAATTTTTGTTTGGTTCTCTATTATATCCCAAGTAACAACTAGAACAATGTCTGCCACAGAATAGGTGCTTAATCAGTATTTGTTGAATGAATATATAATAGGTCTATGTTCAAGTATGATTATTTACTGAAGAATAGAATGAAATATTCTTGATCTCTTTGAAAATATGCAATTAATCCTTGATCTCACTGCAGATAAAGAGAAAAAACTTGCATTGATTTTTAACAGAGAAGAAATAGTATCTATACAACTGGCCAGATATACTTCAGGATAAAGACTGTATCAAATTCACTGTAATTAATTCTCCAAAATCTTTGCTTCTTTATGAGTTTTTGCTATAGTAAATTAGTCTACCTTACTGAGAAATTTAGCCTTGCATGGTAATTTTCTTTAATATTTTAATTTTGGTTTTTGTATGGAATATCAGTTTCCTTTGCTATAATTTTTTCCTGTGCATCTTAGATTCTCTTCATCTTATTGTTGTTTTTCATCTTCCTGTTGTTTTTATTTTCATATGGAACATTCTTTGCCCACTTCCTCAATTTCTTTCTCTAATTAGGTATTGGGTCTTATGGACTCCACCTTTCTTCCCTGTCCGTATTAGGTTATTCCAGGCGAGTATGGTTTAGATACTTTCTGTGTACCAAACTCTGTCTTAGGGTTTGGGGGACATTCCAAAGGAAATAAAATATGTGATCTACATTTGTTGATGCTTTCTTAATTGCAAGTGATAGTCACTCAACTTGCGTAGATCATCAAACCCAGAAGGTTAAATAATCCATTGATTGCAAATGGTGGTACTAGGCCTCAGAAACATCTTGACCAGAGATTCAAATACCATTAGGATCCTCTCTCTATCTTTTAGTTTTATCTTTTTTGGGAGGTGTGCTTTGTTCACTTTCCTGGCAATTGTGCTTTATTCACATTTTAGGAAACCTAGTAGTTGACAACTCACAAATTTTGTATTTTATGGTTTTATTACTGAAAGAAGACTATTCTGATAGTCTCTTTGGCCCAAATACTATATATTTAAAGGGTCTTATTATCCTAGCTGGGGGTCATATTGTACAAATAGTTCTGCTTTCATGGAAGCCAAGTGGATGGGTGCTTGCATTTCCCATAAAAGCAAGTGCTGTCTAAATGAATCAATATATCCTCTACATGAAACCTGTAATCTCAGAGTTTGTGTTTGCAAAGAAAGATCAAATGAAAATTGAGAGAAATATGCATTTATAGGAGAGTTCATAGTCAATCAAACTGCATAGAAGGATTGCTAAAAAAAAAAATGGAGCAACTGTGGGTTGATGGCATTAATCTGAAGAATTGTGAGAGGTTAATATTAAACTAACAGTCACATACAGTTGAATTTTATTGACAGAAAGGGACACAGGATCATCTTTTCCAGTGATTCCCAAACTGGTGTGTCTGGGCCCTTCAGAATTCTGGAAATGGAAAGAGAGTTTTCTGTGAACTATTTTCTTTTTTCCTTTTTAAACATATTTTTATTATATTAAATTTATTTTCCACAGTAAAAGAAAAAATAGCAACATCAACAACAAATTTCTCTGTACTGCAACTACTGATATAACATAAAATTGTAAGTAAACAAAATGCATAATCTTCCCCTACCCATTTCCATTTTCTCCCTTGATGATAGATAAGTAAATATATAGAGACACATGAGTTGTTTCTTTTCATAAAACAGAATCGCATTTTACGTATTACTTGGAAACTTGATTTTCTTTTTTAATACTATGACATGACCATATCTCCAAGTCAGTAACTATAGCTCCAAAGCCTTTTTTCAAGTAGATGCATAATATTTCACAGTGAGAAAGTACCAAAATTTATTTAACTATTCATTTATTGATGTTATTCAGTTTTTCAACTTTGCAAACAATGATCCAATAACTTTCCCTTATACCATGTCTTGGAAACTTACACTTTTATTTCAATAATATAGTGTCTTAAAACTATTATTTCTATATCAAAGGTTACATCTGGTTTACATTTTAGTGGGTATCACCAGATATTTTACAAAGAGATTGTAGGGATTCATTTTCATATCAGCAATATATGAGAGTACCCAATTCTCCATATTTTCAAAAATATATTGTATTTCTTTTTAAGTGTGGAAATGTAATTTCATTATCACCTTGCTTTGCTCCAATGACTATTGCAGTTGAACATACTCTTTTATATTCCAATTGAAATTATTTTATTTTGTGAATTTCTTTTTTCCATTTATTTGTTCCACTTTTTCCATTTATTTGTTTTTTGTTGTTTTCTGATCAATTTGGATATTATAGAATGATAATTATTTCTCTATTACATATGTTGCAAATTTTCTGTAGCCTTATATATGTTAATATGATTTTTTTGTTACTTTTGCTACACACACACACATGCACACACACAGTTGTTTTGCATACATATGTTCTTTTCCTTTGTGACTTTTGAGTTTTTGTGTTTCGAAAAATTTATCAAGAAGAAAACACTGTGTAGCTTATCAGAAACTCTCATTTTGAGAGTGCACATACACTTTAGATGAATAAAAATTATAAAATGAGATAATTAGTTTTCCTAGTAGTTTCCATCTTTCAAAATACGGAGATTATGATGGATTCAACAAAAGCTGTCCTTGGCTGTAAAGTGTTTAGAAATTGCTGGTCTAGTACAAATGACTCATTTTATGACAGAAGCAAAATAGGCAGAATAGTGAAATGACTTGTATCTGTCTCTGCTGTTGAAGATGAGCAAATTTAATGGATCTGTGAAGTAAGTAAAAGTATTTTCTGGAAAATAAATTTCTGAGAACAAGGTCAGACTGACTACCTATACCTTCCCACAGACTTCTGCCTCACTGTGTGCTTCTTTCCACTGATTCCTGCATTATTTCACAGAACACAGTAGTAGCTGGGGGTGTTTAGGTCCTTAAGGATACCCTTGGGGTAGAGTTACCCTAACCAGATATGGCCTGCCCTAACAGCAGCTATGATTTCTAGTAATCTGCACTGATTCTCTACTGTTATCATCATGACAATAGAGCCCCATGATAAAAAAAAAATAAATGACTTTGCAAAAAAGAGAAAGACCAGATAAAATGGACAGATCAGCTAGCTTGAAAGCATGTGCACTGTTTCTGGCAAAAGAGACATGAGTGCTATCAGGATGGTCCAGGAGAAGGGAAAACAGCTCGTGAACAGCAGATGTCAAGAGGAAGGGACAAACTGAAAATCCAAGACCTTAAGGCACACGATGCTTAGGTATAAAGTTATACGTTACCAGCACAACCGTACTGATAAACAGAATATTTCTGGAAATTCTTTGCTCCTGTGTTCCTTGACAAAGCATACCACTATGAGAAAATCAACAGAGCCCTGTTCCCTTGCCAGAATCCTGAATGTTTGGGTTAAGAGTCTACCATCTACCACTGCAAATGTGTGGATGACTCTGCATGCATCATGGAACAGTCTAAGATTTGAAGTCAGTAGGAAGGAGAGCTCAAAATAGGATCTAAGCATCTCAAATAGCAGTACCACATTACTAACCAATATCAAAAGTATCTGGAATCTGCTCAATATTTTACCTGAATTATGAGCTGCTTCCTTAGAACATATCTTTTCTTTGACATTCTCTAGTTAGAGGATCAATTTCTAAAAGTGGACCATGGAGTTCAGTGTTTTCCATGGTGAGGGGCCATTTTATCTTAAACAACTTCTAGTAGCTGGTGAAAATTATTGAACTTGTCGTGGTTGTTTTGTCAGAATCCAAATCAGTGAAGATGTTGAGGAAAGGTAATCTTGTAATACAGTTTTTTTACCACTAAGGATTATATGTCTCTCAAATTTGTCCCCATCTCTCCACCCTATTTCTTCACAGCCTCCAAGAAGATCTATTTTGAGGTTTCCATTATCTCACACCTAGGTCATTGTAATAGCCCTCTAAATGTCCTCCTTAAAATATTTCAAGAATCTCCCATGCACACTTTTTATACAGTTTGGATGCTTTGGAGTGGCATTCTATAATATAATAAAGAACCTGACTTCATTTTTTTATTTCAATAGATTTAGGTGATACAAGTGTTGTTTGTTACATGGATGAATTGTGTGATGTTGAAATCAGGGTTTTAAGTGTGTCTGTCACAAGAATAGTGTATGTTGTACCTGATAGGTAATTTTTTATCCCTCACTTCCCTTCCACCCTCCCCGCTTCTTAGTTTCCAATGTCTATTACACCACTTTATAACTATATATACCCATTGTTTAGCTCCCACTTACAAATGAGAACTTATGGTATGTATTTTTCCATTCCTGAGATACTTCACTTAGTATAATGGTTTCCAGTTCCATCCAAGTTGCTGCAAAAGACATTATTTCATTCCTTTTTATGGCAGAGTAGTACTCTATAGTACATATATAGACCACATTTTGTTTATCCACTCATCAGTTGATGGGCATTTAAGTTGGTTCCCTATCTTTGCAATTGTGAATTTTACTGCGATAAACATTCAGGTGCCGGTGTCTCTTTTTGATATAATGGCTTATTTTCCTTTGGGTAGATACCCAGTGGTGGGATTGGTGGCATGAATAGTAGGTCTACTTTCAGTTCTTTGGGGAACCTCCATACTGTTTTCCATAGAGGTTCTACTAATTTACATTCCCACCAGGAGTGAATAAGTGTACCCTTTTCACTGCATCCACACCAATATCTAATGTTTTTTGACTTATTAATAGTGGCCATTCTGGCTGGAGAAAGCTAGTATCTCTTTGTGGTTTTAATTTGCATTTCCCTGATGATTGGTGATGTTGAGCATTTTTTCATATGTTTATTGGTCATTTGTAGATCTTCTTTTCATTTTTTGATGTTTGATTACTAACAAGTTTTAAGCTTCATCCCTCCATCTTTCCCTCCTTCTCATATCTAGGCAATGTTAGATAAAATCCTGTGTGCTTTTTTCTTTTGTGATGTGACATTCAAATTGTGCTAGCTGCTTTTTGTGTGCGAGAATCCTCACCTTGGTCCCACAACGTAACCACAATAAAAACATCAAGCCAGTCTCCTTTCCTTTGTCTCTCAAGCCATTTTTGGACCAGCATGGGAAGGCTTTCCTGTTCTCCCCCAAAAGTCTTATTATATAATTAATAAAAATGTTCATACACTTTTGGTTTAAGTGTGGCATCATCAGTCTTAACATCAGAAGCAAATTTTGGCTGTGGGTCTATCTTATTTATCAGCATAGCCACAATATATACCAGGTTTTTCTATCCAGTGCTCTCTGACTTCTGCACTCTCATTCAACCAACAAGTATTTATGGATGACCCACTCTAGGCCATGCACTTTCTAGACATTTCAGAAATGGTGGTGGCAACATAAAGTTTCCTGTTCTTAGAGCTTATATTCTAACACAGTGAAACAAACAATAAGTATGCAAATTAATAAATGAATTCATATGGTAACAATTGTTTTAAACAAAGAAAACCAATGTGATGTGGCATAATCTGGGCAGGTAGGGTTAGATTGTATTGTTAGAGAAGGATTCATTGAGAAGGTGACATGTGGCTTGAACACCATAAGCAAGAAGTTCTCACCCATGTAAATATTTAGCATAAAATCAAGAAGAATAACATGTATAAAGTCCCTAAGATGTGAAAGAAGGGATATTTTGTGTATCAGAAACAGAATAAAGGCCACTAATGCAAGTGTAGAAAATAAGGGAGAGAAAAGTATGAGGTAAGGATTGGAGGGGTGGAGAGGTGCTAGATTACAGGACCTAGTAGGTCATGTCAAAGAATATAAATTTTATTCTAAGTAGTTCAGCAGAAAGCCAATGAAGGGTTTAAACACAATCTGATTTCCTTTTAAACAAATAATCCTGCATGCTGGAAAAAATATGAATTACAGTGAGCAAGAGTGAAAGAGTAGAGACCAATTAGTTGGCTAAGTAAAATAATAATTCAGGTGAGAGATCATGGCAGTTTACGTGTTGGTGATAGAATTAGGGAAGAGAAGTGGATAGATTTTGAGTATATTTTGGATGTTGAATAAAGGGGATTTACTATTTTATTGACCGAGGGTGACATGCATGCTTTCTGTGGGCACATGGAGCATTATACATGCTGAACACTCCACTATGATTTACGCTTGATGTGCCCTATAAATGCTAACACTCCTCTGCTGAGAATCCTTCCTTGCCTGACCCTACTCTGTTAGGCTCACACAGAACCCTGTAAATACATTTATCACAGGATTTATCAGAACATATTGTAATTGTTGTTTCTCTCCATAAGTAGAAAGTTAACCCAGTGATGAACACAGTGCTTGACACATTGTGGGCATGTAATAAATCTCTGTTGAATAAATAACCGAGAGCATGCCTTATGAGACACTGCAATGGAGGGGTATAAATAAGGCCTTTGAGTTTTGCTGCAGAGGACTGCCAAAGGTCAGGGACCCATCAGGAGGACTTCTTTTAATTATTTCGGGAACTCTCAAGAAGAATGATCAGAACATCTTAAATGGTAATGATCTGGAAAATGGAAAGGGACTTACAAATTGGAAAATGAAAATAGTAACCTCAGATGCTACACAATTAGCTCAAAAGGCAAACTAACTGGAGGGAGGAAAGCAAGTCATCCCTGGAGGAGAGATTAAATTCACCTGATCACAGGACAAGTCCTATTACTTAATATATTAATCTAACAAGGTTTTTTTTTTTTATTTCTAAAAATTACTTTTTGAGCCCTGACTTATGCTCTCATTTTTTAAGGTGTATTTCATATTACAAGAGCCCCATAGTAAAAAAACAGGTTTTTGAATAGTGGTAGTGGTGGTAGAAAGTTATATAAGATTGGGATTTCTGATTTAAGTCTTGTCTTTACCTTGCTTTGTTGAGTATGTGGGTCTCTGAGCCTTGTTTTCCTCATACAATAAACAAATAACAACACTAATATTTCATAAGTTCTAAGACATTAATTTTTATACGATTTGTCTTACTGGTTTAGTGATGATGTGATAAGAAGCAGAGAACCATAAATCCACTTAAAAATAAACAAAATGTTGGTGTAAATAGAGTAAGCGTAGAGATGTAATCATTGGAATGCTGGCCAAAACACAAGCATTGAGATACACGTCAGCCAGTCACTGTGGTTTGCATGAATCAGTTTTCTTGAATTTATGGTTAATACTTTTACAGTTTACAAAGTGTTTCCATGTACTTCATTTAAATATATTATCAAGCCCATTGGCTACTCTACAAGGTTGGCACTGTCAGTTCCAGTTTAGAAAGGAGTGCTTGAGGCTAACAGATGTCCTATCATGAAGTTATTATATAACTTGCATGGAGCATAACAAAGGCCTGAACCCAGATCTTCTGGATTCTAGTCTGAAGCCTTTCCCTAAGTCCAGAAAAGCTCTATAGATAAGATTTCACGTGTTAAAATCTTTGACCAGTTCTATGACATAGGCAATAATTGTCCCCACTGTTGTCAAATGAGAGAACTGAAAATATGAAAAATTGAGTAGCTTGATCAAGGTCTCAGACATCTGAAGTGACTGAATTGAAATTCTATCTAAGATTTAATTCTAAAGACCACCATAAAGAAATGTCTTCCCAAGTGGTGTGGAAAATATGTGCCAAACCCTTTTAAGAAATTATATAAACCACTAAGTAGAGTTGGCCCGAGGGGAGCAATAGAGTAAAAAATCATCAGGTAAATTGTAAATTCACAATTTTTCTTGGGATGAGTTGGATAAGGACATTCTGGGCATGTATTTGATATAAAATTCATTTATTTATCTCTGCATGTCTATAGAGCAGAGGTAGCTAAACCTATTTAGTGATACATAAAAGTAATGGCCATGACATAAGGATCCATAATATTTTACACTTAGAGAATGTATTATTTCTCCCAGGAAAAATCTGTAGGTATATATTACTATGAAATATGATGATGTTCTTCAGTCTAATGTTTTTTATATCTCACCACTTCCTTGCTAATGGTCTATCGTATTCTTATGAATACTCTATAAACTATGTCCTTAACTATGTAGATGTTAGTGTTATGCCTCCTTTTCCTTTTTTGCTATGTATCAAGACACCTTATTAAAATTAATTGCTAGTGATTTGTTAAGTTTGTTAATTGAGTTCTATGTGATTCAGGATCATCTTCTTCAGACCAAGTGGCTTCTGACTTCTGTACAATTTAGTCTTGTTACACCCAAGTCTACTCTTTATCAGTGCTCTCATTTTTGTTTGAGGTTTATTACTCCAAAATATCTGTAACATTATCCCATTTTTGATTGAAAATGCACTGTTAAGGAAAACAGTTTAGAAACTGTTTTCATCTGTTTGTAACCCTTCCTTTTTTATTGTGGCAGGGAACTCCTTTATCTTTTTATGTTTTAGTTCCTTATTTAGCTCTTCCAATCATATTGTGTCTTTTTGATGCTTTCCTGGACCTTTTGTCTTCCCTTTAGGCCCGAATGGATTCAGGTTATGGAGGAACTTTTCCTATATACTTACTTGACCTCTCTCATTATATTTCAGAATATTGTTGAACACAAAAATGGTATTACACAGAGATAAAAAGAATTTCTTACTTTCGCTTTTGGATTAGATTTCTACATTTATTTCATAACTTAAGATATAATTTAAAGAATAAATGACATTGATTAAGCAAATAGGACATACCCTAAAGTTTAAATAATCAGGAAGATAGTGATAGAGCAGCTTTTATCTGCTTCCAAGGAATGAAAAATATAATGGGAAGTATGAGTCACATAAATGGAATTCAAGAAACATACCTCACCATGTGAAATTTTCCAAAAATTACACGCTTTGCCATCAAAACTATTGGAATTCAAATCATGGATTGATCAAATGATATCTCTGTAATATGGAACAAATGTCTTCTTTGCAACTCAGTTTCCTTTCAATCATGTTAATCACAAAGGGTTACTGTAAAGATGAAATGAAATTACATGTGAAAATTTCATAGTTCTTATGAAGAACTTTTCATGTTTTCTTCTTGACTGTTTAATATGTAGCCCTTGTCCTATTAGCTGACTGTTTTTCCCTCTGGAGTGCTTTCTCTTACCGTTCTGTTTAGGGCCATCCTAGTCTCCACCACCTCCTCTTGACTCTCTATATGGAAATGAAGGGAATCTTTCCTTTACATATTCTATGCAGACAGGGAGTAAGAGACCGAATCTTGGCCAAACAGACCTTTGCCTATAGTATTAAATACATTAAACATTGATTTAGTGAACTCAATGGGGGAAAAGTTTGGAGTTTATATTGATTATAGTGGCAGTACTGCTCTATCAAACTCTTTTGATGGCATGGTGGTAGTTGAACGTCTTGTTCTAAAAATATCAATATTATGAAAATTCCCAACAGATAGAAATTAAATATCTTCCAATAGCTTGAATTTAAAAGTTTAATTTATAATTTTCACAAAGCATCTCTATAGTAAGGATTGGCTTTCATATTTCGTGAAGTAATTTAACTTCTATTTTTTCTTCAAAAAGAGGGGATAATGAACATGTCATGTTGATAGCGCTGTGAAATTTGAATGAGAAAACAGGGATAAATGTGTGCTGTATAGGCCTACACAAAATGTGACACAACTTGCATTTTGGTGACATGGAAATGAGGGCCGAAGAGTTGAAGGAATAATAGTGTGTAGCCTATACACTTGTAGTAAGCTTATTGAACATGGCAAATCTAAACATAATAATATTACTTAGAATAATGGAATAGTGGTTTCTTGTTGTTTAGGGGTATGAAAAATACATGTATAAGGAATAAAAGTATAATGATATATACTTCCTATGACAAGAATGAATAACAGATGCAACTAAAAGAAAACATAGCTTTTGGGTTTTGATGACACCAAATGATACTATGTAGTTAGTATGTTTAATTTCAATATTTGCTCTTCTCCTCTGGATGAAGGAACCACATATTATCTTTCCTATGCCTTAGTCTATCTCCCCAAACCTACCTCAGCATTTTGTTCACAGTGGGAATTCCTTAATAGATGTATTTTTGCTATGATGATTTTTCTCCTATCGGTAAATTTGTTTATCAGTGGAATACCACATTCACACCAAACTGGAAGAAACAGCGACAACAAAAAGGGCTCCCACCTGGTTTTCTTCCAAAGAATTAGGAAAGATTCTAATGAAGTGTTTTTCATGAGTAACAATGGACTGATAAAAAAAATCTGCTCTGTGTCTCTAGCTACCTGTCCTAAGAAGAATGGCACATTGTTTTGTGTAGATGGTGTGGTCTGAAATTTCAACTGTTCAAACTTTTGGGGAAAATTAGAAGCTTCTGAGAAGATTCCATTTTGTAATCTCCAAATGTAAGCTAATGAGAGATGGTGAATTAAATCTTTCAAGGTGGTAAATTTGTGCCATACAGCAATTTATACCTGTAGGAAGACTCAGTTTTCTCTCCAAGATCAGCTACACATACAAAAATAAATTTATATTCAGGTGGTAGTCAGTGATGGCATTCACAAGTATAACCTCCGGTGGATGTTTCTGAGTAGTTAGTTGCATGTGTCTGTGTGTGTGTTTTCACCTAAACACACAAATTATGTACAAAGATACATACTTGGTGAAAAGATTCATACCTCCAATTCAATTCTCAAAGGACTGTCATCCATAAAAAGTTAAGAGCTCTTGCTCTTCCTTCTTTTTCTCCCACTAATAAAATAAATGAGAATTCAAATAAATGATAGTTGATATAATAAATGGGTAAACCTTAAATAAATAATAAATATTTTAAACACACAGATGATGCTTTAACTATTCCTAATAAAATACCTCAAAATTGTCAGTTACCAGTGTGCATGAACCAAAGTTGATAGTTGTTGCTTTACAAGCAACTCAGAATTAGAGAAGCACAAATTTTCAACTCATAACTGAGAGCTGGCTCTCAGAGTTCATTTAGAACAGTGATTTTCTAGTTTCTTCTCCTCAAATAATCATCCAAAAAAAAAAAAAAGCCCAATATATGAAACACACAAAAAAGAAAGTGCTTTGATTAAAGTTGGGTATGGCTTTGCATTGTTCCTGTTCAACATCCTTCTCACTTCCCTCACAAAACAGATAGCTACCCAAAGTTTTATTTCCTTATTTTTTGCATTATCTGTTGTGATTATTTTAATATTTTGCTAGTGACTTATCAAGGTATGAGTTATGCCATTTAACTTCTGATGAGAGAGTTAGAAACTAGAAGTCTTGGTTTACTCTGTACTAAGTGTACTCATGGTAATGTAAATGCTCTCAGTATTGGCCTTGGAGTCAGATAGATTTGGGATGGAATCAAGGCTCTGCCATTTATTAGCTGTGTGATCTTAGGCAAGTCCTAGAACTAATTTATGCTTCAGTTTTCTTATGAGGAAATCAGTAAAGTTAGAGTAATTGTGGTGATGATGATAATAATACTGATGATGACAATAATACTGGTAATAATGGTAATACATACCCACAGGGTTGCTATGATGTTTAAATGAAAGAGTTCTCCTGAAAGGTCATTTTCTTAATGACCTTAATTCATTCCTGATAACCCTGCTGCTAACTGAAGAGCTATTCAATACAAATATGGTTCTATTAATTTTAATGGAAAAATTATGATCCTTTGGATCCCAATCTAAGGAAGACAATTTTCAAAGACAGAAAAAAAATTAATTGCATAATGAAAACAGTTCATGTAAGTAATAAACATTTATTTGAAAATAATACATCTGATATGTACAATGTAACATAACAAAGGTTTACTTATTCACTGAAGGAATAAGGAAAAGATGGATAGCGTGAATGAGGGTGCAAAGAGTTGGTCTTTAGAAATGCATTGTATTTAAACTCTTTTCTTCAACACATTTTTAAGCTTTGGGGGCTTATGGTTATCTTGTCCTTAAGCCACACTAAATAAATTTATAGCACAGAAAAACCTTTTTATACCAAAACAAGTGCTACAACAGTAGTACTCTGAAACACATGGAAACAGCATACATGCAAAGCACACTGAAGTCTCTTAGACAATGCGACCTTGTCATCTCCCTTGGCATCTATATGTAAACCAAAACCATTTAAGTTCATTCTAAATGTAACTCAATTCAATTTATTATTTATGTTATTCTCTAACTGAAAAATTTTGGTGTCATGTAAATTGGTGAATATGTCATTGCCTGAAAATATCATGTTGAAATATTACCTTCTATATTATATTTGTTTAATGTGTTTGGGAAAGAAAAAACAATCACACTGAAAACAAGAGAGGTGGTATCCAAAAAGCAGTATGACTTTTCAAGATGGGGCTTATTGTTTAATTGAACAGTCATCATGTATGATGGAGTCTGTACTTAGCATAGTTTCAGACACTAGAGTAGGAATTTAACAAATTTATTAATAATTGTCTTCCTTCTTTTGCACCCTCTCCCTTTCTTCTTTTCTTCCACAATCCGTTCCTGGCTAGAGACTATATTTAAAACTTCAACTTCATAGAATACCCCAAAAAGGTCCTACAAGTTCTACCAGCTGCTAAACAGTGCCTCAGAACCCTGCAAGATAATGTCTCTCCTTCATCTCTGCAAAAACTCAAACTGACTTCAAATATGGATCTAAGCTATGCAATTTTCCTGAGAAAACTTAAATATTTCATAAGCATGCCATGCTGTTTTCCAACACCCCTGTGAGGTATAATGATAAATATGTACTATTTTTCAGATGAAGAAACTCAGTGAAGCAAAATGAGCTGTCCAAGTTTACAAAAGCTAGATTCCAACCATGTCACTGTCTGTCCTGTGTTACCTTGTTTCCTCATGTCTACTTTTCTCATAGTGAGCACATCGGGGGTTCAAACAAACATCTCTTTCTCTGTTGGTATTCTGAGCCTCAAAACACAAATTAAACTTACTAAAAACATCTGTCTGATACTTTGTTTTTTAGAAACCCACAATTTGTTGCTCATCTGACATTCTCATGATAGTATATTCACAGACTCATTTAAGCAAGTATCCACACCTAAGGGACCCCCACTTTTGCCAGCACAATACATTTGAGGGCACACCTATTTCCAGTACTGGCTCTTTGCCGCTGTTGTATTGGCGATGGTGGATGGGAGACTCTTGAAGGGCTAGGGAATTGTAGTTTGAAACCCGTTTTCACAGCCATGTGCATGTGTTTTGCAGATTACAACTTTAGGGAGCATAACTGATTAAGGGCCCCACCTGTGTACTCTGAAATCCATTAATGTGTTTGAGCCAAGAACATGTTTCCCAGGGGCTGCTCCCAGCCAAGGATTTAGCACAACATGGATGCTAAAGCAGCCTTGTTCTGGGAGACGAGGCCTCCTCTGATGGCAAACTTTGGCTTGGCAGCCTTACCAAACCTTCCTTGGGGTGTAGGGAAGTCTAGGATGCTTCAACTTCTTCTTTCCCTC
Source organism: Lemur catta (assembly GCF_020740605.2). Lineage (NCBI taxonomy): Eukaryota > Metazoa > Chordata > Mammalia > Primates > Lemuridae > Lemur > Lemur catta. The sequence goes on along the minus strand of NC_059134.1, from coordinate 90,378,367 downwards.
TCTTTCACTTTGGGGCAGATTTCCATCCCACCGTTATAGCTATCCCAGTATTAATTGTGCCAAATAAGAGACAAATCCAGACTAAGGTAAGAAGGCACTTTATTCAAAAAGATTCTTTCCATAAGAGGAAGGGAACTATTGACATAGAAAGAGTGCCCTGACCATGAGAGATGCCGAGTCAGGCAGAAAAGGGCTTTTCTTCTACAGGAAGGAGTCACCAAGGCTAGAAAGGACCAGGTGTGAGGAAGTGGGATAAGTAAGTGGCAGGAGCAGAGAATCAATCATCAGGGATGTTTCCTCCTAGATCAGCTGATTCTTGGAGGGGCCATTATGAAGGGGTTTTCTGCACTTCAATGCTCAAGAGTGGAGTTCAAGCTCCTGGGGGAAGTGGTGAAGTCTGACTGAAGTTTGGTTGAGTTAGAGAGCATTTTATTCATCTGGACAGCGGTGACAAACAGTTACCTAATAGTTTATTAGGCAAAGAATGGTAATTTGTAGTCTGTGTCTGGCTTTGCCATATATAAACAAGAGGTCATCCACCAGTCTTGTGAAGATAATGGGGAAGGGTGGTTGTCTACAGTAAGCTACGTCCTGAAACACAAAGGTGAGTGGGTGGTTTTCTTGACCATGACTGTTTTCCAGGAGCACTAGGCTAAGATAAAGTTCAACATTCTCATTTGGCTCTCCTCATTTTGTGCCACAAGATTTTCCCCTAATACAAATTTTTACATACTTAATCCTTTTTTGCTGTCTGCTTCTTGGAGGACTTGGACTAACATGCACAAGTCTTATATGACTTTCCTTGCATTCCCCATTAGCACAGCTCTTTATATCAGTGGTTCTTGAATTTTATTATGCATAGAAATAAAATGTAGAGCTTGCTATGATGCAGACTCCTAAGGATTAATACCAAAAGATCTCATAGATCTGAGGGGGAGCCAGGAATTAAGCATTCCAGCTGAGTTAGTAGTTGTTAGAGGTCTTCAAACTACTCATTGAGTAACACTGCTGAAATGAGTCTATATGCTATAGGAAAGGTTCCTATATTATATAAACATATAAGTTGATAAAACCTTACATCATTTTCCAGGTCACATAGGAATGTCTATTTGATACAAAAATCCTCTGGTTTTCCTTGACTGTGGCTAATTTGGCCTTGCTACATATAGTAGCACAGCATAATATTTCGGAATGCAAATTCTGGACTTTGAGTGTCTAGATTTGAATTCAAACACATCCTTTCTAACTGTAACCTTGGGCAAATTGCTTAACTTCTCTGTAAAATACCTACCTCAAAGAATTTCTATGAGGATTAAATTAGTTAGTACATGTGAAGTACTTACTATTATGTCTAGAACTGGAGTGAGGTCTCAAAAAACATTCATCATATCTGCTGTAGTTATTATTAACCACAAATTTCACTAGGTAGCATTTATTGAGTACTGTCTGTTAGGCACTGTGCCAAGTAATTTGCATGAATTGACTCATTTAATTCTTTCACTGCACCATAAGGCAGAATTATGGTCCTGGAATAAAAAGACCCTTCAACTAAAAATATCTTCTTCTTATCCCTAATCATGCATATTACCATGTATTATATCATTTACATATGTATCTATCTCTCCCACCAGTCATGAAGTTGAGAGCCTAAAATGTAGGTTCAATTTATTATTGTATCATAGATCATTCAGTTCTAGTCCACCCAGATTCTTCAATTTCGTAAGTTGAAAAAAAAGGAAACTACAGTTCACTAAGAATGTGAATAATTTAGAGAAGTGTTTGACAGGAATATTCCTTTCACTCATCTTTCACCTCCCTACTCTAAGTTCCCAAATGCTTTTCGTGTACTCTTTGGAATTCATGGTCCTTCCTCAGTCTTAAAGTTATCTGAAGCTTATTTCTAGGAACTAATGTTATGGACATTTACCTAAACAGTATAATACTCATTTATTTCTCATTTCTTGATTGTGAACAGTTTATTCTGGACATCAAAGAGCTGAGAACTTAGAATAATTTTTTTTTTTTTTTGAGACAGAGTCTCGCTCTGTTGCCCGGGCTAGAGTGAGTGCTGTGGCATCAGCCTAGCTCACAGCAACCTCAAACTCCTGGGCTCAAGCAATCCTACTGCCTCAGCCTCCTGAGTAGCTGGGACTACAGGTATGCGCCACCATGCCTGGCTAATTTTTTCTATATATATTTTTAGTTGTCCAGATAATTTTTATTTCTATTTTTAGTAGAGATGGGGTCTCGCTCAGGCTGGTCTTGAACTCCTGACCTCGAGCGATCCACCCGCCTCGGCTTCCCAGAGGGCTAGGATTACAGGCGTGAGCCACCGCGCCAGGCCTAGAATAATTTTTTTAATGAATGGTGTTTAACATTATGCTTCAGCTGACATTAATGACTAAAATTAGAAAAATAGTAATATAGCTCTTTTTCCTTTTTGTAGGAATCTTAATGGAAACATAGGCCATGATTCAACATATACATATGAAACTCCAAGGGAGAAATCTGACTCAGGGAAACTCAGAAAACCTAATAAAGGAAAAGTAAGCAAAGACCAGTGTTTTATCTGAAGCATATATTTGTTTTTAACTTACAAATTTTGTAATTGGCCATGTTTTATTCTTTTTTATTTGTCTGCTAGGAAGCTTGAAACCAAATATACAACTCTCTTCTTACAAATGTGCTACCCTTCAATTTATTGTTTTTCAGGATCTTCTATCTCAGGAGACTTTTACTTACCTTTAACAGGTGTGGTAGTGTGTTTCATTGATGAAAAATTTTTTGGATTCAAGCTCTGTCAATACTATGACTATAATGTAACATTATCTTGCTAGCTGTATTCTGAGTCAGGGGAAATTTCATCAATGAAAAATTTCTCAAACTCATGCTATCATAATAATTACATAGATTATTCCCTGTATGTCTGAATATTTCAGTACAGTAAATGAAGAATCACCCATTCTACACTCTAAAAATTTATATGATGATTAGTTCAGCTCACAATGGTGAGAAATTTATTGGTTTTAAGCCAAACTTTATAAATTTATAAAGTAAAAATGTTTCCTTTTGTGGGTTAGGCAAGTCAGATGCTAATTCAAGAAATTCTCAGTATTCAGATTAAGATTTAAGTTCCAGCAAGAAGACAAAATGGGGCACACACTTACAGAATTTGAGAAGACATTAGACTAAGAGTCAAAGATATTAAATCTAGAAGAGGTAGGTACCCCACAAAAAATCAAATAAAGAAAGCAAAAACCAAAATTAATTATTGAATATAGTCATGGTATTTGGTACTTAACATCATTTCTGGAATGACATAAGTAGTAATCGTTTTGAGGTTCTCAAAATGTTTGCCCTTTCCAGGATGTGGCCCAGTACACTCAAAGAATAAGTAAAATGCCAAAATCAAACAAAATAAAATATAAATAAGTAGATAAATAAACATAAACATGTATACATCTATATATGTAAAAACCATTAACCAGGATACACTTTCTAAAAATTATGGAGAAATCAATGATAATGTATTTCTCATTGTTCCTACTATCAAAATTCATCACCAATATAATTATAAATATTAAATAATACCCAGCCTCATGTTGACCTGCTCAAATCCATCCACTTTAAACTCATAAAGAGTGAAATGATTTAGAACTTAAGATAGGGCACTTCTTCTCTCTTTTCTTGATTTCCTCTGACAACCTGGAGCTTTCCAGAAGTGCCAAGTAGCAGCAACCATCAACAAAGCTTGCTATTAAAAACTTGATTAAAGGAGTAGTTCAAAACAAACTCCCGGATAGGTCTTATATTTTAGATTGGTTGCCTCTAAGGTCCTTACCTTTTGTTGGAATATTCATCTAAATAAAAGAGGTTAGGGATGGGACTTCATGTCTTGGATCATCACTTCTCAAATGGTCAACCCATCTTAGGAATGCTTATGAGCCACCTGACACCCCCGTACCTCTTAACATAAAACTAAAGAGAATAGAGTAGAAGATAGCCATTCCTGGATGAGATTGAGGAATTGGCTTCCGAAATTAGTTTCCTTGGATATGCTTACACATTATGGAAATATCTAAAATACCTATTGTGAGCTCAAGAATGAAACATCGATCTTCACATCCATACTGTAGTAAAACAGGTGATATCATATTCCCAAGAAAAGTCTTCTTCTTTTTAGATGGTCTTTTCTAAAATTAGTGAACATCTTAAGTGTTTCATTTCCATGATTTTTTTTTTACAATAGTCCCGTCTTATCCTTGGTTTCACTGTCTGGTAGTTTCAGTTACATGTGGTTAACCACAGTCTAAAAATAGATAAGAACAGTACAATAAGATATTTTGAGAGAGAGAGAGAGAGAGAGAGTGCATGCACACATTCATATAGCTTTTATTACTGTATATTGTTACAATTGTTCTATTTTGTTACTGTTGTGAATCACTTACTGTGTCTAATTCATAAATTAAACTTTATCATAAGTACATATGTATAGGAAAACACATAGTATACATAGGATTTGGTACTATCAATGGTTTCAGGCATCTGCTGGGGGTCTTGGAACACATCCTCCATGCATAAATGAGGACTAATGTACTTATTTCCTCAGGATCATATTGACATTCTTTTATCTATATTTAAAACTGATAAAAAAATAAAGGAGCTGATGTTTGTTTCCCAGGTGAGAATCTTGCCTTATAGTAATCTTTAAAATCTTGTCCTTGAAGAAAACATTGACTGCCTGGAGGACATTCAATCTTGAATTGCATTCCACTGAGAATCTTGCCTGGTATAGGACTACCACCATTATCTGAACATCACTGCACTTCTCTTCTTAAAATGCCTGGGTGGAAATCCTACTTTAAATCATCCTCCTTGTAAAACTTGAACTGAGAGAGGAATGCACGTGTATCTGTGAGCCTCCATACAAGTTAGGCAATTGTCATCCGTAATCTTATATTCACTATAGTCTTAATCTTATCGAAAGGTAATAGGTAATTTCTACTTCCAGGAATTCCTCCTTTATTAGTGTCATCTTCCCTGAAATATAAAATAATCTTAGGAATGACCATACAACCTAGAGTGATTGTGTTGTTTTAGCTTTGTCTCTACCGATATCCTCACCTATCATGGGTGTGCCCCTATAATCACTCTATATCATCCCATTTAAATTTCACTAGAATGGGTAATGTTTTACTCTAAGGCTGACCTGATTTAGGTTGATCTCCTGTGAGATCCTTACTCATCATGGGAGTGACCATCAGTGCCCTGCCATATTACCCAAAGGCCATTATATTTTAATCTCATTAAAAGAGGAGTTGTGAGAAGATGTAGCCAGAGTGTATCTACCTAACTTCTTAGTTTTTAAAAGTAGTAAAGAGGTTTGAAAAATAGAATGATCACAGCTGAACACTAAATTAGTTCGGTGAAAGGAAGAATGAAATATCTGAAAGGTCAACTTGGAGTAAAAACACAAACTCAACACAGAAACTAAGCCACGGCTCTTCTCTTTTTTTAACCTCAGTATGATTTTTATTTTAAGAACATTATTTCTTCCCCGACATTAGGATTTTGACCAAGTCCATTCCCCCATCCTCCCTCTCCCACCTCCCATGGGTTTCAAGAAATTGAATTCAAAGGGAGGTGAGGTTGATGTCTCTCTTCTTTCATTTCCACACAGGCCCTGGACTTCATGTGTAAATTTGACTATGTCTTCCTCTGCATGTTCCTATCACTGCATCTTCCACATTTCTTCCTTCACCTCTGCCAAAATGAAGTTTATGTTTTATAGGACACTGCCTTGCTTTGGATTTATATGATCATCTTTTCAAAAGAATATCAGAGCTATGCAGGACACTATAACTATATTCTTTGCAGTACTCGAGGAAGAAATTTGAAGGCAAAACCAACTGTATTTAGGAGTTTTCAACTCTTCCACTTTTATCAGTTCATATTATATAAAAAAGAATAAATGGCACTTTAATTATGCTCTCAGATGATACTAAATTGAGAATGTTGAAACCTACAGGAATGAGAGAGGAATGACACTACAGGGACTGAATGATTTAGCTATGTGGATAGGCAAAATGAGGAAAACAAAAATCACCCTAGAAAAAGTTCTAGGTAATTTAAAAATGTCCTGTGTTATAGGCATATGTATATATGTGGGTTTCTGTGTGTAGCTGTTCTTAGCTATAGCTAAACTTAGCCATTTAGGTTTATAAACACATAATTTCATGGAAGAAAAGCAAGCCAAGATTGACCATTACAATCCAGGGTACCTATTGCTTCCCCCTATGCAGTGGTTTGGCCTTAAGAAATGCTTGTATTAAATAAGAAGTCCTGTTTTATCATTTATACAATGAAAGCATTTCATAAAATTTATAAGGGCCCTCCAATCTTTGGAAGTACATGAATAAATATTTGAGTCATAGTTTTTTGTGGAAACTAGAGTATAGAATATGTAGCCATTTAAAAATAAGTAGAAAATTAACTGAATTGTCTCTGTTGATATTCTTATTGCTCAAGGGATGTCCCTTGTGACTTCTCTACATCATCCCATTTTTCATCAGGAATTGGCTCTGTCCAGGCTTAAGCCACACTGATGACCTCAGCCAACAGGCTCCCTGTATTGTAGGATCATGACATGTATGCAATGGAGGACATTCTTGGGGATTATTTGGAAAAAGTGGGTGGTGATGCTAATATCCACAAATGGACCTAAGGTTGATGTATCCAAATGTAGGAAATGTTGCTGAGCCCTGGAAAAACTAGATCATTATCAGCTTGGGAAACAGGAAGTACCAAGAGGCCCATTACTTGAAACTGATGGGAGCCAAGTGACTAGAAACAAACAGAGTTTCTAGGACAGTGAGTTCACTGAAAGACCGATTCACCTTCCCCAGGAGGTTGCCACCCACAATATACTCAATATTTTCATCTCCCTCTGAGTCACAGTCTGATGAGGTTAGGATGGATTAAGAGACTAGAGTTCTAGTTCCAAAACCTGTAGTTACAAACTATAACATTACAGACAGTCGCTCCTTTCCATCACTTCCTTTTTCTCAAGTTTTGGCTTCCACATCTGGGAAAAGAAAGGAGTTAGTCTAGAGTAGCAGTGAGCTCTAACCTCCTGGGATCCATGGTTATAGGAAGAGAATTTGAATCCATACATGAATTAAGGTTCTTGAGGTTTTGCCATTGGGTGAGTAGGAAAATGGCAGGGCATATGGTAGAGGAAAGAGTAATCAATTGAGAAATTTATGCTTATTCACTCATTTACTGCAACGTATTCATGCTATGATTTACTTGAACCACTATTTTCCCAACTGCTACGTGAATATTTTACTGTTAGTTTTGTTGTAAAGATGAGATTGAAAAAGAGCCATCAGAAATCCAGCAGCTATATTCCAGGCAGTTGGGAAATAGGTTAGTAGAGTCCAAAAGTCCAGAAGTAAAGGAAGAAGGTGAATAAGCACTCATTAGAGTGGGTGTTTAGAAGATTACTGGTGACTTTCAAGCATAGTTTTTTTCCCATGCCTCAGAATCTCAGCTGATTTTAACATTAACTTACCTTTATCAATAGCATACAATGTTATGCGTGATGGTATTATCTTTTTAAAAATTTTAAGAGTTATGTGGGGTTCTCTAGATGTTTTAGGTTTACAGAAAAATTGAGCAGAAAGTACAGATAATTCTATTAAATCTTCTCCCCAGTTTTCCCTATTATTAATGTCTTGCATTATACAGTTTTAATTAGGTAATATAATTCAGTTTTCAAAAAATTGAGCAGTTTTTAAGGGCTATAAGGGACAGGAACAAACTGTAATCAGAGAACAAAGAAGAAACGGGAGCCAAGCAGAAAAACAGGCTCTATTGTTGGTGGTGTTTGTTTTGGCTTTTTCTCCTCCCTTTTTTTATTATGGTTTTGTGTTATGGGATTTGTTAATCTGTTTGGGAGCTGAAGAGAAATAGCCAAGGCAAAGATGGAAGAGAAAATAAGAAAATGAGAATAAACATTGGAGAGATGAGAGGAGTTGATACCAGAGTTATGGGAAAAGAATTTTCCTTGGAAATGAACAGAAATATCTGGAACATTTCCTCTGAGATTGGAAGGCAGGAGGAAAAATGGAGCAAAAGTGAAAAGGTACATGCTTGGGGAAGGAAGGTGAGTTGAAGTTGTCTGACTCTGTTGGTCTTGAGTTTCAGGCGTAGTGTGGCTGCGGAAGGATGGATGTGGTTAGAAAGGAAGCGTTTGTCTGAGGACAAGATTCTCCTGAAGGGAATATGCTGGGTGCACTGTTGTCCTCAAAGGCAGGGAGGTGAGAGGTTCTGGTATACCAGAAAATGGGAGCCCCCCCCAATGGAGCAGTGTGCACAGAAGGGCCTTGTCTGCCAAGAGGTCTATGGGTCTTCTGGAAAGACACAGTTTGGGCTTTGATCTCTCTCTTACAAAATGGTCTAGAGGAAAGATTACTCAAGGGACTACCAATTTCCTCTAATGCAAGGGATGACAAGTGATTATTGGTATCTCTTAGTGGCTGAAGGAACCTCAGCTTCTGTCATTCAGGGATGGCAGGGATCTTTAGAACACAGGGCTTTGCAGGTCTCCAAGCCTGCTGCTTTCAGGAGGTGGCTTTTTGTATCTCTCACAGACTGAGAGCAGGAGAACAGGAACCAGACATAAGCAAGCTTTCTTTGTACCTTTTTTCTTTGCATTTGTTTTTACCCTTCACCCTTCTCTTATAAATAGGTTCTTATTGTTACTTTCTCACTGTGGGTTGAGTTCATTATCTCAGGAATTATTTCTTGTTTTACTTTCAGATGCTTCACATGCTGTCAACTGGGCTAGCCTATCTTGACATTGCTCAGCCTCCAAGGGCTTTATTCCTTTATTTATTTATTTTTACCACACCTCTGACTTCTTATTTCCTGGATCTGTGACTGTGTCCCTCTTTGTTCCTCTCTCCACTGTCTCCATTATCCTTTTTTCCCTCCTTAGAACATTGAGATAGACCCTCCCATCTGTCCCCAACCAATAGAGAGAGGAATGAAGAATTGTGTCCTTATTGACTTATCAATCTGTGACATTTTTCAAAGCAGGTGTAAGATAGGAGGATATGGTGATGATGATGATGATAATGGATAATTTTTATTGGCTACATATTATAAATGAGATATATCTTCATTTAATTTCTACAATGACAACACATCTCAATATTTTGAAGCAATACTAGTTTTGTTTTTATTTCACATATTAGGAAACCTTGATTCAAAGAAATAAACTAAATTTTCCAAGGTCACACTTTCTGGTTTGCAAGTGATGATACCCATCTCAAATTGGCCTAAGCAAGTTGGAGAGCATTGCCTCACATTACTGAAGTGTCTATTAGCCTGTCTGTCTGCAGTCCAAGATGAGTTCAGAGGCTTGAATAATGTAATGGTAATTTATTTTTCATCCATATCTTGGCCTGATCTCTTCTGCGTTGGATTCATTTTAAAGTAGACTCCTGTAATATTTAATATATTGTCAATGATATTCAGTTTAGTTCTAAGATTACATTGCACTTTCAGCATGCAATTATGAGAAAATGGAGAACACCTCAGTCTCTGTACCTTCAGAAATGTCTTGGGAAGGACTCTAATTGGCCAGACTTTGGCCATGTGCCCATCTATGAGCCCATCACTGTGGCACAAGTGGTGTAGTGCTTTGATTTGATAGGCCTTATTTACACACCCACCACTGAAGTCCGACACTGGGGAGGAATAACCTTCACATAAACTATATGGAATATGTTCTCACAAATATACAGGACTGTTTCATGAGGAAGGGATAGAATGAGGGAATGCCATGTGGACAGTGAAAAAATTATACATTTCAAAGTCCAGTACTCCCAACCAGTTGGTATGAGAGCCACGATTTGGACACAGATAAACTTTCCCTTTGTATAGCACTGTTTTGAGCAAGACATGTGCTAGTTGATTTGTTCAATTTATCTCATTTAATACTCATCATAACTAGTGGGGAGAAATATCATTAACCTCATTTCATAGGTAAGGAACTAAAGTATGCAAGGTAAAGTGGCTTGCCTAAGTTTACAGTGTTTCTAACTGATCAAGGCAGGAACTAAATGACTATTTGATTTTATTTTTGGATTCTTTTCACCCAGTCATGGACACATGATAAGCATTATTTGAATGGTTTTGAATGTCAGCAGGAGACAGAGGATGTGATCTATATTAATTAATTTTACTGTTTAAAATCAACAGCAATATCTCGCCTTACAAAACAATTATTTTATTTTCATCACTCCTGGTCTGCTGGTCATCTGGGGAAGTTCTGCTTTGGGTTGGGGGTAGAATTCAGGTCTGTTCTACCTGTTCCATTCTTGAGACCAGGCTAGAGTTGCAGAAGCTACCTATAGGAAGCTCTTTTCACAGTCTTGACATTCTCTTCTGGAATGTCAGAAGGAAAGTCCAACCATGCAAGCATGTCTCTAGTCTTTGCATGCTTTCTGTCCACTATCGTTTCATTGGTTGAAGCAAGATATGTGGCCCAGGTCTGCGTCAATGGAGAAGAGAAGTATACTCCATTCATGGTTGGGAGCAGGGGAATGAATAGTTTCTGAATAATCAAACTGTCATGGGGTATTTTGAAAAACCTAGGTTGAGGGTCCTCAATTTGGACTTATGCTATTTGTTATTTTTTTCAAAATACAATTTATTAAAAGAATATTATCAACCAGTAGGCCTAGAAACATAGAGGTCATAAGTCAAATTTAGGAGGTGTTGGTAGTGGGGTTGATACTGTATAAATGGTAAAATAGTGTTATTTCTATCAGTCTTTGAAATGTGGCTGAGATATCTTTACATATTACTGTCTGGCATGGATATGATAATCACAATATCTTTTCTGTGTGTTTGTGGGGGCAATACATTAAACTTTGGGGCAATATTTTAAGCTAAAATTGAAAGAGGTAACTCTGGCATGAAAAATGGCTGTGACTATTTGACAGCTAGGAGGTTAAATGCAACTCTTTTTGAAATGTAAAATAAAATCTATCAAAGTCTTTTTATTCTAGCATCAGTTCAGAACATTGGCACTTCATAGATAAATTATGTTTTACTGGTTTTATTCATGTACAATGTGAATTCATTCCATTCTGAAGTTCTGTCTACTCACAAAGAACTATTAATACAATCTGATTTTTATATCAGCAATACTTTCCAACCCTACTCCAAAGCCATAGCAAGCTAGTAGAGGTGATTCTGGGATTCTTTGTGTTTAAGAAAAGGCAATACTGTTCTTATAATTGAAATTGCAGATACTACTATTAGGAGAAAAAAAGGTCAGAATTTCAGATGGAATTGAAATTGGTAAGTTAGCTTCCTTATCAAAAGTGACAGATGTTGAATATATTCAATTGTTTGTTCAGTAAGAAGTAAACATTTTAGTATACCTAGTATTGTTATATATATTGGGGAGGAGAAAAAATAGACAAAATAGAAAGTGTGGTTCCTAAGCACAGTGGGAGAGAATATGACCAAAAGGGGAGAAAACTATAGTAGGAATCAGAAATCATGAATTTTACTATTTACCAGCTTTTGGACTTTGAAGAAACAATAACACCCTTCTGGGATATATTGTTCTTATCTTCAAAATAAGGCAGGTTATCTATGTTTACTCCAGGGACAACTCTGATTCAAAAATTATAGAATGTTAAGGAGTTTGGTACTAATTGTAAGGGCACAAGACGTATGACTACTTCACACATTTATTAATGATGTGTTGAGTGCCTACTACTTGTGATAGGTTTTGTTCTCAGTTCTGAGAATATCATTGCAAAGGAGGAAAAGCTCACTCTAAAGAGCTCACACTCTGGTAGGGAGACGTCACTAAGCAAATGAACAAATTATTATGTGATTTAATTCCAGGTATTAATAAAGTTGTAGAAAAATAAAAGAGATTATAGGGAAAGAAAGTGACTAAGAGAATTTATTTTAGATAAAATAATCCAGAAATTTCCATCTGATGTTGTAATGATGGAAATATGAATTACATTATTGGGTTAATTTGGCAATGATTTGGGGGAAAACCATTCCACTAGCAAATGCAGTGTGCCTGAGGTGGGCAAGTGTTTGATATGCTTACAGAATAGCAAAAACAATAGCTTAATTGTCTAGCAAAATGTATATATTACAAAATAACATAATACAATTTGTGTGCTGTGGCATGACATAAAAGTGTGTTGAATTAATCAGAGGAAGAGGTGAGCTGAATAATTCTTGTGATCAGGTCTTTGTTTCATTTCCCTTGTCTCATTAAGCACTTGTTATAGATATTTTACCTTCTTAACTTCTTATATTCACCCCTTATTTTCATTTCAGCATTTGTTCTTGGACTTAGGTGGACAGTTGCAAAGACCATTGACTTTGAGCTATCCTGTACCAAAAAGTAAAGCTGATCACCTCTTTTAAATATATGTATATATAATTTAAATATATATAGAAGTATATTTGAATATATGTAATTTAAATATATCTTTAAATATATATCAATACAATATATATTTAGATGCTTCCATATCAGCTTCAGGAAAAAGTAATTTTAAACTACTTTATATAAAAGGACTGTTGTAATTTGTCCCTACTGACTTGATTAGCCTCTTCTATTTCCAAATTTCCCTCCTTATCTTAGTTCTACAGCTACATCAATCTACTTGTTATTTGCCAGAATGTCATGTTTCTCCATATTTTCATCTATATCCTCTATCCTCTGTCTCTATTTCCTTCATGTGGTTAGGAACCAGTTAGGGTGTATCTTCGCCAGGGATAACTCCTTAATCTCACATTCTGTTTCTATAGGACTTAGCATGTTGCAGTGTAATTGTCTTTTTGATTACCTCTGTATCCCATGTGACTATGAGTTCCCTGGGGATTTGGACTGTGTTGCTAACAGCTGTATTTCTTGCATTTAGCTCAATACGTGGCACCAGTTTCAATACACGTTTTGAAAAATAATGAATGTGGTGCATATGTATTATTTAATTTGAAGAACCAGGCTGTATCTTCAAATTGGTCTTTGATGTTGCCCCATTTGTTTCTCTCCTCTCCATCTGCCTTCCATATCAAAGTTCATGTTTACACAAAATCCAAGTAACAATTAAAAACACTGGTATCTCATGCTAACGGGAGAAAAACGGCATACCATATGGAAGAGCAGTCTTTGCAGGTACTGCAAAATTTCTTTTTTTAATTTAAACTCTACACATTATATTAGCAATTTTTAAAAGTTGTTTTCATGAAATGTGTCAGGATTATTTTTCTTAGTAAAATAAACCTCCTTAGATTAATTTAGATTAAGAAAATACAGTTATGTACTGTTAGCCTTTTTAGATTTGTTTTCCCTGTCCTTTTCCAAACAATGAGAAAAAAGAGAATTAAGAGACAGTTTGTAGGTCTTCTCTACTGCTCTTCACAATGGGTGAGGTCAGCATTATCTGCATTTTATATGTGAAAAAATGAAATTCAAAGAGATCAAGTGATTTGTATGGGCAGCTAATTTCAGGAAGAGGTAGGATTGAACCCAAGTCTGATAGACACTAAAATAATTTTCTTTTTTCTCCATATCCCCTTATTAAGATAGAATCTAAGCAAAAGATCTATAGATTCTGCTGTTACAGCAGCTAAAAATAAACACACACACATAAATGCACAAACTTCACTACATTTTCTACATGGCAGAAATAGCTTATTTAGAAAGTCTGTTAAATGATTTAGCAGACTCCTTGGTATTAGAGCACAGGCACAGATTCTGAGAACTCCTCTCTGGACACCTCTAATTCCTCTGACCCGTGTGTGAACTCACATTTACAACAGAAAGCAGGTTTAGAAACATGGTGTAAGCAATATCTACAGGAAGAATAAAATTAATAACTTATTTTGAAATGATCTTTTCTGATTCATTATTCATAATAAGAAAAGCACATGGCTATCTTTGTTCCTGGCTCATTCGCAGAGGTCAGTGGCATCATCATTGTCAAGATTTCGGTTCTTGAATATGAAGTTTCTATTGGCTACCCTGATGGATAACATTTATTGAGCTCTGACAAGATTTGAGGCAGTGTCTTATGTTCTTTATTTATATTCCTTATCACATTTGAAATGAGTATTTTTTAATGAGAGGTCGTCTCATTCTAGCTATTTTCTAACAAAAAACTGAGGTTTAAAAATATTAAATAACTATACCAAGGTTGTGTCTGCTGGCAGAACAAGATTTGAGTCTGGATTTTCTGACTTGTGAATGCATTTGGCCTGGAGGCAGAAAACCTAGCTTTAGTCCCATGTTTGGTGTGACTACAGGCAAGTGGCTTTCCCTTTCTGAACGTGGTTTCTCATTTGTTAAGGGGAATGGATTGTGAGAAGAATGATTTCTGAAGTATCTTGCAACTGAGAAATTAAATGACTAAAATGCCAGAAATGGAAGCTCATTAACTCACAGCAGGTCATAGTAATTTTCCAAGATCATCCTGGCATAGATATCAGAACTTGCTGCACCGTAATACTTTCCAAATTAAATTTTTTTCTTAATATTTAGCCTATGATCTTTACTGTCATTTCCTATAGAATTCCATTAGAGTTTTCATCATATTTTATTAATTCCAAATTAGGATGCACACCACAGAGTGTGAAAAATACATACGGAAACCATGAGGCAGGAAGTTTGACATGTGAATTGTCCTTGCAAAGCAGGCATTCTATTCCACATTTTGCCAATGAAGAAACCCTATTTTCAAAAGCTCAGAGGATGACGTGAATCTACAGATGTATAATTTGACCACTAACATTGATTTCCCAAGGCCTGGAATTGCCATGTTCTGGGAATAACTATGTTTATTTCCCTGGAGCTTCTGATTCAGCAGCACCTTCCTTTGTGTTGTGGGAGAAAGGTAATGATTGTCTCGTGAGGTTTTGTAAATCCAAGATGGAGGTTGGCAGTGACCATGTTGGCTTGCAACATATTGGGATAAGATGATTTTTTAAAATGCCAGAATCCCTAGATACAATTCCAGGTTCTTGAACATTATTTTTTCTCAACTTTGCTGAGGTCCATTCATACTGGACTGAATTTATTAGCTATATAATTATTCCATGTTTTCAATTTGGACCCAAATTAATAAAAAACTGAAAAGGCATTTCTGAAGGTGTGGGTATAGATAACAGTTTCTCCCATAATCCAGAGGTCACCTGATCGCGTTTTTAGATAAACTGAAATGTCCTCAGTATCTTTATCCTCTTTCTTTTCCTGTTACTCACCACCATCCTAACAATAAGGTTAATAAGGATTGCTTGTGTGAATCATAAACTCTTACTAGTCTTTGTGTAGGTCCTCTTTAAATATGATTTCACTGATTTTTCATAATAATAAAAGGTAAATATTATTTTCCCCATTTTACAGATGAAGAAACTGAGAGAAATTAAGGAGTTACCTAAGAACACCTAGCTAGCTAGCCAGTATGAAACAGATCAAGTTGCTTTTGACTTATAAACTTATGATCTTGCTATGATGCTACATTATCTAGGAACTGGAATCTCTTATCTGCATAATAATCTTACTCTCTTAGGTGCATTTTTCCTCATAGGTAACACCCCCCAATTTTGTACCTGTAATATATTTTATACATTTTTATCGAAATGATTAGCAATCTATCATCTATCATAATGTGCACAAGTATTACATCTATAGCTTAATACAATTTTATAAAGTGAACACATATATCTAACTAGCATTCATACCAATAGATAGAAAATGACCAGAATTCCTCACAGCCATACTCTCCCCAGATGTAATCTCAGTTCTTACCTCTATCACCAAAATTTAGTGCTACCTGTTTGCAAACTTGAAATACATGGAAAAATGCAATGAGTACTCTTGTGTATGACTTATTTATTTCTTTACTTGGATCTAAATTTCCTTCTGGTATCATATTCCACTTGCTTGAAGAACTCTCTTCAATATTTTCTTTCTCATAGCACAGTTGTGTCAGGGGGTCCTAAGATACTAGGTTTCAATGATTTGCTAGAAGGACTCACAGAACTCAGAAAAGATGTTCTACTCATGGTTATAGTTTATTACAGTGGAAGGATATGGATTAAAATCAGTAAAGTTAAAAGGTACATAACATACTAGGAGAGACCAGGTGAAAACTTCCAGTTATCCTCTGCTTGGGGAGTCACTTCCAATGGACAGTGTTTAATATTCTCAGCAATGATGTCACATCTTCAAATGGCACTTTCCTAACTGCCATTTTAAAAATAGATACCTTTTTATTTCTTCATCTAATTGTACATTCCTTATTCCACTTTTCTTCATAGCAAATGTTACTATCTGATATGATAAATTGATTTACCTAAAGTACTCAACTGTAATATGCAATCCCAGATTCTGTCTTTTTCACAAGCATCCTGAGTTACTGACAGAACACCTGGCACATTAAAAAAATATCTGTTGAATGAGTTAATAAATGATTCCTAGTTCCTTATGTATCAGACAGTTATGATAATACCTGCCTGAGAAATCTCATGTTTATTTTTCCTGAAGGTTAAATGGAATATTGTCTGTGTTGACTATATTTGTCACTTTTAAGAATACTCTTTTTATATTTGGGGAAATCTTTGATTTATCAAACTCAGTGACATAAAAAGGACTTAAATACTGCTCTCAAAAGCAAAAGAACCAAATATTCATTTTCCCTGCCTTTGGGTTTGATTTGGACTAAGGGATTTTCTGAGTTGTATGATTTTTAGTGCTAAAATAGGGACAATCCCACTAAAACTAGGACAGTTAATCACCATACTAGAAGTTAGAAGCAAGCATGTGACCTGTGTTTGGCCAATGATATGTTCCTGCATCAGAATCTGACTGTCTAGTGAGTGGTAAGAAGAAGTCAGTGAATTCATTCCAGGAACAACAGGGATACTCAAGGTCCAGGGGCTGTGGTAGCAGCAGGAATGGTACCTGGTGTCCAGCAACAGTGGTGTTCTGACCAAATGTATTCTATTTCTCACTTTGCTGTGAATTAAGCCATCCAGTTATTCTTCCAAAAACCTTCATTTTTGGTTAAATTAGTAATGCACTGTTTCTGTTGCTTATAGGCAACAGAGAGTGTAAAACAGAGTATAACACTTTGTTATACTCTTGATACACTCTTCAAATGATTTTGAAGAAATTGTTAAAAATGTAAAAGCATTGATTATCATTTTTTATTAGTGCAGAGCTCAGCTAAACATCTAGGTGGCCAGTGGAAAACACCTGCAAATCTAAAGGGTTATGCTGAAGTGGATATTGTATGTGTTTTAAGGAGTTTGATTATAGCAAGTTTCAGGCTGTGTTGGAAAATTACTTGGTATTCTGGTTGTTATGCCTGTTGTGTTCTATTCAAATATGTTTGTATGGTATAATAGGTAGAGATGAGTTTAGTTTCCGTAAAACATAAAGGAAGTAGTAACTTATCATGCATGAGCCAGTTTATAAGAAAATCAAATATATTTTAAATGGCAAGGGAGCCAGAAACATGGCCATTAGGGTTAGCTAATAAAGCATCTGTGTCTGTAGGAGGAAAAAGACTGGTCATAAAATTTCCTCCCGACTGGGGGGTCTTCCTGCTCTGCAATTTTATTTTTTCTGTTTTGTCATAAAGAAAAACTTGAAGAACATTTTAGGGGGCATTTGAAAGCATATGTTTATCAGGTAGCTTTTTATATGAAAAATCACATAAGCTCAGTAATATACAGCAAAAAATATTTATTGCACTTGTCTATGCATTCATCCTGGGTTAAAAAGGTGATCTTGTTCTGTTGCTCTTGGCTGGTCTCTGATGGGATGACTGGAGTGACAGTTCTGCTCCATGTATCTCTCATCTTCCAACAGGCTAGCCCAGGGTTATTCTCATGGTGATGGTAGAAATGTAGGAGATCAAACAGAAGCAGGCATGTCTTCTTGAAGCCTAAGTTTGGAACTGCCATGTAGTCACTTCCACCTCATTGTCTAGTCTTAAGCAAATCACACAGACAAGCTTCAAGTCAAGAGGTCTTCCAGGACATCCTGTGCTCAGGGAGAAGGCACTGAAAAGTTACATGGCAAAGGGCATGGGTCCAGGGAGGATTGAAGAAATTTGTGTCATCATTTCCATCTACTATAGTGTGTTTTATGTCATCTTGGATGTATACTGCTGGATTTTTCTAGGAAGTGATTTAAACCGGTGAAGGTAAGTGTTATTGCATTGCCTAATGTTTCCATGGGTGTACCAATTTGTGTACCATACATAAACCCCCTTGAATGTTTTGTTCTGAAGTTCCTGAAGCCCTGACCAGCCAGACTGTCAGGCCCTCTGCCACCCTGTCATCCTTATTTATTTATTTCTTCTTGCTTCCTTCCATCTGGCCATCAAATAAAGCATTGATTTAGTACTCTGCGTCAACCATTTGTTAGTCCCTGAGGACAAAGGAATACAAAAAGACCAACATGACCCCTGCCCTCACAGACCTTAAATTCCAGTGATGAAGAGAGGCACTAATAAGCAATATACCTAATTAAATTTTATTTGGAATTCCTTCATTTTTTTTTTCCCCTTTCTCACTTCACTCTAGCTTCTGGGAACTTTACTGTTGCTTCAACACAAGAAGTATCCTATCTCTGCAGGGCTTTTGCACTTACTGCTTCTACTTGGAATACTCACCCTCCAGGTCTCTGTATGGGTCAATCCTAAATGCCTCAAGCCTCTTCTCAGAAGTCAAAGAGGGCTTCCCTGACCATTTGTCTAAAAGGACACACTTCCAAATCTCTTACTTCCCCTAATTCCTGCTTTAGTGGTCTCTTTATAGAGACTAAGTGTGTGGGCATGCATATGTGTGTTTGTCTGTCATCTTTCTCTACCACTATGCCCGGAAGATAAACTCTGTGAGAACAGGGACTTAAGCTGCTTTGTGCACTGATATTTTGTATACTTACAACAGTGAGTAGCATGTAGTAGCCTGAACTATGAAACACTACATTCTTGACCTTTTCTTTATTTATTGTCCATGGCTACTAAATTTTTGTGGTGACTACCGTAATGATTCCACTTTCCTAAGTTTTCATGAATGTACAAGAACTAGTCAAGAAGTGATTTCCCAGACTGATTGCAGAGTCTTTGGACTTTTTGGCTCCCACATTCAACTTTAATAACCATGGACGTCAGCACATGATGACAGATCAATATTAAATCATTGATTTAGCTAAACTAGAACTTTATCCTTAGGATTCATTTTGAACATAACCTCCTAACTAACACTGAGTAGGGAAAGAATATTGTGCACAAAACTTCAGTCTTCCAAACACAAGAAGCCAGCTACTCTGCTCAGAACTTAACTGAATTAATGTAATCCTCACAACAACTGTGTAAATTAGGTGCTGCCATGAGTCTACTTACATATGAAGAAATGGAAGTTCAGAGGGTTAACTGGTATGCCCCAAGTCACAGAGCTCTTAGGTGGTGCAGGTGGTATTTAAGCACAGAAAATGAAACTCTGCCAGAGCCAGGATCCTAACCAAAATGTTAACTGCCCTCTTTGGGTCCACAGGAAACAAAGCCAAGCTACTTTAACAAGGATAAAGCTCACTGTATGAACGGAATACAGATGAAACAAATGTAAAACCGTCCTTTAGGATTAGAATTAGTCAACCTTTCTGAGGAAATAAAAGTGTACTCATGGCTGAATAGTACTCTATGGTATGCACATACCACATTTTATTAATCCACTCATGATCCAGTGGGCACTTGGGTTGATTCCAAATCTTTGTGATTGTGAATTGTGCTGCAATCAACATTCTAGTGCAAGTATCTTTTTGATAAAATGACTTTTTTCCTTTGGGTAAATACCCAGTTGTGGGTTTGCTGGATCAAGTGATAGGCTGACTTTTAGTTCTTTGAGGGATCTCCATACTATTTCCCATAGAGATTGCATTAGTTTACAGTCCCACCAGCAGTGCCTAGGTGTTCCTTTCTATCTGCATCCATACCAGCACCTACTGTTTTGGGAATTTTTGATAAAAGCCATTCTCACTGGGCTTAGTTGATATCTGAGTTTGGTTTTGATTTGCATTTCTCTGATAATTAGTGACATTGAGCATTTTTTAATATGTTTAATGTCCATTAGTCTATCTTCTTTTGTAAAGCTTGTGTTCATGTATTGCCCACTTTTTAATGGAGTTGTTTGATTTTTTCTTGATGATGTGGTTGTGTTATTTATAGATTGTGGCTATTATCCCTTTATTGGATGTATAGCATGCAAATATTTTCTCCCATTCTGTAGGTTGTCTATTTGCTCTGTTAGTTCTTTCCTTGGCTGTGCAGAAGCTTTTTAATTTAATCAAATCCCATTCATTTATTTTTATTGTTGCTGTGATTGCCTTTGGGGGTCTTCGTCATAAATTCTTTGCCTAAGCCAATATCTAGAAGAGTTTTTACAATATTTTCTTCTAGAATTCTTATGGTTTCATGTCTTAGATTTAAGTCTATTATCCATCTTGAGTTAATTTTAGTGAATGGTGAGAGATATGGATCCTGTTTCAGTCTTCCACATGTGGTTATCCAATTTTCCCAGCACCATTTATTGAATAAGGATTCTTTTCCCCAGTGTATATTGCTGTCTACTTTGTCAAAGATCTAATGGAAATATGTGGTTGGTTTTATATCTGTGTTCTCTGTTCTGTTCCATTGGTCTGTGTCTCTTTTTTTAAGGCAATACCATGCTGTTTTGGTTACTATAGCCTTGTAATATAGCTTAAAGTCTGGTAAAGTTTTACCTCCAGATTTGCAACCATCTTGATGGAACTGGAGACCATTCTCCTAAGTGAAGTATTGCAAGAATGGAAAAATAAACACCACATGTACTCACTATTAAATTGGAACTAACTGACTAGCGCTCATGTGCACAGATGGAAGTAAAACTCAGTGGACCATGCAGGTGGGAGGATAGAGGAGGGAATTGGTGAAATCATACCTAAAGGGTACAGTATACACCATCTGGGTGACGAGCACACTGATAACTTTGACTCAAGCCATACAAAAGCAATCCATGTAACCAAAACATTTGTATCCCTGTAATATTCTGAAATTAAAAAAAATAAAAAATAAAAAAATTAAACAAAATTTTAAAAAGTGTATTCAGCAATGAAACATGATACTTGAAAAAATTTGGTGCAATTTTACACCAAAAGCACAGCCAACAAAATAAGAAAACAGACAAACTGGACTTCCTAAAAATTAAAAACATTTATGCATCACAAGACACTATCCACAGAGTGAAAAGGCAACCCACAGAATGCGAGAAAATATTTTCAAATCCTCTATCTAATAAGGGATTGATATACAGAATATATAGAGAACTACTAAAGCTAAACAACAACAAAGAAACCATATTCAAAAATGAGCAAAGGACTTGAGTAGACATTTTTCCAAAGAAGATATACAAATGGTTAATAAACACGTGAAAAGATGGTAAACATGATTAAACATTAGGGAAATACAAATCAAAACCACAATGAGATGTTACCTCACACTCATTAGGATGGCTACTATAAAAAACCATAAAATATTACTGCCAGTGGGAATGTAAAATGGTATTGCTGCTGTGTAAACAGTATGTTGGTTCCATAAAAGATTAAAAAATTGAATTAGTCCATGATCCAGCAATTGTGTTTCTGGGTATATACCACCAAAAATAAAAATAGAATCTTGAAGAGATATTTATACACTCATGTTCATACCAGCATTATTTACAGTAGCTAAAAGGTAAAAGCAACCCAAGTGTCCATCAACAGAGGAATGTGTAAATAAAATGTGGTATATACAGTATTTTACCACAATAACATATATATACAGTGGGATACTCTTCAGCCTTAAAGTGAAGGAAATTCTGACATATGCTGCAACATGGATGAACTTGCAAACATTCTACTAAGTGAAATGGGGCAGTAACAAAAAGATTAATACTATATTATACAAGGTACATACAATAGTCAAATTCATAGACATAGAAAATAGAATAGTGGCTGCCAGGGACTATGGGAGAGGAGAAAGGGAAGTTATTATTTAATGAGTATAGAGTTTCCATTTTGCAAGATGAAAAGAGTTATGGAAATGGATAGATGGTGGTAGTTATATAACACTATAACTATACTTAAAACTGAAATATTTAGTTAAAAATGGTTAAAATGCTAAAGTTTATGTTATGTGTATTTTATTGCAGTAAAATAAATGTTAAAAAATTGGCACAATGAAAGAGATTTTTAAAAGATGAGGAGAAATAACATTAACATACATGTTAGGAATGGGTTTTACTATAGCCAATATAGAATTCACCAAAATTGTATTTTTGTTTAGGATAGAAATAACTTTGCTAATCTTGAGAAACTATAAGCAAAATGTCAGAGGATTTATTCTACAGAGTCTCATACGTATTAATAGGTTTTTAGAAAATTGATGTTATTTCTTTGTGGTAATGATTTAGAAAACTTCAATATAAAATGGTCAATTCTGCTTACCAAGTCATGATCTCTATATGTATTATCCTGTTTAATACTCACAACAATTTTGTGAGGTTGGTGCAATCGTTACTTGAAAAAATATGAAATTAAGATGGGAAATACTTAAGCCACCTGACCAAATTCAAAGTCACAAAAATTAAGGGGACGTCATTTCCAGGCAGCTGGGCTCCCTGATTGATTCCTACACACTTCTGCTTCTCTTGTCCTACCCATCAGGGAACGGGGGAGTAGATAGTGTCATCATCATTCAAACTGTGTCTAAAGGGATAAACCTCAGCAGAGGGACAGGGATGATGTGAACAGCATGCCATTTAGAGTCAGGTAGACCTAGACTCCCACTGTCATTTTGGTAATGTCTAATTTTGTTGACTATATTATTTAATTTGTCTGGGCCTCAACTGTGTAACTTATAAAGTGGGCATAACAATCCCTACCTAGCACTATTTTTGAGAGGCTTAAACAAGTCATTGGAAGAGATTACGTAAGTGAAAGTAGTTTGTGTAGTATAAAGAAAAATGCATGTTTCATTCCTGATATTATCACTGTGGTGAGGTTTAGTACATTGAGAAATGCACAAATGATATACGTATCTACATTGACCTTACCCAGTGTAGTTTGTTGGGCTGGCCATGCTTTGTTTCTAAATTTTAATCTGTCCATAGTACTCACTAAATACACGGCCGACAATCCCAGTTTAATTTCGCTGACACCTCAGCCTCCAGGTTTTACGCAATTTTCTGCTCTTTGTGGAACTTCCACCTCCTGGTTCATGTTATGTTTCACTATCTTCTAATTAATTATCTAGAGGCAAGAAGTGGGCAAGTATGAGGGTCTAGAGATGAAAAAATTTAAGTCAGGGCCATCTGCATCAATAACAAGGGCGGGAGGGCTTGGGTTGAGGTCAAAAGCCTTGAAGATGGTGCCAGGGTGACAGTATAGAAAGGCAGAAAGTGTGGTAGCCATGAAACCAAGAGGATGGGTGGCAGGATTCAAGGTGGTCCTCAAAAGGTGCCAGGGTTACAGGCAACCAAGGTGAAGGCAACAGCCAGGAGAGCCACAGTCCCCTTTTTGGTGAGGTCTAGTGTTAGGATGGAAAAATTATGTTTAGGATGGCTTTAAATGAACTTTGGGGGCTTGACTGGTTCCTGCTAGTGGCTTTAAAAGGGGACATTTGAACTTTAAGAGAAAACAAGCCTCACAGTAAAGCAATAACGTCTGAGGGTTTCACCTCAGCCATAGGAAGCACAGGCCACTAGGGGCCTGTCTTCCCAGCAGTCTTGAAATTCTACCTGTGGGTGCTCAATTGGCTGCTCTGCCTGTAGGTGCCAGCACTTAGAATTTCAGGGGCTCGCTAAAGTTCCGAGTAAACATTGACTGTGCCTGGATGCTCAAGCAGAAAATTGAAATACCTTTGGGTCCAGTTAGAGCCCTTCCTACTTTTCAGCTGCCTTACTTTTGCTGCAAGAAACTCAGGATCTTCCAGACTTTTCCCATCTGCTCAGCTATATTCAGGCTAAAGACCTTTGAATCTGATTCCTAAGGAGCTGAACTCATCCTCCCAAATCAACCAGAATGTGAGAACTGAGAGCATCCTGGAATGTGAATGGCTTCCTCACTTTTATTATGTTCATTAGAAGGTTCCACAAGTCACTGGGGCATCCAAATTAGCTTTTAATGATCAACTCCAATAACAACACCTTAAAGAGTGGCTGGAAGAGGAATGGAATGAAACCACGGGATTCCTGACTGGTATTTTCACATAGTTCATCATTTACTGGTGCTTGAAGAAGAAAGATTTGTGTGGGAACAAAATGAAACGTGGGTGGGTGGTGATGGGTATACTGTGCATTTGGGGGTATACATGCTGAAGCCAGAATAATTTGGTTTGCATCCTTGTACACAACCTATGTGACCCTGGGCAAGTACTGAACTTTCTTTGATTCTGTTTCTTTAGGTATAAAATGGGAATTATAACATCATAGCAACTTTGAAATGATTAATTGTGCTAACTGTATGTAAAGTGTTTAGCTCATTGTATGGCACTTAATATGTGCTTAATGCATGATACTGATTATTGCTATTCTCGACTTCTGGGTTTCCTTTTTACTTTTCTTATCTTCTAAACTTACGTAAATTAATTGACTTGATTTTCCCTCTCTTCTCTCCACCCATCTCCCCCAACCCCGACATAAATCGTATCAAATAGAAACTGGATCCTTCTCTATCATGAAATACATTTCAGTACTGAGGGACAAATCAGCATATTTTAGCATATGTATAAATGTTAACTAATTCCTCAATCTGATTAAAACTCATGTTTTGGCACTATATTTTAAGACAGGAAGTCTGACCTACATCTGTGAAACGTGAATCGTGGCTTTCAGCAGTGGCAGGAATTCGTATGAACCATGCCAGGAAACAGATTCTTCATCACCTGACTGCATGATGATACACCTTCTTTTCTCTAAACGTGTTCTTCTCTGGGAAATTAAAGCAAAAAGAAACTTTTTTCTTTTTGCATATTTTTTCTTCTTTTTCAATAACAACTATATTTTCGGGTTATCATTCTTTTAGTTCTGCCCTTTGGTTAACATGAGATTAAACTGTCAAAAAGATGAAAGTCACTTTAACGTTTTCTGAGGTGGCAGACAAAAGGCCTGAGAGATAGCAACCATTTAAAATTATCTGCCCGTCCTTTCTTCTCTTTGGTGAGTCACTGTGGAACCATAACTAAAAGTTTTGATCTTTGAAGTCAGAGAACGGGGTTCTAGTCTTACCAGTTAGATGCCATGTGGCCTACAGCAAATGGAGTAGCCTTTTATGTTTAATGCTCTCTTTTATAAACACAAAATAGCCATGTCTGAGAATTGAACTGAGGAGGGCGTAGCACAGAATAATCCAATAGTTTTCAGCCTCCCATAAGCCCAAATATTTATATTTTCTAAAAGCCCACAGGGGCTTCTGCTGTCCACCCAAGATTGAAAGCCCGTGTATTAGATGTAAATAACATTAATATCTTTTACTTTATTTCTATTTAGGTTAAAAAGGACCTTATATTCAATTTCACACGAAGGGATAATCTATTTATATAAAATGATTATTTCAAAACTAGAACATGCCTTAAAGGTCACAGGTTCAACATCTTCCTTGATGTGTGATTTATATTTGCAACTTTTTCCTGACAATTGATTCTTCAAGTTTTCTTTCAGTATCTTCAATGATTGAAAATCTACTGTTCTGTTAGAATTATGTTAATTTTTCTATGTTTTATAATTTGGTCAGAACTCATTTATGGCAACTCAAAAAAAAGTTGAATCTCATTTTTGCAGATATTCTTTTATATATTTGAAGATATCTGTAAGGCCCCTTTGAGTTATTTCTGGTCTATGGTTAGTAACCACCCCAAAATTTCCAAACTGGACGATCATCTGACCTCTGAGAAACATTTAGAACATACAGCTTTCTGTTTCCATTGACTCAGAATTACCACAGCGGATTCCTGGAGTCAGTACTTTCAAACAAGTTCTTCAGATGATTTTGTGAACATAGAAATCTTTGCTTTCCAGTGGTTCTCAACAGAGGGCAGTTTTGTAACCCAGAATTTGGCAATGACTGAGGACATTTTTGGTTGTTACAGCTGGGGAGAAGTGTGCTACTGGCATCTAGTGAGTAGAAGCCAAGGATGCAGCTAAGCATACAAAAATGTACAGCCCCCCCACAACAAAAAATTATCCAGTGTAAAATATCAACGGTGCTGTGGTTGAGAAACCCTTTCTTCACTCTCTGTGACAAAGCTTTGTCTCTCCTTACCATCATGGTTGATCTCTTACTGTATAAATGTCTTCTCAATGTAACTCATAGAAAGGGCTGAACAAAATAAAGATCTGGCATTTTTAAAAGAAGAGGTAAAGAAGCAATGCCTCCCATTATAGGATAATGTATTAATAATAGAATTTCAGGTGTTCTTGGGGACAATTTTGGGACTGAGATTTCTCCAGTTGCCATTAAATATCATATGATTTCAGTTCAGCAAACATGTTCTTGACCCCAGGATGCCCATAAAAACTGAAAGAGCTCATTGAATCATCACTGAATCATCTTGGTACAAAGCTCTCTCTCTTCTTTTTTTATTTTTTTAGCACCCTCTGGAGAAATCTGCAAAAGAACTTTTCACACTTAAGTATGAGGATTTCCTTGATCTAAGTAATTTGGGGTCACTTCCTGATGTTAAGAAATCCCTTGGAATTTAGAGACGTCTTTTCTCTCTTTGTAAGATTTGACACTCTGGAGACTATTGTCTCTCTATGGACTTATAAAAAGTTAATTTAAAAACAAAAGTTGAACAATTTTTTATTGTTTCAGCCTATGCCCATTTTCCCCCTGAAATATTGAAACTCATTGTGAGATTCAGTTGGGGAGGTTCAGGTAATCATTTGCTTAAGAGAAATGAAAACTATAGGAGTGAAAGATTGAATATGCAAATGAACAATGGCCACATAATGTATAAAAATAGAACTCCCACCTACAATCTGCAGCAATTAGCCAAGGAAATTAACCCATTATCTACAGAAACTAGCCCAGAAAGCTGACCTGCTATAAGTTAGACTTGTAGAAAGTGAAATGACTATCTCTACCAGTAAACTCAGGAAACCAAATAATTCCCCGATAACAATTGGCCTAAAATGATCAGGATTTGATTAGTAAATAACTGACAGGTTCCCTACATTTTGTCCCCACTTCCAACTTAGGCTAGAGAAAGCCAAATATACACTTCTAACCAATCATATAGAATACTTTACTTCTAGTTAGCCTGCCTACAGCTTCACCTTGTCAACAGCTTCCAATTAGAGCACATATGAAGTCTTTTCTTTTTCCACTACAGCACTACCCCACTCCTCTCCCTGCCTTTGGGTCTTTGGCAAACGCAAATAATGGTGGCTGACTCTCTTGACTTTGAAAGCTCTGAATAGAAAGCTATTGGTTGTTCTTATTTTCTTGGTCTTCTTTTATTTCCATATTGAATATTTTAAACAATATTCTTCCAAATAAGTACCCATTATTTTACTTAATGCTTGTCACATTAGAGGAAGTTAACATGGAGCCCAGCTGAAGGATGAAGAAATGGAGGCTCACATTAGTTAGGAAAATTACCTAATATACTATCATCAGTCAGTAGTTCTGGGATTTAAACCCAGAACATATGACCTTCTCTTTTATCCCAATATCTGTCTCACAAACTTGATTCCCTAGCTTCTAACTTCTGCTTTTGTTTTATGTTTGTGTCTTCATAATTACTCCTCAGATTTGAGGCTTGACCTTACTTTCTCTCTGATGATCTTGAATTCTTTGTCCCAACCCAGTTCCCACCATGCAATAGTCATGCTACAGCCCAAGCTTGCTTCTCTCAACCCTGAATAACAACCATCTACAGACAGCAAGTCCCCCAGGACACAGGGGCAAGTGCATGTTCTTTACAAGTTTTCCTTCTTCCCAGAGGAAAGATGGAACCTCTTAAATCTAAGCAACCATACCCTGGGACAACATTTTCACTCTTTGCTTACTTGAAGCCATCTGGGAAAGATGGCTTATTCAATAAGACTATTAACCTGCTGCACAATGTTATGGTATAAACTATGCAGAACACACATTTCACAATTTCATTTCCATCACTCTCCACCCACCACAGAATAAAGTTGAGCAGAATTGAGTGTCAGAAAGGAAGAATAGAGATCTTGGCAGCCAGGAAGCAGTGAGAGTGAATCAAAGTGGAAGTCAAAATTGAGAAGTGTCCTAAAATGTCAAAGAAACAGGCAATGGGGCTGAAGAAAATGGAAAAGGCTTTAAAAGAGTAACTCCAAGCTGTGGCTCTTGAGAGGAAATTCCTTCTTTATGCTCTATAATGATATGGAAATGGATCTGTTTAGTGAAGCTCCTGCTGGGGGAGAGAAGCAAAAGTGGGACCTTTCTCAAAGATCACAAGTCCTTCAGCTTACAATCAGCCCCAAGGTGCTCCTTAAACTCATTACAATGCAGCAACATTGCCCTTTAAGATTTTTTTCAGTGCTGATGGCTAAATCTGACCTTTCATGTAAGCGTCTGTGAAACTGCCAGGACTCTGCTGTTGTTGACTAAAGGAATGACAGAGACGGGACGAAAAAAATAGAAGTACCTTTAATCATTTTGCATTTTACAAGCTCACAAAATAAAAACTGTGATCAGTCTTCGGAGAATGCACACCTTGGAAAGAGGGACTGCATTAAAGAGTAAATATCACTGGTTTTATGGGACTCCAACTCTTGCTACAACCTGGTTCTAGAATCAGCCTCAAAGACAAGACTTTGCAAAGTACCTACTAGTAGTGTCTGCAAAAGAAACTCAGCCACTCTAACAAAATTCAGATGCTGTTGTGCTGTCTGGACCAATTTTCTTTTCTTTCATCCCAGTTCAGCAGAATTGGGAGGGAAAGGCAGCCTTGCAGCATTTAAAAGAGAAGTTCAAAGACATAAGTTACTGCCCTGCTGTTGAAGGTTTGCCCTCTCTGTTTTGACCCTGGCTCCATCTCTCTTACCATTTAATGAATGGGAATGTCAAGTCTTCCATACAGAAAGGCTATGAAGTTGAGATTGCATCCAGAACAGCATTTTTTAAGAGCAGCAAAGTATTTGAATACTACAAATAACTGCTTTGGAAAGTGAGATAAAGAAAAAATCAAGTTAGAAATAATGTTAAGGGAGAAATTATTGAAGTTATCACATGTTATTTAATATCAGTAATAACTCCCATTTATTTAACACTCATTTTAGGCCAGGGATTAGACCAAACACTTTCCATCCATTGTTTACAGTGATATCTCTGTGAGTTCATCTAGTTACCCATCATTTAGGATAATGTTCTACTGCTTTAAAATTTCAGGCTGTGGGCATTGATTAGTAAGCTTGCTGGTATCACAAAAAAAATAAACTATATAATCAGGAGTAGAGTGAAAACTGTTTTAGTGTGTTTTGTGCTGCTATAATAGAGTATCACAGATTGGGTAATTTGTAAGGAAAATAAATTTATTTCTCACAGATCTGGAGGCCGGGAAGTCAAAGATGAAGGTGCTGGAATATGATGAGGGCCTTTGCGTTGTATCCTCACATGGCAAAAAGCAGATGGGCAAGAGAGAGAGTGAACTGACTCCCTCAAGCCCAAGTTACAGTGGCATTAATCCCTTGATGAGGGCTCAGCCCTCACGACCTAAACAAATCCCATTAGGTCCCACCTCTCAACACTATTGCATTGGACATTAAGTTTCCAACACATGAATTTTGGGAAATACATTCAACAATAGTAAAAAGAGCATATTTTCAAGCCTGGAGAGTTGTTCTAAGCAGTTCCAACTCTTCTACTAATCACATTCTACTTTGCTAAAATTAGTTTAGAGAGGGAAGAAGAAAATCATATGAATAAACACATGATCATGCTCTGAGGACTTGAAAAGCTTAGATATTAATTTAAATGGTCTATGTATCTGGCTTATTCTTTTCTGTTTGCATGTTGAGAATTGAGATGTGTGTATCTACAACCGTGACAATGGATTTGTTATTTTCATTTTGAACTTCTGCCAGTTTTGTACTGATATTTTTTGAAGTTATAACATTAATGCCTGATAATTCCTGATTGTTGTACCCTTGTACTTACTGACTTTACATTCTAATGTTTATGAGTAACCCCACTCATTGTACCAATTTCTAAATTGGTTAGGGGTTTTAGTTTTTGTTTTTAAGAAAAAGAAAATGTCACTCATAGAATCAAGGGTAAAGCTCTAAATGACCATGTTTGGGAAAGCTTATAATAAACATATATATAATTAAAGAGTCAGAAGTTATAGGGTACCAACAGCATGAAGTATGAATACGAAATAATTTTCATCCTTTTGTCACTCTTCTTATGATTTAAATTACAGGGGAAAGTATTTTATTGGCCTAGATCAAGTTAAATGTCCACTTGTTGTCCAAAGAAATGAAAGCGGTCTTTGGTTGACAGTCCCAGGATTGTGCATCCAAAGGGAAAAGGGTGAATTCTTACAGAAAAATCAGTTTGCTATCAAGAGAAGAAGAAGAAATGGATATTGAAGAGGCCAAAATCAGTAGAATTCTACACCTACTAAACATAACTTACCTGTCTCAAATGATAATTTTATTATGTAAATAAAACTAAAATTCAAACATGAAAACAAAAATTCAAAAATTAGGCAACCATACTAAGCAAGGATGTTTTAAATATTTTTCATGAATTCCTATTTTCATTTTAAATCATTTTACTGTTAACTTGCATTTAAGCTATGTGCATTATAGTAGATTAAACATGGATATATATTCTTAGCTACTTCTTCCATTGAGAGAGAGTATCATTCTTCTCTCCCTGTATCTGGACTGGCCTTAAAGACTTGCTTGACCAATGGAATATGGAGAAAGAGACATTCTGAGATTAGGTCATGAGAAAACTTGCAGCTTTTGCCAAATTTTGGAACACCAGCTCAATGGAAAGAAGTTGGAGGAGAGAAAAAGAACAACCCAAAACTCTCATTTTTTTTTTTTTTTTTTTGAGATAGGGTCTCACTCTGTCACCTAGGCTAGAGTGCAGTTGTGTGATCATAGATCACTGCAGCCTTAAACTCCTGGATTCCAGTGATCCTCCTGCCTCAGCCTCCTGAGTAGCTGGGACCACAGGTGCATGACAACTAGATGGGACTACAGGTGCATGCCACTATGCCTGGCTTGTTTCTACCCTTTTCTAATGTTGAATTTCTTTAGAGAGGTGAAACATAAACAATTCCTTTTAGATCATATTAATGAAAGCTCTGTCTGGCATTTGAATGGAAAAAGATTCTTCTGTGGAACTATAGCTACCCATGAATTAATATTTGGCATAATTATGTAGTTAAAAGTTGAATTTTAGTTTTATTAAAAAGTAAGTAGGAATTACCACTACCCTTCAAATAGGGTAAGAACAAATGCATTTGCCTCAAACTGCAGAAAATACAGGGTCTATAAATGTTCTCTTTAATAGGCCTTTAAAATGGAATATTTTGGAGAAAACAAACAGCAATTGTAAGATTGTAAAGAGAAATTAGCATTTTGCTTGAAAGAAATGGCAATTAACAATGATGACAATGTGATTTATACTAATTGAGATTAAGTCAGACAAAATGGCAACATTAGTAATCATTTGAAGTGCTGTATTACTCATTATACTGTGCTTTGTAAACATCTCTCTTGAAATTAAAAAGTAATTAGTAGCATTTTAGTCATTTAATTCAGTCTAATTAGGATTTTCAAAAATCTACAGACCTGCTGTTGAAAGCCTTTCCCATTTTGAATTGAGAAAACACATTCCTTTTTAAAAAATCAACTTGTAGTGCTCTTTCTTTCTTGATCTCAAGTCTCCATTAAAAAAAAAAAAGAGGAAAGTGGTATAATTAGAAGCAATAGGTAGGAATTTACTTGAATTGGGCTAAATTAAAAAATTCAACCCATCGTAATTCAAGGAAGATTCATTTTAATCTAATTTCTTCTTTTTATTTTGGTGTGAATACAGAAAGCATGTTTTGTTAGTTGCTAAAAGCGAGGAAATACTTATTTTTTACTGATGAGTCTAGTCACATCTTCAGAATATCTGTAAAGAAAACAAAAAATCCTTCACTAGAGTTGTTATTTGGATGACATTTTGGACTAAAGAAAATTAAGTTTCTCACTAGAACTGTATGACTGGCGATAACATTTGCTCTTATGTACTTGGTGAAAGAAGGAACTCAATCCAAGAAAGATTACCCTCTGCTCTACCAAATGCTGTAGCAGGATTGCACACTTTCAGTCTGGGTCTGGGTTTCCTTTTGTATTTTGATGATAGTGCTAATGCTGAAGGTGTTTGTTGGAAGTTGTGGTAGATGTATTAGTCTCTAACGGCTATTATTACAAATTGCTGCCAATTTGGTGGCTTAAAAGAACACAAATTTGTTATCTGAAAATTCCGGTGGTCACAGGTCCTAAATAGATCTCACTGGGCTAAAATCAAGGAGGAGACATGGCTGTGTTTCTTATAAGGACTCTGGTGGAGAATCTGTTTTCACGTCTTTTCTGGCTGGTAGAGGTTGCTTGCAGTCTTTGGCTCCTGGTTTCCTTCTTTGTTCAGAGGCAGCAATTACATCACCCTAACTTGTGTTTACCGTCATATCTACTTTTCTGACTCTGACTCTCCTCCTTTCCTTTCTCATTATTATAAGAACTGTTGTAATAACATTGATCTCACCTGGATAATCCACAATAATGTCTCCCATCTCAATTGATTAGCAATTTTAATTACATCAGCAACCTTAATTTCCTGTTGCCATGTATCCTAACATTCACAGGTTTTGGGGATTAAGATGTAGACATCTTTAAGGGCCATTATTCTGCATACCAGAGTAGGACATGAGAATTATTAGATAGACCCTAGGGAAACAGGAATTCCTAGATACTGCTCATACCAAATCTATGCCTGTATGTCTCAGAGTTTTCCAAGGGTGCTACATATATCCTTGAAAACAATGACAAGAGAGAAACAATGGACAATTTTAATAGATGTATTTGGGTCTTAACAACGAGTACTGCAATGAAGTGGGCTTAGTCATAGGAAAACATCCCTTTTACCTTGGCTCCCTGGTCCTTAAGCAGCTTCAGATCAAAACATTCCTCTCTGTCTTCGATTACGTACCACCTAACCTGTGTCTAAGCATGCATCCAGTATTTCCACACACCTCTCTTCATTTATTTCTTTCACAAATACTCACTGAGCACCTGTTATATGTCAAATACTGCTCTAGTTTCTGTAGATAGGGCAGGGAATAAAACAGACAAAATAAATCTTGTTCTCAAAAGCTCATATTCTAGTGTGTGCATGGGAGTGGCAGAAGACACAATAAGTAAGTAGATAATTTAAATATAAAACATGTAAGATGGTAGTAAATGATATGGAGATAAAAGAAGCAGGAAATAGGGATGAAAACTGCAGAGAGAGAGAGTTTACAATTTTTAAAGATGAGTTCAAGAACATCCTTGCTGAGAAGCTGACTTGTGAGCAAAGACCATAGGGAAGTCCTGGAGTTGGTCTTGTGGATATATAGGGAAGCAGCAGTCTGGCAGAGGAGCAAATACAAAGGCTCTGATGAGGGCTCTTGCATGGTGTGTTCAATAGAGGAGCCAACATGGGTGGAGTAGAATGAGGTAGAGGAAGACTTACAGAAGTTGGGGTCAAAGAGGTATGTGGATCATGTCAGACATCATAAGAACATTGGCTTTTACTCCACGTGACATGGGAATTAGAAGGCAGAGGAGTGAAGACATCATTTGTCCTAGGTTTCAAAAGGATCACTCTGGCTGGTGTGTTGAGAATAGGCAGTGGGATATAAGAACAAAAGTAGGGAAATGGGGCTAGAGAGACAATGGTGGCTTTGACTAGTTTGATAGAAGAGGAGATGGCAAGAAATGGTAATAAAGGGAAGACCAGACAGAAGACAGCAGATGGGGAGGGCAGCCACATAGGCTGAAGGACTGACCTGGAGCTATATGCACAGTTCTTCACCCATTTGTAAAAGGAGACAGCCAAATTAATGCCCTGGACTCTGACCAATCTTTATTAGTATTTTTTTCCTCCCTGAGAGTTGATTAAAAGAGGAGAAGAGGGACACATGGGGAAAGAAGACAAAGATAAAGTAAATTACCATTATATGTTTATAGAATTTATTTGGATGCTTTCCCAGTGCAACCTGCCTGCCCTCAGTTGCATCCCTGCAGGGCCAAACCTTCAGATGTACCTGCCAGTGAAGGTGCAAGATTGATTGGCATTCTTCACAAATGTAAGAAAGGTTTGGGAGATCAGCAAAAGAACAGAACTTTAAAAATCCAAAACTGTGCATCCTTATTCTGGTGTATTCATTTAGTTTTTTGTAAAATTTTTGGCAAATCCTATCTTTCTCCCCATGGGATCTTGTATTTTCCAAAGGTGGTTGCAACAATATCTGCCATCCCCAGTGCTTTTCCAAAACCTTGTTACTTCTTAATCAAGAGGTGGCATCGAATTTCCCTCTTCTTGAATGTGACTTGCTGCAACCAACAGGATGTGGCTGAAGTGATGATTTATGACTTTCAAGGGAAGATCGTAAGAGGTGATGCAGCTTCCACTTGGCTTCCTCAAGCTCTGACTGCCACATGAGGAGTCCCACTCTCCTGAGGCTGCCCTGCTGCAGTGGATGCCAGGCCACACAGAGGGGACACGTGTAGGCATTCCAGCTCATGGCCCAGCTCAGGTCCCAGCTGACAGCCAGCAACACCCACCAGGCATGCTCATGAAGATATTTCCCCACCCTCCCACCTTTGAGTCACTTGCCTTTGAATCTTCCCGACTGAAATGAAACTCTAGACAACGTAGAGCACAGACAAGATTTCCTTTCTGGGCCTGGCACGGTGGCTCACGCCTGTAATCCTAGCACTCTGGGAGGCCGAGGCGGGTGGATTGCTCGAGGTCAGGAGTTCGAGACCAGCCTCAGCAAGAGCCAGACCCCGTCTCTACTAAAAATAGAAAGAAATTATCTGGCCAACTAAAAAATATATATAGAAAAAATTAGCCGGGCATGGTGGCACATGCCTGTAGTCCCAGGTACTGGGGAGGCTGAGGCAGTAGGATAGCATAAGCCCAGGAGTTTGAGGTTGCTGTGAGCTAGGCTGATGCCACGGCACTCACTCTAGCCTGGGCAACAGAGTGAGACTCTGTCTCAAAAAAAAAAAAAAAAAGAAAAAGAAAATATTTCCTTTCTGTACCCTGTCCAAAATCCTGATCCTAACAATCTGTGAGCATAATAAAATGGTTGTTTTCCATCACTACTTTTTGGGTTGGTTAATGCAAAAATAGTAGCTGGCATCCTCATTTCTCTGATTTATAAAATGAGGATAATTTTACTTACTTTCTTGTCCATGCAAGGTTATATGAGTAGATTAAATTACCAGTAAAGCTAAAAAAAAAAAAAAGAAAAAAGAAAAGAAAAGGAAAACTGAAGGCATATTGAGTGCTCATAATGAATACCTTGGAAACACTTTAAAGCATTTTGATGTACAGTCACCCCTCAGTATCTGTGAAGTATTGGTTCTAGAACACTTCTGAAGACACCAAAATTCATGGATGCTCAAGTCCTTTATATGAAATGGTACTACTGTCTGCTCTCCATATCCAAGGTATTAACTATTTAAATCCTCACCACAATCCTGTGAGGTAAATACTATTATTAAGCCCTCTTTACAGATGAAGAAACTGACACACACATGAAAAAATAAATAATTTTCCTGAAGCCTTATAGCTAGCGAGTGGGTATGCTTGGATTTGAACCCAGGCATTGTGGTTCCAGAGTCTGTACCCTCAACATCTAGGAGATCGAGGAGGGTGAAAATGATTTTCGAGAGCAATAGATTGAGTTATATTATAGTTCCACCCATGCCCTTAGCATGGGGCCAGTAGTCATTACACTTCTCAGAGCCTCAGTTTCTACATTCTTTGAACTGCAAATATGATCATTGGAACCTCTGATCTCACTGGGTTTTGGTAAGATCGAATGAGGCAAGGCATGGGACACTTCTCTGAAACTCGTGTAACTTTTCTCATCCCCGTTGTTGGGGAACCTGGCATTTGATGTACCTGGAAATGGAACTTGGACCTTTGAAATGCAGCTTTTGATCTGGAGCAATGCTTTTCTTCCGGCTTGTCTGATGTATTAATATAAAACATGTCCTGTTGAAAATCCAGGACATCACAGTTTCTGTTAGTTTCTTCTCACCAGCAACGGTTTTAGCAACATGCCCTCCTAGACTCGGAGGGAAGAGGTGGACCTCTTCTGATTCTGTCCTGCAGTTAGGGTGGGTCTCCATTTCTTAGCTCAGACCTTATGCTTTTAATACAAGTCTAGACATCCATACAACACTTAGACTATGAGACAGAGGCCTGAGCCACACAGTCTTGCTCACATAGATGTCCTGATTCTTCTCAACTACTTCTCAAAGCTTGCCCCACACATCCTGCTTTGTTCTTGTACTTCTCTACTTCTTGCCCTCCTGTGCTACCTTTTTTGTAGAGGTTACTCCATTGTTTCTCAATACAGAAAACAGACCCAGCTTCTTTGGTTTAATCCTAAGTGCTCTTTTCTTAGCACATTATAGAAGTGTCATTAGTTTTAACCATTCAGTGGAGTTCCAGCAGGCATCTTTCCTGTCCCTTGGAACCTACCTGAGAACTATCCAGGGTGTCAGGATATAGTCAGTATCCTCATGTGAAGACACTGAACAACGGCCTTAGTAACTAGTAGTTCCTACAGGAGACTGCATAGTGTGGGTAATGCAATCTTCACTGCTTTCTTTATTGTTTTGGTTTTAATAAGACTATGCTTGCTAGTTTTAATTAGATGTCAATTTTATTAACTTCACTGTTGTAACAGGGTAGCTAAAAATGAATATGTGCTATAAATGCTGACTCCTATGATTGTGTTATTTAGATTCCCAAAATAAATTAAGGCTAATATATGGACTTCAGTTAGTGAGCAGTAGAAATGAGAGAAAGGACAGAGCAAGAGAGAGAATTAGAGGGACTTGCAAGTACCAAGGAGTGGAGAAGTATAAAGGCAATTTAACCCAGTTACATTGGATTTTAAAGACCACAAGGAGAGATATTAGAGCCTTGGAGAAGGGAGGAATATAGTCATTGCAACAGTGACGAACGTGGTCACTTTGGATGCAGCTCGTACGCAGGAAGGAAAGGGGCATGGAGGTACTCTGGCAAAGGAATGATGTGATTTGAATGGTAAATATGCAAATGCAAATAAAGAATTTTTTAGTGGTTGAAGAAGGTTGGTTGAGATGTGAAGGAGGGAGGCAAGCTGGTTTTCACAGTTAGATTCCAGGACACCATGGTGGATTTCCCCTTCCTTTTCCCGATGTCCATTATCTAACAATCAACTTCAGTAAAGAGCCTATGCTTTTCTATTGGCAGCAGGGAATAGAGGAAAAATTTTGGCATTTACTATCAAGAGGATATGGCTTCAAATTCTGCCACATCTCTTAGTATCTTTGGGTGAGGTTTAATTCTTTGAATTCAGTTATTCCATTTGTCAAAAAATAGTACTCCTTTTTTTATGGCATTGTTGGGTGTGTTGAATGGTACATCATGCTGAAAGCATCACAAGAACTGAAATCTGCACCATGTCAATACTATGGCCATCAAATATTTGATTATATCAACTTTTTATCTTTTTATATTGCATTTGTATGTCTGTATGTGCTGTCAGAATGTGCTTTGTGCTTTACACCGAAATGTGTCTTACACCATGAGATATTAGATTTCAGAAACTAGGTAATAAAAAAGGGTTTTTCAACCTTGGCACTGTTGACATTTGAGGCCAGATAATTCTTTCTTGTTGGGGGGAAGTCTTGTGCATTGTAAGGTAAATGAATAAATATTGTTACCAAAATATTGGTAATATTTTGGGTGGCCTACTTTGTGTCAGCCACCACACTGGGCACTTTCCTTATGTTAAATTATTTAATTCTCAAATGGAAAGTAGGTGTTATTATCCCTATGTTGGAAATAAGAAAATACTATCTGAGAAGTTAAGCAACTCACTCAAAGATACACAAATAGTGAATGAAGCAGTCATGATTTGTGCTTAGATCCTCAGGACCCTAAATCTCGGGCTCTCCCAATAATGTTCTCTGCCGTTGTGTTGTTCTAGCCCTGTCTGAAAGAGCCGGACCTAGATGAACTGGTACTCTCTTCCATTCACCCCAAGAGGATAGAGCTGTGGCTTTACATGTCTCTGGATCCATGTGAGTATCGAACAGAATGATTTGCTTACAGTAGATGCATTGTAAACAGTTGAGGAAGAGGTAAAGAGGCCAAATTCTGATGTAGGTGTCCATTTGGATATTTTCTTCTCAACCTGTGTATGTATCAATGCAATATTCCATGTGGAATCTTAGTCATGAACCCCCTGATGCTTTTCAATTATCTGTTGGCTAATATTTTTCTAAATATCTCTATCTAAGAGTGAAAATTATCCATTCCCTGAAAAAATCCCCACATCCCTAAACCAGAGAATCTGTGTGCCAGCAAAGATAAGTAAAAATATTTCTCAGAGGGACTCTTGAATGCATTTTTGAGGACTCATTCTGTCCCACTCCCCCAAGGAAGATGATCTGTGAACATTCATCATTTAGCCTCATAGAGAAGTTTTCTGATTGAGCTGAGACATTTTTCAAGATTAGAAATTTTGTAGTTATCATGTTCATGGCAGTTTGCAGTTAATATAGGCAAAAGCACTGTTTTAAGTGAAGGCATTTATTTAAGTAACCATAGAAGATGTTACTTAAATAGAAGATGTTACTTAAAAGAGAAGATGTGTTGGTTTGGATCCTAACCCAGTGACTTCTGTCATTTTATTAATATTACCAAGGTATATTTTCTTTTTCCTATTATTTCTCCTCTTCTTTCTTCACACTGTCTACTTTGAATATAGTAGCTACTAACACTTTAATAATGGAAGGTTAACCAATGTGAATAAGGAAAAGGTGCTTAATTTGAGGCACCAGTGGTTCTTACTATAAATGGATAATTAGATTATATAGCTGAAACAGTGATTACCTTGTGGTTCAATCACTTTCCAGATTATTGGGCCAACATGGAATATACAGAAACAAAAATTCAGTTTAATTAAGTTAAACAAGCAGAAACTATTTACTATAGATCAAGGAGAGCATGGTGCTAAAAACAAGGTGAAAAGATATATTTCTGTCTTCTAGGAGCTTACAATTTAGTGGAAGAGAAGATTTACAATATGGTATAAGCTAGTTAGTTCCTTTGTTCTGCATTTTAGTTGTACTATGTATCTTTCCCTCATAACATTTATCACTGTTTATAAATGTACATTTTATATTAATGCTGGCCTCCTGCACTGGATTATAAGTTCCAGAGGACAGGGGCCTCTCCTCTCTTCTCCACTGTTTCTCAAGAGCCTATACGGCAGTGCTCAGTGAAAGTGTGTTGAAGGAATGAAAGCCACCCAACAAAATGACTCAATGTATATGAAAAGTCTATACAGAGTTTGGAAAGTAATATGAGGGACTTCTAACCCAGCTCAGGGTGAAGTGAATTCATGGGTTAGAGGAAAACCAGAGAAGCTTTCCAGAGGTAGAGATAACTCACCTAGGTCTTGGTAACTGAATAAAAGTCAATGATATGTTAAAATAAATCACATTTATTTATATAATGCAACATTCAATCCTGAAGAATTGGGAACTTCAAATGGGCCAGGAAGATTGGTTAGCTTTACTATACCTGCTGTTCAGTTGCAAGTTGCTTTAAAATTTTATAGTGCTTGCTTTTGGGATAAGACAAGGAACTGTTTCCAATTCACCTTTAAGTTTGACCAGTGGAGTAAGAGGCTGACATCACAGTGATCTTGAAAAGGGGATGAACCTGGATAGGTTAGGAAATGCCCCTGGGTCACACAAAACCATGGCATGGCCAACACAATGCCAAAAGCAGAAAGTGACAAATCACTGCTATCCCATATCCCAAAGATAAAACTGGTAACATTTTGATGTATATATTTTCAAATATTTTTATATTATATGTACACACACACTATGCACACACAGACATAGACATAGGCACATATGTGTGTGTATTTTTTTTCAAAACTGGGATTATACTAGTAGGCTTCTTTTTAACTTGCTTGTGTCGTATTTTCAAGTGGTTCCTATACATCTATTCATGCATCTTTTCTAACAGGTAATAATGAATATTAAAAAGATAGCCAGTTATCCTCTATTACAAACATTGCTTTAAATTTCCTCAATTCTTATATATTTGTGTAAGTATATCTTTAAAATAGATTATAGAATTGAAGTTGCTATTGCAAATGATATACCCATGTTAAATTTGATATTGGGAAATTATCTTGAAAATTATTATACGAATTTGTGTCCTTACCAACTATTTATTCTAATGCCTTTTCCCCCTTCAAAAATGGTACCCCATTGTTGTTTTAATTTACATAGAATTTATTTTCAAAGAGGTTAAGGATCTTATATTTCTGTTGTCTTTCATTCAAATCTATTCTACCTTACTTTTGTCTATTTTCTTCTTGGGTTTCATAAGTTTTCTTATTTTGTAGGAATACTTTATCTCTAATGATGCTAAACTTTTGTCTTTCATATAAATTGCAAAGTTTCCCATATTTTTAATTTGGTTCTCACATTTTAATGGCTTCTGGTTTTATTATTTTATGTAACAACATTTAAGAATTGTTTTCTATGTAATCCCTAGACTGAATATCATGCTAAGATTGACCATATCTACCCTGAGATCATAAAATAATTCTTCAGTATTTTATTCTAGTATTTTTAAGGCTTGTTTTTTCTTTTAACTCTTACATCCCTATGGACGTATCTTTTATGTAATGTATAATACAAATATTTAAATAATTTTCTCTGAAATATAAAGTTCTGTCCAAATGTAATATATACTAACACCATTTGTTGCTGTTTTATTCTACTATATTTCCAAACTTTAGAATTACTCTACTTTCATAGACTATTTTTAAATTGGTAGAGGCAGTACGAGTTCATTATGCTTCTCTTACAATATTCTTAGAATATTTCCAAACATTCTTTGTGGTAGGTATGAGAAGGCAGGTTTAATGAGGCAAATAGAATCAGGACATAAAGTTAGAAGTTTACTGTTTTTCTTAAAATGATTCTTTTGATTGTACAAGATAGGACACATTTGGCTGCAAACATTTGGCTTACTCCCACTTGACATTTATGGACTGCTTTAAGGCCTATTGTGCAGGGATATTCATGTATGATGGTTCGTAGGAGAAGACTTACCTACAGGTCACAGGGGAAAGAGGCCAGTGCAAACCAGCAGCTCAGCGGCTGGTCTGAAGGTCTTGACTTACAGTGATTGAATATCAATGGCAGTGCAGAGTCATGTGATGGAGGGTGAATTTCAGAGTCATGTCATCAGGCTGGAATGAAATGGGAAGTGTGGCCAAGGTTTGGATAATAGGATAGCTTAGGTGGGATTCTTTGCATTGGGCAAGGCAGAATTAGTGGGCACAGTAAGAGTTAAAGCCAGAATAAAGGCCAGTCCAGGCGGGTAAGCTTGGATTCAAAGTTAGTGTACTTTAGATCAATTTACAAAATAATGCTGTCCTGTGGCAGAATACATTTTGAAACACCAGTGGAATGTTTGGAAGCCTTTTTGAAAAAACACTGGACTGTCTTAAAGTCACAGTTTGTTTTACAGAGGGTAGACGTTCAATATATGATTGCAAGAATATGGACCAGGAAACTACAAGGGAATTTCACCTTGAGCCATACCCCCTCCTTGTCCAGTTTGGAAACTGACCTGTTGGTTTTACTCATTGACTTGTGTTTTACACATAAATTTGAGTGTCTGAAATAATATCTGCCCCCTGGTTTATGCAATGGACTGACCCCTAAGTACTTTATATCTCAAATCTCCCTTTGAACCGATTTCAAGTGTTTTTTATGCCCTAGGTGGAACCAGTGATTTTAGATCACTAGAGGCTCCGAAGAATCAATGGCTGTCTGAGCAGTGTCTGCTTCATCTTAGCTGTTGTTGAATGATTCTTGTTTGTGCTTCAAGTTTTGCAAACCACTTCAGTATCCCTCTGGGCTGAGAAGGGCTAGAGTAATATAAGACATCACTGGCAATAGTAATAACCTTTTATTTATCAAACACCTTGCTTCTAGGGAGCTCGAAGTGCTTTGTGGATGTTATCTCATGAATTCTTCTGATATCCCTGGGAGGCTAGGAGG
Source organism: Lemur catta (assembly GCF_020740605.2). Lineage (NCBI taxonomy): Eukaryota > Metazoa > Chordata > Mammalia > Primates > Lemuridae > Lemur > Lemur catta. The sequence goes on along the minus strand of NC_059134.1, from coordinate 90,335,878 downwards.
GAATATGCTGCCATCCTGGAGTGTCAGGCAGAGAAAATGATAAGGAGGGACAGTAACATACACAGCAGTCTTCGTTGAGGGATGAGGGTAACTCCTAATCAGGTACGTTTTGATAGGCGATGCAAAAGCTCTCTTCCCAGCAATACAATTTCTATTGATGATGATGATGATGATAGCTAATATTGATTGAATGTTTATCATGTCAAGTACTTCTTTAAGCACCTGGCTTGTATTAACAAACTGAATCCTCCTAATATGAAAATGGGATTACTACCATCATTATACCAATTTTATAGATGAGAAAAATTATATATAAAGAGGAGTTAAGTGACTTATTCAGTATCACCAAACTAGGAAGTTGTGAACCAATGATGAAACCAAGATAATTAGCACTAAATCCCAAACTCCACTTACCTAGAGTAATTATACTGTGACAATTATGCTATATTAAAATCTGAGATAAATATATAGTTAGTGATACATTCCCTTGTGCTATGTATGACCTCACCTCTAAGTCTTTCAAAATATAGGTAGCCTCAAGATAGTGGGATTTTCAGTAAACACTGACATCACTTATTGAAAAAACATTCTTCCTGGAACACTCAAGTAAAAGAGGCAGTAGCTAGGATTTTGAGCACTTTCCACATCAAATGATGGTATTTACAGAAGATTGTCAAGACAGGTATGGACAGAAGAGGGAAGTAAAGTGTACTGCATGCTTGATATATTCTTGATATATTCTAAGTACAGAGCTAGGCACTGCATGTATATTTTCGCATTTAATATCTCCAACAATTCTTTGTGGTAGGTAGTAGTATCTTAATTATACTAGTGAAGAAATGGGGACTTAGGCCATACAGGAGTTAGTAGCAGAGGTCAGATGAAGACCCAAGACTCCCTCTTACTAAAAGTAAGAGAGGTATAGAATGAAAAGAGCTCAGGAACCTTAGGTGATGTCAGCATTAAGTGCATGGGAAGGAAAAAGACGAACCAGAAGGAGAGAAGTTAGTGAGGTAGAAAGCACAGCATTCGACAGCAGTGCTTTGGAGGGAGAGGAAAGGATTTCAGCATGGAGGTGGTCAATGACAGTAAATGATAAGTCAAGAAGGTGAAGGACTAAGGAGTAACCTTTGGGCAGGTAAGTGGTCATTATATCCTTAAACAAATCAGAATAATGGTGGGAAAAAGTTAGTTTGCAATAGATTCTTATATAGAACCAGAATAGAGGAAATATTGATAGATCAAGCAGTTGGAGACAAAACCTAAAATAGACGAACAATTCTACGGATTAGAGGTCATGCTTTACATATATTATCTCTAATCTTTGCAATGGTCCTTTAAGATTCTATTATTATCACTGTATTTATGTGAGAAAATCAGAGGGCCAAAAAGTGGAAGTCATTAGTCTGGGATACTATAGTTATAATGTCTCAAAGCCAGGACCCAAATCTGGGTCTTACTGATTCCAAAGACCGTGTTATTTTGCAACTTCTCCCTCCATAAAGTGTAGACAATTCTTTGCTGAAGCCTACCTGTACTATACTCTTGTATTGTTCACTGATATTTACTACCTCTCTTTGTAAGAGGATTATACTTCCCTGCCCCATTGATTTCAGGCCTGCCTGTATAATTTGCTTTGGCCAATTAATGTGAGCAAAAGTGACATGTGTTACTTATGAGCATCATCTTTAAGAGCCAAGTCACGATCACATTCTCTTATTCCCTCTGCTGCAAGAATAGCAGCATTCAAGATGAAGGCTGCCTAGTCAACTGGGATTCCAGGGTGGAGATGATAGAAAACAGAGTACAGCCATCCTGTGATGGACACGTGCATAAGAAGTAAGCTATTGAGTTAACATTGAAAATATTTATATTTTGGAGTTATTTGTTACTATGGCAAAATACTTATGTTTGGGGGTTATTTGCTACTACAACTTTGTCTGCCTTGATGTTAATTACCCATCACTGGAAAGAAGGGAAAAAGTGGGAGCCAGAGGTGAAGGCAATTATAATGCAATGGATGTACACCTGTCACACACTCATTGTCAAACCAACTAGGGAGAATATCACAGGTTCAAACGTAACATCTCAAGAAAAAAAAATCATTAGCTTGATAAATACCCAACAACAGAAGTATGCAGCCGAGAATACCCTCAAGATAATTCCAGACTTAAAAAAAAATTATTACTCTGATGAGTAAGATGGATACCCTCATCTCATATTAAATATGCTGTTGAAAGTGATTTATTCTGAAAAGAAATAGTCCCTAAGCAACCTCAGAAACTCAACAGCAAATGCATATTTAATGTGCCCATTTTTAAAACAGTGCACTTGGCAGAAGGCACCTACAGCCCAGACCATGGAAGTTGGGAATAGGGAGGAAGAATTTCATCCTGATTATAAAATAAAACAAAATAAATGAACGACAACAACAAAATAAATAAATAAAACCCCTACCTTTATATGTGTGCATGTGGGCGTGTATGTGCGTGGGAAGAGAGGCAAGGTTTGTGAGATGCTAACTTGAGTGTTATAATCCCTCTCCCAGGGTTTTTTTGTTTGTTTGTTTGTTTTTGTTTTTGTTTTTTGTTAGTGGCTGTCTTTAACTAGAAAGGTCGCCCGTTATTTTGGCAAAATTTACTTCTCTACAGACTTCAACAAACCAAGATTTTTTCTGAATAGAGACCAAACTACCTCTTGAGAATATTGTGTCAATTCTACATTGTTATCTCTTTGTTGTCTTCTTGGGATTATTGGTGCAGAGATCATTGTGATTCTAATAATTTTCATTTACTGAGCATTCCTCATGTGCCAGATTCCTCCTTGGAGTGTTTTCATGTATGTTTTCTTAGTTAACTCTCATGATATCCTTACCAGGTAGTCCACAGGTTCTGCATAATTGTGTCTTTAACTATCTCTCCACACTCATTTTGTGCCACACTCTCATTTCACTATATTGCAGTCTTCTTTTAGTGCCTTGAAAATTTTTGCCACACTCAAGGAATTTACTGATACGATTTCCTCTGCCTAAAATTCTTATTTATTTATTTATTTAAATTCAGGATATTATGGGGGTACAAACATTTTGATTGCATGAAATGCATTTGTCTTGCTCGAGCCAGGACTGCAAGCGTGTCCATCCCCCATACAGTATGCCCCATTTCCATTAGCTGTGGGTGTACTCCCTCCACCCCGTCTACCCCCTACCACCCATGCCCCCTACATGACCAGCACCCAGTGAGTATTACTACCATGTGAGCACCTTAGTGTTGATCAATTAGTACCAGTTTGATGGCGAGTACATGTGGTGCATGTTTTTCCATCCTTGTGATACCTCACTTCGAAGGATAGGCTCAATCTCTATCCAGGATAATACAAGAGGTGCTAGATCACCATTGTTTTTTGTGGCTGAGCAGTACTCCATGGTATACATATACCACATTTTCTTAATCCACTCATGTATTGATGGGCACTTGAGTTGTATCCACACCTTTGCAAATGTGAATTGTGCTGCTATAAATATTCTAGTGCAGGTGTCTTTTTTATAGAATGTCTGCTTTTCCTTTGGGTATATATCCAGTAAAGGGATTGCTGGATCAAATGGTAGGTCTACTTGTATCTCTTTGAGGTATCTCCATATTGCTTTCCACAGAGGTTGCACTAGTTTGCAGTCCTACCAGCAGTGTATGAGTGTTCCTATCTCTCCGCATCCATGCCAACATTTATTGTTTTGGGACTTTTTGATAAAGGCCATTCTCACTGGAGTTAAGTGATATCTCATTGTGGTTTTGTGGTTTTCATTTGCATTTTCCTGATGATTAGAGATGTTGAGGATTTTTTCATATGTTTGTTGGCCATTAGTCTATCTTCTTTTGAAAAGTTTCTGTTCATGTCCTTTGCCCACTTTTTAATGGGGTTATTTGGTAGTTTCTTGCTGATTTTCCTGAGTTCTATATAGATTCTAGTTATTACCCCTCTATCAGATGTGTAATATGTGAATATTTTCTCCCATTCTGTAGGTTGTCTGTTTGCTCTCGTGACAGTTTCCTTGGCTGTGCAGAAGCTTTTTAGTTTGATCAGGTCCCATTTATTTATTTTTGCTGTTGCTGTGATTGTTTTGGGGGTCTCCTTCATAAATTCTTTACCTAGGCCAATATCTAAAAGAGTCTTCCCCATATCTTCTTCCAGAATTCTTAAGGTTTCATGCCTTAGGTTTAAGTCTGTTATCCACGTGAGTTGATTTTTGTGAGAGGTGAAAGGTGGGGATCCAGTTTCAATCTTCTGTATGTGGGTATCGAGTTTTCCTAGCACAGCTTATTGGATAGAGATTCTTTTCCCCAATGAATACTTTTGTCTGGTTTGTTGAAAATTAGATGACAATATGAGGATGGTTTTATATCTGGGATCTCTGTGATATTCCAAAGGTCTATATCTCTGTTTTTGTGCCAGTACCATGCTGTTTTGGTTAGTATAGCCTTGTAGTAAAGATTGAAGTCTGGCAGACTGATGCAGCCCGATTTGTTCTTTTTGCTTAGGATTGCTTTGGCTATACGAGGTCTTCTCTGGTTCCAGATGAAGTGTAGAACTATTTTTTCTAAATCTGTAAAGAATGATGGTGGAATTTTGATAGGGATTACATTAATTCTGGAGATCACTTTAGGTAGGATGGACATTTTAACAAGATTGATTCTACCAATCCATGGGCATGGTAGGGATTTCCATCTGTCTGTGCACATCATCTACAGTTTCTTTTCTCAGTGTTCTGTAGTTCTCCCTATGCATATCTCTCACCTCCTTCATTAAATATATTCCTAAATATTTAATCTTCTTTGATGCTATTGTGAAAGGTGTTGCATCTTTGATTTGATTTTTGGCTTGAGTGTTATTGACGTATATGAATGCCACCATGTGTAATATCTAACGTGATGGAGGAACTTTACTAACAACTAAAAGTAGTGAATATTTAATCATCTATCACTAAGAGTCAGTCATAGGTGTTTGATTAGTCCTGAGCATGTCCTTAGCCAAAGTGGATTCTTATAGAAACAAATAATGTATGATAGATACTAAATGAATATATTATTTTTACCCTATCTTATTACTCAAAAGGTATTTTGAAGATGCTGAATGCATTTTAGGTGCATGAAATTATACCATGGCAGTGCCTACATTCATACCTTGTACATAAAATGTTCTCAATCGGGGGTGGGGGGGTGGGTAGGGGGGATGGGCAATATATATAACCTGAACTTTTGTACCCCCATAATGAGCTGAAATAAAAGAAAAAAAGAAGTTAGGATAGAAGCAAACTTTGAGGTAGAATGGGGTATTAACTGAGATGAGACAGTAGGGGAACTTCTCAGGGTATAGTTAGTATTCTATTTTTTTTTTTGTCATAGTACTAGATATATGATAATTTTGCTGTGGGAAAAACCATCAATTTGTACCATTAAAATATGCATTATTTAAAAAAAAATGTTCTCAAGATATGATTCCACCTTTTTTTTTTTTTTTTTGAGACAGAGTCTCACTCTCTTGCCTGGGCTAGAGTGCCGTGGTGTCAGCCTAGCTCACAGCAACCTCAAACTCCTGGGCTCAAGCAATTCTCCTGCCTCAGCCTCCTGGGTAGCTGGGACTATAGGCACGTGCCACTGTGCCCGGCTAAGTTTTTCTATTTTTAGTTGTTTGGCTAATTTCTTTCTATTTATAGTAGAGACGGGGTCTTGCTCTTGCTCAGGCTGGTCTCAAACTCCTGAGCTCAAGCAATCCTCCCTCCTTGGCCTCCTAGAGTGCTAGAATTACAGGCTTGAGCCACCACCCCCGGCCAAAGATACAATTCTTGAATGAATAATAAAACTTCTTGAATACTATAAAAGATATAGTTTGAAAAGTTATAGTATTTGGTTAATCTGATGGAATATATGAAGCATGATTATGGGAAGTTTTATAAATTTACCAGAGTGGTATCAGATTCTCTTGTATACATAATGCAAATAAGAGCCAATTCAGACTTCATTCTTGAAAATAAAATGTATATCATGATCTAATATTTACAATCAAAGGGTAGGTTTATCTCAACTTTAGTTTTTTAGTAGTTTTTTAGCAAAGGAAAATGATATTTATGTACAAATATACACAAACATACTGTCTTTGGGGCTATTTATTTTCCTCCTCAAGGCCTCTGAAATTATTGGAATACTATTATATTAGATTTTAATGACTAATTTAGAAGTTAGGTAGGATTTCTTGGTTGGAGTTTTCATGCTCTTTAACTCAGAGAGAAATAAAGAGAAAGAAAAATTAATGGAAGAGATATGGAGGGAATTGATTTTTAAGGACCAAAAGAAAGACCTCTGAAGTTCAGGGACAGCATCCTAGTATTAAGAAAAGGAGGTAAGCCCTGTCCCTGAAAATACTTACTTGTCTTTGATTCAACATATGCCCTCACACCGAGCAGCTTGTAGATTTCCATGAATGTCTGATGAGTTCTTCTGTCTCCATGCCTCTCCTCACACTCTTCCCTCTCACCATTAGAACTATCACTCACTTGCACACACCCCACTCCTGATATTTCAAGGCCTGGCTCCCATATGCCATCTATGCTGGGAAGCCTTTTTTATTTTTAATTCTCCATCTTTTTGGCCATTTATTCCTTAGGATTTCTACTGCTCCCTTTAAATTACTTGTTTGTATGTCTATTGCTTCTAGTATTCTTTTATTGTTACAGACATGATGTATTCCAACCTACTGTGTTGAGCAGTTTTCAACTTGTTGACTTTACCCTTTCTTCTTGCACTCAATAAATTATATCAGAATGCAAATTGGTACAAGTAATATCATTTTAGATAAAACTGGTATCTGCCACACCTACACAATAGCAAAAACTTAATCAGTGCTCAATCATGGTTCATTATGAATGAACGTGCGAGTACCTTCTAAAGACATACACTTGAAGCCTGGCTCTGTTACTTAGCTGCTATATGGCTTGAGTAAGTGAAGTATGCCTCTCTATATTTCAGTTTTCGTACCCATAAAATGGAGACAGCAACATCTTTCTTCCTGTGTACTTCTCAGGTACAGGGCTGTTTTGAGGTTTCATATTCCCAAAGGTCCTGTCCTTTTTAAAACTTAAAGCACGATGTCATTGTTAGGGTTTTTTTTTTTTTAAATGACTCATTTCTTATTGTCATATAAAAAGTGAATAACCAGATACTTCCCTTTTAGGGGGATTCATTACTTCATGAACACTTTTCCACTGTAGGGACTCTGCTAAGAGAATTGATTCTATGTGCTGCCTGCTGGAATATGGAAATAGCTGTCATCCAGAAACTTTCATGGTAAGGCGCATTTGTCTGTAACACAGTGTTACACTCCTTTCCTCAAAGAAGCAAGCACCACAGATTAAATGCCCTCTGCTACTGAGTCAGTGACCAAGACAGACTTTGTTGACTTGCTGCGAGCCTTGTACTGAAGCAACAGGACATAATTGAAGGGAGGTGATTTCCATAAATTGCCTCACAGAGGGTTCCAAGACTGGTAAAGGATGTGCTGAGATGTTCTGGGAATCTTCCTTCTTTTGTTATGTAATAATGATTAAAACAGCAGGAACAGACTCTGGGCACAGTCCCTGCAGACAGTGAACACCCAAGCCTGATAATAACTTGAGATGTACACAGTGCAGTCCAGTAAGAGGAATGCTGAGGGCAAATGGGGAAACATTGCATCTACTGTTGTTTTACGAAGAGCAGATTCCTCTCTTCTTCCACCTTTTCTCTCTTCTCCTTGCAATTGTCAGGCTTTGCAGGATGCTGACTAACTAGCAAACCGCAGACTTTCATTGTTTGCCGTGAACACATACACAATGCAAATTAAGCTCACTTGCTCCTTCTTGATTGAGTTAATTAATTCTTATTCTATGTTGCAGTGTTGTCAGATAGTGTTTTCCTGTATCATGTGCATTCTGTATTTGTTAATGCTTTTTTTCTGAGATACTTCGCACATGTATGGGCTCTCATACCTTCCTGTATAACCATGTCAGAGGCTTGGCTGGGAGTGTGGTAGTTTCCACTGGAGATATATCCTCAGCTTTGTAACCTTAGGGAAGTTACAGGCACTTCTTTATCAGGAAGGTTAATGCATGCAGGATGGATGAGGTGGTCACTAATATCCTGAAGCCATGATATATTTGCTATAAGAGATGGAAACACAGTTTAAATTGCATTAGGCATTAAAGGGTATTTATTGGCTCACATATCTAGAAACTCAACTGGTACATAAGCTTTATCCAGGACTGGATCCAGGGACTTAAATGATACTATCAGGGCACTGTCTCTCCTTCCATATCACATAAAAGGTTTCTCACAAATAATGAACAGAATAGCTCCAGATGTCTCAGAGTCACACCTTACAAGGAATTGTAACTCAGTGGAAAATGACAGTCTCAGTAAATACTGCAGACAACTCCTGTGGAGGACTTGTTTTATATAGGTTGGATCATATGTCTACTCCTGAACCAATTAAGTTATATAATATTCTAATTAGTCAATCTTGGGTTAGTGATCACTTCTCTGGGGTTCATCTCCAGTCTAATGTTAAATTTCCCACTGGAAGTAGAGGATCTATTACCAGAAAATAGGATGAATTCCGAATACATAAAAATAACAGGTGTCTTTAACATATGGTCAAAGCAAAATATGGTATAAACATATGTAGTAAAATTATACCCAGTATTTAAAAACACATTTACAAATCTTTAGTCAGACATCTTCTGAAAGTGTCATAATGTCAAAACACCAAATGAATTCCTTGAGAAAAGTATGACAAAAGCATATCTTTATAATAGTATTTTTCTGAGTTAGGTGAGATTTTTCTCCCATATTTTAATAGGGAAGAAATTCAGTTATTGTTGTTAGCACCCTCCCTCTTGCTTCCCATATCCCTATCTCTTCATCCTTGCAGCCCTTATTCCCTGGGGCTACATAATTTCTCCTATTCTCATCCCTCTAAAGAGACAAGAGACCAGAAGAAATGACTGGTCTAGGATGGTACGACTGGGTTAAATTTCCTGCACTCCACAGGTTAGTCATCTCTCAGCAAGCTAGCTTAGGCAGAGGTGCTAGGAAGTGAAACTTGCAAGGCCTCTTGAAGTCTAGTCCCAGAACTGGGACACCTTCAATTTCATCACATCTGATTGGCCAAAGCAAGCCACAAGCCTAACCCAGATTTAAGGAACAAAGAAATACAATCACATTTTTGTATGGGAGGAACTTCAAGGTCAAATTTAAGGGGTGAGAAAATACAGAGTAGAAGAAAATTACCATGAGTTACCCCAAATAGATGCCTTCCCCATGTGGTCTCTTCATGGTTGTTTCTGCCAATAAGCCAAGTTTTATTTTTTATTAAAAATGTATTATTCCTTTTGTAATAATACAGTTACAAAAAAATGAAGTACTTAAAATAAAACTAGATATTTGAGAATAGAGACTCTATTTTAATTTTTTCATAACACAACTGCCTTGAAGGGAGGGATCAGTTATTCAATATCCAATCAGTTCATTCGTAAGCAACTGATTTTCAATGGCTTGGTTTTGTTGAGTCTTTTCAGCTATTTATGAAATTATAGTTGTTAAAGTTCAGTTTTGATTCAATTTGATCTCTTTGTGGAAATACATTTGTAATCTATCTCAAGTCTTTGCCCAATATTTTTCCACTGCACGGTCATCTGGGAATCCATAATTACTCCAGTCCAGCTGCCTGTCTTCTCAGTGACCATCCACCTCTGGCTGACCAAGCACTGCTGGAAAAAAATATTAATAAATCATTCAAATAGGTACCACTGGGCAACCATGGCCTTCTATCTCTTCTGCACTTCAGTGTTGCTGGGCCATCCCTTTAGGTTTTCTTCAACATTCATTCAACAGTTGTTTTCTGAGGTCCTGCTGTCCGACTGGATTCTACTGGAATGCTATTGGGAACCCAGAAGTCAGCAAAATAGTCTTCCCTTTTATTGAGATTGCCATCTTGTCAAATGGGTGAGAAAGAGGTAAAACAAGTACACAGACATCTGTAAAGCAATGACAGGGACACATATTATGAAGGGATGGTAGAAGATGATTTGAACACTGGTTATAACAGGATTTGTCATAAGCATGGAAATCAGGGAAGATTACCCTGGAGAAACACCACCGCCATTGTTTCCATTTTCCATAATGCCTATCTCAAATGTCTCCCTATATTTTCTACATACCCTCTTAATAGAGTGTCTCACATTATACCTTACAGAGCAAACATAAAACATAAGAAGGAAACTCTATTAGCTAGTCACCACAAAACCACAATCTTTCTCATGTTTGTATTCAGGACATTCTCTTTTATTCCTGTGATACTGAAAAAAACATTGTCCGTTTTCTTATCAATATCCAATGTTGTTCAATTCCCCCACCTACCTCACATTTTGTAGTCATTTTTAGGTTCTTCTTCGTTTAAATTAAGTTTGATGTATGAGAAACTGCACATTTAAAGAGTATAGTGTAATGTTTTGACCTGTGAAATCTTCAGCACAATCAAAACAGACAATATACCTATCATCCTTAATAGTTTCCTGGAAACCCTTGGTAATCTCTCCTTTTCTCCTCTCCCCAGATTTCACCTCTTCCACGCTGATGTTCCCAGGCAACCTTTGTTGTACTTCCTATCACTTTATATTAGTTTGCATTTTTTGAATTTTATGTAAATGGAAACATATGGCATAAACTCTTCTTGGATGACTTCTTTCATTCTGTATGGGGATCTATCAATGTTGCTCAGAAAATTCATGCACAAGTTTTTGTGCAGATACGCTCTTTCTTTTCTCTTGGCAAATACTTAGGAGTGGAATAGGTAGATTCAATGTAGGTGTGTATGTAATTTTTAAAGAAACTGCCAAACTGTTTTTCAAAGTAGTTGTACCATCTTGTATTTCCATAGGAATTTATAAAAAAGTTCAAATTTCTCTACATCCTTGCCCAAACTTGGTCATGTTTTCAAGTTTATGTCTTTCTGAGGGGTAGGTTTATAATCATATCTTTCTCATGATGGTTTGAATTTTTATTTCCCTATTGATTAATGATGTTGAGCATCTTTTCTTGAGCTTTTTTGGCATTCATATATCTTCTTTGAAGTAAGTGTCTGTTCAAATATTTTACCCAGTTTCTTTTGCTGGGTTGTTTGTTATATTATTATTAAGTTTTGAATGTTCTTTATATATTATGGATACAAGTTCTTTATCATATTTATGCTTTACAAAGACTCTCCCAGTCTATGGCTTATCTTTCTAGTCTGTTATCAATGTGTTTTTTATAATAGGAGTTTTTAATTTTGATGAAGATCAATTTATCATTTTTGTTTTTGGACCATGCTTTTAGTGTTATACCCTGGAAATCTTTGCTTAACCCAATGTCACGAGGATATTTGCTTACATTGTCTTCAAGAAGCTTTCCAGGTTTAGGTACCATGTTTAGGTCCATGATCCATTTGAGTTAATTTTTACTTAAAAGTTACAGATCATGCTCACAACTTTGTCTATGCCCCAATAATCTAATGCATAGCTCCTTTTCAAGTTGAGGCTGAAAGCCTTTGTAAAAGCCATTCATAGTGTCCACAGTCTTCTGACTCCTTGCTGTGTAACATTACTACTATTTGAGCCTGATTAGCTTTAAAAATTTAGAAACAACAGTCCTGTTCAAAGCCACTCATTCTTTTCAACTTCAATTCTGTCTGATTGACACCACTTCATATTTAGAAGACATATTTTGAGCAGATTTCAGGTTATTTGGTATTTCACTAATAATGAAAATAGGCAGGGAAGGTATATCTTTTAGAAGGTTGGTTTTAACTATAGGCTAGATCCTCTAGGTTATATAGGATTATAGGTGGGAGAGACTAAAAATGTTCAACATTTTCTAATAGATGATCATTAAAGATTTCTTTGACACACACACAAAAAAAATAAAATAAAAGTTACAGATCAAATTTGTTTTTTCCTTCTTTTCTCTCTCCTTCCCTCCCTCCTTCCTTCCTTCTTTTCTATTATTTTTTGCATATGGTAATTCAATTGTTTAAACAGAATTTGTTGAAAATACTAGCCTTTCTCCACTGAACTACTTTTACATCAAGTTTTAGATATGCTTATTTTGTAATGGATATATGATAATCAAAGGTTCTTGACCAGTCAGTAGCAGAGTTCAGAGTTTCAAGGGAAGGGAGATCATATGTTTAGGAAATTTTATCATAGAAGTGATAGTCAGATATATGAGAACAAATGATATAATCAAACAGGAATATGAACATTGAGAAGAGGGAAGAAAACAGTGAGAAGGGCAGCCAGAGGGAAAAAAGGAATTAAAAAAAAATTCATTTCAACTTGGAATTTATTATTGTGCAATAGATAAACTATTGGGATTTTTCCTCTAACTTTTAGTTAAACTTTTTATTTTGAGATAGTTGCAGGTTCTCATGCAGTAGTGAGAAATAATATTGAGAGATCTCATTTACCTTTTATCCAGTTTCTGCCCATGAAAACATCTTGAAAATCTATAGTCTAGCATCATAGTCAGAACAATGGTAGTGATGCAATAAAGATCCAGAAGACTTCTCTCCCACACTCTATCACACACGGATAGTTGTCCTTTCGAAGCCACACCCACATGCCCACTTTCCCTGGTCCCCGCCTCCTCCTTAACCCTGGAAACCACTAATTTGTTTGTATTTCCATAATGTTCTTATTTCTAGAATGCTATATAAATGGAATTATATGGTGTATAACCTTTGGGATTAGTTGTTTTTTTCTTTTTTTTTTTTTAACCCTGCATAATTCTCTGGAGATTTATCCAGCTGTTCCATAGCAATAGTTTCCTCATTTTTATTGCTGAATAATATTCCATGGTACGGGTATATCAGTTGGTTTAACCATTCACCTGTTGAATGACGCATGAGTTGTTTTCAAATTTGGGATATTACAAATAAAGATGATATAACATATTCATGTACAGGTTTATGAGTAACATACATTTTCATTTTTCCAGAATAAATGCCCGAGAGTACAATTGCAGGATTGTACGGTAGTGATAGGTTTCGTTTTTTAAGAATGAAGATACCTTGCTTTTTTTAAAGGAAAGGGAAGAAAAGAGGTTTTAAGAGTTAGATGGCGATTACTGCAATGATATTTATGAAATAAAACTTTCTCAAATTTTTGTACTTTTGCAATAAATTGGTTGTAGACAGGACACAAATTAATTTTAGCTTTTACCAACATTTTCCATTACTTTCTTAAGTCTAGAAAACTAACGAAATAAGTCAAGCCCTGATTTGTAGCATTTGTCAACTTCCATGGTGTGAATGCTCCTGCCATGTCTTATTTCAGGTTACCAACTTGATATTAATGAACATAGAGTTAGGAAGAGATGCTCATAGCACACTGTTATCTAGTATTTTCACCATCTAATACAATAGACATAAGCTCAAGAACATAGATGATAGTAAAACACAGTAAAATAATTAGGGAGTGATGATTTTGAGTTATTTGTGGCCTTTACTTATTGAACTATAAGTCTGCATATAATTTAATTTTTAATAAAAGCTGTGCTTGACAACAATTTTGACTTACAAAATTCCACAAGCTTTAGCATCAGCCCTCAGGAACTGGTATGAACTGGCTTCAGAAAACCACTTAATGTTTCTCTACTCTTGTGCCTCACTGATTATTTTCCAGATTTTCTATGTGCTTTGGTACAATTACATAAATATGCTGTACTTCATTTATCCACCAGCTTAGCTCTTAAAATGGTTTACTTCTGTTCCCCAGGCAATCAGTTTATTGAGAACTAATATTTTTTAAAATATTATGTTTTTTCTTGATTATGTAACTAATACATATTCACTATGGAAAATCTGGAAATATAAGGAGGAATATAAAAATCACCAATAATTTTATCACCTTTATAATAATAATTTCTCAAGTACATTGGAATTTTATTCTATGCCTAGTCTTAGCTACAGAGAGCTAAATAATAATTAGATCTTTGATCATTTCTTCCTTATCTTAAAACTATATATATAGAGATAGATACATATATACACACACACATATATGTATTTGGCTGAGGCAGACACTGTTATCAATTCCCACATATTTCTTTCCAACAGCACTGAGATTAAATTTGCAGCAGCAGCGTGCCTGTCTCTGGGTGTCAGAATATTCAGTCTAAATCAGTTATGACAATCCTATTCTCCATTTTCCCAGTCTGCCTTGACTGGGGATGGCTGAGTGACCCATATTAATTCAATGGGTCGAATGAGTAGGGAGGGAGATATTTTTGGGGGAAAGCTTTCACTTTTCCAATAAAAGCTGAGAGATGTATAAAATAAATATAATTCTTCCATTTTCCTGTCTTAAACGTGGATGTCTGGAGCTGCCCTAGATACTTAGTGAGGATGAAATGACAAGAATAGAGAAGGCAAAGGGAATTTCAGAGATGCCAATGCTGACATCTTTGAGCTAGTGAATTGAAGCTGGTTTCCCATCTCCTGAATTCATTTCAAGAGAGAAGAAAAAAACTTATATGTTTAATCCATTGTTAGTACAATATTCCTTCCTGATGTCCTGCCTTCCTTGATGCCTGCTTTCCTTTCATAGCCTAAACTCCAGACATCCTGAGCCAGGGTCTCTGATGTTCCTATGCTTCTGTTTACATCAGCCCTTTCGACCAGGATGTGCTTTCTCTCCTTGATCACCTACTTTTCAGTATAAGGCAAAGTATAATTTTCCATGTAACTATTTTGACTCTTCATTCAATCTGCTGTCCCTGTAGGACTGATAATGCCTTCTTTTTTGGTTTTTACTGTACCTTGTATATTTCTCTATTGCAGTGCCTATGGCACACACACTTGCTTATATCTGCATCTCTCTGAACTTCCTCTAGCACAGTATTTCTTAACCTTTTTTTTGCATTATTGTCTCCTGAAAAGCCTTTTTGAATAGTATTTTCCTCTAACTGTCCCCTTCCTCCACCCCACTAAATTTTAATACCACCAATATGCTCTACATCTGTTTAGGCATCATATGCATATCTGTGATTATACATAAAAAGTAAGATTTTTCCATCTCCAGAAGAACAAATTTTTGTTCACTTTGGCCTGTTGAGAATGCATGCTGTAGCACAAGACCTTACTCATAGTAAGCATTTTGTAGATAATTATTGAATTAGTAAGTAATTTTGACTTTTATTATATGAACTTAACATAACAGCTCTGCCTGCATAGATGAAAGCACAAGGAAACTTTCCTAATTTATTCTTGCAGCCTATTTCTGGGCTAAACTTGTCCTTTTTCTCCATATAAGACTGTTTTCCTAGTTAGGATTCTTTCTGTTGAGAATTACAATTAGCCTGACTCCAAAGAGTTAAAGCAAAAGGGATGTTGTTCATTTATGTGATGGGAAAGATTGGATATAATTTTGACTTTAGACATAGCTGATCCAGAGCCTCAAAAAATATCACCAACATCCTATGCTCTCATTCTTTTGGGTCTGCTCTGTTCTCCAACTTTATTCTCAGACTTACCCTTCCTGGCTGTAAAGTGGCTTCCGCTGGACCCTGGGTTATATCCTTGTAGATTACTCTTTGAGAGATAAGAGCGTAAGTCTTCGCCCTATGAGGAAAAATTATATTGCATTTCATTTCATTGCTTGAGGCATCTGCTAATCCCTGAACTAAGCCCCATAGCCTGGTAGTGCAGCACTGCCCCAAATTTCATCACTAGATTCTGAGGCAGGGGTGGTGATTGAGGACTGGGGAGATGGACAGCTGAAGGACGAGAATAGGCTGTAAAACAAGAACTGGAGCTTGCAGAGGCACTGAAGTAGAAAAATAGCACATGAGAATTATTTCAATTGGGTGGTGTTATGGGGTGAATTGGGACCCCCAAATTCATATGTTGAAACCCTAAATCCCAGTACCTCAGAATGTGACTATATTTGGAGATAGGGTCTTTAAAGAGACAATTAGGGTAACATGTGGTCATTTTACTTCATTATGACTGGTGTCCTTATAAGGAAAGGAGTCTGGGACAGAGGCACCCACAGACTAAAGGGTGCCACCGTGAAGGCACAGAGAGAAGGTGGTAGAAGACTGCCACCGATAAGCCGAGGAGAGAGGCTTCACAGCAAATCAACCTCACGACACAGTGATCCTAGATTTCCAGCTTCCACATTGCGAGAAAATAAATTTCTGTTTCAGCCACCCCGTCTGCAGTACCTTCTTAAGGCGGCCCTCGCAAATGAATCCAGGCTGAGTCCTTCAGCAGGGAGAGATGCATGTTCACCAACTGCAGAATTAATTTTGCTCTTTAGTGCCTGTGAAATGAGGAGACATTAACAGTGGTTCAGAGGAGCTCTTGGCTAAGGGAGGTTATTGCACTGGGATATGTTCTCTCAATTTTTGCTCCAAGGTACTCTCACAGCAAAGATAAATTGACATTTAAGGCCTTTTCGGAGGTGAATTGTTATGATGAATTGTGACACCTCAATCCACTTAAATTGGGTTCCTTAATACAGCTAGAGAAGTAGAGATTATTTTTGGTCAGCTTTTCTTTTCTAATCCCCCAAAGGTTGAACCGAGTGCTTTGAAGAGCAGGTACAATTGCCAGGTTTAAGGGCAAGGCCAACGATCCAATGGCTGAGAAGGGATTGAGGGATTCTCTCTTCCTTAAAGCTCAAAGCAGAGGTGAAACACAGAACCTCTGTCAAAGTGCTAGAAATTGTCTTGCATGACGGTTTTCTTTATTGTGCATGTGTAATTGAAATCTGCATTTGTAAGCTGCTCTTTTGGATGTTTTCTTTAGGAAGTGCAGCTGGTAAAGGCCCTGCATGGAAATGACATTGGTGTATGGCCTCATTTGATATTAGTCAGTTGTGCAACTCATTAAGTTGCTTGCACTTTGCATTCTATTTATTCATGTATAAAATTGAGATACTGATATGAACAAACTCGCAGAACTTCTGTGAGAAGTAAATTTGATAGTGCTCACAACCATCATCCGGCATAATCCTGCGTTTGTATGAAGGGCTCTCTGGTGGTTTTGTGCTGGGCTAGGATTAAATGGTAATTAATAAAAATAGAATAGAATACCACAGACTGTTTGATCATCGTGGTAAAAGAACATGATCTTTTTAATGTAGCAAACACCATTCAGGAAGAAACAGGGAGAAGGATATTCATCAAGCTTGCATTTATAGCCAGGAGTGTGTCTAGATACCTTAAGCGTAAAACAGTCAACTGCTATTATTTCAAAGACTGAGTGAAATGATGCCAAAATAGCCCTGTGCTTTACATACCTTTGGATGGTTTGGGTTTGTTTGTAGCTGATTATGTTTTTTCTGGAATACTATTTTCTTAATTCATTTCCCTGAAATGCTGGAAGAATTTCCTCAGGGCTCTCTAACCTGCCAGACCACTCCCTTTGGTCTCTTCTGTGCTGGAGTTTCAGCCTTCTTTCCTGCCAGTTTTCAGTTTTCAGGTCTGGAACAACTTCCCGCTTTCCTTTCTGCCTTTTTTTTTCTTTTTTTAACACTGCTTACAGGGAAAACCAAATTTAATGTCATTGTCTTTTGGTCTTGAATAATAAATAAAAGCAGGGTGAAAAAATTAAATTTAGTAATTGTAGTCTAAGTAAAACTTTGGGGAATGTATAAAATATTATTTATTTAGGCGAATTTGCCTAAGAGTTTGCATTGTCCTAAATATTTTATGTCAGCTATTTCAGTTAAGATTTTTTACATATTAAATTCATGTAGCCATTTTCAATAAAGGGATCATATCATATGATATGGGCATATAGTGAGACATTTTATTTCTTAATTAAATATTATACAAGTGTGCATCTATGTGTGTATATATTTATATAGATGTGTAAAATACACATATATATCTATACACACATACACAGTATACCAAGTACACAGCCAGGACTCAGAGCATGTTTAGTAAATGTTATATACATCTTGACTTACACACCACTGCTGTGTGTGGTAGATAGCTAATAGATATTGAATGCAGATTATACTAAAATTGAAGAGACTTCTTCTAAAGTCAGTAAGTCTAATCAAGAATACTCTTGGTACTGAAGAATAGAGAAACAGCCATGGTAAAGTGAAACAACACTGAGTTAAGAGTTTTAAAATCTGGGTTTTAATGATGGTGAATTATGAAAAATAAGCACATGTTTTTCATGTGTAGTTTTGAGCATTTTTGAAAAATGTAAGGTGGGGAATTTTCCAGATGTCTAACACTTTGCTGATAAACAGTTTACTATGTATACAAGTGAATATCTGGGATGACGTTTTATGCAGCAGAGAAAATGAAGTAGGAAGAGGGAGAAGTTGGCCTCCTATCAGTTACCATATGGAAATATGTTTGTGACAGATATCGCTTTTCTAGACCTCACTGTCATCATCTACATTAAAGAAGCCTGGGGAGCAGAGGGTTTGCTGGTTCATATCTAAGGACCTTTCTCCTTTAATGTTCAAAGATTCTACCTTTGAATTGTAGTGGACATGTTGGCGTGCATGACAGGCCATGTGGCTTGGAGATGGTAGAAGGAGGGAGGAGAAAAAGGAGGCATTAAGACAAGTGGACAATTTAGTATGGTTATATGGGAAGCACACAGATCTTAGGTCTAGTCTAGCTAGGTTTGATCCTAGATTTGCAAATTAGGCAGTAATCACTTGATTCCTCCAGCTACACTTTCCTTATCTATATTTACACCACTTCCAGTGACAGGATTCCCACCTCATTCCAACTTCAGCAAGCATGGCATCCCTCAATAGTCGAGGTTACTAGTTAACATGGTGAAGATGTATAGTCTCTAAGACTGTCTGTAGGAAAACAGAAAACCATAGGAACCACAGCTGACTACATAGATAATTTTATATTATTTTGACAATTCCATGACATTTCTGGCAATTGCTCTTTCTTCCTGAGGAAGATAAAGGAGTATGAACTTGCTCCTTCCACCATTCCTTCTCTTGATGCCACTGCAATTCTTTGATTATCCTATTGAATTTTGTACTGTGGACATGTAGGAATCATGTTATAAAATATTATCCATTCTACTCTTAGTTTACAGAAGATCGAATGTATGTCTTATCTGTCTCCTATTCTTTAAAATCTCTAGCATGCTGTCATGTATATAAAGATGCTCAGTTAACATGTGTTAAGTAATCCACTGAATAAAAATTATGTAAAGGGCACATGAGACCTTACATAAGCATATATTTTTAAACCAGATTAAGTACAGATTATTTTCTATTTTTGCTATTTTCTCAGTGTCAAACTTTCAGAAGTCTGTGCTTTAAGTGTTTTTTATGCATTCATGCAACAGATATAATAGATTCCTTGCCTTTGTTTTCTACATAGAAATTTTCAAAGCATTCTAATAATAAATCCTGTGAAAGGTTTTGACCATAATGGCTTTTCAAAGCCATGCAAAGAAACTCAGTTAAGACCAAGCCATAAATAAGACCTCAGTGCTGAAGCAGGGGAAAGTCCTGTATATCTAAACCCATTAAATGAATCATTTATTTTGCTACTCATCTGTCATGTTTTGAAGGTCACATAACAATGCTTATTTCTTATGGCCCATCGGCAAGCTGTAGAATCAGAGGCTGAACCAAGTCCTTGAGTCAAATACTTGAGATGGGTAATTGTATTTCCAGGACTAATACCTGCAGTTATGTTCACTGGGTAAAATCAAATCTCACGCCCTGGGAGGGCACAGCATGCCTGCCAAGGGCGAGAAAAGGATTTCTCCACATCCCATCTAGCCTTTAAATCGTTATGTGGTATCGAAATTTTTGGAACATGTTCAACTTTCTCGTCTCCCCAAATACATGGCCAGGAGATTTTTACAAGTTCAGATGACATACATAATAGTTTAGATAGGATGTGTCTGTGAAGCATGTGGATCCAGGTTTGAAATTTCATTTGACCAGTCATGCTGTCTAGTATTAAACAAGTTGGTCAACCCCTCTGGACCTTGTTTTCCTTATCTGTAGATGGAGGCTAATATCTATCTTACAAGATTGCTGTGAAGATTCAATTATTTAGCACATGTAAAGTGATTTCTGCAGTGCCCGACACATAGTATAGATCCGCAGTATATGTTAATATTTATCATTCCCCTGTTTTTCCTTATACCTGGAGTCACTTATGGTTAGAATCCTCCCCTAGGCTATGCAGGAGAGCCTCCGGCAATTCTGATAAGACTGGCTCTTCACATTGCTATGTATTCTATTTATTCTTTCACATTTTTGTTAAACTTTATTGTTATCACTTACATACAGTAAAGTGCACAAATCTTGTGCATATAGTCCAATGGATTACACATACATACCACCTTGATTAAGATAGAGAATATTTCCAATACCTAGAAGCTTTCTTTGTGCCTGTTTTCTAGTCAGTCATACCCAGGACTAGCTTCATAATTTGCAACACACAGTCCAAAGTGAAAATGTGGGGCCCCTTGTTCAAAAAGTATTAAGAATTTCAAGACATTGAAAGCAGAGCTTTATTTATTTATTTAATTTTTATTTAAATAAATTTAAGAGGTACAGGTGTTTTTTGTTACATGACTGAATTGCATAGTGGAGAAATCTAGGCTTTAATATACCTGTCACCTGAATGGTGTACATTATACCGAATAGGTAATTTTTCATCCAGCACCCCCATCCCAACCTCTTCCTTCTGAGTTTCCAGTGTCCATTAAGTCATTCTGTATGATCGTGCATACCCATTGTTTAGCTCCCACTTATAAGTGAGAACATGTAGTATTTGTTTTTTCATTCCTGGGTTACTTCACTTAGAAAAATGGTCTCCAATTCCTTTCAAGTTGCAACGAAAAACATTATTTCATTCTTTTTGATGGCTGAGGAGTATTCTATGGGTGTGTGTGTGTGTCTGTCCGTCTGTGTTTGTGTATACACACACCACATTTTCTTTATCCACTCATTGGTCAGTCGGCACTACTTAGGTCTGTTCCATATAGTTGCAATTGTAAATTCTGATGCAATAAACATGCAAGTGCAAGTGTCTTTTTTATAAAATGACTTCTATTCCTTTGGGAAGACCTCCAGTAGTGAGATTGCTAGATGGAATGGTAGATCTACTTTTAGTTCTTTGTGAAATAGCTATATTGTTTTTCACAGAGGTTGTAATAATTTACATTCCCAACAATAGTACATAAGCATTCCTTTCTCTCTGCATCCACACCAGCATCTATTGTGTTTTCTTTGTTTTGTTTTTTTTTAATAATGACCATTCTGACAGGGGTAAGGTGGTATCTCACCGGGGGTTTAATTTGCATTTCCCTAATTATTAGTGATGTTGAACATTTTTTCATGTTTCTTGGTCGTTTGTATGTATTCTTTTGAAAAATGTTTGTTCATGTATTTTGGCCACATTTTAATGGGGTTATTATTTTTTTTCTGGCTGATTTGTTTGAGTTCCTTATAGATTCTGGGTATTAGGTGTTTGTCAGATGTATAGCTTGCAAATATTTTCTCCCATTCTGTAGGTTGTCTTCTTACTCTGTTATGTCTTTTGCTGTGCAGAAGCCTTTTAGTTTCATTAAGTCCCATTTATTTATTTTTGTTTTTGTTGTATTTGGTTTTTGGGTCTTAGTCATAAATTCTTCACTTAGGCCAATGTTGAGGATACTTTTTGCTAGATTTTCTTCTAACATTTTTATAGTTTCAGGTGTTACATTTAAGTCTTAATCCATCTTGAGTTAATTTTTGTATATGGGGAGAGATAGGGATCCAGTTCTGCATTAGGCTATCCAATTTTCTGCATGAGGCTATTCAATCTTTTATTGAATAGGGTGTCTTTTCTCCAGTGTATGTTTTTGTCTGCTTGTCAAACATCAGTTTTTAATTATTTTGGAGTTCTATATTCTGTTCCAATGGTCCATGGGTCTACGTTTTTGCTAGCACCATGCTGTTTTGATTGCTATTGCCTTATAATATAATTTGAAGTTGGGTAATGTAATGAGTCCAGATTTGTTCTTTTTGCTTATGATTGCTTTGGTTGTTTTTGCTCTTTTTTGGTTCCACATAAATTTTATGATTTTTTTTTTAATTCTCTGAAAAAAATGATGTTGGTATTTTGATTGGAATTGCATTCAATCTTTAGATTACTTTGGGCAGTATGGACTTTTTTTTAGCAATATTGATTCTTCCAATTCATGACCATGGAATGCTTTTCCATTTGTTTGTATTACTCATGATTTCTTTCCTCAGTGTTTTGTAATCTTCTTTGCAGAGGTCTTTCACCTCCTGGATTAAAGAGGTTATGTTCTAAGGTATTATTTATTTATTTATCTATTTTTTACGCAAGTATTGTAGCTTGGATTGAGTTCTTGATCAGACTTGCACTTGGTTGTTATTAGTGTATAGAAACAGTACTGATTTGTGTACATTGATTTTGTAACCTGAGACTTCAGTGAATTCATTTATCAAATCTAGGAGTCTTTTGGAGGAGTCTTTAGGGTTTTCTAGGTTTAAGATTATACCATTAGTAAACAGGGATAATTTGACTTTCTCTTTTCCAATTTGTATGCCCTTTATTTTTTCTCTTGCCTGATTTCTCTGAAAACAAAGCTTTAAACTAAGCACAGGGCCTTTCTAAGTGTGGGACAACCATGAAGCTTACCCTGATTACACTTCCCTACCACCAGAGATAACTATTATTCCAATTACTTTTGAGATCAGTTATGTTGGTGAACTTCATATAAATAGAATCATGTAGTACAAACTCATCTGTGTCTGGCTTTTTTATCCTTCAACATAGTATCTGTGAGATTCATGCATGATGTATATTTTAGTAGGTTTTTTTCTTGTGTATATTCCATTTTATAAATATATACTTCAATTTATGTATCTATTCTCCCATTGATGGATATTTGGAATGTTTCCAGTTTTTGGTGATTATAAATAAAGCTGCTTATAAGCCTTTTGGTGGACATACGCACTTATTTCTCATAGACATACACTTTGGAATTAAATTGATGAGTTATGGGAGAAATACTCTAATAGGCCCTTCATGTGAAATGATTACTCATCAGGGGAATGTAATTAAAACCACAATGAGATCCCATTAAACACTCACCAGAATAGCTAAAATTAAAGAGATTGAAAATTCCATATGTTGGTAAGGATGTGAAAGAACAGCAACTCTCATACATGCTGAAGGGAATGTATAATAAATTGTCTCAGTTTCTTTAGTTCAACATATACCTGCCTTATGACCCAGCACTTCCACTCATAGATATATTTATTTTCTAACTTCTGAGGAAACAAATCAAGGAAGCACCTAACATAGATTTCAACCTTATTCTTGACTTATTATTAATACTATACTGTAGTGGCCATTTGCACTGAGAGTCCAGCAGTCATACCTAAGTTGCTGACCATGGTAGCTAGATTCCAACATCACATTTTATATGTCTGCTTAACAGCTCCTGCTACACTCTCCCTATTTTCCCCTTTTCAGGCAAGAGATGTATCTAGGCAAAGGAGGCCTAATGAGATAGTGAAAGGTTTTCATTAAGAACCATCTTTAATTTCCCATTTTCTTACAGCTTATTGGTAAAAGAAAGCAGGACGAAGACACATGGGCACTTGGTGTTCTGTGAAGTGAAGTTTAATGGGCCTCAGGTGCATCCCTATGAGACACGAGTATAAGCTGATTGGCAGGATATGTTCGGAAAGGTCACAGATGTGACATTCTAGAGCAGCAGGCTGAGTCTTACCCACTTCCTTAGCTCATTGGTTTCTAAACACTAGCCCCCAGAATGCATCCTAATGTCCTAAGGAAATTTTAGAAAATTTATATTCCTTGGCATTATACCTTGGATATTGTCCATCAGATCTGGGTTAGGACCTAGAATATGCACTTTTTAAGAAACTCTTTGGATGACTCAGTAGTAGACTGTGTAATGATGACAACTGTCAGAACTGTAGACCTTCTTTGAGCTTCAGCCTATTCAACTGGAACAGAAATACCCAGTTGAGCTTTTGCTGATTTTCTCCCCAGATGGTTTTACCATTTGCTCAATCTCTGAAATCTAAAAATTAAAGTCCTAAGAGTAGACTGATGTCACCACTTATCAAAAAAAGTATTATCCATGGTGTTGGCTATCTCCTTTGTCAGGACCTGCTTGTTGGATGGATCCTTCTTGAATAGTAAATGTCTAAACTCTTAAGCTAAGCACTATGCCCTAGGCTCTGATGCCTTTGACAGAGTCAGCCTCCACAGATGAGCCAGGTAACAATTAAGAAAATATATTAATATTTACTATGGGCTAGTCTCTTTGCACATATATTATCTTATTTAATTCCTAAAACAACTTTTGTGAGGTTGATACTATCATTATGTTTATTTTATAAGTGAGGAAAAAAAGACTCAGAATACTTAGGTGACTTGCATAATCAAAGTTCTAATAACTAATGAGAGGGTGGTAGCACTACAAAACTCTTACAGCCTAGGGTGAGTATATTTGGGGTTACTAGAGAGAAACCAGGATTTGAACACAAGTCTTTCTGATATTCTAGATGATAGACTCCTTTGCTTCCTTGCCCAAACACATTGTTAGGTAACAACATGAGTTGTATTTAAGCATGGCTCTTATTTGTTGTACTATAAATGTTTGATCTGAGAATTGCAGGATTCTACAGAAAAGAGTCTTCACTCCCTGCTATAGAGCTGATCCATTTTTTTTACCAGGCATGTAGAAATGTAGGGATCGGGGTTGTTTTATAATGAAGCGCCGTTGCAGGGCATACGTAAATCAGATTGCTCTCCTTACTTGTGTTTTCCTGATGCCCCCACAGCAGGTTGACCTAAATGAATAGATAATTACTCAGACTGTTACAAACATTCCTATCCATTTGGTGATCCTTTTATTAAATGAAACAGGCCTTTTTATTCCTTCTCTGATAGTGCCTGTTAATAGAATAATCTCAAAGCTATTAGCATTTAAAGAAGAATTAGACAAAGATGCCCTGAATTGTCCCTTCTCCTGGCTTTTGGTGCTCATGGGACCCTTGCTTCAGCTAATTAGCTTGGAATGAATATTAAATGCATTGATCTCTATAAAGCGCATCATGGAAGGAGAGCTTTTGTGAAAGTCATTTCAGTAGCAGACTTAGGTTGCTTATACCTAAGTATCCAAACAAAAACCACAGGGATTGAGAACATTCCAGAAATTAAACACACACACACATACACACACACACTCACACACACACACACACACACACGATAATATGAGAAGGGCTCTCACATTTTTAAAATGCCCTTGCTTAAGTTGCAAACCCACAAGATTTAGCTTTATTTCCATGGAAACATACCAAACAAAAAAATACATTATCTCTTTCCTGGTTTTTCATCCCCCCAGAAAGTTTACAATAACTATATCTCATGACATAGCATAGGTATCAAGTGCTTTGATCTAGAAACAGAGAGACCTGGGTTCAAATCCTGACTCAAACCTATATGAGTGGTGAGATTATATTTAAATAATTCCCTTAAGCCTAAATTTTTATACCTGTGATATAAATAACCATCTTTTACATATCCCCTAGCTTACAGGGTTGCAAAATGCATTGCATACCACCTAGAGCAGAGTAAAATCATTCAACAAACATTGACTATTAATAATGACAACTGGAATAAAGGTCCTTGAACATGGCATCAAAAAAACAGCAAGTTTCTTGCCAATCACATGTTGAAATTACCAGAGGTGAGATGAAAGTGTTTTGCTTTGTTTTGTTTAGAGGGGCAGAGTGATAGGCATTGTAGTTGGAAAAAGTTTAGATTTGGTGACAATAAAGACCTAAATATGAATCCATGTTCTGTTTGTGATCTAGGGCACATTGCTTAGGCTCTTTGAAGTTCAATATCCTTATCTATAAAATGGAGGTGGTTGCACTCCAACTGCTATGTTTTCTAGATTCTATGAGAAAATGTTAATCAATTGCCAAGCACACTAAATATGTTCCATATTGTGTGTTTTGATTTTCCTTTTCCTTTTTTGGGACTGGATATCAACGTTTTTCCCACTGACAGGGTTGAAGAGAGGATGGATGATGTGTGGTGAGGGGCATGCAGTCAACAGAGTGGATGGGAAGGAGGGTGGCATGAGGACAGTCAGTGTGGGGTACAGAGGTCAGGCAACATTCACTTCTTCATTCTGCTTTCTCTTACTACTGCAAACCACCCTGAAATCCTACTGAGATGATGCGTCCCCAGTACTTCAGAAACCCTAAACAGACTTCCAAGGAAAAATGCCCAATGTACAGAGACTCAAAAACAGACACTCTTTTGGAGTCATTTCCTCATTTCTTGCCACTTCATGTTGATTCATAGAGCAAGACTGCATGAATTCTCTTCTCCCTTGTAACTCACTCACATACTTTTCCTGCAAATGGGAGAGTTGGAAGTGGAGTAAGGGAGAGATTAGAACAACATG
Source organism: Lemur catta (assembly GCF_020740605.2). Classification (NCBI taxonomy): domain Eukaryota; kingdom Metazoa; phylum Chordata; class Mammalia; order Primates; family Lemuridae; genus Lemur; species Lemur catta. The sequence continues at coordinate 90,309,319 of NC_059134.1, read as the reverse complement.
TGTGGTTTCTCTGAGGTTGGGGAAGCTTCTAATCACCAGTGACAAATCTGGGCCCTACACCTACAGGCTATGTCTCTTTAAGCTTCCAGCCAGGCAAAGCCACATGGGGGGTTCTCTCTAGATATTCTGACTTAGATTCCTGCACTTCCCCATCCTTCTCAATTCTCATACTGCTGCTTAGAGCACTGCAGGATTCAGAGCCCCCCTGCTGGAGCTTCAGGGCCAGCTGCAGATCCTCCTTAATTCCCCTCATCATTTGAGTCACACGCGTCTCAGTCACAATTCGGCACCTGCAGGAGCAGTGCCCTTGTCACCATGACAACCAGCACAGGATGAAGATTAGGCAGGCAGCACGGAAGGAGGTCGTGTTTCCACTCTCCTGCTGGTGGTGCTGCTGACATGCAATCCTTTCCACAGCAACTGTGAGGCCGCCTTGGTGGCCTTTCACCTCTACTTCTGGGTTGGGGGTGGAAGGGCGTGGGTTGAAAGCTAAAGTCCAGAAGGAACCCAAGTGTTGCAGGGAGAGGTTCCCAGGCTCCAGGAAACCAGAGGGTGGCTTTTCTTTTCCTGTTAGCACTGTCTGAGCAGTAGTCCTTTAACAGTAGAGGTGCTTTCTTCATGAGCAAGAAGAAAAGAGGGGAAAAATAAATTCAATCAATAATTTATTGAGGCTTCCTGATGCTTAACAAGCCACTTGTCTCGCCGGCCTCCACTTCCCAACCACCATCGTCAAATGAACAGGCCTTAGCAGTAAAGCAGAATGAAAAATGCAGAAGCTGTGGAATAACAGGGACAGGTTGCAATCCTGGCTCCGTTGCTAGCTATGTGAGCTTTGTCAACTCCTGACCTCTCTGAGGCTCTCAAATCAGGCACTAATTACTGATCAACAAATCTATCACTGATTAATTTAAGGGTAAAAAGAAGGCAATAAATATAGTATGTCAGGGACATCCATGACCCAGATAGACAAAGAATTGTGACTTTCATTATATTACCAGTAAGTTAAGATTAATAATTTGGATGTCTTTCATCTGGAATTAACAGAAAATATTTTACCAGAGTCCTGAAGCAGCTAGTATTTTGAATACTCTGACATGGTTGTTCTTTAAGTGTCCTTCCTGGACCTGTCTCATCACTGTCACCTGAGGGCTAGCGAGAGAGCAACTTCTTTGGGACTACCCCAGATCTACTGAATCAGACCTCTGGGGGTAGGGTCCAGCAATCTGTGCTTTTAACAAGCCCCTGTTTATGTTTAAGAATTAATTGCTTTAATGAAAGTAGAAGACACTTAGACAAGACTTAGAGCTTCTTGAGGACAGAGAGAATGTCATGCTTATTTTTATATGTTTGGTGCTTAAGCAGAAACATTGAAAACTCAAAACTCTGCAAATGGCATCATGAGAAAATAGTAATGTCTAAGGAAGGTCCTTGAGTGGATGTGCGATCAGCCTCATATTGTCCCTCCCATTCCAGCCAGCTTTGGAGAAAGTGGCCACTGTTTCTTGTCCCTTTTGGGGATAGAGAAGTGCTTGGAACACAAAGAGGTCAGGACAAGACTACAGAGAGTGTAGAGACTGAGGCCTGAGGCAGCGGTGGAGACTATTGTCACCACCACCACCAATACCATCATTATCATCATCTTCTGGTGTCAACATCATTCCCACAAGAACAAGCAGAACTTGTCACACTTTAGTAGATACCAATGAAAGATCCCTGTTGATCAGCTATACCCCAGGCTGACCCGATGAACAAAGAAATGCGTCCATGAAAAAAACAAAAACCAAACCAAACCAAACCAAAACAAAACAAAAACTCAACAAGCCACTTTTTTTTTTTGAGACAGAGTCTCGCTCTGTTGCCCGGGCTAGAGTGAGTGCCGTGGCGTCAGCTTAGCTTACAGCAACCTCAAACTCCTGGGCTTAAGCAATCCTCTTGCCTCAGCCTCCTGAGTAGCTGGGACTACAGGCATGCACCACCATGCCCAGCTAATTTTTTCTATATATATATTTTAGTTGGCCAGATAATTTCTTCTATTTTTAGTAGAGACGGGGTCTCGCTCTTGCTCAGGCTGGTCTCAAACTCCTGACCTCGAGCGATCCACCCACTTTGGCCTCCCAGAGTGCTAGGATTACAGGCGTGAGCCGCTGCTCCCAGCCACAAGCCACTTTTAATGAAGACAATTTAGGACCAGAGATCGCTTTTCCTAAATCAAAACACTGTGAAAGCTTCTTGGGAATGTAAGTCTTTTTCTCTGGGTCCAACCTAGATCTATTTTAATGAGAGATGGAGGAAGAGGAGGAAGAGAAAAAAGAAACAGTGAACACCAGAATACTTATCCAAAGTGATCAGACAATAATAAAATAAAACTACTTGAATTTTCTCAAAATGAAAATAAAACAAAAAGCAAAAAGTTAACACTGATGTTGAAATTAGGTGGGCTTATTTGTCTTCTCTAAGCATCTGGTTGAGTTTGGTCAAAGTTCTAGTTAGAGACAATTAAGATTTCCTTCGCTATATGTGAATCATGGAATATAAGTGTCACGTTCCCCCCTCATTACCTGAGCATGACATATTTGGCTCACTTCTTTGGAAGGGGCAAGTGAGGCCCTGTGATACATCAAGAGAGCCACATAAAGGGTTTTTTCCCAAATAGGAAGGAATTCTGAATTTCGGGGAGTCCAAATGTGACAAGATACAGAAGTCAGATAACATCACTCCTCTGCCCCAAACCTTTCACTGGCTCCTCACTTTCTCAGAATGAAAAACCAAAATCCTAACACCGGCTTTGTGGTTCCACTGACCTGTCTGCCCTCCTGTCTTGCTACTTTCCATTTCATTCAACTTGGCTTCATGTGTGATAACTTTCTTGCTGTTCTCAGAGCAGATCAGGCATGCTTTTGTCTTAAGGCCTTTTCAGTGGTCTTCTCTGCTTGACTATTCACCTCCCAAATACATGCATGGCTAAGTCTCCCATCTCTTTCAAACCTTTGCACACAGGCCAAATTTTTAGGGAGGCATACATTTCCTACAGTTATCTAAAATTAGACAACCTGCCCGCTTCACCCCAGAATCCTTGCTCTCTCTTACCTGCTTCTTCCTACAGCACTTACCAGCTTCTAACGTGCTATATTATTTGTTTTTATGTTTATTGTTTATCTTGCCTTCACCTTTTGAAATGGATGCTTCACAAAGGCAGGTATTATTTTTTCTTATTTTGTTTTAAAATATTTTAATTCACTATAATAGTATCTGGCACATAGTAGATGCTCCATAAATATATGATGAATGAATTAGTGAGTGGATTGAAGATGGATAGGCATCTTCTGAAACGGATGTAGTAATTAGTTCATGCAAGACTGTGGATATTTTTTTAAAATTAATTCCTCATTGAAGATATGTAACTCAGACACTGGGCATTTTGATTCATTGTTCTTAAAGAAAAGATGAAATCCCCTTTGTGGGGGAAAAAAGGTATCTTAATTATCTTCAATAGTAATTGGCTAGAGGAAATCTTGATTGTGAATTCACATTCACTTCTCAAAGATGTTGCAAGCTTTCATTGGGATTCAGGAAAAGATTTACCCATAAAAACCATCTAATATAGAGATTTCCCAATGAAGTCCTCACTGGAGACCATAGGGTCTTCAAAAGCTCATTAAATTTTCACACATGTATATGCTTCTTGACTGCCTGGATCACTTTGCTGCCAAAGTACATCATGATGGGAAGGTGATAAATCTCATTGATTTTTTTTCCTGTCTCACCCCAGGTCTCCAGTTAGAAAGATTGTCCTCCATCCAGGGATGATCTAGATGGGTTGAGAGGCAATGATAGAATGTTCAAAAGAAACTATAGTGGCTCTTCTCACGTGGAGTCTTTCTGAGATGTGAACACTGAGGACCTTGTGTCCTTGGGATACTTTTATTGCTAAAGAAGGTGAATTCCTTTCAAGTGTGGTTATATTGAAAAGAGGAACAATGTTGGGGAGACATTGTTCTGCCCTCCTAGACCAAATGTGCACAGCTTTCAAGTTAAAACTGTATATTTGAAAATCTAAAAGCTGTCTCTATAGACCTTTGTATTAGCAACTCTCTATAATACGTGAATCAGTTGGAGCCCTTGGAACCTATGTCCATTGTGCCCACATGAAATAGGCCAGACCCCACTGGGAAGAAGAGTAAACTGCTCCTGCATTTGGTGGGGCTGGGTTCGGGGTGGGGAGAGGGAGGGCTAGCTCTTTCAGAAGACTAAGCCAAGATGCACACAAAGGGATATAGGATACAAGGTAAGGAAAGAAGAAGAGCTATTTATAATCAATATGTTAGCTATTCAGATATTTCATTTTTTTATAGAAAAACATATTGATATAATTTTTCAGTGTCCCTTTTTAAATGTAGATATGGAATGAAATTTAATTTTATAAAAGCATTTCTGTTGCAATAATATGCACTCCAAAATTCAAACCACCTGAAAGAAAAAGAAAAAAAATGCAATCACAAAAATATGTTGTTTGGGTGAGGCCCTAAATAGAATGGTTTTATCAGATATATGCTGCACAGGTTTTTTGCTTGGTTTTTTTTTTTTTTTTTTTTTTTTTTTGCTTTTTATTGAGACATTCTGGCATTAAGACGACTTACTGGTTAATATTTTTGTGACCTACAGTGGGTTGCTGCCAAAATGTGAAAAAAGAGTAACTATTCTTTCTTGAACGCTTATTATATGTCAGAATCTTTGCTACATGATAAAGAGTTTATTTCACCAAATATCCATGGTTATGAGAAATGATTACCTCAATTTTATAGAAGAGAAAGCTGACACTCATAGAATATGAATCATTTGTTCAAGGTCTCACGGTTTCCAAGGGAAGGAGCACCCACAAACTCAACTGTTCTTTTGACAACTAAAATTATGCTTCTTAACTTCTGCATGCACACCCTCTCCAACGAGATCATAATTTTATTTCCTGACAATAGATTCTGACTCAGTCTATTTTTTCCCATTTTAACTGGGAAAATAGCATAATATTAAAAATTAAAAAGAAAAAGCATTCCTGATGCCAACAGTTTAAAATAATAAAGTCACATTTACATGTAAATTTAGGCAAATATATTTTTGCATGGCTCTAATGATCAGTATGAATATAGTTTTATACTCTGCTTTTTAAATTTCATGTCATAATATTTTACATGATGTTACAAATTTATAAGATAGTTTTAATGTCTGTATAAAATTCCAATGAGTGGGCATAACATACATAGTATTGGACATTTTTATTTCTCATATTTAGGTAGTATAGCTGGTAATGCAGTCAACATTTTAATTGAAAAAATGAGAATGGCATTACCGAGATAATCTTTATTTCTCTTGATATATTGCTTTTAAAAATGATAGGCCTGTATTTCAATTGCTCCAAAAATTGTTTGAGTTTATAAATTTTACCACAACCTCACCATCATTGGCAATTGTGATTTATTTTAAAAGCTTATCTGTGCAATAGCAACGAAACATAGCCCATTGTTTTAATTTGCATTTATTTGATTATTTGCAAGACTGAACATTCCCCCATGTATTCATTTAGAATTTTCATTTTCTCTCTTTATCATGCAAATCAGTGGCATCACTTAAATACATTTTACACTGTATCATTTCTGGTATTCACAAAGGAGATGTATATGTATGTGTGTGTGTATAAATTTGCCTAACTTACTTTACACATATATTTATATACAAATGTATGTATATTTATAAATATGTGTATATATTTGACTTTCAGGTTAGATAAGATCATAAAATCATTGCAAGGCACATACAAATTCAAATTATTCTTTTCTCTGAAGGGATACCAAAAAGTCTAGTATCTGGCGTGTACTACTAAGAGCTTAAGTTTTTTATTTACTTAAATGAGATTACCCATTTTATCTTTCTTCAACTCTCAAGATTTCAGTAACTCAATGAAACACTTATCCCAGCCTAATGAAGAAATTGTGGTTAGAATCTCACTAATCTCAGGCTGATCACACCTCTGGATGAAGGATGGGACCCAGGAAGGCAGGTGATAGATGCAATGCCTTGTGCACTAATGATACCTACACCTTATGCCATGCTTTGGCCCCTGAGAGGGGGAGCAAGGATTAAGTCCAAGATCTTCGTGCTGGCTTTTGGCCTAACACACATGAATAAGTTCTGAGCTATGTCTATAGCAGCTGCTATCTAGAGACCCACAATTTAGTTGTAGGCATTTTTTGATTTCATAAATTTACATGAAATGGTGGCCAGAGAAAGAATTTATAAAGTTTATAAACTATAAAACTTATTCTTGAAGTAAAAACTATAGAATATGTCTACTTTTGTAAGTGTTTCAGCAATGTAAGCAAGTATGGATGACTCCAGAGGGGACAAAGGGCTTGTGTCATGACAGACTAAACTGGTGTCTCATATTGCTTGGTGAGCACAACACATGCTGGGCAGGATTTCAGCTGCTCTTCCACCAGCAAGTGGGCAATAAAAGGCCCTGGTGTTTAGGGGAAGTAATGAGAGCATGTGCCACTCATTTGTCTTTTTTTCTTCATGGTTAAAACCCTCTTTGACATTAATCAGGGACAGAACACCTGCGCAGAGCTAGACATTCCAGAAAATGAGAAATGACATCATTTGTTTTAAAAAATAAGTTATTTCATTTTATTTTATGCTATCATTTATTCACTAATCAGAGATGCGCAGCATAGTACAACAGAAAATTTAAGCTCCAGCATTGTTAAGTCTTAAATTCTCTGCTACATATTTAGTTGGAGTTCTTGGGCTAGACAAATAACATATCTGAGACTAGGTTTCTTATTTATGAAATAAAGGTCTGAACCAAATCACCAGGTTTTCTTCCAGCTATCACATCTTATGACTCTTTGGTACTGTATGCATCAAGCACCTACTTCTGGCTCAACATCCTTCTAGCTCATGAGGAAAATACTTAAAAATTGTAAGACATATTCCCCACTCTGCTGGAACTTTCTACCTTGTGATGTTTCCCACCCCGAATAAAATAGGCATCCAAAGGAGCAGCTCATACAACAGCAGTTCTCCCAGGGTGACTTGATGACAGGTGTGTGGAGTTTGGCGAGACGATATGACGGGCTTGAAGCCACGCAGACCTCTATACTCCAAACTCCACTTCACTACCTGCTCTCTGTGCTGCTTCAGTTAAGTGATTGGGCTTTTAGTATTAATTTGCTTATCTGTCCAATTGGAAAATTAATAATTAACTTGAATAGTTTATTTTTCTAAAAGATAAGAGATGGTGTGTGCAGAGTGTCACTAGTCCCCTCATAGGTCGTGGATGCTAAAAAATGTGGTAGACAAGATATGAAGATGAAAGAAGATGGAGAAATAGCAGACACATGAGCAGCACAAACAAGGAATGAGCATTGGGAATTAGAGAAAACTTTTTATTTGCAAGTAAAGTTGAGTAAAGGAATGAGTAAAATGTGGCATATTTGTATATCATCATTGACATCATGCAGATTAACATTCTAGTGAGATAAAAGAGGAATGAAAATTATAATTACTGTGATGAATACTTTTTAAGTCCAGTGTATATTGCAAATTTATATCAAGATGACCTGATTTAATCTGATGTGTTAGAAGATGATTCCCTAAGGAAGGGATCTCTGTGCTGAAATCTGAAAGATACTGTGCAGGAGCTGATTAATTGAAAGGAACAACACACACAAAAGCCAAGAGATTGAAAGGAAGATGGCACATTTGAGCAACTGAAGCGTTACTATAACTGGAGCAAGGAAAGAAGCAAGAATGGTGCCAAAGGGTCTAGAGAAGTGGGCAGGGCCTTGGAGGGCATGGGAAGCATTCAACCTTTATCTTTATCTTAAGATTGATGGGAAGCTATTTTTGGTTTTAGGCCTGGTAGACATATGATTTTGTAGTTTCATATGTAATTATAACATATTGACAGCTAATATATCTAATTTGATGAGGGATAACTGAATAATTTCTTTCCAGATATATCTGTTATTTTTGCATGTGAAGCTGTAACATCTTCTAAAATGATTATTTTCTTTTATTATTCATATACTGCACTAAGTTTAAAATTACATACATCTATGAAGAAGTTTCCTTAAAGTGTAAGTATTTTGGGAGGGTGCTAAACCTTTAAGAATAATGAAGTCATCGTCTTTATGAAGGGCTTAGTCTTGAAAGAAGTGTTTTGTTTATCAAATGTGTTCTTTCCTTTGATAGGTGTTTGGTTAAGTGCCAACATTTTAACAAATACATAATAAGCCAGTATTATGCATTATGGAGCTAGAGCTACAGCTGTGAACAAAAGGAATATCTTTTCTACTCTAATGAAGCACTTTCTTTTCTTTTTCAAATCTCTACCAAAAGCTTTTAGTTCTGATTTTAAGGTCTTGTATTTATCCTGGCAGGCTTTCAAATTTATATTTATACTGACCTTCAGACTTTTATTCTTGCATTGCTGTGTGATCTTCATGACGACAATTTTCTATGAAAGTGGAGGCAATAGAGGGCAAAGATTAAGAACTTGGCAATTGTGGTCAGACAGACTGACGTTCAAATCCTGTCTGTGCTATTTATTGGCACTTTGTGTTTACATATGTCATTTTAAACAAAAAAATACTTCTATATGACGTTATTTTCAGTTGTAGAGGAGAAAATTGAAGCTCAGAGCGGCAAGGATATTTTCCAAAGGTCACATGCTTACCTCTAAGATGTAAGACAATGCTGGTTAAGGTTAGCAACTTTCTTCTATAAAAATAAAAAAATATTTCATATTTTTCTGACTTAGAAATTCTGCCAACCTTTTGAGATGAGTCAATTGCTAGGGCTCTAAATACTTTGCCTTACTAAAAATGAACAAAGTCTCCTGCTGAAAGAGTTGCCTGGCCAGAGAAAACATTTTCTCTTGTTTCTTAATGGAAAATCAAGCCTACTGATTAAAACAAAGTAATAGTTTCTAAAACTTCCTCTTGACAGAGCATTTGCTTTCTCATTTCCTAATGAATTACTCCCCAAATAAACTCATTAAATTTCAAGGCACAAGTCTCCCTAGAGACCTTCCCAACCCAACATTCACTTGCTAAAATGTTCATCATTTAGAAACCCATAAACCTTGCCAAATTCACTGAGTTAGTCCCTTTGAATCTTTTGCTTACCAATAACACTTTGTCCTATATTATGATTGAAAGAGGCTTTGGTCCCAGGTAAATAGGAAAGGAAGCCCCCGTCTTGTATACAGACAAGGAACATTTTGCTGATGAGATGAAAAGATGTAAAAAATGATTATTACTATATTACAGCTTAGTTAGAAGTTGTGGCTGATTGGGGTATATGCACAAAAGTTTTATTTGTTCTGATCAGAACTTTCAACAATACTCAATTCATTTCTCTCTCCCACAGAGGAGCAGGCACCTTTCTGATATCTCTGTTTTCATAACATTTTGGTCTCTATAGTTTATCAAAACCATTTTACTTTAGTTCTTAAGGTTCAGACCTTTTAATTTTAAAACTTCTAATTCCTCTCCAGTAGAAAGCTCTTCTTTACCTTCCCCACCCTTGGGCAGCTGCCCTTCTCCTTCCATTGCACTTATTTAAGAGGGCTCAGCTGTGGATTAAGTATGGGGGTCTCCTCTACACTATGGTAACCCCTTGGGTGTTGGGGTGAGAGAAAAGAGCAAGGAAAACATGTACATTGGGTTTTTTCCTGGGATGCTTAGGACTGCTTTCCTACCTTGTTGGCTATGGGCTTGATGTGGACTGGTGGTGGTCTTAAAATACCTCATGCCGATGGGGGATCAAATCGAAGTGGCCCCATCAGACATTGGGCCCCTTGTGAGGATCAGCTCCTAAGTCCTGCTGGTGGTGTCATGCCATCTTCCTTTGCTGTGCATGTCTATCTTCTTGTTACCCCCACCCCCAGTCTATGGTCCTCTAAAAGCCGGACTCCCGATCTCATCTGTCCCTGTGGCCTCACTTCTGCCACTGTGGGCACTAGCAGGCTCCATTTCTGTACCTGTCTATTCCACTGTGTCATTCCTTCTCAAGCCTCTCCCTCCATCCCTGGGAGCACTGGGCAGGTTAGTCAGACTGGTGGCCTCCTAAAGACATCTGCCTGAGATATAAATGCCACTCCTGCCTGGTTGTTAGTTTCCTAGGGTAGCCATAACAAAGTACCAAAAACTGGGTGGTTCAAAGCAATAGAAATTTATTCTCTCACAGTTTTCAGGGCTAGAAGTCCAGAACCAATCAACTGATTTTTGACAAAGATGCCAATAACACACAATGAAGAAAGGACAGTCTTCAAGAAATCATGCTGGGAAAACTTGATATCCACATGCAGAAAAAATGAAATTAAACCCTCATCTTATACCATATACAAAAATCAACTCAAAATGGGTTAAAAGTTTAGTATAAGTCCTAAAGCTGTAAAACTTCAAAGAAAAATAGAGGAAAATCTTATGGCATTGGTCTGTGCAATGATTTTTTGGATATGATCCCCAAAGCACAGGCGCCAAAAGCAAAAATAGACAAATGGGATTATATCAACCTAAAAACCTTCTGCATTATAAAGGAAAGAGCCAACAGAGTGAAGAGATGACCCACGGAATGGGAGAAAATATTTGCAAACCATACATTTGATAAGAAGATAATATTCAACACATATATATATATATATAAAAACTCAAACAGCTCCATAGTAAGAAAACAAACACCTTGACGAAAAAATGGGCAAAGGACCTGAATATACATTTCTCAAAAGACATACAAATGGCTAACAGGTATACCAAACCTGCTCAACATCACTAATCACCAGGTAAATGCAAATTAAAACCACATGTGATACCATTCACAACTGTTAGAATGGCCATTATCAAAAAGAAATGTTGGCAAGGATGTGGAGAAAAAGGAACGAACCCTGGTACAACGTTGATGGGAATGTAAATTAGTACAGCCATTAAGGAAAGCAGTATGGAGGTTCTTCAAAAAACTAAAAGTAGAACTATCATATGATCCAGAAATTCCACTACTGGATATAGATCCCAATGATAAAAAAATCAGTATGTTGAAGAGATATCTGCACTACCATGTTTATTGCAACATTATTTACAGTAGCCAAGATACAGAATCAAACTGTGTGCATTGGCAGATAGATTGATAAAGAAAATGTATACACACAATGTAATATTATACTATTCAGCTTTATAAAACAAAGAAATCTTGTTATTAACAACAACATGGATGAACCTGGATGACATTATGTTAAATGAAATAAGCCAGGCAGAAAAAGACAAATACTACATTTATATCATTTATACATAGAATCTAAAAAAGACAAAATCACAGAAACAGAGAGCAAAATTGTGGCTACCAGAGTCTTGGGGGTAGAGGGATGAGGGAGATTTTGGTCAAAGGACATAAAGTTTCAGTTAGGAAGAATAAGTTCAAGAATCTATTGTATATCATGGTGGTTACAGTTAACAATAATATATTTTATACTTGAAAATGACTAACAGAATAGATTTAAAGTGTTCTCACCTCAGAAAAATAAGTATGTCAGGTAATACAAATGTTAATTAGCTTGATTCAGCCATTCTGCAATGTATACATATATCAAAACATCCTGTTACACACCATAAATATTTATACAATTTTTACATGTTAATTAAAATTAAATTAAATGGTAGGGTATTTTGTTTCTGTTTTTAGCATCTTATTGGCACTACAAGATGTCCCGCGTTAATCTTGGGTATTTCGTGTTCCACTGCTTAAATCAATGATTTTTCTAGGGAGCTCTGGTTCCTTTTAATGGAGAAAAGTATTAAAAACCAAGATCTAGTTGCTAAGTGGACCTGTTGCTTCTGGGGTGTTCTTGATTGTAGGTCATCTTAGTTCACAGTGTTTTTATGCACATATTTCCAAAAATATTTGTATGTGTAATCTTCTGTATTCACAATATTAAGCTAAACATGAGTTTTTACTGAAGTTTCCTGCTGTATTTCATTACCACATGAATCATTCTAGCTTGCTGCCCTTGCATATAAACTTTCATTCAATAGTAAGAAACCTGGGTTTTAAAATCCAGCATCTATTTACTTAATTGTTCAATTTTAGCATACACGCACAGTCCCATCAAGACTACTAAACCATATCTCCATGGAAAACAGCTTTGCCAACTAGAAAGAGTGCTTATGTGCAATTTCGTTGGTCATTAATATTACAGACTCCATACATTTCCAAAGTTACGTTGGTCAGCACTTTCTCCATCCACTTCCTTCAATGAGTTTGTTTCATATATGCGTCAGATTCTTTTGCCACATGCTGCATTTCATCCTGTGATCTCTGCTCCTCTTGAATGATTTTCATTTAATTGACATACATTAAAGTTTAATTTTTGTGCTGTAAAATTTTGTAAGTTTTGACAAATGCATGTCATGCATCTACCATTACAGTATCATATATAGAATAGTCTCTTTGTTGTTAAGTATTCTCTGTGTTTGATTTATTAAATATTCCTTCCTTCCCTTTTTGGACCCCTGAAAACAACTCATCTTTTTACTACTGTCTTCATAGTTTTGCCTTTTTCAGAATGCTATAAATTATATTGGAATAATAAAATATATAGCCTTTTCTTATTAGGATCTTTCACTAAGGAATGTGAGCTTAAGGTTCATCAATACCTTTTGTAGCCTGATAGCTATTTTTTTTTAATCAACAAATTCTATTACTTGTATGGATGTGCCACAGTTTGTTAATTCATTCTCTTTTTGAGGGACAACTCCATTGCTTCCAGTTTTGGCAGTTATGAATAAAGTTGTTACAAACATTCACATGCAGGCTTTTGTAAGGACATAATGTTTTTAAATCAGCTGGGTAAATACTTAGGAGTGAGATTATTGAAGGGCATCTTGATTACTTCCAATTTTTTGACAATTATGAATAAAACTTCTATAAATATTCTTGCTCAGGATTTTGTGAGGACATAAGTTTTCAATTCATTTAGGTAAATACCTTGGAGTGCAATTGTTGACTCGTATGGTAAGTCTATGTTTAGATTTAGAAGAACCTGCCAAACTATCTTCCCAAGTGGTTGTACTACTTTGCATTCCCGCTAGCAATAAATGAAACTTTTTGTTGCTTCATATTCTTGCCAGCACTTGGTGTTGTCAGTGTATTTCTGATTCAAGTTTGTTGTCACATCTCCAAATGCTTGTTTGAAGATTTTTAATTCATTTTTGCATATAGTGTCACAGTATTCTCAGCTTCAAGATTTTTTTTTTTTTCTGGGAGGAAGAAAGAAGTTTCACCAGCTAATATGCTTTGATTCATATTTTCTGTTTTCATTTCTGTAGGTTTTTGTGGATATGGTTAGACTTTTTGCTATTTCTATTCGTTTTGTGAACAAGCTTCTTAGTTCAAGAATTTACTCTCATTTGTACCCTTTTCTGTGCCATTTCTTTCATGGATGAAATTGTTGTTGGGAAGGGGTGGTGATGGGCCTTATCATTATTTTTTTTTTGTCTTGTAATTTGTTCTACTTTAAAAAACAACATTTCCTTTTACAACCTCATATTGGACTTTCACTTTCTCAGCTGATTTTTGTCTGTGATTTTTCTCTGTTCTCCGCACCCTTCCTCTCTTCCTGAATTCCCTTAAGCCTTCGGTTCTCCAGCTTGCAGTAACGTGTGGAAGCCCGGTTAACTTACTGTTAACTTATAGGTTGTGCTGTTTTTTATCTTCTAGTAATGGCAAAATCATATTATTTTTGTTGATGTTATAAGTTTCATGGGGAGGATGTAGGTAAAATTTTAAATAAGGCAATTACCATTATATTTAAACCCTTAGCTTTGGACTTACAAGCAGAACTCTCAAAACCTCACAAATGATATGGCCTGGATGCAGTTTCATAAGAGGGTAATGTGAACTTTCAAAGACTGAGGCTGTGAGTCCTATATTCCTAAACAACACATGGAAAAGTGAAACATTTGAAAAGAAGAAAAGATTGTTGGTTATATGAATATATGGATAGATTGAAATTTGTAGATAGACAGATACATTGTTGGGATATTTATGAGAAGCAGAGAGATGATGAAAAAGTTTTCCAGCTTTGTGGAGGATTAGCTGGTCCTATCCATTGACTAAACAGAAGAGGATTAAGAAGGAGGAATTTCTTGTGAAAGAGAGAGGCTGATTCAAGGCACCCTTCTGTCTGTGTGTTCAAATGAAGCCAAATTAGTTTGGCAATTATTGCCAAGTGTTTTGCTCAGTTTGGGCTATAACAAATTAACATAGATTGGGTGGCTTAAACATCAGAAATTTATTTCTCACTATTCTGGAAAGTCAAAGGCGCCAACAGATCTGCTGTCTGGTGAGGGTACTCTTCCTGGTTTGCCCAGCCATCTTCTCCTTGTTTCCTAATATGGCAGAGAGAAGAAGAGAGAGAGAGAGAGAGAGAGAGAGAGAGAGAGAGAGAGAGAGAGAGGAGAGTACAAGCTCTTGTTTCTCTTCTTATAAGGGTACTAATCCCATTTATGAGGGGTCTATCCTCACAGCAGGTGGGACCCATGTCCTTGGTCCTCATTCATTCATTCTGCAAATTGTCATCTAACTCAAAATGTGCAGTAAAGACCAAGGTGGGATTCTAGAGAGAGTGGTGTCAACAAACCATTTTCTCCCTCTTCTCCTGGGGTTTGAAATGTCACTGGAGCCTTGAGATGCAATAGAGGATTTTAATGTACATTCAGGTATATGATTCTTTCTATTATCTTTCTGATTATTATTATCATTATTCACATCCTATTAGCTTTTCACCTTGAGCTAATGTGACATTTCTGTACTATGGAAAATCAATGAGGCAAAAATTTCTCATGCTACCACAAACAATTACTGTTGATTTAAGTACAAAGACTAAATACCACATGGACAATATGGATAAAGAGATTAAAATGCACACACATACATACCATCCATTATTGAGAATCTTCTAAGTGGTTTTCAGAATTAGTGTTTTCTGCTGGGAAGGAAAGATTCCCTTATTGAATGACCATAACCTGAACTGAAAGTTGCTTTCAACATAATTAGCTATGTCCTCACTTCCGATAATGATACCAAACTTTGGATTTAATTAGACTCTAATTGCTGTTTTAAATTGTCTCCTGCTTCAGACTTTGCTTTCTCTGCCACCTCATTCTATTTTTTTTTTCATTTTCTATTGTCATTCTGGTATTGAGATCACAATACCTAACAAGTTAGTCACAAAACTTTTAGCAAACAGGGTGGCCCTATCAAGGAAATGTGGCACTTTTCAAGAAACTTCTTTTGACATTGATTTGGTGTGACAGAGAATGGGTCTTTTTCAAGCACATTTTCAGCTTTCCATGCGAAATGGTGAGCCCATGATTCCTTGGAGTTAGGTGTGGCCAGGTGACTAAGCTGTGGCCAATGAAAGGTGGATACAAGTGATCCTGCCCCATAAAACCTTTCACAGGATCCTTCGTTCTATCCAGGCAACCTTTAAGGTCATGTGCAGTTGGCAAGTCTCTATTAACCTGAATTTTTAAGCCCCAGTCCTACCTATTAGGGTTTCATTATGTGAGTGAGAAACAGTTTTTCAATGGGTTAAGCTACAGAGATTTGTGTCCATCTATTACAGCAGCTAGCATTACTTTATGTAAAACATTTGGCAATGTCTCTTATGGCCATTGGCTTATGTTTTGGTATACTGCTGTTTCAGTCAGGATTCTCCAGAAAAACAGACTGGTAGAAATATACACACACACATACATACACATGTATGTGTACGTACACACACACACTGCACACACACACACACACACACACACACACACAAAATTGGCATATGCAATTGTGGAGTCTAGCAGGACCAAAACCAACAGGGCAGTCCCACAGGCTGGAAACTCTAAGGCAGAAGCTGATGCTGCAGTCTTGAGGTAGAATTTCTTCTTCCTCAGGGAAACTTCAGTTTTGCTGTAAAGGCCTTTCACCTGATTGGATGAGGCCCTCCCACATAATTGATGTAATCCCCTTTACTTAAAGTCATCTGATGGCAGATGTTAACCGCATCTACAAAAATACTTTCACAGGAACACCTAGATTAGTGTTTTATTGAATAACTGAGAGTATAGTGTTGCCAAGATGACACATAAAGATAATCATCATGTCCTCTTTACTTAAACCCAGAAATTTAACCTCTTAGGAATTATATGAGAGCTTCTTATTAATGTAATAAAAGTGTCTAAACAGAATGCTTTACATCATTTTTCTATTAGAGAAATCCTGCACATGTATATACCAGGAGGCCCTAAATAAAATCTATGGTGGCCAACCAGACACCATAAATGTTTGAATAAAGCTGAGCCTAACAACAGGAAGAGTGAGGCCTTTGAGTAGGTAGTCAAATTCAAAAGTTTTACATTGTGAAGGAAAAAAACAAAACCGTGGGCTGGCTGCATCTACTTTGTAACCTCTAAATAGTACCATTTTTATTTTTTATCCTACAAATATTGACACTATTGGAATCTAATTCTACTGGGATTGGTGACTCAGGAGATCTGAGGCAGCCTTTGACCTGGAATCTTAGAAAATATGGAGAAATAGGAGACAGGCACAGTCTATTCCCTGCACAAAAGTTGCATTCAAGGTAGGGATAAAATGCTGTGTGATGGTGGTAAGTGAGAACATGCATGTGATTTCCAGGGTCTCAGTCTTATGAATCATGAAAGGCAATGATCTCAAATTGAGTATACCAACCAACAAACATTGTTTGACCAGACAGTCATGGAATTAGAATGAGACAGCACTGCCTTCAAGTACCTGCCTAGTCCATCATTTGCTTTGTGATCTTGAACACATCACAAAACAGTTTGGGTTTCACTTTCTTTGCCTGTCAATTAAGGGGATCGAATCCCAGGATCTCTAAAGTGTGCTGTAGCCCTAACATTTGTTGATTCTGTAGTATGTCTTCTCTGAGTAGAGATGAGTGTGCCTTCTCACTTCCTGGTTGTAGCAAAGTATTCAAAAGCCCTTTAGAACTCAACCATACTTTAAAATTACATATCAGGATTAGTAACAACATCTGATAATATTTACTTGTGCATTTAAGTGCCTGGAACTTCATGTATTGATATTAGATAATCCTCAAAATATCCCAAGAAGGTGCAGAAAACTGATGCTAAGATGCAACAGGTTACATTAATTGTTGAGCACACAACTAAAATGTGGCAGTACAAGCATTAATGTACATGTCATGACTTTGGGACCCTTGTGCTATCCCAGGTGGCCTTGTCAGCCTTTACCCCAGGACATGTATGCAGCATTGCTCCCTGCATTTTTATTTACCCATTATAGCTCCCTCTTCAGTAAACAATGTCCACACCAGTCTCCACTTGTCTCCTTATTTCCCTCCCCATGCCCCTGCACATGTCTCATCTGCCTTTGCCATCCATTGATAATGACAGCCGGGATGCTGCTGCTTGCAAATAGCTTTTCACTCTGGCTACTTCCATGTGGGCCGGTATGAAGTTTTGTAGTTTGTCAAAGGAACAAAGGAGTGGCACATGGGTGGACGCCAGGTACAGGCCAGCATCCATTCTTCCTTTTTCCTGGGACCTGTTTGTAGCTGGTTAGGCAATTTAGAGGAAAAGAGAAGATTTGAAATGATACACATGGAACACAGTAAAATAGAAAAGCAGAGAGATTGCTTCTGAAAGGTGGTAAAATTGCCTGGGTCAGTGTCCCCTGTGGAAAAGCTAACGGCATCTTCCCCGAGAAAGGCTGTTCTCTTTCTTGCAATAAAAAGAGCTCTTTCAGGACCATAAACAGCCCTCTTTTGTCCTACCAGGGTTACCCCTCCCTGTCCTCTCTCATTTACTGTCAGATGCCTGCTTTACTGGGGCTTCTGTATCTGTGGTGCTACACTTGCGGAGCGATGGCTTCATCCATTTCTTTTTATCAAATGTTTTCACGAATGCACTCTTCAGGCTGGTTTCTTATTATTGCTAAGATCTCTATCCCAGAACTCCAGTGCTTGCCACATGGCAAACTATTATCTGAGAGATAGACTGTGATTGCAGGTATGAAGGGTTACAGATGAAACTCAAATATCCAGATTTCACAATTTGCACGGTAATTCCTTCCTTTGTTTTTTCTTTCCGCTCACAATAGTTTAAACTTGTACCCAGCTTGATTGCAAGGCGTTAGATATCTTTACCAAGTTTCCTCATTCGTATACTGCTGAAAATTCTGGGGAGTGCCTATAGATTACAAAAATCTGTCTTGATTTCTATTATTCACCTCAGTCACACTGGGTTTTGGGCGTGACTGTTCACACAGTCTGGAATGTAGGCTTCTCTCACCTTGGCATGCGAACTAATTTTTTGTTGCTGCTGTAACAAATTACCACAGACACATTTATTATCTTACAATTCTGTAGGTCAAGAGTCAAGTGCGGGTCTTAACCACACTAAAATGTGTGCAGCAGGGCTGCATTCCTTTCTGGAGTCTTGACAGGAGAGTCCATGTCTTGCTCACTGGGGTTGTTGGCAGAATTCAGTCCTTCGCTGCTGTAGGGCAAAGAAGGTCCTTGTGTTGTTGCTGGCTGTTAGCCTAGGGCTGCTCCCAGCTTTTAGAGGCCTCCTTCCTCCATCCTCAAAGCCGACGGTGGATCTAGAACTTCTTGCATCACATCTGTCTCTCTTCTACCTTCCCCTTTCCCTTTTTAAAGACTCCAGTCCAGCTGGTTCATCCAGGATCATCCCCCCATCTCCTTAACCTTAATCACATTCACAAATTCCCTTTTGGCATATAAGGTAACATATTCATGGGTTATGGAGATGGGAATATGCACGTCTTTGTGGGGGCTGTTATTATGTTATCCACAACATGACAAGCCTCTTAGTATTATTAAGACTTCAGCCCAAGCGTTGCCTTCTCAGAGGGGCCTTCCTTGATCATAGAACATATTATTTTCACAGCAATAATAATTACTTGCATTTATTTTATTTATTTATTATTTCTACTTGTTTGATGTCCCTATTTCCAATTACAGTGAAAACTTGAGAGGAAGCCTTGCTCTCTGCTGCATTCCAAACACCTGAGTAGCCATTGGCAAAATAGCTACTCAATAAATGTTTATCTGAGGGATAAAAGCTGCAATGAATAGAAATGCTCTTAAACCAATCTGGTGTAGAAGATTTCAGTTTGAGCCTTCATACTCCTCCTCAAAATCTCCCCTTTCCATGATAGTTGACAAAATGTCAACTGTCTTCATCAAAACAATTCCCTCTACCCAAAGAATGTGTCTTTGGCTAGGATATTAGAACACGGTATGACAAGTCTGGGGCATTCCCAAGTTCCGGGTTATTCAGTCTGGGAAAATAACACAGAGAAGACTTCAGTGGAATGTAGAGATTTGGCTTCAGTCTTCCCTACCAGGTTCTCCATAGACATGAGGGGAGGATATGCTGCTGAGCACTTTGTGCCATCAGCAAGTCTCTGTGCCCAGTCTTCTGTGGGTACCAACAGCCAGCTAATATATGCCTCCCAATAATTTACATGTTTTGGGGGAAACAAAAAGAGGCATTTTATTTCTTTTCTAAAAAAGAAATACATTATGCTGTTTAGTTTAGCTGTTCATTATCTCAGACTTCTTCACTTTACTTTTTGCTTTGTTTTACTATTGCATAAACAAATAAAATTTTTCCTTTTCCTAGAATCAAAAAGAAGTGTCCCATAGGTGAAATCAAGACTTTGTAAAGAAGTAGAAAAAAAATACATCTAGCTATACCATCGAAATTCACCCCCAAATACACACACACATATACACACACACACACACACACGCACACACACACATACACTTCTAGCCAGAATTTAAAACTCTCTGGCTGAGATTCAACCAGGTTGTATCTTTACAGTAACATTTATGGAGTACTAAGACAGGAAGCATAGCCTGTGCTGGGTACTTTCTTTATGTTATTTAATCTTTTCTTTAGTTTACTAGGTAGGTATTATTATCCCTGTATTATATATGAGTATATTGTATATTGTCTTGGAGACATAAACTGACATGTCAGAGGAGAACTTTAGAAGCCAAAATTTGGGAATACAATGCCAAAATCAGTGTTTTTCCCAGAGTTTTTCATTGCTCTAAATCTGTCATCTTATCTGCTTTCTTTTAGGTCACTGTATGATCTATGTCTACTCATAATACTTCTGATACAAAACATGTGTGTTATTTTTCCCCACACCAACAGGTTCTCCAAGTTTCCAGATACCAACTGAGCATCCTGCAATTCAACTCAATTCTGACAGTAACTAACTAGAATGAACACAGGACCCCCAGTTTAAGCGCTCAGTCCCACACAACTGCCCCCACTTCAGATGCCAATTGCAAGTATTGGGCACCCAGGCTACCCACACCATTGTCCAACTAATCTACTAAGTTGGGGGTTCCTATGACCCTCTCCTCAAGTTTGATAATTTGCTACCATGTCTCACAGAACTCAGGGAAACAGTTTACTTACTAGTACTAATTTCTTATAAAGGATATTATAAAGGATACAAATGAACAGGCAGATGAAGAGTTACATAGGGCAGGGTCCAGAAGGGTCCTGAGCATAGAAGCTTCTCTCTTCAGCACAGGGGCTGGTGTGTGCCATCCTCCCAGCGTGTATGTACCAACCCAGAAACTCTCTGAACCTCATCAGTTAGGTTTTTTATGAAGGTTCCTTTTATATAGGCATGATTGATTAAATCATTGGCCATTGATGATTGAATTCAATCTCCAGCCCCTTTCCCCTCCCTAGAGGTCACTGGTGGGGTTGAAGTTCCAACTCTCTGATCACATGGTTTGTTACTCTGGCAATCAGCCCCCATCCAGACACTAAGGGACCACCAAGAGTCATCTCATTTGCATAAATTCAGGTATTGTCAAAAGGGGGTTATTGTAAATAATGTAAGATGTTCCTATCACTCAGAAAATTACAAAGGTTTTAGGAGCTCTATGCCAAGAACCAGGATGAAGACCAAATATATGTTTGTTATATCTCAATGCCACAGACCTCTGTTATCTTCTTCATACCTATACACATTATTGCTCAGGAAAGCACCTTTTCCTAGGTCTACCCTTCCTTCTAAAGGAATATAGATGGTCTCTGGCTTCAGTTCTACTTAATCATTTTTGACTTTACAGTGGTGCAAAAGCAATATGCATTCAACAGAAACCATACTTCAGGTACTTATGTAACCATTCTGTTTTTCACTTCATTACAGTATTCAATAAATTATGTATGATACTCAATAGTTTATTATAAAATAGGTTTTGTGTTAGGTGATTTTGCCCAACTATAGGCCCAACTGTAAGTGTTGCGAGCATATGTAAGGTAGGCTAAGCTAAGCTATGATGTTCAGTAGGTTAGGTGCACTGAGTCCACTTTCAACATATGATATTTTCAACTCACAGTGAGTTTATTGGGTTATGACCCCGTTGCAAATCGAGGAGCATCTGTACTCTAATGCTCAAAAATATTTCTTTTCCTCATCTCAAAGGACTGTTTCCTTCAAAAGCTTGATCTCACTAAAGACTCTCTGGGACAAATGCCAATTACAAAGCACAGTAGCATAGTGGGGCACTAAAGAACTTGAGTTTGAGTCCTGACTCTCTAAATTTTTGATAATAAAGTTTTGGGCTAGGTATGTTGCAGTAAGGCCCTTGTTTCACTTTCTAACATTTACCAAACTTCTGCTATGAGCTCTGGACTATGTCTAACGTACTGTTCAATTCATTGTTTCATTATATTTCACTAACATTCTTTGAACCTCTGCTTCTTTATCTTTAGAATAAGATTGAGAATTATAGTGCTTTCCTCATTGGTGATTGGTAGATGTTGACATCAATGTGATATATCATGAATATATATGAAAAAAATTTCTAAACCAAAAACCCTGTAGAAGTGATTGCAAAATCCAAAGTTAAGTGATAAAAATAATATTAACCTAGTTTATGTAACAGGGACATTTGCATCTTGCATAACCATAAATCCACCAGGGCAGGCTCCAGGTGTGAAATAGAGCAGAGATTTTAGAATGTCATCAAAGAGCAAGATTCTTATTTTCTTTCCAATCTTCTATACTTAGTATTGGCTTGATATAAGGCTAGTTTCCTTTATGATGTTAAAATAATTTGCAGAAGAAGTTGTGACCAAAGGCTTCTTCTTTTTGTATGTCCAGCCAGAGAGATAGAGAGAGAAACCTGTTTGCCAGGAATTATACGTACACACTTTTCTTTAGTTTGATTAGGCCAACTTATGTCTCAAAAGCATCACTGGATGAAAAACAGTTACTATAAGAATACCATTTACTGATGAACTTGGAATATCTAGAGTTGGGTCACTTCATCTGAGTCTCATTAGGGAAAGGAGCCATTTGCACAAAATTGGAACTCTATTTGGAAGAACACAAACAAATTGTGGGTAGTCAGCAAACAAGTCCACAATGCCTTCTTTTCCCCACTTTGTGTTTCTTCCTTAAAAATGCAGAATAGTTGCTACTATGAGTGAATAGAGTCCAGGATATTTATTGCTCCCTTTTAGTAATGAGTTGCTTTACTTTTTCATAGATAGGAAGTCAGATAGTTGCAACTTTTGTTTTAATTTCTGCCTCAACCTTGTGTTAAATTTTCTATAAAGATGGCCATAAAGTTTCTTCCTGGCATTTTTCTTTGCATGCATGTTCCTTGCAGTGTGTCTTTGCTTGTCCTTCCATTAACAGGGAGAATTTATTTTTCAATCCTGTGACTCTGGGCTTGGCTTAGATGTTGCTTAAACCAATAAACTGCAGTAGAAGGGATGTTGTGAACCTTTTGAGCCTAACTCTCAAAAGACATTATAGCTTCTGCTCTTGCTTGATACACTGCGTCTATCATTTAAAAAAGCCTGGGCCAACCTCCTTGAGGATGACACACCACATGGAATGAGAGGTCAAGCCAACAACCAGCATGAACAAATATGTAACTTATCTCAAGCCACTATGTTTGGCTTGGTTTGTTATACAATCTGTGGGTCTGGTTATCCAAGAGAGGCTAACAATATATATACATATGTTGAAGTTCAAATTATATTATACTTAATATGTTTGCTTATATTTTTAAAAAGGAATAAACAATATATTTAAAAAAAATAAAGAGTAGAAAGGGAATAGAGCAGAGGGGATGAAGATAGAATCTAGACCTTATTTGTTGATTTGACTGTGGAATCATGTAAATATTATACATAATTATATTTTAAAAGCAATTCTAAACATCAAATCCAAAACACAAATTTAAAAATTTCTATTCAAAGTGACAAAATGCAGTGATTTGACTGTGCATCACTGTAGGAAAAAATAATTGCAATAAAACAAGGACAATAAATTTAAAATATACCTTGGACTTGATATCTTAGGAAAAATAATTATTCCCATCTACCATTTGGCTATAATCTGTCCTTTTCAATCTTCATATTTTTAAGTCATTTTATAAATAATTTACAGAAGTCAGAATGACAGAATAATAAAAAATAACATTATTAGAAATTTTAATAAGACTTTAAATGTAGCAAACCACTTTGTATTAAGTATATTTTGGCATACAAACATATTGAAAAATATGAGAATGCTGTCATGTGGCCTTTAAACAAGAAGGGATGGTCCAGATCCTTGTCACAAACTATTCTTAATACATGAAGTACTGTTGAATGACTATTGTCCTTTCCTATCTTTAGAAATATATTGTTTACACAGGAATTCTTGAGTCTGAGAAATTTATCTAGAATATTGTCATCTAAAGGCTCAGTCTGAAATTCCACATATTCAATCAATTTTACTATCATAATTAGACTCTACAGTGCAGCTGTTTCTTTGCCTTCATCTAATAATTGAGAAGCATTTTCCTTTATCAGTTTTCTTTGTCATTATAGGAAAAATAGAAAATTCAGTATTCTCAATCATGTTTTTTGAAAGCTAAAAGCAGACTATGAAAATGAGTTCTCTAGTCTTCTTTTAAAATGTCTTGAAAGGTGATGCAATACCTTGGACAATCAGTAATAAAACTGAAGGATGATGTAATGATTTATTCATTCTTGTGTCATTTTTCTAGTCATATCCATCATATTTTTTAATTTTTGTTACATAGTTGAGAATAATTCATGATCAATATGAGTAATGATAAAATAATTACTAGGATGATGAAATAGAAAAGTGTTTTAAGATCTAGAAAAAGTAACATCACTAGGATAGATCAATAGGATCTAACATTAAAAATAAGATCAATGGCATCTAACAATGTATCTTGGATTTATAAAAGAATCCAATGGATCTACGTCATAACTGCAAAAAAAAATTAGTTTTTTTCTTTTTTTAAAACTAAATTTCCTTTCTCTTTTCTCCCTGGTAGATTATTTCAAGGATCCTATTGATTGAATGAATTGCTGGATGAACAATAAACACCTGAGTCTTTATTCCTCTGTTTAATACCTATATTCCCCTTTGTTTGCAATTAACTATATTTTACAAAGGCAAGATTTGACAAAGAAATAGGATGAGGATTTTATTGGATTTGAATGTCTAGCAAAGGATTTTTTCTTAGCCTATGCATCTGCCTTCAAATCAGAATGACTTCATGGGAAGCAATTCAAAATCCTAATATTAAATGTTCTATCTAAAATACTCCCATTATTTGCCTTTAAAAAATGTAACCTTGAACCTTATTAGGAAGGTGGATTAGCAACTCAGAGTTCCCTTTCCTTTTAGTTAAGTACTAAAGTAATACAGCCAGGCATTTAGCCATGGCAGGCTCAGTTATGTGGGACTAATTAGGAAAAGCAATTATTTATTTTTCTTCATTAAAAAACACATATATATGTGAATAGCCTCCTTGAAGACTGGAGAGTTTGAAGGACTTTTTTTTTTATTTGAATGAGAAGAGGTAGAGTTTAATTTCTTAGAGCAGCTATTCTAGATTGGTTTTGTGTTTAATGGATGAGCTGATTGAGTGCAAGTGGAGAACTGAATATTTCTAGCCTAGGACTCATTATGGACATACTGGTGTAGAGAACTTGATAAATTAGAAATGAGGCTAAAAGCAAACTTCAAACGAATTCTAATCCCATTCAACATAGAAAGGACACTTGTGTTGGGCCAGGCACTAATGCAGAAAGAAATATGAAACAAAAACCTCTTTATTTAAGAGATGACTTCTCAATGAGGAAAAAAAAAGACATTTTTAAAAATAAAATTGACAGGATGTGACAACTGTTGACGTGCACTCCAAATTCAATGGAGTTGCATATACTGAATGAATCAGCCTACACTAGGTAAATAGAGCGTAACTCCAGAGATAAAGCAGCAGGTTGGTCATGAGAATTTTTATTCATTTTTATTGTGATTAACTACTATGGTTTGATATATCCCAAGCACTCCAATGCCTTGTTGTCAATATATCTTTGTTGAAGGAGTGGAAAAAATCATGTGCTGTATACAGGCATTTTTCATACTAGATTGTATATTCTCTGAAGTCAAGAACCTTATACAGAAATTGCAAAACATGGAAATTCCAACCCAGGATACACACACTTTTGCAGTATTATTTTGCTACTCCTTCTAACGAAATAAGGAATCTGTTTCTTCAGCTGCTTGGATCTAGGGTGGCCTTCCGACTTCCTTTGCCTAATGGAATGTAGTGGTTGCAACACTTAAAGAGTTCTGAGCTTAGGACTCAAGGGACATTTTTTGTAGCTTCTGCTCACACGGTCTTGGAACTGGAAACAGACACCCAAACTAGCTTCCTTAAGCATGAGTGACTACATGGAGACAGAGCCTCACATGAGTGAGGCCATCTTAGACTAGTTAGCCCCAGTCCAGCTTCCAGTTGATCACCACCACATGAGTAATTTCAGGCAAGATCAACTGAAAAACTACCCACGTATATCAAGCCCAAATTGCTGACCCACATATTCATGAATAAATAAAATGGTTGTTTTAAGCTATGAACTTTTGGGGGTGGTTTGTTACGTAGCAATACGTAAATGATATAACTTGTCTTTATTATTGACTTCTGTTTTTCTAGAGCTTAGTTAGTTGGCTAACACACAATTAGTCCTTGTGAATTTTTTATTTGTGTACTGCAAATTTTGCTTCTTATAAGAATCATACAAGGTAAGTATTACCATTCCCATTTTGTAGATGAAGAAGTTTAGAGAGATACATTAAATGGCTTATATAAGAATGCCAACAGGAAACAGATGACACACACAAATTAGATTAAATTGAGAAGAATTTAGTGTAAGGATGGTTTACACAATCATGAATTGGAAGTCAAATTATCTGGGACTTTTTCCATGAAATATTATTGTTACTACCCTGAGGCCTGAAGGGCAGAGAAAAAAACAGCAATTATCAGACCCAGAGGGAAAGAGGAGAAAGAGAGAGAGGCCTGCAGCCTGACAGGGATTAATAACATTAATGGAGTAATCCCTACAGGAAGAAAGAAGATGCTGAAATAAATCTCACAATCTCACTCTCCTCCTGTCCTCTTTAATTTCTTGCTGATCCTTCTTATTGGACAAATATAAACAGAAACAGAGGTCTGAAGAACCTGTTGAGAAATCCACGTGGGCAGTCTCCTAGGGGCAGAGCGAGGTCGAAAAGCGTGGAGAGTGCGCCTGGAGTGGAAAATTGCAAATGTACATTTAGCACCGTGCCTCAAAATCATTGTCTAAGGGGAATCTGGGTCTGGTGACTTCAAAGACTCCATGAAGCATGCATTTTGCCATTTGAGTTTAGAAAGATTCTTAGAATATGAGAATTGATCTCTAGCACCTCTTTTCTAAATGTTTCACAAGAATAATTGACTACTTAAAACCTGTCTACATAGTGCAGAGGTCATACCTTGCTTATTAGTAACTTAATTAGTCCCAGAGTGGGACAGAAGGATGGACGATATTTCTTAAGGTGAGAAAAACCATCCCATTCATACACACATTTTTTATGGTATTTGCATGCCTGATGTTTCTTAAGAAGACTGTTGTTTATGACTGGAGAATATTTTTCCTTGATAATTTGATCCTATTTTGAGTAAGGCAAATGCTGTTCATTTCATTCTTGTGATTGAAGATGGAAGGGTAGTTGCTACAAGATTGCAGACAGAAGCAAGGGTAGATAGACAGTTCTGATACTGTTTACTTCCTTTGTGGTTGTCAATTTTATTTCATAAAAAGAAAATGAGTGCAGAGTGGGTTTCAACCAAGAAAAGAACTTGGCTGTACAAGCACACAGAGAATTTCCACATTTCTGGTATGCAATGTGGGCAATGTGGTACTGTGAAAGAGTGCTTGATTGGGGATCTAGTCCTAGGCTCCCTGCTGAGAGGTGTGTCACTGTGATATTATTTAACCTTCCAATGATTACATTTTCTCATGTCTCAAAATATCAAAATTATGCCAGACCCACTGATCTCAGACAGTAGGGTACTCTAACAGCCACAAATAACACTTTTATCTACAATACATTGAATAAATAGAGAACTCTTTTTCTGTTGTTGTTTAGAAAGCATTTTGCTTCTCAAGAAATGCAAATATTTTGCAACCTACCTGGAATAATCAAATGAACATGTGGCTTTTTTCCTTTGAACAAATCCAGTTACCCTTAATAACCTCCCTTCTGAACTCTGTCTTTGAAAGCTGGGCTGGTGTGGGGAAAGGTAGAAAGTTGGCCACAAAGAGTCTTCACCTTGTGTGGCATTCCTTTGTGCTTGCTGTCCTGGAAAGCAAAGGGCTTAGCCATGGGTAGCCCTCAGGGATCCAACCCAGAGCAAGTGATGTTTGATTTATGCAGTTCCTCTATGTGAATAATCAGAGGGAGCAAGAGGAGCCTGGCCTGGGTTATAAGATTTATGAAATGCAAAATTCACCAGTGGCCTCTGTCTCTTCCTTCCTTTTTGATGATGGGTTAAGGGCTCAGGTAAGAAGAAATAGAAAAAGAAGAGAGCAGTAGGCAAGTTAGGCAGTGATTTATCTATCATGCTTCTGGCCTGAATACAGATGAATATTTGTACACAACTCAATGTTTGCAGTGAGGAGAGAAACCATATGGGAGTAGGAAGAAGTGTGAAAGTAGGATGGACCAAGGTGGTAGAGACTACACAGTGGGGATGCCTCCAAGGGGCACTTTGTAGGGAAGAAAGTGACTATTTTCTTTGTCTACTCTGTCTTAGTTCTTCTTATACAATTCAGATAAATGGATAGAAGCAGAGTTGCACCCAATCCCATTATAAAGGGTCAAAGTAGAAAGATTATTTTTTGTAGTGGTTTGGTGTCCAATATATTGAGGAAATCTTTTATTTTACTTTTTTACTTTTATTCCGGTTGAATACACTGCCTAAACTTACTACACAAGCCCCAAATAACCCAGTGGAATAAACTCTAGCACTTATTTATGTTCCAGGCACACCCTCAGTATCTTCTATTTGCTATTCACCTATTTTTTTTTCCATCTTGTGTCTTGTTGCATCCCAATTCCAAATACATGTGTGTGTGTGTTGTTGGCATGTAGTTTCCTGGTGTTTGGAGGCCGGCTTCCTCATAGGAACATGAAACTATCTCATCCTCCCATCTTCAACTTCCTTTGTAGCCTCAAGGTAGATTCCTCAGTTTAGCTCTGGTTCTGGGGATGCCAGTCTCTGATCATGGCTAATTTAATGACCTGGCACAATTCTGATTCCACTTACGCAAAATATAAGACACATTCAACTTCCAAAATTTTGATGACTTATTTCTTTATGGATTTTTAAAATTTATTTACCTTATTTGGAAAAACAATTCAGAAAACATGTCTTATTCAGCTTGGTCTGCTGCAACAGAATAACATACGCTGGGTGGCTTAAAAAGTAGAAATTTATTTTTTCCATTTCTGGATTCTAGAAGTCTGAAATCAAGGTGCCAGCAGATCCAGTGTCTGGTGAGAACCTGCCTCCTGATTTGCCAATGTCTTCTTGCTATTAATATATCTTCACATGGAGGAGAGCAGAGAGATAAGAAGCAAGGTCTCCTGAGGGCTCCACTCCTGGGACCTAATTACCTCCCAAACATTCCACCTCTTAATACCATCACATTAGGGGTTAGGATTTCAACACATAAATTTTGAAGGGATGCAAACATTCAATCCATAGCATCACATAACTTTGATTTTCCTAAGGAAAAAAATATAGCTGTGATATACTTGTTCGGGATATTGTTGTAATGTGTTTATAAGAAATTGTCCATATGGTTATTTTGCCTTAGACTTCATAGACCTTAGCCTTGAAGAGATTCTTGCTGTTTCTTCAGTGAAAGAATTGCAGAAGGATAACAGAAAAGCAACAACAATGGATTTTGTTCGATCAGCACCTACTGGGTAGGCCAGGCACTTAGTTGTGCATGCATATATGTGTGTATATATGTGTTTATGTGTAATTTCTGCAATTCTCCCAAAGAATAAGTCAGAAATTTATTTTTAGCAAACATAGCAAACAACTTATGCAATAAGAGGGAGATCAATCATGTATAGATTGTTTCCACAATCAAAGGCAAAGGCAGGGCTTATCGATATTTCAGCTACAGAATACACATAATGTGTTTGAGTCTGTGCAATGGTAACCAGAAGATAATCTAGTCTTTACACTATTTTCTTCATTGTGATTTTTGTTCTTTGTTTGGTCAAACTTAATTACCAGAGGAGTTTAAGAGTTACTAAGAGGACTTCAGTCTTTTTGATGCAGTATCATCAACTGAATGTTGGCTCAAGATAATGAATGGCTAAGAAAGCTTTATGCACCATTCCCTATCCATGATGGAGTGATTCCTTTGTATTTAGTGAATTAAAAAAAATGTTGATTGTCAATTAAATGCCAAGACTGTGAAAAAATCATTCAAGAAGAGGCATAAGGGAGAAAATCTTCCTTTGAAGAATGTGTAGAGAAACATGGTCGGGTTAATCGCCAATAATGTCTAACTTCCTAAATGTAGATTTTTGCCCTAAGCAACAACATGGGATATCAGCATTTTTTTTCTTTCTTCAAAGTAATTGCATCCCTATTACTCAATAACCAACTTTCACCCAAACTTTATTTCTGAGAACCAATAATAATTAGAGATAGAGATAAAGAGAGAGAAGAGTAAGGAAGGAAAAAAGGAAAGCAGGAAGGAAGGAAAAGAAGAAAAGAAACAGGAAAAAGAATAAATAAATTATGCATAATCTCCTACATTTACATTCTATCATTTTTCAAATGAGTCCACATCATCTTAACCATTCACTAAATTGCCACCTGGAACTTTGCTTTAGCAGCACCCTTGCCTGTTTTTGTGGGTCTTCACAGAAAAAGGTCATATCTATATCACGTCCATATGTTTTCATAAATCATCTTCTATATAAAAATCCATATGAAATATAACATTTAAAACTTATTATTGGGAATTTTACTTCTCTGTCCCTGAAATTAGCCAAAATTACACTTTATAATATAGTTATTTTTCTTATTGGGAAACTCTGAGATATAGTTCATGGTGCTATACTGGCTTTCGTGTTTGGCCTATTTATCTGCTTATTCTTTCCAGTATTTTTTTCTTTTTATATTCTTAATTTTTTAAACCACCTTCTATATGTTCTGTGTTATGAGATACCTCTGATTATTTCTGTAAAGATGAGATGGATAGATGATAGGTAGGCAGATAGATAAATGAGTAGATAGATAGATAGATACTTGATTATTGTCATCAATATTCAGTTCCTGAAATTCAGACATTTTGCATGCAAACAGCAACAAGAAGCCAATTTTCCCTGATTTTAAATGAGAAAAATTATGTCTTACACATCAACCCAAATTCGCAACCATTTTCCTAAAATGTAACTAAAACAAACTATCCATATATAAGCCTCAAACTATATCAATTAGGGTATAAAATACTGAAAACATCACTTTCTTTTTTTTTTTTATTTCAGCTCATCATGGGGGTACATAAGTTCAGGTTATATACATTTTCCATGTCCCGCCCATCCCCCTGAGTCAGAGCCTCAAGCCTGTCCATTCTCCAGAGAGTGTGCCTGGCACTCACCATGTAGCCATACCTCCATCTCCTCCCCCCACCCCCCACCTCCCCGAGTCAGCACCTTCAAACATGACCACTCCCCAGATGGTGCACAAGGCACTCATCATGTAGGCATACACCCATCCCCTCCCCCTACCGCCCGTCTCAGTCTGATATCCAATTGGTATCCTTCCCCGATGTGCATTTAGGTGATGATCAGGGAAACCAGTTTTCTGGTGAGTACATGTGATGCTTGTTTTTCCATTCTTTGGATACTTCACTTACATAATGGGTTCCAATTCTCTCCAGGAGAACCAAAGAGATGTCGTATCACTGTTATTTCTTATAGCTGAGTAATACTCCATGGTATACATATACCACAGTTTACTAATCCATTCGTGGATTGATGGGCATTTGGGTTGTTTCCACATCTTTGCAATTGTGAATTGTGCTGCTATAAACATTCTACTGTAGATGTCTTTTTTATAGAATGTCTGTTTTCCCTTTGGGTAGATGCCCAGTAGTAGTGGGATAGCTGGACAAATGGTAGCTACTTGTAGTTCTTTCAGGTATCTCCATATTACTTTCCGCAGAGGTGATACTAGCTTGCAGTCCCACCACCAGTGTATGAGTGTTCCTATCTCTCCACATCCATGCCAACATTTATTGTTTTGGGACTTTTTGATAAAAGCCATTCTCACTGAAGTTAAGTAATATCTCATGGTTTTGATTTGCATTTCCCGAATGATTAGAGATGTTGAGCAATTTTTCATATGTTTGCTGGCCATTAGTCTGTCTTCTTCTGAAACGTTTCTGTTCATGTCCTTTGACCACTTTTTAATAGAGTTGTTTGATTTTTTTTCTTGCAGATTTTCCTGAGTTCTATATAGATTCTAGTTATCAGCCTTTTATCAGATGTGTAACATGTGAATATTTTCTCCCATTCTGTAGATTGTCTGTTTGCTATAATGATAGTTTCCTTTGCTGTGCGGAAGCTTTTTAATTTGATAAGGTCCCATTTATTTATTTTTGTTGTCGCTGTGATTGCCTTTGGGATCTTAGTCATAAATTCTTCCTCTTGAGTTGGTTGGTCTTAAGGTGACTCCCACAAATCCATAGTGTGAGCTAAGGGAGAGGTGTTGATAGAGCATAGGTAGATGATATGGGTATGTGGGCTATATGCCATGTAACTTCCTTTTGCCTCTGGTCTGCTCAGTTTTAATGCCAAATTTACTACTTCAATCATATGATGTATTGCTCTGTATTCATCTAACTTTATGAATTGGTGATTCTGACAATACCCAACACATGGCATATAGCTGCATTTTCACAGCTATTTTATTTTCCATGGGGTAGCACTTAGTCTTTACTAAGGCCCAGGAACATTCCAGGAACAGGTTTTCAAATGTTGAGTAATGTTCTGCTGAAAAAAGGCATGGCCTCACTCCAGAACACTGGGGACCTTCACTGTTATTTTCCTATTACACTAGAAAGACTCCACATGCCATCCTTATCTACCACAGACACTCTGCCATCAATGGATCTCCCATGGACTGAGATGTGGGACATGTTGTACTGCAGCTTATGTATAATGCAGAATCCTTTTTTGCTTTGGAAAACATTCTGCTTCTGAAATCCAAAGTGGTCCACCAAGCACTATACATCTTCCTTAATGGTAGAAGAATCAAAGTGCAATAATTTTTGTATTACTTTGGAAAGAATGTTCTAGCATACTTTAGATAGTATTAAGCCTGTTTTAGTCTATCTGCTGCTTCTATAACAGAATATTACAGACTGGGTGATTTATAAAGAGTAGAAGTTTATTTGGGTCACAGTTCTGAGGCTGGGAAGTCTGTGAGGATGGTCTCAGTATCTGGCAAGAGTCATCTCATGATATAAGGGCAGAGGATGGAAGTGAGCACACAAAACAGAGAGTAAATGCGAGCCAAAGTTTTCCTTTTGTAAAGAGCCCACTCCCATGATAACTAACCCTCTCCCATGATAATGACATTAATCCATTCATGAGGGCAGAGCTCTCATGACCTAATCACTTCTGAAAGGTCCCACTTCTCAACACTGTTGCATTGGGAATTTCAGTTTTGAAAACATGAACTTTTAGGGGACACATTCAAACCATAACAACTCCTAAATACTTCACCAATATGGCAGTCCCTTGACTCTCTCTAAGGTATATATTCCACTGTCTTACATACATGTGTCCTAACAGGGCATCCTAAGTATTTGCTATTTGTTTTTTTTGTTTGTTTTGTTTTGTGTTTTTTTACTGAGTTCCAATACTAGGATGTTTCAGATTAAGTTAATCATGAAAGGAGATTTTTGAGACTGAAATTAGTGTGCAGGAGATTTATTAGGGAGTACTGTTTGGAACAACACCATAGAAAGGAAATGAAGAAGGCTGATTGGTCAGAAGACAATGAGCTGAGTGGCAGTTTGATAAGTAATGCAACTCTGGAGTTGGAATAAACCTTATTCTCTAGAATTTTCTCCAAGTGAGGTGAGTCAGTAAGGCCTTTACATTCCAACATTTT
Organism: Lemur catta; assembly: GCF_020740605.2. Classification (NCBI taxonomy): domain Eukaryota; kingdom Metazoa; phylum Chordata; class Mammalia; order Primates; family Lemuridae; genus Lemur; species Lemur catta. The sequence goes on along the minus strand of NC_059134.1, from coordinate 90,275,634 downwards.
TCTGTCTTTGGAGACAGGCCACCCCAGGAAGAGAGCATAAATCAGGCCAAGGCAGCTCTCTGCAGCAGGGCAGTCCCCAAGGGGACTGTGAGCTGAGGGCTACTTGTTGGCAGTACTACGCAGAACTGGAAAAATAAGTCTTTCATTCCTGCGGGGAGATTTGGTCCATTTTTGTAGTATTCATCTCATGAATATAGAGCACCCAGCGTCATGCTCTTCAGACTATCAAGGAAATCTGAGTTCCTTTGGACATTACTCTAAGAGAGAGCCGGACAGTTAACAAACACAGCCATTGTGCAAGTGAGTAAATGTGAAATGCTGAGATTTCCAAGTGAATGAAAGCTACTTTTGATCTTCTTTCCTTTTGGGGATTGAAAATAACACATTTGTCAGATCCGTGACCCCATACCTAGTGCCAGAGCTTATTTTGATCTGTTCAACTAAAGATATTATATCCAGCAGGGTAGATGTGATTGAAGCTACCATTCAGTTATTTTTAAATGTTGGTGGTCTTAATCTGCCATGATTCATATATTTCTTGTAGAGGCCATTCCAATGAAGCAAATGGGATATGTTGAGGACCCCCAATTCCTAATCAAATATTTTAGAGTAGCACTAATCTCTGTAAGTTCACCTGTGGTACATATTGCTTCTGATTTACTCACTTGGCCAGTAGGGTGGTTTCAGAGGCTTTCATTTGGGTCTTCTCACCAATTTATATACCCAAGTACTAGATTGAAAAAACAAGAGAAGTTATATGGGCTCATTGGGCCCACTGTGAGACAGACCTGAGGCAGCATTTTATGTGTCATCTGGGATCTATACATTTTCACTCTAACAGGAAGTTATGCTAGCATTGCAGATCTCCTGGTTGTCACTTATCAGATCAGCCCCTGTTTCTCACAACCTTAAAATGATAAAAATATTCCCTTTACCCCAGTGTACATTTAAACTGAAGAATGGCCATAGTGCTCCTTGGGCACCATTTAGGAGAATATTTACTATATATACTTGTAGTGTCATTGTAAAGTCCTCACTTAGGAAGACCCACCTTTTCTTCAAAAGATGAGATCTGGGTTTCAAAATGGCACAGATCTGGAAAATGGGTAAGAGGTCATGATTTTCCATTGCTGTGACTGATGTCAAACTTCTATTCCCCAGCTCATGATATAAGCTCAGCAGCCCATTGTTGTCTGCCCATCTATTTCATCTCTAGGAACAGCTTATTAGCTATTGTAATACTTCCCTGAGTCTCAATACCCTCTCGTTTCCACTCCTGCCTTACTGCCTCTTATAGTAATTATATCCACCTTGCCTCAGAAGGTTAAATGTTACCACCTTGCCTCTATCCTCCCTGAGTCCTACCATCCCCACTGATACTAGTAAACCCAGAGCCACAGAAGCATCTTCTGTTATTAATCCTGGTCTACAAAGAACAGTCACCACTGCACTTCTCCATGAAGACTTTACCCCCTCCCTTACTAGTGCATTCTCATTGTTTTAATAAATGGAGTTATGTCTAGATCCTCCCAGGGAACATCATTAGCTGATAGGCCTTCTGTTTCATATAATAAATCTATTCTAATGGTCTCCTTTCTGATCCCTCCTTAAATTCTATACCAAGGTATTTCTGGCATGTAAACCTCATTTACTGTAGGCCACTGTCATATTCAAACTATGGGAGTCATCCCATTTAATGTTTGAACCAGCTCCAAGTGTCCTTGCCAGGGCGTTGAATCACAGCCATAGGACAGTACTCCCATCCAGCCTCATAATCTACACCTCCTGGCTCAACAGCTTTAATTTCCACTCCCACAAATGCCTCACTAGTCTTTGTTGGTAAATATTATCCAAATCCTGTATTTCTTTGGGTAAATAAGAAATTTTCTACCAAAGCAAGAATTTAAGTTTCTGTTTGTGTTATTCTGAGACCTGAGTCTAGGTATTAGTCTAGAGGGGAAGCATGGATCGAGGGAGTCGAGGGAGTCACTCATAATTTTGTGAGACATACACCTCATATGAGGCTATTATATGTTCCTAATCTGGCTTTCACTTTAGCATAGGAGAACTGCTAGTGTATTGTCTTCTTTTTAGCTCTGCTACCCTTATGATTAAATTCTTGACCTGACACTTCAGCTACAGGGAATGGGGGTCTGTTTAAATTCTGACATACATGCCTCCTTGTTTTCACAGAGTACTTGGAATTAGTAGTTGACTGGCTTATGCTTGCCATATCTTTCTTCACCATTCTAGGGTGGTTAACAGAAGTCAGTTTTTTATTCAACTATATGTACATGTGTGTGTGTACACACACATATTATATATATATATATACATATATATATACATAACACACATACTATATATATGTACACACATATATACATATATAAAGTATAATAATTTCCCCAATATCTGTATAAAGTATAATTATCATTTCCCCAATATCATTCAAGAACTAGTGTTATTGCACAAACCAATGCATCTCTTTTTACCTGTACCTAATCCTTAAATAACCAAAAATGGGAGTTTTAGTAATTATCATATCACAGCTTTCCAGATACACTTACCACTAGAAATGGGGTCTATTGTTCAGTGAGTGATTCAATCCCAGTATTCCTTCGTGAGAGTTTGGCTTCAAGGACCTCTTTAGTACCAAGTGTCAAAGTTTGAGCTCTCCTAAAGGCAGATCCTGAAGTAAGGACATGGACATATATAGTTTATTTCTGAGATGATGCTATTAAGCATACATGTGAGGGTGAAGTTAGACGAAAGTATTAAAGCCCATAAAATATGTATTAGTATATGAATGTATTAGTTACTTACTGCTGTGTAACAAATTACCCCACACTTAGTGATTTAAAAGAGCAGTAAATGTTTATTGTCTTATAGGATTCTGTTGGTCTGGAATTGAGAGTCAATTGGTGGTTTCAGGTGGTTTTGGCTCTGAGGTTCTCATGAGTTTAAATCAAGAGATAGGCCAGGGATATAGTCATCTGAATGATTGAGTGAGGATATTGTACCTGTTTGTGAGCTAGGTTAGCAACATGGTTGGTATGTTGATGCTCGATGTTAGGAGGAAGTCTCAGTTCCTCGTTATACATGTACCTCTCCATAGGGCTAATTGAATATTTTCATTGCATGGCAACTGACTTTCCATAGAGCAAGTTATCCAAGAGGGGCCAAAGCTGAAGCCTCAATATCTTTTACAACATATCCTCAGAAGTCACACAATGTCACTTCTATAGTATCCTGCTGATCACACAGATCAGACCTAATCAATATGCCAGGGAAATACAAAGGGCTTATTCACCAGGAGTCAGAGATCACTGTGAGCCCTCTTAGAGGCTAGCTGCCATAGTAGGTTATCTGTCCCTACAGGAAACTTTGCCTAAATTCTACTGGAGAATTCTGAGAAAATATGTGTCATACGTCAATTCCAGGATTGCTGGGATGCTGGTGTGTTTACCTACAATCTCCCATTTCTCATTGGTTAGCTGCCCCTGGGGCTTTAACTTACCCATATTTCTGGGTTGCTCTTATGTGCAGTGGAGACTTCACAGGCAGAAAGGTGGAGAGATACGTGTTTTTGAGGTGGGGAGATATCAGCATATTGAAAACTGTCTACCATCACTTCTGAAAAGCAACAGTGGGCTTAGGGGATTTGAGATGGGGCATCAACAGTGTCTAAGGGAATAAATATGAAATGCCTAGAACTGAAAACACAGTACATTATTATTGTTGTTGTTATAATTATAAGCAATTTTTATTATCTGTGTTAGCTTCATTCTACAAAACCACCATGAACATTAAATTGGCAAATATCGAACCATTGCTCCTAGGGAATATACAGTATCAGAATCCTGAAAGCTTTAGCTTGGATTTTTGTTAACCGATCAGTATAAAACCTTATTTTATGTGTCTCTGTTGAAAGACACTTTATTTAATATTAGTGTTGATTCGTCAACATGGGACTCATGGCCAACATTTCTATAACTCATGCTTGATTGAAGCTTATCTAACTCACACATATTTCCTGTAAGGTATCACACAACCTTCTTGCACTTAAGTACACTAGACAGCAATCTATCACTATGCTTGGGAGGGAGGGGAATTTAAATAACAAAATCACCAAAAAACAGCACAAAAATGTGGAAAACATGGAACTAAGTAAATCACGCAAAGGACACTTGTTTACAGTCTGAAAACTGAAGCAAAAGGGTAGAGCGTCACCTTGTCTACCTCAGCTGGGAATATGCACATGGGGCTATTCTGTGCCTACTTTGCTACTCTGTGTGTCCGTGAATGTCCATGAAAGCACTGTGTATATTGATTTGGGTGTTACAAATAAAATTTAGCAAAGAAGAGAATTCACAAACGCAGAATCTATGCATAATGAGGATCAACTGTATCATTAGATACTTTGCTATGTTAGCCATATTTAGAAGGCCCTGACTGTAGGGGATCAATAATAACTGCTATTTATTAATAGCTTACTGTAAGCTAGTCACTATTCTCATTGCTTTATCTGCATTTTATTCTTGAAGCTTTGTCAGTGAGCACTATTTTATCTTCACTTTCAGATGTGGTAACTGAGGCAGAGGGCAGTTAAGTAATTTGAACTAAGTCGAACAGAGAATGACTAGCTAGATTTTAAACATGTACAGTAAAGCATCACGTCGGTATAGTGAGTGCTGCAGTGTGCCACCTGGTGTTACCCACTGATAGCCCACTGCTGAGTAGTCCCTTTCCAGGAAGTACTATGCACCAGTGGGAGATGCCTTGCCCAAAGTCATGTGCCCTTTCCAGAGGCTATTTGCAGCCAAGGACTGGTCCCAGTGGGATATAAAGGCCCAGCTCTCTTACCTTAATAAAATATATAGTGAAGTTTCCAGACACCCCTTCCGCGTGATTGGCTGAGGCCTTTGTTGCAACCACATCGAAGTCCAACTTGTCTGCCCAGTCCCACCTCTTCCCCTTCTTTATTGGTGTTGTTCTTGAAAACACTCTGTAAGAAATGACCTCTCTGCAAAGATCTCCATTTCAGTGTCTGCTTCCTGGGAACCCAATCTATGACAGTTCAAATGGAGAACACATCCCTTTCCACCTACTACCTTAATGGGTAGATTATTTACTAGTTTTATGAAAGTGAAGTTTAAAACTATTCCTGGAAGTTAACATGTCTATTTCTGTCCAGACATAAATGTTTTCAACATTTAAAATGGTTTTGTACACCTTCAAATCATGCTGTGAGATGCTTCATATATTCCAGTCACTATTATGATTCTATGGTCCAGGTCTCCCAAACTTAGCATGAGTCCCGCATTGGAGGTTGACTAATGGAAGGCAACGTTGTTTAGCTGTTCAGCCTGGGAGTGATCGGTGCAAAGGCGTTTCTGCATATTTTCACAAGAGGCAGTTAGTTTCTGCAGTTTAGCCTGTTTCTGTTTATTCAGTCAATTTATGTTCTTTATTCAAACAATCTCTATTCTTTCTCTTGGGAGGGGATTTTTTTCAGTGTACTTCTCTACTATACCTTCAGCAGTGAAAAGCCAAGCTCAATACCCCAAGCAAAAGCCTTTTGAATGAAAAAGCTTCCCCTGCCCTGCCAGTGATAAGAACTGTCCCATCCTTGAGAGAATTTGGTCAAGACCTGGGAAATGACCTGAGAAGTGATGTGCACTTAAAATAAGTGTTAGCTAAGAAAAGTCCATGACTACTACCGTAGTCTTCGCTTGATATCCCAGAAATTATTTTGCTTTCCTCTTGGATGCCTGATTTGTGGCCATTTTATGATTATCTCTTCAACTCCTGTCCCCAAGGGGTTAGACTTATCTACCAGAATATGATGGATGGAAGAATTCCTTATTTACCACTGCTAGACAATGAGGATTATTCTTGCCCTGAGGTCAAGTTGAAACTTAAAAATGGGCTGAAAAATGCAGTAACAGAAAGATTTCTGCTCTCTGATTCCTTCCCTTTCTGCTCACTAAACAGCAGTTCCTCTCTTTAACAAATCTTCCCATTTTCATGCACCCTAATGTATCTTTATTAGTTTAAGCAAGAGCTGCTTTATTATACCATATTTTGTGTCACAGCAAAAATGTTTCTTTTTCTTGTTCTAGCCCTATTAGCAGCTGTTTTAAGGAAGCTCTCTGTTCAATATAAGCAGATACTTTTAGAGCTGTATGAAAAATTTCTATCTTTCATCTATATTTCATTTTACTACGTCTCTTAAACTTTTGTACTTAATTGTTCTGGGATAATATCCAGAACAGGGTCAAAGGACAGGTTGTTTTTTTATGCCACCCACATACATGCCAAACATTGTGGGAAATAATTGCAAACCCCATGGGGAAATTGTTAGCATATCCATATTAATTTTTTACAAGGGCATAAAACTTGGATAAAGTATGTCTCTTTAGGGTATCATGCAATAGAAGAGCCAAGTGGGCTAAGAGCAAGGAGCAGTTAAGGGTTTGATGTTTTATTAATTTGTTTTCTGTGTGTGTGTGTATGTATGTGTTTTCTCAATGTTTTAAATTTTATATTTGACCCTTGGCTACTTGATTAACCCTGTTTCCAGATAAATTCTGAATTTCCTATCATGATTGTTATTGACAAATAACAAAGATGCAGAATAAAGATTTTTAGAAGCTTAGATTTGAAATGGATTTTATAAATTCACCTTTGCAACTCAAAAGGTACAAAACTGAGTTTCAGAGACTTTAAACAATCTACAGAGTGTCACTGTGGCAAAGCCAGGACCAGAAACATGTTTCCAATTTTCAACTAAGGGTTTGTCGTGCTATATCACCATTTTGTATAAAGAGAAAGATAGTAATCCCAACCCTTATGTGACCTCTCTGAAACACACACTGAGAAAAGAGAATTCTAGAACAAAATGTCCTAGGGTTATCATGAATGTCCTCAACTAGCCTGGCAAGTCTAGTGGAAGAGGTTTGAAAAAAAAATCATGCAATTAGTATGTATTGGATATTATTGACTGCATTTGGCCAAGTATTATAAAAAAAATTAGATGATGAAAAAATTGGCTGGTTTTCTAGCCTGATTGAAAGGAAATAATATAGTCCAGAAATTTCAGGGCTTGTAGGGTCAGAAAAACCTCTTTCTAGATTCTAAACAGTAAGAAATGTGATTAAAAAATTTTTTTTGAGTGTCAAAATTTAGTTCAGCTTTTCATTTTTCCAAGTGTTTCATAGTGAAGATGAGATAGACTAACTATATGGTTAGTATACTTATTTATTTCTAGAGCACATCAAAGTAATAGTCATTAAACATGAAGAAAGTTACAGTTCAAGAATTATATTAAGAAGGAATTTCAGATGTAGTTGTTGGGTCATGAATGGATTAGAAAAATGCAAACCCTAAACCTACTAAGTTTTGAGGAAAAAAATGTACAGTTGACTCTTGAACAATATGGGTTTGAACTGTGTGGGGCCATTTATACTTGGATTTTCTTCTGCCTCTACCATCCCTGAGGCGGAAAAATCATTCTCTTTTCTTTTTTTTTCTCCGACCTACTCAATGTTAAGAAAATGAGGATGAAGACCTTTATGATGATCCATTTCCACTTAATTAATAGTGTATATATTTTCTTTACCTTATGATTTTCTTAATATTTTCTTTCCTCTAGCTTACTTCATTGTAAGAATACAGTACACAATATGTATAACATGCAAAATATATGTTAATCAACTATTCATGTTATTGATAAAGCTTCTGGTAAATAGTAGACCATTAGTACTTCAGTTTTGGGGAAGTCAAAAGTTCTATGTGAAGGTTTGACTGCATGTAGGGTTGGTGCTCTTAACCCCCATATTGTTCAAGGTTCAACAGCCTTGCCAGAGAAAACTCAAGACCAGACAAAAATCTCTCATGCTGTTCTATATATGAAACAACTCAAGGTTGCATTGCCTCAAGAAGGTCACACTAACAAACCCCCATTTGGTATGTGGCCATACAGGTGTAATGAAAAGGAAAACAACTCCCTCTTCAAACTTGTCATACGTGAGCTTTGAAAGAAGACACAACCATTATGGAAACTATATTTTCAAGAGAAAGCAGTATTTTCATTAAAGCAAGAACATGAAGAAAAAGCTAAGGAAAGAGTTTAAAGATAAATGTGAGCTTGTTTATTATAATGTTTCAAGATAGAAGGGTGAAAAATTTGGAAAGGCAGGCATAGTGTATGGATCATTAAAATTAAAGAAATACAGAACATCTTGATTACAGAAATTCTAAGGACTAGAGAGCCTTGGGGGTTAGGGAGGACTTACAAACCAGGGATAAGAGAACTGGTAGGCCTAGTCTTTATTGTGGTCTAATTAAATAATGTGGGTGCTGAGCCTAATTTCTGGAGGAATTGTGTCACTCCATCTGGGGCAGATGGCTGTTTATTTCTCAGTGCCCGTGAAGCCCAGCCTGGTGGCAGTCTTGGCAGTAATCTTGCTTGGGGAGCAGTAGTTGACAATAATAACAACAATTTGTGACCCTTGTATTTTGTTTTCCTCAGTTGTTGGATTGACTGCTCCTCATCCTTCTCCAGAAGCTGTGCAAAGGTCAGTGTGTCATTGAAATGGTCACTGGTTTCTTGAAGCATCTTCAGGCCAATTCTAAACATCTTTACAATGTCCTTAAAGATTCCTGATTTTGACAACTATTTCCCGAAGATATTGCTTATGATATTCTAAAGTTGGAGAATAGTTTTCAAAGGAGACATGATTCCTATCAGGCTTGTTTTACTCTAAAGGCCTTAATTTTGATTTCACTTTGGCTTTATACAACTTCTACTTCTGTAGGAAGTTTGAGAATGGCATTGTTTACGACACTGCACAATGCTCTCTTTATGATGGCTTGATGTAGAAAGTCTCTCCAACCTTGGTGTCAGTAAAAAGTGCTTTTCCTAGGACATGTTGTCCACGTTGTAATAGATAATGTAAATCACATCATGTTGATCTTATGGTGTTGGTGGCTAGAGAGCTTTAATGTGAAACTGTGGCTCATCTCTTACATGAGAGATATTTTGGGTACTAACCCTCCTCATGTTCATATTTTTTAACATTTATTTTTCCAGGGCCAGGTGCGGTGGCTCACGCCTGTAATCCTAGCACTCTGGGAGGCCGAAGCGGGTGGATTGCTTGAGCTCAGGAGTTCGAGACCAGCCTGAGCAACAGCGAGACCCCGTCTCTACTAAAAATAGAAAGAAATTATCTGGCCAACTAAAATATATATAGAAAAAATTAGCCGGGCATGGTGGCGCATGCCTGTAGTCCCAGCTACTCGGGAGGCTGAGGCAGTAGGATCGCTTAAGCCCAGGAGTTTGATGTTGCTGTGAGCTAGGTTGATGCCACGGCACTCACTCTAGCCCGGGCAACAAAGCGAGACCCTGTCTAAAAAAAAAAAGAAAAAAGAAAAACAAAAAACAAAAAAAACATTTATTTTTCCATTGTCTAGATTTTTTCAGTTTTAATTTATTTTTTAAAATGTTCTCTGGCTGTCTCAACACAAATTTAAAGCCTTTTATCATGGTTATGGTGTTAGAAAGAATGAAAGAAACAAAGAGAAAAAAAAGAAAAATAGAGTAAGAAAGAGGAAGAATACACAGTCTCAGCCTTCTGTCCATATTCCCCCAGACTCTACAGTTTTAGTGAAACTTGGATGACTCCCAGCCACATCTGTGCTCAGGTCATTTTCTTTTTTTGAGGCAAAGCCTCGCTCTGTCACCCTGGCTAGAGTGCCATGGCGTCAGCCTAGCTCACAGCAACCTCAAACTCCTGGGCTCAAGCAATCCTTCTGCCTCAGCCTCCCAAGTAGCTGGGACTACAGGCATGTGCCACCATGCCCGGCTAATTTTTTCTGTATATTTTTAGTTGTCCAGCTAATTTCTTTCTATTGTTTAGTAGAGACAGGGTCTCACTGTTGCTCAGGCTGGTTTCGAACTCCTGAGCTCAAACGATCCGCCCGCCTTGGCCTCCCAGAGTGCTAGGATTACAGGCATGAACCACAGCTCCCAGCCTGTGCTCAGGTCATTTTCTGAATGTGCGGAAGGTTATGAGGCACATGTGCATGGAAGGTGGATGTGCCAGGCAATTAACTCCTCTTGCGAACATTTATCAGAGACTCTCAAGTTAGTATAGATGCTCCACTCTCTTCCTCACCCTTTAGTTGGGATAATTATTGAGTTGTTTTGTATCATTTCCCAATTTATCTGCTGGGTTGAGCTCTGGTCACTCACTGTGGTATTGAGCTGCCTTTTCTTCCATGTATCACTTCTTCATCCTATTACTGTTCCTTTCACATCCCAAAGGTGCACTTGCATGCAAACCCTTGTGTCATATCTACTTCTAGGGAGGTTCAACTAATAGAGAGGAAGAAAAAAAAAAGAAGAGAGGGAGAGAAAGAACGTGCATATTATATGAATAATAAATGTTCATTTTTCCTACTTAAGGAAGCCTCACTCTTCTCAGATGAAGTGTTTTATACATGCAAGTAGGCAATTTTCTATGTTGACAAAGGAATAAATTAGAACAATTTGAATCACTTTCTTAGAAGTTTGAGAGAGTGAATAACTGCTTATCCAGTTTATCAATTAATATACAACTTTAAAATCTTATCTGATTCTGAATGCTGATTTTATTGTTTTTATTCATACTCTTTGTCAGACCTTTAATTGGAATTAACTTGATACCCAATCTCTCTCATGTGGACAGTGAAGGGCTAAGTTCTGCCATTCACTAAAAATATGGTTCATAGTTAGCTTTGTCCTGGGTACAGGTACAATTACAACCATATTCTTTCAACATTTGACAAATTCTAGGTAATAAAATATCTTAACCTAAGATATCTACCTTCAAAAGGTCAGGAAAATTAACATTTCATCCTGTTTTTGTTACGCATTTAGTATATTTTGAACAAAGTGGTAATGCCTGAAGATGCATGAGTAACTTAAAATCAATTTAAGAGAAAAGACTTATCACAAATATTTATTCAGTTTTCAAATAACAGATCACTGAATTAGATGCCATAAGGAACACATCATAAAAGTGTATCACACACTATAATACATAATCACTAGAAATACATGACATATGCACAACTGAAACTTAACCCAGGAAAGTAGCACTATTTGTAATATCCCACAATGGGAATCAAGCCAATGTACAGCTACAGGAGGAGAGATAAGCAACATGGAGTACACTCATACAATGAAACATAATACGGTAATGAGACTATATGAACTACAAATACATGAAACAATATGGATGGAATCTGATAAATGCCACCTAGAGCCAAAGACGCCAGACACAAAATGGTACGCTCATTTGATCTCATTTATATAAAGTTTGAAAACAGGCTATGATATTACCAATAAGGACTGCAGGTTTCCTTGAGGGGGTGGTGACATGAGGTGGCTTTTTATATTATATTATGCTAATTTCTTTATTTACTGATGTGGGTGCTAGGTACATGGTTGTGTTAGCTTTGTGAATATTTATCAAGATGTGTACTTGGGATTTATGTACTTTTCTATATATATGCTATTGGCTGCCCTTGATCTCCTTCTCTCGTCTGGTCAGCCTGGAAGTATGAGTGGGGGCCAGTGTGTGTGTGTGTGTGTGGAGAGTGGAACAGTCTAGATGGAAGAACAGTGAGAAGAAATGTGCTGGCATGTTCTACAAACAAGATTCCTGTGTGATCTGGACACTAGGAGTTGTGGAAGATAAGCCAGAAGAGAAGTTGGTGCTACAGAATGGGAGGCTTCCAACAGTAGGCTAAGGAGTTTGGCTACTTTTTGATAAATGCCGATGTTCTCCAGCACAGCTGACATGATCAGAACCATACCTAGAAAGAAGGTGAAGGCAACGGGATAGTGAACAGATTGCAGATTGATGTGAGTGGATACTCGGTGACAGATACTAGAAAGGACATATGCAAAGGATGCAACTCACTAAACGTGACAGCTGGTTTATGGTTTGTGTGACAACAAGGACACAAAATTGAACGTGTATTTTTATGGTTGAATGAGGGATTTAGAGACAAGAAAATTATATGACCCCACTTGGGGCAGGTGGGGTTTGAGTGGTCGGCAAGTTCTTTAGAAGTTTGGCAAGTATGTTATAAGCACAACACGAGCCCATGAGAAACAATGGGACCCCAGACTTGGATTTGGGTGCATAAATGTGATTGCAGTGAACAAAGGTCAAAGTGAGGAAGAAAAACAAACAAACAAAAAAACACCAAACATGATTCTTCCTCTTTATAGCTTCCCATCCAATTCCGTAAATGGTTAAAGGCAAATTGGTGGAAATATAACTAAGAGGACAATAATAGCATCAGCAATAATACTGTGTAAATTTCTTGTGTAGGGAAGAATGTATCTTGTTAACTAGTGTATCTTCAGTCTCTTCACAGTTCCTGACACATAGTAAGCATTTGATAAGTGTTTTTTTTATTGACAAGTTAATTATATTTGCACAGTGTTTTACCATTTTTAAGTTTCACTGTCAGTATGCTCAATATCTCAAACAGCTTTGTCATTTATACCATCAAATGCTATTTAACATTAACCTTTTTATATGTGTAAAGAATGTATTCTTTTGTATATAGTAACAGGGAGTCATATTTTCATCATACGCTTTCCTGCTGTTGTGAACAACCTCCTCTGTTTATCGTGGGTCTAGCATAAATCTGACCGATTCACAGCAGTCATCAGGGAGAGAACCATGAGAGAGAAGGACAAGGGGAAGCAAAGCTGGCCTCACTTCAAAGAGTGTGCTTTGGTCACACTGCAGACTGGCATGTTAAAAATTAGTGCCAGAATGCAGTTTTCTCTTCTACAGTTGTCTTAAAGAGGTTCTTGCGCGATATTACAGTGCAGTTTCCCCAGAAAAAAATAGCCGTAATTATATGAACTTCACAGGGCCGTTGTGAGAGGTCAATAGGGTGATGCTTGCAAATACAAAGTGCAAACTGTGAGCACCCGGGAGAGGTGATGAAAATGTTAGTTTTCTCATCACCATTAGTAAGTTCATCAGTCACCTGGGTGCTGGCAATAAAACCCTTCTAAAAATATCCTAGGTAAATCCTTTAATGATGAAACATAAAGTTACCTCCAACCTGTGGACATCAGGCCCTAATTGGACCATAGCACTGCTATTAAAAGTTCTCAACCTTCCTTGCATTTAGAATATGCTGGGTGTAGATCAGTACACCTGCCGCTTGTTAGGATCTCAATGACAGACATGATTTCTGAGCAGAAGTATGTTCTTCTCTGAAAAATGAAATCCATAACATGAGTGTTAATAGTATGCATTTGTTTATCTGATAACCAAAAATATCCACAGTAAAGACTGGTCATATTCTAATCCCTTATTAGAATTATTACAGCAATCTTGTTCTATTTTTTAAGCCATTGAAATGAGTTTTAAATACTGAGCCTTACAATTTCTTTACATTACAGCATATAAATAAATATCATGGGACTCTAATTTCCACATTCATCCAGACAGTCAAACTAAAATGATAGCAGTATAGACACCACTTTGGTGTTATGAATTATTCTCATATATTCAGTTCATCTCTTTTACATTCTCTTAACCATCACTGAAAATCTCATTGCCCTGCCTCTAGACTTCTACTTATTCTGCATAGCTGTCCTTTATCCTAACTAATAAAGATATAAATAGATGACTAGATAGATGTGTGTGATACGTAATATAGCTTATATTAAATATTTTTATAGTTTTTAATATGCAAAAGAAGAACATATACAATATATTCTTAGATCTATTAATATTATGTAGAATATCATTCAAAAAACAATCTGTGAAGTTTATAGGACACATATCATTGTTCACATTTGACAGGTGAAAAGCTGAGGTTTATAGATTCTATGTGTCTTGTTGAAGATCACATAGTAATTAATAAAGAGCTAGTCCTTGTATCAATTAGGATATAGAAAAGATATAAAAGAAATAACAGATATGTTATTATATAAAAGAAATGACAGAAAAGCTGAAGAATAAAGCTCATAAAATAACTTAGAATGTTTCAGTATCACAACCACTCACTCATCTCAAGATAACTCTTGATGTAAATGATTTCTTACTGTTTTAAGTTTGCTTTGTTTACTTATGAAAGAAGGTCTTGTTGGTCTTGCTTGGATGATCGGTCTGCTTTTCCTAGAGGAGTGTGCTTGACATGTGAATAGTCCCACCAGACTGTGCCAAATGGGAAGAAAGAGAATCCCCCCAGAGATGTAGAGGAGATGCTGTAGTCACAAAGCCACAAGTGTTCTTACAGGCCTGTATCTTAGATCTTCTCTTCTCATTTCAAATACTTTTTGTGTGATGGCAATAGATTTTTTTTCTCCTTGAAATCAGCATTTGTGATAGCTACAGACATATTGACAGCCAGTTTAAACAATCTGTGATGTGAGATACAGAGTTAGAACTGTTCTAGAATTATGTTAGGATGCATGATGCATGTACTCTGCTTCCTCAGTGAATTTATCCAACAATTCCTGACTACGGTTTCACATTTGTGAGGACCAATCAGATTGCTTTGGGTGTCTCTGTTCTAGATGGAACAAAATACAAGATGATTGGTAAAAGTAATAATACCACTGTCCCAGGTAAGAATAATTTATACATAAACAATAAGCTATTTGTGAAGGAGGGGATTAGTTGAATTCTTTGCAGAAGGGAAAAAGCAGGCTGAAAATTTTCAACACAAATAGATGATAATTTTTCCATATTGATTAAAGTCAATTCTCATTATCTAAATGTGAGTCACGGTTACTACTCTTGATTTTTGCAACGAGAAGACAAGGCAACTGGAAAGAGAAAACAAGATAGAAAACAAATGAAAAGGATAAAGAAATACAGAAGATTAAATACATTTTAACTTTCTGGGAGTGATCTCTATAGCCCACCATTTTTTTTCCAGTGCAAGTGCCCATAAACAAGTATTCTAAGCCAAGACAGATAAACTGTCAATACTCATATAGTTTTGAAACTATCTGGATTACATTATTTATTAAATTTATTTAACAGCAGGTTTATTTTTCCCAGGATTGATGTCAGAGTAGATAAACTAAGTTTATTTACTAAGCACTTACCCATTTATTTGCCTAGACACAGAAGTTTTCATGGAATGGTAAAACAACATTGCTTTGAAGTAACACATCTGGGTTCATATTTGGTCCCTGACATTTATGTAAGCTTGGAAAATGTTGTTAACCTCTGAGCCTTAATGAAATCTTCAGCAAAATAGGCTTATTGAAGAATGAAACAAATATGTGAAATTTTCTTACATATTGGGTTACTGGAAACATTTGTTCAAATTTGCTCATAGTGCCACAGAGAATACAAAGATTTTGATGAGCATAATAGCAGTAACTGAAAAGTAGAATAACACAAAGAATCAGTCAAACTAGACTCACAAAAATCAGAAATCTTATCCAACATAAAGCTTCACTAATAATTTTTTTTTTAATTTCAGGATATTGGTACAAACATTTTGGTTACATGTAATGCATTTGCCTTGCCCAAGCCAGGACTACAAGTGTACCTATCCCCCATACAGTATGCTTGGCCTCCATTAGTTGTGAGTTTACCCACTGCCCATGCCACCTGACAGGCACCGAATGAATGTTACTACCATGTGAGCACCTTAGTGTTGATCATCAATTAGTACCAATTTGATGGTGAGTACACGTGGTGCTTGTTTTTCCATTCTTGTGATACTCATTTTGAAGGATGGGCTCAGGCTGTATCCAAGATAATATAAGAGGTGCTAGTTCACCATTGTTTTTTCGTAGTTGAGTAGTATTCCATGGTATACATATACCACATTTTATTAATCCACTCATGTATTGATGGGCACTTGGGTTATTTCCATATCTTTGCTATTGTGAATTTTGGTGCAATAAACATTGAAGTGCAAGTGTCTTTTTGATAAAATAATTTTTTTTTCCTTTGGATAAATACCTAGTAATGAGATTGCTGGATCAATTGTTAGGTCTACATTTTGGTCTCTGAGGAATCTCCATACTATTTTCCATAGAGGTTGTACTAGTTTGCAGTCCCATAAACAGTGTGTAAGTGTTCCTTTTTCTCTGCATCCACACAAGCATCTATTGTTTTTGGAACTTTCTGATAAAAGCCATTCCCACTGGGGTTAGGTGATACCTCATTGTGGTTTGCCTAACCAGAGAAATCAGGCAATAGAAGGAAATTAAGGGTATCTAAATGGAGAAAGAGTAGGTCAAACTATTGCTCTTTGTTAATGATATGATCTTATATCTAGAAAACCCCAAGGATTCCACCAAGAGACTTATGGAATTGATAAATAAATTCACCAAAGTCTCAGTTTACAAAATCAATGTACACAAATCAGTAGCATTCCTATACATCAACAACAGTCTAGCTGAGAATCAAATCAAAGGCTCAATATCTTTCACAATAGCTACAAAGAAAATAAAATAGCTAGGAATATATTTAACCAAGGAGGTAAAATATCTCTGCAAAGAGAACTACGAATCCCTGAGGAAGGAAATTGCAGATGATGTAAACAAAGCATGCTCATGGATCAGCAGAATCAACATTGTTAAAATGTCCGTACTACCCAAAGTGATTTACAGATTCAATGCAATCCCCATCAAAATACCAATGTCATTTTTCACAGATCTAGGAAAAAGAATTCTCTGCTTTGTTTGGAACCAGAAAGGAGCCTGAACAGCCAAAGCTGAACGGTCAAATCTGGAGGCATCACTTTATCAGACTTTAAGCTATACTGCAAGGCTATTGTAACCAAAATCGCATGGTACTGACAGAAACACAGAGACTAATGGAACAGAGCAGAGAACCCAAATATAAAACCACTCACATATTGCCATCTCATCTTTGACAAAGCAGACAACAATGCACACTGGGGAAAGTAATCCGTAGTCAATAAATAGTGCTGGGAAAACTGAATAGGCATATGTAGAAAATTGAAACAGGATCCAAATCTCTCACCACTCACAAAAATTAATTCAAGATGGATAACAGACTTAAACCTAAGACATGAAACCATAAGAATTGTAAAAGAAAATGTTGAAAAAAACTCTTCTAGATATTGGCCTAGGAAAAGAATTTATGAAGAAGACCCCAATGGCAATCACAGAAACAATAAAAATTAATAAATGGGACTTGATTAAGTTAAAAATCTCATCACAGCCAAGGAAACAGTTAATAGAGCAAATAGACAACCTACAGAATGGGAGAAAATATTCTCATGCTATACATCCAATTAAGGGCTGATAACCAGAATCTACAAACAACTCAAGCAATTCAGCAAGGAAAAAATCGAATAACTCCATTAAAATGTTAGCAAAAGACACGAACAGAAGCTTTTCAAAAGAAGATAGACTAATAGCCAATAAACATATGAAAGAATACTCAATGTCACTAATCATCAGGGAAATGCAAATCAATACTACAGTTTAAAAGGAGAAACTATATATTGTATATTGTTTAAGTAGCTTTTGTAATTCTTCACAGCTTTAATCATATTGCTGAGTATACATCAAGCTTTTCATAAATGACGTTCATTTCACTCATCATATTAATGATTCTGTATTCCTATTCCCCTTTTCTCAACATTCTTTATAACCTTACAAAATAATGAAAATTTATATTTAATTGATAATTTATACTTAAAATGTATATAAATAACAAATTGATATTTCTAGGCAGTAAATGGTTAGAAAAACATACTGTAATCATTTGGGGGAATAGTAAACAATAATACCAAACTCATTTGTGAGTCCTTGTATGACTTTCAGAGCAACTTAATTTTCATTGTTTCAATGAACCTCACACAAGATCAAGGTATGTTATTATTATTTTCAGACAAGGCAATAAAATTTATGATTGGGTTTGGGTTTAGCAAATCATCATCATTTACTATTTGTGTGACCTTAGTCAATTTGCTTAATCATTTTGATCTTTTCAGTTTCTTCACCTGTAAAATAGAGTTATGTCTACTTCACAGACTTGTTGAGACAGTTAAGTTAAATAAAACAAGTGCTCAAAAATCGTATCTTTCCATCTTTCTTTCCATTTCTATGCTATGAACAAGTAGATATACCCATAAACCAATTTTACATTAGTTCTAAAAAAATGAAAATAAATAGGATATGTACGTGGAAAGATTAATAGTTGAGAGTAAACACACTTCTTTGGATGCTGAAAAGCTTTTTTTGTATCTTCAGTCATACTAATATTTGGAAGTGCTAACATTTGGCATATTCTTTATTGCCTACATATTACACTTGATTTTTAAATAAGTTTCTAAATTTATTCTAGAATATTTTAATAATCATTTTGCTGAAAATCTAATGTGAAGTTTAAGTCTTTCTAAAGGTAGATTTCCACTCCCTTAATAATAGCATGGAGAAATTACTCAGAAGTTCCTTTTATTCCACAATCTCAGAAATTGAGAGCAGATAATGAGAATGTATTCTCAGTCTTAATGTAGTAATTCCCAGTGGAGATCTTAGCATTTTTAATTATTTAATGATGTCATTTCAATATTATCTGTCCTCTATGAATATTTCATGTTCATCAAAAATTCCCTGAGAAAGTAAAAATA
Organism: Lemur catta; assembly: GCF_020740605.2. NCBI lineage: Eukaryota > Metazoa > Chordata > Mammalia > Primates > Lemuridae > Lemur > Lemur catta. The sequence goes on along the minus strand of NC_059134.1, from coordinate 90,256,974 downwards.
ACCTGTACATTTGTTAAAGAAGACAGTATCAATAATAGCTTCCAAATGGTATTTCATTGACTTTGACATGGGGAATAGTTTTTAATCCAATGGTTCCAATCAATCATCTAAATTTTTTTAAGAGTACACAGACTAAGGGCATATGAACAAAAAGAAATCTTAGAAGCTGGGCTTTAGTAATAAAATAGAACTGGAAATAAGCTCTGTGGCAAGATCAAATGTTCTTCAGAAAGATATAGAAGAATCTCTAAAAGTCAAAGTTGAGCTATCTACATCAGTTTGACCAGCATCCATTATGGGCTTAATTATGTTGCTCAAAAATTTGTATGTTGAAGCTTTAACCCCAGTGTGACCATATTTGGAAATAGAGACTTTAAAGAGGTAATTAAGGTTAAATAAGGTCATAAGGGTGGGACTATAAATCAATAGAACTAGTGTCCGTATAAGAAGAGGAAGAGACAGTAGAAATGTGCACACAAAGAGAAAAGCCATGTGAGGACACAGTAAAAGGTAGTAATCAGCAAGACAAGAAGAAACCAAGCCTGCCCTTGGTGGCCCCTCGATTCTGAAGGTCTACACTCCAGAACTGTTAGAAAAATAACTTTCTGTTGTTTAAGTCACACAGTCTGAGGTCTTTTACTATGACAGCCCTAGCAAACTAATACATGTTTCCATTAGGAGGCTTCATGATCTGTGGAATACCAGGAGCAGAGGTTCAACATTAAACAATTATGGAAAATACAGTTAAATAATATGAGTTGCCATATATATTAATAGACTATCTGGTAGGTGTTGAGGGTTGAGGCAGATATCTTTCCAAGTCAAACCTCTAATGTTGGTATTATTAGCTTTGGTATCAGATAAGGAAACTGAGGATTGAGGGAATTAAGTAACTTATATCAAGTCCAAGTAATAAAAACTATTTGATAGAAAATTAGATCCTAGATTTATTTTAAAACTTGAAGTGATGAATTTACCATTATGCCATAATATGCCTTTAAAAAAAAATGACAACAGTTTCTGCTAGCAAAGGCTCATTTAATGTTAAGTCTGAACTTCCAACTTGAAAAGGACAAATGGAAAGGGAATAAATGCTGCTTGATGATTCTAGGTTTGATTTTTCACATGGCTTCATGTAGCCCCATTGATGCCAAATTTATTAGTGTTCCAGCAGCCAGTGTAAAAGCAGGGATGAGGACCAAGGCATGTCTCCCTTCTCAGAAGTTTCTGATCTGATTTCCTGAAGTGAAGTGACACTCGAGGTTCATTTAACTAGGCTGCCGGGGCAGGCCTTCTCTACACTTCAGCATTCAGCTTCCAAGTGACAACCTTGCAAAGTGGGAAGCCTACACTTTTCCATACTTCTCCTTACAGTAGGGTGGCCACACCAGTCAAGTCGGGGAAGAGTTTTAGAAAGCCTATAATTTTTTCCAGGGGAAAAATAATTTATTTTCCATTTGCGTTTTAAAATTAGTTTATTATATTTTATAGTAAAATGTCTGGATTTTTTTTATTTTTATTAAGATTACAGATAATTGAGGAGAATCACCATCTCCCTGATATAATTTATTTGCTTAGATTCTATGATATGTATTTCAACAGTCTAGTATATTCTTAATAATAATCTTGTTTACACATAATTATTTTAGCTTTATTCCTAAGATGGTTATATTTTCTGTTACTGTTTTAAATCAACATTTTTTCACTTATAAAAAGATTTTAAACATATATCAAATTTAAAATTTTTGCTCATAAATGCCTATATATGTGCCACTTGAAATATATCATCAATATTTTTCTATACTTGTTTTATCACAGATCCAACTATACATTCCTGTACATATCCATCAACCTGTCTTACTTTATTGATTAATTTCAGAATGAATTGCAGACATCAATACACTCTTCACTAACATAAATTACAGGCATAAATATACTAATTCAGCATTCCTATCATTAACTAATTCAATATCTGTTTACAAATATGTTGCTGTAAAATTTACATACAATAAAATGTACATATTTTAGATGTATATTCACTGAGTTTTGACAACGGCATATATATGGTAATCTGAACATTTATCAATACATCTTAGACTATTACCATGAACCCAGAAAATCACTTCATGCCCATGCAGCACCCTGACCCCCACACCGCAGGAACTACTCTTTTTATTTCTCTCCACTGTAGACTAGTTTTTCTTGTTGAAAATATCTCTGTCTGACAGAGCTGTCTGCAATCATGGAAATTATGTTTTATTCTAAATGCTTTGTGTTGTCTCTTTTACATGCGGAACTTTTATCCATCTTAAATTCATTTTTGTATATGGTAGTCCTTCATCCATGGTTTTGCTTTCCACGGTTTTTATTATCAAGGGTAAATTTCAGCCTGAAATTATTACATACAATAAGGTATTTTGAGAGAGTGGGTGAGTGCACACACATGTGTGAGGGCACATTAAGATAATTTTTATTATGTCATATAGTTATAATGTCTTGCTAGGGGCTAATGTTTTGTTGATATTTGTAAATAACTTTTGACTCTATTAGTTTTTTCTATTGTTTGTTCTACTTTTTAATTCCTTAGGATTTTCTATATACAAATTCATGTTAGATGAAAATAAAGACAGTTTTAATTTTCTCTTTTTTATATTTGGCCATCTATTTTTGTTTATTGTCATATTGCAAAGGCTATATTATTCAGTGTAATATTGACTAGAAATGCCTGATTCTTGATTTTAGAGAAAATGTTTTTAAAACTTCAACATTAAGTTGATGCTACGTAGGTTTGTCATAGATTCCCTTTATTAGATAGATAAATTCACCTTGCATCTTAGCTATTAAAATATATTTTGTTAGGAATATTGCAGTTACAGCTATAGGTAATATGATTCTGCAGTTTTCTTTTTTTTTTCTTTTGGTAGTATAGTTTGGTATTAATTTTATGTGACTTCATAAAATGAATTGGAAAGTATTTCCTTCTTCCTTATTTTATGAAAGAGTTTATTTAAGGTTGATGCTATTTCTTTAATGTTTGATATATTCCATCAGCAAAATGATCTGGGCTTGGTTTTTTTTTTTTCCTTATTTGAAAGTATTTGAAATGAAATTTACACACATAGGGCTATTCAGATCTTCTGCTTTAACCTGTGTAAGCTTGGGCTAGTGGTTTTTCTCATAAAATTTTCCTGATCTATATAAGTGGTAAAATTTTTTGCAGTTACACATAACATTTTCTTTGCATCTTTTTAGTGTTTGTACAATCTGTAGCAATAGCCTCTCCTTTATTCCTGACACTGATATTTTGTGTCTTGTTCTTTATCTGTCTTGATAAAGGTTAATGAATTTTGTTGATTTTTATAAATAACCAACATTCGACTCTGTTAATTTTCCCTATTATTTGTCTCTTATTATATTGATATCTACTCCTATCCTTATTTCTTTGGTATTGCCTTGTTTTCTTTTCCATACTTGTTAAAGTAAAAACTTAGGTCATTGGCTTTTTGTATTTTCTAATGTTAGCATTTGAAGTTACACATTTCCACCTGAGTTCTTTTCTAGCTCATTCTACACATTTTTGTATATTTTCATTATCACTAAAATTATCCTTTAATTTTTCTTGTAAGGTTTTCTTTGATCTTTAATTTCTAAATATTTGGCATTTTCCTAGATATGTTTTAGCTATTGTGTTCTATACAAGGCAATTAAGATCTATGAGTATAGAGGGATTTTAATGAATTCAAAAAAGATGACTATAATAATTCAAATATTTGTTAGATGACTAGTCCTAGGCAAATTACTTTACTCTAAGCCTGTGATTCTTCATATAATTGTACTGGCATAATACATTTGTTAAGAGGATTAAATGGGTTAATACTTGGAAAGCACATAGAACAATTATCTAGCAAATAATAAGTCTCTATCATTATTTGTTAAATACAGTAGAATCAAACTGTATCATGTTCACCCTTTTCCCCTCAGATCCTAGCACACGGTAAGTGCTCATAAGCTAATTAAAAAAAAAAATTCTTACGTGAAAAGTTTTGTTTAGGAAGTAAATCAATTTATCCACCCATCCACCCACTCATTCATTCATTCATTCAGACATTCAAATGGCATTTATTGGGCACATACTTATATCGGGTAACGTACGTGAAAGCAAGATGCACACAGCCTGGCATATAACAACACGAAATACAATAACTGTAAAGTACACAAAACAAAATATACAGATCATGTGCCTAAATTAATGAGGGACTATTATTTAGATCAAAAAGTTGACGGGCACCACAAATGACAAAACACTGTGGACTAGACAGAAGTTTTGATGAGACCAGAATAGCATAGGTTTGTGGCTAGAACTGCTAATGGTAACAAAGATGGACATAGAAAACCCATATAATTCATTTTCTATTAATGAACCGGCATGAGGAAACAAGAAAGCAGAGTCCTCAGCTGAGTTAGTCTGTGTCCCTGTCTCTGCATCTGTCATTCTCGTTCTTTCTTGTCTCTCCTACTCTGCTGCAGTTCATGTTCGTACTTTGTCTATGCTGAGGAAATGCAGTGTCCTACACTACATATATTTTTCTTGTTCATAGTATATGAGAAAAAAATAAGTAAAGAATAGGGTCAGAAAGGACTGAAGACAACATGTCAGCTCAACCTATAAGATATTTTGCCTGCTTCTAACCATTTTGCTTTCAATTAATACTCTACCTAAGCAACAAAGTCAGAAACTTGAAATTCATTAGTCTCATTGTCAATTTAATTAAAGTACAGCTTATAATTACATCAGACAACAACTGCTTCTCCTTTCTCTGAGGTGCCTAGAAACAAGTGGAAAACTACTGAAAAGTGAACTATTGGAAGAGTGTTTGAATGTTATTAGGAAAGACAAGAGATTGGTAGCTCTGCTTTATGAGTAGAAAACAAAACGATTAATGGTGTGCATGTTGGCCTTTCTATGCTGTTCTCTTCCCCTATCCCTTTATTCCTTCTTCCTCTGCCTTTTTCCTAACCTCTCCTTCTCCCCATATCTCATAATCATATCTTCTGTATGAAAACCTATTTAATTTGTTTATAAAGAGTCTTTGACAAAATGCGTAAAACTGAGCAATTACATATATGCTTGGAAATTTTTCCAAAATTTTATATTGTTGTGAGGTAGAGAGATTTTGATGTGAATGTTTCAAGGTGCTTCCACTAATTAATACAGATAAAAGTGCTTTAATGTTTTATCTCTTTTAATATTTGCAATGACCCAAAATTATAACCATTTGTCAGATGTAGAAATTGTTTCACAGAGAGGTTAAGTTACTTGTCAAAGATCATGCAGCCTGTAAAGGTGGAACTTAGTGGTCTAAATCTATGGCCTGTACTTCTTATCACTTCTTTCCACTAAATATTGAGTACCTGAATATTATGTAATTTATAACGTCCATTTCAGATGAGAAAGTTGCAAGCCTCTTCTTAAATTTTCAGTAAGCAAAACACTTTTCATATGTTAAACTATTTTAAAATAGAATTTATCTCTTTGCTTCTTAAGACTGGTAATCCTAACTTCTTAGATATGGGTGAATGAATTTCTTACTAAACTTGGATATATGCAAAGTGATATAAATATTAGACTATGAGATGTAAAAGAAAGATTATGATCAATTTACTCTTCTTGTTAGTACTTGACCTACATTTTATAGTCAGGTATATACATGCATATGTGTGTTTTCTGTTGAGGGTTAGATTGGGAAAAATTATGATTAATGTCTCAGAGTGTGAGGTCTGGAATAAAACTGTCTGAGTTAAGACAGTAGTAAGCATTTCATTTTTAACAAGTTCCTTATCCATTCTCAGGTTCTTAATTTGAAAATGAGGGGGAATAAGAATCCTGCTCTACTGAGTTCTTATGGAATTAAATGTTAGGATCCATGTAAAAATATTTGGTGCTTGTCACATTAGTCACATTATAATTGCTCGTTAAGAGCTCGCTATTTTTTCTTCCCATAATGCTATATTGCTGGATTTATTTTCTTCATGAGAAGGAAGGATAACAGGATATGTTCTCACAGCAATAAAAGTTACCATGCACAAAGTAAATGTATCCCTTAGATGCCCTGAAACTTTTTTAAAAAAATAACATTAGTTATGTCTTCATATTGTCAGCAATAGGTTCCCAGAAATTAGTAAAGGACATTTCAAAACTTAGATATCAAGAGTGGAAAGATGATCAGATTTCTGGTCATGTTTGTTCTTATGTTAGAAAGAAAAGTACTATAGGGCAGGAAAGAGTTCTCACCCATCGCAAAGGTTCATGGTTGAGACCCCCTATAACAAAAGACAGATTAATAAGAGAAAAGTATAGGAGAAATTTGTTTAATATAAGTTTTATGGGATATGGGGGCTTTAGAAACAAAGACCCAATGAACAGGGAAATTTGTATATTTATTAAGGATAGTCATGCAGAAGTATGGTTAGAGGACAAAAGGGTATGATTTATTAGACTAGGTAATAAACTAGGGAGGACTTAGCAAGACCTGTTTATTCTGATTCTTCTTGGTGTCCCTGGGTGATTTTTTTTTTTTCCTGGGAATTGGGAAGACCCCTCTGGAATGAGAGTCTTACGACATACTTTAGAGAAAGGTGAGAGAATTCTTTTATAGCCTGCTTCAGGGGAGAAGGATGAAGCAAAGTTAGAGAAAATTTCCTGCTTCTACTGTTTTCTCAGATCCCAAGGTGACAAGTTTTGGGGCTGCATGTTCTGAGCCTTTTTACTACAAAGTAACACAGGCAGCATGTCAAGGTAGTTTCCACTATGGTAAGGTCATCTCCGACCTGGGAAGCCATAATACACCATCTCTCCAAGTCTTTTTCCAGATGACTCCCGACCTTCCATCTCTGTATAGCTATACACACATACACCCAGAACATGTGGACATGCATATATAATAAGTATATTTTCTCTATTTGGTTAAATAATATTTACATGTCCTGATTATAGAAGTTTATTAATTCACTAGAACATTTGTAATATACAGAAAAAAATATAAAGAAAAAATGTATCCACAAACTCACCATCTAGAATTTTTCACTGTGGAAATAAACAAAGACCACCCAAATGAGAATAAACAAAGGCTATTTATTCGGAACCTTCTATACAAGAGAGGCAGCCGCCATCACTCGAGTTCAGTAGAGACTCATAAGCAGGTAGAGGAGTGGGAAAGCTTAGTAGTTGAAAGAAGGGACACCTTCAAGTATGACCCATTGGAGGATGTCAGCATGGGGAAGCTTTGGTTAATCCTGTGTTGAAGGCAGGAACAAAAATTAGGGAAGCAGTCAGTTATTAAATAAGTCTTGGCCGTTTGGAGCCAACCATTACAGGAGCTATTGTTTGGTTTCTTGGATTTGTTGTTAGAAATAGTGGTCTGACTTCTTACAAGTCTGACCTGTAGATGGTAGACTAGCCTCCTGGACAGGTTAGTGTAGATAATTGGTTAATTTCTCATCTAGTTAATGTTAATTGTGGGTAAAAGTTCTATTTATGGTCTGACCATTGTCTATTTATATATTCAGTCTCTCACCATATTTAATAGTGTATTTTATTCCAGTCCCAACACCAAGACATCTATTTTTTGGTGGAATGAGTGACTTAATTTTTTATAGGTAGAAAAATGTTATTAACCACTGAGTGTCCAATTCCTTCAAGAATAATATCAATGGTTCCATTTACTGCATTTAGAGAGCATCTACCACGTGCCAAGTACCGATGGGTACAGTGAGTTATGATGACATGGTTTTTCCCTTTGGAGACCCTAACCTAGAATTCTGTAGAAGTAGACATGATGTAAGTCTAGATGTCCCGTTTGCTTAAGCATTTCTCATGAATGGTGTAAAGTACGTATAGCTGAAGTAACCATATGTTAATTCATGGTCTTTGCCCCATGTAACCATAGAAGGTCATTACATAAATGCAGGAATACCAAAGTTGAAAATGTGCAATGCTCTAAGTTAAACAGTGTTTAAAATATGAAAGTAATTCCATATTTCAAACTGAAGTAATTAGCTCTCTAAATGGTCTGTAATTAGTATATCATTTGAATTTAGAATTAATATTGCAGATATTAAATTACTGCTTATTTCAGATGAATTTTAGTGGCTAAATCAAATGAAATTAAATGAAATTGGATATTCTCAATATACTACATTGTTTTTATTAATTAAAATTAATTTAAACTTGGATTGTATAATTTTCCTATGTATACAAAGTTAAATTTATAATTGCTATTAAATAGCAACTCAAGAATGCAAAATTTTAAATGAATTTCATTTACGTAGTCACCAAATGAAACACTTACATATGTTAAATATGTATTAATATTTCTAGCATTTATGATCTGTTATATGTGGTGATAATTTATATTTATTTTCTGTTATTGATAACATTAGTTCCCTAGGAATTGATTATTCTCACATAAAAGCATTTGGAATTCTGCCCTAGTCTAAGTAGTCAGTGAATACTCAATTGACTTCTTTGCTTTATGTGTTCTTTAATGTTAAGGTGAGTTTTTCTCCCAAAGGATACTGTGTTGAAACTAAAATGTAAGTGTGTATGTATGTGTACACACTCACACAAATGCTTGTATATATTTAGTTTATATTTTATGCTGGCATACTCTGTTTTTAAATTATTTTTTTAAATTTCAGCATACAGAGGTACAAATGTTTAGGCTACATATATTGCCTTTGCCCCACCCGAGTCAGAGCTTTAAGTGTGTCCGTCTCCCAGTTGGTACACAACGCACCCATTAGGTGTGAATATACCCATCCCCTCCTCCCCCCCATCTGCTCAACACCCAGTGAATGTTATTACTATAGGTGCATTTAAGCGTTGATCAGTTAATACCAATTTGATGGTGAGTACATGTGGTGCTTGTTTTTCCATTCTTGTGATACTTCACTTAGTAGAATGGGCTCAAAGGAACAAAAGACATTCTACAAAAAAGACATCTGCACTAGAATGTTTATAGCTGCACAATTCCCAATATGCTGGTATACTTTTTTATTACCCACAAAAGAAAAAGTATAGTTTAGGGATTTATTAATAAAAGCTACTGCTTAATTTTGGAATCAGACCATTCTGCAAACCAGGACTTTGACTTTAAATTTTTCTAAATTTTCTATCTTTAAAAAATGAAAGAGCTTTTTTAAAAATCTTGACTTTGTTGAGAGATTGAAAATATATATATTAAATTTGTTGAGAAGAATCTAAATCTATAGAATAAAAACTCAATAATTAAAGACTTTAATTAAAGATACACTCGTACTTCCCTCAACAAACTAATATTAATATTCAGATAGAACCACTGGGTATTTTTCATGTTGTTGCCAAAACCTTTCCATCAGGGTGATGTGATAGACATTCTAGCCTGGAGTGGCTTATGATTATGAGTTTGTCCTAGTCTTGATCTCTCATTCATTTCTGGACTGTGTTTTGGTTCTAAATCATCCTTTGACTCCTCCTTTGGCACTTTTTCCCCGTCTCACATGGAAGAACCACTTACTTATATCAATGTTAATGTGTTAATTTCATATTATTCTTTGTCTTCCTCTCTAATTTTTCAAACCTGAGATATTCTGAAATCATGAACTTATTTTTATTAGTTACTTTGCTGTTTATGTCCTTATGTGCTACCTCACTTATTCATGTAAATGTTAAAATTTTTTCCATTTGTTACCATTTGCTTTCTGTATTTTTTGCTACCACTTGGGAATTCTTTGTCTCTCTGAGCTGGTGCAATAAATGGCCACCATATTATGGCCACTCACTTTATATAAACAAGTAGTTTATGATATAAATGCTAGTAAAAAATCTTACTACTTAGAAATGTTACGAGATTATTTTATGTGTTATCAGATTGTTGCCACCCCTAGGGTTGACATATGAAGTTTACCTATCTTCCAATTACCTTGTTGAGCTTTGTGGTATAACAATTCCCTGTCAAATTGTGCATACTCACAAACTAACTCATGTTAAATGGCTATTTTCTACTAAAATAGAACAACTTGTAGGGTGATCTTATTTTATGAAGAGTTAACTTAGAAGAAGGAAAAGAGACTAAAATTTTTTGAGTGTTATGGTTCTTCAGACACTGCCTTAACTTATATATTTTTATATTTTCTTAGAATAAATTTATTAATAGAAAGTAACTGTCATCAGACTCCTTTTGTAAATGAAGAACCTGCAGATCAGATAGGTAAAAAATGATAAAGGGTTCCTAGCTGTTACATTATAGAGTCGAAATTATTATCCCAAATTGACTAACCCCAAAGATTATGATCTTTCCAAAATATTACATTACACATAAGAGCAGGATTATCCAGTGTTCTTATTGCTGCAAATACCTTGAAGAGAAGACATACTTAGGAAAACAGTTCCCAGAATTATCAAGTCACAGTTAGAAGGCAGTTTTTGAGGTCATTCTTTTTACTTAGGGTCTCACTAAATTATCTGAAATGGCTGATAATGAATCCTATTTATAAATATATCTTACAAGGGAATTTGATGGCATCTTCTTGACATCATATCCAATTGTTGGAAAATCCCCATTTTATCAACTGCAATTAATCTGTCAACAGGATTCTGTTAAGTGCTTACTGTATGCCAGGTTCCATAATATGCAATATCTATAAGATGCAATGTCTTTCTTCAAATACATGCAAAGTGTTTATAACAGTACTTGGTACATGGTAAGAGCTCAAGAAATGTTAATGATAATCAGGAGGGAGGAGGAGGAGGAGGAAGAAGACCGTAGCACCTATTAGAATGCTGTGCAGTTGGGCACTGCCACCCTCTCCTCATGAGCAGTGGGATCTATAAATACTTCAAAGGTCTCTACCCCTAACACCTCTGACCTGTATGAAAGCAGAGAAGAGCTCTCCATATCAGTCCCTAACACAGTGAGGGTATTGTACTGTCGTCTTTCTACTAATGTCATTGTGTGCCAAATTAGTCAATATTTGTGTATCTCTGCTACCTGATTTTTACTCAAAAATCTAGAATCTGGTTCTGAATCTGTACCCATCACTTGATCCAGGCCAGCTTCTTTTCCAGGGATTCAGATTCTGATTTTGGTTACCCTCACACTAATTACTATCAAATGAAAATTTTAATTGTATTCAATACCAAGAATTTCTGCTTAAAACCCCAGTGTGGCTCTCTGTAGATCATTTAGCTTCCAATTAAACCAGACTCTTTTGAAAAGTTCTCCAAATTGAATGTAGTTTTATACCATGCCCTGCAGAGTGCAATTTTTGACTTATATTTTATTATATGCTAGCACCTGATTGATGGGGTCAACCCTGTGGTTAAAATTAGTTTTTCTCTGCCCTTAGCAATGACCCTTACCTAGTTTCTTTAGTACACGATCAGCATCACTGGCTTGTAGTAAAACTGATTACTTATTCTTTACCCTGATAACATTTTCCCACATTTTCAGTGGTTATTATTAAGCCACAAAAGTCCTTATGTCAAACAAAATTATGTGGAACTGACAAATCTGTCATTTCATGAGAGGTAGAATAAATATGTTGAGTTATGACAACCTGTTACTTCAGAGGTAAAGTATCTCATCAGATAGATATACAAAGGAGAATATTCAAACAGTTAAGGTTAACAATTGTGAGTTTTGCTCAAGCAGTAAGTACTCATCTTTTGCTTTTACCTAGTCCCACATTCATACTTTCTTGGCATAGAGAAGGAATCTGTCTACATTCTGTATTGCTTTTAGATGGGTTATAAACCTCTTCCATAATTTGGGCAGAGACATGCAAAAAATACATTCTTTACTCTTTACTAATTTATAACATATTATTTATACAACTCAGATTCAAAATTATTGGAAATACTCATGTATTTGAAATTAAACAGCGTTAATTGTTATTGCTGTAAAGAAAATGTTGGGACGTTCACAAGGAGAAAATTAGGGTGTAGATCATACAACCAAAAATAAACATTTTCAGCCCAGGAAGACATGTTACACTTGTAAGTGCCGCCTCCTAACTCTCTTGGTATCCTGGTTCTGTGTATTATGAAATATGAGTTGTTATGGTAATAGAAATTGATGAATGTAGAAGAAATGTTAAACTAGGAGAAAATCAGGAGGAAATTGTGATTGATATATGGTATGTATATAAATATGTATAATTGGACACATCTGAACATTTGAGCTATCATATACCTTGCACCTAAGATGCCAGTGAACATCATAAAGTCATTGCTATTTCTCACTATTACTAAAGTCTCTATTGTCTATTTTTGTATGCCTGATGGGTCTCTGGTTTTTCCACATTGTCGCAGTACCCTAGGGAAACTTGAATATAATTGCAAAGTTAAATAATAGCTTAGGAATTTAAAATAGTGCCTTGTTTTATGATCATCTGTTAATAAGGATGCATATTTCTCTTTCTCAGCAAAGCTACTGATACCCTCTGCCTTGGGGTTAGTTCTCCAGAAGGAGATTTTAGGATTAGGATTTATGACAATTGATTTATTAAAAACATGCACCCAGGAGAAACCTTTAAGAGAGTAGGGGAAGCTGAGCAAGGAACAAGATCTCAAGTCTGGGCCATGGATCCTGAAGGGCAGTTCTGAAATGCAAATTTCACTTAAGAATTTCCTCAACTTCAAGAGAGGGAGAGGAGCTTCATAGGCTTATACCTACCAGTCCTTGCCTAAGGGCCACCTCAGGGGAGCTTGATCTCCCAGCCCTTTTCGGTAAATGGCTCCAGGAGTGCAAGGGCAGACTTTTGTTGCAGAGCATTACAAGGACACCCCCGTAGATGCAAAGCACACAAACTTGCCAAGGGAAGCACAGATGCAGAAAAGGCAACTGAAGGAATCTCTATGGGCTCACAGATGTGTCTCTGCTATCCATACATAGAACCAGGGAGCAGGTCACAGTATCTGAGAGGGTACTAATGTGCAGTAAATTAACATTTAAAGATAGGAAGGATTCTGGTCTCTGGGCTCTTTCATAGCTAGATAGCATAGCCATCTATTTATTGGTTTAGGACACTGCCATTGCTAAGATGAATAATGTTAGGAAAAAAGAATATTCTTTTATCTCAGTAGTTGGTGGAAAGCTACTTTTGTTTCAGTAGTCTTCCTGTAAAAATGCCTCTTAAATCAGCTCTAGATTGTAATTCACCGTCTTTATGTAATTTTTACAGGTCTCATTTTCTGTAATAAATGAACAGTTTCATCTGCATGTGTGTATATGTGAATACTGACTGTCCTCAGGGAGAATTGGGTAAAGAGAGGAAAATTGTGCTGAAGAAAATGGCTCTTTTTACTCTCTATCTGTGGGTGTCATTCTCCCTTTATTGAGCAAATACTTAATTGCTTGCTAGTAGTGCCAAGACCAGTGCTTAGAGCAAAATATGCAAAGATGGATAAGACTTGGTCATTGGCCTAAGAGAACTTATTGGAGAAAATAGACATTTTAATAAATAGTTACAACAGGATTTCTTCATCTTTAATGTGAAAATATTAGTTACCTGTTTTATCATTCTATTAATTATCTATTCCTGCATAACAAATTACCCCCAAATTCTCTCATAGTTACTCTGGGTCAGGACTTTAAATAGGACACAGCAGGGATGCTTGTCTTTGCTGTATGGTTTCTAGGAGCTCAGCTGGAAGATTCCACGACTGAGAAGATAATATTATCTGAAGGTTTGTTGGTGCACATGCCTGGAAGTTGGCACTGTTTGCTTGCTGGGGGGCTTACCTGGGGGACTTACCTGGAGCTGTTGACAGGAATACTCACATGTGGCTTCCTCACAATATTGTGGCTAGGTTCCAAGAGTGAGCATCCTGAGTGAAAGAGAGCTACTCCATAGAGCTACTGTGAGGGTTAAACAAATTATCGACATAAAATTCTAAGATCATCATCTAGCACAACATGCTTAATGAGAGATAGCTATTATTATTTTTAATAATATTATTAAGAGTAAGTGTGCAATTTTAGTAATAACATTTTATATATATCCAGGGTGATCTAATTTCAATGTATCCCTAGAGGGGGACATTTATCACCCTTTTTGGACACCTTCAAAGCAAATTATTAATAGTTATTTATTTGAAAGATGCATCTCTATTCTTTGCTAGCAGTCCATGGGCTTCAAAGAGAGATTTCAGCTGACATAGAAAGAGTTGAGCAGTGTAATCCAAAAGGATTATAATTTTTGACGTCCAGTGAAAGAAAGCTGCCAGGAAAAATGATAGCCCTACCATAACCAGAGAAACAAGATAACTTGGGAATTCTTGGAACTGTGTCTCCAAGTCTCAATGTGGTATTTGGGTCATAGACATATACTATGTCTTCACTTATTAGCACTTTTTACTTTTATTTGTAATGATCATTTCATTATGCTTTGAAATGAATTTTATTCTGTTATGTAAGGATATGTAAACAACCATCATCTTTAATTGGAGGTTATGTGTGTATAGTAGTAAAGAGAAGTATATAGAGGCAGGGAGGGGAAATCAGAAAGGATATTGTTTGATATGCAAGGCAGGATTATATTCATCGAATAAATGTTAGATGCATATTATCACTGAACTAGTGCTCAATCTCTTTCCAAAGAACTCTTCCAGTGACTGGCTATATTTCTTTACCGTTTGCTAAGAAAGATATTATAACTTGTAGTGGTGATGGCTGAGCAAACACTTTTTCTGCTCTCCTGCAAAATTCTAAAGCTATCAGGTGTCTTCTAGATCTTTGTTTAATATATTATGCTGTTATTCACCTTAGTGATTGTGTTCTTTCACAGTATAGAGTCTAAATTCCTTTAAAATGTCGTTTACTTCATCCTCTATTTCTCATCACTGCTACTTGCCCCCACTTCTTACAAGCCCTGGATAAACCACATAATTTAATACTTGTGTAATTGTATACATTTTGTTCCCTCTTGCTGAAAAGTTTTCTCCTTATTTTCCACTTTTCAAAATACATTCCTCCCTTTATTTTGAAAATCTCTTCCTTCCCTTTTCTCCATACAGAATTTCTCATTACCTCCTTTGTACCCCCTTGACATTAAGCACACACCATTCTTGTAAAGCATGTGATGTCTGTCCCCCTCCTGGGTTATGACTTCCTCTGGAGCTCGGACTATTTTATACTCATGTTTATCTTTTCAGTGTCTGTGACCTGGCCTTGCACTTGCTAGATAAAATGTGCAGCAAATGAATAACTTAAATTTATAAACAACTGTGCCTGGCATGACATCTACTTCTTTCTCCATAATGCAGCCTTCCTTCGAGACTACGCTTATGGAGTTTTGTTTTCCATTTATCTACTACTGTGTCACAGAATACCCTAAAACTCAGTGACTTAAAGTGATGACAATCATTTCCTTATTTATCTCTGATGGTTCTGGGGATTTGCTGGGCTCATCCAGGTGGTTCTTATTCAGTTTCATGCAGTTAGCAACAGATGATGGCTTGGTCATAAATCATGAAAAATTCTGTACTCACCTACTTAGCAATGGATGCTGGCTGGTAGCTGGGACCTCAGCTGGGTGGTTGCTGGAGCACCTGCAAAGAATTGTTTTTTATGTATAATGTAGGGAGTTAGTGAAAACTGGATAACAGTTACCTACTCATTCTTAAATCATGATTGCATAAGCTTATGAGGGTTTGATCATATCTATGTCTAGTGTAATTCTCATTTGTCTTTTATCATTCTGAATGTAAATTTATCCATCCTTTAATATTAGCTTTCCTGGTCAATCCAGCCATCAGTTACCTTCACTGTCTCTTATCACTCATGATTCTTTTAATCTACTTTTTTACTCAAAATCTTATTTATGAGAAAAAATATTATGCCAAAATCCAACATGCTGTTATAGCAAAAATGTCCAATAAATGTCCAATAAACTAGAAAGTAAAGGGAACTTCCTCAACCTGATAAAGGGCAGTTATGAAAAACCAACAGCTATCATCACACTCCATGGTGAAAGACTAAAATTTTCCCCCCTAATGTTAGGAACAGGAAAATAATGCTCACTTTGGCACTTCTGTTTGATATTGTACTGGAAGTTTTATGCAAAGCAATTAGGCAAGAATAAATGAAATATAAATAACATCCAAACTGGCAAGAAGAAGTAAAACTACCTCTATTCACAGATGACATATTCCTATATGTAAAAAATGCACAATGGATGCCACTTCAAACCTCCTAGAATGGCTATAATAAAATCATGGAAAATAAGTGTTGAAAGGATAGGGTGGAATTGAAACTGTTGTACATTGCTGGTGGAAATTTAAAATGGTACATCCACTATGGAACATAGTTTAACAGTATCTCAACAATTAAATATAGAATAAACATATGACATAAGCAATTTCACCCCTAGGTAGGTGTATACCCTCCCCGAACTGAAAACAAATATTCAAACAGATAATGTACATCAGTGGACATGCTTGTAGCTCTGATTCAGAGGGGTAAAGGCAATGTATATATAACCTAAACATTTGTACCCTTGTAATATTATGAAATAAAAAATAAATAAAACTTAAAAAATAAAAAGAAATATTCATAGCAGTGTTATTCACAATAACCAAAAGGTGGGAAACCCCAAATTTTCAACAATGGATGAATGGATAAACAAAATGTGTTTTATACATATGGTGTGATATTATTCACTGTAAAAAAGGAAAGAAGTACTATAAAGAAAGAATAAGCCAGACACAAAATATCATGTAATGTATATTTCCGTTTATATAAAATATCATAAATAGGTAAATCCAAAGAGACAGATGGGGATTAGTAGTTTTTCAGGTGTGGTAGGGGGGAGTATGGTGGTTAATTTTATGTGTCAAATTTTCTGGGCCATGGAGTACCCAGACATTTGGTGAAACATTATTCTGGGTGAGGGTGTTTCTGGGTGATATTAACATTTGAATCAGCAGACTGAGTAAAGCAGATTGCCCTACCCAGTGTGAGCTGGCCTCATCTAATCTGCTGAAGGCCTAAATAGAACAAAAGACCTAACATGGGAGAATTTTCTGTCTGCCTCACTGTCTTCCAGCAGGGATACTGGTCTTCCCCTGCCTTCACACTTAGCCTCTGACTGGAACTTACACCATCAGCTTTCCTGGATCTCAGGTGTTTGGACTAGAGTTACACCATCAGCTTTCCTGGGTTTCTAGCTTGCTGTCTGCATATCATGGGACTTCTCAGCCTCCACAATTGTGTGAGCTAATTCCTTAAATTATAGTAAATCCTATTGGCTCTGTTTCTTTGGAGAACCAAGACTAATACAGGGAGTAAGGAGTGATTGCTTAATGAGCACAGAGTTTCTTTTGTGGGCGATGAAATGTTTTGGAACTAGATAAAAGTTATGGCTATGTAACATTGTAAATGAACTAAATGCTACTGAATTGCATACTTTAAAGTGGTTAATTTATATTATGTGAATTTTACCTAATAAAAAATATGATATTTCTGTGACCCCAAGTGTAGTATATTTGCTTTACCATCATGAACCATTTTCTCAGTTTTCTGAATGTGACAATATGGTAGAAAGAACAAAGTTGGAACCAGAGCGGATATGGATCTTCTTGAGCTTTCTTACAAGTTATGTCAGGGTTTTCTCATTGATGGCTTGATGTAAGTCTCAGCACCATGGTGTCTCTGAGATACACAATCTCAGAAGAGCATTGGACCTGCCGTCTCTGGATCCTTGTTTTCAGAAGATAGGAACTGTAGACTTATCTCCCTGCTACTCTCTCCTCCACTTCAGCATGTAGGCCATTTTGACTGAAAAAAAAATTTCCAAAACTGAGAACAATCTCCTATTCCATTCCATTAGAAGGCAATGACATACAATAGGTGGTAGCTGTTTTTTTTCTGGAGTCCTTCCCCTCTGGCCCTTCACTAATAAATCCTGTAAGTCTCACCAGGTGAGAAGCTAGATCAATCCTATACTACCACAAAGACATACCATGCCTCACATTGTCTCTTTCTGAATAGCATGACAATATAATTTATTGTCCCAACTGAGACAGTTTTGAGAGTGAAAGGGGACTTCCTGATTAATTACATTTGGACAGCAGACAAAACTTACACTATTCTTGGCAAACCAAAACATGAGGTCTTCTGGTTTTGATATGGACAAGTATAATAAATATCAAGGTTTTCAGTGACAAGATTTTGCAGAAGCTGGTAGTTCTGAATCTGTGACCCCCAGGTGGAAGCAGCCAAGACTGGAATTCTAAGTGTTGATGTGAAAGGCAAGCAGATTCCTGCTGCACTGAGTTCTGTAGTTTCGCCATTGGGCAACAGAGGCTCAGTATCCAGGCTAAAGGCTATAAGAGTGAATGCTCTGCTGAAGGGTAGTGTTGCACATTGAATGCAGGTCTCCTTTTATCCTTCCTGGGACAGTCACATCCACTTTGCCTCACTTTTATGTCCAAAGCCACCTAAATTGGTTTTCCTAAAGTGCACAGGCATTTTCATGCTGTAAGTAAAAGGTGAAGAATTGGTGTGTAGACAGTCAGGGGAAAAGTATGTACTGATTTTGTGATGAGATGACTATAAAAATCATTCTTGAAGTCTTATACTGTGTGAAGAATAAAAGAATATTCCTCAAAATGAGGAATGGTCTCAGGCAAATTAGCTCCTTTTCTCCTAGTCTTACATCTTCATCTCTAAACATCAAAAACACTAGTGACCAGTCTTTTGGTAAGCATCAAAGGAGACTGTGCATGGAGGCAGGGTGGTACAGTGCTGATTTTGCAATCAGATCAGTCAGATTGGGCTGTTATCAAATGTTCCCTCTGCCATTCATTTACGTTACTTTATGCATATTACCTAACCAATATGAGGTTAAAATCTTCCTTCTTTAAACAGTGGGGGCTGTTCAAAGAGTTGGATGTAAATTTCTTAAAGCTTACATAGCAGGATAAATGTCTGAGAACAGGTAGGAGAAAGTAATGGAGGAAAAAATGAAAGATTATTGAGGGGCTCTTGCCCTCTAGGTACATTATCAAGCCTTTGTGATAGAATCAATGTGTTGCTGCTGTTAGAGGGATAGATTGACAGATAATTCAGATCATATCTCTGCTTATAAAAAAGTAGTATCTGAAAAACAGAGTTCAGTCAAATAAGTGGGAAAGGATGGAATACCATATGGATAAAAATAAAATTCAACCTCAATTTTAATGCTTACAAAATAAATTTCAAATGGAATAAAAAACTTCAAAGAAGGAAAATCAGAGCAATAAAAATCTGTCAAGGAAATTTAGTAAAAATTAGCCAAAGTTGGATACCCTAGAGTCCTAAGATTAAAGATAAAAGATAAAAAATTAAAAGGTATTTAATGAAGCAAAAACTATCATATATAAAGACAGCAGACAAAGATCTGGAACAAATATATCCCTGATGAAAAAAATATCATATCCATCATATACAAATCTCTTACAAGCTGACCAAAAAAAGACAACCAAATAATGAGTAAAGTATATTAATGAGAAAATTCTAAAAATAATCCTCATGATTCATAAGCATAACCAAAGGAAAGTTATCCAAAAGTCAAAGGAAATGTGAAGAAATGATGATTTATCTCTTAAGGTATGGCTGACTTCAATAAAGAGCAATAATATCTATTTCTGGCATGATTGCAGGAAAAAAAGACTGTTCTCATACATTGCTAGAATAAGTTAGAATTGTTCCACCTTTCAGGAAAGTAAACTGGCAAGATATATTAATTTTTATACTGCATACATGTATTAGTCAATTTATGCTGCTATAACAGAATAACACAAAGTGGGTAATTTATAAAGAACTGAAATTTATTTTCTCACAGTTCTGGTGACTGGGAAGTCCAAGATGAAAATGCCAGCAGGTTTGGTTGTCTAGGGAGGGCTGCTTTCTGTTTCCTAGAAGGTACTTGGTGCTGTCCAACTTTCCATGTTGGACTTTGTAAAATGTCAGTCATTTAAGATATTCAGAAGGAAAATATTTCCATTGACTTTAGGTTGAGGAAAACTCTAATATTATGTCTTTTTTTTTTTTTTCCTGAAGATTCACATTGTTTTGTGGAATCTACAGTAAAGGAGTTTACTGGTTGTTTTCCAAAACACTTGATGAAAGAAACTCTGTGTTGTGTGTGTAAAATTTATTTTCATCCTCTAGAATCTGTATTCTATGCAGCAGAGAGAAATGGGTTTACACAAAGTGGTTTACAATACTCACTGGAACTGGAAAGGTGTGGGCACAACCCTTTACACATCTCTAGTGTAGAGGGCTATAATTTCTTTCTGTATCTTAGGGCAATGATTTAGGAAGAAATTGGTGTACATTCTTTAAAAACAGCTTTTCTTACTACATCTCATTTTAACATAGGGAACATGGTAATTGAAAGAAATGGAGGCAATGATGTCAGTAATAAGGAATGTGTGTATTTATATCCAAGTTATAAGGCTCTACCATTAATTTCTGTTGTCAGTTTTACTACTTTTAACAAGACTCCGGTTCATTTGGTGGTCCTAGGAAGAGTAAATTGCATTGGAAACCCTGAATGAATGACCCTCTTAGGAAACATCATTTGTGTTTTTTGTCTTGACTGTTTAAAAGCCAATCAATCTCTACTGGCAAGGAGTAGTAGTATAAACAGCCTTTTGTGATAAAGGATAAAAAATGGAAAGTTTCCTGAGGGATTAGAAGGCTCTATTTTGCTTTGGAATTGAGGGGAGAATGTGGAAGCCATCCTAGGGAGCTTTATGGGGATGGCTGTGTTGAGGATGAAAACGGGGGCCTGAGCGGGAGCAGACGTCTGTGCACTCAGAATCAAATGCTTGAAGTCGCTTTTCTTCACTGTCCTGGAGGTCTAATCAAAAGTCTTTTCTTATTTCTTTTCTCTCTTTCTTTTTCCTTCCTTCCTTCCTCCCTCCCTCCCTCCCTCCCTCCCTCCCTTCCTTCCTTCCTTCCTTCCTTCCTTCCTTCCTTCCCTTTTCTTCCCTTTTCTTTCTTTCCCTCCCCTCCCTCCCTTCCTTCCTTCCTTTCTTTTCATTTCAAGAGACTTAGGAAGTGTAAGTGGTTTTTGTTATATGGATCAATTGTATAGTGGTGAAGTCAGGGCTTTCAGTGTGCCTGTCACCTGAATAGTGTTCACTGTACCCAGCAGATAATTTTTGATCCCTCACTCTCCTCTAAGTCCCCCTCCCCCACTTCTGAGTCTCCAAAGTCCCTTATACCACTCTGTGTGACCATGTGTACCCATCATTCAACTCCCAGTTATAAGTGAGAACATGCGATATTTGTTTCATTCCTGAGATACCTCAATTAGGGTAATGGATTCATGTGGTTTTAATTTGTATTTCCCTGATGATTAGTGATATTGAGCATTTTTTATGTTTGTTGGCCATTTGCATATTTTCTTTTGAAAAATGTCTGTTTTCTAATATCTAGAATCCCCAAGGAACTCAAACAAATCAGCAAGGAAAAAAAAAAAAGAAGATAACCCCTTTAAAAAGACTGACTTTTAATGGCAACTGTGTGGCAGGGAAAGAAACAGAATCAATGAACCATTTATAATCTAGGACTCTCCCTCATCTGTTCCAGGAGTAGAATCAGTCATTTGCATAAGCCTTTGTTTGCTGGTTTTTTTCAACAGCAGTGGTGAGGAGTCGAGTTTCTGCTAAAAGAAAAGCACTGGACTTGCTATTATTCTAGATGAGGTTTTGAACTTTTAATCATTCAGTTTTGAGCAGTAAAGGAAATGAGGGTATAAGTCCACTCCATCTGCAGTGTAACAGTTCGTACCTACAGGAATAGTCCCCATACTGATTACAGACTGCAATGACCAGGGCAAATGATTTAAAATACAGATTCCTCAGTTTGTTTGTTCTTGCCCCACCAACCCCCAAGAGATGCTGATTCAATAGCATAGAATCTCTCTGTATTTTTAGCAAGTTTCCCAAGTCACGGTGAGATAGCTGATTAGGGGATTGAAATGGGGACAAGACAGCTCTAGGCTATTTGTTTAAGTGAGGATGTAAATGGAACATGTTCTTTTTTCTGGTAATTACTTTTGTCAGCCTAATGGTGATAAGGCCAAGTATTGTTCTGAAAATTTAGATGGAGTCCTATGGTTTCTGAAGTGAATGATTACCATTATCACATGTAATGTTAGACTATATCCAAAGTTAAAATCATCATCAGTTTTCTAGAGGATATAAAATTATCTATGAAACCAGTTGAAAAAACAAAACTAGTGAAGCAATCAGTGGTGTTATCTTTAGTATGCCTAGACTGGGAGGCATCCAAACATAGTGAAATGGATTGAATTTTGAAACCCAAAAGATTTGGGTTCAGTTTATGACTCCACTTCCTACCTATGTGACCACAGACAAGTCACCTCTCTGAGACTTGATTTGTACACTATAAAATGCAGATGACGAGATCTACTTAGAGGCTGCTGTGAGGATTGCTTAAAAACAAAATGATGCCGTAAATTCCAAGATATCTTTCTTGTTTCCCATTGAACCCCACCTTAAACACCATGCTGGACACATAATAGGAGCTAAAAATCACTACCTTTTATTAGCATGATTTAGAGGCAGAGTATTGTACTCTCAGCTGTCAAAACAGCACCAATTTCACTCAGTAATTAAATGTTTTCCTCTTCTCTGGTTTTAATGTACCACAGGATTTTTTTTTTTCCAGTTCTATATGGGCTCTGTTAGTCACTTATTCATTCATCCATGGAGACATAAACACAGTCAAGTAAATGTTAAACCGTGAACCCCTGCAGCACTAAGGAGAATCATGTCACTTATTTTCTCAGCTCAATGTGAGCACTTTCCACTTAAGAGTCAAAAGGAAATTGAAATGAAAATCACCAAAATGAAATCAATGCTTCTTCCTCTTCTCTCCCCAGTCCCTATAAACCACTTCCTAATTAAAAATGTATATATTTGTATGAGTAAATAAAATTTTCAAGTTAATATCAGGCTTTATTAAGTGGGACCAGGAGGATATAAAGAAAAAAAATATTTAGAAAGACTGCTTTATTTATTTATTTTTTATTTTTTTGCTTTTCCCCTATCTTAGAAATTGACACACATCAGTATGATAAAAATATTGGGGAAATCCCAGGATGTGAAAAGGAGACATGGGAGTTCTTAAATGGATACTTATACCTGTGTACATAGCTATTTCTGAAACTATATATCATCTATACATTTCACGTGAGAGATTAAAACAGTAAAATATATAATAAACATAATACCTAATACACATACTTAATATTGAATAACATGAAAGACAATTGTAAGCCCTGAATTCTATGCATATCAGTATTTTTATGTGTGTTTTAGTACAATAATACTAAAAGATAAGGTTTTCCTAGATTCTTTAACCTTTATTTAGGTTAGAGCTTTATAGGTGCTTAACTTTTACCTTTCCTTCAACCACTGATGCATAATTAATGCTCTGAACAAAATTTTAAAAATATGAAGGAAGGAAAAGTTAATTGTTATATTTTATTTTGAATGAGTCTCAAGAAAATTGTTCAACTTGGGCTAGTAGAAGCAACAAAGGTTATGAGGGGGTGGTGTCAGTTTTTGTATAAGTTCTGGAATAAAAGGGGCAAAACAGATCCCTTTCTGTTGGTTTTGGCACGATGAAACTGAGTCTTTCTTTTTCTCCATCTCTCTCTCTCACAATTTTTAGCAGCTGGTGTGTATACAATTTCTTATCCATATATTTGTTCCCATAGATTAGTGCCTGACACATATTTAAGGCTTAATTAAAAATCTGGTGCCTTTAAGTGAATCGTGTTAACAGTAGAATAACACAGATAACATTATTTTATGTAAATATAAACAGATAAGGGAATAAGTCTCAAAGAGATAGGGTGATTAAATTATTTGCCCAAATGACACAGCTAAAAAAAAAAAAATCTGAGTGTCAGGGTGGAGTTGTCTGTATCTGGAATTTATTGGAAGGAAGGCAAGGGCATAATCTCTCTCCTCTCCCCACCTTCCATCTAGAGTCAAATGTATAGGGACACAGAGAAGGACTAGCACTGACTCCCTATGTGACAAGCAGAAGGGGGAATCTCCTAGGGATATTTTCAATATTTTTCATGTATTTGTATTTGGTTTTTAACTAATAATATAATGTCCAGTAGAAAATTCCATTTGCTACAGAAAGTCTTTTGAAGTACTAAGGGGTGAAAAATATTTAAAACTAAAATTTACAGTCAGGTTGTATGAGAGATCTTATTTTTCAAAACATTGTCACCTTTCCAAATGATTGGATATCCCACCTAATGTAGAATAATCATAGCCTATATTTTGATACAATCTCTTTTTATAAATGCTTAATGTAAATGCAAAGGGAACATATGCCTGTTCATGGTACCATTATAGATAGCTATGAGGCTAGCTAACACCAACTGAATATTTACTATGTGCCAGAAAGTGTGAAAAGGGCTTTCTGTGAGTTCATTCTCAATAACTATTAAGTAATTCCTATTATTAAGTCTCTTTTGGTGATGAGGCTACTTGAGTTTAGCATGGTTAAGTACTCCTTCCAAGGCCACATGACTACTAAATGATGTAGCAAGAATAAAACCGGGCATCTCAAGCTGAACCTTCTAGACCTATGTGGTGGCCTCCTGAGAGGCAGCTCACTCTCAGAATTGAAGCTCTGGCTTATAGAGGAAAGAGCGTGGGCCTTGGAGGCAGACCTGGGTTCCAGGCCTATCTGCAACACTGGCTATCTCTAGCATGTTGGGTAAGCATCTTAGCCAATGTGATTCCTAGCTTCTCCAACTGGATAATGGCGCTGACAATATCTTACAGATTAAATGAGTTAATGTATATATTTTATTATACATACAGAATGGGCAGATTAAATGAGCTAATGTCTATATTTTACGATTTTCCTGGGACATAGTAGTAGGTATACAAAAAATAAATAACATTTCTAAATTAAAAGTTCTTTAGGCTTAACTAAACCATACCACTTACAAATAAATTGTTCTAATTAGGCTTACTGAGAAGCCTAAAGCTAAAGTGCTAGAGACTATCTATCTACCTAGAAATAAAAAAAAGTCTTCCGTCTCTAAAAGGATGAATAATTCCTCATTCCCCGAATTCTATTTAACTGCCCATTCTCTGCCAATAACCATGGACTCTGGGGGGTCTGAGTCTATCTGATCTTCCCTGTTTTACTACTGCTTGAGCCCATGATTCCCAAGTTGTGTACCAAGGTGTGCCAGGGTGCTACACCAAACTCTCAAGGACACACTGGAACATTTTAAGTTGTTAGGGAAACCCAGTGATATTCCATTTGTGTCGAGCACTGTGTGAATTGCTAGCTCAAAGTAGTTCACATTTTTCACATCACTTTGCATCCCTTTCCAATGGTGTCATATCTTTAGGAAGCTGGGTTTTCAGCAGTTGCTGGGATAAAAAGCAAACCCTATGTTTCAATGTGAAACAGGAAATGAGGGGGGCAGTATCTGATCTGATTGCAGGCTTTGAAGAGTTGTGTGGTGCCCAATAGGTGCACACATCCCATTAGCAAGCACCACTTGTGGTAATTTAGGAAAGAAAGATAAATAATTTTTCTTTGAAGTGATATGCATTTATTTTTGCAAAGAGCTACTAAGCTGTTAGGACATAAACACTTCCTAAGTTGTTTGACTCAAATTACCTAATAAATGGAACTATTAGGTATTTGACAGTGATTCTGCAAGTAAGATTTGTGACCCACTTGTACCAGAATCACCTGAAGGGATTTGTTATGAATACTCTCGAAACAGCATTTCTGATATCTGTTTCTTAAATAAGTTCACTAGTTAATCCTTATATATGTTGAAGTTTAAAAATCACTCACCCAAATTCACATTTTTGTTTAACATTCCAGATTATAATTTATTTATTTTTTAGCCAATACCCTTTTCCTTCAGATCTCAATACCACCTACAGCTAAAGAAATACCATCCTGGCCTCTTTCACCTTTTTGTCTTTAAAGCAATAGGAGCCACAGAAAAATAACCAGGAGGCTAAGGGCTAGAAGCTTACTTTTCCCTGTTATCTTTGTTTATGGGAACAGCCAGGTAGTAATGATTTGTCACCTGGTGATGTTAATTACCAAGGAAGCATTCAAATTGTTTCTTTTTTCTCAGCTCTCAGCTTGATCCTTGAAGTGTCAGCATGGAGTCGGGAAGCATTTAATGGAAAGTTAATCAGCCAAATCCTGCCAGTTCAGAAGTTACTCCCTGGCCCTGGCCCATGCTTGGAACACCAGGGTACCATGTTAAGTGAGGAAACAATTATTTACTGAATGCTTCCCAGAGGGCCTAAAACAGGTAATGCCCCTCAACAGGGGCCTTCTGGAGTCCCTTGGAGCCACTTATATACCATGGAGAGAAAGTCTTGACTCATTATGTTTTTAAAGATTTGTTTATCCTTGTCAAGGAAATAGGCAAATAAGCAAAGAGATGTTTGCTTCTGAGAGGCCAACAAGGAGGACTTTTGTTGTTGTAAGTAGCAGCATCCTATCTGTATTAGCAGAAGACATCCTCGTATGTGCGAGAGACTCAGGTAATCCAGATTTGATTTGCATGTTCACTTTTCTGCTTTCAATCAATAGCTGCTTAATAAAGTCTCTGGCTAAGCATTCTGAAATTGATTTTCTGAGATGATTTGCATTTAATAATTTGAAGTGTTTTGCAGAACAGCTGGTATTTGGGGGAAGAAACAGAAGGTGGTGTGATTGTCATGCAGAGAAGACTCAAACTGCTGTGTGGATAAGGGTGGTCTGTCAGAGACGACAGTTGTCAAAGGTCTGTGTCTTCAAGCTATTGGGAGATGGTATCTCGTGGTGGGAAGGGCAAAGTTTGGGGACCAACTGGTCTTGAGTCCCTGCTCTGCTCTTGGACACATCATTTTCCCTCCATTAACCTTAGAATCTTTTGTGTATAAATTGGACATAATAACATCCACCACACAGGATGTTGATTCTTTCTGGAACATTCCAAAATGTATCCATATCCCCAGTCATTTACCCGCTTTATTGTGGACCACATTTATCCCTTATTGAGGGAGTCTTTCTTCCTGGTCCTCACCCATTTCTTCCAGTTGTGCCCTTCCTCAGTCTATTGTCTGTGATACAACTGAATATAATTCTGTGAAAAAGAAAAGAAAAACAACAACAACAACAAAAAAAACTCTTCATACCCTCCCTGGCTCAAACGTTTGTAATGGTTCCTCTGGACGTTAGGTTTATGGGACTATCGTGGGTCCAGTCCCTGCCAGCCTAATCTCTCACAACTCCTCACCTAAGCTCTATCCTCCAGCCACACGGCAATCCTATGGCTTTCTCAGATGTGTCGAGTAAACGTCTAAAACAAGCCTTCACTTTAGATGTTTTCTCTTTCTGGAAATCTCATCTACTTGTTTGGGTATTTGCTTTTCATTCTTTTAGTATTAGAATAAAATCTCTTCTGTGAAAATCTTCCCTTTTCCATGGAGACTTGAAGTATTATTTCTTGTGCTTGTTTATAACTTTACATATAGAATTTCTAGATATAATTTCTATTTTAGAACTTACCATGTAGCTCTATAATTGTCTTTCATACACTTCATGAATTCTGGGACCGGCTCTGTGCTTTGCTTAATAAAAGACAGATTTAGTAAGAATTGTTATCTGTAAATAGGGAATAGTTTTCAATAAGATAGTTGTACAAATTAAATAAGTTATTAAATGAAAAATATCTGGAACAGATAGATAGGCAACAAATGTGTTTCCCGTATATGCTTGCAGTATGGGTTATCACCTTGTGTTTGAGCAATTCATTCAGAAAATGTATGAAGCACCACTAACATTAGGTACTGTTTCAGGCACTAGAGACCCAGAAACAATAAAACACAGCCTTTCTTCCGAGGGATCACATACTAACGCAAAGTTTATGCACCAGGAATACGATCCTTTATAGTTTGTTTTGTCACATCCTGTGAAATATCTTTTGGAATTCTGGAAGCTAAATCTCACTGTTAAATGTGGGCCTGAAATTAAAATATCTACTTTAGAACATATCTACAATGTCACATATGTTGAATCTTCCTGGAGACCCTTTTGAGCATATCTTACTAAATTGATGGGGCCCTTCAAAATTGGGCTGAGAAGTCATGTGAATTCTGTCAGAAGAGCTGACCTATCCCTAAAGGACCCACAGATACTCTGCATCCCTCTGGGCTCTCCTGTGTTTTGTATACGTTGTGGCCTGGTTGTTTTTGTCCCCTCCCCACCAACAAATTCCTATGTTGAAATCCTAACCCTCAATGTGGTGGTATTAGGAGGTGGGACCTATGGGAGGTAATTTGGTCATGGATTTGGAGCCCTCATGAATAGGTTAGTGCCCTTAGAAGAAGAGAC
The DNA here is from genome assembly GCF_020740605.2 of Lemur catta. NCBI lineage: Eukaryota > Metazoa > Chordata > Mammalia > Primates > Lemuridae > Lemur > Lemur catta. The sequence goes on along the minus strand of NC_059134.1, from coordinate 90,228,523 downwards.
AAGAGAAAGTGCTGTTTCCGCTGTCCCTCATATGAGGACACAATGAGAAGACAGCCATCTACAAACCGGGAAGTGGGCCCTCAACAGACTCCAGATCTGCCAGCAGATCTTGGATTTCCAGCCTCCAAAACTGTGACAAATAAATTTCTGTTGTTTAAACCACCCAGACTATGAGAATTTGTTATTGTAGCTCCAACTAAGAGGGTGTACATTTCAGAAATACAGGAAACGGACCACAGAGAAGCAGTTCTGTGCTTTGTGGGACCATGCTTACTTGTCTGGTCCCGTTTGCTTTATAGATGCTGGACCACCCTTTCAGGTAGGTAATTCTCACTGATTTTCTTCCCATGAATCACATACAGAGAATGGAACTATCATTTAATCCACAAGGATTTTTTTGAGTAACTCCTGGGTACTATTAATAGCTACTGTGACAGAGGCCGGGGGTAATTGATGAATAAGACCACACAGTATTTTTTCCTTCATAAAGCTTTCAGTTCAACACAGGAGACATTTAAAAAGATAATTTATAAAATTTATATTTAACCACAACTATAATAAATGCAGTGGCAGGAAACTGCAAGGTGCTAAGAAAAACAAAACACATATACACACACAAAATCTCACCTGTTCAGTGGATAAAGAAAGACTAATGTGCTTATTTGAGAAATCTCATTTAAAAGGTGAAAACTAAATGTTGGAAAACATTACTCCAGCGACAGAAGTGTTAGGGACCGGGAGCCTATGTAGTAGAAACATTACAGGCAATGGTCCAGAAACTAGAAAACGCTGGGCGGGCTTGAGAAACAAAACAAAAGAAAAAAAGTAAGGCCAGGGTATCATAAGGGTAGAGACAGACTAGGAAATTGGTCCCAGTGAGGCTAGCAGGAAAGGCAGGAGACCGCTCATACTGAGCTAGGTCAGGTTTATTTTTTAAGCACTGTACTAAGTGCTTTACAGACACTACCCAATTTAATTGTCATAGCACCTTGTACACATTAATATAATTCTTTGACAGTGAAGGAACCAAAATTGGGACAGCTAATGTGACTTGTCTGAGGTCTTTCAACTAGGAAGTGAGAGACTGGGATTCAAATCAAAGTCCACCTGATTGAAAAATCTATAATTATTATTATTATTAAACTACATCCCACTGCCTCCACGCATATCAGACATTAATGGTTTTCACTTGTTCTCAATGTAGCTCCCAGGAACCAAGGAAGGAAAATTCTTTCTCCATTCCTCTATCTCACAGGACCTCTGCTACCTCTTCCTTTACCTTATGTGGTTTATTAGAATGGGCTGCTCTGTGCAGGAGGGACCTATCTTTCTGCCATGGAGGGAGACATCTGGTGCTCCTGGGCCCAGGTGTCTGGAGACAGGATGGACATTCCACAAGGACAGCAGCCTCTCCCACCCACAGATCGTTAATTATTGTTAATTCATATGTTATGTCTCCCTGAAGTGGAATGACTTTATGTTTTAACACTTCGCTCAGAACATTCCATCTGCATTCCTTTTATATATTCAAATACAGTTTTCTTTTTCAGAGTTCAAGATTCTGGCAGAGAAAAAAAAAATCACCTCATTAAAGAAAAATTGTGCCTTGTCCCCACTACTCTGAGACATAACCATCTCCCTGGTCACAGTAACTTTTTTCTTTTCTTCTCTAAGTACAGGATCCAATATTAACACAAATTTAAAAAGCTGTGTTTAGAATAATAATTTCTGTGGGCTCAGCAAGACTATTCTTCATTGCATTTGCGTTGGAAATTGCAGTCAAACTGAGTGAACTCCCCCCTTCCCTCTGACACAGCCGCTGCAGATTGTGAATTATGGCTAAATACCAAAGTGTTATTTAATGCAGCTGGGAAGGAATGGTGTGAATGATAGCCCATTACCACTTTAAACCCAGAGATCAGTCTCCAGGTTCAAGGCTATTCTCTTAGCCATGCCAGAAAAAATTATACAGGCTGCTACTAGTTTTTATAACTCCCTTAGGCAATGCTGGAGCAATAAACATGATGAGAATGAAGTCTTGCCATGTGTATCTAACAGCACCAAGGAGAGTGGCTAGCTCAGTGCTGACGCAGCACTCAGCTCATGTTAAAGGTTTAACACACTTACTCAGTTCTCTCTTTGGGTGTCTCATTCTGAGCAGGAGCAGACTCTGTGTGCCTGGTTTTCAGTCTTCAGATATATCCTGTTATGCAACTGGCTTCTTCTGTCACTCTGAGAGGGAAAGAAAGTTTTGCACTAAGCTCAAACCGCATTGATGTGGGGTTGATTTCCATGGTCTCTGAACAAGTAGACGTCTGCCTTGCCCAAAGCCACCTTCTACTAGGTTCCCACCTCCAGTTCCTTAGAGTCTTCAATTAAATGGTCTACAATCACCTGTGATGCCCAGAAAGTTCTATGTGACCCCACTATCCATAGCTGATTGATCCACAAATGGACACTTGCCCCAAAGGAAATCAATCTACAGGTCCATGGGGGTGAACTGTAGTGGAAACTCTTCCCAACAGATGCAATGGACGTTCAGTGGATCAATCTGATCCTCTTCTTGGAGGAATTATAACCTGAGACATGTAGAGACAGTTTGGAGAGTGATAGAAGAGCCAGAAATAGATATGACAAGACATGCAACAGGCAGCCTACTTAGGTTAATGATAGAGCACCAGACTGGGAATTAGTAAACTCTCGCTATGAAGCTGTGGAAGAGCCTAGGAGGTCAAAAGATATATATTGAATATGGACTGACCTTCAGTTGCTGAATTAGGATTCTATCTCTGTAAATTTTGGCTACATAGCTTTTCCTATATTTTTATGCTTCTGACTAGTCATCTTTTCTTGTGATCTTATAAGCTAATAGCTATGCAGTTGTTCTTAGTTTTTGTGAGGCCTAGAAGCACAGCTAAGGTCCTATCTTAATTATTTTGCAAGATGCCTGCAGTAATTCTGTTGTAAAGTATCTGTTACCATTCAATATATATCCATTGCTTGGGTAACCTGAGTAACTCTCAGATTTTTTGCAACCAAAGCAATCTAATTATCGCCAGGAAAAATATACGAAATGAGATAGCCAAGAATAGCATAGCTAGAACAGCGATTTCTCCAGAAGGCCTTTAGTATGGAGTTTAAATGTGAAGTTTTGTCACCCAGGAGCCATTTTTTCTTTATAGCATTACTCCATTTTGTGTCGGGGTGGGAGGAGAGTACAGAAGGAATAATCTCTTTCCACTATGAGAAGGTAAGTGACCCTATTGACAAATAGGATTTCTCTGCTTTTATATTAATATATGTCTGATGAACTAGTGGACTGAACAAAGCTTGGCATTGGGAGGCATGAACACACACCTGCAAGAAAATAATTATATGTGACAAAAGATAGCAGAATGAGACCTAATTTAGGAGTAAGACCTGAATGGTGGAGGGATTAGTGGTTCCAGATCCAGCTGGGATCTCACTCTGTCTCTGTGACTCATCTCACATGGACAGGCCTCTGATATAATGGAAATCTCTCTCTAACTAGGGGCTTTAGAAACTCTTCTATGAGAACCACCTGTAAGAGAATTGGAAGCAAGAAACAAAATTATTTCCTTGTTGATGCAGAAGGAGACTGATGCAGTGGTTACCAGAGACTGGGGAGGGGGGAAAGGGGCAGTAAAGAGAGATTATTCAGTGGGTACAAAGTTACAGTTAAATAGCAGGAAACAGTTCTGTTGTTCTATTGCACTGTAGGGTGATTGTAGTTAACCATAAAAAGTTCTGTGTTTCCAAACAGCTATTAATAGAAGAGAAGATTTTGAATATTCTCACAACAAAGAATTGATAAATGCACGAAGGATGGATATATTAAACACCCTGATTTCATTTTATACAGTGTATTCATGTATTAAAATATTACATTGTACCACATAAATATACACAATTGTTATGTGTTTCCATTAAAAACAAATTTTTTTCAAAGGCACAGGTAAAAGGGGTCTTTGATTAATGGGTACAAATATACAGTTTGATAGAAGAAACTAAGACCCAGTGTTAGATATTTCAGGTAGGGTGACTATAGTTGACAATAATCTAGCATCCATTTCAAACTAACTAGAAGAGAATAATTCAAGTGTTTCTAGCAAGAAGACAATTATCTAAGGGGATAGATACCCCAACTACACAGATTTGACCTTTACAAATGGTATGAATGCATTAAATGATCACACGTACCCTGAACTATGTACATGTATTATGCACTTGACCCTAAGTACAATCGCAAATATGAGAGAATGCACCGTGATGCACCATGGCAGAGATTAGAGTGATGCAGCTATTAATATAAGCCCACTGACAGCAGCTAGAAGCTGACAGAGGCAAGGAATGATTTCTTCCCTAGCACCTCCAAAGAAGCGCAGCCCTGCTGACATCTTGATATGGCACAGTGAAACTGATTTTGGACTTTTGGTCTCAAGAACTGTGAGAACATAAATTTCTGCTGTTTTAAGCTATCAAGTTTGTGCTAACTTGTTATAGCAACCATAGGAAACTACTAAAACAGAGGGAAAGGAAATGACCGGAAAGACTGATAGAATGATGGTCAGTAGTCACTAAAGCAGAGGGATTCCACCCTCTGTCCACCCAGGAGATTCTACGGAGAAAGGTGGCCTTAGCTTACTTAAATGGACAGAATGATACACGTCTCTTAATTCTAGGTAATATTTGGGAAGGAAAAATCTGAGGAAAGCCTGGGCTTTCTACTAGTCAAGGAAATATAACTTTTTTTTAATAATTATCTTGGAAAGCTGATATAAGGATTAAATGAGATGAATAAAAAGATCCTAGCATGACCTACAGAGTATAACGAATGATTAAGAAAAGTTACTCACCCCCCCTTCCCCTAGTATATTTCCTTTGCTTCCTCTTTTCCCCTTCTGTGATTTTATTCAAATGGTCTGGAAAACAGTAACATATTTGCCTGGAGAGGACTCCCAGCATGACTGCTGGGATGCATAAAAGAATCAGAATCACAAAGCACCCACATACACATCCCAGGGAGGCAAAAGGCACAAGGCAAAAGGCAAGGTGACGCAGGCTTTTGGCTTCTGGTTAAAGTTGCAAGTTGCGAAGACAGCTATTCCCCAGTGGAACCTGGAGCCAGGAAATTTGGCAATGCTCCGTGAAGTGATTTTCTCCCATGCCTGCTCTAATTTACTGACTACTTCTCAATGCTTAGAACCTGTGTATTCTCAGCAGGTGAACAGGGATTTCCATTCATTTCAACCACAGAAATAAATGGATATTTGAAACTCACTGAACATGTGAGGAAGAAACCACTGAGAAAAAACAAAATGCAACAACCAGAAGAAGTAGTGTTCAATGAAGCAGTTAATAAACGATGGCAAACTTTCCCATCCTTCCATTCAGAGGGGAGTACCACTGTCCAGAATTATGGGGGGCTTTCTTACAGATGAGGCTATATTCACAATTCATTTTGCTTCTAATCATCTGAATCTTTCTGCCTGGCTCTTTAGTCTGTGACATCTTGGGTATTTTCCATGGCTAAGGTAAGGGGAGGGGAGGTTACTACTGAAAAATCAAGGGGAAGAAAATTACACAGAAAATGCACAAATCAATATTTCAAAGTATAGTTCAGCCATGATACTAAATACAGAAATGAGAACATGGTAATTGTGAATTTTATCAGTCAAGGAATCAATGGCTATATCTACAAACACCACTGAAGTTTACACGTGTTCTTCATCCAGCCGCTGTAATGAATTGCTGTTCATCAGAAGTTTCTCAGATCTGAGTATACAAACATTTCAATCTGCAAATACACCTTTATCCATGCCCTTCGTTCCAATGTCCCTTAAGTTGTGGTTACTCCTCTTTAGCATATGATTTAAAATCCCTCCATTTTAATAACTTGGTGCAATTTTAGGTTTTGGCTCATAACCTCTTTTCTCTCCTCAAATATTTCACAGACTCTCCACCCCGTTGATCTTTGGTGACGGCCCCCCTTCCTACTACCTTGAGGAAATAGGAGTCAGCTGACTGGTATTCCCTTGTATTGTCTCCACTATATCTAGAAACATACCTGCATCTGTACCCATAATTTCTCATTAAAATGATAGACCTCTGTTTCTATCAAAGGTCAATACCTCTATTAGTACGCTGGATCCCAATGTGTTTTCTTTGCTGAAGTACTTTGCCTCTGCAGAAAATTCATTCTTTCACATTTTCTTTTACTTTATTTCTCCTTACTTTCCTCTCCCTTTACTGAATTGCTACCATCAGCAAAATAACATGATCCAGCATCACTCCTCTTAAAAACAAAGCAAAAGCTTCTTTGAGAACATAGCTTGTCCTAATTGCTGCCTTTTCCTGCCCTTCCCAGTAAGATTTCTTGGAATAATTGTCTACTCTATGAGTTATGTCCATTTCTTCTCCTCTTGTTCACTCTTTAACCCATTACATTCTGGCCCTCTATCCCATTATTCTACTGAATTCGTATCACAGTCACCAGTGACTTTGGTGTTACCAAAACCAAGGGACAATTCTCAGTCTTACACTTACTTAATCCACCAGCATATTCAGCATGTCGGACTTTTTTGAAGTAATTTCCATTCCTTTCCTTGCAACTCTTACTTTATTTTAACTACCTTTTCCAACATCTCTGCTCAATCTCTTAAGTGTTTAGTATATCAGGACCGAGTTTGGGATCCTCCTCCTTCTCTAACTCTATATATCTATTTAGGTGTTCAAATCTCCCAGTATCTTAAATACCACTTATTTGTCGATGACCTCCCAAATGCATCACCTCAAGTTATGACTTCTTCCCTGAGCTTGTATATTCATGTTCCTGTAGCCAACTGTCTCCTTCTGTTACTAAAACTTTGCTCTTTGGTCCCTGCTTCTCGTAAAAAGACACCTCTGTCTTGCATATCAGCAAACTCTATGGCTATTTCCCCAGTTGCTTAAGCCAAACATCTAAAAGAGAGTCTTGATTCTTTTCTTCTGCACAATTGGCAAGTTCTATCAGTTCTGTCTTTAAAATATCGCAAATCTCTCCACCTTTCCCCAATTCCATCCCTACTCCCCAGCCCAAGGCACAATCATGTTATGCATAAAGTCTTGCAGTAACCTTGCTAAATACTGATTTCTTGGCTTATGCTCTTGCCTCTGCTCAGTGTCATTTGCCAAGCAGAGTCTTTTAAAACTGAAAAATGTATTCTGTCTTCCACCTGCTTAAACCTTACCACTGCTTTCCACTGCACTTGTAATAAAATCCAAGTCTCTCATCAAGGCTTGGTTTCTGTTTGCCTCTCTGGTCTCATTGTGCTTCATGTTTCCTCTGCTCACACACTCACCAGCCTGGTTTCCTTCACTGTTGTAGTGCTAAGCTCTTTTCAGTGTTACCATTTCAGCTTTTATCAATTCCTCTAATGCTTATCTGCAGGCTCTTCATGAGGCTATGTGTGTTTTACTCCTCACATTTTAGCTAAAATGTCACTTTATCAAGGCTCATTTCTTGACCACTCTAAGATAGCTTTCCCTCCCCTCGCATTTTTGATCATCTTGTATATTTACTTACCTTCTTTTCCCTACTACACACGCACATCTAGAACCCAAGCCCTCTGAAAGCAGGGGCTTCTATGTGGACTAAGCCTCACTATATTTTGACCACATATAATTAGTAAATAAAATATATGGACATTTAAAATATGTTTATTGAATTAATAAATATATTAAAATAGATTATTTTAATGTTTTAAAATATCCCACTCTATTCTTTTCATATATAGAGATATATAGATAGACACAGACATATACCTCTTTTTATTGAAAAGAATTTTTAAACTTCAACTGATGCCTTTCTGGAAGTAACTGAGACCATCTTATGTCCTCTTACTCTTATGTGACCTACCAAACACATTATATCTTATAGAAACAAATTTCTTGATAGCAAACTATCCTCCATTGTCAGTTTCCACATTGTTTATGCTTTAATGACTTGGTATATTCTATTTGGTGATACTTTATTTAAGATTGTCATATAAAGACAATGAGATTAATTATAGCCTCTAATTTGTAGGCCCTTATAGTTTGTTTATATATTTAGTTACTTATTTACTCACAGGTCCATTTCTTACATTTTTAGAGCACTGGTTCTCGAGTGGGTGACATTTTGCCTTCCAAGTGACATTTTACAATGTCTGGAGAAATGTTTTTGTTGTCATAACTGGGGGAGGGACGTGTTACTAGCATCTAGCAGGTAGAGGCTGGAGATGCTGCTAAATATTTCACAATACACAAGACAAACACCCACAAGGAAGAATGATCTGGCCTCAGACGTCATTAGAGCTGCAATTAAGAAATCCTGCTTTGGAGTTAATTATATCTGCAACCTCTGCTCTCTAGATCTATGTGGGGTGTAAAAGCCTCTAGCCCTAGTAGACACCCAGGTTCAGCACACAAAGAAGCTGCATTTAGAGTTCTTGACAGAAACATCAACTGGTATGGATAACAATGAAATAAAGCCCTCCAGGCAATTTGAGAGTGTTTCCAATTAGTGTGACCTCAAATCCCCAGGTCTATGTTTGAACTGACTGAAGGAAGTTTGCATGTCTACATCCAGAATATACATTCCTTTACTACCTGCCATACTTGTTAAGATAACCTAGGATAGACACTACTGAAAGCGGTAGCCTCTGATTAGTTTCTCCTCCTTTTTTTCCCAACATTTTCTGCTTGAAGATCTTAATTTTACCTAGGCAATTCAGCACAGAGAATCCTAATATGGTGCTAGCATATTAAATTCATTATATTCATTTGTTTTGGTTAGCCGTCTATTTTATGAGTAGGCTTCATTGTAACCTCTTTTAAAATATTGATTAATTTAGTTATAACAAAATCCCTCTACAGAGGTAGTAACATAATCTCTACTTGACCTGTGAAGAACCTGAGACAAGGAGGGGTTAGGCAACTTTGCTAAGGTCTAACAGTTAGTGGGCCACCAAGGCAGTGTGGGTCAAGATTGCACACTTCCCATCACTCTGCTCTCTAAGCCCTCCGAGGAGAACAAATTAATTAGGTTAATAGGATTAAAAACGGAACTCATTAACATGGGTGTTTAGGAGAAGTTGTTTGTATTATGATTCCTTTGTTCCTTTATGTATTTTTATCATATTCAAATACCCATTTGAAGAAGAAAGTACCAGGTACTCAATATTTTAGGAAAATAAACAAAATAATCAGCTTAAACATTTAGAAAATCTATCCGTTCACTTTATTTTATAAATGTGGAACCTGAATAAGTATTGTTCTTCTCTTGTAGCCACAAAGCAGCTCAGCTGCAGAGATTCTGCTCTAAGTAAAGCAGTAAGAACTACTATTTTACCATTTTAAAGGCCCTAGTATGCATTAGCTGTTATGCCAGCCACATGGTATATATTCATTTAAATTACACATTCAGTCCTAAATATTTAAGAGAGAAATTATTAGTATATCCATTTTAGAGATAAGGAATCAGAGCTAGGAAGAGGTAAATTGACTTGCCCAAGGTTGTGCAACTCACAGGCGGTAAAGCAGGGTTTAGGCCAGGTGTTCCCTCTCCCTGCAAAGCCCCTCATGCTTTTCACAATGGCAATATTTGTAAAAATTTTGCATTCAAAGCATGGTTTGTGATAAACTTAATTTTGCTAAGCTATACTTAGCTAACAGGAAGAGATACTTAGAGTGAAGGCAATTCTAAGTGGCAGTATTCACAAACAACAGTTTAAATGAACTTGAGTTGAGGATGGGCTTTATTAGAGGAAGACCATATTCTGAAGGCATCCTCTTCTGGAGGAATTGCAAGGCCTTTATTAATTTCATTATCCATTCCTGGGTTTGAATGGAGCCTGTATAAAATCTTAGTTTTATATAATTACCGTCAGTATTTATTAAGTATTATAGTAAGGGGAACCAAATTCATGGCCGAGTATCCACATGTTTGTTAAGAAAGGCAAACAAGGGCTAGTATTTCTCTCTAATGGTGTTTGGTGTTAGTTTTGTAAGCCTTGTTTTGATTTCAAATGTCCCAATACTGTTAATGGTCATTTTTTTTTTAAAGATGTAAGGATTCAAAGATTTGAATGCAGAACTTCTGAGACTTTTGAACTTGCAGTAAAATTAGGTAAGATTAAAAACAACAAAAACAAAAAACAACCCCTTCTATTGAAATTTGTACAATTTTGCTAGTTTATCTGTAGTCCCCGTCTGTGGAAGGGTCAAGAAAGTCCTAGAGGAAGTACTGGGAATTTAAACTCATGCCCAAACTGAGGCCTTGGAAGTTGGGGACTCTTTGGACTAGAAGGCCAAGGGCAAAGGGCAAGTTAATCTGAGACAGAGAAATGAAAGAGATAATGAGGAAGAAAGGAGGCCTTGAAATATGAGGACTGGGATAGTTGCAAGAACAGAGAAAAGATAAGCAAATACTCTTTCTTAGAAAGTTGGAGGCAGGTGAATGGCTTGACCCCATTGCTATAAACGTACAAAACTGAGGGAGGCACTCTTTAAAAAGGTCTAGTTTGAGAATATGATTCTTAAACTCCACTCCCAATAAAGTACAACTAGCATTAAACATCACTCCACCCACCATCACGCCTATGAAGAAAAAAAAAAAAAAGAAAAGAAAAATAATCTCTATCAAGAAGCATGAAGCATTAGCCTTGGAAGGGATTTAATCTTAAAATTGAAAGCAACAAAGTTGTTCAATGTAGACAGACACTAAGCTGCTTACAACAATATTTGCTCACATTATACACATCTAATATAAGATGTTACTTTCTCATTGTTTGTTATGTACTCCATGCTCTGGCAAGAAGCTTAGCTTTGTTTTTTATCTTAATTTTAGTGGCTTAAATTTCAAAACTTAACTTTGCATTAAAGGAGGCTTTTGATTTAATTAAAGAATGTATTCTGGAGCTTGACTACAAATTAAAATCCAACATTTGCTTAACGTGGGTAGGTTAAAAATTATATGGAAAACTTTGTGCACTTCATGAATTTGTGGCTATTTAACTTTTTACTCTTAATATTGTAATTAATATATGCTGCTGTATTTGATTTTCTGTTTAATTTTTTAAAGTAAGAAGGTAAAGCGTGTTTCACTGTTTTTAAGGAAACTTACCTAATATAACTCCATTACTCTGCCTGATTGTCTAATAGCCATGTCTGAGTTCTCTACCAAAGCCATGTTTATGCCTGATATGTCATCTGCTCTTTTTCTAGGCTGCTTGTCTCACACCATTGGTATAGGTCAATGTTATATTTATTTGATAGGCCTAAATTTATCAGATGTCTTTATGACACTTGGGCCAAATTATGCATGCATAGAAATAAAATATAAAAAACTACTGTTCACTGTCTAATGGGAGAGACAGATAAGTAAAATAAGTCTTCATAAAACCATGTAATGTGTTACAAGAATAGCATGAGTTATATGTTTGAGGAGTAGAGGATTGGTAAGTTTAGAAATTATCTGAAAAGTTGTATCACAACCAGGTTTCCTCAGTTTTCATGGCAGCCCTTCATGGGGTTTGTTGGCCTATATTGCTTTAGATTTATAACACAATCTTTACACCATTTATTACTTGAGTTACCCATAACAACCAATTGTATTATAAAAGCAAAATTGGTTAACAATTTGTGTGTCTGTAATTTTATCTAATAACAGAATGAAATACAAATGGATGTGGCTTATAACTAATCTAACATATTTAAACTAAGCCTTTGGGTTCAGAAGCTATACCAGTGATTGGATGAAGAGCAAATAGATATAGCAACAGAAGCTATCTAGGAAGGCTCTGAATTGTGTGGTCAGTTCATAAAGTAGGAAGTTTCTCTACAGTGGAGAGTAGTTTATTGTATACAGCATAAAAATCTGGGAGTAAGTAAAAATAAGTTTCTAAACATTTGTTGGAGGAGAATATCCAAAATTTATTTCTTCATTGGCAAATTAGCATACTGATGCACGTATAAAATGTGTCAACTAGAAAAATACCTGCCTTCTACCTTGTCTCTCACCTAGTCAAGTAATTTTCTCCCTGGAAGTCAGCCAGGCATATGGAAAAAGCTATTTGTCTAAATTTCAACCCTATAGCAGCATCCAGAGCGTGCAAATGGTCTCTGAACATTTTAATGTAATATAATGTATAATATGTTAATAATGCAAAAGCAGTTGAACATTTTCCTCAAAACAAACAAACAAAAAAACCAAACAAAATGCTCCTTGGAGAAAAATCTAAGCTTGCAAACTTTTTCTGCAAAAATAAAACTTTGAAAAACATAGTAAAAGGTGTTTTTGCATGTTGGGTGTGAAGATATGTATCTGAGCGTAGGAATATGTTCACAATATTATTTTGCCATGTATTAACTATGATATTTGTGGTTATGAGTAAAGATATTTCTGATAATTCTAGTTATAAAAAATAATGAAGAGCATCTTCAAGGTCTAAACAGAGAATACTGGTGAAATAAATTAACCAATCATTCAATGGAATACTATATAGAAATTTAAATTGATATTTTATGAGTATACAACCACATGTTAATTTTTTGATGATAAGTGAAAAAGTATTAAAGCAATCGTATATACATAGCATAATTGCAACTATATAAAAAAGGAAAAAAAATAAAAGGAAAACCAATGTAGTATAAAACAAAATATACCTAATGTAACTTACTCATTTATAATTCATTCATCATTTTACTCATTTATCCATTTATTCACTTATATGATATTTATAAATGGTTCTTAGTTTATGGCAAACAGATATTGAGGATATAATACAGAAAATAAGACAAACCCCATAATTATGGAGCATATTCTTAGCTAATTCTGATTGTGAACTATATGTGAGGTTGTAATATTCTTTGCTCTGAATTTGCTATCCTTTTTATAAAACATGTATATTTATTATGGAAATAACTATAAATTTCATAATGAAAAATGACTAAGGCAAAACAATAACAAAAGTATTAGCATTGTATCATGGACCTACCTAAACCTGGATTTTGAACACAATTAAATAAAACCCTTTAGATATAGCCATGTCTCATTAGCATTGGAAGTGACAATTAATTTTGTTGTCGATTGAAATCTCAGAGGAAACTCCCTGGCAGCATCTAATAACCTAATATGAAATAAATCCAAGATGATTACAAATATATAGCTTAGTTCTTATGGAAAATATATTGCAAAGTTTAAAAATCCAAAGTGGTAGTAGCTATTTAGCCACACAGACCACTCTAACATACAGATATATATTTTGTTCCAGTGCTATCAAACCAACTGTAAAAGCCATGAGTAGTCAGCCAACATTAAAATATAGTTTCATCAATTTGCTCTGGTGAACCCACATTTTTCTATCATTTGGTGCACAACAGTTCTTTTATTTTATCATAATCGTCTGTCTTAGTCCTGTTCTACCGTCATTCTAGCCATTTATAAAGACGACCTAGGAACTTGCTAACTACTTTGACATCTGCTTGTGTACCTTTGCAATGAATATTTCCAGCCTAGGAACACTGAATCCCCTCTGAGAGAAGACCCATAGCCTTTACCTCATTTGCCAATGGAGTTTGAAAATCATCTTTCTTTAATTCACAGGCCAAATGACAAACATTGCAGAGAACCATCAGGTGCTGAATATATCATATTGCTCATACAGCAAACTATACTTATTGTTAAGAAAAGAAAATTGGAGTATTGAGGAAAGTTTGTAAAGAATGTAAACCATGAACTTCATCCTGCCCTATCATTCTATCCCCCTGACATCTGTCTTGATAAACCTTTCCAAGCAATATTTAGACCTGTTTCCATAAAAATATTTAAGTGTATGTTACTGGACCCTTTGGGCTGAGAGATGGTGTTTGTTTAATAAACTATCCTTTTCCCAATGAACTATCTTGTACCTTTGCTAATTATCAATTAACTATAAATATAAGTATTTCTGAGCTCTCGCTTTGCTTTCATTGAACAATATGTGTATTCTTAGGCCAGTACCATACTGTCTTGACATCTGTTGCTTTATAGTAAGTTTTGAAATCTGGAAGTGAATGTTCTCCAATTTTGTTCTTTTTCCAAATTGTTTTGGCTGATCTTGGTGTTTTCCATTTTCATATAAATTTTAAGATCTGCTTGCCATTTCTTAAAAAAAAAAAGAAATAAAAGCCTGGTGGAATTTTGATAGAAATTGTTCTGAGATCTAGATCAATTTAGGGAGAATTTCTATCTTAGGAATGTTGAGTCATTCAATACGTATTTGTCTAGCAAGTTCAAGAATTAGGACCCCTTAGGCTCAGTTTCAATTGACTGATTATTTTCCTTTTTATAGGCCATACTTTTCTGGTTCTTTGTATCTAAATGTTTGTTAAAGGATGTATCTTAACTCTCACATTCTCATAGTGGTCTTCCATGATCATCCTATTAATAGGAAACTTCATACCCATCCCAGTCACTGTGTATTACATTATAGCTATTTTTTACATAAAACTTTTGAATAGATTTAATTATTTATTTGTTTGATTTTTTATTTCTTTAGTTTGTTGTTTGTCTCCACAGCTGGAAGGAAAGTAAGTTCCTCAGGGCAAATAACTTTATCTGTTTCATTTATTTTGTATCTATAGCACTTTAAATAATACATTTCAGTGAGAACACTGAGAATGTCTTATATGAACTAAATAAAATCAGAATGTATAATAAGAAAAAACTTTTGTTTCAATATAATTTTTTGTATATATATATATTTTTATTTTTTAAAGTATCTATTTTTTGTACCTAGCCATACAAGAGATAACACTGAACTACAGGTGTTTGTTTTCATCTCAACCTATTTTATAAGACAGTTATGGTTTCTGCTGAAACCTAATGCTTCACATTTTTTTAAATTTTTTAAAATTTTTCATTATTATGGGTATGTTGTATATTTTTGATCAAACATAAACAATCAAGGCCAAAGCTGGCATTCTTTCTCCCTCAAGTTATTCAGTCACATTCTCGGTGTTTACTATACTTTGACACTGTGAGCAGTCTACACCTTGTCATGCATAGCACTGAATCTCAGTGCACTTGCTGCATGTTCATGGCTGAGAAATACCTTGAGCTTTCCCTGAGGGCTATAAGAACGGTTTTCCTTTTCTTTACACAAGAGTCAAAGAGGGCCTGTTCCAGAAGTAACCACTGTACAGACAGAAGTTTAGTTTAAAGTTAAAAGTCTCAGAACTCCCCCTGATTTAGGATGTTTTCTAGAGAAAACAAATTCCTTCCTGTTTTCAGCTTTCTTTAAAATTTCTTCTTATTATTTTTTTTATTTTTAAATTTCAGAATATTATGGGGGTAAGAACATTTCAGTTACATATATTGTCTTTGCACCACCCAAGCCAGAGCTACAAGCATGCCCATCCCCCAGACTGTGCGCTCTACACCCATTAGTTGTGAATTTACCCATCTCCTCCTCCCCCTGCACCTGCCCAGCACCCGATGAGTGTTACTACTACATGTGCATGTAAGTGTTGATCAGTTAATACCAATTTGCTGGTGAGTACATGTGGTGGTTGTATTTCCATTCTTGTGATACTTCATTTCGAGGAATGGTCTCTAGCTCCATCCAGGATAATACAAGAGGTGCTATTTCAATATAATTTTCAAATAATTATGTATTAATAAAAACACTGCAATTTACCATGTGGTTGATTTCATACTAGATTCTCAATAAATATTTGTTGTAATAAAGGAATTAATGAATTAATGTTTTCACTGCTTTGTGAAATAAAAGTGAGTTCTGAATTTATGCTTGGTACATAGTAGTTAAGTATGCTCATACTACAAAATAGCAGCAGCATTATTTTGAGGGTGGATAATTGTCTGTAAATATTGGAAGCAAAGAAAGCATTGCCAAGGGAAGTGTGAACATGGAAGTCCAGAAATTGGTGATACTGGAGTGGAAGTTCAGGCCGTGACCTAAATTCAGAAGGGAATTACAAGAGAAAAATTCTCACAATGACCCCCTACCTCTCACAAAATTTACTGGATTTAACAGAATCTAGGCAGTTGAAAGATATATTCTGTTATTATGTTTATGCATCTATCAAACCAGAAGATATTTGGCTTACATGGCACAATAGACTAAATATTGTTGTCCCCCCCAAAATTCATAAATTGAAATCCTAATCTCAATGAGATGGTGCTAGGAAGTGGAGCCTTTAGGACGTAATTAGATCATGAGAGTAGACCCCTCACGAGTGAGATTAGTGTCCTTATAAATAAAAGGGACCCCAGGGAATTCTCTAGCCCTCTTTCCATTATGTGAGGATAGAAGAATAAGTCAACAGTCTGTCATTTGGAAGAGGACTCTCCCCAGAACCTGAACATGATGGCACCCTGTTTTTGGACTTTCAGCCTCCATAACTGTGAGAAATAAATTTCTGTTGTTTAAGCCACCTAGGCTGTGGTATTTTGTTATAGCAGCTTGAACAGACCAAACACATAGTTTTTGGGTCATTTGCCTCCACTCAAATGTGATCTTCTGGAAGACACTTAGGGTTAATTCAGCCTGAGAATTTAGCATACAACAGCTTTCCAATATATATTTACTAAATAATAATTGTCCATTTTTGTATACAAAGATGACCTAACCACCTGCAAAGCAGTGCCTTTTCACAGAATCTTAGGTATTCTGGCTCCAAGTGTGGTGAGACCTTCTCTGCCTGAGCCGCACGTTGCAATGCTAGGAGTGAAGGCCGTGTCCCTGTGGTGTCATGTCAATTCCACTTTATACACCACTCCAGAGCTAAACCATCTTGCTTGGACTTTAATCAAATAACCTTCAAGGATGAAGTACCACAGGGGGCAAGGTCACAGGGATAGCTACAATTATTTCCTGCAGCTATTGATTTTACACTAATGATCTTAAATGATGCATAGCTCGGGATCCAGCAATCTCACTTGGAATGGCAGGTGGGGGCTTCAGCTTCAGTTCCCACAAGGGACCTGAGCAATTTGGACAGATTTAAACTTGATGCTATTTTTTAAGTGTGAAGGAGGACGAAAGTCTGAAATCTGGAGGGCATATAAATATATAATAAAAATATGAGAGTCTTTGGAGACAGAAAGAACTGAGTTCAAATTATAGTTTTTCCATGATCCATTGTGGATCTTGAGCAAGTGGTTCAACCCATACCCCACCCTGAGCTTTGGTTTCTTCACCTGTAAAACAGGAATAATGATGTGAATATCAGTGTTTTTAGAAAAAGTAGAGGAGATGGAATTTTTAAATCATTAGGCATTAGCTACAATATTGCTGCTTCTGTTTTGCTTATATTTTAGTTATTAGACATATATTCCCCTCCTAGGGATATTTACCTTTTAATTCCTAGAGCACCAAAATTTAAAAGTACCAAATAAATATATCTCTAATGATGGGATTAGAGACAACGTGGTAAGACGCTCACCCTAGCTATGGTAAAATGGAAAAGACACTTGACTTAGACATCACAGAACTGGGTTTGGAACCAGATTCTACTCAAACTGTGTGACATTCAGTAACTTTTTGCCCTCTCTGAGTCTCCTGTACTTTATTTAAAAAATATAGGCAACAATATATCACACACTGGGCTGTTTCAATGATAAAGGAGATCAAAAGTGTGAAAGCATTTGGCTGAAACATGAGTGCTATGAAATGCCATTACACGTTGTCCCATATATAAACTTGAATGGTTAGGATACTTGAAGAACCAGGAATGGAGGAATTTTAACAGCTTTACAGAGAATATTGAGTTAAAATTTGTGCTTATAGGTTGGGCAATAGTTTACACTTTAATGAAGGCTATTGTTTTTCTGCTTTTCTTTGACTTCTGAAGCCAAAAGGTCCAAAAGAGACCAACAATCAAGCAGAAGCAGAAATCAAACCTCAATATTAGAAGACAACACTAAGACACAAAATCATGGAAACAACCATGAGTCATACACAGCTCTTCCCTTTCCCCTCTGGGTTCTACTAAGGTTCCACTACTCACTCGTTGGCTTTATGCAGAGCATTTCATGATGAAGAAACGCACCTGTGTCAAACTGGTATTTGCTCCTTCTTTATCTTTTAATTTTTCCAGACTGTTACTTCAATCCTTTGGATTGAAATACTCACATTCTCCTTCTAATTTACTATCTCTGAAACTCGAGTATTCATCTATTTACCTGTTTTCTCAATAAAGCTGCATCTGGCGTTTACCTCATACGTGCTAGATAGCAGAAGCCCCGTTACGCACCTTCACATTGCTTACATTTATACCAGGAGTCAAATGCATGCAGAAAGGATAATTGATGTCACAATAGTCAGCACAGAGTAAGACACTTAACCCACACCAGGATGTCCTGGAAGACGTTCAGGAAAAAGTGATATCTATATTGAGACCCCGGGGTCATAGGTCAGGCTGGTGGTGCTGGGGTTGTTAGAAAGTATGCTTTCAGGGCAAGTCTGAGAATCTGTGAGTGATTTCATATAGGTGAATCAGAGTTGGGGTAGGGAGGTGGGCTAGTACCTAAATGAGGACAGAATGCAACTAATCACAAGCTACCTTGAGGTGAGCACTATGATGTGTGACCCAGGCCTCTGTCCAAGGACTTTTGTCCTGGCTGTTGAGAGTGCTGTTGGCCAATAGCCTTCACTGTCTGTCCTTCAGGGATTACGTCACTTGTAGAGTCGCCTTGCTCAAAGTCACACCTCTTCCTGCAGGTAGCCCAGTGGTGGGTCAATGTGACAGTATGAGGACCTGGCCATGGCCACCCAGCTTGGACTACTCTGAAGGGTTGTTCTAGCTCCAGAGCTTCCCAAAGTTTGCAATAAAATTGGATGAGGCTTCCCTTGGTCTTGCATCCCAGCTCGACTACTAGCTCTACCCACTCTTGCTCCTTTAACTGAACTTACAAAGATTTTGGTCCCAAGGGCACTCCTTAATAACTGTGTTCCCAGGGGTATCAGCAGCATGGCATAAACATTATCCCATGCATGGAATTTAGCTCATGCAGACCAGGAACCCTCATTTTACAGATAGAAAATTGAGACTGAGAGAGGAAAAGTAATTTCTCAAATAATCACTGTTAGTCATTGGCTGAATAGGTTTTAAAATCCAGGTATTGTGGCCCCAATTGAGTCCTCTTTCCCTATAATGCAAACATAGCCATTTGTTTGCAACCTCCAAGATTTGAAAACAGAAAACTTCTCAAGTTGACCACATCTCGCCTCACTACTGTCATTGCTTGTCATTTTTCTCCTTACCTTTGTGTTTTAACCACAATAAACTGTTTTCACTTCTCCAAGTGTGAGTGATGAGTTATTTCAGTTTTAATTGTCTATGTATAATTCTTGTCTATGCAAGACAAGAATGCCATGTTTCAGAGTGCCATTCTCCTGCACATGGGCTCCCTGGCTACGCATCTAAAGTAAGATTTTATCCATGGAGACTTTTTGTTTCCTCCGGGCAGAATTAAATAAAATTGCTAGCTTCATCATGTCCTTATAATGTGCATAACTCTTCCAAAACATACTGTATTTTCTTGCATATTCCCATTCTAGGCTTGAAGCTTCTTAAAGCCTTGAAAGTTTTCCCTTATCTTTATTTAAACCACTTAGAACAATAAATAGAAAAAAAACACAAACTAATGAAAGAAATAATAATTTGCAAAGGCTCCTGGGCATATAAGCTCTCTCAAAATAAATAATGATTGTATTGATAGCAGTAGCAGCAATTACAGTAATAATGAATATCTGAAAAAGCATAACAGCATTAAAGAACTTTGGCAAATATTTTGTACTGTTAAGAAATATTATTCAAAATATGGAAAGGATGTGCAAAATGATGACTCCATGTTTTTTGAAAATTATACTGGAATATTGTCTAACAGGTCTGCCTAAGAATTATTTAGTTCTCAAGTTTAATGCACTTTTGATTGACATACTATTTACTATTGATTAGAACCATGAATCTGTAAAATTATATGTTTGGTATTTTTCCAGTAGACATGCAAATTACTTCTGTTTGGTAGAAAAGATAACCGTAAAGGTTATGGAGTTATTTTCCCTGTAATAATCTTATTTCAGCATTTTTTCTTTCAGTGCATATTTTTACTCAGTTTTTCTAATTCTCCTTCAGACCAGCTCTACTATGCTGCTATTATTTAATGAGTTAAACAATTTTTGACATGTGCACACTCTATCAGAGGCATGCTTTTCGTTTTTTGAAAATCAGACTTCAATGTTTGGTGGGTAAAATAGAAGCAGCTAATCTAATTTTACAGATGAGATGACTAAGATTTAGCAGTTGACTTACCTGGTGCAAGGTCTTGCTAGTATGTAGCGGTGGCAGATTTTAAAATCAAGTTTCTTAACTTCAGAACTTGTGCTCTGCATGAGAATCTTGGCTATGATTGGAAATGTGTAAAATAGTAGGAAGGAAGTTCTCAGAAGGGAGGTATGAGAGTCTTGAAAAATACACGTTGCCAAAAGTGTAGTTTTGCCAATTGTTGGCCTTAATAAATAATCTACAAAATGTTTCAGAACCACATTCTCTCCATTGTCTATAAATTTTAGGTCTTAGGCCACTATGCTAGTGCTGAAACTTACCAACTTTTCTAAACTCATTCTAACAAGGAGTCTTGGCATGGAGAAGTGTTAACAGGAAAGTAAGAAATGACAGGGAGGGGAGAAGGAGAAAGAAAGACCTATGATCTGCCTCCTATGATAACACTGTATGTCTATATCTATTGCTCTTACTGTTTTTCCCTGTGGGATATTTCCGTGAATGACACAGAACACAAGTTAGTGTATTGTAAGAGAGATTTGTGAGTGATGAACTTGGGTAACACTTGCAGAGAGATCCTCAATTAATTAAGCATCATTTTTTGTGTGTGTGAGAAATGATGCCTTTATGAGATTAGCTCTGTTACTTGAGAAGAAAAACAAATCTTTGTGATTTATTTTATTACACCTTTGATCTGACTGCAGAGCTTTATGTTTGTTAAACTTATTCCTTGGGGATGAAGGCTAGACTAGAAAAGATGTCTAAAGTGTTGATGTAATTAATATTAGATAAATGTTATGTAGCTTTAGAAATGTGGAAATAGCTTTTCTGCCCAAGTAGCCCAACATAATTTCCTATCATTTCATATGCATTTAATTAGTATCCACTATGCAGAAGGTGCCTCAGAGAGCATCAGCTTATGCCTTATAAGGTTTTCTAAAGATGGCGTTCCATTTCATCTGTAGAGCAGCACCATGAAGTAGGTGGGAGCAGTTCCATTTGAGCAATGACGGAACTGAGGCTCAGAATTCATAAGTACTTTGTGCAGAAGTATAAAACTAGGAAGCAATTACGTTGGCATACACGTATCTGCTACTAAGCTCCAGAAAGCTTACATACTCCTCTTCTGAGAACTCAGAATTGAAAGGGAAGCCCATGGAGAGGTGAAGAAAGCAGAAGGCATCATCCTAACAAGTCATACTGCCTGCAGTGACCAAATGAATCAACCTGCTGAAAGTGTGGTAGTCTCACAACCTGATCCATCTCCAAACCAAACTATGTTACTTTCTGTGTATTAATAGATACATAATTATTAATTATTTCCTCTCTCATTATGCATAGTACAAATGCCCAATATGTGCCAGCCATTGTGAAATAATAAAAGTTATGTAAAATAAATTCTATGAGTAATTTAGCAGAACACACTGAAAACAATGTAATGCAAATGTGTTGGAAATAAAGGGTGGTGAGAAATATGCCAGAAAATTATAACCCAAAGAAGTATGCTCTAGAAATATTAATAACAGATAAAATAACACTAAAGAGGAATCTATTATACAATATTTTATACTAACAAAAGGAATAAAAATTCCACCATCAAAATAATCCTACACTTAATATAGGGTCAAATAAATATAAAAAGTGATAGTAGACATATTAGGATAAATTTACAGATACTGTGAGAGACTAAACACACACTCCCTGAGATCCTGATTGAGAAGAAAACAATATTACTAAATATATATGAGATTTGAATTTCATAATTAGTAGCTTGATATAAAACACATAGATCCTACTACCTAACACCTCCCCCAAATCCTGAAATATGTGCATAAAATCAGTGTAGTACTGACATAATAATGGTTAATCCATTTGGAGCAAAATTTAGAGCCCATGCAGGTATAGAAACTTGGTATGTAATAGAAATGGTACAGTAAATCAATGGGGAACTGGTAGTTTAAATACTGGTGCTAGAAAATTTGGCTTTCTATTTAAGAAGAATAAAAAAAGGTACTTATTTTACATACAAAGAAAATATGCACATTCCAGATGAAATAAAAATCAAAGCATGGAAAATGAAACAAACAAACAAACAAAAAAGCCAGAACCTTAGAAACTTTCAGAAAGATTTAGAACAGAACATCTGTTTGACTTTAGAAATGATAAAATTTATTAAATAATGAATAGAAAACACAGAGCATGAAGAAAGAATTTACAAATTTGATTATTCAATTTTTAAAGACACATTTGCAAACCTTTAACAGACAAAACATTAGTTGTTAGAATATGTAAAGTGAACATATGATGACAAACAGCCCAATAGAAAAGTGCAAGTTATTTAAACAAGAAAATCATAGAAGGGCTAAAAATATGTTCAATAAATGTATGAATAATGTTCAAACTTCTAGAAATGAGTGAAACTAAAGGCGACTTGATTAAATTAAGAAACTTCTGCACAGCTAAGGAGATAATCAACAGAGTAAATAGACAACCTACAAAATGAGAGCAAATATTCACAAACTATATATCCATCAGAGGGCTAAAATCCAGAATCAACAAAGAAATCAAACAAATCAGCAAGAAAAAAACAACCCCATTAAAAAGTGGGCAAAACACATGAACAGAAATTTTTCAAAAGAAGATAGAGAAATGGCCAAGAAACATATGACAAAATGTTCTACATCACTAATCATCAGAGAACTGCAAATTAAAATCACAATGAGATGGAGCTAAATGATGGGCACACACAGGCATGTAAAGGACATTGGAAACCAAGAAGAGGGGATGGTGGGAGAGAGTGAGTGGAAAAAGCTTACCTATTTGATCCAATGAACACTGTTCTGGAGATGGGCACACTAAAAGCCCTGTCAAGGTATCCATGCAACAAAAACATTTGTACCTCCCTAATATTTCAAAATTAAAAAATAAAAATTGTTGTGGGCAACAGTTTAAACTGGGATTGTCTCAGGCGTATCAGAATGTAGAGCCACCTTACATCTGTGGAGATATTTGCATTTTCCTGCATGTGCCCTATTTGTTCTTTACCTGTCTTTCACCAATGCCACAGAAATAAGAAAAAAGGACCCAAGCCTGACCCACCCATTTTGCTCTTCCTCCCACTCTTTCGTGGCTGATCCTCTTTGGAATACCCAATGTTTGACATGAGTGTGAATAGCTTTCTTTTTTATTTTTTCCACCTAACTTCCATTCATTCACCTGGATTGTAGTAATATATGGAAATCTTTGTGTATACAAAGAAGAAAGGATAGAACCCCTACATCTGGACTTTAGCTGCCCTTAAACAAAATGCTCTGTCATACAACGTAGCTAGTGATATAGTGCTTCTTTTGCCTTTGACCCTGTATATTCCTATTTTGAAAACACCATAGGGAGAGAGGGAATTTATCTTATGCAGCATAGAATAAATGCAAATGTCTTTTGCTACCCTGACAACAAATATCATCTAAATACCATTGAAACCATTCATTTCAAACAATCTGGATATGTATTAAGCTTTCCCACTAAATATTATGACGTCTCACTTAAGTCTAAATATTATTCCTTGTCTCTATTTTCTTGTACTTATTATATATATGTTATATATACTGTGTATGTATATATACAATTATATGTGTAAATCATTATAATATGTGCATGCATGTGTATATGGAATGCATGAGTATATATATCATCATACTGTTTATTGCAATTTTTTCTGTTTTTGCTCCCAGCACTATGGGCACTGGTTCATTTACCCATCGATCCACCCACCCATCCATTTACTGTATCAGCAAATTTTATCTTCTCTTCTTTCACTCTGACAGAGATGATATTTTTAACAGCATTTCTACTTGTCTACAGACTTTTTCATTTAGAAAGATATTGCTAGTTATCACCTTATGGAGACAATGTGACAAAAACAACAAAGTTGAGACAGTCACTGCTTAAGATACCTTACTGAGTTCTTGAGGTGTCAGAATTAGGATCCATGATGTCTGATTTCATTTCTAAAATGGCAATAGAAATGTTGTTGTTGTTTTCTTGGTTTGGGCGGTTTGTTTTTGATAGGGAAAGGATATCTAACATTTTCCTGTTCTTTTTTGATCTATAACTTATTAAAATCACAGTTATGGGGATATCAGAATTGAATAGATTCCACCTGTCTTCTAAATGAGCCCGTGGTCCGGTGAAGAAGAGAGACAAATTAACAGAAAATAGTAACTTTGATGTGGACTAGAGAAGAAATACCTAACCTAAGATGTTGGTGAGAAAAGGTCAGAGAAAGATTTTTTGAGAATTTCCTGTCTTTTCTTTTTTTTTTTTTTTTTTTTTTTCATTTGAAGGAAAGATACCAGTTACTGGGTGAATAGGAATAGAAGAGATATTCCGTGGGCATGGTATTTGATAATATGTATCCACAAGGATTAGAAAATCAGCTCACACAGTATGTATTTCCCCTGCGATGTATCTTTTTCTTAGACTGAAATTACCCTTTAAAATTGGGGGTTGGATTATAGGTCCCAGCAACATGCATTTCCCCAAAGGAGACCTGAGAGATGCAGATGCAGCCCCTCAAATCTCCCTATCCCAGTGATTGCCCCTCAGCACCAGCACACTCTGGAAGGGATCAAAGGTTAAATTATTCCATGGTCATTAGTCAGTTTTCCAAGGGGCAGGTAGAGGTGGGGGGGATTGTCTTTGATTTGTATTTTCAAATCTGTTCGGATCTATAAACTCTAACACGCAAAATGTATGATTTGATTTTCCTACTCAGGTTTTGGCCTCTTGAGCCTGGCCGCATCCCAGGCTATTTTAGGATTTTAGCATATGTCTCTGACAGGATTAAAAGTTATCAGTACAAACTCTATAAAACAAACATGATGGAAAAATTATTTTTTTCAAGCAGTGGAGGGATGCAAAATACTCATTGGTTTTCTGCACAGATTTTTCAGCATTATTATTAGATATACATTATTGTATAACATACAATAAGCAATATTTTGCACACTACTTTGCAATATACACAGTGCTTTCGCCTCAATGATTTCACGTTTTAGTCAAAGCACCTGGGAATAAGTATCTCCTACCCCATTTTCCCAATGAGGAGACTGGAGCACATAAAAAATAAGCAACCAGCTCAATTCCAAATAGCAACTTTGTGGTTAATACCTTGAATCACGGACCCAGCTCCCTTTAAGTCTGCATCCCTCCTCAGTCACATATTTCTTTGGAGTAACCCATAAGAAGCTAAATAATAATGAGGATTTTACTACATAATTTTTAATTTATCCTTGAAAGATATTCAAATAAATTTCAGAAAATTCATAATTCTTTTATTCTCATGATTTTCATTGTGTTAACGTGGCCACTGATAGCATATTTTTTTTCAGCATTCCCAAACAGTTCTTTGGATGGTATAATCTCTTTTCCTTTATTATTTTAACATAGCTTGTCCCAGCACCAAAGCTCCTGTGCAGTTTGTATATAGACATATAGACAGTGATGTTATTGTCCGTGTGGCAATAGGATTCTCAATGAGAGAGGAAATTAAAAAGCAACAGGTGATGAAAACAGAATGATTACATCTTCTCCAGGAATAAACACTGGCAGCACCTGATAATCTTGAAAGACATTTAGTTCTGTCCCATAAATATTTGTATCTGCTCAATGGAACCATTTTTCATTCTTGCTGAAGTAGACGTGACTAGATTTTACATGCAAATAAATTTAATGCTTGTTAAGGAAATGAATCTGAAAGCTCTGGATATATTACACAAAACTCTTCTAATTGGCTTTGTTCAGGCTCCCCTTAAAGCTGTACGACACTTTTGCAGCTTTCTTCCAAAAATGTGGCCCAGGTAACTCCTGAAGCTGCTCCTCCAAGTGGCTGGTCTCCTTCACATAAAGGAGTCTTTAGAGATTGAGAATATGACTTGGCGTGTTTATGTGAATACTGCAGAAATCATAATTTTAGAAAGCTAGCAGACAAATACCTGGGCTCTCTGGTTTTCAAAAGCAAACAAATAATTCAGGTTCCTTATGAAGCATGCTCCTATTAAACCACCTCCCCGGATTGGCAGGGAGTCTAGTCTCTCTGCACCAAATGTTGTCATAAAATTTATAGTTTATTGCTTAGTTTTCTTCTATCATATCTCCCCACTGGTTATAATGAAGAAGCATCTCTCTCTGTCTATGGTTTGTCAGTGGGAGGTGGTGGAAGTTCATGAAATGGAACCACATCGGCAGGTGGTGCCTTGTCCTTTAAGTGGGTACTCAGTGGTTAAGACTGATCTCTCTGCCCCTTCACTGGCTGCACAAAAATAAGAGAAGTACTGTGCTGCATGTATTAATACTTTCTAGTCTCCTATTTCGTATACTAGTCACAGCAAGATTTAAAAGTGGGTTTTATTACTCTTGTTTTAGAGCTCAGGGCAGTGAGGTCCAGAGAGATGAAGTTATGTGACTAATGTCACCCAGCTAAAGACGGGGCTGGACTTTGAACTCTAGTCTTTCTAATTCTTAGGTCCCTGTCTCTTCCTAGTGCAGAAAAAAATTGTACTAAACCTAATGCTCACCATTCCCTGTTCCATGTCTCATTGTGGTACGCGAACACTTTTTGCAATTAAGATGGACAACATATGTGTCCTGGTATCAGTAATTTGTATTTGGCAGGATGATAAATATAAGTAGTTTATGCATTTGAATGGAATTTATTAGTTCACACAAACAGCCAGAAAAAATAAGACTTTATCAGTAGAGGGGGGGAAAAAAAGGGAGGGGAGCAAATAATTTGTCATGCGTAGCTACTACCATAGTGTATTTCATTTGTGTTTATTGTGAAAAGCCATCGTGGACTTCCCACCACACTTAGAAAATA
Organism: Lemur catta; assembly: GCF_020740605.2. Taxonomy (NCBI): domain Eukaryota; kingdom Metazoa; phylum Chordata; class Mammalia; order Primates; family Lemuridae; genus Lemur; species Lemur catta. The sequence continues at coordinate 90,201,318 of NC_059134.1, read as the reverse complement.
AAATCTAAACTTCCTACTGATGCTCATAGACTCTATGAGGTCCAGCTTCTCTATTCAATTCTATTCTCATTTCCTGATGCTATTTTTCTGTTTTCTTATCCAGGTTCATGGCCTTCTGGGGGTTTCTAGAACATCCTAGGAGCCTTCTTGACTACCTACCTTCTTTTTTTCCTTCTTTCTTTCCTTCCTGTCTTCTATCCTTCCTTCCCTTCTTTCTCTTTCCTCCCTTCCTTTCCTCCATTTCTTCTTCCATTTCCTTTCCTCATCTTCTTTCAACAAGTATTTATTGAGAACTTTATATTTGAAAGATGCTGAAGATGGAATAATGGACAAAATGTCAAATGCTTTATCTTCATATATCTTGAAATCTAGCACAAAGGTCCCCAGACAAGAATATTTTTACCATGTTTAGAAAATAGTAAAAGAAGTCAGAGTTACTGGAGCAGAGTGAAATATAAAGAGAGAGTTAAGAAAAGAGTTATAAAGGAAGCAAGAGATCAGCCCATGGTAAGGATTTTTTTTTCCATCTTTTTAAATACTTATGGCTCATTCTCCCTGTTTAACTGCAACTTCAAACCCTTGGCCAACATCTCCCCATTGCCTCCACCCCCAAGCCTCTGGTAAAGATTTTGAATCTTATTCTAAGTGACGTAGGGAGGCAATGGATGTTCTGAGCAGAAAATGGATGGGAACTCTCTGGCTGCTATGCAGAGAATAAAATGTCAGAATGCAAGTGTAGAAGCAGAAAGACAAAATAGGAAACTTGCTATTGTCCAGGGGGCAGATAATGGTAGTGTGCTTTGGTAGAAATGAAGGTAATGAGAAGTAGTTGGATTTGGGAAATATTTTGAAGGTAGAATCAACAGGATTTGTGGCTCTACCTCAAAAAGAATGATTCCAGCTTTTCAGCTATAATAAATGGGTGAATTGTAGTCTTATTTACCAACGCTGAGAGATGAATATGTTTTGGGGGAAAATAAAGAATGTGTTGAAGTTGAAATTTTTATTAGATATCCATGTGCTGATGTCAATATGCCATCTGGAATTCAGGAGGGGATTAAGGGTTGCAGTTATATATGGAAGCTGTCAGAGTGTGTCTGACCTTGTACCTTGAGGCCTTTCTTTCTGTCTTGAATGTTCTTATTCTGGTTCTTATCTATTTGGCTCTTTTTCACTCTTAGGGGCTTTGCTTAAATGCTACATTTTGAGAGAGGTCTTTTTTCACTGCACTACCCAAAGTGGTACCCTCTATCCCCTTCTCTTTCTCTCCATAAACCTGTTTGAGTTATCTATTGATCAATCAATTTTATTGCACTGCTTTTATGATTGTTGTGAATTTTTCTTCAAAGCACTACTTTAAATCTACTGCAAATTTTAATTGTTTTGATCGTTTGCTTTCTGATTTATTACCGAATCTCCCATAAAAATATAAGCTCTATAAAGCCATAGACCAAGCCTATCTTATTTATTGTTGCATTCCCAGTGCCTAGGACAGTGCCTACATGTAGTAAATGCACAATTACTATTTGTTTAATAAATGGACATTTCTGTGTTCTGCTGATGCTTTACTCTTTATGTCCCTGACTTCCAGTTATGCTCAGGCCTGAGCCGACTCAGAAGGGCAGGCCCTGCCTGAGCAGCTTGAAGCTCACCTACTGCCAAAGTCTGGAATGGTCCATTACTCTGAGGCTGGTCTTCTCCATGGCTGGTCTGGGACAAGGGCATCTCTTTCGCCCCACCTCTCTTTAAGGTTAACAGCAGCCACCTGGTTTGCCTAGGCTTATCTCACAGTCTGTAGTCTGTCTGTAAGATAATGATGTACATAGACAGTTATGATAGACTTCAATAACTGCTAAAATGGTGGCTTTTTTTTTTTTTTTTCTTGAGACAGAGTCTTGCTCTGTTGCCCGGGTTGGAGTGAGTGCCGTGGTGTCAGCTTAGCTCACAGCAACCTCAAACTCCTGGGCTTAAGCGATCCTACTGCCTCAGCCTCCCAAGTAGCTGGGACTACAGGCATGCGCCACCGTGCCCAGCTAATTTTTTCTATATATATTTTTAGTTGTCCAGCTAATTTCTTTCTATTTTTAGTAGAGACGGGGTCTCACTCTTGCTCAGGCTGCTCAGGCTGGTCTCGAACTCCTGACCTCGAGCGATCCGCCCGCCTTGGCCTCCCAGAGTGCTAGGATTACAGGCGTGAGCCACCCGCACCCGGCCAATGGTGGCTTTTTGAATGGTACTTTTTGAAGATGATGCCTACCTCTATCTGGGGGTGTCTACAATGCTTCACAGGATAGGTCGTGTTTAGCTGAACTTAGATTATTGAGAAGTTTAGTAGGTTAAAGTGGTCTAGTATGTAGTTCAAAGCATATGAGTTGTGTGCCAGAAATATATAAATTCTTATTTCAGATCTTCATTTATAACTTGTAGGCTAGTTCAAGTCACTTGAATTCTTTGAGTTCCAGTTTTCTCCTCTGTAACATGGGGATTAAAATACCTACTTTTTAAGGTTTGAATATACATCAAAGATGATACATGTACAGGCTCTAACACTTTGGCTGGAGAATAAGCCCTAAATATAGTAGTTGTCATCAATGAAAAAATGCTAAAAAATTTTAAATTAATTTTGTATAAGTCTCAATTATCTAATACAATACTAAGTTCCTTAAGGGAGAGAGATGCTTCATGCTTCTGCTTAGCACATGGAAGTTTTATTTAATTTATTTTGCTTTGAATTTCCAGAAAATTTAATTTAATTTTTCTTAAATTTAGAGAAAGGTAATATTTTACTGTGGAAATAGCAAATGCTTTGAAGTAAGCATGCATTTCGTTTGAACAAAGTATCCGTCACCTATCTATAGGATAGTGAACAAGATGCTAAACTTTATAAACTTCAAATTTCTTATTTGGAAATTAGAAATAATAATACTTAGTTCACAGCCTTGTTTTGTGAAGTTAGATTTTATATAAAAGTTGCTGACAGAGCCTAGCAAAATAGTGTTCCATGTTCACTGTATGGTATATTAGTAGTATAGCAGTAGTAGTAATAATTGTAGTTGTAGTTGCATTGCACTGGAACATTTAATATCAGTTAGTCATTTTATATCCTTATCTGTATAGCAGGAGGTATGTGCAGATTCACAGTGGTAGAGACTTTTAGTGTTTTTGCTAATCTTGCTCCTTTTCCTTCTAGACTTCTGGAGTAGTATTACATTTCCCCACACCTTTACAATTAGGCAGGGGAAAGTACAAGTTTTGGCCAGTAAACTATGCACAGAATCTATGTGTTTCATGTGTAGGCAAAAGTACAAAAGAGCCAATAGATGACCTTCCACTTCTCTCTTTCCCTGCTATAGTGACCACGTAACGCCCTTTTCTAGATGGAACAAGATGATGGAACCTTTGTCAGTTTAGATCCTTAGTGGAATAGAACTCTAGCCAACCTGTGAGTGTCAGGTGTGAGAAATAAATACATTTTTAATGTATTAAACCAATTAAATTTGGAGATGTTTGCCACTGTAGCATTTCCTAATGTATACTGACTAAAACACCTAAGTAATAGTAAATACTGATTTTCAGAACAAGAAAAATTTTAAACGTTTCTTCTCTTAGAAGGACTTTAGGGACAGTAATTCTCTAGTGACTAACAGAAAAGTAAGGCAACTTACTTTAGTAGCAATAAAAATATTTTTTGCTCTTGAACCCTAGAACCATGAGAGAACAATGCAATTTTAAGAACTGATAAAGAGTTTAGGTATTTTAATAGATTATTACAGAGAAGATTGGGTTCAGATAATTTCTACTCTTGTGTAAAAGGACCAGGCACTTCATATTTAAAGTAATTAATTTATATTTTTATTTAATGCTAGGTTATTAATGCAAATATTTAGTTGGCCTTTCTGAATGGTGAGCTCTACAAAACAAAACAAAACCACAAAACTTAATGACTCCTAGTGGAGATTGGAATTGAAATTACTTGCTCTTTAAGAGACACTTAAATACAAAGTGGGGTGGGTGTGATGTGGTGACTACCTACTGCTCTGCATCTGACACACTAATCTCTAGCTCTTCATTTATCATTAATCTTTTGATGAATATCCTTAGACAAGTCATCTACATTAAAAGACAGTATGGCCTACTTACTAAAAGTTTAGATCTTGGAGCCAGACTGCCCAAATCAAATTCTATCTCTGGTGCTTTTTAACTGTATGACCTTAGGCAATTGACTTGAAAATGATGTTACTCAGTTTTTTTTATTGGTAACATGGAATACTAACAGTAAATATGCTATAGACTTACAGTAAGACTTAAATGAATTAAAACATTTAAAGTACTTAGAAAAGTACAAAGTATCTGCATAGTAACTTTCAATAGCTTTTAGCTGTTTATATTTTCTATATCTCCTGGGCCTCTGTTTTATTATCTGCAAAATAAAATGGTTGGACTATAGGATTCCTTAAAGTCTGTTATTTGCTTTTGTTTTCTTCCAAGAATTAAAGTTCTATAAGTTTAAGTCCATGACTATATTATTTATCCCATGAGATTCTATAACCTAAGGAATCCCAACACAGAAAAGATTTAATAAATATTTGTTGAATACATGCATCGATGACTTAATGATAATGGCTACCACATGCAAGGATTTAAACATGTCACACACTATTCCAGTGCTATTGTCTTAAGTTCTCACAATGAACCAATAAATGACATTATTACCTCATAATACAGATGAAGAAATGATATAAAAAGATAACTATTTCAAGGTCATGCAATTTAATGAGTGGAGAGTATGGGAAGAAAAGGACTTGGATTTAGATCTGTTTGACTTTTAAGCTCTCAAATAATCATCTTTTTACCTTAAATATTATTATGAAGACCATTTATGCTATAACTATGGACTTTCCATAGAAAGCTAAAGAGAACTCTTAAAATAGTGCTGCCATTTCCTATAGCTCTACAACATGGCAGTCATCTTTGTGCATGTCTGTTCCGGTCATTAAGGAATGATTTATTTTTTTAGAACTATGACTATGTTTATCTTTTCTTAGCACAATGTCTGTCACATAACAGGTACTCAGTATATGTTGATGGATGAATAAATGTATAGTAATTAGAAAGCTGGTGGTTGGTGAGGGAGGCTTCAATGAGTTATGTTTCAGAGGCTGTTTTGTATCAAATTATCAGTGCCATGCATGATTGGATATGATTCTATATCAGGTATCGTGCATGTTTTTACCCTCAATCATCACAAAAATATGTAATGTGGAAACAAGTGACTTGATTTTATAGGTGAGGGTATTTGTATTGAGAAAAAACTTGCCCAAATTTTAGTCATAATACCAAATTCTTTGAGTTCTAATTCTGATTCTTTTTTTAAAGAAGGAGAAAAAGAGAGAGGAAGAGAGGGAGGGAGGGAGAGAGAGAGAGAAAGAGAGAAATATACAATGTGTTTTTTTGTTTCTCCATTATTATAACTCTCTTATGAGTTGAACACCTCTCAGAAAAGTAAAAGCACAGTAGAGAGTTGCAGTACATAGACAATGACCAATGTGTAGGCTTCCTATTATTTTTATTGAGAAAATTTTAGATAAACTAACTTTTAAAAAAAATATAGCCCTCTCTGATTTGAAATGGACACTGAGTTCAGTGACTCAATTTACTAGCCTCTTGGAGCATTAGCATCTTTTGGGAGGCAAAGTGTTTCCATGACTTTCGTAGAGTTGTTGGCCTTGAACATCTGTGGTGCCAGACTGTGTAAGTTGAGTGAAGAGTTTGAGGTGCCTTGCAAAATCCATTCAGGGTTACCCATCAGGCGGGTGATGTGGGATCTGTGAGCATGGTGTCTGAAGCACCTTGCAAATTTATGCCCCAGTATTTTAGCTCAATATTGTGATAGCTGGTAGGAGTTCAGTATCTCACTGTTATAGACAGGCTACTCTAAATTGAATGGATTGATGCTTTGATTAAAGGCTGAAGATGCAAGCCAGTCAGGGTGGTCAAAATGTTTGATTTATTGACATTTTCCTGCAAACCACTCAACTATTTGGTCAACAGACCAGACTTCTGGATTAGGGAATAATTATAGTTGGCCAACTGATAAAGGATTCTCTCAGCCATCTCCCAGGGAACTTGTTGAACTATTTTAAAGAAGCACAATTGGAAAGCTCCACTCCAGTGCTTCACAAAATCATTCTTGTAGTGTGAAACAATTTGGCTTAACATCTAACAGAAATGGCATATTAATGTAGAACCATTTGCCTGGCAGTGAGCACACTTTGCTGGAAAAATGGCAAACTGATTTTGAGAAAAGATTCACAGACCTATGGATGAATAATGAGAGCTGTCGTGCTTTTTTTTCCCCCAAGTGATACACTGAGTAATTAAAGGAGAATATAAATTCTGAATTGCATTTTAAAATAGGTTCTCTGTACTATTCCTTTCTTTTCAACCTATTGAAAGGAAATAGCATTTCTACTCCTTGAGACAGTATGTTTCTAAATACATTACAAAGCCAGAACATTCTTGATTTATGAATAAAATTGACAAATGCCAAAGCAAAGTTCCATTTACTAGAAATCAATGTAATGTATGTTTCTTCAGGAATTTTTAGTTTCTTTAGTCTTGCCCTCCTCCTTATGTTGAATGTGAACAAAGAGAAAATATTTTCTGAAAGCTAGATATTAGTTCTTTAATATAGTTTAAAAATATCTCTGACACAGGAATAAAAGGCCCTTTTTCTCTCCCTTTCTGGCCATTCAAGTATAGAAAGATGTCACTCAGATCCTGGAAATACATATTTAATTATATCAATCTCCTTTTAAGAAGGTTTTGAGGTAAAATGGAAAGGCATAGAATAAATCAGAAAAAAAGGAGAATTAATGGTGCAGAAATAGTAAGAAGGGTTGGGATCATTAGAACTTTTGATTCTAACTTTGCTGAACTTTTGCTGTGAGCTGCCTACAACAAAGGAAATTTAGAAGATCTCAAACATGTGTGAGATAAATCAACCAGAGCTCAGCTGAAGCAAGGAATGATTAAATGAGAAACTTACCATTTTTTGACAGCCAATGTAATAACTGCTTTAGACAATCATTATCAAAGGATACTAAACCTAGAAGCTAAGCTACTTTTAGGGAGCAGGATATTCTCGTGGTCTCAAAGTATCTCCCCATAGTTTACCTAATAATTCCAAAAAAGAAATTTATCTCTATATGGATTGATTCACTAGGCATATTTACCAAGTTATCAATCTTGACATCATTAACAGTGGGAAAACCTTACCATGTATGCTTCCTCGTATGATGCAAAAAGAAGTCAACAACATTGTTAAGTAGTATTCCCACCACAACTGTCTAACTTGACTCTAGTGATGAGGAAATAAACAAATTCAGAATGTGACAAGATCAATGAGAACATTTTCTGTTGTGTTTTTATCCTACCCACTACTAATACTCGTGATTGACTGGCCTTAAACCAAGCTTCAGGAGTATCTGTTACTTTGACATTAGCTTTATTCTTACCTGATTGATTTTCCCTTCTTTACTCTCTACAAGATACTTATCTTTCTATTCAGCTGATGAGGCACAAAGACTGCAATACAGGTGGTGAATTAGGTTGATACTATTTTTTCTTAATTATTTTAACTAGTTCCAATTTAAATTTTAAAATTGACACGGGGACCACCAGTGCACAGGTACCATTACTCAAGAAAGGATATTATTTCTAAGGGCTTGATAAGAGTATATTCTTAGGATGTATCCCAATAGCATGTCTTCTGTGTTAGAAAATCATTAAGTCTTGTGAGAATGGGCGATGCCAATTCTCAATATTCCTAGAGCTAAATGGTATCTCCTTGTGGTTATTCTCATGATCTGGCCCTATTTTCCTCAAATGGGCAATTACTTGCATTCAGAAATTTTCTAACTTTTGTTTATGTTTCCATTACCATAAAAAGGGCAGCTAAATAGTCCTGTTGAATTATTGGATCAAAGGGGAATGGGACAATGAATCTGACTCAAGTGTGCTCTACAGTTTCCCCTCACTATCTTTTGAAAAATTTCCATGACTTTAATCAGATTTCTTCATTTGGTAGGGATCATTTATAAAAGACATCAAATAAAAACATACCCATTAGATTTCCCCTGAGGGGACAATTTTGGAAGTTGTAATTTTCCACTCTAAGTATGAACAGCTTCACCATGAAAAGAAGCCTTCACATGGATAATGACAATAATGCATTTTAATCTTTAAGGCACCAGCCTGAAGGCCTCTTAAATGGGAAACAGATGTGCTGTGTATCTTCACTTTTTCTACATCAGCAAAGCAGCACAGCCAACGTGTAGAGAACTAGGACCTCAGATGGGGCTAGAGGAATACTCCTATCTAATGACCTGACTCACAATATCCGGCAGGCGAATAATCACAGTAGTGATATTTACTGCACACTTAGGCTGCACCAAGCACCTTGGTAGGCAGTTTACATACATTGTTTTACTCAAATCTGACAACAACACTATCAGCGTGGTGCTATTGCTGTCTCAATTCTACAGTTGAGAAAACTGAAACCTAGGGAGTTTAGGAGAATTGCCTGGTGTCACAAGTGCTGAACAAATATCAGGCAATCTCATCTAGAGACCATGCTCTTAGGTAAAGGAAACCACTAAACCGTATTTGGGTTTATTGAGTTCCACAGGTTGATCTTCATACATTGGTCTAAGCCTTTACTAGAGCCCTCAAGGTAAGTACTATTCTCAGTGTGGAGATATGGAAACTGAGATTTAGAGACATTAAGTACCTTGGCCACAGTCATTCTTCTGTTCATTGGCTAATGATTACGCATGTGGGACCCCTTTCAAAACTGTTCATTACAGTGTATCATGTTGCTTCTTTTGTTTATTGAGTTTTTCTATTTTTATCTTTCTCTTATGCTTCTAATTTATATAAAACAGCATGAAAATACATAAAATATTTGGACTTAAATTTCTATCATAGGTAATTGTAGGATGGTCAGAAAATATGACCACAGTGAACGGAATTTACGTCAAACTTGGGATAAAAGTAATCCCAGGTTCCAATGATAATTCCAACAAATTGAGCTAATCTTAAACTTTTAAATAAGAATGTTTCATAAATGCAAATGTCTTGTACTATGTCTTATACTACTCTCTGTTCAAAATACTGCTGTAAGTATTTTCGATATACTTACAAATCCAATGAATTTGGCAGAAATCAATTGTTCCTCAATATCCATTCTTTCCTTTGTTCTTTTGATAACAGAACTCCTCAACCACTGTGATAGGTCACATGGTTGCCCAGTTAGAGACTGCATGTCCAGTCTCCTCTTGCAAATAGTACGATCACATGAGAAAGTTAATTCTGCACACACACAGAGAATGGCTGTACGATGACACCACAAAAAGGCAGCCATCTACAAGCCAAAGAGAGGGGACTTAGGGTAAACCAATCTGACTGAAGCCTTGATCTTAGACTTTTAGCATCCAAAACCGTGAGAAAATAAATTTCTGTTGCTAAAGCCACCCAGTCTTTGGTACTTTGTTATGACAGCTCAAGCAAACACATGGTAAAAGAAGTTTGGAGTCTCCTAAGAACTCTTAAATACATGCAGTAAGTTAACCCCGTAAGAAGTTATATTAGATAAATCAACATATAATAGATGAGAGATGAGACATCAATCATGTAAGGAAGCTTCAAGAGCACTTACTATGTACCGAGAATGATTCTGTGAGTTTGGGATAAAGTAATGTCCAAGAAAAACTGAAGGCATGAATCTGTTATTTCCTGATGATTGAATTCTCATTTTTTTCTTAAAATAAAACAGAATAAAAAGTAATATATTGAAAGAGAGTAGTCTGCTTCATTCATAATGGATATTTAGGGAGGGTCTCTCTGAGCAGCAATTTTTGTGCTGAGACCTAAATGACAAAAATATGTTCACCAGGCAAATTGTGGGTGGGGTGGGCTAAAGGTTTCAGACAGAAGAAACAATATGTGTAAAGGTACAGAAATAAGATCAAGCTTGGCTTTTCTAAGGAACAGGAAGAACATCATTATTTCCAGAGCTTCTTGAGTGAGGAGGGAATTGCATGTAATGTGATATCAGAGGCGGGCAAGTGTCAGAGGGGTAGTCCATGGTGAGGGGCTTGGATTTTATTCTCAGTGGGTTGAAAAGCAGGTGGGTGATATGATGCATTTTCCATTACAAAAGATTGTTTGGGCAGCTGTGTGGACAATCCATGGAAATGTCTCGAAATGGAACCAGGGATAAAGTAACGAAGTAAAGTGAAGATGTTTTATATCACTCTTCCCCTCAACTCTCAAATCTCAGTTAAATGTCACCACCTCTCGAGGTTTTCCTGCATTTATGGGCAATAATTAATTGCTAAATCCACTGGGTTTCCTCAGCATGTGCTTATACCTTTTATTGTGTTGATACTACATTTTTCTGCTCTGGATTCTGCTTCCCTCGAAGAAGAGAAAATATTAATGAATTTGTGGCTATGTCTTATTTATCCCTTGTAATCGCTGTATCTATCATAGGCTCTGGCATCTAGTAGGTTCTCAGTAAATGTCAGTTGAGTGAATAAATATGAGTACTATTTACATTTGTTGTGTCAGTTATATATGTGTTCAGTGATACATTCATAGTGAAAGCTAGAGAGGACAGGATAAAATGAATTCAGATTTGACCATAAATAAATGTGCTCTTGTGCAATTCTGAAGATAATCAGGGAATTAAAAGATTTCTTTGCCCATTTCCAGTTGCTTTTTGCAAGGGGAAACCTTGTGCTAAGACACTTTCTGAAACAAGACCTTTATCCCTGCTTTTTTTATAATAAAAAACAGGCTGCCCTTATCTGGCATGTTCCTTGTATGTCCTTCCAGCCTTCCCTAGCTACAAGGGCCATGGACATGCAACTAAATATTGTCTGCATTAATCCCAGCATCTCTGGCATCTCATTAAGCAAAGCTTGGTGCAATACTTGAGGGAATAACTTGTCAAAGTCAACAAATTGTTCTGAAGGGCAGATTCAGTTGTCTCTAATGTAAGAAACCAGTCCTTTGGGAATCTGCAGAGAAGAGGCTAAAGTTACATGTTAGACTGAATTATCTGACTATGAAGCACAAATTCTTATAATAATAATACAGAATTTAGCTTGTTAATCAGTTAACATCTTAATTACCCTGAGAGATTTTTCTAATTTGTAATAATGAAATTGAGTTTCAAAGAGATAAACTCTTAGTAACATACACAGCTATAAAATAATAGCAATATTTGTTCTTATTACAAAATCTTCATTTATTCATCATGTTTCCTTTAGGTAGGGAAATTTCACATAGTAATAAATCCTAAAGGTGGAGGAATTTTGACTTGGTTTACATTTTGACTCTGAAAACAGATATTGATAATGCCTTTGCTTTCCTAGAGTAATGCATACAATAATGATCATAGTAGTAGTAGTAGACAACATTTGTTGAAAACCTACTGTCTATATCAGTATGGTAATTTCTTTACATGGCATTTAATATTGGTTCCTCACAACAATACTAAACCATATAATAATTTATGCATTATATCTTACTACTATATGAATATTGTCATCATTTTCAAGATGAGAAATCTGAGGATCAGAAGAGCAAAGAGTTTTTCAATGTCAAGCAGAAAGTGGAGGAGACACAATTCCATCCAGTCAAATCTCAACTTAATCACAGTGCTATACTGATCCAAGATTTTCAGTTGTGCATTATCACATATTGTTCATATAGCAACATGGCATTTACCAAAATACTATATTTATCCCAGCCCTCTGTTCTCATGTCAACCTCCATTCCATAATAATTACCAGTCTCTGTTTGATGTTTCATTACACTATTCTCAGTGTTTCATGTGGGGGAAGAATAGTTTTCTTGAGAAATATGGAACTCTGAAGACAGGCAGTCTATAATAGACATTTTGTGGTCCATTCCTGAACCATTTCCCAATTCACTAGGCAGAATGTCTATTAAGAACAACAGTAGTTGCCAATTTTGGCATATGACAATTGTGTTTCTACATTATCAATATGGTCTCTATTCCCACTATCCACTTTCCTTATGTAATCAGGAAAAAAAAAATCTTGCCAAACTATTTTATAATCCATTAAATGCAATTTTATCTATCTATAGAATATTTTACTTGCATATTTCAATAATATATCTATAAACATATAGATTTGTTGGGCATCAAGAGGCCTTCCTCCAATTCCCTTCCCTCTAATATTTGAAATCCTATCATTCTTTCTGAGCAAAAGGAACTATTTCTTTAGGTCAATTTATTATGATGGTTATTCATTTGATTAATAATTACTGAGTGCCTATCATATGCCAGACAGGAGTAGTAGACAGTCTGGCAAAAAGAGAGAAAAGTAATAATAAGATAATTTTCAATAAGGATAAATTCTATGAGAGGACAGAAAATAGAGAAATGAATTAAGAAAAAGTGAGGGGCCATAAGATAGTCTCAGTTAAGAGGTGACATTTGAGCTGAGACCTAAATCATAAGATGGAATCAGCCTATGATGAAGTGGGAAAGAGAATTCCAAGTAGATGGAACATAAAATGCAAAATCCTTGAGGAGGAAGAAAGCTTAGTGTGCTCCAGAAACCAAACTATATCTGTACAGCTGCAACATAAACATTAGGACATACTGATGCAAGATGAGATCACAGAGAAGGGAAGGACTTGGATTCAGTAGAGTCTTGAGTCATGGCAGGATCTTTGGACTTTATTCTGAGAGTATGCTCTTTTTAATAAACATTAAATACAAAAAAAGCTTCTACATGCAAATTGACAAAGTTTTCCTAGCATCATATAAAAAGAGTTTCCTAGCATCATATAGAAAGAGCATCATATCAAAGTATTTCAAGCAGTGATCCAATTATGGCATTCTGATTGTATGGTGACCCCAGAGATAGAAAAGAACATAAAGGTGGGTCTGGGGTCTAAACAAGAAGTAGGGTGAGCTCAAATAGAGGACAAAACACTTCTTTTTTCAGGATCAGCCTTCATGGGCCCAACTAAGTGAATTCATTTGGTGTGAACATTCACGATTTGTGACCACCCAGTATCTACTTTCCCTATTTCCCTTCTTTTGGAAGTAGTATGCAGAAAGTACTTTGGGATCCATCTCCCCTACTTTCAGTCTGAGGACATGTGTTAACTTTACCACATGTTTCTGGGGGTGTGGAAAAAAAATTTTGCCTGACTAGTTAGGACGTCTCATTGTCCTGGCTGCAATGTTTGGTTTCGACATAGCTGTATGCCCCAATTTGACTAAATGCATGCTACGTCAACATTTCTGTTCAAATTTCTGGGAAAAACTATTTTTTCTGGACCACTACATAGAAGGCTGTATGTCTCAAGTTACTAATAACTATCCTGCTACCACCTGAGCCAAGATGAAGGTGCATAGAGCTGAGCAGTATAGAAAAAGTAGTAGGTCTTAGTAACATAGTTTGAGCTCTAGACCAATTATGTCAGTCAGGGCTCAGCAGGAAGCAGAATTCACTCCAGATGGTTTATATGAAACTATTTTAATGGAAAAATTATTTACAAAGAAGCGAACAATATTAAGAGAATAAATAAGAAGGGATAAGACCCTCAATGTCTGGGAAACAATGAAAAGTTGTTACCATAGCTAGAACTGAAGGGACAAGGGAAGAAATAGTGTTATTCTAATTCAGTAAAAGCTGTAATAGTCATAATGTGTTTTATGGAGGTGTTAGTGGTGGAGAGATGGCAACTCAGCCCTGAAGGATGGAGGGAGTAAAAAAGAAATGCTTTGATATGTTTCTCAGTTAGCTCTCCCATCGCTATCATAACCTAACTGGAAGGAAGTTGGTGAGGTAATTAGAACTCAGTCTCTAGTGTCATATGGAAGGCTGAAGAAAGGTGGAGAATATATGAGAAGTGGATGAAAAGAGAATACTTTGCACAAAGTTAAATTGAATCTCACAGAATTTTTCATACATATGAGCAAAAACATTCTTGCCTCCCTACTCTCCTTTTCTGAGACAGTTGGAAATTGATATTCTGTCTCTTACAATTAAAAGGATTCTAACTTATAAATTCTTGGATCTTAAAAAAATAGAGTAGCCTCTCCCACACAGAAATCTTTTATTACAGTGTATCTTGCGCTGCAGAGGATCAGAGTGATCTTAAAACATCCAGTTATGCAATTAGTCACTGAAATGTACATACACATTGTTCTCATTCTTTCAGAGATCAGCTGGGAAAGAGACCATGAGTCAGTGATTCTTCCATATCCATCAGACCAAAATATTAATAGAACGAGTGGAGTGGCTGGAATATTTTCATGTCTAGTTTAATGTGCATGGGTAAATATTCATATGATGGGAGTTTCTCTTCACACAGAGCTCAGTGGGAACACTCCTTCAAATTAAATGAGTCCAGTAGGGCATTTAAAGTTGGAAAAAGAGAGATAGACATGTTTCTGCAAGACATAAATGAATAATTGCATATGCCTTAGGTTTCTAGACCCAGAAAAGTACCTACTCTGATTATTCAAAATGGAATTCTGTATTATAATGTACAGATAATGAAAAGGTAGCAAATGAATACTAAACCTTGTCATCTGGAAGAGAGAGTTGAAGTGACTTGCTGAATGTTACCTAGCTAGTTAGTGGCAGAGCCAGAATTAGAGTTTGAATTTCCTAAATCTTAGTCTTAAGCATTTTATTCTACTAATAAAATGATTATTTAGGTAGCATAACTGTTTATTCTACCAAAGTTCAGAATGTAAAAATAAGAAGAAATATGTTCGAATTCTAGCTCCATAGCTTTGCTGCTAAAATTATAAGTAAGGTATTTACCTTCTCCACAATGAAGTATGTCTAGTATAGAGTATGGTAACTTCTGGTTTTCAATCATTGCCACTTCTCTGGAGTGCAAACCATGATTCTTTTGACAAATATATATTTTCTTTTCACATATTGTGTAATCTTCCCCATCCAAGTTGGTCCTTTTTATAATCACAGAATGGTACTGATAAAGGCACTATTGCTATATCAGAGTGTTAGGATTCAGAAATCCCTTTGTTATTCAAATTATCATAATGCTTAATATAGTGACTCTCTGCTTTCTGGAAATGTCCCATATAAAGACTTAATAAGCATGAAAATGACCCCTTTCACTTACCATAGGACTTTTTAATTGAGGTAACCAGATTCTCAGTTTTATGACAAACATTTACAACTTCTTTGTCCAGAGTTAATAAGCAGACATTACTTTTGCCTTTGATAATTAACTACAAACTGTTTTGGGTGATCCAGTCAAAAAGCTAGCAGCAACTAGGGCCTCCCACGTTTAAGAGGAACTTGAAAAATGGCTTTGCTTAGTCTTTTTTTTTTTTTTTTCTGTATTTTACCCCAAAGAAGCAATAAGAGCTTGTCTGCGTTTGCCATTTTTAGTGTTTTGGTCTCTCCTGATGTGACAGCAACATTGGGCCAGAAGGTCAGGTTTGATTTACTCTGTAATGAGGCTCTGGGGACAGTTTTCTCTACTAACCCCTTACTCCACTCAAGCAGCAGCTACTGTGCCTTATAAATGTTGCTATTCTGTAACTCCCTGAAAGACTTGCTGATGCTGTGAAATGTCAATGTCGCTGTTATTTCTTTGAACTTGAGTTATTTTAGTCTTCTACCTTAAGACCTAAATGAAGTTCCCAAACCATAAATAAATGTAATAATTGGCCCAAACCACAGTCACACTGGCAAGTCTTTGATATACTGCTAAATAGTCATATGCTTCTCTTAAAATCAAAGCATTTCAGGGTTGGATGAGGCCTTGGAGGTCATTTGCTCCTACTCTTTATTCTACCTTCTAGTTATACTGCAACTAAAGTATCAAAGGTCACCCAGTCCTTTGATATTTAAAGAAAATTGGTTTGAACTGCTTTACCCCTCTTCCTCTGAAGTACAATCCCCAAAAGATTTTTTCAAATTTTCCTCACGCTTATATTCATTCCTCACTTCTCTTCTCAATGAGCTGCCTATTTTAATTTCACTTTTCTTATTCTCCTCTCTCAGGCATACATCAACGAGACATGGAATTCTGCTTTTTTCCCTTAACTTGTCCAAATACAACTTGAATGGGACATTTGTGAGTGTATGAAACTTTACTGAAGACCACATGCAAGTTGTGTATCAAGACTATGAAACATCGAGGAAGGAAAGTGCAGAGGATGTAAACAGATAGAAAAACATCAAGTTCATGGATCAGCATAATCAACATTGTTAAAATGTCTATATTACCCAAAGTGATCTACAGATTCAATGCAATCCCCATTAAAATACCAATGTCATTTTTTCCAGATAAAGGAAAAATAGTTCTATGTTCCATGTGGAACCAGAGAAGACCCCAGATAGCCAAAGCAACCCTTAAGCAATAAGAACAAATTAGAAGGAATCACTTTACCAGACTTCAGGCTATGCTACAAGGCTATAATGACCAAAACAGCATGGTACTGGCACAAAAACGGAGACACAGAACTATGGATCAGAATGGAGAACCCTGATAAAAAATCATTCTCATATTGCCATCTGATCTTTGACAAAGCAGACAAAACTATATACTGGGGAAAAGAATCCCTATTCAATAAATGGTGCTGGGAAAATTGGATAGCCACATGTAGAAGACTGAAACAGGATCTGCACCTCTCACCACTCACAAAAATTAATTCACGATGGATAACAGACTTAAACCGAAGACATGAAACAATAAGATCTCTAGAAGAAAATGTTGGAAAAACTCTTATAGATGTCAGGCTAGGCAAAGAATTTATGACAAAGACTCCAAAGACAATCACAGCAACAATAAAAATTAACAAATGGGACTTAATTAAACTAAAAACTTCTGTACAGCCAAGGAAACAATCAATACAGTGAACAACCTACAGAATGGGAGAAAATATTTGCATGCTGTATACATCTGATAAAGAACTGATAACTAGAATCTATAAAGAATTCAAACAAATCAGCAAGAAAAAATAAATCAAACAACCCCCTTAAAAAGTGGACACAATTCCAGGCTTTCTTGAAAATGTTAAATCTCAAGGAAGGCTTCATTTATTTATTCTCCTCTCTATACAAAGCACAGACTAAGTCAATTAGATTTTCTTCCCATTCGTTTTCTCCTTGTCTAAACTTTATGAGATGTTATAGACTTTAATGATTCTCACATTTATTTGTCATCTATCCAACTCTCTATGTTTCATGAATCCAGTATTTTATATCTTGACCACTGTGTGTAACCTTTTAAACCAGAGAAACTGGTTATCCCAAAATGGCATATGACATCAGAATACCTTAATTTTAGCACTTGTGGATGAGTCTAAGCTTTCTAGACTATAAATTGTATTATTTTGCAGATTTATTATTTATATAGTTTGGATATTTTATAACAAGACAGTTTTAGGAAACCTGAAATAAAATAAAGGTGCAATATTTATTTTATATTCCTAGGAATCAACCACATTTTTAGGACTATTTCTAAATCTTACTCTTGGGGAAGCTTTCCCATTGGATCTTCTTTGTCAAATTTACAGATTTTTAAATGTGTTTAAATAATTATTGAATGTAAGATTACTAAAGGAAACATCTTTCTAAACTTTAATAGGAAAGAATAAGCAGTTATAATAACTCACTGTTCTTTGGTAAAAAGCTTTTTGAAGTGAATATTGTGGTATACAAATAAGTGTCAACTAAAAAGAAAGACAAATACAATTTACAGTTCAAGAAAATCAAATCATTTTCTTTGTGAAATTAGAACTGGGTTTGTTCAAAATTACTCCATTCAACACTTTTTTATTAAATCTCAGTAATGTTTTTATAATTCAACTCTCAATTTTGTGGATAAATTAAAGAAAAAATAAAAATGGAATAAAGTAATATAAAGCTGTCTTTCAAAAAATGAATAATGGTGATATATTATTTGGGGAGACTATCCAGGGAATCTGTCTGAGAGATGTTATATATCTCCTTTTGTTATATTTTGGAGCATACTAAATACATCATTCAATATTTGTTTATATTGTATATCTTCAACATAATTTCATTTACCCTAATTTAATTGTTCCTCACAACATCCATGTAAAATTTGGTGAAGTAATAATATTGTAATTATTATTATTGCTATTATTTTCCATATCACAGAAAAAAAATCACATTTAGGAAGAGTGCATAACATGTAAAAGGGATCAGAATGAAGACTAGAACCCAAGCTTTTAAGCCTTTAAATCTTAAGTCTTTATAATTTATTATATTATCAGTTTAAAACCCCAGAGCAAAACTATTCTTTTCTCCTTCAGAATGTGCCATGCTTTCACAAGACACAGCTCACTTGTTATCTCTGATTAGCAGTTTCAAAGTTTGGTAGGGGAAGATTGAGTAGATGCCAAATACAATTTGGTAGGGTAAACAAACAGTATCTTATCAGTACAGTATATTATGATTCAAAATGAATTGCAAATACACACACGAAAATAAGGAGAGTAGATATTCACAGTTGTATTGCTGATGTCAGTGTTTCTGTCTAGCAAGTGGATGCAAAATCGTGGCATTTATTTTGTGATTTTGTGTATTCTGCAATCCTATTTAAAGACACACATGTCCAAGCTATGAATTTTCCAACCCTTCCATGTTGGAAAAACAAGCTCTTCATCATGGAATTGATCCCAGAGCACTCTTACGGAACAAGTGTCTTCAGGAAAGATTTGAACAGTTTTATCACTGGTTTGAATGTCAATAATATAGATGTTATTCCAGCATAGAAGAGGAATCAAGAACACAGTTTGATCAGACATAAAAAATCGCTCCTCAGTGTCTGAGTAAACGAACATGGTTCTCAACCACAAAAGGAATTTATAAGAATGATAGATCAGTCTGTTCATTATGTCTACTGGATAATATGTCAATGGCTGCTGTGTCTGGGAATACTTTAAATGTCTTTTGCGGATGACATATTTTAGAAAGAGAGAGATGATGTTTTTCATAGCAGATAGCTGAAAGAACAGAGAGAGAAATCCAGTTTAAAGTTGGTAGCACAATAGGAATGTGAGCCAAGAGGTGAGTATTGGGGAAATAGAAAGTTAGTCTGCTGTGAAGGTTGCCATGCCCAGCTGCATGTATGCTCTGTAGGATCTGTGATTTCACGATCGTTGATGATGTATCTTTTCCTCATGCAAATGTCTCATAAAAGCTAAACTGCAGAAAGGATATGAAGCATCTTTAAAATTTTTGACAGGATATTCACTTACATTTGCCATTACAAAAAAAAAAAAAGGCAGTCGAAATTTTTTTTTTTTTGCTCCAGGTGATTAGGTATTAGTTCTAAACAATTTTAATTAAGAATAGCATGCATATAAAAAAGTGTGCACATGGTCATACAGAGTAGTATAATGGACTTTGGAGACTGAGAAGGGGGAGGATAGGAAAGGACTGAGGAGGGATTAAGAGTTACCTATCAGATGCAATGTATACTATTCAGGTGATGGGTATACTAAAAGCTCTGACTTTGCCACTATACAATTCAGCCATGTATCAAAAAACTACTTGTGCACTTTAAATCTATTGAAATAAAACAAAAGTATAAAGGTCAAGTCTCAATGGATTTTATACTAACTCCACCACATCAAGCTGCAGAATATTACCAGCTTCCCAGGAGCCCAGGTGCTCCCTTCCTGTAACTTTTCTCCCAAAGATATAGCAGTATCCTGACATCTAATACCACGAGTTTGCCTGTTTGTCAACTTTATATACATAGAGTCATACAGTAGTGGCACGTTGTTTTAGTATGATTCTTTTCACTCAATGTCATTTTAATGTTTTCATTTATTCATACTTATTGCTTTAAGATATTTCTCTCGGGAATTTCTGCTAATCCAGTATTTGTTAGAAAATGGACTTTCAGTCATTTGTTTAGTATTCATTCAATACTTAGTTATTGTGAGCCAAGTGTGCTAGTAAGAGGACAAAATATAGCAAAGAAAAGATTCATGGTCATTCCTTCAGAAAGGTTTCAGGCTACAATGCAAGATAAATAGTAATCCAGTTTAAAATTCAATAAATAAATAAATAATTTCAAAATATGCAAATGCTATCAAAAACTAAACAGAATAAAACATGTTGAAAAAGTAAATCTTTACTTAAATGTTGTGTGAATATAGTGAAAGCAGTTATCTCAGGTAATACTTAGCTAAATACTTTGAGGCTTTAAAGGGATGGGAGCCATTTTTTTTTATGTTTACTTTTTCAATATCTGAAAAACTTAAACCTAAATATGCCCCATGTGTCCTTACACTGAACTTTAATGTCTTCATATTGGTCATTGGATGAAGTCAGGGACTGGACAACCTCTCGGAGTGATTTACAAAAAGCACGATGGAATACTACATGGTAAACTCTTTTTGTTTCAATTGATTTTTTTATGTTTACCAATAAATTTAGAAATTTTAGAAATCAGATTTAAATGACCTTTTGGTGTCTCTAAATACATTTATTTTCTTTCTTTCATTTCCTCTAAACTTTTCCTCCACATTCATCTCTTTCCCACTTTTGCTGTGCAAATGTATTTTGACTACAACATTTAAGGGGAATAATGCTACAATCAATTATGCAGGTAGGCTCATATAGCATGTACATCTGTATATTAACTCGAGGATTTCATTTTGCTCTTTGGCCCTTATCCTTCCTTGAGTTTGATTTTTACTTTTATCTTTTATATTTGAAAATAGTTTGATCTTATGGCTATCTGCATGTTTTTTTCCAACAAGGCCATGAATACATATACATGTATGTATAATAATTACACTAAATCTGCATAGTATTTTAACATTCCAAAAGTCACTACCACTAAATTAGCCCTTATTCATTGTATCTTGCATTTCTTATTACTTTATGATGTAAATGGTAACTTATTGTTTTATTTTTTGTAGTTTAGAAATCTAAAGATGAACCTGCCCAAAGTTACATGGATGGTCAATAGCAGATCTGCTATTTCAATCCAGATTGTTTAAATCAAAGTAGTGCCCATTCCAATATTCAATTAGTGTGGATTTACAATCTCTATCTGTCCTTCACTGAGATTAGTGGATTGTGAGTGCATAATACATCCAGAGAAAGAGTAAGAATAAAAAGAATGTTGAGAGAAGAGGAAAGGAAGATGAAGTGAATTATTCCAAATTTTAAGTTCATCCAGATTCCACTTATACTGAAAGTCTGCATGACTCTAGAAAAAGTTTCCCAACCTATGTTCTAGGTTTTTGGAATGTTAATGAAAATTAAAAATAAAAATTGTATCAATAAATATTTAGAGACATAGATAGCCAAAAAATAATTCGACCAACACTAAAATAAACAAAATTAAACAAGTTTCTTTGCTTAAAACATTTCTGTGATTTTTAATATGGTAGTGTAGAAGGAAGGAAATGTAATTGACCATGTAATCCTCTTGATTTTTTGTTTTCCCATGAGCTATGTAACAGCATTTCACAGAACATTCCTAAGATAACAATGCATCAAGAAATAGGCTGGTCTGGGCTACGCTGTAATCCTAGCACTCTGGGAGGCCAAGGTGGGAGGATCACTTGAGGCCAGGAGTTTGAGACCAGCCTGAGCAATAGTGAGACCAAGTCTATACAAAAATTAGAAAAATCAGCCAGGCATGGTGGCATGCACCTGTAGTACCGGCTACCCAGGAGGCTGAGGCAGGAGGATCACCTGAGCCCAGGACTTTGAGGTTGCTGTGAGCTAGGCTGACGCCATGGCACTCTAGTCCAGGCAACAGAGTGAGACCCTGTCTCAAAAACAAAAAAAGAAAAATAAAAAGAAAAGACAAAGAAAAAGAAATTATCCAACTGCATTAGGGAAATCAGACCACACAAGCATTTCTATAGGAGAAATTAAGAAACGATACATCTATTACCCTTAATAGATTTATACAATATGACAAGAGTTGTCTGTTAGTGTTCTAATTATAAAGACTATGTGCCCATATTTCCTGATATAAAATCCATTCTATATCCTTATCCTCTATCAAAACTGGGCCACAGACTTTCCAGAAGAGAACCATATGGTGGATTATCTCCAGAACTCTCAGTCTTTATGTGCTTAGTGCTCCATAAGAAATTGTTATTGAACCATATACATACATATTTAGGAAATTAAAATAACATCTATTAAGAAAAAGCTCCAAGATTTGTTTTTGAATAGCCTTCCAAGGTGATTTCCTCTTTTAGGAACAAGAGTTCTAAAAATTGACTAAAGGGGTCATGATCCATGAAGAAACTTGACACTCTGGTATAACCCAAGTCAGCACAAATAGGCCAATAATCAGACTCTCTTTGACCCGAGATGATTAAATAGGCAATGCTGCTCAATAAAACATAGGACCTATGCCCTGACCTCTGTTCTATTTTATATACTGTTGTTTTAAGGCACCATGCTATTTGGATTTCTGCCTGTGATGGAATAATAGTGCTTATATTTTTGTTTTTTGTTTGTTGTTTTTTTTAATTTCATCAGTAAGTTTCTCCAACAGGAAGGTAGAAACAACCAGTCTCAGGTAATTAATTTTTAGTATTTCAGATCTTTTAACAGCCTCTTCACAGTGAGAGTTATTTCTGTTTCTAGGTCATTCCCAGGAAAGTTTAATAGCAATGTGGAATTTCAGGAAAATTAAAAACATTAGCCAAATGCTATTATGCCCCTCCCCCAGTTCCCCGGCATTTCCCTCACTAGTGCCTCGGCTGTGACACTGGTTCCTCAGTTGCTATGAGTTCATTGACCGATAGCTCACACCTGCATTCTTTCCCTGAAGATGGTTCTTGAGAGGCTAACGCTGACTTACCTAAGTAAGATGCTTGGGGGCTCGGTGCCACCCTGTTCCCCTTGCTCCAAAGAAGGACAAACTCCGGTGCAATTCAGACTTCAGACATTCTTTAGGTATCACGCTGAATGTAAACTTCACCTGAACCCACACTCCTACCTATCCGCTTCAGCATTCCTATTATAGGCCTTTCATCTTAATTAGTTTCTCCTGAGATCTTTCCCACACTAAATCACATGCACACAATGTCAACAACAGGCTCTGCTTCTGGAGAAGCTACTTAAAGATGCAGGAGCAAAGACAGGCAATCCAAAAACTTTATTTAAGAGTTCAGGAAAGATCCTAAGAAGAGCTAATGCTCTACTGGAACCCATTCTACTAAGTGAAGTACCCCAAGAATGGAAAAACAAGCACCAAATGTACTCACCATCAAACTGGTATTAACTGATCAACACTTAAGTGTGTATACAGTAATAACATTCATCAGGTGTTGGGCAGATGGGTAGTGGGAGATGGGGATGAGTATATACACACCTAATGGGTGTGGTGTGCACCATTTGGGGGATGGACACACTTGAAGCTCTGACTCAGGTGGGGCAAGGGCAGTATACATAACCTAAACATTTGTACCCCCATAGTATGCTGAAATAAAAAAAATTAAAAAAAATTTAATGCTCTAATTTCCTAGCATATTGACTATAAAAGACAAACAAAACAAATTTAGGATTAGGCAGATGTTTATAAGTCATTAATAAATAAAACAGACTGGGGAGACTAGACCAAACTATTGACTAATAGCAAATGGGGCAGATGAGAAAACAATGTAGGAGTGGATAGAGTGAGTTTTATCCCAAGTATGATGTAAAGGGATGTTAACACTGAAAAATACAGTTTAATAAAAATAATACTAACATGTGATACTGTCATAGAATGGTGGACTCAAGGAAGTCCAGAAGAACTAATTCCAGAAGAGAGGATCCCTTCAAAAATGAGAAGAAATTCCTGGCTTTTTCCTGAGTGAAAATGCCAGGTTTAGATGAGGGCAAGAGGACACTAACTTGTAGAGAATTTGCCAGATTGAGGAGAGACCAAGAAGAGGGTCAAGCTATAAGCAATGGTGGGGAAGATGGGGAGTTTTGGAGTTGGGAGTCTAATACAAGTAAAAATAATCACCTTAATCTGGCAATTCACACAGTTCAATCCAATTTACCTCAGTAAATGACCATGAACACAGGTGAAAAGAATAAAAAGTCTCTACAGTCTTGAGCATTTTCATTATGCTTGGAATAAAGTGACCACTATTGCTGATTCTGAAGGTGAAAACATGAACCAACAAGGAAGGACCACAATAGCACACTGGTTGGTGGTGGGGCTAACCAAAATGCAGTCTTATACACAGTCAGAAGAGACAAAAGAAAAAATATTTAAAAAGAATGAAGCATGCCTACAAGTTCTAGAAAACAGCCTCAAAAGGGCAAATCTAAGAGTTATTGGCCTTAAAGGGGAGGAAGAGGGGAGACAGAGAGATAGACAGACAGATAGATAGAAGGTTTATTCAAAGAAATAATAACAGAGAACTTTCCAAACCTGGAGAAAGTTATCAATATTCAGGTATAAGAAGGTCATAGAATACCAAGCAGATTTAACTCAAATAAGACTACCTCAAGGCATTTAAAATCAAGCTCCCAAAGGTCATGGAAAGAGAAAAGATCATAAAAGAAGCAAGAAAAAAGAAAACATATAAAGGAGCTCCAAAACATCTGGCAGCAAATTACTCAGTGGACAACTTACAGGCCAGGAAAGAGTGGTATGGCATAGTCAAAGTGCTGAAGGAAAAAAAACCTTAACCCTAGAGTAGTATATCCTGCAAAAATATCCTTTAAACATGAAGGAGAAATAAAAACTTTCCTAGATAAGCAAAAGCTGAGGGATTTCAACAACACTAGATCTATTCTACAATAAATACTAAAAGGAGTCCTTCAATTTGAAAAAAAAAGGACATTAATGAACAATAAGAAATCATGTGAAGGTATACAACTCACTGGTAATAGTAAGTACACACATACAGAATGCCCTATTGCTGTAATTGTGGTGTATAAACCACTCATATCTTGAGTAGGAAGAACAAAAGACAAATATATCAAAAATAACTATAACAGTTTTTTAAGAGGTATACAAAAAATATGGATAGAAATGACAAAAAATTAAAAAGCAGAGGAAGATGGAGTTAAAGGGTATAATTTCTGTTAGATTTCTCTTCACTTGCTTATTTGTTTGTTTGTAAGCAGGGCTGTCATATGTTTAAAATAATTGGTTATAAAATGTTTTGTTCCAAGCCTCACAACAACCTCAAATAAAAAAGCCTAAAACAGATACACAAAAACTGAAAAACAAGAAATTAAAACATGATACCAGATGAAATCACTTTTTCAGTGAAAGATAGGAAGGAAGGAAGAAAGAGAGTACCACAAAACAACCAGAATTCAAATAACAACATAGCAGTAGTAAATCCTTACCTACCAATCATAACACCGAATATGAATGGATTAAACTCTCCAATCAAAAGACATAGAGTGGCTGAGTGGATAAATAAAAAAGAACCAACTATATGTTGTCTGCAAGAAACACATTGCACCTATAAAGACACACATAAACTGAATATAAGGGGATGGAAAAGATATTCCATGCAAATGGAAACTGAAAAAGAGGCTTTTTGGTGTAAAAGCCTTTCCATTAAGATCTGGACCAAGACCAGATGCCTGCTGTCACCACTGTTATTCAACATGGTACTAGAAGTTCTAGCTAGAGCAATCAGACAAGAAAAAGATACACACAAATCAAATCAAAATGGATTAAAGATTTAAATCTAAGACCTAAAACTGTGAAACTACTAAAAGGATATATTGGGGAAATGCTTCAGGACATTGATCTGGGCAAAGACTTCTTGAATAATACCTGCAAAGGACAGGCAATGAAAGCACAATTAAACAAACGGGATCATGTCAAGCTAAAACGATTCTGCATAGCAAAGGAAACAATCAATAAAGGATAGAGACAACTCACAGAATGGGAGAAACTATTTGCAAACTACCTACCTGACAAGGGATTAATAACTAGAATATATAAGGAGCTCCAACAACTCAGTAGGAAAACAATCCAATAACAATTAAAAACATAGGCAAAGGATCTGAATAGACATTTTCTCAAAAGAAGACATAAAAATGGCCAACAGGTATATGAAAAAATGTTTAACATTAATCATCAGAAATGCAAATCAAAACTATGATGAGTTATCTCACCCCAGTTAAAATGACTTTTATCAAAATTCAGGCAGTAATAAATGCTGGTGAGGATTTGGAGAAAATGATATCCTCATACACGATTGGTTGGAATGTAAATTAGTTGCAACTACCATGGAGAACAGTATGGAAGTTCCTCAAAAAACTAAAAATAGTTTCATGCATTCACTTTAAGTCTGTTATCCACTGTGAGTTGATTTTCGTGAGAGGTGAAGCGTGCATATCCTGTTTCAGTCTTCTACACGTGGCTATCCAATTTTCCCAGCATCATTTAGTGAATAAGGATTCTATTCCCCAGTATATGTTTTTGTCTGTTTTGTCAAAGATTAGATGGCTATATGAGGATGGTTTTATATCTGATTTCTCAGTTCTGTTCCATTGGTCTCTGTTCTTGTGCCAGTATCATGCTGTTTTAGTTACTATAACCTTACAGTATAGCTTGAAGTCTGGCAATTTGATGCCTCCCAATTTGTTCTTTTTGCTTAAGATTGCTTTTGTTATACAGTGTCTTCTCTGATTCCATATGAGCATAAATTATTTTTTCTAGATCTGCAAAAAATAATTTTGGTATTTTAATAGGGATTGCATTGAATCTCTAGATCACTTTGGGTAGTATAGACATTTTAACAATGTTGATTCTGCCGACCCATGAGCATGATATGGTTTTCCACCTTTTACGTCCTCTGCTATTTCTTTCTTCAGTGTTTCATAGTTCTCCCTGTAAAGGTCCTTTACCTCCTTAGTTAAATATATTCCTAGGTAAGTACAGACCAATTTCCCTTATGAATATGGATACAAAAATGTGCCTTTAGTTGCCAGAGCCAGATGTTTTTCTTGTGAATCTTAAAATAATTTTGGTCAGTCTGGATTAACAATGTAGTTGCCAAGTTTCTTCATTCAGCCAAACTATTATTCTTGAATCAAGTATCTTCTGATCATTAGAAACATCACTAACAATCATAGCAACAATATTTTAAATGTACAATTTTAAAATGTCCTATATTGCTTGAATATGAACATTGTGAATAGGATCAGTGAATTCTGTATGGACGTCCTCTGTATCCCTGAAGTCAGCAGCTGCTGGGTTAAAAGTGTAGACAATAATGACCAATGACAATCAGCACATGCCTAACAATTTCGAAATAGACTTTTTCCATGTGTTCTCTATGGGAAATGGAAAATATTGAAGTTCAGGTTTTTCAAATGTCTTTCCTTTTTGCTTAAAATCTACCCACAATAGAAAGGCTACTCAGGTTCTAAATGCATTCAACAATACCTTCTTCATAAGACAATCACATAACAAAAGAGATTATTCAACTTCAAAAAAATAAAAACAATCTCAAAAAAATTAGAAAGATGGTTAGCTTCCAGCCTCTTTCACTAAAAGCTCCCATTTTTGTCGTGTTGAATGAAGCAAATACAAGGGTTAATATAGCATCACAAAGTGGATAGAAAGAAAAAGTCGTAATAACAACCAAGTTCTGATTAGCCATGGGTTTCTCAAGTGCCTTGAGATATAGGTTTTGTTGTCTGAAAGATATAAAATTTACAAATTTCTCCTGTAGAGTTTTGTTCATATATATATATATATATATATATATATATATATATATATGTTCTTCCAGCTGCTGTTTATAAATAGGAAATACCAGGTTTTGCCATTATCTCAGATGTTTATTTTGGACCATTTCATTGATAGCAAACAAATATTAGAGCTTATAGTACAGATAACCTTTATAGCTAGTTATTTACCAGATTTTTTGCTGCTTGCATAGAGATATTTTTAGTATTTCCTCCGTATGAGCCAACCATGATGAATTTTATGAGTACTTTCTCTGCTACTTGAAGTCATTTGCATTTATACATGTGAAACTATTAGTTTGTCATTAAAATGTGCTTTAGAACTCCATAATATTAATAATATTCTTTCAATAGTGATAAGATCCACACTCCTCAAGGCTAGCAATCAACCTAGGCATACTTTTTTTGTTTTTAATCTATTCTACTTGTGTTTCCAGTTTCTTACAAAACCATAAACTTTTGGGACAAAAACTGTTTGCTTGGTAACTCCCAGTATGTGTCAGAAGTAGTATCTATTCAAAGTTTATAAAGATATTACACATAAAATACTGGAATCAACCAAAATGTACACCAATAGAGAATTGCTCAAGTCCATTATGGTGTGATCGCACAATAAAATGTGACATTGAGGCATTTGAAATTGTTACTTTGTAGGTGAAAAGCAATTGAATATTAGAAATTTCATGTGGTTCAACCTGACATTATCTATAGGTTTAAAAGAAAGAAGATCCTTATGTGTTCACAGTAATGTCCCCAAAATATGTTTAATTAAATAAGAAAAGCAAGTTATAGAAGAATATGCACTCTATGATCTCATTCGATTTATATAGATATAAATATGCTTGAAAATACATGAAAAATTCTGGAATGATATATATAATACACAAACTCTTGAAAGAGACAAGAGAATGGGGAAAATGAGAATCCTAGTTTTTCTATTTATATGCTTTTCTACTATTTGATTCTTCAGTCTAAGCATTAATTAATGGCATCACACACACATATAAATATATAAAACTTTATTTCTTTAGTTTTAGGTTCACAGGAAAATTGAGAGGAAAATGCAGAGATTTCTCAGATATTTTCTTTCCCCATATACACATTGCCTCCCCCACTATCAACATCCTCCACAGAGTGTTATATTTGTTATAATTGATGAAACTACATTGACATATCATAATCACCCAAAGTCCATAGTTTATATTAAAGTTCGCTCTTGGTGTGTTATATTCTATGGGTTTGGACAAATGTTTGATGACATGGATCTACCATTGTAGTGTTATACATAGTACTTCACTGCCCTGACAATAGTCTGTTCTCTGGCCCTTCATTCCTCCACCCCCCAACCCCTGGCAACCACGGATGTTTTTACTGTCTTCATTGTTTTGTCTTATACAGAATGTCATTGAAATCATTTGGATGTTTGGTCACTCCAAATCCATGTTGACATTTGATCCTCAGTGTTGGAGATGGGGCCTGGTGGGAGGTGTCACAGAGGCAGATGCCTCGTGAATGGCTTTGTGGCTTCCCCTCAGTGATGAGTGAGTGCTTGCTCCATCGGCTCATGAGAGATCTGGTTGTTAAAAAGAGCCTGGAACCCCCCACTCTCTCTCTTACTCCCTTTCTCACCATGTGATAAGCCTGCTCCCCTTCCCCTTCTGCCATGACAGGGGGCTTCCTGAAGCCCTCAGCATGAGCAGATGCCATCACCATGCTTCTTGAACAGCCTGTAAATCTGTGAGCCAAATCAACCTCTTTTCTTTATAAAATATTCAGACTCAGGTATTCCATTACAGCAATGCAAAATTGACTAATAAGGTCATACAGTTGGAATCAAGTAGTATATATCCCTTTCAGATTGGATTCTTTAACTTAGTAATACACATTTAAGTTTCCTCTACTTTTTTATGGCTTAATCATTCATTTCTTTTTAGTGCTGAATAATATTCCATTGTCTGGATGTACCACAGTTATCAGTTCACCTACAGAAGGACATTTTGGTTGCATTTAAGTTTTGAAAATTATGAATAAAGCTGCTATAAATATCCATGTGCAAGTTTTTGTGTGGATGTAAGTTTTCAACTCCTTTATGTAAATCCCAAGGAGTGCCATTGCTAGATCATATAGTAAGACAATGTTTAGTTTTGTAAAATCTGCCAATCAGTCTTCCAAAGTGCCTATACCATTCTGCTTTACCATCAACAATGAATGAGAGCTCCTGTTGTTCCATATCCTCATCAGCATTTGGTGTTGTGAGCGTTTTGTATTTTGGTCATTCTAATAGATGTGCAGAGATATCTCATTTTTTAAACATTTCATTTTAAAGTTAAAAGTAATCAGGCTCTCTCCTCTCATTAGTATTCAAAGTACAAATCCATGGATGATACCAGTTTGCAAATTTTACCAGTCTACATTGAGTTACAAATCGAGAAAAACATTTAAACATTTTTATAGCAATTTGGTGAGTAATACTATGTTTATTGAATATAATAATAAAAACCTGGGGCTTGTATTTTGTATGTCCTTTTTCATTTTATTAGTTTAATAATTGTTTTTCATTGTAGGTTTTAAGAGAATCCATCCATGGCTGATTGAAAATTAAAACAGAAAAAAATTGATACTTCATCACAGATAATTTTTTTTATAATTCTATCCCTTTTTCTTTATTTTATTTTATTTTTATTTCAGCTTATTATGGGGGTACAAAAGCTCAGGTTATATATATTGCCTGTGTCCTGCCCATCCCCCTGAGTCAGAGCCTCAAGCATGTCCATTCCCCAGACAGTGCGCCTGGCACTCACCATGTAGTCATACCCCCATCCCCTCCCCCCATCCCCCACCTCCTCGAGTCAGCACCTTCAAACATGACCATTCCCCAGACGGTGCGCAATGCACTCATCATGTAGGCATACACCCATCCCCTCCCTCCATCCCCCACCTCAGTCTGATATCCAATTGGTATCATTCCCCAATGTGCATTTAGGTGATGATCAGGGAAACCAGTTCTCTGGTGAGTACATGTGATGCTTATTTTTCCATTCTTGGGATACTTCACTTAATATAATGGGTTCCAACTCTCTCCAGGAGAACCAAAGAGATGTCGTATCACCGTTATTTCTTATAGCTGAGTAATACTCCATGGTATACATATACCACAATTTACTAATCCATTCGTGAATTGATGGGCATTTGGGTTGTTTCCACATCTTTGCAATTGTGAATTGTGCTGCTAAAAACATTCAAGTGCAGGTGTCTTTTGTATAGAATGACTTTTATTCTTCTGGGTAGATGCCCAATAATGGGATTGCTGGATCGAATGGTAGGTCTACTTGAATCTGCTTGAGGTATCTCCATATTGTTTTCCATAGGGGTTGCACTAGTTTACAGTCCCACTAGCAGTGTATGAGTGTTCCTGTCTCTCTGGATCCACGCTAACATGTATTGTTTTGGGACTTTTTGATAAAGGCCATTCTCACTGGAGTTAAGTGGTATCTCATTGTGGTTTTGATTTGCATTTCCCTGATGATTAGAGATGAACATTTTTTCATATGTTAGCCATTTTTATATCTTCTTTTAAAAAATTTCTATTCATGTCCTTTGCCTACTTTTTGATAGGGTTGTTCAATTTTTTCTTACTGATTTTCCTAAGTTCTAAATATATTCTTGTTATCAGTCCTTTATCTGATGTGTAGTATGCGAAAATTTTTTCCCATTCTGTAGGTTGTCTGTTTACTTTCATGACTGTTTCTTTGGCTGTGCAGAAGCTTTTTAATTTGCTCAGGTCCCATTTATTTATTTTTGTTGTTGCTATGATTGCCTTAGGGGTCTTCTTCATAAATTCTTTGCCTAGGCCAATGTCTGGAAGAGTTTTGAGAAGCCCTGATTTATCATTTTCCCCCTAGCTTTATTGAGGTATGATTAACAGATAAAATTTGTATATATTTAAGGCATACAACATGGTGTTTTGATATATGTATACCTTGTGTAATGAGTCTCACAGTCAATCTAATGAACATATCCACAACCTTACATAGAATCTAGCACATGTTCTGGCAAAAAAGACATTGAACAAATGCAGGATAAATAAATAAATGAGTGTAGATGACAAATTTGAGAAGCTCTAAGGAAGCAGAATAGATAGAGCTTGGTGCTTCATTGAATTGATGCCAGGGAAGTAAAGAAGTCAAGGAAAATCCCAGGGGTTTACTCTGAGTTTCTGTGAGATTCCTGATGCCATTTTCTAAGATAGGAAATCAAAAGAGGAACAGATTCAGGGTGTGTTTCCTAAGATGATGAATTCATTTTTGAAATACCCATATAAGGATGTCCAGCAGTCAGATGTGTGGGTTAGAAGCTCACAGAGCAGTCTTTGCTAAAGGTATAGGTTTCAGAATTGTAGTTATTAAAATGAATGGTATTTCCTAGGATGTAAAATAAGAAGAGATGAGGATAAGGCCAAACCTCTGGGTGGGTAGTACAATGTCTGGCACATGGTAGATCATTAATAACTCTTTGTTAAATGAAGAGGAAGATAAATGTGTACGTTGGTCTATTTTATTCCAAACCCAAACTTTTCTTACTAATCCTATTCTGCTCTTAAACAGCATATCATTCTAACAGATACTCCTTGTGGTTGGGTTGGGGTTGGGGTTAGGAAAGAAATCAGAAACACATAGAAAGACAAAAGAGGTCCAGCTGTGTTGAATGCTGGTAAAAATTAAGTAAGATGACAAGAGAAAAATGTCTACTGGATTTATCAATGTAGAGGTCATTCATTTTACTATTATCTGTCAGGATTATGTCATCTTTTTAGCTCTGTATCACAGTTTAGTCTGCTGTTAATCTTGAGGATCTCATCAACCCACAGGACACTATGAAGGCTGAGTATAATTATGACATCATATAGATAGGGCCTAGAAAGCAGAAAGTAGAAGTACCACTGATGCCTCAGTATGACATGTGCGCATAAGGTTAGAGATAAACATCATCTAGATTTATGCCACTTCAGTAAGGTTTCAGAGGATCCAATAATCCAGGACATTTTTGGAATATCACCTGCAAAGTCTAGAACATTGCCTCACCCCCAAACTAAAAAATATACCAAATGCTTAGTTGCACCTTTTGAGTTATGAGAGCAAAATAAACCACAATTTGGTGTGCTGGTCTGACCCATTTGCCAGATGACCATAAAGTTTTTCAGTTTAGAGATGGGGTACAAGGGGAAGAAAAGATATTTTAGTGTGTAAAAGAGTAAGCAGCACCTGTGGCATTTCTGCATGAATAGGCCCAGGAGTGCTTTGGACGCCTTGGGAAGATGGAGATGTTTTATGGTGCCTATGACATGTTCCAGTAGTAGATTCCCAGTATAGGCCTTTACAGTTTTAAAGCAAAACTTTACCATCTTCTATAATTAACTTCCCATCATTTAAGAGATATATTTTCTCTCCTACCCAAGACTAACAGAGAACAAATATTAATAAATAATTATGAAGCACCAAGGACCACGTAGCCCAAGTTGCCTATAGTAAAATGGTTATTATTTAATTCATTGATTCATGAGGTTAAGTGTGCCTAGCAACCTTTCTTAATCATGTGATACAATGGGAAAGTAATAAATCCAAATCAAGAATGCACTAAAGGCACAGGGTTGTACATATTCTCAGTGGGGTACTCCTAGTTCAATGACACTTCTCCTTTAATCTATGATTATAGCTTCATGGGGATTTACCTATGACCAGTTGTCAAGGAGAGAAAAAAATCAAAGCGGTTTAGACCTAGATCTGCATAATAAATTGGCATCCAATGGAAGCTGATGGCTAACACATTCCAAGCTCAATCAGGAAACATCACTGAGAAACACAGTGAAGGAGAACCCTGCCAGCAATTTACAAATGATGTAACAACGATTTGGAAGGATGGTCAGCAACTTAAAAGGAGTTAGAATTTATGGCAAAGATCCATGTGGAAGACTTATATGAATGGATCTCTTGAGAGAGTCCCAGCATTGGATAATGTTTGTTTCCCAGATGAATGTTTACTCACTACCCTTCCTGTGAAGAAGGTTATTAAAAAGAGGCCCAGGGTTCCACTTGGCCATGGTTTGCTCCTCTTGTGAGTAAATAGGTCACAAAGAAGTTATGATGCGCTTGGGTTATCTGTCCCATCATGGAAAAATAAGGTTGCTGATAAGCAAACAGACATGGAGTAGTCCGGAAACAACCCAGATGATCCCTATTGCTGTTATATTGTACTATTCCATTCAATATTAAAAGTTAATATAAGAATGTAGGAAGCGTATCATATATAGGAAGCACAAACATAGACAGATCCCTCAAAAATCAACTTCATTCCCCAGCTTCCCAGGGATTTCTCAATAGATTTGTGAATTAAGTAGTCATGAAAACTATGCATAGGTTTAGCCATAGGGACTTCCTTTCAGGATGATTTCTCTCTTCCCATTATTAATCTTGAAAGCAACAACAACCAACATTTGGACTCCAAATGATAATATGATGATAGAAGAAAAAAGTCACATTGCAACAGGTTGATTAAAGTGAAACCCCATTCATCCAGTGGAAGATAGTTATTTACCCTAACTTGAAAAACACCTGGGTTGGTATTTGCTTCTTCTAGCCCATCATTATTTTGCCTGAAATTTCACTTACAAACTTATCGAATGCCTTTCACAACGTCATGTTATCTCATGCAGAGTGTACTCCCTTTTCAAGGAAAGAATGAATGAGGCAATGCTGTCTATAGGAATCACTAGTTTTATCATGTGCTCATTACCCAAGAATAAAGACTTATAGAATGGTAAAATGGCAAAGACTCATGTAAGCTCTAGCTTAAAACAGTGGTGTTTTATCATGTTGGGGTGCTGTGGTATAGGATTTGCAACAGGCAATCTAGGATGTTTACATAGATTAAGAACCAAAGGACAGAAATAGAGATCACTCCACTTATCATTATCCCTAATTACCTGTTGGTGATGTTTAGCATTCAGACTCTATAGACTCAGAGACCTTAATGCTCAACGTAGGAATGCTTCCACCAGAGGACACGACACTGTTCCAGAGCACAGATTCAATTAAGTTGGAATCCAGGTGTTCCACTTGGTCATGGTTTGCTCCTCTTGTCAGTGAGTACATAGGTCACACAGAAGTTATGATGCCGCTTGGGTTATCTGTCTCATCATGGAATAATAAGGTTGCTGATAAGCAAACAGACATAGAGTAGTCCAGAAACAACCCAGATGATCCCTATTGCTGTTATATTGTACTATTCCATTCAATATTAAAAGTTAATATAAGAATGTAGGAAGTGTATCATATACAAGGAGCACAAACATAGACAGATCCCTCAAAAATGAACAAATATTAAATGAACTACATTGTCTAAAAATTAGCAACCACACAAGGCTATTTCTTCTCTACTGAGTGATGTGACTGAGTGGTGTATATAACTGCACATAAACAGGCCAAGTAGACACTATCCATCCATGGAATATACTTGTTCAGGGCAACTAGCTCAGTTGTGAAGACTTAGCTGTTTTTTGTTCTTGGAAGCAATAATAGGGTCATTTCTCACTTGCCTACATGACATGGTGTGCTCCAGAGAGAGGGAGGCAGGCTTTGACACCAGAGCTATTCTCTCACCCTTTCTTTTATATGACTTGTCAAAAGCCTAAGGTAAAGTGAAAAATAGACCAGCAAGCCATGGGGTGAAAAATGAGCTTGGGGGTTATGCGTTTTAATTGACTCTGATATGTCTGGGAGACATTTTCATTTTGTGATAGTTGAATGGGGAATTGTGGGTGCCTTTTCATTTTGAAAAAAGTGGCTTGGATTGTTTCTTTTTCTATTGCCTGACTAAGTATCCAATGCTCTTTCTGTATTAGGCACTACCTTTGACACTCATGGGGATTATTAGCACTCCAGGGAAACAGGTCAGAGAGAAGTTCATTTTTCATTTTTTAGGTAAACAGTTTCTGTCCTATGATGTCTTCAGCAGGGTAGAGTCTCAGGGGGTTCCACTCATAGCATTCTGTGTTGGGTAAATAAAGCAAACACCCAGTGGTAACTCAATCCATACCTTCCACTGGATGTCTGAAGAAATTAAATCCTTTCAAATAGACAGTTCATACAAATATTCTTCTATTCATTTATCCATCCACCCATTCATCCAGCCAGCCAGCCACCATAATTAAATTCACTTGTTTATTAAATAATTATAATGCATCCAACATTATATGAACTTTTGTTAGAAATATGAGGATCAGAATCATAAATCAAATAAAAATTAGAGCTGTAAAGGAAAATTCATCCACTCCAACATCATTATTGTGAAAGTGGAAAATGAAGGTATCAAATAGGCAGTGAAATTTCCAAGGCAGTGATGTATATAATTTTGTGGCAACCATGACCAAGCCTCAAAGCAAGTTAGCAGCAAATCCATGGCTAAGACCCAGACCACCTAACTCTTAGAGAGGCTGCCTATTCTTTCTGAAATTATAATTCAGCTGTGGAGGAAGAACAAATATATGTGTGACAATTCAAAAAATGAAGTAATAAAGTGATATAATCTCAGTGTCACACACTTTATCACTTCATTTTTCTGAATTATCTCATGTATGTTGGGATATATATGTAAACATACATATAGATATGATTTATGTGTAAAATATATATTATATATTATACACATGAATACATAAACTTATATACATATAATTACATCTGTATATATATTATATAATGAATGAGAAATGTGCATGGCATTGTGTGCTATGGTTTTGCAGTAGTCAGGAAATCTCCTAAAGAGGTATATATACAGAAGTACTTAGAGCTATTATGGTGAGTAGAATTTATTAATAGATCAATGTCAGAGAGAGGGAGAAATGTTAGACAGATCTAAAACAAATCATAAAACTAATCTGATGTGTTAGTGGAGCTATCAGGGGTGGATGAGTTTACCTTTCTTGCTGCATTAGAAGGTGAGGGCCAGCAACAATAATTAAGGTGTATTCATTAGTTGATTATAAACTTTGCAACTCTGATCCTTCAATAAATATTAGGAGTTTTTTATCCAGTTTTTCTTTTGTTGTTTGTTTTGGTTTTGGTTTTGGTTTAATCTCCCCTTTTTTGTCCAGTTGCTTTTTTTGGTTTGCATTTATTTTCTAGAGCTGTAGGAAATTGAGGTGCCCTTGCATTTATTCCTCACTTTAGAATGATCCATGAAGAGAGCATGGTTGTGTCTCAGGGCAATTCAGGAATAGTTCACACTCTCTAAAAGTAAAGCAGATACAGTTCTTCAGGCCTTTGTGTACAGTTTCCGCCAGCGCAATTGGCTTGCTCTTTCCCACTCAGGTTTCTTCAATGTATATTGGCAAATCTTCACAGCTTTTACCCTTGTTGATGTGCATAGCAGACCCCTACTAATTCCTAAGCTGCAAATTAAATGCTTGAGGCTGAACAGAGATCAGATTAAAAACTTCACACTTCACAGACACCAGCTCAGCAGGAGCAGTCAGACTCTTTGAGTTGTCTTAAAGGATTGAAAACAGGCTGCTCTTGTCTGGAAAACCATTATAGCAGGATGTAGAGGAGTTGTAATGTGATATTAAAGCTAATTTCCTACAGGCTGAAAGGTGCCTTGGACACAATAAATAATAATAATATTATATGGTCTTGTCAAAGCATGCTTTATATACACATTAATATGACTTATTATTTAACAAGAAGAGGGTGGCTATAATTTCACTGACATCTACCAGAGCTTTATAAAATAGAATTAATATTGCAATGGGATCATTTCCTAAGGGGCTTTAATGCAGCAAGAGACTGTGTATGCCAGAGTGTTAGTTGTCCTGAGATATAATTACTCGTAATACACTTCTGAGCTATTTTTGTGAGTCATCTTGTTAGCAAAATCACCTCTCTGGGAAAATATGAGATAGATTAGAATTTGCAATTGGAGAGTCCAAAAGGTTAATTTTTTTGAAATTTATTGACTCATTAATTAATATGTTACTAAAATAGAGTGAAAAAGAATGTAACCATTTTAATTGATCATATATAGAGTTAAGAGCTCCTCAATGCCTTACAGAAAGAACTATTGTCTGAATTTGTTTTGTCATACTCTCCTTTTATCATTCAGTTACTTTTAATGATCTGCTCCCAACTGTTGGATTAGAATTTTGTGGTGTTTCTACAGGAGTCACAGCAAAGCTCAGTGGCTAAGGAATGAATACTTGATCCAGTGTACTGCCAATGCATTTTACCTGACACCAAAGCCTCTTGCCCGGACTGAGCTTCCTTTTTATTCAACATGGCACAGCTGTTGGTTGCTTCTTCTACAGTCATTTTCTTCATCATTATTGGTAACAGAATCCTGATTTTCTTAAAACAGCCTATGCCCCACCTTCACAGGATGAATTTTATTGATTAATCAATTGTAGCAATTCTATTCCCCTTTAACTGGTGAGACCGAGGTGGACTGAAACCCAATTCTAACTGCTATAGAAGAAGGAATAATCTAGAGTCTTCTGAGGAGAAAAGTCTTTTTAAAGGAAAGAGAGAGCCATTAGAGATGGGATACCTTTTCCCCATCACTTTTTTTCCTTATTGGGATGTATGATGCTTTGCGCCACAGCAGCCATCTTGCCACCATATAAAATAACATCATGAATAGATGGTTGATGGTAGACGATCTAGCAAGTGCTGTTACAATAAGACAAGATGTGATGATGGCTAGAATGGAATAACGTCAAGGAAGATCAGTATGAATGAATGAAGTTGAGTAATGTTTTAGTAGGGAAAATGAAAAGGACTTGGTACATGACCAAACAATGGCAATGAAAGAGAAAGAAATCATGCAAATTTGATACAACGACTCAAGTAAATAATATAGAATAAGAGAAAAATGAATTTTGTAGAAAAAACACAGAATAACAAATTTCAGTTTTAGGCAGAGGAGGAGGAAACCATAAAGGAATTGATGAATATTCAGAGAGGCAGTAATAAATTGTGGAGTACATGGCGGCACAAAATTAAGGGATGAGCTTGTTTTGAGTTGATAAGAATGGTTAACATTAATAAATATTGAATGAGAATAGGTCAAAAATGCATTTTTAAGAGTACCTAAAAGATTCAGTAATGAAGAGGCTTTTGTTGCTGTTGGTATAAATAGTTCCTTTGGTCCTCAGGGTACTAGAAACTTTGAGGACCAAATCACTTCTCTTAAAGTGTCTACTTTGATAGGAGGACCCTTTAAAAAATACTAGATGCCAGCACTGATGTTGTTGTTCACCTTAGAAGCATAGGGACTACATGTGAATCAGGAAATGCTGAAACTCTTTAACACTGAATAGGCATAAGAATGGGACTGGGTATGAGAAGGAGTCCAGAAGCCAAGGGCAAAGGAGGAGACATGGGATGGGAATCCAATGGTAATTCAGAAGAGAAGTATTTCAGAATCACAAATATCAACAGGGCTAGGGAATCATGCAAACGTCTGCAACAAAGTAAATTTTTATTTCATTCTATATCCTTGCCTTGGATCACCTCATCATCATATTTGACTTTAGTGTTTATGGTCATGACTCCCAGGCTTAAATGTCCTACCTATATCTTATCTTTCAGCTTCAAACTCACATATCTAACAGTCTAGAGGGCATCTCATCTTAAATGTTCTACAAACACCAAATATTCAACCTGCAAAACTGAAGCCATAATCTATGTCCTTCAAACCTGATTCTGATTTCTCCTATTATAATTGGTGTTATTTTAATTCATTGAGATGGTCAAAGAAAAACGATTTGTTTGTCCTGTATCTTTCTTTTTCATTGCTAACTTCTAGTTATGCACCAAGTCTTTTTGGTTTCATATGTTAAATACCATGCAACTCCATTAGCTTATTTTTATCTTCCTTGACATTATCCCACTCTAGGCCACCATTACCTCTTGTCTGATCTTTGTAACACCTGCTTACTTGTTTGCCAGAAACAGACCTGGTTCCTGACAATTCACCCTCATAATGTTGTTGGAGTGATAATTTTAACATGCATAATTAATTTTGCCATACTCCTTATTATTAAAACTCTTCAAATGATCTCCAGTACTCTCAGAGTAAGATTCAATTTTAT
This sequence comes from Lemur catta, assembly GCF_020740605.2. Classification (NCBI taxonomy): domain Eukaryota; kingdom Metazoa; phylum Chordata; class Mammalia; order Primates; family Lemuridae; genus Lemur; species Lemur catta. Next base: position 90,161,400 of record NC_059134.1, on the reverse strand, counting down.
TAAGCTAATTTTAAGACTAGTATAACCTGGTCCTTGCTTAACTCCACAGTATTATTTCATATTGCTCTTCCCCTTGCTTCTAACTCCAGCCTTATTGCCCTTCTTTCATTTCTTCAAACTGAAAGCTCAGAAGATACTACCATTTGATCCATCAATCCCATTACTGGGCATCTACCAAAAGAACAAAAGACATTCTATAAAAAAGACATCTGCACTCGGATGTTTATAGTGGCACAATTCACCACTGCAAAGGTGTGGAAACAACCCAAGTGCCCACCAATGCATGAGTGGATCAATAAAATGTGGTATATGTATACCATGGAGCACTACTCAGCCATTAAAAAAATGGGGAACCTTCTGTAACAATCTGGGTAGAATTGGAGACAATCATTTTAAGTGAAGTATCACAAGAATGGAAAAAGAAACACCACATGTATTCACTATTAAATTGAAATTAATTTATCAACACTTGTGCCTATATGATAGTAAAATTCAAAGGAAATCAAGCAGGTGGGAGGGGGAGGAGGGGACGGGTAAATTCACTCGTAACTGGTACAGTGCACACTATCTGGGTGATGGACACACTTACAACTTTGATTAAAACTGTACAAAAGCAATTCAGGTAACCAAAACATTTGTTCCCCCATAATATCCTGAAATTAAAAAGAGAATATTTTGGGGCTACAGGTATAGGAGACTAGAAGAATAAATTTAAAAAATGTAACAATGGTTATTCCTAGGTTATAACACAAAGATAAGTTACACTTTGTACATTTTCATATTTTTTATAATTTGTGTTTTTAAATCAATTTACAACATGTTATAAAAATCACATTATGGTACAAAAATAGGAATGGGAAAACTAAGAAAGGGAAGGAAATAATTAGTGATATGTGGGCCTAAGATTACCTTTTCACATTAGTGCAGGTCTATGAACAATTTAAATTGTTGGTATTTATGTGTTGTGCCCAAAGGCTGAGCTGCCATCAGCAGTTTTCAGAATGTCACTTGAACTACTGTCAAGCAATGGGATATTCATTCATCTTCATCAGCTATAAATTTGGAATCCCAATTCAATTTAAAAATGTTTATTGAGCCCTTAATATGTGCCAGGCACTCTGCCAGGCATTGGAGACACAAAGACAAACAAGACATAGTCCATGACCTCGCAGTTTTCCATTTAGGTGGAAGAGAGCCATGCTTCAGGAAAAAAACAAAACAAAACATAAACAAGCAAACATAGACCACCAAAATTTAGTGTGTTTATTATAAGGAAATCTGTGTGAGGGCACAGACAATGTCTGCCTTATCTATTTATGCATCCTTTGTCTCAAACGTAATGCCCAAAATGTAGAATACAACCAATAGTTATTTGCCCCATTTTAGGTTAATGAATGGCAAGTGAAATTCTAGAAGTTTTCTCAAAGTAAATGTCTTTCAAGACCATATGTCCAAATACAGTCACATTTTGAGGAACTGGGGGTAAGGACTTCAACATATAAATTTTGGGAAGAGACAATTCAGCCCATAAAACTTCGTTTCCTTTCTTATTTCCTCATCACTGTTTTTGGTAGAATGTTGATATTCTAAGTCATTAAAAGCTGCTAGTAAATAAAAACCTCCCCTAGCCTGAAGCTAAGCAAGAATAATGGCAGCATGCATATTCTTCTTTGGGATCAACATTTATTCTCAGATATAACCTCGGTATAATGTAGATACATTAGGACATTTTAGATCTGACAGTAAATGTATAACTTTATCAGCTATTTTAAAATATTTTGTATGTTTATACATAGCCAAACTTTTAAGTGGGAATAAATTGGGGTTCATGGGCTACTTTCAGCTCATTTGACTACTCTTAAAACTTGATTCTCAATAAATGGTATATAAACCAGAAACAGATGTAATAAAACTAGGTACATAGATGCCGCATGTTGCAGAACTTACTGAATGTCCTGGGCCAACTCAGACAGGTGCAATATTACCAGCATCGTTTTCTGTGCATAGTAAAATTGATATAAAGAGCAGCTCAATAGAAGAGATACAGTCTGCAGTGAAGAGTTTATAACACTTGTCATAATGGATCTGTCAGAAGAAAAAATGTTTACAGTTCATTGCAGAATATAAAATGTTTGCTAAATCAGCAGTAAAAGTCGAAGCTCAGATAAATTTGCAGCAAGGGTAGCAACACAACACAGCATAACATAAATACACCCAGCAGGAGAGTAGGAGGGAAAAAAAAAGCAGCGACAACTTAGTTCTGAGCAGGATTTGATTTATGTCATAAATAAATATAAAGGGTATTAGGAAGATTAGTGCATTAGAATGTTAACACAAATCAAGTTGTCCTGTGCCAAGTGGGATTGCTTGCACAACAATAAACTGTGCCAATACCAGGTAAGTTGCTGCAGCCTCTTATTGAGCTCATTTCAAGTTGAGAAGTTTTTCCATGTGTGGTAGCAGCATAATTATGGTTAGTGGTGTTTGGATGTCCAGCTGGAATTCAAATATGTGGACCATTGCCTGACCACTGACTCAGATCTTCCTAGATAAGCAGGAAACTGCTGGTTCTGAGTTTTGAAAATGAAAGAAAGAAAGAGAGAAAGAAAGAAAGGATATAAAAGAATAGTTAACGCCATTTTAGCAAATGGCTCTTCTTTGGTGGTAAGCAGTTAAGAAACATATGCCAACGTCTACGATATAGCAGGAAAAGGCCCTGGCAGCCAGGCTGGTCTTCTGTGACCGGCCCTTCCTGGTTATAGCTGTGTGGATCAGAAGTGATCAACGAACCCATGTGGGACAAATCAGACTCTTTCTTCCAGAATTTGAAACTTATGAATGAGATAGTGTCTATGTCATTAAATTTATAAAGTGCATGCTCCCCTGGGACACAGCACTCCCTGTAGCCTAGAGTGAGAGTGTATTTTCTCTGCTCCCAATTGCTGCTTCCAAACCAATGTTCGTCCTACCTTCCTAAAAATTCCCACTACCCAGCTTTGTTGTCCTTACCTACATAACCATGGGTCACTCCTTTGTTCTTTAAAGATTTGAGCCCTTGATTCACCGTTTCACTCTTCCAAATTATCACAATCATAAATATTGGTGATTTCAATGCCCTTATGGGTGTTATTTCCATTTTCTTGGACTTTCAATTGTTGGCTTTCTCTGATTCAATAATCATATCCTCCATCTTATATTAACCACTCACTGCCATAGTCATATCCTAGGACTAGATAACACCTGTAAATGCAATTCCTCCATATTCTAAATTCCAGGTATCATCACCTCTCACCTTTACAAGTCATTCCTTGGAGCACCTGATTCTAACAAACTTACCATCCTGTGAGAACCTTCAGTTTTTTGATCCTACCTCCTTTTCAATGTCCTTCACTTCCCCTACCCGTTCTGTGTCTTCACTTTGATTCTCAGACAGTTTGAATTTCATGACTCATGATTGTAATAACTCCCTCACATGTACCTTCAATTATCTTGCTCACTTCTCATTTTATATATTCACCTAAAAAAATTCTGACCTTGATTGTATCTGTCTTACCACACTTTGACTAAACCTCATAGCTGAACATGGCTGGACAAGCCACCTTGCCTTCTCTTACTTTGAAGTCTTGACCACTATTCTCAGGTTAACTCCTACTTTTGTCCAGCAATTCTAACTACATTTCTCTATCCATGCACTCTGCCCATGAGTAGTTCACACCTTCTCTTCTTTGCTTAAAATACAACACCTCCTCTTTCTTAACTGTTTGCTTCATGTTCTATTTCACTGAGAAAATAGATACTGAGGAAAGAACTTCCATAAATTTCCACCCAACTACCTGCATTTTTGCCCATGTATTTTCCTTTCCTCCTGTTAAAATGGAAGAACTAATTGCACTCCTCTCTGGAATCATCTCCACTTGTGCATTAGTCCCATCCTTTACTACTTGCTTAAGAATATCTTTTCAATAATTCTCCCCTCTTCATTATTAATTTCCCTTATCTACTAGATCATTCTCCTATGCCTACCAACCTATAATAATATCTCCCATTTTAAGCAGTAATAATAAAAACCTCTCTGTTGACTACAATTTCTCCAGCCATTGTTACAATGTTTCCATATCACTCCACAGAACTGTTTCTGTAAATGTCAGCATTGGTCTTGTGACTAAATCCAACATTCCTCATTCTAGTTATCCTATCACCAGAGTTTGATGCAGGCGATCAATTAATACAATTTAAACCTTTCTTCCATTGGCTTATAGATACTAAAAACTCATGCTTCCCTCCTATCTTACTGTCCTCTTGATCTCCATGTCCTTTTACAGTCTTTTTTTATCTCCCCAACAGCTAAAATTTCTCAATTGCTAGACTTCTTTATCTATATCCACCCTTTCTGGATATCACTGTTCTCACCTAGACTCATAGATCGAAATACCATTTATGTTATTGATTATCAAATATATATCTCTATCCCCAACTTCTTTCCTGAAACGCAGATCCATGCATTGAATTTTATAATCAATTTCTCCACTAGGATGTATAACAACTTTCATGTATCCAATCTGAAACCAAGACCAATGCTGCTGGTCAAGTATTATTATAGTTTAGAAACACATTCAATTCTTTTCCTTCCCCTCTTCCACATATCCAATCAGTCAACAAGTCCTCTTCTCAAAACTGCAGGCAGACTGTTCCGTTTACAGTGTGGGTCAGATCATGCCACTCTTTTGCTGAGAATCTTCCCAGTGATTTTCTGTCTCACTCTAAGTAAAAGTCAAGCATTTACAGTGATCCATAAGGTTCCGGTCTGGCCCCAGATCCGTTTCACATCTTATCTCTTTTACTCTTTCCAAAGATCTGTCTATTCCAGCCATGTTGGCATCCTTGTTGCTTTGCAAATGACTGGAGTTCCTACCTTAAAGACTTTTTCATCTGTAGTTTTTTTCTGCTAGTAGATTCTTTCTCAAAATATCCATATGGCTTGTCCATTCACCTCCTCTAGGTGGTTGCTCCAATATGATCTTCTCAGTGAAGCTTGCCTTTGCAATTCTATCAAATATTTCAAGGATTCCTCTTCTATCTTTTTCATACTCCTTAATAGCCATTGGCATATTAAATAGTTCATTTAGTTATTAACTGTCTCCCTCTACTAGAATGTAAGCTCTATAGGAAATGATTTTTGTTTGTTTTATTCACTTCTGTTTTTCTAGTATGTAGAATAATCCTAGGATTTGGTTGAATAAATGCTTATTGAGTAAATGTAGATCATGGGGTATTAAAAGTACCTGAGTAGTGGGTACTCTCATGCTCTTCATGGGTTCTCTTCTCTGCACTGTGCACTCATGTGCTTGCTGCTGTGAATAACAGTTACTTCTCTGAAGTTCTGACCTTGGCCTACCAGGTTATACCTGGTTAATTATACCTGCTCTGGGAAGCAGTCCATAACCAATGTCAGGGTAATATAATGGTTCAAAAGGCTGCCTCCTTGCCTCCAGAAAGGACTAGCTTTGTGTTGCATTCATTGTCTAGACACTGGAATCAGACTGGAAAGCAGTCTTTAGCTGAAACATAACTCGTCTTAGCCTTGTCCCTTTCTCCATCCTGGTTTCTTTACTCCTGTTCTCCTTACTCACCTCTTTCAATAAATCACATACATATGAGTCCTCAGCTTGAGCTCTATTTTTAGAGAACCCAACCTAAGATCCAAGAAAAGAGGTTGAGGATTTATGGAAACAGAATTAGGCCTCTTCCATTCAATATATTTTTTGAACAAAAATAAAGACGGCAGTGAAATGAAGCAGCAACTATCTACAGAACATTTTAGTGAGCACCCATGAAAAGTGAAATATTATGTTGGCCTGTGGTCTGCAGCACGTGTGGAGGATAAAACAAAATCTCCCAAACTTCCAAGTTAGTTATGGCCTTTATTATATTATTTGGGTTTTGAGGAAAATTTAACTTCTAGCTTCAGATGAGCTGTAAGAACTTGGACATTTTTGTTAGACTCTTTGAGTGACGTATAAAACTTGGAATTAAAAATTCTTAGTGTACAGAGATGAAGTAATAACTATTAATGTATGGGATCATGTAGGTGAAACTACATAATATAGTTCCCAATATGTGATCTCTATATCAGTATACATTCCCACTGGAGGGAGAAGAAACACTAAAGAAGATTCTTACCACTTTTGTTTACAATTGTGTTTCTTGAAACTTGCTGCAGGTTGAGTTCCTTGGAAAGTAGATCTAAGACAGAGGTTAGCTTGCAATATGTTTATTAAGGAGCATACCTGGGATCAACACTCATGGAAGGGAAGGTAGGGAAATAGGATTGGGCAGGTTCAGTGTCAGCCTTCACCACCCTATGGGAGCTCTGGAGCTTGAATGACCCTTTAGGTTTGTTCCCTGTTGGGTAAGACAGCCAAGCCTTTAGAATCTCTCATAGAATAGTCATTGGGTTTGGCACACCATGGGAATAGGTTTGACCTTGAGCCAGGCAGCTCTTTGCAGATGAGGTAATCCCTCCCTGCAGGTGCTGATAGCTGAAGGCTGTTGCTGACAACAATCCCAGGAGCTGCGACAAAAAGTTGAGGGGGAATACTGGAGGTATGTAACATTTGTCTCCACAAATCCTAATATATTAGAAGAAAATGGGGACCTTTATTCTTTCCTTCATGCATTCATTCAAGAACTATCTATTGAGCCCTTATTATGTATATTCCAGTGTGGTAGGAACTAGAGATATAATGATAAATAAGACTTGGTCCTTGACCTTGAGGATAGTAGTCAAACATGGCAGAAGACTTATACGTAAACAAACAAGTACAAGCAGGTAAGTGCTATTTCAGAAGTAAGAAGAAAGTGCTGTGGGAGCACAAAGGACAAAAGAAACAACTCAGCATGGGAATTTGGGGAACACTTCACCTTGGCTTCACCACTCATTTATGTCTAAGGAGCTGAGTTGATTCTACAGACAACTACAAAGAAATTGCTTGCATAATATATCACTTTCAATAGCTGCTCATTGAAACATTTTAAACTGTTGTCTAGGGCAAGACTTTGTCTCCAGACAAATTTTTTCACCAAACTATCCATTTAGCTTATGGCATATAGCAAGTCAAGCTCTTATTTAAAAAAAATTACAAAGATTTAGGTACATATGTCAAGGGATGTGTATTCTTTGACTTGGGGAAATTTTAAACGGCTGTAGATGAGAGCTCTTAAGAAAAAAAATGATTTAGAAAAAAAAAAAGAAACTGTACAACTTACTGTCAAACTGATTGAACATGGTGATCAGAAACAAGTACTCAACAAATACTGATTGTTATCCAGTAATAAAAATTACTGACTCCATGATTAAATAAATGCATACTGAAGACCTATGATGATCAGGAATTACTGAACTATATATTTATGCTCATTAAAAACATGTCACCAATACTGTGAGTATTGAGACTTTGATCTGATCACTGTCCGAATTATGTATACTGATCACTGATGTCAATATATATATATTTATGAACTTTTGGAGGTGCCCTAAAATAAAAACTTAAAAAACATACCAGCTGAAAGTTCAAAGAAACATAAGAAAAGTAAAGCCTGATTTGGAAATTAGCTCTGGGAAGCAATACAGAAGACTATAAAACACGGGCTTTTGAATCACAGGGTTCTATACCTTGTTATGTAACTTGTCTAAGGCTTAGCTTCTTCATCTGTTAGAAAGGGAAAATAATATTCTCCCCCAAAGTTGTCATGTTTAAATAAGGCAACACATGTTGCTTACTGTGCTCTGGCTCCTTCTTACCTCATGTTAAAAAATATTTTGAAAATAATTTCTCCAATGGCACCAACCTCCTTCACAGCAGGTTTCAAGGCCATTCATTAAATTTTATTTCTATTTGTCAAACAATACCTGTTATTATTATTAATAATATAGAAATTAAGTTTTGAACATAAACATCTACAGGATTGCAGATTGTTAGAATAGGAAGAGGTCTTAGAGATATTTCCCCTGCCTGTCTTGTTTTACAGATGCGGAGACTGTGCTGATAAAATTCTTCTCCTGATACTTAGAATATCATTCAGGCAAGACATTGGCCATATACAAGGTACAACCAACATTGGCTCATGCTGAGTTTGGAATCACCTTCAGGTCATAATGTAACCCTCTTTTAGTTGAATTATAAATTACTTTTGTAAGAAAGAGTTTCTTGTAATCTGTGACTTCAGCTAAACCTGCATTTGAATATGTGAATTTAACCCTGTGGCCTTGAGTTTCTTCCTACATTTTCTGACACTCATTGCAGAATGGGGATAATACTGACTGTTGTTAACTGGCACAAAGTGTTCACTCCACAATGTTAGTCCACTTCATCATTTATTTTTCCTTTATTTTTAAGAGATAATAACGTCTTTGATGTCAGAAGCTGTGGATTATTTGCCTTTGACATTCCAGATAACTCCATAAATGCTGGTAGAATTACAAAAAAAATCTAAAAAGTTGAGAAAAAATTTTAAATGGTTTTCCCAGTGATTACTGAATAACAACCAGCATTTGCTGAGCACTGAAGTCTAGGGAAGTACAATTCTTCGCACTTCACATTTATTAACTCTTTTTTTTCTTTTTTGAGACAGAGTCTCCCTCTGTTGCTCAGGCTACAGTGCCATGGCATCAGCCTAGCTCACAGCAACCTCCAATCTTGGGCTCAGGCAATCCTCCTGCCTCAGCCTCCCAAGTAGCTGGGACTATTACAGGCAGGCACCACCACTCTCGGCTAACTGTTTTTTTCTATTTTTAGTTGCCCAGCTAACTTTTATTCTATTTTTAGTAGAGATGGGGTCTCACTCTTGCTAAGGCTGGTCTCTAACTCCTGAGCTCAAGCAATCCTCTGCCTCGGCCTCTGCTAGGATTACAGGTGTGAGCCACTGGGCCCAGCCTATTAATTCTTTTGATCTTCATATCAGTCTACATAGTGGGCACTATTATTATAATCATCTAAAAGATAGGAAAACTGAGTCACAAACATTATATAACTTGCTAAAATTCCTATATGATGTAAGTGACAATACAAGGATTTGAACCCAAACAGACTCTATAGGTTGCCTGTAACTTACAGAGAACCGAATGAATGTTTCACTCACAAGACTATCTGTTGAAAATCAGGAACAAAAAATTTGGAAGCGTTCTTTTCAGTGTTTTTGTTGATGTTTTTATTCCTTCTTAATTGTTGGATCTCTGTTTTGTATACCACATTATTAGAAACTATGGTTTTGTACATAGATCATCAACATTTGACCCCTGTGTTATGTTGTTCAAAGAAACATTCCTGCTTTGGTTCCCATAACATTCTCCTCAAAGTCCTTCCCTGCCCTTGTCAGCAGCAGAATCAGCAGCTATAGCCAGGAGTGTCAGTAAAAAGACTTGATTAAATATAAATACATCTATAGAGTCATATTTAAGGCAAACTTTTTAGGTCACTGCAGTTGGGAATAGAAAATGATTTTGGATTTGGAGTGTGATATTAATTTCTAAATAAATGAGGCTGAAAAATATGGCACCTATGGGTACCCTCAATCCAGAAACCAAGAAAAAAACATTAAGAACAGTTTAAAAAACTTACCACATGATATACACTGTAATATCTTTTGTTTATTTTCCCTCATAAAATAAAAAAATCCCAGCTAGGAAGATTGCAAGTGAAACGTGTATAATAACTTCTACTAGTGACACCACTTAAAATGAAATAGAAATTTCTTTTTCTACTCACCTAACTCTCTAACCATAGAGGGAAAGAAATAATATAAATAGAAGACAAATGTTAAACTCATTGGAACTTATGCCTGAAGTTTTCCATTGAACATTTGGGCTTTAAAGATAATTTGAGGGGATTTCTGGTTCTCCTCAAAGTGAAGTCACCCATTTCTCCCAGGTCCTCTCCCTTACAACTAAAAAACCCATCGTATAACACAACAAATAAGCATAGGATGTTGGGGAGGTGGAAAGGTGGTAAAGAAGGATGGGGTGGCTAGGGACCTTAGGACTTGAGGAACAACATAGTGACAGTGGTAGGTTCCCTGAGTTTGCTTATTGGCTCCCATATGTCCCGGGCAGGGTGCTGTAGAAGCCTCCAATCCAGAACAGCCAACATAGCAAAAGAAGCTCTGAGAAAGCCTGTTAACCCTAGCTAAAGAACTGGGGAAGGGGTAGCTTCAGAAAGCAGGAAATCTTCTTGGCAATACTTACAGTACTCCAGCCAAACACCCATGGAAAAACTACCTACATGCCTCATGGTTCCTAGAGAGAGAGTTGACTGAGTTGTTAACATCCCCACTCTACTCATGTTCAACTGGGGGAGGCAGACAAAGGTGCTATGATTTCTCTGCCTTGTGAGGATGGTGCCTAGCTATGAGTGAACCTTCCATCCCCACCTTAAGGCAAACAAGTGGCACTCTTTCTCCAGCCAGCCAAGGCAGTCTAAATGGGTCTGAGCTGGGAGTTGCTCTTCCTTCTCTAACGCAGCAGAAGGAGTCATTAGGTGCTGTGTCAGCAGAGTACAGTGGCTAGTTGAGTCTCCACCTCACCCAGCAGTAATGAGTGCAAGTCCGGATAAGAGGGCACCCCACTTTCATCCACTCCTGGAATCGATGATACATAGTGGGGACTGGAACTTTCACAAACCCCTCAGGTACCAAGGAGAATGACCAAGTCAGTTCCAGGCAGGGCTGCTTAGCCCTCCAGCTCCAGCCGTACACAAGCCCCATCCCTGTGTCAGAGGGACCTAGTGGGGAGCTGAACCTCCAAACCTTCTGTCATTAATGAAACAAAATCAGGTGGTGTGTGCTGGGGCTAGTGAACTAGTGGACATTCTTGACTGTATACCCTCCAGTAACTGCATTTTTTACGCTTTTTCAATTCTACACTCTTCTATAGACGTTTCCTTGAGCTCCCAAATAAAATACTTGTGCTTGAATCCTTGCCTTGGGTCAACCTCTCACGACACCCATGATAAGACATTATTCAAGTAATATTTCCTGAACATTTCCTAAGTTAAGAGCATTGTGAAATAAGTTGCTGCACTTCTGTGGCAAAAAAAAAACAGTATAAAGTAAGTTGTCTCTATTCTCACGGAGCTGACATGTTAGTGGAGGGGGAGAAGATTCATCATGTTAGTAATTACTTAATTGTAACTGAATTAGGTGCTATGAGGAAAAAAGAGATGACACAGCAATCTAATGCTAATGAAACATATTAAGCCCCTTGGATTCATCACAATCTCATTTCATAATCCAGGTTTGAATCCAACCTTATAAACTATTTCTCTTGACCACTCCAACTCTTTCTAAAGACTTGACAAATGGCAGATAAAAGCAAAACACATCCATTCATCCATTCATCCATTCATTCATTCATTCATCTATCAAATAAAACTTTATTAAGAATCTAGTATGTGTCAGGTCCTGTATTACAAAACTGATATTACACTGGTTTCATAGAGTATTGAATCAAATAGAACATAACAGAAAATGAAATGTTGGTCTAAATATAAGAGAATGACAGAAGAGAGAAAACTCCCTGGAGGATGGAAGAATAGAAGGTTTCAGCTTTGAAGGAATTACTGCCCCTCCCCAAAAGGAGGAAAATATTAGGATGCAAAGAAAGATTCTTTTTTTCTCAAATTGAACATTACATTTGAAAAACTGAAGGTTCATGGAAAAAAATGAATCTATAAAAATGTACTTGGCAAGTACATTTCAATTTATTTCAGTTCATTATCCTTTATCTATCTCATCTAAATAGTTCCTTTAAGTTAACAGGAAGAGATTGTTCAGTAGGGACTGCAGGAGTAGGGACTGTGCCTTGCTCAATGATAGAATCAAACCTCTGTCCCATTGTGACTTTGTATATGCCCTGTTAAAACTGCCAAGCCTCAGCATCCTGATATTTAATATTTCTGCTAGGATGAGTGAATGCCAAATAAATTTAAGGACCATTACATTGAACAGCAAGAAAGAGTTAAATCATCCCTTAGAGGCTGAGTTAGAATAGATTCTGATATCTGCTTCATTCAATCACTTAATTCTATTTAAAGAGAGAGAGGAGCAGAGTGGATGCGTGAGAAATGTTTTGAAGCTGGTACTACAATTTCACACAGGACTCCTCTTATTGAGTTTGTTGTCTATGAAAGGTCCTCCCCTGGGTTACATCAACGTCAAATGAAGTGATTTTATTTTATCTTTTTCTTTGTGGCTTTTATCTGACATTGTATATTTTTTTCATATATACCACCACAATGCCAAGATGCACCAAAGACATTGTTGGTTTCCCTAGCATATGCTCTCAAATACCTCAAACTTCTCCTATGCCTACTTTTACCACATTTACAATTGTAATGAAATCATTTATTGAAAAAGTTATTGTTTAATGTTTTTCTCCACTGCTAAACTTTGCTGAGCTTCATATGGGCAGAGCCATGTATGTCTATCTTGTTCACCACCTAATATTCAATTTTCAGAAAATGCTTTAGGCAAAATAAATACTTGTTGAATGAAGAGTGAAATGCCGAGAAATCTGTTTTTATTAATATATCAATGCACCTCTAACTTTAGCATATATAAAAAAAACCTTGTCTCTCTTTCTCCAGCTGGACATTTGATTCATTAAACTGGGGCAGGGTTCATGGTTTACATTTGTAACAAGCTCAAAAGTGGGTATCAACCTGCTGCTTCAGGCACTAGACTTCAGATAGCACTGGTCTACACGATGTAGGATCACTGTATGGCTCAGCCAAAGAAATATGATAATGTTCCAGATCTGCACGTAAGTCTTTGTGGCCTCTACAGTCCATTTAAGGTATAAGATGCAGTGGTTTGGGATGTCTGGTGTTCCCATATAAAGAATGAACCTCTGTAAAAGGTTGCTGTCTGTTATAGTTTATGTGGGCTAAAAATAGACTTGGGTAGCCCAAGGGAACGTGAAATTCCCTAAATATTATTACTCTGTACCTATCTATCCACAGCACATGTCGCTTTATATATCCCTTGTGATGGGGATACTTTCATTATGATTTTATATTTCTTCCTTTGCACCAGTCTCTGCGTATATACGTGTAGCTCATCAACAAACAATTGACCAACAATGTCTTCCTCCTAGGATTTCCTAGAAACTGATTTATTTCTGAGTTTTGTAAGACATTTTTCAAAGAACTTGAAGTCCATATTCACCTGCTTTTTGCCTACCATCCTCAGACCAATGGCCAAGCATCCCACGACAATTCAAATCTATGAGTATGTATAGTGCTATATCCTATATGTCTTACCGACACCACACCTGGTTCATCTGCCTACTGTAACCTCTCCTATCCTAATTCTCTGCTCATGATGCCCAGGTTCAAAGAAAGTTAAATTCAACTCTACTATTTATTATGATAATTCTGGGCTAGTTGACATTCTAGTAGTTTCTTGGAACTGAATTAATTACAAGTTATCTCTACCCATTACTGGTTTAGGAAGAGGGGCTGTCTTTAGTTTTGCGGGAGAAAAAAATAAACCAGTGAGTTAGTAGGGAGAGCCAGGAAATAGAAAGGAATAGTGGGTAACACGGAGCACCACTGCAGTTGCTGTGGCTCCTGTTCCCGTTCTCAGCAGGCAGAGGTGGGCTGCAGGTTTAGCCCTTTGAATCTCATGGACTCTCTGCTGCATCTTCACCATAAATCCCCTTTTGCTGGAGCTGGACTGTGTATAAGTGCTGGCTCCTGTTCTCATGCTCATCTTTAGCTTTTAACCTAAACTGATGTAGAGCTTTCCAATCTGCCCCTTCTCCACACCAGGACCGAGACCTCATCATCATTGCCACCCTTTCCTAGTCATCACCTGGTTTTCCTGTCCTGCACGGGACATATTTCTTCCAAACAGCTCCAAGTTTCTAAATTTCTTTAAAAACAAAAACAAAACAAGCAAACAATGACAACTCACACTCTTTAGCCAGGATCATATTTGGTAAATAGATGATTGAGGAAAAACCATATTTGGATTTTTTCCCCCAGGATTCTAGTTTTCCTCTTGATGTCACAATACATTCTCAGAAATCACGTATTTCTCAGAACTCTGGTGGAACTGAAGAAGCTACTACATATCAATTATATCAGTTACAAATCCATCCCACTGAGAATTTATCATCACCCCGATCTCTGAACTAAGGGTGTGAGGATATCGCCCCTCTTTCTCATTTACACCTTATACTGGAAATGATCATCCCTTCTAGTTATCTTTCCCACCTTATTTTGTGCTAATTCAGGATTCCTATCTATGAGTAAGTCATACTGGTTCTTTATACAGTCTTCAGTAATTGGGATTCTCCTGGATCAATTTTCTCTTCACCTCCTACATTAATTTTCTTCCCCCTTTCTTTTTGTCACATGGATATATATATATTTTTTGCCTCCTTTTTGGTCCATTTAAATGCAGTCCAGTGCTGCATAATGGTGTTTCCACCAATGATGGACCGCATGAGTGACAGTGATCTCATAGGATTGCAATACCATATTTTGCTGCACCTTTCTTATGTTTAGATACACAATAACACAATTACCATTGTGTTACAGTTGCCTACAATATTCACCACAGTAACACCGTACAGGTTTGTAGCCTGGGAGCAATAGGCTACACCATACAGCCTCAGTATGTGGAAGGCTATACCATCTACAAAGACAAATTGCCTAATGACACATTTCTCAAACTGTATCCCCATCCTTAAGTGAAGCACGACTATATGCACCTTCATCTTCTTCAGCTAGATAGAGTCAGGTTATCACTGTGTCCCACCCACAGGACCTAAAATGTGTGACCCTGACTTTCTGAGACCTTTGTATGAATAAACAGATCAGATTTCTGTTGCCCGATGCAATTCCACATCTCTGAGAAAAGCTGTAGAAAGTAGGCGTAAGAAGAGAAGCAACAATCATACTCAGTACCTGGAGAGTTCTTGCAGCATCATTATCAATGTGAAGCTTTTGAATGTATTTTTCAGTAAACATTTCTTAGCTAAGGTACTTAAGTGTCCTCATTTAGCAGACAACAGTCTATGATGCAGGAGAATAAAAGGACTTGTTTGAAAGGACACAAGAATAGACAGTGTAATATCTTATATAGGTGCTCAAAAATATTTATTGAATTGGATAGCAAAGCAAGTGATTTAAAGCCCTTGGAAAACTATATGGAGACCCAGTTCAGTGGTTCTCTCCACATTCTGCTATGCAAGTAGCACAGAGTGTAGTCAGAGAGAGTTGGGGGCTGAGATGTCCTTATTTCTTCACCCTCACACTATATAAGCAAGGACACCTGTCCTCCTTTGTCTAATACAGTTGCATCATAATTTTGATAATAATACAAAAAAGATTGCTCTTTTAGGCAAGGAAATGTGTCACATTGAGCTCTGTGGCCACAGTGTCTAGCAACATTCCTGGGTTGTAATAGGTATATGATGGTTACTCACTGGATGAGAGGAATACTGGAGGGAAAATAAAAAGCAAAGCCATGGAGGAGCCCGCCAAATCACACCCTCTCCATTCAAATATTCATGAACTGATGAGGCGGAGAAATTGTTCTGCTCTATTACAATATCTGTCCCCGTTCCCTCTTCCACACATGTAAGCAGCAAGCACTTACTGTCAGATTGTGACCCTGGGGAAGTCATTCATTTCCACTTGAACCAGCTGTTTCAAATAACTTGTGCATGTTGCATTTACCAAAGGAAAATTATACCTTTTTTTTTTGATTCACTGAAGGATTTTTATTTGGAAAACATTTACTTGTATCTTTCAGCTTTCAGCTGCTGTGATAGATTTTGCAGCAAGCTTCTTATTATAAAAGAGGAACCCCTGCAAAAAAAACTCACAACCTTCTTCAAGGTCTCTCATGCCAGGCAAAGGGGAACGTGATGAGAGGTGGAAGGGGAACAGACTGTTCTCCTGGAATCAGAACTCACCAGGGGCCACTTCTGGGCACAAATATTAAAAAACAACCTACAGGAAGGGAAAACAGCAAAAGAGTGGAGCAGTCAGAGCAGGGTTCAAATCTCAGATTCAAATTTTAAATTATTGGGCCTTCATATTACACCTCCATGAAATGAGAATAAAGATATAATTCTATAAGTTATGTAATATAAAAAAAATTATTGCTATTATTTTAACCATTCAGAAAAAAAATATCTGCCCTTTTTAATGAGGCAACAATAAAACTTATACATCACTGGGGACATAATTAAGACAACAATTTGTGAGCACGTCACATTTTTTTCCCATAGAGGTGATAGAATTGCACCAAGGAAGGCAGCAATATTCCACACCCCACATTCTCTTACTTGATTTAACTTGTAACAAATAATTAGATCCAACTTCTAACAAATGATTTACATTTCTAGGGGACAAGCTCATTGTCTGTGGTACTTAGAAATAGTCCTGGAACACAGTGGGCATTCAATAAGTATATGTTTAATAATAAAATACATTGATTAGGGGTATAAACCCTGATGGTTGTAAACAATAGTGCAACATTTATCTAGTAACAACTTACTAGATGCAGTCATAGCACCTTTGAATGATACGTAGGATAAAAATGAATGAAAGAGACACTGCTTTTGCCTTCCAACATGATTTGGTAGTCAGAGCATATAGGACATGTTCCAAGAAGGGTGAGTCATCTTGTGACTGGAACATCAGATTTGGGGAGACTTGAGGTTTAATGTTAAATATATTTGGAAATGCAGAATGGCATGATATAATATATTAATTTGAATTTTCAGAAACCATCAAGAATGCTTGATCCAGAGTAAAGACTGATCAAATGGAAGCAGTTAAGAGGATATTAAAATAGTCTGGTTTGCTAGTTTTCCAACTATAACCTACAAGATACAAAGGAATGAGTGGCAGGACTGTGAGATCCATAGCTTTCCTTTGACCAGAGTCAGTCTACTTTTAAATGGGTTATATACTAAAAAATGAGTAGTCTTGGTGAGAAGATGGGAAGATGACATGCCTCTGACCTAACATGTCAGAGAAAAAAACAAGTCAAATTTGGCAGTTATTAAAAAATTACCTGTCAGAGTTTGGTGAATAATTACAGGGTGAAAAAGAAGGAAAATCAAAAGATGTTCATAAAGTGATGGTGCTGGAATAGAGATTAAATTAACCAAGATAAAAATATATATATAAGAGGGATAGCAGGCTTAGGTGTGTGAGAGAATAAAATTTTAACAAATTGAGTTTTAAAGATCGAATTGGCTTTTGTTAGCAATTCATGAGTCCAGTGGCAGTATCCCATCTACAAAATAAAAAGACACTCCAATGAGCTGAGCAGAGGAAGTAAGCTTTATAGGCAGAAACAAGGAATGAAAAGCACATTGTTTGTTTCAAGTCACTTTCCTTGTAGGGGTAAAGCAGAGAGGATTTTCTAATCAGCCTGGCTCAGGCTGACTGAGCCCCTTTAACTTGGTGGCAGAGGATCTCCCATTTTTTGGAAAGCTGGCCATTTCTAAGTTCAGTTGGATTACATGGCACTTAGCACCAGTGGTTCCAATCTGGAGTAACTCTATTCTGGTTTGGTCTGTTCTATTGTGGCCTCGTGCAAGAGCTTAGTCCAAAACAGTGGCCTCCCATATATTTTATCTAACAGGTGAAAGGATGAAAAATTCTAGATATGGAATATAGTGAAACTAATTATGCTGCAAAGAGGAGAACAAGTGTCCTCCCAAGGAAGATGCTCTAAGTATCCTGCATATTGACTAAATTTAACTAAATACCAGGGATTAACTCTCTAAAACTTGTCTACAGACTTTGGCCAACTTGAATGGATCAGAATTAACTTGCCAACTTTAGAAATTACAGATTCTTGGGTCTTGCCTTCCAAGATTCTAATTCAGTAGATCTGGAAAAGAACAGGGAGAGCCATATTCTTCCAAAGTTGTCAATATTTTCTAACGGGCAGCTATTTGGCTGAATCTCTGGTCTACCCCAGTGTTCTGAGTTGTCCACCTGGATCTGATTTGGGCCTGACAGTGAACATTGGACACGTGACTAAAGGAAGAAAGGGGGAAGATGATATCTGCTATTCTTTTCCCACTAAAAGTGTTTTTATTGACTTACAATGATGGAAAAGATAAAAGTAGTCCCAAAAAGCTGAAGTTTTGCTTTGGTTAATTTGGTCCTTTCAGGGAGAAAGCGGATGCCCCTTTTTCGTCATGAAAACCTTTCATTCCTTGATGTTCAAACCTGCCGAAGCCAAGTCAAGATAACACATTCCTTCTTGGAAAGGAAATTTAAATTTAACAATTAAGTACAGTCTCATCATTTTAGCTTTCGACATAACTTTATCACATGATCCAGCCATCTCATTTAAGAAAATGAAAATGCCAAAGGAATTCTGTCATTTGTCCTCTACGTTAAAAGCTGCTCATGGGCCAGGACAATTTTTTACTATTATACTCTTTTTGACCAGGACATTTCAAGTCTTTAGTAAATATGTATAATTTTTATGTGTTATGTCAACTTACTCAAAATGTTTGTTTCTTATTTCTTCTCTCTCTCTCACACACACAGATACATGTACACGCACACACATGTCAATCATGATCTACGGTTCACTTCCAATCAGCATGTCTACATTCATCACTTGACAAAATATAGCTTTACTGGACAGAGAAATTATCTATTTTTCAACAGACTACTTTTAAAAATATTTAACACAGATAGATAATGAGGAATTCTTCCCTAATTCATCATTTTCAGAGACAATTTTCATATTTTCTGGCCTTTATTAGTATGGGGTGGGATCGAAATTCCAAATTACAGAATTTCGCACAAGGTTGTCTATGAAATTTTGCTCATAGTTATGCTAAAACGACTCCTTGAATAGTTATCAGGAGAGTCGTTGAGCAATTTCACATCACAATTAAAGGGAGAAAATGATCTAATGGGACTTAAAAATCTGGGAATTGTTTCAAAGCTTACTTCAAACTTTGAAGATATTTGGAGGGTTTGACCATATGACAGTAAACAATATAATAATCTGTACATTTACAGAGGGATTTCCAATTTGCAAAGCACCCTCACAAACTATCTCATTTGATTTTCATAATAACTACAGTGTGGTAGTTCTAATAGATATCACTTTCTTTAATTTGTCGATGAGAAAACTGAGACATCAAAGATTAATTAGAGGCATTTGATCTGAGTTTCTTTTCTTGCATTTAGAAGGCTTTTATATTCTTCGTTACATTTAAAAATCAACCTAGGAAGAAGGGAGAAAGGACACTTTGCCACTCTTTCTTAATAGCCAGGAAGGATCCCTTTGAGAAGAGACCATGTGATGGCATTACAAGCAACACACTGAGATCTGCCTTTGAAAATGAATCTGGCTGAGCTAATAAGTAATGTCAAGCAACTCCATTTTGTCTTTGAAGTACATTTTTATCTTGGTGAAGACAAAGAACACAGCATTTTCAGTCTGCATCAGTAGCTTTAGGATCCATAATAGCCCAATCCAATTAAAGGCCTATTCACTTCCACCATTTCCATTACACTAGGTTGCTCTGCAAAGATAAAAGTGAGTTGGACCAGGCAAATCTCATCTGGAGAGGAACAATTCTGCTTATTGATTGGCATCATCATTGTCTTTTGTGAACTGGGTTGGAATTCATTTTCTGGGGCTTATCGAAGTGATTATTTGCTAAGAAAATGGAAGAAAAATGAAAAGCATCAATGCTTACCTGACTTAAGACTTTCATGGGTAAAGCTAAGACCTAAGAGCAAATTAATGAATACATTGGTTCCAAACCATAGATGCAAATGTTTGGAATGTCTTAGAAGTTTCATACATATTTTATAGTACTTTGGGAATATTTAAAAGCTTTGACTTTAGCCCACAACAATCTGAGAAGAAGAAAAAAAAGGGGAATGAATTCTGGGCTAAAAATGATCCAATAAACTGAATTTATGTTTGCTAATATGAAATGTATATTTAAGCCAGCATAGCAGAGTGTGGTATTCCATAGCATAGGAATAGGGGATGTGAGTTTTAGATGTTCTCAGGAGCTATCAGTGTGCTTGTTATAAATAATTTAAGCTTTGTGGATTTGATATAGCAGACAAAGGTAAAAGGATTGTTGTGCAGTGAGAAAAACCTAGAATAGGATTCTATGATTTATGAGGAAGTCTTCACTCTCTGAGTGTGGCTGAATCATGTGCAGCCCAAAACATTGATATCATGCCTCTGACCTAAGGCTTAAACCACAAGCTTTATTATTAGGCTTTTCTCCTGGGACTTCCCAGACCAAGCCAACTCCTAACTGAGAGATAAGTTTAAATTCCATCTAACATAGAGATTCTGGCAACATGTAAAGTCTGGGCTCCGAGGGAAGCCACAAAAAGTACAAATTCCAAGAGATAAAATCTCTCATCATGTCAAAGCTAGTCTCAACACATTTCCTTTTCCTTAATGTTAACCTATCCTCTGGAGACAAATGAAGATGGAATATGGTAAATGTATGCAATGAGGATTCTTGAAAATTTACAAAAATATCTGACAAAATATCAGGCATATAAAAATGTTAACTAGATTTTAGTTATTGTCATTATCAGCAATGTTAGTAATAGCAGTAGCAGCAGCAAATCATTCTAAAGGCTATTAGGTAAGGCTTATCAAATAGTCTGTGGATTAGGAACTTTGAATGTAGTATCTATTCTCAAATGACTCACTAACTTTGAATCTATGAGGCTAAAATTAAAGGAAGAATGTCTTTAATTAGATAATCCAGAGCATATAACCACATCAAACAAGACTGGAGATGATACTGTTCTATTGACAAGTATGACATACAGAATAGTAATGCACAGAATTATTCAGGCTGACCATGATTTGATCACGTTCCCTTTAAGCTAACAAGAACATCTATCAAAAATAGTAAGAGATAGCTCCAACTCTTGACCTCTCTCGTGCAAAATATCTATCAAAACATCCAGATCTCTTCCCCATCCTCATTCTTGTAACTAACACTCAATCTTTGTGTGGGGCAGATGAATACCAAACTGTTTTTTCTATTGATATGAACAAACAGAACAGGTTAAACTGACTTTCCTCAAGCAATCTCTTCAGAAAGAAAGATAACATTCAATTATTCAAACTGAACTAGGTAGCCTACGGCCACCAGTCAGCTGAAAGTCCACATGGAAGGTCCGGTCAACCTGTGCCCTCCAACTCACATAGGTCCCACATCAGGGGTGAAAAACCACATTCTTTCCAGGGGTACCATGTGCACTATGGAGACTGCAATTTGTGTGTGGAAGTCAGACATTATATATAAACTTGCTTTCCTCCTAAAAACATAGTACTGCACTTTAGGGGTGGCCATAGAGATCTTCATGTATGTATGTATTTATTTATTATTTATTTTTAGTTTTGAGACAGAGTTTCACTCTGTTGTCCTGGCCAGAGTGCAGTGGTGTGATCGTAGCTCATTGCAACCTCAATCTTCTGGGCTCAAGTGATCCTCATGCCTTAGCCTCTTGAGTAGCTGGGACTACAGGCCCGTGCCACCATGCCTGGTCTGACCTTCAGGTATTTAAAGAAACAGCACTAATAGGTCATGTAGCCTTCAGATGACTACAGACATCACTCACAAGTAAGGCTACACTTGGTAACCCAGGTTGCATTTTGGAAGGAAAACTGACATATTATTTTTGTGTATCTTAAAACAGTTATTAAAATGGAGGTCATTCTACTGGAAAAACTGATCAAAATTTGTCTCTGACTTTTGCTGAAACAATCAGTGATACCACCTTGGCCCTGAAATACCTGCAGGTCAGGCTCACTGGTCAGGGTTGTTATGGATGATTCAATTACCCTAAACTTCCTTCTTGCAAATTATCAATCACTAAGAGTTCCTTCTGTACCTGGATTACTGCCATGGGCCCAATGTAAAAGGCAATATAGACTCTTAAAGAGAAAGCTACTTGGGTTTCTAAGTTACACTCTGGTAATTTCAACTTGTTCTATTTGTGGGGTCCTGGACCCTAGGGAGCATGGTTGGGGTCAATAGTGTAGTTTGGCCTCATCCTGCTGTGTGGAGTCCTGTTGATAGAAGCCTTATTCAATATTCTATCATACCATACAAACTAAACTGATTTATTTCCAGCCTAAGTTGCTCAAATTAATCAGAGTGGCTGAAGGAGTATCATACTCATGGGAAAATTTGCTAGAAGTCTAAAGAATGTAGGAATGAGGAGTATATACTTTGCAATTCTCCATGTGTTTCTCACATTTCTACATTTCTTGTGGGTAGACATACTGACTCCTTGTGTTCTATATTATATTCTCCAGGATGTTTGTACAGTAGATAGATTTGGAAGATAGAGATAATGTCTCCTTCCAGAGAAAAGACCAGGTTCGTTTACTGTACAATATAACAAAGATGTTAGTCCCTCCCAGGTAATAATCAGGCAGCTTCACTGTCTATTATCAAAAATTTGGGTCCTCTAAACTGGAGTTCCTTTCCTAAAAACACATACTGCACGTGAGGCATCATACAGTCATTTTTGAGTGTGTCATTCCATGGAATTTGGGACTCAGAGAACCAGCGTAAATTCTGATACTATAGGTACTGCTAGTATCTATAATTAAGTAATAAAGTTCTTTTTCTCTGACTCCAGGAATCTCATGTCTTTGGGCAACCTCCATGAAACTGTGACAGCTAACTTTCTGGTTTGAAAGTAGTGTAAAATCTCAGACCCTTCAGCTTCCTTGACAGAGAGTGGGCAGGGTGGTAGAATTAGGTTAGTAATGTTTTTATTTTTATACCTTATTTGCACTTTGTAGATTTTTGTGAAAGCTACTATACCTGTAGCAAGCATGAACAATTATAATAGTCAATCTCAAATGCGGAAGCTAACTTCCCCTAAGAACCTCACATATAGTTTTTTTTTTCTCATTGGGAAAATAGTTATATTAACAAATTGTGACTATTTTCTACTCGTCTCAAAACAATCAGGTCAAGATTATGTGCTACCCACGAGGGACAGATTTATAAGGAAACATGCAATTTTTGTATTTATAAGAAAATGTAATATCTGTAAATCTTCTACTGACCTGCCTTTGTTTATAAAACCTATATATTTGTAAAGATGGACTAGGTTTATGCTGAGGCAACAAATAACCCTAAAATTCTACTGGCATAACACATAAAGTTTATTTCTCACTCACACAAATTCTTCTGACAACTCCCTAGGGCAGATTGACTTATGAAGTAGATTCAGCCATCCAGGCTGCTAGATCTTGGTTCTCCATTTATGCTTCCACACTTGCCTTAGAAGGGGAAGAGAGTATTAGAATATTGCACACAGGCTTGTCATTGCCTCAACCTAAAACTGACACATGACAATCTCTCTTATATGCCATGGACCAGAATTAATCACAGGACCCTGCCAAATTGCAAGTGGAATGAGAAGTGTCATCTTTCATATACATAAGGAAAATAGAACTTTATAACTTTTCATAAAAATTAAAAAATATATTACCTTTGTATCCCATCAAAAGAAAGTGATGATTGGGTCATTATTGGTTCCTAATGTCTACATGAAAAAATATGACCAGAAAATACTTGTTCCTCAGCAAGAATGGTCACCTGGTTATCTCTGAAGTAGATGAACTGCAGGAATTGTGAAAAAAACATTCTTACATCTATCTTTCTACAAGATAATCTAACAAACAATATCCAACCCCAGCCCTGGTACATTGGATAACTGTTTCAGAGACAGCTTTAAATATACCTCATATATATTATCTCATTCAATCCTCACAAAGTCCTGTTAGGTTTTATTATTATTTTCATTTTTAAAATGAAGAAAATTAGTTTAGGAGAGCTCAAATAATTTGTCCAGGAAC
The DNA here is from genome assembly GCF_020740605.2 of Lemur catta. Lineage (NCBI taxonomy): Eukaryota > Metazoa > Chordata > Mammalia > Primates > Lemuridae > Lemur > Lemur catta. Next base: position 90,137,475 of record NC_059134.1, on the reverse strand, counting down.
TCAAAGCCAAGACATCAGGCAATGCAGGCAGTTTAGCTGTTGAGACCAGAGACTAACACCTCAGTATTCTGCATTCTTACAGTATCCACATATTTATTACCGGGCATTATCATATAGTCAATATCTCTTAGAATGGTACGAGGACAGTCTCAATGTAAGACAAACAAACAAAAAAGTATGATCTTGTCCCCAGTGCATAAATAGACCTAAGTTTAGTAAAGCCTAGAATATGAGGATAATGTTGAAAGTAAATAAAGTTGAGGTTTTTTGAGAATCTGAGATACCTTTTGCTTTATTGTGCTTCAAAATTTGCATCATGAAGACTGAAGAGACACTTTGGGGTCTTAAGTTATCTGGCTGATATTTATCTTTTTCCGGAGTACATGAGATCCTTATCCATATTTTAAAACCATTCCTTCAGAACATAATTGGGACAGGCACAATTATATTTGGGGTAATAATCATAAATTGGTGAATTATACTGACAGCAATGTTTAAATTTTACTAACATCAAAATGTATTAATAGAATGACATATTGGATATGTATTGAAAACAATAATTTTAGAACATATAAGATATCATAAAAGCAATTTGATGTCTATTATCTGACTTAGAATTTCAAACATCTTGTTAGAGAGATAGAATATCTATTGTTACCACCATAATAGAGATGGGAAAAGTGTGGCAGAGTTTAAACAGCTTTATTTATTTTAAACAGAAATTAACCACATGACCTATAAACCAGGTTGAGTAACAAAGAGTGAAATAACATATTTCTTAGATAACAAAGAATGTGCTATCTACAAGATGGAACATCCAGTCAGTGATAAAACTAAACTGAGCCAAATATAATTTGATTAAGGTCCCATTAGGAGAATATTTTGATGCTCTGTTTCTGACCTAGTTCAATTAATCGTGAATACAAAGTTACAATTCAAATTGATTTGGCTCATGGTTCAATTCATAGTAAATAGTTTGAAACAACTAAGTACATTCGTGGGTTTATTACAGTTTTAGATTCAAGATTTGGTTGTAAGCAAGTTGCTAATTAAATTGGAGCATACTTAGGAAAGAAATAGAAGGAAATACTACAGTTATTTTGGGGGGAGATCATGTCCATGCCTATATCTCATTTAATCCTTTTAACTGTGAAATACCTGTCATTACTATCTCCACTTTACAGATAAGAAAACTTAAAACATTATCTTGGTTAAGTAAACTTTCCAATAGCCACCAATTAGAAGAGGTAAACATTAGGATTTCTCTGGTTTTATGAATTTGATGGCCGCACTCCTTTGCTATACAGTGTACACCTTCCACATGGAAGATAGTGTGGACATTCTATAAGTGTAACTATTTCTGATTAATGTTCTATTTGTTTTCACTTAATAAAAATATTCTTTGTGTAGAACTTTATGTTTCATCTACCCAAATAGGGCAGAGTGAAGAGTTTGTCAAGAAACTTCTCCTTAAAAATGTAGTTTAGTTGACAGTTTTAATAGCACATTTGACTATTTTCTTTGACAATGCTCACATCTGTATACCCTGGTAAACTCTTTCCAATCACATTTGTTAGCTGTCATATAAATATGGCCTGGATATTATGGAAGATGCCTAAAGTCCCTAGAGAAAATGAGTTCAAATTCATCGAAAAGTGATTTAGAATAAGAAAAGAGTAGAGAGTTCATAATTCTACATCTAGATTTAGGAGAATTACCATTTAGATTCAGTATTGACCCTGACTTGGAGATTTGTTTTGATATTAAGAGAGCTTTTTTTGCATCGACATCATCCCTTCAAGCTAGGGTGTTATTGCGTCTTTCAAAAAATTGCAAACTAATAAAATCTAAGGGAATTGGGCAGGTTTCTAGAGAGTTTAAATTCCACACGTGCAAACTGTCAGCTTTAAGTAAGTCATGCAAAACTCTATTTAAAAGATTCAGCCTTTCCCTGAATGTGGGAAATGGGAAATGTTATTTGTAGTTAGAATAAAATGGTTTGAATGGCAACGAATAGATTAAAGCTGCTCACAGTCACTGAGCAGAGATAATAAGAGATGATTTGAAAGTGGAAATAGTCATTTGTGATGGGCTTTGCTGTTAACACACTAGCATGTGTGAGCGCTTTAGAGAGCATGGGTGAAACCAGTAGGCATTCCTCCATCTCCGCAAAAGAAGCATTCATGGGAGGTTCCTTCCTGCTAGAATTTCTATCACAGCTTGACCTTGATTCCCGTTCCCCAACCAGCCCACAGGGGCACAGAATAGAAATACATCAATGAATTCAAATCAGGAAACCCTGTGGAAAGAGTCTCCTGAAGAGATCCCGGCAGGATGATTCCTGACAACTAATATTCATGCAAAAGAATGCTAAGGGCATATTATTTTAAATATGTGTGGCAGAGAGCTTCAGAGCACAGCTTAGGACTATACAAAGCTGCATTCCAGACCCACTTTGTCCCTCTCTCTGCTTTATGCTAGCTTTCTTGGGCAAGTTAATTAAAAATTAGTTTCCTTGTTTGTATAAGAGTAATAACAGTGGTGGTACACATCTCATTATGGATTGAATTAGGCCATACATGCAAAATGCTTAACACAATGCTCAGTCCATAGTAAGCTCTTAATAAATGTTATTTAAAAATGAAAGCAAAAAAAAAAAAAAAAAAAACCTTTATCAGACTTGCACAGTTTTTGGACTGTTTGAATTTAGAAGCAATACGTTGACAAGCATTCTAAATACTTCATCGACGAGTATTTTTCTTACTGTACACCCAGCTCTGTCTTTCTATAGCTGATGCCCTGAAGTCCCCAGACACCAAGATAAAATATACTTCACAAGAAAACATGTAATTTTTCCTATTATGTAAATTCCCTCAAGTTTTCACACCTCTGGACTTTTAATATCATACCACTTGCAAAACATGGGGCTTCACTGATAATTCTCCATGCCACAAGCGCCTTCTAAAGCTTTACTCTGGGGGGTAAAAATCAGTTTGAAATTACCTTTTTCTAATTCTTTTCACCCGTTTTTGACAGCCTTTTTAGGTAAAATGCTTCCTGTGACTGATAAATGTCCTCGTCTATGTGCACTGGTTAATTACTTCCCAAAGCATCTGTTGCTTGTCAGGCAAACATGTTCCACATGTTCTTAAAAATGACTTTTCTTTCTAGAAAATTTAGTTAAGACATCCTGTACAGGGAATAAAAGATAAAGTACTTTCCATTTGTTCGGCACCTATAATCTGTCAGGTATTTCTCTAATAATGTCTTCTAATCCTTTTAGCAACCCAACGGGACAGGTAATATTCCACCCATCTTGCACATCAGGAAAAGAAAGAATTACAGACATCAAATAATTTATTGCATAAATTAAAACTGAATCCAGCTTTGCATTGCTCTAAATTTTGGGAAGGGGCAGAATGTTTTATGATTTGACATTTGGATTGTAGGAATCATATAATGGATACATATTACCTCTCTTTTATAAAACAACAACAATGATAATCATAATCACCACCACCAACATAACCACCTTCTAAAATCAACAGTAATTTCAGATTACAGAGCATCACTCTTTATCAAAGGGCTTTGTGAACAGTAAATAAACACAGAGAGCAAAATAAGCACAGTAGACAAAATTCTACAATGGTCTCCAAGATTCCTGCCTCCTGCTATATATCCCTAGTGTAATCTTTTCCTCCAGAGTGTAAGTGGGACTTGTGAATGTCTCATAGGTCATTATACCTATGATTATGTTACATTATTTGGCAGAAAAGATATTCCAGAATTAATTAATGTCCCTAATCAGTTGACTTTGAGTTAATGAAATGGAATATTATTGACTTAATCAGATGAATCCTTAAAAGAGGTCAGATAGATTCAAAATGAGAGAGATTACTCCTTCTTGCACTGAAGAAGGAAACAACCATGTTGTGAACTGAATACGGAGGAAGGAAGTCATGTGGCAAGGAACTGAGTGAGGTCAGCCTCTAGGGGCTGAGGGTGGTCCCTGGTTAATAGCCAACAAGAAAATGGGGTATTTATTCCAGTAACTGCAAGGAACTATATTGCCAACAACCACTCAGCTTGGAAGAGGACCCTGAGCCTCCAATGAGATTACAGTCCTAACCTGACACCTTGATTTCAGCCTGATGAGACCCTGAGTAGGGGACCCAGTAAAGCTATGCTTAGATTCCTGACCCACACAAATTGTGAAATAATAAATATGTATTCTTTTAGGGCTCTAAATGTGTAGTACTTTGTTATACAGTATGTTAAAGTAAATGTCAAATAAGTGATAGATGGTAAGTGCTATGAAAGTTTGGTAAAGCAGAAATAAATCAGTTTGGGGGAGTGCAGGGGTAGTAATATTGCTGCAGAAGAAGAATCTTCAACTCAAAGAGGATTGATGCTTTATACCAAAATTTTCCATTCTGCTCTCCTTTGTAATATGTCATTTCCCTAGATTGGTTTTCCTAGAAGCAGACCCTAAGGCAATGTGCAAAAGATTCGTTATGAAAATTCTCTGTGGGAAAGAGGGACAAAGAAAGGGAAGAAGCCAAGTAAGGGGGCAATTTAGGCAAATCTCAACTGTAGTTGAATCTCATATGGGCATCCACAGTATAATTGTACTTTAAACTTTATCCTTACTTGGGACAAGGATTCAGGCTCTGCCAACTCACTGCTTTAATGAGCAAATTAGAAAGCTGCTTCAGTAATTCAAGGGCAGTTCTTGTAAAGGGCACAGGTGTGGATGGTTAGAAGAAAAACAAGAAGAGGTGCTAATAACTCCTTAGAAATTTGTAAAAGCATATTAAGTGAATCGGGTGCTGTACTAGCAGTGCGTACCATAATTCTGAACCATTGAAAAGATTACAATTAATGGCTTAATAATTCTGGAGTACTACTTATGAAAACAAATTGAAAATGGTAAATTGATTAAGATAATGCTTCTCTTAATACAAGGGCTGCTATTCACTAAATGACTACTATGTTCCAGACACTATTTCATTTAGTACTTAGCACAATCTTATGACATTAGTTCTATTATAATTCTTATTTTATACTTTGAAGGAATTTTGGATCAAGGAGAATAAACAACTCAGCCAGTGGGCATCTTGTAAGTGGGTGACCTGAAATTTGAACTCTGAGTCAAATTGTGTCCCCATTCCACTACACTAAGCCACTCCCATTTTCAGGAGGTTTGAGTTAAGAAGTCGGCAAAATATGTGAAAATAATAATCATAAAAAGTGCTTACTATGTGCCAGTCTTCCAACCACTGTATGTAGATTAACTCACTTAACACAAAGTTTTCAAGGCTATATGTTTTTATCATCTTTTGATGTGAGATGTGTCATATAATTTGGTCTAGTAATATACCACAGTAAGACTCTCTAATACTCTGGAAAGATTGTGTGCATAATTTATCTTTCCCCCTCCCACTTTCCTTTCCCTCCTTTCTCTTCCTTCCTTCCTGTACTAATTTATTATTTAACAAACTTGCATTGGAAACCACATTGGTGCTGAAAACCATGATGGTAATAGTGAGTTACAGAATATCAATTAAATATAAAAACTTTCTGTTGTACTATTGTTTCTGCCCTCTAGGAACTTACAGTCTTTTACAGAAAATCAGATGAATGCATAAATGCCTACAGGATAAGTTTGAAAGGAGGGCTCAGAGAGGCTATCCTGTACTTATTCAAAGAAGGAAGAAATTGTATTTATTTGAAATTGTTAACAGTTGAACTACACTTTGAAATGGATTTTTACCTTGTTGCAAGGTAAGGGAAAACTGCCTTAGGTGGAAGGAACAGTATGAGCAAATTCATGAAGACAGGAAGGGTAAGGTTTTCTGGTATCCACGTAGTTCAAGTAGCAAAGAAAAAGTTAAGCAGAGTATTATGGATAAGGGGGCTAGATTATGATTTTTAAATACCACATTGAAAAGTTTAGGGTTTGATTTTTGCCCAAAGTTCAAAGTTCTAAAATCAGTTGGATGAAAAAACAACCAGATTTTTGACAATGCTTAATGTATATTTTTACTCGAGATAATTACCTATCCTTTGATGCAAAGACAAAGAGGTATTTTAAGAATTTGTTTATTTTGCTGTTTCACTGAATACAAGAGAAAAAGATAATGTGAGTTGAAGCTCTTCTAAAATATTTTTATGGCCACAGAACACCTGCCATGAGATTGTGTTTATTTTTGATGTCTTTTTAATCTGCTTACCAATTTGCAGTTAGAAAACAAAGCAACTAAAGCCACATTAAGTCTGGAAGCACCATAATCCTCAACTCTCTCTTAGATCAGCATCATTTCTATTGAACAAGCTTAATTGTTTTTTTGTTTCTATTCAAGGAGTGGGATAAAATCCTTATTTATGAAACTTTCACTAGTAACCTGAAATATTACCACAGAGACAGTAGGTTTTTCCCGTGTTTAGTTAGACATCCAATAATTCACTTGCAATGCAGGCATGTAGAACTGAGCACATAAAATAAGGAGCAAGTACTATTAGTAGTTTTATTGTAAGCCAGTAGACGTAAATTTCAAATTGAATCTCATCGAAGTACAAATCACCCGAAAAGGATGGATTTTTGACTACCTTCCAGGCTGCAATCAAATAACCCAAACTTAAGATTCTTTCCTTGAGAAGTTCTAACACTAGCAACTGCTACTCACTCCATGCCTCTAAGTGCATATAGGTAGGGTGGACATGTAATTTATTGCCCAAAGAGAGGTTGTTGTGATAAGAAAAACAGGAGGATGTTGATAACACGGTAGTTCAACCAGCATGCCCATGAACTAGCAGGCAAAATGAGACATTCTATCACCCAATTTATATGGAAATCCAAAGAAGTTAGAGGATTAAGTGTCTATCCTGACCCATTGCCAACTTTAGCAGTGGGTGCCACTTCTAACTTTAGCCAATTCCCTAGAATCTGGGGGAAAAAAAAGAAAGAGAGAGAGAAAAGCTGGCTAGGGCTTGTTGGCGGCAGAAGAGTTTGTGAGCACCCTAAATTCTCATTTTGGCTGTAACTCACATTGGACTAGGAAGGTGTCTGAAATTTTGGGATCAATAACTTGTCCTTGAAACCCAAACCCAAGGATCATGTGATATCATTGTTCCAGAGAATAAAAGACTAACTATAAGAAAGAAATGGGATTTTACAGATTCCCTATCTTGAATACTTCATTTAAGAAATATGTCGATTGTGACTCCAAATATGAAAGTGACTCATCTCAACTTTCTCTTCGTGTTACAAGATTTCTGAGAAACAAGCATTTGATAATGAAAGAGGAAAACTACTTTCCAGGAAATGCATCAGTGTTGGTCTCTCTCTCTCCTTCTCAGCATTTAGAATCTCAGGAAGGAAGCATAGTACAATAGAAAGATATTTGTGGGCAAGCAAATTGTATTTTAGTTTGGGCCACTCTGGTCACTCAACTCTGGGTTGGATGTTTAACTTATCTGGATGTTAGTTTCTTCATCACCTCCTAACACTCCCTATGAGTCAAGCACTGTGCTAAGTACTTTAGATGGATCATATCATTCTAATTGTCACAAGAGTCCTTTGAGCTATGTATTATTATTTCCATTTTTTGATGATAAAACATAAGTTACTCTGTAACCTCTTTCCATGTTTTTTTTTTTGCTTATAGCATTTAAATTTTTGTATTTATATTCCCAACTCATGTATAATTTCCAAAACACAGAAATTATGACTTTTTTGGACACCGCAGACATTGGCACCATGGGATGCCCAATAAATATTTGTTGAATGAAAGAGTAAGGGAATGAATGAATGCAAGAAAGTTAATACAGGTGATATAACTATTCAGGATTGGAATTAGGAGTTAAACTCAAGTCATCTGTGTTTAGCTATTCCTCTACACTGTCTTCCTGGCTCACAGTTCCATTGTGAATATTAAATAAGAAACTTCCTATAGTAGAAGCTCAAAAAGTACAAATTCACATCCTTTTCTTTCTCTCAGATCTGTGGCTCTTGGATTTACTAGGGAAACAAACACTAGAAAACAGTGACTTTGCCCAGCCCAACTCTCAAGGGACTCATTCATACTAAGGAGCTCATTTAATAATTTACAATGGGTGAATATCTCTTTCCTTGGCAGGAAATCTATTTGGAAAAAAAAAATTAAGATCAATTACTTGATGCATTTATGGGATCTAATCCAGGAAAACTCATAGAGGAATTACTTTTTCAGAGTCAGTCTTTTCCAACAATGTAGGATACTTTCTCAATGTTTCTGATCAGAGTACATCCTTGATGTATATTACCATTATCATTATTATTAACAAAAATAACATGAGCACATTTAAAGATGCACAAGTGAGTAATGATGTATAATTTCTAACATTTCCAACGTGTGAATTTGAATCTTGCATGACACAAGACTGGTATTCATGGTAAGACTTGTAGCTATTAAAAAATGAGCAACATGAGGATGTGGAAATATTAGAACCCTTGTACATTGCTGGTAAGAATGACAAATGATGCATCTTCTGTGGAAAGTAGTTTGGCAGTGCCTCAAAAACCTAAAAACAGAATTACTATATGAACCAGCAATTCCACTCCTAGGTAGGTACATATCAAAAGAATCAAAAACACAGACAAACAGGTACTTGTGCACCAACGTTCACTGAGGCATTATTTACAATAGCCAAATGCTGGAAACAACTTAAATGTCCATCAATAAATTAATGGATAAACGAAACGTGATATATAAATACAATAGAATATTAGAATATTATTTAGTCATAAAGAAGAATAAAGTTCTCACACATGCTGTAACATAGATGAACCTTAAAAAATTATGCTATGTGAAATAAGCCACACACAACAGAACAAATATTTATAATTCTACTCACATGAAATAAGTAAAATAGGCAAATTCATAAAAACAGAAAGTAGATTAAATCAGGGACTGGGAGAAGACTAGAATGAATAGTTTTCACTGAATAGTTACTACTGAGTTTCTGCTTGGAATGATAAAAAAATTGAAAATAGATAATGATGATGGCTGCACAACAATAGAATGTAACTAATGCCACTGAACTGTATACTTAAAATGGTCAAAATGGTAAATTTCATATTATGCATATTTATTGCAATAACAAATGAAGAAAAAATAACAATACGTCACTTTTCATTCCCTTCTAGTGTCAAACAAAGTAATAACTCTCATAAAGTAATATACAGTGAGGCTATTTTGCACATAGAAAAAGAACAGAACATTTTCTGAGAAATGGACTTTTGGATGAATTTGAAGGGGTGTTGTACTGTGGTGAAAGGAATATGTGGCTATCCATGAGAACATGATAAGGAAGAAAACACGGAGAGAACTGTTTTACTCCCAAATTGAAAGATTTGCAGACTTTTCAGAAGATATTTCTGGTGAATGCTGTGTGTCTAATGTGCCACAAAATTTCCCAGAAATAATATCATCATATTGGCATTGTGCAGCATGAAAAGAGGCCATAAAGTCAACATTTTGGGAAATTTGGGGTTAAACAAATGATATAGGCCTCTTTATTACAGTACCACTCACATTGTTTGATATGCTAATGTACGTTGCAAATCACCAAGAAAAAGATCCTGTCTTCAGCAGTTCCCAAATTCAATTTACCATAGAATTCATTTACACACATTATCAGTAAGGCAAATATTTATCCAAGCTTCAGTCTTGTTGGGGCTGCCATACATAGTGTCTGTTCCCTCCCCAAATGAGAGGTCAAGTGTGTTAAACTATAGTTTTGATAAAACATATTCATATCCCTTTCTGCATAAGGATTATTCTTCCCTACTTCATTGCTAGTAGACCTGCTCATATAACTTGCATTGGCCGACAAAATGTGAGTGGAATTTCCTGGGAGAGCTTTGAAGAACCCGTGTGTGGTATTCATCCTTCTTCTAGGAGATGAGAAATGCTCTACACAATAGCTGCTCTGTCAGCCAAATTAGAGATAGACATATTCTGAATGTGGAGGGGAAGAAGGGCAAATATTCGTGATCAGAAAGATAAACTAGTAAATGCATTTTTGCTTAAAAACATTTTCTACTTTCCCCTGTGGAAGCATTACATTGCTCCGTCCCAATAACATCAAGCTTGGCCATGGACCTCATTTGGCCAGTGTGTGCAGAAGTAATGTGTATCCTGCCTAGTGAACCAACACAGGATGCAGCATACCTCTTTTCCCTATCCGTGAGACTGGAAATACTCCATATGGCTTACTATGGTATGAGTAAGAAATAAATCATTATTTTAAGCTACTTAAATTTTAGAGTTGCTTTTGTTTACCTCAGCATAGTCTGGCTTGGCCTTACTAATAGATTAGGAAACCCAGGATAGGCTAATCAAGTATCCCATCTCCATAGACTCTGTGCCTATTCCAGGAACAGGCTTATAGGTCAAGCCAGACTAATTAGCATCCTTTCCTAGCAATTTAAGGAGTTGGTTTCAAGGCAGTAAATATTAAACCCCATTCCTTTGGGGAAAGTTCTCCTTAAATAATTAAGCTACTAAGCATAGAGCAGTAGAGTCTCTGATGGAGAAAAAGTATTATTCTTAAAACATTCTGTTGTAAGTTGCTTGTGTCATCACAAACCAATGACAGTTCATAGACTGGCATTTGGAGTGGCACGTCCTACACTCTCTAGCTTCATAAAACTGAATGACTCAATGCAACCTTCTGGATCACAGGTTCCTCAACTGAAAAAAAATAGATTTAAGTAAGAATGACTTGGAACAGCTTTTCCTGCTCTTAGCATCACTTAATGGTGATAAATTACACAGGAATAAACATACATGACAGTGTCAGGATGAACCAAGCAAGTTAATGAATGCCTTTTATTTTTCACATTATGGCACAGAAAAGTATCTGAAAAAAATCATATTTTTCCTATGAGTATTGAAAACATTAGGAGACTGAATCCTTAGATAGCATGCTATTTAGACACACATGCTCCGTTGCTAGTTTAACCTCAGTTCACACCCTGTTTGCCACTTATTAGCTATCTGGTCTTGAGCAATTTCTTTAAACTGAAACTTCCTAAGTTTTAGTTTAATGTATTTGAGAATGAAAGATACGATTTTCCAGCTCCCAGAATTTTTGTGATTATTAAATTAGCCTATGAATATAAAGAGGTTAGCTCAGTGGGTGTCATGGTATAACTAAATAACAAATGGTATTAATTATTAAATCAGTTATGTGTACATATATTATTCTGAAGTCACATGGTCCTTCTACCTTACCCATGTTACAGTGCTCCTTCATCCTCAGCTTACACTGTAATTATTTTGTTATGTTTTATTCACAGAATTACACTGTACACTCTTTCAGATCAGGTAACACAACTTAGAAAAAATGTACAAAGAGTTTATGTACAATTATTATGATTGAATAAACAGATAAATTAATTCACACCCTAAATTTATAACAATATACTAAGTTTTGCTGAACAACACAATAATGTCACTTTCAAAGGTAATTACTTATCACCTAACACAGCGGAGTGCCTTAGAGAATAATTTGAATGTTTGATACAAAGCCTCACTTTTTTTTCTGTCTATATTAGTTTTCTAGGGCTACCATGACAAAATACTACATATTGGATGGCTTTAACAACAGAAATTAATTTTCTCCCACAGTTCTGGAGGTTAGAACCTTAAGGTGTTGGAAGGTGTGGTTTCCTGAGGCCTCTCTGGCTTGTGGATGGCTGCCCTCCCACTGCATCCTCACACAGCCTTGCCCCTTTGTGTGGGCACCCGTGGGTCTCTGTGTGCGTCTCTGTGTGCTCGAATTTCCTCTTTTCATAAGGACACCAGTCAGATTGGATTACAGCCCACCCTAACAGCCTCATTTTTAACTTGACTGCCTCTCTAAAGACCTTATGTCTAAATATGATTATATTCTGAGGTATTCGGGGTTAGAGCTTCAACATATGAATATTGGAGGGACACAGTTGAACCCATAAAACTGCTCTCTCCCTCTTTGTCTTGAGTAAGCTTGTTGATTAACTGTTGAGACTTGAATGGAGAACTTGCTGCCACATCTTTCTGTGTTGTGTGCTTGTGTCCACATCTGCGCAGGTGAGTACGTTTAGAACAGACACCTGAGGATATGTGACATTTGGAATGGAAAAGTGAGGAAAACATAAAAGACTGTTGTGTTTTTCACCAAGTCACGAGTGTAATTGTTTAGATTTCTGAAAAGCTGCATGCATGCCTTGGGAAAGGGGTTTGCACTGGAGGTACTACAAAATCAGTATTTGGTAGGAGAAGTTTAAAAACTTCCAAATAGTATCCATTTTGCACTTGAAAACTTATGTCAAGAAATTTTGTTTCTCTCTGAGAAGCAAATCTCAAGTGATAGATAAGTTAAGATACCTTTAATTCTTTATTTTTCTTTATTTTTTTTTTTTTTTGCCTTGAGGTTGCACTATGTTTCCAGCTGACAGACCTTTATGTCTCTTCTTTGGAGTTGCATTTTATACAACCCCCTGAATTACTACAGAGAGTCACCATGATTAGTCAATGAAGGGCAGAAAAATGAAAGAGTAACCGCTTATCCGTGCTCACCTTCCTTTGACGCAATACATATGCAGGGAGTTTGAATGTTCTGAGTTTAAAAGCTAAATTTGACTAGCAGTTGAACTTTTTATACATGGATCTGCCTCATTTTTCTGTTTACACAGAAATTTGTTCAAAGTATATGCAAAGAACTAATCAAAATTAATAATGAAACTATAAAATTTATTTTTAGAGAGACACATACTATTAGTGTAGATACTCCCATTGTTTTGTGAAGTTTTGAATGAGTGGAAGTATTGGCTAGCATGTTGTGACTATTTCAGTGACAGAAGTTCAACTTTTAGTGATTTGAGATTTTAGCAAATGAAAATAAAAATATTTACTCACTTATGAAATGTTCAAACAGGTTTTCTCATTCCAGTAAGTAAAAGAAGTCTTTGTGACACACTAGTATGTAAAATTTCCTTTTTGAATTCCCCAGAATAATTAGGTTAGCTATCAGCAATCATGGAACAGAGAGAGAGAGAGAGAGAGAGAGAGAGAGAGTCTGTGTAAGCATTCCTACCATGCACACAGATTATCAAATTAACTTCTTCTGTGGTTGTGGTTAGTGATGTATCAATTCTTTTTTTTTTCCTGAATCTAGGAAGCAATTTATTTCTTTTTTAATATATATATTTTTAAATTTCAGAATATTATGGGAATACAGACGTTTTAATTACATAAATTGCTTTAGTACCATTTGAGTCAAAGCTATAAGTGTGTCCATCACCCAGATAGTGTGCATTCTTTACCTATTTGTGATAGCCTTTTGTGAGAGCTGTTACGCATCTTTAGATGCCATCTGGATCCTTTTACGCATACAATAGTAGAAGCTTTTATAGAGCACTTATATGAGTTTCATTAATAGATTCTGATGAAATCCAAGAAAGATTTTTTTTAAACTTTCTTTTCATCCGAGACAGTCTAACATAACCAAGTTTGAGTACAGCCTGAACTATAAACCATTTGGACCTTATTTTGATCAAACATTTTTCCACACTTAATGTTTCAACATTGTGTTTTCCATTAACTTCTTGAATTCTGATATGATGCAATGCTGTAAAAACCCTGAAAAAGTTCTTCGCTTTTAATTGAGTGAGAAACCATTTGGAGAATCCTAAAATCTACAAAACTTCTCTCTAGGGAAATGCTTCTAGGTGCTTACATGCATGCTTTGCATGCAAGTCCAAGGCAGTGGAACCTCTGACGCCCTTTCACTGATCTCTAGTTGAGGAAAAAATCCCTTCATAATAAATTAATTTGGCCCTAAGAATTTTCTGAGATCACTTCTTAGGCTGGTTTGTATAATTCCAAAAAAGACTGATATTTCTGCTTAGCATTTGTTTAAAAGTAATAACACTTACACATAATAAGGAACAAACTATCCAATCTCCATTTTAAGTTTAGTACAAAGTGTTTTAGTTTGAAATAATTGCAGTGAAGCCTGAGATCCAGATCATTAAGTCTAGTGAGGTCAAGAATATTTATTGTAAAATTAAGCACATGAAAAACTTAATATTGCCATTATGCACCTCAGAATAGAAGTATGTAACTTCCCAATTAGATTCTTTTATTCTAGTAGGGTGTAATACATAGATTGATATGTTTATGGTATGGACTAATGGAAACCAGACAATTGTATGTTAATGTACATCAAATGCCTATTTTAACCAAGAATTTATCCAGTTACTGGGAAAAGTAAACACGTATTTGACATGGTTCTAAGGATTTACAGGTATTACAATGAAGACAAAACCAACATATGAACCAATTAGAAAATATTATGCATATCAGGTTGTGTAATATTTAGAACAATCTTTTTGACAAAGAAAGTCATAAATATTTTGGTATAGCTGAAATTTGGATAGATAGAGAGGGAAAAGAAGATTTTTGGGTTACAGTAATTTTTGCTGAAACAGATGAGTGTACACATTAATTGTGTTAATCCTCCAACCCTACCATGCATGTTTACCTGGCTCTTGCTACCATATTTGCATCCTATCTAATGTATTATACCTTAGATTACAAAATGGTCTTTTTTCCTAACATATAATATGCTCATATGAATATTTCTAATCAAAACAAAATCTTGATTAAAAACAATTATCTGCTTGTATTAATCTGCCTGAGCTGCCATAACAAAATACCGTAGACTGGGTGGCTTAATTAAACAATAGAAATTTATTTTCTCAAAATTCTGGAGGCTGAAGTGTAAAATCAAGGTGCCAGCAAGGTCAGTTTTCCATGAGGCCTCCCAACTTGAGTTGTGGGTGGCTGTCATCTTGCTGTTTGCTCACATGACTTCTTTGCGCATGCAGAGAGAGTTTACGCTCTCTGGTGTCCTTTCTTTATAAGGAACTAATCTTATGGATCAGGCCCCCCACCTTATGACCTCATTTAATCTTATTTACTTCCTTAGAGGCCCCATCTCCAAATACAGTCACATGAAAAGTTAAGACTTCAGCATATGAATTTTGGAGGCAACAAAAACATTCACTCCATAATACTATTGTTAACCAAATAATAATATAAAGGATAAGACAGAGGTAAAGAGAAAGAAAATGTACCAAAAATATTGAAAGATGTAGAGAAGAGTAGAATTGTCAAACTTTTGTTTCTATGAAAATTCAGAAACAAAATGTAAATTGAAAATAAATAGTTTTTAAAAACCACAACAGCTATATATATGAAAATGATAAAAACCTAAGACTATCTAACTTTTAGATTAAGCAAGAAATCATAAGGAAAATACAATATATTTAGAACTGAAAGGAATTAAAAATAGCAATAAAGAATGGCTGACCTAATTAGTTAAGAGACAAATAAAACAATAAGACCAGGCCAAAATTAGAAAATTGTATAATTTTGACGGCAGACACCAGGGCTCCAAGATGGCATCAGTAGCACCAGTGAAGGAGAAGAAACTCATGGATGTCAAACTAGGGGAGCTGCCAAGCTGGATTTTGATGCAGGATTTCAGGCCTAAAGGCATTGCTGGAGCCTTTCAAAGAAGAGGTTACTACCGATATTACAAGAAGTACATCAATGTGAAGAAGGGGAACATCGCTGGGGTTTCTATGGTGCTGGCAGCTTAGTGCTTTTCAACTACTGCCTTTCTTACAAGGAGCTCAAACCCCAGCGGCTACTCAAGTACCACTGAAGAGGGGCCCATGTGGGGGGCGCACTCTGCACTCTTGACCTTGACGTCCTTGGCCCAGCAACCCTCTGTGAGGACCTCAATCATTGGTGAATCCTTTCATATCCTATGAGAATTAACCTCCAAATAAAAGATGACTGGTAAAAAAAAAAAAAAAGAAAAAAAAAAGAAAGAAAGTTGTATAATTTTGTTAGCAATTGGTAAATAGGAGAAATAAATCCTTACAAAAATTTTGTAGATCAATTGAGCAGAATTCAGCATACTCAATGCCACAAAAATTTTTACGGCTGTACGTACATTTCTTCCTGTCACACAAGTTTCAAAAGTAATGTTGTAGCTAGTGCATCTTGATGTTGTTTTGACAGTATGACATTGTAGGCACCTTATGTATATTCATAAAAGGAACAGATATGTAAAATGAGACAGATACATGCCATAGGATACTATATAATTGTCATGAGCAAGAAATATAATGTATATTAGCCAACATGCATATATCTTTAAAATGAGATATATAGCACATTTTTATGTAAATCAAAACATATATGTATATAAAATAGATTATATTTTTAAAAGACATATATTAAGCACATTATAATGAACGCTTGTGGGGAAGGGGAGGAATGCCATATAAAGGAAACAAAGGAAATGGAACAAAAGAAGGCGGGGAACTTCCCAAGGAGCACTGATGATGGTTTTAATAAACTGATACAATCAGTTCAGCTCTTAAGTATAAGAATTTAAAAAACAGACCCATAGACCAATAGAACAGAATAGAGAACCCAGAAATAAATCCACACGTCTATAGTGAAGTTATTTTCAACAAAGTTGCCAAGAACATATAGTGGGGAAAGGACAGTCCCTTCAATAAACAGTGCTGGGAAAAGTGGATATCCATATGCAGAAGAATAAAATTAGGCCTTTATCTCTTGCCATATACACAAATCAAATCAAATGGATTGAAGACTTAAATATAAGATCTGAAACTATGAAAGTACTGAAAGAAAACATAGTGGAAATGCTTCAAGACATCAGTCTGGGCAAGGGCTTCTTAAGTAATACCCGCAAAGCACAGGCAACCGAAGCAAAATTGGACAACTGGGATCACATCAAGCTAAAAAACTTCTGCACAGCCAAGGAAACAATCAATAAAGGGAAGAAACAACCCACAGAATGGGAGAAAACATTTGTAAACTGCCCATATGACAAGGAATTAATAACTAGAATATATAAGGAGCTCTGACAACTCAATGGGAAGAAAAATAAAATAATCCAATCAAAAAATAAGCAAAGGATCTGAATAGACATTTGCCAAAAGAAGACATACAAATGACCAACAGCTTTATGAAAAAATGCTCAACATCATATAGCAACCAGAGAAATGCAAATCAAAACTAAAATGAGATATCATCTCACCCCTGTTAAGATGGCATTTATAAAAATAAAAAACAGGCAATAATGAATGCTGGCAAGGATGTGGAGAAAGGGGAATCTCCATACATTGTTGGTGGGAATGCAAATTAGTGCGACCACTAAGAACAACAGTATAGAGTTTCCTCAAAAAACTAAAAATAGAACTACCATATGACCCAGTCATTCTACTGCTAGGTATATATCTAAAAGAAGGGAATTCTGTAGATTGAAAAGATCTCTGCACTCTCATGTATATTGCAACACTATTTACAATAGCCAAGATTTGGAATCAACCTAAGTGTACATCAGTGGATGAATAGATAAAGAAATTGTGGTACATATACACAATGGAATATTATATAGACACAAAAAGGAATGAAATCCTGCCATTTTCAACAACATGTATGGAACTAGAGAACATTAGGTTAAGTGAAATAAGCCAAACACAGAAAGACAAATCACATATGTTCTCACTGATATGTGGGAGCTAAATATTAAAACAATATTACAGGGAGACAGAGAGTAGGATGATAGTTACCAGGATTTGGGAAGTGTAACAGGAAAGAGGGGATAAAGTGGAGATGATTAATGGGTACTAAAATATGGTTAGATAACTATTAATAGAATGAATAATATTTGATAGCACAACAAAGTGACTATAATCAAAGGTGTTAGGGTATACTCTAAAATAACAAAAAGAATGGAATTGAAACGTTCCTAACACAAAGAAATGATAAATATCTGAAGTGATAGATATCTCAATTATCCTGATTTGATTAATGCATTGTATGTCTGTATCAAAACATCATCGTATGTATCCTATAAATATATACAAATGTTATATACTCATAATAACTAAAAATTTAAAAAATTTAAAAAGAATTTAGAAAACAAAATAAAATAATAGGTTGAACATTAATTTTCGAAGAGTTAAGTTTTCACGCGATAAATAGAAAATTTGAAGGTTAGCTAAAAGAATAATGAACTGAATTAGGGAGGTGAAAAGCAGATACACTGAAAGGCACTCATTAAATATTTTGAAGTTCTGCCCTAGAGTTACTTGGTAAACTGGGAAAACCTGGCGTTTTAAAATAGAAAAATCGTAAGAGAATTTAAAATACATCTAACACTACTGTTTATTTGAACTTGAAGAATCTATAATTGGATAAGTAATTATCATTTTGTGTCTTTCACCAGGAGAACCCTACAGCCCTGTAACAGGAGGATAAAAATAGGATAGACGGTATGATCAAGAGATACAGATAAGATTTATAAGATGCTTGGAGGGTAAATTCTTTCTTGGTTCTAGAGATATAAGCCATAGGTTTATATCTATCTAGGAAGGCCGATATTGCAGGGAGTAGATTAAAAGTCATGGAGCAACAGCAGGGAAAGAAATAATTTAAGGATTTGGTAATGCTTCAAATGAAACAGGTTTAAAATGTCTTTCAGAAAATTATTTTAAAACTATTAAATATTTTAAGCGTGATTATATTGGATTTTGCTAAGTTATGTGGCAAGGACAATTTTAAAAATCTTATTGGCACACCAAAAGAACAGTTTATTTCTCACTCCTGTCACATGTGTGCTGGCTGCTGATGAGCCGCAGGTCTTCTCTGCTTCACGAGCTGTCTTTATTCCAAAACTTGAGCTGAAGAAGCAGCCCCATATGTGAGGTGTGACTGAATCTCTCCACTGAAATTTCAGCTGAAGGAAATTTCACTTCCACCCTTGTCTTTCAAGGCCATCCTCCTACGTGGACTTCCCGCCTTCCCATGGACTAGAAGAGTAGCAATGACACTGGCCACAGAAACCTTAGATGCCAGTGTTGACGAGGGCAGAACCACTGTAATCTGTTCCTGAATAACAGCAACCTCATTCAGATCACTAATGCCCTGCCCTGAACCCCACACTTGGAAATTTGCTAGACTCTCATGTGAAGGAGAAATAATCTCAATTATTCTTGACCCTTCACATTTTTGTATTCATTTGTTATAGCAGTTTAGCTTATCCTAATTGTCTATCATAAGCATGCAAAACAGCTAAAGGATAACTTAGAAGTCTTTTCCGCTAATGAGATATAGCCATGTAGCCTCAGGCAGAGACATAAACTTGATCAACAATACCCCTGTATAATAGCTGTGTCTTTGCCAGATTGCCTTGTTTCATCAGCATTGATCCACTGTGTTTATCTATGGATGCAACTTTCCTTACTGGGAGAAGACGGTGGGGGAAAAAATGGGGGAGGCTTGATTTTGAAACTAACCCCAATCTGCTACTAACTTCCAAGATTTGATAAACCATGACAGGAAAGAGGAAAGAAGAAAGGGAAGGAAGACAAAAGAACACAGGGAAAAAGCTAGAATGAGAGAAATGGAGGAGGATGTTAGGACCCATGTTGATCCTAAAGATTGTGGCTCCTAAAGAATGTCAAATGCAAGACTCTTGATATAACTTTTATTAAAAAGTAGGCTCTCTGGTTAGTGTCTTTCATGGAATCCACCTGCCAATTATGAATCTTTGCTCCTTTACAGTAGCTCATTTGGAAACTAGGAATGGCAGCAGTCCAACTAGATAGCAGCATATTGATAAATTCACAAATATCTGTGAATGAATGAAGCCAAACAGAGGAAGCAGAGAAGTAGGAAGTGGTGGGGGTCAAATGGTTATTGCAAAGGTATAGAAAATATAATGAATCTGGGATGCTCCTCCCTGGTGGCTGTATCAGACCAGTCAAGCAGAACACCAATAGTAATTAACCATGAGGGATTCTCACTTGCTTGGACAGCTGATAAGATGTGACTTTATTTTGTTTAATGTAAAGTTGGCACATGGAGAACGTTATTTATTATCAAGACTTTTCTCTTTGTCTTATTATTATGATGATAATACTACTAAGAATAATAAAATAACTATTGTTGATGTAGCATCTTTCTATATTTATAAAACTCTCCTGTGGCAGAGTTGCTAGTTATTCTCTTTTTGCTCTCCTACACCATCTTCCCTTTTCTCTACCATATTCTGTGCCCCAGTAGAGTGAGGGGGGCTGATTCCTGAAGACCTCATGGCCTCATGGCCTCTGGCTCACAGTTGGGTTAGACCAAGAAGAGATAATAGCTTGCAGGGTAGATGGAGAGAGGTCACATGGTCATGAAAAGAGGTTTGCACTTTAACAAGGGCTTCTTTTTTTTTTTTTCCTACTAAATTCTAAAGGCCTTATAAGAAATAAGCAGAGCACTTTTTTGTACATCAAAGAGACTACCTGTGCAAAAGGAGTTACAATCCAACTTGCTC